>NC_133547.1:12662500-15315000 GCF_048773025.1 Camelus bactrianus
GGCTGAATCCGTGGATGCAGAATCACGGATACAGAGGGCCAACTATAAAGTTATATGTGGATTTTTGACAACCAGGAAAGCCAGTGCCCCTACCCCCTGCATTATTCAAGGCTTATCTGTATTACTAGCTCCATTTTACTGATCAGGAGACCGAGGCACAAAGATCCCTCTTGGCCAAGGTCACACAGCTTCTGCTGGGATTCAAAGCTGCATAGCCTAACTCGAGTCCTTGCTCTCCCAGCGGATAGGAAACAGAACATTCAGCTTCCCAGTCTCCCTTGCAGCTGGTGAGCACCTGATGTCAGAATTCTGGCCAATGAGATATGTGCAGAAGCCCATCAGGGAGAGCTTTCCTTGGATGAAAAGATTTCGGTCTTGCTGAGAGGAAAGCCTCTCCCCTTCTTCCCGCCTGACATATGGTCGTGATATCTGGAGACTCAGCACCCACCTTGTACCCACCAGGCAACAGCTCAGAATGGCAGGGCAGAAATCCTGAATGAGCCTGGATCCCTGTCAGCGTCACTGTGCCACTGCCCAGCCCTGGACTCTCTCCCTCCTGACTTCATGTTTTGTGAGAAAAACAAATCCCTGTGCCTCCATTTCCTTGTCCACACTCAAAAAGTTGCTAACAGTATCCATCTAGTAGTGAGAAGATGAAGTGAGAGGATCTATCTGTCGAGTGCTTGGCATGATGCCTGACATTTGCATTTGATAAACGTTGCGCATTGTCAGCAGCAGCAGTAGCACCCTTATTACTGCTGTTTATTCCCAAGAATGCCATGAGCCCGTAGGAAGCCTTTGTGTGAATTAGAAAAAGGCCTTCCTTCCTCATTGCCATCTGCTGGAAATTCATCATAAAATACTAATTCCCCCCTCCTCTCGTAATAAACTGATTTCCTTTGAGTAAGACATTTTCTTCTAGAAAAGCCTAAATTGATATTGCCTGTTATGTGAACCCTTCAGAGGACACGCCCTTGTGAAATGCACAGCCTGCACTATGGTACACGGTGGCTCTGCCTGTCCTAGTGAAATGACATGGAAAGGTCAGCTGTGGGGCTCCCCTAGGACACAGAGCATCTCCCTTGAGGAACTGGGAGGTTGCCGGGGGTGGGGCAAGGTAGCAGGTTCCTTTCCCCGGACCTAGGAAGGGTCCTCACCTCTTTTCGGTCAGGGCGGTGCGGCTGAAGTGCAGGACCAGCTGGTGCAGGGGGTCTGGTTTCTTCTCCTCCACCTCTTCCTCCTCCTCCTCCTTCTCACCAGCTTTCTAGGGGGAGGAGTGGGGCTTGGGGAAGGGGCTTCTAGAGTCCCCACCTGTCTCCCCCATAGCCTTGCTGGGCCTTTTTTTCCCTTCCCCCACATCTTGCATTCTCCCCTGGTTCCGCTCAAGCCAGGAGCCTCCATTTCCCTACCCCTGGGTGTGAAGGGCGACCCCTGAAGATGTACAATGGGGGGCCCCAGCCCTAACCAGTTCTGCTCCCACACTCCCAGGCAGGCCCCAGCTCACTGAAAGGTCATCTATCATGCGGTCCTCAAAACTGTGGTCTTCCGTCAGGATCCACTCCGCCTTGTAGCTCTCCAGGAACATGTTACAGGCCCGGTGCCTTTGAGGGAAAGATGTGGAACATCAAAGGAAAGATGTGAGGCGACACGGAGACCTCCCCGTCCACGACCCTCTGTCCTCCCACACACCTGCCTTCCCTAACCATTCTCCAAGACCCCATCTGGTTGGCACTCCATCCTCCTGCCTCTTCAGCCACCCTTTCCCTCCAGCCCCTCAAGCTCCTCTCCTCCCTGGGGGTCTTACGTGGGCAGGTTGTACAGGGGTGTCATGCGGAAACAGGCGACGACCGCCCTCCGGCGCTGTTTGGACAAGAGCTTGTGCCACACGGCCTTCTTGGACTTGTAAGGGTGCTCCGTCTGGAGGCGGGATTATTGGTCATGTCTCCAGACTCTGCCCCCGGCCCGATTCCCCCTTCCGGCCCCTAGTGAAACTGCCCATCCATGCCCAGGTCCAAATTCAGGCCGGATTCACAGGGCGGAAGGAACACTTTGGCTCCACCAACAGAGCGTGTACTCTGCTTCCAGACTGAAATTTTCCTTCTAGGCCCCGCCCACAGACCCAGGGCCACCACCCAGGCCCCGCCCCAATCTCAAGACCCGCCCAAAGCCCTGCCCACAGGCGTCTCCAACCAGGAGCGATTCGCAGAGCCAAAGTTCTACCCCTGGAGCCTTCCCGAAGCCAAAGATTAAGCGCCAGGTCTTGCCCCCAGAGAAGAGTTTCCATTCTAAGCCTCACTAAACTCAAGGCTCACCACCCTCAACAGCTTAAAGGCCCGCCCCTTGCCCCGCCCAGAGACCCGAGCTTAGGCCCCTCAGCAGTAAGACACCTGCTCCAGATGATAGAGCACGGCAGACACTTCCTGGACTCTGCGCACGATTTTCTCTGGGTCGTCAGCGTCCTCCTCGCGGCCCGGAAGACCCCGGTACAGGGCCATCTGCCAGCGCAGAGAAGGGGAGCCTTCGACCTGAGAGGAGAAAGGACCGCCGGCGTGAGGGCGCTTCCCCCGCAGGATCCCTCCTCCCTCAGCCGGGCTTCTCCTAGGGACCCTCCTCGTAGAGTGGGCTCCTCCAGCCGCTCCGCCCCGCTTTCAATGCAGTGATGATTCACTGGGGGACTGAATACAAGGTCCTTCTTTCCACGCGTGGTACATAGTAAATGCTCAAAAGTTGGCTGTGACTATTGCTGTCACCCTGACATGCCCCTTCAGTGGCTGATTAAAGAAGCCTTACCTTTCCCTGAAGGTGAAGGTTGTTTTGCAGAAATTCCCGGACCTCCTCATCTGTGTCTTTCTGGGGAGACATGCCAGGCTGGGTCACTCTGGAGGTCCCAGCGTCCTCCTTGGCCTACAACTCTTTCCCTTCTAGCCTCATCATCCCAGCAGCTGGTGAGAGGCTTATATGGGGAGGACCTGACAGAAACTGATCTAAAGCTCAGGAGTGGTTACAGAGGACTCCTAGAGGGCATCGTCACCTCAAAGAGACAGGATTAGAGGGGCCTCATAGGGGTGTGAGAGGAGGTAGGGGGTGACCCTAGGATATCCCCAAAGGTCAAAAAAGGAGGTCAGAAGAGGGCCAGGGTTGGGGTTGGGAGTAAGAGGGAGATGGACAGGAGTTTTTGAAGATCAGAGGTGGGTGAGAGGGATTATAAGGGAGACAGCAAGGTCAGCAGAGGTCATGGAGATCAGGCCCATCAACCAAGTCACTAGTGGGGTTTACATGGAGGCCAAAGGAGGGGTCAGTAGAGTGGGAGTTCCTTAGGGTCTCAGGAGAGGGGGCTGAACTAAAGGACTAAGTTGAGGGGTCAGGGGGCCCAAGAGGGCTCTCTGGGGTCTTGGCAGGACTGAACAGGTCCTAGAAGGAGCTTGAGGTCCTGAGGGAAGGAGTCTTTAGGGTTCTGGGGAAGGGAGTGCTTGTGGTATCAGGGGAGAGCCAGTGGTCTCTGGGACTCCAGGGGTTAGTAGATTGTCAGGGTGCTTAGCAGTGTTCTGGGAGGGGTTCTTGGGTCCCTTGAGGCTGAAAAGGATCAGGGAGGGAGATTGTTATCCCATACAATGAGTAAATGGGATCCCAGGAGGCCTCTTTGGGGTCCCAGAGGGCTTAAGAAGGTTCAGGGCCAAGGTCAATTGATTCTCAAAAACCTCGAGACCTCAGAGGTTTGGGTGGGGCCCTGGGGAAGAAGTCATTAGGATCCTTGGAGTTGATTAGGGTCACAGGGTGCCCATTGGGCCCTGAGAGTCTTTGGGGGCTCAGTTGGATGTGAACAGAGTCCAGAGGGGAGGGGTCAGCAGGATCCTGAGAGAAAGAGGTGGTGAGCCGGAGAGCTCAGTGGGAACCCAGAGGTTCATGGGAGGGCCAGTGGGATCATGAGGGGATCAGTGGGTCCCAAGGGATTTAGGGAAGTCGTGGTAAAGAGCCTGGAGGAGTCTTGGGGTGGCTCATGGTGCCTCAGGTGGGATCCTCAGGGTCTCAGCAGGTTTAGCAAGATTGGGGGGTGTTTAGTAGGGTTCCTGAAGGCCTTTCTGGGTTTCAGTGGGGTCCTAGTTAGGGTACTTAGGTCCCAGGGTTCTGACAGTATCCCAAGTGGGGGTCCTCAGCATCCTGGGGGAAGGCTCAGAGCATCCTGGAGAAGGACTCAGTAGAGTCCTGAGGGAGGGCTCCCAGTGGGATCCTGGGGGTTAAGTAGGGTCCCAGGGGCTCAGTGGGTGCTGAGTGGGATCCTGGCAGGTTCTCAGAATGGGGCTGGGCAGGCACCAGGGCATAGCGGGTCTTGGCCAGTGTGATGAGTTCCTGGTCAGTGGGTGCACACATGTTCAGGCCAATGGGCAACATCTTCTTCAGCGTGGCCACAATCAGTGATGTCTGCACAGAATACCGGTCCCCTCGGCGCTTCTTCTTGGTGCGTTCCTGGTCTGAGCCACCTGACTGTGGGGACATGGGGCTCAGAGCCAGCCTGAGTTTCAGCCTGGCCCCAGCCCCAGCCCCAACCCCAACCTGCCACCATTGTCCACACTCCAGCCCCAGCCTGAATACTAAGCAGACCCTCCCCGAACCCAAAGCCCGCCTCAGTTTCCACCCCAGATCTTGCTGATCTTTCACTTCAGACCCCCAGCCCTGACCCTACACCCTCCCAAACCGAAGCCTCTATCCCAAATTCCCAACTTCTATCCCAAATCCTTCCAGATTTACCCCAATTTCAGGCTTTCTCAATCTCTGGCAGTCTTCTCGCAGAATCCCCAAAGAACTTTCAGTAGGACACACCTCCTGCCCCCACCCAGTACCTAAAACCCCGCACTCCAAATCCCAAGACAGAGTTCCCAAGAATGAAATGAAGATGTAGAAATGGAAAGAGTCCCAAGAGACAAGGGAAGTTGGAAGAAAAAGAGAGAGAGAGACACTAAGAGACTGAGACGGACAAGGAATACAAGATGCAAGAGAGGCCCAGAAAGATCTGGAAGCAGAAACACCGGGCACAGAGTCCCACAGCCATGTTCTGGAGCCTTGGGTGCAGACCCGTGGCCAGGGCCACCCCAGTCATGCCAACGAGAAGCCCCAGTGACAAGCTTAGGCCAGAGTCACATACACGCCGGCTCACGACAATGAGCATGACCTGTTTGCCAGCACATGCAGCATCTCACTGGGTCCTCCCAGAACCCTGGGGCCAGGGATCATGGACCAGATGCCTTCCAAGGCTTAAAAGGACAGGATACTTGCCCAAGGTCACACTGCTAACTGCCAAGAGCCAGGATTCTAACCCAAGTCTGTCTGATTTCAAAGCCCAGGCCTTAAACCCCACCATGCACGTGCCTTTCCCACCCCCGTTCCCATTCCCTGGAACCTCAGCCCACAATGCTCTGATGCTTTGGGGAAAGCTGAGAGGTGTTTTTTTTTTTTTTAAACGAAAGTTAAAAAAAAATTAAACTGCCAAAAGTTGAGGGTTGGGACTGGAATGGATGGCAAGAGGCAGGGTGAAGGAAGAGAAAGAGGATGCGGGCAGGGAGCCAAGGATGAGGGGTAGGGAACAAGGGCAGGGGTTTCTGGAGGGGGAGCAGAAGCTGGGGTTCACAGGAAAGAGGGTGTTAGCTGAGAGCCATGGGGAAGGTCCCAGACGTGGGGCTGACCTGTACATCTCCCGCCTGCTTCATCAGGTTGCAGACAGAGACAAGAAGTGTTACCCTAGTCCCTCTGAGAACCCCAGCTCCCCTCCAAGTCACTCTGCCCCACCCCAATATGCACCCCCTAGCTGGGCATTTCCAGACCTCACTCAGGGTGATGGGTTTGTTCTTTAGACCCTGCCCTTTAGGGAGCAGTTCTGGGAAGGACAAGGAGAGAAAAAAGGGATATGGGCTAATGGGATAAAAGGAAAGAAATGGGAGAGGGGAGAGGAAGAAATTGGGATGGAGGAGGGAGATGGAGAGGAAGAAGATGGGGAGGAGGGAGGAGATGGAGAAAGAAGAGGGAAATGAGGGGAAGGAAAAAAGACAGGAGGGAGGATTAGGGATGAGAGAAGCAGGAGATGGAGAGGAAGGAGGAGGGAGATGGGGCTGCTGTGTGGGCTGTAGAGAATATGACCAGGACGAGGCTGGCTGGCTGGGTGAGGAGGGGTCAGGTAGGAAGACCTGGAGGGTGTTCCCTCCCTCCCTGCTAAGTCTTCCTCCCAGAGCAAAGCACCCACCTTGGCCATTTTGCTCTTGTTGTCGGCAGTCAGAAACGACATGTTGTTAATCTCATTCTGGACCACAAAGTTCTGCTCCTCGCGCTTAAAGTTCTGGTGGGGAGGCAGTATTGGGGATCAGACAGGGTGAGGGAGAGCATCTTTGGGCAGAAGCTTCTCAGGTTATAGAGAGGAAGGGCAGGGGTGGGCGGAGACTTACGTGGGACTTGGACCAGTAGATGAAGATCTCGCCCACCATCCTGAACAGCTCCTCTGCGCTGGGATTTGGCTCCGTCAGCCAGTGTGCCCTAGGCAGGCAGGGGAGGGGGCTGGTGAGGGAAGAGGGCAGGGATCCCCAGGGAAGGGGGGCCACACAGAGAGATCTCATGGGAGGGGATCCAGGGACCAGAAGACTTCAATGGGAGGGCTAGAACTTCCTAGTGTAATCTGGCCATTCAGATGATTTAAAAATTATAAATGACCATTCCTTTAATTTTTTTCCTATAAATTTTTTTCTTTCTTTCTTTTTATAAAATACATATAAAGTGTCAACTTGATGAATTATCACCAAGTGAACACACTTTGTAATCATCACCCAAGTCAAGAAATAGAACATTTCCAGTCCCTAGAAGTACTTCTGTGCCCCTTCCCTCCTCTTGAGAGATGACCCTTATCCTGACTTCTAGACCATGAATAATTTTTGTCTGTTTTGGAATGTTACATAAATAGATGATACACTATGTACTCTGTGTTAAATTTTCTGGTTTCTTTCATCCAACCTGATATTTGTGAGATTCACCCATGTTGTCGGGTGTTGCAACAGTCTGCTCACTTTCCTTGCCGTGTAGTAGTCCACTGGGTGAATATACCACACTTTACTTGTCCAAACTCTTCAACCCAGCATGCCTACCCCTAGGAATTTACCCTATAGCAATAACCCACTCATGAACACACAGATGGATGTGTAAGGATGTATACAGCGTGCATACCACCACTTCCCACTTCCGCTCCCATGACAGACATAGCTAATCAATCAGAGAGCACCCTTCCTCTACAAAGCCCCAGTACAGCCTTAAAATCTTTTTCAACCAGGATGGAACTTGGAGTTGAAACCTATTCACTATCCCTGGATTTGGCTGCACTTAGGAGTCAATAATTCTTTAAATAGTGCTTCTGATTTTAGGAGGATGTTAGCACTTGGTCGCTACTTGCTCTTGCCCTTTTATAAAGACCTATGTTTCTGGGGTAAGTTGGGCTGGCCAGATCTGGGCTATCTTCCTTTCTTCTCTCAGTGAGGGAGGAAGGCCTGACCATTGGACTGCACTGCACAAATCAGACCCTCCTCTACCCAAGCCTGGAGACACAGTACTGGAGGGGAAAATTGGGACTCCTAGTGGTTGACACGGCCACCCTCCCAGGACCTCAGATTCTGGAGATTTAAAGGAGCAGGAGGGGAGCAAACACACAGGCTGGCTTTTACTGGAGTAGAAGCCACAGGGGGCCAGAAGGTTGGGTGAGATCAAGTGGGAATTGCGGGAAGTTTACAGTGAGTCAGAGGAGAGATGTCAGATGGGACTCGGGGAAGCCAGCAGTCAGGCTGGAGTGTGCAGGGTGACAGCCAGGGACGTGCTGACCTGTTGTTGTCCACGTAGCGGATGAGCAGTGGATAGAGGGCGTACAGATCCCGGCAGAGCACAGAGAACTCATCCCGCACCAGGAGCTCGCCCTCCTCGGCTTCCGCCTTGGCCTCCAGACGCAGCTGCTCCTCCTCGGCCACCACCTTCCCCGCCCGCTTGCGCAGCCGCCCGATGGTGGGGATGAAGTGTGAGTGCAGGAGCTCGGGCCGGGCTCGGCTGACGATGGGCTGGGCAAACACTGCAGGAGCAGAGGCGGCGCACTTACTGCTGGCCAGCCACTAACACCAGCACCTGACCTATGACCTCTGAGCCCACCCCTGACCTCTGTTCCCATCCCATGACTCCCGACCTGTACCTTGGACCCAGCAGCTATCATCAACCTCAGCCTGACACTGGCTTCTGACCCCAGCATCTACCTCTGACCTCATGGCCTCCAGCTGTGACCTCTGACATAACTCCTGAACCTTGATCCCAACCATAACCCTTGACCTGAAACCGTGACCCCAGGCTGACACAACCTCTTGACCTCTGACCGCAACAACTGAATCCTAACCCCATATCTTACCTTAGCCCACTCCATCTCACTCCAGTCTTTAACCTCTGACCTGGCCTATACCCAGACTTTCCTCATCATGTGATTTCTATGACCCCTGGCTTCTTACTACAGCCTTTGACCTCTGACCCTAGACTATGACCCCCCCCCCGATCTCTAGCTTGGTCCTAATCCAAAACTCAAGTCCTGATGTGGAGCTTCTGAAACAGGACTCTCAATGCTTTAAAGACTTGTTTCTTGACCTCTGACCTAGACCCCTAACTGTCCATATCAGAACCCTGATGTGTGAGCTGATCCTCTGACCCTCTGTATAAGGAACTCAGCCTACCGACCCAGCTCCTAACCCCTGACCTAACCTTTTCCAAGGCTCCAGAAATTCAGAACCCAGCCTGGAGGACTCCTAGGACCCATGCACCCACCTCAGACCCTATGAGCCTGAGATTCTGACCCCTTAGGATGACCCCTGGCCCTGTGATCCTGAGAAAACTGAGACTCTGACTCCTCCCAACTCCCAGGAAGCCATAGACCCCGGGATCTCCCTCTGAGACCATCAGATCCAGGGACCCGAGCCCCAGAGCACTGTCCTCAGTTCTCAGGAGCCTGGTGCCCACCAGACCCACCCGCGAGCCTCTTCATCCACGAGGCCTCGTCGATGCCCAGGTTGTTGACGATGATCCGCAGGATGTTCCCCAGCAGGGAGTTGAGGTGGTCAGAGGTGACAGCTGTGCAGGGCGGAGGGGCTCCCGCAGGCAGGGCGGGTGGGGGCGCCTCGGGCCCACGCTCCCACCAGCGGGGCAGGTAGCTACACAGCATGGGCAGTGTGATCTCAATGACGTGTGGCATCTCTGTGTAGCGGGCCCCTGACTCAGCCAGCCCCCCGATGTCTGCCATGAGCCGATCCAGCACCGGGATGTCAGGACACATCTCCTCCACGCTGTTGGGGAGCCCCAGGACTGGGGTGCAGGGAGGGGTCAGGGCATGTCCACCCATCATCCCCAGTCCTTGGTGTCCACACCACAAACCAGGGCCCCCACAAACTTTGGGATTCCCCCCTCTGGAGCACCCTCAGCCTTGGGAATCCTCAGCCCCTCAAGGTCCAGCCTGGGCCACACTACCCCCAGGGTGGGTCTCCCTGGGGCCTGTGCTGGCAGAATGTAACTCTCCACAGCCACCCCAGCCCCACCCAACTTACTGGCCCGCTCCCGGGGAGACTTGGTGGTGTACACTGAGCAGGCATTATACTCGTTCAGATGAGGCTCCAGGAATGCCACTGGCATGGCTGCGGCCAGGCGGGCCAGGCACTCGCCGAGGGCTGGCCGCAGCCTGGAAGAGGAAGAAATGCTTAGCTCCCACGCCCCTCATTGCCCAGTCCTGGATCCCAGTCCCATGCGCCACAGAAGTGCCTCTCCCCAGGACCCTTTGGAGCAGAGCTGCCAATCACCGGTGGTCATCAATGTGACTTTATCCCTGGGTTTACTGAATGCCCTCTTGCTCCACTGGTGATCCCGGCACTGCCAGCAGCCCTCCCCAGCCCCACCAGGTTGCCTGGCTCCTGTGTGCTACCACCCTTTCTGCCAGAGGAGAACAACCTGGCATCCTGGCCGCCAAGTGCCTGTGCCCACCTGGCCCCCAACCAGTTGCCTCCACTTGCTTCACTGGCCTTCCTCCGAGCGCCCTCACGTGGCCGTATTTAGGAACTGCAGTCGCCACAGTGCGCATGTCTTTTGAAGACTGGCCATCTCCTGGCTTTTCCCTCACCCCCGTCTTCTCCTGTGCCCTCCCTTCCCTGAGCCCCCACAGGATCCACCCCAGCCCCAAACTGTGGCTGTCTCTTCTTACTTTTCCACGTAAGGGTTCCTGGTGGTCCCCAGAGAATAGATGCTGCACAGCGTTCGGTAGCAAGAGACCTGGACGTCATCCACTGAGGGAAAGAGGGAGGGCGGGGGTCCATACCAGTCCTCCCCCAACCCCTTCCCTTGTCTCCAAATAATGGGTAAGAGCGGGGCCTGACATTAACTAGTTTTGTGACTTAACCAAGTACCAACCCTCTATTGAGCTCAGTTTCCCTATCTGTAAAATGCGGATAATGATAGCATCTTCCCCAAGGGGTTGTCCTGAGGAATAAATAAATTAATCCGCCGAAAGCAGTTGGAACAGGGCACACAGCTGGCACTCAATGAAGGCTAGTGGTTGCTCTTTCCTTGGAGAGAAGTCATGGATCTCTGATGATAGCAGTGGACACTCTCTCCAGAAAAATGCAAACATCCAACCCTGATTTCAATCTTGGTTATACCCCAAGAGGGCTAGGTTAAGAACCTCATCAATTTTACAGGGGAGGATGTAGCTCAGTGGTAGAGCACGTGCTTAGCATGCAGGAGGTCCAAGGGTTCAATCCCCCATCCCTACATTAAAAAAAAAAAAAAACAACACATCAACTTCATAAATGTCACGACACAAAAAGAGGGTAGGGGGACTGTTGCAGATTGAAAAGAGATGACAGAGATGAAACAACCAAATGCAGCAAGAGAAATGTCACTGAATTCTGAATTTTTAAAAAATCTAATTCCACTGAATTCTAAATTAAAAAAAAATCAAAGACATTTTGAGGTAAAAGGGAAATTGAGCTATTGTCAAGTTAAGTGTGATACTGACGTTGTGGTAACATGAGAGAAGGTTCTTATTCCAGGTGTTGCAGGCTGAATATTTAGGGATTAGGTGCTGCTGTGTGTGTGACTCACATTCAAAAGTTCAACAAAAAGTTTGTAGACACTTTCACCCCAAAGTGAAAGGTAAAACAAATGGGGTGAATGGTTAATAATTCTCTTCTACTTTTCTGTATGCTTTTAAAATTTCAAAATAAAATGTTGGAGCAGAGGAAGAACCCCATCCACGTGCTACTTTTCTTACTTTTATCCATTTCAAATAAGCAGTGAGCTGAGACAGGGCTCCACTGTCCCTCAGTCCCCACAGCCCATCCTGGATGCCTCCCCCAGGTATCCATCCCCCAGGTCCCTCACAGCCACTGAATCCCAAACTGACCTCGGCATCTCCTCCAAACCAGCTACTTCCTCCAGTCTGTGTCATGGAGACCCCCACTGTCCCCAGGTGCTCAGGCCAGGGCCTCACTCTGGATACCTCCCCTCCACGGCTATCTCCTCAGCCTCCTAAACATCTCTCCCACCAGCCCCTCCTGTCCTTCCCTGCCTCCACCATGGCCCAGGCCACATCCTGTAAGGTGTTTTGAGTATTTGAACACATATGTCATGACTCCCTACCAGGTGTTTCATCTTGCCTAGTTCTCACTGACAACAGCATGTTACACCGAGAATGCACCACGCCACAAGATCCCAGGCTAGGTCGCACACCATAGGTACCATTTGGTAAGACAAATACAGCAGACACTGCTAATTGATTCCCAATACCTGTTCTTACCTTCTTTCTGCTCTTTTCTTCTTCCTAGTAATAGACCTTCAATACCTAGCTCAACACATGATCTCCCAGAATAAAGGCTACCTTCCTAGTCTTCCTTGCAGTGACATGTGGCCATATGCTAAGTTCTGGCCAATAGGATTAGTGTGAGTGGCAGTGATGTTGGCCACTTCTAGGTTGTTCCTTTAAAAGAACTGAGGTGCTGTCATCTACTTTTTTTCCTCTCCTATCCGCTAGAATGAGGAGGTGATGGTGCACCATCTTGGACCGTATGGATAAAGGCAGTATTGCAAGGATGGCAGAGCAACAAGATGGAAGGAATCTGGGATTCTGACATTATGATCCACTTACAAGTAGACTGTTACACGAAAAAGAAATATTCTTCTATCTGGTTTAAGCTACAGCAATTTAGTGTCTTTTGTTAGAGCCATGGAACTAATATCCTAACTAACTCATTCTGTTTCCTACCAATTTACTGAGTTGAATGCACACTTTGCTCATAGCAATAAATCCTCTCAATAAATACACACTCCAACACCTGGGGATTCTCTCAGGCACACAGGGATGGGCGGTGTTGGCTGAACTGATCCCCTGACCCCCTGCCCTTGGGATCAGTAGCCCTTACGGATGACATCATCTCCAAACTGGTGCTGGGCGATGTGCTGGAAGAGGGTGGTGAGGACCGGCAGCAGGGCCACGGTGGTGTAGGTGAGGTTCTGGCCCACACCCTTCACCTGCGTGCGCGCCTGTGACACTTTGCCCAGCCGCAGGTTCTCCACCATCTTCTCGATGTCCTCTGAGGCGCTCTCAAAGAAGGAACGGAGGCCAGCCTTCACGATCTCAGGGCCGGACTTCATCACTGTCCTAGGAGGGAAGCGAGGGTGCACTGGTTCTAGAATCTGAGACTGGAGATTGCAGAGAGTCTAGGTGAACAGGGGCTGGGGGTGCGAACAGGGTTAGAATGGGAGTGGGCACCATGACATAGCCCCACCTGGCATCCAAGGAGCGTGCCAGGATGTGAAGACAGTTGACCACAGCCGGAGCATCTGTCCCTGGGGAGGAAGATGGGCTTGGGTGAAGGAAGGGTTAGGAGGACAGTACCTCCATATACATCCACCTCAACTGCTCTCTCTCTGTCCAACCTCACCTCTGCCCCAGCTGGACTCCCCTGGGACCTTGTCCTTCCTCATCCTGGCTGTGACCCCTCCGCCTGTCCCTCCCCCATCCCAGCCCTGACCTCTGGGCCGTCACTATCTAGTGATGCATCGGGGAGCTCCATGAGGGCAGAGCCCAGGACCATCCCAGTCACTGCCCTGCCCCCAGGACTACCCACTCCATGTCCAAGTCCAGAGGAAGAACACAGTGGTGGTTGTCCAAACGAAGACATGAACCTGGGCCAGACTTCTTCAGGGTGAGGTTGGTGATGAGGCGAAGGGAGGGAAGATTAGGGAGAAGGGCTCGGGGAGCACAGCTACTTACCAAAGAGAGAGACTCGGTGACGGACAAGAGCAGCAAGCTTGCAGAAGAGGCTGAAGAGAGAGGAACAGAAGGACAGGGGAAACAGGGAGCAAGGACAGCAAGAGGACACAATTAGAGTAGGAGGAGGTAGGATGATGGGGAAGAAAATGAAGGAGACAGAGGGGTGGGGAGGGGCAGGGAGATGAACAAGCTTATGGGTCACAGGCAGTAACTGGGATGCTAGGGGATGGAGAGGCTGGTCTGCCTTTCTGACAGTGTGACCAATTCATCCCAGTTTGCCTGAAAGTCCTGTGTCCTGGGGCACACCAGGATGGTTGGTCACCCTGGCCCTTCAAATGCAGGTAGACTGTCAGTGACCAGCACCCAGGACAGATTCCCTAAGGTCCAACGTTGGGAGGAAAGGATCCATGATTACAATGCTGTGAGGTCAGGGGGCTGAGTCCGAGAGTGCAGGGGGGCGCACCTGGTGATCATTTCCTTCTCCTTGTTGGAGGCGTGGCCACCACTGCCCAGCACCTTGGCCGGTGTGGACAGGAAGTAGAGGCAGTGGTTGGTGAAGTACTGTTTGATCAAAGGGAGCAGGATCTGGGGGCGTGGGGAAGAGATGAGGGTGATTGGGTGAAGGGCGGGGAGCGCTCACCCAGTCCCCAGCCCCGCCCCCCAGCTTCTGAGCCCACCTCTCACCTTGGCAAAGAATTTAATCTCCTGTTCGTGAGGGGACTTTTCCACTCGTCCACTGCTGACCACAGCCTCTGGTGGGGGAGGGTAAATAGGAGTCACCGAGGGTTCAAGGCCAGAGAACTCAGGATATTCTGATGGTAGGATATGATGGGAGATAACCTCTTGTTGTGAAGTCACCCCTGTTGGCCTTGAGATGAACCTCTCTTCCTGCTTTTCATCTGATCCCCCCAAATCCCTGATCAAACCCTTTCTGAGGCTGCAAATGGGGAGGAAGAGCAACTGGGGGGGCTGGAGGGGTAGGGCCATGGAATATCCCCCTCCTCACCTATCACAAGTCCTTTTCTTCCTATACTTAAAAATGACACCAAGTAAATATGGAATGAATGAATGAAACAAGAAGTTGATATAGACTGATTAGATTTAACTTTGTAGTGGAAATTAGTTTCAAACATCAACATCTTCATAGTAATAGTAATAATTCATACTATTAAAATAATAATGCTAGCACCACTGACTAAACACTTGCTATGTCCCTGGCACTGTGAGAAATGTTCTTGCACAATCTCCTCCCAACTTGGAGGCCTATATAGCTGGTCCCTCCTTCCCATTTTACAGATGAGGAAATTAAGGTGAAACAGCTTGCTCCAGGTCACCCAGCAAATAAGTGACAGAACCATGGCTGGTTATGGTGAACAGAACCCCCATTTCACAGATGAGGAAACTGAGGTTCAGAGAGGAGAGGGAATTGCTAGGAGGATGTGCAGCACGGAGGTTCAGCTTCCATGGAATTTGGGGTATGATGTATGAGTGAATCTTGCTGTGCCACTTGCTGGAAGGGAATTTGGGGGTTCCTGGGCGGCCCTCAAGGGGAATGCTGGGACTCTCTGGCGGAAGCTAGAAGTGATCACAGGAGCCCCAGCTGTGATTCTCAGTGAGATATGAGGCATCTGTGGGGCATCCCAGCAGCCTCAGCCTTCAAAATAGATTCAGAATCTGCCCAGTTCTCACTCTCTTCTTCTCCTGTCCCCCTCCCCAGCCTGTTCTCCCAGGAAGCCAGAGGGAGCCTGCGAATACAACTTGTGTGAACACAAGGCAGATCAGGGCCCTCTCTTGCTTAGAACTTTCCCGTGGCACAATGACACTCAGAGTAAAAAGCCACAGTCCTCATCATGGCCTGCAAAGCCCCCCATGATCTGCCTCTCACCCCTCTGACCACATTTCCTCTCACTCTCCCCCTGACTCACTCTGCTTCAGCCACACAGGCCTCCTAATACTCACACCAGGGACTGCTCAGAGCCTTTGCACTGGCTGTTCCTCCACCTGGAATACTCTCCCCAGATGACCACATAGCTCACTCCCCAGCTCCCTCAAGGTCTTCCTGGAATACTCTATTTACAATTATAACCTAATTTATCTCCTCCCCTTTCCCCTTTGGAGGGATAAACTAGGAGTTTGGAATTAGCAGATACAAACTACTATGTATAAAATAGATAAAAGACAAGGTTCTAACGTATAGCACAGGGAACTACACTCAATGTCTTGTAATAAGCTATAATAACAAAGAATATATATGTATAAAAATAAGTGGATCATTGGACAGGCTCAAATAATAACAAAAAAATTATAAACAATTTCACTGGCCCACATTCCCAATCCTCCTTTGCTGGCTCTAATGTCTTCTTCCCGTAACATTAAACACTTTGTAGCACACTACGTGATCTAATTATTTCTGACGTTAATTATCACCAAGGGAATGTAAGCTGCAGGAGGAGAGGGATCTTTGTCTATCTTTATCGTGTTCTCAACCCCAGAACAGCGATGATCAGGCACAATGATCAGATGAGGGGAGGAAGGAGAAACACCTGAACTGGGTCTCTAGGTGAAACTGTAGGTAGGGCGGGCACGGGGAGGGAATTCTCCGTACCCAGGTGGGCGATAAACTCCTGAGAAATGTCCATCCAGCGTAGCAACTGCTGCAGGAAGCCAAAGGCGAACCGTTTCTCAATGGAAGAAGTGTCCAATTCCATGTCCTTGAGACCTCTGTGTGCAAGCAGAGGGAGGGGTCAGCCCAGACGCAGGCCTGCGGGGTTTCTGGCCCCTCTGGAGTTCTACCTGGACTCCCTAGGCCCAGGCCCCGTCCATTTTAAACTCCTCTCTCTGGCACCGCCCCGCTCCCCAGGCCCCGCCCCCTCTCTGGCTCCTCCTCCGCTACCTAGGACTCGCCTCTCCTAGATTTTGCCGGGGTTCCGCCCACCTTCCCTGCCCCTCCCTGGTCAGGTTTCCAGCCCGCTTGCCTGGTGACCGCGTAGCCGTTCATCTGCAGGAACTTCAGCAGCTCCTGCGCCTTCTCCCGATCTCGTGCCTTCTCCTTGGCGGTGAGCGTGTCATAGGGAACCAGCAGGGGATGGGTCCCACCACCTGGGACGGTAAAGATCAGATATCAGGGGGGTTGGGAGGGTCCCAGGCCGCTCACTGAAGTGGTTCCTGCAGTTGAAGGTGTGCATGATTATAGTAATAAAGACTAAGGTAGGAATAACCAAAAAACTGCTTTCAGATGTTAGTCACATCCTCACCAAAACCCTACAGTAGTGATAATGCTGTGATTATCTCCATCGTACAGACCCAGAAACAAAGGTTCAGTGGGGTGAAAGCAATTGTTCAAAGTTGCACAACTCTAACCCATGCCCTTGTGACCCGTTGCCAGTGGCTAGAGGGCTGCGGAGAAGGGGGGCCTGTGCGGGGCTGGGATGGAGGACCTCACCCTTGGCTTCCAGCTCCTGCTTCTTCTTTCGCCCCCATGTGTTGTGGTAATTTTCTGCCAGTTGTTCTGCCATGGCCTGGGAGTGGATGCAAAAGTTCAAGGCCCAGATTTAGTGGATGTCCTCCTCCCTCAACAGTCACCACCATGTCCCCAAATAAAGGATCAGAAGTTTCACCTGCAGCTCCCGGGAAAGGGTAACTCCGCTGAGATCCGGGGGCTGGGGGTTGTAGCCTTCTCGCGGATCATAGGTCTGGGGGGACAAGGGAGAGATGGGGGGCTTGATGGGCTAGCAGGAAGCCCAGGCCTCAGCTTGATGTATCCCCACTACCTGGCCCTACACTGCTCCTCTGCACCCTCTCCTTAAGGCCCTGTCGCTAAGCCACCCTCCTCTCTTCTGCCCTTTGCAGTTCTTCAGACCTTTGCAGTTCTTCAGACCCAGGCCCTCTCCTGTCCCAGACCTCTCAGCCTTCTCCTGCATCCTGCTCCTGGCCTCCCCGCTTCCCCTGACCCCACCTCTTTTCCTTGGCCCTTTTCCCTCTAGGCCCGCCTCCTGCCTGGCTCCACCCTCTCCTGGCCCCGCCCCTTATTCTAGCTGCTCACCACCCCTCATGACCCCGCCCCCTGCCCCAGCCCCGCCTCCACCTGTGCACTTTGGGATATCTTCCGGGTTTTTTTCTTCTCCGTCTTCTCCTCCTCACCCTCCCTGGCTTTCTCTATTGTCCATTCCCAGGCAATCATGGCCTTCAAAGACTCCTTGATGGGCCAGCGGTAAATCTCTTTGTCCTGGGGTGGACAAGAGGGAGTGGAGTTGGTGGAATGGGGTTAGAGGGAAGTGGAGGTGGGAGCCCCTGGCTCGGCCTCACTGGCCTCCAGTGTCCCAAGAAGGGGAAAGCCCTGGCCATGTGGCCAGGAAATGGTCCAGTTCCAAATTCGAACCCAGGTCCTTGCCTGCTCTGTAACAGAGCCTCCCAAACAAACTCTCATTATCCCATATTATACCTGAGATTCAGAGGAGTTAAACTGTATAGTCAAGGAATTAAACCCAGTCTCTGACTCTTTCTAAGACAAGGGACACTAGGACTCCGAGGTCTAGGGGAGGCAGCCAAGTTTGAGAGAAAGCAAAGTACATGGATGGGGAGCCCTAATCCACAGATCCAGCTAGATCCAAGTCCATGAATTGGCCTCACTCCTCCCTAAACCCCCAAATTTTGGACCCCTAACATTGGGCCCCAAGCTTGTTCACCTTCTCTGAAAAGGTCTTGTAGGGCCTCAGCATGGGGTGGGTCTTCAGTTCCTCATCTATGTTCTCCCCATAGGACCAGTTGTTCTGAATCTGGAGGTGAAAAGGGGACAGGTGTGGGCAGTGCCACTACGGAGCTGGGATCAGGAGCAGAATGAGGGGTGGACAGCAGCCTGGGGGACACAGAGAGGGAGCCCTGGAGGGGCTGAGGGTTCCAGAGGAGGCTATGGGTCCCAGAAAGTGTTAGAGGCCCCAGGGAAATCTGGGAGGACCTGTGTCTTGGGGAAAGCTAGAGTCTTGAGGAAGGCTGGCAGGGGTGGGGAATTCTGGGGAGTGGAGGAACCTGATGCTTACCTTGTCGAAGGCCCACTTCTCATGTGTGTACTCCGCAAACTTGTTAATGAAAGAGTCCAGCTTCTCTGGGATGATCACACTATTGGGAGATGGGGTCAGCAGATGTTGGGGCTAGTCCCTCCTGCCACCTCTGAAACTTTCTCCCAGCCTCCAGGCCCAACCCCCACTCCTGCCTCCAGGTCTCACTTGAGGGTCTCCACAGGCCGAGGATCAAAGTTGCCTTCAGCATCCACCGTGGCCTTTTTCTCAGCCTTGGATGAGTATGAGGCGTCCACGTAGTCAGGGGGCAGGGCCCCTGCGATGGCGCATAGGCAAGGCATAGCCATGCGGTACAGCTCTGGGTCATACTTCTGGGGATGCCGGGGGGGGGGTTGTCACTGCAGGCTTGGCTAAGCCTTCAAATACTGGAGCCCCAGAATTTCAAACTCAATGCTCCAATCATCAGCCCTCTTCCCTGATCCCTCAAACATGAAGTATGGTCTTTCCCTGAAATCCAAGCCTTAGACCCTCCTGGACTCTCAAACCACCCTATACCCCTGTCTCCAAGCCCCATCCTAGAGGTTCATTCCCTCTTCCATAGCACCCAATGTGGAGACTCAACTCATAGATTCTCCTAGATCCAAACCTGCAGAAGTGCCTCCCTTCCCTAACTCCCAGATTTAAAGATTTCATCCTGGATCCCCAACTTTGGGTCCCAAACCCTGCAAACAGGTTTCTTTCAGAGCCCCTGGGTGCCCAGACCTTATGGGCCAGCGAGTCAAAGATGCCCCAGAAGAGTTTACGAGTGAGGTGCAGCTCTTCCTCCGAGGTGATCCCGAAATTGGCCCAGCCAGTGGGGAGGCAGTAGTACTTCCAACAACGCTCATAGTGGTTGGTGAGGAGCTGGGGGGAGCAAGAGGGGGACACACAAATTAGTGTGACACAAACAGGTGGCAGGCAAATGAAGAGCCAGAGAGGCCCAGGGGATGCTAGTGCTTTTGAATTATGAAGGAGGTGTGGGTTATGCAAATGATATGCTAATAAGGGGAATAGTATGCATATTACAAAGTGGTCCTGGACAGTTTATATAAATTTGGCACTCTAATTTAGAGTCATGATGGGCATTAAATCAGAGCTGGATTTGTCTGGTGCTGCTTTACACAAATAAGCATGCAAGATATTAATCCATGGGTAGGGTCGTGTGCAGACTGGCATATGGGTGGACTGAGCTGTGCGTATGTGAATTAACATGGCAGATACAAACATAGGCAGCACCCCATGCAAACATATGGTAATTGGAAAGAGGGCTCCACCATCCAATATGCAAATTTGAAATAGGGGCTGATTTAGATGTATTATGCAAAATAGTTACACTATCTGGGTTAGGGGTATCTCCTTATGCAAGTCAGCATGCAAATGAAAAAATAATAGGAGAGAGTGTGCAAATATTCAGGCTAGCTGTGGTACTGTTTATTCAAATAAACGCACTCGTTTGAATAATGAAAGGCTGGTGGTCCAAGCATGTGAATAAGCATGTTAATTAGAAAAAGTGGTGTGCTCCACGCAAATATGTGCTAATTAAAGTGGGGCCCAGCTCACTGTTAGGCGAATTAAACGCAATTAGGGAGTGTTAGAGGCACCAGTGACGCAAAGTGAATGTCCTAGGAATCCTAGTATGCAAATGAGAATGCTAAAGAGGTTTCTATGGGGTCCACTGCCCGCACATCTACAGGTTAACTGGCCTGGCCGGTGTGACACAAAAAAGAGCCCCATAGTCCGAGGGCGGAGCAAGCTGGTGGGTGGAGCATGGAAATAAGCACGCGGAGGACAACTTGTCCTCACCTTGAGCGGCATCTTGGCAAACTCGTTAAGGATGGGCACATCGAACACCAGGCGCCGCAGCAGGTGCTGCAGCATGGACGGGCGGATGTACCTGCGGTGGACGTGCATGGGGCGGGGTTATCTAACCCCGAGGCCCGCCCCACCCGTAGCCCCGCCCACCCAGTCCCGCCCCACCTGCAGAGCGCCATCAGGCATTCTTCGATGATGTCGCGCTGCGCCTTGGTGAGCGAGCGGCCGCGGGACAGGCGGTACACCGTGTGAAGCATGGAGTCCACCATGATAGCGCGGTGCTCGGTTCCCGCAAAAAGTGGCGCACACTTGGTGATGAGCGGCAGCACGGCCAGGCACAGGTAGCGGTTCAGCGCCAGCGCCATCTCTGTGGTGCTGAAAGTGGCCTGGGGCGCAGGGTGGGACCGTCAGGCCCTCTGTGCGCTCCAGGTACCTGCTCAGGACAACTCTGGGCAAATGACCCTGGCTTCTGATCTTCCCCCCAAAACCTGCTCCTCCCAGTCTCTACTACCCTTGGTTACTTTGGACTATGCAAAATTTCAAATACACACAAAAGTCCAGAGGCCAATTAATTACCCAGATTAGCCTGTTCTGCAGATATCCACCTTCGGCATGCTTATTTCCCCTCTAACCTCGCCTTTTTTTCCTGTAATATTTCATGTAACCCCCAGTCATATACCATTTTATCTAAAGATACTTAAACATGTATCTCCATTCAGACCACTACTTCCATTTAACATTCCATGTTGCCATTATAACACCTCATGGAATCTCTTGTTCATGGTCAGCCTTCTCTAATTGTCTCAAAAATGGTTTTGCATTTAGCTGGGATTGTTTGGATCAGGCCCCAGGAAGGTCTACATACTGTATTGGCTGACACCTGTAACTTCTCCCTTTCCTCCCCCCTTTTAAGGCTATTTATTTGCTGAAGAAACTAAGTCATTAATCCAGTAGAATTTCCTACATCTTAGCTTCGGCTGGTCGCCTCCCAGTGGTGTCAGCTAAGTTGTTCCTCTGCCTCTTGTATTTCTGATAAACTGGTGATTATAGATTCAAGACCCAGGGTTCTCTTTCCCAGTTAATGGCCAATAGTCATTTCTCTCATTTTAAGAAGAGACTTTTCTTGACCAAGTTCACTCGTCCAGTACATCACCATTCCTCTGCCTCCTCTGTCACCAACTTGTATTGACAGTCAACACTCACTGTCTCCAATACCTCACCTCCCAGGCTCTCTTAAACCCTCTCCAGTGAGGCTTTTGCCCCAACACCTTACTGAAACTGCTTCCTCCATTTGGCCAAACTCATGGTGAGTTCTCAGTCCTCATCTTACTTGGCCTCGTCACCTTCTGTTATTATTATTGTCGTTGTTGTGCATGGGTCTTTGTGTCTCCATGGTGCTGAGCCATCACTGAGAATTCTTTTTCATAACCTGAGGTACTGGAGATTTCCACCCACCCTTTCCCAGAACTCAGGGTTTTTTGTGCCTTCTGTTTTCTATCTCGATGATGGGGAGGGAGGATTATGATATGTACACAAGTTCAAAACAAACAAAAGTGCCAGCACTATTTCCATGACCCATCTCATACCCATGACCCACCTCACTCTGGAGGCCGGGAGGGTGGCCAGGCTACTCACCGTGTCCAGAGAGGCAGCCGCCCGCATGTCAGGCAGGAACCCCACATCCAGCACATGCAGCAAGAAGTCCTGGTTCTCGATGCCATACACACGGTCCAGGAAGAGCACCATGGATGCCTTGTGGTCCGGCACGAAGGAGGCTGACATCTTTGGCTGTACCAGAGCCCCATCTGTGGGCCGAGAGAGCAGTGTCAGGGCTACACCTGGGGCCCCTCTGCTTCCTCCCCTGTGTCACTCCCTTGCTGGGACCTGCTCCACACCTTTGCCCAGGGTGGGAATCTGCAGTGGGAGGCTGATGATGCCCACGAGGTCGTCCAGGGGCACGAGGGAGCGCAGGATGGCGCGGATCCGCAGGGCCTCACCCTTGCCGGCTTGGATTAGCTGGAGGGTGGAGGGGAGCATGTCATCCGGCACCCTGTGCCCCATTTGGTCATGCCCCCATTCCATCCCTTCCTGACCCATTGGCAGGTAGAGCAGGACTCCTTCTTGTGGCGCTAACGCTAGAACTCCCAGCCCTGATCCCCCTGCCTGTGCCTCTCCACTGCAGCCCTGGCCACCCCCGGCTCTCATTGTCTGGTCTCCTCTGCTGGACTGGGAGCTCTGTGAGGGCAGAGCCTGGAGCATCCCCTACCCCTGGCTTCGGGTCTCACATGCATCTCTGGTGCACAGCGTCCCAACAGGTCGATCAAGGCAGCGTAGAAGGACATGATGGCGTGTCCCAGATGCACCCGGTTTTCTTCAGGGGGCTCCTCACCAAAGCTGCAGGGAAGGCAGGTGGTGTGGCGGAGGCAGCAAGGGACTTGGGGAGGGCAGGTTGTTCTGTTGAGGACTGGGTAGTGGGGCGGGAGACTCACTGCTCCCGGCGCCGGTCCCTGCGGATGCCTGGGCCATCCCGCGCAGGGTCCTCGGAGATGCGGATGGCCTCTTCGATGGTGGCCAGCAGCCCTGAGCCGCCCTCTCCCCGCAGGGCAGGTCCGAAGCACTCGGGTTTGCGGATCAGCAGCCGCACCACCACATTGGCATTCTCCTCCACGCTCTCGCCTGGCAGCTCAGGGTCAGGAGGCCTTGTGAGCCCAGGGTCCCTCCCTGGGCAGCCCCCGCCCCTTCTAGACCCTGCCCTCACGCTCCCGCCAGGCCTGTGACTCGGGATGTAGGCCCCTCCCCTACCCCATGTTACTGCAGCCTCCTGCCTCACCGTTGACGAAGACAGCAAAGCGCAGGAAGTCCAGATAGCGTTCTCCACCGCAGGGGTTCCAGCCAATGTCCGGGTACCCTTTGGCCAGGAGCATGGGGCAACTTTGGAGGCCACAGCCCGCCAGGTAGGACACCACCTGGGGGCAGAGTGGGGCTCAGCCAGAGGCCAGACCCACACCACCTTCCTCCCCAAGGCTCAAGTCCCTGCCCATCCCTGGAGATCCAGTCTGATTATTTCTGGATCCCTCCGCAAACAACCCTGGACCATTGCAGCCGCCTCCTCCCTGGGCTCAGTGCTCCCCTCAACCTCCTGTCTATCCCACACACACAGCGAGAGGGACTCTGCAAACACCGTGGTGTCATCTCACTTGGGGTAAAGCCAGAGCCATCGCTGTGACTCACAAGATCCTCCACACAATCTGCCCGTGTCACCTCCCTACCCTCACCTCCTAGCACTCACCCCTGTCTCCCTCTGCTCCAACCACGCTTGTCTCTTCACTGTTCCTCAAACTCATGAGGTTCACTCGTGCCTCAGGGCCTCTGCACTGGCCTTTTCCCTGCCTGGACTGTTCTTCCCCCTCATGTCCATATGGCCTCCACCTCCTTCAGAGCTTTGCCTGAATGTCACTTTCTCAGTGAGACTTTCTCTGACCCCTCTTGTCTAAACTCAGACACCCTTCTGACTCTTGATATTTCTCTTTCTTGCTCACGTTTTTGCTTCCTTAACATTCATCACTAATATACCATATATTTGATTTATTCATCTTGTTATTAACATCTTGTCATTATTCCTCTTGTATTATCTATCCCCCCAAGTAGAATGTCAGCTTCAGTAAGACAAGGATTTTTGACTCTCAATCACTGTCATACCCCTGCTGCCTTGGACAGGGGTATGACACATGGTAGGTGCTCAGCAAATATGTGTTAAATAAACAATACTGTACTAGCGTGTAACTGTTAGAGAGTGCTTACTGCTTTGCCATTGCTTCCATGGGTTGACTCATTTAATCCTCAGAACAACTATATGAAGTTGTTTCTATTATTATTTTCATTCTACAGAAGAGGAGATAGAGGCCTGGAGAATTAAAGTCCATTGCCTAAGGCCACACATCAAGGGAGCAGAGCTGCAGGGAAGGCAGGGACAGGGAGTTGAACCCTAGTTGCTGAACTCCAGGGCCCATGCCCTTCACGGCAGGGGGCACAGAGGGCCTAGGCCACATGGCTGGGGAGGGTGGGGCCTGGACTTGCACTCAGCCCTAGGAATGAGTGACTGGGTCCTGTTCCTTCCCTGCAAATTATTCCCCATCAGATTCAGTCCTGAACTGTGCAGAATGGCACCCACAAAATGGGTCCCAAGTCAGCAGGTTCCCCAGGGAGCCAGGTAGGGGCCAGCTCTCCCCTCTCCACACCTTCTCCAGGTCCTGCTCCTGCAACGCCAAGGCCAGCTCATTGTTGTCAATGACAGAGGCAGCTGCCACATCCAAGGGCGTGGAGCCCTGCATTCCTGTGGGGGTGAGAGGCAGTGAGAATGTTCTTCAGAGGTGCAGAGCTGACTACCTCACTTTGGTTACCTTGCCTCCTCCAGGAAGCCCTCCTTGACCACCTATTTCCCAGCCTGGGTCAGGTGCCTCCTCTGGCGTGTGCTTTCCCATCCCAGGCCTGACCACTCCAGGCCATCACTGTGTGGGATGGCTTTGTCCTCCCCACTCCACTGTGCACCCCATGAGGCCCAGACCCAGGGCTGTCTGGGTATCCCCAGCACTGCTCACTCCAGGGCCAGATCCAGGGTGGGTTGAGAGAGAGTGTTTGTTGAATGACTAAGTGAATGAGCCAGCAGAGGGTGGGGCCAGCCTGGACAGACTATCAGGAGTGGGTTCAGGGGCCCTCACCCAGGCCGATGCCGCTATTCTCCAGCAGGTAGCTCAGGTGGTCAAACATGGAACGCTGGTTCTGCCGGCTGATGCGGCAGAAGTAGCAGAGGAAGCGGCAGCAGCTGGTGACCATCTTGGGGAAGCGGATCTCCTGGGCGGGCAGGGTGGATCAGTGGTCAGTGCCTGCCCTCCATGGGCCCCTCCCCTGAGCCCCCCGGCCCATGCAGCCCCCTTACCTTGGATTCGCCACCCCCGAGGACGTTCACCATGACTTCCATGACTGTCTCGTGCATGCCCAGCGCCCGCATCAGGTTCGGGTGTTGGTAGAAGACTTTGTTGTTCATGATGTTCCTGTGGACAGGTAGGGCGCATTGGGTAACTGGGTCGGGGGGCAAGTGCAGGGAGAGCCCCTGGACCCTTGGGGGAGCCATCATCCTTGCTGTGATAAGAGTTACCATTTACTGAGCTCTCACTCTTGTGCCCGCCACTGTCCCCTGTACAGATCTGGACTCATTCAATCCTTTCATCCAACTGGGGAGGCAGGAACTGTAATTATTCCCATTCCACAGACAAGGAAACCAGTCAGGGAGCCAAGGTGGGCTCCCCTGGGTGGAGATGTTTATCATCTTGCACGTTGGATCCCCAAGTGCCTAGAAAAGGCCTGGCACACAGTGGGTGCCCAATAGATGTTTGCTAAAGAATGAATGAGGCACACGTGACACTGAGTGACTGCTCGACTATTATTATTATTACTATTATTATTATTATTACCACTACATGCGTGGTGAGGTCCCGGAAGCTGTACCACGACTCTGTGAGGTGGGCAGGGCTTGTCCCCAGTTTAGAGATGAAGAAACTGAAGCTCAAAGAGAGTCAATCTTGTGCCAAGAGTCATAGGTGAGTAGAAGCTGTTACCTCCGGGGTGGGTGGAAAGGTAAGGGGAGGGGAGATTACCCAGGGAGATGGGCTAGCTGCTGGGAGGAGGATGCCACCCCAAGGCTGGGGCAGAAGTAGGGGGAGGGGACAATATTGCACCCAGATAACATGGGGGTGGGAGAACGAGCTGGAGCCCGGAAGGCTCCCCTCCCCTCCCCTAAAGTTGGGGGAGGGGAGGGGACTCACCCAATGCTCTGGATCATGAGGTTTTCCTCCTGGGGGCCCATCTGCACGATAAGCAGCGACCGGATCTGGCCGAGGCACTCCAGCAGGCTCATGGTGTCCTCCACGGAGGATGGTGAGATGGTGTAGGCCCGGGGCAGGGCGCGCAGCAGCTCCCCGAGCCCATCGTACTGCCGGTGCAGGAGGCTGAACATGGCCCGTACCAGCTCCGGGCTCTGCACAAAGTCCTCCTGGGCCCAGCGCACCACCGTGTGGGACACCAGCTCTTGCAGCGACTCTAGGAAGGGGACACAAGTGTCGGAACATTCTTCTGGGCCAGGGCCTTGGGCGAGAACAATGCAAATGGGGCCCCTCTTTCAAGCTGGCTTCGCAGTTGCTAACGGCCCCCACCCCACCTGCCAGGAGTGGGCAGATTCTGGCAGATTTTGTTCTATTGCCCTCAGAGTCTCCCTGTCCACTTCACCCTATTTCCAGGCCATAAGGGCCTCCTAAAAGCTTCAAGAGGAAAAGGAACTTGTATCACTGCAAAGTACCAGGGCACTATTATGAGCTCAGTCACAGTCCCATTTGTTCTGTGAAAATACTGCCAATTTTTCAACAAGGGAGACAACAGACATAAAGAAAAATTGTGAAGACTTTGGTGTCATTTGAAAATGATGTCAAAATGAACTGTTTTATTTTCCCTAGTAATCTCTTTGCGACTCCTATCTTGCATTCAGCATCCATTTCTCTCTCTCCCAATGTTTTTTCTTCCCAGGATTTCTGGGAGAGAAGATAGATGTCTCCTGTGTCTCAGGGTTAGAAGAAACCTTTATGCACTGGCATTGCATGACGCTGTCAATTCATGATCTACCTTCCTTACATCCACTCTCCACAATCTGGATTTATCACTTTGGACTTCATATTTTGCCTCTCTTCTCCTGCTCATTCTGCTCCAACCACACTGGCCTCTAAATGCATCTCACATGTTCCTGCCTCCGGGCCTTTGCACTGGCTGTTCCCTCTGTAACAATCATCTTTCCCCAGATCTTTGCATGCCTCATTCCTCAACTCTAACCCCCCCATCTTTGTCCCTCTCTCTTCTCTCACTAAGTTTTTACTTTTCTTCTTAGATGACCCACGGCCACCTGACATCATGGTATATGTATATTTGGACATTTTGTAATATTCTAAACTCCTTGAGGGCAAAGACTTTTATTCTTCCCCCTACTATAGTCCCCAGCCCTACCAACAGTGCGTGGCCCAGAGTTGGCCCAATAAAAGATTCTTGAACGTTATAGGATAAACCCTGTACAAAGTCAGGGACTCTGTCCTTGTTACATGGGGCTAATACATAAGTTTGCACAATGACCCATTGGCCAAACTACTTTTATCATGACTGCTTCTCTAATCCCTCAGCATAGTAATCATTCCACCAAGAAATAAAAGAAAAACAAAGAAAATCCACGAAGACATAGAAGCCACAGTGGTGCAGGAGTTGCCACCATCCCAAGGTTGGCATATGTCTCTGCTCCGTGTGCCACATTATTCCACATTATTCACACATATGGTGAAGCCCCCATATCTGGACCACACCTCCGGCATGTCTCCTCTCTTGCCCCACTCTCCACCCCTCTTCTCTCATTGGTACTCATTTACCCCTCCTTTGTGCTACTCCTTGTGGCCTGTCTTGGACCCAGAGGCTCCCCAAGCACAGAGCTTCCAGCCCCACCCCTGCCCCCTCCCTGGTGGCCTCAGTCCTTACGGGGTTTGTGCTCTTCAGCAGGTGCCTCCTCCTCGGGTTTCTCCTCCTTCTTCTTCACCAGCCGCACTTTCTCCAACAGGCTCATCAGGCGGGCACCCAGGGTGGTTTCTTCCTCTGGTTCTTCCTCCTCCCCCTCCAGCTGAATTCCTGGAGGTGGTCCAGAAGGGAGGGCATGTCATTCATCTGTTTGCTTATTAATCTGCTCAGTAATTTACTTCTTTATTCACTCATGGGTTCATTCATTCATTTCTCACTCATGTGTGCATTCATGGGGTTTTTCATTTCTTTCTTTATATGTTCCATATGTTTGTTCATTTATTCATTCCTTGAATCACTTGTCTTTTATATCAACTATTGCAAGTATCTTCAAAGAACTATAGAAAACTGTGTCTAAAGTATTAAAGGATGATGACAATGGCTCATCAACTAGAGAATATTAATAAAGAGGTAGATAATATTTTTAAAATAACCATATAGAAACTGGAGTTGAAAAGTACAATAACTGAATTTTTTCCAAAAACCACTAAAGGGGCACAACAATATATTTGAGCTGGATGGAGAAAGAATCAATGAACTTGAAGGTAGGACAATAGAGATTATCCAGTCTGAAGAAAAGAAAAATAAAAGAATGAAAAAAACTAACAGAACCTCAGAGACCTGTGGGACACCATCAAGCGTATTAATATATGCATAATGGGAGTCCTAGAAGGCGAAATGAGAAAGGGGCAGAAAAATAATGGCCCAAAATACCAGATTTTATGAAAATATTAATCTATATACCAAAGAAACTCAACAAACTCAAGCAGGATACATTCAAAGAGCACCCCACCTAGATACATCATACTTAAACTATTTAAAGGCAAAGGCAAAGGGAAATTTTGAAAGCCAGCCAGAGAAAAGTGACTCATCACATATAAGAAAATTTCAGTAAGATTATCAGCTGACTTCTTAAAAGAAACAGTAGAGGTCATCCATCCATGCCTCCAGCCATCCTTCTTTTCGTCCATCCATAGCCAGCCAACATCTCTTTACCCATTTCTTTATTCATTCATCCTTCTATCCATCAATTCAGACACTCATCCCACCTATAGCCATCCATCCATATATACATCCACCCAAATACCCATATAAATATATCCTTCCACTCATATTTATCTGTTCACTAACATGTCTATTCATTCATTCATTCAACCAACAGTTACTGTACAAATACTATAGATATTTAAGAACAGGAAGTCTTAGGGAAACTTCAAGAGAGGTCTCAAGAGAAAGTTTGGAAAGAGGATTCTCTGATCTCCTCTCTTACCACAGTGTGTCAGCAGGTCTTGATGAAATTCGAGTAAATCCTGTCGGATCTCTTCAGGGAGAGGACAATCTTCCTCATCCTCACTATCTTTGAACTGCAATAGCATGTTGATCTAGGGGAAGGTCAAAGGTTAGAATGAGGGTTAGAGACCTTAGAGCAGAAACTATGATGTCAAGGATCAAAGATCCAATTGTGAGTCCTTGTCTAAGATCATGAGTTAGTGAAGAATATCTGGGAGACTAAAGGTTCGAAAGGAGTCAGGGTCAGCCTGGGATGACTCAGAAGTCTGGCTCAGAAAGAAGTAAGAGGGTAAGAGATTAGATATCAAGGGGCTGGGGTATATAGCTTAGTGGTAGAGCACATGCTTAGCATGCATGAGGTCCTGGGTTCAATCCCCAGTACCTCCTTAAAAATAAATAAATAATTAATTTTTTAAAAAGAGAGATTAGTATATCAATAGGGTTGGAGGTCAAGCACAGGTTTGGAGTTGAGTGCCATCAGTGATCAGAGTAGGGGGAGAGGTTGAGGTTGGGGTTTAGACAGTAAGGCCAGCTGGGGTCAGGGGTCAGAGGACCTGCTCCTGGGGTGGGGAGCGGAACTCGCGAGTACGTCGGGCAGTCTCAGCTGCAGACATGGTGAAGGATTTCATGAGGCTGCCATAGCGGTCCCGCTGGTTGGCTTGGAGTTTGTCCACATAGCGCTCTGCAAAGGCTGCCAGGGACTCCACACGGTGCTGCAGCTCTTGGTCACAGAAATACTCCAGCAGGTGACACATCTGTGGGATAACAGCAGTGCAGTAGGAGGGATGGCGGTGAGACCATCAGGATTTCCTTGAACTTTTCTTGCTTTCTTTCCCCACCCCATGGCCCTGCCCTGGTCCAGCCACTATTGCCTCTTGCCTAGATCCTTAAGCCAGCCACCTCCACGGTCTCATCCCTCCAATTCACCTCCCACATGGAAAGGATCATTCAAAGCCAGTAGCACTCCACTGCTTTATGCCATTCCACAGCTCCCCTGCTGCCTTGGGACAAAGTCCAGACTCAAGCCCCACCAGACCCTGTATCTACTAGCACAAAGCAATAGAAGCTGGAAAACAGGAGGAACCAGCTCACCTGTAACTTCACAGACTCTGGCAACTTCATCTGGAGCAGCCCCTCCTCCAAGTATTCTTCTTTTTCCCCTTCTGCTGTCTCCTCTTCCTCTTTTTCCTCATCTTCCTTCTCCTGTGCCTCTTCCTCCTCATCCTCCTCCTTCTCCTCCTCATCCTCCTCTTCCTCCTCTTCTTCCTCCTCCTCCTCCTCCTCCTCTTCTTTCTCAGTGAATACTTCAGGCTCAATCATCTTCAAAATCTGTTTCACATCCTCATCGCCAAAGATGCCCATCACCTGCAGGACAAAGCCTGGGTCTTTCACTGTGGCCTGCAAGGCTTCCATAATCAAGTCCCAGCCTCATTCCCCAGACCTGCTTCTCCGGCACAGGCCAGATTCATCCCTACACTGGCTGGATGATTCCTCCCACAAACAAGAGCAGCATCCCCCTGCCCTGCCATCCATCCTCCTTAAGATCCCCCCAGATCCACATCCTGTGTCCCACCTACATGGCCCAGACCACATAGTCAAACATGAGCATCCTGCACAAGTAAGTGTCCTTTCTCCCAAGTTTGGGTATATGTGACTCTGGAGCAGGACACACCCTACACCTGGTAGAGGCCCTCATAACTCTCAGCATATGCCAGCTTTTGGTCAAAATAATGAAGATACTAACAGATGGAAGGAGAGCAGGTAAATCAAAGGGAAAATAATGGGGAAAGAGAGAGAAATGGGTGAATGGGGGAGGACTGGGTGGATGAATTAATAGATGGAATCGTAGAGGTTTGAAGGAGAGATGGATAGATGGGTGGATAATGGATGGAGAGACGAAGGTAAAGGTGGAAGAAGAAATAGTGGGTAAATGGATGACAGGATAAATGATGCATAGATAGGTGGGTAGGTGAATAGATGGTTTGATAGATGCGTGAGCAAGTAAATGAGTGAATGAATAAATAGATAAATGGGTAAATAACCAAGCACTGGGGTAGGATGGATAGATGGACAGGTTTGTGTATGAAAAGCTGAATGGATAGATATATGGATGAGTCATTAGATGGGTAGATGAATGAAAGGGTACATGAAATAAACAATGGTTGGAGAATGGGTGGAAGAGTGGGTGTAGATGGTTGGATGGATTGTAGGTAGGCGGGTGGGTCTTCATCGATATTGATACAAAGATGCATGGATTGATGGACAGGTAGGTAGAAAATGGAGGAATGGATAGATCTGTAGATGGGTGGATGAATGGATGTGTGGATGAATGGTTGCACAGGGGGAAGGAGGATGATGGTTGGATGTATGAAGGGAAAGACAGATTAATAAATAAGTGGATAGGTGAATAGATGAATAGTGAAATGGATGTAATGATGTATGAATGACTGGAAGGGTGAATGAACAACTAGATTGAAAGTTGGATAGATGGACACACATGTGGATGAATAGATAACTGGGTGGAGAATGGAAGGATAAATAGATGGATGGACTTTTGGATAGGAAGATGGGGGTGTGTTTGAATGACTAAACGGATGGATGGGAATGTGGGTGGAGAGTGGATGAATGATGGCTGGTTGGATGGATGAGTGGAAAGAAGGAAGAGATTACTAACCAGATGAATAGACGACACATGAATGGATGGAAGGAAGAGTGAATGATGAGTAGATGATAGCAGGATAAACTGAAAGGTGGAGGGTGTATGGATGGACAGATGAGTAGGTGTTTGGAGGCATAATAGGATGGGGAATGTACATATACATGGATGGATGGATGGATGAATGGATGATTGGACGATTTGGAATGTGGAAGAGGAATGCGACAGAGGGGAGCAGGAGGAAACCATTACCAGCAGGGTGGATACAAGCTTGAGCACCGGCACAAACTGGAATTCCACAGAGCCCCCAACAGGGTCGCGTGCGTGCTGCCCACCATCTCGCACTGCCTCCCCCAGCATTCTTAGTGCTTTGTCCCGCAGAACCTCCAGAGGGATGCTGGGGCTGAGGCGGGCTGGGGCTTCTGCCACCCCAACAGCTGGCAAGGCAGCCACGAAACAGGGGGATGAGAAATGGTGTGGAGGCCGCAGCGAAGTGGTGACGCCAACGCCAGGAAGGCCGTGGTGGCGGGGACCATTATCCGCTCTTTTTCCAGGTGGGAAGAGAGTGATGGCGCGGGTCTCAGATGTGAGGGGCACGATGTACTCAGAGAGCATGGAGCGGCGAGTGCGGCAGGCACTTTCGAGGTGGATGCTGATGAGGAGGTCGTAGTAGCCTGCACGCAAGGGGCCGGGCAGGTGGGCATCCTCCAGGGCGTGCAGCAGCTGCGCCTGGTCCACGTGGCTGCACAGAGCATGCGCCACGCGGTTGTTGCCCAGGGCGCACACAGCGCGGTAGAGGCGGAGGGTGTGGGAGTGGAACCGCTGCAGGTCCAAGCGCTCTGACAGCTCCAGGATGTCCATGCATCTGAGGCGGAGATGGACCACAGACAGGGACAGAGTGGGTAGAGGAGGGGGGAAACACACACAGACCAGAGAGGCAAAGAGGTGCTCGGGTTAGTTAGTGTTGGCGGCCCAAGCAGGGAATCCCAGTGTTCTGCTGGGTCAAGGTTCTCTGAGATCTGTGGAGCTGAGTGGAGGAGCCTTTTAATGGTTCTGGAAATCTCTAAATGGTCTGGGGGCTCCCTGGGATACATCTGGGATCTCTGGGATCGTCTGGTACTTTGGGGTGTCTGAAGAGTCCATGGAAAAGATCTGGTGACCCTGAGATGCATCTGGGGTCCCAGATTGGGTCTGAACCCCTCCTCTGGCTAGTCTGGATACCCTGGCTATATTTGAGCACCATTGTAAACCCCACCAGGACAGGACATTTCTGCCTGTTTTGTTTGCTTGTTTGTTTGCTATATTCCCAGCGCCTAAAAAGGACTTAGCATATAGTAAATGCTTGATAAATACTTGTTGTACGAATAAATGGGTGTATCTGGGGCCCCTGGGTATGGGACTAAGTCCTCTCAGGCAGATCTGAGCCCCCTGAGTTATACAAGAGCATTACAAGAATGTTGATTCACAAGAGCTTGGTGTCTCCAGCCTAGAATGCTGCTGTCACATAGGAGGAGCCCAGAGCTATTTGTCAGACAAATGAATAAAAGAAAGACGAAGCATGTCGGAAGCCTCTTGGTGTGAGTCTGGGGTCCTGGCCATGTTCAGAGTCCTTAAAAGCTCTCCTGTCACACATGTGAACACTCTCTAGCCCAAGTGTGTCTGGGTCCCCGGAGTGGATTAGAGATCTCCAGAGATTTAGGGATACATCCAAAGTCTCCCTGGGTATGCCCGAGAGACCCCAGGCCTCTCTAAGTAATGTCCAAGACCCTGTGAGGTGCACTTGAGGCCCCTGGAGTGTCCTGTGGGCTCCTTGATGTGGATCTGGGCTCCCTGAGATGGGTTTGAAGCCCCATGGGTGGGTCTGGGGTCCCTGGGGTGTTGTCTGGGGTGCCTGGACGTGGGTCTGTGGTCCAGTGAGATGGGTCTGGGGTCCCCTGACCTGTTATCTGAGGATGCCTGGGCTGAGTCTGGGTCCCCCGGAGGTGGGTCTGGGCCTGCTGAAATGGACTTACAGCGCTCTGGGGTGTTATCTGGGGATATTAAGGTAGGTCTGGGGTCTCCTGGGGTGTTGTCTGGAGTCCTGGGGTAGCGGGGAGGGGCAGTGAGTTGAATCCAGACCCCTGAGGGCTTGCAGTACAGGCCCCACCCCTGCACGCCCGGGCTGGCCCTGACCGGTTCTCCTCGGGGACGTGCAGCGCCATCATGGTCAGCGGCTCCTGGCACTGCACGGCCCAGCCCAGCCGCTCGCCGGCCCGCCGTGTCTCCACCTGCAGGAAGTGGTTGGGCATGCGGCTCCAGGAGATGGGCATCAGCATCTGCACCTCGAGGCGCGGCGGGCACTGCGGGGCCGGGTTCCTGCGCTCGCTCAGAAACATGGCGGCTGACAGCGGCATGATGTTCTGGGGGCACAGAGGTGTGCACAGCTCAGCATTCCTTGCCTCTCCCTCCGCTCTGCTTCCAGGGAGACCTCCCGGATTGTCCTCCCCCGTCCCGCCCCGCTGCAGCTGCTCTGCCCGCCAGACCTCTGGCACCTCCTTCCTCAGGCGGCCGCATCACTGCGCTCTTACCTTCTGCTTCCCCAGCTCAAACTGGATGACGTTCTGGTGCGTGGGCAGGACAAAGACGGCAGGAAACAGTTTTGTGTTGGGTTCCACCTGTCAAGAGAGAAGGGGGCAGGGTGAGGAAGAGGGTGAACCCGAGGTGCTGTTGACTCTGGATTGGAACTCTGGGGCTGATTGCCCCAGCTTGATCCTGCTGGTTTCTACAGATCCAGACTCACACTGGAGGCTCCACAATGGCCCTGAGGTAGCTCACGGGCTGCACCACCTCTGATCCAGCCAGACCAACCTCCTCCAACTCCCTCAGGACAACCTGTCATCTGGGTCTTTGGGCACATCATGCCCACCCCACCCCACCCCCACCACGAATACTATCTCTGTTTCTCTCCCAAGCATGCTCATTCATCGAAGCACAAAATCATCCTCTGACTGTGCCCTTCCCGCCAGCCCTTCCAATCCTCGCAGAGGAACCCACCCAGCCTCCACCACAAACAAACATCACTATTTGTGGAGCAGTCTTGTCAAACCTGAATCTAATTGCACATCTGGACCCACCTCCCAGTTTACAGGAAATACAGGGGACAGAGGAAAGTGTTCAAATGACACTGTAGGGATGCATCAGTCTGCTTCAGACTGTGGGAAACTAGGCCAGCCCTCTTCAGATGGTAGTGTGCACATGAGTCCCCTGGGATTTGTTAAAATTTGGATTCTGATTGGGCAGGTCTGGGGAGGAGCCTGAGAGTCTGTATTTCTGACCAGCTCCCTCCCACTGAGGTGATGCAGATCTTGCTGGTCCAGGGACCACATTTTGAGAAGCAAATCTCTACTGGACAGACAGACTGGTTTCTTCAGCAAACACATTTCAAAGAGGAAAATGGAAGGGAAATCTATATGTGAAAAGAAATTCAAGGGACATAGCAACCAAATAAAATATATCACCTTATTTAGATTCCAATTCAAACAAACTGTAAAAAGACATTTTTGAACTTTGAACAAACAGAGAAGTTTTAACATGGGCTGGATATTTGAAGATATCTAAGAATGATTGGGTTTGTGATTTTTTTGGATAAGAGTGGTATTGTGGCTATGCTTTTTAAAAGAATCCTTATCTTTTAGAGTTACATACTGAAAAGAGACAAAACCAGATGATATCCAGGATATCCTTCAAAATCATCCAGTGGGTGTGGAAGTGAAGGTGGGTGTGGAGGTAAAGATAAAACAAGGTTGGCTGTGAGTGGGTGCTAGTTGGAGCTGTGTAATGGGAACATGGAGGTTCATCATGCTATTCTATCTTTGTATATTTTTGAAATTCTCCACTTAAAATAGTTTTGTAAAATAAATAAAGTTAAATGGTTAATGGATGGATAGGCAGATATATATGTGATAAATCCAGTGTAGTAAAACATGGATGGTGGATTCGTGGTAGTGGGTATATGGATGTTCACTGTACAGTTTAATTAATTTTGCTGTATGCTTCAAATCTTTTATTCTAAAAATGTTGAAAAGGAAAATCACACCTTAGGATTCTGCCCCATCTTAGAGTATTCCCTGATCAGTGAAAAGGTGGCGACTGGTGTCACCCAGACCAAAAGGGAATATAAACCTCACTCCAAGGTCAAGGTTTTGTTATGTCTCCTCCTTTCTGGGTGTCAGTTCAAATAATGGTTCAACTAGGTGGTCTCCCAGGGACTTCCCAGCCCTGGCCTGACCTAAGGACAGACTAGGGGCTGTTTTCGTCCTGTCTTTCTGGGGTCTGTCCTCAGAGGGTGTCTGGGAGGGCTGTCCCCAGATGCTGGGACATGAGGATACTATTGCTAAGCTGCAGAGGGCTGGGCTTACCTGGAAAAAGGTGTTGCTCTCTTTGCCATTGGCAGTAAAGGTCATCAGGCCAGTGGCCAAGTCCACCAGGCAGCCAATGACAAGGTCTGTGTGGCTGATCCGGCCCTGCTGCCCGGGACTGACGAAGTCTCCACCCCACACCATGTAGCAGTTGCTGCACTTGAGGCTGGAGGACACAGGAGTGGTCAGTGCTCAGATCCTTGGCTGAGGCACCCTGGACCCTGGACACCAGCTTCCCTGAGCTCCAGGAATCCCATGACTTCAGAACCCCATCCCCAAACACCCACCACCCTCAGACTTGAGTGCTGAAACCCCTCACCCCAGACTCTGAGCCCCAAGGAGCTAGAATTCTTAGAAATTGGTGGAGGGTGGTGGCGGGGGATGGGTGGTTCCTGAAGGAGGAGAAGGAAGGGGAGCAGGAGGAGAAGACAGAGAAAGGAGGTAATGTAGAAAGAGGATGGCTGGATAGAAGAGGAGGAGAAAATGGAAAAGAAGAAATGGGGTAAAAAAAAAAAAAAAGAAGAGGAGGGAAAACACAGAGCAAGAGCCATTGGAGGAAGATGAACGGAAGGGGGGTGGGGAAGGAGAAGGAAACGCCCAGCGCGGACCTCCCACTCCCACAGCCCCACCCCTCCCAGCACCTGCTGTGGATGTTGCCTTGCTCGTCACCCATGGTCACTGTCACCGCCCGGACTTTGCTGAGGTCGAAGTTCATGTCGTGTTGATGGTAGTCGGGGGTGACCCAGCCCACCCACACGCAGCTGGGCTCCTGGCCAGCGAAGACCCTCACAGAGTAATAGTACTGGAGAGGCAAAGCGGGGACCAGTGGTCAGTGGGCGTCCCTAGGATTCTAAGTTGGTTTCTATGGATTCACAGCATCCTCTGGAAGTTTAACAAGAAGCTGCCAGATTTGAGACCCCCTGGGTCTGTGTCCCTCTGTTTCTGTGTCTACTGATGGAGTATTTAGTATTTCTAGATTCAGGAATCCTTGGGGACTATTTTGTGATACCTCCAAATTTGAGTCCTTCCCCTAACAAATAGCTCACTTAATCCTTAATCACTTAATCCTTACAATCACTGTCAAGTGAATAGTTTTTATCTCCATTTTACAAATGGGGAAGCCATAGTGCTTCTACAGAAGAGAAGACATAGAATGGCGAAGTGACACCCAGGTAGCCCGTGATCCTAACCACTAGGCTGCTTGTCGCAGAAAATAGTCCAGATTTGAGGGATCCCCAAACTATATTGGAATAATTGTGAATTTTGGTTTCCAGGAATATACTTGAATAGCTATTAAATTAGGGGGGTATTGAGTTTATTTGGGTGACCCAAATATTAGGGTCCCGAGTCTAGGTTGGTTTATTCCCTGGATTCGGTGATCCCTGGGAGTTATATCAGTGTGCCTCATGGCTTCATTGTGTTCCCTGCAATTTTTAGGTCCCTAGCTATGTGGATTTAGGGATTCAAAGGGTTAAATCAGTGTGTGCTATATTATGTGGTCTCCAGTGTATACTGGGGTGTCCCTATGAAGGGCAATTACTGGAGATTACAGCATGAAATTTGGAAATCTGGAAGGCTCCACAGTTGAGGGTCCCCCATTCGCACCGTGGTGGTGTTGAGGATGATCTCAGGGTCATCACGGTCGTCCGCAGGCACCACCTCGTGAGGCAGTCGGGGCAGAGTCGGGGTGGCTGGTGGCTGGGTCATCATGGCGGCCTTCTTGGCCTTGAATAAGAACCTGGTGGTGGGAAGGAGAGGCTGTTATGAGAACCACTCTGAAGGCCAGCCCCCTGGCCCTGCCACCACAACATTCATGCCCCCCACATCCGTCCTAACTGTGCTCCATTTCTGATACCCATGGCCTCCTGTCCTGAGGGCTGGAATTCCCAACTGTGCCAGCATAGCCCATCCCGGAGGAGCTCTGTGCTTTCAGATGCTGGGCCACCCAAACTTAAAGGTGCCTCTGGGAACATGGAGGTTCCCTTTGGCACATACAGTGGCCCCCCAAGTCAGCATTTCTCATATGGGTGCTAAAGGCATTTGGGAACGGACAGTTCTTCGTCGTGTGGCACTGTCTTGTACACTCAAGGCATGTAGAGTCCCCAGCAAGCAGCACCTCCCCCCAAAACTGAAGACCAAAAATCTTCCATCATTTCCAAACATCTCTTGCCAAGAGACACAGAACTACATCCCACTGAAATCCACAGTAGGGGGAAAGCAGATTTCATTTCAATTCAAGTTTAATGCCCTTTGAGGGTCTCCCTTGAAGTAAGCTTTTGGGGGGTACATTTGAGACACAGAAATGACTCCAATTTAGAAGACCAGTGATGTTCACTGGGATGCCTTGGGATATAGTCAACTTCCCCAAGATTCTGAGGTCCCCTTTAGTGTTCACAGCTAGTGAAAAGTTTTGGGTCCCACTGGGTACAGCAAGGACAGTGGAGTTCTCTGTAGACATGGGAGCACCCCAATTTTACATTCTCAGGGAAATTAGAGCATCCCAGGGAAATAGTGGCATTCACTTGAGACATAATGGGATCCCTCAATAATATATGGGGCCACTTTGGGATCCAGTGGGGTTTCTCGAGTTATTGAGGTTGCCTAGTTGGCAGTCCCAGGACAGACCCCAAACCACATCCTGCTCCACCCTTGACTCACCCTCTCTTCTTGTTCTTCTCTGTGGTAGCGTCCTTCTCATTCTCTGCCCTGGGAGGCTGGGCCTCTACCCCAGCCTGGGTGGTGGCCCCGGGTGCCCCCTCCTTGACAGACCCTTCTTTGCCCCCCTCAGCCTCGCCCCAGCGCCCAGCTGAGCGGCGCAGGTTCTCATAGTCAGGGTCAGGTTCTGCTGCCCGGGCCTCATCCTCGGCTGGGGGCTGCAGGCCAGGCGGGGCCAGGGGGGTGGCCCCTGCGGTGCAGCGGAAGTGCTGGTGGAACTGGACTGGAAGGCTCAGCCGGAGAAAGATCATCTCTACCAGGCTGTTCTGGGAGCCCCAGGTGCGGTGGGTGAGGCGCAGGCAGGGGGGCGTATCCACAGTGCCGTCCACACGAGCCACCTGGGGAGTGGGAGGCACAGTCAGGAGGGTCAGCTGGACCATTGGTCCTAAACCTTAGGCCTTAGAGTCACCATTAGGCCTTAGAGCACTGTATAAGAATTAGCCAAAGACTCACTCCTCTAGGTGGATGAGCTCCCATGGGACACAGCTTGGCCATGGGGTGCATGCAGCTCTCTGTCAATCTTTGTCTGGGTACCTTTGTACAGTGGGAAGCCCTGGTCAGAGACTGGAATCACTTGGGGAGCTTTCAAACCTACCTGTGCACAGGTCTCATTCCAGAACAGGTCACCCACCCACCATCCATCCATCCATCCACCTATTCCACAAGTATTTACCAAGAACCTACTATGTGCCAAACACTGTTCCAAGTTCTGGGAACACATCAGTGAACAGAACGAAGGCTCTGCCCTCCTGGTATCTTGGGGAGAACTCTTGGGGATAGCAGCCCAAAAGGGTCAGAGTTTTGTAAAGCTTCCCCAGTTGAATTTTTGCTAAACTTGCTGTTTGTGGAAATATAACACTCAGAAGAATGCACACCTCATAAGTGCACAGCCTGACGAGGTTTTGGATTGACCACACCTGTGTACACAGCACCCAGATAGAGAAACAGAATGCACTCAGTCTCCCTGGGGATGCCCTCGGTGCCCATTTAGTCACTACCCTCTCAAAGACAGTGATGGATTTTGGCCTAAATAAGGGGCAGGAGCTGACAGAGGGACAGACGGCTGGACTGTGCACTCCAAAGACTGACTCTCACGTCTTCTGGAGACTCCCATAACAACTGAAGTGGCTCCCTTTCCTTGATGCCCTGCTTCAAGTTGACCTCCTCAAGGACCAATTGCCAAGACAGACCCCTGTGCTCCTCGCTAGCCAGTGACTTCACCCTAAAACTGTGCAACCAAGATTCGCTGTTCCCAGACTGTCTACAGGGTCTTTTTCCCTCCTCTCTCTCTTAAAATCCTCTCTCTCTTATAAATTTGTTTGCCTCTGCTCCTTAACAAGTGTACTGACCATCTCCTGCCTGTGATTTGTATGCAAAGCAACTAAAAGTCTGAGTTATTCTTTCACAGTAACATCCTCTTGACTTAACACACCACAGAGTAGCTTTGCCTATTCTTGAACTTTCTATGAATGAAATCCTACAGTATCCTCTTTCGTGTCTGGCTTCGTTCCCTCAACGTTATGTCTGTGAGATTCGTCCATGTGGTTGTGTGTAGGTTAGTTTATTCATTCTTACTGCTGTCCAGCATTCTGTTCTTCGGGTGGAGAACACCATCTGGCAGTGACAGGGATTGGGAGGTTCACGTCTACTCCACAACCTCTCCCACCCCAAGCACCTCTCTGGTGCTTGTGCCTCCAATCTCGCCTCCTACAATCCACTGTCCAATAACGACCCTTCCAACCACACTTGTCCACATCAAGACTGGACATTCCCCTGTTTAAAACTCTTCCATTTTTACCTAGCCTTAAAATGCCTCCCCGTAAGTTATTTATTAATTACAAAGAGAAAAGTAGTGACTTTACGGTGGAGGAATCTGGCAGACTCCACCCAACCAAGTAAGTCACTTTAACCAAAGTTAAGATCATGAGTCATAAGACATAGTGACATGATGTCCAGTCTAATATCCTGTATGAAGCAAGACACAACCTCTTTGCTGTGGTTTTCCTGCCAAATATGTGTAACCTGAACCTAATCATGAGAAGACATTAGGCCAACCCAAGCTGAGAAATATTCTGCAAAATAACTGGTCTGTACCCTTCAAAACTGTCAATGCCATGAAAGACAAAGAAAGACTCAGGACCATTCTACATTAAAGATGAATGAGACATAATAACTAACTGTAACATGTAATCCTGGACTGCATTTTGGACCAGAAAAATAAAAAGAGACATTATTGCCACAATGAACAAAATTTGAACGTGTGATTATAAATTAGGTAATATTCTGAATCGATGTTACATTTCCTGATTTTCATAACTGTGCTTCTTTAAGAGCATAGCTTGTTGTGAAGAAATGCATGTTTAAACATTTAGGGATAAAGAGACATGACGTCTCCAACTTCTTCAAATAATTTAGAAAAGAGAAAGAGATTATGTGGGAAGGATCTGAACGATGGGTTAACTGAGGCTCAGGAGGAGACAGTCACATCCCCAAGATCACACAGCAGGTAAGAGACCAACCTCAGGTCTGTCTGATTCTAAAACACCAGCTGATGCTCAGCCATGTGAAATCCCAGTTCTTCCCAGGTTGGGAAAAGGACTATCACTTTGGTCTTTTTGGTTTTTTTATCATCAGTCTCTGACCTTGAATTTAACCTTGGGAAAGAAAGACACTATAGTCTAAAAATTAGGATACTCAGATTAATGAAGAATTACTAAAGATAAATAAACACACACACACAGATAACTATTAGTAATAAGGTGTCAAAATGTACCCAAAGACTTATATTTCTTTAAACCTTTTGTAGGATCAGATAGTCATAAAGGCTGGAAATTTCCACTTGGGTCACTTAATCCAGCTTCTCTTTTCTCCCTTCCCCAATTTTAGAGGCAAGGTACCAGGAGCTCAGAAAGGTGCAGTTTGCCAAGGTTATGCCCAACAAGGTAGCCTTGGGAGCCCATTATCCTGACACCTACTTCTACATGGTTTATGGGTTAACATAGAAATAAAAGAGAAGTCCAGGGAAGAGAATCATGGGGGAAATGAGAGTTGGGGGCAGATCAGGGGGGACTGAGTGGGGTCGGTTCTCACCTCATAGTGGGGGTGCTCAAGGGGCACAGCCTCAAACTGGGGAAGGCTTTTGCTGAACCAGGTGGTAACTGGGCGCTGCATGTTGATGGCGAATGGCTCAAAACCTTCCTGGAGGCCGCAGATGGCAAAGAACCGCAGGGAGCTCACATCCTGACCCAGGTTCAGGTGACCCACCTGGCCAGGTCCCAAGCTGCAGACGGGCAGGAAGCCTGGAGGGAAGGGATGGGTGGACAGGGGTGAGGGTAGGTGAGCAGGGCAGGGGTAGCTACGGGGAGGAAGTACTGTGGAAAGAAGGGACAGAAGAGTGGGAGGCTGGAGGGACAGAGTGGGGTCAGGTGAGGTGGAAGAAAACCAGAAAGGGGCCATGAGGCCAGCCCTTACCATCCCCAACTTCAATATCCCGGAATGCTGTCTCAGAGCCTGAATCGGACATGAGGACCTCTCCATTGAGGGTGAAGATAATGGTGTTCTCTGTGAGGTCGATCATGCAGCCCACGACATCACCCGACTGCCAGGGACGCCCAAATAGTTCACTACCCAGGTGCCAGCGCTGGCCCTGTGAGGAGGCAAGAGGAAGACATGGTGTGGGAGAGACAAACAGAGACATGGAGAGATACAGAAGCAAGGAGAGACATGTAAAGATATACATGCAAGGCATCAGGTCCAGGGCATGTGGAACGGAAGAGGGGTCACCCCCACGGTGTCTCCCATCTTTCCCCACATTTGCATCCAGGATTCTTGGAATGTAAGGGATAGGCATTTATGTTTCCCTTCCCACTAATCTCTGTATCTCATCCCTTCTGCCTGTGTTCTCTACTGTTCCCATGGCTGGGGCTAGAGTAACACAGACCACCAAAGTGGTGGCAGGACGGGCTGGGGTTGGCAGCAAGTAGCGGGATGGAAAGGAAAAACTAACCTATCACTGTCCCCAGTACACACCCATACACACTCGTATGCCCCTATAATAGATCAATGGAAAATGAGATGGATGGATGGATGGGAAGCAGGGTGTATGGCTGGATGGCAGAATGAAATGAAAGCTGAGATGGGTTGATGCAGGGCATGAAGAAAGTGTAGATAGACACATAGATAGGTGGATGGTTAGATGGATGGATGGGTGGATAAATAGATGATGTATGCATGCATTAAGTTATTGGATAGATGAATGGATAGATAACTGAAATCACAAATTGATTAAATAGGTGAATGAAACTAACAAATACATGAAGAGATGGAAACATGGATGGCTAAGTGGTTATTTGGACAGATGAGTAGATGGATGGATGAATGGATGAATGGATAGTTGGATAGTTGGATAGTTGAATAGAGAGGCAGATGTTGGATGGATATATGCATGGACAGAGAGAGAGAAAAGGATGGATGGATGGGTGGATGAATGGATGGATGAGTGGATGGGTGGTAAGGTAGATGCAAGGATGGGTAGACAGAATGAGGCACAGATAGAGGCAGGGCTGGAGTGTAGGAGCTGTGGGAAGGACCCCAGAGTCTGGCAGAGTGGAGACCAGGGAGCTACCCACGCGGTGCCCATTGAAGACATAGGCCAGCTCATCAGCTCCCAGCTCCACGTCAGGCCGCAGCTCGGGCCTCGCCCAGCCGACTCGCATCTCACCCGTGGTAACTGCCTCGAACTCGAAGTACCAGCGGCCGGTCTGCACCGCGTAGGATTTCTCTGCCCGGAAGATGCGCACCCGATCCCAGCGAGACTGGCTCTCCACCAGACCTACAAGTGGGGCCAGGCAGAGTCAGCGAGGCTGGGTTGCTGGGAGAGACCAGAGAAAGTAAGGGCCTTGGGGGGCTTGGTGTCAGAGGAGGAGAGCTGGGGAATCTCAGGGTAGTCACAGAGAGGTAGGAGCGACTTCCTGAGTGAGACTTTCTCCTCCCCTGTCCTAGCAGTCAGAGCTCTGAGAGGACATACTGACAGAGACACGGAGGGAGAAAGGCACGTCATTCATGCTCGTAATCTGGAGTTAAGGGTCAAGATTAAGGTTGATGGTAAGAATCAAGGGTGGAGAGCAGGATCCGGGAAAGGGAGTCAGAGTCGGGGTCAAGGAGAGAATAGAAATTGGGGTTGGGGGCAGGGGTTGAGAAATTGAAGGCTGAGGACCACAGTTAGGGTTAGGGGTTGAGGCTTGGATGGGGGTCAGTACAGATCAGGGGTAAAGTTAGAAGAAGGGGTTAGAGGCTCTCTGAGCCCTTGGTTGGGTGGCTCCATGTTGCAGCTATAGTCCAGAGGACAGGGGACAAGGGTCAGAGCAGGGTCAGGAACTGGAGTCAGGGGTCAGGGGGAGCGCTCACCGGGCTCCTGGTCTGGCTGCCCAGTGTCACAGCCTTAGCCCAGGCAGGGCTTGAGTCAGGTCAGGTCAGTGGTCAGGATTGGGTTCAGAATCAGGGACAGAGTGTCAGGATTGGGGGAGGGGGTCAGTGTTGAAGATGTAGCCCATTGAGGGGCTGGATTGGGTCAGAGGTCAGGAGTCAAGGGGCGGGGGCAGGGGCAGGGGCCTGTGGTCAGCACTCACTGGGCTCCTGGTCGGGCGGCTCAATGTTGTAGCCGTAGCCCAGCAGGGTGCGCACGGCCTGGCAAAGGCTGTCCCGGTTGCTGCGCTTGGTGGCCTCGTCCAGCAGGCGGTAGGGCACGAGGCGAGGGTTCCGGCGGGAGGGGATGTCCTGCACAGAGCTGTAGCTCCAGCCCTGGGCCACGCGGTCCCGTGCCCACACGTTGTGGCCATTCTCAGCCAGCCGGTCCACCAGTGTCGTCTGTGCCGGTGTCAGTCTCACATGGCTCAGGTCCAGCGGCGCCGGCTTGTACCCATTGCTCATCATGTACCTGCCAGTGCAGTGGGGCTCGGTGGGACCAGACGCTCACCTCCACTTCGGGGCTCTGTGCTAGGGGACCCTTGACTTCTGACCCCTGTCCTTAGGATCCCATGATCCTCAGCCCTGGGCTTTGAAATTTCTGACCTTTGATCTCTGACATCAGGGTTCTATAGGACTCCCTTAAATAAGATACTCTGAGATACTTGACCTCTGACCGCAGGATCCTGTGACCCTAGTAAGGGCTTTGACTTCATTGACCTCTGGCCTCTGTGACCCCGTCATCTTGATTTTGGGAGTCTCATCTGTGACCCTGGAACTCTCTAATCCCTAATCTCTAACTTTGAGGCATCTTACCTCTGATCCCAGACCCTGTCATTCCAAACTCCTGGTTTGCAGTCCTTAACCTTTGAACACTGGCCTCTATCCCCAGGACCTCTGATCTCTCACATATATTTCTAAGATCCCTTACGTAAAACTCCTACAATTTCTTACCTCTTTCATTGACCCCTCACCTCTAACTCAGATATGACCTCTGCTCCCTCATTTTCCTCAAACTCCGTGGCAGACCCCCACTCACTCCCGCTCTCTCTCTGGAATTCCTAACCCCGCATTCCTGATTCCTAACACCTCCCCAGGACACTCACCACTGACTCCGGTGTCCTGACCCCTGGTTCTATGACCCACACCCAAACCCACAGCCCTTTGTCTCTGACCTCTGCTTCCCACACCAGCCCTCCACTGCTCCAGCCCTCACGATGACATCCCCAGACCCCTACTCTATTCCCCAGGTGGGGCCCGGGCCACCCATACTCACGTCTTGGGGAGTTTTGTCTTCTTAAGATTGTCTTCTGCTTTTTCGTCCGCCATGCCCACGTGGCAGCCCAGCGCCAGCAGAGTCCTGGGGCGGGGAGCAGAGTCAGGGGGATGGGGTCCCCTCACATGGCCTCCCTGCCCCCAGCTTCCTGTCCTCTAGCCCAGCTCCTCCCCTCCCCCAGCCCCTGTTGGCTCCATCTCTGGGTCTCCAGATCTCTCCACATCTCTTGCTCTGGTTTTGGGGGCGTCTTGGTCCCCATCTCTCTCTGTCTGGGTGTCTGTCCCTCTGACTCCTGTCTCTCCCTGTCTCTCTGTCTCTGTAACCCTTTGACTGTGTTCATCCTTTTCTGTCTGCTTCTTTCTTTGTCTCTTTCTCTCTCTCTCACTCTTAGAGCATTTTTCTTTACACCTCTGTCTCCCTTTCTTGCCCTCTGTCAGTTTTTGCCTCACAACCCTGCCTCCGTCTCTTTTTCCTCTGTCTTTCTCAGTCTCTGTCTCACTCTCCTGTCTCTCCTTGCCCTCCTGCCCAGGCCCCTGCTCCCTGGCACCCCCCCTCACTTGAGTGTCTCCCCCGACATCTGGAGGTTGTAATTCCTCTCAGGCTCCGGCAGGCTGTGGAAGTCCACGAGACACGGGTGCAGCCTCTTATTGTCATCCCGAACCTGGAGAAACCCCAGAGTCAACTCCTCGGTTCCCCTTCCCTCCCCCAACACTCCAGGCCGTAACCCCTGACCTCCCACCCCAAGTTCTGCCACCCCTTCCCCCCACTGCCAGCCCCTCTCCCCTAGTGAACCATTCTCACTCCCCCACAGCGAGTCAAGCCTCACTCCCTCGTGCTGCAGGCAGTCTCCTCACCGGGCCGTAGGTCCAGCCCTGCTCGATGCGAGTCAGTGCCCAGAGTTCATGGATGTTCTCTGCCAGCTTCTCCCGAATACGTTCCAGATGGGGAGGCAGGACAATCTGGAGGCAGGGGATGTTGGTGAGGTCCCCGAGTTCCCTCCAGCCTGTGCCATGATTCCTCTTCCTGAGAACATGTATGAGCCCTGGACAGTCCCCCAACAAACTCTTTTGACCTTTCCTGCCATCCGAGCCCTGCTCCCCATCACCTCGTCTGGCCTCCAGGTTTGATGCCCAGCTGAGTAAGCACTTAGCATGTCACATATATTAATTCGTCTAACCTTCACAATGATGCTAGAGGTAGGTTCTATCATTACCCCCTTTTCCTCACAGGTGAGGGAACTGAGGCACACAGAAGTGAGGCCACAAGCTCACAGTAACATGCTGATGAGTCTCTTAAGCACAACTTATGTCCCCTCCTACAGGGACATGCTTGGAAGGAAGGGAGGAAGCTCAGGTTGGGATAAGAGGAGTGGAAGAGGCCTGGAATAGAAAAGATGCCCAATGAATTGTGGTGGATAAGATCACAGGCTTTGGAATCAGACCGCCTGGGTTCATATCAGCTGTGTGACTTGCACAGGCTGCTTAATCTCTCTGGGCCTCACTTTCTTCAACTGTATATTGGGGGCAGCAATAGTCCTTTCTTTAGGGGGCTATAGTAAAGACTTCCTGAAACTAGGATTCTGCCTCAAGAAATTCCTTTGCCTCCGCTCTGCCTCAGTTTCCCCACCTGTTAACAAACCCCCAGCTTCCAGCTCAGCTCCCCACTTCCCTGACTCCTAAGGGAGTCTGCCTCACTAGGAAACCCTTGCAGGGCAGGTAGTACCTGGACAGTGTCCACGGGGCAGGGCACAAAGTCGGTATGCGACAGGCAGCGGCTCGGGCCCACCAGGTGGGGTCCCCGGGGCCCCTCCCGCCGATACTCCTTGATGGGTTCCAGGTGGAGTCGCTCTCGCGGGAGAACAGCCTCATGGCAAGGGGCATAGCCAGGTGGAGGGAGGAACTTGAATTCGCCATGGCGGCCACCAAGGAGGAACCGCACCCTGGATAAGAGAGTGGAGTCACTACTGGGGGCAGTTTATAGAGGAGAGGCTGTGCTCAGTAGGGGTACAGGAGCAATTGTGGGATCAGTGGAAGGTTCTGGGGAGACCTGAGGTCACTGAGCAGTCATAGGTTCATGAAAGTAATTTAGGAGTCAGGAAAGTCTAAGGTCAAAGAGAATGTCTGACACCAATGAGAATCATTGGAAAACCAAAAAAGGAATGTGGGGTCAGGTCACTGGGGGAGCTAATCTAAGGTCATGGGAAGGTCATTTGGAGGAGGCACTGGGTCAACAGAGCATTTGGAGATACCAGAAGGTTTGGGGGAGACCAAGAAGAAGATCATTAAAGAAGTTACTGAGAGTCTGGAGTAACTTCAAGATAATCATAGTCACCGCTGAATGGTGAGGAAGTCATTCTCAGAGCTCAGGGTCATTGGGAAAAGACTGGGCTATTGAGAGGTCTTTGAAATAACTGTGGTCATTGAGGGGTCACTGGGAGATTGTGGAGCTATTAGAATATCATTGAGAGATGCTGGGGTCACTGAGAAGTTATCAAGCACATGGAGTCATTGGGAGAGTCCAAGATCATTGAAGGGTCGAGGAGCCTTTGTGGTCATTAGAAGATCACTGTCAGAGTCTGGAGTCATTTGGATGTCATTGGAAAGGCACAGAGTCATTAGGAGAGTCACAGGTCATTTGAGAGGTCATTGGGAGAATCTGGTATTATTAAAAGTTCATTGTGAAATTTGGAGGACACTTAGAGATCACTGGAAGGCCATGGGGTTGGGGAGAAGCTGGAGTCACTCGGAGGGCACTGAGAGTGTCTGGGATCATGTAGAGGTCACCAGGACCTTCATGTAGAGATCTGGCCAGTCAGTTCTGAGGGTAGGCTGCTGGGTCTTGACCCCATAGAAGGCCGTGGAGTGCTTACAGAAGCTGTCTCCGGACAGTCCCAGGTCTGGGAACTGGCAAGGGGGCAGGGGCACGTCCTTACTTGACACCAGCCGAGAAGCTGACAACAGGGAAGAAGAGCCCATCAAGGTTGAAGGCTTCGAAGACACCCTGCACAGGACAACCATTGATGCGGAAGGAGATGGATGGCACGCTGAGGTCCAGGCAGCAGCTGACCACGTCCTCAGGGGCCAGGAGGTGCTGCCCTGGGGAAGTCACCAGGCGTGGTACATGTCCTGCACCAGGGTGACCAGGGAGAAGTCAGAGGACCAATGAAACCAATAGTCTCAAGAAACAAGGGGCAGATATTAGAGGATCCTATGGGGTCTGGATTCTAGAAACCCTAAGGTCAAATGTTCCTTAGAGATTAGGGGCAGGGGTCAAGTTTCCCCAGAGGTTAGGCTCTTGAGAGCTGTGGGATAAGAGAATAAATTTATCCCAAGTTAGGATTCTGGAAGCTTTGGGATCAGAAGTCAAAGAGCAGAGGTCATAATAATCTGGGCAGTTTTCTGAGATCTCTAGGGCAGGGATCAGACATCCTCTGGGGTCAGAGTTCTGGAGGCTAGGAGGAAATAGGTTAGGGCCAAGATTCTGGAAGCTCTAGGGTTAGGGTGCCTGGAAATGAGTGACAAGGGGTCAAAGTTAGCCTGTTTTGGAAGTCAGAACCCCAAGAGCTCCAAAGTGTGTGGTGAGAGCCTTAGAAACTTGGGTCAATGGTCAGGGTTGAGGGTCCCCTAGAAGGGTCCAGGTACCTGTCCAGAGATGCAGCCCATCAAAGCCGTAGGAATAGAGGTCATCGCCGACCCCGTTGCCGCCCCAGCCCTCGCCGCCCCCAGGGTAGGGGCTGTAGCCCTCAGTAAGGGCCCAGCCCACCCGCAGGTGGGTGGCCTGAGCGGTCAGGAATGGAGCCACCTCGTCCACCATCACTTCAAAGTACCATTTGTTGTACTGCGTGGAGCCCTCTGCTCGGCCCACAAAGATGTTGGGGCGGATGCTGCAGGAGAGACAGGACAGGAGAGGAGGATGAAGGAGAAATGGAGAGGAGAGCCAGGCTGGTGGGGATAGAGGGGAGAGGGAGAAAGGCAAAGAGAGGCATACACAGGAAAAACAGAAAGGCAGAGACATGGAGACAGAGGGTAAGAGACAAAAAGACACAGAGAGAAAGCGGAGGCAGAGACACACAGAGAGACATCAAAGGACAGAGAAGAGAGAGATGGGAGAGAGACCAGGAAAAGGAAATGGAGGAGAAATAGACACAGACAAAAAGACAAAGACAAAAAAAGCAAACACAGAAAGAAAGAAAGAGAGAGAGAAAGAAAGAGAGAAAGAGAGAGAAAGAAAGAAAGAAAGAAAGAAAGAAAGAAAGAAAGAAAGAAAGAAAGAAAGAAAGAAAGAAAGAAAGAAAGAAAGAAAGAAAGAAAGAAAGAAAGGAAGGGAGGGAGGGAGGGAGGGAGGGAGGGAGGGAGGAAGGAAGGAAGGGAGGGAGGAAGGAAGGAAGGGAGGAAGGAAGGAAGGAAGGAAAAGAAAAAAGAAAGAAAACAAAAGAGAGAAAGAAAGAGAAAGAGAAGGAAAGAAAGAAAGAAAGAAAGAAAGAAAGAAAGAAAGAAAGAAAGAAAGAAAGAAAGAAAGAAAGAAAGAAAGAAAGAAAGAAAGAAAGAAAGAAAGGAAGGAAGGAAGGAAAGAAGGAATGAAGGAAAAGAGACAGAGGCAGAAATGGAACAAGAGAGAGGACAAGAGGCATGAGGAGCCAGGGGTGAGCTGGGGCAAGAGTGGTCAGCTGTGGGGACCAGTGTTAAGTCCTGGGGTGGAAGATGGGCAGAGGCCCATCCACCTGGGTATGGAATCTGAGTCAGGGAGAGGGGTTGAGAGGTTCTGAGTTCTGGGGTCAGGGGTTAGGCGACAGACCTGGTGACATAGTTGATGAGGTTTGTCTGCAGCAGAAGCTCGCGGCCAGGGAGCAAGTTCTCAGTAATGAGATCTTGGTTGGAGCGCACGGCCACGCCGTTGCACACACACAGGGAGCACAGCACATCCAGCACCTGCAGGTCAAGGTCAGAGGTCAGGGTGTTAGGGCATCAGGGGAGGGGGTTCTAGGGTGGAAGGCCCAGAGTGGAAAACCAGAAGGATGATGTGCCAGGATGGGAAATGGAGATTTTGACTGAGACGAGGTGGTGAAAGTGTGGGCTCAGAGATCACAGAGAGGTCAGGGTCAAAGAGAAAGGTCAGGCGAGAGGCTGGCGGCCATATGAGTTGGGAGAAGGCATCAGCATTGGAAGAAGGGAGAGACTGGAGTAAAAGGTGAGAGGTCAGAGGGAAGAGTGAAAGAGTCAGTCAGTGAGCGAGAACAGGGATCAGGATGAGGCTTTAGATCAGTGAGGGTTGCAAACTTGTGTCTTCAGGAGCCAGTCGGATAATGGAAATACATGAGATGGTTAGAAATAATTCAATAGGAACCAGTAAGACCTGTGGCAAACTGGAGGGTGTGTGTGCAGCCCACCTAAAGTCTACAAAATTAGAAATTAAAAAAAACTTCAGAGATCTAATGGAGCACCTTCTGTAGCCCCGAATCCATTTAAGAACCATGAGTCTGAGACCTTTGTGTTGAGATGAAAGTGTGTGGCAGAGGAGTTCAGGTAAGAGATAAGACAGGGACGGGGCAGGGGGACAATCTGAGGGCCACGGGGAAAGGTCAGTGTTCAGAATTCAGGGGAAGAGAGGTCAGGGATGAGGGGCCAACCTTGTGGTTCCTCCCATGCTTGTCCAGGAGGGAGATGACGGACTTGATGTGGTTCTCTTGGATGATGTTCAGGACCTCAGGACTCTCAATCAGGACACAGTACAGCACCTCCAGGATCCCTGCACAGGGATCAGGGTGAGAGGTGAGGTGGCTGCAGCCCTCCTCTACCCTCAAACCTCCATCCCCTCCCCCTGGGTTCTCCTACCAGAGGAGGCTTCCAGCCGATCCAGCTTGCTAACCAACCAATCCAAGTTGTTGGAGAAGAGGGCACAGTTGGCACGATTTCCACGGATCAGAGAGGCTGAGGGCGGAAAGAGGGGTCAGATCCAACAGAACTGGGAATGTGGGGTGCTCTGAGAGGTCAAGACTGGGGCCCCTTACCCAGGATTTCATAGAGCAGGTTCACAATCTCTTTCCAGGACTCGGCTGCCTCCTCCCCTGCAAATTCCGCAAAGTGGGCGGCAGTGGTGTAGACATTCAGGCGGTCAATGCAATTCAGGATCAGGGAGAGCATCCCCTGGGGTAGCGAAAACAGGGGGGTCATCACAGGAATCCCACGCCCCTCCCTTCTTTGCCTTTCTTGGATTTGCTAATTCACATTCCTTCAACAGCTATTAACTGTGTTTTTCCCAGATCTACACCGGTGCGGTCAGCTCCACGTCCCCTTTCACTCCCAATCTCCCGCCTCTCCTCGAAGCCCCGCCCATCAACCCAGTCCGGATTCTCTTCAAGGCCCCGCCCTCTCATGTGTCCCCGCCGACCCACCTCCCCTCCCTGTTCACACAGGCCGGGTCCTTCCTTCCTCGCGCCCCTCCACCTGTCCCGCCCCCTCTCAGACCACTGCTACCCCAGGTCCCGCAGGTCCCGCCCCTCCCACAGGCCCCGCCCCCCGCGCCCACAGACCCCGCCCTCCCGGGCCCGGGCTTCACCTCCTCCTGGAAGAGGCTCTGCCGGTTACGCAGGCTGCGCAGCTTGCTCTGCTTCTCCTCGTGCTGCAGCTCCTCGGAGGGCGGCTCGAAGTAGCCGATGAGGTCCTGCAGGCTCAGGATGACCCCCTCGAGGGGCAGCGTTGTGCCTGCCGGCGACCCGGAGCCCCGCGGTTTCCCGCTGAAGCTGTCCAGGCCCCTGCGGGGACCGCGCACTTGTCAGCAGGGGATCTGGAGCTCTATCTACCGAGTACCATCCCCACCCGGTCCCTGCAGGACTCCCACAGACACCCCTGTTTAACAGAGGGGGAGACTGAGGCGCAGAGAGAGAAGGGCATGGCCCGAGGCCACACAGTGGCCAAGGGCAGAGCTGGGACTGGGACACGCGCCTGTGTCAGGACAGGGGGACAAGCAAGCAGAGGTCAGGGCTAGGGAGGTCCAGGGTGGAGGGTCTGGGTGTCGGGGGGGGGGGGCGGTGGTGAAATTAGGTGTGATCAGAGATGTGAAGTCAAAGGCATGGTTGTTGGGGTCAGAATAGGGGTCAAGTGTAGAGAGGTCAGGAGTTTGTGTATGTTAGACAGAGGGGTGGATGTCAGAGGTGGAGATGAAAGGGTCAGGTGCACGAACACCAGGAGCATGGGGGTCAAGGTGTGGCACCCGGGGCAGAGCAGGCAGGTGGCTTACTTGATGAACTGGTTGTACAGGCCTGCGGTGCTATAGATCATGCGGGCAGCCTGGGACTCCTCCTGCTGGCAGCGAGTCAGTGACAGCGCATCGTCCATGTGGCCTTCCTGGTGCAGCATGGCCTGGCAGCAGTGGGACAGAGAAGTCAGGAGGAGGTCCAGCCACGCAGGGCCATGCTCCCCAGACCTCCATCCAGACTCTAGCTCCCAAGTTGCCCCCAACCTCCACTGAATTTCTCTGCCAGCCCCTCTCCTCCTATCCTTCCTCAATTGTCTCTGCCTTTCATTCTCAGTCTCTTTCTATCCCTTCCCCTCTCTGTCTCTGTCTCTGTGTCTTTGTTTCTGTCTATCCATCTTTGTCTCTCTCATGTCTATCCCACACTTTGTCTCTCCCTCTCTGTCTCTATCTCCATCTCTCTCTCTGCCTCTGCCTCTTTCTTTCTCTTTCTCTGTTCCTCTTTGATTCTCTTTGTTTCTCCCTCTCTGTCTCTATCTAGTCTGTCTCCAGGCCAGACTCTCTCTACCTGTATCTACTACTGACTTAATATCCCCCACCAGAAAGCTCTAAGGGCTCCCCAAACTTAACATGTCCCAAACAGAACGCCTGAACACATTTCTGGGAAGTGAGACCATCACGGCTGCCAGCTCTCCCCTGAGCTGACCTCCCCAGGACCCCGGCCAGTCCAGCAGCTGTAAATACCATCCGCCTGCTGACCACTCCCACACTTCTCTCTGGCCCAGGCACGTGTCTACATCCTCTGCTCACATATCCAACTACAGGCACCCTTTTTTGCAAACAAGTGCCTCCCTAGTCTTTCTACTTAGTCACTCAGTGAGTCTGTTGAGTGGCTCTGTTCTAGGCATTGGGGGTAAAGCTTCAGAGCCTGTCCTCCTGAGCTGACACTTGACTATCCTTGACTGGGTTAATGACACCTTCTTTCCAGTGGCTCAGGGCAAAAAAGGCAAAAACCATGGCCTCATCCTCAACCCCTCACCCTCTCACACCGTAATCCAATCTGTCAGAAAATTCTGTTGGCTGCACCCTCAAAACACAACCAGACCCTGTCACCTGTCACCTGTCCCCACCCTGGTGCTGTCCACTGTCATCTCCTACCTGTATCAGTGCAGCGATCTCCTCCCTGATCTCCCTCATCCACCTCTGCCCTGCTCCCCATAGTCTCTTCCCACAAGCAGCTCAGGAGCCCTTTGAACCTGAAACAGGTCACCCCCACCCCGGCCTGCCCAAAACACTCTTGTGGCTCCATCCCACACAGGGTAAAAGCCAGGACCCTCCCCACAGCCCCCAAGACCCTACATGATCTGTTCCCGTCACCTCTTTTCATCTCTCACCACTCACCCCACGCTCACTCTACTCGAGCCAAACTAGATCTCCTTTCTGCTATTGCAACAAACCAAACTCATCCCAACCTCAGGGCCTTTGCACATGCCATTCCCTCTGTCAAAAGTCACTTTCCCACTCTCCAGTTGTAAAACTATGTACTTCACAAGAGATAGTTTAGTTGCTGTGTCTGAACACAGGGAAGGAAGGAAACAGGTCTGTATAGCTGCCCTATTTTTCCACACATACATCTGGAACAACTGGGGTCTGCAGTCATTGGTTGGTTGTTATTCTCAGTCTGTTACTATCTATCTTTTTCTCTCCATCTCTGTCTTTCTTATTTCTGCCTCCCTGTCTCTATCTTTCTCTAGTTTTCTGTCTCCATGTCTCTCTGTCCAGATTTCCCTCTCTCTTCATACACATATGTGTATCCATACACCACTAGAATACGTATATAGTCTTTCTTTTTTCCTGTCTCTCTGTCTCAGGTTCCCTCTCAGTCTTTGTCTTTCTCTCAGTCCATCCTCAAACTCCTGAAGGCTCCAGCATGACCACCCACCATCCCCTTCCTGCCCCTGCCTGTACCCCACCCCTTCGGGCTGCTGGGCACCCACCTTCTTCTTGAGCACACCGAGCCGCAGGGCCTTGTGGTCCGGGGCAGCATAAGTGAGCCACAGGCCTGAGGCCACGTGCTGCACGAAGCACAGTGACTCCCCATACTTGATTTCAGGGGGGCCCATGCCCTCCACATCCCGCTTGGGGGCCGTATCCAGCTTCTCCTGCAGAGGCGGGGAACAGGGGTCAGCCTCCTCTGCCTGTGCATTTAATGGGGGTGCTCCCCCCGAAAGACTGCAGAGTGAGGGCTGGGGTGGGATTTGGGGCTCCAGGTGAGGGAGGGGTCTCCTGACCCCACTCACCTTAGAGATGCGGAAGCAGAAGGAGGTGGCCTTGGTGTGGGCCTTGCTGGCATCAACCACCACTAGGCCCTGGTCCTCAACGAGTGCCAGGTACCGCCCGGTGGTGACATGCCGGATGCGAAGTGGCTGGCCCCAGCGCAGGTGGCTCCCACTCCAGCTGCAGAGGGTAAGGACAAGGGGGGTCAGAGCCCCCCAGTTCTCCCACAGATAGAGAGACAGGACACCGCAGTCTTGGTCAAAACCTCCTCAAGTCCTCAAATATTTTTTAGGGTCCCCGGTCCTGCTTCAGGAACCCTAGTCTTCTCTCAGGCACTCACTGCTTCCTCCGGGTCCCCCAGCTGTTTTTGGTGTCCCCAGTTTTCCCAGGCCCACCATTTTCTCCCCTCAACTCCCCACAGTTTTACTCGGAACCCTGATCTCTCCCTCAGGAACCCCCACCACCTGCAAGACCTCCTTCTCCAGGACTCTAGGACCCCAAGGACCTTCATTGCTCTCTTAGGCTCCCCAGATCTTCCCTCCAAACACTCCAGTCTCTTCCTCAGTTCTTTTTTCAAGACCCTCTTCTCTTCCCAGGTGCCCCCAGGAGCCCCTAGCCCCTGACCCAGCCTCCTTCCCTGCCCCTGACCCCCACCTGATTCTCAGCGGCTCCAGTCTCCAGAGGGAGCGGGCGTGGGTGCACACAGATCCCCCCTCATAGTAGACAAGCCTGGGTACATGGAAGAGAGTGAGGTCAGGGGTTCAGGCTCCAGCTGCCCAGAATCTGATCCCTAATCCCAACCATAGCATTCCAGGACCACCTCCCCATCCAAACTTTGCCAACCCCCACCCCCACCCCAAGACCCCAGGCCCTCTTGTTCTCAGCCCAGACCTGCGCTGGTCATCACTGTCAGCGGGGGAAATGGTCAAACATTCATCCATGTGTCCATGAAAGAGGCGGAGGACGTGGCCCCCGGTCACGTAGCCTGGACAGGAGTGAGGGAAGGTAGTCACAGTGGGGCTGGAGCCCTAGAGAGGCCTGGGAGCCAAAGAAGAGTCTGGAGGCCCTGTTTGTCCCCTAAGGGAGGTGGGAGGCTGGGGTCAGGACTCTGCAGTTGGAGATCTGAGTTTCAGGGTACAAAGTGATAATCTGGGGTTTGGGCTCATTTTTTGAGGCCTGAAGTGGGGGCATGAGATTTGGTATCTGAATTTGGGATCTAAGTTTGGGGGTCTGGGTATGCAGGGTTGAGGTTGGGAGGTTGGTGGATCTGGGGTTTAAAGGTCTGAGTTTGGATTTCTGAGGCTGGGGTCAGAGGATGTCATCAGAGATATGGGTCTAATGTTCCCTGATACTGGGGTCTGAGTTCTAGGGCTTGATTTGGGGCCTGGGTTTAGAGGTATAATAGATGGGTCTAAAGTCAAAGTCTGAATGGTGAGTGTTATTTTGGAGGTCTAAGGCTGATGACTGAGGTTTGGAAGTCTTAGCTTTGGGGTCTGAGTGTGGGGAGATACGAACTTTGTAGTTAGAAGCTGGTGGGTGTGAGTTTCAGGGTGTGATATTAAGGCCTGAGTTTCCAGGTCTGTGGTTTGAGTCTCAGCTTGGGTGTAGCTTAGGGCTTTGAGGTTTGAGATGTGAGAATTGGTCCAAGTGTTGAGGCCATGCTTTAGGGACTTAGCATGGGAGTCTGAATCAGGAGATGATTTTAGAGATTTGAGGTTAAAGTTGGAGGTCTGAGGTTGGTTGGCTGAAGTTTGAGGTCTGAATTAGGGGTCTTATTTGGGGGATCTGAGTTTGAATTTAGGGGGGTTGAGGGGCTGAGGTTGGGTTCTGAGATGATAAACTGCAAAGTAGGTGTTCTAAGCTATGGATCTGAGTTTAGGGGTCTGACCTCCATGACCTGAGTTTGGCAGGTGAACTTTGGGATCTGAATTTGGAGTCTGATATTGAGTTTTGGGTTTGGAGACCTGAGCTCTGGGGTTCTGGATTTGGGGTTAGTTAGAGATCTAAGTGTGAGGGTCATAATTGGGAGATCTAGGTTTGGGATCTGAGGGGTGATGTTGGAGGTCTGTTTTGGGGGCCTCAGTTTACGGGCCAGAGGTCTGGGGTCCTCACCCTCTTCACAGCCAGAGCAGATGGGGTTCATGTTCCACAGTGTCTGCATGAAGGAAGCGTCAACCTGGAGATCCCCACTGGCCGTCGACAGGTGCTGGGGGCAACCAGGATGTGGCAGTCAGAGATGATGGAGGGTGAGCAATAGTTTCAGAGTCAGAGTCAGAAACCAAGAGTGGAAGCCAGGAAACCGACAGATGGGAGACAAAAAATTTGGGGTCACAGATCAGGGAACTGAGATCAAGTCGGGAAATGGGGCATCAGAAACCAGAAATTGGATGGAAACTGGAAATTGGGAGTCAGAACGTTGGGGCCAGAGACCAGACAAACCAATAAGGAAATGGGGTGCTCTCAGCCCTCCAGGGCAGTAGGACCTGTGGTGGGGGTGGGGCTGCTCACCAGGTAGCGCTCAGAGGAGACACTGACGAGGATGAGGTCATCCCCAACTCGAACCTTCTCTCCTTCTGACCTCTGCTTGGAGGCAGGGTGTGTCGTCCACCAACAGGCCTCTCCTATGGGTGGGGCGGGGCGGGGGCTGTCTGGATGGTGGCTACCCAGAATGCTCTTCAATGCATCCCCAGCCACTGAGCCGCTGCCCTCTGTCCCACACTCTCTTATTACTGCCACCAACTCTGCCTTGCAGTCCCCCGTTCCTGCCCTCAGACTCTCTGCTTAGGATTCCCTCCTGCTTGCCCAAGTCTCTCTGGCCAGAATGTGTCCATCCACACCCTAGACTATCAGCACCGAAGTCCTCCATCTCTGCCCCTAGAACATTGCCATGCCCGCCCACAGGGTTCTACAGACCTTCTGGGCCCCAGCGTCCTGCCTTCAGTGTCCCCATCTCACCCCCTCCCTCCAGCCCCTGCACCTGTTGCATCCTCCTGCAGTCCCACGTCGAAGGCCAGCTTGTCAGTCATGGAGCGGGAGGTGGTGAGGCAGCTCAGGTACTAGGGTGGTAGCGGGGAGTCAGCCTCCTGGCAGGCATCGCCCTCCCTGCCTCCCACCCCTGCCCATGGCCCCTCGTTGATGCACTCACCATGCCGCTGTGCGCATGCCGGAGCAGGATGGCATGGCCATACAGGAGAGTCCTGTGTCCCCCGCCCTGGGATGACTGCACGGGGAGAGAAGCACAGAGTGAGAACAGACCCTTCCGAAACATCTGGCCTATCCCAGGTGGGAATACGTGCCCCATAAAATATCGTGCTCAGGCCTGGATACAAAGAAGCATCAGCTCAAACCCGCAGCAGATTCTCTGCCTCCGCTTCCTTGCCCATGGAAGCAGAGTCTCTGTCTCTGAGAAGCCCATGGATGGGATGTTTATATTTCCCAAAGCCCACTCCTTCCTCCCTGCTTCCTTCAACTGGTTCACCAGGCCCCAAACTCACTCAGGGGGCTGAACCCCTCTTCCAGGGATTCAGATATCTGGGGACACTCAGGGAAGCCCCTGCATCTCTTGTCCCATGACCTCGGAACTCACCTGCCATAACACAGCTGTGCACTGGGACAGTCCTACCAGTTGTTCAACATTGGAACATCACCCATAGGGACCTACCCTGGGCTGCCACCCACCCTGGGCACAAGGAGACTCAGCCTGTCTTGGAGGTGGGTACACCCAGGCACTGGATGGCATCGTGCCTCCCATCCTGGCTCTCACATGCCCATGCTCTGAGGGGGCCATGTGATGGGGCCACGTGATCACATGGCGGACCCACTCCTGGACCAGAGGGGACCACACCTGGGATGGAGGGAGGTGATGAGGGGAGAGGTCCCATGCAGAGGACAGCTGGGATCAGGGTTGAGGGAAAGGGCAGAAAAGAGGAGAAAGGAACAGGTGGAGGAACGGGGGCTCAGAAGCCCCCACCCCCTTCCTTCCTGCCTGGCCTGTTCTGGGCTCCACAGATCCTGACAACTGGGGTGGGGAAGACCGCCCAGCCCCTGTGTGCAGGATGTGCGCCCAAGAGGCGGTCCTGGGGTCAGGAGAGTTGGGAAGGACAGATGACACCCAAGGCCAGACCTACCCACTTATCCAAATTGAGGGCCTGTTGGGGGCAGGGCAGAGAGAGGAAGAAGAACAGATGGTAAATGACCTCCAGGTCCTCCCACCCATCCCAGCCACCCATCCCACCTGGGTGGGAGCCTCACCTCCACGCCGGCTTCCACAGTGTTGGCTAGCATCTCTTGCAGTGCTCGGACGGACAGCGACTGCTCCAGGACGAAGCAACAGATGGCCAGATCGGGAGGCACATTCTGGGGATAGGGAGATGTGAGTGGGGGGCCTAAAGGCCCCTGAGTGCTGGTGTGCCCCTCCCCCTAGTCTAAATGTCTACACCCCTTAGAGACCCAGACCCGAACCCAACCCTCCAAGAAGTCCTGCCCTCTGCAGCCCCTTTCAGACACTCTGGATCCGCACCAACATCCCAGAAAACCCCTCTTCTACAGCTCCTCCCTCACACACCTAGACCCCGCCCGAACCTCACAGAAGTTTCCACACCCCACCTACTCTCACTGGAAGCCTCAGGCCCGGGCTGCACCACCTCAGACACTCTGCCTCCTAGAGCCTCCTCCTTGCCCTCCCAGCAGATACCCCCAAATCTCTCCAATCCCACAGGAAGCCCCTCCTCCTGCCACCACCAGCAACCAGTCCAGCTCCTGCCTTCTCCCTCAGACACCTATGAGGACTGCCTCAGAGTCACCTTACACCTCCCGCCTCAGTCTCCCACCCCAGCCACCTCAGGCTCTTAGACACCCTCCCCCTTAGACCCAAGTCTCTGACCCCCTCAGATTCCGGCTTCCTCCCCCATCAAACTCCACGTCTCCTCCCTCCCCCAGCCACCACCCCTCCCCCCAGCTCACTCACCCTCCGTCTCCAACTCCCTCCCCTTCCATCCCCTGCTAGCATCTCCCTGACCCTCTAGGACTTTTTGCCTTGAATCTTGAGACCCTCTGCCCCCTCAAACACCTGCCTCTCCCTCCCCAGACCTCCAACTCCACCCCCTCAGACCCCTACCCCTTTCCCTTTTAACTCCCTCCCATCTTCTTCTCTCCATCAGCACCCCTTCAGGTCCCCTCTTCTTTGAACTCAAGACCCTCTATCCCTTTGGACCCCTCCCTCTTCCCCCAGGACCCCAGCTCTCCCTCCTCAGACCTCCAGCCCTCTCTCCCCCTTAGCTGCCCCCCTCATTCATTCTCTCCCTGTCAGCAGCACCCCCCCAAGACTCCCAGACCCCTATTCTTTGGGCTCTGGCTTCTCTGCCTCTTCAGACCCCCTCTTCCCTCCGACCTGCACAGACCTGGGCGTTGCTAGTGGGCTCCAGGAAGCAGAGGCGATTTCCGAAGCCCTCGGCGGCCAGGCAGAGCTTCAGCTGCTCCTTGAGCACCGTGGCGTTGCACTGCAGGACCACCTCGTCGTCCTGGGGGCGGGCAGAGGGTCAGGCTGGCTGGCGGCACCCGCATCCCGCCCTCCCCTCTGCAGACCCTGCACAGTCGGTCGCGCTCCCCCGCCTTTTTCCTCGTGAAAAAGATGAGACAAAGGATACCCACCCTCACCATTTATCAAGGAGGGGCCTGTGCGGAGCGCTCTACATGCTTCTAACATCCCCAAGAGATCAGAGCCAGTGTCATCCCTATGTTAAAATGGGGAAACCGAGGCTCAAAGAGGGGACATGGCTTGTCCAAGGCCACACGGCTGGTAAAAGGATCAGCTGGGATTTTAATCCCAGTCCAACTGGCCCCAGAGGCCTCCCAGGTAGGAGTCCACAGGTGAGGCACTGGAAGATGGAAAATACGAGGGCATCAAGTTACAGGGCTTTTACACTCAGCCTTCTCTCCATTCTCGTGTGCTGTTTTAACAGTGGCTCTGATTTAAAGAGTGCTTTCTCTTCTTAAAATTAATTTATTTATTTTGGGGTTTTGTTTTGTTTGGGGGGCATAATTAGGTTTATTTATTTACTTATTTATTTTGATGGAGGTACTGGGGATTGAACCCAGGACCTCATGCATGCTAAGCATGCGCTATCCCACTGAGCTCTACCTTCCCCTCTAAGGAGTGCTGTTTAATGACACCCGGATGCAATGGACTAGGTCCTGCATGGGGTGGGAAACACAATAAAGAATTGAGACAAGTGGTGAAAGGTGACTACGGACTGTGAATTGGATAATGGTGTCATAGCCAAACAAAATCCCCTGATTTTGATGACCGTGCTGTGGTTTTGTGAAAGACAGCCCTTGTTTTTTAGGAAACAGACACTGACATATTTACGGATTAAGTCCGCAATTAACTCTCAAACAGTTTAGGAAAAAAAAATGGAGAGAGAGGGAGGGATTCACATTTGGGGAAAACGACTAAAGGCCTTGTGGGAGTTCTTTAAACTCACCTTGCAACTCTTCTCTGAGTTTGAAGTAAACTGAAGAATATAAACTAAAATTTTAAGTAAAATAAAAGTTTTCTGGGGTGCAGAACACTCTACAAGCTACTAACATCCCCATGAGATCAGAGCCAGTGATCAGTAGTAGAGCACGTGCTTAGCATGCATGAGGTCCTGGAATCAATCCCCAGTACCTCCATTTAAAAAAAAAAACAAACACGTTTTTAATGTGCTGGGCCCCATTTCAAGAACTTAACGTGTATTAACTCATTTAATCCTCACAACAACTTTCTGAGGTAAATCCTATTATGTGAACCTGTGGAAACGGGGTCCCAGAGAGGTAAAGTGACTTGCCTGAGGTCACAAAGCTGGCATACAGAGGAGCTGGGACTTGATCCCAACATTGTGGCTCTCTATGCCACACTCTTAGAACACGGAACCACCTCTAGATATGCTGCTGGAGTAACCCATAGTACATGTATAACTAATATAAATGTACTGGGGGCATGCTCCACGTTTGTACTCATAGAGGTTTCAGTCAAAACTGTTGGAGACCCCAGCTTTTAACCACTAAGGCAGTGATTATTCCATTTTATAGCCAAGGAAATAGGTTCAAGGAGGTTGGGCGTCCTGCCTGAACTCACACAGCCTCCAGCCCTTCCAGCAAATCCTGTCACACAGGCAGCCCTTATTCTTTCTTTCCAGACTGGGAGGAGGGAGAGAGATCCCACCTGTGGGCAGGGAGACCCCAGAACTGCTCTGTCTTATAACCGCCAACCCCGACATCCTGGCATATGCTGTGTATTCATTGGGACCATATAGCTTGCATTTATGAAGCACTTACTTTCTGCTATGCCTCATGCTCAGAGCTGTACATTCATCTGATAGACACTGACTGAGCATCTGCTACATGCCAGACACTGATCTAGGTATGGGATACAGAGCAGCGAATAAAGCAGACAAAATCCCTATCCTCACGGAGCTGACATCCTGGTGTGGGAGGAGATTCAATGAACAGGTGAATAGATTTATAATTTTAATGTCAGTGATGGGTGTTATGGAAAAAATAACCCAGGGTGATGTAAGAGGGTAGCTTTTGGGGTAGAGATGACATCAGTGAGGTGGGTAAAATGACAGCCTCTCCAAGGAGGTGACATTTGAGCTGACCCTTGTTTGAATAACAAGAAGGAATTGGGCCTGATCATCTCTGGAGGAAGAACATTCCAGGAAGAGGAGGCAGCCTGTGCAAAGGCCTGGAGCCGAGGGCATTTGAGAACAGTGAGGGAGACAGCATGGTGGTGCCATCATCAGGAGTGGGAGAAGATGAGCTCGAGAGATATTTGCATAAACCCCTTGAATCCTTATGGTGCATATTTTTGTCCCCATTTTCCAGATTGGGAAGTTGAGGCTCAGAAAGAAAAATAAAAATCACTTCCCAAAGTTAGGAAGCAGGCAAATGGCAAAAACCAAAATATAAATCAGAGCCAGGGAGCCTAATCCCTACACCAATTATTCTCTAACTTTCTCCCACATCACAATGAAGCAGGGGTGCCTGGTTAAAAATGCAGCTTCCTTGCTGCCTTGGTCTCCCCCTCAACACCAAGGGCCTGATTCAGTAGATGCAGGGCCAGCAGGGAATCTGGACCATTAATCAGCCCCCAAGAGGTTCTGACATGGGCCATGCCTTGAGGAACCCCAGCCTGGGAAGGGCTGGAGGGTCATCACCCATCAAAAGGAAATAAAGTGAATTTGGGGGGCCATAGCCACCATGCTGAAGAAGTGAAAAAAAAGTAGAGCAAGAACAGAAAATAGCAGCATCCCCTTTGTGTTCTAAGAGCTACATTTTATGAAACTTGTTTTGGTTAAAACTAGATGTGTGTGAATGCACCTAATTCGTCCATAATAGCACGAATTGGAGGCAACCCAAATGTCCAACAGCAGGTGAACTGATAAACAAACTGGCATATTCACACAATAGAATACCACCTAGCAACAAAAAGAAATGAACAACTGATACATGCCATATAGCTGAATGTCAAAAGTATTACACTGAGCAAAAGAAGCAAGACAAATGAGCATACATTTTCTATGAAACACTAGAAATGACTAAAGGACTCTGATGACATAGCTGATGGGCAGGGTGATTATTGCAAAGAGCCAAAGGGAACTTTCTTACATAAAAGAAACGTTTTATATCTTGATTATGATGGTGGTTACATGGGTATGTATAGTTAGTTAACTCTAACACCTAAAATGTGTACGATTTATTTCATGTCAATTCGAGCTCAATAAAGTTGACTTTTTATAATTTACATATGTGTATGTGATGTCCCAGGTTGCAATATAAAATACACTTCCTCCTGGTGGGATAAGATCCAAAAAGTTTGAGAAAACCACCACATAACCTCAACAAAGTTCAAGAAAACGGACGTAGTCTGGAGCCAAGAGATGCCGAGGCCAGGCCTCTAGAACCCAATACTAGCTGTGTTGGCAAGTCTGAGCCCAGTTTTCCTCTTGTGAAAGCAGGAGGGCTGAACCCCAGGGGCACCACTTCCTGGCCTTGACCTTGGTCAGCCACTAGACCACTCAGGCCTCGGTTTCCCTCAAATCTCCCAGGGAGATAAAGATAGGGCCCTACCTCAGAAGATAGGGCAGCGAAGATATAATTAGATACCTCAGGAGGCTGAGGCCCTGGGCATGGGGCCTGACATAGAGTGGCTGCTCAGGAGATGACAGCCGTGGCCATGGTCTTACTAGGGCTGGGGAGGAGGGGAGAGCCCAACCCATGGTGTCTGCTAAGGGGCTGGAGCTGGGGCAAGAGTCTAGGGTGAAGCTAGGCCTCCTCCCATGGCTGAATGTCCAGCTGTCCCTATCCTTCACTACCAGCCCCAGCTGTTCGTTCCTCCCTCCCAGGAAACCAGACCCAGCTCACCATGGTCCTATTCTGGGGCTGGAATGCTGTGTCAGCATTTCCCAGAGCTCAGCAGGGTTGGGAGGGGCCAGTGCAGGGTCAGCAGAGCTGCCCCAGAAGGGAGAAGACCCCCTCCCATACTCACACCCCCACACCCTGCAGAACCACTGGAAGGGAAAATTGGGAAGGACTCCGAGATGGGCAGCCCCACCCCCCTTCCTCTCCCTGTCCCCTGCCCAGGCCCCAGAAAAGCAGGCTATTCTGGGAGGGACACCTGTTGTTCCAATTCCCATCCCTGCCCCCAAGCCGAGAATCAGAGATGGGGGAGATACAGAGCTGGAGACGCAGAGCGAAACGCAGAGAGCCTGAAGCCAAAGAACAAAGCCAGAGACAGAGACAGGGAGACAGAGATGGAGAGAGACAAAGACACAGACAACCCAGAGACAGATAGGGAGGGACACCACCCAGAGACCATATTTGACCCCTTTTCCCCAAAACCAAGTGGAGGAAGAAAGAACCCAGAACCAGAAGGACCCCCAGGAAACCCTCAAGGGCTGGGAGTTCAAAGGACTTGGGTCTTCCAGCCCACCTCAGCCCCCTTCCCAAGAATTTAAATAGGTCAGAGTCTGGAGCAAGAAGAGAATTAGGGCTGAGGGGGAGGGGGACAGCTAAATTAAGCTCAGGAATTAGAACCACCTTCCCCAAGTGCCTGTTTTCAGTTCCAGAGGGGTGGGAGGGGGTACTCCCTCAGCGGTCCCCTTCTCTGGGACAAATCACTATGTCTGAAGAGAGGATAGCAGAAGATCCCGCCCCCCCCCCATTCTGTAGTCCCTAATTCTGCTGATTTTCTAAGAGAGACAAGAAGGGAGAAAGAGAGTGGCAGTCACCTAAAGGGAGACAGGAAGAGACCCCGAGTCTCAGAGAAGACCAGCAATCAGGACGGAGACATCGGAGGCGGAGAGACACTCAGAGGGACCCGAGAGATAGCATCCGAGACCCCCTAACACAGAGTTACGCACCGTCCGCAGAAACTGGACTTCATCCTCGCCCTCTCCTCCGTCACCCATGATGTCGAGGCCCGAGGGGCAGGGGCTGAGGCCGGGGAGTAGGAGGAAGGGACCGCAGGCTGGGCGGGTGGGCTGGGGGCGGGGTGGGGTCGGAGACCTCTGGGGAAGCCAGAGGCACCCGCAGGGTAGATGGAACTGCGAAGAGGACTCGGATGCTGGACAGAGCTGGGAGGAAGTCCCCGCCCCCCACCCCCATTGGCCCAGGACGACCAAGGCCACGCCCCTTCGACGGAGCCCCGCCCACAAACCGCAAACCTTGGCCAAAGGTGCACGTTGGGGTAGGGGTGAGCTTTGTAGGGGGAGTGTCTAGAAAGTAGCTACCCTCTCTCCCTCTTCACGGTAAGGAAGATGCCATCATTCTCCCATTTCACAGAGAACTGAGGCTCCGAGTGGGAAAGGCCCTGCTTTGATGTCATAGAGCAGAGCCGGGATGCACACCAAGTCTCTCGGCTTTAAAAAACACCCCATATAGTAATTTAAAATAAGGACTCTGAGCCAGACTGGATCCGATTCCCTGCATTGCCACTCTTTTGTATAACCTTGGACAAGTCACTTTGCCTTTCTGTTCCTCAGTTTCCTCAACTGGGAAGGAAGATTTTAATAGTACCTGCTGTTAATATCAGACATGGGGCTGCTGCAAGGATTAAATGAGATCATTTATTTACAGCACTTAAAAAACTGTACCGATACAGGTGCAGCTGCTGTGGAAAACAGTATGGAGGCTTCTCAAAAAAATAAAAATAGAACTACCATATGACCCAGCAATTCCACTCCTGGGTACATATCCAAAAAAAAAAAAAAAAAAAAAAAAGCCCCAAAACACTACTTCAAAAGGATACATGCATCCCAGTGTTCATAGCAGCATTATTTACAATTACCGAGATACTGAAGCAATCTAAGTGTCCATTGACAGATGACTAGATAAAGAATATGTGGTATTTACATGCAATGGAATACTACTCAGCCATAAGAAGAGCAAAATTTTGCAGCAACATGGGTGAACTTGGAGAGCATTATGCTAAGTGAAACAGTCAGACAGAGAAAGACAGATACTATATGATATCACTTACAGCATCTAAAAAATACAACAAACTAATGAATATAACAAAAAAGAAGCAGACTCCCAGATATAGAGAAAAAACTAGTGGTTACTGGCATGGGGGGTGGCACGCAATAAAAGGGTGAGGGAGAGGGAAGCACAAACTATTGGGTATAAGATAGACTCAAGGGTATATTGTACAACATGGTAAAGATAGCCAGTATTTTGCAATAACTGTAAATGGAAAGTAACCTTTAAAAATTATATTTTAAAAACTGTATTGATACATAGTAAATGTGATGTAAGTGTTGCTAGCATCATCATTATTGTCATCATTATTATAAAAACTGATGAGGTGGGGACAATAGCTGTAGCAGATGTCTTTTGCACACCTGCCAAATTTCAGGCTCTGAGCTAAGATCTTTTCACTGCATCTCATTTAGTTCTTACAACAATCTTGCTATTATTAACATTGTTTAGAGGAGGAAATAAAAACGTGTGGTCCTTACTATATTTACTTTTAAGGACACGACCTGAATAAATAAAGTACAGCTGCCCAGCCCCTCACGATATCTGTAGGTCCCCCACCTGTGGATTCAATCAACCACAGATCAAAAATATTTTTTAAAAATTCCAGAAAGTTCCAAAAAGCAAAACTTGAATTTGTCACAAGCTGGCAACTACTTCTACAGTATTTTCATTGAGTGTAGAACTATTTACATAGCATTTACTTTGTATTAGGTATTATAAGTAATCTAGAGATGCCTTATACAGGAGGATGTGTATGGGTTATATGCAAATACCACAGTATTTCATATAAGAGACTTCAGTATCGACAGATTTTGGTATCCGAGGGGGATCTGGAACCAAGCCCCCGCAGATGCTGAGGGAAAACTGTAGTTCTCACAGTAATCTTGTGAAATCAGTACTCTTGTGGTGCCCGTTTTCCAGATGAGGCACGTTGAACACAAAGAGATGGAATGACCTCTTCAAAGTCATACAGAGGCTGAGCCAGGCATTTGAACCCAGAGCCAGGGTTCTTAACCATTCCCCTTCAGTGTCTCCATATTTGCATAAAATATCTTAATTATAACCAAAAGCTACTGCACCAGGGCCAAGCCCCACCCTTCAAAATTCTAATTCTCTGTCTCCCCAGGGGCTTCTTGAGCCACCCGGGCCACTATCTGGGCACAGATGAGCAGATGAGCACCCTGGGCTTTGTAATAGGGGAGCCCTGAGAGGGGCAACCTGCTCTTCCCTGCTCCTGGCTGCCTAGGGGAAGAGGGGAGCAGGAAGAGGCTTGGGTTCTGGGGAGCTGGACAGAGGCCTCTGCAATTTCCTAAAACAGGCAGCTGTGGGGTCTGGAGGATGCAGGCTGCCACACACACCTGGGCTTCCTGCCAAGCAGACAACTTTGTGCCTCTGTGCCTCAGTTTCTTCATCTGTCAACCAGACTAATTTGGAATAGTCCCCACGTCCTGGGGTTGTGGAGAAGCTTCTATGAGGAAACCGATAAGTTACCACATGGTGACTGATTGATACACGAATCTATTAAAATTATTCAGATGTCATGGTGTCTATTAAGTAATACAAAACAATATCTTGCAGTTCAATAAAACTATATGGAAAATGTTGTTAAGTAGGTTGCCACGTGTTACACAGTTAAATATTGCCTTATTGATACAACTGTAATATATGGCACATAAGTTCGTACCATATTATTGAATTATACAATGCATGATTATATAAGGAGATATTTAGGCTAATATAATTATATTGTATAGTACAATTATATGTTTATCTATTACACACTATATAATACACACTTGTATATTAATAGTAAGTTTTTCTTTAGAATTGTATATAGAAATTAAATTATTCTGTGTCATTGTGCATTATATCATAAGATATTAATAGTGTTTCTTTTTTGGTCAGTCATCATTATGTGTTTTAGGATCTACCCATGTTGCTCTGTGGACTCCTGGTCTGTGGCTGTGGGGGCTTTTCAGGCCTCCCTGGTGACTGTCCCCTTCTGTCTACTGTCTCTAGCTCCCCCAAAATAACGTTGCAGTGAACATCCTTGTGTATGTCCCCCAGTGGAACGTCTCAGTGTGCACACCCAGACACTTAATCTGACTATGTGATGCCAAGTGGCCCTCAGAGTGGCTGTCCGCTATCAGCACATGAGGGGTTCCTAGGTCCCTCCAGCCCCGACCTCCACTTGGCATCTTCCAACTTCTAATTTTTGCCAGATCAAGAGGATGACTCACTGTTGTTTCAACTTGCACTTACCTGATCTCTTACCAGTAATTTCTAGCATTTTCTCAGGTGCTGGTTAGAGTTTTGGAGCTCATCGTCACCTGAACATCCTCTTTGCCCATTTTCCTATCTCAGTTGCTGTCTTTTTTTCCTTGCTGACTTGTAGTTGTTCCTTTTACATTCCAGAGATTAATTTCCCCTTGATGTTAGACATCTTAAATACCGTTTTTCCTCTCTGTCATCTGGTATTTGTTCCATGGCAGCCTCATTAAAAGAAATCTTTATTTGGATGTTACCAGATGCATCCTTTTTCTGACTTATGAGTTTTTATGATTTGCTTCAGAAGCCTTTCCTTTGTGGTTGTCGGTGTTATTGTTGGCATTAACCATCCCCCATACCAGTGCCAGAGCCTTTTCCGATCTCCCTCCCTCAGGCTTCACTGGGACCCAGGGGGCCTGGAGACCCTCTCCCACTACAAGCTCAGCTCAGTCAGAGCCGTTACATCACCTCCTGTGATGCAGGTGCTGAGGAGATAGGCTGAGAGGCTGACAGACAGCACATCACAGAGAGTGCCCTGGAGACTAGAGGAGAGAGAAGAGGAAAAGCAGGAGGACGAAAAATGGAGAGAGAGGGTCTGAAACTCATAAGGCATGTCATTAATGGAAAAGTTAAAGAGAATTGGCTTGGTGCTTGTCTAAATGTTCTGGTCTGAAAAAAACATTCGTGGTGACTTCTTTCCGTGAAAAGAGAGAAGCAAAAATATACTTCTAAGAGAGCTTTAGTTGAACTGACTCACTTACTAGGTGTGGCAGAATCATACCAAGTACTGTGACCATTTATTCCACTCCTGGGTAGCTACCCTACAAAGCTACACACCATAGCATTCACCAACACACAGGTGCGAGAATGATCACAGCAGTGTGATTCATAGCAGCCCGAAACTGGAAACAACTCAAATGTCCATCACGGGAAAATCAATCAAAAAGCCATGGAATACACATGACGGAAAACTAGACAGCAACCAAAGGAATAAGCTACAACTAAACAGAATAACGTGGAAGAATCACAAAGACATGATGGCGAATGAAAGAAGCCAGACATGACAGATGATTCCATTTAAATACAGCTCAAAACTGGGCAAAACCACTCTGCTAGAAATCAGGCTAGTGGTGACTTACTAGGAAGGGGCACAAGGGGGCTTTGCGGGGGATAAGAACGTTCTGTTTCTTGATGTGTGTGAATATCGCATGGACATGTTCAGTTTGTAACAATCATCAACCTAAACACTTATGATTTGACTCTTTTGTGCACTTCAATTTAAAAATATGTCAAGCATGACACATTTAGTTAAAAGAAAACAGCACACATACTCAAAACAGAAGTCTATGTTTCTATTAGCACGTTTTTATGTACTTAAACACACAGCCAACAAATGGGACGAAACCCAACCATGTCTGATATTGGCCACCCCTCCCTAAGAGGGACGGTGGGATGAGGAGGGGACTTCCAGAGGGCTTATTTCCATCTGCAATGTTTCCATAATAACAGACCAACTGGGACATTGTGCTGTACACCAGAAATTGACACATTGTAACTGACTATACTTCAACTTAAAAAATAAATCAAAAAATAATTTTTTAAAGATAAGTCTTTAAGATTGTGAGGATTAACCAAGTTAATATCTTAAAAGCCCTTAGAACAGTGTGTGGTGCACAGAAATCACTACAGAAAGGTTTGTTACAATGAAAGTAATAAAGTGAAAATGTTTTCTGCGGTACAAGTGGTATTAAAACTAAGCTAGAAATGAAAGAAACACAAGAAGAAATATACAAAAGACTAGGTCTTGTGACTTTCCAATCAAATCTTTGTGTATTATTATTTATAACTCTGTCCTCACAGAAGTTTGGACTTTTCTTTTGAGTGTGTTTACATAAATGTGTCATATTAGGCATACTTTTTGCAAAAACCTGCTTTTATTTAAGTATGAGTGACAGAATCGAGAATCATGGGTCTAGAGACAGAAAGATGGGGGAGATAGAGAGCCCGCTGGCTGATTGGGGGTGGGGGCCGGCAGCACCGGAAACCTCAGCCTGAAGGGATCCCCATGTGGGGGGAGGGGGACCTTTGGTCTCTCCCCAGCCTCTTCCTTCCCCCTGGCCTGGGGCTGGGTGGGGAGGGGCAGTTCCTCTTTCCTTCCCAAGCGCCGAGGAGGCCCCAGCTCCCGAGGGGCTTTGAAGCTGGAGCATTGGTGAAGGGGGAGGAGCTGAGCCACACTCTTGCAAGACCCCCTCCCTGCCAACCCCGAGGAAGCATGAACCGGAAAGACAGCAAGAGGTGAGAGGACCCTCCCCAAAGGACCAGGAGCGTCCCAAGCCCCGGGGTCTCTGGCTGCATGGGAAGATTTGGGAGGTACTAACCAGCGTGTAAGGTGTCCCGCTACACTCTGGAGCAGCAGCAGGAGCAGGGGGTGCCAGGTGGAAAGATGCTTCAAGGGGTCCAGAGCCAGCTAGGGCTGGGGCTGTCTGCATGGGGTGTGTCTTATCCTCACTATCTCTGGAGCTGGAGCTGCTCTGATCCCATTCTCCTTGTGCCACCCCCCGACCCCTCGCCTCATCCTAACTCTCTAGGCTGGGGTCTCTGTCCTTCCTGGGGTCCTCTTGGTTCCCTATCACAGTCACTTGCTGTCCCCTGGACTGGAAACTCCAGACTCCTGCAGGGCCCTGCCCGGGGGGAGGGGAGAGTGACACAGGGCAAGGCGGCTCCCTCGCCTCTTAAACTACTCCTGGGCAGACAGTCCTCAGGTAAGATCCTAGCAGCTGGCTATGCCAGCAGGTTCTAGAATAGGCTTCCCTATCACCTGCACAAGCTTGCCCTCCTGTCCTCACAGGGGTGATGGTGGCTGGATTCCTAGCCTGGGCAGCCCTTCTGCCCACCCCCAGGATCTCTGATGAGCAAAGGGTCCCATACCCATCATGTCCAGGAGTTTAGCGGTGGAGACCTGATTGCCTCATTTTCCAGCTGTGTAAACTTAGTTAAGTCACTTAACTGCTCTGTGCCTCAGTTTCTTCTGTCAATAGAATGATCATAACCCCTCCTTGGTGGAGCACATAAGTCCCAGTGGTACAGTCTAGACCTCTACTTCTCAAGTGTGAGCAAACATCAGAACCACTTGGAGGGCTTGTAAAACACAGGCTGCTGGGCTCACCTCCAACGTTTCTGATTCTGTAGGTCTGGGGTGGAGCCTGAGATTTTGTATTTATATCAGGTTCCAGGGTGATGCCCTTGGTATTGGTTGGAGACCCTGCTTTGAGAACCACTGATCTACACAGGTGCTCAGCCGTCTGCCTGGTAAACAGTCAGCGCTCAATGAATGCCAGCTGTTACTTGGCAACATTCAATACTGATTTACTGGAAAAAAAAATAGAAATAAGAATACTGATTTACTAAGCTTTTAGGATGTGCCAGGGACATGGCAATGCCTTGTTATGAGGACTCACCCCCATGCCTCCAGCCTGGCTTCTAGTTCACTCTATCACATTCTCTCTCTGCACCTCAAGTTTAACTTTCCCACCTCTGGCCACTTAACAGCCTAAGCAAATTAAATCCCTTATTTAGCACTTTTGAAGAGCAAGGCATTGAATGTTCATAATAAATTCCTGGGGAAGGTCCAAGGATGACTCTCATTTTTCATACAAGGAAACTGAGGTCCAGAGAAATGTTGTGATTAACACAAAGTCACACAGCCAGCATAAGTGTCTCCAACTCGGTTTTGTCTGACTCTTGTGGAAGCCAGGGCCATTCTGACTGGATTTTGCTCCCTTCTTCCTCCATCATCCCTGTCTTTCTATTACCCTCTTTCCCCAACTGGAACAGGAGCCTCGGGCAGGCACAAGACAGAGTAAGGGTTATTTTTAAACTTTCCTTGAAGCTGCCTCAGCCCCAGGGACCCGCCCAGCTCTGAAGAGCCTTGCTGAGGCCACGTTACACCCGTATCTTCTCTCCAGGCTCCAAATCTAGAGACCAGGCTTACGGCTGAGACATGGGTCCTGCTGAAAGGCTGACTTGTGGGAGGGGTCTGTCAGCTTAGTCAGGGTCAAGGTGGGGGAGGGAGAGATGGAATCTCAGGGGTCTGCTTCTCTCATGAGGGCTGGGGGAGGAGGGGGTAGGTGTTGGAGAGCAAAGGGGTATTCTGAGGAGTGTCCCTGAATGCAGAACCACCCATGATTCCTCCTGGGAGGACAAGAATGATTCTGGGGTCTTCTCCCATGATTCCCTTGGAGGTCGGGAGTAACCCGTCTCCCATGATGCCTTGGGACCATACAGTCAAGGGGACTTGGAGGGCAATGCCTGGAGGAGGGAGTTCTTATGATTCCCTGAAGGGACCTTAGTAGTCCTGGGGGTCATCTCCCATGATTCCCTGGTTGGGGGGCTGTCAATTAGGTATTGAGGGTACTGTCCCCTGATTCCCTGAAAAGGGCAGGAGTAACCCTTGGAGTTTACTTGTAGGAGAAGACTGGAATGATCTGGAATATTCCTGGGGTTTTCTCTCCTGAATCCAGGGTCGGTCAGGACTAACCCTAGGACCTTACCTTTAGGAAGTTTCTCCCACGAAGCTTTGGGGCTTTGGGGTCATGAAGAATTCTGGGGGTCTGCCCAAAGGAAGGGGCTCCCATGATTCCCTGGGGGATGTGCCCACAGGAAGTCCCACCAGGAATGCCCAGAGAAGATAGGGGGGAGGGGACGGGCCCGACAAGCCCGCCGCCACAAGACATGCCCCAGCCCCCGGGAAATCAGCAAGGTCATGGCTTCCATGGCTCTGGGCGTGCTGAATGAGGGCGGCTGCAGTGAAGATGAGCTGCTGGAGAAATGCATTCAGTCCTTTGGTGAGTGTCCTCCTTGGCTGGCCTCTGCAATGGTAAGCTTGGGCCAAGTACCCACCTCCCTTCACGTCTCAATTTGGGGGGAGGGGTATAAAATGGGAGCAGGAGTGTGTGGAATGAATCTCAATCACTACATTAGGAATAAGAGAGACACCTGCATTTCTTTTTCCTGAGCTGTGGGTGGGGGAGGAAGTCTGATGCTATTTCCATCTTCAATATGACTTGCCAGGCATAATGCTGGTCCATGCACACACACTATTCACAAGGAAACTGAGGCACAAGGAGTCAATTTGTTGGCCCAAGTTCATGCAGGGAGTCACTGGTGGAGCTGGGGTTTGAACGAGGTGGTCCACCTGGCTCTGAAAGCTATGCAGTCCATTGCTTAGGGGCCATTCTGACACACAGTCCCCTTCTCCTGCCCTCAGACTCAGCTGGCAGCCTGCGCCGCGGGGACCACATTCTCAACATGGTACTGGCCATGCACAGCTGGGTACTGCCTTCTGCCCATCTTGCTGCCCGTCTGCTGACCTTATATCCTCCTGGGGCCATAAGCAGGGGGTAGAGGGTGGAAGGCAGAGATGTGGGAGCCTGGGAGATGGGGACAGGGGAGCCAGCAGGTCTGGGATGCTGGATAACAGAGCCTTGACCAGAACTCAAGTACCAGGAGGCCACAGGGAACACGCAGGAGCTGAGGAGGCTGCAGATCTGTCACCTGGTCCGGTAAGGCTGGGTCAAAACCTCCACTCCATGACCCAAGAGCCTCACCCTACTGCCCCCCGAAAAACACTTCCCAGAGACTCCAGCCCAGTTCCCTACAGACCTACCCAGCCATGCTCCCCCAAATCCTACTTCTCATACCCACCTGGGTTGGTTCCTAAAACTCTCCCAGTCTCCTTAGAACCCTCACATCTTAGAGACCCCTGACAGATCCTCTGGGCTCTCTTCCAGCTGGTACGCTGAGACCTCCAGCTCTGATCCCTAAGACCCTCACTTCCCATATACCTCAGCTTAGCTTCTAAGACCCCTCACCCTGTTCCCCACAAATCCCACCCACAAAGGCCCCCAATCTAATTCCTGAGACCACCCACTAGCCAGCTCCCTAGGCACCCCACTTCCAAGAGACCCCCCAGTCTATCTTCCACAGATCCTTCAGCCTGTGTTAAGAGGCCCCCAGTCCTACTCCCAGAGACTCTCCCTTCTGTCTGAACTCTGGACTTTCAAAGAAACCCCTGCTCACAGTTAGAGACCCCCTTGCCCAGCACCTAGAGACCCCTCAGCCCAAGAGACCCCTTTCAGAGAACCGCCACACCCCCAGCCTCATTCCATCATCTCTAAACCTCCGTCAGGTACTGGCTGACCCAACACCCTGAGACGGTGCACCAGGAGCCCCAGTTAGAAGAGGTCATAGGTCGCTTCTGGGCCACCGTGGAGCAGGAGGGCAACTCAGCCCAGAGGATCCTGGGAGACTTCTCTAACCTGTGAGTCAGCCCCTTCTCCTTCCCTCCCCACCCCAACTCTGCCTCCTCCCTCCACACCCCCTCACCCTCCACCCGGAGCCCCTTCAATACCCTGCCCCTCCTGACCCCTAGGCTGAGCCCGGGTGGCCCTGGCCCCCCACCCCCTGTGAGCAGCCCAGGCCTGGGCAAAAAGCGCAAAGTGTCCTTGCTTTTTGATCACCTGGAGACGGGGGAACTGGCAGAGCACCTCACTTACCTGGAGTTCCGGTCCTTCCAGGCTATCACGGTAAGGACCCCTCTCCTCTATGCTGGGGAGGGCTTGGGGTGGGCTGGAACCTGGCTGGGGCCAGGCCAGACTGAGAGGACCCTGGCCTGGGCAGGGATCACAAACTCTCAAACTTGGGTGCTAGAGGGTCCAGGAAAAAGAGTTAGGCTGGCTGAGCACAGAGCCCCTGGGTTCAAATCCCATCAGCCCCTTCCTATCTGTGTAACTTTGAACTAGTTTCTCAACCTCTCTGGGGCGCAGTTTTCTCATTTGTAAAAAGGAGGTCAAATACTTCATTGGGTGGTTGGGGGAATTAAATTAATATGCCCAAGTAAAAATGCTTATCACAGTGCCTGGCACATAGTAGTGCTCAAAATATTTTATTATTATTCATTTATTTGAGAAGCATTGAAATTCACTGTGCCTCAGCTCTGTTATCTACAAAAAGGAGATTTAGCTCCTGCCTCATAGGATCAGTGCCTGGTCCAGAGTAAATATGATCTAGTTGCACCATTTGAAACTGTGATATTTTGCCATATTTCCCAAATCTTAATTTCAAATGCTTCAACCTATATGTGTTTAGCAATTGCCATCTTGCCATAATTATTTTGAGGGCTGTTGGGGATCTGGTTCCTTTTTTTTTTTATTAACATTTTTATTGATTTATAATCATTTTACAATGTTGTGTCAAATTCCAGTGTTCAGCACAATTTTTCAGTCATACATGGACATATACACACTCATTGTCACATTTTTTTCTCTGTGAGCTACCATAACATTTTGGGTATATCTCCCTGTGCTATACAGTATAATCTTGTTTATCTATCCTACAATTTTGAAATCCCAGTCTATCCCTTCCCACCCTCCGCCCCCCATCTGGTTCCTTAATGTGAAAATTTCCCAATTGTACACACACACACACACACACACAGAGTGCAGTGGATGTGGGTATGGAATGTTGACCCCTTGAGCAGAACAAATAGGAGTTGGTTTCTTGTCCTCTTCACTGCCCCTCCCTTTGCTGACTGTATACAGTCAGGTATACAGCTAAGAGCAACAGACTGGGTTCCTACCCTGACTCAGGCCTGTGTGACCCTGGGGAAATTATTTGGCCTCTCTGTACTTCAACGACCTCATTTCTAAAATGGTAATAATATAGTATTCACTTCATAGAGTTGTTGTCAGGATATGACAAAGGGCTCAGATTAGTGCCCGGGTTTCTTCAACCATTTCTCCTCAGATGGGAGAGGGACATGGTGACGTCAGAGACATGTGACAGCCAGGCTAAGCCGTCAGAGGTCGTGACTGCTTGGGAGATGGGCGTGTGGGGGCCAGGACCTGAGCGCCACGACCCACCCTAAAGCCCACCTCACCCCCAGCCCCAGGACCTGCGGGGCTACGTTTTGCAGGGTTCCGTGCGGGGTTGTCCGGCCCTGGAGGGATCCGTAGGTCTCAGCAACAGCGTGTCCCGCTGGGTGCAGGTCATGGTGCTGAGCCGTCCCGGGCCCGCACAGCGCGCTCAGGTGCTGGAGAAGTTCATCCACGTGGCACAGGTGAGACCTGCCCCAAAGCTCGGCTCGCTCTCTGAGCACTCGCCCAACCAGGCTGGGAGAAGCTGACCTTGACCCTGCGCTCTCCTGCCGCGCCTGAGCTTCCCGGAAGTGACGTCACTACCTCCTGGCCCCGCCCTCTCGCATCACGCCTCACCTGCCCGGGTCCCCGAGGACTCAGTCCAGCGGTTCTAACCCGGGACTGTGACGACACTTCTTCCATGGCCTTATTTCATCACGTCAAAACCGCCCTGGTCCCACCCCTTGGTCCTAGACGACGTTCCTCCTGGCCCCGTACCTAAGCCCTGTGCCCGAATATTCCATCTCCAGGGCAGTAAAGGAAGAGGCCCTTTCATACCCCCACCTTTGCGTTATGCCCTACCAGGGTCCCTAGGCCCCAGCCGTCCCTATCACTTCAGGTCTCCTCTGACCCCTCCCCTCCCTTACCCCTCCCTTCGAGATATGTTCCCCTCCTTCTGGAGAAAAGGGAAGCCCTCCTTCCCCCAGAGTGGCCACGCCCCTTAGCGTACTTCCTCACAGACCACGCCCTTCCTTTGGCGCTTTCCATTGCCTTGCTTCCCCTGCCCGACCTTTTACACCAGGGGCTTCTGGCGTCTGCTCGGAGTCTCCTAGATCTGAGCATCTTCCACCCTTCTCTGGCCCCACCTTTTCCCCTCAGCGGCCTCCACCCTTCAAACTTGAGAAAAGGGAAAGTGAGGCTATCGCCCCTGATGACAGCCTGACCCCACAACTGTCTCTCATGTACGCCTGACCCCTCTATATCACTCTGGACCCATTCACCTCCGCCCGGTTCCCAACTCCTGCCCAGAGCCCAAGCCTTCTTGTCTCCCTTACCTGTCTGAGTCTCAGAGCAGGGACACCCCCACCTCACCCCCCCCCCCCCAGGTGCCTGACACACTGATATCTGTCTGAATCCTCCACAGCTGTCTAACACAGAACTGTCAGTCCCCAAACCTGTCCAACTCCCCATACTGACCTGACTCCCCCTACTGTTATCCAGCCTCACATTAGTCTATCACCTGCCTGACCCTCCATGAAATGCCCACATACCTGCCTTTAGCCCACTCCTGCCTGATACATCTCACCTGTCGAATGCCTACATTGGGCCACCCCCACACATGCCTGAGACCCCAACTCAACAGGGATGCTGTCATTTGAACCTCCACATTGCCTGTCCTCCACATGATACCCACCACCTCTGCATCACCCTCCCTTTCTAGAGGCTCCACCAGCTGCAGAATTTCAACACGCTGATGGCAGTCACTGGGGGCCTATGTCACAGTGCCATCTCCAGACTCAAGGACTCCCACGCCCACCTGAGCCCTGACAGCACCAAGGTGAAACCCCACTGCGCCCTCCCCAAAGTTCCAGCAGTCAATTATCCTGAACCTCCATACGTCTCCCCAATCCCCTCCATCCCTTCTCAGGGGCCCTGGAGCCACCTGGAGACCTGGCTCCTCCAAATCTGGCATGGTGCTGACCCCTCTACGCTCAGTGTCTGATCCTGAGCAGGAGTGGAGGGAGACAGGAGAAATGCTAGCAGATGTTAGCAGAGAACTTGCAGTCCAGGTGGGGAGTGAGATGATGCCCCCAGGGGCACTGACATTTGGGCCACCCATGGGAGGAGCATGGATTGGAGGTGTCCTGAAAGGGTCTAGGGAGAGTAAGTCATTCAGGAGTCTGGTGTGCAGCTGAGGTCAGGATGTGGCAAGATATTAGGCTGGAGATGTCCAGGGGAAATCCTGTTGAGCCTTCTGCAAGCTGAACTAAGGTGTCTGGGCTTTATCCAGAGGGCAATGGGGAAAGCTTTGGGAATAATGACAGCACCCCTGATCAGACTGGGGTTTTTGAAAAAGTCACTCTAGCTTGGGAAATGGAACATAGTGAGGCCTTTCTCAGATGGGGGCCCAAGAGGAAGAGCAGTCTAGGGAGATACTGAAGCCAACGTGGGACTCTGGAGGGGATCTGGGAGGTATCCAAAATGCCATTGGGCCCTGGGGGTCTGGAGCCCACACAGGAGGTTGCTGGGATGCTCCCCTGCAGAGAACTAGGGGAAAAACTGGCTTCCCCATTACATGGCCCCTTACTGTAATGCGCCTCTCCCACACAGGCCCTGCTCGAGCTGACTGAGCTCCTTGCCTCCCGCAACAACTACGCCTGTTACCGCCGCACCTGGGCTGGCTGCACGGGCTTCCGGCTGCCTCTACTGGGTGTGCACCTCAAGGACCTGGTGTCCCTGCACGAGGCACATCCAGACAGGTTGCCTGACGGCCGCCTGCACCTTCTGAAGCTCAACAGCCTCTACTTGAGGCTGCAGGAGCTGGCAGCCCTCCAGAGGCAACAGCCCCCCTGCAGTGCCAACGAGGACCTGCTGCATCTGCTCACGGTGAGCTGCCCTGAGCTGCCCAGGCTGCAGGGTACTGAGATTTAGAGTCCTGGGTGGGTGAGGATCTGCAGGGCCAGGACAGAGTAGTATAACAGCACTGGAATGCATGGGCTTTGAAGCTAGAACTTCTAACTGTCGGGTTTTTTTTTTTTTCCCTTTGTGGCCTTGGGCAAGTCACTTAACTCGTCAGTCTCAGTTTCCTTAACCGCAAAATGGGAACACTAAAAGGACCCACTTCAGAGAGTGGTTGAAAAGAATCAATGATATAATTAATACAAATATAACTCATATAATATAATTCATATAAAGTACCTAAAATAGTATCTGGAACACAGTGAGCTCTATATAAGTGATGCATTTTCCCCCACTTCCCCAGCAACTCAAGTATCCATTGATCTGAGCTCCAGAATTGCTTCTAGCTTTCGCACTCCTGAACTCAAAGTTCTGAGCTTCTTATGTGACTAATCCAAAATTCCAACCTTTAACATATCCAGGAATCTAAGCAAAAAGCTAATAACAATTATTGATCACTTACTATGTGCTAGGCATCATGTTAAACAGTCCCCACAGAGCACTTCATTCCATCCTCGCAGCCCTATGACGAGGGGAACCTTATCGTACCCATTCTACAGATTGGAAAACTGAGGCCCACGGAGGTAAGGTCACTTGCCCTCTGTCCCACAGCAGGCCAGTTTCAGACCATGAATGTTAGCCTGTGTTAACCACCACACTATGTTCTAAGACTGGGAGTGTGGAATTCTGGCTGTATTTTATTTTACATATTTTTTTTCCATTCTGAGGAGCTATAAATTGAGAGACACTGGATTCTGCAGTCCATGTAATCTAAGACTGAAAAGCTGATTTTCAGATCCTAAAACAGGATCAGTTGCAAACTGAAAATGTGGGGCTCCTTGTTTGAAAGTTAGAATTTCAAAATGGTGACAGCAGGGCTATAAATGAAGTCAGGGCCCTTCTGAGTGTGGGGCCTGCCCATGAAGCTGACCCTGCCCCGAGCTGATTGATGCCTAAGGTGCTTGGCCTTGCTGACTCTAAATGGCCATCAGCCCAAATATTTACTGAGCACTTGCTGGGAGCCAGGCGCTCCTTGAGGCATTTAGGCTCACAGCAGTGAGCACATCAGAAAAAATTGCTGCTCTCGTGGGGCTGACTTCCTAGTGGGGCAGATAGCCAATGAACAAAGAAAAGTAAATCATATGGTCTTTTAGATAATAAGTGCTGTAGGGAAAATTAAAGCAGAAACAGGCGTAGAAAGTGACGGGGGGGGGGGTGCGATTTTAAATAGGATCAAAAAAGCCTCAGTGAGAAAACGGCATTTCTGGACTAGGGGACCAGAAGTGTGGAGAATGAATGGGGGCTCAGTGGGAAAGAGGACCCTAGGGGTCCCAGAGAAGAGGGGCTTTGGGAGGAGGATGAGAGTGGGTGTCCAGGCAGGCACAGGCTGTAGGTAGGAGGATGGAGCCGGGATGTAACAACCCGCCTGCCCACAGCTTTCCCTGGATCTCTTCTACACAGAGGACAAGATCTATGAGCTTTCCTACCTCCGGGAGCCCCGCTATCCCAAGAGTCTGGTGAGAGCCCACCCCTGACCTGAGGCCTCCAGTCCAAGCCTCTGCACTGACTAACTGTGCCCCTGTGTCCCTGCCCCAGCCACACTCCCCCTTCAAGACGCACCTGGTGGTGGAGTGGGCCCCTGGCGTGACACCCAAGCCCGACAGGGTCACTCTAGGTCAGCATGTGGAGAAGCTGGTGGAGGTGAGGAGGAGCCCTGGGCCCAAGGAGGGATCTCAGACAGACCGTTGGGACCCTGACTTGGCTTTACTTTCCCCTCCCATGCACCTCCGAAGTCCGTGTTCAAGAATTATGACCCTGAAGGCCGAGGCACCATCTCTCAGGAGGACTTTGAGCGACTCTCAGGCAACTTCCCCTTCGCCTGCCATGGGCTTCACCCACCCCTCCGCCAGGGGTAGGTGCCCCTGACTCCTGGGTTCCCTTAAGACAAGGCACTGGGGTTGCCGGGAGAAAGAGGCCAGTCCTGCTGAAGCTCCATCTCTCCCCCAGGAGTGGCTCCTTCAGCCGAGCGGAGGTGACAGAGTACCTGCTCCAGGCCAGCGCCATCTGCTCCAAGCTGGGCCTGGACTTCCTGCATGCCTTCCAGGAGGTCAACTTCCGCAAGCCCGCCTTCTGTGTCAGCTGCAGTGGCTTCGTGAGCACTCTGCCTGCCATCACCCCAAGGGCCCATCTCCCCCTGGAGCGTCCTAACTCCTCACAGCCTGGGCTCAGAAAACCAGCCCTGCCCTGGAGTGCTTGTAGTCCCCAAGTCCCAGATAATTCCCAAATCCCAGAAGATCCTCCAGCCTCAAAGAATGCCCCCATTTCACAGGAACCCTAAACACTGGCTATTCCCTACATCCTGGATAATTCTGAAGTCCAGATAATGCCCAAAGCCCAGTCTCCATCCTGGATAAGTGCCAAACCCTGGATAATCTGCAAACCTGGGTACATTATCTCCAGACAGAATCAATCTCCAAGTCTCTAGACCCCAGATAATTCAGACCCTGAATAATTTGCCAATTCAAGGTCTCCTCAAACTCTAGAATAGAATAATGGACAAATCTCTCAATGTCAAACCAAGACTAATTCACAAACCTTGGATTACTTCCCAGACTCACTTTTTCATTCATGAATATAGACTGAGCATCTCCTGTGGGCCAGGCACAGTTCTAGGCTCGGGAAGCACAGCAGGAAACAGAAAATGTAATCCCTGCCCATAGAATGTATGTTTTATTTATTCCAATCTTGCCCATTTCTAATATTGTAGATGACTTCTCCAAACTTGAGATAACCTCCAAATTCCTCTAATCTCCCAGATCCCACATAAGCCTCTAGCCTTGACAATTTCCAAAACCTGAATGGTTTCCACACTTTCAGACAGCCTGCAACCCCACCCCAACCCCAGCCCCACCTCCTCCAGCCTAGGTAACCTATTCTGCTGTCTCTTCCCAGCTCTGGGGTGTCACCAAGCAAGGCTACCGCTGTCAGGGTAAGTGGGGCATTGTTGGGGGAGGGTGGGGAATCCAGGACCCACAAGCTGGAAGAACAGGGGTCACAGACTGGGTCTCCGGCACTGACTGCAGAATTTCCCCCAGACTGTGGGCTGTGTTGCCACAAACACTGCAGAGACCAAGTGAAGGTGAAGTGTAAGAAGAGGCCAGGGGCCAAGGGCGATGGGAGCCCTCCAGGAGCACCTGTCCCACCCACACCAGTGCCCCACGCCAGCTGTGGTAAGACCCAGGGTATAGCAGTCCTGGGAAGGGGGCCTGTTGGATGGAGGTTAATTTCAAGATCATGAGGCCCTTTCTCTCATCCCCACATCCCCACAAACAGGCTCTGAGGACAATCTCTCCTACACACTATCTCTGGAACCTGGGACTACATGCAACGTTCGCCATGACTGGACCCAGATCAAGCACCCCCATCCTTCCTGAGAACCAGAGACGGTGAGGAGGAACTGCCCCCTACCCTCAAATGAATACAGGGAGACCAGCCCATTTGCCTGGGGGAACCCAGACAGATTTGGGGCAGCACAGGAAAGTTAAAATATGCAAGAGTCCTCAGTTGCTTGGGTCAGACAGTATAGATACTGGTTCATTTTTAATGTTGATGGAAAAATAGAAATTTCAATATGTTGGGGGGAAGATGTAACCAGTAGTAGAACAGAAAAGGGATTTTAGGAAGAAAAAAAGAAAACTACAAGATGGCAAGAATTAGGCCAAATGTATCAGGAATATAGTAAATAGTGGAATAAATTCCGCTATTCAAAAGTGGGGACTCTCAGATTGAGTTTAAAAAAATCCACAGGGGACATTCATCCATCCACTTTAACAAGTCTGGGTGAGACTCCTGGACATCGGACACTCCCCGCATCCCCCAATGTCTTCTTCCTTCCAGGTTCCCCTCCCAGCAACGGCCCCACCACCCACCCAGTCCTCCAAGCTGAATTCCTAGATGTCGCCTTGGTCTCCTCCTCGCCCCCACTCCCTCCCCCAGAGTCAGTTTCAAGTCCTATTATTTGGCCTCCAGCAGAACCCCCAAAGGCACTGCCTCCTTCCCATCCACGCTGTCTTTGCTGAAGCACCCGTCATCTCTTACTCCAAAAGAGAGTTATTTTCTTCTTTTGCATCAGAGTGGCTATTAATCCTACTCCCTTTTCTTGCACTTACTATCTGTGCAGCTCCATGTTGGATACGTTTACTTAGGCATCACCTCACCAATTCCTTAAATCTCCATTTTACAGATGAGGAAACAGGCCCAGTGAGGTTAAACTGCTCACCCAAGGGAGCAGAACCCCTAAGTGTTGGAGGCAGGACTCACGCCCAGGTCTTCTGTCTGCCTCAAAAAGAGAAGCTCCTGTCCAATATGTTACACTGATGGTCAGCATAGGTCAGGAGCAGGAGGGGACGGGGGGGGGGGGCAGAGTTCCAAACTCTGAGGTTCCAGATGGGAGAGAAGGCTGGATGGACCAGGGAGGGAGCCTGCAGATACCTGAGTAAGAACACAACCCTCCTCCATCACTTCTCCAACCTCCCCTCCCACCACTCACCCCCTCATTCATCCTGCTTCACCTACACTGGCCTCTGATGGCCCCGGATCATGCCAAAAATACTCCTACCTCAGGGCCTTTGCACTGGCCAACCCCTCTACCTGGAAGACTCTCCCTCAGAGGTCCACCTGGCTCTTTGGGACTTAGCTCAAGGGCCACCTTTTCAGTGAGGACTTCCCTGATCACACTTCAAGTTGTAGTCCCCCTAGGGTCCCTATCCAGCCTTCCTCCTTTATTTTTCTCTAAAGCCCTTTCCCCATCTGACAAACTATACTTACTTGTCTGCCTTCCTCACCAGCAATGTTAGCTCCAGAAGACCAGGGGGATTTATCATCTGTATCCCCAATCCAGAACAGGGCTGGCATGTGGTATGTACCTGACTGATGTCTATCCAGTGCCTGCATGCCCACGGGGAGGGAAAGGTGTTGCTGAAGAGCAAAGGACTATAGGGGCCAGAGCAGCGGGGGCCTGTTCAGACCCAGAGGACAGAGACCCCCTACCCCTTCTCAAACCCAAGCATCCCTGATCTGGCCCCTACACACAGAGTTCTGAGGGCTGTTGTAAATTAAATTTATTTTCCAGAGAACGTGGTGCCTGGTGTTGAATGGTAGATGGGGGAACGACACTGGGGGCCTCAGGAACAGGGGATAGGGGGCCCGGGTGCCAAGTGCCAAGAGAAACCCTCAGAGTGACTCCTTAGAGATTATCAATGTCAGCATCTCACAGAGGATCCCTCCCCCAACCACCAGTCCCCCTTTACTTCTTCTTCTTCTTGCGGCCCCAGCACTGGCGGCCTGCCTTCCGCCCGCCTCCGTCCTCTCTTCTGCTCTGCCAGCTGGGCATGGGGGGCTCCAGCTCATTTGGGCGGCCCCCCCGGTCTGGCACGCTGCCCATAAGCACCTGAGAGTTGATTAGACTTGAATTTCAGAGAAAAAAAATGTCTTGGACAAGGGAGCCAGAGAGCCAAGGGAACAGCATGAGATTGAAAAAGGAAGGGAAGATGTTAACTATATTGGTACAGTGGCAGGGGGCAGGGGGCTGGATTGGTGGGAGATATAGGCCTGGCCCTTTCCAACTAGAGCTCAGAAAGAGGGAAATAAAGGAGAAAGTGATGGTAGAGGTCCACGTCCCCACCAACATGAAGGAGGACATCTCAACTTCTATTTCTTATTTTGGCTTTATATGACATTTCCAGCAAACCAGTATTTTTTCTAAATATCCGTCACTTGTGCATCACCTCTAATACTACTTACTATATTTCCTGAAAGCAAGTAACTTTTTTTCTTAACTTAAATTTTGCTTCACTCTTTGCTGTCCTAAACTTTATGCCCTAAGAGTCATTCAAGTATGTATAAGACTATTTAAAGAGAGAGGTATGAGCCTAAATATGTAATCATTTAAACAGAGGGTAGTTTTGCTTTTAAAATGGTTAAAACCCAGTACCACAGTACCACAGACAGGGTGAGGTGGTGGGGAAGGATTTTAAGCCAAAGCTGGAGAGGTGGGCAGGGGCTCAGTAAATAGGTGGACTTTGTTTTGAAGGCATGGGGGAGCTTCTGAGATAGGGAGGGACACAGTTAGATTTTTGAGTTAAAAATGTTCTTCTAACTGCCATGTGGAGAGGGCAGATCAGAGGCAGTGAGTCCAGAGGTGAGGAACCCAAGCAGAAGGCTAGAGCAGGAATCCAGGCAGGAGAGGACCAGGCTCAGCCAGGGCAGAGGCTGAAAAGCCAGTATGAAGGCCAAGGCTGTTGAGGCCCTTCCCCAGCCCCAGGTGCTCACCTTGTTGATAGCACAGCAGGTCCCTTGGCGGGCAGTCTTGCTGGTGGCTGGGACAAGGCGAGACAGGTCAGCTCGGGCAGCCAGGACGTGTGAGATGGAGACATCCGATTCTGGGGTCAGAGCCTCTCGAATTGGGAACAGCACTGCTTTCATGGCCTCTCCTTGGGCCTGGGGGGGGGGGGGGGGATAGGGCTGGGCATGGATAAGGTACCCAAGAGCCTCCCCAAGTGAGATCTTTAATCTTGAAACATCTCTTCGCTTCTCAGGGAAGCTCTAAATACACTCCCAGCTCAGACCTGGGAATTCTAGAATATCCTGGGCCTCTAGATTCTAGAATGCTCTGGGGGCCCTGAGATTCCAGAACCCAAACCTCACAAGATTCTAAAATGTCCTGGGTCTCAGAAACTAAGAGGGTCATATTCCTGGCCCTCATCCCTCCTCCCTGCAGCTGTAGCCTCCACAGCTGGGTCACCCTGCTTCTGCCAAGGTCTTATGCCCACACCTCTGCCCGATCACTCCAGTGGAAAGCAGATGTTGTGAGGTCCAGGCGTTTAAGGAGGAGGCGGCGGCGGCAGCAGTACTGATCTCGCAAGCCTTGGGACAGAGACTCCAACGCTTCCTGGGGAAAAAGAGCTCAGTCATGCCAAGGGTCCCCCTCGCTCCCATCTCTGGATGAGAACATTTTTCCTATACAGCCATACAATCTTACCCATCTGGGTGCGTCCAGCGGGTAGCTTAGGAGGGGCTGCAGGGACCCTGGGGGTAGGGAAGGCAGCAGCTCCGAGATCTGATGGGAGAAGGAGGAGGCTGGGGCTGACTGGGCAGAAATCGGATGGATTTCTCCGTGGATCCCAGTTTCCCACGACCCTGAGGACCCCGGCTATGGAATCAAGAATGGTGGTTGCAGTTCTAGAAAACAACAGTGGCTGGCGCACTCCTCCCCGAGCCATTTTTGGAGAAGGGGCTCTCCCCTTACCCAGGGTGTCCCGGATGCGGAGGGGACTCCAGCTCTCTACCTTAGCATGCAACTCCCGCAGGAGCTGGCTAGCAAGGGTCCCCGGCGTGGGTCTGGACAGCCCCAGGGCTTGGAGAGTAAGGACCAATTCCTGGACCATGCCAGCTCCTTCCTCTGCCCCCTTCTCTCCCCCCTCCCCACCAGATGGCTCTGGGCTGGGATCCAGCCGAGGGTGCAGGCGCAGGCGCAGGAGGCGGGCAGCCTGGAGCTCCGAGCAGAGAAAGCCTAAAAGTAGAGGAAAGGTGCGGTGCAATCAAGGAGGGCTGCCACCCCACCTACCGAGATCAAAAAGTTCAACTGGCTTCAAAACTTTCCACCCCCTAGCTCTGGCCACCTAGAACCCCGGCTCTGCCTCCAGAAAAAGCTCCACCCACTTCGAGACCCAGCTTCCTCTTCAGACTTCTAACCCCGCCCACTTCTGAACCACTTGCCGGGTTCCGTATAACCCAACACACGGGAGCTTCAGGACCCTCCAACAAAATTCTAATCCCGCCCATCGCAGAGCCCTTAACCTGCCCCAATATTTTGACCCTACCCACCTCGGGCCCTCTTGCCTGCCTCAAAATTCTGACCGCGCCCCCTCGGGTACCCTGGCTCCACCTCAATGAGCCGAGCCCGCCCCTCTCAAGGGGTTGTAGCCTCGCCCACTTCCGCATCCCGGCCCGCCCCGGGCTCACGCAGCAGGCGTAAGCGTGCGCCGGGTCCCCTCAGCGCTACCGCGCCGTCTCCGCCGCAGAGCTCGCGGTCCGGACAGTACAACTCCCCCAGCAGGCAGGCCAACTGTCGTAGGAATTCCTCCTCGGCGCCGGGACCTGCTGGAGGCGGGAGACGTCAGGGCGCGGCGGCAGCACTCGCGGCTCCAGCCCTCCCGGCCTCCCGCTCCATGCGTACCACCGCCGGCGCTCAGCGTCTCCGCACCCTCCTCTCGCTCCCGCTTCAGGACACCCAGAGTCGCCAGCTCCGCCGCCAGCTGCGCGCACAGCGCCCTGAAGTCGGGGCACGAGGTGCCCGGCGACGCCATCTCCGGGAAACCTTCATACCTGCAGCAGGGCAGAGGCAACGGGAGGGGGTGGAGGAGAGCAGTAAGAATTTCTAAGGGCAAACCTGACCCTTCCTGCACCCCTACCCACATCCTGCCCCCCTTACCCCAGGGCCAGCAGGTCCCGGGCTACAGCGGCCCGCTCCCGTTCCTCCACCTCCGCCTCCGCCTCCGCCCCCTCCATGAAAGCGTCTCCTCTTCGCCGTGCGTGCGCCCCCTGCCGGCTGGCGGCAGGCTCCGCCCCCAGGAACGTCGTGCGCACCCGGCCCCCGTAACTGACCAATCAGCCTTTTCTCGCTAAGGACCTTCGTCGTTCCAATTGGTATAGAAGGAGGCAGAACCCGTCCCCAGGTCCGCCCTTGCGGAGTACTAGAGCACCGCCCTTAGAGTAACCAGTCTGGACCCCACCCCCACCCCCACCCCTTACCCCGGACTCTGTAAACCCAGAGCAGGCGTTCAGGACCCCGGCTGTCCCGACGGACCACCGGGTGCCTCTACTGCTGCGACAAAGACGCAATTATGGTTTCCTCTTCCTCAGCCGCTTTCTGATGCCCTCTGCTCTTAAAGCACCCTCGACCGAATATTGTTCTCCCAGCTCTGCTCCAAGTCTAGAAACTTGTTTCCTCCTTTCCTCCTTAGAGTTAGAATTCTGTCAGGGACACACACACACACACACACAACAACAAAGTTAGTCCTTATCGATCATAATGCGCCCTTTGGACCTCCCTAAACCTTGGAGAGAGGGAGCAGGTGCAACAGATCATGATTAAGAGGCAAGGGTTAGGGTTTGTTTTGACTCCACCACTCACCACCACTATATCCCTGCCAGATTGCTTCCCTTCTGTGTTATGAGGATAATAACACCTACCTCTAACAGTTGTTTGTGAGAATTAGAGTCCTGTAGTAAGTGCTTAGAGGACAAATGAGGGGTACTCAATTTAAAGTGGCAACATATATTGAGCATTTCATGCGTGCTACTGGGATAAGGATCTTATCTTTAGAGTGAAAGGTATTTTATGGAAAACAGATTCAGAGAGGGTGGGTCACAGACTGAATGCATGGTGGTGCCAGGACTCAAAGTCAGATGATTCCAGAGTCCAGGCTTCTAACCACTTAACCTATAGTATTGCTATTGTTTTTGTAGCTGTTGATAAAATTATTGTTTCACATTTAATCTATTCCTGATTTTATCCTGGTCTCCAGTAGTTTCTAGATAATTCTTCTGAGAGTGAAAAAGTGGACTTGGAGTAGAGCCTCAGGGAAGAAAGGCCAGAACTTGCTCCTCAGGGGCAGAGCCTACCCTTAATCTAGTTCCTCCATAGTCCTGCCTACCCCAGGGCTGGGTACTCAGAGGGACATTTGTTAACCTTAATAAAATATTAAAAATTGCTCAAGCCAAAGCCTTGGAGTCATAACCTTGACTCCTCTCTTTGTAGCAAACTCCATATCTCAATTGGTAGACTGGACCTTCAAAACAGATCTAGTATCCTGCCCACTTCTTTCCCCATCCCAACTGCTCTCACCCTGGTCCTGTGCACCACTGTCTCCCCTGGACCATCACAACAGCCTCCTCTCTATCTCTATGCCCCCCTACCCCAGTGTCTGTCCCCCACAGGCAGCCAGAGGGAACTTTTGGACACCTGAGTCAAGTCACATCCCCCACCCCCTGCTTGGAGCCTTCCTGTAGCTCCATCTCACTCAGGGTGAACACCAAAGTCCATGCAGTGGCTTGCAGGCCCCTACAGATCTTTCCTGTCACCCTTCTGCCTTCATCTCCTCAGTAACGTCCTCCCTGCTTCCTCCCCTCCAGCTCCCTTGAAGTCCCTCAGGCTTACCAGGCATACTCCTCCCTGAGGGCTTTGCATGACTGTCCCCTTTATCAGGAATATTCTTCCCACAGACATCCATAGGGCTCCCTCATCTCCTTTGGGGCTTTATTCAAATGCTAGCTCCTCACTGGGGCCTCCCTGACTACCCTGGCTGCAATTGCCTGAATCCCTCATCTCCACTTGATTATTTCTTTATAGTAGGTATCATTTCTAACATGTCATTTATTTATTGTCTCCTTCACTCTAAAGTTCATAAGCTCCTCATGGGAAAGGATTTTTTTCTGTTCTGTTCACTGCTTTATCCACAGTGCCTAGAACAGGGCTTGGTGTATAATAGGTGTTTAATATATGGACCTGTAGAGTGACTAGATGTATAAAACTAGCCAGAGGGTCTGCTTGGGACTAAACGGTGGGGAGGGGAAAGGAGGATACTGGTAGAGGACTGGTCTGGTGGTTCAGGAAGGTGAGTGGATGGGGTGCATCAATGCAAATAAAGAACACAGGCTGAGACTTTGTCACAGACATTTCTTGGAGCCAATATCTCATGCCCCCCTCCCCTGATGACAAGGCTGGGTCTTTGGCCCCCATCCTTCCCCACTACTTCAGCCTGCACTGATGAGAACAATATTGAGGTCACAGACTGGCTTAGAATCAAGATCAGGAAGATTAATGTGGGAGTGCCTCCCCCAAGGCTGGGGGCCAAGCAGCCAATCCGAGGGGCAAGCAGCTGGGAAATTGGGTCTGGGGGCTCCAGGATCTGAGGTCTCCTGGCTCCCAGGGTCAGCCCTCCATGCACCCCTGACTTCAGGGTGATGAAGAGTAATCATGGATCAGAGGTGGGTATTTGCAGGGAGCAGGACCGGGAGACCTGGGAGAGGCGGTGCTGGGAGGTGGGAGCCAGGGAACCATCCCCCAGCCCCCACCACTTCATCCGCAGATCCCACAGCACCTTACAGCACTCTGGTCCCCCTGTCCCACCCCTCCCCAAAACGAGGTAGGTTAAGAATGGAGCTTCCCCCCGCCCACCACGGAAGGGAGGAGACCGAGGCACAGAGAGGGGGATGGGGACCCAGGCTGCCCCAGCCCCCAGTCCCTCCGCCCTCAGCTCTGGTGGGTCTGACAGTGATGAGAGCTGGGCAGAGTGGGGATGGGAGGGACACCCCCCCCTTTTCTCTCACCCATCCCAGGGTCTGGTTGAGAGAGCTGAATCTCACAGGTTCCGGATGTAATAAATAGTTAATAATTTAAAGGAAGTGACAGAAGGATCCATCCCTCTGGCCCCCTTGACCTATACCTTGAACCCCTACAAGGCCATCCAAGTCTGGGTAATGAAGAAAGGTAAGTGCATATTTCCAGGTGCTTGGGACCAGATACAGGTCCCAAGCCCATACAATACTGAGATTGTCTTGTTCCAAGACCTTGATCCCCCCATGCGAGCCATCAGATCTGAGGTACTCTGGGAGTCCCAATCCACTCGGGTGAAGAGACTGTGGAATCCCCCTTCCCCAAGAAGAACGGTCTCAGAGTGCTGTGAAACAAGATTTCAAACTTTCTGAAGTGCCCCAGAACTTTGAGATGGAAGAGAAGGGGTTAACAGAGGGGCAGAACATAAAAGGCTTGGACAGGGCTAAGACTGAAAAGCCAGGAGAGAGAGAGAGAGAGAGAGAGAGAGAGAGAGAGAAAGAGAGAGAGAGAGAGAGAGAGAGAGAGAGAGGGAGTGAGTGTGTGTGTGTGTGTGTGTGTGTGTGTGTGTGTGTGTGTGTGTGTGTGTGCGCACGGGCACACATTTTGTACCAGCAGAGCCATAGCTAGCTGCCTCTGTGCAACTTAGAAAAATGTACACCTTCCTCTGAGGGCACAGCATGGCCAGCCCCACTCACCACCTTGTCTGTGTGCCTTTGTTTAGTGAACAGCCTGCACAATTGTCTATGGTAATGCTGAGTCCTAGAGATGGGAGCAGGGGAGCACTTGGATGGTCCTGGAATCCAAGAATATTAGTCAAAATGGTTTTTTCCCCTAGGGTAAAGGGGTAGTTCTGCAGGATGCTGCAACCTTGGGACTAGAATTCCAGAGTCTGGAAACTTGGGGTCTCAGGGGCCTATGTACGGCAGGATTCAAGGGGCAGGAGATCTCAGGGGATGCTCAAGCTGGACCTGGAGAATATCAGGCTAGAGAGGTCTGAATCCAAAGAAATCTGGAATCTGAAGATGCTAGGTTCCTGGGGCACCTTGGATCTGACTGTCTCTGGCATGGAGGGACCAAGGTCTTGGGTCAGGGACAATCTCAATATTATGCAGGCTTGAGCCCTGAATTGGGGGGGGGGTGTCAGTGGCACCTCAGGGCCTTGGATCCAGTGCTCCTAAAGCACCTTGGGCCACTCAGGGGCTGGGGGCATCAAGGAGTCAGAGGTCTGAGTGGCCATGAACATCTTCTGGGAGATGAGCTTTCAGCCTTTAGGAGATTGGGGATCTGTGGGTACAAAGAAGTTAAAGATTCCAGGACATTCTGGGGCTTGAAATTGAGTCCAAGGAGAGTTGGAAAAGGGCCATCTGAGGGTTTGGGACCAGTGTCTTGGGACCTGAGGTGTTGGTGACCTTCAGTTCTACATCTGGGGGTACCAGGCACCTCAGAGTCCTATATATGAGATCCAAAGCTCCTTGGAACACTGGCCTGGTATGGGTGTGTCTACAGAGGTCTTTGATCCCTGGCTCCCAAAGCATCTTGATCTGAATTCTGGATCTTGGGTGGTGAGTGTGGGGGAGAAGGGCTCTAAGATGGGTCTTCCAAGTCCTTTGGGTAAGAGAACATCCATTTGAGCACATCCAAGGACTCAGGATATCTTAAGACTTGGCATCTAAAAAGTCCTGGGGCTACAAGAACATCTCAGACACAGGTACCCCAGGTTTTAGGTGAGCATTCAGGAACCACTTGGGGTGATTCTGGGTCCTATAGTCTCAAGATCTGGGTGTAATTGTATACAGGCAGGGTCAGGTACTGGCAACTCCTGACTAACTCTGGGGCTGTAATCTGAGGGTTCATGGTGCCAGGCATGACTGGGTCTAGGTTGGTAATTTAAACAAGGAGTCAGGATTCAGGGTCCTGCACTCTCAGGAATCCGTGTGCTCCCCTGCCTGCCTGAGGTGGAGTCTGGGAATCCCTGGGTCTCCTCAGTCTAGGTCAGAGGGGTTGGGGGTGGAGAACGGGGACTCCAGAACTCAGGATGCCTGGGACCTCTTGGACAGACATCCCAATGAAGCTGGGTCTAGGGTCTCTCAGTCCTAGATTTGGGGTCCAGGTTCCAGGTCTGGGGTTTCTCAATCCAAACTCAAGCTCCAAGATCCAAGTGTGCCTAGGTTTGGGTTTGGGGTCTGAACAGAGTCCGGGGTCCTAGACCCTCAATTTTGGGTCCTCAGTCTGGCTACCGGACCCACCAGGCCTTCCTCACCGTGCCGCCTCCTCGTGGCGACCCCCGCAGCCGGCGCAGCCGCATCGCGCCGCGACCCAGTGGCATGCGCGCAGGGGTGCGTAGCAGCAGAGGCAGGGAACGGCGAGGGAGAGCGCGGCCAGCGCCGCCCAGCGCGCGGCGGGGCGCGGGTGGCCAGGCTCGCAGGCGCACGGGTCCGAGAAGTCGCCCTCGGCGTCCGACAGGCAGTGGTAGAGCAAGCTTTCGGCGCACCACAGGCAGCTGAGCCGGCGAACCAGCAAGCGACCCGGGTCCGGGGCCTCGGCGCAGCGGCCGCCACGCCCATCCGCACGACGACGGAAGAGCGCGCGGCAGTGCACGCAGCGCGCTGCCTCCTCCGCCTCCGGGGAGGCCTTGGCCGGCGCTGGGACCGGGCCGGGGCCTGGGGGTGGGCGAGCAGGGGGCGCTGGGGGCGCAGCCTCAGTGAGAGGGGCGGGTAGGGCCCCAGGGGGCCCCAGGGCTGCGCCCCTCAGCGCTCCGGTTTTGGCGAAGCGCACGACACAGGTGGACAGGGCGAGAGGCGCAGGCGGCCCGGCGCGCCGGTAATCCTCGTAGCCGCGGCCGCCCCAGCCCGGGCCCCCTGCCCCGGCCAGGGGCTCTGAAGGCTCCGGAATCCCCGTGAAAGGTAGGAGTGGAGGGAAGCTCTGCGGAACGAAGGGACAGGAGAATAGGTTAGTGGGGTCTGTGATCCCCAACATTCCACCACCATCCATTCCGTACTTAGAAGATCCGAAATTCTAAAGACCCAGCCACAGTCCTCATTCATCCTAGGATCCTGTCCTGGGTTCCTGACTGCGTGGGTCTGGTATTCAGACTTCTATTACTCCAGCCCACTCCTCTCCCAAAGACAGAGGAAATCTAGAGACCGACAGAAGAATCCAGGAACCAAGCCCACACACCTTAAGGACCCAGTGGTCCAGGCTCTCAGTCTTGCCCTCTAAAGATCCGAGATCCCAGCCCCCAGCCCCCTCTACTCTCAGATTTGGGAGTTCTGGACCCCAGCTATCTCCTCCTTTAGGACGCGAGAGTCTGGTCCCCAGATCCTTTTTACCCCTTTAGATACCAAGCCCCACCCTCGTGAGTTAAACAGTCTAAAGCACTTCTTCCATTTGTACCAGCAACCCGCTAATGTGCTCAAAGTCGTCCCCTAAACCCCTCTGGAATTCAGAACTTTCCAATCTCCAAGAGCGCAGGAGACGCAGGAAGTCCTCACCCAACCTTCGGAAGAACCAAGGCCTCCAAGCTCCCCCGCCATGTCAGGTCAGCCATCCAGTAGGATCTGTTCGTGGTTTCTCACCCCTCTTCTGCCTCAGCTCCCGCCCACTTCGGGACTCCAGCGCGCCCTGCCCCATCCCAGGCCCCATTCCACCCTGAGCCCCAGACTTCTGCTGGGGTCGGAGGTCGCACCTGAGCAGACGAGCGGCGGCGCTGGGGGGGCGTGGCTGGCCCGAAGCCCGAAGCTGACTCCACCGTGACGATGGGGGCCGCCGTGGCGGTGGGAGGTGTCTCCTGGCGGCTGTGACTGGAGGAGGAGTCGCTATCCACGTGGGACTGGGGGAGATTGGCGGCCTCAGAGCCGGGACCCCTGGCACAGCCGATGCCCTTACACAGACCCCCTCCCATTGTGAGCGAGGGCTCTGCGGCCAGACAGGCCTGGGTTCAAGCCCCGGCTCTGCCACTGACTGGTTGTGTGACCTCCGTCAAGTGAGCTCATCTCTCTGAGTCTCAGTTTCCTCCTCTGTAAAATGAGGATCATAATAGTGTCTATTCATAAGGATGTGGTTAGGACCCACTGTAAAGGGCAGAATACATGCCTGAAGTACAGGAAGAGCTAGAAATGGTTAGGGTTGTTATTATTTGACCCCCTCTTCTTATCTGCTCAGCTCACCAACCTACAGAACATCAAATCATCCTCCCTTCTCAGAATCCCTTTTCAATGGCCATCAGTTGCCTTCCTGCCTCATTGGGGGAATTTCTACCCACCTGGAATGCTTTCCTTCCCATCCAAACCAAGCTCTGGCCTTTACAAGCTGAAACATCACTTCTCAGACCCTCAGTTTCCTTTCTGTAACTTGGGAATCATTCCTACCTCATCCACTTACTATCTTCAGTAAACATTCATTGAGCACCCACGACATGCCAGGCTCACAAAGGCCATTGTGAGGATGTGAGATGAAGCAGGGAAAACACAGCTTCTTTCCTGAGTAAGTGCTCATTAAGTGGGACCTGTCTCTGTGACTTCTGTAGACCCACTGGCATCTCCCACTACCCTGGGAATCCTCCTTTTCTGCCCAGGGAACCAGTTCTGTTCCTCCAAGTGTTCTCCCACTGTTCCCAGCAAGTGCCAAATTGAATCCGACATTACGTGCAATTATTCATTCAATCAATTTATTCAACACATATTTACTGAACACTTACTGTATACCAGGCACTGTTTTAAGCATTAAAGATGCAGCAAGAAAGCAACAAAAAGATCTTTGCCCTCCTGGAGCTGACATTCTAGCATGGCAGATGGACAGTAAAGTAATAGATAAGAAAACTGTCTATTGGGAAAGGAAATAGGGAAAATAATCTTAGAAGATGGGGGAAAATTAGAGCAGAATAAGAAACCCTGGGAGACTGCAACTTTAAACAGGTTACTCAGGGAGGCCCTTACTGAAAAGGCGATATGTGAGTAAAGCCCTAAGGAAATAAGCCAGGTGGAAATATGGGGAAGAGTGTTTTAAGACAGAAGGCTGGTCAGTACAAAGGCCCTGAGACAGGAAAGTGCCTGCCCTTCTGGAGTAAGAGTGAGGAGGCCAGTGTGAGCATGAGGAAGAGTAACTGGAGGCCAGATGGTGTGGGATCTTCTGAATCACTCTGAGGACTTTGTCCTTTACCGTGAGTGAGATGGAGCCTGGTAGGATTCTGAGTGGGGGATGACCATGAGCTGACTTAGATGTTAATAAGGTCCCTCTGGCTAGCTGTGGAGAAAAGAGCTGGGGAAGGCAATTGATGATGAGAAGCTGATGAGATGGTCCAGCTGGGAGATGAGGCTGGACTGTAACCAGGTTAGAGGCACATTTTGAGCATTTTGAAAGTGGAGCCAATACTTGCTGACAGATTAGATGAGGGACATAAAAAAAGGAGAGGAGTCAAGGATGGCTCCAAAGTTTGTACCTCCTAGTGAGTAACTAGGAGGATGGATTTCCCATTAATTTGTTCATCCATTTACTTCCAATATTGATTCATTTTATACTGTACCTTAATTTTTTTTCTGCCTTTTCACACTAGAATTGAAGCTCCACAAGAAAAGGGACTTTGTTTTGTTCACTGATGTATCCCCAGTGCTTAAAACACGACTTTGTTGAAGGTGTTCAATAAATACCCTTGAATGAATGTGTAAATCATGATAGAACAGAAAAACTGGAATAATTGGGATTGAAATTGACACAAATAGTTTGGGCCCCAATTTTTGTCCCAGCAAGTGGCATGGTGCTGGATACACAGTAGGTGCTCAAGAATGTTTGTAGGGTAGAAATAAACCCCTGCCCTCCCAGCAGAGCTGCACCTGGAGACTCACCGTCAGAGGGCAGGGAGTCTCTGCGGTGTCCTGGGAAGGGGAGGAGGAAGAGGAGGAGGAGGAGGGGGTGAGCGAGCCTGGGGCAGGGAGAGAGGCAGACAGTGAGTTCCTTGGGCCCATCTTCCCCCACCCCTCCACCCTAGCCCCCAGTGCCCACCAACTGGGCCACTCACCTCGACCCAGTGCGGCCAGCGCAGCCAGCAGGCTCTTCTGGAATTCATCAGCCTCTGCAGGACTCTGAAACGTCAGCCCAAACTTGCAGTCACCCAGGCTCCAGTGATGGAAGATGGGGTTCACCTTGTTGTAAACCAAGCCTGGCCTCAGGGTACACTCCAAGGTGGTCTGAGAGGGTAGGAGGGGGCCAGGTCAGACATTCCCTTCCAGCCATGCCCGTGACTTCCCCTCAACCCCAGGCTCTATGCCAAAGCACCCCACAAACCTCATTTCTCAATCCTAGGTGTATCCTTGAACACTGACCAACACCCCAGTACCACTCAGTTTTATTGAGCACACCTCTGACAGACCAGTTTTTTTCCCAAACCCCCGATCTCTACATTTTCTTAACACCCCCCTCTCATATCTCAATAGGAATCTCAAATTTTATTGAATGTCTCAAAGAATTAGTTCACCTTCTGATAGCCCAATGTCTCCCATTTGGCCCAACAGTACTCCCCAAACTTCATTACACAGCTCAAAATATTATTGTTAGTCCCCTTCTGATGTCTTGTAATCTCCCAAAAGACTACCTGCAAGTTCTTATCAAACACCCACAGCCTTGCCCTCAGATGCCAGTCAGCACCCGAGGTGTTCCCTTGTATCCTTGTCCAGCATCACTTTATTCCTTCACACCATTTCAAATCTCCCCTACACTGTTCCTTCCAACTCCTGTTCTGAAAGACAACCCTACCCCAAGCCTTTTCAAACCATCCAAATCTTTCTACTACATCCTCAGCTGAAACGTCAACATTCTTCTTCCAAATCATGCCAGTCAGCCCAGAATATTCCTGACCAACCCATAATAGGATTGTAAACCGTATTTGACACTTTCAGATGGCCCCCTACCAAATGCCTCCATATACTTAGGGCAGATAGGGGCTAGTGGTGTCAGATCCTCGTAGTGAGGATCTCTGAGCAAGATGGAGCCACGGGGAGGGCTCTGAGCAGAGGAGAGATGTGATCTGAGTCAGGTGTTAGCACAGCCCCTGTGGAACAGACTGAGGTTGGGGGAGGGAGCAGGAGCAGGGCAAGGACACCAGTGAGGAGGCTGCTGTGACAGTCCAGCAGGCAATGGCAGTGGACAGGACCTGCTTAATACCCCCAATAGACCCTGAAACGCCCAACTCTTATCCAGAAGACAGATATTCACTTCCAACTCCATCCCACAGCCCCAGTTTGATTCGAGCTGGGAGATGACCTGACCTCACCTCTGCATTCCCAGCCCCATTCCCCTACTTCCCCACGCCCCCACCCTACCCCCACGCCCCAGGGTGGCTCACTTTCTGGTCCCGAAGGCGCTCCCCGTGGATGACGTAGTGCCCCTGGCGGGCCCCCCCCTCGGGCCTGGCCCCTCGGACCCGACATACGCTCACCTGGCTGAGGCCCCCGCCCCCCACAGGCAGCCAGCCCCCACTGGAGTCATCTCGGGCCATCACCACGGCTCGGACCCGAACCATGTACCTGGAGGAGGTGGGAGGACAAGGACAACATGGTCAGTGAGCGCCAACCCTGCTCTCCTATTCAGTGTCCCCCCAACCTTCATCTCCCCTCTTCATTTCTCTCAGCTGGATCTCCGGCACCCTTAGCCACCTCCTCCCCCATGCCCACCTTCTCCCCCCATGCCCACCTTCTTCCACCATGGCTTCTTTCTTCCTCTGGCCCTCTCTCTTCTACCATGCCTACCTTCTTCTCCATATCTACCATTTTTCTCCATCCCCACCTCTCCTCCCTTTCCCCATCTTTCCCATCCCCACCCCCATAGCTTCGCTCTTCCACTTCCCTTCCTCCTCCTGCTCATCCCCTATCAACCCTGTCTCCTTCTCCTCCCTCAGCACGTACCCACAGCCCCACCCATCGTCCCCCTCACAGCTGGGTGCCTGCGCATATGTATTTTCTTAGAGCCCTTCAACTCAGCTCCAGTCCCCCCTACACTGCCTCCGCACCCTGCCGCCCAGGCCACTGGCTGGGTGAGAAACCCAGGCTCTCTTCCCCCCCACCCCTTCCCGGATTTATGAATGAGACCGGATGCAAAGCTCACTGAGTCACCCGGCAACGGGAGATGGGCAGGGAACAGGGAGAGAACCAGAAATGGCCAGATACAGGCCAAAAGGGAGATGGAGGCAGAGGAAGCCAGAAACAGGCGACCGAGACACCAGAGAGCATTTCATTCACAAAAATCAAGCCTGCTCCCTCAGGCCCCTGCCGAGGAAAGGCAAGGGGGAGAGATTGGCGGGGCCGGGGGTTGGGGTTTGATCCCTCCTCCTCCCCCTCCCCGCCCCAGCATCCTTCAGAACCATCTTACCCCGCCCCCTGGCTCAGGGGACGCAGCCCTCCGCCCAGTAATCGGGATCAGCGTCCAACTCCTCACTACCACCTAGCGCAGGGAACCTGGTGCCCCAGCCTTAGGGACCCAGGCAAAGAGCTCTAGCCCCTTCCCCCACCTGCAGGCTGCCGGGTTTCCCCAGCACTTGGGGAGGGGAAGGGGCGGCCGCAGCGCCCCCAGCCCCCTTTTCTCAATGGGATGGGATTTTGTGAATGAGCAGTCACGTGACGCTGCTTCCTTTGTCCGCCCGCCTACCCCGACAACAGGTGAAGCAGAGAAAGAGGGCTGGGGTCCCCCTCAAGGCCTACTGGGATGGGACGCTGGGATTTCTAGGTGCCCTACGCTCCCCACATGTCTGTTTTCCGGGGGGAGTGGTCCTTAGAGTTCCTCAATGGTGGGGGTCCAGTACGGAATTTTATGAATGGGGCGTCCTCGGAGGAAGGCCAGGCCCCCCAAATGGAGACTGGTACCCCAAATGGCTGCCGCACATTTTGGGGGCCCCCACCCCCTTGTCCTTCCAGCCAGGGTCTGGGGGGCGCCTGGGTGGGCATGGGCCGCAGCGGAGTCCTGGCCACCCCCTCACCGTGACAGGCGGTCTGTCAGCCCCCGCCCCTTCGCCCCCCTTGGCACCTGCCTGGGAGGCTCCGGCCGGGCTCCGAGCGGCGGCGACGTGGCCTCCTCCTCCTCCTCCTGTTTGCTCCGGCTCCCTCGCTGGTTCCGGCGGCGCTAGAGACGGGTACCGGGAGCCGGGGCGAGGGGGGAGGGAGGGGGAACCTGGAAGATGGGTGGGGGGGAGGGGGCGGCTTGGGGGAGGGGTAAGCGCGAGGCAGGCGCACTTGCCCGCTGGGTCCTAGAGCCCGGCATTGACATCGCGAACAGCCCCCCAACCCCCATTTTTTCAGGCTCCAGAAAGGATCCCCTACTTTCCCACCCATCGGCGCCACCGGTCCCTGAGGATGTGGGGAAGGGGTCCGGGATACGGCTTGGTCTCAATGTTCTAAAGAGGCCAGGGTCTACGTTTTGGGTACTAAATAGGAGGGGCTGGGTGCCTGGCTGGGTTCAAAAAGGGGTGGGGCGAGAACGGAGCGTTCGCAAGGGGGCGGGGTCGGAGGGCCTAAGGAAGGAGAGGGTGAGGACGCCGAAGGCGCGGACAAGCGCGTGCGTCACGGAAAGGGCGGGTCCACGGTGGAAGGGCATTCTGGGCGGGCCCGAGGCAGGAGAGGGTCTTGGGAAGACAGGTGGCGAAGTCCTAAAGGGGCGGAGCTTCTAAGTAAACTGTCTTTAGGGGCCGGACGACCGAGAGTTTCAAAAGGGAGGAGCTACGTAGCAGTGTTCGTAATGGGCGGGGCTTCAGGAGAGGGAATAACGAGGGGTGGGGTATTTAAAAGGGGAGGGGCTAAGAAAAACGTTCTAAAGGGGTGGGGCCTAGGACTCCAAGGCCTGGGGGCGGGGAAGAAGACTTGGGAGTATTTCAAGAGGAGATCCAGGTTCGTAAAGGGCCGTGCTCGAGCTGGCTCACAGGAGGGCGGGGCCTCGAGCCCGGGGGCGGGGCCTAGATCTCGGGGTCCACCCTCGCTGTCTCGCCCACTTGCCTTCACCCGCACCCCCGTTCTTTTCGGTTATTTTCTGCTACGGCCGTTCCCCGCCCTGCCCTGGGCCCAGGGGGCCGCGGTCTGAACTTGGGTCTGCTGGAGGAGTCGGTAAGGGGTATCCTCTGCGCGAAGGAGGAGCCAGGGCGGAGCTTGGGGAAAGGGGTGGGGCCTGAGTGTGAGGCCTGCAGCTCGCCTAGGAGCGGGAAATAAATTTTTGAGTGAAGCCTAGGAAGAGGGCGGGACCCAAGTGATCAACAGACAGAGAGGGATCTGAGGGTTAGAGGTGAGGACTGAGGGGTTAGCATGACAAGAATACCTGGCATTTACTAGGTGGAGGTGGGGGCCAGACCTGGGGCGGGGGCTATGTGCGGAGGCCCAATTCCCTGACAATTGGGAGCGGGACCAGAGGGCGGGGGCGGGGCCTGGCCTGGCCCTCTGAAGCCTCCGAGTCGAGGGAGAGAAGCTTGAACTCCTTTTAGGCCTTATAGGCTACAGACCATACCATCATGAGTGATGTGGCCTGACTGACAGTAGAGTAGGCAAGACCTGTGTCTTGGAGCCTAGAGACTCGAGATGTGGCCGAAGTGTAGGGATGTGATCTGAAGGACCAGCCAGGGAGACAGAGACCGAACCTTAGTATCCTAAAAGGATAGGGGACCAAGTGTCTGAACAGCAGCTGTATGGTACCTTGGGATAGAAGGTGTGAACGTCAAGAGTCAGGCAACAGAAATGTGGCTAGAGACTAGTAGTGCCTGAGTGGATTTTGGAGGGCAAGGGCGGGGGTCTGTGCGGACGGATAGAGCCAAATACAGGCAGCCTCTTGGGGTCCCCACAACCCTGGCAGGTTGACTGGTGGAAGTTTTTCTGCCACAGTACCCGACCTCCGTCAGAAATGGGGAACGTGCAGTCGGAGCCGTCCGCGGGCGGGGGCTCCCGAAAAGAGCATGCCTCGGACCGCTCCTCCGACTCCCGCCGGACATCCCTGGTGGAGCCTGAGGTGACCCCCTCCTCCCCGGCCATGCGCCTGGCTCGCGGGCTGGGCGTCTGGTTCCCTGGCAGCTCCGCGCCCCCGGGACTCCTGGTACCCCCGGTACCCCCGGAGCCCCAGGCCTCACCCTCACCCCTGCCCCTGACCTTAGACCTGCCCTCGCCAGTGACTCCCCCTTCAGAGGAGGCGGCTGCGGCCGCAGTCTCCACACCACCCCCGCCCCCCGTGGGGACCCTGCTGCCCGCGCCGTCTAAGTGGCGAAAACCCCCGGGCACTCCGGTGCCCCGGATCCGCAGTCTGCTGGAGGCGAGCCATCGAGGCCAGGGCGACCCTCCGAGCCTCCGTCCGCTGCTGCCGCCGCCCCGGCAACTAACCAAAGAGGACCCCGACCCCGTCCCGAGGGCCCCATCCCCAACTTTGCCGCCCTTGGAGCCACGGAAGCCGCCACTACCGCCACCTTCCGACCGGCAGCCCCCGGACCGCAGAATCACTCCTGCTTTGGCCACACCCGCCGCAGCCCCTACAGAAAGCCAGGCCAGGCACGGCAGCGAGGGCCAGACCCCCGGCGGAGCCCGCAGAGGGGCATCTCCCCAAGCAGGAGAAGGCGAAATGGCCCGGCCTGTGGCCTCTGAGCCTGGCCTGAGCCTGCTGTGTAAAGTCACCTTCAGTTCAGGGCCCCCTTTGCTCCCTGCGGCAGTGTCGAGTTCCTTAGCGGCCAAAGCCCCACTCGGAGGCGGCGGAGGCGGAGGGCTATTCGCCTCCGCCTCGGGCGCCATCTCTTACGCTGAGGTCCTGAAGCAGGGACCCCTGGCTCCTGGGGACACTAGCCCCTCGGGAGAGGTCCCTCGCGGTACTCAGAAAGCAGAGGGCGGTGATGGAGACGGCGAGGGGTGTTCTGGACTCCCCTCGGCGCCTGCGTCCCAAAGCCGGACGCTCCCGCCGCCACCGTACACCACCTTCCCAGGTTCGAAGCCCAAATTTGACTGGGTGAGCCCACCCGATGGCCCTGAACGCCACTTCCGCTTCAATGGAACTGGCGGAGGCGTAGGGGCGCCCCGACGGCGCGCAGCCACGCTCTCCGGGCCCTGGGGCCTCCCGCCGCCTTCGCCAGAGCAGATGCATCCAGCTACCGAGCCCCGAAGGCCCGCACCCGCCTTGCTGGCGCCGCCTATGTTCATCTTCCCGGCGCCTACCAATGGTGAGCCTGTGCGCCCCGGACTTCCCGGGCCACAGGAGTTGCTGCCGCCGCCGCCGCCGCCGCCCACGCCACCACCCACGCCGCCTCCAGCGCCGCCTCCCATACCGCAGCCGCCCGTGCTCCAGCCAACGCCGCTGCCCGTGGCGCCCCCACCCACCGCAGGCGCTGGCAACTTGGAGCCGGCCGTGGCTCCCGCCCCGGCTCCTGCTCTGCCCCTCGCCTTGGTTGCTGACCAGGCCCCGGCCCCAGCCCCGGCTCCAGTTTCCACCACCGCCGAAACATCGCCGCCTGCGCCCACGCCCACCAAGTCCCGCAACCGCCGGAACAAGGGTCCCCGCGCAGCCCGCGCAGCCCGCGCCGCGCCCCCTGAGGTTGGCGCGCCTGGAAGTGGTCCTCGCGAACGTATTGCAGCTACAGTGACTGACAGCGCTGGTGGAGCGGGTGGTAGCAGCGGGGCTCCTCCGGCAGGGACGTCTAACTCGGGTGCCCCGCGCCACTGGCCACCCTTCCAGGTGCTTAACTCTTGTCCCTGCAAGTGTTACTGTCGCCACCAGCCACGCCATCGCCGCCTGCCACGCAACGTGTCTGCCTGGTGAGGGGAGATCGGGGAGTAGGGAGGGGAGGGCATACCCTTCCAAATCCTAAACCTGACTTTCCTGGAGTGTCCCATTCAACCCTTTGATGTCCTGACCTCAGCTGACTCTAGACCCTTTAGTTGCATGTCAAACCCAGCTAAGCTCCAATCCTTCAGGACCAAGAGGGGCCTTGATACCATACTGACCCCTGACAGAGAACACCGTGGCCCACCGTGGCCCAGCCCCTTAGTATCCAGACCACCAAGTTAACTCTTGGCCCTCTTGTTACTCTCTGGAACCATCAGGGGGGATAGCTGGTCCCACCTGGCCTGACCCTATTCACCTCCCTGACCCTGTCCTAAGGGAATCAAGAAGGACCATGTCCCAAGTTCTTCAGGGATGGGAGGGGAAATGATGGTCTCCTGGAACCAAATGGTATAAACGCAGGCCTCCAGTGGAAGCCCCAAGCTTAGTCCCTCAGGCTCCTGACTCCTCCACCCTTTGACATGTTCTCCTGACTCTGAGATTCAAGGTTTTGACCACCAGAGGGCACTGATGTCCCAGTCCTTGTGCTGCAGTAGTTACTCCCTCAGATCCAGGGGATACACTGCTTGCTCGTTATCTCCTCTTCACCCTTGAATCTCAGGATCCAGTCATCAGGGTCTGATCTGTCTGACCCTGGCTCCTGAGGACCCTGAATCACTGGGAGACTCTCTGCCCTGGAACCTCTGGGGCTCAGCTGGGGCCTGGAGCGAGGGGTTGGGGGAGCCACTATCACCAACCCTCAGTCCCTTTCCTAAGTTTAAGTGGATACAGCCCTGCCCTAAACTGCCTTTGGGATATTCAGATATGGTCCCTTATAGAGATGGAGAAAGTGGAGCCTAGAAGGGATAAGGACCACATAGCCAGGCCCTGATGACTCTACCCTCTTCCTAGGCTGAGCACACCCACCAACCACCTGAGTGAACCACCCTGGGTCGCCACCATCAAGCTAGCTGGCTCCCTGGTAGCCGGGCTGGAGCACTACGATTTGCAGGCTACCCATTCCAACTAAGTGTAGTCTGCTCAGTGTCCTCTGCTTTCCCCTCCTTGACAATAAAATAACCATCCAGATGCCTAGATGCCTGTCAGTTATGGTCTAAGGGTTGGAGGGGTGGGGCAGGGCAGGGGCCTCCATGAAAGCACCACATCCTGGAAACAGTTAAGAAGGCTGGACCCAGATAGCAGTAACGGAGGTTCCATTCATCCAGCATGTGGACTGATGGGCCCAGGGGTGAGATGTTCTTATTTCCCTTAATACGATCAGCCCCATTTCCAAGCTGACCTGGTGTCAAGTTCAGGGGTTCAGAACCAATCACTCTGGAAAGCAGGAATGATCATTCCCATTTTACAGCTGGGGAAACTGACTCTGGAAGGCTTTCTTAAAAATCCCATATCCCACAAGTGGCTCAGCCAGATTTGGACTGTCTTAACACACCTCAAGAACTTCAAGGCAGGAAACATAGGCTGTGGAGGTGCAGGTCATAAGTCACAGCACTGGCTCAGAAGGGCGGGAACCAAGGCAAGTCCATGCCAGGACCCATGCCTTTCATTCCACAGAAGTCTCAAACTGGCAGCCCACAGACGGGTTCCATCTCTCATGTCATTTTAAAAAACTGGTTTAATTCATTGCAAACATTTTTTTAAAATTGGGATACTTCACTGAAACATTCTGGTGCCTTGCCTTCCTATGTGTCCACAGCTGGCTGCAACAGTCCCTCTATCCAGGGCCTGCGCTCTTTCCCAGGCCACAGTACCACTGGGCCCGTGCAGAGGGGGCATCTCGGTTTGAAACCTTGAGCAATGGCTGCTGGAGAGACGCCGACCCAGGGTTATCTCAGACCCCCTAGGGCCCCAAACTTCCAAGTTCTCGTAGATAAGACTTTATGTCCCCACCATTCCACTCGGGGAGACAAGGGCCTAAGAGAGAAAATGTCAATCCACCTTTATTGGAGGAAACCCTGCACTGCATCTGCTTTAAATAATGCAAACCCTGCCCACCCCAGTGCCTGGCAGGCTCAGACGATCATCTCCAGCTGCCGGGCATACTCGATGACCTGTTTGGCCAGCTCCGTGGAGGGGATGGTGGTATCTTCCGGCTTTTGCTGCTGGCTGGCAAAGCTGTAGTAGTTGTTGACACCCAGGACCCATCCTCGCTGCAAGAAGGGAGGGATGAAAAATGGATAGGGTGATCACACAGGCTCCCTCCCCACCACAGAGCCAGCACTTACCCCGGTGGGCCCTGGCTCAGTGTCCTCACCAACCCCACTCTACCTGCACAACCCTAGGCAAGTAACTTCTCCTCTCTGTGCTTCAGTTTCTCCATGTTTGAGATGGGGACCCTAATCACACACCTCTCTGGGTCTGCAGTGAGCATTCAGGGAACCAAAAGTGCTGAGAATAGTGTTTGGCCCAGAGTAAACACTAAATATCGGCTGTCCCCATCGCTCAAGTTGAATTTCACCTCTTCCAGTCTGATCTCGACCCTCAGCCACCAGGGCTACTGCACCCCATACCTCGTTATCTTCAAGGACACTGCTTCTGCACAAATATGGACCAAAGGAAGTGAAGTCTTGTGGGGAAAAGCTGCAACCTCTAAGGACTTCCGATTAGGACAACCACCCACATGTACTAAGCCTCCACCTCCACCTGGTGCCAGGTGCTGTGCTAAGCTCACTCCACATGTTCATTTCTAGCCCCTTTCTACATATAGGAAAACTGAAGCTCACAGAAGTTCAGCGACTTGCCTGAGGTTACACAACTGGATTCAAACCTGGGCAGTCTTGCTCCAGTGTCCCCCAGGCCACCCCACCCTGCTGTTAGTGAGTGCACCCCTGGCACCATGGCTCCTTGCCCTGCACCCCAGCCACCTTCTTGGCGTAGTCCGTCATCTTTTTGGGTGTGTTGAAGAAGAGGATCCGGGTGGCCTCAGTGAAGAGGATTTTTTCATAGGCTTTCTCGATGCACCCAGCGATCTCGTCCCTGGGGGCAGATGAGGATCTCATTACTAAGCACAGACAACTCTCCAGGCCCTGTCCTCTTAGGCCTGACATGTATAAGCTCCTTCAGTTCAGCACTGATGGCTGGATAATATGTTACTTGCCCCCATTTAACCAATCAAGGCTCAGAGAGGAGGGCAGCTGGACTAGAGTTACAAAGCAAGGGCCACAGTCAGGCCCTCACTCAGATCTCTGGGACTCCTGGGCCCACACTCTGAATCCCACTCTGAATCCCACTCCCAGCCACGAGGACTTGAGGCTGTCTGGAACCCAGCCTGGGATTCACATAGGGATCTCTTCACATCACACCCTCCCTACAAGATCCGATCCCAAGGGGGTTCCCTGCACCCCTATTAAGAGGTCAACGATGAAGCAGAAAAACAGCAAGGCATCAAGTCACTGAAACGGGACAAGGAGTTTGCTCTGGGGAAAAACCATTGACAGGGACGAGTGTATCCGTTTCTGAGGCATTTTCTCTCTTATGCCAAGTGGTAGGTATACGGGCGCTCATCATATCACCCCCTGTTCATTTTCAAGCCAAAAACACTCCAAAGAAGGGGAAACCAAGGTCCCACAGTTTAGGTGACCTGAGGTGAAGCCACGTGACTTGTGGAGCAGGGTCTCCCTCTGCTGTGCGCCAAGCCCACGCTCAGGGTCTGGTGTACCTGGGCACACACATACACAGCCCAATGTGAGGTGAGGGCTGTCACCCTCATCTCATGACCAGTTTCAGTTCACAGAAAAGGAGAACTCCTGTGCCCAGCCTCCCCAGATCACAAGTGGCCAGAATGAGATTCCAATTCAGGGCTATCTGACTCGAGTCCAAGCTTCTTTTGAACTCCACAGGGCCCTGGCCCCCCACGCACCTGATAGTGTCAAGCAGGATGTCGATGAAGAAGGTATAGCTCTCAGCAGGGATGTTGCCTTTGGCCAGGAACACCTTATTGTAGCTGCCCTCCATCAGGTACTGGAGAGGACAGGGTAGGGAAAAAGAGAGGGTGAGGAAGAGGGAGCACAGGGCCCGACCCACTGAGGCCTCACCAGACTCCCAGTGCCTCCACCATCCCCACTCTGCAGAACACCCTTTGCCATACAGTAACCCATTTCCCACGCAGACTGGGTCCTATTCTTCCAGGAAGCCCTTCCAGGTCCTCTCTCTCTCTCTCTCTCTCTCTCTCTCTCTCACTCTCTCTCTCTCACTCTTTCTCTCTCTCTCAAGACTGCCCTGGGAGAGTACCTAATCATCTCATCTATTTTTCAATCACAAGAGGGAGAAAGAGCTCGAGCCAACCCAACCTCATTCCTCCACATCTTTGCCCAAGCTGTGCTGCCCATCACAGCTGCCCCTCTCCCATCGTCTCCCCACAGTGAAATCCTCCCGAGAGACGGCAGCTGTAGAAACTACTTCTTAACCTTAGGTACTAAAGCTCTTCCTTGGCCCTGCTCACCTTCTCCCAGAAACCGTCCTCCTTGCTGTCCCTCAGACACATCAGGCGTGTTTCTGCCCTGGGCCCTTGGTCTGGCTGCTCCCTCTATCTGAATCATTCTCACTGAGATGATCACGTAGCTGGATTCTCCACCCCTTTCCAATCTTTCTTAAATTCCACTTTTTTCAGCAAAGCCTTCCCTGACCACTCTTACAAAAAAATCACCCCTGCCCCCGACTCTCCACCCTTCTTCCTGCTTTATTTTTCTCCATAGCATTTCACATCTTACAAACCATACAGGTTACTTCATCTTTTTATTCACTGTCTGCTTCCTCACCTGAATGTCATCTCACAAGATCAGAGATTTTATCTGTTTTGTTCATTGTACATTCTGAAAGCCAACCACAGCACCTGGTAGCCAGCTGGGGCTCAATATTTGTAGGACAAATGAGCAAATGAGTCCATAGGCTGAAAGATGGGTGAACCCTGCCTACTTCTCCAGGAAACCCTCCCAAACGTCTGTCCCCACACTACTCCCTTTAGCCAGGCCCTCCCCTCCCCCTTCCTCAGCCTCACTTGCTCCAGGGACACTGGATGCTTGATGTATACATTGGTCTGGATGTCCTTGGCAGGTAGCCGCTCCAACTCTGTGTGGAACTCAGCCACCCGGTTCTGGGACAGCAGGAAGAGAAGGTTGAGGCCCAAGAGCTGGTGCATGTAGGCCGACTCGGGGAGCTGTTCCCTGTGGAACAGGGTGGGGAACCAACATAAGGAGATCTTAGGAACTGACCAAGTCCCCAGCTCTAGGCTCCAGGGACCCTACGAACGCCCTGTGCTCTCACCTGGGAAGAGTATCAGGTGCTAAGTTTTCGGATGGAAATGAGGCCCAGAGAGACATGAAGAAGTCACAAGCATATGGGCCCCAGAAAGTGACCTCGTTTCAGTAAAGAGACTCAGCCTTAGTTTCTCCAACTGTATAATAGGTATCACCACAGTATCCATCTCAGAGGTGGGTTAAATGAATAAGGGTTAAGTAAATTAAATGATTTAATCCAGGTAAAATGGTTAAAACAGTACCTGACCTAAATGAATACTGTGTAAGTATTAACTATGATTATGGCATTAAGAATCACCACCCTCACTTTATGGGGGAAACTGAGGCTTAGGGAGATGAAGCCATTTGCCCAAGACTACATAATCAGGAAGTGGCAACATTAGTTTCAAACTCAGGTTTGTCTGGCTTCTGATGTCAAATTCTTAACCATTAATCCATGCAGGCACCATTCAGTTATGAAACCATTCAGCTTTATATTCAAGACACAGCCCAGGAGTCCCTGCTCTGGGCCTGGCTCCATGCTAGGTAGTGCTGGGACACAGCAGTGACCAAGGCAGTTCTGCCTTTAGAAGACGCACAGTCCAGTGGGAGAGACAGGGAGGCACAAACAGAGGGGACACAGCTCATACAGCACTGGAGGCCACAGGAAAGAACCAGGTCTGAAACCTGAGGGCTATGGAGAGCCATAACAGGTTCTAAGCAGATGACCAACATGGTCAAATTTCAGTGTCACAAAGGTCCTACTGGCTGCCATGGAGGGATGAATCTGATGGGGCAAGGCTGGGGCTGAGGTGGGTAACAGGTGATGGTGGCTATACTGCAGAGTAGAAACTTAAAAGAGCAGCCATGTAACCCCCCCTACCCTCCCCCACACACCAAATCAGGGGCAGGGCTCATCCTCACTTGTAATCGAAGTAGTAGCATTTAAGCTGGGCCATGTACCGCTCGAAGGAGGGGATGTCCTTGCGTAGGATACTCCATTGGGCCCCGATCTCCAGTATGTCACCTGCAGGTAACAGGGGAAGCTCTCAGGAGGTGACTATGGTCCCAACCCGACCGCTACTACTGCCATTCCTGCCACAGCCCCCAGCCGATAACTCCCCACCAACCCCAGTGACACTCACGCGCCAGAATGAGCTGCTGTTTGGTCAGTTTGGTCCCTGTGGTTGGCAGGAAATTGAGCTCCAACAGAACCAGCTGACAAAGAGAGTAGGGGAAGGAAGGAAAGCAGATGGGACTTCAAGTACAGGTTACTTACCTCTCTCTAGGCTTTGATTTTCCCACCTAGAAAATGGGGCTAATCATCATCCCTGACTCATAAGATTGTTACTGAGTATTAAAGGAGTCAGTCCTCATAAAGAACTCAGATCAGGGCCTGGGCACATGACGAGTGTTCACTGAAGATGACCTCAGACTACAAGTATTAACAGGACCACTGGGGAAACAGGAGACACACTCCGTGCCTGACTCGATGGAATCAAAGGGGTGGGAGGACGCTAGCACCTTCAGTTCTTTGGCAATCCTTTCCCACACTTTACTGGGTTAGGCCCAGCTACCCCAGCCCATCTACACCAGGGAGGAAGAGGGGCTAACCTCTCCCCATAGCTCAATGCAGACATCATCCCTAATCATATACACTCCCTTAGCAACTTGACCCAACCGACTGTATTCACACTCTTTCCCAAACACACTTGGCCTGAAGCACCCCGAGCTCCATTCTGGTCCTCTACTGTAAGAATATTTTTCTAGGTTCAGTTCTGCCCTCACAACTTGGCTGGGCCCCTCTCCCCAAAGATGCATCCCTAAGCTCCAGATCTCTCGAACCCCAGTTTGGCCTGGTCTTAACCACGCACCCCATCATCTCAGCCTCCTTCCATCACCCTGTCCAGACCTCATTTCCCCCTTGGTGTCGCCCAGAACCCTCAATCAGAAAAACTCCAACACCCGCTTCCTGCCACTCCAGGCAGCTAGGCCTTCAAGCACCAAAAATTTAACCTCTCACTCGGCTGTGCCAGACCCACTCCTTCCATCACCCTCCCACCATGGGGCTGCATTTGGTCCGTTCCAGGCCCTCTCACTATTTCACTCCTCCAAGCCCGCATTTTGGCTGTTCCGAATCCTTCACCCTGTTGGGTCGCCCAGCCAGCCTTGGTCCGCGGCCTCCCCCTGGGCCCGGAACTCGGCTGGGTCTGGACCCCTCGAAACGCCCGCGTCCAACCCCTACCTTGAGACGGCCCAGCTCTTCCCCGCACTTGCTAAGATTGGGGCTTTTACGGTTCCACTCGCCCTTGAGTTGCTCGTACATGCCGGCCGCGGCCTGCAGGACTGCGCCCGAGGCCGCCGCAGTCCCGGAGCTCGAGGCGCCCGCCGCCCCGTTCACCGCCGCCGCCGCCATCTTCCGTGATGCGGCAAACCGCCGGCCCAATTTACGGCAGCAACGCCTACAGCTGCTCGCCCGGCGGAAGGGGGGCCGGGAGGAGGAGCCCAAAGCCGAGGGCGTGGCTGCGACTGCCCGCCTCCGCCCGCCGCGACTAGTGTTCAGTCGCTCTCGGGTAGGTGCCCTCGGAGCCCGGCGCTTAATAAACATGCCAGTCGGAGCTCCGCCTCTGCTGTCACTCAAGATGGTGACCGGAAGTCGTCTGCTGCCCTAACTGAAAATGGCGGTGGTTGCAACGCTTTTCCACCTCCCGTTATCAACATGGCCGCCCCGGCTTCAGCCTGGGGTTTCAGGACTCTACGTTTGTCTTGAAGATTTCTACCTTTGCAGCGACTCTTCTAAACCAAGAGGTGGCGATGGTGGAGTCGTTCGCGTAGCTGTCTTAGTCCCACGTTATAGACAGGCTTTGAGAGGCTGCGTAAACTTCCAAGAGACTAACAGCTGAGATTTGACCCTGCGTCTTTCTCTCTAGTCTCTCGGTGCATTCTTCCACATTTTCTCCAAGCGTGTACAAGTATTCACAAACTTTGCAAAAATCATCCAGTCCTAATGGCTTTAAATGCCACATTTAACTGCCATATGCCATCTGTCTTTGGTAATCAGGCAATCTGATCATCTTGCTCAGTTTCCTTCTGTTTCTATCTGATTTAGGATTAATATAAGGAATGGACGTTGAATTTTAGAAAAAGCTTTTTCAGGCACCTATTTATGTAATCATACATGTTGGCACACCTGAGCCTGTTTCTTCACCTGTGGAGTGGGGATAATGATAGAATTTTCCTGATAGAACATCATGAATATTACTTGATAATCCAAGAAAAGGGATCTGCTATGGACTGAATGTGTTCCCCACAAATCCCTATGCTGGAACCTAATCCCCAATATAATGGTATCAGGAGGTGGGACCTTTGGGAGGTGATTAGATTGTGAGGGCAGAGCCCTCATAACTGAGACTATTGACCTTATAAAAGAGAACCCAGCGACCTTCTTCATCCCTTCCACCATGTGAGGACACTATATGAGGACAAAAAGATGATCCTCTGTGAACCAGGAAGCAGGTTCTTACCAGACATCGAATCTGCTGGCACCTTGATCTTGGACCTCCTAGGCTCCAGAATTGTGAGAAATAAATTTTTGTTGTTTATAAGTCACCCAGTCTATGATCTTCTGTTACACCAGCCTGAATGAACTATGGTTAAAATAGGATATTGTCAGGGGAGAGGCTATAGCTCAGTGACAGAGTGCACAATTAAACCCAGTACCTCCATTTGAATAAACAAATAAACCTACTTCCCCCCACCCAAAAATGGGTATTATCTCATCACGTTCTCCTGAACTGCATCAATGCAATTAACCTTATTGATGAGCCTGTACCACTGACTATGGGACCATACTGCTTGACCATTCCTGACCTCCCTCCTGAGTCCCAGACCTGTGGTTCCCACAGCCTCCTGAAAAAGCTCCTTGAGAAATCTCTCAGGCGTCCCACACCCACCATGTCCCCAAATGGCCTTAGTGTGTCCACAAAACCTCCTTCTCCTTGGTCCTCATCTCAGTGACAGCCTCTTTGTCCCCCATCCCCCAGGGCAAAGGCCTAGGCCTTTTCCTAAATGCCCCCATCACTCCCATCCTTCCTTGGGATGTCAGTTTCACAGCCTGTTTGCCAGGCCTCCTGAGCATCCCTTCCACCTGCCCCTTCTCCTCCCTACCCCAGGCTTTGGTCCAGCACCATCCCCTTCTGCCCGCTCCCCGGCCTATAGCTTCCAGCCCTGAGCCATTCTCCACAGGGCACTGAAGACATCTTTCTGCATCTGACCATATCCTTCAGCTTCTTGGCTCTAAATTCTCCTCTGATAATTCCTAAGCTCCACAAAATGTGACCTCAGCCACCTTGCTGTCTCATCACAGACAACCTGGTCCAGCTGTCTGTCCCTGTGTCCCCTGGGCCTCTACTTCTACGATGAAGGAGTGGCAGGGGATGGTCAGAGGACCTCCATAGTCACTTCACCCAAGACCTCTGAGGAGGTGCTGAAGTTGGGCCTATTGGTTGAACAGAGAGTGGAGTTCAAAGGCACATTTGCTTTTTGCTTTTCAGTCCCCCTTTCCCCTTCTTGACATACAATTTTCTTACAAGAACTGCCCTTACCTACACATGAGCAAGAGATTAGGGTGGGATTGACTACGTTCAGTTCCAGGGGTGAGCTCTGAAGGGCTTCAACCAATCAAGGTCCCATTCCTCTGGCAGTGTGAGTGGTAAAGTGACCTTACTACCCCATTCAATCAGAGTCTGATAGGACTTTTGCCTGGGAATGTTGGACTCCAGCCCCTTTTATCTTGGGACAATAGGACATGTGGATGTGCAGCCTCAGACTGGGGCAGGGGGGCTGGCCTGAGGTCAGAGGCCAACCTCAGAGAAGGGCAGAGCAGGGAAAGCTACAGAGAAATGGAGCCAGAATCCTATGGACATTGTGGCCTTCTGGATCAAACTGTACCTGAAGTCTATATTAACAAAGTCCATAAATTACCATTTCTATGTGGACCATGTGAGTGACACTTTTTCTATCTGCAACTAAAACAAAAGTCAGCCTCTCCAGAGTCCCCTCCTTAGGCTAGACACTAGATAGGTGTTGACATTCAAAAAATTTAACAACCATTTTAAACCTGGGCACTGAACAATCAGAACAGACTGCAGGCCATAGCAACAGGTCTGGGTCACAGAGGACCCTGCTGGATTGTAGAGAGGTCAAGGGCACCCTGGGGAGGGGCTGAGTTGGCAGGCACACAGAGAAGCCACTGGTCTACCAGCTGGCCGAGAAGGACTTAGATATTTTAATAACCTATGTGGCTGGGTGGTACAAACTAACTGAGCATGAGTCCTGATGAGGACCCACCACTGGTGCTGAAATGAGAAGTGAAAATTCAAGGAAAACAGGAAGAAGGTCCTGGGATGAGTGACAGGTTGCTTTTCCAAGATAGCCCAGGAAAGGAGAGATGAGGGTAGGTGGTGGTTGGGGCGGGCAAGAGGCCCAGGTCAGCAACGACTTCTTCAAGGTTTTTTGGGGACATCCTTGTTCTCCTGCACTGCCTTGGGGATGACTCTGGAGCTACCCCTAGAGCCACCCCCAGATTTGGTCCCAGAGGTCCTGATGAAGACTCTGGTGTTGGAGTGGGTGCTGTAGGTGTAGGATTCTGAGGCCATGATGTTACTGATCTTCCAGTGGAGGACGTTGCAGGCCTTCATCATACAGGGCAACAGGAGGCAGAAGATGAGGTAGAGGATGACCAGGCCGACAAACAGGCTGGCTGACACCTGCAGGCACCACACAACAGGCATGGGCGGGCGGCCTGGGTGCCGCCACCCACCCGGCGGGGCAGCTCCTGGGCGGCCACTCACCATGAGGATGAAGAAGGCCCGCTTGGCGCTGAGTGGGAGCCCGTGGATGTGCAGCAGGAAGGTGAGCTGGTAGTCACAGTATGTGCTCTTGTCCACACCTCTGGTGGGGGATGGGGTTCAGGATCGAGGGAGGAGCTAGGCACCCCAGGCAGCCCCCACCCACAGGGACCACAGGTCTGGCTCACCTATTGCTCACCAACACCTTGAAGTAGAATTCAGGGGCGAAGATGCTGTGGGGAATAGTGTCGTAGCACGGGGAGTTCTCCAGACAGAGCCACCTGGGGGCCCGAGTTCAGGACCTTGTGATACAAATCATACCTACCACATACGAACCCCTGACTTCTCCCTCCACCCCACAAACTCCGGGTGAGCACTAATGACAGGCAATCTCATACCTTCCTCCCCGATTCACCCCTTCACTCATTCACCCAATAAGACTGACGGGACCCCTACCAGGTGACAGGCTGTTTGTGAACTCACTCGTTTCCTCCTGTCTTTGCATCTCCGATGTCGAGTGCTCCATTACTATGCCTTCATCTAGACTGTGGATTCTATACCTATTACGTGTCAACTCCTCATTTTTTCCTTGCTGCCCTCATTCCTTCATCCCACAAATGTAGCCTGAGAAGCTACTAGGTACAAAGTCATCTTCCTTCATCTATTCTTTCCTTTATTCATGTATTCAGTAAACACAGGGTGAATACTGACGAGGTGCAGGTTGGTTACTTTGTTCATTCATTCACTTCCTTCATTTGCTCAAGGCACCATTTTCTTCCTCTCACTGACTCAAAAATAGTTATTGAAGCCCTGTATGCTAACTCATTCCTTCACTGTTTTATTCGTTCATTAATACCTCCATTTGAATGTCAATAAATGTGCACCGTGAATGAATCAATTAATTTGTTCACTGTCTCACTCAACAAAGACTCTGTTGTTTATTCTGGACTGGACCCCTAAGAGAGACAGGCCCTACTGGAGACAGTGCTGGCCCAGAGGGGTCAGAGCTGGGCAGGGGAAGCACAGGCAGAGCGGTCAGGGTGGGAATGGGGGAAGTACAGGAGAATGTGAGACCCAACAGAACCACCTAGAGGAGTCAGAAGGGTCCTCCCAAATGAAGGGGCTTCTGAACTAAGGCCTGAAGAAAGAGTAAGAGGAACCAGCCCTGCAGACAGAAGGTCCAGCTTGTGTAAATTCAGCCTCATTTGAGGAACACACAGCATAGCTTCAGGATCAAGAGATGTCCCAGAGGCAGAAAGGATGGATAGGTCCCACAGATTGTAGGCAAGGAGGGGAGAAGGGGGCCAGCAGTAGGGCCAGGTACTCACTCAATGCCTAAACTGTTGTGGGACATGATGTGGAAGGCCGAGTCCTTGGTGGTCGTGTTCTTCGTGGTCCAGATGAGGCTGCGGGTCCTGTGCAGGAAGCAGTAACCTCAGTCGGGGGTGGGGGTGGGGTGGGGGGAGGGGTTGGGGGAGGCCAGCAGCGTGAAGCAAGGGAGCGGGGAGGGGAAGAGACTTGGCGGGCAAGGCCTCATGTTGTGCGCGGGGCCAAAAAGTGTGAAATCCTAGGAGCCTGGGCTGTGGGCGGGGCCGGAGATACCAAGGTGGGTGGGGCTTGCAGCCAAGATTAGGTCTGTGGCTGGGAAACTGAAGGGGCCAGCAGTGGAAGAAAGGCTGATTATGGGCCAGGTCCCACAGGGATTACTTGTCCAGAGGGCTGTTGAAGCGGTAGATCTCCTCCTCGCTGTATTCCTTGATGGTGTCCATAGTGGGCCCGCCGCCCACCACCTTCAGTACGTAGCTGCCGGGAGCAAAGGTGCTCATGGACTGGCCTCGGTGTCCAGAATCCTGCATCACCTCTACCACCCAATCCCCACTCTCTCCCCACCTCCCCACCCCACTCCCATCAGCCGCTAGCTTGGCCACGCCTTTACCTGCCCTGAAAACTGCCAGAATCTCCCGTCACCAAGTCTTGGATCAAGAAGAAGGGGTAGAAGACTGTGGGGTAGGAGGGGTTGAGGCCAGGAGGAGAAATTAGCTTGGAAGTGGAGGACGGAGAGGGGAGGAAGGGGAGATGAGAGGACTAAGGGGAAGAGCAGAAGATGGGTGGGCGATGAGTGGGCAGGAGGAAAGGTTAGGGAGGGCAAAGTGGCCAGGGCAGAAGACACTGAACAATGAGAGGAGGGGACCGGAAACGCACTATCGCGGAAGAAGAAGCAGGGCATCTCACGATCCACTTGCGCGCAGTCGAAGTAATGCTTGTTCTGCAGGCGGCTGTACTCCAGCGTGTAGGTGATGTCGAAGGCCAGGCGCTTGCCTGGGGGGCAGCCGATAAGCACTGGTATCATCAAGTTGCCCTGAGTGAGAGGAGAAAAGCCTTACTCTGGAGGGTGGGGCGGGGAGGACACCCCTCCTCCCACACACACTGCCACCACCTGCCAGGTTCACCATCATCAGAGGGCAATGTCATCATTATTATCCTTAAAACAACATTCTAATAACTGCAAACACTTAGGTAGCTCTTATGATGCGCCGGCACTAAGGAATGTTCTAAGTGCCTTATGTATTCATATTCATTTAATCCTCAAAACAGCCTTGCATGGTAGACTATTAATATCTCCATTTTAGAGATGGCAAAAGTGAGGCACAGAGAAGTCAAGTCATTTAATTATCCAAAGCCACACAGCTGGTAAGTGGTAGAGCTGGGATTCAAACTGAGACAGGTTGCTTCCAGCCGCCTCCAGAATCAGATACACAAAGCCACCAACACCTACACCTACAGCATCCGACTCCTAGTTGGACTTTGGGGGATGGAAGTTGAGCCCGATTTCTCAAATAAGAGACCTGGAGGAAGCATGGAGTACATGAGGGAAGTGGAGCCCAGAATGGGGGTCAGGGTAGGGGACCCCCGTGACATTGTCCTAGGAGTGAAAAGTCCCTGGCCCATATCAGGGTTAGGGCTCAGGGGTTTCATCCAAGTTTCAAAGGGATATGGGCATCTGGAGGCTGTGGCCTGGGTTGATGATGACTGTGCAGAGGGGTCGGTGGCCGTAGATTAAGCACTTCCCACCCTAGGCCTGGGCCAAAGACTTTACACCTATCAGCCACTAAGTCACCAGGAGGTCTAATGAGTATCTCAGATTCAATCTATCCACAACCCACCTCAGTTTATGGTACCTCTTTCCTCCATGTTCAGGCTTGAGGCCTTGGCCTCATCCTGGAAACCTCTCTTTCACTCCCACATCCAGTCCATCCAGATACTCTGTTGTCTCTAGACTTCAAAATAGAGCTATTCTCCCTGACAACCTCTCAGCTCCTCTGCCCTACCCTGGCTGGCCCAACCTGCTCCCTCCCTGGTCTCCCTGTTCCAGCCCTTCCCTCCAGAGCTAACCCCCACATGCAGCCAGGGGGACCCTGTGAACACCTGTGTTGCTCCTCTGCTAGGATGGCTCCCGAGGTGTCACCTCGCTCACCGGGGCCCACTAGGCCTGGCGTGATCTGCCCGTCACCACTGTGATCTCATCTCTCTCCATGCTCCTCCTCGCCCGCCCTGATCCAGTCATGCCTGCTCCTCACTGTTCCTTTAGTCTGTGAACCATACTCCTGCCTCCAAGTCTCTCTGCCAACCGTCACCTCTCACTGGCACGCTTTCTGGCACATAACCATGTGCTCGCTTCCTCTCCTCCTTCAAGTCTTTGCTCAAATGTTTCCTCCTTAGCCAGGCCTTCCCTGAACCATCCTATGGAAAAGTCTAACATACCCCACATCCCTAGCCTGCTTCTTTTTCCCCTAGTGCTCGCCACCCCTTAACATCCAATATATTTTATTTCTCTGGATTATTGCCTGACTCTGTTCTGGGTTGAATTGTGCATCCCCAGAAGATAGGCTGAAGTCCTAATCCCCGGGTACCTGCGCCTGTGACCTAACTTGGAATAGGGTCTTTGCAGAGGTAATCAAGTTAAGATGAGGTCGTACTGGACTAGGGTGGGCACTAATCCAATGACCAGTGTCCTTATAAGTGTCCTGTGAGGATGGAGGCAGAGTTGGAGTGATGCATCTTCAAGCCAAGGAGCGTCAAGGATTGTCAATGACCACCGGAAGCTGGGCTGGAGGCCTAGAACTGATTCTCCCTCAAACTGCAGAGGGGAACAGTCCTGATTCTGGACTTCTGTCCTCCACAACTGGGAGAGAATACATTTCCCAGTTTGTGCTAATTTGTCATGGCAGCCCTAGGAAACCAATACACTACCCGCTGTCCCCCATCCCACTCAACCCCGCCACTAGAAAGTCAGCTTCACAAGGACAGGAATTGTGTTTTGTTCACCGCTGTAATCCCAGCACCTAAAGACCAATGCTGGCATGTGACAGGCACTCAATAAATATTGGTGGAATGAATGCATAAGCTCCAGGCACTGGGAGTGAAATCTGTTCTTGGTCTGTCACCTCAATCCCAGCCCCAACCCCATTCCCCTCTGGAGGCCTATCTCTGGAGCTGGCCTGCTGAGGGCTGCCCCAAGCCTTGAGTGCCTAGTATGTGGAAGTTCATTTCTTTCTTCCTTCATCCAACATATTTACCGATTGAGAACCCATTGTTTATCAGATTAGTTCCAGTTTCCATTTTTCCCAGGATGGGGAGTCAGAGAGAGTCTCCAAGCCTTCCAAATACACATACTTCTTGATCTGGCAATGTGGGGGAGTGGAGAGAGAGGGACAAGAAATCTAAAAGGCCCCAGCCTGAGAATGCAGATAGAGAGAAGTCAGACTGCATTTCACCTTCAGCTCCTCTGTTTCCCTGTGTTATTTATTTATTTATTTATTTATTTATTTATTTATTTATTTATTTATTTATTTTGGTGGTGGGAGGTCATTAGGTCTCTTTATTTATTTCTTATTAGTTGTTGTTTTTTTTAATGGAGGTCCTAGGGATTGAACCCAGAACCTCGTGCATGCCAAGCATGTGCTCTACCACTCGAGCCCCTCCCCTCCATGTTTAAAAAAAAATTGGCTTTTTAAACCTTAAACTTTAGTTTAGGTGGATATTATGGTCACGAGAGAGAGAGAGAGAGAGAGAGTAGATATATATATGCATATATATATATACACACAAACCCATATATATAGTAAAAATTTCATTTCCTCTCCCATCTTCCAGCTGTCCTGCCTCTTCCCTATTCCAAGAATAGGGAGCCACTCTGAGGACTTTCTTGCCTATTTTCCCAGAGTTTCTTCACGCAAATAAACGCAAGCATGGATATATGTTCTCAATTAACCGTTCATGCTCACGTTTTGTTTATACTGTTCTGTCCCCTGCTTTTTTCTCTTAAGAATAAAATACACTTTGGAGATCATTCCACATCAGTATGTGCAGATCTTTGTTCTCTCTGCCTTTTTTTTTTCTTTCTTTCTTAACAGCTGAATAGTTTTCCACTGCATGGAACCACCATTTATATAACTACTCCCCTAATTAACGAACATTTAGGCTGTCTCCAGTCTTTTGCTGTAACAGTGTGTTTGCAGATCAGATTCCCAGAAGGGATCTGCTGGGTCAAAAATGGAGTTGTTAACTCTGAGTTTGGTGTCATGATTAAGAGAAAAATAATGTGTATCACTAAGGATAGCAGGAAACACTTCCTGGATGCTGAGGTCAGTCATTCTTCCCTGCACATGACCTGGGTTCTCTCATGTAATCCAAGGAATTGGGGGCTGTTACAACTCAATTTTTTTTATACTACCCTGGGTCATACCAAGCCAGGAGGGAGGACCCCCAGGGTCTGTCTGCTGGAGAGTGGGCAGGGCAGTGGGTAAGAACAAGGCCTCTTCTACCACTTATTAGCTCCCGGGGTTACTCTAAGCAGATGTCTGCCCCTCTCTGAGCCTGTGTCTGCCTCTGTGTGAAGGAGATACTGTATGTGCAAACAAGTGAAAACCAAGGACCCAAAGTCTTGAACGATACATGAGCAAGGTGTGAAGGAGGGGCCAAGCTGGTCCACGGGCCACCTTTGTACTGATTGGAAGAAGCCCTGTGTCATAGATACTTTACGTTCCCTCTGCAGAAAAGTATCAGAAGGGACATTCAAGCCTGTGCGCAATCTGAAAACATGGGTGGCTGAAAGGAGCGAGTGAGTGACTGGGCAGGGGAATGACGAAAATGAACAAGAAGGAAGAAATTAGAAAGTCATACATGGGATTCCCAGGGGAGGCCCTTGGACTCAGCCCTGTTGAGACTTGACCCAACCCCTTCCCTCCAGCACAGGGCCGAGTACCCCAAGTCCAATACTTGCATGCGGGGCCCCTGGAGCGTGTTCTGAAAGCAGTGCCAGGCAGAGCCCACCACCTGTGAGTAGGAACAGGTGATGATGGTTTAACACAGAGTCCCAGTCTTTCCCCTTATCCCGCCTCCCTCTTTGCCAGGCTTGGACCACACCTTGACGAGCATGGAGGTCTTCCTAAGGTGATGTCCACTAATGCCTTGGTCAAAGCAAGACCTTTTATCACTGAGCGTAACCTGGGGTTGAGGGCAGAAAATGGGTCAGCAGGCCAGTGAGAGAACCCAGAGACAGTTAAATAACCGAGGGTTTCTAACGGGTCCACTAGTAGCTCTGCCTCCACTTCTCCACCCCTTCCCCATCTGGTCTCACCCAGAGAAGTACCAAGTAGCGATTAATAAGGACCTCCTTCTTCATCACCACCTTGATGCAGCCCGGGTCGCCCAGCACCACCGCCAGCTTTGCCCGACTCTGCGGCTGGACAGAGACCCCTGCTTGGAGCAGAGGGAGGGATTAGGGCCTTCAGCCAGACCCGAACGAAGCCCCGCCCCTCAGATTCCACCCGGCCCCGCCCACAGACCGTGCCGGATCTCCGACTTGAACAAATGCCCCTGGGCGGTCAGGAAGATGGAAAAGCTGTAGCTGGTGCCCTTGTCCAGGAAGATGCGCTCGGGCAGCTCATACTCGGCCTTGAGGTCGTAGATCTTTTCGTAACTAGTCATGTCAATGTGCACCTTGCCCGCGCTCCTCCAGTTGCTCGCCAGGTAGAAGTAGTAATCCTGGGGGAGCGGATGCCGGCCAAAGTCAGCCCCAAGAGACAAGGGACGGTGAGGGTGTCAGGCTGGGTCCTCCCCGACTCGCAGCCCTCTCCACTCACCTGATCCTGCCTCCTGTCCTTCCACCAGCGCCAGGTGGGGTCGTGGACCGGGTCCGCGTAGGGCTGCAGGGACCGCCAGCATCATGAGGAGGGCCGGGGTGCGTGTCCAGGCAGGTGGCACCCCAGACCCCTTCCTATCCTCAGTCCCAGCCGCTGACTCAAAGAGAAAGATACAAATCCTGGCCCCGCCCCAAGCCCCGCTTTCGGCCCGACGGCCACACCCCAAAGCCACCTCCCCGGAGCCGTGCTCGACGCCCTCCCCAGCCCCCTCAGCCTCAGACGCACCGGGGATGCTCCGCTCTCCCAGCCACGTAGGCCTTGCCTCCTAAGCCTCTGCAGTCCTACCTCAGACCAGCCCCGGCCCGGAAGCCCCGGCCGCCTCCAGGCGCCCACCTTGTCGTACACGGAGTGAAGCCAGAGCAGGTAGTAAACGAGGCCCTGATAGACAGCGAGGGAGATCTCGTTGTGGAAGCCCGAGGGCTCCAGGACGCGCGGCGGCTGTGCTCGGTAGCGCTCCTGGCGCGTGTAGGTTTGCGGGTTGGGTAAGTCCCGCAGGCGCAACACCATGAAGGGGCAGAATTCGGTGAAGGAGAGCGTCAGGTGACCCCTGGGTAGCGGGAGTGGAGAACGGCAGTTGACTTTTCCGCGCCGGCCAGGCGCACCTGGAGCCTCCGAAGACCTTTTTCTCATTTCCGTGCTGACTACCCAAGGCTAATCTACCCCGGACCTTCCTTCTCAGCCTCTGCCCCTCCTGTCCCTGGACACATTCCCCTGGTTGTCCCTCGGTCCCTCCAACCAGAGTCCTGGACTTCAGCCTAGACTCACCAGGAACCCTCCAGGTATTCAACCTCCTAAGCACCTTTCCACGTCCCTCCTCCCCCAGCTGCCTCTCACAGGTGACCAGAAGGATCACTACTGAACATAGTAAAACCATGTAGTCCCTTCCCTTAGTCCCATCATAGTTCCCCAGGCTCCTCAACATGAAGTCCAAGTTCCTCCCTATGACCACCACTGCACTCTGTCTGCACTGCTCCCTCACAGTTCTTGACCACACAATCTCCTTTCTTCCCTGGGGCCTTTGCACATGTGGTTCCCCTATTCTGGAACACCCTTCTCCATCCTGTCACCTGGACAATTCTTCCTCACCCTTCAGGTCACAGCTCATGCATATCTTCCTCCTTGAAGCCCTCCCTGATGCGTCTTGCCCTCAGGCTGGGTCAGACCCCTCCTTTGAGCCCAGCCTAGTTGTTGAGGATGGCATGGTCCTCCCCCCCAACCCCCATCCCAGAAAGGGAGCTTCACACGAATGGGAGCCTAGGGCTCTCTGACTACTGCTGTGGTCCAGTATCTTCTCACCCTTGCGGCTTCAAGTGGTAGCCGTTGCTGAGCTGCTGGTACATCAGAAGCTGCTCCACAGGCACAAGCCTCTTGACGAGCCTGCCCTGCTGGTTGTCTATAAGGTATACCAGCTGCAGTGGAAAGGCAGAGCCATGTGAGCTGGTGTCAGCCTCCCTCTGGCTCCCCATGTCTCCCCATAGCCCCCCACCTGGCACCTGGTACAGTTTGCTGTCTTCGTAGAAGAGGGTGACCATGGTCTCATTGGGGGCGTAGAGAGAGGACTGGTGCATCACCTGTAGGCTGATGTACACCTCCCAGCCCTTGGATGGAAAGAGCTGGTTCACCCGGTAGCTGCCCTCCAGGAGGTACCAGATCTGGGGGTGCAACAGCTGGGTATGTGTGTGAGGACCACAGGCCCTCTGACCCTGTTGCTCCCTCCACTGAGTGTGAAGGTCCCATTCCCTGCAGGGTGAGGCTTGGGAGCTCACCTCCAGCTGGGACCAGCTTTCTACTTCCCAGACCCAACCACCTTTGCTTCCAGCCCTCACTTGCCAGGATAAATTTCTTCAATGTTTCAGTCTGCTTGAGTTTCTATTACTTGCAGTGTAAGCATTCCTAATACAGACACTCCCTAAAGGCTGGGGTTCTGATGAATGAGCCCTCTTTTTTCCTTTTCACTCTGCACCCTCCAGGGTCTCACTATCCCCTTGGCCTCAGTTTCCCATCTCTGCACTGATGCCCACCCTCTCATCCCCCCAACACATTTGGCTCTAGACCTCACCTTCTTCTTAGCTTCAGCCTGGAGGATCCCCTCTAGGCTCCAGCATGTCCCCCCCTCCACGTGGCCTCCTCTATGAAGTCCTCCCGGACACACACACACACACAGATGCGATCTGAACTACCATAGGTGCGGTTTGCCCTGTTGCAACCCTGACTACTCTGAACTGTCACTGTCTGGGAACAAGTCCATCTTTCCAACTGGACTGTGACCCGGTGAGCACAGGGCCTGGGCCTAACTCAGTCATCACTGTGTCCCCAGCACCGAGTCAGGCATACAGTAAGTGCTCAATATTTATGAACTGAACAACCGCATGATGGAATAAAAGAGGGACCCCTCTGGCAATCACATCATGGCTCTGAGCACAAGTCTTGCACTCTGGTGAGTGACTTTGGAAGAGGTACTTAACCTTTTTGAGCTCAAGGAGTCTCAGCTATAAATGGATCTCCTGTTGCCCTTCCCCCGGAGTCCCTGAGGACCTTCCCTCCCTTGGGCCCCTTTACTCTAATGGGGAAAAGGGAGACCCCCCCAGGATTTGGGGGTGGGCAGAGAGGAGGTGGGAAGAAGGGCAGGGTGGCCCACCTCCTCGGTCTCTGTGACAATAGCCACTTCCCCATGGAATGAGTTGACCAGGTACTTGATGGACAGCTCCTTGGGGAAATCCGCCAGGTAGATGAAGTTTTGATTGTTATAGCTGCTGGGGCAGAGATAAGAGGTAGGGGCACCCAGGCAAGGCCCCTGGGGAACATCTGTCCCCCAACTGGGCCTAACATGATGCAGGAACCATCTACTCAGTCCTCCACCAGCCTTTTAAGAATGGGACCCTAGCTTCTGCACCCACTCCAAACCCTCTGGCTAACCTACCCATCTGTAAACAGGAGCATTCAACCAACCTGGCAGTGTGCCAACAGCCCATGGCATTGACTTTGGATCTCTTAGGTTCCTGAGGGGTAAATTTCCCCCAGACAATACCCTTCCATTGCCCATACAGGTTGGGTCTTTACATCAAGTTTCATTCAAGAAAGGGCTCCCAGCTTTAAAATATCAGCTTCCCCCATCCTTCCCTGCCTACCCCAGCCCATATTTCCCCCATCCCAGTTCCTGATAACTTCTGGACTTGGGCATACTCTGAAAACCTGGTGACTTCAGAAAGAACCCCCACTCTAATGGGGCTGGGGAGGCCGAGTCAGCCCATCCCCCATACCTCATCAGGAGGAAGTTGCCCCAGATGAACAGCCAGTTGTTATATGGGTTATAGGACATGCCCTTAGGTACCATCGAGATGTTGGTGTAAGACTCTGTCCCTAGGATATTCAGGAACTCCAGGCCTTGAGCTGGCAGACAGAGGAAGAGTGGATGCAGCAGTGAGATGGGGTCACCTGGGCCCCTCTTGGCCCCCACCCAGCTTTGCAGCCCCCTCTGCCTTCCCCTCCTACCGTCAGGGATGAATTCTGGGACAGTGTAGAGGATGACCAGGTAATCACGGACTGCAGGTGGGGAAAACGCAGCAAACTCTCCTGAGGCCCTGAGCTTTCAAAACCTGAAACTGGGCAAGTCCCCAGCCCCCTGACTCCGCCAAAGACTCTCCAACGGTTTCCCACTTGGGCCTATTAGCTCTTAGAGTTTCTTTATGTGGATTGTCCAAAGGCACTGCCTCTGAGAGCATACAGTCCTGTTACGGCAGAGGACTTGCCTCCTCTGACTCCTTGGCTGGGGACCACCATGCACAGCCTGTACAACTGTACATGGCAGCCCTATTCTCACTTTGTGTAAAATCAAATCAGATCTCCTTACTGTGCACCACAAGGCCCTTCCAGATCTGGCATCTGCTCATCTCTCCAATATCCCTCCCTCGGCTTTCCCCTCTATTCCAGTCTCATTGACTTCCTCTCAGCCTCTCCAGCCTGTTCTCCACCACTGCCCCTTACCCCGCAGTGACAGAGCAACATTTCCTTCTGGCTGGCTGCTGGGCACAGATCCCACAGGATGGGCCCTCAGTTCACACCATGGGCTCTTGCCCCTTCCCACTCAGCCGCCCATGGTGCCCCAATTACCCAGGTCATAGCTGACCACCTGGAAATACTTCCTGGTGGAGGCGTCTTCAGTCTCCACCAGCAGCAGGAGATTGTAGTGACCAGCAACGAACACGGCCCAGGTTATGGAGCAGTTGACAACTGGTTGGGAAGGAGGAGGTCCAGAGTAGCCCCGGGACCCCGCCCCTCTCTGTGGGCTCTGTAACTGCCACGCCCATCCCGGTTGACTCTCCACCTCTCCCCAAGAAACTGCCCATCCATTCCCATGACCTCTCCCACCCTTCCTTGCTTTCCCACACCCTCCAACCCCCCATTGCCCACCCCCAAACCATCTGGGAGCTGAGTACCTTTTATCGCATCACACACGGACCGCTGCCTGGGCAGCAACTCGAAGGACACACGGCCATCTGCAGAGCAGGACAGGTCAATGCTCAGGCCCTTCACAGCCCGGCCAGCACCTCAACAGATCAGCTTTCCAATTATCTGTGGTAGAATGCCTGTGTCTCCCTCTTAGTCTTTGTGATTCCATGGGACAGGTCTCACCCAACTGGCCTTTCAGTCATTCACATCTGGCCTATCAAAGTTATGTCTGCCTCTGGTCACAGTAATTGGCTCAGGTCTGGGCATGTGACCCAGAATGAGCCAAGGTTGCACCCTGAATTCATGCTAGAGTTAATAGGGAAGAAGCTGCTCCCACTCTCTCCAAGTGACTCAAGACAGGTGGGAGATATGAGCTCTGAGTTCCTGGAGGTCATCTTTAACCCCCATGAGAGGAGTACCTACCTGAATAGGATGCCAAATGACAGGGCTAATAATGAGAAACCCTGAACAGCACTCACCATGTCCCCAGCACTATGCTAAGACCTTTACATATGCTAACTTATTTAATCTTTATGTCAACATGATGAGGCAGGTACTAGTAACATCAGCCTCATTTTGCAAATGAGGATAGGAGGCCAAAAAGAGAGATTGTCACCTGTCTAAAGCCACAAGTGACTTGAATTGGGTGTGTTAGCGCAGTCTCTCTCCAGAGGCTGTGCTATAATCCCTATGCTATACAACCTTGCCAAGAGATAGCCAGAGTCCTGGCAATATACCCTGTGAGCCTCTGGATCCAGCCATGCCTGATATTGGATCCTGGTCGTTTCATTTATAGAAGTCTACAAAGTTTTTATGCTTAAATGATTTTTAAATTGAGCTTCTGCCCTTTGAAGCCAAGCACATCATGAAGATACAGAGCACACTCCAAGCCCTGCACTGACAAATGTATAAACCCATCCCAAATCACAGAGACCACCTCCAACCTGAGATCCCTCCTGAAGGAATATGGTGAGGGGTGAGGGCCTGGGGTCAGAATTCTTGGAGGTGAGAGGGTATGGAGGGGGTCTCTCGGGCTGCCAGAGGACCCCAGCCTTACCTGTGATAGTCCCCAAGTAGACGTAACCTTCGTGCTTGCCAGCGGTGAGGGCCATGATGTACTCAGAGCCATTGCTATGGAAATGCACGGGGCACAACTTCTTGACACACTCGTTGTCCAGGACATGAACCCATTTCTCTGCGGGGGCCAGCATAGACATTTGATCCTGGGACCTGGCCACCCATCCACCATTCCCTTGTCTTAATGAGCCTGTTATCTGTCCTCTCGCGCTGGAGCAACTGTTGAATGTGGTGTCTGAGGGACCCTTGGTGCAGGGCCCCAGCTGCCTTTGAGAAAATCCCCCTTGCTCACACTCTGTCCACGAAGTTCAGACTGGGCTGACCCCACCCTTGCATTCCCCTGGTCAGAGCGATTGGTTCTGAGCTGGGCATGTGACCAAGCTGGGCAAATCAGATAGTCTCAGTCTGCAACCACTAACAAAGAGATGGTCTTTCCTGGGGTCCCTGAGGGCATAAAAGTCTGCAGTTGCTAGTTGGGGCAGGGAATCACCATAGCCATCACAAGGATGGGGCCTGTCTAAAAGCTACAGTGAGCCCCTAGATCCAACTGTGCCTGAAACCCACATGCTCCTGAGTTTTTCAGCTAAGCTGATTAAACAGCCCATTCTTTGAATTAAATCTAATTTAACAAGTGAAGGTCTTCCCACCATCAAAGGGCCCTAAGAGAGAAAGAGAGGAAAATGAAGTTGTTGGGAACATCCATTAACTAATATAGGTTACAGTCAAAGTTTTGGTGACCCAATAAGTTGTCATCGCTCATTTACATGGGGTGGGGGCGGGGTGGGGTGGTGAGAAGAACTAGGGCTTTGGTAAAAGATGAGGCTGAATCAAAAGCTCTTTTTCCTCTCTGATTAATCCTGTTCATGGTTTTGCCCCTCCAACAGCAGACCTCTGTTTCTGTCTGTCTTTCTGATTCTGTGCCTCTCTCCAGACCCTGAAATTTCTCTCTTGGTGTACATCTTTCTTCCCATGTCTTTCTCTGTCTTTCTGACTTTGTGTGTACGTGTGTGTGTGTGTGTGTGTGTGTGTGTGCAAACGCTCGTGTTCGTGCATATATGTTTGTCTCTCTGCTCCCTCCCTTCACTCTCACACCGCTCTCTGTGGCCCTTAGTTGGCTCACAGCTCCTGGGAGAGGCTGGATGAAAGCCTCACGCCAGCACCCAGAGGTCAGGAAAAGGCCATGCAATGTAGGCAGCGACACTTCAGGAGCCTGGGAAGTCCCTCCAACTCCACCCACCCCAAAGGCAATTCCAGTCCCAGGTGCCTCCAGGGGATGGATTCACTGAGGTTCCCTCCCCTGGGCTCCAATGGGCAGGTCCCCTTGCCTAAGATGCCAGGGACACCCAGGTATGTGACCCGGCCACAGCTCCCTCACCGCTGCCATGGTTGCTCTCGTGGAGTGTGATATAGGTGCCCGTAAAATAGTAAACGAGCTGGTTCTGCCGAATGAAGAGGGTGCTCTCGGTGGCGATGGCATCGTAGATGGTGGCGGTGAAGCTGGCCTGGGGGCAGAAGGAGCCTACCCAGCAATTGTCAATGCTCAGCTGCAGGGGAGTAGAGCCAGGGGTGAGCAGGCGGCCTTGCTCTTAGCCCCCATGTCCTGCCTCGAGATGGGGAGGAGTAGGGGGAGCAACTGCTCTGACAACTGCCCAGGATGCATACATGTGCTGCCCCCAGGGTGCCCTCCCTGCTCACCCTGCAGCAGCATCTTGGGGGCCAACTTCCCCAGCACCCCCCACCCCCAGAAGCAGGCGATGCAGGCCAGAGCCGGTTGGGGCCTCCTGTGCTCCCTAGAGCTGGGTGGCACACAGCGGACACAGTGGGGCTCGGCGGGTCCCATTCTACTGTGAACACAATCGGCTGATTCAGGCTGACACTATCTGAACTCGCTGACCAACCACTAACACTGGCCATGTCACTGACTGTGTCCCCCTCCCAATTTATACAGATGTTCCTTTTTTGAGGGGGGGGAAGGTAATTAGGTTTTTTACTTATTTATTTTAATGGAGGTACTGGGGATTGAACCCAGGACCTTGTGCATGTTAAGCATGTGCTTTACCACTTGAACTATCCCGCTGACCTCCTCCCAATTCATATGCTGAAGCCCTGGCCCCCAATGAGACTGTATCTGGGCCTGTAAGGAGATAGATAATCAAGGTCCGATGAAGTCATAAGGGCGGGGCTCTAATCCCACTGGACTGGTGACTTTATAAGAAGAGGAAGAGACAGCAGAGAACTCTCTTTCTACACTCAGGCACACAGAGAAAAGGCCAGGTGAAGATACAGGGAGAAGGCATTTTCTGCAATCCAAGGAAAGAGGCCTCACCAGAAGCCAACCCTGCTGGCACCTTGCTCTCAGACTGGCAGCCTCCAGAACTGTGAGAAAATACATGTCTGTTGTTTAACTCCACCCCCACCCCACCCCCATCTCTGGCAGTCTATTATGGCAGCCAGACCAGAGTAATACACAGGGTCAAAGGAACAAGTTAATCGACTCCATGAAGAAGCAAACAGCCAAATTCTATATGACAAATGGCCTGATTTCTTAAATTACCTGAAAAAAAGGTGGTTGGTGATTGATGGTTGGGTGTTGGGGGAGAGCAGACTTGGAGGTGAGAAGAGTATTAAGAGACTTAACAATCTAATGCAGTGTATTGCCTGATTCAAACAAACAGTTTTACATAATTGGGGGAAAATGACTATAATCAGGTTTGATGATATTAAGGGGTTAATTGCTAATTTTGCTGGGCATTCTAATGGCATTGTGGCTTTACTTCTTAAAAGTCCTCATGTTGGGGGAGGGTATAGCATGCACAAGGTCCTGGGTTCAATTCCCAGTACCTCCATTAATAAACAAACAAACCTAATTACCTCCTCTCCCCCAACCCAAAAAAGAAAAAAAAAAAAAAAAAAGTCCTCATGTGTAAGAGATACTTCCCTCAAGTATTCCCAGAATTTACAGGTGAAATGGTATGATGGCTGGAATTTTCTCTCAAAAATTCCAGGAACAAAAAAATAGTGGGACCGAAAAAAAAAAAGCAAAATGTTAATTATTGAAGTTTGGTTCATTATATTATTCTCTTTTTTGTGTTTGAGATTTTCCACGAAGAAGTGGAATTTTCCATTGACTTTTCCCAAAAAAAGGTATAAATCAAAGCAAAACTCTAGGCTCTGCAGCTAAGGGAAATTTTATCAAGTTAAGGAGAACATGAATATTCTCACCTCTCTGCCCTACTCAGCATCAGAAGAGTGTCCTTGAAAGTGTAATTTCTAAAAAAACCTCATAATCCATTCAGACTACAGACATTGTTCCTATGCCTGGTAAAACTGTGCCCTCTAAATCTGTCGTTTTGATTCATTGTCATACTTAATGTAGTGCCCTGATAATATTTAAAGTGATGCCTGTTTTCTGGAAGAGATACTTGGAAATTTTCTCTGCTAAGCTATGAGAGGATCATCATACCTCCCCTCTTCTCCCACATACATGAGAAAAAGAAAGCTGTGAGTCAGCTGGATTTCTTCTTTGAGCAAAGTTTAAGACTTCGGGATCATCTAACTCAATAAGCAGCCTGTTGGGTTTCTCTGGCTCCAATGATCGAATCAAGGTGGGCAAATGGTGAGCTGCATCAAGTGGAAGGAATCTTGTGATTTGGGGGCTGAAGGAAAGATCTTTCCCACTGGATGTGGGCCTGAGAAGACGCAGCCTATGCAGTTTCAAGTACAGAGCTGTTTGAGCATAAACTCAATACAGAAGAACCAGGTCCAAGAGATAGAGAGAGAGAAACTCAGTCCTGGTGACATTGTTTGAAATCCTGGGTCAAGCTGGATCTGAAGTCCTGAATTTTTTGGTTATATGAACCAACAAATTTCTTCCTTTACTTTTGGCAGGTAGCTAGTTGAGCACCCAAATCCATTCCCTCCATGTTCTTTAGTAATTGAGTTTTAATAGGGCATGTGCCACCCAGGTAGAAATTATATTTTCCAGACTCCCTGGCAGTTGGATATAGCCATGTGACTAATTTCTCAGTAACAGGCTGTGAGTAGGAGTGAAACTTGCTTAAGAGAAAACAGCCTGCAGTCCGTTTCTGCTCTTTCCCCTTCCCATTGGCTGGAATATGAACATGGGCGTGGCCCAACTCCGATCATGCTGATGAAATCAACATGTGGGGTCTAGGAGATGGTGAAGCAGGAAAATAGAAGGAACTTGGGTTTCTTGCTTCTGGACTGTTCCAGGAATGAGTAATATCATCTATTTAAGCTTTTCTCTCTCAGGGGTCTCTTTGTTACAGCATCTAAACCTGACCAACACCCAGCCGAGGAGGAGAGCTGGAATCCTAGAGGCAGTCTGGAAGGGAGTGGTGAAGTGAAACAGGAGGAAGGAAAAGAGGAGACAGCAATATGGGGAAAATCCCTATGATTAAAGAATAAAAATAAATGGGCTTCGATTTTGGGGTGATGGAAATTTTTTGGAAATAGATATTGTGGTGGATGCGCAATATCAGTGTACTCAATGGCACTCAATTGTTCATTTTATTTATTTATTTTTTCAATTGTTCATTTTAAAGTGGTTAATTTTAGGGGGGAGGGTATAGCTCTAGTGGCAGAGCACATGCCTAGCATGCACAATTATCAGAGGAACAAGTCAACTTCCAAAGCCTGGGTTCCATCCCCAGTGCCTCCATAATAAATAAATAAACAAACTTAATTACCCCCCCAAAAAAAACCTTTAATAAATGGTGAATTTTATGAATTTTATTATTTTTATCCTTGATCAATTAAAAAAGAAAAAGAACAAGGACGCCTGAAATTGAAATTGAACTTTTCACTCCCCTGACATAAGCCCCCTTCTCTGCCCTCCAAAGCTCTTCAGCAGAATCCACATCGATCACATATTCCCTGTGGGTGTGTTTGGGTCAGGAGCATGAAAACTGAATCATGTCTGGAAAGACTTGGGCCAGAATGGAGAGGGCTGACCCAGGACAGGGAGGTGGTCTGTAAATGGAGATGCAGGTATTCAGAGCCAGAGGGAACTGAGAGAACATTAATCCACATGAGGTCATCAGAAATCATCGGTGGAGCTTTCAACCTTGATGGGAGGAGGCTGAGGGAAACTTTTGGGGTTGCTGTGGTGCACGGTTGTTACCTTGGACACAGTTAACAACCAGCATCTTCTCCCCTCAACTTGTGGCAAAGCTACCTACTTTCATTTGGGGGAACCATCCTTTCTCTGCCTCTTGTCTTGGCTGTCCCCCTCATTAGAATAGAGCGCATGCCCTGGGCTAAGCTAGCTGGCACATTCCATTATTTTGAAACACACGACCCAAGAGTGGCCAAACAGACCCAAATAAATTTCAGGATTTTTAAAAAGCTATTTGGGAAACAGATGCTCCCTTTCTCTGCCTTGGAGTTGGGATGATATGAGCCACACTGAGGACAGGGCTAATCCAGAAGTGGAGCTGAAAGCTGGAGTCCTCATGTGAACCCTGGGTCAAGGCAGGCCTGCAGGCTATCTGGGCTCAGGCTTTGCCGTTAGGTGCACCTATTTAATGCATTTCTCTGCTTAAACCAAACTGGGTTGGAGTTCTGCCTACAGCTGCAAAGAACCCAAACAGTTTTTTCATTCACACCAAAAGAACCTTGCTTCAGACACCCCATCCCGCATTCTGGGAATAATACAGGCTCACAATGATGAATTTGAAACCCTGGGAGCCAGATGTGTATCGCAACTCAGAATTTTCTGGTGTTCAGAAGGTAATATGACACCATATATACCATTCAAACACTCTGCGGGGCCTGGGGTAGCACCCCATAATCAAACCCCTTAATACTTCTGTAGGACAGCATCTGAATAGTAACACTAAATGGGATGCACAGAGACCAAAACAAGTAGACTTTGTTAGCTCAGGTCAGGGTTTCTCAACAAATGCATTTTAGCCTTCAACTTGTGAAAATGCTCTTTGGGTTTCAGAATTACAAATGGTGGACCTATAAATGATAATAGCTTTGATTCACATAGTACACATTCTGTGTCCAGCTGATATTAATTTAGATCATCCTCACAATAGTCCTGTCAGATAAATATAACTACTTTTCCCATTTTACTGATGGGTACTCTGAGGCCTAGGTAGGTGGAGTGACTTGCCCAACATCACACAGCCAGGAGGTGGTAGGATTTGAACCCAGGCTGTCTGGCTGCAGTCTTATGTCTTTCCTTCATGCTATCTGCCTTTTATGGGGGCTGATATGCCTTCGAGGACCCCTTCCGTGGCCCCAGGCCCCACCCCATTTTGGGAGCTGAGGCCTCGCCCCTTTCAAAAGGCCCCCCTCCCACACCATCCGCCCTGCACCACTCACCTCCACAAGGAAGAAGTCCTTGAAGTTTGTGTCTGTCAGCAGGATGGACTTCTCCTCAGGGATGCCGCCCAGGATGAGCACAGGTGCCTGGTCCACAGTGTACCACAGGGGCCGTGATGGGACATTCACAAAGTACCGGGGTATCAGATTGAAGAGCTGCAGGGCAGGGGCAGGAGGGCTGCTTAACAACCTCCTACCCTCCCACGGCTCCGTCTCACCTAGGGTCAAAGCTAAAGAATTTACCCTGACCCACGAGACCCTGAGACCCCATGTAATTTGCCCCATCACCTCTTTGATCTCACCCCCCACCACTCTCCCCCTCATCCACTCTCTCCCAGCCATGTCAGCCTCCTCACTGCCTCTAAGACATACCATGCATGGCTCCCACCTCAGAGCCTTTGCATTGGCTGTTCCCTCTGTATGAAATGCTCTTCCCAAGTAATCACATGATTCCCTCCTCTCCTCCTCAAAGGCTTGACTTGAATGTCAACCTTCTCAATTATGCCTCTCTTGATCATTCCATTAAACACTGCCATCCCCTCCTGCATGGACCCAATTCCCCTCACCGTCTGAATTCGCTCCAGAGCACTTACCATCTTTTAACCTGCCATGGAATTTACTTTTTATGTTTACTGGTTTGTTGTCTGTCTCTCCCCCTAGAATGTCAGCTCTAAGAGGGCAGAGATTTGGGGCTGTGTGTTCACTGTTATGTTTGCATGGTGCCACACTGTGTGCTCAGAGGAAGTGCCTGCTGAATGAATGAATGAATGAATGAACGCACGCATGCACTGTGATTAAGACGATGGGTGTGAGTCAAGCACAGACAGTTTCAAGTCTCATTCCATGTGTTCATGATGAGAAACTGTGGGCAAAAGGCTCTATCCCTTTGGGGCCTCAGTTTTCTCCTCTTTAAAATGGGTATGTGAGAGAACCTTCCCTCATGGGCCTCCGTGAAGACCTCAGGTGATTGTGCATTTAGCAGAGCACATCCCCCCAGGGCCTGGCACACAATTAGCACTCTGTAAATTGAATCTGCCACTTGTTTGGGATGTAATCAGGGCCCCAGCCTACTCTCTCTAACCACACCTTCTACCCTTCCCCACAACCGGCCGGCTCACCTCATTTCCCACAGTGAAACGTAGTATATTGTCTTGCTGTCTCTCCAGGAAGCCGTTGATGTTCACCCGAAAACTGGTGGTAGGTGTGGGGCAGGCACCTGTGAGGGTTCCCACTCCGGCCCTAGCACACAGCCGCCCCCCTGCCCTGTTCCCACCTTTTGGGCTCCTCCTGTCTTCTTTGGGGACCTGGGGATTAGGAAGTCCCTCCCAGAGTCTACCCCACTGCCCTGGGCTTGGGAAAGGGCACCTTTTATTGGGAATGAAGGGCCCCAGGCCATTGCTGCTGACATCCACGCGCATGACCACGCTGCCGTTCTTGATGGGCATGGGCGTATACCAGCTCATGACACACACCTCCTCAGCGTTACACAACTCTGCAGGCGGGCAGTGGGCACTGAGGCTGCTGGGGCCTTCCAGCAGCTCCCCACAGGCCAGAGACCACTAGAACTCCCTGCAACTCCCCATGCCCCAGGCCCGTCCCAGCCAAGGGGCCTCCGTGTGGCCTCATCTAGGCTACGAAGCTGCTGAGGCCTCCCTGGGCCCCTCTCCAGGCTACAGACCACCATGAGGCCCCCCAAAACCCTCACGTCCCCCCACCAGGTCATGAATCCCTCTGATGACCCCAGCTTTCCCTCAAAGCCCCAGCAATGTCCCCACACCCCTGCCAGATTGTGATCCCTTCAGGGGCACCCCTCCGCCCCAGGCCCACCTTTGCTGCGGAAGGGGGCTGCCTCCATCTGGATCTGTAGCTGCTCTATCTTCCAGTGATAGAAGTTGACTGGGGACTGGAAGCTGACCAGCACCATGGGCTTCAGCCCCGTCAGGTGGCCCTTGCGGACCAGGGCCTCGGAGAACTGAGGGTAAGATGGCCCCACAGGCATGTCTGTAAGACAGCCTGTGTATCCCCCTGCTGTGACCCCACCTTTACTAGCCTGTCTTCCTGGGCTGGGTCAGGAGAACTGACTCTTCACCATGGGAAGGTCAGAGAACATGATCCAGGTTTGGGGCTGGCGGATTGGCCAGACTAGGAGAGGGGCAAAAGCACTACAGGCTGTGGAGAGAGTCAGGAGGTCTTCCTGGAGGAGGAGAGTCCATAGCAAAGTATTCAGACAGAATGTGGATGTAGGGAGTGCATAGGGAAGGACCGCACGGGCTAAGCATAAAGGTAAAGGTGGCAGTGCCTGACACCCCAAACTGCTAGCAGCCTCTTCCCTCACTTCAGGGATTCCAAGCCCCAGTCTTGAGAAGCTTCCGCCCTCCCTGCAGGAATTAGACTCTCTGCCACCACCACCAGTCAGAAAATAGCCAGGTTTGGGGTTGGGGCCTCGGGGTGAGGGTAGGGTGGGGCAGTTAGACAGGAAGGAACTGGAGTAAAGGGTGATGGGGCAGCCAGGGACAACCTCGCAGAGATACCAGGATCCTGGCTGGGCTGAGAAGGGCAAGGAGGGCTTAGAGTGGAGATGGAAGGAGGAAGAAGGGCGTTCCAGGGTATTAATCAGCATAAGCAAAAGCTTGGAGGCATCCTCAGGAGACAGCTGTGCTCCAGGCACTGCAGCAGCTGCGTGGGGGGTGAGGTGTGGGACCCGGGCAGGAGATTTCACGGGTCTGACCCCCTCTACACAGACCTTCACCCTGAGGAATGCCTCAACCAGGGCCCTTTCAACCGTGCCAACCTCACCTGCCCCAGCCCAGCCTCCGGGTTTCCCATCACAGGGCAGCAGGTGCTGTGGGGTGGGGGGACCTCCTCCCTGTCAGAGCAACAGTGGCTATGACTATCCTGGCCCCATCCATCCTTAATTTCTGCCCAGACCATCATCTGCACCCCCCACCCCCGTCTCTTTGCTCCCCGCCCCACCCCACCCCCACAGCAGGAGGGAGCCTGCGGACACCTGAGTTTGCCTCCCTCCTCTGCTCAGAACCTTTTCATGGCTCCACCTCACTCAGGGTGTAGGCCAAGTCCTCACTATCCCCTCCCACTGTCCCCCTTGTCACTCTGCTCCCACCACACAGGACTCTTAGCTGATCCTCAAACACACTCCAGCTTCGGTCCTACTTCAGGGCTGATGCACTGACCCTAATGCTTCCCCCGGTTCTCCTCATGGGCCTCCCCTTTCATCATTCAGGGCTCTGCTCCAGCCTTTTCAGAGACACCCCCCAGCCACCGCAGCTAACACCCTCCTTTTGAACACATCACCTCCTTTTACTTTCTTCTTCGCTCTGATTCCTCTAATAAATTATTTAATCTGTTTACTTGCTGATTGCCTGCTTCGCTGGTGGGCTGAATCCATAAGAAAAACCTGGCCATGTTGTTTTTCACTGTGTCCCCCACTCCCCCACCCCCCGACCCCATTGTAAAACAGAAAAAAAGAGGATCTGATTTGGAGTAGGTGTGGCATGAAGAGATAAAGGTATTATTATTAACATGCTTTTACAGAGAAGGAGAGGAGGCTCATGGAGTAAACTCTCCACCCAGGATCACACTCTAGAAACTTGTTGCCAGCATTCAGTGAGCCCTGTCTATGAACCAGGCACTGTGGTAAGTGCTTCACACGTATTTAATCATTTTATGTATTTTTTCCCCTTAATGGAGGCACTGGGGATTGAACCCAGGCCCTTGTGCACGCCAGGCATGTGCTCTACCACTGTGCTAAACCCCCTCAACTCCCTTAATTATTTTATGAAAGCAGGTATGATCATTATTGTACCTGTGTTAAGGATGAGGAAACTTTGGTACAGAGAAGTTAAGTAACTAGCTTGAGATCACACAGCTATTATGTAGCAGAGCTGGGATTTGAACCCAGGCAGCCTGGCTCCAGAGCCCAAAGGATTAACTATCATGCTGTACTTCCTCCAAGTAAATGTTAGTCAATGGCAGATTCTACTGTCCTCAGAAAGCTGACTTGAGATAAAAAAAAAACTTGAAAAAGAACATAGTTGGCGGACTCAAACTTCCCAACTTGAAAACATACTACAAAGCTACAGTGATCAAGACTGTGTGGTACTGCCATATAGACAGATATATAGAGAAATGGACTGGAATTTTACCCAGAAATAAACTCTTACCTTTATAGTCCATTGATTTTTGACAAGGGTGCCAAGACAATTCAATGAGGAAAGAATAATCCTTTCAACAAATGGTACTGGGATAACTGGATATTCACACATAAAAGTTAGACCTCTTCCTTACACCATGTACAAAAACTAACTCAAAATGGATCAAAGACCTAAATGTAGGAGGTAAAACAAACAAACAAAAACCTTATAGAAGAAAACATGAGAGTAGATCTTCATGACCTCTGGTTAAGTAAAGCCTTCTTAGACAACACCGAAGGCACAAGCAACAAATGAAAAAAATTGATCAATTGGACTTCATCAAAATTTAAAATTTTTGTACTATTTTATGATATGTGAATTATATCTCAATAAACATAAAACTTTTGTGTTTTAAAGGACATCATCAAGAAAGTAAAAAGACATGGAATATGAAAAAAATTTACAAGTTATATATCTGATAAGAAACTAGCATCCCATATATATTGAGAAATTTTACAATGCAACAATAAAAAGACAAATAATCTAATTTTTAAATGGGCAGAGACTCTAGATAGACATTTCTCCAAAGAAGGTAGATAAATGGCCAAGGTACATATGAAAAGATGTTCAACATCATTAGTTATGAGGCAAATGCAAATCAAAACTACATTTAAAGAGGGGGAGGGTATAGCTCAAGTAGTAAAGCACATGCTTAGCATGCATGAAGTCCCGGGTTCAATTCCCTGGTACCTCCACTAAAAATAAATGAATAAATAAATAAAATTACCTCTCCCCCATAAAACCCCCAAAACAACAACAAAAAAAATTAGTAAATAAAAACCACCCTTAGAAACTGGAACCCTCATACATTGTTGATGGGAATGTAAAATGATGCACAGCTGATTTGGAAAACAGGCAGTTCCTCAGAAGTGAAAGAGTTAACGTATGACCCAGCAATTCCACTCCCTAGGTAGATACTGAAGAGAACCGAAAGCATACGTTTACACAAAAACTTGTACACACATGTTCATAGCAAAATGATTCATAACAGTCCCCCACCCCCAAAAGTGGATAACCTAAATGTCCTTCCACTAATGAATCTTTAAGGTCCCTGGGGTCTGGTAGTACCACTGCTATTTGAATGTTAGTGATGGGGAAACTGAGGCCCACATAGAATGAGCCCACCCCCGGCTGCACCCACTCACCTCTCTTTTGCAGGAGTAATTGATCTTCAGGTAGTAAGGAAAGCCTAGGTATGTCTGCAAGGAGAAATTGGGCAAATGTTCAGAGCCCAGTGGGGTGCAGGTCCAGGACCTCTCCCGTTCGCCTGACCCCAGTCCCCTCACCTTGTCCGGGTCGATGGGTGCATCCACCAGCAGGCTGAACACTTCATCCACTGTGTCCAGGGGCTCTTGATAGAAGAAACGATCGCTCGTGTGGTTCTCGCCTATTGCGTCAAACTTGTTCAGGGCAACCTGCCAGGTGCAGTCCTGTGTATCCTTTATCGCCCACAACCTCCATGGTGCCAACAGCACCACCAGCAGTGCCCTCAGCGCTCGCAGAACTCGGAGTCTCGGCCACGCAGGGGACATCTCGGGGCAGCGAGCAAAGTGGCTTCAACATGGAGAATGCGGAGGTCAACACTAGCTTGCAAGACTGCTCTTGGTAGGCGCCGTCTGAGATCCCACCTCGCTGCTGCGCTTCGCCTGGTCCCTGCTCCTGACCCCGACTCTGCTCAGGCGTCTGGCCCCACCCCTGTTCTTGCTCCTTGCTCCACTCCACCTCTTGCTCCTGGCTCCGCTCCTGCTCCTGCACCTGGCTCCACCCCTGCTTTTGCTCCTGGCTCCGCCCCTGCTCTTGCTCCTGGCTCCACCTCTGCTCCAAACCTCGGCCCTGCCCCTGATCCTGCATCCACTCCAATTCCGGATCCCACCTCTGCTACTACTCCAGGTCTCGCCCCTACTGTTACTCCTGGTCACGCCCCAGCTCCTAGTTCCCCCTTGTCTCCTCGCCTCGCCCCTTAACCTTGTCCCACCTTTCTTCTTTGCTCTGCGCCTGCTCTGCATCCTGCCCCTACTCTTCACCCGGTCTCGGGTTCTGTTTCTTAATCTACCTGCTCCCCACCTATTTTTCCCAGTCCTGCTACTCCCTGGGGTCGCGTAACTGCACCTGGCTCCACCCCCACTTCTGGCCCCGCCCCCCAGCTTTTCTTCGTAGGACCCCTTTCTCCGTCCTCTGGCCCTACCCAGGTACCAGGTCTTGTGCCTGGCCCCGCCCCTCTCCCTATCCGGTTCCCAGAACTTCCCCACGCCCCGCCCCTTCCCCTGTCCCCGCCCCTGTTTCTCGCCTGGAGCTAGCTTCTCACTCTCCTGCTCTTTGTCCCGCCCATTACCGACCCTCCCTTCTCCCTTATACTGGAGGAGCGGTTCTTCCCAAGCCTGCTGCTCGCCCCGCCTCCTCCTATGGCCCCGCCCCTTCTCTTTAAAGACCCTCTCTTTGCCGCTGGATCTCTCCTCGCCATTGATCTTCCCCTCTCTCCGCACCCTCTCCTCTCCCTGCACTTTATCCTCGTCCCATGCCGGCGCTACCTTGTCCGTCTTCACTTTCTCGATTGTCACCTTCCCCCCGAACTGTGACACCTTCTCGCCCCACCCCTTCTCACCACCTGTTTCCATGCCTTGGACAGCTCCCGGCTCTACGCTCCGTCTCTTCTAGCCCCGCCGCTATTCATCGACCCGCTTCTCTTCTGAGCCTCTCCCAAGTCCTCGCCCCGCCCTTTCTCCGCTCCACCCGTCCTTTATGTACCCAGTACCTTGACTCTCCTCCTTTTTCCCAGCCTCTCCCCTCTTCGCCTCCCCCCTCCCCTTCCCTCCCCTTCTTAACACCTCCCCCGCCCCCGCATCCCTCCCAGGGATGGGCCCCAGGCACCCCCCTCTTCTCCCCGCCCCGCGATACCAGTCACTAAGTTAAAACCGGTCAACCGTCACTTGGCCGCTGCAGTCCCGCCCCTCTTGCCCGGTCTCAAAATGGTCGCTCGCACTTCCACAACTGACTTCCGCCTTTCTCCATGCCCGCTAGCCTCGCGCTCCTGTGTTCATGGTAACGCGCATCCCAACTGGCGCCTAGGGCTTCGCGGGCAGAGGAGGGAAGGCGGTGCTCAACACCCAGTTGCGCGGGGACCTGGCCGGCAGAGGGTGCTGGAGATGAAGTTTGTGATAGGAAGTCCTTCAATGAGCTTGGTGCTTCTGGCCTACTCATCCTTCTACCCAAACAGACTTTGACATCACAATTATAGTGAAAAAGTTTGGTCTCCATGTGGGAATTAATCTGACTGCGGCTTAATATCTCATAGAGCTGTTCTGGGAAGTCAATGAGGTAACACGTGAATGCTTGGCCCAAGTAAATTTTCAGTAAGTTTTCATTTGTATTCTGATGCCTAACAGTTAAAGATTCACACCATTACTTTTTGATGAACTGGAAAACTGACTTTACTCTAAACCCGTAGCTTTCAAACTTTAGCATTACACTCACCGGAAGGTCTTGTTAAAACAGGTTGTTGGGCTCCACCCCAAGGTCTTTCGATTTAGCAAGTTTGAGATGGGGCTAGAGAATTTGTATTTCTAGCAAGTTTCCAGGTGATGCTGATACTAATGATCTGGGACAGCACTTTGGAAATCAGTGCTCTAAAACCTTCCATGACTCCCAGGACCCCAGGAAAACATCCAAACTCAACTGTTTTCCAGAGCCCTGCATAATCTCATCCCTGTTGTACTTCCTATCCCACTCATCTCCTGTCTCCCTGTGTAGTCCAAAGCCTAGTCACACGGAGCGACTTGGATATCCTTGATCAGGTGTGCCTGCTCTCCTCCAGACTGTACACACATTCACATGTTATAATACCCTCTGGAATACTATTCCCTACTTTGTCACCAGCTGACTGCTTTCCTTTCTTTGAACCCTTGTCTGTGACACACTCCTTCCCCTGGCAATGCTAGGCCATGGGAGGGCAGGACCTGGGGCTTTCTCTGTCACTGTCGTTCCCAACTCTGTGCAACATAGAGCAGGATAGGTGTTCTTCATAAATGAAGAGCTGATGGAAGTCTGTGCCCCACCACCCCCCACCGCCAGCCCACCTGCACAGACCAGGGAAGAAACCCAGCAGCTGTGTACCTGAACCCTTCTAGACTCACAGAGGCAGAGGGATTGGGATCTCCTCAAGGCACCCCCGCCACACTCAGGAATGTACCCCCACAGGAGGAGGTGACTTTGTTACCTTGAAGCACAACGTACACCCTATAGCATCATTTATGCCAGCAAAGACTGGCAGCCACCCACATGTCCATTAATGAAACGTGGAAATAATTTATGGGACATGAGTTCTAAAGGAAGCACTGCAGACATAAAAAAGGATATGAGACCTACTTGTCTGCCTCTAGAATAATCTCCAATTACACTGGGTACATGAAAAAAAGCAGAAAAGAGAATATTAGAAAAGTACGGGGGGAGGATATAGCTCAGTGGTAGAGTGCATGCCTAGCATGCATGAGGTCCTGGGTTCAATCCCCAGTCCCTCCATTAAAACAAACAAATAAATAAACCTAATTACCTCCCCCCAGAAAAAAAAACATTAAAATAGTAAAAAGTACAGAAAAATTATGTATGTATACATGAAACAATATGGAAAAGCAAGGTACAGAAATGAGTATAACCACTAGCTGACATTTTATTGAGTACCAGACACAGTTCTAAGAGCTTTACAGATATTAAATTGCTTCATTCTCAGACAAATCCATGAGGTAGGTGTTATGATCATCCCATTTCACAAATTGGCAAACTCAGGCAAAGGCAGGTGAAATCACTTGCCCAAAACCACAGAGCCTGTGAGTGATTTAATTCAGATTAATACCGAGGAACTTGGCCTCCAGAATCTGTAATTGTCACCACCTCACCATACCAGGTACCACTTATGTAGAGTGAAAGAAAAAAATTAATGACACAAAGAAAAAAATTAATGACACACATATACACGCACATGTATTTTGCTGGCACATGCCTGGAAGGAGACCTGAGAAATCCGTCAACACAGCCTGCATACAGGAGAAAGACTTACTTTCCACTGTACACTTTTCTGTACTTTTTCAATTTTTTAGCATGCACATTTAAAAAAAAAAAAATCTTGAAATGAGCGTGGCCTGGTTTCCTTGTCTAGAGGAATGTGGAAGGAGAAGTGGTGAGGCACCGAAGCCGGATCATACAGGCACTTCCCTCAAGCCGCTGCCTCTCCACCTAGCTGCTGACTTTAGCAGCAGGGCCAACAATGGCCAGGAAGGCTGGGAGGCTAAGAGACAGACAGTGAATGTTTCTAAGCCTCCGTGGGACAAGGTAACCAACCCAAACCTGGTTAAATTCCAGTTCTGCACTTCCTGTGTAAACTTGGGTAAGTTCCTTAGCCTCTCTGAGCCTCCTTTCCTCACCTGCAATTTGGAGAATGTACCTGACTCAGAGTTGCTGAGAGGGTTAAATAAATTCTTGTGTATCGAGGGCTTGGAATAGTGCCTGTCACATAATAAATCCTATATAAGTGTCTTCCATCGTTATTATTAAAACAATTTCATGTGATTTTTTAGCATCGTTTGACAGTGTTGACTTCTCCCTCCTTAAGATTCTCTCATCTTACCAATACTCCCCGCCTTCCTGGTTTTCCTACTCTCCTCTGGAACTTCTGTCTCCTTTGTAAGCTCTTCTCTCTGGTATGAGGACATTATTTGAAGCGTCACTGCTCACCATATGAAGCTGTTATGTTCATTAGAAAAAGAAAGCCCCTTTGGGCATATTCAGTCTTGAACTTCAGCCCCCATTTGTTTCCATCCTGCAGGTCAGGCATCCTTTATGTTGGTCCCAACCTGCATAATTGTACATGATGGCCCTGGCTGACTAGTTCCTCAGTGTCCGCCCATTCTCCCAACTTTCTGCCTTACTAATAGAAGCCCAGTTTTGTTCAGGTATTTGACAGCCTGCAAACTAAAACCTCAGCCGCAGCCTCAGTCCTGGGCGGCAGAGGAAATTCTGAGGAATCCAAGCTAATCATGATGGTGCCGTCACTTTAGCCAACGATTGGTTCAAGATATGCATGTGAGCCAATTTTGGCCAATGAGATGCAAGAGGAAGTCTGCTGGGAGACATCAGGGAAAGATTAACTTGTTTCCGAAGAGACAACATAGGAAGAGACATCACCCCTCTTCTTCCATTAAACATTAACATGTCTGGGTTATGGTGCCTGGATCCGTGGCAGCCACTTTGGAGCCATGAAAGCCCATGTGGGAGCCAAGCCTTCCACTGAGGGTAGCTGAGCAGAGAAAGAGGGAACCTAGGGCCACAAGACCCTCCTGGAGCTGCGGATTGTATCATGCCCAGAGCTCTCCCCGACGCTGGCAATGTGCAATATACCACCATCTCATTGCTTCACCCAGTGCCAGACAGGATTTTGTTACCTGCAGTCCAAATCTTTCCTTATTGATCTAAATACATAAATACCCTAAAGCTGATTTCTCAAGGCTAGTCTTCTCCATTCCCACTCAGGGCAGTCATATCCACCCTCATGACCTCGATTTCCTCATCTGTCTCCAGCTTCAACCACCCCCTGAGTCCTTGCCTTGAGGGTCCTATGACCTCCTGATGCCTTCTCCTGGATGTCCCTTTAGACCTTCACAGCCACCATGTTCCAAACAAGCCTCAGTATCTCCCCTCAAATCATTTTTCTCCCAGGTCCCCGTCTCAGAGGTAGCTAACCATCTTTGGACTTTTCCCTGGCATGTCCTTCCCAGGTCTAAAGGCCTATGGCCTGTCCACTTGGCCTCCTCAGCATCCCTCCTCCCCTTCCCTTAGCCCTGTCCAGCCCCATTGCCTCCTGCTCTGTTCCTGCCCTAGCCTCCCCTGGGCCCCCAGCCTCAATCTCCCCCTCTGGTCTATCTCACACAGCAGCTAAAGCCCAAACCTAACCACAGCCCTCTCCAGCTCAAAACACTTCCATGACTCTCTAGTGCCCTCAAGAAAGAGACCACGTTCCAGAGTTGGTCGTTAAGGACACTTAAGATGTGCCCACGTCCACTGCTTCACCCTCCTTCCCTTGTTCTCTGCATACTCCAGTCACAGGAAATGGCTTGCCAGAAGCTGATGTCCAACATACTTTCGTACATCCAGGCCTTTGCACACACAGTCCTTCCACCTGGAATGCCTCCCCATGCCCTTTCTCCTTGTCCACTATCAAGGCCTGGCTCAAATGCCCTTTCTCTTCTGGAACCTCCACAGGGCTTGGTAGAGGTAACAGCTCAGGAGATGGATTGTTGGCAGTAAATGCTATTACTGATATACCATCTTGGGAGGCGACAAATGTCAGGGGCAGTAAACAGAAAATCAATCACCTCCTAGCTCTGTGTCTAAGACAAAAGGGACCTCCCCTCCCTGTGCCTCCGTTTCCTAAGCTATGGAAAGGGGTGATAATACTGTCTTCCTCACAAGTAGAGTACCCAGAACAGGGCTTGGCCAAAGAAATCATCTTAGAATAACATGGCCCCTTGAGAGTGGGGCCCAGGCTGTCTTAAATATTGTGTCCTTAGCACTGCCCAGTATGGGCCGGCACAAAGGAGATGGCTTTGGATGAGGGCATAAATTCTTTCCACTGACAGATGAGGAAATCAAGGCTCAGAAAGGGACAGTCACTTGCCCAAGATGGAGTGACTGATCTAGTGCCCAAAATGAGGTCTGAGCCCAGAGCCTGGTAGGATCAGCAGACGATGAGTGGCTGAGTGAGAGGCTGTTGGAGTGATTAAAAGAATGAGAAACAAGGAGATGGTGAGAGGGAAAGACAGAAATGGAGAGAAAGCCAGGGAGGCACAGAGTGTAGGGGTGGAGGGCGAAGTGACAGGAGGGGCAGGGGAAACAAGGAAGTGGTGATGCCCGCGGAGCCCGGGGCAGGTAAAACAAAGGACGGACAGTTAAGCAGTGCCTCCCGAACACCAGCGTGTGCTACTGGACATTCTAGTCCATCAGTTTCAGTCACGTGGGCCCCTCAGCTGCAGGCCGGTCTGTCCAGCCTCACGGCACCCGCCGCAGCTACCTGGAGATGGAGGCATAGTCAGTGTGGGAGCCGGCAGTGAGTTGCTGGTGTGGCTCTGACCGGGGGTCCAGAATGTCTACCCGATCTTCCTCATCCTGGTCGAGGCTGGTGGGGCACGGGTTGCGGAGCAGGATGAGCTCCGTGAGGCCATGAAGGTCAGACACGCGGCGGACAGTCTGCAGCACAAGCACCATGGCAACCAAGCCCAGGAAGAGGTAGGCTGCAGAGACAGCAGAAGGGCGTTGAGTGGACGCAGACCTCTGGGGCCGGGCCATAGGGCTACAGGACCCCCCAGGATGGAGCTGTGACCCTCAACTCCCCCTGGGAGGGGTCAGGTTCCCCTCAGACCCCACCTTCAGTCCCCAGCCAGCCACCCCAACTCACCTGTGACCAGCACCCTGTAGAGGGCCCGGTAGGGCTGGCCAGGGGCCTCTCCAGGCACATAGTCACCGAGACCAATGGTGGACAGTGAGATGAAGCAGAAGTAAAAGGCATCCAGGAAGCTCCAGGCCTCCTCAAGGTGGGCAAAGACTGCAGCTGGCACCAGGAAGCAGATGATCACCACGACCCCCAGCAGGACTGCCAGGTGCCAGCGGGCTGCCCGCCGGCGGTCCCAGCCCCAGCGCTGGCTCAGCCAGGACAGGGGCGCATGGGTGAGCAGCAGCGACAGGCGCTGGGCTGAGACGGTCAGCAGGAGCATGGTGGCCGGCACGCCCAGGAGGGCAAAGGCGATGGAGAAGGCCTTGCCCGCGTCAGTCAGCGGCGTCGTGTACCCATAGCCTGCGGGAGCGAGGGGAAATCCTTCTGCCCACTCGGCATCCACCCTGGGTTCTGTGGCCACCACCCTAAATCGAGACCTAATGTCACCCCAGAACCTGCCCCTCCCAGAGTGTCTCGTCCCAGGTGGTGGCACTGCCACCCTTCCTGCTGCTCAGGCCTAGAGCCTTTAGGTCATCCCCAATTCCCTTGTCACTCTCCAGACAGCAGGTGAGAACTGCTATCTCAACTGTCCAATAGATCCCAATCCTGCCCACTTCACCCTACTCCACCCCACGGCTCCATCCTGGTCCTGTCTACCTGGCAGCCTTTCCCCTGATCTCCCTTCTCCCCCTCTACACAGCCAGAGGGACCCTATGAACACAGTAGTTAGGTCACCACATCCCTCCCCTGCTCTGAGCCCTCCTGTGGCTCCATCTCACTCAGGTAAGAGGTCCTCATCATGATCCACAAAGCACCACACAATCCAACAGGGCAGCATGCTCCCACCTCAGGGCCTTTGCACTGGCTGTTCTTGCCAGGTGGAACACTCTTCCACCAGGTATCAGCCACATGGCTCCCTTCTTCCCCTCCTTCGGGTCTTTGCTCAAATGTCACCTAAGTGAGCGCTTCCCTCACCATTTAGAACTCTTACGCCCTCTTACCCAACTCTTCCTTTTGGTTTGTTTTCATGGCACTTAACACCTTCCAGCATACCATACGGTTTACTTACTTGGTTGCTGCCTGTCTCCCCCCAGGATGCCAGCCCAGGAGGGCAGGGGCTTCTGTCTGGGTTGGTCACTACTGTCACCCTGGTATCTGGCACAGAGTGGGCACTTGATCAACAGTCAAAATAATAAATGCAGGGCGCAGGCTCTACCCTGTCTCAGAGCCTCTGGTTCCTCTACTTTAAAATGGGTGTGACAAGCCCCACTGGGTCCCAGAGGACTTGGGAACACAGGAAGGTCAGCGTGGATGTGAGTTCTGCAAACAGAAATACCATAAAGGGGAATTCAGGTGTTGGTAAAACTGGCTCACTCTGGCAGTGCGACATTTAAAATCTCTTATTTCCCAAATAAGTCAAACAAAGGGTCAGAGATAAGACTGGGGTGGTAAGGGGACTGGTTTATGTTGATAGTAAAATGTGTTGCCCCATAGACTGCAGATGCAGCCTGTGATCAGTAAGAAGGTGTGGAAGCATTCACTGCACATATGAGCAGGCTTCCCCTGCATCTGTCTTCCTCACAAAAGGACGCCCTGTTTTTTTTTTTAATATACTCAAAAGAATTGAAAGCAGGGGCTGGAAGAGATACCTGTACACCTGCGTTCATAGTAGCATTACTCACAATAGCCAAAAGGTGGAAACAACCCAAGTGTCCACTGATGAATAAATGGATAGACAAAATGTACATACAAAGAGAAGAATGTTATTCAGCCTTTTGAAGGAAGGAAATTCTGACACATGCTGCAACACTGATGAACCTTGAGGACATTATGCTAAGTGAAACAAGCCAGTCACAAAAAGACCAATATTTTATGATTCCACTTATATGTGGCACTTAGAGCAGTCAAAATCACAGAGACAGAAAGGAGAATGGTGGTTGCCAGGGGCTGAGGTGAGGAATGAATGGGGAGTTAGTGTATAAGAGTATAGATACAGTTTTGCAAGATGAAAAGAGCTCTGGAGATGGATGGTGGTAATGACTGCACAAAAATGAATGAATGAATGAATGTACCTAATACCATTGAACTGTACACTTAAAAATGATTAAGATAATAAATTTCATGTTATGTGTATTTTGCCACAATAAAAAACTGAGGAAAAATAAAGATTCCTCTAGTTTTTGCTGGACACATGGTCACCTGGAATAGCTATTCCCTCCTCCACTGCGGCTCGGTGTGACTCTGGAATAATTCTTAGCCCGTGATATATACATGAAAAAATTATACTTCCAGGAAGTGTCTTCAGAGAAATGGAGATGCCTATCTCCCTTCTCTCCTCCCCACTTCTGCTGGCTGGAACACAGATGTGAAGGCTGGAGGCAAACAGCCATTTGGGACCATGAGATGAGCTTGGGAATGGAAACCGCGCCCAGGAGTTACGGAGGAACACAAGGGTCTCTGACCACGCAGCACCATGCTGGTTGTGGAATGAATACCTTGAATCTGAGCAAGAAATAAACTTCCGTCTTATTTAAGCAACTATTATTTGAGCTTCATCACTTAGACTCCAACCTTCATTAATACAAGGATTTTGATGGAGAAACTCCAGCAGCCTGGCTGAAATGACAGGTTTGCAAATGACATGAAATCCTTATAGACAGAAAAATCATCAAGTTTGAACAGAATGGGGGGCTGTGAGTCTCAACTTGCTACCTCAAAGAGCCAGGTCCAAATCAGTGCTTTGCTGTTTGGTCCTGCATGACCTTGGCTAGGTGACTTCTCTTTGAGCCTCAGTTTCCTCAGAGGACTGCAGAATGGCCTCATAACAAATCCCTTCCTGGAGGGAGGGTATAGCTCAGTGGTAGAGCACATGCTTAGCATGCACGAGGTCCTGGGTTCAATCCCCAATACCTCATTAAAAAAAAAAAAATCCCCTCCTCAAAGGCAGGTTGGGACAGGGCCTAGCATCTAGAACATGGAAAGAGTTAGCATGACTGTAATGCTCGCTTCCTCTCTCCCGATTCCCAGTTCCCAGTGGGCTAACTTCACCACCCCTGGCCTCGGTTGCAGCGAGCCTCCCTGGATCAGCTCCAGGCCCCAGGTCTTCCTCAGAAGACTCCGGCCTATGACAAGACAGGGACGCTGGGGGAGAGGTCTCTCTGAATGACGTCCGGTTTTCCATTTCTCCAGATGCACACAAGGCTCCTGGCTCCACCAACAGTAATAACGATCACTGAGGTTCTGGGAACCTCAGTTATCACTCCCAGCACTTCACCCTGACACAGACTCCCTCCTCGACCAAACTTGAGTCAAGTCCCTTTGAGCCCTCTTCCTGACTCAGCCCGGTTTTAGCAGGAATCCTAAGTCGGTTTAGGAAGAATCCCCCTGCCTTGATATCTGATCAAATTTCTCATTGTCCACCCTTGATATCTAAGTCAAGTCCTGGCCTGTCTGTAGCAAGAATCCTATTAAGCCAGTTTAGCAAGAATCCCCTGCCCTCCAGGTCTTCTCCTCATCATTTTCCATCCACTGTCCCCATCACTGTGCTCTCGGCTCTAAATCTCCAGCTGTCTTTGCTATGTTCAGAGTTGAGTTCAGTCTCTCTCCCCTACTGCAATAACATATCATTTTAAACAAATGTCAGAATTATTTTTTTTTTTACACAATATACACACATCATCCTTCTTTATTCACGCAAGCCTAAGAAATAGCATGGTGTATTGGTTAACAGCGTGGGACTCTGAGGCCTGATCACCTCGGTTCAAATCTGCACTCTACACTTCCTAGCTGTGTGGCCTTGGGCAAGTTGTCCAACCTCTCTGGGCCTCAATTTCTACTGGTAAAAAATAGGACCACTAACAGGTACTTGCCTCACAAGGGTCTTGCGCTGATCAAATTAAAAATCCATGTGGTTAAATCCTCTACCAGGTATTACCATTACTGTGAAGCAAGGAGTGTTATTATCCCCATTTTTACAGATGACACTGAGGCTTAGAGATCAGCAGTGACTGAATGAGGATCTGAACCTGGGCCAGGCCTGCCTTAAGTTTGGCTTCTCCACCTGTCCTGCCTGGGACAACTTCTTAGAAGCCAGGATCTAGGAGGAGACAGAAGGAGCATGGAGCCCAAGAACAGGTGGGGCAGGCCCAGCCAGTTACTAGGAAGAGTCTGAGAAGCAGCCAGCCCTGTTGCCCCATGGCCTCGGTTTGCTGGTCCACACAACGACGATGCAGGCTATTGCTGGCAGGGATGGGAAGCTAGGAGTCTGGGTTAGCTTTGCCTCAGTCCAAATCCTAGCAAGGAGAGGAAAGAGGAAGGTTGGGAGCTGGGCAGGGGTTGTGGGAAGCCTAAGCAGAGCCTGCCCACAAAGGGATTTTCCAGGTCTGTGGGGCACTGAGGTGGGGGTTTTCCAAGTAGGGCTGGGGAGAAGGGGGTGTCAGTCCCACATGAGGGAGTGTGGGTTCTGAGTCCAGAGGAAGAAGGGGGCAGGCACCAATGGAGGCATTTTTCAGACCACAAGTGGGAACGGGAGGGGAGTCCTCAGGCAGAGGGGGCTTCTGAGCCCAAGGATGCCTGAGGGACCATGAAAGGGGTAGACAATGCTAAGGGGAGGATGGGAGGGGGTGAGTGTCTCTGGTCCTGGCTGAGAGTGTCAAGGGTGGAAAGTGGTAATGGTCTCGAGTGGATACTGGGGAGGGTTCTGGGATGCAGAGGGCCTGGAGTGTCCTTGATGGAGGGAGAATTTTGGGTTCAAAGCAGGCTGGGGCAGTGTTGGGGTGGGAGAAAGGTCCCACCTGTGGGTCTGGAGGAGACTGGAGGGGTGCCAGGTCCCCAGGAGGTTTCCTTTCTTGGGAAATCCAGGGTAGGCAGTGGAGTCTCACGGCAGGGGTAGCAGGTACAGAAGGCAGAGTACCTGGGCTGGTTTCCTGTGTGGGGCTGGGGGAGGATTCTGCTCTCAAGGGCAGCGTGTGGGGAAGGCGCTGGGGTCCCTAACGGGTGTCAGTGTTCAGAGAGTGGTGAGAATCTCAGCTAGGGATTCTCACATTCAAAGAGGTCCCCATGGGTCTGGTTTGGAAAACATTAGGGGATTGTGCTGGAGCCATTTGGGGACTGGAGGGGTGGGATAGGGTGCTTCTGGCTGGAGACTCAGTGGTCCTCCCTGGAGGGTGCTGTAGCTCTGTCTCGCACGTTCACAGCTGGGGCCTGCTGAATTGGAAGTCCCAAGTTCAGAGGGAACAGGGAGGGGGTGTCCCTATTGGGAAGAAAACCCTGCCCTGAGGGCTCCCCAATACAAAGGAACATCAAGATGGAGTGGGATATGTGAAGAGGGGTCCTGTGTCTGGAGTTAGGGGCACCTGCAGGGGAGTTTGAGGCTACCTGTTTGGGAATATGAGGGTTGGGGTGGTCCTTGGTCTGTAGGAGGACAGGGGCCCTTGCTGGGGGGTGGTTTAGGTCCACAGGGGTGGAAGTCTGAGATGGGGGCCCCATGTCCTAGCGGAGGGATCTCTATTGGCACTAAAGTCTTTAGTGGTGGCTTCTGGGAGGGGTCTGGAGATTCAGGGTTCTCACTGGGGCCCTATGGTCAGGGTTGGGGTAGAACTTCCCAGGGGGCATCCCGGAAGAACGCATTGAGAGATAATGCTGGAGGGGATGGAGGTCTGAGCCAGAGAGAAGGGCAGAGGTCCCGGCCTGGCTGAGGTCCGGGTCCAGAGGGGTCGAGGGCTCTCAGGCAGAGGGTCTCAGGTCCTCGCTGGAGGACTCTGAGGAAGAACAGTCCTGGACGCAGAGGGTACGTAGGGATCCGAGTCTCCAAGGGAGTTAAGGCAGAGGAATGGGGTCCCGGAGGCTCGCCAGAATGTACTCTGAGGGCGGCCCTGGTCCCAGGGGAACTGGGGGATGTCCTGGGAGGAAAGCCTTGAATGGGGGCTCCCCGAGTCCCTGGGGGTCCCAGGTCCTCCTTGTGGGAGGTGGGGAGGGTTGAGGGGATCCTGGGCTCAGAGCCGATTGGGAGTGATCTGCCGGGAAGGTATTTGGTGACGGCTCCCGGTCCTCAGAGAAGGGGGGACGAGGTGGGGTCCCTGGTCCTCGCGGGCCGGGGGGTCTCGCGGAAGCGCTCACGTACCCACGGTGGTGACCAGCGTGCTGGCGAAGAAGAACGCCGAGGCGAAGTCCCAGGTGGGGTCCGAGGCGTTGGCAGACCCCGAGGAGTTGGCGAGCACCACGCGTCCCAGCCGTCCCGCCGCCAGCACCCGTTCCACGAAGGCGTCCAGGGCGGGGGCGGCCACACACGGGCTGTGCCGCAGCAGCCGCTCGCGCAGCGTCTGCAGCTCGGCTCGGAGCCGGGCTTCGTTCGGCCGCTCGAGCCACGCCACCAGCAGCGCGCCCAGCACCAGGTACACGATGTACGCCGCCAGGGCGCCCGCCAGGAGCGCGCCCGGCCGCATGGCGCAGCCCGCCGAGCCCCCGGCCGCCCCGCTGACGTGGCCCCCGCCTCCGGGCCGCCCGGCGCCCTGCTTCAGTTCCGGGAGTGCTCGAGACGCGGCCACCAGCGCCCCAAAGAGGAAGAAGAGGAAAAAGGGGAGGGGCGGGGGTGGAGGAAACTGAGGCACGCCCCACCGCCAGGTGCGAGCACCGACTGGGAGGAGCCCGGCGCTCCCGGCCCCGGGAGACCCGCGGGAAGCGAGCGGTGGGGGGTTTCTTCCTCTCCTTCCCTTCCTTCCTTCTCTTCCTGCCCTGAGCCGCGGCTCCCTATCCCGGTGAGAATCCGAACTCTCTTTTCCGCTTTCTGACGGAGGAGTCGCTCCCCAACTCTACCTGTCCAACGCGCACGGCTGCAAAGATTGTACGCCGCATCCGCACTGGGGCGCGTGGCTGAAGGGACAAGGAGACAAACTGAAATCCAGCCTTCGCTCCATTCGCCAGGTGTTCTCTGGAGTGGAGCTACGTCCACCCGGAGAGGACGCCTAACTCATGAAGGGACACCACAGGGCCAGGTGTCACCTGTGCCCTCACGGACAGAGTGGGGATCCTTAGCTGTTCACCCAGTCTTTGCTCAGCGCCTGCGTTGTGTTTGGCCCTTTGCGGGATGATGCCGGGGACACAGCAGTGACCAACACAGTCCTGGACCCTGCCCTCTGGGGGCTCCCAGCACTTCAACAGAGTGACAGCCAATACGGTCAGGGCTGTGAGGAGGGAAGCATGGGCACAGGGACAGGGACTGAGATGGGGAAGCTTAGAGAACTGTGGGACCCAGAGAAGCCTAGAGGAGCCTAAATTGACCCAGTTTAGGGAGGTCAAGAGAGCTTCACCAGGAAGGGAGTGTCTGAGCTGAGACATGAAGGATGAACAGGAGTGAGCCAGGTTCTCTTTCCCTGGCAGAATCACAGATATACACCTCTGTTTAAGGAGAAATTTTTCCTTCAGTTTCTCCTGTACTTTTCTTCCACCCTCCTCTGTCTGTAACTCGTCATCCTCCCTGACAGCTTTCTGGAGGACAGCCCAGAATTCCAACCACATGTGATTGGCAGAGGAGTGGAGCTTGGGACCCAGCTCAGACACACCCCAGCTGATTCTATTTATAAAAGTGTGGCAGTTCTTAGGGTAAAGCCAACTTGGGGCTGCCAACCCTAGAAGAGACACCTGATAATAAAAATAGTAACAGTAGCTGCCAGTGATCAAAAGCTTATAATAATGCCAGGCCTTGTGGACACATGGGCTTGTATTGACTTCTCAACCCCTTCTATATTATTGTAAATTTGAAAAAAAAATAAAATAAAAAAGCACAATGTGAGAAATGTGAATTTTACTTTTAGCTGGGGACTTATTGAGGAACAAAGCTTGAGTGACATCCTCTCAGCTCTGAGGAACTGCTGCAAAGAAGTAGGGGGAGAGGCCAGTATACACATGGTTAAGGGGTACATGCAATCAGGCACACATCTCCTTAGAAGGTTACTGTTAGTCACAAGGAACAGCTATCTTAGTTAATAATTTTAGTATGGGAAGATGCAAGAATCCACGTTCATAAAAAATATGTCCTGAAATATTTCTAACTATCTAAGGGCCTATTTTCCTGGAGCACAGAGTGCCTCATCCTGATCTTCTCCCTGAATTCCTTTTGGGGTATAGGTCAGCAACTACAGTGGCTAATGACTTGATTCTTGTAGGACTGGATGGTGGGTAATTTTTTTTGTTTTGTTTTACATTATTCCCATTAAACAGATGAGAACATTTAGGCTTAAAACTAGAGTAGTCACACAATCAGGAAGGGGTGAACATGAGGCCAGCAGGAAGCCAAAATCCCTGCTTTATTAGTAAAATATATATAATAGTCACAGAAGAATTTAGGAGAGAGAGAGGGCTGAAGATGAGAAAATGGTGGTGGAGCCCAAAGCACAGATATTAAACCAGAGACACAGAAAAGGAACAAGGGTACCTCACTCACAAAAAAAGGACCGCAACTTAGCTAGGACTCATAACTGAGAGACCAGAACAGTCTTCAAGGTCCCCAGAAAAGACAATGTCTCAGAGGAGGAAAGGGAAAGCCACAGTGATAAAGTCAACTTGCTGACATCCTTCCGGAGTGCTATCACTCCCCATAAGTCATTTCTACCATTATCTTTGCCTGAGATAACTGGAGGAGACTGAGGGACAGAGAAGGGGAGGCTGAGGGGGAGACAAAGGGGGTGACAGGGTTAGATAAAGGGGATGACTGAGGGCAGAGACGGGAGAGACTAAGGAAGCTTGGTTTTCAGGGCTCCTCGCTTGCAGGTGTGCCTGTATGTGCTGAGCTGCTGGGGGTCATAGAGTGTTTTTGGCAGTCCAGGGAAACCAGACTGCAACACAGGAGCATTTTTATGAATTTCTAGGGAAATGTCTAGGGTATTGTTAAAAAGAAAACCACAGACCCCAAAATGGCATGACTCATGCTAAAGCCCATGCCAAACTTAGATTTAATACCTGACCTAATAGCAATTTCCACCTTCCCTGGGAAGGTAATCTTAATCAGCCAGTCTAGATTTTCTGGTCAGCGCCAATGAGGTAATCTGCCCCGTGGGCCCTCTCCATCTCTGCCCCTCCTCTACAAAGGAAGAAGAGGTATTCTACAAAATAAACCCTTATCCTCACCCTAAAAGAAGGTGATCTCTGACCTGAAACAATTCTTTTATTTTGCTAATAACTTTCTTGCTCCACCCTCCTCTTACAAAAACCCTGCATTTTGTACAACTCCCACTAGCTCCTTTCTATTTACTAGATGGGATGCTGCCCCATTCATAAATTGCTGAATAAAGCCTATGAGGTCTTCAAATGTATTCGAACTTTATTAATAATAAATTATAATTAGTTTTGTTTTTTAACGATCTCGAGGAAAGACACCTGGTTCTTCCCACACCTAACTTGTTGGATGTCCTTTTCTCACTCTAAATAATCACTTTAATACCTAAAGTCTGCCAAAATTGCATAAGCGCTAGGGCACGCACAACTCCATTTAGCCCCTGGGAAACAAATGGGTCTCTCCTCTCCTGCTCCACATCCTCCTTGGGCTCCCCAGTGCTCTAGGGGACCAAATTGAGCGTTGGGCTATAGAGAACTCCATTTCCCATCGGCCTCTTCGCTCAACACCTACATTTCCGGTCCAGCACGACACCGCCTACTCCTCGGATAGTTCCCAGCTCCGCCTTCCTGCCTCTCCTGCCCTGACTCGCGCCTTACGTCACCAGTCTCCGGTCCTCGCTTCTCACTCACCGCCAACTTGTCTAGGCCTCCGCGAGAGGGCGTGGTCTCTGCACGATCGTGACGCCCATTGGCTGTCGTGTCTCCGGTAGGGCGTGGCTACGGGAGCCGGGCGGGCACATTTCGAACCGTGGCTGGGGCGGCGGCGGCGGCGGCGGTGGCGAAGGATGCACCCAGGAGGCTTGGTGGCGGCGGGGACGCCCCGGCAGCGTAAGTGGCGTACGTGGCCGGCCGAAGAGATCGGGAGGGCGGGGCGAAACGGGGACGCCTCGACGGTTGACGAGGTCGCCTCAGGTCGGAGGTCACGAGGTCAGGGATCTGGATCTACGAGGTGTGCGCAGCGTAGGGATGCCAGGTCCGGGTAGGGGGCTCGTTGGGCTCGATTCTTCTTTTCTTTAGGAAATTCCTTTAGAAGAAAACAAGTTTGGGCAGGATATTGTGTGACGTGTAGAAAAACGCGACTTTCATTCATTTGTGTTAGCCGTCATTCCGCTCCCCCTCCTTCCGTGGCCTCGGGCTCTCTTCCCCACGCTCCTTAGGATGGCTTTCATAGCCCTGCGTGATCGCAGAGGGCCGTGTTTACCCCTCATTTAAGATTTGAACCTGTATCTGTTGTGTTAAGTCCCTTTCCCATGTCTATGAATTTTTATCCCTCTTTAAGTTTCTTTTCATCTCCGTGAGTTGTGTGCATCTCATTTATTCATTCAGCGTACCTTGCTCCAACTCCCTTGTGCCAGGCCCAGTGCTGGAATTTAGGTACCTGGTGGTAGTAAGCATAGCACTGGTCCTTGGTAACTTACAGCTCAGAGTTTAGTGGGAAGACAGACACTAAACTAGGAAGCAAACAAGCCAGAAAGATAATTTGGGGATATAATTAGGGCTGTAAAGGGAATAATCTGGGATGTGACTCAAAATACGATGCATGCATTCCTCCCTTCAACCTTTGTAAGATGCCTGGCTGGCTCTGTGGTGTGATGCTGGGGATACAGCTGTGCCCTTCAGTCCTGGTTCCTGTCTTCATGGAGCTATCAGCACAGAGTGGAAGACAGCAGCAGTCTATGGACTGTGGAGCTCTGATGAGAGAGTCGTGTAGTCAGAGGGGTCAGGGCAGGGATGGGAGAAACACAATCAGAGTGGTTCCATCTTGGATGGAGGTGTTATGTTAACTCAGATTAGGAAAGTGGGCGTGTCAGTGAAGCTTCCTGGGAGAGGTACATCCAATGATGAGGAATTAGCCATTTGAAGGGGATTTGTGGTGAGAGGAATAATCATGGGAGGCCTGTGCCAAATAAACAAACAGACTAATGAATACAGATGTAGGGCTTATGATAAGTGCTCAGAAGAGAAATAAGAACTGCCGGATATTATGAGAAAGAACAAGGCCAGGCTAGTGCTTTATATTGGGGAGTAAGGAAGGTCTCTCTGAGAAGGAATCTTTTGAGCTGAGGCCTGAGTGCTTATTGGCAGGTGTTGATTGTGGGAAGGTGTTCCAAGGTGATAGCACTGTGTGTTCAAAAGCCTGAGGGGGCGAGGAGCTTTGCAGGAGCCTGAGAAGAAGCCATGGTGGCTGGGTGGAGTGGTAGCAAACCAGGGTGATTGGCAGGGCTGGGTCATGCAGGCCCTCGTAGGCATTTGGATTTTATTCTCAGCATATTGGAAGCTGATCTTAGGCAGAGGGCACGAAATATCCTCTTTTGCATTTAAAAAGATGATTCTGGCTGCTGATAGGAAAGAAGATTGTTGGGGCTAAGAATGAACAAGGGAACCTGGTGAGAGGACATTTAAGTCAGGTGCAAGATGACAAGGTCTTGAAGGGAGAGTGACATTGAGATAGGGTGGGTGAGAACTAGCGACTGGCTGATTGGATGTCAGAGGTAAAGGCCCAGGGGCAGCCAGAGGGCAGTGCCAGGAAGCCCAGGGCACATGGTGGCTTAGTGAAAGCTGTGGGTGTGGTGAGACTGACCTAGGTAAGAGGCAGAAGAGAAGCTTAAAGGTAGAAAATTGGGTCACATGTTTCAGGGAGCTGGAGAGAAATCAGTGACTGAGAGGGACCCATCAGACTGTCAGCCCCATGAAGGCAGTTTTCCCCTTTTTGTTCACTGCAGGCCCTCGTAGGCATTTGGATTTTATTTTCAGCATATTGGGCGCTGATCTTAGGCAGAGGGCACGAAATATCCTCTTTTGCATTTAAAAAGGTGATTCTGGCTGCTGTATCTCCCTGGCCTGCAGCAGAGCCTAACACAGAGGTGCTCAGTCGAGGTTTGTGGGGCTCAGACAGGAAAGAGAAAGAGGTAGTAGAGTGTCTCAGAAGCCAAGAGAGCAGAGTTGGAGGCTGACACTGGGGGCAAGGGCGCCAATCCTGCCGAGGGCTTCAGTTGGAGGAGAGTGGAATCATGGCTTTGGCCTGGTAGTGCAGTGGCCTTTGAGGGGGCCAGGGAGAGCAGAACCCCAAATGCCAAGGGCTGAGGGGGTGACAGAGAGGGAAGAATGGCTGGCACCAAAGCTTCCAGGAAGCCAGCCCTTTGGCCAGAAGTGGGAGAGGGAAAAGGGAAGTGGTGCTTGAGGACAAGTGAGCCAGGGCCAGTGCTGCTTGCTTTGGGATTGACCACTTGCTGAGTCTGTTTTCAGGCCACAAATAACAAAGAGGAAGAAGTAGTTGATAATAGGTGATGGGATTGACCACGTGTTTGTGGGCCAGGCCAGGGGCTGAGCAGTTTATGAGTGTCACTTGGCCCCAGACTATTGACACCATTCTACAGAGGAGAAGACTGAGGGGCAGAGAGTCATGATGTGGAGCACTGGATTCCTCTCCCCCATCCCACTGTAATCCCACCACCCTGTTCCCACTATGGCGCCTGGCAGAGGAGGAGCTCAGTAAATGTTTATTGTGACAGCATTGCTTATAGGTTAGGGCCCTGGAGCCAGAGTGCTGCGTTCAAATCCACCCTCTTCATATTGTCCATCTCAGTAGACAGCACTACCATATACTCTATCACTCAAACCAGAATCTAGGAGACAGCATTGATTCCTCCCTCTTCTTTACCCTCCTCCAACCGAGCACACATCTGGCAATCCTGCCTCTCCACCTCCAGAATCCATCCAGAAGCAACCCATCCCCTCCCCACCACTGCCCCCCAATCCTACTCTTCCACCTGGACCACATCTCTCCTCCTTGTCCCCACCTCCCGAGTCTGTTCCCCACATGAAGCAGAGGGACCTTTAAAAAACTTGAAATTGGGCTCTGCTTCATGCTATCTGTCTGACTTTGGGCGAGGGCCCTGAACCTCTTTGGGGCTCACTTTTCCCGTCTGTAGAGTGGGATGATACTGTCAACCACACAAAATGGGCTGTTGTGAGAATTAAATGAGTTAATCCATAGTGTTTAGAACACAGCCTGGTATGTGGTAAGTGCTCAATTCAGGTTGAAATATTGTAATATTTAACTGGCTGGCCTGGGCTGGTCTCCTGCTCTGTCATTTCCTCAGTTTGGCCCTTTGCACAAGTCATTTAGCCTGTCTGAGCCTGTAAATGGGGACTGGCATTTATTCATCAAGTTTTTAATCAAGCACCTACTCTAACCCTGTTCTAGGGGCTAGGGCTTCAGCCACGAACAAAACAAAGATCCCCATCCTGGGGGCTCACCTTTGAGCAGGGGAGACAGACAGCAAACAAAATAAATGAAATAGCCAGTATGTCAGTTGGTGCTGAGTTCTATGGATATAAATGAAAGGGAGTTGGGGTGCCACCAAGGAAGATGCAGTTGTAGACAGGATGACTGGGGCAGGCCCCACGGAGCCAAGACTTGGAGGAGAGGAGGGAGCCGTGAGGATGTCTGGGGGAAGAGCCGGTACTGGAACCACCAGTGCAGAGACCCTGAGGTGGGAGTGTGCCCGGTGTGTTCAGTGGCACTGAGGCCCGTGCAGCTAGAGTGGAATGAGTGAGAGGGAGCACGAAGAAAGGTATGGATAGAGACCTTGTTTGTGAAAGGTTTAGCACAGGGTTTTGTGCGCAGTGAACCTCAGTACATGTAGCTATCATCATCATCATTATTGTTATTTGGATGGATGGATGGATGGATGGATGGATGGCAGAGGCCACCTGCACTTGACTAAATGACCCATCTACCATCAAAACCAGTGCTCTACTGAGACAGGAGCGGGAGGGAGAGCTCCTGCAAAATGAATGAGGCTCCCACCCCTCTTTCCCTGCAGCCTCGAAACGGAGGACCCCTGTGTCCCAGCCAGGCATGGCTGACCCCCACCAGCTTTTTGATGACACGAGTTCAACCCAGAGCCAGGGCTATGGGGCCCAGCGGGGACCCAGCGGCCTGGGCTACCCTGCAGCCTCCGCCTCGCCCCAGGCAGCCTTCCTGGCAGATCCTGTGTCCAACATGGCCATGGCCTACGGGAGCAGCCTAGCCGCACAGGGCAAGGAGCTGGTGGATAAGAACGTGAGTGGGCCAGGCTGGCAGGGGTAGGGGGCGGGCAGGGGCTGTGGGGCCAGGGCTTCAGGTTTGAGCTCTGCCTCCCTAGATCGACCGCTTCATCCCTGTCACGAAGCTCAAGTATTACTTCGCCGTGGACACCATGTATGTGGGCAAAAAGCTGGGCCTGCTCTTCTTCCCCTACCTGCACCAGGTGAGCATCGCCCCCTGAGGGGAAGACAGCCTCTGGGCCGGGGTGAATCACAGGCTGGGGCAGGTATGAGAGGCAGGGCGGGTAGATTCGCCCCAAGAGGGGGCCTGCTGGCGGGGCAGGAGGAGCCCAGTCCCCAGTCCTGCCTGCTCCCCCCACTCTCCCCACAGGACTGGGAGGTGCAGTACCAGCAGGACACACCAGTGGCCCCCCGCTTTGACATCAACGCTCCTGACCTCTACATCCCAGGTTTCACCCCACCCACCACCACCCGGTGCCCTCCTCCCTCTGGGTGGGCTGTCTCAAGCAGAGGTTTAGGTGCCCGGAGGCCCAGGACGGTCCTCCTTCTGACCAGTGTCTCTGTGTCTGCCTCCCACAGCCATGGCTTTCATCACCTACATCTTGGTGGCTGGCCTGGCGCTGGGGACCCAGGATAGGTAAGGGAAGCCTGGAGTAGGCTAAGTGGTGTGGTCCTGAGGGGCTGAGGGGCAGTCAGGAAGGTCTCATGGTTTCCCTCTCTCAGAACAAACCCACCGTGTTCCCAGTTGGCCCAAGACAGAGCCTGCGCTATCACTTTCAGGGTCACCTCTTCCCTCTCTTTCCCACCCATGTGTGGCCCATCCCAACACCCTGTGCTGCTGACTCTAAATCCATCTTTCTCCTTGGCTTCTCCTATCTGTCCTGCCCCGCACACTCCCTGCACCCCAACTCCAGCAGCAGCTGGGAAGGTCCTGTTTGAGAGGAAGGTCTGGCCATGTCCCACCCTGTTTCAGAAGAACAGCTAGCTGTCCCTAGCCCCTCTGTCCCCAGACAAGCCTCAGCTCCTTAGCCCAACCCTGCCCTCCATGCAGCCTCTCTCCGCTCCACCATTCTGGTCCTCTTCCCATTCCTCCAGAGGGCCTGGGCTGCCTCCCTAGGGCCTTTGCACATCCAGTTCCCTTTGCTCAGGAATAAGTTCCTCCCTTACACCTGCTGAGCACCTGTTCACTCGTGGTGTCTCCACTCTGATGTTACTTTCTCAGGGAAGCCTTCCCACCCTCCAGCCTGGGTCAGTCCCCCACCCCTGCCTCATAGGCCCCTGTTCATTTCCTTTGTGTCATGGAAGACAGTTGTCATTAGAGTCAATTAATTATTGAGGCAGTGGGGATAAGGCAGAGACCAAGGTCCTTCTTCCATAATCAGCTCCTGATTCCTTCAAGCCTCAGCTCAAGTGTCGCCCTTGTCTCTGACACCCCACCCCCAACTGAGTCAGGCACCTCCCCTGCCCTGTGCTGCCCTGATCCAGCCCTGACCTCTCTAGGCTATTACTGAGGACAGGTCTGCCTTTCCTGGAATGGGATTTCTGGGAGGCCAGGGCCCAGATCCATCTTGGTCACTGCTGGGTCTCCAGCCCCACCCAGCGCAGACTATGCCCAGGCAGATGTTCAGGGAGGGTCTGAGCCAGCCTACTGAATGACGTAGCTTGGGTCCCGGCAGGTTCTCCCCAGACCTCCTGGGGCTGCAAGCAAGCTCTGCGTTGGCCTGGCTGACACTGGAGGTGCTGGCCATCCTGCTCAGCCTCTACCTTGTCACTGTCAACACCGACCTCACCACTATCGACCTGGTGGCCTTCTTGGGCTACAAATATGTTGGGTGAGTACCCCTCCTGCCTCTCCACTGCTGGCCCCCAGCCCTGGGGCCTCTACCTCAGACTGGCCTTTCCCTCTCCTTCTGCCCCCAGGATGATTGGCGGGGTCCTCATGGGCCTGCTCTTTGGAAAGATTGGCTACTACTTGGTGCTGGGCTGGTGCTGTGTGTCTATCTTTGTATTCATGGTAAGCTGGGGCTCAGCGGAGGGTGGGACTGAGGGCACAGGCCTCCTGGACAGAATTGGGGGTCCCTGGAGGCATCCAAGCAGAGGGTGTCAAGTACAGAGTTTAGACAAGAGCCGCATAGTTGAACAGAGGAGTCCTGGAGTGGCTATCCTAGCCTGGGGGTCCGGAGAGCTTCCTGGAAGAGGGGGTGCTCAAGCTGGGGCCTGAAGGAAGAGGAGGAGCCAGCCAGGATGCTACAGTGGGCACTCAGCCTCACTCCACTCTCCTCACATGGTGGGCTTTCCTACCAGAATTTCCTTTAGGATGAAGAGTTCAGTACCTGCGAAGTAGCTTCTCTGAGAGTCCTTCCAGCTGGAGTGGAGGTGCTGGTTAAGAGCACTAGGCTGCATTGGGGTTTGACCCCAAGCTTTGCTGGATCCTGGATAGACTTTGAACCTGTTTCCCCTTTTGTGAAATGGGGATGATGATAATTGCACCTCAGGGTACAGGAGGTTTTAGTGTGGATGTATGTGAGGAGCAGAGAGCAAACCTAGAGACTGGTGGGCTTGATCTACCCCTCAGGTAAACTTTGACTTAGATGTCGTTATATTTAAAAGTTTAAGGGGAGTGGGGGGAAAAAGGCATTTCTGGTTGAAAAACTTGTCAGAGGTCAACACAAGGAGGTAGCAGCAAAAGGGCCAAGCCTGGCCACCCCCTTCAGTAAGGGTATTCATATGAAGTCCCCCCACCTCACTCACTTAGGGGCCTCACCCTTGAGTTTGGAACCCTCACATATTCTCCCAAGGCCTGGGAAGGAGCAGGCCTTTACTATGTGCTAGGAAATTTGGGGGAAACAAAGGCTCCCCAGGAGCAGAGACTTGAGGCAAGCTGCCCTATTAAGGGTAGAAAAGCGAGTCTGGAAGGATGGCCAGGCTCAAAGGTGAATCCCCTCCCCACCCAGATCCGGACCCTTCGGCTGAAGATCCTGGCCGATGCGGCGGCCGAAGGCATCCCGGTGCGCGGGGCGCGGAACCAGCTGCGCATGTACCTGACCATGGCGGTGGCGGCAGCGCAGCCCCTGCTCATGTACTGGCTCACCTTCCACCTGGTGCGGTGAGGGTGGCCCCGCGACGCCTCCAGCTGCTGCTTCTGGCGGCCACCGAGCTGCAGCCGCTCATCTCCCGGCCCCTTGCCGGCCACAGGGTCCGCCCCGCCTCCCGAGACCCTCCCTTCCCTTCTCGCTGAGGTGCTGAGATCTCCAGCTGCACAGGCCGCCCCCCACCCCCCACCCCGCAGTGCGGCCACTGTTTCAGAAACAATAAACCGTGATGGGCACGGCGTGAGCTGCCTCTCCTTGGCGCGCGGTGCCCGGCAGGGGGCAGTCCGGGCCCGGAGAGGGGGCAGGAGGAAGGGGACAGGCGGGGTTGGGGACGGATCACGGCGCCTCGAAACCGGAAGGCAACCTGGAGGCCGAGAGGTTTAATGAGCCCCGCCCAGGCCCGTCAGTGGGGAGCCTTCTTCTTCCCGTCCTTCTTCTTCTCGTCCTTCTTCTTCTCCTTTTTCACCTTTGGCTTCTTGACCTTGCCCGGGGCGCTTTTGTGCTTCTCCGAGCCGGCTGTGCCGGGCTGTGGGGTCGGGGTGAGGACGGTGGGGGTGGGAGAGGAGAGAGGGTTCCGCCAGTGAGACGTCTGCCAGAGTTGCGGGCTGGGACTCTGCCCCCACCTGGGGTGACAGGCACCCGCTGGAAAAGGGAGAAGCCTCTCACCTTAGCCTCATTTTCCGAGTCGCTGGAGCTGCTGCTGGAATCGGAGGAGCTGCCGTGGCCATGGCCGTGCTGATGCTAGTTGGTGGCGTGACAGTTAGGCCGGAGCCCCTTACCCAGTCCCCAAGTCGGAGGCCCCAGACCTAGCAGGGGCCTGGGGTCAAAAGCAACCGCCCCTGGGATGTGCCTGGTTGTGAGGTGACTTACCTTCAGGTGATCAGCTGACCCACCGGGAACTTTGTGGGGGCTGTGCTTGGCATCTCCCATGTGGCCTGCTGCCTGGGGCTTCTTGGAGGTGGACTCCACAGCTGCGGAGAGGAGAAGTTGGGTGGGTTGGTGCCCACGCAGGGAATGCCCCCTGGGAGGCAGTCCCTGGGCTTGAATCTGGCCCTCTGCCCCTCAAGCTTCCAGACTCCCCAGGAGCGCACCTGCTGACAGGTCGAACTCCATGGTGGTAAGTGAGAAAAGGTGTGTCTGCAGGGCCAGAGGGCCCAGCAGTGCCTCAGGGCAGGGGGAGGGCCATGGGGAGGGGCAGTGAGTCTGCCTATGGAGTTCTGAGGAGCTCCACCCTAACCTTTGTTCAGAGTCCTTAGTCCTGACTCACAGCCCCTCCCCAGCACCGCCCAACTTGTCCCTGGGAAATGGGGAGGGTGGACAGTTAACTACTATGTCCCCCCCCCCCCCCCAGTGAGCCTTGGCAGTGGAGTTGGGGCTGTGTGGGTGAGGCTAGGGAAAGAATGTGTGGGCCAAGTTGCAGATTTCTGAGGAGGGTACTAGAGCTGTTACCTGCTTCCCCTAAAAGGGTCAGATCCTTGTTTTGAAGAAATGAGGGAGGGTGCCTCCCTGCGTCCTCTGTACTGTGGTAATCCTGACACTCCTTGTGTACTGATTACCTGCCAGGCTCTTGTTCCAGAGGCTTCACATACATTAACTCCCTTTAACAATGCCTCTGGCTTGGTGAGGAGCAGTGCCTGAAGGAGTGAAAAACATGAACTTGGAACCAGTCTGCTGATTTGAAGCCCATCTGTATTATTTAGTAGCGGGGTGATCTGGGGAAAGTTAACTTCACTTCTCTGTGCCTCAGATTCCTCATCTGTAAATGACAGCTACCATATGGGGTTGATATAACAATCAAACGAATTAAGTTTCCTAGAACCTGCCTGCACACAGTTACTTACTAGGAGTAAATGCTTATAAAATAATGTTTGCTTTTCAAATAAAAGGTAAGTATGGTTACTTTCCCTATTTTGCAGATGAGAAAACTGAGGAACTAAACAGTTAAGTAAGATGACAAGGGGCAAATGGAGCAATGAACAGGCTAGAACTGGGATTCAAACCCAGGCAGTGTGCTTCAAGTCCAAGGCTGTGCCTGGCCCCTCCGTCTCACCCTGCGGGCACTCAGCAGAAGGGGCAGCCAGGCCAGCCCACCGTTCCCTCCCCACACTGGGCTGGGCCCCGCAGGCTCAGGGAAGAGCTGGGGGCAGGGAGGGCCTGCATCACCTGCTCGCATTGCTGTGAGGCTAGGTGTCCTTGGGAGTCCCTCTCCAACCCAGTCCTGCCACCAAGCTGTCTGCCCTTACCTGCAGGAGTGGCACAGGAGCAGGTGGCTGAGGCCTGGGGCTGATGATGAACGTGCAATAATTGGCCTTGTGCATTCAGGTGCCTGCTCCAAAGTCCATTCCTTATAGGAGCCTGCCCTGACTGCTGGCTCCATGGAGTCCCATCACTCTGTCGCCTTTGCCCTGCTTGATGGCCAACATAGCCCAGGCTTACCACTCCCTGAAGTTATCTCTATTCTAACTTATTCTTTCAGGATATATTTCTTGAATACCTACTATGTGTCCAGCATAATTCAAATGCTGGGGGTACAGAGGTGAACACAACCATCAAATATTCCAGCCTCGTGTAGTTGACATTCTAGTGGGGGGAACAAAGCAGAATGTACAGTGTGTTAGAAAAAGCTGGAAACTAAACTGTCCAACGGTTGGTGAATAGATATACAAAATGTGATATATCTACACATATCATGGAATACTATTCAGCAAAAAAAAGTAATGAACTCATCCATGCTACACCATGGATGAACTTCGAAAACATCATGCTAGGTGAAAGAAGCCAGATGCGAGAGACTACATATTATATGATACCATTCATATGAAGTATTCAGAAAAGGCAATTATAGAGACAGAAATCAGATTAGTGGTTGCTGGGAGCTGAGTGTAGGAATGGTGATTAGCTGTAAATGGCTGTGAGGGATCTTACTAGTAGAAGGGGATGAAAATATTCTAAAACAGATTTATGGTGACAATTGCACCATTTGGTAAAATTATTTTAAAAAATCACTGAACTGTACATTTGAAATAGGTGAGTTTTATATAACTTATAACTCAATTTTTAAAAAGTAGTATGTACTGAGAAATACAGCAAGAAAGGGGACTAGGTAATAACTATGTGGTATGTTGAGGAAATGTTGGATTTCAGATAGTTATCAGGGAAGCCTCACTGAAGTCTTTTTTGAGTAAAAATCTGAAGGTGAGGAAACAAGTCATGCAAGCATATGGAGGCATATCTAGGCAGAGTGAATAACAAGTGCAAAGGCCCTGAGGCAGAAATGTTCCTGTGTGTTGGAAGAACTGCAAGATTAGAGTGGCAGAGAATGGAGGGGGAGAGGTAGAAGAGGAGGGATGGGGGAAGTGTCTTGTAAATCAGAGATCTTTGGTCTTTACTCTGTGTGAGAAGAGGGGAATGATGATTATGGTTTTGCTGACAACCACATACAGGATATGAGAGAAAGTGCCTGTCTCTCCTGGCGTAACAAGGGTGTGGACTTTATTGCTTTGCTCAGCGCCCAGAACGGTGCGACTCAGAGTTGGTGCTCACTATCATCTGGTGAACTGGGTTACCTGATACCAGGCAGTGGTAATGGCAGGTTAGAGCAAGCTTAGAGTGGCTGTGAGTTTGTGTTCTGGAGGCCAATCTGCTTACAGGTCTCACTCTACCCTTTACTGCTCTGTGGAGCAGTCACTCTGGCCCTCACTGTCCTCCTGGCAAAAGGAAAACTTATCTCATAAGGTAAATGGTTTTGCAGAGCCTGTCTGGGACAAGGTAAATAGATGCTCAATAAATGTCTGTTTTTATTATGATCCACAAACACAATCTCATGATTCCTCATGAAACCAGCAATAGGCCCCCCATGTTATATATGAAGCAATTGAACCCTAAAAGGTACAGGAGGACAGTGGGCCAGTAGGGTGGGGGGCAGCAGTGTGGGATCTTCCAGACCCAAGACGAAATAGCTCTTCACTGCTAAGTAAGTGGGGTGAGTGAATGCGTCCGGGGAGAACTGGCCTGGTCCTCCAGACCCCCACCTATCGCTCCTATATATTTAGGATGTGGCAGCTTTCACAGAGACTCTGAAGACAGAGGCTTAACAGGAGAGCTTCACTTTTCTCTCACATGAAAGCTTGAGCTTGTGGGAGACCAGAGCAGGTGAGCAGGCAGCTCCCTGAGACCATCCCAGGACCCGGCTCCTTCTGTCTGGGTACTGGACATCCCTCCAGGAAAAGAAAGGGCAAATGGAGGGCACACCACTTCCTTTTAAGGACCCAACCTGGAGGCAGCACACATCCCTTCAGTAAGGACTTTAGACACCTAGTCACATCCTACTGCAAAGGAGACAGGGAAATAGAGTCCCTAGCTGGGCAGCCACAAACCTGGCTAAAACCTGGGGACTTCTATTAACAAGAGGAAGAAGGGGGAAATTGGGACCTGGAAACCTGTCTATCACTACTCCTTATTGGTGGCAGTGAGTGTCCCTTACTCTCCTACTCTGGAAGGTTTACAAATGGAGGAGAGATTAAAGCTGGGAAGTTGGACATAAATGCTTGGAAGAAAAATATAGATGTGAGCCCCTAAGACAAGGGCATGTCCATCTGCTCTTTGGAAAATGAGTTCTCTGCCATTCAGTGCTTATCTCCCATGGTTAACAGGAGCACGAACAGTGGCTTATGTCTGTCTTCCCAGGCCCTGCCTGCCCTTGGCATCTAATGGCACTGCCCTCCCCTGCTTGTTTCCTCATTATTTCTGCCTAAAATGACTTGGTCCTAAGGGTACAAGCAAAGTCTTCTTTGTAGGAAAAAGGAACTTGTGTTCCCAACTGACCTGTGACACCGATGTCATTCACTGCTACATCAGCTTACCCTTTCTCCAACATGTCACCAGTAGACATTCTACAGAGGGTCACTCCAACCCTCTCGTTTTTACTTAATCACTGCAATTTAGGAAGAGATTTCTGGATGCCAGCTCTAGTGGCACAGGACCGAGAAGCAGAGTGCTGGGAGACAGTCTTCTGTGGCGATCCAGTGCTCCTACATGTCTGAGGACCGACATGACCAGTTGGAAGAGGAACTGCTGAGGCCCGGTTTCATCTCCTTCCTGAAGCTTGCATGACCACAGCACCCCAGTTCTATAAACATCATAATCCCTGTTCTGGGATGTTTCCTTTGAGCCTAACCACATCCCAGGAGATAGCTGACCTTAAGCACACAGTATGCAGAGACTCAGTTTCCTTTCCCACAAGACAGAAATGCTGCACTGAGCCCTGGATGTTCTGGAATACTAATCACCAGAAAAATCTCAGCAGAGCATCCTTTGGGAGGTGCCAAGTTGCTGACAGCCCAGCTAGGGAAACCCAAGCTTGGCCTCTGCCCAGCTGACTGTTGTGTCTGGGATTTGATTTCATTCTATTTACAAGCTAATAAATTAGCCTTGTAACTGTTTCCAAAATGCTGGGAGAACCCTTGAGACTCCTGGGTCAGAGACATCACAGCAAGCAGCATAAGCATCAACATGTGTGTTGACTTCCCCTGCCCCTGGGAGCAAAGCAGAGGGTCCAGATGGACCCCACACCTGCGGTGGGTGGCTGCCATCACAAGAGGGACACTGAGCATGGGAACCTGCCACTTTACAGCAAGCAGCAGGCAGGCCTGCTCTTTGTCCTAGAGGGAACCACTACATCACTTCATCTTTCAAGGTGCTCGCTGCAAACCCAACCCTGAGAAATGGCCCAGGGAAACAGCTGCCAGGGCTGTGCGGTCTTGGTACACCCAGCAAGACCTGTAGTGCACAAGACCCCCACGGAGCACTCTCTCTCAACAGTGCACCCCTCTTGGCTTCTGGTGAATTTTCGCGTGAGGATGCCGTCAGGGGCTTGGATTAATCTGACAAGAGGCCGGGACCAAATTCACTCAGTTTGTCTCATATGGCATTTAGCTAGGACCAAGAGGCAGTGACTCCTGTTGATATAAGGCCAATCTGCCATCCAGGATCCTGGACTCATCTAGCTGTGAACAATCAGGGCTGATTTCAGACAGCCAGGATGTAATAGGCCAGTCTGTCATCCATTAGGACCCACACAAGGGAGTTCAGACCAACCTGCTGACCTCTGGTGCCACTGCCAATAATTGCAAGGTCCAAAAGTAGCCCTCAGGCCCGATGGAGAGACATGGTGACTCATTCTTTCCCACATGAAGGCTCAGAGTACTGGGCACAGGACATGATTTGTTGTTAAACTTGACTTGGAACACCCCTGCACTGGTTTGGGTAAGCCACATGGGCAGCGCCACTGAGTAGATGCAACCTCAATTGCCATACATGGCATAGCCCAGGGCTGCGTGGGCATAGGAAGTGTGTGATTATGTTATCAGCCAGATTAAAACAAGACTGAGCAGGTCTAAGCATTTGTAAAGGTCTAGGGGTGGGGCCCACACTCAGGCCCGCTGCTGGTGGCATCAGGCGCAGCAGACTCGTTCAGGACTGGCCGGGTCTGCGGGTCACGCTGCCAGCTGCAGGTGCCGCAGGGCTCAGCTGGACCAGGTGCTGGATCTGGAGGAAAGAGCACTGGTTGCTCCCCCCCTTCCCCCTCACCTCCTGGAGTCGGAAGTGTTCCTTCCCCAAGTGCCAGGTTGTTGCTCTCCCTCCGAGGACCTGCAAACCAGTGACTCTGGGATGGGAGTCATCTTTGTCATGACCTACTCACACTCAAACCTTTTGTTTGGAAGGATCAGATGTGAATGGAACAAACATTTTTACAAATTTATAGAGACCATGTGGGCCACTGTAGGGAGACCTGGCAGGCAGAGCACTCAATGACCCAGTGGCTGTTGTCTTCATGACCTGGGACTAGTCGTCCGAGAAAGAATGTAGGGGGCTGAACCAGTGTTAACTTTAATCCGAGGCCCCTTTCTAGTCGGCTGCCATCAGGAGGGTGCACCAACCAGGTGTGCCCAGGCTTGCTGTTAGGGCAAAGATGCATCATACACAGGAATGATGAGGACAGAATTCCAAAATTGTCAAAATAGTCTGTATGAGTCCCAACCCCCTTGACCTGACCTTTACTCAGGAGATAGTCCAGAGATAATCCCTTTCTGGTGATAGCCACATTCAGTGACCAAACTGCCTTGCTTAAAGTGTGTGGACCAGGAAGAGGCAGAGTGAGCTATCTTTGTTGAGTCGATTTTTTAAAGTCCATTTCACCTCTAAATGCTGTCAGCAGCATGAGGATGACAAAGGCCGTAAAATGTCCATTGAACACCTTGGCTATTGGCCTATTGTTGGGTAGCCTTTGTAACAAAAAGAGGAGACCAATGTCAGCCTATAAAATGTCCAGAAAACTGAAAACATGGCAGTTTAGTTTCAGGGGCTACAGTGGTGTGGCAAAGAGCCGACCAGACTGGAACAGCAGCATCCTAACCTGGGAAAGTACAGAAGCGAGACACCACTGGCACACCAAGAGGGCCCAAAGGTCCCATGCTGTCAATCTGCCAGGAGCAAGTGGGGCCATGGGGCCTCCCAAACCATGAGATAAACAGGACAAGTTTTGGCAGAAGTGAGTCACAGAGCCTAACTTCTGCATTAGACACACATAAAGGTACTCTATGAAAAACTTACAAAAGTTCACCTGGCCTTGATGGTGTTAGAATTCACTTCATGATCTTCCTTCTGCAGTAGAATTATTTAAAAGTGATTCCCAACAGTTTCTTTTAAAATCTAAACACACTACTTTTTTCCTTCACATGACTAAGGTATGTAGGAGAGACAACTCTTGTTCAAGTAGGCAGAGAAACACGAAAGGACACAAGTGGACTTGAGGGTTGCTCATGGGATGGCAGGGTGGGTGTAGGGGAGAGCCACCAACTATTGAGGAGAAATGAGGACACAGGTTGGTGGGCAGAGGCAGACACCACATCTATGATCTCATGTGACCCTCACATCCACCCATCTTACAGGTGAGGAAACCAGAGGCTCAAAGGAGTTAAGTGACCCACCTGCTGTTGCACAGCTGGAGAGTGGTGGGTGGGGAGTCTCCTCCCAATGCCTAGGCCCACTTTCCCTGGACCACAGGCTCTTCCAGAGCACTGGGAGTCCCAATTTGTCTGAGATACAGCAAGTAGGTTTCACCTGCTCACCAACTTGGCAGGGAGAATGCCAGAGTCCGTGAGCAACGTCTACCATGGACCACAGAGGCTGGGAGGAAGTGGATAAGGTATTTGCCCAACTGCTTCTAGAACAGATTTCTAAGCCCTAACAGATACAAGTCTTTCCCCCAACGTACAGGCATTCCTGAGATACTGAGTTCGTTCCAGACTATCATGAGGAAGCAAATATCACAATATAGCGAGTCACAAGTACTTTTTAGATTTCCCAGTGCATGTAACAGTTATGTTTATACTATACTATAGTCTACTAAGAAAGCAACTGCATTATATCTAAAAAAAAACCCCAATGTATATACCTTAATTAAACAATACTTTATTGCTGAAAAATGCTAACCATCACCTGACAATGCAGGGTTGCCACAAACCTTCAATTTGTAAAATTTAAAAATGTAGCACCTGCGAAGCACAGTAAAATAAGGTGCGCCTGTAGAGAATGTGGCCTTTTGACCAGAAGGGATTTCCATGAAGGTCAAGGAAAGGAGGGCTTATTGTCTTTTTATTCCAAGAGGCCAAAGCAACACCTGAAACTATCATGTCAGATTGCATGGGGCCCACAGCCTGGCCCAGCACCTCCACCCACTCCCGGGCTGGGGCCCAGCCTTCTGAGTCACTGAGGCGGGTAGAGGTCCCAGGGCACCTGCCTGACCCCTTGGGTTGCCCAGATGCTGCTCCGTGTTTTAGGAGTACATGTTTGGAAGAAGAGCGAGGAGAAAAAGGGCTTTGAGAGCCTAAAGACAGGCAGGGAACATCTACAGGTAGGCAGCAGAACTAGGACTAAGCTTGGTGGTACCCTGTTCCCATTTCAATAAAGGGACATGTGGAAGGCCTGAGGAAGATGGCAGAGCTGCAGGGAAACTTGAAAATCATGAGTGCCAAAGTGGATCAATTAAAAAAAAAAGTTAGTACGGTGTGACCAGAATTTTTAAAAAGTGAAATAGAATAAAAACAATCAGAGCTTACCACAGGTGGGAAGGCTAAATGTTATTGGTGAAACTTTATGGGCACTCAGCTGTAATGAAAGATGTATTTCATTCAAAAAGATCTGAAAGATGCTTTTTTTTTTTTTTAAGGAGTTCATTTCTAGAAAGGGGCATCTCATGTAGTGTCCTGTGGTAATTATGGTAGAGTTTAAATTAGCAGTCCTATAAAGAAAGAAAGCACATGCTGAAATTTATTTTAAAAGGGAAGGCCCTTTTTATTAAACTTGTACATCTTACTTTCTTCCTTTCAGAATCCTAATAAAAAACTTATGCTTCTGCTTACTTAAAAAAAAAAAAAAAACAAAGGAAACTATTAAAGCATCACTTTTGTGATGGGAAAGGAGACAATAAGATTCAACATATGTGAAGAAAACTATACCTGGTGCCAAGAAATAAATCGAAGAGGAGCTGACTCCAGTCGAGGGCCAGACCACCTGCAATGCATGCACCCCTTATCTAAGAGGATTTCCAAAGCAAACCCACCCCAGGAGACCAGGGAGCAAGCCCTCTTACCTTGTGAAGTAACAAACAAACCAAAAACTCTAATGATCGCACAAATACAAATCAATCACTCAATTTGAAAAAGTACACATGCATTCGACACTTGTCTCCCCTCCCTTCCCAGGTTCTCTTCATCAACAGCGGGTGGAGGAGGGCAGCCCCTTAGAGACAGGGTGTTCACAGGACATAAGTGTTCTTCACCAGGTGCTCTTTGTCGTCCCCGGAACTCCAGACGGTGCGGAGGGTGCGCTCCTGGTTCCTCCGTGCCACCCTGATCAGGCAGACTACGGAGGCTCCCAGCAAGAGGATCAGGACCATCACGAACAGCCCTGCCAGGACCACCACTGCAGATGAGAGAGAGGCCTCAGAACCAGCAGAATGAGGCAGGCAGCAGCCAGAGTGTCCAGGTGGGCTCAGGGTGAAGACCAGCAGCTCTTGGACCAGGTGTCCCCCCGACCCCAATCTGGGAGTCTGGAGAACTGGCACTGCCTGCCAGAAAGTCATCAAGGAGAGTCCCTACAGTCCTGAGAAGCAGGTTCCTGAAAAAAGGAGGCACTATGCTACGTGCACACAGAGAAGCTATTTGTATTCCTTTTTTTTTTTTTTTTTTTGACCAGAAACTCTCCACTTCAACTCTCTCTTTCCCTACCACCTCTCAGGGGATTCAGGCCAAAAGATGCACACTAGGATGTAAAAAGCATACCCCCTTCCCTTGCCCCGACCAGCCACAGAGAAAGATGTGGCCCTGCAGGTGGCTGGGGTGGTACCTGTGGAATGAGGGAAGGGAGACAAGAGGTATTGGAAGCAGGGCCAAGAGGGGACGCTCATGCTCCTAATTACCCAAGTAAATTTAACAGTGGTTGCCCCAGTGCAGTCCCACTGGTCAGTTACTATGCTTTTTTTTTCAGGTGTGGATCCATCGAAGGAATGTAGCCTCCTGTGGCAGCTACCTGGCTCCCTCTCCCCGCTTGGCTGCAGAAGTGGACAGCATCAATCCCCTCTCCATCTCCAACCCTCCAGACCCCCATGCCTGGGCAAACCAGGTTCCAGCTTCATTCCTCTTCTAAAGCAGAGCAGACACATAGGTCAGGCCTGGGCTCCTTAACAGGGAAACAGGTGGAAAGAGGCCAAACCAGTGTGGCAGGTCTTTTGTGCAAACACTACCATCCATGCATGACTCAGGCTCAGAATCAGAAACAAAAGCGAGAAAAGGCCCAGCCTCCTTGTCAGACCAGACTGCTCAGGGACAACAGCACAGACTAGGGCCACACTCCGCCCACACACAGTAAGGGCTCGCCATCTTAATTCATGTCACCCATGACCAACTTTGTACACCCCTCAGCAGCAAAGCTCCCCCCAAACCTGGAGACAGTCTCAGGCCCATGTAGAGCAGGTCCCTGCACAGCCAAAACAGTAGAGTGTGTCCTCTAGTCACCCCCAGGCTGCCTGGGCAGAGACAGCCTCACCCCTAACCCCTGTTTATGTACACTGTATGGTGGGACAAACATCCACATGTTCCAAGCTGCCTAGCCATACTCGTGCAGAAACATGAACTTTCTACCAAAAAGATGTTTACAGTGAAGGATGATGTGTCCAAGACAACATGAGCCTGCAAAAATACAGCCAAAGCTTAGTCAAGGAAGGCAGGTAGAGGTGGGTAAAAGGCTGTTTACCTTTAGTGCCGTGGGGCAGGGCAGGATACAACTGCTTGCCTGGAAGAAAACACACAACCCCGAGGTCAGCTCTCAGGCTTCCTCCCTTAGAGCTGCTCACGCCCAAGGATTCCCCTCAGCCCTGTGCCTTCACAGGGGCTCTTTCTGAGCAATTTCTTCCAGCTTTTCTGAGGGTCTTGAGGCCTTGCCACCTGGTGGGGATCTAGGACACATCTGCCCAACAGCCAGTGCCAAAGCCCACCCTTTACTCACTAGGAAGCCAGAGAAAGGTAGAGCCAATGACAGCATTTCTAAGTCCTTCATCTTAGGGATGGGGAAATGGAGCCCTCTTGGGAGGGCTCATTCGCCCAAGGTTGTTTCCTGGATTTAGGAATCAGGCAGACTCACCGAAGCAGCGCTGCATGCACTCCTCCTTGGAGGGGTAGCTGTTTTTATTGCCCCGGCACCCTCCGTAGATGAAGTTATCACAAGAGTTCTTCTCGGCATTAAAGTACCAGCGTGGGAAGGCTGCACGGCAAGGCCCAGTGACCGCCTCAGCAGTGCAGTATTCTGGGAGTGAGACAGCCCAAGGAGTACAAATGAGTGGGGCCCAGGAGAGGTGAACTGAGCTAGAATGCTGCTGAGCAGCCACATGGCTGCCTGCCAATGGAGGAGACATCACTGCTATAGAAACTTGTCGATTACAGACGTGGCCAGTCTGGCCCACATTTTCAGGTATCTTTCTCTTTATAGCCAAACTAAACTGTTATGGAGGTTCCTCTGCATCAGGCACTCTTGTAGGCACTTTACACGTGTTAAGTTGGTCTCTGAAAGGTCTGAACTAGGCCCCTCATTTCATACTCAGGGGCTCTGAGGCAGAGCTATACAGTAAGCTGCCCACAGCACACAGCTGGTGGGAGGCAGAGCCTGCACACCAGGCTGCCTTGTAAGCACAAGCTTCCTGAGGGCATGCTGTGGCACTTCCTGCTTCCTGCCACCCGGGGCATCCTCATGAGTCCTACCACCTGGGAAAGGCCGGGAAGCCTCGCTCTACAATGTCCTTAATGGAAATCTTCAAGTGTGTCTCAATTCCCAGCTAAGTAAGGAAACACATTTTATCCATATGTGAATATTTCTTAAAAGTTATACCTTCATAGTTGAAAATATCATCGGAGGGGTCATTGGAATCCTGATTTCTGGGAGCTGAAACACAAACATCCATGTCAGGGAGGCTGGGATGGACACAGGACACATGGCCTAGCCAGGGCTGAGTGTAAAAGGGCCCACTCTGATACCTGGAAGGAAAGGAGTGGAGCCCCCCTCCATGGGCAGCTTTGCTCCATCAGCTCCCAGTCCTAATGGGCTCTACTGCACACACGGACTGAATACTGGATGGGGAGTCCTGCCTGTCACTTCAGGGGTTGCTATGGAATCTAATCCCAGCCATAGTTTCTGGGGTGATGAGGAAGACCAGAGGTATTCACTCTCTGGCACAGGGAGGAGGCCCCTTATTCTCTTAGGGAAATTGTCTTCTGAAACAGGATGAAAACCAGAACTATTATGCTGGTACCTCATGGCTCTGGATGACTTTGCAGAGGCAGCTCGAGAATAAACGGTGAACCCAGGGAAAGCAATGGCCAGGACGGGCACAGGATTCCTAGCCTGGCAAAACTGGAAAGTGACTCTACCCTAACTCTCAGCATTCTGCAAGTCGGCCGACCACTGAGCTAATAAATGCTCACTCTCATGTGGGCACTGATGGCAAAGGACTAGAGCCAAGGCTGCAATCAATGCATGGCCACTGGCTGACTACGGGCCATCCTCAAATGGGGTAGGGGCAGATTCCCTCCCTCCACAGCAGGTCTCGCCCAGCAGAACCCACTGCCTGGGGACTAGCCTTTGAGAACGCTGGGCTGGGCTTGCTAGTACATCTGGACCACTCACCCCAGGCTCCTGATGCAAAGTCCTTTAAGCATAAAGGAGGAATGGGGCAGCTGCTGTCAGCACTACAAAGCAAGCTAACACAAAGCTCGAGATCAAGGACTGCAGTGGGAATTGGAGGCAGGGGTGGCAGAGGACAGAGGACTCAGCACAGGGAGGGAGACGACAAGGACAACAGGAAGCAAAGGAGACAAAACAGGCAAGGAGGTGGGACAGGGCAGCGAAGACAGCACAGCAGGAGAGGCCAGGGGACTTGAGGCCAGCCCAAAGAGAAGGAAGGGGCCTGAGCCCACCTGACAGCAACCACAATCCCGTCCCCCAGGAGGAAGCTGAGGTCAGCCAGGAAGCTCTGTTGAATCCCTCAGCCCTCTTGTCTGCTGGACAATATGAACTCCCCAGTATAAGGAGGCCGGCAAGAAGCCAGAAGCTGGCAGCCCAGGCAGAGCCCCCATCTGCCAATTCTGAGTAAATAGTACCAGGAGATGGAGGCCCTTATACAACTCCCAAAGTACAGATGTCCTTTCATAGTTACCCATCTGGATGGCCCTCATTCCATCCTGGGTCTTTTTAAGAACCTACCACTTGGGACAGAGGAATCTGCTCCATTCCTGCTGGTGGCTGGACCATCAATGGTGTTCTCTACAAGGGGACAAATAAACAACACAGTGAGAAAGCGTACATCCAAGACTGCTGATGAGACAAAGCAAGCTGCGTCCCTGAGCAGGCTTGGTCCTGTGTGCCTCTCACAGCGATTCCCATTTCTCCTTTATGTGGGCCCTTCAATGCACACGCTGGACCACAAGCCCACCAGAACTTGGAAAATAAGGAACCAAGACTGCCTTGTGGGCTAAACTTTAAGATCAACCAGCTTGGGAATCAGAGCAAAGACATGTGAAATGACTTTATAAAAAGACAGAATGGCTTCCAGGGCCAAATAACCTGGCAAACTGTATTAACTCGCCTAATGAATTGAAAAGTGAAGGGGGTGCCCAGCAGTGTGAATGTACTTAATGCCACTAAAATGTACACTTAAAAATGGTTAAAATGGCAAATTTTATGTTATGTATATTTTATCTCACACACACAAAGTTAAAGGGGTGGGGTGGAGAGGTTAGCCAGTTAAGGAAGTGCAAAAAAGGTGGTGCTGGCAAGGTCCAGGAGGGTGGGACCCTCCCCTATGGAGAGGTGTGGGGCTGGTCTAACCTGACACCATTAAACATTTCTATCACAAACCAACTCTCCTAGTTCTGCCTCTTTCCTCATCAAGCAATCTTCTGGGAATCTGGCTGAGAGATTTGCCTACATGGACTAAAGGTGTAGGCACAGAGATGTAAGTGTCTGGTCTTTCAGTGATTCTGGTTCTCATTATAATTAATTAATTAATTATTAATAAATAAACTGGCATTCTCGTTATCATCTGGCTCCCCAGAGCCTGCCTGCCTGGGGGAGAATATGCTGCCAAAGACTCCAGTGACGAGCTGCCCTGGCAGCTTCAGCTCCTCACAGGCTCACAAGAGAACGCCTCACGAGCCGTGCAGTGGAGCCAGGCTCGGGTGCCAGCAAATGAGCCTTCTGAGACCTCGAGGCTGGGGCCAGACTGGCTGACTTCTAGGGAGACAGCTGTCTGCCTTCTCCCAGCAAAACACAACACCCCGTGGCCCCTTGTAGAGACATTCTGTCCTAAGGCCCACTGTCCACTGCTTGTGTTCTTACAACTTTCTCCCTGAGAAACCAAGGAGTAACCAGAATGGCATGTACATCTGCTACTGTCAACTTTTGATTGGGAAAAGACAGAAAAGGTGGCAAAAATATCTCCCCTTAATTCCTCCCCCGACACTGGATCATAGCTGATGACAGAAAACTACGTACAACAAATGGTATTTTTTTCAGTCACCATGTGGTGAGGTTGCCAGTTACCCCCCTCAAAAGATGAGGGACCCACCTGTACGATCCAAAATCAACACCAGCCACCTCAGCTCTCCAAACACTTGTTGAGCGCCTGCTGGGCACCAGGTATACAAAAATCAATAAAATGTTCCTCAAGGCACCGAGTCACTGCCGGGCTTGTATGCCTGCGCATTATGTTTAAAACTCAGGTCACAGCTAAAGCCACTGTTGTTTTCCTCTCTTTACACATGACTTTAATAAGCTTATCTGACTTCTGAATGCAGAGCTCAAATCCAAGAGAGAGTTAATATGTGAGGAGATATTAAAACTCGACAAGCATGCAGGGCCCATCTCTGGGCACAGAGGACACCAGCACATCCCGACACAGAATCATAATCCAGAGTCCTAACACTGATGCCAAGCCATCAGGAGAGGATGCATCAATGTAACAATGCTAAGAAAATCATCAATGAAAATCTTTAACAGTTTGGCTGGCCAAATCCTTGGGTCTCTGAACACTTGGGAGGAATCAGGCCCCAGAAAGCCAACATCTCATTGCCATCAGGTCTCAAGGAGTTCCCCAAGGCTCTGTTCAGAGCCAGTGTATACTGCTGTGGGGCTTTAGGTTTTTATTTCAACTGGGAGGCTCTCAGGGTCAATATTATCTTGATTCCACAGAATCCTCCCCTAGTGAGGGCTGGGAGAAGGATGGATTCCAGGAAGTATGTTCTATTTTTAACGTGATTTGTAATTTGGCTGGCTGGGTGACCTCCTCAAGTCATTTAACTCAGAGGTAAAAAGAACCCAAATGCCCAGGAAGCAAGGCGGCAACCCGTCTGAGGGGACCTGGAGGACTCTGCTCATGCCAGGTCTGGCGTGGGACTTGCACTCACTAGTGGGAGAAAGGAAGTCGAGGAGAAGATGCAGTCCTCCCCCGGCTCCAGTCTGTGGCCTACTCTGCCCTTTCTGGGAAGAGGAGGGAGCGTACCGCCGTGAAACCACTGTGTGGGTGACATACACACTGTGCCTGTTTCTTCTGCTTTTTAAAATACCTCCCAGGTTCAGCCATGAGGAACTAATGAAAAGCAAAAGGCATTTACATCCCAATTAATAAACTGCCTCTAGATAATAAAACTTCCCCAACTAGCACTGTCTTACCTGTGACACCAGCACATTTTGCAAGACACTCCTCCTTGGTCATATAATTATTGTCATTCCCTTCACAGCCTCCATACACAAACTGCTGGCAGGATCTGTCAGTGACATTGTACCACCACCTAGGGATGGCGGCCCGGCATCTTCCCACTATCTTTGAAACTTGGCAAAATTCTAAAACACAACGAAACAGAGACCAATTAGCTTGGCAGGGCAATCCTGGAAAGAGAGAACATGCACAGACCTATAGGAGGTGGCCCACAGTTTTCCAGAGCCTTAAGATCTAGCACTAAGTTCCAGTGAGCTGTGTCTAAAGTGTCACCATCAGGCCTCCTTAGCGATTCCCTCCTCATACAGGAAAGAAACGCAACATCTAACAACAAAGATACCAACCGACCCAACTAAATTGAAATTCAGTTGCATGTTGATTTTGTCCCTGCCCTCATTATCAAAGACATACACATCCAGCATAGAAATAAGGCTTTCAAAGGCAACAGAACAGTCTGTAGGATCCTTTTGGATATGTGCCTGTCTCCCCAGACCAAGGGGAGCTTAGCACTGAAAGGCCAGAGCCGGCGATGTCAGGTCAGGAAGAAAGTACTGGTGCTCTTAGCAGCCCCCAGAAGGACCTTTCTGAAACTTCCCTGTCCACTCTCTGCCAGGGTAGGCCACTTCATAGTCAAATTACCACAAGCACCTCAGAAAGAAGCTCCCTAATGCTAGCTCTCCCCACTGCCAAACCTCCAAAGGCAACTCAGGTCACTCCTTTGCTCCAGTGTGGATAATGGCTCCTATCTGAGCAAACCAATATGGGCCTAGGTTTCAAAGTGTCCCAAAATCTGGCCCCACTCTAGTACACGGGAAACAGAACAACTATGTTATAAAATTCCAGCCAGATACATCTGCATGCAGAAGGCCTTTCTCTTTAAAAAGGACAGATACACAAATACTAGAGGTATCACCTGCACTAGAATGAGACTTTCGCCAGGAAACCAACTGGAAAAGGGAGTAACCTGACCATGTGATTCAGCGTCTGCTCTGCACCACCATATCACCCCTCCTGGGACCACAAGTCCACATCACCTCTCTATACTCTGGCCTCCATGGATCTCTGCCTTCTGGCACAAGGGCATTCCAATCTGCGTGGGGCCTAGCACAGGGTGCTTGGTAAACATTTCAAATAAAAACATCCCAGGGCCTTACACGTGGTTATATGCTGTCATTTACTCCTCCTTAGTTGTTTTCATGTTTGCTAGGTTTACCTCACCAACTAGGGGATGCCTTTTGAAAGCAGAGGGCAGAATTTGTGCTTCTCTTGTGTCTCCCCAAATACATCACAATGATGGGCATGAAAACAAATGTCCACAAAACATCTATCTATGGACAAAAAGTTTGGTACTATGCAAAATAAACAAACACCCCCAAGGAACTCCCACACACACCAATAAATCACAGGTAACTAGTACAGCAAAAAAAGCACACTCTAAAGTAAAAAATTCTCTTGTTAATTTGAAAGCAACCATCAGTTAAATCACCAGTTAAAAGTACCTTATCTGGACACTTCATATGAATGCAATCATACAATATGTCCAGGAAAGGCAAAGCAACAGAGACAGGAAGTAGATTAGTGTTGGCCTGGAACGGGGGGGGGGGGGGGGGGGGGAGTGACTGCAAATTGGCATAGGGATGGATCTTTTGGGGATGGTGGAAATGTTCTAAAATTGGAATGTGGGGATGGTTGTACAACTCTGTAAATGTACCAAAAGTCATTGGATTGTATGCTTAAAACAACTGATTTTATGTATGAAAATATTTAATAAATCAGTTTTTTTTTTAATAGGGGTAACTTTCGTCCGTATAACACATCAACAAGAACCAGCTGGGTGTGCACCTGGAGCAGGGACTTTGTACTATGTGCCAAAGGTCACAAAACATACACAATCAACAAGGCCCAGGGAAGACATGGCAAGAGAGGAGTCCTCTGGTGTGTGATTCTGTCCAACCCACACCACTGTCAAATGCCAGAGGCAGCATTGCTAGCAACAAGACAAGATGGAGAGGACCCACACAGGATCCACTTACGACCTCAAACTGAAAACATCATCAAGGCAAGGAGTGCCCAATGCTCCTGAGGTGGAACAGCCCATCCAACGCCCTGCCAAGCTGAGAACGCTGGGGATCACTGACTCCTTTGTGGCCTTGCTTCCTGAACAGCTTCAGGTACAGCCTTTTTTTAACAAGAAAATCTGAGGGAGGAACTGTACACTTTAAATGGGTCAACTGTATGGAATGTGAATTATGTCTCAATTGAAACAAACACCTGAGAGGGGCCAAACGAAGCTCAAGGCAGCCAGATGGGAACCGCCAAATACCACAGCAGAGAATGCAGCAGGGCGATCATGGTATAAAGGGTGAGAATTCAGTGGCTTTTCAGAAGCAAGAGTGCCAGATACACACTCTGTGCAGGTATAGAAGCCTGAGGGTGTATAAAGAGGAAGAGGGAAAAAGCTTATCTAGGGATGGATGGCAGTTACCTTGGTGAAGTCAACACTGCCCAGAAACTGGCCCTTATCTTTATGGGCTCAGACAAATACTCTGAGTGCCTCTGCGCTCATGGGGCATGAGGATGCTGATCCCTGCTAACAAAGTGCACAAGAGGATACTGAGGAATTAACTGTCAAGCAGGCTGGATGTGTACGCTATCCAGCATACTGCCTCAGAAAGCAAGGTGAAATGGAGCAGGTCACTTGGAGTCAGAGTAAGGAAGTTTTCTGTGGGATTTCTTGTGAATGTCCTCTCTATCGGAGCCTACCAGGCAGACTACAGTGCTTCAGTCAAGAGAGCTCGGTCAAGGTCTGCCTCTGGAATACTTCCTTCCTGACTGCCACTGCTGACCACTGCTTGCTCCTCATTGGAACATCCTTCCTGCAGATGTGATGGGCCCCTTCATCACAAATCCTGTGGGCCTGGGAGGCCACTCTGTCTCGAACAGCTGCTCACATCTGCTCTTAGTGATCACACACTGATCTCATAGCTTAAGTTTCAGAAGCAGCCTTATTTTCAGGTCCCTTGATAAGCGTAAAAGAGCTCTAAGTAGTAGGTTAGTTGGCCAAAGCTAGGTTCAATTAAGATGAAATTTAACCACACCCTTACTGTGTCAAGACAGTCCTCTCTGTGAGTGTGGAGGCTCCCTGTCAAATGGAGAAAAGTCTCATTTTGTTACATGCTTCTACTAACTAAATTGCTTTTAAGCCTCTATGATTCAAATTTTTACGCTCTAGGCTTATGAGAGTGAACTCATGAAAAAGGATTTTGTTTTAGTTTGCTTGTTTCAAGGGAGAGAATGTTTCTTTAGGAAACACAGGCCACATATTCTTCACCTCACTCCACATAACATCAATGCATTTCTTCTTTTGTTGTTCTCCAAAACATTTGTACAAAAAGCCAGAAATACTTTAGTATGTAAGATGGCTTCCATGACTTATCTATCACCTTCCTTAAAAAAAAAACTTAAAGAAAATAAAATACCATACTTTGGTAGACACAGCTTAAAATCAAAATGAACCAAAATGCAGAGTATGATTTATTTCTTGACACCTCATTTTACTGCCTTCACTAAGCCTGACGTGAGGCACATTATGTGCACTATTTCTAATAGTCACAAAACTGTGAATCATGCAGTAACAACCCCCTTTTACAAAAGTGAGGACCCTGAGGTTTGGGTGGGTTAAGCTAAGCAAACAGCAGTGCTGGATTTGAATTCATATTGGTCTGATCAGTGAGCTCCAGCATAAACATAACAACCCCTTGGATGGAAAGAAAGAAAAACCCACCACAGTGACAGGCAGGAAAAACATTCCTCAAGGATTCATCAGAACTAGAGGGCTCACCAAGGCCAAGCCCTCTGCTGGGTCTGTTTACAGTCACACTCAGTGACAGTCACTGACAGCACCACACCAAAGAACTGGCCGAGGCTGAGGGGGACTTGGCTGGACAATTTTCAGGAAGTTGTTCCTTAATAAATAATTATTATTAAGAGATGACAAAATTATATATCGGTCTTGGAATAGTTTTGGGAAATAACCATGAAAATATGTTTCAAGTCCTATTTGTATGCTCACAAATGTTAGTGCAAAATTAAATGCATCCTATAAGTTTTCAAAACGCAGAGTAAGGAAAACAGGGAAAAAGCTGAAGGGCACCAAATTTGGTACAATCGCTTCAGAATACGTAAAAATGCAATTCCTGCCTTTAGGAAACAGTAACATTTTTTTCTCTTGGATAAGCATTAGAAATGGTTAAATTCATATATTATCTGACATATGAACCTAAATTACAAAACCCTGGCAGGTGTTTTGAACATCAGCTATTACAAAATAGCCAAACAGACTGGTCTTTGTTATAGAAAACAGGTTTCTCTGGTTCTGAAGTCACTAGAGGTTTACCAAAACCAGCCACTGCCTCAGACAACTTCACTCTGTACGTAGTTAGCTGGAATGATCTGCTGCCACCTTCTAACAGGGCCACCACAGAAATGTTAAGCTCTCAGGCACTAACTTTATAGGTTTAAGAAGATGGCATCTAATCATTCTCCAAACATGCACAACTGTAGCAGCGTCTATTGAAAAGTTAAATGAAATGTTTAAAATATTATGAAAAGTACAGAAAATACCTTAAAATGGGTGTATCTACTCCGCTTTATCAAATTCTAACATTTTAAAGGACCAAAACATGATAGAGCCAAAACCTCACGTCAGTCCCACCTGTTCTGTCTCCTCCAAATTAACAAGTACCTTGCACTTAGTGTTTTCTTTTAATCATGTTTTTACACCAATTCAGAGTAAGTTTTTAAAACAAGCAAAAATAACTCTCCTAGGATTCTAGTCTACACTTTTTATTCTCATGGGTCCTAAAAACTAAACACCAATTTCTTGCCTCACTGTATCCTAAGAAAGCCCTGGATCATCTCACAAGCTGGAGCCACTCATCGAATGGTCCTCCTCCTCCTTCTCCATCTGTTTTCTCTAGAGCAAAGGTCAGTAAACTTTTTAATGACAGGCCAAATAGTAAACAGGCAGTATAGTGCAAAATCATGCAAAACAATGGGGAAAATTATGACTGTTTCATGATCTTTAAAATTCTTTGCTAAAACATTAAAAACCGTGGGTTATAAACATACAGAATAATTAAAATAAAATGAATATTTATTTAGTGCATTTTAAGTGAAAACATTAGAAACTTGAGAATTGAAGTGCTTAATCTTCTTTGTAAATAACTAAATAAATTACCAAGACTAATCTGAACAGTGCTTGTGAAGGTCTTTGTCATATATTTATGATACAGAGCAAGCATCTTTTCAGTTCACCTTAGTGGTTCGGATCACCTTCTAGGTTTGGATCAGCTTCCAATATTTTATCCTTTGCCCTTTCAGTGCCACAGAATTGCTCTGAGAGTTGCTTGACTCTGTAGGTTTTTGCCAGTGTCCATGGGAACATCAGCCTTTTTGTTACAACCACTTTCCTCATTTCTATGGATAAGCTCCTCTAGCTGCATATCAGTCTCTGATGGTGGCAGTGCCAGCACTCCCACAGTGAGCTCATTCTTCTATCTCCATTTATATGCAATTTGAATTTCACTTCCAGCGTTTTCTCTTTGCTGCACTTTCGTCTTTTTTGGCCATTCTCTTCTATCGATCAACCATTTTTGTAAACTGTCACATGCATGGGGAAACAAGAAGGCAACACAACTACATGCTTTGCTGTGTGTGTATGAACCGAATCGCACATGTGCAGTGACCAATCACCATGCGTATGTGTGATTTAAGTGATTTGTGACTTAAGGGCTAGAAGCTGAAACTTGGTCTGTACTCAAGTATTCACAGTTAATATACTGTAGTAACTGAAAACTGTGCATGTGGAAAATCATGCAAAGCAAGAATTTGCTTTTATTACAGGCTTCATACATGAAAGCAGCCAGAGGTAATGACCAAGGCTGTCATTCCAGTAAAACTTCCTTTCATGTAATTTTTATGTCTTAAAATATTCTTTTGAAGGGGAGGGTATAGCTCAGTGGTAGAGAGCAGGCTTAGCATGCATGAGGTCCTGGGTTGAATCCCCTGCATTTCTGTTAAAAATAAATATATATTAAATATATAAATATAATTAGTAAACCTAATTACCTCCACACACAAAAAATATGTCTTTAATTTTTTTCAACCATTAAAAAATGCAAAAACCATACTCAGCTTGCAGGCCACATGTAGGCAGTGACCGCAAGCTGCAGTTCGCCAATCATTTCTTTAAAGAATGTTTATAAAAACACCCTGCTCAGATTTTCCACCCCCATCATGTTGCATAACTCAGAAAGTCCTATATGTGTGGTCAGAAACTATCACATAGACTCCTAGGGCTCACATTTCTTATAACAACACTGACCACACACTCCTCAGGTTTTATTCTTTGCTAAAAACACTGCAGCACACCCTTCCACCACTAAAAACAGCTCTACTCTTTTCATTAAAACCACTTAGAATTCTAAGGATAATGGGCAAAGGGAAATGATTTGCTGCAATAATCCTCAGATGGCTGAAAATACTATCTGACAGACACACAAAAATAAGAGTAGAGTTCACTCCTCAGTATCAAAAAGCAAACAAGGAAGAGTCAATTAATTGAAGAGTTTCAAAGAACAGGGGTAACTATTACCACATCCACAAGGGTCTGGTGTGCACAGTTTAAAAAAGCTGAAAATTCACCACTAGAACACCATGTTCATGCTAGTGAAATAACTTGTGAGATATCCACATAATCGAATACTCAAGAGTTGTTAAAAACAGGCAAGTGTGTATGTACTGGTATAGAAAAGTGTCCAAGACTAAGAAAGAAAAAAAGCAAAAGAATGGCTTAAATATTATGCTCCCTTTTTAAACTTTTAATTTAGACACATGTATGAATCTAGCTTTAGGGAAAGAGACTATAGGAGGATGAGGCTTTTCCACGGTTCCTTTAGTACAATCTGAGAATTCTAATCTTACAAATACATTTTAATTTTTTTAAGGGCTTTATCTGGATAGTGGATTATGGTCATCCCTTTTGTTTGCTTAAATTTTTCAGTCAAAATACTGTAAACTACCTGGTAAATAAAACTGAATGTACTAAATTCCCTAGTATCTTGAGCAATACTAAGCAATAAGTATTTGGTGAATAGCTAATCTATGTAAGTAGCATAATCATATAATTTACCCTCAAGATCAAGACACTTTAGAGTGAAAATAGTTAAGACACTGGGACATATGGTGGCATAAACTGGAACCCTTCAAGGTAAACTGAGCTGAGTAGCCATCCTACATAGAAGGCACTCACTGTGAACGTGGTCCTTGCCCTGTAGGCACTCACAATTAAGTTAGAGCCACAAGACTGGCTTGGATAGAAGAAAAAAAAAATCACACAAAGTAAAGTATTATAATTACACCCTAAATTCAAAGGGTTTGTAAGCCATACAAGGTACAAAGGAAATGAGCAAAGATTCTAGTATAGGGGAGTGACAATAAGGAAGAGTCATTTAGCAAAAGTGTGTAGGGTAGAATAGAGGAAGATGTTCTAGCAAAGGACCAGTGTGTGCAGGAATCCCTGGCTGCCTCTCACTAGCCCGGTATTGGGATGGGAATGGAAGGCAGCTTTCCTAACCTCCCTGCACATGCACTTCATAACAAGAAAACAATAAATGCAACAAAAAAGGTATAAACTTCACAATAAAGCTGGAAAATGTATAAACCTGATCGATATTCTTCAATTCAGCAAGCCCCATATTCTGATTTAGGTGTGGCTAATTAAAAAACCGTAGATTTCAGAGGCTTGGAGTATCTATATCAGACTATTAGGAGCTTAGGAAGATAAGGCAAAGCTCTGATTGTGGACCCATCATATCTGCAACATAATCAGAAATACGTATTTAGTCCCTGCTCCTGTTCCCCTTCCTAATTTAGAGCTCCTAAAACCCTTGTAATTTCCTGAGTGCTGGAGCGTCTGCTATCCTAATATTTGTTCTTTGACTTGGGTTTCTGACAGAAGAACTAAAACCCTGGCAATATCTGGAGGGATAAGACTGTCTTTTTGTATGCTAATGATATAACCAGTGTCTTGGGTGGGAGGACCTAGAAAGCTTCTGGATGGGGGTTGGTTGTCAGAAAAACCAAGGCAAGATGAAAGGGCTGGAACTTTCAGCCCCACCCATTATCCTCCAGGGAGTGGGGAGGGATGGGATATTGAGTTAATAATCATGCCTACGTGATGAATCTTCCATAAAATACCCCAACCAAAGGCATGAGGAGAGCTCCTGAGTAGGTGAACACATCCATGTGCCAGGAGGATGGCTCACCCCAAACTCCACAGGGACAGAAGCTCCTACGCTGGGGACCCTTCCATACCTCTGTCTTCATCTGGCTGCTGTTCATTTGTAATCCTTTATAATAAACTGGTAAACATGTTTCCCTGAGTTCTGTGAGCCATTCTAAGCAAATTATTGAACTGGAGGGGGTTGTGGGAACCCTTGATTTATATAGCAGGTTGGTCAGAATGACAGGTGACTTGTGACTGGCATCTGAGTGGGGGAGGAGCAGCCTTGTGGGAATGAGACCTTAACCTGCAGGATCTGTGCTCACCAGATGCAGTTAGTGTCAGAACTGAGTTAAACTGTCAGACACCCTAATCCACCCAATCTGTGTCTGCAGAGAATGGCCTGATGTGGAAAAACCCACATATCTGGAATCGGAAATATTCTGTAGTAAACAGGAATTTTCTCTTTAAAATCCCTTTAGGTTAAAGTAAAAGCTGAGAATGTTAGCAAGAGAACTAATTTGAAGACATTATAAATGCAACTCAGCCCAGGTTGCAGTAAAGGCCTCTCTGTGTGATTTATATCCATTCTGGATCTAGTTAGTATAAAAGGGGTTTTTTTTTGACAAGTTTGCTAGCAAAATGACCCCTTTTGTGACATCTAGACTTTCGTTTCCTGCTGTGGAATGCACCATTCATTAATCTTGAGGCTATCTTGACAATGGCTTGTTTGGGATTGCTCAATGTCTTGAAATCACTGGTAAGTAATAAAGTGGGGAAATTCAGTTGGCTTTCCCTCCATGGGCCCCGATGAGATAAATTCTGTGGACCTGCAGATGCATTTCTTAAAAACAACTCAAATGCAAGGGACTTCTTGGACACACAGATCAATATCATTAAGAGTGTTGTGAGGATTAAAGGATTTTTTTCATTCTATTGTAAGTGCTTAAAACATTTGGCACAAAGCTTTAAATAAATAGTAGATACTATATTTTTATGAAGACCAGACTAATGCAGGAACAGTGGGAATGAAGTCAAAGAGGATGACAAATTTCACTACAGAGTCCAACTGAATGTGGTGACTGACAGGATATAGGGAATACTGAAAACCAAAAGCACAAACTCAAGCCAATGAGTTGATCAAACTAACTCAACCATCACTCCTTCCCTTTTTCTGCTGTACAACCACCTGCCATGGCTGAAGATACAGAATTCCTTAACTTCACCTACAGTAAGGCAATGGTAGACTATCACATAGATCAAAGTCCTGCAACACCACAATATCAGGAGATTAAGAGGTTAGAGATGGGAAGATAAGAAAAATTATGGCTTGGCTACCCATTTGGACTTCAAGTTACCTTTTCCTTAAGGAATGAGAGAATCTTCAAGTTTTCTGTGAGTGAGAGGTACTGAAGATCAGGAATGTGTTCAAAGTTAATTCTACCATGCCAAATTCCAAAGTTGACATTTATTTCATAATCAGTCTTATTTCAAGGTGATCTATAAATCCACCTATTCTGGTTAGCTGGATAGGTTCTACATACTTGAGGGCTTCTGTTTCTACTACAGAAAGCTACTAATTACCCATGTCCTCTAGTTTCAGGTGTCTGGAAGTTGTCATTAGGATAAGTAACTCAGAAACTTTAAAATAACCCCTAGGTATGTATGAGGAAAGAACATTTACAATGACAAATCCAACTTAAATTATAAGGCTCATAAAATCTTGGTGTTTTAGATATAAAATCTTGGCATTTTAGATATAAAATATTTAGACATAAAGGTTTACATTCCATAAACTGTCGGCACAAGGCAAACCACCACTGCTACCCACTGTCACCTCATATTCATCACTCAAGTGGGACTATAAATTCTACCCTTACCAAAATCCATAACTAGAATTATAGAAATCCATCTGAATAATTTGGAAGGAAACAAGCAGTTTCAAAGTCTTTCATGGAATTGTCTGTTAATTCACATTCAGGGGCTCTTAACCTTTTTTGAAATATAGAACTTTTTCAGAAATTGATGAAAGCTAATGGACCCTCTCCCTAAAGCAATGTTTCTCAATCTTTTTCTCACTCTCCCTAAGGTGGCTTTTTAGACTATTTTTCCTAATCAGCCCATTAAATTTCAATACCACAGACATACTGTATATCTGTGTGGCCCTGTAGGAGGTCACAAACTATTGTAATATCTAATATTTTTTCATCATCCCCCCACCTCCACAAGAACATGCCCTACCCTCTAAATGACCAACTCTGGGACACACACAAAGCACCACATATGAACTCAGGGATTTCAAATTAAGGGGCTTCTAAAGCCAGGAACCCAGGACTCTGTTGGTGAGATCCATCTCAAACATTCGCCCTCACCTCTAAAATGGCTTCCCAATAACGAAAAATGTGCTTCAAATAAACTTGAAGGTTAAGTAGTTCCTGGGCCTCAGCATCCAAGTTCCAGAATTCCTTCATAAGGAGTTTTCAAAAAGACCTCATCAGAAACAACACGTGAAATGACATTTGTGACTAGGAACACAGAAGGATGTCCATAATCCAGACACTAGTGCTTCTGGGGGTCATCTGTGAATTCCTCATTAGTCATGTGACCAGTGGACCACCAAGGCCTCTTGGGGTTAAGTCATTTCAGTGTGACCCCTTCAGGGTTCTCTCCTATCTCACACGAATCAAAGGCTACCTCATTACTTATTGCTCTCACTCTCAGAATAGGGCAAACACAGGTTTGGTTGACTAGCCAACTACCTGGAGGCCAGCCTGAGTGTTGCAAATGACTCTGAGGGTAGGTAAAATGAGAAACAGGTAGGGGGGTTGGGTGAAAGAGAAATCTGTTTTATCACAGGCTGAGCTCTCAAATGCCGACCTGGGCCAGGGAATATTTCTACTGGCAAGGGTCCACTTTCCCTTAGTGTACCTAAAGGCAAGCCCCTTAACGTTCTTTAGGGGACTGGCACTATTTGGGTCTCAAAGGCCATGTTTTCAGTACTAAGCACACAAACCTTACCTTACATTTCCTTATAGCACTCATCCCCAAATATTTATTCACTGTTCATTTTTGGGTTTTTGTATTGTTTTCCTCTTATTACACTATAACTGCCATGGATGGGGTGGGGGGTGTCATCTGTTTCCTTCAGTGCTTTGCTTCCAGGGTCTAAAACTGTGCCTGGCACTTGGTAGGTGCTCAATAAATATGTGTTGAATAACTCAGTGATAAATATTTCAAACTGTCCTGGAACCAAACTGTCTTGCCTGCAATTAAAACAAACGCCTCTCCTGTGAAGGACAAGGATACAAGATGCTGCCTTAGAGAACTCCCAGCTGATCACCAACACCAGCTACACTTCCACTCTTATCTGTCATCGTCTCTTTGACCACTCAATTTACCACTATCCATAGAGGTGAGGAGAAGAGAAAGGAATGATGACTAATAACATGCTTATTGGACATCTGCTGGAAAGTTCAGTCTTTCAGTCAGAGTTCTGGGGAAACTAATTAACCCAGGCGGGTTGATGCAAATGGACGATCACTTGAAAGTGTGGTGGAGGCTCTCACACAAATGCTGCCGCACTTGTCTCCAGTGGAAATTCCCAAGAACAATCAACAAAGGACTATGAGCCAAGGAACCATTAACACAAGTTATGATGCCCAAGGCCTGGCCGAAGTTACTGGCAGCAGGAACTACACTTAACTGACTGCTCCCGAAAGGAATTTTTGAGGTTCTATTCTGAAAAGGAATATATTACCCTGAAAAAGAATATATTATCTGCCCTCATATTCATCAAAATTATGTATTTGGGAGGCACTCCAAATACTAGGACTTATCACCTGAGAAGAGAAAAAAAAATGCACATTTGTGGCCACCTGAAAGGGTGTTCCCTAACAACAATAACATACATACACACAGTCACCGCACTGTACAATTTATAAGGAGCTATTATATTTTACTTACCTCTATTTACTAAATGGGGCATATACTTAACATGGGAGTCGTTAGAAAATACAGAGGGCAGGCCAAGTGAATAAACACAGACTGAGAAAGATGTCCTTTCCAAAAGAAGCACTCAGCACCAGCCCATGGGTACTATGTGGGAACACTGGCCTGGTGCTGCCAGATCTTCATATCTTTCAGGCAAAGCCAAAAATCACAATTTTCCATAAAAAATTTTCAATTCTAGAAACTGTACAAGTCACCTAAAGCCTGTTTGAGGCCTTGTGGGAACAGCCAGTCTGTAATCTCTACATGCATCCATGGTGGAGTGGAACTCTCCCTGAACGCTAGGAACACCCGGAGCAGTATCAGCTTTCCCCCACCTCCCTCTGAAGATGTCTGGAGTCAGGACACTGTGCCAAGCCTCCAAGTGTCCACTACATCCCTCACCCCTCCCTTTCTGCCCTCCACCACCCAGTGCCTCACCAACACTGTCAGTCTCGAGACCACACGACTCTCCTATCACTTGCTTATGACTATATCAGCCCCAGACTCCTGAGTCGCCCTTCATCCCCATACATCCTGTTTTGTTGCCATCTCCCTTCCCCCAACTCCTGGAGTCTCTGGTACTTATGACCTATCTTAAGCAAAACCTTTCATTCCCTCAATCTCTTCTCCGAACATTCTTGCCACTTTCTTACTCTAACTGAACCCAGCTCTCTGCTGAGGATATAGCTTCTTTTGGGCCCTTCCAGGTGAGTGCTGCTTCTACATCAGTCTCCCTCCACTCTCTCAACATCTGACAAATTTCGTCATCAGAGTAAATGTACCCCACCTGTGACTTATCTGCAGCCCCAGATCACTACTCCTCACTTCATGATTTTAGCTGCTGGCTCACGCTCACTCTCACTGCTGCTCCTGTCATCATTCTTGGGGATTTCCAGATCCAGGTAATTGACCCTCCAACCATCCTGGCCTCTTGGTTCCTAGACTTCCTCTCCTTCAGTGATCCTGTCCTCCCCTCAGAAGCTCCCTTCCACGGTCACACCTAGGCCTTTGTCTCAATAACTGCAGCCTCCTCAGAACCTCAGTTTCATGCATCTCACTCACTGCCCACTGCATCCTATCTTTCTAGTTCATTCCCTTCAAAACCTCAACTCCAACAATCCACTGGTCCTACCACCTTTACACCACCTCTCAGCCCCGTCATGTCTTCACACAGACTATTCTTTGACAGACCATTATGATCTCCCTCTTATACACATTCATTACGCACTCTCCCCCACCTCCACCATACTCATCTGGAGGTACTTGTGCAGCTGTGTGTGGCTGCAGAAACACCTCAACTCTTAGTGGATGACCTTGCTACCAGAGAAAAACCAAAGCAATCAGAAGGGGCAGAGAGAGAGAGAGAATCAAAACAACCTCCTACCTCAAATTAAGCTGTTGAAAGCTTTCAAACAAACAGAACTTCAGATAAGCAAGGGCATTAGTTTACCCAGCCAGACAGGAGTACTTCTGAAAGGTCAGTAGGTCCAGCCAGCTGCAGCAGCCGACAAAGCCATTGGGAACAGAGACGACCTCTGCAGCAAGACCCAGCTCTGTCACTACTGTGTGACCTTAGGCAAGATCTGTAACTTCACCACCACACCAGGTTGTTTCAAGGATTAAATAATGCATACGAGCTCAGGGTAAGCAATAGATGTTATCCCCAAACTCAGTTTTGATAAAATCCGAGGCCACGTAACTGGAAGGTACATCCTAACACAACTTCTTCCTCTAAAAAAGCCCAGAAGGGCTGACAAATTCCAGTTCAGATTGCAAGAATGATTAACACCTGCATTCTTAATTGCCGGTCCTCTGGAGCTGAGTCTCTCCCCACTGGCTCTTGTTTTTTGCTTTACCTTCCCCACTGGCTCTTGACAGCCCCTCTCCCACTGTGACTCATTTTTCCCTCTCTGCCTCAGACATAGGGAAATTAAATCTTCAGAAATCACCACTGGTGATATCTTGGTGCAGACATATCCAACTTTCTCTCTTTCCATCTAATATGCTGGCCTATAAAGCCACCTGGCTCCTGCCTACTTCTCCAACCCCACATTCTCCTCCAATTCCACGCCCCCAACACCTTCCGACTCCAGCCATGCTGGTTGTATTTTCCTCGAATACCACCAAGCTTGTTCCAGCCTCAAGGCCTTCATACTTCATTACTTCCAACTGGACACTAGTCCTCAAGGTCTCCATGTTGCTGCCACCTGCTCATTCTTCATGATAGAGGTCAGATGTCACCCTCCTCAGAGAGCCCTCCCCTGACCACCTGAACTAAAGTGGCCCCCATCATCTTACCTCATCCCTGTTGTCTACTTCACCCTGTTCAATTACATCTTAGTAATTTAATACTGTGGTGAGTGCTCATTATTTAAATGTTTACTCACTGTCTCTGTCTACCCCACTAGAATATAAGCTCCGTACATGCAGGGACCTGGCCTGTCTGAGTCACAACTGTTATCACCGCTGCCAGCACTGTCCCTGACACATAGCAGGGGCTCAATAAGTTTTGCTGAATCAATGAATTCTTCCTTCAAGAGTGTTATTTTCAAAGCCTGCTTGTGCTTAGACGTCTGAAGCAGTTAAGGTTAGACCAACACTTATTCAAAATGACCTTTCCGGCCAAACTTCCTTACACTGTAGAGGTTTAAATTGGGCCTTATCCTCCACCAGCCTCTAACGACCAGTCCAAAGAATCCAAGCCCAGCTTCTCAATGCCAATATTCTTATAAGGGGCTCCCACCCTTGCACCGTGACAAAGTGCCCCCCAATACTTCTGCTTTTCTTCGCCTTCCTTTGGGTATCCACCTTTCTCCTGGGAGGCGCTCTACTGCATATGAACCAGAAAGGTTTCTCAGGAGGCCGCTGTCCAATTTCCAAAGGTGGGGGAGGGGTGAGGGCCTCCTCCCTGAGGCTAAAACTGCCACCAAGTCACCTAATCCAAGCCCCGCCTTCTGAGGCAGTTCTCCCAGGACTTTCTTGGGCCCCGGAACTTTCCGCTGCCAGGAAGAGGCTGGTCTTCAGTTTGGCCCCTCACCCACTTCCTGCCACAGGAACGGTCAAAGCCACTCCTTCTAGGTCAACAGCCCTAGTCCCCTCCCTCCCCCTCAGGAAACTTTTCCCAGCCCGGCTCCTCTGTCTGTCCTCCCTCCCAGGGGCTCCCAAATCTCCTTCTCAAGGTTCAACCTCCCAGGGCTGGCTCCACGACACCCTCTAAGCGTCACCAAGTCGCTCCCAACTTCCTCCCCCGCCAAGTCTCCTCGCTCAGACCGTGCCCAGGCCCCCACGGACCCCAACTTACACCCCCGACTCTGCCCCTAACGCCCCTTCTTCGGCCTCTCGGCCCTCCACTCCTCCCGGGAGACCCGCCCCGAACCTCACCGTGGACGCCACGTTCTCCATCGGCCGCCTCAGCCCCAGAGAGGAGCAGCGATGCCAGCAGGGCGAGGAGAGCCCAGCACCGCTTCGGCCCACACAGCTGCGCCATGACGGGCTCCACCCGGCCGCCCAGGCAAGGCCGCGAGCTGCCAGCCGTTGGGGTCTCGCGATCGGGTGCGGGAAGACCCTTCCCGCGCACGCGCACGGGAGCGCCTCGCGCTCAGGTGCGGGCGTTCGCAGAAGGGTCCGCGAGGTGCTGCGCTGGCTCTCGCCACAGAGGAGGTGCCCGGGAAGCCCCTTTCTCGGACCTTAGGTGTGCGGTCACCCTGCCTCTTTTGCCCACGATGCTTCAGTCCGCTCCTCGCTCGCCCCCGACTCTCCCCCAGTTCAGAACCCCGCTACACCCACAAACGCTTGGCGGGCGCTTGAGGCAATGGCGGCCGCCGGGAAGCAGCCACCGAAGGTGGATGGCCAGGGAGGGGGCGGGGCGCACCTGGCGAGTCGGGGTGTGTAGAGCGCAGGCGCAGGGAGCAGGCACCTGAGCGGCCCTCCTCCTCCCAGAGCGCACCTGGGCCCGCCCTTGGCGCTGGGGTAAGGGGGCGGGGCTTGCGTTGGCTCCGCTCCGGGTAGGACTTTAGCCCGAGAGGAGGCGCTCTCCCGCTGAGCCCCGGGGCTCCTGCTGCCCTTGCTTTGGAGCTAGATCACTAGGTACGAGCACTTTTCGCGCGTGGACTGGGCCTCAGGGTGAGAGGAGAGGACGCAGTCGTGCTCTTATTGGAAACTTGTGGTTTTTGCCCGCCTCGCCTCAGCCTTCCGTTGAGGGCCAGGGATTAGTTCCTAAATTCAGCGTTCACTGAGCGCCTCCTCGGAGTGTTGCAGGAAATCCAGCGGTGACCACGCCAGAGTAGTCCCTGCGTCACCAGACAGAAACCGACCAGAGTAGTGATGACAAAAGCATAGGGCAGAGTGATTAGGGATGTGATGTGGGAAGCACAGTCTGAGTGATCAGGGGCTGGGGGTGGTGCAAGACCTGGGAGCCCAGATAAGTTCCCCATTCAGCCTGAGAGAGGTTCACAGAGGGCTTCCCAGAGAAGGTAATAGAGCCATGAATGAACAAGAGCCCCACATCCTGCGTCCACGGTTCCCAGTCCTGAGGTGAAGACAAATACTTCACCAGGCAAGAATAGATGTCAGGGCTGTGATGGGGAAGCACACGTAGAGTAATCAGGCCTGAAAGGAGTGAAACCCAGAGGAGGCATCTCAGCAGCTTGGGGGCCAGGGCAGGCTTCCTGAAAGAGGGATGTATGAGCTGAATCCCGAAAGAGGGGTGCATTAGGGCAGGCATAAAAGCAGAGGATGACCAACAGGATGACTTAAGTGCAGTATTATTGAAAATACCCAACAATGCTATGAAGCAAATGGATGATTGGGGGCTGGGATGGAAAATAACAGAGGACTGGGAGGTGGGGGAGGTGGTTTTGATAATGAACCCTGAAGGATAAATAGGGCTGACGGACAGACATTCCAAACAAACAACAAATGCAGAAGTCCTGGAGCAAGAAAGACATCAGTGCATTATTGGAGCCAGGGCCACCCCCTCTACTCAGACTCCCTCCTGACCTACTAATATGTGAAGAGCCTTAACTGGGTTATCAGAATGGTGTTTACCTTAAACAAAGTTTTATGCCCACCATCTTCTTTTATCTGCGTTGAGGACCTGGGACTCAAGGTCAAGAGTCTGAAATGTGAGGCCAGAGTTCTCTTCAGCATCTGAACCCCTTACCCCTACCCCATCCCACTAAAACCCAGGCTTGAGCTGAAAAACAGAACTGCAGTGAGAGCTGAGGCTGGAGAGGAGGCACAGGCCTGTTGATTCATTCACACATCTGTTCGTTCATTCCGCACATTCTTTGAGCACCCACTGTGAACCAAGTACTGTTGTAAATGCTGGAGAAGATACAACAGTGAACAAAGCAAAATTCCTGGCCTGTTGAAACTCACTTTCTAGTGTTGAGAACAGTGAGGAATCTAGCATATCTGACACTGAAACCAAGCCCTAAACCGAGTTCATGTTTATGATTAACCTCTCTATCCAAAACTTTATTCCCTTTCTTGTCCCGCCCCTGTTTCCCTCAGGACAGAAGAGCATCAAAGAAAAGGCAGGGCTGAAACTGAGCAGGACTCTGTAGGGCCCTCCCAGGTCCAAAAGTCCTCTGTTTATTGTTTGTAGACAAAGGCTCCTAGGTCTTCCCTGAGTTCTAAAGATCTTAAGCAGTTACTAATTAGGGACGTTTGGGAATGCAGAAACAATGGAAACAGGCAAGAAACAATAGTTCAGTGATAAAAAGAGTCAGAAGATCCCCCTCAAGGGGTATACATAAAAATCTGACACATATCTTTCAGTTGTTCTGCAGAAACTAAGACCCCGTCCAGGTGGAGGATGGCGATTACATGCTGACCACAAGCAAGTAGACCCCAGAAGGCTGATGATTAAGATTCTCAAAACATCACCACCCCATCCAATCAGAAAAAGGTCCATGTGCTGCAAGCCTCACCCCAAATGTGGCCCTTAAAATCCCTTTCCTGAAAACCATCGGAGAGTTCAAGTCTTTTGAGCATGAGCTGCTCATTATCCTTGCTGGGCACCCTGCAAATAAACACTATGCTTTCCTTTACCACAAGCCCTTGTCAGTAAATTGGCTTTGCACGTTCAGTAACAACACCTGGGGTGGATAATTTTTTTATACCTCCTCCTGTCTACCAAAAAATTATTTTTAATAATAATCATGTAAGAATCATTATGTTATTTGTGCTTTCACTTTAAAATTAATAATTGAAAATGAATAAATTTCCATTTTAAAGATATTACTCAAATTCAGTAAAATATTTCATGTATGAATGAAAATTTGTACTTAACAAATAAAAATATTATACCTCCCAGTTCATACCCTGATTCACTGTTTAAAATTTTAAACACAAAAACTCCAAAAGAACATGTAGAATGACAGAATAATTTCTTCATCTTTATAATCATTGTGCTATAATTTTAATTTCTAATCTATTATTTATGCAAGAATACGTTGAATCACAGACGTTGGAGAATCAAACTGTGCCTGACACAAGCCCAAATGATTCCAAATTGTTATGAACTTATTTTCAAAATGAACACACATAGCTGAGTCTTCATAAGACAGAGGTCAACTGTATATTTGGGAGTTCCCTATATTAACTTCCCTATAGAATATTGTGGCAAGCAGATATTGGACAGCCGCCATGTTTATGGCCTGTATAATCCCTTCCCTTCAAGTGGGAGCAGGACCTGGAACTTGCTTCTAACCAATAGAAAATGGCAAAGGAGGTTTGTGATTACATGACATACGAAACTCTGTCTTTGTGGAACTGGAAAGAGAGACACTCTCCATTGCTGGCTTTGGAAGATATGAGCCATCACATTTGTCAGAGGATCTATGGAGAGGGCCACATGGCAAGGAACTGTAGGTGGCCCCTAGGAGCTGACAGCAAACCCTACTAATAGCCAGCAAGAAAATGAAGACCTTATCCCTACAACTGCAAGCAAGTGGAAGCAGATCTTTCCCCAGTCGAGTCTCTGATGAGATGACAGCCCTGACTGACACCTGAATTGCAGTCTGGTGAGGCCCTGGAGCAGAGGGCCCAGCTAAGCCATGACTAGACTGGATCCACAGAAACTTTGAAATAAGAAATGTGTGTTATTTTAAGCCACTAAGTTGGTGGTAATTAATTACACAGTAAGAGAAAACTAATACACATACAATTTTTACTAGAGGAGAGAGTAATACAAATATTTAATTTGAAGCTTACATATATATTATTAAAACTCAACAGTATTGCATCAATTGTTCAGTAAGTACACCAACAAATGATTGTTTCCTGGGGGTGGGAGGATTATTTTTATCGCTGATACGGTTTTGAATTTGTCAGTGCATGCTATAATAAAAACTTGGCCAACTTTGGGTCAGTTTTATTACTATTTTAAAATTCTCTACAGACAGTGCACCCCTTTTTGCCTATACCCAAGGTGGACCACCCCTATTTCCCTCCCTTTAGTATACCACTACTTGGAAAACAGACAATAAATAAAATGAGTAAATTATATACAATGTTAAAAGGCAGTGAGTGTTATGGATAAAACATAGAGCCAGGTAAGGGGTATGGGAGTTGCAGTATGAAATAGGATGGTCAGAGGAGCCCTCACAGCACAGGTGACATCTCAGGGAGAAGAAGAAGTGAACCCTGTTGATGTCATTCTAGGGAAGAGCTTTCCTGAGAGAGAGAACAGCTAGTGCAAAGGTGCTGGGATGGGACTGTGCCTGGCATGTTTTCAATTCTCTGGCATATACCTAAGAATGGAGTTGCTGGATCGTATGGTAACTCTAAGTTTAAACTTTTAAGGAACTTCCAGGCTGTTTTCCAAAATAGCTGTTCCATTTTACATCCCCATCATAAGGGTTTTGATTCCTCCACATCCTTGCCAACACTTGGTAGTTTCCATTTTGAGAAAATTATGGCCAACCTACTGTGTGAAGTGGTGTCTCACTGCCGTTTTGCTTTGCATTTTCCACATGATTTTGAGCATCTTTTCATGTGCTTATTGGCTTTTGTGTATCTTTTTTAGAGAAATGTCTATTCAGATCCTTTGTCTATTTTTTAATTGGGTCATCTTACTACTATTGAATTCCATGACTTCTTTATTTTAAATACAAGTACCTACTCAGATACATAATTTGCAACTTTTTCTCTCATTCTTTGGGTTGTCTCTTCACTTTCTTTTTTTTTAAACTTTTTTTTTATTGAGTTATAGTCATTTTACAATGTTATGTCTCTCCACTTTCTTGATGATGTTCTTTGAAACACAAAAGTTCAAAATTTTGATGGTGTCCAATTTATCTATTTTTTCTTTTCTTGCTTTGCTTTTGGTATCATATCTAAGAAAACATTGCCTAATTATGGATAGTCTTAAGCAGGGGAGGGACAGGGCCAACTAGAAGTTTTAAAGTTTTAAATTAATTCTTGCTCTCACTAAATTGTTCTCGCTAAAATTGCAACCCCACCCTCAATCCATTTCTCTTTCTCTGCTTCATATTTCTCCATAGAACTGATCGTCTTCTAATAAACTGTAATATGCTATACTTACTTATGTTACTGCTTGTCTCCACCACAAGAATGCCAACTTCATGAGGACTGGTCTATTTTGTTCATTGATCTATCCCCATTGCCTAGGGGAGTTGGGGAGGGGGAGACTGGAAATGACCAGACATGGACAGGATCGCTGGATACTATCTGGCATGAGGAGTCTGAGAGAGAGGAAAGAGGGAGACAGATGGGGCTTAAAATCTCAGACGTTATGACAGCAAGTGAATATTTGTTGAATAGAGTGTGTGGATATGAGAGAATGGATGCATGGATGAGTGAATAAATGAAAAAACGAAATAATGATGTGCTGTGAGTACTCCGGCTTGATCTTCCCTTGAAAATAGAATAGGTAACACAGGGGCTCCTGCACGGTCCCTTGCAACCGCCAGAGGGCGCAGACAGGCCGGGTCCCCTAGAGCCCATCCTGGGACCCGCCCCGCGGGATCCAGGACCCGGGAGCCCCAGCCGCCGGGCCCCGGCCCAGGGTTCCGGGACTCCGCCCATACCTAGGCCAGGCACCGCCGCGGGCTTCACCCCGGAGCGCGCGGCCGCGGCCAGTCCTGGCGCTGCAGGCGGGGAAACTGAGGCCCCGGGGGGCTGGGGCGGGGCCGGCCCCCCGGCGAGCCTGAGCCCCCGCCCCCGGCCGGCCCCGCCCCGGCCCGTAAGAGGTCCCCCGGGCGCGAGGCGAAAGCGCACAGCGCGGCGCCGGGGCCGGGGCCAGGACCGCGATGGCAGCTCAGCGGCTGGGCAAGCGCGTACTGAGCAAGCTGCAGTCTCCATCGCGGGCCCGCGGGCCTGGGGGTAGCCCCGGGGGTCTGCAGAAGCGACACGCGCGTGTCACCGTCAAGTATGATCGGCGGGAGCTGCAGCGGCGGCTGGACGTGGAGAAGTGGATCGACGGGCGCTTGGAAGAGCTGTACCGCGGCAGGGTGAGGCGAGGAGGGGTGGGGGACGCAGGGGGGAGTCCCGGACCCACAGACCCCGGGTCCCAACTCCCTACGCCTGGGTGGGGGTCTCTGGTTGCTTGTGCTCGCTGGTGCACGCGCAGCTTCGTTTGCGCAGGAGGACGCACACCCTGGGACTCATGGGCCCCGCCGTCCACCTTCCATTGGCACTCTGCACACACAGAGACGCACGCTTGGGTCCAAACATCAGGGGAGGGCCAGGGTTTTAGCATATGGGAGGTGAGCAGGCAAAGTTAGGGAGCTGGAGTGGCCATATCTGGAGAAAGGCCTGGGTGGGGCGGGGAGGAGGATGTCTTAAAGCCAAACATAGACACGGTGACAGGGAAGATACAATCACATGGAGCCACACAGCAAAGGAAGCATCAGCATTCACAGACGTGCACAGTGACCAGCTATGGCCCCTCACAGACAGTGACAGAAGCAACAGCCACACACAGGCTCTCAAGGACACAAGCTGTGGTCACTTACAGATCAACATATGCTACAGACACAGGCTCTCACCGCCACAATAGCACAGACCACAGCCAAATGCAGACCCAACACAGCAACGGCACCCATATAAAAGGCCTCCAGCTACAGCCATTCTGGAGCTATAGACACACACAGCACCAGCTGTAGCGACTCAGACGGTACAAGCTAGGACAGCTACCCCGACACCCCATGATTCAAGTAACGACCATCCATTATCTCCCAAAAGCAAAAAAGATAATCACGTGTAAACACAATGACAGATGCTGCAGCCACGCACAGACATAAAATAACAGAAATTATAGCTACACCCAGACAGAAAACCGCATAAGCTACGGGCATCACCGACGTACAGTGGCAGACACTGCAGCTGCCCGAGGACACACAGAAGCATAAGCTACAGCCTTCTGTGTTGTCTCATAATTGACAGACAGACATGACCTTTCACTTGAGTCTCTGCTCGAAGTCACACTTCGTACAACACACCCATGTGCAGAACACAGTCACGGGTATCAGTGCACAGACACACGGGACCACAGAGCCTTGTCAGCACAGCACGAAGCAGGAAGAAGCCTGGGCCCCTCGCGATGACATGAGGGCCCTCTGTTCTCAGACTCATGTGGCCTCACACAGAGGGCAGTTGCTAGTTGTAGGTGGCTTCCTATGATGTCATCCTCAGATAGAGGGCACTATAGCTCACCAGGCTCTCCAGGACCCAAGTGACCCTGTGGTCACTTACTGATGAACATAGGATACAATGACACATGGTGGTAAGGCAAACACAGCTAAGCCATAGGACGGTAGTCCCTGTGTAAGTCGCACACGATGTCACGTCCCTCGGCACCCTCGTGCCGGCGCTGGCATCTTGGCATCAGGCTCTGGCTCATACCCAGAGACTCACACAGGCAGGTAACACACTTATGGACACTCCAGAGCCCTGTCTCTATACACAATCCCCGGACAACCCAGTCCTGAAGTCCACAGCAGGGTCAGCAGGACTTTGGGTGGGGGAGGCAAAAAAAATCAATGGTCTCTGGGATCTCTTGCTCAGACAGCTGGGTTTTGTCCCCCACAGGGGTACTAAGCCAGCCAGTATTTGGCCTTTTGCCCCAAGAAGCCATACAAGGGTCCCCCCTCTTGGCTGCTCAGAGTTGGGCTCATGGCTTTTCCCACCCACCTACCCACCTTGTAGGGCCTCCTGGACTCATAAGGGTGGCACTTTGGCATTGGGGGCTGGCCCAAGCACGCCCCTCCCTCCCCGTCCCCTGGAGTAAAGGGCCACCCCTAGCAGGCTCTGGCCTGCCAGCTCCCCTCCCCTGCACCTAGTGCTTAAATTTTCCCTTGAAAGGGCAGAGCCAGCCCCTCTCCTGAATCCCAGAATCAGACATTCCAACACTCGACCAGGCCTGTTTCCCGTTGTGGGAACTGAGGCCAAGAGGAGAGACCTGTGCCAGCATCCGAGACTCCTAAGGCCCAGAGGCCAGCATCCCAGCTGGTACCGGCTCCCGGGCCTCTGTCAACCCATCTGTCACCCCTCCCCCCAACACCCAGATGTCCCGCCTTGGTGGTGCTGTCCCTGACTGCCACATTATTGCTCCAGAACCTGCCAGCTGGGCCCTGGGGCCCCCAGGGCTCCTTCAGAGCCCTGGACAAAGGCGGGGGAGGGAGGGGAGAGGGACCCTGACTACCCTTCCCTCCTGGCCTTAGGAGGCAGACATGCCTGATGAGGTCAACATCGATGAACTGTTGGAACTAGAGAGTGAAGAGGAGAGAAGCCGGAAAATCCAAGTAGGTGGAAGGGAAAGCCGTCCCCAGCCCTCTCCCCTGCACCTCCCTAAAAATCACATCCACAGTTAATGTGTTCATCGAGCACGTCCTATGTGCCAGGCACTGTTTCAATTGCTTTATACTTATTAACTCATTTAATCCTCACAAAACCCTAGAAGGGTTTATTATCTCCGTTTCATTGTTACTGCTATTATCTCCATTTTCCAGATAAGGAAGATGAGGCCCAGAGAGATTCAGTCACTGGCTCAGGATCACACAGCTCAGAGAGAGCACAACTGGGAGTCCAAGCCAGGTGGTCTGGATGCAGTGTCCTTGCTCTTTAGGCCTGTGCTCTCCCAGAGGCAGGAAACGCTGTGTGACCTTCTGGCCCTCTCTGGATCTAGCGCTGGTCCTGGTGCTGAGTTTCTTGACTCAACCCTGCCCCCAGTTGCTCTATAAGACCCTCAAGCCTTGTTCCTCCCTTGAAGCCACATGGGAAGTCCACCTGGAGTCTGACTTCCATTTTGTCTTGCTGCTGTGGGGCTTTGTTGAGAAAAGGAAGGGGTTGGAAGGGCCTAGATGTTAGTCATTTACTATTTTCTTTTCTTCTCTCTCTTTTTTTTTTGCGGGGGATCTTTAGGGACTCCTAAAGTCGTGCTTGAACCCCACAGAGGTGAGTTTTCCATCCCCCATCACAGGCCCTCTTCTGCCCTCTGGCTCCTGATTGGGGTGGGGGGGGGGGTCTCCAGGGAGGAGGGCAGAAGCTGGTGGTGCCCAGGACCTGCAGAGGGAACTCTGGGGAGCCCTGTCTCACTCACAGCCCTTTCCCTATCTCCAGTGGTGTCTTTTGTCTTCATCACTCCTGTCCTCTCTCTCCATCTGCCACGGGGACTCCATTATCTCCTTCCTGCTGAGACGCTCCCCCATCTGTCTCCTATTTCTGTCTGTGCTGTGCTCTGTGGGCCGGCTCAGCCTCCACCACCCTGGGGCTCCCTTCCCCACCTCTCCAGGGGCCCTCCATCCTTTCAGTCTCTGAAGCTCAGAGGCCCAGCCCCTCCCACTTCCTTCTCTGCTTTAAAAGGGAAAAATATTCATGTTTCTCTAACCAGCTCTGGGCTGCCTATCGGACAAACGTCACTGTGTGTCTGTCTGCCCTAGAGCCAGCTCAGGCCTCTGTCCCCAGGGACCTTCCTGGTGATCTCTTAGCCTAAGAAATATCTGTGTCTCTCTATGGCTCTGTTTCTTTCTCTATTCCTTTGTCTCTCCCTCTCTCTCTCTCTCTCTCTCTCTCTGTCTCTGCATCTCTCTGTTTCTCTCTGTCCCTGCATCCATATCTCAGTCTCTGTCTCTCTCCATCTCTGTCTCCCTGTCTCTGGTCTCTGTCTCTTTCTCTCCCCACCTTGCATCCTTCTCCATCTGCAGCCTCTACCCCTCCTTAACTCCACCTCCACCCCTTCTCATTGATCAGGAAGTGGGAGAAAGAGGGGCCCAGGTCCAAAGGGCTGGGCTGGGCAGGGAATGCCCGCCCCTCCTCTTGTTCTCAGTGCCCCCTCTCTGTCCTCAGGACTTTGTCCAGGAGCTGCTGGTGAAGCTGCGAGGCCTCCACAAGCAGCCAGGCCTCCGCCAACCCAGTCCCTCTGGTGACGGCAGCCTGAGCCCCCTCCAGGACTGTGCCCGGACCGCACCTCCCTGACCCTCTCTGGCTTCTGTGACCCCCTCCCTCCCTCTCCGTCCCCTCCAACCCCCAACACTGTCCTGGCTTGTCTGTAAGTTGTATTTAATGGTTCTGTAACAATAACACTGTGTGCCTGTTTTTCCTCTCCTGGTTGCTGTGGGAGCAGCCCTGAGCTCCTCCCCCCGCCTCCCTCTCTCCGGCTGCTTCTCCTCTGGTCCAAGCACCCCGGCTCCCGGACAGATGGAGAGTCATTCTGCAGCCAGAGAGCATGAGAACAGGCCCTGCTGACCTCACACCCCTGGGACTCATATCCTGTCCACCTCCCCCAGCCTTGGCCCAGTCCCAGCAGGCAGGGCCTCAGCGTGTGGGTGGCACTAGGGGGGCTCCTGTGGGGGTGACCGCCTGTGATCCCTGGGCCACAGGAGATGCACAGGATGGAATGTGCCTGATATAACCACAGCGCATGTGAACAAACCATTCATCTACTCTGTAGATTTTATTGGGCACCTATTGTATGCTTAATAGGGCCATAGGTATTGAGGCCACAAAGATGAGCAGAAGGTGGTCCCTAGCATCCAGGTGCTCACACACTGGTGGGGAAGAAGAGCCTGTGGATGGAAGTTTAGAGCAAAATGTGCGAAATGATCCAAGATACTTGTGAGCCCAGGGTGTGGGAGGAGCCATTCACTTGTCAGGTGGTGAAGAAATCTTGGAAGGCTTCCTGAAGAAAGTGACATCTCGGCCAGGGTTTTATTTTTACTTTTTTTTCCCTAGTGGGAGAGGTAATTAGATTTATTTATTTATTTAATGGAGGTACTGGGGTTTGAACCCAGGACCTCATGCATGCTAGGCACGCACTACCACTGAGCCATACCCTCTCCCTAGGCAGGGCTTTGAAGGATGCATAGGGGTTGTGTGAAATGGGTACCCATATCTGAGGACTCTGAACTGGTGGATGGAGGAATTGACATTAGGGCTGAGCCAGGGAAGAGACCAAATATTGGCAGGCCCATTTACCAATTAGGGTGGACAAGTCCCCAAGAGATGGCTCAGGGACGCCCCCTGGGCTGGGGCATGCTCATGCTGGAGTATAAGGGGGCCCTGAAGACTTTCAGGGGAAGGGCTAAGATTTCAGAAGTGGGTAGTAGCTGTTTACCAAAAACTGGAAGTTCATTATTTAAACAGTAGGTCTGTTTGGGGCCAGTGGTCCCAGCTGTGTACAGTCAGGGGATGGAGTGGGGCTGTGGCTGTGCTAGGCCTGGGGCTGGGCCAGAGCTGGGGTACCTTCCCCCAGAGCAAAGCACATCTCCCACCTTGCCTCTACTGAATAAACAGGGATCCCACACCCCATGCCCATCCCGTGCCACTCAGCAGCCCTGCCAGGATCAGGCACCCATCCCAGGGGTCTGAGGTCCAGGCTGGTAGGAAGAGAAGCTGACCTGGAAGAAGAGGGACATCCATGATCACCTGGTCCATCCAGCCCTCAGGTGACTTTGCTGTCCCCATGCAGACAGACCTCAGGCTCCCAGCGCCCCCTCCTTCCACACAACTGTATAGAGAATGTAATGGAGGAATCTCTCCTTCTGGCATTCAAGCAAAGTCTTGTGTGTGCCATGTGCTGGGCTTCTCAGTTTCCTCATCTGGAAAATGGGGTCTTCATGGATGAGGAAACTGAGGCCCAGATTAGTGATGTCACTTGCCTAAGGTCACTCAGCTGGGAAGTGGCACTGGGCTTCAGTCCCAGGCGTTACGACCCCAGAACCCAACTACTTCTACACTATAGTGTCTCTAATAAACCATAGCGATGATTGCTATTCTTCAGTGGCAGGAAGAGGTGGACTAATTTATACTGAGGTGTTAATGACTGCTGATGGCTCACTGAGATATTATCTAAAGAGCAATACAATTTGAGAGCAAGGCTACCACCAAAGGATTGGGAAGCAGCATACTATAGCAGATAAGATCATGGACTCTAGGGTTAGTGCCTGGATTCAAATGCCATCTGACCTACTTCCTTGCTATGTGGTCTTGAGCAAGTCACTCAACCTCTCTGTGCCTCAGTTTCCATATCTGTAAAATCAAGATGATTATAATAGTACCATTTCCCAGGGTGGTTGTGAGGTTTAAATGCACAGATCATAGACTAGTGTCAGGCACATAATAAGCATTGTTATCACCCTTATCATTGCAGGGAGGGCTGGACTGTTAGTTCCTTACAGCCACCATCCCTGGCCAGCAAGATGTTCCTTGGGAATGCTGAATTACAGGCCCTCAGATAAGGAAGTTTCACAAGGGGCACAGTGTACCTGACACACCACCTGGCAATGTGGCCACATTCACCTCACCCTATCTCCCAGGGTCTATGGTCTTGTTTCCCACTTAGCAGCCAAATAATGCTTTTTCGCGTTCACCTTAGTCTCTACTCACCCTGCTCCTTTCACAGGCTTCCTTTGGCTTCTGAAGAGAAACCGAAGTGCCCCCCTCAACTCCCCACCCCATCACCTGTCATCACTCTGCCTTCATCCCTCTCCTCTCTGCCCTTCACCTGTGCTACTATCCCCTTTCTCACCTTCACTCCTACGGGGCTTTTCCCGTCCAGGACCCACGGACGTTTCCTCTGCCATGAGCTCTCTGCCCAGAGCCCCTCATCACTTAGATGAAATTCTGGACAGCTGTCCTTGAGCCCTTCATCTATGGAGCCACCCCTTGTCACTATCCTGTCACAATAATTTATTTTCCTTACAGAATTTAATTATGTATTAGTTTGATTTATTGTCTGTCTATCCTCCTCAGCTTTCAGAATATTAACTCCTTAGGCATGGCTGTATTCCTAATGTCTGCCACAGTGCCTGGCACACAGTAGGTGCTTGCCCAATAATAGCGCCTCCTGCTGGCCACATTCTCCGTGCACAGTAACCCTCCTCGAATAGAAGTGAGGCCTCAGCGCCCCCTACTGTCTATATCAGTTGGTTTTTTAGCTACACCCCAAAGGTCAGTTACTCCAGGGCTGGTCAGTTAGCGTATAAGAACTGACTAGAGAGGTAGCTCCTGCGAGGTACTCAACCATCTTTGATCAACACCAGGGGCTTTGCTAATTAGAATGATAAATATTAGAAATGGGCTGGCATTGATGATACGATTGGCCAACATGTTTTAGAAATACTTCTCACTTTCAAAATAGAGCAGGGAGGCTCTTCATGAAGGATGGATCATGGTTGATTTAGGATAAGCCTACAAGAATCAGTAACATTATTGAAAGTCAGCCCTTGACTCAAGGGTTGGAGAAAATTAATAAAATAATATATATAAGAAAAAAGAAAAAAGAATCAATATTATTTCAGTAACTCCGTAATAATCAATTAAAACACAATTTAAACAACTGGTGGGGTCCTCTGTAGCAACCAAAACTATAGTTTATCTAATAACTTAATCAAATATACATAAGGCCTTGATGGAAAAAAACATTAATATGCCTATAAAGGATATAAAAGATAATCTGAAAAAATTGAGACCACCCATGCCTCTGCATAAGATCTCTGAATATTAGCCACATGTCAGTTCTCTCCAAATCAGCTGATAAATTCAAAGCAATCTCAATCAGAATTCTGGATGGATTTTTTTTTGAGATGCTTGATAAAATCTTTTTTTTTTAACTTTGTTTTTATTTATTTTGGGGGGGAGGTAATTAGGTTTATTTATTTTTATTTATTTTTTAACAGAGGTACTGGGGATTGAACCCAGGACCTCATGCATTCTAGGCATGTGCTCTACCACTGAGCTATACCCTCCCCCCGATAAAATCTATTCTAAAATTTGTATGAGGAATAAAGGTGTACAAATAACTAAGTCAACATTAAAAAGGAAAGAGGGGAGGGCTTGCTTTATTAACTACTAAGCTACATGGCAAAGCCATGGTAATAAAAACTATGGTATTGAGGCAGGAACAGATGAACAAAGCAAAGGAACAGAACAGAGTCACAGGCAGACACTGGCATGTCTAGGGACTTCACAAAACGATAGAGGTGACACTGCCATTCCATGGGAAAGGATGGATTATTCATTGTGGCAGCGGTAAAACTGGCTCTCTATATGGAGGGGGAAAAAGCAACCTTACCTCACACAATATACAAAGGTAGACTCCAAATGAAATAAAGACCTAAACTATGGAGTTAATAAAAGAAAATGGGGGAGGCTATCACAGTGATATGTCCACAAATTCTTTGAGACACCTCCCATCAAAAGGTGGGGTCTCATCCCCCTTGTCTTGAAAATGGACCAGCCTCAAGTGATGCATTTCTAACAGAAAAAAAAATGTGCTGCAAGTAATGCTGAGTGAGTTTCTTAATCTGCTCAGCCTGCCATTATGAAGTCCCACAGAGTGGGTGGTTTAAACAACAGAAATTAATTCTCTCACAGTTTTAGAGGCTGAGAAGTCGATGATCAGGGGGCCAGCAGGGTTGAGTTCTGGTGAGGGCTCTTTTCCTGGCTTGCAGTCAGCTGCCTCCTCACTGTGACCTCATACCTAGCAGAAAGAGAGAGAGCAAGTTCTCTGGTGTCTCTTCTTATAAGGACACAATTCCCATCCAAACAGGGTCCTGCCTTCATGACCTCATCTAACTCTTATTACCTCCCAAAGGCCCCATCTCCAAATACCACCCCATTGGGGATTAGGGCTTCAATATATAAATTTTGGTGGGACACCAAATTTCAGTTCATAACAGTGACTTCTCAGGCTGGGTCATAAAAGGCTTCAGCTTGGCTCTCTTGGGATGCCTTTCTTTTAATTTGATTTAATTTTTTAAATTTATTTTTTGGGTTAATCAAGTTTATTTATTTATAATTTATAAATAAATTCTTTTCTTTTTTTAATGTAGGTACTAGGGACTGAACCCAGGACCTTGTGCATGCTAAGCACACACTCTACCACTGAGCTACACCCTCCTCTGGGATGCTTTTTCTTGGAATCCGGCTGCCATGTTGTAAGGAAGCCCAGGGCACATGGAGAGGCTTTGTGTTCTAGCCAACAGCCAGCATCAACTACTAGACTTGTGAGTGAGAAAGCCTGGATGAGATGACTCCAGCCCTAGACACCATCTGGCGTCAATGGCATGAGGGACCCCAAGTGAGAACTGCTCAGCTAAGCCTAGTCACTCCCAGAACCGTGAGAGATAAATGTGGGAAACGCTTGCTGTTTCACACCACCACGTCTAGCGCAGCTTGTTATGCACCTGGGGATAAGAGGAGCAGTGAATTCGGGGTGGGGAAAGACTTCGAAAACAAAACTTCAAAAGTATAAACCAGAAGGCAAAAAAAAAAAAAATTGATGAATTTGCTCATATCAAAATTGAGTCTCTTTTCAAGGAAAGACATCCTAGACAAAGTTAGTATTTAATGGACAGAATGAGAGAAGATATTTGCCACATTTAAAATGGATGCGTGATTAAAATTCAGAAGCTACTAGGAACTCCTGCAAATCAGCATAGAAAAATAGCAACCTTTGTGGGGAAGGGTATAGTTCAAGTGGTAGAGCGCACGCTTAGCATTCATGAGGTCCTGGGTTCAATCCCCAGTACCTCTATTGAAAGAAAAAAGTAACAAACCCAATTAATTCCCCCTTGCCAAAATAAAAAAGAAAGAAAGAAAGATAGCAACCATGATAGAAAAATATGCAAGGGGCACAAGCAGAGAATTATGAGGTCAGGAAGCCCAAACCAAACCGTTCATCAGCACATTGGGAAATTCTTAAAATCAATAGTAATCTGAAAGATGCAACTTAAAACAACAATGAGATATCATTTAACATCTACTGATGGGACAAAATTTAGAAAGCTGGATAACACATCGGCAGGAGTGGCAAAGGCAGGGACCAACAGAACAGCCCAGAAAGCATGCATGCAGTAGGTGGTAATACAGTGAGTGAGTCAGATCAATACCTGGCCCTGGCGTTGGGAAACACGGCAGCCCTCGCACCGCCTGTGGGAGTGGATCATGGTCCAGTCTTCTGGAGAGTAACCCATTCACTCATTCATGATGTTTTTGAACACCTATTACGTGTCTGGTACTATCCCAGATGCCAGGGTGTTTCAGGAGCCAATGCTCTAGCAGGGCAAAGCCCATAATAAGCAATATCATAAATAAGTGGATTATATACTACGTTAGAAAGTGATAAAACCTATGGAAAAAATTAAACCGAGGGGGGAAAAGAGAAAAAAAATTAAACAATAAAGAGATTGGAAGTGTTTGGGTAGGGAAGATTGCAATTTTCAATAGGGTGGTTGGTAGACAGAAACATGGCCCCCCAAAATGTTCACATCCTATCCCCAGAACCTGTGAATTTGTTCCCTCATATGGCAAAAGGGACTTTGCAGATACGATTAAGGATCTTTTTTTTTAATTGACATATAGCTGATTTACAATGTTGTGTTAATTTCAGGTGTACAGCATAGTGATTCAGTTATATATATATATGTGTGTATATATATATGTTTTCATATTCTTTTTCATTATGGACTATTACAGGATATTGAATATAGTTCCTTGTGCTATACAGGAGGACCTTGTTGTTGATCTATTTTATATATGGTAGTTAGTATCTGCAAATCCCCTACTCTCAAGTTATCCTTCCCCATCCCACCCTTTCCTCCTTAAGGATCTTGAAATGAGAGGATTATTCTGGATTATCCACATGGGCCCAGTGTAGCTCACAAGGATCCTCAAAGAAGGAGGCAAGAGGGTCAGAGTAAGTGAAATGGAAGGATGGAAACAGAGGTTGTGCTTTGAAGATGGAGGAGGGGCCATGAGCCGAGGAGGGGCCATGAACCAAGGAGGGTCAGTGGGTCCTAGAAGCTGGAAAAGGTAAGGAAACACATTCTCCCCTAGAACCTCCACAAGAACACAGCTCCACTTACAGCTTGATTTTAGCCCCATCAGACCCGTTTCAGACTTATGACCTCCGGAACTATTAGATGATTTGTGATGTTTTTAGCCACTACGTTTGTGGTAACACGTTATAGCAGCCATCAGAAATTAATACAGGGAGTCAGAAGCATCACTAGGACATTTGAGCAAAGAACCTGAGGCAGGGATGGGGACAACTTGGGAAAGACTATTCTGGGCAAAAAGAACAGCCAGTGCAAAGGCCCTGAGGTAGAAGTATACTGCTTGTTGGATTATCAGTGGAGGAGGCCCTATGGCTGGGACAGAGTGAGTGAGGGGGAGAGTGGGAGGAGCCCAGATCAGAGAGATGATGGGGTCAGACTGTGTGGTGCTTTATGGGGTACCATGAGGACCTTGTTCTTTTGCCCTGAGTGAGATGGTGCCACAACCCTTCTACTATGCTCATGATTCTGTGGGTCAGGCATTCAGACAGACAGCAAAGATTACTTGTCTCTGCTGCACAGTGTCTGGTACCCCAGCTAGGAAAATCTGTGTCACTGGGGGTGCCTCAAATGGCTGAATTTGAAGTTATCTGGAAGCTTCTTTACTCATGTGTCTGGTGCCTGGGCTGAATGACATAAAGGTCATGTGGCCTCTGCATAACTTGAGCTTCCTCCCAGCATGGAGGTTTGTGAAAGTGTTGTAAGCAGTCAGGGCGGGAACCACAAGCTTTCTCTGGACTTTACCTTCTTAGTGATGCAACATCACATCCATCCCAACCTGTGGGTTACAACCCTGTCGCTAAGGCCAGTCCAAATTCACATGGAGAGGAACTAGACTCCAACTCTTGATGGCTCAGTGGCAAAGTCATATCACAGAAAAAAATAACTGAGTCCCAGTGAAAAACCTGTGTGCATTTTAACCTACCCTGGTTCCACCCAGGTCAGCAGCAGCAGCCTTGGAGACAACAGCCTGCATTGTTGGTTCTGGAGGCAGCAGAACGGACCTTCTTCTCAAAGAATTATGGTTGTTCGTTTTGATCTGTCTGGTGGCTCCTACCAGAAGTACCTGCTCAAAAGGCTTGTCTTACTTCACCTAACTTGGTACTCTCCCAATTCATCCAGGTCTCCCAATTCATCACGTGTTATCAGTAAGTCATTTCTTTTTATGGCTGAATAATATTCCATTTAGTTGCCTTTGTTTTGGAAAGATATTTTCCCTGGGTATTGAATGCTAGGTTGACAGTTTGCGGTTTTAACTGCAATACTTTAAAAGATACTGCTCCCCTGCTCAAATGGTTTCTGAAGAGAAATCTGATGTTTTTATCTTTAGTCCTCTGTAGTTAAGATGTCTTTTTCTCTGGCTGCTTTTTTTTTTTTTTAACTTTTAAAAAAATTTTTGGTTTTTGGTAATTATGTTTACTTATTTATTTATTTTTACAGGAGGTACTGCAGATTGAACCCAGGACCTTGTGTATGCCAAGCATGCTCTCTACCACTTGAGCTATATTCGCCCTGCCTCACATCGTCTATGGCTGCTTTTAAGAATTTTCTCTACCTTGCTGGTTTTGAGCGATTTGACGATCAGGTGTTTTGGTGTAGTTCTGTTCATGTTTTCTGGGTTGGGTTTGATTGCACTTTCGGGGTCTGTGGATTTATAGTTTTCATCAGATTTGGAAATTTGGGGGCCATCATTTCTTCAGATATTTTTCTGCCCTCCCCCTTTGTTTGAGAACTCATATTCACTATATATTAGGTTGCTTCAAATTGTCCCACAGCTCAGTGATGCTCTTTTCATTTTTTTTTCTATTTTTTTCCCATATGTTTCATTTTGGACTGCTTCTCCTTCAGATTCAGGAGTCTTTTTTTCCAGCAATGTGTGATCTGTCTTATTTCCATCCAACGTAATTTTTCTCATCACATCCTCTGTAGTTTTTAATCTCTAGAGGTTCAGTTTGGGTCTGTTTTCTATCTTCCATGTCTCTAGTTAACTTTTTGAGCATATGGAACAGAGTTGTGATAATGGTTCTCATGTCCTTGTTGATAGTTCTAACATGTGTGTCAGTTTGGGGTCAGTTTCAGTTCCTGATTAATTTCATCATGTTTTCCTGCTTCTCTGAATGTTCAGTGAGCTTTGATTTTGCCTTGTTGAGTGCTGAATAGTTTCTGCGTTCTAATGAGTACTGTCGAGGTTTGTTCTGGGTTGTGACGTGGAAGCAGTTCGATGCTTTGGGGTTTTATATTCTTGTTGTCTTAGGTGGGCTCTGAGCAGTGCTCCGTCTAAGGCTAATTGTTCCCACTACAGAGGCAAGAACTTCCTGAGTATTTCACTCACCACCCCATGAAGGATGAGGTTTTCTGGTCTGGCTGGTGGGGACAGGCACTACTGGGAGCCCTGGGTAAGTGCGGGTGCTGTTCTCTAATCCTTTCAGGTAGCCGGTAGCTTCAGGATAGTACAGTGCAGATGAAACAGGCTGTTTCCTCACTGATCAGCGCCCTGCTGACTACTCAGAGGCATCTCTGCTGACCTCTCCCTGAGCAGCTCTCTCCTCTCCAGGTCTCTGACCTGTGAACTCTTCCCAGACTCTTAGTTCCACCCTTTCTCAACTCAAGGAGTCCCCTGGACTTGCAGTGGAGGAAAGAAATCATTTTCCCTCTCCAGTCCAAGGTTCTCTGCCTGGAGCCCTATAAATGAGACAGACAAAAGACTGACTAATGAGAGAAAAACAAACAGAAGTGTGTTAACATGGGCGTCACACATACACATGCGAGTACTTAGCGATGAGTAACTCAAAGGGGTGGTTAGAACTGGAGCTTAGCAAGCACATGATTACGAGTTGAATTGTGTCCCCTCAAAAAGCCTTGTTGAAGTTCTAACCCCCAGTGCTGTAGAATGTGACCTTATTTCCAAATAAGATGCAGATGTACTTAGTTAAGAGGAGGTCACGCTAGAGGCTCCTAACTCAGTATGACTGGTGCCCTTATGAGAAGACAGCCATGTGAAGACACAGAGACACAGCGAGAAGGCCTGTGAAGACAGGCAGAGACTGCAGTGAAGCAGCCACAAGCCAAGGGACTCCTGGGATGGACCAGAAGCTTGAAAGAGGCAAGGAAGGATCCTCTTCTAGAAGCTTCGAGAGAGCATGGCCCAGTGAACACCTTGATTTCAGACTTCTGACCTCTAGGACCATGAGAGAGTAAATTTCTGTTGTTTTAAGCCACCCAGTTTGTGGTATTTTGTTATGGCAGCCCTGGGAAACTTACATGCATCCTATTACCTAGAGTTCAAGATTTATTTACTTATTTTTAAGGTAAAATTTGTACACTAAGAAATGCAAAACCTTAAGTGTGCAATTCCATGGATTTTGACAACTGCTTATACCTGTGTAACCCCAATCTTTATTAAGAAATAAAACATCGCCATCACCTCAGAAAGTTCCCTCACTCCCCTCTAGTTGTAAGACTTTAAAACGAACCCTAAGTTTAAGCCACACACACACACACACACAAAACCAACCCTGCCTGTAATTATCTATCTCAAACACTTCATTATCTATCTCAACCAAATAATGACTTTACAAAAATCATAACCACAACGCCATTATCAGACCAAACACTTAACAATATTTCCTTACTATCTTGTAACACATACTCTGTTTAAATATCCCAATTGTCTCAGAAATGTCTTTTTAAATGGGTTGGTTCAAATCAGGAGCTATACAAGATATACATGCTGTATTTTTAATCTGCAGGGGTTCTTAAGTTGGAGTCCTGGGACCTCCAAGGGGCCCAGAGTTCTTGGAGTCTATCACCTTTGGTGGGGAAAAAAATGGCATCTTTGTTTTCACTAACTGCTAACTGACATTAAATATTTCTGTAAATTACGAATGTTGGCAACAAATCACGGTACTGTTGGCAGAACCTAGGACTCTGTCACCAAAATAAATCACAGATGTTTCATAGCACATCACAGTGGTTGCAGATATCTTGAAACACTGGTTTTACTCAGCACTGCTCAGAAATTATGGTAGTTATTGGGTTTGCAGCCAGGTCTTTTTCTTTAAAAAGCACATATATTACTATATCACTTTTTTTTTTTTTACTAGCTTTGGATTAACACAATGAGTTTCCTTTGCAATCCTGTGCATTTTACACCTTTATAAACTTGATTCCGAACAGGGGCCCATGGACTCTGCTGGATGCTTAGGCTCACACTGGTGCCCGGCACACAAAAGCAAACAGCACCCTCTCCCTCTTTGTCTTTAAAACCAATTATTTGTTGAAAAACCTGGGTCATGAGACCCCATGTTGGTCTACTCCAAGGTAACAAAGATTTTTTTTCCTCTATTTCCTTCTAGAAGGTTTATAGTTTTAGGTGTTACATTCAAGTCCAGGATTCATTTTGGGTTAATTTTTATGTTTGATTTGAGTAAGGGTTGATGTTCCTTTTTTTTTTTTAATTCTCATTTTCATACCCAGTTGATCTAGCCCCCTTGGGTAAAAAGACCTTTCCCCTCCACACTTCAGACTTGGCCAAAGAAATTCTTGACTTCTAGGGGAGCAAATGAATCGATTATTTTTTACTTTATTGTTTTTCTTTTGAAAGATTAAAAAAAATTTTTTTTCTCCTGCTCCTAAGTGGCAAGAGTAGGTCACATTTTTTTTTTCCTATTCACTTTATCAATTTACCTTTCACATGTGGGTCTTTGATGGAGCCGAAGCAGCAAATCTATTTCCCAAAACTGACCGCCCATCCAGTAGAACCCAAGCCCGCTTTTCTGGTTAGAGATACCTCCCAAGGGTTGGACGGGGTGGGCACTGGAGTCAGAGGCTGCTGTTGTGGGGATCATAGACTCTTACATTTTCCACCTGGCTCACCGCTCACTTCTTTTTTGGGGTCAGGGAGAGGAGGTAATTAGGGTTTTTTTTATTTATTCTTAGGGGAGGTGCTGGGGATTGAACCCCAAACCTCATGCATGCTAAGCACACTCTACCACTTGAGCGATACCCTCCCCCCATCACCACTCACTTCTGACACAATCATCATGTCCAGGTAGATGCTCCTTGGACCACTCGGCCTCTCTTCCAGTGAGCTGGTCCTCCACCGGACTGCAGCCCTCCCTCCACCCCTGATAACTGCAGCCCTTCCAATTTCAGTTTCAAGCTTCTCAGTCTCTATCCACCTTCTCCCTCTCCGCACCCCTCCTTCCAGCATCCCAACTCTGCCGGGACCTACAGTCCCATTAATGAGACTCCCTTTTCACCGTCCTTCAGCCCCACAAGTCTGTGGTTACCCATCAAAATGGCTCCCTCTAGCGGGGAGGGCATAGCCCAAGTGGTAGAGTGCATGCTTAGCATGCATGAGGTCCTGGGTTCAATCCTCAGCACCTTCTCTAACAATAAATAAATAAATAAATAAACCTAATTATCCAGTCATCTGTTGATGGACATTTAGGCTGTTTCCATGTCTTGGCTATTGTAAATAGTGCTGCTATGAACATTGGGGTACAGGTGTCATCCTGAAGTAGGGTTCCTTCTGTATATAAGCCCAGGAGATAAATAAACCTAATTATCTCTCTTCACCAAAGAAACAAAACAAAGCAAAACGGCTCCCTTGGATCCACCTCTAACTCCCTCCCTTGTTATTCTCACTTGGGAAACTCTCAACCTGGTTAAACCAACCTCGGCGTTTACTCCATGCCTGAGCCCTGGTCTGGGAGCGTAGCTGGAGGAAACTCAAATTCTCACTCTGAGCTTCTGACTGGCCCCTCAAGGGGTCCTCGGTGCTGCCAGGCCGCCCTGCCATGTCCCCGCTGTCTGGTCACCCTCTCACGCTCCATCGACTGTTACAGAGTGTCCTCTTTCTTTTCTCCCATCCCTGCTCCCAGCTTATTTTACTGAAGCCATAGAAGAGAACGTTCTCGGTCTCCTGTCTCCTGGCGGCAGCTCTGCCCACGCCTCCTGCTCCTCCTGTCGCCATGATCAGCCCTCCCTGAGGCCCAACCTCCACTGGAGGACTTCCTGCATGTTCTCTTGTCTCCGTCATGGCTCCAGCAATGCTCCTCTGTCCCCTTTCCTTCTCATACCTGATCATTGCCGCTGGCTTACAAACCTATGGTAACTTCTTCCTTCTTCAAACAAAGGACAAAACAAATCTGTCTTGACCTTCTCCAGCTACAGCCCTGTTTCTCACTAGAGAGGTCTCCAGTTCTCTTTCCCGCCCTTCCCAATCAAATGTTCCCATTCTACCCCACCTCCATCTCCTGCTCCTCGGATGTGCTCTTGTCAGGGTCTCCCTGGTGCTTATCTAAGTCACATCCCAGGCCTCCTCTGACTTCACCTGTCAGCTGCATTGGCCTGGCAAACATCTCCTGTCCCTGGAAATGCTTTCTTCACTTTGCTCCTGAGACACTGGTCACCTTCTCTGGTCTCCTCCAGGCTCCCTGCTGACTTCCTCCAAGTACCCCTGCAGGTTCCTCCTCATCTTCTGGATCTGTCACTGATGGCCAGTCCCAGGTCTCCACCTTGGTCTGCTTCACTCCCTGGAGCTCATCCAGCCTCACTTTATGCACCCAAATCTCTCTCTCTCTTTTTGGTGTGGGGGGAGGAGGTAATTAGGTTTATTTGTTTATTTTAATGGAGGTACTGGGTATTGAACCCAGGACCTCATGCGTGCTAAGCACACACTACTACTGAGCTATACCCTCCCCCCTCAAATTTCTCTCTTTAACTGAACCTCCAGGCTTACCCAGCAGCCCCACTTGGATGCCTGATGTCCATCTCAAACCCAGCGCTTCCACTTTTGAAGCCAGGCTCCAGGGGTCTCCCCAACCTGCCTCTCCCACTCCAGCCCCTTCTCAGCAATGGTGACTCCATCCCTGCAGTGGCTTGGACCATAGAGGTTGGAATCCTTCTTGACACTCCACACTCTTACCCTCATGCTCCATAAATCATCCAGCCACAAATGCTGCCTGCTCTGCTGTGGTAGGCAGAATCATGGCACCCCAAAGTTACCAGGTCCTCATCCCTTATAAGGAAAAAGAGTCTTTGCAGATGTGATGACATCAAGGATCTTGAGATGGAGAGAGTATCCTGGACTTCCTAGTGGCCTTAAATACCATCACTTATAAGTCTCCTTCTAAGAGAGAAGCAGAGGAACAGATGCACACACACAGAGGAGGAGGTGACGTGAAGAAGGAGCTTTGAAGATTTGAGGGACTCGGCCACAAGCCAAGGAACAGACACTGGAAGAGGCAAGGAACACAGTATCCCCCAGAGCCTCCGGAGGGAGTAGGGCCCAGCCGACACCTCGATTTCAACCCAGTGATACTGATGTCCGACTTCTGGCTTCTAGAGCTCTGAGTGTAGACTTTTGTTAGCTAAGCTGCCAAGTTTGTGGTCCTCAGTTACAGCGGCCACCTTCTGCTGCCTCTCATCATCATCTCAGCCCCACCCTGACCCATCCTCCCACCTGAGCCATCACAGCCTCCTCTCAGGCCTCCCTCCTCCTCCCTTGTCCCCACCATCTGGCCCACACTTGCAGCCATGGAGATCTTTCTAGAACAGAATGAGATCATGCTTAAAACCCTCCACTGGCTTCCCTCCACCCTCAGAATTAAACCCAGACTCCTTACCCTAGGTTTTATACCTCATGTGGTCTCACTGGATCCCCCCTCTCAGGATAGCTGTGAGGGTCACACAGGTGTACACGGTTAGTGCGGTGCCTGGCAGAGGTAAGAGGATTCCGTGACCACGACTCCTCCCATAACCACCCCATCCGGGCAGCCGAGAGGTTGCTTGGGTTCAGCACACCTGAGTCCAAGTCCAGACGTCGTGATTTCTTAGTGATCTCCAACCAGAGATTGCCCCTCTCTGGGCTGTTGAGATTATATATACACAACCCTCAGCCTGGGCACAGCACACAGTAGGTTTTCAGCCACAGGAATTTATGATATGAGGGTCACTGGTGATATTTATTGTGTGCTGAAATGTGCCAAGCACTAAGGGCTTGACATGAACCCAGAACATCCTTACCACGAACCTGTGTGGCTAGATCCAGTACTCCCATTTTACAGATGAGAAAACTGAAGTGCCAAAGAGTTCCAGCAGAGCCACACAGGACACAGGAAGCCGGCCTGTGGACCCCACGCTCCGCCACTGGCTCCATGGCCTCTGGAGCAAGCCCCTCCCCATCGCCCCTCCCCACCCCAGAGCTTGAGAACCATCCCTGCAACTGCATTTTGTTTTTCCTTCCTGCCTTTGTCCCCAAACACAAACTTTGATTCTCAGGCTTTGGCAGTCATTAGGAAGACTTGGGGGTTGCCTTCTGAGACCTGGGATTCTGGGATCTGCCTTCAGAGACCCTGGATCCCTAGGCCTGGGGGGAGGCATGGGTGGGCCGAGATGGCATTTTCATGGAGGGCCTGAGCAGATTCCCCTCAGAGAATCACAGGGAGATGGCGTAAGGTTTCACTTCTGAGTGAGACCCAGGTTCAAATCCCAGCTCTCCCCACCCCAATGGGTGGGGTTTCTTGGCGAGGGTATTGTCTGTACGAGCCCAAGTCACCTAGTCTGATGCTGAGCTTAGGAGTCCTGCTTGGTCTATGTGATAGTGACGTCAAACCTGTGCAAAGCTCAGTACAGGTCGTGACACACAGCAGGAGACAAGTCAATGGGACCTTTATGTATTATTGTTATTATTATTAATTGCTATTGTCATTGTCCTGGTATTGTGTGACCCCCTAGCCTCACCTCCTCTGTACCTCAGTACATTTTGGCAGGAGGCTTCTGAGGGTCATGTCTGAACATCCCAAGGGAAGCTTGGGGAGGGCTGCATCCTCTAAAAATTAGTGAGGAAGAGAGGGATGAGGGGGTTGCAGTATAGTCTCCCTCAGGGGCCCAAGTTGGGCCCCCTGGGTTCTGGGACAGAGGGTCTCTTATTGATTCCACAGGAGCCTTTGCAGGGAGGGGTTCAGGTCCTGGTGACCAGGTCCCAAGTAGGCTGTGAAGCTCAGAGTGGGGGAACCAGTGTCTCCACTGGCTGGCCCCACGGCCCCCAGGATGTCCCTCTCGGATCTGAGGATTTGGGGGCAAACTGTGTGGACAAAGACTGGGGCCACAGTGCCCTCTGGTGGCCAAATCTTTGGGTTCCAAGTTAGGAGAAGTGACCAGAGGTTGAGACTTACAGGAACATTGTTTATTCCCAAGACTTGGTGACAGGAAGATCAGGCATCAGGGTCCTAAGAGGTCAGAACAGGGACTTTCCCTGTGTCTAGAGAGGTCAGAGGGTCAGGAAAAGGCTCCTCTGGGCTCCCACAGCCCCATGCACCTCTTCTATCCTGGCCCTGACCCTCTGCCTGGGCTTCCCCCATCCTTGGCTGTCACTGGATGGTAATAGATCTATTACCCTACTGAACTATGAGCTTCAGGCAGAGCCTAGGGCAGAGCCGTCAGACGCATTGCTGTGTCCTCAGAACGCCGCACAGTGCTGGGAACCAAGATACTCCAGAAATGAGTGAATATGTCTGCTAACCTCTCCCTTTCCTTTGCCTCAGAGCTTTAGCTCCAGGCCCTCTGTTGGGAAGGTTTCCTTAATACAAAACAACAGCCCCCTCCCACCCCCACCCCCAGCCCACTTCAGATTGTCCAGGTGTCCGTGTGTGGGAGGGCACAGCCTGGAGCCCCCCATGACTCTCTCTCCCTCCTGGTCGTGCTCTGCAGAGGTAGGTAGTGGGGAGAAACACGGAGCAGAATGACGAATTGATTCATTGATTTATCCAACAAATAATTGTTGAGCTCCTGCTATTATTCAGGCTGTGTTCTAGGCACTGGGGAGACAGCAGTGGATGGAACAACAATCCCCACCTCACAGAGCTGATATTCGAATGAGTGGAGGCAGACAATAAATCAAATAACTAAATAGGTCTACAACATGATGACAAACTATGGTAAGTATTGGGAGAAAAGAAAGCTCTTAAGAGGACAGATAGTTTACAGAGGTGCTATTTGAGCTGAGATTGTCTCCGAGGAGGTGACATTTATTCAGAAACCTGAATAAAGTGAGGGATGGAGCCAAGCAGGTGTCTGGGGGCGGAGCATTCTAGGCATTGAGAACAAAGGTCCTGTGGCTGAAATGGGAACTGGAATGTTCCAGGAACAGGGAGGGAGGAGGCCACTGTGGCTGAAGCAAAGTTAGCCAAGGGAAAGAAAGAAGATAAGGTCAGAAATGGGATGGGGATTGGAGATGGGTTTGAGTAGGGCCTTGAGGGCACAGTGAGAACTTCAAATTTTATTCTAAGTGTGAAAAAAGCCATTGGAGGTTTTAAGCCAGAGAGCGTTGTGATATTTTAGATAGCTCACTCTAGCTGCCTTGGAGAGAACAGATATAGCTGTCCAGGGGGCAGATGATGGTGGGCAGTACCAGGATGGAGGCCGTGAAGGGAGAAGGGTGAGTGAATTCTGGATCTATTCTGTGAATATAGAGATAACAGGGTTTGCTGATGGACTTGGGGTGCGTGTGAAAAAGGACCATCAAGGAGGATTGATTGCACTTAGAACAAAATTCATTTTCTTTATAATGCCCTACAAGGCCCAACATGATCTGGATCCCTGCTCTCCCTCAGCCTTGTATCCCCCTCACTCACTCACTCTGCTTCAACTACGCTAGCTTTCTTACTGATTTTTGAGCTTGCCAAGCTCTTCTCCTCCTCCCCTCCTATCACATGCTTGGCAATTCCTCAGGCCTCAGTTCAAATGTCACCTCAGAGAATCCACTTTCTCTATGGCACTTATCACTCTCTAAAAGGATCTTGTCTATTTGCTTGTTTATCATCTTTTTTTCTCCACCAAAATGTTAGCTCCTTGAGGGCAACGACTTTGTCTGTTGGTCACGCTGAATCCCCAGTGCCTAGAAGAATGCCTGGCAGGCACTTAAGTAAGTGAACAAAGGCTTGATTAACCCCTGTGCTTGTTTACAGGCTGGCTTACACAGAAGAGACACCCAGACAAGGAGGCATGGACAAGAATACCCCACAGACCTTGGGGTCATACACATACCCTGGGGAGACCCAGAAGCCAGAGATAATCTGCTCCTCCGCCCACGGTGCCTGGAGGATGAAGAGCCCCAGCTGGGAATGGAGCACCCCCAGGGAGGAGGAAAGGATGCTCTGGAGCGAGCCCAGCCCCGCCCTGTATCCTCAGTAGCCAATGGGCGCGCGATCCTCCCGACGCCCCCTGGGACGTGTAGTCCGGACAGGGGCACCCTCGGGCGCCGCCGCGCGCCCCTAGACTCCACGTCCCGTCGTGCGCCGGGAGGTGCAGGGATTGGCCGAGCCCCGCCCCCGGCCCGCCCCGCTCTGCTCGCGCCGCAGCCCCAAGAATGAATGAAATCGTAGCGCGCTGGGCGGCAGAGCGGGCGGCGCAGGCCGGGCTGGGCCCGCGCGCGGCGGCAGCGGCGCCCCGGGCCGGAGGCGGCCCAGTCGAGCGGGCCATGGCCACCGCCATTCAGAACCCGCTCAAGTCGTGAGTGTCCCCGCCGTCCACGTCCCTCCATCCCGCCCCCTACCCGAGCCCTTCCCCCGCCCTCGCTGGGGAGGGGGACGCAGCGGGCCGATGGTAGTTGAATGGGGGCCCCCAGTGAGGGCCCCCGCCCCTGGGGGCTCGCCACCCCCTGTCACCCCCTGGGGTTGGGGGCGGGAGCCCCTCCAGGGTCGCGGGGGCGCCTCTTCTTTGTCGCTGTCAGTGAAGGAATGTGGCGCGGGCTGGGGGGTGGCGGAGGCCGTTTCCCCACCCAGAGTGGGGGTAGGGGCTTCCCTCTCCTCCTCCTCCCTCTCTCTTCCTCCGAGTCTCTGGGGGCGCTGGGCCTGCCCCTGCATGGGGTTGCGAGCACAAACGCCTAAGTCCAGACCTCAGTTTCCAGGGTCTCCACCATCCTTTCCTCTCACATCAAAGCACCTTCCTCTCTTTCCTCCTCTTTCTCTGGGGACCTCGGTCGCGGGGTGGGAGCTGAGACGTCGGGGGTCCCGGGTTCGATCCCTGCTGTCTCCCCGTTTTCCTTTCTGGGTCTTCAGGACCTTAAGTCCAGACGCCCGGGTCAGCATAGATCGTGGGATCCCTCCCGCTCCCCTGCTCATACACATCTAAGGAAAGCATCTCCCATCCCCTTGGGGACCATATGCCTCGGGAGATGGTGCTGGGAGCGCCCTCAGTCTCCGGGGATTCCCTCCCTTTCTCCCAGTCTGCTTGCCTCCTCTGAGCGTTAGCTTCCTCCTGGGCCCAGTGGCTGGGATTCTGGTCACCTGGGTTCAAACCTAGCTCTCTCCTAGTCTTCCCATCGCCTAACAATCCCTTGCTCTCTCCACTTCTCTTCTTCCCTCTCTTTCTATCTCTCTCGCTCCTTCTTCGGGATCCCGAACTCCTGGGTCCCAGCACTCCCCACCCCCTTCCTCAGGCGGTGACAGCGGGCTGGGAGTGACAGGCGTGCGACCGCTCCCGCCCTCCTTCCCTGGCTGGCGTGCGCGGCACTCCCCTCCCCCTCCTCCCCGGCCTGGGTTGGGATTTGGGGGGAGAAGGAGGGGGGCGAACGCCGGCGGCGCCTCACAAAGGGGCCGGGGCGACCTACCCCACCCTTCCCCCAACCCCTTGCATTCGCCGCCTTGACCTTGAGCAACGTGTGCTGGGGTAGGGGGTGGGATGGGGAGAGGGGCCCGGGAACGCCCCTCCCCTCGCCGACCCTGCCTTCCAGAAGGCCTGTGCCAGGCAGCTGGACCTAAGGCCCCTAGCTTCTTCTGGTTTCTGGTGAGAAGTTGGGGGAGGAGGGGGGCGGGGGTTATAGGCACACGCCTACACGTGTGGCTTTGCGTGAGCGAAGAGGGCTTGGAGGGCGTGTATGGGGCTGGGGTCTGTATGAGACAGTGAGTAACGGTGACACCTTCTGCTCTCCTCTCCCTCTAAGTGTCCCACACAGACGTGTCTCCCCTAGGAGAGACACCCCCAAAGTGCCTGGGACAGGCTTCCGGTGCAGATTGGTGGATCTATAGGCATCCAGGCCTCCTCACTCTGACCCGGGCCCAGACCTTTTGGCGGAGGTGTGGGGCAGCCATTGCAGGGCCTTGGAGGCATGGGTGTGGGCAAGCCAGCACCCTTCTTTGCTCCTACCTTACGCGGGGTCTGCAGGGGCAAGAGCAGGGACGCGCTCCTGAGACAATGTGAGAGTCAAATCCTCTGGGGAGTGGGAGGCAGAGGGTGCAGCCCTGAGGACTGCCTGCCTTCAAACCCCATCTTGTGCCTCTAATCCGTGCCCCTCTCTCACCTCAGTGTTACCACCTGTGAGTGGGGGAATCCTATTACCTCATGGGGCTGTTGTGCTGTTTGTAAAGCGCTTAGTACAGAGCCTGACCTGACTAAATGCAGTGATTATTAGTAGTAGCAATATATTGGTTTCACTTTGTGGCCCAGTTTCCACGCTGGGCTCTGCGCTGGGGGATAGGAGGATTATTTGGGTGGGAGGCTCCAGTGTGGGAGAGGTGTCTGTGAAGGGGTAAGGAAAGGAAGAGAGGCCCCTCTCCAAGTGTCAGCTTGTGTCTGTGGGTCAAATCTTGCTGGTGGACCAGGGCCTCCAGGGAGGTGATGGGTCTACTTCAGGCTCCAACCTGATCAAACTGATGCAAGGGTTCTGGGGTGGGGCAGGGGTGAGCTGGGGTGTCTGAGGCTAGGAGTGTGGGGAGCAGGTGTCAGGGTGGATTGGGGTATCTGTGAGGGTGGTGAGAGAGGAAAATGGTAAGGACATTCTGTGAGATGAGCTGGCAGGTCAGGTGGAGGAGGGCAGAGCTGACTCTGGAGGAGACACGGGGTGGCCACTACAGGGACTTGGAGGCCAGAGTGAGCATGAGGATGGCAGCATCCCTGACTTACTCCCCTTGCCACCTGCTCTAGGTTGGATGTGAAGTAGAGACCCACTCCCTCTTGTTGACGTTGGGGGAGGGGGTGATTGTGGAAGGGATATAGACTAGAGGTGTGTGTGTGTGTTTAGAAGTGACCATGGGTGTGGAAAATCTTGAGGGGGGTCTCTCTCACCAGGGGGTAGGGAGGGGGCATCCAGTGACAGAAGTGAAGGCTCCAATTCCTCTTCTGTCTGCTGGAGAGCCCCCTGGTGGACAAGGACACTTATGGGGTGTTTTCATCCACTTGGGGGCTCAAACCTGAACATGAACTTTGGACGGGGGTGGGTGGGGTGGGGGTTGTTCCAGGTGTGTGTGTAGGCCTGGGCATGTGTTGTGACTCAGTAGGTCAGCTCACTCTCTGGGGATCCCTTTGGTAGAGTCAATGTGGGTGACAATGGGAGAAAGAAGGAGGTGACCCATTTGAGTACAGACATCTGGATGAGTGAGTCCGCTTAGTCCTACCTTCAAACAGCCACCAGGGGCTGAGGGCGTGTAAATTCCCCTCTAATCTGGAAAAGACCCCAGAGGGTCTTTATGAGGATCAAATGAGTTAACCCCTGTTAAAGAACTGTGCCTGGCACATGGTGACTCAGTATTTTCATTAGTCAATAAGTATTTATTGAGCATCTATTATGTGCCCAGCACTATTCTTTCTAATAACAGTTAGCTGTCACCATTTTGCATCTCAGTACACATCAGGTCCTCTTTGTGGAAAGAATGAGTTTATTGAACACCTACTATCTGCCAAGTAACTTTTAAAACACTTTATGCATACTTCCTCATTTAATCCTCCCAATACTCGAATGAAGTATCATCCTAATTTTACAGATGAGGAAACTGAGGCCCAGAAAGTTTAAGTCATTTGCCCAAGGTCACATGGCCACCAAGGAGCAGAGCCAGGATTTGAACCCAGGAGGCGTGGCTATAGCTCCTAACTGGCACGGATGCTGTCAGCCCTGGGAAGGGGTGGAGCAGGGCAGGCTCACTGTGAGAGCGACAGCCCCAAGGGGGACCCGAGAAGGTTCTCTGAAGCTAGAAGGCACTGGGGGGAGGGGGCGGTGTCAGTGAGTCACGCGTTGGTGGGACTTTTGTGTGGGCACATGTAAGGTGTCTCTAAGTCTCTTAGCACTGAAGTGAGTGTAAATGTATGTGAGTCTGTGCGAAGGTGTGGGACAGGGAGTGTGCGTGCGTCTGCGTGGGAGCTGTGAGGATACATGTGAATGTGTGTGTAAGCTGCTGTGGGTGGGTGTGTGCGAGTCCAGGTGTACATGTGTGAGTGTAGGCCCAAGTGTGAGACTCAGAGGTGTGCATGAGTGAGCGTGCGTGAGTGGCTGTGCGTGCCCCAGGCCCTACCTCTGACCCCTTTCCCCGCGGGGTCCGGCCAGCCCCAGGCCTGGAACTACCACTCCCAGCATGGCTCGCGCGGGCCCGCCCCGCCGTCCTGATTGGCGGTGGCCCCGGCGCTCCCGCCCCCCGGGAATGAATGGATGGGCGGCCTCAGCGCCCGCCCGAGCGCTGGGAGGACCAGCCCGGCGGGGACCTGCTGGGGGCAGGACCCGGGGAGCAAGATGGCCACGGTCATCCCCGGCCCCCTGAGGTGCTGCGGGCCGGCGGGAGGCGGGGGAGGGCGCTCAGGCGGGTCCTTGCGGGCGTGTGTGTGTGGCGGCTGGGGGTGGGGCCGATGGGGTGTCTGGGGGGCTGTCACCGTGGGCCGGGCTGCACGGGGTTGCGAGTGTGTGTGACTATGGGTATCTGGCAAGAACTGTGTTCGACGCGCTGCTCCAGGGAGGAGTGGAGAGTATGGGGAACTCGGAGTCCTCTTCGGGTCCTCTTCGGAAAAGGGGGTCATGTCCCGCCCTGCGACCCCCGGAGTTGGGGAGAAGGTGAAATGGCCTGGGGGCGCAGGGGCCTCGGTAAACTTGAGCGAAGCCTGTATTACCTTTGTCTTGGGATGTGGAGTCTGTGTCACTTGTTTGGGTCCTGGTTTTGGGTTTTTTGCTTTTTTTTTTTTTTTTTTTTTTTTTTTTGGATATGTGTGGATATGTGTTTAATTTCTTTTATTCCACACTAGGTATCTTTGGATATTTGGGTCTTTGAGTGTGTGTGCATGTCCTTTGAAACTGTACATCATTTGTGTTCTGTGTCTTTGGATATGTAGGTATGCATGTATTTTTGTGCAAATTTTTGTGTGAATATGAGTGGATTTGCCTGTTTCTATGTTGTGTATGTGTGTATCTTTGTGTGTTTGAATATGTGGTATTTTAGATGTTGGCTTCTATATTGTGTATCTTTGTGTGTGTCTCCTGTGTGAATCTATGATTTCTTTGTATACTGTATCTGGATAGTGTGTGTGTGTGAGATTTGTGTTGTGCCTTTGGATATATGTGTAAGTGTTTATGTGGGTAGTTTATTTTAACATTTTTTCTCTTTTAACATTTGTGTATCTGTGTGTATCTTTGGACGCGTAAGTGTGTGTAGTGTGTGATCTGTTTGCACGTTGTGTGTCTTTGTTGGGTGATTGTATATTTACGCATGGAAATGTGTGTGATCTGTCTGTTTCTACATTATGGGACTTGAGATATTTGTGTTTTTCAGTAGATATTTGTGTGTGCACATATGTGAGATGTGTCAGTTTCTCCTTTGTGAGTCTTGGGATATGTCTCTCTTTGTGTGTGAATCCAGTGCGACTATGTGCCATTCGTTTGAGTTGTGGATTTGGATATGTGCCTGTAAGGATGGGTCTCGGTGTATTTTTGTCTGTTTCTATATTGTGTGTATCCACTCGTTGTTGGCTCGAGGCCTGCTTAAGCCCCAGGTTGGGGGTTCCTGGGTCCAGGGGCGACTAGAGGGGAGAAGCGAGGTTGGAGGAGTCGGCCCACCCATTCCCGACGGGCGGGCTGGGGGAGGGGTGCTGGGCGACCGGGTGCGCCTGCCCTTGCTGACAGCTGCCCGCCCGCTCACCCGCCCCTCGCAGCCTAGGCGAGGACTTCTACCGCGAGGCCATCGAGCACTGCCGCAGCTACAACGCGCGCCTGTGCGCCGAGCGCAGCCTGCGCCTGCCCTTCCTTGACTCACAGACCGGCGTGGCCCAGAACAACTGCTACATCTGGATGGAGAAGACCCACCGCGGGCCGGGTACCTGCAGGGAGGGCGGGGGTGGGGCGGCGCGGCGGCTTCGCGGCCGCATTCTTACCCGACTTCTCACTCCAGGTTTGGCCCCGGGACAGATCTATACGTACCCCGCCCGCTGCTGGAGAAAGAAACGGAGACTCAACATCCTGGAGGACCCCAGACTCCGGCCCTGCGAGTACAAGATCGGTGGGTGGAGCTTCGTCCTCCATCGGTGCCCCCAGCACAGGCCGTGGAGTGTGTGGTGCTGCTGGTGTGCGTCTGAGCATCTGCCTTTATGTCCCTCCTAGCCAGTGTCTGAGTGGCTGGCTGTGTGTCTGCCCCCGTGTGTCTGGGTGTAGTCCAAAGATTCTCCAAGGTTTCCTTGAGTGACCGAACTTTGGACTGTATCTTCTCCTCCTTGGGCCCAGGCGAATTCCAGGAGAGTGGTATCTGTCATGTGTCTAGGTGTACCCAGTCTTTGTATCCCTTCCCTTTGAGCTGGGATGTATCAGAGTGTCTGCCTATATTTCTTCCTGTGGGTGCCTGAGTGTCTCTGGGTGTGTCAGAGTGTCCGGTTGTAACTCCTTCCGTTTGTCATAGAGTGGATTTCAGTGTCTGTGTCTCTTGTCAGGTGTTTCTAAGTATATTAGAAGGTTTACTTCCTCTTGGGTGTGTCTGGTCTATCAGAGTGTGCAGCTGTTCCTGAGTGTGGGTGGATCAGGGTGTCCGGCTGTCTCTTTCTTTGAGGGCCAGATGCTTCAGAATGTCGGGGAGAATCTCTTCCTCGAGTGTCTGGTATATGAGGTGTGTTTCGACCCATGTGTGCTGCTCTAACCAAGAGTCTGGCCTTATCACTTCTTGAGTGTGTCCAGTACTATCAGAGTCACTGGCTGTTTCCCTTCCCTTGTCTGGGTATATCCAAGAATCTGTGTGGGTCCACCTGGCTGTGTCTGCTGGGGTGTGTCTGCTTCAGAGGGACTGTCTGTATCCCCTGTGTATATGTGTATCCATCTGAGTGGTTCTCTCTAGGTGTGTCTGTATCTTCTCTAAGTGTGTTCAGGTGTATGGTGGGGTCTGGCTGTGTCTTTCCCATGTGGATCTGGGTGTTTCTGATGGTCTAATAGTCTCTTTCTGAGTGTCTCTGGGTGTACCCAAGGGTCTGGCTGTGTCTCCTCCATGTGTCTGGGTCTGTCTCTTTGTCTAGCTGTCTCAGATGATCTGCCTGTATCTTCCCTGCCTATGTCCGTGTGTATCCTGTTTGAGTGTCTGTTCTCTCCAGATGTAAGTAAGGATCTGGAGGGGGCGGGGCGCGGGTCTCCTACATGTATCTAGGTATATATGAAGGTCTGGCCTTGTCTCCCCCTGAGTGTGTCCAAGTGGCTCTGAGGGTCTGGCTCTGCCTTCCCCAAGGTCTGGGCATCTTTTCCAGGATGTGTGGTTGAATCTTTGAGTTTGTTGCTGGTTGAGGTTGGGAAATCCTCTTCCCTCCAGCACAGAGCATGGTTCCCCAATCTGGGCAGTTTGAAGAGTCCTCCAGGGATGACTTCTCTGCCTGACCCCTTCCCCCATCACGGCCTTGTCCCCAGACTGTGAAGTGCCCTTGAAGAAGGAGGGCGGCCTTCCGGAAGGGCCAGTCCTTGAGGCTCTACTGTGCGCAGAGACAGGGGAGAAGAAGATTGAACTAAAGGAGGAGGAGACCATTATGGACTGTCAGGTAGGACCACCCCCGGGGGCTGCAGCTGCCCTCTCCCCGCAGCCTCCTGCCCTGGTCCACCCTGTTCCCATCCTGAAATCTCCCCTGGCACCCTAGGGTCTTTAGGCAGCCTAAGGCTCCATCCTTCTGCACCTCATCTCTTTTTGGAAGACCTCCTGATTTGCCCTGCCACCCCTAATCTCCACTCTGCCCCCAAACCCCCTACAAAGCAGAAAAGTGCCCCTATTTTCTTGACCTCAGTCTCCCTTCTCTTGATGCCCAGAAACAGCAGCTGCTGGAGTTTCCACATGATCTCGAAGTGGAAGACTTGGAGGATGACATTCCCAGGAGGAAGAACAGGGCCAAAGGAAAGGTATCACTCCTGAGTTTCTCCTCATCACTCCTCTCGTCAGTGCAGACCCACTGATTGGGTATGCACCACGTTCAGTCCCTGCCCCAGTGTGACCTCATTTAATCCCAGGGCAGCCTGAAGGGGTAGGGGATTTTTATGCCCATTTTACAGATGAGGCAGTTGAGGCTCAGGTATATTAAACCATTTGCAAAACAGAGATTGTACAGTGGGTTACGTCAGTCTTCACACCTGGGCCATGGATGAGGAAAGTGAATCTCGGAGAGGTCAAGGGAGTTTCTCTAGGCCCACAGCTAGAAAGTGGCAGAGCTGCAATTTGACTTACAGGCCCAAGTGATAAAAATTCTTTTAGTTCCTTCCCTTTCTTAGCCCCTCACTCCTGACTCTTCCCCCAGGCATATGGCATCGGAGGTCTCCGGAAACGCCAGGACACCGCTTCCCTGGAGGACCGAGACAAGCCGTATGTCTGTGATAGTGAGTCCTTCTGAAGAGGGGGGAAGAGAGAGAGAAGGGGGCCCATAGACCTCTCCCCTCCTGGCCCCCTCCCTCCTGTGCTGGATCCTGGTGGGGGGATGCTTAGGCCTCTGGCAGAGTGGGGAGGTGTGATCCTGGAGGCCAGGGTGGAGGCAGCATGGGCTGGGAGGGCTGACTGGCCCTCCCTGCTCACTCTCCAGTCTGTGGGAAACGGTATAAGAACCGGCCAGGGCTCAGCTACCACTACACCCACACCCACCTGGCTGAGGAGGAGGGGGAGGAGAACGCCGAACGCCACGCCCTACCCTTCCACCGGAAAAACAACCATAAACGTGAGCAGGCGGGCAGGGAGTGGGGTGGTGAGGGGCCCTAGGAGTGGGGGCTAAGGAGCCTGGGAGGGAGGGGGCACGTTAGACATTTCTGGAAAATCTCCAGCTCAGCAGTCCCCTCCCCCCACCAACCAAGGGGATGCTGGCTCTGGGGTTGCCATGGCAACCAACCATCTCTCTCTCTCTCTCTCTCTCTCTCTCTCTCTCTCTCTCCCCCTCGCTCCCGGCCGGGCGTAATATTTCTGGGTCTGATTTATTGTTTCAATTAGAGCTTGGGGAGGGGGGTGATAGATGACTCCCCTCTCTCCCTGCCTCCCTTTCTCCCTTCTCTAAGCTTTGGCTGAGGGGCAGGGTCCATGGCCTGGGAACCCTTGGCTTCTACCCATGCCAATCCCATGCCAACCCAGACAGCTGAGGGATTGGGGGAGGCTGTGGGGAGCCTCTGCCAGTGGAGAAACCATCTCCCTACCCACCCCTTGGTGGAAGAGGGCAGTCTCTTTATCCCATTCCCACTACACACCCAGGCACCTCTGTGTTCAGAATTTTCCTTCTGAGTGTATGTTTCCATACCCGATCTTGGCCAGTGGTATCTACCTAATTTTTATTTAGACAGGGCTTCATTGGGGGTGGCAGTGTGGTAGAAGTGTGTATGAGTGGGGAAGCTAGGGGCTCTTCCTAAAGCTGTATCTGCCAAGTTTTCACCTAATAAAGAGGACATATCAGTTGTGCTCAAAGAGTTGGTGGGTTCCTGATGAGAATTATTTGGGTTCCTCCTACTCTCTTTTGCTACTGCCCACATTTTGGGGTAGCTACTCCCTCTCCCCACCCCCTCCACACCTGGACAAGGGGTCCACCCCTGGGGCTGAGACTGGGGGCAGGGTGGAGACCTGCCTATGGTGAGAGCCTTGCCTATGGTGAGAGCCCCTCTCTCTGTCCCCCACTCCCAGAATTTTACAAAGAATTGGCCTGGGTCCCTGAGGCACAGAGGAAACACACAGGTAGGGACGCCTCCCTCCGCCCCTACCTCCACAGCAGCCTTTGACTGAGTACCCTGCCTGCCCACGCCAACCCCCGCCTACTGTCTTGCAGCCAAGAAGGCTCCTGATGGTACTGTCATCCCCAATGGCTACTGTGACTTCTGTCTGGGTGGCTCCAAGAAGACGGGGTGTCCCGAGGACCTCATCTCCTGTGCCGACTGTGGGCGATCAGGTGATGCCTCCACCTGAAGTTTCTGGGGGCCACGGTGGAGAGGATTCCTGGAACCCAGATGTGGAGGATAGGAAGCAGAGGAGTGAGGACTGATGGGGATGCAGAGCATCCCAGGGGACTGAGGATAACCAGACTCAACCGCTGAGTATTGTGGGAAACTGAGTGGGGTCAGGGAGGCTCTGGGAACAATGGGATGTGGTTGGCATGGCATTTCGGGTACTGACATGTGCTTATCACATAGTGGGGACCAGTGAGAGATGGTTGCTAAGACATTGTGCGTAGTGGGTTGTGATAGTGAGTAATAGATTGCCGCTGCCTGGGTGCTGTGGATAACGGTACTGGCCATGGAGTTGTGGTTAATAGAATGTGGTTTCCCAACGTAGACTTGTGGGCAGTAGACTGTGGTCACCTCAGCATGATGGCTAATGAATTGTGGTTGTCACGGTATTATGTGTAGTGAAACACCGTTGTCATGGAGATTGGGTGTAGCGGAAGGGAGCCCTACTGGCCTGGGGTAATGGCTGGGCGTCTGCACTGGGTGGTGGGCTGACCAGTAGGGTTGGCACATTGTGCAAACCTGTTGGTAACTGTGGTTGCTGGGGCAGCATGTGTAATAGGCTTGGGTTGCAGGGGGGTGCGGGGACCCCTCGGTGGAAAGTGGCCGCCATGGCATCATGGCTGGGAGTCTGTGGTTGCCACGTTACTGCGGTTAACAGAACCGGTTGGCCATTCTGCTGTGGGTAATGGAATGTGGCTGCCTCAGCAAAGCGGTTAACAGAATGTGGCTGCCCGGTGTTGTGGGTGGTAGAAAGTGGTTGCCACAGCACTGTGGGTAATGGAATGCGGTTGCCATGGTGTTCTGGGGAGCAGAGTGCGGTTGCCATGGTGGCTGGGCAGGAGACTGGTGGCCACGGCAGCGCTGCCTGCGGGACGGGTGCTGGGCACTGTGGGCTGGGCAGGGTCAGGCCACGGGCCACAGCAGCTCAGAGGCCTTGTGAGCCAGGGATGGGGGGCTGCGCAGTTTCTTCCCCAGGGGTCAGTAGCCACCAGGGGCACGAAGACCCCTAACCGCATCCCTGCCCCTCGGCCCCCAGGACACCCCTCGTGTTTACAGTTCACGGTGAACATGACGGCGGCCGTGCGGACCTACCGCTGGCAGTGCATCGAGTGCAAGTCCTGCAGCCTGTGTGGCACCTCGGAGAACGACGTGAGTGCCCTCCCCCTCCCTGGGACACGCCCCTAGGTGGATGCCCCACCTGGCACCTCCGCCTTTGCCAGTTGGGCCTAAAGTCTTTCCCTGGAGCCCCTCCCCCCCCCCCCCGCCCCGTGAACACTAGTCCCTTGTACAGTTAGTATTGCTCGTGTCCATTAACTGAGCCCGGCACTTAATGCTCTTCACTCTCTGGCTCCTCCTGACTGCCCTGAGGTAGGCGCTCTTGTTCCCACTTCACAGAGTAGAAACTGAACTCAGAGAGGGGGATAGACTTGCCTGAGGCCACCCAACTAGGAAAATGGCACAGCTGGGACCCAGACCCATGTTCACTGCTGCCAGGCCATCACAGTGTCATTTTAAGGGTCCCACAGAATCTTATTAAACCCAAACTACAAACTGCAAACTGACAGTCTCTCAGGGGGGTTTTGCTCAGCCCAGCAGAGTTTTGCAAAGATGACCTTCTCCGAGCCCTTTGTCTTTGGAAGGGACCACCGCCCCTAGCCCCTTTGACCTGGCCCCTGCCCCCGCCCCCCACCCCGGTTTCTGGTGCCCGTGCCCCCAGGGTGCCAGCTGGGCGGGTCTCACCCCCCAGGACCAGCTGCTGTTTTGTGACGACTGCGATCGGGGTTACCACATGTACTGCCTGAGTCCCCCCATGGCCGAGCCCCCGGAAGGTGAGAGGAGAGGAGGGTATGACACGGGTGGGGGGTGTTGGAAACTGGTCTTCCTGCTGCAGAAGATTGTGGCCACGGGTGGGAGGGGGTTGAAGCAGCCCTCCCCAGACCTGGGCCTAACTCTCTGTCCCCCGGCCGCCCCACAGGGAGCTGGAGTTGTCACCTCTGTCTTCGGCACCTGAAGGAGAAGGCCTCTGCCTACATCACCCTCACCTAGGCCTGGCTCTGGCTCACCTGGACCTCTGGGGTGGTGCTTGCCTACCTGCCTCTTGGAGCTCCTCCACTCTCTCCTCATCCTTAATGCCCCACAGTGGGAGGGGCGAGGGGGAGCCCGAGAGGGGGCTGGGCCACCCCCTGCCCTCTGTGCAAGTGGAATGTTCGCCCTGTGGGTTGAGGGGCCCGGCAGGGCCCTCTCCCTTCCTCCCTCCTTCCCCACCCCTTGGCAAATGAGCACCAGGGGCTTCTGCTCCCCTCAAAGCCATACCCCGCCTTTGGGCGGGCACGAGGGGTGGTGGATGCCAGCTGGGGGCATAGACACAGCCTTTTTCTAAAGAAAAAATCAAAAAGCTAAAAAAAAAAAGAAATTAATATATACAGAGTCCTATAAGGCCTGGCTGGGTGCGGGGTTGGGGGCACTGCTGAGCGCATCTACTGGGCACCAGTCTGCCAGCTTCCCGCCTGGCGGCCCCTCCCCACCAGTCCCACCTCCCCACCCAAGGTGGGCGCCATGCCCCCGGTGCCCGGGGCAGGTGGGTGTGGTGTCCACCCCTTGACCCCTCTTGGCGCCCACCGTGGATACTGCATGATGTGAACCATGGTTCTGAACTCCGTTCCTGCTCCTTCCCTGAGAGCCCTGCCCGTGCCCACCGTGCCTGCCATGGCTGTCGCCGTCGCCGGTGGGGCAAGGCGGGTCCCTGCCCAGCGCCTGCTGGAATGAGAAGCACAGACTCTGCAAAGGACTAGATTTTCCTCCTCCTCCTGCCCCGATTCCCTACCGGCCAGGCCGGGCTGCCCCCTGCCACCCTTGCTGGCCATTTTCGGGGCAGCGAGGGGGTGTGGTTGTTTCTTGTGGTTGTGTGTGTTTGTTGTTCGGGTTTTAAAAAAAAGGGAAATTGAGACTGCAAGTGGGGGAGGTGGTGGGTTTGGGGGGGTCTCCTCCAATCCAGGCGTGCCCCTCCTTGCAAATGAGTCTCCTTTATTGCCTGCCTCTGCTGTGAATTAACTTGTTCTGTGTATTAAACTGGGCCTGACCCCTCTGCCCACGTCTGCCTCATTCTCTAGGCTGGTTTAGGGTGTCACCAAGAAGGAGAGACAGGGCCTCATTGGGGGAAAAGCAACTGAGGTTAACAGCTGGAGCTGTCCCCTACCTCCATCTCCCTCCAGCTCCCCCTGCACCCCGCCTTTCTCTGGCTTTGTCCCAGCTCCTCCCTGCCTCGCTGGAAAGGAGAAGGGGGGGATGGGGTGGAGGGGGCTCCCACCCAGCCAGCTGTGGTTGCCCTGGCAACGGACTGCTGCAGCTGCAGCGGGAAGCAGTGAGAAGGGAGGCGGGAAGCTGGGGACTGGGGGAAGGGAGGGGATGGAAAGATGAAGACTGAGCTGGCCCCTCCCCTCCTGGGGCTACGGTAGGGAGCAGGGGTGCCAGGAGCTTCATCCTCAGCCCAGACATCTCCTGGAGCTCCCTATACAGGATGTGGGGCCGAGGGCAGAGGGGAAGGTAAAAAGGAGAGAAAGAGACGGGTCCAGGGCGTTAGGAGAAAGCCAGATTGGGGTGAAGTGGGGTGAGGAGTGAGAAACAGGACACAGGAGAGAGACAGATATGAGAGTCCCACATTTACAGAGAATCAGAAAAAGAGAAGCAAGCAGAAGAGGGAAAAGAAATAGATCTGGAGAGAGATGTAGATGAAGAGAGTCAGGAAATATGGGGGAAGAGGGCAGAAGAGATGGAGATTTAGTGGGAGAGGAAATCATAGTAAGAAAAAATAGCAGACACATAGGGGGAGACGGAAGAGGAAGAAACTGACAGCGATTTGGAGATAGAAGCAGAAGAGATTCCATGAGGGGAGGCAGAGAACCAGGGCAAACAACATAGGAGAGAGGAAGAGAGAATTAGAGGGGGGCACATTTGGGGAGAGGGATACAGTTAGGATCCAGGACAGGCAAAGTCCCAGGATAATGACACAGAGCTGAGACTTCAGGGGAGAGGACACAAAGAATTTAGGGAGACAATAGAAAAATCTGGTGAGAGCCAAAGGTATGAAGGGATTCAGAGCCCGGGTGAGGGGCGAGCCAGTGTTGGGGTGGGGGGACAGAGAGAGACATAGGGGAGGAAGGGGACAAGGCAGAGGACGTGGAAAACTGGGGCAAGATGGGGAAGGGACGAGCAGGGCACAGTTCGGGCAAGAGCACAGGCTGGCGTGCGCGGGTTGTAGGGTGTTGGAAGTTGGTGTGTGTCACAGGCGCCAGGAGAGGATGTGAGAACAGCTTGTTCTGCCGTTTCTGTGCTGGTGGGGGGAGGGCAGCAAGGGTTGAAGATGGGGCCTCAAGGAGGGTGGAGACAGGGAGAATGTCTGGAACACTCTAGAATTTTTAGGAGACGTGGAAATAGCTGGTCCACCTCCTCTGGAAAAAGGATATATACCCCTTTTGGAAAAAGCTTTTTTTTTTTTTGACAGGAGGGGAGGGTCTGGGTCAGAGAAGCATGAGGTTTGAGCTCAGAAACGGTAAACTCAGTCACAGGTAAAATGAGTTGGTGGGTTTGAAAGGCCCAGCCACGGGGTCCTGCTTCCAGGTGGAGCTGGACCTAGACTTCCCACAAGAGGCCAGACCTTGGGATTTTCACATGGAGTTCCACGTGGAATTTTGAGATTTGGAAAGTAAGTTTGACCCTGATCCTCAGGTCAAATGGCAAGTGTTTGCCAGGGCAGCTGCAGACCTGGGGCCAGGAGTTTTAAGACCCTTCCCCAGCGAGGAGAGCCCCAAGAGGAAGGCCTGGCCCAGGGCTGAGGTCCGGATGCGTCAGTATCTTTCCGAGACACCTCCACCTCCCCAGCCCCAGTCTGGAAGCAGGGGCTGCTCTCCACTCCAAACCACCAGTTAGATGACTGGCAGAGGGACGCCTACTCCCATCGAGGAGGGGGGTGTCAATGCGCCAGCGCTGGGGAGGGCGTGGCCTGGGGCACAGCCCACTGCAGGAGGCAGGGGCCCTCAGTTCTGAGTCTTGCTGCAGAGGACAGAGTCACCAAGCTCCCAATCCAGATTTCTTTCTGTACCATCTCCAGATTTTAAAAAGTTGACCATTAATTCTAAAAGTAACACAACTCTGTGGGCCGGGGCCGGCTTTCAGTCCTCCAGTGTATGACTTCTGAAGTACAGCTTTTTCTTTCCAACTTAACAAATTCTTCCACTGAGTGCTGGATTTCTGTCATTTGGGTTTCGAGAAAAAGAAGTTTGTGAGGCTGATGTTCCCCAGTTCTTAGGGAAATGTCTGTGTGTGTGTGTGTGTGTGTGTGTGTGTGTGTGTGTGTGTTGGCCACGACAGTGTCTGGGACCAGGGGGACAGGAGGAGGGGCTAACGCTGGACCACACCCTCTCGTCAGGGACTCCAGGCAGCTGCTCAGCTAGTGAACACACAAGCCACTTCTATGAAACATTTATTTCCTTTGAAACCTCCAGAAACATGCCAGACAATCTCAAGACAGGGATGAGGGGCGGGGGAGACAATAAAGAATAAAAAAAATCCAAATGAAACAAATCAACATATGAAGAAAAAAAAACCCCTGCTATCTTCAGCCATCAGATAGAACACCAAACTCAAATTAAATAGATTTGCTTTGCTGAGGTCCTTAAAAAAATAACAGAAAACAAAACCAAAAATCATAATTTACACTGGTCCATGTACATGATTAGGTCCCCAAAATGATGTGAATGATCTGAAGAGATGAGGAGACAACTTAAAAAAAAGGGTGGGGGAGGGTGGGCTCCAGGTTAGGGTCTGAGGGAAGGGGGCAGGTTGGTGGTCCTGGAGAACCTTCCAAAAAGGGATCCGGGAAGAGGGGCAGAGACATCACAGTAGTTGGCCAGGGCTGAGGACACGGCAGGCCCCCTCACAGCCACCGCATCACACCACAGTGAGGAAGAGGAGATGGCGGTGGGGAGAGGGGCCAGAGGCTGATGCAGGGAGGCGCGATGAAGGTCCTTTTCTTTCGCTCCCCAAATGCCTGGGTTCTGTGAGGTCCCCAGAGTCTCCCTCCCTGAGGTTTCTGGCCGCAGAGAGAAGGCGGAGAAGGTGGCAGGGTCTCTGGACAGAGCTGGCCCCAGCCGAGTGTGCTGCTCTGAGGCCCTCCCTCCCCCAGCCAACTTTGTCCCTCCAAGTCCCCCCACTGAGCTCCGGCCCACAGGGGACGCGCCTCGGTCCTCAGCTTGAGGTCGGGGGAATCCACAGATTGTGGCCACACAGGCTTGTTCTGGCGCAACTCTACATGAAAAAATAAATATATATATATATATACTTTTGTTTGTTTTTAAAGGAAAAAAAGAAACTATTTCCTGGGTGAACAGCGTAGTACCACACCGGCTTGGCTGCCTGGAGAGCCGCCCCCTTATTGCCTTTAGAGAACCAGCGTCTTGTGGGGGTTCGCACAGCCAAGTGCTCCCCGGGGAGCACAGTGAGGGTGTCCGATGTCACCGCTGCGGTGGGGCCTGCGGGATGGGCCGAGAGGCTCTTGCAAAGGGAAAAAAGCAGAGAAGTGATGAAGGCTGTTTCTCTCCAGCCCCGGCCTGAGGGCTCCGTGGAGCCCCTCCTGGTGCCTGGAAGAGGCCGGGGCTGTGTGGTCGTGGTCAGGGCTGGCGGAGCCGGGGAGGAGGGGACGGCCTGGCTGGGTCAGTAGCTCGAAGGTGGAGGGGCCCAGGCCCTGAAGCCTCTGGCAGCCAAGGAACTGATAGAAAAGGCGTAGAAATGGTCCCAAGTGTGCAAATAGCTTCCCCTCAAAGAATTTGACTCTGGATGCTGGGGTTTCCTCTCTCCAGACTGGGACCCCCCCAAGAAAATAACTGAAACTCTAAGAAAGTGCTCCTGGTTGCTTTTTGGAGGATAGGGTTGGGAGGGGACAACGTCCATGCTTTTTGGAGCCAGTGCACCAGGGACCGAGAGCCCTGGCCCGCATCCACACAGGCCCTCAGCTCTCTGGGGTGCGAGGCAATAATGGGCCGTCTCCCACTGTGATTTTTCATGCAGGGGTCTTGGCCCCACAAGCCCAGATGCTGTTGTACGTGGTGAAGAAACCTGGTTTGTGAACTCCTGGAGCCATGAGGTTTGGAGACTCACTCCTGCCCTCCACCCCCTTCCTACAGCTTCCTGTAGGACCATGGCTTGGTCCTAGGAAGAGGCTAGACGGGATGGCAGGGTGGCCCCCCTGGGGGGGCGGTGTGGGCATGGCCCAGCCTCCAGGGACCACAGGTGGGCAGCTCAGAGGGAGGCCTGAGAGACTGTGTCGCCTCCTGGGGCTCAAGGACCACGAGCAGACCCCAGCTCGCAGCCCCAGGGAGGCTCCCTCAGGTCCCACTGCCACCCTGGTTTCCGTGTCCTTGGGAGGGCGGTGGGGCCCTGGCTGGATGATCTCAGTCACGCCTGCAACCAGAGGCTGGGCTGAGGGACAGGAGAGCAGGAGCCCACGGCCCGCCCGGGCGGAGGGGTGGGGCAGCGGCCTCTCCCGTCAGAGCTCCTTCTTCTCCCTGCAGAAGATCTCGGCGAACTTGCGCAGCTGCTCGCTGGCAGCCTGTGACTCCTCCTGCAGCCGCTGGTTGTTCTGCCTCAGGCTGGCCACCTCCGACTGCAGCACTGCCTTGTCCTGCTTCTCCTGCGGGGCAGGGGCTGGGCGTCAGCGGGGTGCCCTGCGAATGGCTCCCCGGGGCCTGTGTGCCCTGGCTGGGCCGTGGTCCAGAGCCAGGCTGCCAGCGATCAAATCCCAGCTCTGCTTCTCAACAGCTGGGTAACCTCAGGCAAGCCACTTCTACTCTGGGGCCCCAGTTTCCTCTGCTCTAAGGGGGGTGGTAGAGAGGTTTCCCTGAGGTCACACAGGTTGAGCTCTTAGAACGCAGCCTGACGCAGAGTAACCGTGTGACCAACATCACCGTATAACTGGGATCACCTCATTGCTCCCTCACAGCCACCCAGGGCCCTGGGGGCTGCTGTTACCCCCGCTTTCCCAGAAGAGGAGGCCAAGCCTCCCACAGCAAGTCGGGGGCTGGGATGTGGACACAGGGCTGCCTGTCCAGGCACCACTGCCTCCTCCGAGAAGACGCCCTCCCAGGAGAACGCAACACGCCAAGGCAGTGATCTGTGCAAGGCCACAGGGCACTAAGTTGGGGGTGGGATTTGAACCCGGGCCCCTGTGAGTCCTGGGCTTGAGACTCCCACGTTACACTCTGCCACCTTTTGGCCTTTTGCCCTAAAGTATATAAAATAACAAGTGCAACTCTCTTCCAGTCTGACTTTTCCTCACTCTTCCACACCCTGGAGGTAAGTACAAGGGACGATGTGGAATGTTGCCGTCTAGAGATCCCTCTGACCCATGGATGTTAAACATTTCTGAAGCATGACGATGCTCCAGCAAACAGTTCTGCAGTTCTTAGTTTTTCTTCAGTGGGAGTTAGCCTTTATTTATTTATTTTTTATTGAGCTTGCTTAGTTCTTCACTGGAGTTATCAGACTTCTTTTGTATGTTGTAAATACATAGATTTCTGTTCTGACTTTAACCAGCAGCAGAATATTCTGCTGCATGGGTGTCCTGTCATGTACATAACCCTTCTCTTGTGGACGGACAGCTGCACTGGCTCCAGTTTTTTATCGCCAGCAGTAGACATCCTTGCCCACAGACCTCTCAGTATCTGTGCTTGAAATTCTGCTGGACGAGTTCCCACGGTGCAACTGCTGGGTCGTATAGTTTTGATAAATATTGTCTGATTGTTTTCCAAAAAGGTTGGGCCAATTTATTCTCCCTCCAAGAATGTAAGAGAGGTTCTCTGTGTGCTTACCAGCCTTTGCTGCTGTCACCTTTTAATTAATTAATATATTTAGCATTTATTTATTTGTGTTTATGTATTTATGTATGTATTTATTATTTATTTTAGTGGAGGTACTGGGGATTGAACCTAGGACCTTGTGTATGCTAAGCATGCACTCTGCCACTGAGCTCTACCCTCCCCTCTACTGTCACTTTTTACTTTTCACTCATGACTACATTCAAAGCTGGGTGGCCTCCCCTAGACCACACGAGGTGGGGGCGGGGGCAGGTACCGCAGTTTCCCTGGCCCGAGAGGCCAGGAAGTGAAACAGGGAGGCGAGTGCCCTGAGGCAGCTGCCCGGCAGCCCTACCTTCTGCAGGTCCGTGTGCAGCTGTTTCAGCATCACTTCCAGCTGGTACACTTTGCCGGTCAGATCCAGGGGCGGCTCCTCGCTGGGAAGACAGGAGACAGGGTCAGATCAGAGGCCCACCAGACTCCAGGGAGGGCTCTTGGCCCACAGCTGGGAGGAAATTGGGGTACAGGCCCCTCTTGTCCCTGAGGGTCTGGGAAGTCCTCTCCTTGCTGGAGTCCTGAGGGAGGCTTGGAGGGGAAGCTCTGAGGGAAGCCAGCCCTCTTGCTGGCCACGCTCTACCTGGTGAGGGCACACCTGTGGATCTGGATGGGGGTTGTGGGAGCACCAGGCCCATTGAAAGCTGTGTGTGTACCTGCCCTAAAGTGTGCATTCCTCCCGAGGATGGACCACATGTGTGCCAGAAGGAGAAGCCCCTCTCAAGTGTGAGCCCACACTGAGTACCGGCAGACCCAGCTGCTGTTCTAGCTCTTGGGGCACCTAAGTGTGCAGATGAACATGGCCTGACTTGTGGACAGGAATAATGATGACACTGACTGTGATAATAGCCTGCCTGTTACCCACCCTGTACCGTGTGAGGTCTCAGCTTGACGGATCTTCCGGCTCGCTGTGGCCTGTTACCCGCTGGACAGAGGCGAAACCCAGGCTCAGGCAGAGACGCTGCACCCAGGCCCCCAGCCTGTGGCTCCTGCTCTGTGCAGATTCCCCAGCCTGGGGCCCGTCTGGCCCCTGCTGAGGAGAGCGGGCAGCACCTTCCAGCAGAAGGCTCCACTGGGTGCTGTGGGACACATACATCCGGTGGGGGTGCTGGGGAGGGAGGTGGGGGTCTCAGCCCATGGAGGAGAGAGGACTGGGCCCTCCTGCCTTTCCCATCACTTTCCTCCCTGCCTGGTCCTGCATCTTGGGGAGCTGTAGCTGCAGGGTGAGGTAGGAGGGGGTCACCAGTTCAGGGGTGAAAGGAATCCAGGAGTGTCCCTGGAGGTCACGGGTCCCGCCATTTCCACACCCACCCTGTTCCTGCCCTTGCTGTGGCACCCCATCAGTAACTGCCTCATTCTGCTAAGTAAATGGGACCACATCTTTGGTGAAGGTTGAGCTCTAAAGCCAGTGTGTGAAGCAAAAAACAAGAAGAGTCAAAATCACCATTGGAAATCACCTGAACTGCCCACAAAGTACACTGCACGACTGTTGTATGTACACCCCTACATGGTGAAGTGTGTAGATGAGTGTGAAATGCACTATTTAAATCCACGGACATGCAAACATGCCATTTCCATCCTCTCTCCCTCTCAGTCATTCTGCTTTCTGCCAAGCTAGCTCAGTCAAACATGTGGCACTAAATGTGAGATGACAAATGGGAAGTGTCTGCCTCCCTGTCTGCCTCCGCCCCAGAAGCCTTGTGAGGGCAGGGCTTCTGTCACCTCTGGGTCCCCCGACAGCCCAGCGCGGGGCCTGCCAGGGAAGAGGTGAGAGGCAGCTGTCAGGGGAACATGTGCATAATTGAGGAATCTGCAGGGGAGGAGACCCAGGAGCAGACAGCAGGGAGGCTGAAGGCTGGGAGCGGGGACTCAGAGGGGACAGATGTGAGGCAGAGAGCGGGGAATGCGGGGGACTGGCGGGGGGCAGTAGTTAGTGTTTTCCACAGTTGACAGTGAAGTGACTGTGGAAGTACTGATCACAGTGTCCAGGAGGATGGTGCCAACCCTGACTTGGTCCCTGCTGGGCCCCAGCACGTGGATTGGTCCAAAGTCTGTTGGGTGAGAGAGGTGGTCACTCCTCCAGCTACCACTGCGGGGGCAGTGGGGGTGCCCTGCACAGTGGCCTCTTGCCTGGTGACCCTCTTTCACTGCCTGCAGGGACTTGGGTTGCCAGGCCCCTGGGTGCTCCCGGGGAAGCCTCACCTCATGGTAGGGGTGGTCCTGGGGGTCGGGGGCCCCCTCTCCAGGCTCAGGTGGCTGTGGACAGGGCTGTGTGCAGGCGGGATGTCTGGGCTCAGAGCTGGGTCGTTCAGAGAGAAGAGCGAGACGGCTCTTTGCACTGCGGGAGAAAGAGGAAGGGGGTCAGCAGGGCTCCTGGCTCCTCCTCACGCCACCCCCTCTCCCCAAGTGACTAACCCCGCCCCGCAAACCTCCAGGACATTCCCAACCACACTTGGGTGAGATCACACAGGCATTTAGGATGGATTCTTGCCAGAAAACCAAGCCAATTCAGGACACAAATAACAATAACCTGTCCTGATTCCAAGCAAGCCTCCAGACCCAACGACCAGTTTACACAAAATACAAGAGAGAGAGAAAGAACTTAAATGCAGCGTGGGGAAGCAACCACCCGAACTGGGCAGAAATGACCCGGTTTCGTCCATAAATAAATGGTATGGGAAAGATGGCCAGAAGTGGATGGGGCTGACGCCGGGTGATGGGGACGTGGGGGTTCATCACACTCTAGTTCTGAGAATGTCTGTGAAATTTCAAGAGCAAAAAGAAAAGTGAAACAGAGAATATCATGTATCCTGAAGAGAGAAAAGAATCTGGGGGGTGGGGGTGGGGGGTTCCGGGGTCCCTCTCCAGACACGTGACTGGCTCTGCGGGAGGGGCCAAGTGCCTGCACTTTCAAATGGGACTGTGAGGGGATCTTTCTGAAAGGGCAAGAAGTGGGAAGAGCCTGTTGTGCCCCCAAAGCAGCTGGAGCGTTGAGCCCTAGGACCGCCAGACAATGGAACATGTAGGGTGTGAACAGCCAGGAGGAGGGGCTGCGTGTGGCCCCTGTAGGGAGAGGGCCCGACCACCTGGCAAAGGCAGGCTCCCGCTCGACTCTCTATCTCTGTGCTGGATGAAGAGCACGGTGAAAGCTCAACGCCCGCCCGGAGACCCACCCACTGTTAACGTCTTGCCACACTTTCCCTCCCCCATCATGTGCGTGGGCACCTGTCCGACTCCCCGGCCACTGCAGAGGAGATGGCCGGCATCCTGGTTCACCTCTGCGTACTTCACTATGAACCTCCACAAAGTAAAGGCGCGTTCCTATAGTACACAACCTCGTACTCAGGAAATTTAACATCTATAGGGTATTACTGCCTAATAGATGCTCACCTCGAAATTTCCCCAGTTCTCTGAATAACATCCTTTGTAGCTGTTATTTTCCATCTTGGATTTAGTGTTTATTCTCTTTGAAAATACTTTTATCTAAACTGTTTCAAACAGGCCCCAAAACAGAGAAAAGAGCACCATGGGTCCTCGTGAACCCATCACCAGGTTCAACAACTTTCGGCAGACCCCAGTTCCCTCTCCTGTGCTCTCGGCTTTTTTTATTCCCCTGATCACTCCTCTCCTTTACTTTTTAAAAACAGCTTACTGTGGTTTCACTGACATACACGTGACCAACTGCACACGCTGAAAGGCATGCAGGCTGGCCAGGTGGCTCTGCGGCAGCCGAGCCTCAGTTGCCTCACCTGTAAATGGGATCCTACTACCTCCCTCAGACCAGAGATTAGAAGAGGTGATGTTTGTAAAGCAACAACCTGCTGGCTCAGAGCAGATGCTCCGTAATGTCATCGTGGCTGCAGAGTCACCTCCTTCAGGAAGTGCCACTGGGCAACCCCCTCCCCCACGGAGCTTGCCGGGCCTCAGTAGCGCTGGACCACTGCCTGGCAGCCTCCCCCCTACAGCTCTGGAGTGTGAAGCTGGGGTAGCCTTGAGGCTGGGCCTCGTATTCTCTGTCGCTCTCCCTCCCACCCTATACACCCTCACCCTGCTGGAGGCTTGACAGCCTTCACCTCGTGGCCAGAGGCCACTGCAGGATGGGATGGAAGCAACCAATGGAAGCCAACGAGGAATGACGCTTCCTCCGGGGCCACTTGCCAGATGTGGACTGGCTCAGACGTGAAAACAAGAAAGAAGGATGTGTTCTGTATGAGTCTGGGTGAATACATTCTGCTCTGTGCCAGAGCTGTGCTGGGCACCCAGTGGTGACAGGGACAGCCCCAGGTCCTGCCGGGAGACATAACCATCATCAGAGAGCAAAGGCACAGGCAGAGGAGTCAGGGCTACGGGAACCCAGAGGAGGTGCCTGATCTGGACTAAGGGATATCAAGGAGAGCTTCCTGGAGGAGGAACAGTAAAGCTGTGGCTTATAAGATGAAAAATGAGCCAGAAGAGTATATTCGTGTCTGTCAGGGTTTGACGGGTGAGGAAACTGAGATTTAAAAGGTAAAGCCGCTTGCCCAAGGTCACATGGGATGGAAATGGCAAAGACTGCCAGCTATCTCTCACAATCTGGGCAACCCCCTCAGTTGGGCAACGTGCTATTTCATGGACTCCTCCCTGTGGCCCCAGGCAGTGGGTCTAGTCACAGAGTAACTGGGGGAACCAGAGAGATGAAGACACCGGCCCAGGACTACACAGTGAGCAAGGCACAGGGCAGGATGTGAACACTGCTCCCCCTGATTCTGGAACTGGAGCATGCTTCCCCTTCAAAGCTCCAAGGCCCTCTGTGGATCCTTCCAGAACAGAGCAGGGGGTAGGGATCTGGCGGGGTTGAGTGGGTGGCACCTACCTTCGTACGCCTTGGCTGCGTTCACCAGGCTGGACCACTCCAGGCCGGCAGCCGTGTCAGGCAGTGGCATCATCCCTGGGTCGAGGCGTCGCAGTGGCCGGTCCCGCCCATCGGCCAGTGAGAGCTCTGAGGCTGAGATGGTGGCTGGTGGGAAGAGCAGAGCCGGGAGTTCGGTGAGTGACAACGTGAGAGACAGAAAAATCAACACATTGTGTCACACTCTGAATACGATTATATAACACATACACACATTTCTACTTAAATAAATACATTATACTTATTAGATGATACTCGCCCGGGGAAAACATCCAGCAGGGTAAGGGGCTGGGGTGCCGGATACTGAAGTGGGTACACCTTGCAGGATGCTGGGGGGCCTCGCTGAGAAGACGGCTTTTGCACAAAGCTCTGAAGGAAGGGAGGGAGTGAGCAAGGCACCTGAGGGAAGAGCATTCTGGGCAGATGAGACAGTCAGTGAAAAATCCCTGAGGCGGGAAAGTGGTTTAAGCAACACCGAAGAGGCCCTTGTGGCTGTGACAGAGGGAGAGACAGAGAGCAGTGGGAGGGAAAGTCACAGAAACGAGAGGGCTGGATTGTGCGGGGCTCTGCGGGCTGTGATGAGATCTCTGCCTCCTGCCCTGACTGAGATGGAGACACCGCAGGGCTCTGAGCAGGGAGGGACATGACCTGTCGCGGGTGTGCACAGGGTCCCTCTGGCTTCGTGTGGGGCACGATCGTGTGTCTGTGTGGGCGGGGGGAGCAGGGAGCAGGGAGGCAGTGAGGAGGCTGCTGCAATGGTCCAGGAGGGAGATAATGGTGGACAGGGCCAGGTGGGGTCAACAGTATTTCCTGAGAGTGGACATGGGTGTGAGATGGAGAGAAGGGTCCAGGGTGACTTCACGATCGGGGAGCTGGCACTGAGATGGGGTGGGTGGTAGGGAAGACTGGGGGGTGGGATCAGAAAGTAGTTTCTGGAGGTGTGGAGTGTGAGATGCCTCAGACACCTGCAAGGAGACAGCGGTGCGGCACTGGCCACATGAGTCTGGAGTGGAGGGGAGGGGAGGGTGCCAGGCTGAAGCCACAACATGGGTCTTCCATGTAAGGACGGTGTTGAGACGGGGCAGGGTCCCTGTGGGGAGACCCGGTCGAGTCAGGCCTGACACGCTGGGCAGAGAAAGAGGCCCCTGAAGTCGCAGGTGCTGATAGTGACAGACATGAGAGTGGCGCTGGCAGTGGCATCTGCTGCACAGACAGGGTGAGTTCGCCGTGCCAGCTCACTCGGCTCACTGAGGGTGACAGGGAAGCACAGAGGTCAGGCGGTGACTCGGGCTGCTCCATGTCCCCTGGTTGCACCCCCTCGCTGGGCACCACACTGGGTGCTACGGGGGTCATCTCGGCCACACGTCCAATCAGCCAGGAAGGAGATGCTGTCATGACCCCGTGTTATGGGGTGGGGGTGGGGCAGCAACTGAGGCTCAGAGTGGGACGCTGTCCTGCCCACATTGCTGTCACCCGTGGTGGCCCTTGGATGTGACATGCAGGGTCCTATGCTGACCTGCTCTAAGCCCGACCCCACATGGCTTTGGTGTCCAGAAGGTCCCTGCTGACATTCTATTTCAACCCCGCTCTCTAGTCCAGAGGCACAAAGCTGACTTATGACAGATTAAAGTGCCCACTCCTGGTGACGGGGTACTAACAAAAAACTGCGTAAATAGCCAGTGTTCCCTCAGGGCTTACTGCACGGCAAGCACTGAGCTAGTGTTTCCACCTGTTAACTAGTTTGATTCTTGGATGAACCCATTAAGGTAGGTGCTATTTTTGCCCACATTTTACAGGCACGGAGAGGTTATGACTGAGTTCAGGACCTGGGCCGCCCAGCTCTCAGGACGTGTGGTGCTCGTAAGCATTTGCAGAGTGAATGAGCGCTCGGAAGAATAAACAAGGCAGGAAGGATGCCAAGCCCTTGACCTCCGTCCTCTCCAGCCTCCTAGTGCGTCCCCACTGAGCGGGTGGGGGCCGCGGGAGCAGCTGCCACTGCTGAGCAAGTGCTTAGCAGGCGCTGCTGTGAGAGGCTCCTTGGCAGGAGGGCCCTTCATCAGCGAGGCCCAGGCCCAGCCGATGGCATCTCTTCACCCCTGATGTGGCTTGGGAAGGGCTCTTGAGCAGGCGTGGAGGGGTGGAGAGGCCTGAGGGCCCCGGCCATACAGAGGCCAGATGGGATTCTCTCTGGTTTAGGGGGACAGGAGAGTCAGATGGGCAAAGAGATGTGTGTGCTCCGTGAGACAGGAACCCTGGGCTGCTGTCACCCTAGTGACCCAGACCCATTCCCAGAGTGACAGCCCAGGCTGAGTGGGGCCGTGATGGAGAAACAGAAGGCAGAGTGAGCAGGATAGGATGCAGCAAGCCAGGAGGCTGCGGGGGCCCAGAGGAGGTGCCTAACTCAGTCTAGTCAGGGAGGACTTCCTGGACGCAGCAGCATCTTAGTTGAGACTGAAAGGATGAGGCAGAGCTAGTCCAGGGCATTCTATCTGCCTTGTCTGGGTCTGTGATCTCCGTGCACACCATCTCTGCCCTGGCCCCTCTCTCGCTTTCTCCTCACAATGTGTCAAACACCTACAATGGGCCAGGCCCTGCCTTTGGCACAGACCGGGCAGCAAAGATGAGAGGCAAAGGAAGGAGACACAGAGAGAACTTAGGGAAGCTAGAGGAACTGCCGTGGAATTTAGCCCTGCCAGGGCAGGGATGCTCTGACATTCTCGCTGCCATGTGCCCAGTGCCCAGAGCAGAGCCGGCCCCGGAGCAAGTGCTCAGGAAACAGTTGTGGAATGAAGGGGCAAACAGAGGGGCAAACCAGGTGCTCTAGAGTTTAAGATGGGAGAGGTGACCCAGCCCAGAGCTTAAGGGAGACCTCCCGGCAAGAGCAATAACTGAGCAAAGCTCTGAAGAAGAAGCAGGAGTGAATTACCAGGAATAGGGTCAGGGGAAGAGCATGGCGGGAAGAGGGAACAGCCATGTAGAATGCCCTGAGGAGGGAGAGTGGGGGATCGGAGGATGTAAGGGAGGGTACTATGAAGTAGAGGGACTAAGGTGGGGCCCAAGGGTGGAAGCCCCAAAACACCAGGGCAGGGAGTATGGACTCAGACACTAGGGTAATGGGGAGCCATGAAAGAATTTTAAAAGGGGAGATAGAACCCGTCAAAATAGTCCCAGAGCCTCCTCCACCCCATCCCCTGAAGTGTACAAGAGGCTCTGACTAGACGACACAGGGGCACAGCCCCTCGGCTGAAACCCTTGGGGTAGACACATCTCTGAAGTCAAGATGTGTTTGGATTTGAGAAAGCATGATGCGCCGTACTCACAGAACACATGCGGAAAGGTCGGCAGCACCCCCTAATCCCACACGAGCATCCCTCAACGAAGCAACTGATCATCCACACCAAGTGGGGTAAAGAAGGACCACAAACAGCTTCATATCCATGCAGGTGGGGCACTGCTGCCCAGTGAGCTTGGCCCAAACCTCACTGCCTTTGGGGTTGTGGATAACAGAGTACAGGGTGGACTGAAGGCACAGCCAACCCCAGCCAAAACATGGCTTTCTGATGGGGACCATGTGCACAGCACCCTCTGCAGTAAATATTTGCTGGATGAATAAAGGGGCACATGGGCCACACCCCCTCCCTTCAAGAGTTGGCCGACCTGGGGGAAGTCAGGTAGGTAAATAAATAATTACGAGGCAGTCTGCTTGGTGCCAGAACAGGGAGCTGAGGCTGGAGGATAGCTAACACAAACCCCTGATCCTCAGGGCCCTGGCGCTGAGCCCTCTAGCCTGCACTTGGAAAGACTAACATTCTCTCTGGTCTCAGGTGGCCCCCATCCTTGGGTGCTCTGGACTCTGAGGTGACCCCGGGGAGACCCCTTCCTCTGTGGGTAACATCCAGTGCACTTCAGTTCCTGCCCTCAGTTGGCTCTGACCCAGATGACCTCCAGCCTTTGACCTCCAGGTGATCCACAAGCTCGCCCACTCTGCTTCCCACCCCCTTGGTGCCTGGGCTCACATTTCTTCTCCGGGAAGCCGTTGCCGGTGGCAGGGATGGCACCGGGGCCGCCGGGCGGGAGGGGGTGCTGGTGCTGGCGGCGGGCGGGCAGCGTGCTGGAGGGGAAGGCGCAGGTGCTGGTGAAGAGCACGTCGCTGGGCAGGCCGGGCTCTAGGCTGGCGGGGCTGGCAAAGCTGGGCTCCCGACGCCCGCTGCACAGACTCTCATCCGATAGCGTCCGCTGAAGACTCTTCTGTGGTGACTGCTGCCAAGACAGGGGACACTGGATGTGGTCACGGCCAGTCCCATGGCTGCTGTCCTCAGTAGTGGCTTCTTCCCGTCTGGGATGTCTGTGGCCCTTACCCACCCAACATCCATTTCTACCCTTTTCTGGTCAACATACCCCAGTTTCCCCCTGGGGGTTCCTCCTCCCCCACAAGCGGCCCACATGGTTCTGCTGGGCTGATCCCAGCCTCCAGCTCCGGGCAAGGTCAGGGAAGGTGGTGTGACCCAAGCTGGAGCACTGGAAGTCAGTCCATGTGGGCACACTAGGGACTGAGTGCTGGCTTCCCCCAGTGCTCATGCTGCTGGGAGAGAACCCCAGACAGACTGCGGCCCCCCAGGTCCCCATGAGAGAGTGCCTGCCTGAGCATGTAGCTGGGGGTAGGCAGGGACAAGAGGGAGGAGGAGCAGTGGAGTGAGGGACTAAGGATGTCTGCTGTTTTGGCCTCCCCCACCCTTGCGTGACAAGGGCCTGGAGGCCCCCGGGGCAGCTCTCCTCCCCTCTTGGTCCCTGCGGTTCGGACTGCTTCCCCTGTGGGCTTCAGAAGGATGACATGAAAGCCAGTAAGAGCTTCCCTTTCCAGTCCCGTGAGGTACTGGTGTGGAATAAGTTCCCCTGTGCCTGCCAAGGCCAGGTTACACTGTACTCTTCTCCCTGACCAACGTGACATCCTGGCCACATACACCCAAAGAGGCTGGCAGGTGCTATGGGCAGAGGCCATGGGCAGGGAGGGCGGGAGTGAGCGCAGGGACCAGTCCTCCTCCCGCCTCGCCCTCCCACGGCTCCCTGGCCTGCCTGATTCAGTGAGTGGCGAGGCGGGGGCAGCCTCTACGTACCGCGGCGTCTCTCTCCTGCTCGGGCGCCAGGTTGTCCATGATGATGAGTTTCTTCAGGTCATCTTCGATGGTGGACTTGTAGTTCTTCCGGGGGGAGCGGAGGTCTCGGAGGGACGCCCTCAACCTCGGCTGCCCGAAGACGTTTTTCGTGTTGCCGTCCACCTGCCTGGAATGAGAGGGTCAGGGTCGGAGGGGCCTTGGGAGGCTCGCGCCGCTGCCCAAAGCGGTCCTGACGCAAGAAGGCCGTGCCGCCGCCACTGGGCGAGTGACCACAGGCAGCTTCTCCGCTTCACCGGGAGAAAGTGGGACAGAGAGACCAGGTTTATTCTCTCCGCTCACTCATCCTACGGAGACCTCCTGGCACCGACTCTGTGCCATGCGTGTTCTTGGTGGAGGCACAGCCCTGCACGTGGAGCTGACTCCAGTCAGGAAGCCTGGCAACGAATAAGTGAACATAATGGGAGGAGGGGAGGTTTTGAAGAAAAATAAAGCCAGGTAAATGGAGAGGGGCTGACAGGGACGGAGGATGGCTTTTCTGAGGGGATGGAGTCTGAGCTGAACCTTGGAGGAAGACAGGAATCCACCAGGTAGAAGCGGGCTCTGGGCAGAGGGAACAGCAAGCGTTGGGCTGTGAAGGGGGAACAAGCCGGGTGAGTTTATGGAGTGGGGGGAGGGGCGAGTAGGCGAGGGGGGTGAGGGGTGGGAGGTGAGGCCTGGGAGGGGCTGGGGCAGATGTTTGGGAACCTATGAGCCACAGAGGGGACTTGCATATGGGGAGCCTCTGATCTGGGGAGCGCCACGCCCTGATTTGCATTTTAGAAGGGTCCCGGATGGAAAAGTGACCCTCATGGAAGCAGGGACACAGTGAGCAAGCTCCCGCAGTTGTTCAGGTGAGAGATGCGGGTGGCCCAGACCAGGGATTCCAGCCACACAAGAGGGATGGGGTCCCACAGAGGGAGCACCCCCGGGGACCGGTCTCTATGGCAAGTGCTTGGCCACAGGCAGCAGACCTCTGGCCTGAGCGCTCCAGGGCCCGGCACCAGATATCCCTAACTTTGGTTTCCTCATCCCTCACGCTGGGTAAGAGGGCTCACACATGATGGGGTAACTGGGGGGATCCAGAGATGAGGTCACTGTACAAGGCAGAGCCCCCCAGCTGCTGCCATCTTGCTTTTCTACTGATCGTCCAGTTTCAGAAGTCGGTTTGTGAGCCAGCGTCACTCTGACCACCACTCTCTTCTTCGGCATTCCCCAAGCTGACCCAGAGCTGCCTTCCAGAACATTCTGTGGTCTGAAAGTCTTTGAGGCACAGCCTGGGGTTAAGAGCTGGAGCCCTGGAGGCAAACAGGCCTGGGTCTGAGTCCAGGCTCTGCCTGTTCCTGCTGTGGGAACCTGGGCAAGTCACACCACTTCTCTGATCCTTGGTTTGCTCATGTGGGAAACAGGCTGACCTCACAGCATTTTGGGGTTTGCTGCAAAGCGCCTGGCTGGCACCTGACAGAGCAGACACTGGGCAAATGAGTTTCCCTGAGGCAGCCCAGGCCCCTGAGCTGCACACAGCCCTCTTCTGCTGCTCCTAACTCTCTCTGCTGGCTCCACAGACCATCATCCCACCGCCCTTTGGCCCTCTCCTGGCCCAGGCTGACTCCCCTGGGGCTCCAAGTCCTCCACTCCTGGGACTTCCCCTGAGGTTCCCCCTCATCCTCTGATTTTGGCCCAGCCTTTGGAGTCAGGTCTTCTACCATGAAAACTGGGTCCCTCACCTGAGCTGTTGCCACCCCCCAGAAAAGAGGTAAGGACAGCTATCAGGGTGCCCTCAGGGTGCACCAGGCCCTCTCCATCACCTTGTGAAATCTGCAGAGCAGCCCTCCCCCACAGCCACTATTACTAGCACCTCCATGTTGCAGATGGGAAGCCGAGGCACAGAGAGAGAAAGTAACTGTCCAAAGCCCCCCAGCCTGTGAGCAGGGGAGTCAGGGTTCCCGCCAAGGCCACCAGGCTGCAGAGCCCTCAGCTGTCACCACTGTGCTTGACTGTCATGTTTCTATCACAGAGACGGCATATAAAAGATGTATGGTATGTGGAACGTAATCACATTTGGTTAAATAACATGCTTTTATAGGCAGAAAAAAATTCTGGAAGAAATTATGAACAATGATTACCTCTGGGAAGTGAAAGTCTTATCAGAAGGTGGAAAAATGACTTTTACTTTTCATCTGATACCCACATCCTTCTGAACTGTCTGAATTTATTTTTACTATAATCATGTGTTATAACAATAATAATAATAAAAACTAGTTTAAAAAGAGCTGATACCTAGACTTCATCATTTTGTAACTCAGGAAAGAAAAAAAGAGTCTTTGAATCCAGGAAGAAATGAGATACCCTGGGCTCCTGAGGGTATTGAAGTCTACATTTTTTTCTCATTTTCTCAGCTGCCAGGCTTGGGATTTTAACAAAGGAAGGAAGAGAGGGTGGTGAGCTTTTTCTTGTTAGGTCATATTCCTCCCCAAATGAGAATTCCAGGTCTAGGGTAATTCTGGCTCCATCATTATTAGGGAAGAGTGTTCTCTGCACAAATGAAAAGCTTTCTATCCAAACGAGGGAAACAGAAAGAGGCAGAAAGAGAGAAAGAGACAGACACACCCTAGAGTACATATTGCTCCTGCGGGAGCTGGAAGGGGACTTACCCCACCTTCCCTTTTGAGTTTGCCATTTCCCAGAATCCCCTGCAAGGGGGGGGGATGCAGTGACTCAGCGTTGGGCCCGCTGTGCGCCCAACAACCCTGGAGCAGGCTGGGCCCTCAGCTCATCTACTGCAATAAAGGGGCACTGTCCACAGGCACCCCTCTGGGAGGGGTGTAAAATGACCTGCTGCAAACTTGAAAACGTGCACTCTCTTGGCCCTAAGAGTTCTACATCTGGGAGTGTTGCCTTCTGAAAGGCCCGCATGAACCCACGTGTGCCAGGGTGCATGGGGAAGCTTCGTGGGGTCCTGTCTGTGGAGCACACAGAACTGGGCAGTGGCGGGCAGGGGAAGGGCGAGGTTCTCCAGGGACCATCTAGCTGCTGAAGAGAAGTGGGGCTGATCCACGGGACATAGAAAGAGGTTCTCCCAGATATGTCATGGGAATAAAGAAGCAGAATGTGCAGTGTGAAATCATTTTTAGAAAATGAAACTCACACACAGCTTAGCTTGCTATACTGAAGTTTACCTAACTCTCAGCTCCAGAGGTGGCTAGGTGGGGAATTCACTTTTTAAAAACGTTCCTCACCACAGCCCATGAAGTCCAAAATGAGCTGTCCTGTTCCGCCTCAGCCCTCATCCCCTCCCACAGGGCTTCTCAGGGTTCCTTAGCACAGCAGGCATGTTCCTGCCTCAGGGCCTTTACACTGGCTATTCTGGCTACCTTCCCCAGCATTCCCTGCAAGTGGCAGCTTCTCAACTGTCCAGGTTGGCTCACTTCCTCATAGAGGCCTCCCCTGACTGCTCAGCCTCCTGGTGCTTGCTCCCTGCCCCGGTGAGCTCCATCACACAGTCCAGTGTTACCTCCTCACTGTATTCATTTCACGATGATCTGTCCTGTGTACTTGTGTTTGCAGCCCCACTCCTCCCACCAGCAGCCTTCTGTGTTCCATGTCTAGTGTCGGGAACAAGGCCTGCCGCATTGAGGCCCTCAAAATTCGTTGTCAAATGTGTATCACACGGAGCCAACCTTCCTGCCAACCAAGCAGCCAACCTCCCTTCCCATCTCCTCCTTCCCACCTTCCTTATTCTCTTCCTTCCTTTTACAACAAGCTTGACTGACTTTTACAAGACAGAAAAAACTAGAGAGATCCTTTAAAAAGTCAAGCCAAAAGAACACAAGCATTCCTTCCCTGCTCTGTTTGTGTTCATTTGCTACAACCACCTTCCCAGCTCCCAGGACCTGCAGGACTCTCGGGGGACACTCCTAATTCTACAGTGCAAGGCTGGCTCACTGGAAGAAATCATGCTAGAACCTTCTCCCCCAGCCCTCAATTCTGCACTTATCCATCCACTGCGGGCTCCACGTGGCCTGACAGTGTTAGTGGGCTGCTGCGACACATCTAACGGGAGGAAGTACGATGAAATTCAGTTTGGAGCATCAAATCGATCACTCTTGCCCTTATTCTCTTTCTTCTGGAAGAATTTTCCAATGTATTTTCTAAACTGAAATTCTAAGCAATCATTTAAGATGCTATTAAATTCCAGGTTGAGAGAAAAACAAGAACAAAACCCCAACTAAACCAAACTGGGCTTGTACATCTCCGATCTTTTCCCTTTTTCTCAAGATCTCTGGTCTCCGTAATTGTTTAAACCTAATGACCTCTGAGGATAGAATGGACTATCCTCTGACCGTTAAGAAGAATGAGATCACTGTGTATGTACTAACAGGGAACTGTCGCTGAGCTGAGAAAAGAGCGCGTGAGAAAGGCTGGAGGTGCAGGGACAGGGGGTGACTGCATCGATAAACAAAAAGAGGCCTGAGGGACACACACACACTCACGCGTGCTCCGTCATGTTTGGAACATTTTTGGAAGGATGCAGAAGGAATGAAACAACGTTTTGCTTCTGGGGAGGGGAGCTGGATGGCTGGGGGCCAGGGAAGGGAGAGAGGCCTGGTTTTCAATGCAAACCCTTTTGTATCAGTTTGGTTTTTATCCTGTGCGTGTTTTATCTTTAAAAACACAAATGAAGAAAACACCCAGAAGGAGGTGTCCTGTCTCAAGGTTCTGACCGATAGCACAAGACAGTCTCTAATTTGCCCAGGTTGTCTGAACTCGCATTTGCCATATTGTAGAATTAAACTGCTTACATTGGAAAAGAAAAAGAAAAAAAAATTACAAAGAAGTCTCTGCGGTCAGGACCCAGACAACAGCAACTTCTTTTTCCTGTGATAACAGGGCCAGAAATGGACGGCAACCAGGGGCTCCCACTTGGCTGGGCCGATCCTGCTGACTTGGAACTCTGGCCTCCAACTGGAGCAGCTCCCTCGGGGCCGGGTTAATGAAGCTAATTAGCAGGCTGTCGGCCTGCCTGAGCTCGGGGGTTCTGCCAACCTCGCTGGCGAGGACACTCACCAGGTCTGCACCTTAGGCAGCAGGCAGATTTTCCTGGAAGGATGGCTGGGAGAGGCCTGTGGGAGTTGGGGGCAACCGTGCCGTGGGGTGGGGATGTCTGCGAGACGCTTTCCCCTGCTCCTTCCGTGGCTGGGCTGAGCTGGACCCAGGACCCCTAAACTCAAGGAAGGAGCCCAAAGGCCAGATGTTAACCACTAGACACCAGAGCCCATGATGACCGGGCATTTCCCTACGACTCACTGAATCCTCACGCCAACTCTGGGGGGTAGGCACTCCCGTCTTTCCCTTTTGAGGCTGGGGGACGGAGGCACAGTGAGTTGAGGACACTCAGAAAGCAGCGCTCAGTGTGCATGGCACATGGTGATGTGGGCCCTCACCTGGGGCCGGTGCACCTTGTGTGGCTAAGTTCCCTCCTCATGGCCATCATCGCCATTACCTACCATCATCCTGCTCTCCCGGCAAGGGCCCTGATGCTCCAAGGGCTTCCAACAGTGATGGCAGAGCCACTAGCCTCCAGGGACAGCCTTTCGGTTGGGCTGAGACGAGCCCGCGGGGGAGGACGAGCCCAGGACGGATGGGGAGGCAGGGCTGAGGGCCGCTGGTTCTGCCTCCTGCTCCACAGGGATCCAGCCTGACAACCCACTGGCCTAGTCACACCCTCACCTGGTAAGCCCTGGGCAACTCACCCTCGGTGCTGGGGTCCTCACGTGGATTAACTCCATAAATCCTCACGACTGGGAGGTAGGGACAACTGTCAGGCCAGTTTAAAGAGAGGGAAGCTGAGGGGTTAAAGAGCTGATGAGGGAGTCCCGCCCTGACCCCATGCTGTTCTGCCCCTCTGCTGGCTGGGAGAAGGCAGGCCAGTGAGTCCAGTGTCTTGGGACAAAGGGGTCAAAACAGGGCCGTCCGGCCATCTCTGGAGGCAGAGCTGCTGGCCTGCCCTGTAGGATCGACTGGAGCCTGAGACAGAAGGGCTGAGGGCGAGGAACCTGCAGGTGCTCTCGGTCCCCTCAGCATGCAGATTCTCTGTCCTTCACCAGCTCACTCTGTCTTTTCTTCAACAGAGTGTTCGCCTGAGACTATTTCCACCAAGAAGCTAGTCCTCAGAACACACGAGCCACTGCCCTGGATGCCTGTCCTCCCTGCTCTCTCACGTGATGAGATGCTCTGTTAGTTACCTTGCTGGGAGGAGTCCTGGGCTATGCACTTCTACCTGTGCCTCAGTTTCCCCAACTGGAAAGGAGGTCTCTGGGAGGATCAGTGGGGCCAGGTCTGCACAGCCCTAGCCATGCAGCCTGGCTGAGAGGCAGCGCCCCCATGTCAGCCACAGCCATTCTCATTCCTCTGGGGATGCGTTAGACCAGAACCAAAGACAAAGGAGGCAGACCTGGTAATTACTCCTTTGGGGAAAAGCTCATAATATGTGGTGACAAATTACAAAACCAACAATCATAATATTTGCAGTGATTAACCTTAACTAACCAAGTGAATCTGGGCAAGGGACTCAACTATTATGTGACCTCAATTTTTCTTACCTGGAAAATGGGATACAAAGTACCTACACCTCATTGTTCTATAGTGCAGATTAAATGAGTTAAAGTAGGTAAAAGGCTTATGACAGTACTTGGCAGGGTAGGTATCAATAAACGTAGGTAAATAAGTTATGCAAATGAGTTTTTGTGCCTTGGGATAAAACATTCAGCAGCAGAATTATACACAGATTTAAAACAAACATGTTTAGTCTCAAATAATTTAGCTGGAAGTAAAGACAATGTTTTCTGGAAAACTAGGTTAAGTGACTCAGAAGTGTCTCTAACAATGACAAAGACATTATCTCCAAACTGCGCAGGGAGAGTCTGAATAAACCAGCTTCTTGAAATGGGAGGGTGTGGACAAAAGGATTAATCCTGTATTAACATATAATCTTACGCATGTGATTTTAAAAATGTATCTATAACTAAATTAATAAATGTAAGAAACTATGAAACTATTTGTGTCCCCCAATATTTTATATATGTAGTTTACGTACGTGTACACACACACACGTATGTAAAAAGACTTCCTTGGATCTTATCACTGAGAACAAGGGGCTGCTGTTTGTTGATGGCTGTCACGTATCCAGGGATATTTTCTGAGTGCCTGCTATGTACTGGGCCCTGAGGGGGGCTCAGGTGCTCTGCTCTCCCAGACCCCTCAGTCCAGTGGGGCAACAGGAAGGAAGCAAGTCTCTAGGACGTGACCATCTGATGTGCCCTGGACAGATGCTGAGGGAGGGAAGAAGTGTGGGGTCAGCGGGAGCGGTGAGCCTGGTGTAGGGGCTCGGGGAGCATCTTTGAGGATGGCATGGCTGTGCTGAGACCATAACCCTAATCTTATGACTGGTGTCTTTATAAAAAGGGGAAATGTGGACCCAGAGACCTGCATGCGTGGAGAACGCCACATGACGATACAGGCAGAGACTGGGCCATGCATCTATAGGCCAAGAAGTCCTGCAGACTGCCAGCGAGTCAACCAGGAGTGGGAGAGTGGCATGGAACAGGTCCCTCCCTCCCTCCCAGCCCTCAGGAGGAACCAACCCTGCTGGCACCCTGACTCGACACCCCGACTCGGCCTTCCAGCCTACAGGACCCCGAGACAATGCATTTCTGCTGCTGAGCCACTTGGTGTAGGGGCTTTGGTGCCACGGCCTAGCCAGCTGCGGGTGGGTGGAAAGGAGTGAGCCGGGTGGGGAGGGGCCCGGGTTGGGAGAGGGAACAGCAGGCACGTTGGGGAGGCAGGGCAGCTGCCCTCATGGAACAGCACAGTGGGGTGAGCAGGGCCTGACCCTCTGGCCATCCTGAAAAGTGGGGGCCTTACAGGATCCTATGGGGGTGCAGTTCCATTCACTGACGGGGCACCCACTGATGTCTGGCAGCTATAAGAATCTCGTGACCAAGACAGTGATCCCTGCTTTCCTGTGGGGCAACTAGGCAGTGGAACAGAGAACAGCGACAGAATAATGGCTGGGAAGGCTGAGGAGGGGGCATTGGACGAAGCCCCCCTGGAGCCAGACACAAGATGCAGGGCAAGAGAACTCCAGGGCCGAGAGAGCCACCGCAAAGGCCCTGAGGTCGGCCGTGTGTGGCAGGGCTTAGGCGCGGGAAGAGGCCAGGTGGCTGGAGTGGGGTGAATGAGGGGAGCATGGGAGGAGATGAGCGCAGAGGAGTGCGGAGGCGGGTCACGCCGGGTCCGCGTGGGAGTCTGGGCAAAGCATGCAGTGTACTAGTGCCTGGTACAGTGTATGTGCTCAGTAGATACGAGCCTTCATCATTAATCCTGGGAGCAGGGGAAGTCCCTGGAGGTTTTAATCAGGGGAGTGAAGGATCAAAATCTAGTTATCCAGATGCCCCCAGCTGTTAGTGAGGTGCGTGGACAGGATGCTCAGCCTGAGAGCGGCTTGCTCACCCGTGACGTCTCCAGGGATCCCATTTCTCTCTCCTGATGCCTCCTGTCATCCACATGGCCTCACCCAGGTCATGAAAGACAACGTCACAGGATGGAGGAGGGCAGATCCCTGACACCCAACTGAAGAGGAGCCTGGACCAGGGTTCCTAGGCTCTGATCCAAGCTCCATCCCCTACCGGCTGTGAGATGCTGGGCCTCAGGTGCCTCATTGGGAAAAGTGGGCAAATAATAGGTTCACCTCATGGAGCTATTGTTGAGGATTCAGTGAATTCCTGTACGAGAGCTCAGAACGGAGACTGGCACACAGCGAGTACTCAATACATGTTTGAAATCATCACATTCTCCTCACTTAAAAAAAAAACAAAACCCTTTCTTAACTGACCACTCCTCTCCTTTCTCTTCTGCTTCACAGCAAAATGCCTCAAATCAGCTGCTTCCGACTCTGCCCTACTTTTCTCTCCCGCACCCTTGAGTCCCCTCTGTGAGGCTCAATTGGTCGCTCAGTACCTGGGCTCACCCCACCCTGACCTCTCAGTCATCACCCCTGGGCGCCTCCTTTGCTGGTTCCTCCTTGTATTCTCTGAACACAGAGGGGTCTCAGGCTGAGTTCCACACCTCCCCTCCTCTCCTCTCCTGTGGCCTTTATGCTGACTGACCTCTCCCTGAGCTCCAGACTCCTTACCCGACTGCCTGCTCCATGTCTTCTGCGCGTTGTAATCACAACCCGTCGGGGACTGAGCTCCGGAGCCTGCTCCCCACTCAGCCTCACCTCAGCCCAAGGGGAGTCCACCCTTCAGGCTACAAGACCTGCTTTCATCTTCAACCTTGCTCTTTCTCTCACGCTACATCCAATCTGCCATCAAGGCCTGCCTGCTTCCATTTCAGAGAATCTGACCTGGAGCTGCCGCCTTCTCCCCGCTCCCCGCCCCGGCCTCCATTCTGCTCCAGCCCTCTCGTCTCCTGCCTGGACCATTGTGGTAGCGCCTCCCTGGTCCCCTGTCCCCACAGGCTGTGCTCCACACGTAGCTGCAGGGACCCTGTGAGCACCCCGTTTAGATCATGTCCATCCCCTCCCATGGGGGCCCCTGACAGCAGAGGCCACGGCCCTTAGAGGGGCCCACAAGACCCTGTACGATCTGTCCCAGCATCCCTCTGACCTCACATGCTCACATGGTCCCTCCCGCAGACCAGGCGCACTCCTGCCTCAGGTCTTTGCTGTTGCCGCTCCCTCTGCCTGGAATGCTTTTCATCCAGACACCACAGTGCTCGCTGCCCTCTGACCTACTGCGCTTTCTTCCTAGTTATCCTACTTGTTGTCCACCTTCTCTGCCAGAAAGTCAGCTCCCCAAGGGCGGGGATCACCGTCCGCCTGATCACAGCTGTATCCCAAGGTGTGGACCCGCATGGCGTCCTGCACGAGGGACTGAGCTGTCACCGTCCTCGGTGGTGCCTCACCAGGCATCCAGGCACTTACTTCTTTGGGTCAGTGAAGGGGAGCGGCCGTGGCGGGGGCTCGTCCGTCCTCTTCCATCCCGCCGGGTGCTTGTTGCGCACAGGCTGCTTGGAGAAGAAGGACTTGGGGACAGAGGCGGAGAGCTGGAAGACGCTGGACTGGACCAGCTGGGAGGGTCGTGGGCTCTCTGCGCTGGCCGGCTTGTGAACCTGAGCGGGGTAGCCGGCCCTTGAGCTCATGTCACTGCGGAGTGAAAATGAGAGCAATAAACCACCACTTCCATACCACATTTTGAAAAACTGATCTGTTGAAATTTACTCTTGGGAATCAGTTCCCCGTATGTCCATTAAAAAAATGAATAACCTAATTACTTCCCCCCAAAAAGATGAAAAAATAATAAATAAAAAATAAATTTAAGAAATTTTTTAAAAAAAGAAGAAATTTACTCTTAGCAGACAAAAAAGTTCATTCACACAGAAGAGACACAAGTACATTAGTGCTGTGGAAAATTCCAATACGTAGCCGTCTACGTGGAGAAAAGGTAACTCTCCCTTCACAGCCCAGACAGCCCGGGTCCCACCCCAGGGATGCCCTTTGAGCACAGTCAGTCCCACCGTGGGAATCTAAAAAAGTCACCCCTGCGGGTGGACTCCCCCTTCTCTCCCCAGAGATTCCCTGTCTCTGTGCACAACCCACACAGCAGCTGGAGGAGGGGGTCCTGCCTGCCCATCTCTGGAGGTAACCATGGTTTACAGTTTGCTCTGCTTCCTTCTTAACCTTTTCCTATGATTTAAAAACATCCATGTGTAAACACTCAGAAAACAGGAGCTTTTATTGAGGAGTGGGTAGGAGAATTATGTTTTTATATAACTAGAATCATGCTAATAAATTGTTCTGTAACTTATCATTTTTTTTAACTTAAAATACATCTTGCCATGTAGCCTCTTCATTCAAATATTTTTTGAGCACTACTACACGTCAGACACCAGTCTAGCTCGATATCTCAAATGCTGGGTTCCTGTGGAACTAATGCTACAATGAACCTCATGCTGTTAACTAGGACCCAACTTCTCAGCCCAGTAAGGCGAATCAACCAGTAAAACTTTTTAATAAAATTCCAATGCCATTTCAAGTAAGAGCTCTTTCATGGGAAAATTAATGGTCTTGAAGTGTAAGTCAATACATCCTTATCTAAGGTTGAATTAGCAGTATTAAGGGGTAGGACTTTTGACCACAGCTGAATGAGGAGACTGGCAAACTCTCACCCCCTCAAAGCACAACACTAACAAAAACAACCATTTTAGTACTCTGGAAATTGACCAAAAGCATGCAACAAATCAAGTATCACTTATGCTTGAAAAACTGCCAAACTTCAGGGAAGAGACATTTTGACCTGGGGCTCTTCTTATCCCCTTGCCCAGCTCAATGAACAAGGAAGTTCTGCTGCAGTGGATCCTCTGGGGCGGCGTCAGCATTTCAATACATGTTCACTGAGAGTTTCAGAAGGAGAGGGAAAGGGGCAGGAGAAAGGTTTGAAGAAATAATGGCTGAAAACCCCCCAAACTGGACCAAAAAAACACATTCATCTGCACATCTAAGAAGCTCAATAAATCGCCACTTGGATAAATACAGACATTCACACCCAGAAAAATAGGTGAAAGTCAAACCATTAAGATAAAAACCCTGAAAGCACCAAGAGAAAAAGGATTCATCACATACAGAGGTGTCAATACAATTGACTGCTGACTGGTCATTTGAAATGATGGAATGGAATATTTCCAAAGCGCTGAGAGAGAGAGAGGAAAAAAAATCGTCAACCAAGAATTCTATATCCAGCAAAAACTATCCTTCACAAACGAGGGCGAAATAAAGACGTTTCCAGGTAAACAGAGACTGAGAGAATTTGGTGCTAGCATATCTGCCTAATATATAATAAAGTAAGTCCTCAGGCTGAAAGGAAATCACTACAGATAGTGACCTGAATCCATATGGAGAAATGAAGGGTCTGAGATGGTAAATTTGTGGCTTAGAATAAAAGACTCTACGGATCTATGTTTTCTTATTTCTCCTCTAACTTTCTTAAAGTTAAACATAAGTCCGTATAAGGCAATAATACCAACACTACATTGTTGGGTTTATAATGTATATGGATGGAATACATATGACAAAAATAGCACAATGGAGGGGAAAGGGTATGGGGCTATATTAGACAAAAGTTTCTGTATTCTATTGGAATTAAGTTTGTATTAGTCTGAAATACACTGATAGATGCATGCTATAAAAACTAAAAAAAAAAAAAATACAGAGGGATCCAGATGGTACACCAAAATACATTTAACACAAAAGGCCGCAGTAAGGAAAGAACAAGGGAGCAAGACAGACAGTAAACATACAGAAAACAAAGAACAAAATGGCAACTGAAAATCCAATCATTATCAAGAACTTCATTAAACATGAATGTTGAAACACCACAACTGCAAACTGTCAGAAGGGATTAGAAAAAGTAAGCTCTGACTGACTTATATATTATACTTTTTGATAATTTAGCAACATTTATCAATGGGGCCATGGTTGTGCACTGGCGGTGGCATGTCCAGGGAGTCAGGGAGCATGTAATACTGGGATTGGACTCTGCCTGGGGTGGTCAGGAGGGCTTCCCCAAGGAGGCAATGGCGTCTGAGCTGAGAACTGGAGGGTGAGGAGCCTCAATCTAACATGTGACCTCCCAGAAATCCAAGCCAAGGAAAAGCCTGCACACGTACATGCAGGTACATGGAGGGGGTCACTGCAACACTGTGTGTAATCAAGAAAAGTTGGGCATGGCCTGAATGTCTTTTAAAAGGGGATTAACAGATTGTTCGAAGCACATCCACAATATGGAAAACTACACAGCCAGTACAAAGGATGAAGTTGATTCCTGTTTATGGATGAGAAAGGATGTATGAGTTACAGTAAGTGGAAACAAGGCCTAGTGAAGAGCACACACTTTTTTTTGTAAAACTTCATAATTGTGTGACTACTGGACTTTTTTTGGGGGTGGGGGGGGTCTTTTCTACAGAAAGGAAATGTACAGTTTTTTTTTCCAACTGTGGCTTATGAAATCAATTTAATGCATCTTGACCACTATTAAAAGGAAAAAAAAAAAAGAAATAGACTAGAATTAAAAAACCTCAGTGTACCCCATGTAAGGTAAGAGTAAGTGGTTTGTGAAACTATATTCCGGATGTCCATGCTGGGTCGTAATGTAAAAGGCTTTTCCTGTTTTGGGTAATGGTCAAAATGTTTGAAAGACCTGGGCTGGTCGCAGACTGAGAGCAGTCTCTGGGGGAGTGTACACTGACTACCTCTGCAGGTAGTAACGGTGCGGAAATGAGACCATGTAAATGGCACGGGGTAGAAAGGAAGTGCCACCTGACACTTCAGTCTCCTTTCCTCACCCCTTTTTCTTCAACAGACAGTTTGCTGTACACAAGCACGTGTGCACATCCTCCCAACCTTCCTTTATAACATACACGGCAGCCTCCCCCGAGCTTGTTCTGCACTTGGCTTTGACCGTCACAAGACACTCTGTCCATATCTCCATGTCAGCCCACATGGCCCCTCTCCCTTCAATGGCTGCAGGGGGTCCACTCTCTGAATATGTTCTAACTGATTTTAACCCTAACTTTTACTTTCTGCAGTACATATTTCTCTACCTCGTCATCTGGTATGTTCAACTTTTGTGAGCTGAAAAAAACAAGAGATGATTAAAAAAAAAAAAAGTTAAAGGATGAACAACTTCCGTCTCTGCATCTGCTAGCTGACCCAGTCCCCTGCTTCTCCTGGGACAGGTTCACCCCCTCCTCAGGCCTGTGCAGGCACTGGGTGCCATCCTATCCCCTCACCCTATATATGAAGGCTGATCTGACTCACCCGTTGCTTGAGGAAGGTGACCTAGAACCCAGCCCTGGGGGCATATCCTGACTGGCTGATGCCACTTGTCTGGGATGGGTCTGCAGTAGGTCTGAGATCTCCTTCTGGCCAGTGAGACGCTGGGTGTGTGAGTGTGGATTATCTGCTTTGTGACTCGGGGGAAGATTCTGTCACTAGAAAACTAACAAAGACCACTTGCAGAAAGCACCACCGCTTCTTCCACTGGACGCCGCGACTTCCTGCCCTGCTGGAAACCTTGAGGCCTGGGCTCCAGCTCTTCCCCCGTCGTGGCCTTTACCTTCTCTGTGACTGAACCAGGACTCCAGGCCCCTGGATTCACAAACTGCTACCCTGTTGCTATTTCTCCAATATTCTGATGCCAACCTGCCTTCGGGAAATTGTGGAAACGGGCAAATCATGGCCTGTTGTTATTTCCTCTCTGCTTGGGGTCAAGGTACGTGCACTTACGGGCGGCCCCGAGCGCCTGGGTTCTGTCTTTGTGGCAGGGACTTGGGGCTGTGGGGCTGCTTGTGAGGGGTCCCTTGGTCTGCAGTAAAGCTCTGGTGATATTTCTCACTTGTGATCAAAAAACCCCCAAAAACAAAAAAGAAAAAACCAAAACAACAACAACAAACCCCAGCGACGATCTGGTTGAATGACAGCCACTTGGAGACTGTGAGGGGAGCCAGTCTTTAGGCCGATGGAGGCAGAACAAAGAAAAGGAAAGAACCTGGGTCCTCGAGTCAATAAATTACCCAGTCGTGGGGCCCTCCCTAACTTGGGACTTCTCCTTCTGAGAGATAACAGACTTCCTCCAATTGAGCTGGGATTTCCTGCTACTTGTAGTCAAAGGCGTTCCCACGACTGTGCCGTCATTAGCCTCTCCAAGCCTCAGGAATGGATGGTGTCTGCACACAGTAGGACAACAAAGAACTCTTCCCTTGAATGTGCTGTGCATCTCAACCCACCCCAGCTGAGGCGGGCGCCCGTCCCACATGCCCCAGGGACCACAGGCTGTGCCAGGTGCTGTATACAGGATGTTTTTACCCCACCTACCAGTCAACACACACACTTCCCTTCTGCAGCACCGGTGTGGCCAGGTGCCCTCCCTGGGCCTCAGCTTCGACTTGAAAAGCGAGGCAGCACCACGCAGTGGATGAGAACGTGGGCCGTGCTGCTCATCTGACCCAGGTTCCAACCCAGCTCGACTGATGCCCTGTGATCTTCGCTTGAGTCCCTTCCCCTCAAGGAGCCTGTTTCTTCCTCTGAGAAACGAGGCAATGACAGCACCTGCCTCACGAGATCACACACGCGAAGTGCTCAGCACAGGCCCAGGCACCAGGGATGTGCTCCCAGAGCTACAGGTGTAAAGAGACATGGTGTGTCCAGGGGCTAAAAGCCCAGGCCAGGCCCAGCCAGGACTCGGATGCAGCATTCTTCTCTGCACCGCACCGCACCGCACCTGCACCCCGAGAGGCTGTGCACTCATTGTACTGTATCTAGGAGAGCGTTTAAGATTTTGCTGGAGGAAAAGGTTCTGTGGCTTATAAAAAAAGCTGAAAAACCCCAGGTGGGATGGAGAAATCATACAGAAGCAGAGGCATGTGTGACGCCCTGGGTTTGTCCAGCCCTGGGACTCTGAAGGGAGGCCAATGGTGGCCCAGAGTCGGCAACAGGCACAAAGGGAGCTGTGCCCCTGCCTTCAGAAGGAAGGGCAGTGGCACAGCAGGTGACGCTGGTGACCACACGGAGCCTGTGAACATGGCCAGGCCCTGCTCTAAGCATCTCACAGGCAGCACTGCATTTAGATGTCCCAGCGACCCTACGAGGCAGGAACTACCACCATCCCCAAGTTTCAGGTGGGGAAGCTGAGGCCCAGAGAAATTAAATAACTTGCTCCAAATGATGCAGCTGGTAGGGGATGGAGCCAGGATACAAACACGGGCAATCTGGCTCAGGAGACACTGCATTTAACCACTGACCTGTGCTCTCATGACAACGGTAGTCACGGTAAACACACAGCACGTGAGAATAGAGCCTAGCAGCAGCTGATGGGTCTGGGCCAGCCGTGCCGCGGGCCTCGTGCTAATCACTTCAACACCGGTGTGGGTTCGGCCTTGCAGAGAACACAGAGCCTGTCATCACCCCCATTTTCTGGATGAGGAAATCGAGCCTCGGAGGAAGCGAGGAGCCTGATGGAAATCACAGTTGACTAGTGGTTGAGATTGGAAACAGCACTGCTCACCCAGACCACCCCAGGGGCGCCCTGTGGGGCCTTAACCGCTGGACTAATCCTGCCCTCTCTCCCGGGGCACTGGCATGGGCTCGAGAGTCGAGTCAGTCCCTGCACATGGCTGGAATGACCAGGCTCCGGTGCCTGAACGTTCCAGCCTGCGGCCCGGGAGGGAAAACGGCAGGTCTTCAGAAAGTGGAAGCAGAGGATGTGAGGCAAAAACTCCTGGCTCCAAACTGATGCAGAATCCAACCACCGCTTGCTGCCTCCACCAACCACTGTCCACCTGTATCCCCACAGCGGCTGCCTCCTGCCCTCAGCCCCAAATACAGTCAGACGGGGGCCTCCGATCACAGCCCTCTTCTGCTCAGGACTCTCTGGGGCTCTGCCTGATTCCAGGTAAGAGTCAGAGTCCTCCCCTGGGTCCTCCCCAAGGCCCCACACCCCCTGCTCCCAGGCTCTGCCCTCAGCTCCTCCCGCTTTCCCTCCTCTTCCGGCCACGAGGGAGGGGTTCCTCAAACACCAGAACATTTCCACCTCAGGGTCTTTGCACTACTCTCCCCGCTCCTCAAATCCCTGAATGGTCCCCTCCCTCCCGTGAGTTCCTGGAGATGCCTGCCTGGGTTCCTGTTCTGAAGCTGACTGTGACTCTCTGAGTAGGCCTTGGTTGTGTGACCCCAGCTTCCCAGCTGACACAGGCAGGGTGGGCCCCTCACATCACATCTCAGGGCTGTGCCCCCAGAAGGGAGTCCTGGAGACCAGAGCAGTCTGGGGAAGCACCCTACCTGCTCGGGAACGCCCGGTGGTGTCGGCTCCACGTACAGCCGAGAGTCTCTCACTGCCCCTAACCTGCTCTGACAAATTGCCCTGGAAGCCCAGGACGCTCCGGAGCGCATGCTGCCCTGAGAGAGGGCGGGGGGCAGGAGGCGGCCCGCCTGGGGTCATCGGGCCCACCACGGGGCCCAGAGCAGGCGCTGGCGCCGGGCACTGTGCCTGGAAGCCGGGCTCCCATGACGCACGTCTGCGGGGAGTCTGTGAAGTCACTGAAATCACTGCTGGGCACAAGCTGCTGCAGGCTGCGGGGCTTCCCCGGCGAGGCCGCAACGTGAGGAGGGAGCAGGCGGGGCTCCCTGGTCGGGCCCAGCAGGGCCCATCCCTTTCCTGGCAGGCCTCGAATTTTGCTGGGAAACTCAATCCCCCCCCGAAACAGTCCACTTTCCCTCTAGTCGCCCACAGTGGTCTTCTTAAAACCTAAGTCAGATTACGTGCTCCCATGGCTCCCATGTCCCTCAGAATCAAATCCCAGCATTTGACCATGGTCTGTAAGGCCCCAAGAGCCGCGCCCATGTCTACTTTGCAAATCAGAACTCCTGCCACCCTCTCCTTTTCTCCATCTGCCCACGGGAGCATTTCCAGAGCACTGCAAATGAGTTTACCTTCAGGGCCTTGGCATTTGCTATTTCCTCTGCCTGGATCACTCCCATGCTTCCTGCAAAATATCACCTCCTCCGAAAAGCCTTCCTTCTATCTCTTTGGGTTTTGTCCCCAGACCTTATTTCCGCCTGGCATACTAATAGTACACGGTTGCTCAATTGTCTTTCTGCCTTGCTGTCTCTTCAGGAGACTGTCAGCACCACAAGGGAGGGACTTGACTTTGTTCCCTGCTGTATCGCCATGCTTGGAACAGTGCCTGGCACACAGTGGGTGCTTTAGTGTCAGTGAACATACAAACAACATTCCTCTGAGGCCTGCCCAGCTCTGCTCTCATCTTCTCTCTCAAGAATCTCCACGCTCCTTGTCTGCAGCAATCTCCTGACACCAAGTAGTTGGCCCGACGAGCAGAAGGCATGCCGTCTGAGACTGTGTCTCCCTCCCTGCTTCTGTCCTGTCGGTGCCACCTGCTGACATGTCTGCAGTTGCTCTGTCTTCTGGTCCAGGCCCCCTTCCCTCTCACTCACATTTCGGCCTCAGACTCATCACTGAGACGCTTCCAATCCTGCCTCCAGCACCATCTTTCAAAACACACACCTGCCTGCATTATCCTCTCTGCTGAAACCTTTCCTTGCTGCCTATAGCTCTTAGGATCAAATCCAGACTCTAATGTGGCTGGCAGGGTCTTGCGTGGTCTGGCCCCGGCCAACCTCCCCAACCACCTCAATTTCTACACTTAAGCCAAGGAGCCTGTATTCAGTGACCTGATAGCACCCACCCTCCTCCCCATCTCAGGGCCTTTGCATATGCTATTCCCACTCATGAGGACACCCTCCCCATATGTCATCTTTCCTTTCTCCCTTAAAAAAAAACAACTGTAACATAGCCCACATAGAGCAAAGTACACAAAACATGTATAATTTAACAAATAGTTACAAAGCAAATACCCACATAACTGCATCCTAGGTCAAGAATATATCATTAGTCTCCTGAAACCACTTCACCTGCTCCCTCCTCCTTATCCCTCTCATCCTTGGCAGAAATGACTCCTCCTTAGGGGAAAACTCTCCCACAGGCTAGATTAGATACCCCCTCCAGATCCCTACCACATCCACTCTCAGATCCCAGTGGGTCTTCCTGCAGGCTTTCCCCGAGCATAATTCATTACTTTTGTAATTATTTGCTTGCTGTCTCCCCTGGTGCCCTATCAGAGCCAGGATAGCCGGAGCCCAGTCTGCAGCAGAGGGCTGAGCACACAGCAGGGGTAGGCGCTTGCTGCCGGGATGAACACAAAGTGCTGCGCTACAGAGTGCAGGAGGGAGACGCAGAGCAGCTGGGGGGCCCTTGTGCCTGCCCTGGGCAGCAGGTCATCATTCCAGCTTGGTCCCAGGGAAGGGACTGATGACAGCAGATGCAGAAGGTGGCTGGGCTGCCAGGAACAAGAGGCAGTGAAGCCAGTGGCAGGCAGAGGCACATGTGGGGCCCTTGGGCGCAGGTGCTCAGTGACCACCTGGAAATTTGCACCTATTGGGATGGGAAGGTTGTGGGAGGACCCGCAGGTGAGGTGGGACTTACACATCTTCCCTGTCTGGAACACTCTGTCTTCCTAGTTCCCAGGAGCTTGGCCTCTTTTCTTCAGGACAGCCTCTCCTACACTGGGTCAGGCCCCTCCTTTGGGCTCCCACATCCGGAGTGCATCCCTCACCCTGGCCCTGGCCGCTGTGAGCTATCACTGTCTGGGGACAGGCTGGTCTCCTCCACTGACGCTGAGTCCTGAGAGGGGAGGCCTGGTGCTATCTCAGGCACCATAGTGTCCCCATCACTGCTTGTAAGGTCTGGTCCAGGAGAGATACTCTGACTTACTTAGTCTGAGGCAAGACTTCATCTTTTCTATAATGCCCACCCAACCCTACCCCCTGCCCAAGATTCTAATACAGCCAGGCTTGAGATTCACTGTCAGGTACTGTTCTAAGGCCCCTGCAAACATGAGCTCATTTAACCCTCACCAAACCCATGAGGTAGGTATGTGATTTAGCTCCCATTCCACAGATGAGGAAACTGAGGCCCAAAGAGGTTCAGTCATTTGCCCGAGGCCACAGAGCCAAGACAAGACAGAGAGAGGGTTTAAACCCCGGTGGGCTGACTCTGGAGTACACACTCTCTCGTTTGCCATGAATCAGATTCTTTAAATCAACTTACTTAATTTTCCTTGACTTGTCCAAGGCAATATCTGTAAAATCAGGGGAAGGGCTGATAACACTCTTCTTAATATCCATTTAAGATAAAACATTTTCCTCCGTGTACCACCCAAATCACCTCGAGCACCCCATTTTGGGAAATGCTGTTCCACACTAAAGCCTGGTTGCCTAGGAGAAAACTTCAGGAAGCAGCTTTAATGAGTAGATAAGAATGATTTGCAATTAGCATCAATTGTCTGTATGCAAATTAAAGCTCCCAACCGCAGGGCCCTCTTTTGTAGCGGTTCCTCTCCCATTTTATTTCCTTCATTTCTGGGTTCAGCAAATCCTTCTCTCAGACACAGGGTGATTTTATTCCACCCCTCTCTGCCCCAGACACAGTCTACACCCCAGTACCGCTGCCTTTATATCCAGATTTCAAAACCCTCTAGCTACTCATATCCTCATTACTATCACGGGCCTGTGCCCAGCACAGGGGCTACCACAGCAGAGACCTGGGACGCCGTGGCCCCGAGGACTCTCTCAGCACCAAGTCCCTCTCAGTGGGTGTACTTTGACATTTGTCTCAGTGATGACCTGATTCTAGTCTGTCACACTCAATTGATGGTGAGTGAGGTGAGGGCTGGGGGCTTCATCTGAATTTGCTCACTCTTTCTCCTCAGCTCCCAGCACAGTGCCCAGGACCTAACAAGTCTCCAAGAAATAGCAGCAAGTGAAATGAATGGATAAATAAATGAATGAAGAAGCTGTTCAAAAGAGTCCATGAGTTCAAATGATTAAGAATGATCTGAGAGGGGAGGGAATAGCTCATACTCAGCATACACAAGGTCCTGGGTTCAATCCCCAGTACCTCCTCTAAAAATAAACAGATTAGTAAACCTAACTACCCTCCCCCCTCCAAAACAAAAACAAAAACAAAAACAAAAAAACCCAAAACGATCTGTCTAGGGAGGCGGGCAGAGACAAAAACTCAACTCACTGGGATGCTCTCTCTCTACCCTCACCTTCCCCAGGCTCCCTGACTCCAGGACAGGGCCAGGGTGGGTCTCATTTATGGTGGTTTCCAAGTCTGTCATCGCATAGGCAGCCCCTTGGTCTCAGAATCTAGTTATACTTTAAACTCTCTAACTCTTACAGTAGCTAAACTCCAGGACCCTTAGGCTTCTGCATATTTTTCCTTTCCAACCAACACTTGTCTCCTGATCAGATACTGGCTTTTGAGCGGCGAGCGGCCGAACTGGACTTTGGTAATGAGGGGACCACTGCCAGATCTTGAGATTGTTGAAGGAGGTAGCGAGCAGCATCCAAACATTCTCAACAGACTGGACTAGATCAAAGTGCTTCCCACACAGTCAGGCTAAGAATCACTAGGGAATTCTTCCTTCACCTTTTTTTTTAAAACCGTTATTTCTGTACAAAGACCCAGGACTCAGGTCCACCGTGTGTGGTGGTCAAGGAGGTCTGAGACCACTGCCCAGGTGCACGTGTCTTGTGCAGGTATGGGGGCTGGTCAAGGTGTCAGGAAGTTGAAGGAGATAAAGACCCTAACGGGGGGTCCTGGACACGGGCTGGCCCCTGCTCAGCTATGGTCAGGGAAGGGAAGGGAAAGAACAGGAAGGGAAGGGAAGGGATGCGGCGGCCCTTGGACCAGGCTGAGCCCTGTGACGGCAGAATGACTTTTCCAGGAGGCAGTTCATGGCTTTCATTAGATTCTCAAAGTGCATGTGGTCCAGACTCCAGGTTGTTGGCTAGACCATGCCTGCTCATTCTCACTTTTTTCCCCGTCTGCCTCTCTACCAGTGGTTCTCAGAGTGTGGTCCCAGGACCAGCAGCATCAGCATCCACGGGGAACTTTGTAAAAATGCATATTCTCAGGCCCCACTCAGGAGGTCAGGGGAATCTGTGTTGAAGAGCCCTCCAGGGGACTGTCCGGGGACCACGCTGCCCTTCACTGTGGGGGCTGGAAGGCTAAACAGTGCTCTCCCAGACTTCCCTGTAGCTGAGATGGCCCTGTGACATTGCCTGCTGAGGGGGATCTGGGAAAGCTTTTGCTTTCTCCATAGACGGGGAGCTACACAGATGTTACAATCCTTCCCCTGTTCTCTGCCCCTATGCCTCCCGGGGACACCACAGCCACCTGGAGACCAGGAAGTCACAGTCAGTATGAGGAGGATGATGGAGCTGGAAGACAGAGGGTGCTAGGCCTTGAGGCCCTCCCTGAGCTGCTGCTGCACAAGCCCGGCTCTGCCCTCTCTGGACGTCTCCTCTGGGGACTGTTAAACCTCCATTTGTTTAAGCCACTGTGGGTCGGGTTTCCTATTACTGCCAGCCAAATGTTCTCCTAACAAAAATAGTCTATGACTCCCAGAAAGCATAAAAACTACTGGTCTCAGCAGGGAGGAAAGGAAAGAGAGACTGAGGGTCAGAGTGAACCAGAGAGAGGTCCATGAGCCCCCCAGTTCTGTAAGCAAACTAATATGTAAGCATGTTCCTGGGGAGGGGAACTCCACAGTCAGGACTGTGGGGATGTGGAAGGTGGTCAGAACCCCCTGAAGGACCTGGACTAGATGCAGTGCCTTACCTGGGCTGCCTTGGTGGGTCACGGCTGCCCCCAGCCAGGCCTGTAGGGGTGCTGGAGCCTGAAGAGTACAGCTTCGGTCGGTAGCCCTTGTTCTGGCCAGTGACTGCAGGGGCAGGTGAGACCTCCCGTCGCCGGTCTGCATGGTGGGACCTCCCGGTAGCCTCGTGCCCACCCCCACAGAGGCCTATACTTCCAGGGGGCTTGTGTGGCTTGGCCGGCCGAGGTGTCTTGGCCAAGGACATGCAGCTGGGGCTGGAGGTGTAGAGGGTGGTGTCAATGCCACTGTCACTGGAGCCACCCTTGGAGAGAGGGTCTTGCTCTGGCTCCAGGGGGTCTAGGGGGTCGAACCATCGATCGTCGCTGTGGCTGCTGGATGCATTGCTGGAGAGGGTATTGCTGCTGGAATGACTGGAGTACTGAGGCTCTCCCTGGAAGGCAAAAGAGGTGTGTCATTCCTAGACTCCAAGGTGGGGCTGGTAAACCTTCCCCTCTGGGACCTCCCCACACTGTGAACCTTGGCTCCCCCACTCACTGGCCTTGTTACCTTGGGCAAGTGAATCAACTTCCCTGTACCTCAGTTTCTACACTTGTAAAATGGGTTAAGAATAACCCTGCCCCATGGGGTTGCTCAGAGGGATAAATGACACTACGTATGTGACGTGCTGCCCACAGCTTAAGCTCAACACGTCTGAAACTGAGCTCCTGGCCTTCCTTCCTGAATCCGCCTCCTCCACCTCATAATGGCACCTCTGTCCTTTCAGCTGCCCCACCTGAAAGCCATGGAGCCACTCTCGACCCTGCTTTGGTTCTCACACCCATGTCTAGTCCAACAGTAAATCTTGTTGCATCTTCAAAACAGATCCAAACCTGCCACTTTCCCTCCCTCCACGGCTCCACGCTGTCCTGTCCACCACTGCTTCTGGCTGGACCATGGAGAGGCCTCCTCCCTGGTCTCCCAGCTCCTATTCCTGTCCCCCTAACCCCCACCCCCAGTTTGTTCCCTACATGCAGCCAGAGACAGGCTGTGAACATCTGCTTCAGTTCCTATCCCTTCCTGCTCAGAATCCTCCTCACTCAAGGGAAGAGCAAGAGTCCTCACCACGGTCCCTGAGGCCCCATATGATCTGGTCCCAGGTTCCGGTCTCTAACTTCATCTCCCCTCTCCATTTTGATGGCTCTGCTCCAGCCACACTGGCCTCCTGCGGCTCCTTGAGCCTGCCAGGCACTGCCCCCTCGGGGCCTTTGCACCTGCTGTTCTCTCTGCCTGCAGTGCTCTTCCCTCAGGTATTTTCATGGATTGCCCCTTTCTTCCAAGGTTTTGCTGAAAGGTCACCTCCTCAAAGGCCTTCTCTGACCACCTCATCCTAAAGCAGCCGTGCTGGACACTCTTTTCCCTTAACTGTACTTTGTTCTCCTTTCACGGCAAGAATCGGTTCTCGGCATTACATTACGAATCTGTTGCGCTGCTTACTGCTTGTTGCCCCCATCGGGATGTCAGCGTTCTGCCCTCTTCATCACTGTGGTCAGGGCCTGGCACGTTGCAAGTGCTCATCAAACACTCACTGAATGAATGGATGTGAAGAGACTGCCAAGTGCTCACCCAGACTGTCTCCTTCTCCTGGGCACATGGGACTACATTTCCCAGCTCCCTTTGCAGGGAGACGTGGCCAATGCAATAGAAGGGGAAGTGAATTACGCCATTTCCAGGTCTGGGCTACAAAAACGTCCTCTGTTCCTCCAATCCACACCTCATCCACTGGAAAGTGGCAGGGACCCAGCAGAGGGCTTGGGCCCTGAGGGACAGTGGAGCAACAAGAGGGAGGGAGCCTGGGTTCCTGAATCACCATGTGGAAAGCTGCTCACAGAATACCCACAGTGAATTGTTACATGAGAGGAAAAGAAAATTCTGGTGTGTGAGGTCACTGAGATCTGGGGACTGTCTGTTATAGCAGTTAACCTATTGCCATAAACTGAATAGTCCGTGTTCCCCCAAATTCATACGCTGAATCCCAATGTGATGGTATTAGGAGGTGGGGCCTCTGGGAGGTGGTTAGGTTATGAGGTAGAGCCCTCATAAATGTGATTATAAAACCCCTATTTATAGTTACCTATTTATCTTATGTATGTTTATATATTCCTCTTGAATGGGGTTATAAAATCCATGTTATTTATTTTCTTGTAAAAGACCGCAGAGAGCTCCCTTCACGCATAAGGTGAGGGGAAAGCTATCAACCAGGAAGTGGGTCCTCACCAGACAATGAAGTCTGCCTGAGCCCTGATCTTGGACTCCCCAGCCTCCAGAATCATGAGAAATAAATTTCTGTGGTTTATAAGCCACACAGTCTATGGCATTTTTGTTCTGGCAGCCAGAGCTGGTGAAGACACCTACCATGACTGACGCAATAATGAGGAGACCGGCTAGGAGGGGTGGCTGGCGGGGCTGCAGCCAGGCTGAGCGCCTGGCTGGGTCTAACTGCTGGAGTAGGGGTGCCAGAGGTGGAGGAGGGGCTCACGTGTGGTGTTCCGAGGCCCCACCCAGGGGAAGCAGCCCAGCTCCTGCAGCCCTGGCTCCCGGGGTTGGGAGGCGGGGCCCACACTCACTTTGGAATGCCTGTTGGGGGAATCTTTGCCTGCTGCGTCCTGCCTGGAGGCGTGCTTGCTTCCGCTGCTTCCTGCTATGGCCGAGAGCCGGGCCTGGGCGGGCACGTGCCACAAAGGCTCTGTAGGAAGACGGGAGACACACCAGGTGGTTAGAGGTGACTCAGGCCCTGGCCCAAGTCCACCCAAAGACTCTGGCCCTAAATGTGGTTCCTCGGTCTCACCCTTCTTCCAGCTTCTCTGCTCAGCTCACACAGCCCGTGACCCCACCAGCTCACGTCCTGGGGTATAACAACACTCGGAATGTTTACTGAGCACTTACTGCGTGCCAGGTACCACTCTAGTGCTTTCCGTGGGTTAACTTAGTGAAGCCTTACAACAGTCCTCCATCCTCAAAGGAGGCTGAGCACATTTTCATCCTTGCTGGCCATCTGGATTTTCTATTTGTAAACTACTTGTTCGTATTTTTTACACACTTTTTATGGGATTGACTGTCTTTTATCTTATTGGTGGACAGGATCCTTTATATATACCAGGTAGCACTCCTTTGTTGATTAAACGTGCACAACTTTTTTTGTTAAATGAAAATAGAATCATAACAGACATCATCTGACAACTTGATTTCTCATTTTACAAATAAATATACTTACACTTGCTTTTTGCTCCATATCTCCATAATGCATCATCACACAACTGAACATGAGGTTATCTTATCTTCAATAGCTGTACAGTATTCCATCATATGAATGGACATTGATTATCTAACCAGGTTCCTATTGAGGGACATTCAGGTTATTTTCAATTTTTCTAAATATTCTGGTGGTCTGCCCTCTACACCCAACTTGGAGCAAGTGTGGACTTGCGTTTGGGACAGAATTCTACAAGTGAAATTGCTGGTTCAAAGGTGAAATTGGAGTGGGGAGGGTATAGCTCAAGTGGTAGAGTGCATGCTTAGCATGCATGAGGTCCCGGGTTCAATGCCCAGTACCTCCTCTAAAATAAATAAATAGACTTAATTACTTCCTCCCTCTCCCCCACCAAAAAAAGTTAGAAAAAAATTTTTTTTTTGATAAGGTGAAATGGGTTTAAAATCATGATGGCTGGTATGGTGTAAATTAGTTTGAACTCCCAAGGCTAGTCAACGTGTCTGAACTGAGCATCGGATCTCAGAAGAACACACAACCCCAGTGGAGGGCTAGTTAACATCTATCAAACTTACAAACATGCTAACAGAGGACCCAAGCCCATGTGGTCTAATCCCAGAGCCCACACTTTTGATCAGTGCTGTATTTAAAATAATCATAATAATGATTATTATTAAGCACATGTTCTGTGTCAGGAACTATTGTAAAGGCTTTGCACGCATCACTGTGCTATATCCTCCCAGTGATGCTGTGAGGTGGATACTAGTACTAGTTTAATAGATGAAGGAGGACATCAAGACTCAGAGAGGTTAAGTAACTGGTCCAAGGTCACACAGTCAGAAAGGGCTTCAGACCTGTGCTTTCAACCCCTGCAGACTCTCTGTGCTTCCCTAACAATGACAACTCCAGCAACCAGTGAGAAGCAGGAGTCATCATTCTCTTAATGATGCGCTGGGTCCTGTGCTGAGGGCTGGGTAGGTGTGATCTCATTGGATCCTGAAACCACCCTGAGAAAGACACTGAGGGCGTCTACCACAGTGGAGGGACCTGAGCCTGGGGGAGATGAGGTCACTGCCAAGGTCATACAGCTGACTCGGAACTTCCCACCAGGCCCATTGGAGCCTGAGCTCACAACCACACACCCTACTGCCCCCAGAGCAGCCCGAGGACACTCTGGGCTCGTGTTCCTGCTGGGGAAGCTGGGCCTGGACGGCCAGGCAGGGCACTCAGGGCCACAGCAGAGTGGCCTGGCTGGACTCAGTTGCAAGAGTCACTGCCTATGTGGCTTTCACTCGGGAACCATGGACACAAGAGCTGGCAGGCTGGCCACTTTGTCCACATACTCTACGTCCGAGGATGCTTTTCCTCCTTGGAAGCATCCCACGTGCCCAGGAGGTTCTGGTCCCCTGGGAGGCGGCCAGACCACACAAGGAGACCACACTTCTACAGAGAGCCAAACTCACTGCATTCCCACCCAGCCTTCACTACCACCTATCACCCCAACGGCTCCCACGTTTCTGTCTCTGGCCTGGATCGCTCCCCATGACTTCAGACTTGTACCTGTGGCTGCCTCACAGCACCTCCACTTGGGTGTCTACTGGGCACCTCCCACCCAACACAGCCGAAGCCAACTCCTCATCTTCCCCTAAACCTGCATCCCTCACCACATTTCTTGCTCAATCTATGAGGTTCCATCCTTCCAGCTGCTCAGGCCAAAACCTGGTTATCATTTTTGAGCATCAGGAAATTCTAACTTTATCTTCAAAAGACTATACACAGAACCTGTCCATCTCTCTCCCTCCATGGGTCCCACCCCACAAGCATCTGTAGCCAGAGGGACCCTGTGAACACTTGAGTCAGATGTCAACCCTCCTGTGCTCAGGAGAACTGTGGCCCGTGGTTCTGAGTCCCCATCACACTGTCCTTGTCACCTCCCTGGCCTCATCTCCCACCGCTTCTCCAGCCACTCAGCCTTTTCCCTATTCCTCCAAGACTGGACCCCCTGACACCTCAGGGTCTTCAACCAGTGGGTCTCCCTGGAATGTTCTTCTCCCATTTGGCTCCTCTGCATTCTTCCAGCCTTTCCTGAAATGTGATTTGCTCAGAGATTCCCCCAAACCCCATCAGTCTCTCCCTAGACACCCAGTTCATTTCAATTCAAAACTCAGCATTATTGGTGAGTATTTATCACCGGGTATTCCTTTTTACTGTCCGTCTCTCCCACCGACTGTCAGTTCCAAGAAGGCCAGGGACACAACTGTCTGGCTCACACTATGTCCCTGGTGCCCAGTCTGGCCTGTATCATTAGTGATGTGTTGAATGAACGGGGATGAAGGGCTAGGTTCCTGCCCCTCCCGGGCTGCTTTGCCCCTGGCCCTGCCCTTCAGGCCCTGATCCTGGGCCTTTCACCAGCCCCAGTGACCTCTGGCTCTCCTGTTCACCCCTGACATACGGATGGGTCATGTGGCTCTGAGAGTGTGTTGACACCACGGCCAGGCACAGACCTGGGGGAGCTGGTGGCTCTGGGGCCACCTTCGTAACCTGGGTGCCCTGAGGCCCGAGAAACACTCACTCCGTGAACGAGGGATTGCGGTGGTGTCTGTGGGCAGCGGTCCTAGAACCCGACAGGTCTTGCGTCAAATCTCGATCATGCTACTCAGCAGCAGGGACCTCAGACAAATGACAAGCTCTCTGTGCCTCATCTTCTTCATTTCTAAAATGGGGCTGCGGCAGCACGCAGGCTGGTGTCCCTGAGATGGCTGAATGGGAGGGAGCGGAGCACCTGGGACCGTGCTGCTGCCACTGAGCTGGTCATCATCTGATCGGGGCCGGGCCGGTCCCCGCGGCATCTGATCCCCCCGCCCTGGGTCCCGGATACATCCTAGACTTGAGGAGGACTTCTAAGCACACATTGCCCTGGTGTGTGTGTACACGTGCAGGGAGGCGTCAGTCAACTTACAACGATGGCAGTGAGAGGGGAGCCAAGCTCCTGGGGATGGAACAGGGAAGAAAAGGAAGGACAATGGTGAGCTTCTGTGACACCTTACTTGGGGCCCCTGGTGTGAACGCTGGAAAATCTTCCTTCCCTAGGTGATGACATCACCAAGCAACATGCTTCCCTTTTTCTCAACTGGGTGGGAAAAGAAAAGGATTCGAACCTGTCTGAGCTGGAGCAAAGCTCACAGAACTGCAGGCAGGATCCCGTGTGCTGCGGAGAGAAGCCAGCGGTATCTGCAGGGCCCGGAGGCAGCAGGAGCAGGAAGAGCAGGGTCGGGAGGGCGACCTGCTTGCCTGCAGTCCAACCGCTGTACCTGGTTTAAGAGAACCATGGGGCAGGGGCCGCAGGGCTGAGGAATTCTAGAGGCCGCTAATCCTGGAGCACACACCCTCTTCCAGGCCCTGGGGAGCTGGCAATGTGCCGACCTGGTCATCCCTGAGAGCTGGGGATATTCTCAAACATCCCCCGAGTGAGCACCTCCATCTCCTCCCCCTCCAAGGTCAATGCTCCCTCACACTTCATTGATTTTATTTCTTTTGAACCCACTCATCATCTGACAGTTCTCCCACTTCAAAGGGGCTACAAGTTTGTTATGAGAAATTAGGTTTAAAATATTTATCTCAGTAGTATGTGCCTCACAATGAATAATTACACACAAGAGAGTAAACAGACCAGAAGATGTTCAACCTCAGCAGGCATCAGGAAAATGCAAATTAAAAACACAATGTGATACCACGACGTGCCTGCTGGAAAGGCTGAAAAGGTTGGTAAGGATACGGAGCAACTGGAACTCCATCACTGGTTTGTCACTTTGGGAAATGGTTTGGCAGTCTCTCATGAAGTTAGATATATGACCCAGCAATTCCACTCTCAGGGACAGTCCCTAAGAAATGTGAGCAGGTGTTCATCAAAAGACAGGGACGAGAATATTCCTAGCAGCAATATTCTAAGCAGCCCCAAACTGGAAACAACCCAAACGTCCATCAACACTAGAACGGAGTAAGAAATTGTGAGTCACTCATACAATGGAAAGTGCTCAGAAAGTGTGTTGCTAGTCACGTGGCTGTCTCTCACCAACACAGTATTGAGCTACAGAAGGCCCCGACCCCCACACCACACACACACTGCATCCAGTGGGAGCCTATATTCCATCTATGTGAAACTTAAAACCAGGCAAGACCAAGCTTGGCTGCGAGAGCCAGGACAGGGGTGGCTTTGGGGGTACTGACTGGGAGGGGCTGGGGCCTTTCTGGGAGGCTGCCCACGTTCTTGTCTCTTGCCCTGGGCGTGGAACATGGGCATGTTCACTTTGTGATGTGTAATCACACTAGACGCTCAAGATCTGTGCTCGTTTCTCAGCAGAGGCTGTACGCCCCTAATAGTCAGAAACAATACTGGAGAGGTTGTGTAATGAATGGCCTCAGCATGCTGCCGCTTCTGCTCCCGAGAACAGCCCTTTTAGTCCTTTTCCACCACTCCCCCTGGTGTCACCACCCTCATGTCACGCAGCTGAGCTCCTGATCGATGGTGCTGGAAGACCCTGTCTGCTGATGCCCTGTCTGGATGGAGACGGATCTGGCTTGCCGGTCCTGCCGCTCTCCTGGGTGACCCTCTGTCTTATGCGTGGCACTCTCAGCTTTCTCCTGTTTTACCCCTCACTGACAGTAGGAGAGCTGTCACCTGCCAAACTGTAAGAGGCCCTGCAGGGCGAGGCCGGGGACGCAGCTGGCCTGGGGGCGCCTACCTGGCTTCTGGCGCTCCATGGTGCTCTCCTGGCTGGTCAAGCCACCTGAAGAGGAGTCGCCGCTGGACATCCCATCGTGGCTGAAGTGGGGATCAAAGGACAGCAGTTGGTGCGGGGGGGCGGCGGCGTACCTGTCGGGGAGCGGGAGGAGGCAAGCACAGGGTAAGGGGCTGGTGTGTCAAAAACCACCTGAGCCTGAGCCTCACTCGCTGAGGGGTTTTAAATATACTGGCGGCTCTGTGGAGGGGAGGCTAGATGAGTAAGCCTGGAAACGTGTTATTAACTGGGGGTCAGGAATGAGCTCTGCCCGGGAAGCACGCCAGGGAGCCGGGGTGGCGGGGATGCAGGGCCAGGTGGGGTCCTCAAGGAAGGAGGGGGCAGAAGCCACTTGGGCCAACAGCCCTACCCATCGGCTCCTCAGGGGTCCTGTTTCTTGGCTGTGAAACGGGGGCTGAGGCGTCCTCAGCAGCCCCCGCCCCCAGGCCTGTCTTGGGCTCCCTTTCTCTCTGGCGAAGAGCGCAGGGTAAGGCAGCATCTGTGGGAACAGCAGGCCTGGAACTGGGCAGCTTGGGGATCCAGCCTCACCTCCGCCTCTTGCCCAGCCAGGTACACTCACTTCCTTGCCCTGAGCCTCAGTTTCCCTGGTTGTCAAGAGGCAATCGCAGCAGGTCCTCCCTTGTAGGACTGAGTGCCATCCTGTGTGCCCAGAGCTTAGACTGAGGCTGACACATGACACAGAACTATGCGTGTCTCTCTGCAGGAGGAAGGGCTGCAGGGGAGAAGCTGTGGACCCAGGCTTCAGAATGAGGCAGGGCTGGCCTCAACCCCAGCCCCACGCCCCCTTACTAGCTGCATGACCCTGGTTGGGCAAGTGTTCACCAGTCCGAGCTGTAGAAAATGGGAGACATTTTCTACTTCTCAGGGCGGTGGTGGAATGAAATAACAAAGGTGTCTGCTAGAGATTCTCCTGGAGGCTGGCCCTGCACACCTACAGGCAAGGGCTGAGACCTAACAGGGGAAGCGGCAGCAGGTGCCTTCCGCGGCCTCGGGTCCCGGCAGCATTCCCCACGCCCTGGAGTGAATCCTGTGGGCGCCTCTCACCATCCACTCCACTTCAGATGGGAGCTGTCATTGTAGAAATCCTCTCCCTGTCTGAGGCTGGTCAGGGACAGCGCGTGAGAGGTAAGAGGATGGGAGTTACTAAGCCCCCCATGAACACCCTGGCTCTTCACTTGGCAGGCGCGGCAGGACCGCGCTTCCCAGTCCCTCGAGATTGGCTGGTTGGGCTTGTGTGACTAGTTCTTGCCAGAGAGCTGTGAGGCAGCCTAGGTCCTGAGAAGTCCCCTGGCAACCAGTGGTGGACCTGCAGTGTGAGTGCAAAGTAAACCTTTGCTGATGGAAGTCACTGCCATTTTCAGGTGTTTGTTACCCGGCATAATCTGACTGAGAAGGGGTAAGTCGGCTGAGGGGCTTGGGGAAGTCTCCCTGCTCTGAAGGGAGATGATAAGGAAAGATGAAGTCTTCTTCACCAGGTGCTGCCGGGTGACATCAGCAGAGGTAACACTGGGAACTGCCGCTGCCCTCCCTCACCAGCCTGAGGATGAGGCCAAGGCTGAGGGCGGAAGAGGGAAGGCAGAAGGAACAGCGAGGCCCTTGATGGTGTTGTCAAGATGCTGGATTAACCCTCCCTGGAGTCCGCTCTGCCTCTGACCCTTCTCTTCTGTGAGATAACAAACTCCTACAGCGTTTGAGCCAGCCAAGTCTTGGTTACCTGCAGTCAGGAAAGTCCCACTGACACAAGCCCTGATTGGCTCCTGTGACTATATTTGCAGCTTGATGGGGTGATACACTGGGAATCCCCCCAAAATCCAAAAGAGGAATGAATTGACTTCTCCGGGGTCACCCTGCCAGCCCAGAGCCAGGCTGTCTCTGCAAAGACCAACTCTACAGCTCCGGGCTTCAGCGCCTCCAGGGCAGCAGAGCGGTGCTTCAGAGAGCACTGGACTCCCTGGAAACTCATCTCTGCTCACCTGCCAAGGAAATACATGTTATTGCTGCTCCTCCAGACCTTGACCTCTAATGCCTCCAGGAAAGAAAGTCAAAACAATAAAAAGCATAAGCAGTCTTCACCTTACTGGCTGACTTAGCAGACAGCTAACCTCCTGGTAAAATGTGGCTCCACTATGGCTAGAAACTGAAGTGCTCATGTGCTTATTCCATTTTCTCAAAACATCCACATCAAGCCCTGAGAACTAAAGGAAAACGTTGGCAGTGGCGGGGGCAGCCAGGGGAGAGCGGAAGGTACGAGTGGCAGGCGCTGCAGGCGGTTCCCTCATGTCTATTCTCTGCTTCCACCTTGGTAACAGAATCCCAACTGTTTTGGGGGCAGCAATGTGATCAGTTAACAGACTCCATTTCCCAGGCTCCCTTGCAGTTCTGGCCAATGAGATAAAAGTGCTGCACGTGACTTCCAGGCACTCTCTGGAAGTGTGTTGTAGGCACCTTTGCCTCATCAGCTCCTTAAGGCAGAAGCTCCAGCAGGCACCTGAAGACCAGAAAGCCACAGGCCAAGGAAGGCAGAGCATTGGCGAGGAAGAGCCCAAGTCCCGGACAACGTGGGGGGAAGAGACTATCTCATCTGAATCACCATTTTCTACATTATGCAGCTAAGCCGAATCCTAACTGCTGGACTATCTTTAGCTGGACATGTTTTACCACCTTCATCTCTCAGCTGTCCTCAATCAAGACAACCTGTACTTTGTCCAATTGTGTAAGTTTCTTACTAATAAGCTTTATTATCCCAATGCAAACTGACTGACCTATGCTGGCCATTCTTCAGGTGCTGAATATGTCCCATTTGGGGCCATTTCTACTACTGCCACATCCTGGTCAGCCTGGAAATTGGAACATTCCAGCATCTCACCATGCACAGCTCTAGGCAAAACTCCCCAGAAGCAGGTTTATGGGCTGCCAGAATCTTGGCTTTGAACTTCCCACTCTGACACATAGGAAAGTACCAAGACAGATGTGAACTCCTGAGGGCAGGGCCCCAGCCTGCTCTGTCAATCTCCTACACTGCCGGCCGGCACAGTGTGGGGTGAACTAGAGGATGCCTGGGTAAAGATGGACACTATGCAGCCACTGCTGGCAGCCACCCCAATCATCATCTTTTTTGTCCCTGCTGGTGGGGTCCAGACTCCGCTCTGGCAACCATCCATCTGCTACATGACTTGAGTAAATCCTGACAGTTTAAGACAGTCATGGGGGTCCAATGTGACCTTGCCAGAGGTTGGTTCAGGGTTGGGCAAGTGACCTAGTTCTTTTACTCTTAAAAACAAAGAGAAGCCCTCCCCTCTTTTTCCATAGGGTGCTGATTTTGCTTGGGGCCACTGTAGCCCTCGTGGGTCACGAGTGGAGCCAGGTACCCGAGGATGTCCCTGCAGAATTAACCAGCCTTAGAGCCACCCCTCCTCAGGACTTGCTATGTGACCATAAATCCCCATAATGCTTCATGCCTTCTTGAGTTAGATTTTCTGTCACTTCAAGTCAAATGCCTCCTAACTGATGTACCACTCTTTATGGAACTGGCAGGGAAATACAAAGGAAAAACGAAAGCTAGCCAGGTAGCCTGATGAGCCAGTGTCTAGGGTCTGGGCCAGCCCTGCAGGCTGCTGAGCCGGGCACGTGATTCTGACCTAAGGCTCAGCACTGAGTTTGGAAGTTTGTTCATCTTGCATGCAATATGGCAAACTCCTGAGGACGGGGTGGCATCCACCAGCCCCTGCACCCCAGCTGCCAGCCCAGGCCCTGCATGCAGCAGTGACAGGCATAACCCTCTCAGAGCACAGACTCTGCACCAGGCACAGTTAAGCATTCTTGAGGGCTTCCCTCCGTGAATGTTCTCAACGCTGCTCAGAGACAGATGTTTCACAAGTGAGCAAACTGAGGTGCTGAGGAGTGAAGTCTTTGCCCACACTCATATGGCAGACAGGGGATAGGCCATCTGGCCCTCTTGTGTTTACTCAGTATGTCTGAGATGGGCCACGGGGCAGGTTTTGTCCATGAAGGCCTCTGCACTGCTAAAAGCTTGATGAACGCAGCAAGTTGCAGGCCCTCTGGAGAAGACGGCAGGAGATGGGAGTGCTGAGGGCGGAAATGTCCGTGGCTAGGCTGGGATATCTAGGTTGGGTCACATAGGCTCCGGGATGTCAAGGGACAACTATGAGTAGGAAAAAGGGCAAGGAGCCGAGGCCACAGGCCACTGGGGCGGCTCCACCTGCTCCTGGGCCTCTTACTGTAGGCTGGTGACCTGTTATAAAAGACACTTCGGGCGGTTTGGGGGCTGAGGTGTGCCAGGAATGTTTGGCAAAACTTGGAACCCAGTTGGTGACAGAGGTAAAAAATGCTGAAACCTGGGCCACAGAGAGTGGAATCAGACTCCACTGCAGCCCTGGGAAGAGAGGGTCAGGCTGGGAAGAACCAGAATGCAAGGAAAAAGTGAGAGTTGTTCATTTGTCAACGCCAGAGAGCCTGAAACACGAAATCACAGCCATCAAGTGTCACTGTGGGGCAGGGACTCCAGCAGGGACCATGCATGTTGACCCTGATTTGGGGATGAGCTTGGAGGCCTGTGGGCAGGCAGGACAGCTCTGGGTCATGGTCAGTCCCCTGGAATCACATAGCCTTGGGTTCCTGGAAGAGCGACCCAAGACAAGTGGATTCACCAGGTTGAGCCTCAGTTTTCTTCTCTCTCTTTGTAAAATGGGACACATTACCCACACCTCATGGAGTTGCTGGGAACACTCACTGAGCGCATGCATACAGCTCCATGGAACAGTCTAGAGAACACAGAAAGAAATAGACCCACACGGATGTGCCCAATTAATTTCCCCTTCCAATGAATTTCTGTTTTAAGCAGCAAAAGCAATCCAGTGGAGAAGGGAGAGCCTTTTCAATAAATGGTGCTGGACATTGGGAGGCAAAAAAAGGGAACCTCAATCTAAACCCTTTCACCTTATGCAAAAATTAGCTGTAAAAAAATACCTAAAAATGGATCAGGGACTTAAATGTAAAACAAAAATAATGAAAATTTCGGGAGAGGGTGTAGCTCAAGTGGTAGAGCTTATGCTTAGCATGCACAAGGTCCTGGGTTCAATCTGTGGCACCTCCTCTGAAAATAAATAAGTAAACTTAATAACCTCCCAGGCCAAAAAAATTAGATAAATAAACAAAACAAAACAAAGTTAAATACGGTGCTTAGTGTGCTTTAAAAAAAAAAGAAAACTTCTAGAAAAAAAAAAAAAAGAAAATCTTTTAGGATCCAAGAATAGGCAAAGAGTTCTCAGATTTTAACATCAAAAGCATGATCCATAAAAGGAAAAAAACCCCAATAATTTGGATCTCATCAAAGTTAAAAACTTTTGTTTTGTGAAAAACCCTGTTAAGAATATGAAAAGACAAACTAATGACTGGGAGAAAATATGTGCAAATCACAAGGCTGACAAAGATCTTGTACCTGGAATGTATGAACACTGAAAAACAAAGATGTTCAACAGCATCACAATCCATCAGACAAAGACAAGTGAACCACAACGAGACAGCATCACACACACCTATGAAAGCGGCTGAAATGAAAAACAGTGAAGACAGCAGAGCGGTGAGGGTGTGGAGACACTGGAGCCCTCAGACCTGGCCAGTGGGGATCACAACAGTACAACCACTCTGGAAAATAGTTTGGTAGTTCTTTTTAAAACTAAAAGTGGACTTACCACACAATAAGCAACTGTATTCTTTTTTTTTTTAAAACACTTTTCTACAGCACTACAGAATGGTCAGCACACTCCTCTGAGATAACGCTCTCAGCTTGCTGAATAAGTGGCACTCTTAGAAACGTCTCCCTCCCACACCCCCAGCTTTACTGAGGTGTAACTGACAAATAAAATTGGAATATATTTAACGTGTACAAGGCAATGATTTGATATACGTGTACATTGTGTAATGATCACCCCAAGCAAGTGAGCACATCTAATATCTCACATTGTTATTGTTTTTTTTTAAGGTGAGAATGCTTAAGATCTACTCTCTTAGCAGATTTTAAGTGTATAATACAGAAGTATTAACTACAGCTACCATGCTGTACATTAAATCCTCAGAACATGTTCATCTTGTAAGCCAAAGTTGGTGCCCTTTGAACAACATCTCTCCCCATCCCCCACCCCCAGGCAACCACTCTCTCTGTTTCTTTGAATTTGACTTTTTCCCCTATTCTGCATATAACTGATACTATGCAGTATTTGTCTTCCTCTGTCTGATGTATTTCACTTAGCATAATGCCTGTGAGGTTCATCCACGTTGTCCCAATGGCAGGATTTCCTCTTTTTATGGCTGAATAATATTCCATTGTGTATGTACACCACATTTCCTTTATCCATTCATCTGTCAACAGACATTTAGGCTGTTCCATATCTTGACCAGCAACTGTGTTCTTGGGCACTTATCCCAGAGAAATGAAAACTTTTGATGAATGTTCAGAGCATGAAAATCTATAATAGTCCACACTCAGAAACTACCCAAATATCCTTCAATGGATGAATGGTTCTATGAACTATGGTACTGCCACACCATGGAATACGACTCAGCAACAGAAGATATACTGTATGATTCCTTTTATAAAACATTCATGAAGTAAGAGATGCAGAACAAAAAAATGGTTGCCAGAAGTCAGGGATGGGGGATGGGGTGGGTATGGCTATGGAGAAGCAGGAGGAAGGAGTTTGGTGGTGATGGTACAGCTGAGTGACTTAACTGTGGACAAAACTGCATAGAGCTACACACACAGACACAGACAGACAGACAGACAGACAGACACACACACACGTAACTGGTGCATTCTGAATAAGCACTATGGATTGTACCAATGTCAATGTCGCGCTTTGACGCTGTATCAGTTACACAAGATGCTGACATTTGGAGAGGGCTGGGTGAAGGGGTCACTGGAGCTGCCTTTACATTTCTTCTTTAACTTCCTGTGAGTCTATAATTATTTCAAATAAAGAGATTAAAAATAATAATAAAAGGATGGGGACATCAGAATTTGGAAAAAAAAAAAAGAGCTCCCTGGAGTACTATCATCCCCTCCACCTCTGTTCCTGGCTAATTGCTCCCTGCCAACTGCCACTTCCAGCCTCAGCCATTATTGCCACCCAGGTACCCCCACACCGCAGACTCTTCTCCATTCCTCCTATGTCCCACTCCATTCTGCTTACTCATGTCTGTGGCCTCCATTCTGAAATTACTTTCTCCCCTTTCTATGTGGCAAACTCCTACTAATCTCTCAAAGATCTGTTCAACTGTCACCTCCTCCAGGCAGCCAGCCCAGACTTGGGGCTGGGCTGAGCTCTCTCCTCCAAGGCCTGAGTCTATCAGAGCTCTCACATCAGTGTGCACATCGTTTCTATCCTCTCTCCATCACAGCAGCACTGACAACAGGAGCCCCTGGAGTGAGTGAGTATCTCAAATATTTCTCCTGGCAGCCAGCACACAGAAAGCACTTAGAATCCTCTGCTGATGAAAGCTGAGTAGTGGTTACTAGAAGATGGAAGAGCGTGTGCGTTTCCCCCACTTTTACAACAGAGGCTTGGAATCAAACACTGGTTTAGTGCAGCGGCTCTCGAAGTGTGTTCCCTGGACCAGCAGCCTTGGTATCGCACACTCTACCCAACACCTACCAAGCTGGAAACTTGAGGGTGAGGCCCAGGAATCTATATTTTAACAAGCCCTCCCTCCAGGTGATTCTGAGGCGCACTATTTAAACACACTCACTCACTTGCTCGCTCCATCCTTTCATCAAATATGTACCAAGGATCTACCGTGTGCCAGACCTTGAGCTGTGTGATGGTCACACAAAGACGACCTGGGAAGGTGGTGTATCTCGGAGAGCAGGTTCGTTCATGCACGCATGCATCAGTGTACATGCACACATGTGTACACACACATACACACTTAGCGGGGCTAACAGAATGGAGAGCATGATCAGGAAACACAAAGGGAAGTGAAAGGTAGAGGGGCAGCACGTCATCTAGCATGGGGTGAGGTACAGGGAAGGCTTCCTGGAGGAGGAGCATCCGTGCTCGAGTTGGCGGAATGGTGAGGGGCAGTGAGGAGTGCGTGCAGTGAAGAGTGTGAAGAATTTCCAGGCAGAGGGAAGAACATGAGGAGAATTCTGAAATGCACAGACAGCCTACCTAGGAAATCAGAAGTGGCCAGGGCGGCTGATGTGTGGCCTTGCACAAGGCTGGGGAAGTGAGTGGGTCCCTGGTGACCACAGTGAGACATGGATGTTGTGTCCTGAGGACTATGGGACATGTGGGAGAGTTTGGAGCAGGGGAAAGACATGTGCAGATATACAAAGATCCCCCTGGCTACTGAGTGGAAAGTGGACCAGAGGAGGTGGGCCAGAGGATGGGGGCTCAAGGACGTGGCAGGGGCAGGGCACTGGGTTAAGGAGGAGGGGGTGGGGGCAGAGATGCTCAGGGGGTTGAAGGGATGGACTGCAGGGGGGCTGTGGGCAGACATCCAGGATGAAGCCCATGGCAGGGAACCCAGAGGAGGAAGGCTATAGGGCACGGGGGCTGCAAGCAACTGGAGAGCAAGCTAGAGAGTGTGCGTTTATCCTGAGGGCACTGGGGAGCCATGGAGGAGTTGGGAAGGTCCCTCATGCTGCCAGACTGACGAAGGATCCAAGGGGACAGGACTGAAGACTAAAAGGCCATGAAAACTGGGCAAGGCTGGTGGCCTGCTCTTGGGGAGCACCATAGGAGTTAGGTGAATCGCTGAGCCGGAAGGTACATGCTCTTGCTCAGACAAGTCAATCAGGTGTTGAGAAAACCACAACAGAAATACTGTGGCAAAGAAAGGCAACAGCAAGTCCTGCCCAGGCCAGCTTGGCCCTAAATCTTAGACACAGCCCATCCTCCTGGAGGTCCTGTGATGACCTTCAGGGATCCAGAAGCCCCACACAAAAGCAAATACACTTGCAGGGTAAGTGTATTTGCTGAAGAAGAAAGATTCCACCTTTTACCAGATTCCTTAACTGAAAAGAGTGAAGAGACCCTAACCTTTCCGGGGATGGCTTGTATCTTGCGTAGGTGGCCGAGCCGGGGGTGGAGAAGCTCCCAGAAGGCTGTCGGTAGGGAGGGACTTTGTCGGCCCCTGCTGGTGATGCTGTGTAAGGGGTTTCTGGGAAGCTGACAGGCCTGGAAGAGAGACAAGAAGGAAGAAGGAGGTGGGGATGGGCGAGGAGGACACCCCTGCCCCACAGAGCAGGGACAGCCAGACCCTTCCCTTGGGCCAACCACACCACCTCTGCTTCATCTGACATCCTTCCATGGGGATGGAGAGAGAGCAGTGGGCCGGGAGCAGGGGTGGGGGTGGGCAGGATACCCTTTGCTTCCCTCCCACTGTGGCCACACCTGCCCCTCGGGTTCTGTGGCCTGATAGGGCCCGATTGGGCCACCGACCATTCTCGGCCATGCCTGGGACAAGACGCCCCTCTGCAAGCTGGATTCCTTCACTTCTTAGAAATTTTTCTTTACCTTCTAATATACAATATAATCAAAAGCATTTATCTGTAAAGTATACATCATTATAATAAAACAATCCTCCCGAAGCTACCACCAACCCACAAGCTAGAACAGGAGAAATATGTATCCGCTGGTGTGTTCCTCTCCTTCCCCTCTACATTCTCTCAAAAGTAATCACTGTTGTAAATTTTGCACTTATTGGTCCCTTGACCTCTTAAAAAATATATAGTTTTAATCATATGTGGTATGGTGGATTTCCAGCCTCAGACACTGAGCTCCCCAGCACCATGCCCTCACTCAGGAGGGATATTAAAGGGAGGGAGGGAGGGAAGGAGGGAGGCATAAGGACAAGAAGGGAAGGAGAAAGACTAAGGAGAGGAAGACACTGGACAGAAGGGGGAGAGAGAAAAGGGGAAAGGGCGGCTGCAGACAGGAAGGAGGTGGGGGCCGGGTGGTGCCCCTCGGAGGGGCCTTACCTCTTGCTGTGCAGCGGCTGGGACTCCCGGAAGGGGACCATGGGGGTCTGCTTCGGGGGCCGGCTCAGGGACTGGGCGTGGCCGGGGGTGGTGGGAGCAGCCCACTTGGAGGCTGGCAGGGAGTTGTGGGATGAGGGCCCGCTCCACTGCCACGGAGCATTGCTGCGGTAGGGGGGCCGGCCCCCCGGGGCCATGCTCTCCGGCTCCGTCTTGGGCTCCGAGGTATTCATGTCATAGGTCTCCAGCCACCCCCTGGGAAGGAAAAACTTGGTTACTCAGAGAGGCCCCGGCCACCAGTGCACAGGCCAGCTGCCTGGGGGAGACGTGGGGCTGGTCTTTCCGGGCCCAACCTGAGCTGAGACGGCCTCTTTTAAAGGCCAAGTAGGTACCCTTCAACTTGGTCTGAAACTTAGCACCTCAGCCCGGACAAGGCCCAACACAGGGGCTCTGACTGCTTCGCGCTCTCTACCTCCCCTCCCCCCAGCACCCCTCCCCCCCCACCCCTCCTCTCCCTTCTCCCTGACCCAGGCCTCAAGTCGGCCAGTGTCCTCCATGGACTGGCTCAGCCCCTCTTGGCTGTACTTGGGGCCAGAAAGGCGGATGCCCTCAGAATCAGAGGATAGTATCTGCCTTGTTCCAAAGAAGCTCAAAGGCAGCTGGAAGAGGAGCAGGTGACCTACTTTGCAGTGTGGTTAAAAAAAAAAAAAAAGCCATGAAATCCAGAACCTTGAAATAGATGCAGAATTGCCCGCGACTCCCCCCAGACCAGGCTGGCACATGTACCGCGGCATTCCCGGCTCAAGGCGGGGAGGCCTGCAGGCTAGGCTGGCATCTCCACCGCGGCTGCAGCGAGCACGGGAGGGGGCCGTGCTCACAGAACCCACCTCCCAGCAGCTGTGGGAGCTGAGACTGGAGGAGCCCACGGCCTGGAAGCTCGCGTGCCTACAATGAGCCGATCCTCTCCGGTTCTCCTGAGTCCCCTGAGGCACTTTTAGGGCCACCCGGTAAAAGACTCGGCAGCTGGGAGGCTGTGGGCCCAGGTCATGCTGCTTAAGGAGTCGTCATAAGGTGACCTGAGGATGTGCTCTGGCACCTGGGCCCCTCAGCTGCACTAGGTCAGAGCTGACATTCCAGCAGTCTATCTGGATTAGCAGGTGCCCATGCCTCACCAGGTACCAGGTGAGGAATGACAATGTACAAACGTCTAAAAGAACCCACGGCTATGCCAAGCCCAGTGGAGGTGGAGGGGATACCACTGTGGCCCCAGGCAGCACACGCCTGCTGCTCCTGCCTGCCCAGCTTCTACCCCCCACTTCTTCTGGGAACAGGTCTGTGTGCTCTGGGTGGGGCTGGCTCCATTTCTTGGCTCCAGGTGTGAGCATGTGACCCAGGTCTGCCAATCAGAAACTCCTCTCCCTCTGGACACAATGACTGACACAGGGCTGTCATGTGCCCCAAGCTGGGCCAATCAGAGACAGTGAGTATTAACTTTGGAGCCACCAGGGGAAAGATCTATTTTACTTGGGCTGCTGGGCTGGGGAGACCTAAGCCGGAGCTGTAAGGAGGGACAGGTCATTTTTGTTCCCACAAAGTGGGAGATGGTTTGAGAATGACAGCCACGCAGAAAAGGAGACAGGGGAAAGAGATTCCTGATGCAGATGCCCGAGTCCCTGCATACAGTCACACTCGAGCCTTGCCCTATCTCCTGGTCTTATCAGATGCATATGAAAATAAAGTCCCCCTTTTGCTTCACCTCTGTTGCTGGTAACCAGAGTTCTGATCAGTACATCACACTGAAGACAGAAGTAAACTGAGGCACAGAGAAGTTAAGCTGTCCAAGGTCACAGCCAGTAAGAGGCAGAAACTGCATTCAGAGATAGTAAGCTGACTCAAAAGCCCACAGCTTTAACCACTGGCCCAGTGAACAATGGTTTGGGAGGTGGTGGTAGATTTCTTGGGTCCCTGACTTCTATTCCAGTTACTCACAGCTTCACCTTTGGCCAGTAGCCCCTGGGCATGATCTCAAAGAAGGAAATGTTACGCAATCACCCTGAAGGCAGCATAGTGATGGAGAGCCAGGGCTCCTGGGCCAGAGGGCCAGTTCAGAGCCCAGCTCTGCCACGAATGGCCTGTGTGGTCTTGGGAGGAATTTCCTTCTCAGGGCCTCTGTTTCCAAACCTGTAAGCTGGAGTGGTGGTGAGCATCCTCTGAGCATTAATAGAAAGGCTGGTGCAGGCCAAGCGCCTCATGAATAAGGGCTGCTGCCGTAACCTTCTCCACCAGGTCCGTGGACAGTCCACCTGCCATTCCCACTTCCGCTTTCTGAAGTCCAATCACACCCACCTAGGGGCTTGGGAACAAATTCCTTCCCGGCCGTCTGAGAACTACCAGCATCAAAATCACCCTGGGCACTCAGGAAAGAACACGGATTCCTGTGCCCCATCTTGGCTCATCTGACTCAGAGTCCTCCTGGAGGTGGGACCTAGGAAGTGGCATTTTACTGAGCTGCCAGGGACGATTCTGACACAAGAAGCTTAAGAAGCCCATTGCACTGATTTCATTTCTGAATTGTTTTTATACACTGACATGGTATAAAAGGGCATCCCTGTCCCCTATCTCTGCTCCCCGGTTACACTCACCAGAAGCACCCACAGCTTCCAAGCTTTCATATATTCTTACAAAAATATCTCATGTAGATAAGTAAATATGACTTAAAATAGAAATAAAAAGACTACTACACTTAATCCCAGATCCCATCTTGAGTTTTTTTTTTTTTTTTCCTTCCCAATTAACAATATTTCTTATCAGGCCCTCTCAGCACAGACCCACTGCATTTTCTTTAAACAATCAATGACTATTCCATCACATGGATGACCTGGGGTCTACTCAGCTGGTCCCCTACAGTTGGATATTTAGGTTTCTTCTAGTCTTTTGCTTGGCCAATAAGGCTTTACTAAATACTCCCTTTGCAACCTCTCAGCCGCATGCGGGAGCGGTCTGAGGGTGGACGCCCCTGGTTCGCAGACCACTTTTCCTCCTGCCTCCGTGTCCTTGAGCCCCGACAGCCTAGTTTCTGGGGGCCGTGGGGACTCCTTTCTTATCTCTCCTACTCACTCACTTGTGGGGTTTTGATTTCCCTCCTCAGGAAGGAATTTCCAGCACCCTGCTTCCATCAGATGTCTTGAGTCCAACTGAAGGGGACAAAGGCATCCAGGATCAGGCAGTGACAGGGGCAGTGAGATTGAGAACATTCCTCCTGGGCCTGTGCAAGCACGCGAGGGCATGACGACACACCTCCTCAGGGGCTCTGGGGTGCCCTCCTGGCTACCTGGCCTGGCCCAGCAGGGCAGCGCTCACTTGAGAACCCCAGCCTCGTGGCCTGGGGGTACAGAGATGATCCTCTGTACTCTACTCAGTGCCCAAAAGGCACGGAGTTGAGACACGCTGTGCAGAGCCTGGCTGGCGGCAGGCGGAACACCTCTGCTCATCCCAGCATGCTTCCCCTCAGGGCTTATTGTGACACTTAGGCCAGGAGACCAGGGCTGCAGCGAGAGGCTGCGGGGAGCCCAGGGCCGGGGCTATCAGATCTGCAAGTGAGGCCAGCCAGACACCACTGCGCCTGGAGAGCAACAAAGCCCACGCAAGTCCCAACCCACACCCGCTCCTGCAAACAGGAGATCCTGTTTCGGTGGCCACCTTGTAAAGGCAGCAGGGTGATAGTTTTTCTTCTAAATAGGGCAGGGCTCGGAGCCCGTCCGTCTGGTCACACCCTCCCTGGCCTCGTCTCCCCAAAGCCAGAGAAGGGAGCCCGCAGACGTTTCCTTTCTCTTCAGCTGGTCCCTACCTGCAGGTATGAGGAAACCTTTGTGGTCTCTGGCACTCCCAAGTTTTCGAGTCACTCAACAGGTGGCCTGGCTTATGGTGTGCGGGCCTGTTGAGTGTGGAGCGGGGCGGCGGGCTCTGCCGGGAGCTCGCCTGGGTGTTACCTCAGCTTGACTTGCCCCTGCAGAGCTCAGAGCAGGTGTGGCTGCGCCTTGGCTCCGTGCAGGGGTGGAGGAAGCCTCAAGAGAGGGCTGGGAGAAGGGGACGCCTGGGGCCTGACTGGAGACCTGAGGCTGAAAGACCTGGGTGGGGGTGGCCAAGCCTTTGGCTGCAGCAGGGTTAAGCCTGCCCAGAACTGTTCCCCACCAAGTTCAGAGCAAACAGGACTCAGGAAAGTGGGGATGGCTCAACCAGAACTCCCAAGCCCACAGCTCGCAACAGCTTTTAGAGGCAGCAGGGTATATGGAGTTGGGAAACCTGGACTGAGCTTTGCTCTGCTCTCAGTAGCTCCACGACTGTGCACAGGTGACTGGTCCACTCTGGGCATCAGTTTTCTCCTCTGTAAAGTGGGGACCATACCAGCCCAGCGAGGTCATGTGTAGAAGCACTCAGTGTTTCATCTCGTGCCCCCTTCTTGGCTCACTCTGCTCCAGCCACACTACCCTCTTTCTAGTCTGTCAACCAACTGAGGGCCTCTGTCCTCACATTTGTGATGGCTCCTCCCTCCCTACAAAGCCCTTCTTCTGGTTCTTTCTCACCTTCAGGCCTTTCCTGACCACCCGGTCCAACGTCAGGTCACATGCTTTATTTTCCTCACACCCGTACTTCAGAGCTGGGGTCTTCAGAGGGCTGGTGCCTCCTACAGGCCAGTGCTGTGCTATGTGCTCCACAAGCCTCATCTCCTCGGACCTCCCAACCTCCTCCGGGGAAAGGATCTATTATCATCCCTATTTTACAAATGAGGAAACTGCAGCACAGGGCGGTGAGGCCACTTGCCCAGGGTCACAGTAGGAGGAGCAGCTTGGATTCAAACACAGGTAAACTCACTCTGCAGCCCGCCTTCCCACTATGCTCGGCTGCTTCCCCTTTTGCCGTATGAACCATCTTATCTGCTTACTCCTTTACTGTTTGTCTCTCCCGATTTATTCATCAGCTCCGTGAGGGCCCAGGCCTTGACCTTCCTCTGTGCAGCTGAGTTTCCAGTGCTTGGAATGTAGTGATTCTAGAATCACTGTCTCTGGGCACCTGTGGAGGCTGCCAGGGTACCAACCCATTATTCTAAAAACTGCATCTAGCCTGCCTTCCCTGTATAAATCACACCTCAGAAGAACCCAATAGTTGCTGAAGGAAAGTTCTTTTTAGAAGACCTCCAGCCAACAAATGAAGGAATGACAGAACTGAGACCGTCACTTCAAGGTGACCTGTAATGACACAGGGGATCTAGGCAATGATCAGAAATGGCTGCTGAGAGTTGAGGGCAAATGTATGGTGACAGGTCACGCTGCCACCATCCGAACCCTCTGACTGCCCTCAGTTTCACTCGCACAGAACGATCAGACACGAGATGTCTCCTGGTGGGTGCACACCTGGGAAGAGTTGTTACCAAAAGAATTTAACCAGAATCCCAGAGTCTGATCAAGCTTCTATGCCAAACCTCGGTTTATGGGAAATTCGCGCGCTGGAAGAACAGGTTAAAGGACACCAGGGGGATGTGAGCAGCTAAATCCAGGAAGTGGGAGGCTCTAAAGGACCAGTGACCTGGTTTCCTCCCAAAATCAACTATAAGAAAAAAATAAGCTGGTGGAGAAACTTACAGAAGAACCTGAAGTGATACATCAACCAAATGCCACAGGAGGAGCTTGATAAACAAAACAACTGTCTTTTAAAAATATCTCTCTGATACAACAGAAAGCTAAAGACAGAATAGATAGTTGATACCAACTTACTATTAAATTTTTTAAGTGTAATAATAACTTTTTAAAGGTCCTGACTGGGTAGGGGTACATTCCAAGGAGTGGGATTGTTCCAAATAATCCAAGGTGGGGAAGTATGGATTTAAAAACAGAAACAAAACACCATATGATAAATGCTGAAACAGGGGCTTGGCTCAGTATACTTTTAATGTGTTTGAAATATTCCATTAAAAAAAGTAAACTAAACAAAATGAAAAGAAACAAACCCTGCACTGCCTTCCCAGTGAACAAAACCCAAGCTCGTTACCATGTCCAGAAAGGCACCCCCGTCTGCCCTGTCCCCTCTGTCCCTTTCTTCCACCTCTCATCCCGCTCACTCTGCTCCAGCCACACTGGCCTCACTGTGCTGCGGGAAAGCGCCACACACACTGGCACTTTGGAGACTCTGCCCTGGCTTGTTCTCTGCTTGCCCAGAAACCCACATGGTGGCCTCCGCCCTGGAGCCTTCCCTGACCACCCATAAGCCACGCCCTCGCCACGCTGCAGACCTTGTCACTGGCTGATCCTGTATCATGCAAGTATTTAATTACTGCCTGTCCTTCCCTCAGGACACAAACTCCAGGAGAACAGGCACTTTTGTTTGCTGTCAAGTCCTGAGCACTCTGCACAGTAAGCATGTGCTGAATGAATGAACAAGGTGCAGTGTGCCCTAGGACGGGTGTGCTGGCTAGGAGCCTGGGCTAAGGAGGGTGCCGGCCTCATAGGGCTGCTTGGAGACTGGGGCCCACGACTGGCCCACAGTGAAGACCCCGTCACCACTGTCACTCTTTCTGCCAAGGAAGGGCCTCAAGTGCCAGCCCTCGGGAAGCTGCCAACCCCCACCCAGCCCCAGCCAGGGCAGATGGCCTTACCTCCTGGGCGTGCCGTCCTCAAAAGGCGGGATGATGACCACCTTGACAGTGACGGAGGTTCGCAGCAGGTCGATCATCTGGTCGTGGGTCAGCGTGACCACGGCCACCTTGCAGATCTCCACCAGCCGGCTGCCCTGCCGGAGGCCAGCCTGCCAGGCAAACCCGTAGTCCTCCACCTCGGCCACGGTGCCGTCGTACTTCACGTGGAAGCCCAGCTGGCCGAGCCCGTTCCGCCGCAGGGTCATGTCCACCGTCTCCCAGCCGTTGGTCATCACCTGCAGGCAACACGCGGGGTCTAGCCTCAGGAGCTCTCGTGTAAGGGTCTTGGTCGGATTCTACCCTTTGGGGCCAAAGAGCCCACTGACCCCATCTACCCTCCCAGGCGAGGCCAGGGTCCAGGAGAGCGACGTCCACCTAGTCTCAGCTCTGGCTCCTGACCTCTGGAGCAACGCGGATGCCTCCCACAGAGGCAAGGTGGTGTTCTCCGAGTGCCCTGCCTCCCCTCACGCTTCCTGGCCCCCCGGGGTCGCCCTTCTCTCCCCACCACTTACAGCGGGATCGCCCTCCTTAGCCCCACTGTGGTTGGTGGGCTCTGGGATTTGTTTTGGCCAATGAGTTGTGAACGGAACCAGTATATCATCTGGGCTGGGGCATTTAATTGCCAACCCGAGACTCTCTGCAGGCCTTTCCCCTATGCCACGGCCACTGGGAGTATTCCAGATAGAGGCTGCTGGGTGGGCAAGGGTCCCAAAATCAGAAGAATGTGGAGCATAGACTCCGGCTGAACCTAAGACGCACATGTGGTGTGAGTGAGATAAATCTGTGTTGTTTTTAGCCACTAATGCTGTATTCTGACTGATACAGTGACTACAACCAGAGTAAGCTGGAGAAACAAGAGACCAGACGCCCTAGGATCTTTTCTAGGCTGGGGGCTTGGGCCATATTCTCTACTTCATGACTTCATTCTTAGAGGCACAAACCTCTTCCCAGTCTCCTCCTCAGACTGTCCCCCAACCTGGAACCTACCAGGCAGCACAGGGCCTTGCCTCCCTCCCTCCAATTTACTCCGTTTCATTTGTGTGAGATTTCCGCCATGATAACATACTACGATAGATATAAGGACCCCCTGAACAGAACCCCTAGTTCTTCAGCACTTCCTTAGGGATTCCCTCCTCTTCTTGGGGTGAGAAGATTAACTTAAGGAGCCATGGCTGTTAAGCAAGTTACATCAAGATTTGTCTGCGATTGCCTGAAACTGCATTAAGAGATCATGTAATGGTCCACGTTTCCCATGGAAGGTCACTCCCTGGCTAGAAATGATGCTTTGTGATATACCTATGAGAGCAGCAGCTTCCAGACTTTTCTGACCACTATGCACAGTAAAAAGGAGTTTTAGGTCACAAGCCACGTTATTCATTTACACATTTACACGTGCATCCATACACATAAAAATACTCCCTGCAACCCACACGGATCACATTCCCGAGTGTGGGTAGCAAAAAAGGACACTTTGAATGGCAGAGGACTTACCTGAAAATGTAAACACATCTGTTCCTGGTCTGCATAGTGAGAAACTGTGAAGTGGGGAACCATGTAAAACCGGAACAAAGCTCCATGAAACAAAGTCCTTCCTTGCTGGGACACATTCTGATATGGCTCATTCTTTTCTACTCTATTCTTGAAAAGTTGATTGAGATGCACTAACTGATTTCATAGCCCGACTTGTTTATATGACAATAAGGAGTTATTGTCAATTACTTAATGTATGATAGTGGCAAAATACTTAATTTTTAAATCTATATATTTTAGAGATAAATACTGAAATGATAGGATGTCCAGGATTTGTTTCAAAATAATCAGGGGAAGGTAAGGGAGAGAAGAGAGAAGCAAGATTGGCCCATGGGGCTGATAACTGTGGAAGCCGGGCTAGGAATTTACTATGCAAGTCCCTCTACTTTTGCATATGTTTGAAATTTTCCATGATTAAAACATTTAAAAAGAGTTGGTTTGAAAGGAAAGCCTACTGTTTAGTGCCTCAAAAGAGAAAGTTGTGAGTGGCTTCATCCTAGACCATTATATCTGCTTTGGGAGTCAAAATTCTTCTTCCCTTTGAAGCCGCCACCCTTGTGTCCAAAGGACTTGGCTGTGGGTTACGGAGGAAGGTCCTGTGAGCCTGTGCAATTAGACACACCAGCCCCAGGAGTCCCACAGAGCTCCTGCCACCCTCCACCCTCCTCTTCTTCCTTTGAGTAGGAAGAACCCCCTGCCCACTGCAAATCAGAATTTTGATGTGTGTGTGGCCACCTGGGTGGGGACCACACTTCTCTGCTTCCCTGGCAGCTGGCTGTGGACATGACTTGGTTTTGGCCAACGGGATAGGAGTACAAGTGCTGGAGCTGCTACCTCGTGTTCTTAAAAATAGAACTGCTTGCCCTCCACGCATACGATGTCTCCCTTCCTGAAGATGGGAACGTGGATATGGAGTGACTCCATGCTGACCACGCAGGTAAGTACAATATCGAAGGGAAAGAAGGAGCCACAAGACAAAAGGGACCTGAGTCTCTGAGCCATCTCACCAGCCTTGAGCAGCCTGAGCGCTACCTACAGAAGAAGGAAACTCCCATCTTATTTCAGCAGCTGGATTTCTCAGTCTCTCTCCCTTTCTCTCTCTCCTGTCCCCCCCTCTCTATTTCTCTCTCCCTCCTTCCTTCTCCCTCCCTCTCTCTGTCTGGACAGGGGGAGAGACAGTCTGCAGAGGAAGCTTGAAACATCAGCAGGGGTGCTCTTCTTCAGGCGAGGCTTCCTTTGGGTTGTTACAAAACCCAAGGTGACAGAAGATTTGGGACACTAGGCCAGAGCAGCCCGAGGCCCTGATGGCACAGGGAACACCTTATGAGATCAAACACACAATCAGTTCAGAGGAACCCCTGCTGCGTCACGTGGCCACCCAGCCCCCCTTTAAAGCTCATTTTCCTGGGGGGCTGATCTTTGTGTGCCAGGCGCTGGTTAAGCCCTTTAAATGCCCAAGTTCCCTAGTATCTCACTTATGAGGCACATATACTAATCTGCTTAACATTAGTTAAATTTATTGTGAAATAAAGAGATGGCGAAACTGAAGTGTGTCAGTCGCCCAAGGTCACAGAGAACGTCCTCCTCGACTCCTGCTTTTAGCCACTGTGCCGTTTTCCCTGTTGCTATGTTGCTCCCGCTGTTGTTTCTCTTACTTATTCCCCCTACCCTCACCCCTCACCAAGATGACTCCTACTTACTGCTCTAGTCTCAGTTTAAGTCATTCCCTCAGGGAAGTCCCCCCAACCCGGGGCCCAGCCCACAAGGCTGGGGTGCTTGGTGGGTAACGTAAATGAGATGTAGGCGGGTGAGACCTATGGCCAAATTGTACACTCCTGTCCCATCTAAAGGGCGTATCCATCACCTTGCTCAGCTGACCCCTATCCTGTGCAAACGTAGGTCTCGGATAGCCAGATACCCCCGTTTTTCAAAAGAAGCCAGAAAGCGAGGTTTGTATGAAATCCTATGAATGTTAAGCTTTGGTAAGCAGCTCAGTTATGTCTGGCGGCTGCATCCCATCTGCAGGTTTGAGACCGCCCCCCATGATAGGGTCCCCTGGCATCCTCAGCACTGCTCCTTTTACCCTATTGGCATTTGTAATTCTTGTTCAGTATCTGCCTTGGATGGGAGCCCCAGGAGGGCAGGCTTGGGCCCACTGTGGTCACTGTTGTGTCCTGGAACTGCCTGGCCCAGGGCTGGCACACCAGAAAACTTTTTGACTTAATGAAGGATGTCTGAATCCCAGCTGTGTTGGGGAGGGTGCGGACTCCTGACCCTGAAGGGCTTCACAAAGACAGACTGGCCTCGTAAGCCGTTTAAAATGGGCCTGCTCCTTCACAGAAGATGGCTTCTGTCAACGCTTCCTTGTGCCTGGTTTCTCAGCGGGCTTCGGGGCACTGAGATTGGGAAGAAGGCTGTAGAAACGTGCTGTAAAAGCACTGCACCAACAGTAGGCACGGGGGTGGGTGTGGGATGGCGGCACAGAGAGGATGCAGGGATGAGGGTACCACGTGGCACAGTGCGTGGCATGGTCACTGCTCAAGAAACGCGATTTTTGGGGAGGAAGAACTCTCTCATGTTTAACTCATTCTGGGCCCTAGGCAAGTTGCTTCACCTCTCTGAGCCTCAGTTTCCTCATCTGTGAATTGGGGATGATAATGGTATCTCCCTCACTGGGCTTTTGGGAAGAAATGCAAGGTCATGCAAGGCTCCAAGCAGTCTGACAGCCAGCCCTCCAAGGACGGTCTGTGCTATTACAGGGCAGCACGCACGTGTGCATTTAGTCCATGTTCATGGAGTGCCTGCTGCACACCAGACGCTGACCTAGGTGCTGAGGACACAGCGGGAAACATCAAATATGTAAAAATACATGTCAGAGGGTGGTAGGTGCTATGGAGAAAATTAAGGCAGAGAAAGTGGGTGGAATAAGCTCAGGGCCAAATTGGAGAGGGGGGTTGGCAATTTTGGATAATGAGACCTCAGTGACAGCTGACATCTGACTAAAGGCATGTAGAAGGGGACTGAGCTACGTGGGGATCAGGGACAGTGCTCTAGCGCAAAGGCACAGGCAGTGCAAAGGGCCTGAGGCTGGATGCCTGACTAGCACACTCTGGAAACAGCAGAGGTATGTGTGCCTGGAGCAGAGAGTGTAAGGGGGAGAGGAGGTCAGAGAGGCTGACAGAGTCAGACCACTCAGGGCCTCACGGACCACCACGAGGACTTGAGCTTTTATCCAAGAGAGTTGAGAAGTCTGAGCAGAGCAGTGATGTCATCAGATCCCTCTAGTGACCATACTGAGAACAGGCCACAGGGAAGCAAGTGTGGAAGCAAGGGAGACCAGCAAGGAGGCTGCTGGAGAGTCCTGGAGGGGCTGTGGAAGGGGGAGGAGTAGAGAGTCTGCCTCTTGGAGGCGGAGCTGACAGATTGGATGTGGGTGTGAGAGAAAGAGGAGTGAGGCTGATGCCAAGGCTTCTGACTCCACAAATGAGAGATGGACTTGTCCTGTACTGCGACAGGAAAACTCTCTCTGAGAGGCAGTTGGGGGGAAACCAGGAGCTTGTTCTTAGACATGCTAAGTTTCAGGGGTTGAATGGAGATGCCGAGTAAGCAGTTAGCTATCAAGCCTCGAGTTTGGGCACAAACAGGTTTTGGAGTCAGAAAAAAAAAATCTAGATTCAGACCCCAGTCTGCCACCTACTGGCTGTGTGACTTTATGTGAGTATCTATACCTCTCTGAGCTTCACTTTCCTCATCTGTCAAGTGGGGATAAAAACACTGCCTACACCCCTCCAGGGTGGGTGGAGGACTGTGAGATCATGCATGTAAACTGCTCATTAGCACAGAGTCAGGGTTCAAGAATCTCATTCAACTAACCAAATGTGCCAGCCCTGAACTACGCATATGTGACAAGTAAGTGAGCAAAACAGTCAGAAGCCCTTGTTCAAGGATCTCACATCCTAATGGGAAGCCTACACACTAGCTATTGCTACTGCCTAAAATGGGACATGAATTTTGGAGTCAGGGAGGCTGGGAGCAGGGCTTTACCAATCCAACCTAAACTTAATGAGCAAGTTTAAGGGTCAGAAGGCTGAGGACAGCCGGCTGTCACAGTGGCCTCTGGAGGTCACAGCCTACCAAGTCAAGCCAGCATGCCTGGACAATGTAACTCATCCAATCCTTAAAACTTGCACATGATACAGGGTGATTATTGTTCCTATGTTTCAGATGGGGAAACAGAGTCACCCAGCAGTTAAGTAACTGGCTCAAGGTCTCAGCTGGTAAGTGGCAGTGCTGGGACTCGAAACCAGGCCTTCCAACTTGAGAACCTGTGTTGTTAATTCCCGTGCTAAACTGCCTTCTCTATTTCAGGCATGACACGCCATTCTGCTAAACCCACTGACAGCCCATCACTGACCATCGCATTCCTTTGCACAGGGCTCAGATGTGGCCTGAGTACTCTGAGCACAACGTTTCAAACAGCCACTACCAACTAGGATGTCATCTGACTTGAAACCACTCCACCACCCTTGGTTTGGCCAACAGTCTGAGCCTGAGCTGTCCATCAAGAGCTGAGGGTGAGATTTTTATCTAGACTGTAAGTCTTTGACTTTAACATAAATGTTAAACCATTCATAATTATCGTGATTACTGATGTGGAATTATTCCTGCCATATAATTTTTCTTTCTTTTATCATGGTTTCTTATACTTCCTCCCCACTACCTCCCCTCATCCCCAAACACCCTGCTTCTGCACTATCCTTTAATGATCTGAAAGCTTTTCAATCTATTTTATTTCTTCTAGAAAGTATCCTTACATTTTTAACATAAGCTTAAACTTATCTTTTCTATCAACATCTAGAGTGAGTAAAGCTGCCTTTTGTCTTCCCAAGGTAATGGCATGGGAGCCTCAGATCCCTGGCCCAAGCCTTCCCCAGAAGGAACCCAGGCTGCAGGACCCACTAGACCTCTGGTGTGTAAGTCACAATTCTGATTCTTTTGGGGCCGATGAGTGTCCTGGCCCAACTGACTGGGCTCAGGGAGGCATCTCAGTGGTTCCTAAGGCCTCTGCCAGACCACAGAGCTGAGCCCTCTCCCTTACCTTCAGCCTCTGGACGATTTCCCTTATGTCCTCCACAGAGCCCTCGGAGGCCTGAAGGAAGATGTGGTCCCCTCGCCCATAGAAGATTTTAAGTGTCGAGGAGTCTGGGGTCCAGCCAATGACATCCCCGCAGTAGCAGTTAAATACCACCTCCTTGGTGCGTAGGTCCAGGAGCACCACAAACTCATTGGAAATCCCCAAAATGCAGTCAATTTCTACTCCCTGGGCGTAGTCCTGAGCCGCCACCCTCCAGGCGATGGCCCCTGCGCTGTGCTGCTCAGCGCCTGCCCGGGCTTTGGTCTTCTCCTTTTTCTTGGAGGTCAGGGAGATGAGGTTAAACTTGCCCGTGGAGTCAATGGGTGTGTTGGAGACACAGTTCTCAGCCAGGTCCTTGAGGTACTCCTGGCGGGTCCTGGTGGCCATGGTGTGGAACTTGTCGGACTTGTGCGCGGCGTTCTCAGCGTTAATCACCTTGGCCAGCAAGAAGTCTCTGAAGACGTCAGATTTGCGGAATGTGGTTCCACTGGGGATAGGGGGGCCGAAAGGAGGAGCGTCTTTGGATCGGGTCACAGCCATACTGAGGAGGGAGAAATCGTTTAGATGGTAGAAAGAAACACACCTGAGAGTCCTTTCAGAAAGAAAATACACACTCAGAAAGAGGAGTTTCCTTTATAAGAATGGAGGTGTACGTCTAATTAGTCAGTTGCTGGCTAACTAGATTGGAAACTTGATAAAGTCTCAGAGTACATACAGGTATTTTTACTTCCTACAGAGCAGAACGTTACAACATCCACTGATGTTATTCAAAGGATAACTGTCCCAGCACTGCTCAACTCTAGCTGTTCTTGTTTGACACACATATGGTGTGGTACATTACAGTTTGGCAAAATTTACCCCTTCCCGTCTACCTTCACGGGCAGGTACATCCTCACTCCACTGAGCCTGGTCATGTGACTTGATCTGGCCAATGCAGAGTAAAAGCATGAAATGTGTGTAGGGGTCAGGCCTGCCTCCTGTGTGCCTGCGTCACCATGAGACTCACATGCTCTGGGGTCTACTGGTCCCAGGATGATGAGGGACACCTGGAGCAGACCTGGGCCCGACGTGGCCTGGAGCCAAGGCCGGCCAGACCTCAGCTGACCTGCAGATATGTGAGCCAAGACAATGATGTTTGTGAGCCACTGAGTTTTGGGGTAGTTTGGAAAGTGGGATTATTGTAGGAACACCTGATGGATATGGAACAATTATGTGATTTCTTTCAAACACTTGTAGAGTACTAATACACTTTGTAAATCATTTCAACAAAGGTTATTTTGAAGTCATGGTAAGGAGAAGTTAGAATAGGACTTTTTCCACTTCAGTTTTTTAAAAAATTTTATTAAAAAAATATTTTTTGAATTTTTTTTGAGGGGTAGGTAATTAGGTTTACTTATTTATTTTTTGGAGGAGGTACCAGGGATTGAACCCAGGGCCTCATACATGCTAAGCATGCACTCTACCACTTGAACTATACCCTGCCCCCCACTTCAGTTTTGACTAGGTGCCATTATGACAGAAATCAGATAGCAACTGAGAAGGTAAAAAGGAAATGATCTAAAACCCGTTCCCCCAAACTCCTGAACCTCCTCACCCACTGTGCAAATCAGAGAGAGGGAGGATCTTATTAGGAGGGAAATCTTTGGAGAGAGTGGGCAGTGAGGTGTTCCCCTCCCTGAACAGGGGCCTCCTAGGTCACCCTACTCGTTGGGAGGAGGCTGAGGTCTATTCCTGACTGGGAGACCTAGAGGGTGGGCAGGGAGCCCCCGAGAGCCCAGAGAGCCTGCAGTCAGCTGTGACCAGAGCCCCAGCGACACTTTCCTGCCTCCAGTTTCCTCCTTGTGCTCTACTCCTTGACAGGTCAGAAACTGGCAGTCACCAGGCCAGGGGCCGGGGGAGGGGGGGTGCATGGAGGACAAATGGAGGAGGGGTAAGCAGGCTCCCCATTTACCCACCAAGGCTTCAGGCGGAAGCAGCCTGAGCTGGGAAGTGGGAGGTTTGCTGGTAAGTCAAGTTTAGAGAGTGGATAAATCTCGGATGTGATGATCTAATGACCCAATCAAGACTCAGTGGCTACAGGGCAGACAATTTCTAAAATCAGGCAGAAAGGCCACGGCACCCGCCCAAGTGAACACCCCAGGGGCAGGGAAAGACATTTAAGGGGGCTGCAGGGACACCGTGAGTTTTGCTGTTTATATGATGATGATTAAAAAAAGGGTATGAGTTGCTATGAGAGAGGTTTTTCTCAAAGAATACTGTATTCACCTTCCAGAAAAACCTCAGCTTGTGAGTATGGTGTTGGGAGAGCCTTCCAGTATACTGTAGGACAATTTTTTAAATAACAAGATTCTTGGGTAAAACGTATTTCACGAAACCCAACCACAATGTAAGGCTCAGGTTCTGACTCCCGACCCCACCATTCAACTTGACAAGGGGACAAGGTGACATTCATGCATTTGTTTGACCAGTGCTTACCGGACACCCTCTCTCTTGGGCCTTGGGGATTTGGTGTTCTGGGAGTGCCTCTATGAGGAAGAGAAATTAAGTGGGACCGGAGGCTGAGTAGGAGCCAGAGGAAGAGCTGAGGGGAGGGCGCCGCAGGCAGTGGGCACAGCCCAGTGAGGAAAGAGTGTGTGCAGGGTGAGACGAGGCCAGGGTCCCCAGAGCTCTCGGAGGGGAGGGCGGAAGGCTGATGAGGTCAGCAGGGCCCTGGCCATGCAGGGCCTTGATGGTGAGTTAGCACCTTCCATCCTGGTCATGAGAGCAAGCAACCAGGCAACCACCTGGGCTGGCTCTTCACCGTCTGCGCCCCTGGCCCCAGTCTCTGCTGTTTTCTGCCCCGTTCAGTGCCTTGGAAAGTGAGTTTCTATGTGCTGTCACCTTCACCTGGGTTCCGCCGCACCCGCAGGCTACGGGAAGGGGAGAGGAGAGAGGGTGGAGGGTTTATTTCTCTTCACTGCCTCCCTGCTAGGATGGGGCCTGGGCTGTTGCTGTAGTCCTCGGCCCTTTGCTCAACACCACACCTCCTGCCAGGTTGCCGCTCTCCTAGAGCCATAGTTCTCCATTTCCAGAAACTTCTCCCATCCCCCTCTGACCTCATCCAGCTGAGGGCGTGGGGTAATGGCTCCCTGCTGTTGCTGGTCCCTGGATGCCTCACCTGTCTGTACTGGTCCCCTTAGCTTACCCACACCTACTAGTAGTCTGTCCATTAATCCTTCAGTTAAAATCCTGAAGGAGGGGGTACCTGCTTCTTGCAGGTGCCTGTCAAATGCAGGTGCCAGACTGACAATCTGCAAAGACCACTATGGCTGCCCCATGAAGAAAGGGATGGAAGGGACCAGAGGATGTGCAGGAAGCCATCGAGGGAGCTGCTGCAGACCCCAGGGTCAGGCCGGACTCTTGCTCTCCATCTGCAGGTTCACTGTCCAGGGAAGCCTTCTCCACAGGCTGGGAGTGTGTAGGGGCAGGCGCCACCCTGGGTTGAGCTGACGCCTCAGTGCCAGCACAGGTGTTTGATACTGACTAAAGTAATGATCTAAACGTGAATAGACAGACGGAGAAGAAATGGTTTTCTGACAAAGTGTGGGTTTGACAGAAAAGGGCATTTCCCTCTGGAGAGGCCCTTCAAAGCCACACAAATCAGGCAGGTTTCTTCTGCGGGAAACCCTGTGGGCGCGGTGCTGCCCTGGGGCAGGGGGATGGACAAGATGACCTCACCAGTCTCTCTATTCTAATTAACTGTGTGTTCAGACTGCGCTTTATAGACCGAAGAACTTTGCAACTTCTTCATTCAGGACTTGGTTGCATATAGTGACAGGTTTTGGCTTTTCCCATAGTCCTGATTCATGGTTTTAAGAATCATGAAACTACAAGCTGCTGAGGTTTCTGGACAATCAGCACAGCTGGTCCCTCACTTCCCCAGCAGGAGGGATGGGGTTTTCACAGCCCACAGGCGGCAGGGATGCTGGTGTGCCGTTCAGAAAGTGCACACTTGAAGCGGGGAAGGATGGCACCTTGTTACACGACCAGGAGGTGGTGCGACCACCAGGTCACCTGGTCAGGAAGCATTCCTGGAACACTCACAATTATTTATTCAACAACTATTTTCTCAGGGCCTACAACGTTTGGGCCAGACACCGGTCTAGTCAGCAAAAGGGTCTTGAGGGCTGTGTACACAGCAAGTGCCACCCCAGGACAGATGTCTGAAGGGAGTACGACCTGGGGTGACCTTCAAGGGAGGCAAGAGTCACATCAACAGCTTGTTCCTACAGTGTGACGAATTCTGTAACAAAGGTGTCTGGGGACACGGGAAGACAGGGGTAGGTCTGTCCAGAGAGCAGCTGCCGGTGGGGAAAGAGAGAAGGGGAGGAGAGGGGTTGCGAGAGGGGGCAGCTTGGGTTGTCTCTCTAACATTTTCTTTCTTCAAAAATAAAGAGAGAGCTGAAGCAAGTATGGCAAAATGTTAACATCTGTTAGATCTGGTGGTAGGCACATGGCTGTCTGTTATATTATTCTCTGTACTTTTCAGAATGTTTAAAATGTTGCATAATAAAAATCTTTCAAATTAAATTGCAAAAAACAAGAAAGCTCTGTGTGTCGGGAGAAAAATCCTTCTGGAAGCCATGAAAGGGCTGGCCTGGGAAGGTGGGAGGTGGGCCGCAGGCTCCTGTGACAACCCCGGGAGGAGAGGGGAGCTCACAGTTAGGAGAAAGGGGAGAAGAGCCCAGCCAGCAGCTCCCTACCTCTGATGTGCTATGAGAGGGTGGCCTCCTGTGTGTGTGTGTATGTGCGCACGTGCTTCGGAACAACTCCACCTCTGTTCACCAGGGCGACCTTTGAGTGGTTGAGGAACACTGGACATCATCAAAGTAACCTCAGGCCCACAGAGAGCCTGGAGGTGCAGCCCCTTGCAGCTGCTGCCATGTCTCAGGAACAAATGGGTGTGCGGAGGGGACCTCAGGCCGGGGCCTGTGCTGCAGTGTGCTGGCTCCCAGGGGCCCCTGGGCAGCACATCCAGCCTGGTGGTCAACAGCAAGGGCTGCACATTGGAATCCCCCTCCCTTCTCTCACAGTCCTGGCTGAGAGAATAAACTGGCAGACTCTGGCAAAGCCATCAAGACCACCCAGTACACCTAGGCACATACCCTTTGACCCAGTAACTCCATGTCTGGGAATTTACTTTTCCCAGCTGTATAGTTGGACAAGTGTATAAACTAGTCACTCACTGCTGGGGGGACTGGAAGAGCAAGAGACAGGAAACCACCTAAACACACCTGGATAGGGGATGGGGGTAGATTCTCATGCAGCCACATGATGGAATAGTACGCAGTCATAAAGAGGGAAAAAGCACTTTACGGACTGGTATGCAAAGTTCTCAAAGGCTGCTGAGTGAAAAAATACAGGATGCAGGAGAGTGTGTGGGATATGCCAACATGTGTACTAAAAAGGTGAAGAAGGAATACTTGTAAGTAATTGCCTAAGGTCTCAGGATACATAAGAAACTGCTAAGAGTAGTTGCCTCTGTGAGGCACCTGGGTAGTTGGGGGTCACAGGTGAGAGAGGGATTTTGATTTTTAATAATTTTATCTTTTGTATCTCTTAAATTTGAAACTATTTTTTTTAATGGAAAATAACCCTCCGGAGCCCATTCCCCAGTCTGTGGTGCTGCTCCAGGGACGAGTGCTGACTTGGACCTGGGCCTGGGTTACTGATGGGCTGGTTCTCAACGACCACAGAGCTGTGCTCACCCCACACCCAGAGAGCCTCCCATTTGTTCTCTGGGGTGGGCCATGCCCTGGGTGAGAACTGGTCCTTGGGGAGGATGCTGAACGAGTCTGAGGCTTATGTCACTTACTGATCTGTGAACTAGAACCCTCAGCTCTGCCTCTGAAGGTGGGGGTCCCTGCCCGCCCTGCCTCCATCTTTTCATCTTCCTGTGCCTCTCAACCCTCGCACCCCGGGCCCAGGCACACCTGGTGGTCTTGTTCTAGGATGGGTGTATCATCCCAACCAGGTCAATGAGCCCCAATTCTGGGGCTGCTTTTTCTGGGAAAGGAAAGCTCTCTTTTTGCTAGATTTGCAGCGGGAAGATGTTAAGCTCAGAGCTGCTAGCAAACGAGGCAACATACAGGAAAGCGGGGCACATCCAGCTGCGTTTGCCCTGGTCATTTATGAGAGAACAGAGACAACTGCCTTTTCATATGGGTTTTCTGTTGCTTGCAACCAAAAGATTCCAGGCAAATACAAATCCCTGATGGTTCCCTTATCAAAACTGGGGTGACATGCCCCTTTCTGGTTAAGAATCACCCTCTTAGACAGTGTGGGAATGTGTGAACAGAGCTCCCCTACTGAAGCACAAACAAGAAATGCAGGAGGCAGCCCACCTGGGCCAGCTGTCCCCCTTCCCTCTGCCCCAACGCTGCCTGGATGCTGGCAACCAGCTTTTGTGATTTCCTGTGCACGCAGGAGTGGGCTGGGGCGGGGGGGGGGGCAGTGCCCCGGGGCGCTCCCCGCAGCTGCGGTGGAGGCGCCTACCTGTAGCAGACGCTCTCAGTGCAGGGGCTGTGCGCTCGGACAATGATGAAGACGTGCTGAAAGTGGGAGCGGATGTTCTTGGGGGTGAAAGGCAGCGCCCCGGGCTCCTGGAAGATGATCGTCACGATATCGTTTCCTATGTGCCTCTTTCTTAGGAGCTGGTGAACGGGAAACCGAGGGGGAGAGGGAAGCGTCATGGGTCAGCTCGAGGCTCACGACCTGCCCCTTCGGCTCTCTGAGATCTCCTTCCGCGCAGCCCCCTGCCTCGCCCACTCTGCTCCAGCCACGCTGGCCTCCTGCTGCTCCTCAAACCCACCTGAAACATCTCCTCCTCAAGGCCCCTGCATAGACTGTTCCCTCTGCCTAAAACTTTCTTCCCCCAGATCTCACAAGGCTTCCCCCTTCCCTCCCTCCTTCAGGTCTTGGCTGAAATGTCACCACTGTCTTACCCATGACATCACCCCCTCAACCTCCCCCCTCTGCTCCTCTGCCCCCATTACTTAACACTTGTCAACACCTAGCACACAGCAACCTTTCCCCCTTCCTTTGGTTTCCTATCTGTCTTTTCCTACTGAAGTGTCAGCTCCAGGAGAACAAGGGTTTTGTCTGTTTTGTTCGCTGCCCACTGCTGTGCCCTCAGTGCCGAAAGCAGTGCCCGGCACACAGCAGGCACTCAACAAATGTCTGTTGGAGAAGAGCACGGGCTGGCAGCCTGCTACCTGCTCAAGGCCATGCTTGTGGACAACAGCGGAGTTGGACCCAAGACCGTGGGCAGGGCCCCTTCCCCGGACATCTGTGTTGAGAACGTTGGGGCAGTGGCTTCAGATGAGCTCATGGGAGCCCTGTCCCTTCTCCCCTGCTTGTCACAGTTCTTGAGAAAGACTCTGTCATCTTTGCAGGCGATGATGCATTCATGGCGCTTTATTTACTTGCTGAAATTACACTGCTCTTATTTACATAAGTTTAGTTTTCAAGTAACTATTAGGAATCTCTGTTGGTGACATAAGGTCCACAGACACGAGTCACATGGAGTCCATGTGAGGTGGCCCACAGTGTGAAATCCAGCCACGCTCAGTTAGCTCTTTCTGTGTGTTTTACACTGGATTAAGTTAAACTGCAGGATAAAGTACCCATTTACTGTGGCCGGCCCTGGACGAGGCATTTTACATCCACATCTGAAAGCTGCAACCACATTTTAGCTTCACAAGAAGCCTGAGGCATTAACTCATCCCACCCACTGTGATGAGAAACCTCAGGCTCTCAGGGTCCTAAGTTACTCCGCCATGGAGGGAAAGAGCCAGGATCTGAACCCACTTCTGCTTGACTCTACAACCCAAGCTTTTCCCACCACGCCGCCCAAATACCCAGGGGCAGGTTCTACTCGCTTCCTGTGTGCCTCCTGTGTCGGGCCCTGCCTCGTGCTCGGGTTCATGAGTGCAGGGTCCTCTCCCAGTGACCCTGAGACATGGGTGCCAGCATCCCATCCGTTTTATAGAGGAGGGCCCTGAGGCTCAGAAAGGTAAGACCACACAGCTAGGAAGTGGCAGAGAAAAGAACTCCAACTCAGGCCTAACGAGACCACGGCTCCTACAGCAGGTTATTAAGTGAACCTTCTGAAATCACTGATATTTGATCATTTTTGGCCTATAAAATCTACAATGTCACCTGTACCAATGGAAAAAGATATATACTCCCTAAACCATCAAACGTCTGTAGGGTTTCTGTTCATTAGAAACCACTCTCAGACAGAGTAGGCATGGTGTGTCCAGAGGAGCTCCCGGCAGTGAGCAGCAGCTGTTGTGGCCCACCCAGCACCCTCTCCTCCTGGAAGCCGTGCCCATGCCCTTTGGGAAAGCATCTCCCTGATCTCTGTCAACGTTTCCCGTTGAGCTGACCCCACTCACCCTCTCTAGGGGTGAGCATGGGCTTCCAGCTTGACCAGTCAGCCCATTCTATCCCCACCTTAGTTCTGGCAAGTGAGTGGTCTAATGAGATTCAGCCCCAAAACACTTCTGGGACACCTGGAAGGCACAGCTCTCTTTCCCCTTGGGTAGTTACGGTGGTGGGATGTAAGGTGAGGGTTGCTAGCGGGCATCTTTGCCACTACTTGGGAAGACCTGTGAATAAGGCCACAATGAAGAAAAGCAGAGGTGAGAAATGGGAAGAATTCCTAATGCTGTTTGAGCCCCTGGATCCAGCCATACCTAAAGCTACCCCTCTCCTAGTACTTGTAAGTTACATAATCCAGTAGATCCCATTTTTCACTTCTGCTAATTTAATTTATGCTTCTGTCACTTGCAGTTGAACTAATGTTGACTGATTTACCTTTTTTACCCCCACAGGACCCCTGATGACTCAAGAGACCCTTGAGGGGAGCTGGGGTAGCAGGGTGGCCAAGAAACAGCTAGAAAAAAGCTAACATCAAATGACACTTGATGTAGTCTCCAACCCCCAGGTGATTGGCTGTGGTGCAGAGGGTCTCCAGGGCCAAAGGCCCCCACCTGCTGCACAGGATGGTCCCAGGAGAGCCAATGCTGGGCAGGCAGCCAGCTAACTGCAGTGCGGAAGGAGAATGTCTCAGGGCTCAGCCATGCATCAGCTGGAAATCATTTGGGGCCCCCCACCCTGGGCCCCACTGACCTGTTGCCTGTTGTTGGGGGTGTAAGGGAGCAGGGTGGAGACGTGGAACATGATCTCGTAGTCCTGATATGTCGTGTAGAGGGAGTGGGTTCCCGTGGAGTCGGCTGAAACAGATACACCAGTTAGCACCACGTTTCCAAAACCTCTGAGCTTTTGCCATATCCCACATGCCATCTGTGTTAGTTTTTAACTTGACGTTTTCACTTAACTCCACCCTTTAAAATTAAATAAATTTAGATAAAAAAGGAAATCTTACGTTAAGCACTCACCAGACTGGTCAACATTTAAAACTCTGACAGTGCCCAGGGCTGGTAAGGATGTGGAGCGGTTGGAATCCTTTATGTGGCTGGTTAGGTGTGTAAATTGGTACAACCACTTTGGAAAACTTTTTAGTACTATCTACTGAACCTAAAGGTAGGCTTAAGTGATGGACCAACAAACACTTCATCTCCTAGGATCACAGCCCAGAGAAATCGTACACAGGTGCCCCGAGATACGAGTGCCAGTATTTTCAAATGTCAGTCCAAGGAGTGAATAAACAGGTATATTCACACCGTGGAGAAATGCACCACCATGAAAAGGAATGAGTCACGGCCACAACACAGGCGAATCCCACAGATACAATGCTGAATGAAATACGCCAGACACAAAGGAGCACAGACTGTATGATTCCATTCACATTATGTTCCCAGACAGGCAAATTCTATTATTTAGAAACGCATATACAGGTAGCAAAACTATGAAGAAAAGAAGGAAACAATAATCATGACAGTCAGGACACTGTTCATCTCTAATGGGAGGCACATCTCAGGGAGAAGCATACCTGCTCGTGGGCACCATGTTTCAGAGGGGGAAACTGAGGCACAGGGAGTGGGCAACCTGCCCAAGGTTACACATACTGCAGTGAGCAGTGGAGTCTGGACTGAAATTCAGGCTGTCTGACTCCAGAGTGTTTTCTTAACTGTATTCGATGCTGCCTCTTGTGGGTTTCGAACTTCTCATAGGAAACAGATCGGAATCTCTAATCTTCAGCCCTAAAGGCCCTGCAGAGAACCCCGCCTGCCTCCGTCACTTCATGCTTCATGTTAATTCCCTGAACAACAGCCTTTAGACCTCAAGGCTTTTTGCCCGGGCTGTTTTTTGTTTTGCCTGGAATGCTTTTCCCTCGTTGCCTATTTTATTCCCACTCACCCTTCTCAGGTCACATGCCATGTTCTCAAGGCCTAGCCCCAACATGGGGTCAGGTGCCTGCATCATTGTGAACAGCCCCTTCCTGCCCAGGGAAGGCAGCCAGGAGGCTGTCTCTGCTGGATGCACGAGCCAACCCATAAACTCGGCTGTAAACAACTCCAGAATGTCACACGCACCCCTGGAAATCACTTCTTGGCCCTTTGGGGCACTGACGTCCACCCGCTTCATTTAATTGTACGTGCTGGGGAAACAGTGAAATAGACAGAGGAGTCCCTGGTCTTGGGGGCTTATGTGCTAGTGGAGAAGCTGTGATGGGTGAGGTCACTGCAGCCATGGTTGGCCAGTGCCAGAGCCCGGTGTGCTCCAGGTGGCCGTGAAGCCGGGGCACCCCTGCCTGTTAGCTGGGGAGACTGGCCGGGAGCACAGTTCCCTGGGGCCCTTGGAGAAAATCTGCTTCCCATACGGGCCACACAGCAGTGGCTGATGTTCATGTGAGCACTAGTTCTCTGTGAGGTGCTACACTGGGCGCCTGACCCTCACAGCAACCCAGTGAAGGGGCAAGATTTTGTGGGGAGCAGACGCCTGTCTGAGAAGGGGGATAACAGGTCTCCTACTCCTGTGCTGAGTGTACTGCCCACCCGAGCGCAGGAAGGAACACCACCTACAGTGTTAGTGCTCACACTCGCTGTGGCTCCTGTGCACTGGGCGTGGAGCGAGCAGCCCCCTACCCCGTCAGCACCCTGCCCACAGCACCCACCCTCAGAGCTCTGGGGGGCTGCACAGACCCGGCTGGGCTCCACACCGTGCTCCCAGGGGAAACATTACAGAGGAGGAAACCAGGGCGGGGAGAGGCGGAGGCTCTCCTACCCAAGACCACAAAGCCAGCAATGGGCAAAACAACATGCTTATTCCTCCTACTGCCTCCTTCAGCCATGGAGGTGAAGATGATGAGGACGACAGCCACTGGCACGTGCTCAGCATGTCACCCATCTCTCTAGGCCGGTCTCTCACCTGCGCCTCCACTTTCCAGATAAGGACACTGAGGCTTGGCCAGGCAACATAAAGAGCGAGCGATCGTGAGCAAGCCAGGACGACTGATCAGGGCTTTCCAACTCAGCCTGAGCAACTAACCCAACGGGAGTCCACCCCCCAGGACAATGGGCAGTCCTCTCCCCAGGGGGGCTGTGCCACCAGTTCACAGGGTCACCCATCCATCTCCCCAAAACCTCTCATCACAAAACATTTCAATGCCATATATCACACACAAACAACATACATGTATGCATACAAAGAACATGCTGTACCTGCCACCTGCCTTAAGAAACAGCCCGCCACCAATACTGTAACCTGAGTATCATTTTCTAGTTACATCTGCCTTCTCCCTGGAGAGGTAACCGCTACCCTGAACACTGCGTCTGTCACTGCCTGGTTTTCCTTTAGTTTCACTGTATGAGAACAAATCTCCATACAATATATTGTTGAGTGTGCTTTTAAAATAATTGCTGTGTGAAAGGCGTGATTCATTCAGCACCCGCTCCTTGGAGACCCACTGTCCATGCTCAGCATCCAGCCCGTGGCGCTCCTCCAGGCTGCCCGCCACAGGGCACTGTGCCGTGGGACCTGCCATGGCTCTGCCCACGTGCTGGGCCCCATGCCGGACACTCAGGACGTTTCCCGGTGAGCACGGGCAGGTGACCTCGGAGGATATGTCTGGGAGGGCGGGTGCTGAGACCCAGAGTGGGTGAATCTCCAGCTTTACTAGCATATGCTGCTCCGTTCTCCAAAGTGGCTACACTCCCTGTACTCCCACCAGCGGAGTCCTCAAGCTCCCGCTGTCCCATGTCCTGGCCCGGGTGTGACCAGGCCTCTTGACCTCTGCCCACAAGATGAGAGCGCAGTTGGGGCTCCCGTGACCTGACCGGCTGCACCGCGAGGCCACTTACTCTTGACATCCAGCTGCGCTGCGTACTTGGTGAAGCCCTTCAGGCAGACCTTCTCCCCAATCAGGGAGAGGAACTCCTCGAAGGCCGGGCCGGCCTCCTCGTTGTTGTACATCTCCTCCTCCGAGCTCTGGCCGGCCTTGCAGTACAGGATGCCCACTTTGTGTTTCCGGCAGAGCTGCAGGGGCGAGAGCGGCTTTGTGGAGCAGGCCAGGCAGAGACGGCGGAGGGAATGGAACAAAGGGGGCTTTCTCGGGCGCAGGGCCCGGGGAGCTGCTGGGGTCCCTCAGGAATTCAGTACCACAGCCAGAGGGAGGAAACAGGTGTAGGGGCAACTGTCCGTCTGTCCCAACTGTCCCTCTCCCTCCCTGCCATTCCAGAGGTACCACAAAGTACCCATGCCACTGTTCTCGCGCTTTCCACACAAAGCGGAGGGCGGCCGGCCATCCACTCTCTCGAGTGAAAGAGACTGTCACCTTGGCCAGCTTCCTGCAAGAGGTGGACTGGAACTGGCTAAGGTCCCGCAAGAGGAAATTCTGGAGGGCTCTGTATAGTCCATGTTGTCTTTTACAGGATGGGCCCCTGGTAAGTGTTTATTTTGTGTATCCCTGATTCCTGTGGTCATTGGTGATTAGACCACGGACAGTCATTTGATCTAAGCACGGGCCAGTCAGAGGGGCTCCGGGACCGAGAGTCAGCTAGCTGGGGTCTGCGTGTGGCTGTAACCCTAACACCAAGTCGAGCTGTGGGAGGGCGAGAGAAGCGGAGGGAGGCAGTATGCAGAGAGGGAGAGGTAACACACACTCACACACACACGAACCTGGGGGCTGTCTCATGCCTAGACTATCTCCCTGCTGGGACCCAGTCCCATTCCTGCTCTTGGCACCCCAGAATTTGATAGTAGATCCTTGCTTTTACTGAAACTAGCTTGCGTGGGTTTCTGTTCTCTGGAGAAAAAAAAAAAGTGCCCAAGACAGAAGGAGCTGCTGGAAGGGGGCTGTAGGCGGCTGGCCCAGTGCCCCTTGCCCCCACCTGGCCCCCAGCTCACCCCTTGTTCGTCGAGCTTCAGCAGCTGCTCCGTCACCTTGGGCGTGCTGAGAGCCAGCCGAAGGCAGTGGATGTTAAGCTCGGGGATGACGTACTCCAGGGCGTCCTTCAGGGGCAGGCCCCGCCCGGTCCCGTGCTTCGTGGCCGTGGGTGTGGCGTCCTCCAGGATGGAGCCCCGCAGGGTGATGAGCTGTTCGAGGGAGAGAAGGAAGGTGAAGAGGCTCCCAGGACCCAGGAAGGGATCAGAACACAAGAGGCTGTCCTGCTCTCAAAGTGACATGTGTGATGGTCAGTAGCTGGGGGTTCTCGGGCTGGAAAGCACCGGGTCTGGATCAGGACTTGAACTTGCTGCCTCCTGGTTGTGTGAGCTCGACCACGTGACTTGCTATCCCCAGCCTCAGCTTCGTCTTTTGTGAAATGGGTACAGTGACATTATCACAGCCCCCAAGGAGTGATGGGAGGACTAAACGAGACAGGGGATGGAACAGCCTTCTTTGTTCAACAAATACTGACTGAGTGCCTCCTAAGTGCAGTGAGTAAAACAAAGACCCCCGTCCTCCTGGAGCTGACACGCAGGTGGGGAGATGAGTCTGTCAGGTAATAAGAGGTAGAATGAATAAAACAGGCCCCATGAGGTGGGCACTCAAACACACATGTTTACTGTCATATCATAATAATATTACATGTATACTAATTACCATAAGTTCTTATGTAGAATACGGGCCTGTCTCGGACATCGGGTACCATCATGGATCTTGATTTGTGGCACTGGTTTTCAACCTGGTTTTCTGACAAAATCACCACTGGTGATTCTGATTTGGTTGGTCTGTGGTGAGGCCCTGGCATGTATGTCTGTATACGTACACTTACATATTTGTATACGTATATATTTACACACACACCCCCATTATACACTCTTCTTCTCTCCCCACTCCCCACCTCGTCGCCCTTTTAATACTACGCAGATGATCCTGATGTGCAGCCAGGGATGGAAACCTTTAGTCAAGCCAGTCACAGCCATCTCATTCCCCTTTCCCAGATGTTGCTTTCCAAGTTTACCCACAGCAGCCACATGACTAATTCCAGGCAACGAGATGTGAGGGGAATCCAGCTTGGGAGGACATCTAGGGGCAGATTTTCTTCCCTGGTCAAAGGAAAGCCCCTTTCCACCTGCCCGTTTTTTTCTAAGGACATTGGTGTGAGGGTGAGATGTTTGGAGCTGTGGCAGCATCTCGTGATCATAAGGAGAGACAACAAGAGCAACAAATCTCACAGAAGTCAATCCTCACAGCTGCCTACCTCCAGACTTCTTGTTAGATAAATAAAATAACCTCGTATTTGTTTTAGCTATAATTAGTCAGGTTTTCTGTTACTTTGCAGACAAAGCAATTTCTGACTGATCCATGTTAATAACAAAGTCACATTTACGAAGACATAGTTCACTGTGCTGTATTTCAGACAGTAAGTTCTCAAACTATATGTACAGGTCTGCTCAGGGGAGATTTTACTATCTCCATTTTACAGACAAGAAAACTGAAGCTCCGAGAGGTCATGTGCCTTATGCGAGATCACCACAGCTAAGTGGCTGAACCAAGATTCCAACCCAGGTCTGACTTCTCCAAAGCTATGATTTTTCTCTTTGACATTTTTTTAAAACTGTGAAATATAATCCACATACAGAAAAGTACACGACACATAAGGACAGTTCAAGGAATTATCAGAGTGACCACCTAGGTAATCACCACCCAGCTGAAGAAATACAGTTATTTCCAGCCTCCAGAAACACTTTTGTGCCCCTTGCCACCTCCACCAAAGGCAATGCTGTCCTGACTTTTAACACCATAATTTATTTCCGCCTGTTTCTGAGCTTCGTGCCTTTTGTGTTCTTTTATATCTGGCTTCTTTCTCGTAACACTATGGATATGAGATTCGACCATGCTGCTGCAGGAGGCTGACGTTTTTTACCATGATGGATCAAATCCATTCTACTGTGGATAAGCACGGAAACTGTTTCCAGTGTTTGACAACTGTGAACAGTGCTGTTAGGAACATTCATGGAAGCACCTCTCGGAGCACACCAACACATTTCCTTCTGGGTTTATACCTAGGAGAGAAACTGCTGAATCGCCAGGCATGTTCATCTTCCGTTTTACTGAACTGCCAAATAGTTTTCCAAGCGGCTGTACCAATTAACGCCCTGCTAGCCCTGTCTGAGAGCCCCACTGCTTTCCGTCCTCAGTCCCACTGGCTCACTCTTTCATCCACGAGGTGCTGCAGGCACCAGGCTCTGCCACGCTCCGGGCAAGGCCCTGTGGCTCCAGCATCACAGGGAGATGGCACAGCAGGGTGTCTGGGCAGGACCAGGGAAAAGACTCCCTCCACGGGATTGTTGGAAGTACCCAAAATGCACTCGGGGCTACGGTTTAAAGACGAAGCAGGATCAGTGTTAACTGGAAAAACATGCTCACCCTAAGTCAAAACACAGGAGACGGCAAAAGTAACGCGTCATGACACTGCCTCTAAGCACACAGCCCACCCTTGCCAAACAGGACCTGGGCAAGAGGCACGGGTGGAAGGAATGAAATGATCTCATGGTTGGGTGTTCCCAGTTCTGGCCTTGGTAACTAATAAACAAACCCATCTCTTTTATCACAAGTAGGGTAGTCTTGAAACATCATGAAAAGCAAGGATATCGGATATTGTTTTGCCCTGCCAATTTGGGTGGCCGTGGGATTATGGATTTTGATTAATGCACCAACAGGATCGGCGTCTTTGTATCCCGCTGACACTGCCCCACAGCGCCCTCTGCTGGGGCAAAGGGACAGCGTGGACCAGAAATCCTCATTCTCTTCCACACTGGGGACAGGTGGCCTACCATCACTTTTTTGGCTTGACTTGACCAAAGACTTGACCAAAAGCCATTACTTGAAAAGCTCCCAGCTTTCCCTTCCCTGCTAGGGATAATAAGTAGGGCACCGCTACCCTCCACCTGGTCCCGTCCACTGTCATGTCCTACGTGGACTGGGACAGCAGCCTTCTCCTGGTCTCCCCGCGCCTACCCCAACCCTACCCTACTCCAGTCCATTCTTTTCCTAGCAGCATGGGTCAGATCATATCTCTCTTCTGCACAGAACTGGCTGACAGCTTTCCATCTCTCTCCCAATAAAATCTAGACTCACTGCTCAGCCTGCAAGACCCTGTGTGCTCTGACCTTTGATGACCCGCATCATGTCACTGAGCCGAGAAAGGGCCTCCAGGCCAATGTCAGCAGGGAGGTTCCCATTTACACAGGTTGCTCTCCACCGGCTCCTGACTCAGATGCACCCCTGTCTTTCCCTGCGCTGGGTGTGGGGTGCACTCCCCCCAAAGAGCTCTTCCTGGGAGGTCACTTAGGAGTCAGTGTGTCTTGGTTCGAATCCCAGCTCTATTTCATCTCTAGCTGTGTGACCCTGGGCAAGTTGCTTAACTTCTCTGTGCTTGATCCTCGTTTATGACATGGTGGGGGGTAACAGTGCCTGCTGCGAACGGTTGCAAAGACTCGGTAAAATAATCCACGTAGTGTCTATTACCACTGTGCCTGGTACACAGGGAGAGCCCAATGTGTGTGAGCCACTGTTACAGGCACACATGTGTCAGATGTATTTATACACAGCCATATATGTAGTTAAGAATTTTAAAAAATCTTAACCTTGACTAAGAAGCTACTTTTTTTCCCACTTAACAGTATGCTTTAGAGATTATATGACACAATTAGAGGTACCTATTGAACATAAATGAAGTTCCAAATGAGATTCACTATTACACTTGCTTTTTTCACTTAACACAAGATTCTCCCTTTTCTACTTTGTACACTTACATACTGTTTAAATTCTTAAGTGACTTAGTTTTTCAATTAAAAAAAATTCGAACCTCTAATCCTAACAAAACTAAGGCTGTCAGAAAGTCATGTTTGGGATCAAAGGGAACCCACTGTCCCTGGCTAGTTGGCGTCCCCTATGTCCTAGAAGAGACAGTCTCAGCAAGGGGCTGAGGACAGAGCAGCCCTGGTCTGGGGCTCATTTAGGCATGTGGTGCTGAAGCCCAGCTCCAAGTCTGTTCCCGCCCCGGCGGGAAGCTCAGCGCTGCCAACGCTCACATCCCATCTGCTGGGAGATGTGGGCCCATGACTGTCTGCTTGGCGGCTGGGGGCGGCCATCTGGGGTGGGCCAGCCGGCTGGCTTGGAAAACAGCCTGGGGCCTCGTTCTAGCCCCCATGCTATGGTTTATGGGAGCTTGAGAAATGTGCATGTGGCCAGAAGGACAGAACTCTGTCCGTGAACTCAACCCTCGCTTGCCAGCACGGCTCTCTGACCTCTCAGGAGAGAGTGACGGCCACAACATCAGTGTCATCACAGTATCTGCCACTCCGAGCACTCACTACCCTGCACTTATCACCTCATGTGTGCCAGTTCGGGAGAACCTTCCCACTTTCCCAGTAGATAGGGGACAAACAGCACAAGCCTATTTTACAAAGAAACTGAGGTGCCTAGTGGTAAAGCCACTTGCCAAATGTCATATGGCTATTGAGCAGCAGAGCCAGACCGAACCCCAGGCTGTCTGTTCCCAGAGCCAGAATTCCAACTCAACCCAACAGGTGAGTGCTTAAGAGCATGGGCTGGGGACCCAGGAAGTCCGGGTCCACATCCTGGCCCTGCCCCTGGAGGACCCTGACAAGTGATGATCTCCCTAGGCCTCAAAGTCCTCATCTGTAGAATGGGGATGATAATGGGACCCACATCATGGGACAATTGAGAGGATTCAAAGGGTCCGTGCATGTAAAACTTAGAACAGGGCCTGGCACGAATGCGTGCTAGAAGTGTCAGCTCTTCTTACTACTGTCATTACTGCTTGTGAGCCATGGGACCTCTGCTCTGCCTCCACGGCAGGAAGGGCCTTAGGAAGGCCCTCCCTCCAGCCAGATGATGAGGCCTCAGGCCTGAGTGCCCCACAGGCAGCACTGCAAGGGGTTGGGCCCAGGACTGAGTATGTGTGTGGCCTGCATGTGTGTGAGGGTAGAGAAAGACCTGCTTGTGGCTGTGAACCTCACAGTGGGCCACAATTCACAGGGCTGACTGGAGTGTGACAAGGGGAGAGTAGACTGAGACCCCTCTCAAAGGCTAACCTCACTGGGCTGGCCCCAAGTGCCAGGCCCAGCAAGGCTTACTTTTTATGGGCAACCTCCCCACGGCCACACCACGGTCCTGGGAGACTGGGATTCCCGTGGGGAAAACTGAGCCTCTGAGGGAAGCCACATGCCCAAGGTTTCATAGCTGTTGAGTGGCTGTGCCAGGCATGGTCCTGCCTCGGGACCTTTGCGCTGGCTATTCCCACACCCTGGGACATCCTTCCAGATGTTCACATGGCTCCTTCTCTCATCTCCTTCAGGTCTTTTACTCCAATGTTCTCTTCTCAGTGACACCTCCCTTGACCATCCTGTCTGAAAATCTTACCACCCCCACACTTACCTCTCTTCTTTGCTTTACTTTCCACTTGGCCATCATGTACCGTGTTGTACAATTTACTAAGGTATCTGCGTACTGTCTGCCTCCCCCATGAGAATGCAGTTCCAGGAGCATCTTTCCTGCCTTATTCACTACTGTTCTCTCAGTGCCCAGCACAGGGCTGGCCGGTGGTGGTGCTGAGTGAATCTCTGTGGCGTGGATGAATGCCAGAACTGTGCCCTTGGGCTGCGAAGGCCCCATGCCCAGCCTGGGGTGGGTCAGAGCTAGTTTTGTGGGTGCTGGGGGTGCGAAGTGGACGGAAGCAGTCACAAGCCAGGAATGGCACCAAGTCAGTCTCAAACCTACTGAATAGGAATCACAGCAAAAATGTTACCCCCTGACCCAGCATCTCCACACCAGTCTCACAATGCTCAGTATGTACAACGTAGTCTGGTATTAAAAGAAAAATTCATTCTAAATATTCTGTTTCCGTTAAAAAAAGGAAAAACCCAGTAACATAAAACACTGGCACTAAGTTGAGTTCGTAACTCATGAATGGGTCTGATGGACAGTCCGAGCTGAGTCAGTGGAACCCCAGAGGCGGCCAGGCAGTGGCTGGAGTGGAGGCCAACACCTTGCACTTACTCGGGGTGCTCTAGGCAGGTCCTTTACCCTCTCTGTGCCTGCTTCATCATCTGTGAATGAGGAGAGCAGTGCCATCATCGTAGAACTGTCACGACATTTAAGTGAGCGAATATACAGAACAGGCACAGGAAACGCCTGACACACAGCATTAAGCAAACCAGCTGCAACATCACTTGTTAGTATATGACTGCCATTGTCATTTCACCTGGCAGCTGTCACCTCACAGCCTGCCCTGGTGCTCATCTGGCCAGAGCGGCGAGGAGAGGGAGGAGGGCGCTGGGGAGACAAGGGGCCAGTGACCACCTGTGGTCTGGGGCACCAAGTTTCGGGGGCTGCCTCCCTGAGGCAGCCACAGAGCCTCTGTGTCATCCCGCTCCCTCTCAGCGGGAAGGCCTGCATGAGGGGATGGGGCTGCGGCCCTTGGTGCAGCATCTGCCGGTCTGGATGAGGTCCAGGCTTGGCTGGCCCCATATCCAAAATCCCTGGCAACAGCTGCCTGCCCTGCTGGGTTCCTGTGTCTGCGCAAAGGCCAGGCCCAAGGGGGATGGGGCAACGCAGGGCTGAGGGAGATGTATCTTGGGGGCCTGTCCAGCTGATGACTGCCCCTTTCTGGAAGGGTCTTCGTTTTGGGTCTTTGGAAGTCTCCATCATTGCTGCTGGCTGAGCTCCCCTCCTTTTGCTAGGAACTGCCTCACCACCACCTCCAGGTGGCTCTGACAGAACTGTCAATCACAGTGCCCTGCCCAGCTGCCGGACCCAGGGTAGAGCACATGACCTAGATCTAGCCAGTTTCCTCTGTCATCCCTGATGACTAGCCCAGGGTGTGGGCTTGTGATCCAAGCAGAGCCAATCAGAGTCCTTCCCAGAGATTGAGGAGGTAAGAGTCTAGTGGAGAAAGTATAAAGACGGAGAAGATCTGAGCAGCCAGTCTCTATTTTCCCATGACACAGAGAGAGCATATTGGTGGCAGAATAGTGTGACATTAACAATGCAAAAAAAAGCAGCAGAGCCAGCTGATCAAGAGCGATAAGGAGGCAGAGTTCTGGTGACGTCATTTCAGTGCCTGGGTCCAGCTATGCCTGAAGCTATCCCTACCCCTGGATTTGCAGTTACGTGAACCAAGGAATTCTATTTCTCGCTTAAACCAGACAGAAGTAGATTTCCGCCACTTACAAGTTAGAGTCATTTTCGAGCAGGGTGCCCCCAACAGGCCTTGTTCCCTAGCCACACTGACATTCATTCCAGGGGAAGACGTCTCCCCAAGTCAGAAGGAAAGAATTAGTGCAGGGAGTGTTCTGAGCTGATCAATATCAACAGCAGTGCCTGCTGCTGAGATTCCCCAATTCCTGCCCTGCCCGAGACTTGTTGCCTTAATTCTCCTTACTGTTCTGCAGGACCCCTCAGGATCCTGAAAGAAGCCCCTACATCTCTCCCTTTATTTCTTATGCTAACCCTACTTAATCTTTTGCAAATGAAAGACTCTTGGGCTCTGCAGTCAGGCACACTGGATTCCAATCCTGGCCTGGCCACTTACTCACTGATGTCTTTGAGTCTTAGTATTCTCTTCTGCAAAATGGGGGGACTCACAGGATTGCTCTCTTGAGGTTGTTGGAAGGCTTATAAGAGTTGAAGCAGGGGAAGCACTTGTCCACAGAACCTGGCAAGTATAAGGGCTTACAGATGCAAGTGGCTCTTATTTACATAATAATAATGGAAGTGATGGGGACCTACCTCACGGGTCCGAAAGATGATCCTGTACTGGTACTGAGGCCCATGGTCCTTGTGGTCCTCCAGCTTCTCCCGCTTGATGCTCACGGCCACGGGCCCCAGCTTCTCGTCCACACCAAAGTAATTGGCATGCTCTGAGAGGGAAGAGCAGGGAAGTTCAGAGTCAGCTCTCCAGGAAGGAGGGGTGATGTCCCATGGCTGGCCTGCTGAGGGGACAGCTGGGGAAGGCTCTGGTGCAACTCGTGGGGTCCTGGTCACACAAACCTCATGCGTGGTCATGGCCACACTCAGTGGAGAGGTCAGAAGAGGTAAAGCCCACCTCACTACACCACCTCTGCCAGTCACAGACGAAGTTTCCTGAGTCTCAGTGCTCTCATCTGGGACATGGGAAGCCCTCATGCAACCCACAATTCACAGAGCTGATGTGAGGGTGAAATGAAGGGAAAAATAAAAAACGCTTAATGCAGCGCATACCATGTAATAAAAGTAGCCTTATTGTGGTTATCCCACATTTGCAGGTGTTCATCAGCTTAGTTGCCAATTAGCCTGTGAAGTGGCTAGATTCTAGTCTAGAGAGCCTCCTGCCTGGCTGAAGTCCAGACTCTCGACTCATTAGGTGTATGGCCCAAGTCACTTGGTAACATTCTCATCAGTACAATGGGATCAGGAAGGAGGGACCCAGCTCTCAGCCCTGTTGTGAGGATTAAATAGGTTAATACGCATGGAGCACTTAGCACAGAGCCGGGCACACAGTAAGGACATGGCTATTACTACCCCCAGGGCATGATGTTTGTCACAGAAAAGGACCATAACTCAAGTCCCTAAGCATCACCCTTGTCTAACCATGTTTCTAGAGCCATAGGAAACTTAAACACTGTTTTTTCCCTTTGGTGACAGAGTCTTTAACAAGTCACAGAGGAAGTCTCTTCTCTCCCCAAAATGACAGCTGTCTCTCCTTCAAAAAAAAAAATAAATACTGCTGTCTTATAATCGTTCCAGGCAAACAGTTCTTCCTGATGGATAACCCAAGTTATCTCCTGCTTGTGGTGGATGCCCACCAGCAGTCTGTCTCGACTTCAGTTAATGAAGTCACCATCTACCCACTGCCAGAAATTCCTTCCCATCCCAGTGCTCTGAATAGTTAAATGATGCTTCCTATTCTCAGGAGATGCTGTTGGGACTCAAAGGCTTATCTAAGACTCAAATAATGTGTGTTAATTACTGGCCCCAATCAGAACAGCACCTGCAGTGGGGTAAACAATCTCCCCAGCTTGTCAGGGAACAGATACCAGTTCATTCCTGAAACAGGTGCAGGGGCTGTTTGTTTTGTTTTGTTTTGTTTTCCACCACTGCGTACCCGGTACTTGCTGCCGGGGCAGGGCCTGGCACAGAGGGAATGAATGAGCAGTGAGTCTCAGAGACACGCTGGGGCCCGCCCGCGCCCCACATCACCTTTGCCCACGAAGTAATCCTGGTAGTAGCGGGCGCCCAGGTCCACGTGCTCGATGCTGTACTGCCGCGGGCGACTCTGCGTTCTCTGCTGCTCCTTGGGCACCTCCAGCACCGAGATGCTGGCGTTGGTGCGGTAGGCGCTCAGGGCTGGCTCCGGCGGGCGGCCCTCGCCCGGGGAGCCCGTGGCCGCCCGGGAAAAGCTCACGTTGCGCTCGCACTCGCCGCCGATCTCGTTGCGGAAGTGCGGGCAGCTGAGCAGCAGGTCATTGCTGTTGTCGTCGCCGAGGTCCTGCTCCAGGTTCTCCTTGCAGTTCAAGTCCTCCGTGCTGGTGAAGGCGGGGTCCAGGCCGCCGAGGCCGTGCGCCCGCGACGCCGTGAGGGAGGCCATGGCAGAGGCGGCCGAGGCCCCTGTGGTCGTGTTCCGCCGCTGGGCCGTGGACGCCCGGTTGGCGGCCGCCTCATTGAGGTCGAACAGCATGCTCTGCACGTCGAAGTGGGCGAAGCTCTTCTGGCAGACCCACGGCCTGCTGGCCTCCGGGGGGCTCCGGCCGTCCTCAGCCTCCCCTGGGCACCGAGCCGCTTCGCCCTCCGCTTTGCTGCTCCGCAGCTTCCGGAAGATGGACGAGTCCACCGTGTCCCCGCCGCCCAGGCCCCGCACCGGCTTCTTCCGGGCCTTCTCCTTCTCCTTCACCGGCTGCAGTGGCAGAAGGCCGTCCTTTGCGGGCTGCCCGTTGCGGGCGTCCCCCTTGGCTCCGCTGCCGCCCCCAGCGAGGTGTGGGCCAGGATCAGGCCGCAGGAGCTCGGAGAGGTTTTGGGCGCCCCGGGCCTCGGGCTGCTCGTTGCGGAACTCATTGAGGATGTCGAAGAAGCTCTGCTCGGGCACGCCCTGCACGTCGATGGAGGACGTGCTCCCGTACTCGCGGAACAGGGGCAGTGCCCCGGTGTGCCGGGCCCCGCGGGGCTCTGCTGCGTCCTCCATATCGCACTCGCTGAGGGTGATCTCGCTGCTGCTGCGGTGCCGCAGCGGGAGGAAAGCCCTTCCGGGGGACCGGGGCCACCCGTCTTGGAATTCCACATCTTTCGACCTCCTCCTGGAGAGTCGGTGGAAGGCTTTGGACCCTGAGGAAGTGGGTGTGCCGGTGGGGGGCTGTCCGTTCTGAATGTTCCTCACTGAATGGGCCACTTTTGTGGCTTTTGGGCCGTCTGTGTCCTGTGAGGGGCTGGGGTTGCTCTGCTCTCTCAGGGCCTCCCGCTTGGGCGGCCAGTCGGCCACTCTTGCGCGCACACCCATCTTGGGCACCGCGGGGGTGGTGGGACTGGGGCGGGTTGTGGCATTGGCGGGGCTCTCGCCCACAGGTTGGGGCATGCTGCCGTTCTGGACCCAGAATCCCATGGGAGTGAAGTCCCCTGTGTGCGGCCCAGGGAGGACATCGGCGGCCCTGGCCCCACAGCTGGCTGCCAGGTCCACACCATCGCTGGGAATGGGCCGATAGGTGGTCATAGTCCACGGGTGCTGGAGTGCTACTGGCCCCTGTTAAGCCGAAGACTAACTTTATGGGGTCCCCTGTCCCTCAGCCATTGTTCAGGGCCACCAGTCCCAGGATGAAGGATGCTGGTCCCTGAAGCCTGACGGGAAGGTTGTGAGACTGTGAAGTCCAGTTCTCCACCATCGCTGTGGAAAACTGAGCCAGGACAACCTCGCGAGGCAGGCGCTGTCCCGCGGGCTCCAGACTGAGTGGCTCAGCAGGACAGAGCAAGCAGCAGATGTGCGCCAAGGCCAGCAGGCTGCAGGGGTGCCTTCCCCGCCATGCTGAAAAGGGAGAAAAGGCAAAGGTGAGATGTGACATTACTGCTCCCAGAGAATGACCTTTTTTGGGTATTTTTTTGGACAGTTTTACTCATTGAAAAAAAAACAAACCTTTTTATTATGGAAATTTGCAAACATACCCAAAAGCAGAAATTTTCAAACATACCCAAAACCCATCAGTTTCAACACCACCGACTATTTGCCATTCTTGTTTCATCTGTCTCCCCACTCCTCTGCTTTGTTTCTGACAGAATATTTTAGAATAAATCCCAGAGATCAGGCCATTTCACCTATAAATACTTTAGCCTGTATCTTGAGCAGATAAGGCCTTCAAAAAAAAAAAAAAAACCCACAATACTTTTCTCATACCCACATAGTTAAATAAGAATTCTTTAATGTCATGTGTTACCTCGTCTGAATACATTTCCCCCCTGTTGTCTCAAAGGTGTCTTTTTAAGAGTTGTTTTGTTCAAATCAGGATCCAAGTTAAGACCTGTATTCTGCTTAAGTCTTCTCTACTCTACAGCCCCTCCTCCTCCCATTTTGACGCTATTTACTTGTGGAAGGAAAGGGTCACTTGTCCTGTGGAGCTTCCCACTTTTGAGGACCTGGCTGACTTTTCCCTGTGGTGTCAATGAACATGTTCCTCTGCCCCTATGAGTCCTGTCTACTGGTGGCTGTACGCAGAGGCTGCACTGTTGTCTACCTGACCAGCCACCCTGCCAGAAAGGAAGCAAAAACATTGGAGGAATCACCATGAGCACTGGTGGACTTGGGGGAGGGAATGTCTCCAGAAATCTACGTGATTAATAGATACTATGAGGGCTGAGAGATCAGCTCCTGTCACTACTTTGCTGAGATGTCCCCAGTGGCTTCTTATTGCAGTAGAATAAAATCTTAATTCCCTCTGCTGGCCTACGAGCCGCACAGGACTGGCCAGTCTCCCTGATGCCTCTCCCCAGCCCGGACTAAGATCCTATCACACTGGCCTTCTTCTCTGTTCGTCTGACATATGAAGCCCCATCTGGGATATGTGGGTGTCCCTCCTCGGTTCTTCACCAGGCTGGTTCCCTCGCCTGATGCCCACTCTTCAGGGAAACCTTCCCGAACCACTCCAAGTCCTATCTCCTCAAAGCCTTTCTCTGACACACACTCTGCTTTCTTCTTTTTCCTTAGCAGTTAACCACTAACTGAAATTAGTTTCTTCATCATCTATTTACTATCTCCATCACTAAACAATATTCCAGAATGGCAGGGGGGTCTGTGTTGTTCAATGACGTAGCCCCCAGCCCCAGGAATAGTGTCCAGGATACTTGCTCACTATTTAGTGTACGAATGAGTGAACAGACAGCCCATTCCTAACCTGATGTGTAAGCAATCCTGACGTGCAGACCTCTGGGGAGGGGAGGTCATTCTGCCCAGCAACGTACTCTGCAAGGTCCTTTCCCTTTGTCTCTACCTTGAGCTTCTGGAAGATGAAACCCTTGGCGGGGAAGGAAGAGGAAAGTGGATCATGGCCTGTGGCAGAACCTGTCCCACCAGCTGTGCCCCTTTCTCCTGCCAACAGAGCAGATTCTGTTCAGGGCAGTGGAGTGCTGGGCTGGGCTAGGCTGGGCTGGGCGTCTGACTCAAGATGACCAACAACTTTTCTTCCCCTTGGATGGTGGAGCTGGACATGGTCATTGTGGTCAGTGACTGTTGGTGCTTTCTGAGTGAGGAGTGGACACGTCCTGTGTGTGAGTGTGTGTGTACGTGTATGCACATTTCATATCTTGTGCCCACAGGTATGAAGTTAGCTGGCAGAGAGGGACCGAGGTGAAGCATGAAGAAGATTCATGGAGCCAAACAGAGAGGGGGGCCTACAGCCTCAGAGAAAATGAGAACCAGGTGAGGGGAGAAGTGGGGGTGGGGAGCAATAGCACACCCTCTTCCTGGTTCCCCATCAGCACAGGAGCACAGAAATATTCCTGAAGACACTGCGGGGAAGGGGTGGAGAAGGGGCAGAAAGTTGCAAGTCCCCAGGGCTGGGGTGGTTAAGGGAGACAGGCCTGGGGCCAGGTGAGGCTGCTTCTGAAAAGCGCACTGGGCCTCAGCTCCTGCAACCGAGCCCTGCAGGAATGGGGACGCCTAGTGATGGGATCTTTCAAGAGGAACCAGAAATCCAGAGTTATATGCAACATCTCCCAATTTGAGAAACAAAACAGCTAAAACAACAGCAAACTAACACGCAGAGATGATTTCTAAGAGGATTTTCAAGAAACTGCTCAGAGCGGTTGCCTCTGGGGAGAGAAACTGGGTGTCTTTCCCCTCCACTCCCAGCCCCCCTCCCCTGCTTCATTTTTCCCCCTTGGTACTTATGTATAAACTCACTTATTTCTCTGATTTTTTTCCTGGCTTCCCACCCAATAAGAATGTGAGCTACTGTATATTCCCAGAATGTATGTTTCTGAAGAGGAGGGAGCTTTATCTGGTATTGCATACCACTGGCTCCTGTTTGCGTTACTTGCCCGTATTTCTAGTCAACAGATAAATACCTCTTAACAACATTACCAACAAACACCACAGTGAGGGTCAACAAAGGATGTGGGCCAGACTGCGGCCAGGGCTGCTGATCTGCGACCTTTGGTGACCAGCGTACAGCTTCAGCTTCACCAGAGATGAGGGCCTGAGGGGCCCTGGATCTGAGGCCAGGCTGGGGTATCCAGGCTGGCTGAGGGCGCTTGACAGCCCAGCTGTATCCTTGGGTCAGCCTGGCAGAGTTCGGAGGATTAGACCTTTCAGGCCACGTTTGGGCTGGTTGGGAAAAGTGCTGGCCCTGACGTGACCCTGACTTATGCAAACACCTTGGACAGATGGACTTCGCTGATGGCATTTTGTTTCTAGCTCAGTCAGAAACCCCCAATTCGTTTTGCTGCCTTCTGTGAAAACACACAGATGTTCGGGAGGCCCCGGTCTCTTTGCACAAATCCCTTCCCTGAGCAGGTGCAGCCAAGTCTACCCGTGACGCTCACAGACTGAGGGTGTGACACCCACAGCCTCTCTGGGATTCAGGGACTGGCACACACTGGTCCCTTTCCAGCTGTCTCTGTAGAGCTCTGATCTTCCTGATGGGGAACCCCTGTTAGGAGAGCCAGCCTGCCTGGGTTCAGACACTGGTGTGCCACGGACTGGTTTCTGAAACTGTGACTCAATTTCAATCTGTAAAATGGGGATAATACCATCTCCCTCACGGTCAGTGCTGTTATCACCATTCCTTCGTGTATCTTTGGCAGGAGTTCTCCCTACTCGCCCCAGTTACAGAAGCACAGCAGGGGACCTCAGCTGAGAGCATGAAAGACTGGAGGGTGTCCTGCAGTGGTTGGGGATGTCGACCTGTCTTTTCCTGCAGTGTGACTTGCTAGGCATGCTTGGGTTCCTTCCTTCCAGTGTTCTTGACTCCTGCCTGCTTGCTACAATTGCTCCTCTGGCCTCCTGTTGATTCTGTAAGCCACTGATGAATCTGCTTCCATCCAAGGCTGTCAAGCATGGCTCTGCTGCTGGCATTTGAGGACCCTGACTAATACTCGGTGCTGTGTGCAAGGAAGGCAGCTGGGGATGGTGGATGGGAACAAGCAGGGCCCAGGCAGCAGCACCATGAGAAAGAAGCAAGTGGCAGTGGGAGGGGAAGGTGGGATGCATTCCTGGCTGCAAGGAACAATACCATCCAGTGGTGTCTCGGGCAATGAAGACCTTTCATTCTCTCATGTGACAAGGAGGCCAGATACCAAGCCCCACGATTGGTACCGTGGAATGACATCAAGCATTTTCTCTTTCTCCCCCACCTGCCTTCCCTCACTGTGCTGCTGGCTTACATCTTTGGCGTGTGGCCTCACGGTCCCAGCTGGCAGCCACAGCCGTGCATCTCACTGAACCATCGGCAAGGGTTAAAGAAAGGGATGATGTAAGAGTGTTCTTCTTAGAGATCTGACCCTAATCAGGAAGGAGGGTATTTGCCAGAACATTTACCCTACCTCCACAGACTTTCTTTTATGTCTCACTGGCCAGGTGTTGTCACTTATGGCCACTCCATTTGCCAGAGAAGATGGTTAAGCCAGAAGCTGTGACCATCCTGATTGCCCTTGGGCCACTGAGGACTTATCCCCGGGGCTGGCCACACTGGTTCCCTGAAAACATCAGGGTCTGTTATAAGAGCAGGCAACTAATGGTGTATCTGTGTAAATGCTCCAAGACTGTCATTTGTGAAGCTGCGGGACTCTGAGCTGAGAGGATGCTCTCTTATCAGCTTCCAAAGCCTGGAAGCTAGACTAGCGGACAAATAGGTAAGCACCATGGCCCAGTGTCCTGGCTCTGAAGAGCCCTGCTGTCTGGGGCCACAATGTCTGCCGGAACCTCACAGGGCAGAGAAGGAGGGAAAAGCACGGGCCTTCCATCGGGAGACACTTCTAGTTTGCTTCCCCAGCCGCCATGACTGCTTCTTCCAACAACAGCCCAGATTTCCCTCTGAGAACCTGCCCTCTCTGACTCCCATCCAATGGGCTAGTCAGGAGCAAATCACATGACCCAACCAGAACCAGGGACCCAGTGATGTCTTCGCTAGGAGTGCTGGAGCTGAAGACTGCTTTTCCCTCTTACCCCGAGTTGGAGAGGATGTGAAGGATGGAATCATCGTAGGCATTCTGTGACCATGAGGGGTGAACTGTCTGTAAAAGGGGCTGAGAGTTAGAGACAGTCTGGGGGCTGTTGTCATCATTTGAGTCTCTGCATTAAGCCTGGACCTGAAGCCAACCTGATTCCACTGCCTACCACTGGACATTTTTGTTACATGACAAAACAACATCTGTAACAACAGCTACCATGCATATGACACTTCTGTGGCCCAGGCCCTTGTCTACAGCAGCTGACATTTATTATCTCTCTTAACGCTCACAGCAATTCCATGAGGTAGGTATCATCATTATCTCCACTTTACACATAAAGAAACTGAGGAATGAAGTAATGTGTCCAAGACCATATGATTATGAGGTCATAGAGTTGGGACTGACCCCAGCTGCTTCATTCCTGAAGTCAGGCAGTCCTGAGTTCAAGCACCAGCCCTCCCAGTGATCATGGACAGTCTTCATGTTCTCATTTTCCTCATGGTGACACACAGTAAAATATCTCTAGATCCAACTGCTCTTCTGAGTTTCAAACTTAGGTATTCCCCTGCTTACGTGACATCACCATGTATATATCTCACAGGCATTGCACACTGAACATTCCCAGCCTGAACTCTTGATCTCTCCCTATCCACAAAACTTGCTCCTTCTCGGGATAGTCAGGATGGGCTGAGCTATGCTGCACTAACAAAGATTCCAAGTGCTCAGAGGCTTACACAACAGAAGTTTGCTTCTTGTTCATACTGCATGTCCATCATGGATTGGCCAAGGGCCCCACTCGTGCCAGCTTCGCTGCCAGTTGAGGAAGCAGCCTTTCACCTGAGACCCCACACATCTCAGGGGAGAGACATGGTTGAACCATGCGATGGCCCTGAAAGTTCCTGCTCAGGTATGACATGTGTCACTTCTGCTCACATTTCATTCACCAAATCAGGTCATACATCCAAGAGATGTCAACAGGATGGTACACCAGAATATTTGTCAGAGCAGGAATGCAACTGGTCATCTGCTTCTTCTCACTGAAAGGCACTTACTTCCATGCAAGGGCTCAAACTGGAAACATCAATGTCATGTTTCATGCTTCCTCTCCCTCACTCTACATGTCCAATCCACCACTCCACGTCCTGTTGACTCTCCCCATAGCAGATCTGAGTCCATCCTTCTCTCCCACCAGCCCTCTGGTCTGAGCCACCATGCTTCACAGATTCACTACACCACAGCCTCACTGGTGCCTCTGCTTCTGTTCCCCTCTCTCGTAAAGGCCCTTTACCACACAGCAAGCAGACTGATCTTAGGATAAAATTCAAAACCATCCTCTCAGTCCTCCAGGCTCACTCCCCTTCCCTCTGCTCTTGGAGCGCAGGCCACAAGGTCCCTCTTTCAGTTTCCCTCACACCCATCCTCCCTGCTGCCTCAGGACCTTTGCATATGCCATTCCTGCTCCCCTTCTGTTACCCAGGTAATTCTTTCTCAAGACTCGAGATAAATGCCACTTTCTCCACATGAATTTCCCTTCTCAACAACCTAGTCAATCCCCTACCCTGAGCTCTCTGCATTTCTCTTTGGTGGTACCTGCATCAATATGTGCAAGCAATTTACCATGGAATTGATGGTCTGCTGTTTGTGAGGCAATGAGTGATGCCTCACTGCCTGTATCCCTAGCACAGGCCTGACACACTGGAGGCCATTAATAAAATGTCTGCTAAATAAATGAATGGATGGATCACAACCTCATTCTGGACCAGGGAGCACTGTCTCCGCTGGGGTCTGTGACCTGAGGGTAGGAAGGACGTGTGTGGTGCCCAAGTGTGTCTGCCACTGGGAAGAAGCTGAAAGCAATGTGCAGAGTAGGTGTGTGTGTGTGTGTGTGTGTGTGTGTGTGTGTGTGTGTGTGTGTGTGTGTGTGTGTACACTGCCCTGTCACAGGCCTTTGGATGAGAGGGGGCAGGCAGGTATCTAGGGTCTCCTTAGAGACACAGCCTTCTGTGTCCAGGGCCGCCCTGAGCTACTCCAGGTGTTTCTCCTTCATGGAAACATGATCTACTCATTGCGATGGGGGCTCAGTGGGACCCCAGAGCTCTGGGTAGCTCAGGGTTGTGGCACCAAGTCTAAGGGCTCCTCTCAGAGGCCCACGGTGGGGGTGACGGCTCCCCAGAAACGCACTGGCAATTCAGCAGTTTCCAGGCACATATGTGTCATTCATCTGTCCAGTAAAAGCTAGTTAGTCCTTAAAACTCATTCATTCACTCACTCACCCATACAACAGACACCCACCACATTCTTAGAAATCGTTCAGTCCAAAAAACTCATTCAGTCCCAAAAGTACTAAAAGCTTATTCACTTACTCAACATTAACCAGGCATGTAGAACTCATTCATTCATTCCACCAACACTAAGCACTCACAATCCATTCAATTATTCAATAAATTTCTTAACGCATCTACTATGCACTCCTGTTGCAGGTGCTGAAGATACAGCCCTGAGCGGGACAGACCACGCCCAGGCTCTTAAGAACTTACTTCCGGTAGAAGGAAGCCAGAGAAATAAGTAAACAGAGACAGAAAACAAGGGCACTTCAAAGGGTAGTCAGCCAGAGGAAGAAAATGCAGTGCTGTGACAGGGTGGGGCTGAGGCTACCTGAGATGGGAGGAGGTGGGGAGGGCTCAGAGAAGGGGTGCCCCTGACTGGGGTCTGCATTGAAGAGGGGGTGCCTGCCAAGCCCAGGTGCGCTGATGAGCGCGGCTGACGTGCTCGGGCAGGAAAGCTGGGCGTGGCCAGCGGACGGGGCCTCTGGGGTTGTCCGGGGTTCTCCCCCCGCTGCCCAGGAGAGGCACCAGGGGAGCTCGGGAAAAATACAGGTGTTCACACCCCACCCCCAGAGAGTCTGAATCAGCTGGCCTGGGCCTGAGTGTCTTTTAAAAGCTCTGCAGCTGATTCTAATATGCAGCTGGGGCTGAGGACAGAAAACAGAGAGCAAAGGGAGGAGGCCCCGACACTGAGCCTTGAGAGGCTGGAAATGCCAGAGGACGTGAGCATGCCCACCAGAGGCAGGAGAGTGGCTGTGACAGAGGCCCTGGAGGGGAGTCTGGGGAGGGCCACGTGGTCCCCAGGGTTGGATGCGGCTGAGAGGGTCACCTTTGGTGACAATGATTGGTCCGAAGCGCACTGGTGACCACTGCAGGGGGATTTCAGGGGACTGCTGCTCCAGGGAGCCTTGTCCACGCCTCTCAGCCCCTAGTGCTGCTGTCCTACCATGACTTCTCCGCCACCCACTCTGCACCCCGGGCTCCCAGGGGTCTGGTTTGCATACTCTTGACTACAAGAGTTATTAGTCCACTGGACTTTAAAGCCTCTGAGTATCTTTTGTGCTCCTTAGACCTTGAACAGCTCCAAGTCTGTGGTGGACTGGGGTCCAACATATGTGTTCTTGCTGCGTGGGTCATGGAGAGCGGAGGGTGGTGATGTTTAAAACAGTAAGGCTAACTCCTTATGAGTTCTCTCCATGTGCCAGGGGCAGGGCCGCACATGTTGGGTGTATTAATGTGTGTGTTATAAGAGCTTTATAAAGCCGGGATTTCTAGCACGTCCATTCCACAGATCAGGCAAAGGTAACATGGCCAAGTCACAAGGCTGGTAGGTGGAGCGGCTGTGACTCCAACCCCGACAGTCTGGCTCCCACACCTTCACCACTACGCTCTAAGTAAGAGACGAGGCAGGTCTAATGAATGTGTTGTGTGAATACACAAATGATGCAAGTTATCTTCAAAGTCAATTCATGAGGACAAAACTCTAGAAAGTCAGCAACAGCTCAGCAGATTTTAGGTAAAGAATTTGTTTTCTGTCCCACTTCCTTGTATCTTTCCCCACTTTATTGGAAATTTGAGCATACACAGGACCACTTTAGAGCTCCCCCAGGAAGCAAGATGGATGGAAATCTCAGAAATCTCATTAGAAAGTATCATCGCTGAGTCTCTGCTCCATCAGCCTAAAAAACAGTGAGCAGGGCCTTGACCATGGCCATAAACTACTATGATCTGTTCTGAACTCTCAACAATTCTGACACCAAATGTGTGGGTTATCTATACCAAGCAATTCTTCAATTGGGTGTCCTACAGTTTAATTCAATCATGACACCAACTACCCCACAGACTCCACAGGTAAAGGCTCAGTCCCAAAAGACTGTCCCCACTTCAGACCTCAATTGCAAGTGGTGAGTCCCCAGGTTACCCACACTTCTGCCTGACTTGGCTATAAATCAGAAGTTCCCACGACCCACTCCTCAAGTTCAACAGTTTGCTATAACAGCTCACAGAATTCAAGGAAACACATGACTTACTATTACTGGTTTATTATGAAGGATACGAATGAACAGCCAGAAGAGATATACAGGACCAGGTCCAGAAGGGTCCCAAGTACGGAAGCTTCTGTTCCTGTGGAGGTGCAGTGCGTCACCCTCCCAGCACGTGGATGTGCTCACCAACCTAGAAGCTCTCCAAACCCTGCTGTTTATGGTATCATGAAGGTCCCTTTATGAAGGCACGGTTGATCAAATCACTGGTTATTGGTGATTAACTCAACCTGCAGCCCCTCTTCCCTTCCCAGAGGTCAGAGGGGTGGGGCTCAAAAGTTCCAACCCTCTGATCATGTGGTTGGTTCCTCTGGCAACCAGCGCCCCTCCAGAAGCTATTTAGGGGTCCACCAAGAGTCATCTCTAGCATAAACTCAGGTACGGTTGAAAGGAGCTTATTTTGAATAACAAAAGACAGTATCAACCATATCTCTCAGGAAATTCCAAGGGTTTTAGGAAGCTCTTGCGCTGGGAACCTGGATGAAAACCAAAATATTTTTCTTATTATACCACAACATCGTGCTGTGAGAACCTGCACTTTCATATTTAATGTCAAAGAACACAACGGATGGGTGTTTCTAACTTAAACCTTCCCGGGCATCCAGGAGGGGTCCACATTCCTACCCAGGAGTCGAGGGCAGCTGTGTACAGCTTCCACACTCAAACTGGCCAGGCTCCCACACAGGCCAGAACTCTGGAGCAGTCTGTCCTGTTTCTAAGAATGTAAATCGGTATAATTTTTTTCCCTTGGGGGAACTGGAAGAATGAATTGGAATTAACACACTGAAATTTGAGGTGTGCATATTGTTTTAGTTGAATCCAGCAATTTCCCTTCTAGGAATCTGTGCCTCAGATACTCACCCCAGTGCACACTGAGAGACGGACGGCGCCCACGCTTGCCGCACTGCTGTGACCGGAAGAGCTGGGGACAGCATAGATGCCCGATCTGGGAGCCTCGATTCCAGGGCAGGTACGGCCACCGTAATAAAGCGTGAGGCAGCTGTGTCACCATGCAGATTGCCCAGCTGGCACCCAGGGAACGTGCAGAGCTCACACCGACTGAGTGCTTATGTGTAGCAGGCACAATGCTTTCCACACACTCACCCACTGCATCCTCATGACAAGCCCGTGAGGGAGGGCTGACTGAGGGACCGTACTCAGTTCAAAGCCCATGCAACCGAGTCCAGAGAGGCTGAGTAACTTGCCTTGGGTTGCTCAGCTACAGAGCAGGGCACTGGGATTTGAAGCCGGGCGATCTGGCTTCCTAGCTCATACTCTCATTCCATGCTGCCACTTGAGAAGGGAAAGCGGCCAGCTGTGGGATAGTTTGTATTGCATGACCCCATTTGGTTTAAATAAAGGGGGGCAGATTTTGTTAGTGTGAGTGTGTACATAAATTCTATAAAATGTACAAGAAATGGTCTAGGAAGACATCCATCAAACTGCTAACAGTGGTTACTTCTAAGGAGTAAAGTGGGATGCAGACAAAGGAAAACTTAAAAAAACAAAAACAAAAACACAACTCCTCCATGTCTGTGTATGAATTTTCACAAGCATGTAAGTTCCAGGTCCTCTTCCGGACCCCTGTGAGGCCCTGCCTGGGATCTAAACCCTGGAGAGAAGCCCTGTCAACAGGTTTTCCGTGTCTTCTTCCAGACCTTTCTCTGTAAATCTACAAGGAAATGCTCACAACTGCAGAGGGGAGGGGCGCCTCAGGCTAGGGGAAGTGGGGTGTGGGGGAAGGCTGGGGACCGAGCGAAAGACCTGCCGCACCGCCCCCTGGGTTGAGCACCAGTCCCCACACCAACCTTGCCCCTAGGGCCATGGAGGACGAAAAATACGCGTCTTTCCAAGCGGAGATTCCTCTGCGGCCTGGCAAGATGCTCACACCCAGACCCACGGATGGAAGGGGCATCCCACCTCATGCTCACGTGCTCCTCAGCAAAACGGAAGCCGTACTTTTATCCCAAATGCCTAAACTGCAGTAAATGCTTATATAGAAAGATAATTTTTTTAAAAAATAAAAGGGTTAATATCTTCATAGTTGCTTTTCTTACTTATTACCAGATCTTGGAGATGTTTCCTGATAGGATAGCTATAGCACAGTGGTTAAAAGCAAAGACCACTTGGTTTAATTCCCACCTCTGCCACTTAGTTAGACCTTGGGCAGGTGACTTAGCCTCCTTACACCTCAGTTTTCCCATCTGTAAAATGGAGATAATGAGGCTTAACTCTTAGGGATGTTATGAGTGAACGAACGTAGAGACTTAGAATATCCCTGGCACAAAGTGACATGTAAGTATTAGCTATAATCATTTTTACTTATGCTGTAGTAGTAGCAGTAGTAGCAGTAATAGCAGCAGCAGCAGTAGTAGTAGTAGTAATAATAATAATGATGATAATAATAATAATAATAATAATAATAATAATAATAATAATAATAATAATAATAATAATAATAATAATAAAACCTTAAGCAAACAAAAAGGACGAAACATGGCCTGGGAATGAACCCTGGTTCTTCTGGGCTCAGGAGCCAGGCAGCCTGTGGTGGGCCACCTTGAACAAGAGGAGGGGTCAGCCCCTCCTTCCTGGTGGCCCCAGAGCCAGGGCCAGGGGAAGTACCCACTTTCGAGTCCCTGTGGGGTCGGGTGGGTTAGGCAAGGGTGTCACTACCTCCTGTGAAGCACATGTGGAGTGAGCATCTTGTTCCAATTCTGGGCAGTCCCACTCAGTTCAAATGAGACTTTGAACTTCAAAATTAAAAAAGGATACTTCCTGGAGCATGGCACAGGCGCCAGGCCCACCCAGGAGCTGCAGCCATGCTTGGGGAGTAAGGATAAAGTGGCAGAGTGGGGCTGGGGGCCTCTGTGGTCAGGGGACCCCCTTCTAGGGAGACCTAATCAGGGGCACAACCACGGCTCCAGGCAGCCAGGCAGCCAGGCAGCCAGACAGCCCTTGAGGATCTCCTGGCTCTAGCCAGGCCCAGAGTCAAGCCACATGTGCTGGCGTGGCCGTGCCATTTATTTCGATACTGAAGGTTTTCAGTAAATGGCTGCAGCCTTGAACCCAGAGTGTTCCCACCATCACTGTGTGGGGCAGCACTGGGCCCCACCAGGGCTTCAAAGATCCAGCTTCTGAGTCTACTGTCACAGCTGCTGCTGTCCAGGTCAGACGGGTGGTTAAACATTTAGTACGTCCCCCTATAGGGCTCACTCCCGTGGCTGGGCCAAGCTGCCTTTAGAAGATGGTGTCCTGTCAGCATGGAGCCTGACTTGCTAACTAATCCCAGCTAATTGCCACTGAAACCTGCTAAGATCACATCTGTTGGGCCTGGAGATTAAATCAATATTTGACAGTCTTGATTAAACAGAGCCAGGGAATCCTTGTCAAAGAACATCTGCTAAAGCCCTGTTCTTTCCATCCTGCTCTTGGGGGTCCAGGCCGGAGGCGTCTCGGGTGCTGCTTGTCCTCACCTGAGGACAGCCCCGGGGTGGGGTGAGGGGGGCAGTGGAGCCCGTGAGGAAAACCGTGGCCAAGAAGGCTCCCGTGGTGGAGGGGAGGTGGGGAGCAGGACACACAGAGCTGGGCCTTGTTACCCTGGATGGTGCCTAGCTGCCAGCAGGAATCACCCTAACAGAGCGCCAGGCCCCCTGCAAAGCTCTTAGGACAAAACACTGAACTTAAGCTTCCTAATGATATTCAGAGACAGTGTTCTCATCACCTCCATTTCAAAATGGGGAAACCAAGGCTCCGATACAATACTTGCCCAAAGTTGGAGGAGTAGGGGTCTGAACCTGGCTGTCCTGTGACCACTCACGGGGTCACTGCATATAAGAGGACAAGCTGTCAAGCTTATGGAGCCTGTAGCCCAGGCTGGAGGCTCCAATGGTCCAGTTCCCTAAGCTACACGTTAACAACGGCAGCCCCGCTAAGAAGCGCTGGCCTCCCACCTGGCCCTACTCCACCAGTGCAGCACCCCGGGGGAGGGCCCTGCTCTTCTCTCCACTTTACAGAAAGGAACACTGAGGCTCAGAGCGGCAAGTTACGTGCTTAAGATCACCTGGTCAGGTAAAAGGCAGAGCTTGGGCTTGAACCCAGGTGGGTGACCCTATGGCCACTGTCACTATTGTCACCTCTAAAAAAGGAGGGATAGAGCTGTGAACACGGTGGGTGCTTGATAAATGTAGGCCCTCTGTCCTGGGATGACTTTAAGGCAGAAATTAGGCTCATGCCCTGGAGTCAGATTGCCTGGGATCAAATCCTGGCCCCGGCATGGACCAGAGAGGAGAGCAGCCCTCCCCCCCCCCCCACTGTGGGACTGTAGGAGGAGCCTGAGATGAGCCCCACGAGGACCTCCCCCCACAGCAATGACACGTAATCAGCACTCCAACATCCTCATCCAGGGCTTAAAAACAGTACTAATAATGAAGACAAAGCAGCTGCACTCTTAGTGCCTTCATGGCAAGAGGGGTGGTCAGACACCTAAATGCCTGCAGCCACTACTGAGAGCTCTGTCCCCAGACACACGGCGAATTGGGAGAGTCCTCCAGAAGTATTTCCTGAGTCCATAAAAACACCCCAAAAAACAAAACCAACCAGGCAACCAGTCAGCTACCCAGCCAGAAAACCAATGAGCCAGCCAACCACGTAACCAACTAACCAAGCAGCAAGTTAACCAGACAACTGGTCTCATGTTTCTGTGTCCCTGTCCCTATCTGTTACATTTCTGTCCCCTGTTTCTGTGTCTCTGCTCTACCTCTCTGTGTCCCTGTTTCCACTGCTCCATGTCATCCCTTGTCCTCATCCCTGTCTCTCACACATGTGCACATGCAGATGGCCACGCCACAACTCTGCACATTTCAGGACCCTGAGTCACAATTCCATGTTAACCTACTACTAAGGATGCATCCCAGGCCGGCAGCTTGGTCTCTGTCAATTCCCTTCCAGATTCCAAGTTCCCACCATCTACAGGCCAAGACCATATATATATCCAGTCTTACCCTGCCCTTGAAGTGCAATCTTATAAGGAAACAGGCTGCTTTAATTAGAGAACAAACTCAGAAACCAGGAAGAAGTAATTTAGGAGAATGGCATACTCTCTTAACAACAAAAAGTACTAAAAAAAAAAAAAATCCCAGCTACCTACTTTATATCTATATTATAGCCACCTAGGTCAACAGAGCTAAGATCTGGAAGGCTGACCTCCAGCTGTAAGCAGTCACCCCAGGGAGGGGAGTGGCGGTATGTGTATACTTGTCATCATCTTGTCCTAGACCTTGAAGTTCCCAAACTTCTCAAAGTCATGCACCCCCACTGACACACCGGCAGAGCACCTGTACTATTATTTACTTAGCAGACCACCTGTACTATTATTTACTTAAGATGATCCTTTCAACTCACTTATTAAAGCCTTAAAAACATCAGTGTTAAAGTCATTTTTTCCCCTAATGCTCATCAAACAAAAGGCACAAATAAGAAAATTTGTAAAACTTGTCGGTACATCAGTGAAAACGAGCTTTAATAGCAGAAATGCGCTAACATCAAAGCCAGGACTATCTCGCAGACATGATCCTGAGCAAAAAAAAACCAGACACAGAACAACATATATGGGTTATGATTCCCTTTATATGAAGTTCAAAAACAGGCAAAATGGAACCATGTTATGCAGAGCTGCTCACATAGATGACCCAGCTTCCAAAGCAAGAAATGGTGACCATGGAAGTCCCGAGAGGAATGGCTTCTGGGAGAGGGAGAGGGTTCTGACAGGGAAGGGACACAGAGGCTCCTCGGAGGCTGGCAAAATTCTTTCTTGATCTGGGGGTTAGAGGAGTGCTTGCTTTATAATTGTTCACCGAACCGTACATTTACATCTTACGTACTTCTCAGTGTGTATGTTTTCCAACATCAAAGTTTTTAAGATCTTTTGCATTGTATGAATTTTTTCTAAACAATGAGATGCTACTGTTGGATTACATATGTAAGTTTTAAAAATAGGTAAATATATTTCAAAGTCTTAGCTATTTGACTTTTGCAGACCCTCTTTGAAGACTTGAGGATCAGTTTCATGCCTTTGTGTGTTGTGCGTACAAACACACACAGTTACCCCAGTCACTCTCACTCTCCTGGCTCACTTTCTCTCCTATAAAAGGCTTCCACTTCCCAGAACCGGCAGGGCCACTTCACCTGCAGAACACAAACATCCTGGGGGAATGTGCACTTCCTCACAGCCCCGCCCCAGGGAGGCAGGAGGCAGAGAGAGCAAGGCTACCTCACAGCAGTTTTGGGACAACTCATCAAGTGACAGATGGGGACAGAGTGGGAGGGTCTAGTGCCCACCTGAGAAATACAGGAGGGCTTCCAGGGGGTGGGGGCTCTGGGGCCAGGCTACTGTTGGGAGTGAGCATCCCAGCCCCGTCCCTGTGGTGATATCACAGTGAGCTCTAGAAGGGCTCTTGACCCCAGACTGGGTGCAAAGCCTCCTCTTGGGCCCACAGACCAGCTGACAGGTGGCGAAGGCCTGCAGCTCTGTTTGAACAACACTGTAATCAAACATCCTTCCCCAGGACTGCACTCAGGCCAAGGCCAAGGCCAAGGCAGAGGAAAACAGGCTGGAAGGGGACACTGGGCCCTCAGGCAACTAGGGCAGGGGCTCTCCAGGAGATCAAATGAACCCAGGATGCTAGGAAATCAGCCACTCACCTCCAGGACAACAAACTTTTTTTTTTTAAATGATCCTAGTTGATGGAATCTTCCTAGAGGCAATCTGGCAACAGCTTTTAAAAATGTTCTTACCCTCTGAACCAGTGATGCTACTTCAAAGAAGTAATTAGAGATGAAGAAAAAAAAAAAATTCACGGCATTGGTTGTAAAGCAAAAAAAAAAAAGGACCAACCTCAATATCCAACAACAGGAGAATGGTTAAATGAATTAGTGCATATCCTTATGACTTCTGACATTTATATACATATAAACGTCATAGAAACAAGATTGGAAAAAATATTCTGAAAAGTTAATTGGGGTTAGGTTTTGGTGCTGGGCCTACCAGTGATTTTTGAAAACGTGCTGTTTATGCCTTCCTATATTTTCCCAAATTACCTTCCTTTAATGAACCTGTTTTCAAAATCAGGGGAACAAAGCAGTAAGTTTTCACTCATTTAACTGATTTCCATTCACTAGATGAATGCTTCCTGAGATCTCACTCTGTAATAAAAGCACTGAAGGAGGGAGACCTCTCTCTGCCTTTGGCTGGAGGGGGACACGCACATGGATTTAGTGCATTTACCAAATATCCATGTCAGTATAAGCGAGACGAAAGAAAGGCTAAACTGGTGGAGAACAGGAAAAGGGTGCTGCAGAGTGGGTGGTCCAGGAGGGCTTCGTGGAAAAGGTGGTGGTTAAGCCCTGAAGAAAGTGAAGTTAACCAGGAAAGGGGTAGAAGTAGATGAAGGACCAAATGGACAGCAGGTGCAAAGACCCCGGAGTGTTCAGGAGTCGGGAGATGACCTCCACTGGAGTTTTAGGAGGCAGTGACCCAGTCTGGCTGCCATGTAGGCAATGAGCCCGATAAGCCGCAGAGTCAGTCCCATTAGGAGTCAGGGCAGCTGTCCCCGCCGGGGGCAGGAGTGGCCTGGCCCGGAACAGGGGTGGTGCTGACGTAGAGAGGGGGACGGACTGCTTCCTCACAGGAAGATGAGGTCAGGGCATTCAATCCTAAACTGAGTACCAGGTGGGTCCAGGCCAGATCTGGTCACAGAGAGGTGGGTCACTACTCCTGCTCCCGCCCCCACACTGTTCAGAAAAGAAGGGGACAGAAATGAACAGATGAGTCATTTCAGAGAAGATGTCTGGGCTGACAGTCAGCTGGGAGGGCTGGGTTCAGCTTTAAGAAATCTGACAGTTCTCGGAACAGAAGCCAGCTAGCCCCAGCCCTCTTGTGGGGTGGGATGCATTTAAAAAATCCTTCCCAGCCACGTTTTCACAGTGCTGCTCAGGACACTCTAAGGCGAGGAGCGTCGCTCCCAAAGGGCAGGTAAGGAAACAGCACAAAGTGGTGGTGCTTCCTGATCACAAGAACAAGAACTCAGGCCCTCGGGTGTGAGAACACTGTGACCCTTCACCAGGGCCTGCTTCCAGGCTGGGCACCAGGCTGAATGCTTCGGATTCGTGGCTGCACAGACTCCACTGAGGGCTGCCGAACCCAAACCTGCTCTCCTTCTCTTCCTTGAGAGGCCCGAATTTGTTTGGAGCAGCAGGATGCCCATCCAAGAAGCTTGCTTTCTCAGGTTCCCTTGCAGCTACGGCTAAATGTTTGTCCCATTCTGGTCAACGAGAGTTAAGAGGAAGTCTGCTGGGGGTGGGGGAAGGGGCCTTCTGGCAAAGCTATTGCTTTCCAGTAAAAGGAGCACACCCCTCCCATCCTTCTCCTTCCTGGAATGTGGATACCTATCTGGAGGAGTGGCAGCCATCTTGCGACTGTGAGGCTGAAAGCCACATGCTGAGGATGGCAGCACAAGGAGTCAGGAGCCCTCTCTCCCAGTCAACGGCCTGCCCCAGTCTACCTACACTCTCTTTCCTTCCCATGTGCAAGAAAGAATATGTTGCCTTATTTAAGCTGCTGCCCACTGGTTTTCTGTTACTTGTAGCGGAGCGCAATGTTGACTGATAGAGGTCCTACCCAGATCCTCATTTTACAGATAAGGAAATCAAAGCTAGAGGAGGTCACTAGCCCAAGGTCACATGGAGTCAGGAAGAGATAAGGCTGGAATGTGAGCCTGTATTCCTAACAACTTTATAGTAGCATCTTGATTCTTAGTGAAGAGTACTGGCTTTGGAGAAAATGTAGCTTCAACTCGCTTCTCCATTCAGTGGTTTGCCTGTCCATCCCTAGACCAGAAGCATGAGCTCCCTCTGCTCTGCTCACTCCCAAACCTAGAATAGCACTGGGCTGGTAGCAGGTGCTCAACCACCCCCTGCCCCCCACCCCACCAAAGGAGCAATGACCAAATACATGGGAAGGTGAAGTGACTCTTCTGGACAATGGGAACGTCACCACTGGCTTCACAGGAGGCTGCAAGGGTTCAGTGACGGATGAACAGAAAGCCCCGGGCATGGTGTCCAGTAAGTGCCCATCATTGGTTCCATTATTATCATCCCGGAGGCTGTGGATCTCCTCTTCTAAAGACCTCTCCTTGTGACCAAAAAGGTTTACCATCTCTAGACAATTCTTTTTTAAAACTTGGTTTCAAAGATGATTTCTCTATACAAACCAACTGTAATTCACAGACCGAACAATCCCAGGATTCCCAACTAATTCCCAACCGCCCTGTGATCAGAGAAGCCTCATCTCCCTCTTGGCCTTGGCCTCGCGTTCTGCCTGCAGTAACTGCCATGCTCTTTGTGCACCAGTCTTTCCTTTTCCTTAGGCCTACTTCCCAAGCCACCTCCTGGGTGAGGCCTTCCCTGATTTCCCCAGCCCTTCTGGCTCTCCAAGGAGCCACTGGGGCCCTCCCTGTCCGGCCTACCCGCTGCCTGATGTGGTGTCTGGAAAGGCCGTCTACCTGGCGTCCCTGTTAGGTGCTGCATGTACATGCTTCAGCCCCCTCACAGGACCGGCTCCCGTGGCCAGGGGCCACCCCAACTCTCCTGTCTCCCTGGAAGTGCTGGCACCTGGAAGAGATGCTCAGATGTCCATCTGATGAACGGGAGAGTAAATAATCACATTGCCTAACATTTCTACAGGGCCTATTATGTACCTGTCATTGTTCTAAGCACTTTATGTGTATTTAGTATTAGTTCATTTGATCCACACAACAATTATGAACCCCATTTCACACACAAGGAAACTGAGGCACAGAATGAAGTAACTTGAACCAGTGCACTGCTGGTAAATGATAAAGCTGGGTTCAAGCCTGCAGACTGACTCCAGATTGCATGCTCTTAACCTCTAGGTTCTCTTCCCTTGTTCCATGAATAAATGTACAAATGTCCATGGCATGAAGAGAGCCACCTGGGGCCAGGCTTGAGTGGAAGACAAAGCTCCCTTTTTTTCCCCTAAGCCAGAACAAACATTCTCAACTGGCCTCCCCACATTCCAACCCCTTTCTCCTTTGCTAACCTGCCAATATGAAGACAGAAAAAGCCAGACTCACTTTTCCAGCTGAAAAACCTGCTGAAAGGCAGGGGAGCTTCCTGATAAAAGAGCAGTACACCATGGTCCTAGCTGGCTCCCTGCTTCCTGCCTCATGGCTGTGAGAGAATATGTTACCTGGAGCCACAGCAACCATCTTGCAACCAAGAGGAAAAGCCGAGATGATTTCAGGAGCACACACTTGGGGCCCTGATGTGTGGAGCTGTTGAATCAACCCCAGAACTGCATTTTTTTCCTGGACTTCTAGCTAAATAAGCCACTGTAAGTTGAGCTTCGGTTACTTATATTTCAGGTTGAGATATAAAATATTTAGAAACCAGTACAGTGCAGGCAACAGGCAATCAGAATGGATGGCAGCTGGTGAACATCAGCCTTGCTCGTATCCAATTACTTGAATGTGACCCCCTCAGGGCTAGGAGCAACGCCAGTGCTGTTCACTGCTGTCTCTCCACACCAGCACGGGGCCTGGCACCGCAGGCACACGGGCAACACTTGCTGAACGATCCCCTTGGTGACTGATGTCCTCAGAGACAGCATACAGGCAATACAGCCTGAGTGCCAGCTATACCAGCTCCCAGCTCCGAACCAGGTCGCTTCATCTCTCCGAGCTTCCGTTTTCTTATCTGGGAGAGTCCACCTCGCAAAGTTCTGGAGGATACAGCAGTAACCACATGTGCAGGGCATGTAGCACAGGACCTGGTGTAATGCCAGGGATGTGTGTTAGCTGCCATCGCCATCAGCCTCTTTCACCCTGTTTTCCTTGCCTATCAAATGGCTACCATGATCTGCCTCTACTTTAATGAGATAAAATCAGACACAGTACAATATAAAGCATCTTGCAAGCAAATGTTAAGTCTTCTCATTGATTTAGTGCAGTGGAGCAGTTAAGAGCATGGATCTGAATCCCTGCTCTGCTGTGTGACCTTGGGCAAGTCACTTAACCTCTCTGTGCCTCAGCTACCTCATCTATAAAATGGAAATAACAAAGGGACCTCCCTCACAGGGTTGATGTGAAGATTAAGGGAGTTAACATATAAAGCTCTTACAGCAGGGCCTGACCAGGTAACCACCAGGAAGTGTTAGCTGCTGGAGTCCTAACCCCCAGTACCTCAGGGTGTGACTGTATTTGGAGATAAGGCCAAAGGGGTCACTACACACAGAGACACCAAGGCACACGTGCACCCAGGGATGACCACGTGCAGCAGCAGCAACAGGACGGCCACCTGCAAGCCAAGGAGAGAGGCCCTGGAGGAAACCAACTCTGCTAGCACCTTGATCTTGGACTTCCAGCCCCTAGAGCTGGAAAAAAACTTCTGTTTAAACCACCCAGTCTGTGGTTTTATGTTATAGCAGCAAGAGCAAACTAATACAACTTGGTCACAGAGCCAGCTGGTGTTGGAAACAGGATTTGAGCCTTGACTGGGGGTTCCAGAGTCCACACCCTTAACAACACAGTCGACACAGCAAATGGTTTATGATAGGTGTTTTAACCCCAGAAAGTGAGACTGGGGATGGGGTGAGGGAAAGGAGGAGTGAGACTTCAAATTTTTACTTTCTATGCTCTCGTGATGTTTTACAAAATTTTTCAATTAATATATCACATTTTTAAAAATTAAAAATAAAACCACATACGTGGAAATGAACATATACCACCCAACCCAAACACAGGGGAAAGGAGTTGAGCTAGACCTGATTTGTCTTTTACAAGTTTCACTATATTGTCTCTCTGCTTTCTAAGGAGCCATCAGAAAGAAGCCAGAAATGCCTGCACCAGCACATATTCTGATGTGAATGCAAAGAAGAGACAATAAAAATATTTGCGTTTTTACAAACTTTAAAACACCCAATAAATGATGACGTTAGTGATAATATTTGCTGATATTTCCCTATCATATATATGCTAGATACTGTCCTAAGCATGTTATTATTTATGTATTTATTTATATCATCTCATTAATTCCTCAAAATATTTTAGGATATAGATCTGATTACCACTCCCATTTTCTGTTTAAGGAAATTCTGAGGCTGAGAGAGGTTAAGTAACTTGCCAGGTTAAAGGGGAGGGCAAAGACTCGAACCCAGGCCACCAGGCTCCGGAATTTGCCTCTCATGACTGTGCCCCCGCTGCCTCACTTCATCTCTGAACAGGCCGCTCACAGAAACGGAAGCCTGACTCAAGGTAACAGGTGCAGGAAGAGGTATGAAGAGGCATCTAGACAGACTAGTAATCAGAGTGTTAGAGCCAGTGACCCCACTTTGTCGATGTGATGCAAATCAGGAAGCAGGGTAGTAACAGCCAGCAGTGATGAGCCAGTGGGAAAGCTGGACCCTCCCACACTCTGAGGGAGCGTCGGCCAGAGCAGCCTCCCAGAGAGCACGCTCATCATCCCCAAAGCAAGAGACAATGCTGGTCTCCAGCCACAATGTGATCCCGGATGTAAACCCCAGGGGTTCAGAACGACACAGGTATGTGGATGCTCGCTGAAGCGTCGTCTTTGCTGGTGTGGAGCTAGGGGTGACCTGAATACCAGGGGACTAGAAATGTGAGGAGTGGCAGGTGCACATCACATACAACTGTTCGGCAGGCAGACATTCATGCATTGGAGCACACACAGCAACATATGCGGTTAGGGCTCAAAAATAGTGTTCAGTGAAAATTGGAAGAAAAAGGAAGATGAGATAGGGAGCCCAAAACCATTTCTGGAAGCGGACTCTCTCCTCAAACCTCAGTACAGATACTGTAATACATATGTACCTAGCTACAGACACACCACAAACGCCTCAGAATTGGAGAGAGGGTAGAAGGAGGGCTAGGGATGAAGAAGGAAAAACTAACGGCAAAACCTACTCAGCACTGCGGGAGGCAACACATACACTGTTTCCACCAACAGGCAAGTGATCTACGGGAGCCAGACTCCACCTGTCCCCCATGTGTGGGGTTCTGGGGAGGCAGAAGAAGAGGCAGAAGGCAGAAACGACACAAACCAACACACTTCTTAAAAGAAAACCACGCTTCTTATTCTCAAATGCCACAATCTGCTGGGCCTGACACAATTTGTTAACTTAGTGAGCCTTGGTCAGGGACCCAGGCTGGAGGTCTTTCTCAGCTGTGGCAGGCATCTGACTGTCTACTCAAAACCTGCTCCTCTTCCCCTGGAAGATGGACCCCAAATGGTCAAAGGCAATCTGGGTGTGGCATTCCTCTGCTGATGTGACTGGCCTGCTGAGGGGGAACATGATCAAGGCTAGACCAATCGCAGACTAAAGGGAAGTATTTATAACCCATGAGGGAGTGCGCTGGTTTTTCCTCTCTCTCCTGATGTCTGTGGACAAGAAAGCAAGCGGCCTTGACTGTCACTGGCAGCCATCTTGGGACCAAGAGGCACTATGTATCTACAGAGAGAAAGACTGTAGGGTGAAGTGCACACTGAGAACCTGAGTCCTTGACGGCAGACATTTGAGTGGCTGATCCCACCCTGCCTGACGCCCACCCACTTCTAGACTTCTGAGACATATTAAATGTCTTTACCGTTTTGCCAGATGATGTCGGGGGTCTTGTTACTTGCAGCTAAAAGCATCCTAACTGAGAGCCACAAACCAGGCAGCCATTTTTTGGTTGTTAAACAAAGGGAAATCCCTGCAAGAGGGAAAAGTGGCATCTGAGACACCGAGAGGAAAGACGATGAATCCCAACGTGCGAAGAGTGTTTACAAATCTGAAGTTGCAGGTCCCCTGCCTGTCCAGACAACACCACAAACGTGATGCTGCAGGAACAGGCAATTGCACTGTCCAGCGTGCGCAAGGGCTGCGGAAACCTTCCGCAGTGGGTAACTTCGTCTCCTCCTTCTTCACAAGAGCTGAGCTGTAGACAGTTTCCTATGTTCTCTTTCTCCTGATAACGGTAGGGGGTTAATCCCCAGCTAGCTGGAGGTGAGCATGAGAGACAGGACAAGAAAGCCCAGCCCGGCTCTCCTGCAGCGCCTCTGTTCCCCAATCAAAGGTTGGACTTCCAGATCTGGGGACCCGGAGATCTGACTACAGCTCAGCTCTATGAAATGGCACATGGCCCGAAGACCTCAGTGAGGAGACCCCACCGGCAGTGATGTACCATCACTCCATCAGAATCAAGGGAAAGGCCCGAGTACGACGAAGGGGAAGTCAAAGAGACCTGCCCTCTGGAGCCAGCCTGCCCTGGTGCCAATTCCTGCTCTGCCACGAGGCAGCTCTGTGACCCCGGACCAGTGATTTCAACCTGAGCTGCCTTGCCTATAAACTAAGAACAGAAGCACCCATCTTGCACAGTTGTTGTGTGGTAAAATGAATTAACACACGTAAAGTGCTTAGCATAGAGCCTGGCACAGAGAAAAGCTCAATAAATGTGACCTATTATTATCATTATGATTTGATGTATCTATCGATCTAATTATTGAAGTGTAATTACATACAGTAAAATATACCTGTTTGAGTGTCCAGTTTGATGAATTTTGACACGTGTCTACACCTGTATAACCTACACCCCAAAGAAGACACAGAGGCCAGCTGATAACACATATTAACCGAGTGCCTCGTTCCAGGAGTATTCCCTGACCCTCTCCTTCAGAGGCTGGTCTGCTACAGAACCTAACTGGTTCTCCAGCCAGTTCGCTTTTCTCCATATTCAGGTCCCCTCACCGTAGCCCTCCTCTGTCTCTGACCCCAATCTCAGTGCGGCAGCCAGAGTTATCACTTAAAAGTGTAGATCTGGTCAGGTCCCTCTCCTGCCTGAAACCCCTCTGACGCTGACCTCAGGGTAAACTCTAAACTCCTACGGTGGCCTGTGAGGCCGTGTGCTCTGCCTGCCCACCTGCCCCGCCTCTCCACGCAGCACCACCCTCTACTTCCCCCTTCTCTCCTCCAGTCTCACTGCCAATTTTCATTAATAGCCATTTTTATTGAGATAATTGGAGGCTCACATACACTTGTAAGATACTACATACAGAGAGACACTATATACATTTTACCCAGTCTGGCAAATGGTAACATTTTACAAAAATGAGGAACAATACTATAATCAAGATACGGATATTGACACAATCTACGGATTTTATTCAGATTTCCTATACCCGGGTGCGTGTGTGTATTCAGTTCTACACAGTTTCATTGCATGTGTATGTTTGTGTGTCCACCATTACAATCAAGATATAGGGGGAAGGGTATAGCTCAAGTGGTAGAGTGCATACTCAGCACCCAAGAGGTCAGGGGTTCAACCCCCAGTACCTCCTCCAAGCGGAAATCAATGAAGAAACCTAATTACCTCCCCCTCATAAAACAAACAATACAAGCCAAAAACAGTGCTTTAATTTGGTCCACAACCAAGATACGAACACTTCTATTACCACAAAGATCCCTAATGTCACCTTTTATAACCACACCCACTCCCCCATAAGCCCCTGTCCCCTGACAACCACCAACACGTTCTCCATTTGTATGATTTTGCCATAAATGAAACCATCCTGTATGTAACCATTCGGGACCGGCCTTTTTCACTCAGCACAATTTCCTTAAGTTCATCCAAGTTGGCGCGTGTATCAGTAGTTTGTTCCCTTTGATTGCTGATGAGTATATCATGGCATGGATGTACCACAATTTAACCATTCACCTGCTGAAGGACAGACATCTCGGCTATTTTCCAGCTTGGGACTATAATGAATAAGCTGCTGTGAACAACTGTGTATAGGTTGTTGTGTGCACACTGGTCTTACTTCTCCGGGATAAGTGTCCAAGAGCGCAAGACTGGGGTCATACGAGAGTTGCACACTTAGTTTTTAAGAAATCACTGATTTGTTTTCCAGAGTGGCTGTACCACTTGACACCCCCACCAGCAAAGTATGAGAGATCCAGTTTCTCCACATACTTGTCACTGGCAACTTGGGATCATTCACTCAACAGATACTCACTGAGCAGCTCCTGTGTGCCAGGTACTGTTCCAGAGGTTGGGTTTACACTAACAAACAAGACACATAATTCGTATTATCAAACAGGAGCTTGCCTACTAAAGGGTGTAGATAGGCAACATACACGTCAACAAACTGAGTATGAGTAAGCACTAAGAAGAAAATAAACAGGGTGATGTGATAAGGAGAGTGGGCAGGCAGGAGGTACAGCACAGTGATTAAGAAGCCAAACAGCCTGGGTTCAAATCCTGACTCCGCCACTTCCCAGCTGTGGGGCTTAGGCAAGTGACCTGACTTCTCTGTGCCCTGGTTCCCTCATCTGCTCCCTATGAGAGTTGTTGGGAAGACTGAGCAAGATCCTAGCAGCAAGGACCAGGCCTGGATGGGGAACCCAACTGTTTAAAAGGCTCTGTAAGACCCTCTCTATTACGCAGGCAGCACTGTTGAGAAGTCACAGTTAGAAGTTCTGTGGGTTTCCTGAGACAGGATGCACCCAAGTGATCAGAAGAGAGGCCTCCCTGTTCCCCATGGGGTCAGAGCCCCCCTCTGGGAGCTCTGGGGATGAGTGGCCATGGGCACGATGGAAGAAGGGCCAGCAAGGCCCTCCACTTACCCAGCAAACGACAGAGGCCACCCCAGAAGGGGAGACACCAGGGCAGGAATGCAGGTGTTGCTCAGGGAACCTGGGCCTCTCCACACCCTGGGAATCTGATACCATCCGGTCTGGAGGACTCATCTGGGCCCTCGCTGAGGGGCTGGGGCACAGGGCTGCCCAGAACTCTTGGCCCACGAAACAGCCATTTCCTGTGCAGAGCTGAGGAGACAAAGGTAATTGGGAAATTCCCCTCCCTACCCAGTCCCACCTCTCTCCAGGGCTGGCCACAACGGGGAACTGAGAGAAGCATATTGGTTGGCATCTTACAAAAAAAATATAGGGAAACGGGTGGGGGTGGGGCCACTGGCAGCTCTGGTCCCGGGAGGAAACGAGGCCACCTTTGTCGGGAGCCAGCTGGGGTCCCTTCTCTGAGAAGAAGGGATCGTGAGTCAGCGAGGCCCTGAGCCTTTCAGAGAAGGAGGCAGTGCTGCGGTGACCTGTTTTGCAGGCCTCCCAGTGGCCTGGGATGCATTAGCCAGGTGCTTCTTTCCTAAGGACTGATGAGTCTGGAACCAGGGCAGCTTCTCCTTACGTAAAGCTCCTTTCAGCCCTGCAGACTGAGTGGACAGAGGACAGCAGAGCACTTCAAGGTGCCACATTGTGGGGGTGGGCTGGAGTCTCCGACCTTGACCCTGGCTTGCACCCAATGGCACAAACTGTCCTGGGGAAGGAAGGGAGTCAGGACACCAAGTCTTGAAAGTGCACAGAGGAGTTAAAAAAAACAAACCAAACCAACAGTATCACTGCTCTCCTTAAAACCCTTCCATGGCTCTTGGGGGCCATGGGAAGAAAGTCCAGGTCTTTACAGACAGCTCCCCTAGTCCAGTGTGACCTGGGGTGTGACCTTTCCCCCCATCACTCTGCTCAGGGCACCCCAGCCTCTGTTCCTTCAACACATCTCAGGGCCTTTGCATAGGTGATTCTTTCTGCCCCAAACACCCAGCCGCCCCTGAGCAAGTTTCTACTCATCTTTCAAGCCTAGTTTTATAGGTCACTTCCTCAGAAAAGCCTTCTTAGACTCGACTCCAGCCTCAAATAAGACCCCACCTCCAGCCCTGTTACCTGCTCTCAAGGCATTCTGGATTTTTCTCTAGAGTCTAATTATCAATTAAATTACGTGGTTGGAGACATTATCTGATATCTATCTCCCCCACTAGATGGTGAGTGCCATGAAGTCAGAATAATGGCAATGGTATTATTACTTTTAACAGCTCACGCTTATTAAACACCTACAGTGTTTTACAGCATTATCTCACTGCCTCCTTACAACAGCTCTATGAGGTCAATACTATTATTATTCCATTTCATAGATGGGGAAGCCATATTGGAACTGAGCAGAACCCTGCAGGGGCCCCCCTCCAAGTACAAAGGCCCCGCCATGTCCTCTGCCTCTTGTCCCTAGAAAAGCTGAAGTCCCTCAGGCCTCCTTGAGTCACAAAAGAGCAGGCTCAAGCAGTTAATGATTAGGACAATAGAGCCACAGAATCTTTCAGTGTCTAATGTTTTACAGACACTGTAATTGCCACCAGAGGGAAAAAGCGAACTGCATGATGACCAGGCTGCAGCCATGACATCAGCTGCTCCATCTTAAGCAGTGCTGAATCTATGGCCAGCACAATTCCAGAACTGGCCTCAAGAGAATGGGATTAACGCTATTGCTCATAATGATCTGTATCTTCATGGGCATCAAAATAATTGTAGTTTGCTCTGCTCATATATGTAAGCGGGGAACTAAAATTGTCAGCAAAGAGATGCTTCAAACACATGTTGATGTCTTTCACCCTAAGACTGCAACACCCTTTCTCAGCATGAATAAGTTACAGAAGACAGATGTTGGTCCCTAATCCCATAGAAATGGACTGACACCTGATGGGGGTGGGGGGGGTGGGATTTATAAGCAGCTCTCTGCAGGAAACTGCCCTCAGCAGGAAACCCCTTTTGCCTGGTCACTTTAGCAAAGAGACATTGTAACTAACTTTTAAACCAGGCGCCCTGATGCTCTATTTATCTCTGGCCCTATCGTGCCTTTCAGATCTTTTGATCATACAATACCTTGCCTAACCTGCTGGTTCTCTCTGTAGATCAAAGTAGAAATGAAGAGTAAGTAATTAACAGATAACCAGATCTCTTCCTGAGCCTCCCCTTCAGTGATCTTGAGAACAGACTGTGTGAACAAGTTAGCATGTAAAGAAAGATCAGGAGAAGTTGACAAGCCCACAGGCAATGGGAGATGGCGCTAAATCTGATTCCCCACCTCAGGGATCAACTGAGATTATTTCTCCTTCTCCCTTTAAAACTTTCATGGCTGAGCATACTGTTTGGAGTTGGTTTTGGAGGACAAGAGTCCACCTTCTCCCCAGACTCCTGGCACTCCGACAGAAGGCAACTTTCCTTTCTACCAACAATTGCCTCTTGATATTGATTTTCAAGCGGCGAGCAGCTGGACCTGAATTCGGTAACAGTATCAGTCCTGTCCCCGGGGAGCAGGCACTCAGTAAATGGTTAGTCTGGGGACACCCAGACGTCTGGGTTACATTTCCGATTATTCCTTCCCCCTAATACCCGTGGTGTATATGTGGAAGCCCACTAGAGACAGATGCCCAGGTCCATAGGACACATTTCTGTCACACTCTGGAGTAACAGCCTCTGATTCTAAGGTTCTAATCCCTTCCTAACCCAAGAAGACACTAACAACATATTTTCATTGTGCAGCTACCGTGTGTCAGATGTTACCTGAGCACTACAGACACAGTAACAAACAAAACACGTGGGGCCACACCTTCACAGGCTCATGTCTGCCAGGGAGATGGAGGCAAAGCCCTGTCGTTCTTCAGTAAAAAGACCGGTTGCGGGGTTAGGGGGCCATCTCTGTGGGGCACAGGGCTGTGCAGCTGCTCGATATGGTATTGTCGTGGTGAATACGTATCACCCTGTGGCAAAACCCACAGCCTGCAGAACAAAAGCATGAACCCTAAGGTAAACCATGGACTTTAGTTAGTAACGATGTATCAGTATGAATTTATCAACTGCAAAAAATGTACCACACTAATACGAACGGAAATAAAAGGTGAAACTGCAGTGGGGAGAGGGAGTTTGTGAGAACTCTCTGTCCTTTAAGATCAATTTTCTGTACACCTTTTAAAACTCTTCTTGAAAAAAAAAAAAAAAGCCTTGTTTCTCTTGAATCCACTCCCATCAGCGATACCCCTGATTCTTCCAACACCTTCACTTTGTCCTTGTAAACCTCCTCGACTTGACGCCTTCGCTATTCACTTGGTGTTCAAACCAAAACCTCTGTGCCATCCTCCACCCTTCTCCTTCTCTCACCCTACATTCAGTCCACTCATAGTTACTACTGGCTCTATCTTCAAATCAGGTTAAGATCTGCCTACTTCTCCCCCACTTAACCTCCCACCCCTCCTGCCTGGACCGTGGACCAGAGCAGGCGGCCTCCCTGATTTCCTGGCTCCCATCCCTGCTCCCACACATAGCCAGAGGGATCCTGCTAACTTGAGTCAGAACATATCCCTCCTCTGCTCAGAACCCTCCCACTGTACATTCAGGAAAAAGCTTCAGTCCCTATAAGGCCTCACATGTAAGTCTCTGACCTCATCTCCTCCCATGTTGTCTTTTTATTTCACCTATTGAGGTGGGTGTGTAATGGCATCTCACTGTGGTTATCATTTGCATTTCCATGATGATGATTAAGGACGGTGAGCTAGGCACTTTAAATAATAATAATAATGATAAATGGTTACCATTTACATAGGATTTATTATGTGCCAGGCACTATGCTAAGTGTTTTATATATACAGCTGCATGATCCCTTTCCAAACTTCTTAGGCCAGATGTGTTTTGGAATTCTGGATGATTTAGATTTTAGAGAAGCAATGAGAGCTTTTAACCAGCAGGGTCCCAGAAGATTATCTAGCACATGGATATTTCTACAGTGATGATAATCTGTCCCTTTGGACCACACTCCACCTGGGATTGTGGATCTGAATCAAGCCCCTGAATCTCCATAACCACTTTATGAGGGAGGTAGTGTTATCTCTAATTTATAGGCGGGGAAAATGAGGCACAGGAAGGTAAATGCCTTGGCCACACTCACACAGGCAGAAGTGGAAGGCTGGGACTCCAATACAGGCCTTTGGTACCACTGTCCTCTGTACTGGTTCTTAGAGTAGCTGACAGGAAATTAATCAATGCTGAAAGAACGAACGAATGAATGACTGACATTAGGCTGGGAGAGTCAGAGAACTCAGGCTTTCCAACCAGTTATTGCTCATGGCAGTAAGGTCAAACACCACTAAGCTAACTGCATGTGTTTAACCTAACTAATCTATCTTGAATATAAGATTTACCAAACTCAAATTGGGAGTTCGAGATTTGCAGATACTAACTACTATTTGTAAAATGGATAAACAACAAGTTTCTACTGTATAGCACAGGGAATTATATTCAGTATCTTCAATATACAGTTAGTAACCTATAATGAAAAAGAATATGAAAAGGAACATACGTATGTACATGTATGATTGAAACATGATGCTGTGCACCAGAAATTGACACAAGACTGTAAACTGACCAAAAAAAAAAAAAGTCTACCCAAATATAAAAGTAAGATAGCCCCCTAAAAAATAATCCTCAGAAATAAGAGTTGTTTCAGAGTTTTCATATCATTTTATTTTGAACAAAGTGCTGTCTGGGAAAGCCACATTAGCATCTAATGACTTAAGCAATGCTAGTTTTGGCAACAATAAAAAAAAGGGAGGCATATGACATAACAGGCTCAGGAACTGTTCCCACAAGCTTAACCTCACAATTCCCAGTGCTGTAAATCACTTAAACAGGTCCTCTAAAGATAAAAAGCAAGACAGGGACAAGTAATCGAAAGCAACAGTCATTTAACTTAAACAAAATACTTGATGTAAAAAATCTTACTGTATAGAGAGGGGCATTTAAACTAGAATTTGGGGAACTGAAAGAAAGTCTGTGTCAGGTAGTACTGAAAATTGTTTTGAGGCAAAGTGCAGCTGTGTGGGATGAAATTGAATTTTCCTAAACTGTCATTTATTATTCATATTGGAATCATTAGTCTGATTGACTCAAAAACGAGTGCTTATGTAACCACTTTTACATGTTCACATTTTTTTCATTTATTCATTTTCAGTAAATGTCTTAAAAAAACCTCAAAGTGTTTTTTTCCTTAATCTAACATAGTAAAAGTTATTGGCTACACTTTAGAGATCATCAATGTACAACTAAAAGGGGAATTAAAAAAAGAATTGTCTAAAAAATAATAGCAAGGACACAAATGAACTAATTATTATTTTGATCTCCTGAATATGTATAAGCACATATGACTGTCCTTTATGATTGGATTACCGCATTCTGTTGTTTCTTATTTTGTAGTTGGCTTTATTCCTTTGATAACTATGTAAGTTTAAAAAGCTAAAGATTTAATCTGTTCTTAGAAATAATAACAAGCATATATATGACAACTAAAAAAATGTGCAGTATACTGTTTATATGTATTTACATGCAATATAATGTGCATGTGCAGTAGAATTGTAATAATTCTACATAATAAAACTGGGGAAAAAAAAAAGAATTATCTTATGACACATGATTACTTGGGATCAAGTTTCCCACAATAACTTAATACACAGATTCAAGAAGTGCCACATCATCAGCAGTTCAGATGGCGGTGGAGACAATGTATTCCAGAGATCTGTGCAGATGACTCAAAAAAGGGACTCTAATGATGATAAGGAGGCCTGTTAAGAGTGTGAGTAATATTGTTTTATGATGTGAGAGGATCTAAATGTGTCACAAAATAAATTAAAAGATATAAATAGGCAGCTGACTATGTCATCTATATCCCTAAACACTTCAAAGTGTTAAAACTTAAAAAAAAAATCTTCTCTTTGGAAACATGGGGAATCACCTTGTTTTGGGATACATATAGTATATATTTTTTTATTACAAGTATTTTTCAAAACTCTGGAAGGAACACACCAGGGTTGAAAAAGTGATTATCTTGGCAGAGTCTGGGGCCTTTGATTGATTTATTTTTTAAACTCTAAGTAAATATTCTCTTGATAATCAGACACACAAATAAACAACATAGCTTTCTAATGTGAAGCTCACCCAAGGACACAATAAAGTAATAGTTCTCACCCTTGGTCACACCCTAGAAACATCTGGGGAGTTAAAAAAAAAACCATCCCACGCCTGGTCCTACCCTCTGTGATTCTAACGAAATGTTCTGGGGTGGGGCCCAAGGCTTGTGATTTCTTGAAGCTCCCCATGTGACTCTAATGTGCAGCAAAGATGAGAATCATTATTAAAGCAAAAAATTTCAAATCTTTCTGCAGAACATGTGACTAAATGGCTTTTAGAAAATAAAAAGGCTCCACAGTCAAATAAGCAAGTTTCTTTCCTGCAAGATTTATCGGAGCCTGTAATATGCAAATGTGCACCGTGACTTTTACAAGAGGAAGACACAATACAAAGAGGACATCTGTGCGTGTGTGCAGGTGTGTGTGTGCTGTGTGTGCGTGTGCTCAGCATCCCTTCTCTCCAGCAGCCATGCTGTTAACAAGCCCTGTCTATTCTATCTCCTGACCTGTCCCTTCTCACCCCCATTCCCCCTACCCTGCTCCTGTCCTCCATCATCTCCCGTCTGGACCGCGGCAGCAGCTTCCTCCCAGCTCTCCCACAATTCATGCCCGCAGAGGTGGGCTAGTGGAGTTTGAAAGAGCTTCTGTTCCCATCCCTGAGACTGCCTGCAATGTCCCAACTGCCACCCAATGATCATGGAAGGGACTATCTTAAGGTGAAGGTGCATTACGGACAGTCCGCTGCGGGCTTGAGCTGCTGAGTCATCAGTCCCGAAGGCAGCTCCACAAACCCTTGGACTTGGAGTTGGGGAGCTCACACATTTCCTGATAGTTTAAGCCAGCACAAACAGGGTTTTCTGTTACTTCTGGCGAAGCATCCAAACAAAATGCTCTCTATTAAATTATCCTATGTCATTGGCTACACATTTTTTTCATCAGGTAAAATTATATTATTTGTTTTCCTTATTTATTGTTTGTCTCCCCTTCAAGAATACCAGCTCCATAAGGGCAGGGACAGTTGTCCATGTTGTTCACTGCTACGTCCCTTGGACCAGAAACATTGCCTGCCAAAGAGTAGGAACTCAGCAAGTGCTGAAGGAGTACTGAGCTCATTTAATTCTTTCAACAGCTCCGAAAGGTAGGTGTTACAAATCCCAAACTCCTCCCCACAGCCACGCAGACCCTGCACGTTCTGCCCCCACCTTCCTCTCCCCGATGCATGATCCTGAGGTTACGCTGGCCGCCTCCCAGCTCCTTCCCACGTCCAGAACTCCGTTGATGCTGTTCCCTCTGTTGGGAATGCTCCCCCCCATTCCATTAAGGTCTACACATCTTCCAGGCCTCCCCTCAAGTGGCAGCCCTTATGCAGACATCTCCTGACCTCTCCACACATGCCAGGTCCCCCTCGGATAGGCTCTTGGGGCTCCTCCATGTAATGACACAGCTGCTTCTGGAATTACTTACCGAGTTCTATTTCCTCCACTGAACCACGAGTGCCCGGAAGGCAGGGACCCCTTTGTACTTCCAGACCCCCCTTAGAAGACCTGGCACACGGTGGACACTTAATACATACCACACCTGCCTACTGCCTACTGTGGCCGGGATATTTACTGCTTACTGAATACCCACGTGCTCCCACATTCCAGCCCCTTGCAGTTAGGCAGGGCCACGTGGCTAGTTTTGGGTGTGAGCAGAGGTGAACTGTGTCACTCTGGCCCTGTCACCTAAGTGCTGCTGTGTGACCCTCTAGTGCCTTTATCCTGCCTGGGTGACCCTGCAAACTGTGTTCCAGGTGTGGTGCTTCAAGACCAGGGAGCCCTTGTCATTCTGCATCCCTGAGGTTCAAGGTAAAGCCTCGCACCTGATCTGACTTGTGTCATGAGAAAAAGTCGACATTTGTTGTGCCCAACCTCTAGGATTTCAGGGTTAATTTGTTACCGCAGCAGAACCCTGCCTATCACTGGTATTCTCCGTAAATGAACAAAAGCAGCCAGAGGCAGCGACAACTGTGACTACAGACTGGGAGGTAGTCAGAAAGCAGTGGCCCCTAGTCGCCACTACTGAACCTCAGGGAAAGGATGACGGGGACAAAACAAAGATTCCCTGGGGAATCACCACTCTTCGTGCCTGATGCGCAGATGAAAGGACCTGGAGCCCCCACTCCCTTCAAACAGAGCCTGCCTCGGGGCCTCATCAAACACAGCTCCTCAGGGATCACAGCCAAGTCTCAGCCCCTGGGGATGGGAGGAGGCAGCTCAGAAGCCAGCAACACCCTGGAAAACCCTATTAGTTAGAGGAAGCTGAAACAGCAAGGCTGCATGAAGGGCCTGGGCTAATTCGGGCTGACAACCTTCCCTCGGAATCACCCACTGGGGCTCTGCCCTCCCGTCTCCATCCCAGAGAATAAATCACACTGTCAGGTCTAATTTGGAACTCGGCTGATGGGTTGAGCAGAGCATCCATGCGTTCTGGCCACAGAGGTCAAGGGCGGCCCACGCGCTAGAGGCCAGTGCTGAGAGGCCTGGGGACTGGATGGGAAGGGGACTGGGAGACCGAAAGCGATGGGTTTCCAATACACACCAAAGAAACTCCTCTCTTCTCCCACAGAATATCTGGCCCAGGCCTCAGCTGTACAAGCCGTGTTTCCAGAGCACAGTCTGGCTATATCCAGGCACCATGCTAGCTCGGGGCTGGGCACTCATTCTTCGTGCATAAATAATCCCAACAGCAGCAGTGAATGCCTACTATTTCACAGGCTGGTGACCAGGCTGCCTAACTTCTGACGTGCAGTTAAAGGCTAATGAACGTAAATGACCACTGTCACCACTGCCGCCACCACCACCACCGCATCTGTGATGTGACGACTTGTGCCAGGCACTGTTCTAAGTACTTGAGATTCGTACTCACCTTTTAATTCTCAGAGCATCCTTAGGAGAAAATTAGCCCCAGAGTTAGGCCCCCAACTTGGGGCTCGTCAGTGGTCAGGCGAAGACTAGAACCCAGGGCAGCTGGGCTCTGGAACCTGTGCTCTCCACTCCCACGTCAACTCATGTTTGATTTTACCTCCTTCAAGAAGCTGGCCCTGAAACCCCAAGTCAGCGTTAGGTGTCTCCGCAGAGTTTCCACAGCCCCATGGCTTCCCTGTTACAACTCTCATCGCTCTGGGCTGTTGACTGACAGAGCTCTCCCCAAATACTCTATCCAAGAGGGTACCCCTGTAAGCCTAGTGCCCAGAGTGGGTATGTTTGCTGCATGGATACATGGATGGATACATGGATGGATGGATGGATGGAAACCCAAGTCCAAATCCTTCATTTTCCAGAGGAAGGGAGTGGAGATTCAGCCAAGAGAACTGTAGTGAGAGCGTTTCCCTGAAGACAGGGGAGGTGGGGAAGAACATGAACATTGCTCCTTGATGAATCTCTATTCCTACTTCAAGGCCTAAAGCTGCTTCCAGGAGATCTCTCTGAACCCCAGGCTAGCCTGGGCACTTCCTTTGGGTGCCCATCAGCCCCTGGGTTTCCCCCATATAGCCCTGCCCACCCTGGATTCTCACTGCCTAAGAGCCTGCCTCCCTCACCTGCCAGGAGCCCCTGAGTACGAGTCCCACTCAGCCCTGAGGCTGTCTCCCCCACTCACTACATTACAGGGATGGGCACAGAGGAGGCGAATATTAAATGTGTGCTGAATCAACCAACCAGCAGAACCCCAAGAAAGGAAAGAAGGTTGGAAGCATCATTCTGGGAAGAAGAGCTAAAAGCACAGGTAGAGTTTGCTTGGAAAAGAGGCACAGAGAAGACTTAGCCATCCGCAAGCCACAAAGGGCCAGCAGGAGGAAGATGCGTGGCTAGTGCCCAGCACCAGGACCAGACCAGAACCAGTGAGAGGTAGGTACACGGAGCGGATGTGAGAGAGCTCTTTAACGATCAAAACTTCCCCAAAGCAAAATATGCTGCCCTGTTCCTCCCTTCCTAGAAGAATTTACACTGGTTGGATAGCTAGCAGTCTGGGATCCCGGGACTTCTTAAGAAGCAACAAAGTGTAGTGGCCAAGAGTGAAGGCTTTGGAGACAGTGCAAAGGTTCCCACCTCGGCTCCTCTACTTAGTCAAGAAAGGGTTTCACTACACTGTGCCTCAGTTTCCATGTCATTACCACTGGGAGCGGCAGCATCACAGGGTGGGTGTAAGGAATGAATGAGATCAGACACGTGAAGGGCTTACAGCAGGGCTTGACACAGAGTCGGCACTCATTACTGCTAATTACTGCTGTTTTTCTTCCCCTGTAGAGCCAGGCTGCTAATCCAACTGAAACCCTCAATCCTCTCTTTCTCTGGCTTCCACCTCAGGAGAGGCTGAAAAGCTAAAAAAAATTTCTCACTCTCCTTACAGCTGAGGGAGGCCATGTGACCCACCTCTGGCCAATGAGATGTAAGTGGAATCTTCGAGGTGAGGGGCAGGGAGGTGGATTCTGAGTGTTGAATTGGTACAGAACTGAAAAAAACATGCTGCTGGAGTTGACCCCCTCTTTCTTGTTCTGGCTGGAACTGCAGCAGCAACCTTGCAACCATGAGGGAAAGATCAAGTGAATCAAGGAGGCCCCAGCCCGGGCATCACTCAGCCTCTGAACTAACATTGGCAGCCAAGTTCCTCTAGGTTTGTGGTTATGGGGGAGAAATCAGTCCTCATTTGTTTAAGCTGTTGTGAGCTGGGTTTTCTGTTCTTGCAGCTGAAAGCACTCCTCCTGATGCCCCCACCATGACACAAACAGCTCAGGGCCCATGCCCATGGTAATCGCTTGCCAGCCCCAGTTCAGGTGCCCGGCTGAGAACCCCTGATCCAGAGGAGAAAGAGAGGAAGGCTGAGACAGGACAGCATTTACCAAACCTGTCACTGCGTCCTGCCCTTCCTTTCAGCTGCATCTGTGTCCCATCTGTACAATTAGTTACCTAATAGTTCCTGTAAATCCACTCACTTTTTTTGTTTGTATATATATATATATAAATACGTGTATATTTATATGTATTTTTTTTTCTATGGAGATACTGGGGATTGAACCCAGGACCTTGCTCATGCTAAGTATGTGCTCTACAACTGAGCTATACTCACCCACCAAGTCAACTCACATTTAAACTTGGGTATATATACATATATTTAAAACAGAATCTACATTGAAAAGTGAAAAATTGGTATCTTTGGCTACAAAGGTAACTTAAATACAATGAAAATGAACAAAACACATTCATTCATGGACCTCTAAAAATTAGCTGATGTAGCATAATTTGGGTTCAAAGAACTATCAAGGATGCATCATTTTTGTCTTCTTTTGGGGAAAAATTATAGAAAATCTGGCAAGACCTGGTATTTCCAGACGGTGACAAATGGGCCAGAGCTAAGCAGGGGCTGCCTCTCACAGAGGGAACACATTTTCCCGTTGGCTGCAATTCCCAAAGCCTTGTTTAGAAGTGAGATAATGTGTTTGGATCTCCTGGCTGGCAGGTGGAAGAATTAGGCCAGAACCCACTTTGTTCCTTCCCTTCAGCACCTCCTCAGAGAGGCCTTCCTTGATTACCTCATTTACAACTGCCTCCTGTTCCTCCCCATCAACCCCCTTTCTTGCTTTTCTCATCCCTGCCGCATGTAGCCCTACATTCACTTGTTAATCTGTTTATTATTTTATCTTCCAGCAGAGTGTCAGTTCCTGGAGGGAAAGGATTTTGTCTGTTCTGTTCATTCCTGAATCCCCAGTGCCTGGAACACAACAGTAGGTGCTGTAATGTATATTTGTTGAGTGAAGGAAAGAAATGAATGAACAAATGAAACCCTGTCTCCTGCTGTCCAGTCCCCCAGGTGCAAATTATCACGTAGGAACAATGAATCCTACCCACGTAGTTCCTGCAGTCTGAGAGGCAACACAAGAAATTCACTCGGAAACTGGAACCTTTTAAGACATTAAAAAGGTATGTGTTAGAATAAAACGGGTTATCTATGAGGCCACAAAGACATTATGTTAATAACTGAATCATTAAAATAAATGAGGGAGAAGGGACAGGTCTTTCTTACAGAACTAATTATGTGGGCAATTAATAAATGTAGCAGGAATGAGGGACATACAAAAGTCACCATTAGGGACATCCCACAGTAATGACAGTTGCAGGCAAGATTCACCCGACCAATGCACGCCAAAATTAGCAGGTGCAAGTTTGAGGAAAAATGAGTAGAGTCTCAAAGCAGCTCTCCCAAGATATCTATCGATTATAAAAGGAAAAACAGTTACTCGACACTGGGGAAAGCCAGCAGACAGACAGCACCCTAACCGAGTGATGCGGGTTAACAACACCAGTGATAAGACACGTGGACTCGCAGGTGCGATGCAGAGGCAGGGGGCGCACCATCTCTGTGGTGTTCTGCCAAATGATGGAGAAGCTCAGTGTAGTCATAAGGAAACATCAGACAAACCCAAATGCAGACAGTCTACAAAGTAACAAGAGCTGCTCTCTTCCAGAGTCTCATGGTCATTAAAGACAGGGTGAAGACTGAGCAACTGTCACAGACTGGAGGCGATTAAGGAGACAAGACAAGTAAATGCAATAAGGGATCCTGGATAGGCTCTTGGAACAGAAAAAGGACATCAGTGAAAAAACTAGTGAAATCTGACCGAAGCCTGCACTTGGCTCACAGTACTGGCCCGGTGTTCACTTTCTGGTGTGGACAGTTGTGCTACAGCTGAATAAGATGGTAATACTAGGAGGTGCTGGGTGACTGTAGATATGTAAACTCTCTGTGCTATTTTTGCAACTTTTTGTCAGTCTAAAATTCCTTCAAAATAAAAAAGTCAATAAAGAATTGTGCTAAAAAGCATCTGTTAATGGAAATCTGGCCCCAGGTGACTGTCCCACAAACAAGCTCCAGGTACCTGGGCAGAGCCTTAGGCCAAAAGTAAGGAATAGGAAGAGACCTAATAAACAGCCAAGGGAGAAGACACTGTCTAGATCCACTCACTTCCCAGACTCGACTCACTGGTCCCGGCAACTCAGCCAACACCACTACCTGTGTCCAGAGTTGGATGCCAGAATCTCTGTTCTCCCACTTCCCACACTATCAGAGTCTCCTGGTGCTCCAAGGATCAGACAGCACCCCATCTCCGGGCCCCTTCTTGCATCCTGCCAACAAAGGCTGGTGTCCCCACTACCACCTGGAAAGCCACACAGCCCGAGGCCCCCTCGCTGCTTGATCCAGGCCAAAGAAACCAAAGAGGATGCTCACTAGCAAGAACCCCAGAAACTTAATTATAACATTCAGAATCTTTTATTACAGGTCAGAACTTTGGTGTGTACAGCTTTTAATTACGTGGAACTACCTATACTATATTTTCAGCCTACAGGCAACTAACACATCCATACGGGGGTTGACAGGGACATCCAGTATCTTAAGTGCGGTGGCAGTTACACAACAGCATGCATTTGCCTAAACTCAAAGAACCATATACCAAACAGCGAATTTCACTCTGTGTAAATTTTCAAAATGGAAATTAAAAAGTTAAAAAAAAAAAAGAATGTGATACACTGATGTCTGCCATGAACAAAGACCTCCAAAACACACTACCACTGGGGACAGTGGGAAACAGGCTGCAGAAATGTCCTGCTGCTTTTTCCTTTATACAGCAAATTAAAACAACAAGCGTGTATATGCGTAAGTAGGAATGTTCATGAACAGGGAGAGGTCTGGCAGGACACCCATCCAACTACTGACCACAATCACCTCGGAGGGAAGAAGCCAGACTGCGGGGGTTGGGAGGGACAGTGAAGGAGATTTCCATGTTTCCCTTGACATTTGTAGGTAGGTAGGTAGATAGACAGACAGACAGACAGATAGGTATTTTTAAAAAAATAATAAAGCATCTCACATGTACTAGCTATAAAACTTAAGCAAACAAAAGTCAAACAGCCATACTGCACTCACCCTTTGTATGTTCTGGACACTAGTGCTCCTTGTGGGTCCCAGGAGAGCCAAGGTCAAAGACTGTGCATCTACGGAGAGGAAAAAAAACGAGATTATGTGAACTTGAGGCTTCCTGCTGAAGTATCCATCTGTCACTCACGAATTCACTCCCTCAATAAATATTTATTGAACGCCGGCTCTGTGCCAGGTACCCCAGTGACCAAGACGAAGTAGCTATCCTCGGGGAGCTGACACTCCAGCAGGGGAGGAAGACGGGAAACAAACACAGCCCACAGTCAGGGAGCAGCCAGCACCTAGCTGGGGGACCAGGCAGGGTGAGGGGAGAGACGGGGCTGCGACTTCCCAGAGTGAGGGCCTGAGGAAAGGACAGAGACGTGAATACAGGTGACTGACAGCAGTGTGACTACCTGGGAAAGAGCCGTCCAGGCCGCGGGCAGGACCAGGCACAGGACCTGGGGTTGAGGGTGGGGAGGGTGGGGGGTCAGAAGCAGCAGGAGGCCCGTGTCCCTGATGCAGGGTGAGAGAGGGGGGTGAGGGCAGGGAGGTGACGGGGGTAGAGGGACAGTCATTATAAGGATGTTTCCTTCAGACCATCGTGAGCAGAGGGGTGGAAGAGAAAGAGCACTTGTCCTGACTTGTAACTTTGTATTATTAATTGATGTTTTTGAATATTTAGCATGGTGGTTCATATCTGAATGAGTACTTCATGGATGAATGAATGTCTCCAGGCCGAGAAGCCACTGTCTGTATTGTTCACCATCACATCTTGGTTTAGGTCAGGCACTTACTAAACCAGGGAGATGAAATCTGAGAGGACAACCTAGAACCTTCCTACGGAATGGCCGTGAAATAATGACTCTCACTCCCTGTGTGTGAGGCTCTGTCCCAGCAGAATAGGCCGACTTGCTTCATTCTCCCAAGAACCCTAAGACCTAGGCACACCATTACATCCCTGCTACAGATGAGGGCCCTGAGACACAGAGTGGGTCAAGAACCCCCTAGCTGAGGCTGCCCAGCCAGTCCAAAGTTTTAGAGGTGGGATGAACCCAGGCAGCCTGGCTCCAGTCTGTTCTCGACCTCTTGGCCAGGCCACATGGTCATGGAGGTCAATGAAGAGAGGGCTGACTGCAGGTTGACAATACCTCTCCCACCTTCCCTACTGCTGCCGTAACCACCTGCCACCCACACACCAAGACCGACCTCAAATGCCAGCCAGCTCCTCCAGGGGGCCTCCCAGGAAGGAAACCTACCAGGCAGCTGGCCCACTTTTCAGAGTCAAGAAACAGGATGGCTTCAATAATCTAGCCCCTCTGGGGATTCTGCAGAAGCCAAAAGGGGTCTTAGTTCTTAACCTTTCTCAGGCCAGGGACACCTGTTGGCAGCCTGGGGAAGAAGGGTGTGGACGTTTTCTCAGAATCACATCTTTAAATGTATAAAACACTATACACTAGACCACAAAGGAAATCTATTATATTCAGATACCAAAATATCTGTAAGACAAAACCTAATCCGAGATACAGTAGTATTTGTGCTTCTTTATGAATGCTTTAAATTATGAGATCTTAGTGATGGGTCCAATAACTATAATAATTTAGAAACGGATGAGTGTAAACGATATTTTGTAATATCTGCAACAACTGTAATGTGATATGGAAATATTTTTTATTTCTAGCGGCAACAGTCACGGGTGTTGTTAATATGATTGTAGCTCGTGGTCCTTGTTCAGAAGACATGAAAATGCTAAATTTCAGTTAGATGGTAAAGAAAATAAAGATGTAATTTCTTCCCTAGCCAACTTCATGATCCTCTAAATTCCATCCAAGGACCCTTCAACGGTCCATGGGCCCAGATTAAGAAGCCCTAAGCCCACCCTGAGATAGGGTAAAGGTGGAGCGTGTACCCAGGGAAGGTAACAACTGGGGGGTGTGGGGAAGATTCAGATCCTTGTGAACTTCGTAGGGGAAGAAGGGGTCCTGAGCACTGGGGATTTTGGCCCAACCTACATTCGTTTCCCTTTCTCAGTTAGCTCCCTGAACCTCACCTTTCCCACCCAGCTCACAGAATTCCCGTGGGAATGTCCCACCCATAGGTTGGTAGGGAAAGGGAGGGTGTCATAAAACCCAGGCTTGGCCAATAAAGCAATTGCACCCCCTCTTCCCGCCCTGACCTCAGATATGGCTCAAGGAGGCCCTGGCACCAAAGCCAGGCTGATTAGGTCCACTAAACAAGTCTAGGGACACGTGCTGGGATTATGGGGAAATCCCTGGGGCTGCTAAGCTGGCTGGATACATATGTGGAGCTGACTCAGAGCCTACCCAACAATAAAACCAAGAGGACTGCAGAGCCAGGGGATGGAAGGAAATAGGGTCCTGGCAACCCCATGTGAGGCCCTGGATCCACCCACCCTTGAAGCCATTACACATAGACTGTCGCAGGCTATGAGTTCAAACATTTCCTTTTATATTTGAGCAGGCTGACCTGAATTTCTATTCACGCAATCGAATGACTCTCAACTAACACAGAAGGGAAGAAGTGAGTACAGCTCTTGACAATTCCCAGAGCTCACTACCAAGCCACTTAGGAAAGCACAAAATAAAATTAGAAACAGTTACTATACACAGAATCAGCATATGCAGAAAAACACACACCCTTTAAAAATTCAGAACTAACCTCTTGGGTAGTTGCTATCCCTAAAGCTGGTTTATGAAAGGCTAACAATTTCGGTTTTCAAGATGCTCAGCAGAGCAGGAGGGAAACAGAAGCACCCAGAACATTTTCCCTTATCACCAAATTTCCCATTAAAAAAAATTCCTGGGATGATCAGGAAGCCCCTGAAATAAAGCTCCTATAAAATTGTAATCACTGCCTTTTAAATTGCATCGGAAATTGCTTTTCTGCCACTCTCATTTCCTCCCCCCCTTCTTTCTCTAGAGTGACGTATATGGCTCTTTAAAGGTACATCAGCAGTGACGTGCAGGGGTGCCACAGCTCTCTGAGCTGGGAATCTACTTCCTGCCCTGTGGAGGAAGCCATGACGTCTGTCAGTCTGGGGTCCCTGATACACAGGAGGGGCCGCAGCAGAGAGGAAGATGCCAAAGAGTTGTGGAAATAGCAGCACAGGTAGGCTACAGGGCCAGGAATTCAGCCAGGACCCCAGACATCCCAGAGTCCCTCTTATACTACCCGGAAGGGAGGATGGCCTTGGAGTTGCCTTGCAATCCCAGCACCCACCAGAGCAACGGCTCTGGCTCATCTGCTGAATAGGTTCCAGCCTTAGGGCTGCACACCTTGCCTCCCAGGGTTTATACCAAGAAACAGAAGCCTAGATTAGAGGACTTGGGGGTGAGAGGGTGCCCTGGCTTGACTCCTAGCCTGATGGGTCCTCCCCTCAGCCACAGTGATTGGTGAGAGGCAGAACGGATTCCTGACAAGAATACCCGAGCACAGACTCCAGACAGGCCAGCTCTGGGATTTTCAGGTCCTGGAGCCATTAACTTCCCTTCGCAGTCTGAGCCAGTGTGAATTGGGGAGAGTCTGTCATTCACAACAAAAATAACTGACTGATAGAACTGAGAGGGACCTCAGAGATCAACACAGTGCTCCTTCATGTTTGGGGGAACATAATCCTTCTAAGGAGCTGACAAAAGTAAACTATGTCATGTCTCTCCAGGAAAACACGCAGAAAACCGTCTCAAGGATGTCAGACCTCTGAAGCCTCGGTTCACAGGAAATGAGTGAAGAACTCTTCAATCTAGTCTGATCTGCCCACTTGATGGATAAGGAAACTGAGGTTCAGAATGCTGAGATGACTTGCTTGGGGCCAAGGTAGCTAGAGGCAGAGCCAGGCCTCCCTAGGGCCCCAGGCAGTTCAGTTTGAATTCCCCTGAGCATGGTCCTTGGGGAGTCCGCAGAGGGTAAAGGACGGAGCGTAAGGCTCCGGGCCTCTGCACCCCCATTCACCTACAGCAGCTCCACTTTTCTCTGTTTTATAAAATGGCCTTTCAGGGAAGTGTCTGACAAAAGTTCTATTATCCCGCAATCAACATCCTGAAAACCAATCTCTTGTATCGCATTTCAAGGTATTTACATGTTAATGACCTTGGTTTTGATCCTCACTGAAATCCTGTCAAGCCTGGCTCTGTGAGAGGTGCTTCTGCAGGGCCCAGGAGACCAGGGTGCTGCTCCCCTGACCCCAAGGCAGCCTGTGCACCTGGCCCTTCTGTTCCTGCACGTCTGCCCCCATATTTCCATCAACTCACTCACACCTCTCCACGAAGACCAAGTAAGGAAGAGGTGTGGCTGGTCTGACCAGTCGGAGCCTGTGACTGTTGCTGGCACCCGCTTTCCCAGGGGGCAGGGTTACCAGCCCCAGAGCTGCGACCAGACCTACCAGCTCTTCTCTCCCTGAGCCCAGAGATGGCTGCTTCCTCTTCCACTTTCTGTCTTGGAACAGGACACATATCCTGGGCACACAACCTCTAAGGTGACCTGGTCACACGCACCCCTCCTGACCAGGCGGTGATGGGGGCAGCCAGTTGTGGAAGCGGCTGATCTGGGCATTTAGATTTGAGGTGAAGGAGGATCAAGCTCACTGGGGCCTTTGCTACAGCTGCATTCTCCTTTCTAGGCTTTACCACAGCTTCATACTGGGGCATCAGGGACCTACTCACCTACTAATAAAGTGGTTCAATCATCCTTCATTTAGAGACGATTCCCATTATTCCCATCTCATCCGGTCTTTGAAAGAGTAACTTAGGAAAATACCTGTTCATTCAACTGCCTCTACCCACCTGCTGACAAAGAAAAGCTGCTTATGTGAAGAAAGGACTTCGCTTTGGGAAAATCTAGGCCCTCAACTGCTATACCGTATGACAGCCTCAGGGGTCATCTTGTAATGAATCACGTTTTCTTTTATGACCTATATTCCATTAATAGCATACACCAGCAAGTCAGCACTGGGTCTCTCACCGATTGATTCAGTCCACAAATATGACTAAGGCTGGATCACTGACTTCAAGGGTCTCATATCATCATCTTCTGTCCTTTCCTCAGGCTCTCCCTTGCCCCCTAACAAGATAAGCATCATGGTACTGGGCTCTGAACACAGAGCTCTGAGGACTCCTCTGTGAAGGGGGCCTAATGGCTGTCCTGCCCTCAGTGTAGCACAGGTAACTCTGTGGTAGAGGGGCACGTGACAGACCCCTGCAGAGAAACTGCTCGGGGAAGCATCAATACGTGACCATTTGGTGCCCAGCAGATTGGCCAAAATGTAAGTCTGACACCACCAAATGTACCGAAGTTGTAGAATAAGGGGAAGTCACTGTAGGTGAGAGTGTACACTGGGACAGACATTTTGAGAGAATGGTTTGGCAATTTCTTATAAAGAAAAAGAGACAGTGATCTCAGTGACACACTTTACCTCCCCCACTGACTGCCAAGTTCCCAGACTCATGTGGCCTTGCAAATTCTCATTTTGGCTTGAAGCGTGAGGCTTTTGCTTTGATTTTACTACGTGCCAGGCACTGTTTTCAAGTTAACTATCAACTCATTTAACCATGATAACAACCTTGTGAAGTCGGGTCTACTAGCATCCCCATTTTTAACAGACCGGAAAACTGATGCACAGAGAAGTAACCTGCCCAAGATCACACAGCCAGGATGGACGAGAACCCAGTGGGTCTGGCTCCAGGACTACCAGCAATGCCACTTCCCAAGCACAGAGTTAGGAGTAAAGGTTCGGCCTTGAACCCAATCTCATTCCACACTCAGACATTGTTTTCAGGTGGATCCAAGACCTAAACACAAAAGGAAAACACGAGCATGGCTAGAGGGTAACATAGAAGCACGCCTTCACTTTGGGGTAAGTGATGGGTTCTCATCCAGGGATTCCAGGAAAGTGTTTGCCCTCCTCACAGAGTCACATCCACACAGTCCTCTGCCCCTTTGCCAGCCTATCTTTTTCTAGCTTGGAATGTGGATGTGATGCCTGGATTTGAGAGGTTCTCCCTTGTCCCCAGAACACTACTCTGCTGGAACAGGAGGGCTAAACCCTGGGGTGCCCCAGCCTCTTGGGGAGAGGGTTACAGCAGCCATCCTGTGGCCACCAGGGGGCAAGAGAATCAGAGCAGCACTGGCGTTGACCCTGCCAAGCCTCTGAGTCCCATCCTCTCCGTCCAGATGTTATAGGACATAGACTGTGACGTGTTGAAGTGACAGTGCCCCCTGTATAGTCCAATACTTGCAGCCAGATGCATCCCTAATGAGAATCTTGCTATGGACAGGCTGGGCTGTCACCCCAGAGAGTCTGTGACCAGCCACTTTAGGGACCTGAAGGTGTCTCCAAAACCCTCAACTCAGAGATGAACTTTGGGAATCAAAGGTTTCTACCAAGCATGCTGATCAGAGGCATCAAACAGATGACCTGGTGCCTGAATTAATTCTCAGGACCTAAATGAGGACCAGCCTTCTTTCTCCCCACAGACCTCGAAGAGCAGTCAGGGAGACCAAGATTTTAAAGGCCAGGCCCAGCCCACGGGCACAACTGCTTTGTGGTCTGCTGGCTGCAGGCTCACGGGCTGGGGAAATCCTGCAGAGCTTGTGAATCCTTTTTCCTCCTGTCACCAGGCATTTGCTGGATGTGCCAAGAGCTAAGCCCCTTCCTGCACTCCTATGAAAACAGCTTGTCAATGCGCTTTCGACTGCTGAGTGCTCTTCCACAAAGCACTCTCTAGACCTCAGCTCATCAGATGAGAGACAGAACACTGGCCAATCTACCAAAATAGGTCAGGCTTTATTTTTAATCCTCTTATTCATTATACATATTGAAAGGGAAGAATGAAAACACCATCATTAGCAGTGGGAATGTCTGCAGTTACCTAATCTCTCTGTGCCTCGGTCTCCTCATCTGTAAAATGGGGATGAGGAGGAAGGAAATTACTCCATGAAAAGTATGTAGAGCAGGATCTGTCATGTAGTAAGTGTTCAGTAAAGGTGAGTTATCATTAGTCTAATTGTTAGTGATTGGTCAGTTTTTTGAACTGAAGGCCATTGAGAAGCTTCAAAATCTCACCTTCTGGTCAACCAGAGAGAAAGGCACTGCTCTGATTCTGGCCACTCAGGGAAAGAGGGAGGCTTGAAGGTCCAGGCCAGTGGGCAGAAGCTGGCTGCCATGGCCCAGGGTACTAGGGGCAGGAGGTGGACTTGCTGGTGCTCACTGACCACCTAGTAGCCATTCTTCCCTTTCTTCTTGGGATGCTCAGCTAAGACTACATCTCCCAGCCTGCCTTGCAGCTATGCGTGGTCAACAAGAGGTAGGCAGATGTTGCTGTGAGACTTCAAGGAAAATGCCTGACCAGGAATAAAGAGCTGGATGACACTTTTGTGTCCCTTCCCTACCCCGAGTCCCACCTGGACTACAGACTCACTGGCTTGACTCCAGCAGTCACAGTGGACGACGAAGCCACCTCACAGATGAAAGCTTTGTGCTAGGAGTGGTTAAGTAGAAAGATAGAAGGATCTTGCTTTACCTGAGGACAGTGGAGCTGCCACCCCAGCCCCAGATGGCCAATCCCAGGACATTTTACTCATAAGAGAAACTACCTTCCACTGAGTTTACAGCACTGTTACTTCTGACCTCTGCTACTGGCAGCCACATGTGCTTTCAGACGATACTGTGGCTTACAAAGCAGATGACCAATGGGCAGTGTTCTCCAATACAGAAATCCTTTTAGCAACCTCCACTGTTTAAAGTATCCTCATGCCTTAGGACCAGACTCCTGCTCTCTCTTCAACAGCAGGTAGAAAGCCAGCTGCAGAATTTCCCGCAGAACGGGCTTACAGTCATTGTGGTTTAGGAGGACAGAATATGAGAACTAGATGAGCGAGACTGAGTCTTTCATCCAGCAACTGTTCAGCACCACCCAGCGCTGGGCTCTGTGCGAGGCAAGGTGCTGGACACGGTGAACAAAAGCAGAGAAACTGCCCTTACAAAGCTTACAGTCCAGGACAGGGGACCGGAGATAAACAGGCAAGCAAATACACAGAAGTACAGACGGTGAGAAGTGCCATGATGAACAACACATGGCACATCCACGCAGTGGGGTGGTGCACAGCTCTCAACAGAACGAGTACTGATTCACATAGAATATGGCTGAACACTGAGTGAAAGAAGCCAGTCACAGAAGACCACACATATGATTCCCTTTATATGAAACGTCCAGAATAGGCAAATCCGAAGAGACAGACAGCAGGCTAGTGGTTGCCAGGGGCTGGGAGGAGGCGGAAATGGAAGGAGAGTAACCGCTAATGGGGACAGGGTGTCTTTTGGGGCTGATGAAGCTGTACTAGAATTAGATCCAGGTGATGGTTGCACAGCCTTATGAATACACTAAAAACCACTGAACAGTACACTTTCAAAGGATGAACTTTATGGTATGCAAATTATATCTCAAAAGACACTCAAAGGGCTATCCAGACTGAATTACTGGATTGGTAATAAAGTCTCTAATGAAAGTTAAAAAAAAAAAGAATATTCCTGGAGATGGAGGAGGATGGAGGAACATGTGAAAGAAACTCAGGGAAGCCTGCCTGCCCAGATCACTGCGGCGAGGGAGGGAGGAAGTGTTAGGAGACGTAGCAGAAGCTCGCGGGGCTGGTGAGCCACCATCCGCCATATGCTTTTTATTCTAAGTATGATGAGAAGGAGGAGAATGATGCGCTCTGATGACACTGTTGAAAGACCCCCTTGGCAGTTGCCTAGAGATTGTCGGGGTGGAAGAGAAGCGGGGAGAACAGTGAGGTGGCTGCTGTGATAGCCGGGAGAGACAGTGGGGGCTGGGACCAAGGTAAGGGCAGAGGAATGGAAAGGAGGAGGCTGGTGAAGGTCTGTTTCAGGTCAAGGAAGAACACACCTTGCTGATGGACTGGCCACAGGTTGGGGGCAGTAGGGGGAGTGAAGCAGAGAAGGAAGATTTGAGACTGCTCTTTACATGGTCTCATGAGTCTTTCCAAAGTGGTTTTCTGCCAGATTCAAGTCATGCACAGCACAGTGAGAGCAGATCACCAAATGCATGTTACAAGAATTTAATACATGAACAATCACTGCCTATTTTTTGGTAGGGCATATTTTTGTATTTTCAATAAAGATATGAATTCTCTCTCTCTCTCCCTCTGTGTGTGTGTGTGTATACACACACATACATATAGACGTAATATCCTTGCCTGTACCTGTTTTTCTCCCATCCACTGGTACATAGTGGTCCACCAGACACCATCAACTACCCAAACCAGAAATCTGAGAATACTCTTTTATATACATATACATACCCTAAGCAAGATAAAGCCTCAGAGTCAGTAATAACCAGGTCCTTCCTTCTCTGAGGGGGTCAGAGGAACAGACAAGCCAGTGAGAAGTGAGCTCTCACTCCTGATGAATGACGAGCAGGGGAGGAAACAGAGGAAGAGATGCTGCTCCAGAGACAGGAAGTACTCTCTTTCTTTTCAGTGGTGGCAGGAGGGTAAGGGACACAGTCAAGAGAGGGGAGACAGCACTGTGAATAAATGTAGTCTAGTCGAGGTGGGGAGCCTCAGTTTGAGAACAGCCACAGCAAGTGAAGCCTAGCGGAAGATAAAAGACAGGTTATGACCCAAAGGGGTCATAAGCCCCAACCCACTGACAGCCACATGCATCCTGAGGGGAACACCAGAACCTGGAGGAATGCATCCTTCTCCTGGGATGAGGAGCAGGAAAGGGGAAGGGGTGCAGAGTGCCACAGAGAACAACTCCAGGGCTACCACGATCACAGACCACGGAGCAAACAGAGCCCCCAGAGTGGCACAACCCAACAGTGCTGTGGGGATGTGTCCACCCAGAGCCTTCCCGCGTGTCCACTAGCCCCAGTAGTAGGGCTCGTCTATTTTAAGAGCAGGGGGTGAGACTTCACTGTACATGTTTTTTGTGTGTCATTTGAATCCTTTATCACATGCATGTACTGCTCATTCAAAAATAAGTAAGATTTCTTTTTTAGGCTGTCTTCTAAAAAGGTTGCAATGATTCGCATGTCCTCCAGCAGCTTGGAAGAATACTTGGTTGAGCTCATTAATGCCCTGTATTTTCTCCTTCAAGGCTATCCCTCCACCCTGCTTTTTTTGACCTAGTACAAGCTCAAACTTCAAATTTTACCTGCTCTTGATATCCACGATTCCTCCAATTATGCAGCCCTTGAGCAGGCAGAAAGCAAACTCCCAGATACTAATTTTGATAAGTCAGCCTGGCCAGCACTTCCCAACAGCACCAGAGGGACACCCAAGCCGAGGTGGGAGTCAGGTCTTCAGGGACCCAAGGGCACTGACGGCAGAGAGACAGAAGCAGGGCCCTCTCTCCTTCCATGCTTGTTTTAACTCATGCTGGCTGAGCTGCCTCACTACCCCAGAGTCCTCCAAATGCTCAAAGCCTCTCAGAAAGGGCGAGGGAGGCCTGTGGCAGCAGCTGCGACCCATCACCCCTGCGCTCTCGAGAACAAGTCCAGATATGAGAAACAGGAGGGAACAGGGGATGAAGAACACGGAAGAACCAAGCTCAGAGAAACAAGAGGCCTTCTCGTTCACTTCCTACAGGCCAGTTGGCCTCCAGGGCTGGCCCAGAACCAGAGGCCTCACCAAGCCACTGCTTTTAAGCCCTGCTGTGACTCATGTCACAGGACAACAAAGCTGACCCCAGGCAGAGAGCAAGGGCCCCACACAACACACACCTGCTGCGGCAACACTGGCTGAAGCTCTGGACTAACCTGTGCAGGGAGGGGCCTGGACGGAGCCAGATGAGAAAGTGACTGTGGGGAAGGGGAGAGGATGGGAGAGCATGAAAATATTTCAAAATTGGCAGCAAGTCCACACAATACAGGGGGTGGATTCAGGTCATTCTGCAGCCCACACTTGGGCCTGAGCTGAGCAAGGGAATGGGTAGAAAAGGGACTTCTGGGGGCTAAAAATACTAGTTTTTACAGCTGGTTACATGAGTGTGTCATTTGTTAAAGTTCATCTAGCTTCACACACTTTTAGTATGTGCCCCTGTCTTTTTCTAGATGCATAGTATGGTTTAATAAAAAGTTTAAAGAATTAAACCATTTTGGCTGCCCAGAATCTTTCCAATGATTTGGGAATTTCCCATCTATGATCCTTTGTGGGAGGCTGGGCCTGCCTCCCATGGAACAATATTACAAAGGCTGGGGACAGGCTCTCACAGCCTCCCTTGCAGCCAGGGCATGGGGGCAGGATCTGGGCTCTCCTCAGAAGGTGCACCTTCCTCCACAGCTTAAATCTACTTGGAGAGCTGGGGCTTCTTCCCCTTGGTGTCTGGAGCCCAGAGCTGCAGCCTGGCACATGCGAAGGTCTCACTGCGACCTGATGAGCAAAACTAACCCCCCCACCTCCTCCCCCAGCACCAAAATGACAGGATCAGACCATTCTGCACTTGGGGATGCATTTATTTCAAGAAATGTTTGCCGAGTGTCTACTTGGAACCAGGCACTGTCATGGGCACCAGGGATCCGGATGAACAGGACATCAGAGCTGGCGACTCTGTGCGGAAGGTGAACAATAAACAAAGTAACTAAAAGCTACAGTGGGTCAGGTAAGTGCTATAGAGAAAAGCAGAGAAGGGAGATGGGGACCTCCCTGAGAAGACATCATATGCACAAAGGCTTGAAGGACGTGAGGGGCGAAACACGTGGTAATGAGAGCAGTCTTCCTTCCTAGTCTTCCTTCACTGGCAGGAAGAGCCCGTGCAAGGGTCCTGGGGCAGATATATAACCTGGTGTCTATGGAGCACTAAGGAGGTCCATGGAAGGAGCAAAGCAAGTGAGGAGAAGAGAAGGAGGAGATGAAGTCATAGGTAACGGGGGCAGATCGTGTAGGGTCTGGTTGGGGATGGTGAGGACTCAGGCTTTTACTCTGGGTAGCAAGGAGCCACAGAAGGGTTCTCAGCAGAGAGGGACAGATCTAACTGGGTGATAACAGGGTTCCTCTGGCTGTTATCCAACCCTCTCCCCTGACCAAGATGGAAACCAATCTCGAGGAGAAACAGAAGTCTGGTCATTTGTGTGCCAAATGTCTATGAGAAATAAACAAGCAGGCGCTCTCCACCCACTTCCTCCATCCATCAAGGCCTCATGCTGGCCAGCAGCACTTTGTAACATGATTAACAAACCACATTACACTGTAGGAAACCAGACTCTCCTCCACTAGCCACTGGGAGAATCCCCAAAGCAGATGGGGATGCAGTCAGGCCATGTGGCCGGAACAGCGCCTTCTTGGGGGTCAGTGAGAGCCAGAATCAAATCCCAGCTCTGTATCTCAGCAGCTGTGTGACCCATGACTCATTACTAGACCTTTCTGAGTCCAAGCTTCCTTATCAGTAAAGGGGGGATGGTGGTGTAATTTCTACCCCTGAACAGGCTTGCTGGGAGGGTTAAATGAGGGAACATGGATCAAGTGACCGGCAAAGTACCTGGAGCCCCAAAGGATGTTAGCGAAACTGTTATAAGTAAAACACCACAGAAATAACAAGCGGCATTCTCAACTCCTCAAGTCTGAGGACGGCTCTTGGGCAAACCGGACTCTGACAATATTAAGCACAAGACTGAGGTGAAGAGTACTTCAGCGGAGGGAGGCCTTCAGAATGGAAGTGTCTTTCCCCTTCTAGCTATCCTCCATGGGATCACTGCCCAGAACAAGCATCATCGAAGCCAGAGAGGAGAGACGGGCCACAGATGGCCAGGGGAGTGGGCATCAGATGCGAACATCACAGCCACTTTTCTCAGTGCTTCATGGGCAGAGATCCCCTCAGAAGAGACCTGGCCTGCATCTGAATCTTCCAAGGTGACTGAAAAGGAAATGTGAGCAAGGGGAGAGTTTTAGCTGCATAAGAGGCAGTCTTGGGAGAGTTCCCGCCTCCTGCCCCAGTCAGAAGAGAAGCAGGCGCTCAGTTTGTTCCATGCCGGGGGCGGGGGGTAGGGGGGGAGCAAGGCCTCTGGGAGCCTCACGTCCACATCCCACACAGGGGTAAGTTTCACTGCTCAGGCTCATTCACGTCCATTCAGCACATACTTATTAAACAACTACTATGGGCCAGGCACTGCTCTAGACGCTGAGATACACTGAGGAAAGAAACAGAGATCACTGCCCTCAGAGCTGAGGAGAAAGGGGCAAACAAACATGTGACATCAGAAGATGACAAGTGCTCTGATGGAAAACAAAGCAGGGGACAGACAGTGCCAAGGGAGGGCCACGTTAGACATGATGCTCAGGAAGGCCTCTGAGGTAGGGTCCCAGCCATTCAAACTGAGACCTGAAATGAAATTACACACACACACACACACACACACACACACACAAACACACACGTGAGTGATTTGGGACATGCCTGTCTGTCCGTCTGTACAACATATACATGTGCACAGAGCCAAGAACATGGCGCCTGCTGCAGACACCCGAGGTGAGCTGGTCTGATGGGACGCGTGCACTAGGGCGGCTTGGGACTGGAATCCTCATGAAATCTACACTCTTCCCCCAGGTTCCAGCATGCCCTTCCCAACTGAGAATTACTAATAAAAGGTGTTCCCTTTCCTTCCCTTTTTCCTACTCGGCAGGGAACCACGGAAGGCGCTCCCTGCAGGACCCCATCCCCCTGCAAGCAGCACAGAGCACCACTGTCTAGATGAACCTAACTGACCCTCCAGTCCCCAGGGAGTCATGGACATGTAGGTCAGTCCCCAACATCTGCTCTCCCAAACAGTGCTGTACTGAACCACCCTGGACAGAGATCACTTCTCACACTTGGGAATACCTGCAGGCAAAAATTCCTCGAAGTGGGACTGCTGGGCAAAGGCAGGGTGTGTGCAAGGGCCGTGCTGACCTTGGAGTCCCTTCAAAGCAATAGTCCTGCCTTCCCTCTCCCAGCTGTGGACAAGCCCGCCTGCTTCCCGGCAGCAGCCCTGCTCACCTTCTGGGCCCGCCCTCCTGAGACGTGAGAACTCTTATCTCAGCATGATTTTCATTGGCATTTGTCTAATTATGTACAATGTTGAAATATACAGAATATGAGTATATAATGTATAGAAATACATACTGTGGTATTGGGATTTAGTAAGAAATTCCTACTTGGTCTTTGTCTCTGGCAGAGTTCCTAAAACCCTGGGAATTTCCTAAGTGATGAGAGCAAAGTGAGCATCTTTTGGTTTGCATGATTTGGCTTTTTGTCTTCAGTTCCTAAAGCAGTTTCAAAGTGATAAAGGTGAAAGGAGTGTCCTGTTATTCAGAACACACCCCTTTCAACCACACCTGAGTTTGTTAATGGAGTGACTTGTGGAAAGCCCCTGTGATAACCTGAGGATGGGGGAGGGCTGGCTGCCAGGGGAACCAACCTCGATTAGTGGGTTGGCACTTTCAGCCCCAACCCTGACCTCTAGGAAGGGGAGAAGGGCTTGAAATTGAGTTCAATTGGCATAATCAACTATGTTTCTGTAATGAAGCCTCTGTAAACCCTCAAAAGCATGGGGCTGGGAGAGCTTCCGGGCTGGCGGACCCATGGAGGTGCAGGGAGGGTAGCCCCCTCGAGAGGGCATGAAGTGCCACGCCCCTCCCCGTGTCTTCCCCTCCGCATCTTCTCCTGGCTGTTCCTGAGTGTTGTCCTTTTTAATAAACAGGCAATCTAGTAAGTAAATGTTTTCCCGAGCTCTGTGAGCTGCTGTAGCAAATTAACTGAACCCAAGGGAGGGGGCTGTGGGAAACTCCGATGTAGAGCTGGTGGGTCAGAAGCAAGGTGGGGAGGTTGGGGGTGAGGGACACCTTGTAGGACTGAGCCCTTAACCTGTGGGACCTGATGCTACTTCCACGTAGTGAGTATCAGAATTGAGTTAATCACTTGATGGGGAAAAGCCACATATCTGGTGTCAGCAGGGAAGTAATGCTGCAGTACAGTGCATGAGCAAAGAAGACACAGGAGAAGTGTGTATTTCCTTTACACACATATATGCGGGAAGCTGGTGTGCAACTCGATCCCACCAAAAATGGCTGACAGGTAAACCATGGGTTCTTACTACCTCCTACCTGTGTGGCCTTGGTCAAATGACCAGAGCTCTCTAGGACGGTGTCACTGCACATGCAAGGAGACAGGATAGCAAGTACTTGGTCAGGGCTGGAATCCCAGCTTTGCCACCTCCTAGCTGAGTGATGTGGGCAGGGTCACTGTGCACCACTTCCCTCAACTGTGAAGTCAGGATGATGACAATGCTGGTCTCAGGGAACTGTTGTCAGGATTTGATGAGATGACACAGGTAAAGGACTCAGGACAATCTCTGACACTCACTGCTCCATAAATTACTACCATCATTATTATATTCTGTTAAATGGGAGTAACCATTTAAAGGTTTACATACAAAAAGTGCTTAGTACAGTGCCTATTAAGCAGCCATTCAAAAGACAGCTACTGTTAATTATATTACTATTATCACCTCATTCATTTCCTCAGCAAAACTCAGGAAGGCGTACCTTTGGTGGAAGGGGTCACACCTTTAACAAAACAGATTTGCCCTCTGCCTTTAAGGAGCAGACATCACTGAGGATGAAAACGCCCTAAATGCATAAGCTGAGTAGTTCAGGGAAGAAGGGTGGAGTGTGCGGTCTGGCTGCTGCGGTGATGCTCTGGGGAGATCTGAATGGCACGGGTAGGCCAGAATAGGGGTGCGGAGGTGGGGAACAAGACAGGGGAGAATAGGAAGCACCCCAGGGATAGGGAACAAGTGCCATGTGCGAAAGGAACCGAAAGCAGGCCAGGTGGCTGGAGGGCAGAGCGTAGAGGGACCTGCGGGATGAGGCTGGGGCGGGGACCACAGCACGCGCCTGGTGGGCTATGCTGAAGAGTTGGCCTTTCCGCAGGGGGCTGCTCTGGAATGTGGAAGATGGAAGGGACATCCCTCATCCTCCAGTGGCTTGGGAGTAAAATGAGGTTTTAGTGTCCTGACAGTGAGTGCAGCCCAACTGCTGTCCTCAGGGGTCCTGTTTAAATGACTCCTGGCTCAGAGGTCCTGGGAAAAGAACACAGAAGGCATGTAGGAGTGGACAGAGGGAACAGTGATGCTATTTCTGCCTACAGCTGACTGGCTCAGAAAGAGCACCTGACCTCAACTGGGCCTGTCTCAAGAACCCCTTCCCTGGCCCTGGTTAATGAGTCCAAAGGGAGACATCTTCCCTTCTTTGGGTTGTTCTGGGCTTTTTGGGAGCCTGTACTGCAAGGTGTACAGCTTGGTCTGTGGATGGTCGGGTTTCTCACCCAGCAGCAGGAAAGGCAGAGAGATGACAACTATGAGAGAACGAATAAAGCAGACAGGGGCGGGGGGCGAGCAATGAGGAAGAGGATCCTGAGAGTTGCACTGGTGCCCTAGCTCCAGTCCACAGGGTGGCTGCTTCCCAGCACCCACTCCACCCTTCCCCACGAGTGGTTTTGGTGGGAGCAACCAGCCTGTTAGTGTGACCCCACCCCCTTGCCACAGTGACTGGTTCAGGGAGGGTCACATGACCTGTCCTAGTCCAACTAGATAGGAGCTTTGAAGCTTTGCACTATGGTTGGAGGACAAGATACTATCTCTCTCGGGCCAGGGATGAGAAGACAAAAACCTGGACCAATGCTGACAGCCAGACTGACAGGGAAGCCAGGTTTGAGTTGGTGTTTCTGTTACTTATAACCAAGTTAACTGGTATACTTGCTTTGGTTCTCTGGGCCATCCCAGTAGCCTCTGGTTAAATCTTCCCCTTTTTTGCCTAAAATGGCAGGGTTTAAGGAGCTCTAAGAGAGAAGTATGGCAATTTGACCAACAATATAACTTGCCCTCTGCCACAGCTTACCCAGCTGTAAAATGGGGATAATAGTAATAAACACTTCACTGGGTTAAGAGGATTACATTTGGATTTAGAGTATACTTAGCACACTGTAAATTCTCAACACGTTAGCAATGATTATTCGAAAGCACTGAAGGGTAGCTGAGAGGTCTCAATGCCAGAGAGCAATTAGCTACACCCCTCCTCCATCTTGTTTGCTGTTCCTTTGTTTAGACCAACAAGTCCTTTATTCACAAACAGTCCCAAAGAGCAAACAGCCAGCCCAGTTTCTGTCACAGGGGTGGCAAATCTAGCCTCAGTCGGGGATCTGAATGAAAGAGATTTGATTCAACTTCTCCAGTAGCTGGGTGGTGGAGGAAGCCCTCATGAGCTCATTTCTCCATCAAATACAAGCTGGGGTCTAAAGTTTCAAAACACAGGCCGGGACGTGCTGGCACAGTCCCACAAGAGGACAAAGGAAAGAGAGCCCGGGTCCAAGAGAAACCACGGCGGGGCAGGTTCCACAACTAACTCTGTCGGGAGGAGGCTCCCGGGTTGGCTCCTAGCCACATCCGCTCTCCGCACAGTTACAAGGCAGCAGGAAGAAGGGACCCCGCCACGTCTGTATTTACAGCTGGGAACTGGCATGGGCACGGGAAACTTGGAAATAAACTCAGTCAGGAAGTGAGAACTGGAAGATGCTTCCATGGCAACGCCCATCTGGAGATCCCTGCCCACAGCTGGAAACATTCAGAAGCGAGGCTTATCAAAAGATGTACACCAGGTTCATTTTTTCCCTTTGCACCTGGAATATGTAACTTAAACTTCACTTTCTTGGGGGGCCTCTGGGGAGCCCCTGTTCTACGGCTCAAAAGAAAAAAATCTTACCCTTCTGAACGTTTAGAACCTGGGACCTAGCTGTGTGGCCGTGTGTTTCTTGTGTCTTCCCTCTCTGTCTGTAGGCGGGCAAGCTATGTCTGCCTTGCTCAATGGTACCGGGCCCAGAACAGATCTTCAATCAATGTTTATAAATAAATCAACTGATTTGTTCCCTATTTATCGTTATTCGTAACTTCAGCTAACATGTAAGCAGTGAGCTGAGCTGCATGACACCTCATGAGGTACTTATTCCTGCCTTGCCCATTTCAAAAATGAGGCTCTTTCTCCAGGTCAGAACCACAAAAAAAATGGGAGTTCTTTCATCTCAAGAGAAGGATGAAAGAGAGCGTGAATACCTAGAGCAAGGCTGAGCAGATGGAGGATGGACGGTGAGGAACTGGCTTTGATAGCAAGGATTTCCTGAGTAGAAATTTTATAGGGCTGGAGGACACCTCACCAAGAAAGGTCAAGACACAGGCTTCTCGGGACATGCAAAACGTGAAACAGACAGCTGCATTCTGGGAGAATTCCACCCAACTTCCCCAGAAGCCAGCTCTCATGATTTCTTTTTAAAATATTCTTCCTGTTTACAAAACTGGTAGGTGCCTGTGTACACATATAAAAAACTTGGAAAGTAAAGGAATGTGCAAAGAATATAAAGTTACCCATAATCTCCCCACCAAAGAAAAACCACTAGAGTCATTGCTTCATTTCCTTCTAGTCTTTTCTTTCTCCCCAGTGTGAGGAGTACCTGTATAGAGAAGTGGAGAGAGTCTTCCCCTTTGAAGCCTTTCACTCTGCTCTTCTAGATTTTAAACATCAAGTGAAAAATATTTTTAAATGGCGAAATGAAGTCTATTTCCCCAAACTACAGACTTGGGAAGGAAGGAGGCTTCCTCTCCTCCAATTTCTGCTTCCATCTGAACTGCTATTATAGACGAGCGGTTTTCAGTCCTACCTGTGCATGACTGTAACAGTAGGCTACAATCACTGCCACGGCTGTTATTAACTGAGCAACTACTACAGAAAAGGCCATTTTAAACATTTTACCAGTAGTCTCTCATTTAATCCTTATAATCCTATGAAGCAAGTATTATCATCACTTTATAGAAAAGGAAACTGAGGTAGGGGGTTAAGTGACTTTCCCGAGATCACATGGCCATTAAGTGGTGGTACTGGGATTCGAACCCAGGTCCCCTTTCCCCTGGTCCACAGTGCTCAAAACGCTGGCAACAATGACACCACCTATGAGCTTCAGGGCAAGGTTCCCAATGTCCCTATTGCCAAGTCTGTCATCATGATTATTCATACTTCTCTCCAGACTCATTTCGTTTCCTACAGGAAATGAGAAATTGCTGAAATTCAGCAAAAGTGAGATAGCCGGAAGCTACAGCTGACCACACACACACATGGGTCTCTGCTGGGCTGCCTAAGACACATTCTTAAATGATGAGCTTTCTGGAGGGGTCCAGGGGTCAGTTCCTGGGTGGAACACCCTCCACTGACTGAGACCCCACCCAGTGCCAGACAGGATGTGAAAGCCCCTCCTTAACTTCACCTCACAGCGGGATGGAGAGTAGGCTTGGAAATTCACAGCCCACCACCTAATGACACGTGCGTCTGTAGAAAGGGCTGGGGCCACCGCTGCTTGACAGGGATGGGCAAGGACTGCTCTTGCCTGTTCAGAGGATTTGTGGGGCTAGAATCAATATTTAGTCACTGTGGAATACCAGTCAGTTATGTTTCTGCCATCATCACACAGATCTTTGGGGGAAAGCAGCTCATGACTGCCCCCACCCCGTGGCAAAACCAGACCCATCACTGAGCGAGGTTTCCCCAGGAGTTAATCACCAGGGAGCTTGTCTCCCCTCCAGGTTGGGATGGGAAAACTTTATTGGGATTGCCTGGTTCAAGGAAGGAGATGAGAAATCGTGGCTTGGAGTCCAAAAGCTACTATCCTTCCAGGTGCTGAGCCAAAAGGGTCTCTCCACAAAGGAGATTTATGCAGAGAAGGACTCAGGGAAAGGAGGGCTGCAAGGATGCCATTTATTGAACACCACCTGGGCCTGGGACCTCCAAAATGCCCGTGAGCAGCAGAGGCTCCACTGCTCAATCTTTAGGCTGTGTGTGTGTGTGTGTGTGTGTGTGTGTGTGTGTGTGTGTGTGTGTGTTAGGGGAGCTGGGGTTCTTTTGTTGGTTGGTTTGTTTGGGTTTTTTTCTTTTTTGGTTTTGTTAACATTCTAAAAAAGTAGAGAGAGTAGAGAAAGAACTCCTGATGTATTCAAATCCAGATTCAGTCATTACCAAGATTCTGCCACATTAGCTTCATCCATTCCTTATCTATTCCTCCCCTCTCCCCTTTTCCTCCCCCCCAAAGTATCTTAAAGTAAATCCTAGACAACATTTTACCATTACCTGCTTCAGTTTGCAGGTCTGTAGTATACAGACATGTTCTTATGTGTCCATAATACTAAGCTGGTTTCTTTACTGATCAAAATAACAATACATTTTTCCTAGACGGTAAGATCCAGTGTTGACTAAGAAGTAGGGAAATGTGTCATCTCAGCTTCTAGCCTTTCTGGAGAGCCTCTTTGGCAATACAAATCCAAAAAGGTTTAACAACCTGTGTGTATCTTCTGACTCAGTCTTTCCATTCATGTACTCATCAATCTCAAAATATTTACTGATGTCTGCCATGTACCCAGCAGTGTCCTAAGCACTTTCCTCCCTGGTATAGATGTGGACATTGAGGCACAGAGACCTAAAGCCATTTGTCCAGCGTTACACAGCTCTTACGTGCCAGAGCCAATAGTTGTACCCAAGCAACCAAGGTTTAAATGGCAATACTAGGTCCCAGCAAGGTGGGATTCTGGGGCTCCCACCTGGGAGGCCCTTGCTCTAGGTTCCAAAGAGCGCTCCCTACCCACAGTGCTGAATACTCACTATGTGGAATCTGCCCCAGACCCTACGTATGAGGTGGGATGATTACATTAGCCCCACTTTTCAGAGGCGGAAACTTATGCACATAAGATGAAGGCACCTACTCCAGCTCACACTCCACCATCCCAGCGAGGCTATGGCTCACTGTGCTCATCCTTCATCCGACCCTCAGACACCACCTTCAGGGATGGGCCCATGACCTTCTGCTGTAAAGTGTATGTCTGTGTTCCCCCCGAAATTGTTACATTGAAACTTAATCTCCAATGTGATGGCATTAAAACTTCAGGAAGTAATGAGGCCTTGAGGGCAGAGCCCTCATGAGTGGTATTAGTGCCCTTATAAGGGAGGTCCCAGGGAGTTCTCTTGCCCCTTCTGCCATGTGAGGACATGGCAAAAAGATGGTCATCTATGAACCAGGAAGTGGATCCTCATCAGACACCGTATCCACTGGCACCTTGACCTTGGACTTCCCAGGCTCCAGAATTGTGAGAAAGAAATTTCTGTTGTTTATAGTTACCCAATCTCTGGTATTTTTATTATAGCAGATTTAAAGAAGCTGAGGACAAGGACTCCTGTTTCCACTGGGTTGATAAAGTGGGAAGATTTGCCCTTGGATCCAGCCTGTCTGCAGTGAAGCCAAGCAAAGCAAGAATGAGAGACGAAGGCCCCTAACTGGGCTAGGTCTGAAGCTCCCTGCTCCAGACTTCCCAGTGATGTAAGACAAGTTCATCTTACGACCAAAAGAGCCTTGATTAACCTCCGCACTGTGCACTGTCCCATCCCCCACTTTTGTTCATGCTGTGTCCTCTGCCTAGGGCCCATCCTCCTCCTGCCGTATCCCTGCGCACCTGGCAGAACCCCTACGCACCTCTCAGAGGCCAGCCCAGTCCCTGACCGTGACTCTCTACACCCTTCTCCCTTCTCTCCAGCTTGCTCTCCCTGACCACGTGGAGCAGAAGTTCTCTTTCTTCTCTGTTTTCCCAGCACTTGGTGTTCACCACTCATTACCCTGCACTAAGGCCACTGGGGTGTCCTCTGCTGGGAAGGCAGTATCATAGGGGTTAAGACTGTAGGCTCTGCAGAAGGAAAGATGTGAGTTCAAGTCCTTGCTCCACCACCACAAGCTCTATGAGATCCCGGGCGAGCCATCTCCTCATCTCTCTGGTCCTTGATTTTTCTCATCTTTGGAGGAGGCAGTAAAAGTACGCAGCAAACACTTGGTTGTGTGGCTTACGGTAATTCCCAACCCCCACTTCTCCTGCTGCCTCCCACTGTACAGACAACCTCTTTCCTGGGGTCCCTTGTGTCCCTTGCAGCTAGGGGCAGCCACTGGCTCCTTTATAACTAATGAGAGATAAAGAGAAGTCTGTTGGGGGTAGGGGTGTTTATGGGCAATATACATACTCCTTTTTAGGAAGGAAAGGCATAGGAAGAGAAAGCCTTCTCCCCACCTTTTCTCCCTGCTTGGGATACTGTGTGTGAGGATGTGACCATCAGGCGGCAGTAGCCATCCCATGGCCATACAACATCAGTATGAAACACATGTACACAGAGGGCTGTGAAACAGAAAGACAGAAAGCACCCAGTTCTCAAGGTGCCACTGAGCCTCTGCACCAACTGTGGCACTTGTACCCTCCATACTTTGCAGGGAGAGAATCACTCATCTCCACCGCTCAGCCAAGATTCACCTTGTTACCTGCAGCCCGACGTATCCTAACCAACATATCACCTCACAGAGCGATGGTTCAATGCCACCATGCATGTAAAGTGCTTAGCATGTTGTTGGCACTCACTTAATGTTAATAATGAAGATTATCACCATTATCACAATTAGCTGCTCGAGGCCACACAGCAGCTTTCACATCCTATGGCAGAGCAAGGACGTGCCAGCTGCAAACACTTAGTACATTTCAGCACCTGCCCTGCGCCTCTGACAGAGGGAAATGCAGCCGCCTCGCTCCGAGGTGGCTGCAACCCCACCTTCATTGGCATCAAAGAGCCAAGGAGAAGAGGGGCAAAGGGGGCCCAACAGCTCAGCAACCTCCTGAGGGAGCTGCAGCCTTTCCACAGCTGAAATACATGACTGAAACCCAGCTCGGACCCATTTCTCCTAGTGCCCATGTCCTGACTGCCGGGATCTGCACACACTGGCACCGTTTCTGCGATGTCTGCTGATCACCTGTTCTAGGACTTCCTTTGCACTTTTCTCTGACTGTACTCACTTTTATTTTGGCTTGCATACCACCATCAGCCTCACCCAAAGCAGAAATAGCCATGAAATACTGGGTTTGATGTGCTATTGAAATTCTTTTCGGGTTACATATTAAAATAGAAGTACAACTATTAAAATGCCTAAAGTGTTTATGCATACACCACCTCAAATTATCTAGTGGAATGAGCTGACCTTGGGAAACCTGTCCCTGTGGCAGTAAGACATCATTCCTTGTGCTCTACACTGGAAATTGACACAACATTGTAAACCGACTATAACTCAATTAAAAAAAAAAAAAAGACATCATTCCTAGTCAGCACACTCCTACCCTCCCCTTCCCCTGCACACTCTCCCTCTGCTTACATCCTAGAAACACAAAAGCTCGAACGCTAGCTCTAAACAACCCCTCCAGAGGCTGAGATCTCTCCCAAACTCCCTCATTAGGTCTCTGCCCCACTGGAATGGATGCGTGGTTCATGCTTTTCACTTACACTGTCTTCCAGGATGGGAGGATGATAATGATGGTGGTAATAGCAAAGCCAGTGTGCACGAAGGCCCTTCCCTGCTGGGTCCTGCTTTCAGGACTTCATAAAGATGAACTCACATCCTCACACGGCCCCATGTAAAGCAGCTTTACCCTCACTTCACAGATGAGGAAACAGGCTCAGGAGGGATGAAGTCACTTGATCAAGGTCCCACAGCATGGACGTGATACAGCCAGGGCTAAATCCTGGGGACTAACCCCGGGGCCCACCCTCTTAACCTCCTCACTACACTGCTGCCCCCAGAACAGCCAGCAGCCAAGCTCTGTGCTGACTGAACACTGATACTGAGGGACTTGATGGAAGTCCAGTGGCTGGGAGCTGGGATCCTGGGCTCAGCTCCGCACAGCTGACCTCAGGCTCCTCCACTCCTTGGCTCCCTCATCGTCCCTTTTTAAAGCTCAATATACTCAGCCCTGAGGCCAACTGTCCTCTGAAAGGAGGAAAAGAGTCTGCCACAACCAAACAGGGCCTCACGTTACCATCCCTCATGCCCAGAGGGGAGCTGGCTGACCAAAGTGGAGTTTCTAAAACCAGCCCATTCATAACATTATTCTGTGCAAGGTTTCTCCTCAGCTGGTTGCTAGGCCTCAGGCCCACATTCCTCATTGATAATTATAATCATGCCAGCTAATGGTCACAGGGCGGACCGTAAGCACCAGGCCCTGTGCTAACTGCTTCACAGGGCCTGACTCACCCAATGCTCGCAGCATCCTTATGTAGAGACTAGCATTACCCTGGTTTTAGGAGGAGGAAATGCAGCCATACGGAGGCTAAAGCCACTGGCCCGAAGCCATGGAGCCGGGAGTGGTGGTTCCAGAGGCCCTGCCTCAACCACTCAGTAACACTGCCTCCCACGACATAATCTCCCTGCACACTGAGCACTCGTGGGGTGCCAGGCTCCAGACGAGACACTTTCCATAAGATGACCTCAGTGACTTACCACCCTCACCCTCCATATACACACACCTCAATGAGGTACAGTTTAAAAAAGCAGAGCCTGAAGCTCAGAGAAGTGAAGTCACCTGCCCAAGGACACACAGCTAGGACAGGGTAGAGCCAGGACACAGGCGCCTACGGTGTGACCCTAAAGCCATTAGCTGCAAGGCTCCACAGCCTCACACCCAAACTCCAAACGTCCCAAATCTCCACCCTGTTCCCAGCAAACCCTAAGAGAAAGCGGTCTCTAGCTCTAAGAAACCTGGGTGGACCATCATCTCTGTAACAGGGCATCACAGTGACAGGAAGCCTTGGCCAATTCCAAGGGCAGGATACGGCTTGGCAGCTGCACACCCCCTAGTAACTGCAGCTCCGCACAGTCCCCCTTCTCAGGAACGAGCCCACTGAACTCCTGTGCAGGTGGGGTCCAGAAGCCAGGCCAGGGCTCCCAGGATGATGGTGACTGGCCAGTGACACTGCTCTCTCCCCAGCTCTGCCCTTAGGTTTTTTTCTCCATGGCCTTTGTCCTGGGGACATGGCAAGCTGTTTCTTTCCTTAAGTTTGAAGTTGGGACTGCTCCCTTCTGCACTGGCAGGGCCTTCCTCACATCCCCAGACAGATCAATCAGTGAATAGTCTTGGTCCTGTCCAACTTCCCTCTGTGTCCACAGAGTGCTTAAGAGTGAGGACTCTGAAAACAGATGGCCCAGGTTCAAAAATCCCAGCTTTGCCACTTACTAGCTGTGGAACCTCAGACAAGTTACCTCCTCTCTCTGGGCCTCAGTTCCCTCATCTGGAAAAGGGCGATAATACAGTACCAGTGTCATAGGATTGTTGCGGGGATTTACAAACACTTAGCATACGGCCTGGCGCTTAGAGCCATACAAGTGTTTGCTGCGGTATGAGTGACCCAGTTACACACATTCACACCCCCTGGGTGGGCAGAGATCTCCCCTGGACCTCTAAGACCCTGCAGTCACCCACCAATCAAACACTCTCAAAGGAGCCCACTGGCCTGCTGGTGGCAAAGGGCACAGGAGCCTAGAGTCGGGGCCAGGTTCTTGGCTCCCGCTGACCAGCTGTGAGACAGCAGTTATTACAGTCCTCTTGTAATTATTTGGCTTGTTTGGTGGTTTGTGTGTTTATTCTTCATCCCTACCCCCAGCCAGAACAGACAGCTCCATGAAGGCAAGGTTAGTGTTCCAAATTCCACTAGACCTGGCACAAGCTGGAGTTTAATAAATGCTCACCCCGTGACCAGGGTCCTTGGTGAAGAGACTCCCCCAGCTCTCTCATTTGCTGCTTTCCCCTATGTGTCGAAGGCGGTGCCTGACAAGCAAGAGGGCCCCCCAAAATATTTAGTGACTGAGTGAATCAGACTTTGGATCCATTTAACAAGAGCACATACCACCTGCCAGGATTAAAAGAGACCAAAGAAAAGATGCCTCCATCCCTGCCCCCATGCATCTGGTGATCCAGTCCATCTGGTGGCAGAGATCAAGATCTGGTATAAAATGACTTAGAAACATTCCAAGGGCGGTTCAGCGACCAGGAAAGTGGAGGGGCAGGGAGGACAGAAACAGGAGCTGACATCACTCCAGAACTTTGCAGGGCACACATGAGAGGTGGTGCCTCCCTGCCCTGCCATATAAACCCTAGGTAAACAAGTGAGCTCCACTCATGCAAACAGACTGTAAACCAGGCCAAACAAAAGACCAGGTGAGGGGCCCACCCTACACCCTCTGTGCAACATCAACAAACACAGCAGGGAACCCCAAAGCCTGTCCTCCCCAAGGCTGGCTCGGCAGACCCCAGCCCCTGCACCAGGAGTGGGGGTTTGGGGTGGGGTGGGGGGTGGAAACCAACACACAGACTGGATGTGCCACCCCAGCAGGCAGTGTGGTGGGAGTTAAAGAAGGCATCTCGGACAGGAGTGCCCAGTATGAGTTCTGACCCCTAACAGAACTAAAGCAGTCATGACCTCTGCTGTGGGGCCTGGACATCTGTGCGCCCAGCTGGCCTGGAGATTCCCAGGCATGGTTAAGCTTGAGGGCTTTAGGCCACCGGTTTGCTTCTGACAGCAACTTTGTCACCCCCACCCCATGGATTTTTGCAGACATTTTTAAATGTCATGCCTGGGGGTAAGGGGCTATGACTGGCATCTCACGAGGGGACAGCCCCATGACAAAGAATGATCTGGCCCCAAAGGTCAATAGTGTTGAGGCTGAGCAACCCTGGGACTAGGTTCTCAAACTGTAAAGGATGTTGAATTATCAAGGGCTTTGGTACAAATGCAGATTGGGACTCAATGTGGGGGTCTGAGATTCTGCAGTCTGTGAAGCCAGCTTCTACACCCCTGATCCTCAAAGTTGTAATCTGGAAAGCAGTGGGATCAGTAGCACCTGGGACCTCCTTTGAAAACGAGACCCTCACTCTCCTCCAGACCTGATGAATCAGAATCCACATTTTAACAAGATTCCCCAGCTACATTCAGTGACTGGAAATCCTGGTGGCACATCAAGGATCTTTGAAAAAAATGTTCCATGCTTGGGCCTCAGGTCCTTTACATAAGAAGGCAGGTGGTGGGGTGGGGAGGCCTGGGCAGGTTTTAACAGTCCAGTGCCCCTTCCACCCCCACCCCCCACCAAATTCAACACCAATTCAACTTCAGGGTTGACAAACACAGAAGCAATGTCCTGAAGGGAGCAGTCTCATCTCTCTGGCAGGCAGAAGCAGTCACCACTGCAGAGACTCCACATAGTCCCTGACCTCTGGAGACAAATATCCTATCAACTCTCAGTTTTTCGGCATTGAGTAACCTGCCCCCAAGAGCAGGGGTGCTTTTGGCACCCAAAGCCTGGCTGTCTGCCAGATGCCAAGCTATCTGGACAAGAACCAAACTGATGTGGAGAAACAGGAGTAAATCCAAGGCGTTTTAACTGTTCATAAGAAACTAGAGGAAAGAGGAACTTACCTCACTGTGACATTAAAGCGGAAAGTGAGGATAATAATAGGCAGCACTTTCTGTGTGTGCTAGTGCTAAGCATAGGAACCACTGTCCCCATTCTACAGATGAGAAAGTGGAGGCCAGGCACAGGTAAGTTATCTGCCCGAGGTCACATGCCTGGTAGGTAGGGAAGCCAGAGCTGAAACCCAGAGCTAAGCGCCTGACTGCTGCTCTGCTCTATTTCACTGAGACCTGGGGCTTTAATATCTTTCTCACTTTCCACACAGAGAATCCCCCACATCCCCAAGATGCAGGCTCAGTTTGGCCAGGCTGCTTCCTGGCATTTCTTCAAGGCAGTGAGCTTTCAGCTGTCCTACTTTGGGGAAGAAGAAAGTGGGCTTTGGGCACAGAGCATCAAGGCTTTGCTTTGCATGACAGCACAGCTAGGCCATCTTTGGGACAAAAAAAAAAAGGAACCCACATTCTTGGCTGGGAGGTCAGAGAACCCAGCCGTGGGGCAAAGGGTCTCTTCCTCGTGGCCTGGAGTCCCTGGGTAAAGGCCTTTGAGAAGGTCAGTAAGAATGAAGCAGGGGCCAGGCCTCTGGTCCCCCCAGTGCCTCTTTCTAGGTACCAAAGTCAGCTCCCCGTAGTCCTTCTCTTCAAACTCCCCCAGGGATGGAAGAAAGCAGAAGCTTTAGGGAGCAAACTCAGGGCTTACAAATCCCTCTCAAACATTCTCACCCTTGTTCACCCAACTCAAGCCATACCAGCCTCCTTTCCTCCAGCTTGCCAAGCTTGTTCCTACCTCAGGGCTTTTGCACGTGCTGTTCTCTCTGCCAGGCACCTTCCTTCCTCACCTCTTTACACGGTTGGTGCCTTTTCATCCTTCAAGTCTCAGATCAAAAGACCCCTTCCTGACCCCGTTCTCTCAGGTACCCTTCTCACCAGTGCTCACATCACAGTATCCCACTTATGCTTCTTTGTGGCACTGCCGATCGTCTCTGATACACACGGTTTATTTCCAGTTTGTCTCCTCCTCCAGACCTTGCACACCAGGAGGGCAGGGACTGGGTCTGTCTTGTCCACTGTGTAACTGGGGCCACAACAGTGCCTGACATAGAGTGGACACCGTATGTGTGTGTGTGTGTGTGTGTGTGTGTGCGCGCGTGCGCGTGCATATTTCTATTCAACTTAATGAAATAAATAAGTATTATCTTTTTGAAAGTTCACCAAGACCACGCGCTCTGGGCTGTTACAGAGTTGCCTGTCTAAGACATCCTTGTGGAACAGCAGACCAGCCACATTCCACAGCAGCCTAAAGCACAAGAGTAATAAGGACAATTATAATAACAGCATCACAGCTAACATTTAATGCACACTTACTATGTGTCAAACTTTACTAGCTCTTCAACAGGCCTGTGATGTAGTAATCTTTTTCTTTTCTTCATTTTGCAGAGATGGACACTGAAGCTTGGAAAGGCTGTCACTTGCCCCAGATCACACTTTAGCAAGGACTGAATACAGTGCAGGGCCGTTAAGCACTGCCCAGCCCCATCCAGCACAGAGGGAGACTGAAACAGCAGGCCGTCTGGGAAAGTGACTGGCTGTTCTCAGGAGATTCAGCCAGGCTGTGTCTTTCTCCCAGCTTCTCCCACGAAGAACACATAATTCCTCACAACTCCGAAAATTCCAACTCTAATCATACCTGTACTTAGCAAGCTTATCAATCAGGGCTGCAGATTTGTAACTCCACATCAGTGCCAAGCAGCCATTTTGGGCTGAAGTCACTGGTTTTCAGGCTCATGGGTGAACTTCATTTTCCCTGGAATTGAGTTTGTCTCTCCATATATGTGAAGCTAAGATTCACTCACTCTTCACAGTCAAAACTACCCCATAACACCTAACAGCAGTAGATAACTCTCACACATGTGCCTGTGTGCCACTTTAAAATTCCAATTTATCTAATCCTCATAACCACCTCATAGGGGAGGTTCTATCATTATCTCCACTTCACAAAAGAGAAAGCTGAGGTCCTGAGAGGTGCAGTTCCTTGTTCAAGGTCACCCAGCAAATAAGCAGCAGAGCCAGACTTGGGAACACCAGTCCGGCACTCCAGACTCTGTTGTCAACCGCTTCCCTCCACTGCCTCTCTAACTGATTGACATCTGCTCAGAAGATACTGCAAGTAAGTTCTCTTTAGCTGTTCATTGTGCTACATGAGTCATTTGTTCACTCATTCATTGACATGTGTTTAAAACTGATTAGATGGTCAGGATTCGGCAAAGGGAAGTAGATGCAAGGACCCTACCCTCCAAAGGTTTGGCTTAGAGGAACTAATGAGAGAAAAGTAAATTCTATAACACCATACTTAATAGTGAGAAACTCAGTTTTTCCATTAAGATCAGAAGCAAGGTAAGGCTATTTCCTCTCACCACTGCTTTTCAACATTGTACTGGAAGTCCTAGCTAATGCAGTAAGACGAAATTAAAGAAATACAGATTGGGAAGGAAGAAATAAAACTGCCCCTTTTTTTTGAAGATGCCATGTTCATTTATGTCAAAAATCCTAAAGAACTGAGGCGGGTAAAAAAAAAAAAAAAACCCTCCTGGAACTAAGTGATTATAGCAAGGTTGGAGGACACAAGGTTAATATATAAAAGTCAATCACTTTTCTCTGTACCAGCAATGAACAGGTGGAATCTGAAATTAAAAACACAGCTTTCATTTACATTAGCACCCCCCAACAAAGTGAAATACTTAGGCAAGGTAAAGATCTAACAAAATATGTACAAGAGCTATATGAGGAAAACTACAAAATTCTGATGAAAGATATCAAAGAACTAAATAAGTGGAGATGGTTCATGTTCATAAATAGTACACTTCAATGTGTTCAAGATGTCAGTTCTTCCCAACTTGATCTATAGATTCTACACAGTCTCAGGAAATTATTTTGTAGCTATTGACAAACTGATTCTAAAGTTTATATGGAGAGGCAAAAGACCCAGGATAAAACCAAGCATGAACCCTAATGTAAACTATGAACTTTAGGTGATAACAATGCTTCAATGTAGGTTCATCAATTATAAGAAATGTACCACTCTGGTGGGGGATGGTGATAACAGAGGAGGCTCTGCATGAGTGAAGTAGGGGTTCATAGGAAATCTCTGTACCTTCCCCTTAACTTTGCTATAAATCTAAAACCACTGTAAAAGGTAAAGTCTTTTTTTAAAAAAAAAGAATCAGTCTAAGATGAATAAATAAAGAAGATGTGATCTATCTACCTATCTATACACACACACATATACACACAATGGAATATTACTTGGCCATAAAAAAGAATGAAATAATGCCATTTGCAGCAACATGAATGGACCTAGAGATTATCATATTAAGTGAAATAAGTCAGACAGAGAAAGACAAATATCACGATATCATTTATATGTGTAATATAAAAAATGATACAAATGAACTTATTTGCAAACCAGAAATAGACTCACAGACATAGAAAACAAACTATGGTTACCAAAGAGCAAAGGGGTTGGGGGAGGGATAAACTAGGAGTGTGGGATTAACATAGACAAACTACTATATATAAAATAGATAAACAACAAGGACCTACGATATAGCACATGGAACCATAACCTTGTAGTAACCTATAGTGGAAAAGAATCTGAAAAAAAAATATATGTATATGTATAACTGAATCACTCTGCTGTACACCTGAAACTAATACAACATTGTAAATCAACTATACTTCAATTAAAAGAAGAAAAAAAATCAGTCTAGCAAAATAAGCTTCTGTTATTCTACAATAATAAATATTCATAATTTAAAAATATTTAGTATTACATAAAATAAGGGTTTCAAATTAAGATTTTATTTAGGATCTTCTGCAATACATACAAATATCAAAACATTATACTGTACACCTGAAACTAATGTTATGTCAACTATACCTCAATTTGAAAAAACACAAACTTTATTTTTTACACTTCTGTAATGGGCTTAAACACAAGACCTACCTCATGGGGTTCCTGAGAAAATTAAATGAGTTAACCCAAGCACCTGCAATGTCTGGCCTATGTGGGCACCCAATAAATGCTACCTATTATTTTATCTCCAGCACCTCGGACAGCACCAGACACATAGTAGGCACTCCCTGGCCCCAAGGGGCTCAGTCATCTGCAAAGAGAGGCCCAGCCCCAGGGAAGAGATGACCTGGAAGGCCTCTGGGAGCCAATGGGATTGTCCACTAGGCATCAGCCAAGCAGGTAAACAGACCTGCCCCAAGAAACCAGTTTGGCAGGCTTTCTCTGGCTGTTCTGGGCCCAGTTCCCAGAGCCTGCCCCTCGACTTTGATCTAGGAGGTATAATTATTTCCCTGATTAGTTAGATACAACTCAAGAGGCTTTAGAACTGTGTCCCTCACAACCTTCCTTCAAGCACTTTAGTTTGGGGGCCAGATGTTTAGCCACATTCCATGGGTCACTTTCTGCAAATTGGCCACAACACGGACATGTGTAAACTGCTGGGATGCCTCAAGATAACTAGCTTGGTAAATGAACTCACGTGCTTGCGAATATTTACTGAGCATGTCTAAGGGTTGTGCTATTTGTATTCTACTGGGAGAGATAATTAGGAAACTATTTCCCAGCCTTCCTTGCAGTTAAGAGTGGTCATGTGACTTCACACAGACAGCGACTCAAAGGGAAGTCTGGTGGAATTATCATTCCTGACTAAACAGGTAATCTTTTCCCCCAGGTATTTGTAGAAGATGTTCTTTGGAAAAGGTGAGATGTGACTACAAATGAAGGGCACTGCTCTCCTGAAATGGTGGTGGCACTGCCACCCCTGACATCAAGTTCCCCTGAGTCTACCGTACAGACCTCTGGACGGAAAGCAGAAGGTATACAGTACATAATAGTAATAGCTGGCATCCCCTGATGTCACTACTTGCTGTGCACCATTTTAAGTACAATACCAATAGTAACTCATTTCATCCTTAGCACAGAACCGAAAGGCAGGTATTATCATCTCCACTTACAGATGACCAAAGTCAAGTACAAAGAGATGAAGTAACTTGCCCAATGTAGACAGTAAGTGGCAGAGGGGATATTAGAACCCAGGTTCCTCATCAAATGTCTTCACTGTGAGCTACACTAACAGAGTCTGAGCCTGAGAGGCAGCCCTGTAAAAATAATCGAAGCCATGACTACCACGGATTGAGCACTTATGTGGCAACTGTGGAACCAAGCATGGTGTGTTACCCTCCAAACGCCCCCTGTGCTTGGTACCGGGACTGTACTGGTGACGGGACCCAACCTGTGTCACATGATGGGTAAGGACCACGGAGGCCAGAGGTACAGGTCTGTAAACTCCCAGACACCAGGTCATACCTTGTGGGAACAGCTCTCAGGAGACATTTTCTTTCATTATTAACCACATTCAATAACCTATTCTCAAGGACATTCTTGGCCTCTCCTTGGCCACATGTGATAAAGGCCACGTGTACTTGGCCACAGAGAAAAGCAGGGCATAGAAGGAAAGAGCAGAACCCTACTCCCAGGTGCTCCTGGAGTCAAGGCCATGATCCTGGCCCTGACTATCAGGCCCCTGCAGTCAGAGCAGGCCCCTCCTCCCTTGCTTCAGCTGCACAGGCCTCCTCTCTGCTCTGGAGAAAGCCACGCTCCCCAGGATATCGACACATGCTGTTCACTTGGCCAAGAATGCTCTTCTTCATGCTCCCCGTGCCCTGATACACATCTTTCCCTCACCCTTAATTAACTCCTACCCATCTTTCAGGGTGCAGCCTCTGGGTTGGATAAAGAGAGATCTCCAGGGTGTGCTGGTAAGTAAAAAAAAAAAAGAGAGAAAAAAAAAAAAAAAAAAGAAAAATGCAGGACAGGGTGTGGAGTAGGCTGCATTTTGTATAAGAAAGGAGGGAAAGATAAAAATAGATATTCACATCTGCATAAAGAAACCTTAGAAGGATAGACAAGAGATTAATACAAATGATTACTGAAGGGATGGAGGGACAAGGCAGGCAGGGAAGGATAGCTCTGGGTGTGGACGTCTACACTCGCACACAGGCATGCACACAGAGTAGACTTTTGAAGCATACAGATGTATGACCTACTTTTTAAAAAGCGTTGCAAATAAAAACAAAGCAGGGGTGATGGGTAGAGTGTCAGAGAAGGCCAGTGAACACAGACCTGAACACATCCCTCCATGGGACTGCCTGATAACGCCCGACTCCCCAGCTGGCCTGTGGATTCCCGAGGGCAGGCCTGGACCTGCTCTGGCGGCCAGCCAGGGGCCTGCCATGCAGCTGGTGCCCGAGAAATGCTTAGAGTGAGTGTGAGTGGACGCACCAACCCACCCCGCTCCAGCCACACACCTGGGCTTGGCCCACCGCGGGCAGCCGGTGCTGCCTGTTCCCATGAAATAAATTATTGGGAGAGGGGGACGCGAATACGGTCACTGTGCGAGGAAAGGGCTCTAAGACATCCTGGCGAGAGAAAACATGGTGTAGGAAGCAGCACAACTCTACTCTGGGACACTGAAACCCAAAGTTCATCTAACTTTATGTGTCACAAAATAGTCTTTTCATTTTTTTTTTAATCATTAAAAATCATAAAAACCATTCTTGGCTCCTGGGCCATACAGAAAAAAAGGCAGCTCATGGGCTGCAGTCCGCCACCTTGGTGTAGAGCATGGCCACCGCGTTTATGCTGGCTGCACACACACAGAATTTCTGAAAGGAGACAGGTTCTATGGAGGGTTTAGAGTTGGGAAGGAAGTTCATTTAAAAAAAAATAATGTACCATGTGCAAATTAACAAAATATTGTTTTAAAGTTAGCACTTAAGAGAAAAAGGAGGCTGTGTATGTACGGGGTTAAGAGCCCAGGCTCTGGATTAAGAGACCGTGGCTGGAATCCCAGATCTCTTCCTCACTTGCTGTAAACCCGACAGGCAAGTTATTTTCCCTTTCTGAGCCTCAGCACCCTGGTTTCACTGGCTATTGTGAGGATTTTGCACAGTGTCAAGCACCTGGAAAGTGCTGGATATTATTATCTGTCTTATTAAGAGTCATTCATGGGGAAAAGCCCTTCTCCAAAGGGAAGCCTGAAACATAACTGCGGCTATAAAATTCCCCCTGGGGAGCCCGCCCAGTCCCACAGCGAGTCATCCAACTGTCCACATAATGGATGCCTTGTGACGTGAGGAAGCTGATTTGTATTAGCAACCACATTCCAGAGATGCATCCTGGAGCCACGTCTGCACATCCTGTTCAGCAGAGAAGGCAGCCAGAGTCCCAACCCAGGGTCTGTCCCCGACCATCACACTGGGTGGATTGCAGGGCCATGTATCCATGAGAACACTCAGTGTCCATTTATTAAATGCTTAGTGTGTGCAAGGACATGCCGGTAGACACCCCTCTGCACCGTGCCCTGGAGGCTGCAGGTGCAAACAAGGGCTTCTGAAATAACTGGTGGGACCAGAGGGCAGATGCATTGGTTGTGTGTTCCCATAAACCTCTTGCATCTCCCTGTGTGTTTATTCATTCAACAAATATATACTGACCTCCTAAGAGCCAGGCGTTGTGTTTACCAGGACCCTTATTTTCCAGTCTTTTCTCTCTGAACTCTGAGTACAGCCAAGAAAAGATCTTGCAAATCATTGTCCCTTTTGTGTCCTCTGCGCTTAGCACAGGCCAGTGTACAAAATAACCAATATTTATTGGGTCAAATTACTGAGCAAGGAGGACATCTGGGGTCTGGGCCTGCCTGGTATCTCTGCCGCATCTTTGGGTGACAGCAGCCCACTTTTCCTAGGACGATTCCTCCCCAGTTCCTCCTAGCTTGGGGAGGAGGGGGCTGCCAATCAGGGGGCCCCACACACCCACATGATACAAGCCAATCAGCTGCCCTGGCTCAGGAATTTGGACTTCAATAAAAATGATAACGGTAACAACAGCAATAAAATAGAAGCAGCAGCAGCTAATATTTATCTAGTCACATACTCTGCACTAGGCACTATTCTAAACCTGTCTCAAGTGTCAACTGATTATATCTTCTGTTCTTATCCCTGTCTTACAGCTCACAAACTGAGGCACAGAGAAGTTGGGGAACTTGTGAGTACGTGGCGAGGCTGGGACTCATGCCCAGGAGGCCAGCTCCAGGGCCAGAACTCTTCATTGCTACCCTCCACTGCTCCTCTACTCCCACGATGGCCTTGAACACCCACCTCAAGGTGCCCCAGAGCTGCTTGACCCCAGTTTCACTTTTACTGCAGGTGGCCCAAGCTGGTTTCTGATGCCTGCAACCCAAGAACCCTGACTGATAAACCAGGACCACTTATTTGGTTTCACACTTTCTGTCAGATGGGCATTTAGTGCTTCCAAGTGCTACAGGGCAGGGGCAGCTTAAAAACACTTCAGGAGGTGGAATTGGTGGTCAGGGCATTTGGGGCAGCCTGCAGCAGCAAGAGTAGCTTCTTTCCATGGGTGGGGAGCTGCAGGGAGAGCCCAACAGGAAGCAGAGAGCAGGGGAGAATCAAGGAGGCACATTTGGGAGAGCTCTCCCCAGGGGCCTGCTGCTGGCACTCTGGGTGGAATGATCCTTTGTTCCTAGACAGATCCTCTGCATTGTAGGAAATTTAGCATCCTTGGCCCCCAGGTCCTAAATGCCTGTGGTGCCCCCGTCCCTTCACTGTGAGACCAAAACCACCTAGCACATTTCTGAATGCCACCTGTGAATGGTATCCAGTGGCTGCAGCCCTGACTCCCACAACAAGTCCCCACGCCGGGCAGCCTCCATCCAGCTCTTTCCTAGCTTGGATTCTGGACATAGGCTGGGTTCTTTGATTTTCTATTCACTGTTTTAAGTCCCACAACATACAAGTTTTAATCCAATAGAGCCCCTGCTACAGGCCAGGAGCTGTTCTAAACTTGTTACACATAGCAACTCATTTAATCCTCACAGCCACCAATGAAATGGGCACCATGACCAAGGTCACTGCCATTACACATGAGGAAATTGGACAGACCGCAGGACTTGCTCGTAGGTGGGGGAGCCTCATTTGGAGGCAGTCTCCTCGGGGTCCAGTGGGAGTGGGGTTATGACTGGTATCCGGGGCTTTCCAGCTCACCCTGGAGGGGGTCTGCTTCCCCTCTGCCCGGATGCTGCCCTCACCACCCTTCAGCTTCAGGCCTTGGCGCAGGCAGACATGTGCCTCCTCAGGAAGCCCTCCCCATCCTCACCACCCCTACCCGACCCCCAGGGCAGGACCTGTGCTCCACATATTCCCATGCGTTCCAGCTCCCTGTTTTTCCTTTATAGCATTTGTCACAGCGGCAATCAGTGCTGGTGAAGTTACTTGCTGAGCACCTTAGTCGTCCACCTCCCCTCCAGACTATCAATTCCACAAGGGCAAGGGCTTGCTTGATGAAGTACCTGTGTCTGATCCAGGTACTGGTGGCCCAGGTCTGATCCCCGGAAATACTAGCTGAGTAACAAATCAACCACTTTTTAAAAATTCATATTTAAAACTAGGACAGCAAAACATCAGCTCTTAAAACCAAAACCAGGGTGAAAAGCTGACCGAGATCGAGGGAGACAAAAAGATGGGCAGCATCCCCGGAGCATCTGGACGGTGGAGCTGCGGGAGGGGGAGTGCACCGCTCGATGCTAGAACAGAGGGAGGGGGGTCTGGGATGGCACCATCGCGGAAACGCAAAAGTCAGCACTAGAGATAAATACTGGGGAAACAAAAGCATGAAAGTAAACACACAGTCCTCTGTCCAGACTTTTAAGTCTTCTTCTCCTGCCTTTCACCTCCCACCTTTCATGACAGTGGGGTTAATCAAGACCACAGGCCAGAACGGGCCCCTCTGTGTTCAGATCCCATCTCTGCCACGAATAAAAGGCTATATAATCTTGGGCAGGTCAATTAACCCCCATGCATCAGGAAAAGGGGGACACAGCAGGATCTGGCTTATGGCTATTGTAAAACCAGTTCACCCGTGAACATTGTCAGGCGCCCAGGAAGTGCTCAATAAAGTCTAGCTGTTCCCATTTTGATCAGCATTGCTGCTCTTCACCCCTACAACCAAAACAATGGGACATATGTGTCCTGTGATGTTCTGCCCCTGATGCCTAAGTTTTCCGCTCTCTTTGTTACTGATCTTCTTGGATGAGGAGCCAACAAATCAGTGCCTCCTCTGCCCTGGGTGATCTGAGTTCTGACACTTAAAATCAAGCATTTCAGCACAACATCGACACCTAGCCATTGGCGAAGCCAACCACACATCTATGGCATGGTGAAAAGGTACCAGGAGGTCACATCAAATGTTTACCTCACACATACTCAAAAATGCACATGGTCCCCCTGTGCCCCCCACCCCAAAAGGATAAGTAATTAAGGTGGAACAGACGTCCAGTGTTCCACTTCATGCACATTTGCTCTGCTGTGAATGTGAGAGGGGAGCCGAGCATATGCCATCCCCTCGGGCAGGCTCAGCTCTTCACCGTGGAGCAGCTCACCATTCCCAGCAGCATTCTAGTGTTTCAAGACACACTTTTCATAAGACATGGCCTGTTAAGGCAAACTAACTCCCGTGGCAGGTGCTTGTCAGAAGGACATGTGTTCCAAACCTGGGGGAGAAGCTGGCTGTATGGAGTATAGTGTAATACTGACTTCTTCTTGTCCCCCGATACATGTTCTCTCTTTTTCCTTTAATAATTGATCTCTTACATCTTAGTTGGATGCATGGCTGATGTAAACGAAAACTACATTTCCCTGCCTCCCTTGCAGCTAGGTGTGGTCATGTGACTAAATTCAGACCCACAGGATAGGAGTGGAGGAGGTGTACGCCACTTCTGGGTCACCCATTTGAAATGTGATAGACTTCAGGAACTCCTGAACTTAGAGGGGGGAAATTACCTTTTTATTTTCACTAGCTTCTAGCTGAAATTCAGCATTTCCTTCAATTATGAACCCAGGCAAACCATAGTTGTTTTCACAAAACCTATGAATCTGTCCCCAACAATACAAATCAGTCTTTTAAAAAAAATCACACAACAATTCTTAGAAACATCTCAAAATAGTATGATGCCCTTTCGTACTTTGAAATTATGAAGTTATTAGGTCTGTTACTAGGTTTTGCCATACTATATCACAATTTATTACATTCATATTGCAAAAACTAGATTTCAACAGAATTGGTTTATGTTATTTTATGAATTTAAAAAGATGATTGTAAGAAGTAGCTGTCAAAGAGTCCATGGCACACAAATGTTCAGAATCTCTGCCTTGTTCTTCAAAAAAAATTATAGTTACTACATGACCCAGCAATTCCACTCTTAGTTATATATTCAAGAAAATTGACAAATATGTTCATGCAAAAACTTGCACTTGACCATTCATAACAGCATTATTTATTCATAATAACCAAAAAGTTAAAACAATCCAAATGTCCATTGACTGATAAACAGAATGTGGTATAACTGTACAATGAACAATTATTCAGCCACAGAAAGGAGTGAAGTATTGCCACATGCCACAACGTGAACCTTCAAAACATCATGCTAAGTGGGAGAAGCCAGACACAAAAGGACATACATAGCATTATTCAGTTTATGTGAAATGTTCTGAATGGGTAAATCCACAGGGACAGAAAGTAGATTAGCAGTTGCCAGGGGCTGAGAGGAGCGGGAAACGGGGAGTGGATGGGCTCAGGGTTTCCTTCTGGGGTGATGAAAATGTTTTGCAACCAGATTAGATAACTGCACAACCTTGTGAATACATTAAAAAACCACTGAACTGTACACTTTAAAGGAGTAAATTTTATGGTATGTGAATTCTCTCTCAAAACAAAAAGAACTCCCACTTTAATAAGAAGGGGGAGGTGCAGTCTTCTCTCACAGCCTCCCTTCCTGTGGGCTGGAGGGCACACATGGTGTTGGCGGGGAGTCATGCAGATGAGGGCAACGTCCCAGAAATGGGGAGTGACAAGATGGCATGACCCTGGGTCCCCAGCACTGTGGAGCAGCCTCGTCAGCCCTGGGCCGCTCACTCACAAACGTTCAGGAGAGAGATTTCAACTCTGCTCTCACTGATGCCACTGCTATCCTGGGTCTGTTACTGCAGGCAAACTCATATTCAACTGATACCTGACATCCTAAGAGAAAGTTAAAGGTGATCTGACTCTGTAGCAGTCTGGCTTTCCCGGATGACTGCCGAAGCTAACGCCTGCATGAGATGCAACCCCGGTGTCCCCACCCCTGTCTCTGGCAGGAGGAGGGTTCAGCCACCGTGGCTGCAGAGCCAGTTTGGTGACCTCTCCACTCTGCACTGAGAGGCTGACTGTGGCTTTAGAAGAGAACAGAGCCACCTAGAAAAAGGCTTCCACCTGCAGGAGCCTGATGGACCACAGATACTCAGGTTGGGGACACTGTCAGCAGTATGAGATAGGTCCTTTGAGGTATTTGAATAAGCAAGTGTTAAAATGCCTGACCTTAGCTTCCCACTCCCTGGTCTCCTCAGATGCAAGATGACTAACAGGCTAATTAAAATTGTGTGTTCAACGTCTTCTCTAGTTAACATGGTGAAGTTTTTACTGTTAGATGTACCATCTCGACTGGCCCCAAGACTCCGAAAGGAAGGTCACCTTGGGTATCATTAATATCAGCAGGCCTATGAAAATTTGGCCAAAGCAGGCATTTCATTTAATCTACCAGTAAAACTTTCACTTTGAAATTTCACTGCCAGGGTTTTAAAAACTTCCAGTCAGTCATTGTTTCCTGCTGTGGTTCAATGACAGGCTAATCATAATTCTAAATGAGTAAACCTTTCCACTTCAACCACATTCATTTAATCAAGGTTTTTGTTTTGTTTTTTTAAAAAAACACCTAGTATGTACTGGGGATGCAATGGGAGGAAATAAAAACAGGCCTGGGCTTGACCTCCTGGGACTTACAGCCCAGTGGAGAAGACAGACATTAAACATGTGAAGGCAAACATAACGTATAATTAAATATTATGAAAACTGCTCTGAAGGTTTGCCAGGTAAGAATAACAGGGGGCCTAGTTTAGAGTCAAGATGGTCCAGACGGGCCTCTTAGAAGACTTGCTATTTAAACTGCAATTTGAGAGATAAAAAAAGAGAAGGCTAGGAGAAAAGCCATCAGGAAAAGCATTTCAAGGACAAGGAAGAGCACATACAAAGGCTCTGAGGTAGGAAGAGCTTGGCTTGTTTGAGAAACGAAAGACTGGCTGATGTGCAGTGAGTGAGGCTGGCAGGGGCTGCTTCCTAGGCACCCTGCAGGCCACGATAAAGATGTTGAAGGTTATTTTAAGTACAAGAGTAAAGTAGTAGGTAACTGTTCTTTGTTCCCCACTGGCATCCATTGTCTCATTTCCCACAAAGCCCCTCATCGGCACTTGGAGCCCCGGTGGCCCCCACTTTCAGGCCAGGAGGTGACAGTGGGGCTCCAGCCCTGACCCAGGCCTGACCAAGCCCATCAAGACGTCCCACCTTCCCCTGCTCATAGTGAGGGTAATACTTGTGCACGTGACCCTAACTGGCTCATGGTGAACTTCAGAACTTTTGAAGAAATTCCCACACATTGAAAAAAAAAAAAAAGATCAAGAAAGCTCTTTTTCCATTGGACTTGAGCCTCATAATTTGAGGCTAGAGTTTATGCAATCGTAACTATCAGAGAACAACCAATTTAGGACTGGAACTGTGATAAATATATATTTAGTCTTTGTCCCCGGTTGCTGACACAGAACTTTGAAAACCCCTGGAATTTCCTGAATGACAGGGGTGATAAGAACATCCTGTGCTACGTGGAACTATACCTGAGTTCATGCTAATAAAGTGACTCCTGACTGAGAGGCCCCTAGACAGCTTCAGGATGGGGGCTGGTCACTAGACAGACCAAGGCGTGATTAAAGGGCTGGAACTGTCAGCCTTGCCCTCTGACCTAGAGGAAGGGAGAGGGGCTGGAGGTCGACATAATCACCAAATGCAAATGATTTAATCAACAACTCCTACTGACTAAGATCTCCATAAAACCCTAAACAGTGGGTTTAGGGTGCGTCCAGGTTGGTGAAGAGGTCGAGGTGCCGGGAGTGTGGTGCCCAGAGAGGTTGTGGAAGCTTGGTGCCTGTCCTCCCATACCTTGTTCTATGCATCACTTCCATTTGGCCATTCCTACATTGCATCCTTCACATAAACCAATAAATCTAAATCAAGTGTTTTCCTGATTTCCATGAGCTCTTCTAGCAAATTATCAAACCTGAGGAGAGAGTCACTGGAACCCCCAATTTATAACCAGTTGGTCAGTGGTCCAGGTGGCAGCCCAGGACTTGCACTTGGTTGTATCTGAAGTGCATGCTGTCTTGTGGAACTGAGCCCTTAACCTGTGGGGTCTGCGCCAATTCCAAGTAGCTATTTTCAGAACTAGATTGAATTGTAGGACATCCAGTTAGTGTCCAGAGAGTTGAAGAACTGGTTGGTATGAGGAAAACACCCACACATTTGGTGTCAGAAGTGTTATGAGTAAAAACAGCTCCGAGCGACCAACTGAGAGATCAAGGAGAAAAACTCAGTATCGGTAATAACATTATTTGAGCTCTGGATCAAGCTGCATCTAAAACTAGATTACCTTTGACTTCAATTATGTTAAGCCAACAATTTCTCAATTTCCTTAAGCCAGTTTGGATTGGGTTTTCTGTTACTTGTGACCTTAATTTCCTGATCGCTAGAAATGGGAAACCACTGAAGGGTTTACACATGTGGTATAACATGACTTTATTTCCATATTTGGACGGAGGACGTAAGAGTAGAAGCAGTGAGCCAATTAGGAGGCTACTTCAATACCGTCACTGAGAGATGAGGTCATCAGAACCCATTAAAAAGACTAACATTTACTGAGCACTTACTATGTGACAGGAACTGAGCTAAGTGCTTTACTTGTATGAATTAATAACCTAACAACCCTAGAGCATGGGTAGTATTATTACTGCTTTTTCCTGGTATGGGTTGAATTGTGTCCCTCCAAAATTCATGCGCTGAATTCCTAATCTTCAGTACCTCAGAATGTGATCTTATTTGGAGATAGAGTTAAGTTAGAATGAAGTTATACTGGAACAGGGTGGGCTCCGATCCAGTGTAACTGGTGTCCTTATAAGAAGGGGAAATCTGGACACAGACATACACGCAGGGAGAACACTACATGAAGATGAAGACAGATCAAAGTGACGCAGCAGAAGCCAATGAATGCCAAAGATTGCCAGCAAGCCGCCAAGAGCTAGGAGGGAAGTAAGGAACAGACACTTCCTCGTGGCCCTCAGGAAAAGTCAACCCTGACAACACCTTGATCTTGGACTTCTAGCCTCTAGAACTGTGGGATGATGTATTTTAGTTGTTTAAGCCATGGGGTGTTCGTGGTACTTGGTTATGACAGCTGTGCAAACTAATACTGTGAAAAGGAACCAGAGGCCTAGAGGGGTATGGTCACCTGTACCAAATTCCCCAGCCAGTAGCTGTCTACCTTGGGAGGCCATGTTTCCACCTACCGTACTGTTTTTCCAGCCTTGTGGGAACTGCTCTGCACCCCATCCTGGGTTCTAGAAAAGTCCTGGGTCCTCTATGTGCCCCAGTTCTCCATCTGCACGACTGACATCTGCCCCCCACTGCCCCAGTGCCTGGGCAGGTGAGGAGAACGAGAGACCGGGTGTAGAGGTGCAGGCCTTTGGACGCGGCACAGAAGTGGGACAATCCTGGACCATAATCTGAGCAGAAGAAAACACCAGAGAAAAGGGTGGAGGCGGATCAAAGTCACCGCCCCACCCCAGATGGCTGGCATGACATGATCATGATCCAGCCTCTTCCGCAGCAGACTGGAGAACAGAGCCAGCCCAGATGGGCGACACGGAAGGAGGTGGGCCTCTGGCAGGAGTTGTCCAGAAGACACAGGAACGCTCTTGGATCCCAGATCCAGAGTCCACGACCGCCACTTCAAGCTGGTCGAATGACATTCCTCCAGCCCTGATGAACCAAGGCCTGGTCGCTCTCCACACGTGAGGAAAAGGCGCTCTGTCTAAACCTGTCCTTGCCATTGTGAACATGTCTCTGCATAACATCCCTTGCTGAGCCCAAGCAGGGGGGCACATGTGTCTGGCAGGGGCACATGTGTCTGGCAGAGGCCCATGGCCACTGTGGTAAGCTGAGAATGGCAAAGCCTGCCAGCTCCCTGCAATGCTGATTCCTCCAAATAAGGAGCATTTCTTCAAATAGATCCATGTTTTTGGACCAAGGCTGGAGTGGGCAGCATTAAAGTCCAAGTGGAATTGAAAACCAATTAGCACTTATTTCGGGAAAAACAGTGAGCCATGGATCACACAGCAGGGGAGTTGGGGGGGGACTCTGTGTCTAGACCAAATGGTACTAACAGAGCAGGTGGAGAGCTAGCCCAGCACACCCGGGCTGTGCAAAATCAGGTGTTCAATCACAGCTTGCTGTTTCCAATGTGCACATTTCCCCAAAGTGCCAACCATGCACAACGATCAGAAACTCAGCAGGTGCTTTGAGGTGGGTAGGAGTGGGCAATGTCCAGACATACTGAGACACAGTCGAAGGCTGGGTCCCTCACATGAACCTTGGAGAGACAGGGCCCATTACAGAATGGCATTTATGGTCACCACACACATTTGATGATATCAGAAAACATTCCAACTACAATTAAGGATCTAGGAATGCAGGAACTGGGGGGTGGGTAGGAGACAGTATGTTGTTGTTTTCCTCAACTTTTCACGGCAAAAAGTTATGAGGGAAATGTGAATCTAAATGTTAAGATAATAACCTTTAGAAATATAAGAACTGACAAAATAATAATCACTGTGGGAAATACACACACACTTCTTTCAGGAGAGCAACAACTGATAAAGTGGCCCAAAAAAAGGCTAGAGAGAATTTGAGTAACACAAATTAGCAACTTGGTTTTAAAGGTTTATATAACACTCTTTACAGAAAACATGAGATTCATTCTTTATAAAATATCCATTGAATATTCATAAAAACTGATCCTGTGCTAAGAAAATTCTCAAATTCCTCCAAAGAGAACTTCCTATCACAATGTGCTGACCTTAGTGCATTTAAATCAGAAATGAACACAATTTTGGAAAAGGACAGAGAAATCTAACTCAAGGGTTCTCAACGTCAGGGGCATGTCACAATTCCCTGAGGGGCTTAATACTATCTCTGGATGCCCAGACCTCACCCCCAGGGAGTCTGATTTCATTGGACTGGGCATCTTATTTTTCAAAGTTCCCCAAGTCTATTTGACGATACTAAGCAATCACTAATAATTATTTTAGCTGTACTAATGATATTGTGATTATGTTTTTTTAAAGTGATCTTCTCCTGTTAGAACTAGGTACTGAAATATCTGTGGGTGAAGGATATGATGCTTCAAAATAATGGGTCGGGGGAGGCAAAATCAGAACGAGACAAGATGGGTCATGACGAGACAATACACACTCTACTTCTACATGTTTGCAATTGTTCATAATAAAAAGTAAAATGTAGAAAACAATTTTAAAAGTTCTCCAGTGGATCAGAATGTATAGCCAGGGTTACATAATTGGAATTTGCAAATTTGTAAATACTTCTGGGTATGTCTTAAGTTAAAGAGGAAATCAGAAGCCAAAAGTGCCAACCAAACTTCTAAAGTGGTGAAATGAGGAGCTCAGAAAAACTCTCTCCCAAAAAACAATGGAAAAAACTGGACAAAACTGTCAAACACAAACCATCTGAGGACACTGGAAATCAACAAAAGGCATACAATAACCTGAGAAGCATTTATTCAAGAAAAATTACTGAATTTTGAGTAAGAACAGTGGCAGCATGTGCTGTTTGACTTGGGTTGCTCCCATTGCATGCTCCATCTGTGCTACAGTTTAACCAAAGCAGAGTGAGCCATGAAAACCTGGCTGCCGGCAGGGCTGACTGAACTGCGGCGGGGCAAGGAAAAACCCCACACCCCTGGGCATTGTTGAGACGGCAGCGGTCTCAGGGGCAAACGAATGGGAAAGACCACCATCCCAGCTGGATCGTGGTTACACTCTGGTTGGAGGAAGTGATAGACCTGCACGCGATCCAGGAAGTCCACAGGAAGATCCAGAGGCTGAGACAGCCCTACTGGGCCTGGGTAAGCTCCCATGTATCCCCAATGGTCTGGAAGAATGGATGTATATACAAGGCTGTACATGAGCTCCAGAGAGACGGGAGAGAGCCTTAGCTATCCACACATCCCTGACTGAACATGAGGCTTTCAGAGTGTGCAAACAAGACACCAGACAGCCAGGCACAAAGCATTAACTGGGGCAGATTCACAGACTGCTCGAATTCTGAAAATATTCCCCAACCCACACACGGATGGGCCAAGGATGGAAGCCTTACTGGCTCAGGGGCAACCCCTAATAACTAATGCTTAAAATCAAGACAAGACTTTTTTCTTTTCTCTCTCTCTCTCTTTTTTTTTTTTAAAGAGCAGAGACATGTGTCTTTGTGCCACAGGCAAGAGACTCCAAAGAATTAGTCCAGGAAAGTCATTAAACAAACAAAACAAAAAAATAACAACAATGGCCTGTGGAAGGAGAAATCAGAATCCAGAATTGCTACAATATATGTTCTAAAATGTGCAGCTCTCAACAAAAAAATTTTCACACATAAAGAAATTGTACGTGTGACCCATACTCAGGAAAAGAAGCAGTTAATTGAAAATTGACAAAGACGTCAAATAGCTACTATAAACATGTTAATAAACCAAAGGAAATTATATTTAAAGAATAAAAGTAGAGACAACAAAGAAAAAAAGTTTTTTAATAAGGAACTTCTAAAGTTGAAACTCATAACTGCAATGAAAAATTCACTTGAGGGCAGCGACAGATTTGAAATGGCAGAAGAAATAACCAGTGAGCTTAAATATGGATCACAAAACTTATACAATCTGAAACAACAATAAAAGGGAAAAAATGAATAAAACTAAACGGAATCTCAGAGACATGTGGAATACCATTAAGGAAATTAACATAGACATAATGGAAGCCCCAGAAGAGCCTGGGAAACAGCAAGGGAAAAAAATCTAAGTAACATCTCAGATTTGATGAAAAACATTAGTCTACATATCCAACAAGTCCAACAAACTCTACACAGGATAAAAAGACAGCCACATCTAGACGCACATAAGCTGGTGAAAGACAAAAACGAGAAAATCTTTAAAGTAGGAAGAGAAAAACAGGTCATCATGCACAGCAAGCATCAACACAATCAACAGCTCATTTTCCACCAAAAATAATGAAGGCCAAAAGGCATCAGGATAACAGTTTCAAAATGCTGAAAAAAAGAAAATCCTCTCAAATAAGAATTCTATATCCAGCAAAACTATCCTTCAAAAAATCAAGGTGAAATAAAAGGAATTCCCAAAGAGAATTCACTGCTACTAGATTCGATTTGTAAGAAATACTACAGGACGCCCTTTATGGTGAAAGGAAAAGACACCATATGATAACACAGACAAGAAGAAACAAAGAATACCAGAAAAGGTAAATCGTAAATATAAAAGACCAAATGAATATTTTTTCTTCTCTTCCCTTGACTGATTTAAAAGATGTTAAGATTTCATAAAATAATTATGAAACTGTACCATGGAGTTTATAACATATAGAAATCTATATGACAATAACACAAAAAAGGGAAGAGGAAATGGTTCTGTATTAGAGCCAAGTTTCTATATTTAACTGGAACTACGCTTTAGTATTAATCTAAGTAGACTGTGATAAATTAAGATGCATCTTGTAAGCCCTAGAGACCTACTAAAGAAATAACAAGAAAAAGCATTTTTAAAAACCCAAAGGAATTAAAATAAAACACCAGGAAATAAATACTTAACAGAAAGAAGGCAGTAAAGGAGGAACAGAGGGTAAAAGTAAGACATAAGACATACAGAAAACAAATAGCAAAAAGACAGATGTTAATTCAAATATACCAATAATTACATCAAATGTGAATGAATGAATTTCACTGTTATGAACAATTCAATGGTTTTTAGTACATTCAGAGTTGTGCAACCCATCACCACAACCTAAGCTTAGAAAATTTTCATCAACTCAAAAATAAAAGCAGTGACTTCTCATTCCACCCTCCTACCATTTCCAGCCTAGGCAAACACTAATCTACCTTCAGTCTACAGATTTGCTTACTCTGAACATTTCATGTAAATGGAATCATACAATATGTGGTTTTCTGTGCTGGTTTTCTTCATTTGCCATAATGTTTCCAATTCATCCATACTGTGGTATTTATCATACTTCAATCCTTTCTATGACAGAATAATATACTGTTGTGTTTATATGTCACATTTTGTTTAACCTGTCACCAGTTAATGGACATTTGGGGTTGTTTCTACTTTCTGGCTATTAAAAATAATGCTGCTATGAACATCTGCGCGTTACTGTGTAGACATATGTTTGTATTTATCTTGCGTATATACTTAGGAGTGGAATTGTTGGGTCATACAGTAAATTGGCATAACTTTTTAAGGAACTACCAAACTGTTTTCCAAATGGGCTACACCGTTTTACAATCCCACCAACCATATATGAGGGTTCCAGTTTCCCCACATCCTTGCCAACACTTGTTATTGCCCATCTTTTTTGTTACAGCCATTCTAGTGAAGTGGAATCTCATGGTGGTTTTGATTAGAATTACCCTAATGACTAATGATATTGAGCATCTTTTCATGTGTTTATAGGCCATTTGTATATCTTTAGGGGAGAAATATCCATTCAAATCTTTTGCCCATTTTTAATTTGGGTTGTTCATTTTTATGTTGTCAAGTTGTAAGAGTTCTTTGTAAATTCTGGACACAAGTCCCTTATGAGATATGAGTTGCAAATATCTTCTTCCATTCTATGGTCTGTGGTTTTACATTCTTGATTATGTCCTTTGAATCATACACAAAATATTATTTTGATGAAGTCCAATATGTATATTTTTTCCTTTGTTGCTTATACTTTGGGTGTCACAGTATCTAAGAAACCACTACCTATCCCAAGGTCATGAAGACATACTCTTATGTTTTCTCCTAAAAGTTTTATAGTTTTAGCTCTTACACTTAGGCCCATAATCTATTCTGAGGAAATTTTGTATATGGTGTGAGGTGAGGATCTAACTTCATTCTTCTGCATGTAGATATCCATTTGTCCCACCCATGGTATTTTTCATTTTCTCATGACACTTAAATTATTTTTTTCCAAAATAAAAAAATTTTTAAAGGACTGAAATGATACAAAGAATATTATTCCATCACAGTGGAATTAAACTGAAAATCAACAACAGAAAGAAAATTTGGTTAACCTCCAAATATTTAGATTAAACAAGATACTTTTAAATAATTCACAAGTCAAAGAAGAAATCACAAGGGAAATAAAAAAATATTTTGAACTGAATGTAACAGAAACACAACATACCAACATTTACAGGATGCAGTTACTCCTAAAGCAGTATTTAAAAGAAAATTTATAGCTTTAAATGCCTGCATTAGAAAAGAAGAGTTCAAATCAATAACTTAAGCTTTCACCTGAAGAAACCAGAAACAGAAGAGCAAACTAAACTTGATGCTTCCAGAAAAAAAAAAAAAAACATTAGAGGACAAAGAAGAGATCAATGAAACTGAGAGTATGATAGTTTCTCAAAAAATTAAAAATAGAACTACCATAAGATCCAGCAACTCCATTTCTGGGTATTTATCCAAAGAAACAAAAATACTAACTCCAAAAGATGTATCCACTGCCATGTTCACTGCAGCATTATTTACATAGCCAATATATGGAAACAACCTAAGTGTCCATGAATGAATGAATGGATGAGAAAATTGTGGTATGTGGCTCCACTGGTGAAGTCTATGAAAGGCTTACAGAAGATATAATACCAATCCCTCACAAATCTTCAACAAACATATAGGAGGGGACACTTCCAACTCATGCTTATGAAGCCAGTATTACCTTGATACCAAAGCCAGATAAAGACATCATAAAAATAACAAACCAACTATATACCAATATGACTCGTGAATATACACACCAAAACCCTCAACAAATGTTAGCAAACTAAATCCAGTAACATGACCAAGAGGAATTTATCCCCAGGAATGCAAGGTTGGTTTAACATCTGTAAATATAAATTTAGATTAATGGATCAGAACTGAGAGCCCAGAAATATACCCTTACATGAGCAGTCAACTGATTTTCAACAGAAGTGCCACCCCAATTCAATGGGGTAACATACTTTTTTCCCAGCAAATAGTGCTGCGACAAGTGGATAGTCATATGCAAAAAGATAAATTTAGACCCTTTCCTCACATAATGCACAAAAATGATGTCAAAATGGATTACAGATCTAAAAGTAAGATTACACTAAAAGTATGAAACTTCTAGGAAAAAAAATTTAAAAAATCTTTGTGATACTAGATTAGGTAAAGAGTTCTTTGACATGACACAAAAGCAGGTTCCATAAAAGAACAAGTTGATAAACTTGATTCTACCAAAATTTAAAAGTTCTGCACTTCAAAAGACATCATTAGGAAAATGAAAAGACCAATCACAGTTTGGAAGAAATTATTTGCAAATTATATATCTGGTGAGTAACTGTTATCCAGAACACAAAAAGAACTCTTACAACCCAATTAAGAAAAGATTAAGAAATAAGCAAAAGAATTGAAGATACATTTCACCCAAGGAGATAAGCACAGAAAAAGATGATCACCCTAAGTCATTAGGGAAATGTGAATCAAAACCACAATGAGGTACCACTGCCCATCCACTAGGATGGCTATAAGAACAAATGTTGGTGAGAATATGGAAAAACCGTAATTCTCAACACATCACTGGTGGGACTGTAAAATGGTGTAGTCACTTTGGAAAATAATTTGGCAGTGTCTTATGAAGTTAAACAGAGTTATCCAGTGACCCAGAAATTCCACTCCTGGGTAGAAGGGAAAACATATATCCACTCAAAGACTTGTATGCATATGTTCCTAAAAGCATTAGTCGTAATAGCCCAACACTGGAAACAATCCAAATATCCATCAACCAGTGAATGGATAAACAAAATGTGGTGGCATATCCATACAACAGAATACTATTCAGCAACAAAAGGAGTGACATATACTATATAATATGAAGAATATAAAAAAAAATTGCTAAATGAAAGAAGCCAGGTACAAAAAGTTATACCTTGATAAAAATATTTAAAAATTGCCAATCATTTAGAAAGGAATGATTCATGAGAAATGACACATCAAAACTTGTAGTGTGTGGGTAGAGCAAATAGGAGTAAAGAGGCAGGAAAGAACTGGATACCTAATCTTAAACTGATTCTCTGCAGGATAATTCAAGGCCAGCTAATGAAACTACACTGGTGACAACAACAGTAACCAACAACTTTTGTTTCTGTCCAACACAGGCTCTGGACTGATCCCTTCCATTCATGAACTTCAAATCTCCCTGTCCCCAGGAGATTACTACTATAACCACTCTTCAATAACAGGGTTAGCAAGTAGGGGAACTGCCTTTGGAACCCAAGCCAGCACCTTAGTCACCAAGCTCACCCACCAGACTCCACTGCATTTTGCAGGATGAGAATAATAATCACTTATTCTCCCATCATCATCAATCACAACAAAATAGCACTGACAGTTCCTACTTAAAATCTGACAGAGTGCTAAATGCTTCACAAATTTATCTTAATTAAACCTCTTGGCAATTGTATTAGTTTTGATTCACCTTTCAGGCACAGAGTAGGACTGCACTTCCCCACAATCCTCAAGTTAGCTATGGCCATAAGACTTGCAGTGGCCAATGAAATATGAGCAGAAGCAATGTGGGTCAGTTTCATGTGGGATCATCTGAGAGCTGATGTACAACCTCCTACTCTCTGCTTCCTACATGAGTGAACATGTTCCAGATGATGGAACCTGGGTCCCTGAATGAGAATGAGGTAGAACAGAGAACACCACCAACCCATGAGGAAAATGTGACATTAATGAGAAATCAATCTCTGTCTTTTAAGCCACTGAGATATTAGGGTTATTTGTTACAGCAGCATAACCTAGCCTATCCTTACTGATTCAGTACCTGTTGAGTTAATCCTGTTTTTACTAGGAAATTAACTAAGGCTCAGATAACCTGATTTTGTTCAAAAACACACAGCTAAAAGATGGCAGAGGTGGGATCAGAATTTAGGTCTAATTCCAGAGCTATTAAATACTGTCAGTTCAATCACTACCCTGTGCTTCCCCTTAATTCACTCAACAAACATTTTCTTAATGGCTACTTTATAAGCCATTGTTACTTTAGGGGACGAGGGGTAGTATAGATTTTAACAAATACCCAACCAGTATGACAACTAACATTAATTGAAGGCTTATTAAGAGTCAGGTACCACTGCAAAGAATGTCTTTCAGGTTAGCATTTTTTCCCCAGTAAAATATCTCTTTGGTTGTTAATACTCAAACCTCATGGAGTGTATATAGTTCTTGATGTGTTTTCACCTAATTTTTAAAACCCATTACAACATTTTTAACAAAAAGATGAGCAGGAAAAGTCTCAAGGTTACACTTTAATACAATCGGAAGGTCAGAACCTCGTGTGGACATAAAACAGCTGATCAAGGACAACACAGCTGATGCAAGTTTCGATGTTGTTGACTAGAGAGGAATCATGGTGTGAAGGCACATAACAGCTGTGTTTTAGCCACCACATTGTTTAGTGATCAAGAAGTGATGTTTTGAGCTTTTACATACTAACATGATAGTTCGTTACTTATCTCGAGGAGATAGGCTGGCCTAAGTTGAGGCAACAAGAAGCAAGAAGAGACTGGCTGGGGGGTTTCTGGAGATAGGTGCCTGGCTTCCTTCTCTTTTACCCACTATCCTATCTGGCCAGGATGCCCAGGGTTGTGGAAGTACTCCCTGGACCAGGCTGGGGCTGTGCACAAGAGGAAGAAGCATGTAGAGCCAGGAGACAAGATAAACTGGATCTGCAATGATAATGGTCGTGGTGGTGGTGAACCAGTCAACTATCTCTGTAACCTACCCACCTCCAGACTTTCTGCTGAGATTAGAAACAGCCAGATTCTTGAGGGAGGGTATAGCTCAAGTGGCAGAGTGCATATTTAGCATGTATGAGGTCCTGGGTTCAATCCCCAGTACCTCCTCCAAAAATAAATCAACCTAATCCTCCCTCCGCCCCCCCCAAAAGATAATCTATCTCTCTAAATTTGAAATAAAATTTATATATATAAAAAAAGAAACAGCCAGATTCTTTCAGCTGAGTCTTCAGGCTTGGGAGTGTGTATTCCCGAGGGGTTTATGGAGACTTTCAATGGATCCAAGAGCACAAATGTCTCTAAGGGAAGCAATGCTCAGATTCTCAACTGCCACAGGTTTCCTTTCCTAAAATTGATCTGACTGTGAAATCAGCCCGCCTTCTCAGTTGTCCATCCCTCAGTGTACAACCGCCCACCACTTCCCAAAGGACACTGCCCAGGGGGTATATAAATCTCCAGGGCTCCAAACAACAAAAAGCATCAAAATACGGGTTTCAAGGAAGTAGTCTTTAATGAATAATAAAGTTCCTTAAGCTCCTAGACTTGCCTGTCTTTCCCTGGCTTATACACATTTCTGTTAAATATGAAACATGGCTTTAAAAACAGGATATTTTGGCCCATGCTGGGATCTCCTAAATTCCAAACAGTCAAAGCAGGTCAGTGGCCTTGATTCATTTAAATGGAATGTTTTTGCAGGACCACCAAACTTTTTGAAATCCACCAAAAAAAAATTCCCAGGGAAAAATTTGATTTCTTCTAGATTCTGCCTGCTTTATTTCATAAAGTAGTGAAAACCTACTTTATCTAACCCTATCATAGAATATTTATTTCAATTACAGTCAATCTTTATCTTATCTCATCTTACAAAATATGTGCTATTTTCTTTCTCCCACAAAGAAGAAAAATCTACGTTACCATAAAACTATTTTAGATGTTAGCTTTATAATGTACAAGGAGGCATGGCTTATCAAAATTCTCTTGAGGGGATGCAAACAAAAATACCTGAAGATGATCAGTCTAAATCTGAATAATTCTGGCCAACCCATGCCCTGATCATGGTGGCTGAGCTACAGGAACGCAGCACGGGGTACAAATCCTGGGGGGAAAAAAGACTTCAGACAATGGCAAAGTCACACGTGCCTGGGGTTAGAGCCAACAGGGCACGTCAGTCAGGCTCCACACCCCTTTTCCCCCAGCGCTCAGGGGCCTCAAAAGCAAAGCTGCTACAAGACAGTATTTGAAAAGGGATTTTCTGGCCCAATGGGTCAACTCAAAAGATTCCCTTTCACCCACGTGAAAGGGCTGTGGCCCTTCCTTCACCTCCAAGTAAGTGTGGGTACACATATACACACACATACACACGTACACACACGTGAGGGAAGCAGTCACCATAAATTACCACAGACTGAATCAGTGAGTAATTACCCTCTTGAATACTTTCCACTACTACCAAAATTTTTCTTCAGGAGCAGACTTTGTTCTGAATCTTAAGCAACATTTCAGCACACACAATATCCAAACTTACTGGAGGGGTTCCACACCGGTTAAACCTTTATACTAATAAAACTCACATACCTAACTATATTTCTTTTGGTCAGTTTTTTTTTTTTAATTAAAGTATAGTCAGTTACAATGTGTCAATTCCTGGTGTACAGCATAACGTTTAGATTTTTTTAAAAAAACATGATGTAGTGTGCAAGGCTGGGTAACAGGCAGGAAAAAGAATGACTTTCCAAAGATCTAGACTCAAACTCTTCATTTCATTCATCTGAGAAAGACCCTGGGCCCCCTCTATGGGTAAAGCCTTAGGGTGGGCACCATCCCTATACTTTATCAGAGGGGTTCTCAAACTCTGATGGGCATCCAATCACCCAGAATGTTGCTCAGAACTCAGATATCCGGGCCCCAGATTAGAATCTCCAGCAGTTTGGAGCAGAGGCTCTGTATTTTTAACAATTCCCCCAGGCAAATCTGCTGCTCACTTAAGTCTGAGAATCACTACTCAGAAAACGCTAGTAAACTGGTTCTCAAAACATCTGATTCATACAAATCATTTGTGGAGAATTTTTAAGATACAGATTCTACGGCCCACTAAGATAACTGTCTTACTCACAGGACTTTTTTAGTTGCAAATGGCAGAGACCCAATTCAAATTGGCTCGAGATTAAAAAAAAAAAGCAACTTTTTGGCTCACCCCACTGAAAATGCAGGGGCTATTCCAACTTCAGTTACCCAAAGAGTTTATCAGGAACCAATCATTTCCATCTCCTTTCTATCTGACCCTTTGGGAAAGATGGCCCCCAGCAGCATTAGGTTTCTGCCCCATAACTTAGGACCCCACCAGAAAGCAAGCCCCTCTTTGCTGGTAGCTCCAGCAAAAGAGGCATATTAATTCTGAGTGGTCTGACATGAATGGCCAATGCCTGCTCCTGAGATGGTTCCACAACCAAACTACAGGGACCAGAACATTCCATGGAGGGGAGGGGGGAGCTTTTTATTTAGGTTGTTTTTTACTCCTGTTTCTAAAAGTTCCTTTTGGAAAATGTGAAAAATACATAAAAGTGTAAAGAATGAAAAGAAAATAATCTATAAACTTCCTACATACTAAAGTTTTAAGAACCTTTAAACTCAGAAATTGTGCATATAAGCATTGATTTCCTGAACAGAAATCTATTCTGTACAATAAGGCATTTAGTTACAACTAAGTCTTCATGACAATACCCCCAAACTGAAAAAAGATACATATTTTAGTCATTTTTATGACTGTTCAGCCAGTTTGGGTTTTCCTCCCTTTTTCTAAGAATTTGTTCTTGTTCTTAACCTCTACAGAAGTCAGTGGGTATTTCCTAAGAACAATTATATTCTCCTAATCAGTATAATTATTGAAATCAGAAAGTGACAGTGATATGAAATCAGAAAGTGACTTATCAAAAGTACAGTTAATCTAACGTATCACTTGTAATTTATAATTTACAAGATATTATCATCTCATTCCATTTTCAATGGCAGGGCTGTCTGTGATTCACTGCCTTGTCCCCAGTGCCTAGAGTAAGCAGCGCTGTACATACAGCCGGGCTCTGTACATGAATGGACTGGATGGTGGAAGAGCCATTCCCCAAGGAAAACCCCAAAAGAATGGTGAACGGTTGTTGGGTGGCCAAACCAGCAGATGGTCACCTACACCTGCCCAAACAGAAGCTCCAGGAGGAAAGCCAGAGAAGCCCAACTGTTAAGAAGATTCCCAGGTGAGGCCAATTCCCAGCCAGCTTTCAGAACCACCGTCTGGGGACTGGGTACGACCAGACACACACACTTCCTGAAGCTGTTTTCCAGATCTACCTTTCACCAGAGAAAAGCCTGATGAAGGGGAACATTCTGTGCTCCCACTAGGCGCTGCATGCTGGGGGACTGGGAACGGGGTGGGTCACAAAGCTCAGTCTAGGAGCGGCCGATGGGCTTCCAGGGAACAGGCGCAGTGTCACACTGTGTATAGGAGGACCCTGCACAAGCCTTTGTGAAGGAGGCCAGGCAGGTCCTAACAACACTCTAGCCATCAGCTCGTGCTTGTGGGCTGTGATTGGGAGCCCGGGCTGCACTGAACGCAGACACCTGGGAACTCCTGAATTTCCACAATCACCCCAAACCTCAGACAACACACATACATCCAGGTAATGAGCCCTGTCAACTTGTTGTTCTCCCTACTTTGCAGATGAAGAATCCAAGTCTCCTTGAGAAGTTACTCACTTGGCCAAGGTCACAGAGCTAGTCAGTGGTGGAGCTGGGATCAATTCCTGACTCTTTATTCCCAAGTCCTAGCTTGAACTATAGAATGCTTTCCAGTCTCAAGAAGAAAAACTAAGGATGATGGTGGTGATGATAATTAATACTTCCTGAGTGCTTACAACGTATCAGGCTCAGACTAACTACTTTACAGAAAGTTATTTAATATTCTTAATAGCCCCTGGAAGTAGAAGCCTTTATCATCCACATTTTACAGGTGAGGAATCTGAGGCCCTGAGAGATGAAGTGATAAATGCAAGGTCACACAGCTATCAAGTGGTTGAGATTTGAATCCAGGCCATTTGGTTCATGTTCTTAACCACAGAGTGATGACGTTTCATATGTAAGAAGAGGAAGAATGATGCCCTAGGCCAGGAGGACAAAGAAGTAGGTCTGCTGGGCTTCTGAAAGTCCTCGTTTTATGAGACGTGTGTGTGTCATGCCTACTGCTTCTCCACAGCTCACTGGATGAGAGGCAGCCATCTGACCAAAGCTGGGCCAATCAGACCCCTGTCCTGGGATGGAGACAGCCAGTCAAGTCTCTGCCTGTGGCTGAGAACTGGAGACAGAAGGAGCTATGGAACAGCCAAATGCCTGGAGAAACCCAGAGAGAGAAGGAAGCAAATAGAAAGAGCCAGAGGTGGGAAGTGGAGAGAGAAAACTGTCTGGGCCCTGGGCCTCCTGATCATGACACCAGCAGACAATGCCTGCCTAGGCTTCAGGAAGCATCTCAGAGTTCTTTTAGGCTTGAGTAGATATGATCTGGGTTTCTGTTATTTTCAACCAGAAGAACGTAGGCTAAGAACCTCCCACCTGGCTCTCTCTCTGACCTCAACTCCTTTACATTCTCTTCCCTCACTGCCCTCTGGCCACACTGGCCTCCTTGTACTTCTGAGAACAGGCTCTGCAAGCTCCTGCCTCAGGGCCTTTACATTTGCTGTGCTATCTGGGATGCTCTCTCCCAGATGTCTCTGTGGCTGGCTCCTTTTCTTTCCCGTCATTTGTTTGTTTTTGTTTTTTTTAAAGGAGATACTGGGGAGTGAACCCGGGACCTCATGCATGCTAAGAATGCGCTCTACCACTGAGGTGTACCCACCTCTGTCTTTCATGTCTTGACCAAGCATTCAGAGGTCTGCCCTGCTCACCTCTGCTAAAACAGTAGCTTCAGATACTCTCTAGCCTTTTCCTTGATCTACTTTCTTTTTAGCAGAGAAGAACAAATGACTAACATTATTTGAGTGTTTACTATGTGCCAGCCACAGTTCTAAGCACTTACATGGATCATTTAATCCTCACAAAAACCTAGGGTAAGAGCTACTATCACTCCATTTCACAGAAGGTGAAGCTGAGGCACAGAGAGGGTAAGCTACCTGCCCAAGGCCATCCGTCAGGAAGGGGCGAAGCTGAAATATGACACTAGCAGTCTGATGTCAGGCTTCAAGGGATCCAGGTGGGCAACCAGTCCCAACTCTGAGCCTGCCCTCTCCATGTGTGGGTTCACTGTGCTAGCTCCTTGCTGGGCTCCATGGAGCCCACCTGCTGGATTGTCTTTCTTTTCTTTTTTTTCTTTCATGTTAATCAAGGCCCCAGAATGCTGCCCATTGCTGCTTGTACTCAAGTTATAACCTTTGATGCCAGCTTCTTCCCTGGTTTGGCACAGCCATGGGGACAGATGAGCCCTTCATTGCCACTTAAAGGTACTCAGGAAAACTCTAGTCCCTGACTAACTAGGACCCTATGGAGGTTGTGGGGGAGGGGGCAGCCTGCAGGCACGTCTGCCTGCAACCTCCACTGCCGTTTAACATCATCAGGGAAGCCCCGGCCAGGGCAGCGGGGCAGGGAACAGCAAAGGAGCAATCAAAATGGCTATTACCAATGGACAAAAGGAAGGTTTGCCAAGAACTTCAGGAAAAGCTACTGAAAATATATTAGAAATAAGGAAGCTTATTGTTGAATAAATCCACAATATTGCAAGCCCAACTCTGCCTCATCCAAGTCGTGAGACATTAAGTGAGCAAGGTCACCTCTTTGTGCTTCAGTCTCCTCACTGTGAACGGGGATATTATAGCCTGCTTCACTGAGTTATGGCAGAGGACTGAAAGGTCAATATTAAAACACTGAGACCAGGGCCTGGCTCATAAGCTTTTCAACTCAGTGGGAAAGGATGGACTACTCAAACAGTACTGTGAGGACAACTAGTTAACTACTGGTAGGGGGTGAAGGAAGGGTGGATTTAAGAACTTTATCCCACACCTAGCACCAGAAAAAAAAAATTCACATACTGGATGTAAAAAAAATGAAGCCATAAATTAATCAGGAAGAAAATCTATCTCAAATTAGAAGCTAGACCTTAAAATAAATTCCAGTATGATACTTAATAACACAAAAAAATTAAAAGGTAAACTAATGAGGAATACAAACTTACAACATATATAAAAAGATTCATACCTTCAATAATGGAAAGATACCCTGCAAATCAGTAAGAAATAATCCCCTGCCCCCCAAAAAAGAGCAACTAACAAGGAATACATAGGGTTAATGAACAGATCCCAGAAGACAAGTTAGCAATAAATACCTCAAGTCTTTAAACAGATTTATACACTTTGTTGCAATAATTGCAACTCCAGGACTTTGTCCTAAGAAAAATCTAAGAAGCAAACAAAGGTTTTTGTGTGTGAGATGTCCAGAGTTATAACAATGATGGCTGGAAACAACCAGTATATTCAACAACAGGGCACTGACAGGATGGAACACTGAAGTCATAAAAAAGAATGTGGCCAACCTTGACATGAGAGGCTCTCCAACATAGACTGTTTATATACATTTTTTTTTAAATTGAAGTATAATCAGTGTACAATGTTGTGCCCCACAGACTGCTCAAGGAAAATGCAACCTGCAGAACATTATACCCAGAAAAATTATGTCTGTAAAACAATCTATGCATATACGTGTGTAATAAAAAGACCTAACATGTGAGTGCTTGTCACTTACAAGGTGCCACTCTGTTCCGTACTTAACGCAATGAATCCTCACAAGCCAAAAGGTTGGACTCATCACCACCATCTTACAGATGGGGAAACTGAGGCACAGAGCAATTAAGTAAAGGCCAAAGTCGGTACACAGCAAAACTGGGATTTGAACCCAAGTACTGTGTCTCCAGAGCCTGAGCTCTCAACAAACACAACCAACCCACAGTAGATTCAGCAAGGAAGGGCGCATTTAACCTCTGGGCTGGCAGGGAGGCTGAGGGGAAGGGCGGTGCCAGGGTCGCAAAGGGAATGCGGAACTTCCAGGCTTTACACACTGCTCTACACTTTGAACTGTTTTATAACCGGTATGTGCCTTCTGTAAGTTGTAAATCAATAAAGATTTTTTTAAACAGAATTTTAAAAAATTGAGCAGTATGAAATTTGGGCTGCACACCCTAAATGCAGGCAAGAGCAGATGATCAGCATCTATCAGCGCCATTAAAGGGTAAGCGGTGAGCAGGACCGAGCTCACCACCACCTGTTCCAGGAGCCACATTGCGGTGGGGAGGTGCCCACCTCTCTCCTGGAGGACACCGAGGACACACCCCATGGGGAGTGAGCTCCCTTTACATGAGGAGCGTTGGAGGAGGAGATAAAAAGGATCTGATGGTTGGGGAGACTTTCGGCCCCATCAGTTAAGCAGGCTCAAGAGCTCAAAGTCTGGGGCCTACAGCCACCTTATCTGGCCCGAGTATCAGCTTACAAACGTCAAGTTATGTATATGTCAGCAGCCAGAAAGTCCCTGTTTTCTGCCCTGTAGTAAATACTGCATTGAAAGGCGTGTCAGGATCCTGTCAGATTAGCAGGATGGTGTAAGGGAAACTGATGTGAACTTGATCTACCCCCTCCAAACCCTGCCGATTTCATAAATGTAGGACACTGACCTTCAGCTCCTCCTGGGCACAGGTTGCGTCAACATCATGAATTAACAGTTGTGGTTGGAGTGAGAGAAAGGGGAGCAAGGTTGGACTGTGGGTCAGGCCGCCCAGGTCCCAAGCCCAGTGCCACGTGGCTATATGACAAGGATCAAGGGCTTCAGGTCCCTGGGCCTCAGTTTCCTCAGGTACAGAACGGGGAATAAGAGTTTACTGTAATGAGGATTAAATGAGATGTGTGTGAGTGGGACCTTCGGCCCACATTAAAGGGTGACTGAGACTGTCATCGCTGCCACCCAAACCTGGAGACCCAAGCCCAAACTCCCCGGAAGAGCTTTCACCCCACTTACCACACACTCTGACCAATCCCTTGGCAAATTCTGTCTGGCCGTGCACTTCTCTCAGGTGCCAACACCACCATTCAGGTCTGGCGCCACACCCCTCTGCTCACTCCAGTCTGGGCCACCTCCCTCCTTGCCCAACTTCCACTCCCACCTCTTCCATCTGTGCTCCTTACAGTAGCCAGAGGGAAGGAGAGAGATGACACTCAGAATAAGACCCAAACTCTCCCCAGGCTCTCACCCCTGCCCACCCCTCAAACCCATTCTCTGAGCGTCCCAGCTGCACCAGCTCCTCCTCTGATCCCTGACACACCAAGCTCACTCCCACCTCTGCACCTGCTGCTCCTTCTGCCAGGAGGGCTCTTCCCCCAGGTCTTTCACAAGGCTGCACCTCGGTACCACCCGAGTCTCAGCCGACATGTCACTACCCGAGCCAAGCTCTCCCCCAAGCACCCCAGTCACCCAGCCTCCCACAGCCCCCTCCACCTTCCAGATGTGTCCTCGCACATTCTGCTTTAATGACTTCATAGCATTATTCATCCCCACCTGAAATTACCTGATCAATGCGTTCACTACTTTATCATCTGTGTCCTGCTACGTGAACACCAACTCCAGGATGGGCCTTCCCAGGCTCAGACCCCAGCACTTGGGACACGTGAGGCTCAATAAATATTTGCCAAGTGAACAAGTCAGTGAATGAATTCTGCATCATCCACATGGAATCATCTCTCCCCGTCCAGAGGGAATAAATGTGTTGTAATCTTGGGAAGGAAAGAAAGCCCTCAGGTATATAACGCGTAACTGATCCCAAGGCATCCAAGTGATTTCAAGCGTGCTAGTGCTCTAGAGAATTTACGACCCAGACGACAGTGCCTGGGGTCAGAGCTCACCCCTGGCCAGGATACTGGAAGGACTAGCCTTTCTAATGGAGCAGAGGCCTTAACTGTTCTTTTGTCCAGGAATGGAGTTTCAGATCAGAAGAAATTCAAATGCTCGAAAACCTCTTGCCCCCAGCATAAAGGTTTAATCCCCTGGCACAGAACAAGAACTCTCCAGAAGCTATATAGGTTTGAAAATACATGGCCTGGGAAAGAGGGAAGAAAACGAAAATGTCAACAGTCTGAAGTCATCTCTCCCTGGTTACACTGACTGACAAGCACACAGGGCTCCACCCAGTCAAAGGTCAGGCCTGAGGCAGCCGTGTCTATGCAGTGAGATGACTGTGACCGCAGCTCAGCTGTTTGTTCCCAAATTCGAGACATGCGCGGGAAGCAGCAGAGACCAGTAAGTATCACAAATGAACGCAAAAGCAAAGGCGGAAGGTTGGATTCAATCAAGGACCAAATCAGCCGATTAGAAACCAGCAGCCCAATTGTTCACTCACTACTCAGTTCTCTTGTAAACAAAAATTCAAAAGAGTCAGTACCCTGAGGATAACTGAATAATAGATGAGGGAGGTTTCTCTCTAGAGGAATATTCCAGATAATAAATGGAGAGGAGGGTAGAATTACAATGTCACGATTTTTGCAAACCCCAAGTGAAAGCATGTGACTGACCAAGAGAAGGCAACAGTGATTTACAGCTGTTAACTCCACAGAACATCACAGAAAGCGACAACAGGCTTTACATACCCTAATGGGTATACATATGCAGCAATACCTAGCAGAATGTCCTGACCATAAGTGTGCATGTGCATACATCTCAATTATGAATCTGATCCAGTCTCTAAATCCAACTACCCATTCACAGGAAACACAGGGACAGAAGAACTCATAAACCACCAGCACACGGATACAATTAGTCAGATCTAGCCTGTGCAAAATCTACAGGACAAATGACATGGCTTGTTTCAACAAACTATAAAAGAGAAAAACAAAAAAAGGAGGGAGGGGGAATCCAGAGATTAAATGACACTTAACAGGCACACGAACCAAATCTGCCAGTGGACCAGTTGGATCTTGACTGGAACAAATCAACTCTAAAAAGATATTTATGAGAAGATCTGAAAGGTTAACACTAACTGGACGCTGGATGAGGCCAAGCAATTATCGTTAAGTTATTTTAACCATGGCAATAATATTGTCGTCATGTCCTTAAAGAATCCTTATCTTTCACAGGTCAACACTGAAATATTTAGCTTTAAAATAATCCAGTGGGAGAGGGTAGCGGCAGATATATATATAAAACCAGAGTGGTCATAGGTTAATAAGATGTAACACCACTTACTTTCTCAAAAGGTGTCTGGAGTTGAAAACCGTAGGGTGACTCTGAGAAGACAGCTCATGATTACTTTCACTACCAAGTGCTAATGATAGACCACATCTTCCTCCTGGTCAGAACCCTTCTGCAGCTCCACGTCACCCTGGGTAAAGCCCTAAGTCCTCATTGTGGCCCATCAAGCCCCACACGAGATGCCCCACTACCTCTATCCTCTTATTTCCCACCATTCTCCCTCCCCTGTTTTCAAGCCCTGCAGACCACTCCCAAGTTCCTGAAGCAGGCAGGCCACTGTGGCCCTGATTTTGCCCCAAATACTCTTCCCATAGACACCCACATGGCTCTCCCACTCCCCTCCCTCACCTCAGCTTCAACGTCATCTCATGAAGGCCTCCCCTGACCATTCTTTCTACAAAAGTACCACACGCTATTTACTCTTATCCCGCACATCCTCCAATATTTCTTTTTCACACCTGTTATCTCTTTCTGACTAGTATACTATAAACTCTTTGCTTGTTTACAATCTATCTTCCTTTTTATAAATGTAAGCTCCATGAGGGTGGGGACTTCATATGTTTCATTCTTTACTGGTTCCCCAGAATAATGGCCATTACAAAACAGATTGTCAACAAATATTTGGGTAATGAATCCAAGAATCAAAAGGGGCACTATCTAGGTACCATCCTGCTGTCTGGCAACTCCTTTAAGAGCCATTTTTAGGGAACACTTCAGAACTAATAATGTCACTGGCTGCCTAATCCAATATTTATCCTCCCTTTTTAACTTAGTAAATAGAATCTGAGTTTTAGCTAAGAGCAAGACCATGTGAAATACATTCCCAGACCCCCTTACAGCTATACGTGGTGCTGTGACTAAGTTCTGGCCAAGAGTCTATAAGCAGAATTATTACATGCAACTTCCATTCAGTTTTTTTTTTTTAAAGAGACAGGGGTGCCCATCTTCAACCCTTCTTTCCTGCTTGCTGGGATATAATGGCTGGAGCTTGAGCAGCCGTCTTGAACCACGAGGCGACTAGAGAAGGATGGTGGAGCAAAAAGGTAGAAAGAACTGCAGTCCCTGATTTGAGTGCAACCCTGGCCTGCTTATCACTGGGCTCCTTTACGTGAGAGAGAAATAAGTTTCTACCTTGTATAGACCACTGTCATTTTGTTTTATATGCAGTTTTCTATTATACACAGTTGAATCTAATCCAGATACACCTGGGATCACAAACCTATGGGAGAGTGGGTGGAATGAGTATAGTCATCTATCTATACAAATGTATAAAAAGCCCATAATTTGAGAACTGTTTCAAAGAAGAGGGAGAATCACTGTGAGCTGGGAGTACACAAAGCAGAATCATGGAGTTGGGTGGAGAGCAAATAGAGAAGACAACCAAGTCAATGATGATGCGAAAATCATAAAACTTTCATTAGGTTAAACAGGCTGTAGCCTCAGGGTGAGTAGCCAGAGTATACAGAACACCTACAAATCAGTAAGAAAAAGAAAAGAAGCAAGAAGCATGAAAAAGCTATATCCAAAAGAAGAAACATACAAGATTCTGTGCCTTAGTAGTCTTCAGGGGACTATAAATTAGAACCACAATGAGATTTCATTTCATATCCATCAGTCTGGCAAAAATAAGACAGCTTTACAAAACCAAGTGTGACAAACACCGAACAATGGGAACCCTTATACATACATCATTGGTGGGAATGTTTAGAGAACAGTTTGACAATATTTGGCAGAGTTAAAGATGCTCACATCCTACACCCACCAATCTCATACCTAGTACATACTTCAAAGAAATTCTTGCCCACATACACCAGGAAATACGTGTAACAACATTCATAGGAGCCCATGAATTACAAAAAACCTGGAAACTAAGGAAACATCCATTGGCATGGAAATGACTAAAACAAAAATGTATATTCAGCCAGTGGAATATTACAAAGCAGTAAAAAGTTAATGAACTAAAGCTATATCAAACAGTCTGGATCAATCACAACATTAAGTGAAGAATGCAAGTCCCAGAAAACTAGATACACACACACACACACATATATACATATATATACATACATATACTATAATATCATTTGTAAAAGTTCAAAAATAATTCTTAAGACGAAGAATGATAAACAAAAAATTCAAGTTTGTGGTCGGTCCTGGGAAAGTAGATTGGGGATTGAATGGGAAATACCACACAGTTTCATGTAAGTTACTGGTAAGTAATGTTCTAGTTCTTGGGCAGGTAGTGGGCTATTGGCTATTCACTGTAATAGACGTTTTCACACAGAACAAAAATACCAGTGTATCGTGCACTAAGGGTTATGATTAATCTGATTCTGTGTGCCCAAAGGCCATCTTTTAAAAACAGAAAGCATTCAGAAAGAGGTGAGAAAGGACATACACTAAGTTACTGACAGGTGAGACCCATGAGGCAGGAAGTAGCAGGTGGAGGGATAGAGTAGTAAGTGGTTTCTGTCTCGTGTTTTGTTCTGCTGTCACTTATAGGTTCACTGCAACAAGAAATGTTTCTTATAAAAAGTAAACAAACAGTATAGTGCAGTGGTCCAGGACCCAGACTCCGGAGCCTGACCACCAGAGACTGCAAGTCGGCTCCATGACTTCTTAGCCATAGGGCCTATGGCAAGTTATTTAACCTCTCTGTGCCTCTGTTTCTGCATCTGAAAAGGGGGTGATGACAATAGTGCCTACTTCATAGGGCCATTAGATTAAATGAGGTGGTTCATAGTTCCTCTTCACAAATTAAACACTGAGTGAGATTGGCTGTTATTATGATCATCAGTCTAATTCCAAACACCTACATGAGGGACATGAGCTGAGTGATTATCTGGTCAGGCTCAGATGTGTTCACCTCTTGGATCCTTGTAACCTTTATGAGCAGCCCATTGCCTCGCCAATTCCAGGTACTCATGAGACAGCTCGTAAATGAATGCATGCTGCCTCAGTTTACCCACCACATCTCTGGCTGCCTGAAGAGACCACTCCTAGATGCAGACCCAGCATGTCCATTCTCCCTGCTTCTTCTCTACTGACGCTTTGTCCAGGGTGGTAATAACACAGCTTAAAAACTGCACTTCTGAGACTTCCTTTTGGCAAGGGGTGGTTCCTGTCACAAAGTTCTAGCCAAAGAGACAGAAGCAGAAGTCTGCTGAGGATTTCAGGGAAGGTTTTGATTTCCTGACAGAGGTGCTATTTCTTTTCCTTAGAGCTTTGCTTCTTCCTACCTGTAACAAGGATGTGGGGCTGGAGACCGAACAGCCTTCTTATCACTACGGGGCTATGGGCAGCAATGCAGATAAACAGGAGGCTGGGGCACTGGAGGTGGTAAACAGCAGCACTATCTTGTCCTGATCACCTCTGCACTTTTCCTTATGGAAGAAAATGAAGGCTGTGGTGGTCCGCAAAGATGGTCCCCCACGGGCCACTCCTCCCAGAACCCAAGTCTTCCATCATCCCTCCAACACTGAATCTGGGCTGATGCTGGGCCAGTTCTGGACCTAAGCCTTAAGAAGGTTTCGGAAGCCCTGGAATGTCTGTTACAAGTTTAGCTCCTGGCTGGCGAGACCACATGGAAGAAGAAGTTCTGAGACTACACAGAGAGAGGGGTCCAGACATCTCCAAGGCACCATGTCAGCAAAACCATCCTGAGTGTTCCAGCCCCATTCATCCTCTGACTGTAACCACGTAAGAGACCCCACTCAGAACCAGCAGAAGAGCCAGCCAGATGAGCCTCAGTCAACCAGAGATTCACGAGAAATAAAAAACTGTTGTCAGTTTAAGGCTTTACGTTTTGGGGTGGCCTGTTATATAGCAACAGAGAACTGAAACAAACCACCATGTGTTTACACTGCTGTCCAAGTTTCATGAAGCCAAATATATTCCTTATCTAAAGCAGCACCTAGAGGGTAGGGGAACAGCTCAGTGGCAGAACATGTGCTGAGCATGCACGAGGTCCTGGGTTCAATTCCCAGTACCCTCATTAAATAAATAAGTAAAGTATCACCTAAAAAAAGATCACAGACTCCAGTAAGATCTTGCTCATGTTCTGATTTCCAACAAAGATTGTTAATATGAAAAAATACGAACTTTCTGTCTCTTATTTGACAATAAGTACTCATTAAGCACACCTGATCTGTATTAAGAGTGATGAATCTATTAATCATTTTTATAATTAAAAAGCATTTAAAGTAGACAGTTCAACATTGTGCTGGGCCTGGTGGGAACCCTCAGAAAATACATCTCCTGTCTGGGCAAGAGGCATCATTATATTAATGCTACTTCCTATTCATTCTCAAAGGCTTAGAGCTTAACAAGGTGGCTAAGCAGGTTGGACGTCTGCATTCTAATTAAAGAAAGCTATCAATAAAAATAATAATTTGGAGGGAAAAACCAACTAGAAACAAAGGGAATGCACATCAGTGACAGCCAGGCCAAATAAATTATGGTCCACTCACACCTCCATGTGTTACGTAGCCATTAAAAAGAGCAAATTTAAGCACTACCTGAGAACTTGGAGGCATTTTCACACAGTACTGCCATGTAAGAAAAGCAAAGTGCAGGAAAATGAGGGTAATATCCTTTATAGGGAAATATTTCCCCCTATAGGCTGATATAACAATGGAGAAGCATGTGGAAAGACACATACAATATGCGATTGTTCCCAGGGGTAAAGGACTGTGGGAGGAGGCTGACGTAGGGGTGGGTAGAGAGGAGGGGAAGAGAGTCCAGCCCACAAGAAGAGGGGCTGGAAAGAATTTTAAGGGGGCTTGAAATCAATTCATAAAAATAATTATCATCCCCATTAAGTGAGTGCTCTCCACATACTAGACACAGGGCTGACTAGGTCACCTGATCTCCCTTTAACGTCTCATTTAATGCAGATGCTGTAAATTACTCCCATTTTTCCAGACAAGGAAACTGAGGCCTGGAGAAGCTAAGTGCTGTGCTGAGAGCTTGGGCAGTGCTGGGACTTGAGCATTATGTGCAATGGCCTCCCAAAAGGGTCCCTGACCCAGCTCCAAAATCATCGCACTTGGAGCTCAAAGGACACAGCTGGATGTTGGAGGAGCAGCTCCTCTGACACCTTGCACATCCTTGAAATAGCAGCAGGCCCCAAGGTGTGATGATGTGTGTTAAGGCAACACATACCTCGGTCCGTCAGTGCCTTGTGCTGTTGGGAGAAATCTGAGAGGGCCACCGACCTTGCTTTACAGAGCCTGGGGAAGCCCTGCCCTGGAGATTTTTTACAGACTCAACTGCTGACACCCAAAGCCAGAAAACAGATTAGGAGGTGTCAGCTATTACACAGTCAGACTCTTGAAGCTCACGATTTAATTAAAACCTGTTCGGTCCCAGAACAAGAATTATTGCCTGTTAAAGCAGGGGAGACTGATAAACTCTGTCTGGCAGGTTAATTCCTATTTCCAAGGCACTCCCTGACCCCCACTACTGCAGGAACACCCAAGAGGGCCTGACAATAAAGGCAGGTTTCCATATACCCAGGGATGCATGTGTGCAGGTGGCGTCTTTCACAAAGCCTTCCCCACCTGAGTTAACGTGCATACATCCTCTAAACTCACTAGGCCTGAGGCCATCTGTTCCAGGCCACGTGCGCCAGGCTGCCTGGATGAGCCACTGCCAGGGCTGGGGCTGCACAGACTGGTGGGGCTGAGGGGCAGGAGGCTGGAGGGCTGGACGCTGCAGGCAGGCCCGAGGACCACTGAGTGACCATGGCGAGGGTGTGTGCATGCCGCCTCCACCGCAGCCACAGATCTGCAGATATGCTGACGTTCTCCCCCCACACCCAAATGGGGACAGCCACCCTTCCTCAGACATCGTAAATTCACTTATAAAATAGTTTATCCCACACCTACCACACGCCGGGGACAGTTCTACAAGGACAGACAGAAGCACCTGTGCTTCCATGGCGCCCACAGTCAGGGAGGGGGGTATAATAAACATGCCAAGTGGCCACACTTTGGAGAAAAATAAAGCAAAGGGCCAGACTGTGATGGAGCAGGTGCTGTTTTATAAGGAGGGAGGCCTCACTGAGAAGGTGACATTTGAGCAGAGACCCGAAGCGGGTAGGAGCTTTGGGGATAGCAGGGAAGTGTCCCATGCAGAGGGAAGAGCAGGGGCAAAGGCCCTGAGGGAGGAAGAGCAGGAGGCCAGTGTAGCTGGAGAACAGCCAGCAGCAGTTGAGAGGTCAGAGATAAGGTCAGACAGGGAACTGGGGAGGCGGGGGGGAGAGCTGACACTGGGCACCACTCCACACACAGGGTGTGGGCGCTTTACATGTATATGATTCCTTGGAAAGAGGCTGGGATGCCCCACTGGTACACAAGTTTGCATTCCCAGGGAGCTCAACATTCTCTGATGGCTACTCCAGGGAGAAATAGCCCCCGTTTCCTTCTCACTCCCTCAACACTCCGCCCACCCTTTCTTCACAGTTAGGAGCAGACAGGTAAACACTTCATGGGAGCAGAGGAAAAAAAGAAAACAAAAAAAAGCCACCAGTTTAATTCCCAAAAAGAGGAAACCTGGTATGAACTTTCTCTGCTCTACAAGTCACTACCAAACTAAACATTGCTCACCTGAATGACGTCCGGAGCACAAACTGAGCAGGCAGGTGACCGTGAGGGGAGCTCCAGGCTCTCAGCTCCGGTCCCGGGTCTTCTCCAGGCCAAGGCCACCTGCCTGCGCTCCACAGGCTGCCCTCGCCCTCGCCCTGGCCCTCAGGTGGGCGGTGCCTCCCCCAGCCGCTGTGGGTGTCTGGAATGCGGAAACGGGAACCTGCCGTGCCAGCTTCTAACAGCGACTTATTCAACAGCCACAAGAACACGCCAGCCACCGGAGTTCCCCAAGAGATGGCTGGTTTTCACCAACAGGCACGTTCCCAGAGAGGGCTGTTTTGCCAACGGTCCCTTTCGGGGAGGGAAATAAAAGAACTCCTTACTCATCAGACACGTGGTCTGAGGAGCCTGAATGGGCTTAAATGAAAGCTTAAAGGTAACAAAGGCAGCTTGCCGGTTACCTCTGATCCAGGGATGGGACACCTGTTTGCTGATCGAGCCAGGGTTGGATCTGTGCCCAAAGCATCCCCTGCTCTGGGCTGGCGCCCGGCCTCTTCATTCGCAACCACGCAACCCAAAGGTGGGCTCTTTTCCCCCCATGCAGACAGGGAGGCAGCGCAGCTTAAGGCTAAAGCGCTGCTGCTGGGCTCCTCCCGCCTGCTTGGAAAGCACAGCGGAATGGGTTTGCGAGACAAAAACCACCACCAGAACCCCCGTGCTCACTCTGCACAAGGTACTGTGCTGAGCACTTCGTGTGAATTATCTCCTCTGGCCCGTACAGCCACTCTCTAAATAAGCACTATTAGCATTCCTATTTTACATATGAGAAAGTTCAGGAACAGAGAAGTCGCAGGCAGCAGGAAAGTGGTGGGGCGGAGAGCCAAGCCACGCAGAGCGATTCTGGGTTTCCAGTTCTTAACCACTGCACTAGATCTCCTCTCAAAGAGAAAGACAGCCTCCGTCCCCAGCTGGGCCTCAGTTTCCTCATCCATAAAATGGGGGTGCGTGTGAGGAGTTGGTGAGATCTTTATAGTAAGCACTTAGCCCTAACCCACAAAAATGCTCAATAACCATCAGCTGCAGTTATCACATGCCACCCTCAGATTCAATCAGGTTCAGCTTATGGCTTCAAAACATCGGGTAATCATAGTCATGGAGTTTAAATTCCAGACAGCTGAAGGGAAAAAAAAAGAACAACTATCACTGCCCTTCTTTTCATCCACAAAATAAATATCTACTCTGAGTCCTGCACAAGGACACAGTGGTAAACAAAAAGCACAAAAACCCTGCCCTCAGGGAGCTTACAGTCCCCTGTGAATAAACCGGCACAAAATATTGAAAGAACGGCAGATAACCGCGTGTGTATTAAGTGCACACTGTGGGCCAGGCACTGCAGCGCTCTGAACGCTTTATGTGCTTGAATGCACTGAATTCTCCCAACAACGGAGGACAGTACCATTACCACCTTACATATATGGAAACTGAGACACTGCAAGGCTAGTGGCTTGCCCAAGGTCACCCGGGAGCCCAACACAGAGCCAGGACTTGGGGCAGGTGGTCTGGCTCCACAGCCCTTGTTTCCCTCAGTCCCTCAGCAATCCTGCGGGGCAATGGCTTTATGCTGGGTCCACAAGCAGTAGTAACAGGCACCTGTGGGAAATTTCAGTCTGCAAAATGAATGGTCACCTTCATAGGCTGTTAGGAGGAGAGGGCTAGATTATTAAATTATTATTATTCAATTAATAAGTCACAATTAACATGTTAACAGCAGGGACCCCAGTACCGAGCACTTACCAGGAGCCAGCTATGGGGGTGAACACCTGACTTGCATCCTCTCCCTTCACCCACACCACCGCCCTAGCAGGCAGTCCTCAAAGGGGGAAACTGAGCCTCTTCAAGGAGTCCCTTGAAGAGGAATTGGTCAGAAGCAGAGAGAGGAGTGAGATCCAGGTTTTTATGAGCAAAGCGAGCGTGCTCACAGACCACAATGCCCCTCAGACTGCTGCCCCGTCAACCAGCCAGGGTTTCCCTGAATGTTCGGATCAAAAGACCGCGAACCCCTACAATACAGAGACTCTGCGCACATTCTTGAAGGTGGCAATGATTAGAGAACAAAAAGCTCAGTCCTGACTCAGGTAATTACAAAATGAAGTTGGTAAGGACAATGACACAAAAATGTACTGGTACTGTGATTCCACTTTGTTGCACTACCTTCTGCAGCAGATCCAATTGTTTGCCTACCCAGTATCCATCCCCCACCCCACCCCCAGTCTTTTCCAATTTTATTTCTGTAGCCGCACTCCTCCCAGCAGTCCTGTGCTTCAGGTGAGGATGTTTCTAGCCCCAGCCCTGAGAGTAAATCCTGATTGGCCCCCACCTGTGATTGGCCCTGGGTATGGTCAGGTGTCACAATGCCAGCCAATGAGACACAAGGGGAATCTGAGAGGCGGGGCATCTAGGAAAGGTTTCCTCACTCTTAAGAGACACACAGTGAAAAGGTGCCCTCTTTCTGCTGCTAGATATAGTCTTGTCAGGGTGTGATGACTACAGCTGCGACAGTCATCCTGTAGCCACGAGAGGAGCCTGAAGACACAGAAGACACACCAAGAATGGTGGAGAGGGCTGGGCTCCTTATAGACATGGTGGAACTGCTTAATTATTCAACCCTGGTGCTGCCTCTCTATGGGCTTCTTTGTTATATGAGATCACAAATCACCTGATTCCAGGCCAATTTCAGTAGAGTTTCCTAATCCAGTGGATCAGTGGATCTCAAAATAAGCTCCCGGGCCCAGGAGCACCAATATCACCTGCGGACTTGTCAGAAATGCAAATTCTCCAGTCAGACCTACTGAATTAAATGTTGGATGGGGCCCAGCAATGTGTTTTAATAAGACCCGCAGGGGACTCTGGGCCTGCTCAGGTTTGAGAACCACTGCAGTAGCATAAGACAATTAAGAGTTCAGAGTGTGGCCTCTGGAGTCAGGTTCCCCAGATCCAAATCATGTCACCACCATTTTCTAGCTGTTCGACAAGTTATTTAAATTCAGTTGCCTCATCTGCAAAAGGGGAATGATGGGTGTACTTATCTTACAAGGTTGTTGGGAGGCTTAAGTGAGTCACTTTGTGGGAAGCGCCTAGCACAGTGCCTAGCATATAGCAGACATTGTCTTTATTACCTGTTTGCTGTGGTTTGTAGCCATAGGTGTACCAACGGACTCAGCTTTCTGACTGAGCTCCCCTAAAGCTGGACCCGTAACTCCTCTTACCCCCGAGACCCAGCCCAGTGCCCTGGGGTTCTGTATGTATGACGCTCTGGTCGGCACAGGACTGTGACACACAGGAGGGGCCAAAAGCCTTTTTCCCAAGTCCAGACCATCGCTTCTCAGACCTCCTCCAGCAGCTACCACCATGAACTCTCCAGGCTGGGCACTCTGCCAGCTACTCTGGCCAGTTACTGATGCAGAGTGCCCACAGGCTGTGCCTAGCCCCAGAAAGCGCCTCCGCCAGGTGAGTCATGCCAAACATCTGGCAAGAGTGCAGGGGTGCCCTTCCCTCTGGGAGCTATCTGTGATTTCAAAACTGGTGGCACCAAGATACAGAGAGCCAAAAAATGACTAACACCACTGCCAGGTGAGGCCCCGGCAGGAAGAGGCAGCTTCTTGTCAGGCTTGACAGCAAGACTGGGTACTGGGCTCTGGGTGGGGCAGGCGTTTTACACTCACTGGTGTCACTGACCAGTCAATGTTGTTGGGCCAGTCAGTGAAAGAGAAATGTGGGCGCAGAAAGGGGGTCCGACCTCTGACCACCAACCCCTGGGGCAAGAAAGGATTAGTCAAATTCCTTCGGCTCTGGAAAGGTGCTATTAAGCTACACCTCATAAAATTGCCAATATTCAACCATTCTTGACCCAGAAAAAGGCAATTTCATACGGTTCAACCTAATATAAGCCAAGAAACTCACTCAAATAATGCAGAGTCAAGTAACTGGCCCCCAACAAGCACCTGGCATGGTGGTAGCCTCTGGGGAAGAGAACTGGGTGCATTATTTTTGTTCCTTTGTTTCCATGCATGTGTGGTCATCACCCAAAATGTAAGGGAATTTAGTAATTCAATCAACCCTGCAACATCGTCCCATCTCAGTCAGAGAAAAGACAAAGCTGCACTAGATCAAGAGATCTGCAAACCCAACACTTCTCTGCCCTCATGCCCTCCCCTAGCTCCTCCTCCACTCTGCTCCAACTGCTGTCTCAGGACCTTTGCACTGGCTGCTCCCTCTGCCCAGAAACTCCCACTGCTCGTACTGCCTCACCGCTGTTAGGCCTGTACTCATCCCTGGCCACCCTGTCTAAAATTTCAACACCCTCCACCCTAATATCTCACATCCCCTTTCTTAATTTCTCCCGTTTAGTACTTATTACCATCTAACACAGTCTATCTCTTATCTCTCTGTTTACTGTCTGAATCACCCACTTGAACAAGAGCCCCAGAAGGGAAGAAGCCTTGTCTGTCTGGCTCACCACTATACCCCTACTACCTAGAAGAGTGCTCAGGTGGGTGAATACCTGTCAAATGAGTAAGTTTAAAAATCAGATCCATTGTCAGTGTTTGGAGTCTGCCTCCCTCAGATCTAACACCTGCAGGCCTACCCTGGGAAACAGAGAGAAATCAAGCTGCCCAAACTGGTGACAGTACTCCTAGTGTTCCCTCTGCGCTGGACTCACCTCAGAGCCTGTGAAGGAAGAGAAAGGGCAGAATGGAAGAGGTGCTTAGGGGAGATGCTTGAGGAAGCTGCAGAGGCCACAGGATTACCCTGCCTCCTTCCCCACAAACCAACAGCAGTGGGTCAAGAAACGGGGCGGTGGGGAAGATCTAATCATCAGATGGACCAATGGCGCCAGGCTCAAGCAGCAACAGACCAGAGCACCTGTGCACCTCAACCATCTCTACCCACCTAAAGGCAAACACAGAAACCCTCAAATGAGGGTGCCCTCTTTTCTTACCACTTCCACACAAGGATTTCTACCACGCGCTGACTCGCTGTTAAGTTAGGGACCCCAAAAGAACAAAGACAATCTGATGTGAAGGACGGGGGCGGGGAGAGGGTGTTGTAAAGGAGTTCTGACTGTTGGTGTGATGAAAAATATCATCAGGTCCGAGGCACTGTCACAAGCTGCATCTTGCAGCTCTGTCAAAAGTCAGAACTGAAAGGGGGCAGGTTCCCTGCCTCCCACTGCAGTGCTGGAGGCAAATCAAATGCTGGATTCTGGTTCCATGTGGGGCCCTAACAAAGACACATGAGAGGAAGGATCTGTGTACGTCTCTCCCGAGGGGAGGATGGGGGGAGGATCTGAGGCCTCCTGCTCGAACATGTCTTGGGAAAAAATGTGGGAGGGGCCCCACCATCAGATGCTGGAGGGAATCAGATCTCAGGGAAGAGGGGCCTCTGCAAACTGACTAAGGGAACCAGTGCCATTGTGTTCAGTACTCAGAGCAGCGGGGGGAAGCACGTGGCTGCTGGAGCCTCGCCGGTGTCTTCACTGTGGCTGGATGCTGTTTTACCAAAGGGGTTTCCAAAGCCTTGAGCCAAGTATTGACTCGTATAATGAAAAGAAAAAAAAAAAAAACTGACTTTTTATAAGTGGAGTATGCAGAGGCAGGGAATTCCTCCACACACACAAGCTTGAAACACAAACGCTCAGTGAAATTGGTTGTACTTGCTTCTAACTTTTCATGGTGAGACGTTTCAAACACACAGAGGTGAAAAGAGTATAATAACCCCCCACCAGCCAGCTTCCACAGAACCACCTGGTGGCCAATGTTACCTCAGCTCTTTACTCAACCCAGACACTTGGCCCCCTCCACTCCCTGGCAGCCGTGTTATTTTAAAGCAAATCCCAGACATCTTTAACAGTTCCCAGGTATTTCAGAATATAAGTCTTAAAAATAAGGACTTTTTCTTGAACAGAACCACAGTATCATTATCACACCTAAAAACTTATCACACCTAAAACATCTAAAAACAAGAATTCCTTAATAATGTCAAATATCCAGTTCGTTTTTATTTTAAATAAAGGGGAAGTGCAGGTTCCAGAATCACAGAAAAACCCCACACCCAGAGCAATGGTCAAGTCTTCAGGCCCACAGGGACCTGGGACCTGATGCAGGGCTACCCTGAAACAGGAGACCTATATGTGGAGCGGAGAGGCTGTAACTAGTTAGTATGGCCCTGCAAGCCCACCCCACTGTGCCATCTGTCATCCAGAGAGACTACGGAATGAGCATTTAAGAGCCTGGGCTTGGCTTGGGTTTGAATCCTGACTTTGACACTCACCAATTTTGTGATTTGCAATTCTCGGGACCTGAGTTTCTTTACATGAAAAATGGGAATAAAAACAGTACCTATGCTATGGAGTAGATACGAGGATTAAAAGAGATATCACATGAAGAGTACTCAGAGTGGTGCTTTGTACACAGTAAGAGCTCAATGAGCGTTAGCTACTATCATGAATTTGGCCAACAGATGCATATTGAGCATCTTTTACATGCCAGGCACTGTCCAGCAGCAGGAGATAAGAGTGATGAAGAGGTTAAACCCCTCACCAATCACCACCTGGAAACAGGGGCTGGCACTAGGGCACCACCTGGGAACATGAACAGACTCAGAATCTCCAGCACCTGCCTTGTTTGGGGAGGAAGCCCAGACACTCCCTCCACCTGAGATGGGGAACCCTGAACCAAGAGAGCAACTAAAGGTCTAGAACAATGACTCCCATGAAAGAGTCCCCTCTCTGCTATTCCGCCCACCCAGTAATGCCTCTGGATCAGAGCAAGGGCAAGTGTCACACACTGGGTAAACTCTGCTGTTGCTAAGGTCAAAGGAAGATGCCACATGGCTCCCACAGAAGGCCCAGCCAAGTGGGACAGAGCTAGGAGATGAAAGAGAAAGAGGCTTCACACCCAAAGAAGCTGCTTAGAATGGGCTTTCAATAGTATGGGCCCTTTTCTTGTTTCCTTCACTCACTCTGCCCACCTTTCTCAGGTCCCGAAGACCCTTCTCTTTCCTGGAAGGTAAAGACCTGTTTCCACCAAAGTGGAGTTCAAACTGGAGGGGATCAGCGGGTCACTGAGGTCTAAGCCAGCACCCCAGTACTCAGCACAACATAACTTGAGGAGCGAAGCTAACAAACTCTGGAACTCCATTTTGTGTGATGAATCCCTCCTGTGGTTTTTACTGCTCAAAGCTTGAACCCCATTCCCCCTCAAACATGAACACAGCACATGTAACAGAGATTTAAGAGTATGGGCTCTGGGCCTGAGTTCATATTCTGCCTCCATCACTTCCTAACCATAAGCAAGTGGCCTCTCATTGCCAGACCTCAGCTCCTTTATCTGCAGAGCGAGGATGATCAGAGTCCCTGCCACCTCGGAACACAGGTCACACACGCCAAGCACTAAGCACAGTGCCAGGCCCAGAAGGTGCCTGTGATGTATGAGAGCTGTGAGTTTAGCTACCCCTGCCTATGATAACCACGCTTTCCATCCCTCATCCACCCTTACTCACTAAGATACAGCAGGGGCGGCATCTTTGATCTATCACTGTGGACCTTGCTCTACACGTGAGTCTCAAACCCTAGGCCCACACTGTCCAATCCATGTGGCTACTGAGCACCTGAAATGTGGCCAGTGCAAATGGAGACATGCTGAAGGTATAAAACACACACAGTATTTTGAGGACTTAATGTGAAAAAAAAGAATGTAAAAATCTCAATAATTTTTACACTGAGTACATGTTGAAATGGTAATATTTTGGACCAAACAAAATATATTATTAAAATCAATTTTCTCTGTTTCTTTTTACTCTTTAAAATGTGACCCCTATAAAATCTTAAATTACATATATGGCCCACATTAGTGGCTCGCATTATATTTTTAATGGACACTACTGGTGCAGACCCTTGAAAAGCATAGTCTTCTTCCTTATTTGACTTCATACAGTTAGTGTCTAGCATGGTGCCTGCCACCTAGGCTGGGTAGAAAAAAATATTTCCTAGATGGCTGGGTGAAAGATGCTCTCTATACTGTTCCTGGTCTGAAAAGCACCCACTACCACCCTCACATCTAACCAGGCCTGCTCTTCTTTCAAAATATTGAGCAACCCTTAAGGCTCAGGCTACACCAAATCAAAATGGGCACAGTCATGGTGGCTGGAACAGGGTCCTGGGGCCCCTGCAGGGCCATGCATCACCACTTTAATTGCTGGACTGCATTTTAATACTTTAACAGTCCTCAGTGCTGGCCTGGTGCTTAGAAACACTCTTTCCCCAGCTGGCCAAGTCCCAAGTCCTCTTGCAAAGCTCACCCAAATGGGACATTTATCTTGTTCATGCTCCTTCCACACCACGTCTCATTTGTGGCTAACTCGTGTCTGGTGTGGCAGCCCCGTGGTCATGTTTTGAAACAATTAACTAAATATCCCAACAGAAAGTGACCCCATCGTGTCTTATTCTCAGCAGACATGATGCCACATCCCCAGACCACTCCTGCAGCCACATGAAGGAGGTACTAAATATAGCCTGCAATGCTTTGCATGTCAAACAACATGGAAAGGAAATGCTGCATCCACTTCTTAAACTGGCCTCCGCCTAGTAAAGAGGGCCTGGGAAGAGAAGGAGTTTGGCATATGGGCGAAGAGCCTGGAGTCTGGAGTCAGCGTCCTCATCTGTGAAGTGAGTTCCATAAATGTCTCTACTTCACTGGACTCTTGTGAGGATTAATTGAGCAAAAGTGTGAAATGCTTAGAAGAGCACCTAGTACAGAGTCAAGTACTAGAAAATGTCAGTTACCATTATTATTATTTTGCAAAAATTAGAATAGCGTGAACTTGAAAAATGGGAATTCACCCTTCTCCAGCCACAATAATACTGTTTTTGTATCACACTCATTCCTACATCTGGGCCTTTGTACTTGCTGTTCCCTCTTCCTGGAATGTTCTTCCCTACTTTTGGCACAGCTGGTGCCTCTTGCTCATTCAGGTCTCAGCTCATGTGACTCCCCTTCAGCGAGGCCTGGGAGGCCTTCCCCGACCATCCAAGACAAAGTAACCACCCATTCCCCACCGCCAGGCTGCCCCATCGGCCACTCCCCATCCCCTCACCCTGTTATTTCCTCCAAGATGCTGAAAACCATCTGAAAGTACCTTGTTTATTGCATATCCCCTCAGCTAGAATGTAAACCCTACGAGAACAAGGATCTTGTCTGGCTCATTCACTAGCCAGAGTTCATGCTTTTGGCCCCTATGCTAGACTGCCTACGTACCAGAATGCTTACTGGCTGTGCGTCACGAATGTAAAAGAAATCCCAGAAACAAACTGCAATGTCCAGCAACAGGGAAATGGTGGAATAAAGCATGGTCTCTCCACACTGCAGCATGTGGGTCTAGCTGTTAAAAAGACTGAGTCAGATCTGTACATATTGACTTGAAGGGATATGCTGTAGCATTAATTGAAAAATTCAAGTTACAAATATGTGTGGTTTGATCCCTACTCCTCCCTTTTTGGGGAGTGGTGAGGAAGAAGGAAGAAAGCAGTCGATGTATGCATATATGCATCCATATAAGCACAGAAAAAGGTGAGAGCATCTCCCCTAAAATCCAAGGGCAGAGAACATATCTATTTTGTTTTCTCAGACATCTCCAAAACCTGCCACTAGATACTCAGTAAATACTCACTGTCTGAATAAACAGCTGTCTTCTTGGGGGACGGGATTTTGGAGTGAAAGGTGGCACCCATTATTTTCCTTACATATCTCCATATTGTCTGACGTGTTACAATGAGCATGTATTTCTCTGCATAACTTCTTTTTTTAGGTGGAATAAGGATTTTTTTAAATTGAAGTACAGGCAGTTACAATGGATCAATTTCTGGTGTACAGCAGTGTCCCAGTCATGCATATACATACATATATTCATTTTCATGTTCTTTTTCATTATAAGTTATTACAAGATATTGAATATAGTTCCCTGTGCTATACAGAAGAAACTTGTTTTCTTTTAATTCCTTTGCATAACTTTTTAAAAGGTAAATTCAACCCATTCCCATATACACAAATTAAGGCCATGACCAGAGCAGTCCTAAGAAACAGAAGGAGTGTCAGTCTTAAAGAAAGCACAACGCACAAACTGATCCAATAGCCTCTCATTCTAACAGCTAAAAGGAAACACTTTAAAGGAAATGACTGTTCAATTCTTTTACTAAAACATACCTACATTTAATTTAGAGTTTGCAAGTTAAACACATAACAAGGTTAAGCTGTCACTATAACCTGTGTCATTTTTTTAAACCGAAGTTTGAAATACATCAGCAAAATACATTTTACAGGGAAAAAAAGGCGCCAATCACTGCACATGCTAAATTCCATTTTTGATTTACCGCCTAACAACTGCAATGTCTGAAAAACAGGCTCACGTTTAACTCTGACCATTCCATACAGACTGCTAAAAAAAAAAAAAAAAAAGCCATGTGCTGTTGTCACTAACAACTAAGACCAAGATTTTTTTTAAGTCATATTTCCTCAGATTAAAAAAAAAAAAATCCTTCGGTAAATTTAGTGGCCATTACAAATTTGAAACCATGGGTTCCCATTATCAAATGAAATTACAATGATAGGTCTGACTCTGACAACAGACTCACCCTAAATGGAGAGCTAATGAATTCCCTGCCCAGCCTCCTCCCAGGAGTGTGGCACCTCCCAAAATGCTCAGGATGGCCCTGCCTACAGAGGATATTCTAACCCGTGGACACCATGTAGCTTTTCAGAGAAAAAATTAGCGACTTAGGGAGCCTCATCAGGCTGAAACTGTAGAAATGGGTCTCCTGAAAGCCAGGCCTTTATTCCATACTTGTGGTCAGTGCAATCTGGCCAAGTCCATATTGTCTTATTTGTCCCTTACTAATGTTTCACATACATTAATTCTTGGAGACTTGAAAGAAGCAATTCAAACCTTGTTGGAAAAGTTCAGTGGCCAAGGGGGACTTCCAGGGCCCACGAGACAGGAGACCAAGCTGGGCGAATGAAACGGTGTTGCTATGAAATGACAGCTCCATCTTTGTTGTCAATCAACTGGACCTGGGAAGGCTGGGGGAGAAGAGCAGCTCCCAAGTTTCTGGCCTGGCCCATTTGCCAAGGTGATGACTACCAGGTCTGGGAGGAGGAGTCAGGCTGAACATTTTGAGTTCATGGTGCCCAAGGGACAGTCACCAGAGGACATCAAGGAGCACAGGCTCCACATCTGGAGCTGGAGCTCAGGGGGCTAATATGGCTTTGGGACAGAGTCAAGAGCTGACAGCATTGGTACAGTACATAAAGCACGAGAAGCGTGCGGTGCAGGGGCAGACAGCTCAGTGGTAGAGCACGTGCCTAGCATGCACGAGGTCCTAGGTTCAACCCCCAGTACCTCCATCAAAAAATTAAAATTAAAATTAAAAAAATCAAGGATTTGAATGGAGGGTATAGTTCAGTGATAGAGCGCATGCTTAGCACGCACAAAGTCCTGAGTTCAATCCCCAGTACCTCCATTAAAAAATAAATAAACCTAATTACTGCCTCCCCCCACCAAAAAAACCTAAAAACTATAAAGCACTAGAGTGAATGTATTGGCTGATGAGGGTAGCGCATGAGAGACGAGCAGAGGGCTGCTGATAGCAAGTCAGTGCCATCTTTTCTCAGGCCCTTATACTGCAGTATGTTCCACAACTTAACCTTCGGTGAATAAAAATTAGAGGTAGGGGGACACTAACCTTGTCCCTGTTCTGCCCTGTAAATACAAACATAAGCAGCAAAGGCCTATCAAGAAAAACAAGGCATGTTTATTAAGTGCTTATTATGCATCCAGCCCCGTGCTAAAAATTAAACATGAATTATCTCCTGGAATCATCAAAACAACCCTGGCACAAATGTCCTATGACTACCATTTCGCAGATGGGACACTGAGGCTAGGACTGAACATGTGGGGGAACTCTGGGCTGTCATGTCACAGCCCACCACAGTTAGGCAGTCTCTGGGCCAGATGGAGAACACAGAACAATAATTAAAATATATAAGAGCTGCTACTTAGTGAGAGATGACTCTGGACTAGGAATACAATCTCAGCAAATTCTTATAACCCTGTGGGGCTGATACTGTTAACCCATTTTACAAAGATGGAACCTGAGGCTGCAGGAGAGGAAATCAACCGGACCAGTTTTGAGTCTGGCCCACTGGAAGATCAAGACTATAGCTAGAGCCTCACCCTCAGGGGGTCTCTGAGAAACTGAGAAAACGCTGAATAACTGGTACCATTTATTGAACGCTGACTGTGTTCCAGCTGCTGCTCTAAGCACTTCACAAATGATAGTCTCATTGCAACCTCAAAACAACTCTATGAGGTGGTTGCTATTAAATCACACATTTCATATACAGGGAAACCAAGGCACAGGGCAGTGAAGTCAGTTACCCAAGGTCACACAGCTGGTAGAGCCAAAATTTGAACCTGTCTCTACCTCCCAAACCAAAGCTCCTAACAAAACAATTTTAGTTAACAGCAGCCACTCTGCATTGAGTGCTAATTGTGCCCTCGGCTCACCCTCAACTTACCACATGAGGTCGATAATACCTTCACCCCATTTCTCAGGAACTGACAATAACGCAAACACGTAATAAGTGCCTTCTATGTGCCAAATGCTTTATTCACCAGATCTCAGCATCTCAACAGAATTCCCGACAAAAGACAGATACTCTTCTTCCCCGGTTTGACCGAAAGGAGAAACTGAGGTTCGGCGCGGTTTCCCTAGATCGCAGCTCCGGAGCGGCTGAGCCAGGACACGAACTCCTGGCTACCCGACTACCAAACCACGCTCCTCCGCAACAGCGCCAGGTAGCTCGTCTGGAAAGTTGAGCCATGCGGGCACGAGTCCGGCCAGGTCCGGAGGGCGAGAGTCCCACCGCCGCCGCCGCCCCCAACAATCGGTGCCCACACCCGGCCGTCCGCCCAGTCGCCCGCCGCGCTGACCCTCAGGGTCCGAGTGGACACCGATTCCCCGCCACCTTTGCGCGAGGCCACCCCAGTACCCAGAGCCACATACCTGGGCGTCTGGGCTGCCCGCCCGGCGGGCCCCACGACCGCGGCGTCCAGACCCGCGCCGCTAGCTGGAGACGCCGCCAGCTCCGGTGGCCCGAGTGACTTCCAGGCTGCCCACTTCCAAGCCGCTTTGCGCGAGGCCTCCTGGGAACTGTAGTTTCGCACCAGGTGGCAGAGGACTGAAAGAGGCCTGGCGCGCGAGTGCTGCCGGGAGCTGTAGGCGCGGCGCCACACCGCCTTCTGGGAATGGTAGTCCACCTGTCCCTCCGTGCCTCCCGAGTCTCCAGAGTACTTCCGCAGCCCCGAGGGGTGTGAGGGATGGAGGCGTGTCTTCTGCAGACTCCAACCCGTTGGCCGCTCTCCTCGCTTTGCGAGGGCGGTTTTTCCCTTTTTCCAAGCCCTGTCCGCCCCCTCCCTTCCTTCCGTGGACCCTCTTCCTCCCTCTCCGCCAGGCGCGAGGTACTTACCCCGAGGGTGCGAGCCTCGGGAGAGGCGGGAACAGCGGAGCAGTGCGCTAGACCCCCAACAGAGGGGAGCTGTGGAGGAGGACGTCTATGCGCGCTCGCGCACGCGCGCTCGCCGGCCAACTCCGGCCTAAATTGCCGCGGGCTCCCGCGAGGGGCACTTTTTTTTCCTTTCGAACGCGCGCGCGCCGGGTCTCGCGCTGAGCTTTTTCCAGCCGGGCGCGCGCCAGTGCGCACGCGCGCTCACTCTCCTCGTCTCGGTCAGTCTGCCGGGCGCGGGGTTGGGGAGGTAACCGTTAAGTTGGCCGAGTCCTCCCGCAGCATCCCCAAGGTCGCTCCTCAGGCTCTCCTGTGCTAGATCTGGTCCTTCACATAGGAGCTTCTGAGTGCCGCCACACACACCATACCCGTCCCTTGTCGGGAGTCCAGTCGTTGCAGGTAACAGGCGCGGCCCCAGCCTTTACGAGGCGGACACGCCCTCCTTCCCTCCTACGCGAGGGCCGGGAGGCCCGAACGTGTTGGGATTCAGGTCTGGTCGCCTTTCCCCGAACTAGGCGGCTCCAGAGCTCTGCCTTCGACGGAAGTCACCGAGGGGGTTGCCTTGGAGACCCAGTTATCAACCATTCATTTGTTGATCGCACATACTGAGGGTACCCAGTGTTAGTTGAGTACCTGAGCCTGAGAAATTTTGTTCAAATTTAGTCCAGCTGCTGACATAATCAAGGAGCCGACCCTTTTTTCAAAAAATGGATGTTGCCACTCCTACTCCAATAGGGATTACCAAGAGAACTGGCTAGAACTGCAAGGTTCTCTGGTCAAGAAAACCTAGGCAATACCTTTTCCACCTCATCCTCTCAAGAGAATGCCCAGTAAGACTGAGTTGGGAAGCATATATTTCTTCTTCCTGAGAGAGGACAGAAGTCATTCTTTACTCATCCATTCAACAAAAATGTATTAAGCACCCGTTTCTTGCCAGGTTGGGTGACCATGGGGACAAAGGAGAAATCAAGACAGACTGGGTTCCTACTCTCAAAGAGCTAAGTCCAGACCACCACCGGGCAGTGACAGCCTAAAGCAGTACTACCTAGTAGAAATATAATGCAAGCCAAATATGCAATTTGAAGCTTTACATTAAAAAATTTTAAAAACAGATGAAATTAATTTTAATAATTTAACCCAGTATATCTAAAATAAGTTATGCTTGATGAAAAAATATTTACATTGTTTCAACTTTAAAATTTAATAAAACTCTGAGGCATCAACATTCATTTAATTAATTAATTATTCATTTGCAGTGTGAGTTGTAGCAAAGGGTTAGAAACTGCCCAATGTCCATTAATAGAAGTTTGGATAAATAAATGATAGTTCAGCCACAGCATGGAATACCATGCAGCTGACAACTGTTGAAAAATGAGACAGAGCCATATGTTTTAATGTCAGCTAATCCCTAAATTATGTAGAAAAATGTGTAAACAATGTATATAGCATACTGCCATTTGTATAAGAAAAATATATTTTACCTATATGCTTGTGTATGTACAGAACACCTGTAGAAAGACACAACCAGGGTTACCTTTCTGATGAGGAAACAGAACAGGTGTCTTTCTTTTCAGTATATGCTCCTTAGTTTGTTTTGAATATTTTTACCATGTCCACTTTATAAAGTTGTTTAATTAATGGAGGATGATAGCTAAGTCATAGAATCATTGTGTAAAAATTAAATGAAACACCGAATTAAAAACTAGCCCACCCTAGTAATGTACGTTTGTCAGCCTGGAAAATGATTTATTTCTGTAAAGAAAGTGCATTCCAGTCCCAGCCCTAGCTGTGAATTCACCTGTAAGGCCAGAGTAGCATTCCCAGGCCCTGGGGACAGACTTGGGCTCCTTATCAGTAATGTCATTCAAAAAAAAAAAAAAACAGAGTAAGTCAGTAAGTCAAGATTGCCTTCTGGTTTTACAGTTCCTCTGATTTTACAGTCAACTAATTAGGCCTTTCTGATGCCAGCTGGGCCTTCTGCATCACTGTCCCCAAATGTGAGAGCTATCTGCAAGGCTGTGGGATCCATACAGGGCTTTACCTCAAATTGTGGAGCACACATCACCCTTCTTTTGGGTGGTCAGGTCAGGTCTCCTTGTTGTATGTACTCACAGTACTTTTCCTTCTTCAGACTGAATCAGTAGCATAATTTAATTTATTTTAACTTTAGGAAAATTAAGTTGCAGGCAAGTTAAAAGAATATAACCCATCACCCAGAATTTCCCATTATAATGACTGTTATGACTATTCTTTGATGTCTTCCTTCTCTGCTAAACTGCAAGCTCTATGGGGCAAGAATTTTATACCCTTACACGCCTACAATATAGTATATGAAGTCGATGAGTGACCCAAAAGGAGCCCAGGGGCCCAATGGTATCATGGAGTGCAGTGCCCCCTAGAGCCAATTCTCTTTGTTACAAAGGCAAGGCTCATAGAATGCTGGCCTTCCATCCCACCACCACCAACATAGTGCCTTGGAATGGACTGCAGCTAAGAAAAAGTATGTAGTGCCAGGGTCAATGCCCAATGACAGACCTGGTTTATCTCTATAGTCAGCAGGACATACCATATCTCAGCCCCCAAATACTGACTTCCCTAAGTTGGCTGCAGGACTTGAATTCTCCCATTAGATCATCTTTGGGTTATCAAGAGATTAAAGTTAAAAGCACTGGGATTAAGGCATCTGGAGCTCACTCCAGACTTGTTTTAAGGATAGATAATGGAATTGGGGAATCAAATGTGGGGAATTTTCCACAAATTTTGATATTTTGTGCTAAAATATTTTGTATGACTAATTTCCTTTATGATTTTTGTGACCCATGGGTTACTTTAAGTTTGTTGCTTGATTTTCAAGTGTTTGAGAATTTTCTATCAATATTATCACTATTAATTTCTAACTTAATTCCATTGTGGCTGGAAATATACATTTTAAATTTCAGTCTTCAAAATGTATTCAGACTTGTTTTATGGCCCTGATATGGTCTATCTTGGTGAATATTCCATGTGCACCTCAAATTAATGTATTTCTGCCTTTTGGGGGTATACTATTTTATGATTATCAGTTAGATCATGTTGATCAATGATGCTGTTCTAATTTATCTTTACAGATTTTTAAAATCTGGCTCTTTTATCAATTACCGACAGAACTATTAAAATCTAACTACAGTTGTGAAAAAAAAATGTGGGGGATTTTAGGAGAGGTTTCCTCTAAGGTAACCTGAGCAAACTGGTGTATGGGATAAGAGAGTGGCAAAAAATAAACAGAGATTTAGGGTTTGAAGGCCTTCTTTCTCACTTACCCTCAAGGAATATGCCCCCAAAGGGTCCCAAAAACTTGGTTTTTATAGGCTGGTCAAGAGAAGTTGGACCTCAGTGGTAGAGTGCGTGCTTAGCATGCATGAGGTCCTGGGTTCAATCCCCAGTACTTCCATTAAGAAAAGCGCGTGCGAGAGAGAAGCTGGATCCAGAGGAGACAAGGGGAAGAATGAAAACTGATGGCAGTGACTACAAATTTGTTGACTACAAATGACTACTCTCTCAGCAGATCTGGGGCCTCAAGAAGGAGCTGGTGGGGTAAATCTGAGCTGTGGGGCCCTGGCCCACAGGGCCATCCAGTGATCTATTTCAGCAGATCACAGTGGCTCCTGAAAGGTGGTCCAAAAGAGCAGCAAGTGCAGGGTTACAGGGGGATAGAATGGGAAAAGATACGGCAGGAGGGCAGCATGCAGTCTTGGGGAGAGTGGAAAGAGACACAGGGGACACTGATGTCTGAAAGTCAGTCCCTAGTTCCCAGTAGTGGGTCTGTGGGGCAGAGAGCAACCTTAGCATCAGCTGGGAGAACCTCTTCCTCCTCTGAAATGATAGAAGAATCCTGAACTGTGGGTTGGATTTTAGTTTTGAATCTCCTGTGTGTATCTTTGAACACATCTCTTTTCCTCTCTGAATTCACACTCCTCATATGTACAATGGAGATGATACTGTCTGCCTTTCCAAATTCTTTTAAGAACTAAGGAAGTGACTGATGTGAAAGCTTTTGTTGTGGGCTCTAATCCGCTCTACACATGAGATGATGATAGTAAGTTTTGCCTGCTTCTTCCCCCAAATCCAGCCATCAAGTCTCTGTGGCAGCACAGAGCCTAGGCTTAGCCATACCAGAGGGTGAGTTCTGCTGACCCTGCCTTAGGAGGCCCAGGCCAAATGACCTGGAACTCCAGTAGCTCTCCAAACCAGTGGTTCTCAGACCAGGTGAATAAGACCAACTGGAGAGCTTGTTAAAACTCAGATTTTCAGGTCCTTTATGATTGGATTACCACATTCTGTTGATTCTTATTTTGTAGTTGGCTTTATTCCTTTGATAACTATGTAAGTTTAAAAAGCCAAAGATCTAATCTGTTCTTAGAAACAATAATTAGTACATATATGTAAACTAAAAAAAAATGTGCCATATACTGTATATATGTATTTACATGTAATATAATGTATATGTAGAGTTGAAATGTAATAAAAAAAAACACAACTAACTTACAGAATGTTCCAAGTAAGAGGAATTTAAAAGACAAGTATAATTTTGAAAAATCAAGAAATAGTAGTTAACATTTTACTTAAAAAATGGAAACAGTAACCAGAAAACTTGGCTAAGAGTTAAAAATGATTGTCACTGGAAATGATGAAATGGGTGAGGTAGAGTTACTAGTAGTTTTTTATTGTGAGCATTTATATGCTACCTGAGTTTTTAAAGTAAATGTGTACACACACACACACACACACACACAAATATATATATAGTTATATACAAAAATAAAAAACACCTCAGATTTCCAGGCCCTACCCTCAAAGTCTCCAATTCAGTAGCTAGGATGGGGCTTGATAATTCACATTTCTAACAAATACCCAGGTGATGCTGATGCTGCTTCCTGAGGACTGCACTTTGGGGACACTTCTTTAAACTGAAAGTTCATTAGTTTTCCTGAAGGGCTTCACAAGGATGGCTTCCATTGCCCTCTGCTGGCCAGACTATAAATTTAGCTGTCCTGTTTCCAGAGCAACTGGAAAATATGACGTGTGGATTAGGGGAAATAAATACTTCTGGGAGAACCAAACCAGCCTAAAAACAGTAATCATAATTGTTTGTTGCTTCGGAGTATACTTAAAAAGGTATTCACAGAAATTATTTTATCTGCAACAATCCTGTGAAGTAGGCAAGGCTGGTATTTGCATTTTACAAATAAGGAAAACAAGCCTATCATGGGATCAGTAATGACAGAGTCCCTGGCAGAGGGTACATGTTAAAAGTAGGATTCATTCACCATCCTACCAGGAAAAGTAGAGGTTTGTCATCTTGAAGGCCAAAGAGAATGGAATGGGAAAGGATGATAAACAGCAAATGTATCACATTAAAGAGAGCTACTTTATTCTGCAAGCCTGGGAAAGCCTGCAAGGCCAGATGGCTGGATCCTTTCTCCAACTGTGCAACTTGGGGCTGACTCTTAGTCCTGGGCGCCCTTTATCTCAATTTCCTATTTCAGTAGTCAGACTTGAATGTCCACAGAATCACCTAGGGAGCTTGTGAAGGTCTCAGGGTCCCACCTCCATGGCTCTGCTTCAGTAGATCTAGGGCAGTACGTAAGGTTCTGCATTTTAAGACGTACCTCAACCGACTCACAGACATGGTTACCGGGGGAAAGGGGGTGGGAAGGGATAAACTGGAAGTTCGAGATCTGCAAATATTAACTACTATATATAAAATAGATGAACAAGTTTCTACTGTATAGCACAGGGAACTATGTTCAGTATCTTGCAGTAACCTATAATGAAAAAGAATATGGAAACGAATATATGTATGTATACGTATGGCTGAAATATTATGCTGTACACCAGAAACTGACACAACATTGTAAACTGACTATACTTCAATTAAAAAAAAAAAAAAAGGCACACCTCTTTCCCAGGAATCCTGGTGCAGGAGGTCCAGGAACCATATTTGGGAACCACTGGTCCTTGCAAAAAGCTCTCTTGACACACCACAACCATCAAAGAACCACAATTTGCTTATGACAGTATTCCCTTCCATTCCTCTCTAGGGTTTCTCTGCTTCCCTCACCCAAAATATCCTACTAGATTTGACAGCCAACGCTAAGGTTCAAACCCCAACTCCTTTATTTACCCTCTCCAAGCCTCAGTTTTCTCACTGATAAAATGGGGTAATACCTACCTCCCTGGGCTATAGAGAGGACTAAATTAGAAGGTATGCCTTATGCATAGTTCCTGACATTCAAAGAGTGTCCAATAAGCAGGAGTTCTTGGATCTTGGCTTCTGATTTCCAGCTCCTCAAACAGTAGCAGTGCTAAGCTGGCCTCTTTTGGATTCCCACAGGTTTTTAAACAACGGTCCTGAGGAGGACCAGGGGATAATCAAGGTGATGTCTTCCCCCAGACTCATTCCCCTGTGGAAAGATTTTAAATACCTTATAAATGACATGATACAGAAAAGCAAGGTAAGTTATATATAGAACATAAATGTGTTATTGGCTTCTATCTTAATAGTGTTGAGCACTTCAGAGGAGCACAGATCTTCTGTGGAAGCAGGAAGCAGTCAGGGTAGATCATAAAGACAATTTTCACCTTAGTAGGAAGTGGGCCATCAACTTACAAATGAGTCTAGAGATCTCTTGCAAGGACTTTTTGGTAGTGATGGAGGAGGCCTTTGAAGCACTGTCAGAAGAACCAACCCTCTGGAAAGAGGGATTCTTCTAAAAGAGAAGGGAGAAGGCACCAAAGAGAACATCTGCCAACCTCAGTTTTGCTACAGCTGGCACTACGTAAAAGGATTCCATGTGCATGTGTCATAGCCCATGCTCTATCAGCGTGGAATAATATATATTGAATATATACTATCTTCCTCTGTCAAATTTAAAGGCCAAGTAGGGTATCCTAAAAGTCTTACTTAGTGCAGTTTTAGGCTTTAATAACTTAAAGCTGCACTGACTTTTGGAACACTGTTACATTACATCTGGGTATATGGCAGTGCACTTGCCTCAATAATCTGTTAAATGTATCTTTTATGACATGCGTACCTTTTAGACAGAAGAGAGGATGTTAGAGGACAGGTATACTAACTTCATGTCGGGAAGAACAGTTTTCCCCTGTGCTCACACCATAAAATTTGCCTATATACACCCTTGGTGTGGTTTGGTTCTCTCTTGTGTTGGGGGCTTTGTTACGCGCTTGTGAAGTGTAGGGGTCCCACAGGTGGTAAATTGTGCATGTCTGGGTGTCACAGAAGTGGTCCTTGGGGCTGAGGCATTTGCGAACTGCTTCAACTGTGACTTAGGTGAGAATATATTTTAGTGCATTCCTGGTCTCTCAGTTTATGCCATGCCTCTCCCCAGCAAACTTCAGATGACCCAAAGACTGATGTAGTTGTGCTGAGTGACCGGTCCCAGATTCTGTTCAGAGAGTCTCGCTATCCTCAAAATATGCCGCTAATATGCTATTACATCAGTGATGCCAACTTCTTTGCCTCCCTCTCTTGGGTGACAACAAGCACAAAAGAAATCCAGGTAAAACTACCTAGCCTTTCTTCTTCTTCTTAGCCCATTCTACAGGGGCCATGCCCATGTAAGTTCTGACCCTAGGTTAACCCAGGAAGAAATACCACTTGAATGAAAGTGACCTGGATCCAGGGTTCCCACCTCATCCTTTCTCTAATTACAGTCTCCATACTGAATAGATTTTATGGTTCTCCTAAAGTAGGCCAAGGGTAGGGAAAGAGTCTTAGGTTTCCTGCTTCTACAATATTTCCAACTCCCAAAACCAGGGGGTTAAATCACTCTGGAGTCTTCCAATTTCTCCTTAGCACAAGAACAGGGGAAAAGAGCTGAATATTTTGCTCTTTCCTCTTCTACTATCTTTTCTAGGCAGTTTCCGTCTTACTCTCTTCTAGGCAGTAGTATGGATGCAGAGCAAAACCGAGGACATGGTGGAGAAGAGAACATTCTCCATGACCGAACGACTGCCGCCCATCCAGTCCATGGTGCACACAGGCTCCTTTCATATCCTTGTGGTCTACTGTGGTGACCTGCTCCTGCGGCTCTTTGGGGACCACTTTCGGTCATTCAAATCCTTGGCTGTAGTACCCTGCCGCTTTAACATCAACTGCCTCTGCTATGACCCAGAAATGAAGATGCTTCTGTCAGGCATCCCAGGGGCAGTGGTCACCTGGACCATTGAGCGGACTGGCAAGGGCCTCCAAATAGCCTACATGGCTTCCATGCCTGGTGATGAGCTTGTCCACGACATCGTGCTGAACGGCCCCAATGGCTCCATCCTAGCCCTGTGTGGGACTGTGGTCAGGGTCCTTGAGCGCCAGGGCCACGGCCAGCTGGGAGAGGTGAAGAGGTTCACTTCCACCACCAGTGGCTCCTCTATCACCTGCTGCTTCACCTGTTTTGATCAGGGCTTTCTTTATGCTGGCAACAAGACTGGGGAAATCCAAGTATGGAACCTCAGCTGGGGCCACTCTCTCCACAGTTTCAAGGCCCATTTCTCATCAGTGGTATGTATCCACAGCCGGCCAGAAGCCCACACCCTGCTAACGGCTGGCAAGGAAGGCTTAATCAAGGAGTGGAACCTGACCTCAGGGGGCCTGCTGCGGCGGCTAGAAGTTGGCGAGGAACTGTATCAACTCCAGTTTATCAACAGCACTACTTTCTTCTGCCAGACCACCCATTCTTTCTTCTTGCGCAGTTTGCCCTGCTTCTACAACCTCTTCAATGTCTGTGGCTCTGCTCCCCAGCAGGTGCGTCGGATCCGTTGTGGTGATAACTGGTTCCGGATCCTCTGCACTACGGAGGATGGCTTGTTGCACTTTGTGTCCCCACTAACAGGGAATCTTCTGGTTCTCACCTGGCCCTTCTCAATCCTGGACCAGGCTGTGGACTGGGCCTATGACCCAGATAAAGAGGAACTCTTTGTAGCAACAGGCAGGTCAGAGGTACTGGTATTTGACACAACCCGCTGCCCTTGCCCAGCCAAGTATCTCTTATGCACCTCACCCGATTCTCAGGACTTGGTACAATGCCTGGCTTATGGGCATTTCCACCTGGGTCGGGGTCTACAAGGACTCATGTTCTCTGGACACCAGAGTGGTGTGATCAGGGTGCTTTCCCAGCACAGCTGCGCCCGAGTAGAGAAATTCATGCACTTTGGGGCTGTGTTAGCACTCTCTACACTGCCTGGAGGGCTTTCTGGCAGCCGAGAAAACTCTTTGCTCTGTTCCTATGGAATGGATGACTATATACACCTATCAGAAGCTGTGCTTGAGGGGATCAGAGTACTTCTGCGGCCCCTCGCCAGCATTCTCAGCAGCTGTCACCTAACACATCTGATGCTTTTGCCCGAGTCTGTGGGTGCTATCACGGAGACTAACTGCCTACGTCTCTGGAAGTTCCATGATTTTCTGTCCTCTGGGTCACAGGAAGGCTTGACATTCATAGAGACATTGCCACTGCACCAGTGTGCCATCGTATCTTTTGATGTCTGCTTATCCTTGAGTCTTTTTGTCACAGGTGGCAGTGATGGCTCTGTCCGGATCTGGAACTTCCATGGTAGACTTGTAGCCATGCTGGACTCATCACTGCACTTTGGCCCACTCTGCTTTGCAAACGACCGGGGTGACCTGCTTCTAACTTTCAACCAAAGTCTTTATCTGGTGTCCTGTTTAAAACTGCTTCCACCAACCCTGCTGGCTCGCCTTTCCCTTATGGGTATGACAGATGAAGTGTTGGAAGTTCCTAAGCCTTTCATACCAAGCTTCTTTTTCTCCTTTGAGACTATGTTTGTGCCCAAGTATGTTTACTCTGGACAAGGGCAGCAGCAGTTAGTGGGTCTGGAGAGCCTTGTCAATAAGCGAGCTATTGCCTTTGATCATAATGTGCCACATGTTATAGAAGAAGATGAGCAAGGGAGCCCTGTGTTACTGTCTTCCTTCAGACGCGATGCCTCGGACAAGGAGGAAACTGATTGGAAGCAGGTGAGAAAACTTCCTCATTCCCATTACGTCATTCCTCCCCAACTGCAGCTGACTACCTGGAATGGACTCAACCCCTATCAGATACTGCGATGCTACTTTGGCCATGGGAGGAAATGGCTCTTGGCTCCTGATTGCTACATCCCTAACTCAGTGATTCGTGCCCGTCTTTGGCCAGAGGGCAGCCCGATATACCTACAGTGCAACCTGCACTCACCCATGCGGGAATTGGAATGGGACAAGTCACAACAATTCTTTTTCTGGCACAGTAAGGCAAGAACTATAAGTGATGTAGGAGAATATTCATATGAAAAGGAGGAAGAAGACTTCCTAGAAACAAGAGTGACCAAGGATGTAACCTACAGTGTCCTTACAGACTCAGCAAACCGCAGTTGGCTGGGAAGAAAGATGAGTGAAATAGCTATCAATAGCCTGATAGAGACAATTCTCAGTATTATGATCCATGCTTCTCCACTGAAGTACCAGTGCTGCATTGGTGCACTAGGGCAAATCTTTGCCTCTTACCAGGTGTCTCCACCCCTGCGCTCCGAAACAGCCCATCGTCTGTTGGATGATACAACCAATTCCAACCCACTGATCCGAGAGCTAGCCTGGGAAGGGCTGAAGCGTCTAGGAATGATTACTCATCTCTTTGCCCTGCCTCTGGCCCAAGGACTAATGGACAAAGATGAAAGAGTGAGGAATAAGGCCCTGAACCTTGTGCCTGAGACTGGAATCCACACTAAGACCTCACTCTTAAACTTGATCCAGAACCGAGATACTTTCCAGGAGATGCAGTAAGTTCTTTGTGCCTTCTTCAGTTCTTTACCAGTTTCTGATTTTCTTCTTCCCCCTCCCCATTTCCCCCCCCCTTCCTTCATTATCTGTTCATCAGTGTTCATTAACTTTTCCTGTCCTTTTTTCTTGTTCATAGTCTTTTTCCATTCTTAGGCTATCCTGACGATCCCCTGACTGCTCACTCCTTTCTCCATTTCTTCTCCTATTCTTGTTTGTCCCCTTCCTCCTCAAGTGCCCTTTTTCACCCTTTTCTCCTATCCCTGAAGCCCCCATATACAGATCACTCCATTCACTGCCATCTCAGCTTCCTAGACTTTTTCTTTCTTCTCGGCCATCCTTTACCTCTACATACACTTTCTGTTGGTCACTTTGCCAAGTCACCTGCCTGTTCCACAGCAGTTCTTTCCTTCTCATTCTCCCTCTTGTCCCTGATTCAGCACAGTCCTTCCTCTCCTTTGACTTTCATAGGCAAGAAATGGTTGGGGAGGAAACCCTGGACCATCTGCTGGGAATGAGGGCCACAGATCTCCAAATCCTTCATACTCAAGTGGAGCAGCGATTGAATGAAAACCTGACCTTATCACAGAGAGATGAAAAGCCTACTTTTTCTTTATATATCACAGAGGCTTCTGAACTTAGCTCCTTTTCCAAGCCACCTGATATAGTTTCTGAAGAACCTGAAGTTGCCGTCAAGCCCAGCAAAGGCCAGAGACGGAGCCGAGCAGAAAGCAGAAAGCATAGTACGTATGGAGTGATCTGGTTCATGCCTCAGGGTCCCCAAGAGGCAGGGGAGTTAGGGCTAAAGTGAGTCAAGATGTATCAGGTAGGAACAGAGATAAGTGGAAAGATCCTTTCACAGAAAAGAACCTTCCTAGGAAGAATCCGCCCAAGTTCAGAAAGACTCCAAGACCTACCTCTCTAGGATTTGGCAGGGGTTGGGTGGCTGGTGATGAGGGGAGGGAAAGCACTGGGAATAATGCAAGGGGAATGCTTTTTTTTATAAAGGCCTCAGCCCCCTCTGTTGGCTACTTCTTTTATGGCAGTTCCTCTTAGCTCATACCAGATACTGGGAAGGATGTTGTTTAAACCTCCATGCTTTCCTTATCTCCATCTTTTTATTTTCCCTACAGCTCAAAAATTTTTGCGAAGCCTCAAGAAGATGAAAGACACTGACACAGAGCCAGGTCCCTTAGAGGATCAAGGTGATCAGAGTGAAGCTACACCAACTCAGGGGGAGGGTTCTAGGTCTTCAGCCTCCAGTATAGCAGAGATTTCAAAAGAAGATGAACAAGAACATCCAGAGAAAGATGCCGCAAAGGATTATGTTGCATTGACCCTGAAGATGCTGAGGAAGATGCGTGACAAAAGAGGGAGGAAAGCAACAATTCAGAAACCCATAAAGAGGCGCAAGAGGAAGGCAATAGACGCTGAAGTTACAGCTGAGGAATCTCCATTTCCTGCAAGGGAACAGAAAGTTGTGAAGATGGTGGAAGCCATAGGGCGGGGTGCCTCTGGAGCCCCTGGCCACAGAATTACCCCTGGAGATGGCTCATCATGGCGGGATGATCTGTGTCGTCTTATGACCCTGAGGATATCTGGTTCCCAGACAAAAATGTCAGAAGATCTAAACATGGAGCTAGTGACCACGGCTCAGGAGATGCTGGCAGATCGACAGCCCAGCTGGGAGCTCTTTCAGGAGATCTGCCCCCTGTTGAAGAGAGAAAGTGAGACACGGCTTGAGGACCTTGACTGGGATGTAGCCTGGCCAGAGGAGAAACCAGTTTTTATTCATGGAGAAGCAATTAGAGAGGACATGGTGATCAAAGACATGGAAGAGGAGCAAGTGCAAAAGGAAGAAAGGGACAGGAAGGCCTTGCAGGAAACCCAGGTGCTTCCCAAAAAGGCCAAGAAAAAGAAAGTAATTTTTTTAGAACCAAGAGATCTAACCAAAGGAAAACAATTATCAACAAAGGAAGAGAGGAAACCCTCTAAGAAGCCCTCTAAGCACGAGAGGAAAGCAGTCCAGCAGGAAACAAAAGTGGATAAAAAAGAGAGGAAAATAACCAAGAGGGATGTGAGTCAGGAAGTGGGAAAAATGGCCAAATTAGAGGGGGAAATGGTTGAGCAAGAAGGAAGACCAGTTAAGGAAGAGCCAAAGGTGCCTTGGCAGGAGTGGAAGAAGTCCTGGGATGAGTGGAAACAAACTTATGGTGAGTCAAGGATATCTTGGGATGAATGGAGGAAATCTTTGGACAAAAAGTGTCTTGAGGAAGAGGAGAAATTACAAAAGGATGAAGAAAAGCTACTCCCAGATGAAAAAAGGCTGGATAAGGACATGAGCAAGCTGATATGGGATGAATGGGAACAGATCTGGGAAAAGATGTCAGGCAGGTCCAGGGAGCAACCATTGGAGGATGAAGAAGAAGTGACCCTAGAGGAAGAACTGTCTCCAGAGTGGGGAGAAGAAGAAGAGGTGATTACAGAAGAGCAGAGACAGATCCACAAAGAATATAAACAGGCACAGGTTGAGAGGAAACGGGCCAAAGAAGAGAGGAAGCTGGCACAAGAAGAAAAGAAGCTAGCACAGGAAGAGAAAATACTGGCGCAGGAAGAGAGAAAACTGGCCAGAGACTATGAGCAGCTGGCCCAGAAAGACAGGAAAACAGTCCAGGCAGAGAGTAAGTTTGTCCAGAATGAGGAAAAACTAGCCCAAAGACGGGGGATGCTCAGCCAGGAAGCAGAGAAATTGGCCCAGCAAAGGAAGAAATTGGCCACGAAATTGGAGAAACTGGCTCGAGAAGAAGAGAAAACAGTAAAGAAAGGAGGGAAGCTAGTTGAGGTAAAAAATATATTGATCCAGAAACTGGAAAAGCTGGCCCAGAAGGAGCAAGATCTAACATGGCAAGAAAAGGAACTAGCCCAGGAACTGGAGGACCTCACATGGGAAGAGGCGGAACTGGCTTTGAAAGAAGAGGAACTGAATCAGGAAGAAGAGAGACTGGCTAAGGGAGAGGAGGGACTGGCTCAGGAGGAAAAGGCACTGGCCTTGCAAGAGGAGAAACTGGATATAGAAGAGAAAAAAGCGGTCCAGGAAGAAGAGCTGCTGATCCAGGAAGAGAAGAAACTGGCCCAGGACAAGGGAAAATTGTCTGAGGAAAAGGAAAGACTTGCCCAGAAAAGGGAGCAATTGATGAAGAATAAGCAAAAACTGGCCCAGGAAGAAGAGCTGCTGATCCAGGAAGAGAAGAAAGTGGCCCAGCACGAGGGAAAACTGTCTGAGGAAAAGGAAAGACTTGCCCAGAAAAGGGAGCAGTTGATAAAGAATAACCAAAAACTGGCCTGGGAAAGGAAAAAATTGGTCCAGAACAAGGAAGAACTCACCAAACACAAGGAGATACTAGCCTGGAGGCAGAAGACTATGCCTCTGGAGAAGGAGAATCTGGCTCAGGAGAAGGTGAAATTGGCTCAGAGGAAAGAACACTTAATGCAGCACAAAGCAAGCCTCACCCAGAACAGAAAGAAATTAATCCAAGACAAGGAGAAACTGGACATGTTCAAGAAGAGACTGGCTCAGATGGTGAAGAAGCAGTTGGAGGAAAAGGAGAAACTTTTCCAGAAGAAGGAGAAACTGGATAATGTAGAAAAACACCTGACCCATTTAGAGGAAAGCCTGGCTGAGAAACAGCACAAACTAGCCCAGGACAAAATGAAATTAGCTAAGGAGAAGAGGGTGATATTCCAAGAACTGAAACAGCTCAGAGGTGACTGGTCTATTAGTAAGGAAGAAAAGGCACTGGGTATGGAAATGAAGAAACTGGCCCAGGAGAAGATGACACTGGCTGAGGGTCAGGAAGCTCTCTTCAAGGAAGAGACTCAAGAAACTTCAAGACAGAAGAAACTAATCAAGGATGAGCGAGAACTAATTAAGAGGAAATTGTCACTAGAGGAGAAGGTACTGGTCTATGAAGATAGGATACTGGCCACAGAGGAAATGGACATTGCCAAAGGAAAATTGGAGTTTATTAGAGAAGGGAGAGTATATGCCCAGGAACAAAGGAAGCTAGCCAAAGCAATAAGGAAGTTAGCTAGAGAAAGCAAGGGCATTTCCAAGGAACCATCAAAAGTGAGCAGCAAAACCTTAAAGGTACTTCAAGACCTTATCAAAGAAGAAAGGATGATAACCCAGAGAGAAATAGAGATGACAAAGTTAAGGAGGGCATTCTTCATTAAGGAAAGGGAACTGAGCAAGACACAGAGTGAACTTGATGCCAAAGAGTGGGATTTTTCTGAGGAACAACCAGAAATTACCACAGATGAGAAGAAACTGGCTAAGAGGCAGAGAAAACTGGCCAAAGAAATGAGAAGAATGATAAAGAAAGAGAAAAAAATGACTGAGGAAGAAAGGAGATTGGCCAGGCAACAGAGAGAAGTCATACAGGAAGAAGAGGAGGAAGGAATAACAGAGGAAGAAGAAGAGGCAAAGCCATTCCTTAAACAAAGGTCAAGAGAGAGAGAAAAGCTAAAGAGAGTTGAAATGCAACAGGAAGAGTTTCCCACTCAAGGGGATACAGTGAAAAGTGAAGAGAGCCTCTCTGAAGAAATGGAAAGCCTGTTAAATGAAATAGAGCAAGAGAGTTTGTCTGACGAGGAGGAAGAAGAGGAGGAGGAGCAAGAGGAGGAAGAGGAAGAGGAAGAGGTAGAAGAGGAGGAGATGGGAGACGAGAAGGTAGAAGAGGAGGAGAGGGAAGAGCAGGAAGAGGAAGGGGAGGAGGAGGAAGAGGAGAAGTTGCAGCAGGAGGAGGAAGAGGAGGAGAAGGAGGAGGAAGTGTCTGAGAAGGAAAGCACGCGTGAGGAAGAGATGGAAAGTTTGAGTGAGAGAGAGGAGGAAGAGGAGAGAAGCTTGTTGGAAGAAGAGGTGGGCAAGAAAAAAGAGATCTTAAAAAAAGAAAAACGATTTAAATTACTAGAAGAAAGGAAAAAAGACCTAAGAGGAAGAGAAGCAGTACCTTCTATTCGAAAAAGAATCCCTGAGGTCAAAGGCAGTGCTATAAAACTGGGAGTTCTGAAAAGCCCATCCAAGCAACTGATCTCAACAGTTCTGGGGAGGGCAGAGAAGTTACCCATGCTAGAACCAACTAAACAAATATCCTGGGAGGATAAGGCTACAGTACTTGAGAAATCCAGGATATTCCCAGGGACAGGGTTTATAGATAAACAAGAAGAATTGTTGAAGCAATACAAGCCTCTACATGTTTTGGATACAACTTCAGAGTCTGAAGAGTCTGACTTAAAGACCCCATATTTATCCCAAATATTGAAGAAGAATGTGGAAGCTCATAAACTCCAAGGCAAACCACTCGGGGCCAAGTGGCAGTGGATTTTGCAGCGTCATCCATCTCTGAAGGTACAGACTGAGGTACAATTACCTGTGTCCAAAATCCTGGCTGAGGAAATATATGGAGATGTAAGCCTCTCAGATGTAGAGTGGATCCACCATATCCTAGAACGGATGGAGGCAGGAGAACAGCTTTCCAGGGGTAATTTCCACAGGTTGTGCCAGCTTCTCAAAGACCTCACTGCAAAGGGAAACTTAAAGTGGATGCATCTGGCCAAACTTGAAGCCCTTGGGTACCATCACAAGCGGTTCCTGGAATCACGAAGCACGTGTATCTCAAAACCCAGTAAAGAACCCATGGGCCCAAAACACCTGAAAGTGATCCCTCCTATAAAAAGAAAGGAAAAGGAAAGCTGGCTAAAATCTTTGGCTGTCTCCATACCGAAGTCCCCATTAGCTACCAGAAGGATTCCAGACCCAAAGGCTATAAACTGGTATCTTCTAGGAGAGCCTTACAGGAGTGCGCGGGCAGAAGAGATATCCACTGCTCTCAAGGAGATGAAAATGCAACACTATTATCCTGCCACAAGAGACATTTTCACAGGTGCCCATGCCTCTGTGGAAAAACAAACCCTAGCACTGATGTTTCAAAAGAACTTCTGGGCTTTTAAGGATAAGGGCAGGTTTCCCAAATTGCCCAAGCTGGAAAAGAAAGCACAGGCCAGCTCTAAAAAAAAGGAAGAGGTGCCTCTATGGGAGACGTTTGTGGCACTGTACCATGTTTTGCGGATGTTGAAGGAGCGATATGCGAAAGACACTGCTGCTTGGATGGAACAGTTCTACCGCCTCATGGACCTGTACCAACTTAAGTCCCCTCGAATCCAGAGGCTGCTACAGGAACTGCTAATGAGAGAGGAGCCCCGATCCCAAGAGATCATTTACAAAGAGGCCCTAAAGACCATGGACCTAGTTCCTGGAGAGCGGTTGTTCTACCATCTGTTTTGTGGTAGTTCTCACACCCCTAAAGGTCCTCTGGAGTTCCAGGAGGTGGTGTCCCTCCCAGAGCAGAACAATGTCCGCACCATACTCCCTATGGGCATTGCCCAGTATGGGATCTTAGAACTCGCCTGGAAGAGTCTGCCCCAAGCTGATTTACACCTCACCCAGGAATTGCCCTACATTGTGGCTCCTACTCCTTAATTTGGGACTGGAGGGGCAGGACTTTTCATTCCCACCTGGGGAAAGGCCTTGTCACCAGAATCTAGACCTTTATCCTTAGGGCCCACACAGAAGTAGGATTATGCTAAAAGCCTTTCCCTACCCAGCTCCAGAAACCAGCTTTTATATGTGGAATAAAAAGGAGGTTCTCATTTACATCAAACACTGTGATGTGTCCCTTTTCCTCAAACATTGCTTCTCCAGAAAGGTAGCTGGGGAGACCAGATACTCTCATACTCCTGAGAGTGGGAAAACTTCCCAAAAGCCAGTGGTGCTCACCCTTTGGAGGCCTTCAGGCAAAAGAGTCTGTCCTTGTCTTCTCCCTTCCTTGCCTCCCATCAATTCTCCCCTAAAGACCATAGGAAGGAAAACAACTGGCACAAAAATGGATGTATATTTAGCATTAATATAAGAAGCATTGATATAATGGAAAGAAAACGGATTTTAAAATCAGAAGACCCAGCATTTCCCTCTTGGTTTTTGAGGGTATACAGTGGAGGCAGACTCTACTTCCCTGATCATAGCCCTGCATGCTGATGACTTGAGTCTAAAACAGCAGGTACGGTGGGTATTGAAGAGATCCTCAGAGTACAGGAAAAAGCTTCAGTAAGTTCTAGCCAGTACCATCTGGTGACCTCATTACCGGATGGCATTAAGGAATGAGGCCGTTTGTGGGTAAAGCAGAAAGAAAAGGAGGGAAGCCTATATCTTTCACTTCCTTTGCCAAGACCTGGATGTGGGGTTTGGGAAGGATGATAGAATGCAAATTTGGGAAATTAGGTGTACGTTCAAATAAGCCTCCAAGACAAGAGTTAAAGGGGAAGGGATAGTAAAATGAAGGAAGTTGATGCTGCCAGCAATCGTATTCCTTCCCTGATGTCCTCTCCTCACCTTGGAGACTACAGAACTGCCTCTTTCCAGGTAAGCTGAGCCTTCCAACAGATTCTAGCAAGTAGCCCATCTATGCCATTTGCCACTCTCCCTCCCAACCTCTCCTTTGTTATTCTGCTCCCTCCACCTGGAATAGAGGGCAAAAGAACATTTTGAGAAGTTGGAACCACCTTCAAGGCCAAGGGCAGTGAGAACCCTGAGTGTGTAGTTGGGCTCTTCCAGGTCAGACTATGTATATCAGGCCCCATGGAGTATATGAAAGCTGTAGGCTGGGGACAGAGAGCCTCAAAAATGATGATTGATGCAACAGCTAGGCAAGGCAGCAGAAATAAGGATGGCCCAGCTGACTCTGCAGCCTTGACCTGAATCATTTCTCCTTTTTGACCTCTGTTTACTTGTGTCAGAAAGAGGACAGTGCACAAATTGCAAATACAAGGCATGAAAGAGGAGACATCACTACAGATCCTAAAGACATTAAATGGATAAAGACTACTATACACAACTCTATGCCCATAAATTTGACAACATAGGTGAAATGAACAAATACCTTGAAAGATCCAGAAAGAGAATAGTAATACCTATCAAATTTGTTCTGCAGGATATCAGTGGATCCTCTGGTCAAAAAACAAACAAACAACACAGTGACAAAAAATAGTCTTAACTGTTGTGGTCCCAGAGTCAGGAAGTCTATGAATGGCTCTTAGGGAACCTCAAAACCTTGGTACTGGCTGTGACAACCTGGATATTGTTTTGCCTTTGTCAGGATGGCAGAGACCAGGGTTTGTTTGTATTTTCCCTTTATTACAAAAATTTTCAGTCACAAAAGTGGAAGAGAGTATTATAATGACCCCCTAGATCCCCATTACCTAGATTTAGTTGTAAACATCTTGCAAAAATTGCTTCATCTATCTTTCCTTTGTTGAAGTATTTTAAAATAAATCCAGATATCATGATATTCCAACTCTAAATACTTTGATATCCATCTCTAAAAAAGAAAATTTTCTTCCATAATAATTTTCATATCTAACATAATTTTCACATCTTAATAATAATTCCTTAATATCATCAAATATTCTAATACAAATTTCCCTGGTTGTACCTCAAAATGTCCTTTTTTTTTCTTTTTCAGTTTTATTAGGTAGAATTATTACAGATTGATTGCACATACACATTATATTGCATGTAAATACATATATAAGTATACTGTGCTTTTTTAAAGTTTACATATATGTACTAATTATTGTTTCTAAGAATAGATTAGAGCTTTAGCTTTTTTAACTTACATAGTTATGAAAGGAATAAAGCCAACTACAAAATAAGAATCAACAGAATGTGATAATCCAATCATAAAGGATAGTCAAATGTGCTTACCTATATTCAAGAAATCAATCATCTTAGTTATAAATAATAAGTAGTTCATTTGTGCCCTTATTATTATTGTTATTATTTTTTAGATTCCTCATATAAATGATGTCATATAACATTTTTCTTTCTCTTTCTGGCCCACTTCACTTAGAATGACAATCTTCAGGTCCATCCATATTGCTGAAAATGGCATTTATTCTTTTTTATGGCTGAGTAGTATTCCATTGTGTATGTGTATATGTATGTATACCACAACGTCTTTATCCAGTCACCTGTCTTGATAGGTATAGGGACCTATAGCCAAGGAGCAGGGTAGGGGGTCTGTGAATGGAAAATTACTAAGTGGAAGCATTAAGGGTGAGGGGATTCTGGCAAAACTGATCAAACAGGACTCTTCCTGAAGACAGGTCAGGGTGATCAGACATCACTTGGGGGCTGGCAGAGGATAAGCAATCCAATTAGGTATGAAGGGTGATCAGATATCAAAGGATGAGGGTTCTTGCTTAACTGACTTAGCAGGGTTCTTGCTAAAACTGGATTTCACAAGGAAGTGCACAGATGGACGCAGGAGGAGGTTCAGGAGCCTGACTGAAGTTTGGTCAAGCAAAGAATCTTTGTCAGAGCTCCCACCTAATACATTCTCTTTTCTGAGTAAAGTAAAAAGTTATTTGCTGGGAGTGTGCAGGGGAAGAGAAAAGACTTGAGTTTGTAGGGCATCAATCTCTGTGGATGTACAATATTTCTCCAGGAGCACTTAGAAGCCTGGGTGCAAGAGCAGTGAAAGTTGTCAAATAAAAAGAAATTCAGAATTGGATAAGGAAAGACTATTCAAAAAAGACTATTGCAACATAGAGAATGCTGCAATCTCAGGCTCTGCAAGTGTCTCAAAACCAAAGTGTCTCATCTTTTAAAGGGAAGGCTAACAGGAAATTTTAAGGGGAAACTGGGCAAGTGAGGAGGTGGGCAGACACCATCATTGGGGTTCACCTGACGGGAAATATTTCTCCCTGTTATCAGCCAATAACTGATTCTCAGAAGAATTGTTAAGAGAGGATGTTCTGCATTTTAGTGCTTGTTCAGACCTGTGGTCAAGCTAAATTTCAGAGGTATTAGGGCAAGAGAGAAGCTTGACTAAAGTGTGGTCAAGCCAAGGCAGAGGGGTGAAAAAATGGGCAACTGGGAACACTTGGTGAATGTGGACAGCTGGACTGGATCTACTGTGGGAGGTTTTGCTAAGTGTGAGGAAAAAGAGGCAAAGAAGATTAAGGGTACTGGCAAAGGAATGAACATAAATGCTCATGGTATCCAGGCTGGATAGAGAAGGAAATAAAGTCAGCAGGAAGCTGATCTATAGGGAGAAAGGTCAATAATTGAAGACTTTGATGTAGCTGAAGACTAGGTATGGTAGTAATAATGGAGAGAGTAAACAAAAGAATAGGAAGCGATATTCCTCTCGCTAAATTATCCCAGGGCCAGGCGCTAGGCAGCTAGGGAGCACCCCTATGTCCAAAACCTGCTGAAATTATTCAAACCAACTTATCCTAAATTGTTCACCTGCTCTGCCCTGCCCTTCCCACAGAAGCCATTACCTAAGGCTTCTCCTGTCATTCCTGTCTTTTGCCTCCTAACCACCCTGGTGTCTTTCTCATGTGATCCTGTGTGGTGCACCTGTCTCTAGGTCTCTAGGACTTGTGAGTATAATAAGCTGATTTCCTGAAACTCTCCTCTGTCTTTTCTCATGGCTGTACCTGACTGACCATCTCGTAAGTAATAAAAAATACAGAGTAACAAAAAAGTCACAATTCCCTATGATCTCTTGTGATTCAGAACATATGCTCAATGTAAGTCAGTTATTGGGGGATTTGGAGGAATATTAATAACACTACCTGTATCAGGGAACAGAAGCAGAGAGATTAATGAGGAGGCTACTACAATAATTCAGAGAAAAGAGGATAGTGGGCTTGAACCAGGGATAAAGAAGCAATAGAAGTGAGGAGTATTGGGCAGATCTGGATCTAGCTACAAACAAGCAACAAAATTTCAATGATTTAATAAAATTAAAGCTTATTTTTCATTTGCATACATGGCAGATGCAGCACCCTTCCGTGCAGTGGTTCAAAGACCCTGGCTTCTTCCATCTTGTGGTTCTGCCATTTGGTAGGGCCTTGGAGTCCTCTGCATGCAGGAAAGAGATGGTGAAGAAGGTAAATTTGTCCCTTCACTGACTTGGCCCAAAAGCAACACTTACCATTTGTTGACATTCCATTGGCAGGAATGATCGATGGCTTCACCAAAGTGCAAGGGGTTGAGCAGCCCTGGCTGGGCAGCCACTTCCCAGCCTTAGTTATATGCTATATTAGGGGAAACTTGAATTTTGATGGACAATCAATTTATGAGGATTAAATGAAATAAATATATGCTCAAAAAACCTAGAAATTTCAGCACCCCAATGCTGCCTCTCCCTAAGGGTTTAAAGGTGAAACTCTGATCAGAGAAGTTTCCTAGTGCAACGGCAGCAAATAGGAGTGATCAGTAGTGGTTATTTGGGGCCTGTGGCACTTTACTCTGGGTCTCATTCCTTCCCTTTCCTAAGACTCACCAGAACTGCCAATGAACATACCCTGGTTTTCAGCCCTTTCTCAGCACTTTCTCTAGATAGGGTAGCTGATTCCCCTAAGAGAACATGAGCTCACAGGCCAAAATAACCACACACCTGAGGAGCACAGATTCTTTAAAAGAAAGAACATGATGGAAAAATTTATATACCATCTGAAGCAGAACTATATGAACAAAGAATATTAAATAATCAAAATAAATATTCTAAAGGAAATCAGGGAAGATATCTGCAATATTAAACACAGAATAATATAAATTTAAGTACCAAGTGGAAATTCTAGGTATTCAAAATGTAACAAATGAAATAAGGAACAAAATAGATGAGATAGATAGTTGGTTAGATATAGGTCAGAAATGAGTATGTTTAAAGAGCAGCTTGAGGGCTCTCCCAGGAAGCAGCCAAAAATAGATAATGAAAAAATATAAAATAAAGGTTAAGAGATGTGAAGGATAGAAGTACAAGTGCCCACATCCAGACAACAGGAGTTTCAGGAGCACAAAATAAAAATGGAGATAAACATTTGAAGAAATAATTGTGACAATTTCCAAGAATTAAAGATAAAAGAACCCTAATTGAAAAGGATTACAGAGTACAAAATGGAAGAAAAATGCAACTCTAGACACATAGTGAAATTTAGGAAAATCAAAGCGAACTCCAAAGGTCAGGCTGTCTACAAAAGAACAAGGTTCATATTGACATCAGATTTCTTTGTAGCAACCCTGGGTCCAAGATGATTGTGGTGTGAAATACTGAAGGGAAAGAACCTATAAATTTATATCCAGCCCAAAAATAACTTCAGGCTCACAAGGCCTCACAAATTTTGTTACAAAAAGGCCCACTTTGAAAACAGTTTTGGAAGAAGGACTGAAAAAAGAAAAGAAAAATCCTAGAGATGCTGTAAGATAAATGGGAAGAAAGGACCAATAAAGAGAACATACATAACACAGAAATAAAATTCTAGACAATATCAACATGAATGGAGGGAGCAAAGATGGGAGAAGTCCTAAGGGATATGAAAGCATGTTAAAGTATTTGTCTTGTTAGGGAGACACTGCTGTCAATTTACTGCCTCTCAGCTCCAAATTATCTCTTCAATATATACTCTACTATATGGACAGAATTGCTTCAAGCACCTCTCCTTTGCAGTGAGCACAACATTGAGCTTTCTCAGTGGAGGGATCTGGAGGGACACTGTAGGAGGACAGGGCTCTCTTGCTGTTTCTGGCTACTGCATGGTGGGTCAGCAGTGTAAAAATGAGGACATCCAATAGAGCTCTGCCACATTCAGGTGCCTGAACATGCAGTCTCTTGTTGACATTGCAGCTTTGGCCTGACCTTCCAATTACCTTCTTGCATTGATCTGGAAACCAGGGCCCCAAAGACCTCTTACTTGCAAACGTGCCTCAATCTGTGGACCATTTCCTGCACTGACGACCTGTGGCATAGAGGGTTACCAGCAAGCCTCTGCTTCCTCTACACACCCATGCCACTGGCTGCTGGTCATTTGTGCCCCACCTGCACTCTGAAGGGTTGGTTCCTGTTTGCCCAGAGACTGCAGATCAGCTCCAGCCTGGGCAAACCAACAACATTTTTGCTATCCAGTGGCCTGAACTGTATCTTCTCAAATGAGGTCGAAACCCCAGCCTTGGAGAGAGCATCCTTCAAAGTTTTTTCTTCTTTGGGTACTCTCTCTCAGTTTTAGGTTACCATATACATTTTCCTTATATCTTATAATGGCTTTGGGACCATTTTAAGGCCTTTGGCTTCTATTCTGCATGAGATGGAAACCATAGGAGGGTTCTGAGCAGAGAAGTAATAAAATCTAATTTACATATTCAAAAAGCACCCTGATGGCTGTGTAGAGAATAGACTGTGGTAAGGGAGTCAGATATTGGGAGCAGGAATGAAAGCAGGGAGATGAATGAGGAGGTTACTACAATAATTCAGAGGAAAGAGGACAGTGGGTTTGAACCAGGAAGAAAGCAGTAGAAGTGAGGAGTATTGGACAGATCTGGATCTGTTTGGAGGCAGAGCCATAGGGATTTGCTGATATACTGAATGTGAATGTGAGAGAAAGAAGGAGTCAAAGATGACTCCAAGGTTTTTGGCTTGACCAGGTGGAAGGCTGGAGACAGCATCAAGTTAGCTGGGGAAGATTAACAAGGGAGTTGGTACTAGGAGGAAGATTAGGAGTTTATGAGTTCAGTTTTGGATAAATTCAGACTGAGGTGCCTATCAGACATTTAAGAGAAGATGTCTGTTAGTCAATTGGATATATGTCTCTAGAGTTCAGGAGACAGGTTTGTACTGGGGTTATAAATTTGGCAATCACTGATATATAGATGATAATTAAAGCCAAAAGATTGGACAAAATGACCAAAAGAGTGAGAGGGGATAAGGTACAGGAACAAGGATTGTAGCCTGAGGAGTTCTAACATTAAGAGGTCAGGGAGAGGTCAGCAAAAGAACTGAGGAGCACTAATGGGTAGAAGGAAAATCAAAAAAAAAAAAAAGTATAGTGTCATAGAAATTAAGTAAAGAAAGTGTACCAAGGAAGAGGGAGTGATCGGTTGTGTCACGTGCTAATAAGTGAAGGGGAAAAAGAATTGAAAGTCAACCACTGGATTTAGCATGAAGATTATTAGTAACCTTGACCAGAGTAGTTTTGGTAGAGTGATGGGTGCAAAAGTCTGATTAGACTGCTTTCAAGAGAGAACAAGAAAAAAGAATTTGGAAGCAGGAAATATAGATAATATTTTCTAGGAGTTTTGCTAGAAATGGGCCAGTAGCTGATGGGAAAGGGGAGATAAAGAAGAGCTGTGTGCGTGTGTTTGTTTTCAAGGTGAGGGAGTTGGAGTCAAGTTGAATTGTTGGAGTCAAGAACTTGATAGACAAAAGAAGGTGAGATCTAGTGCCCAAGTGGAGGGAGTAGGTTTAGATAAGAATACAGTTGGTTTAAGTTGACAGATGAGAGCAAAAGCGGTATACATATATAGGCACATATGTAGATAGGTAGATATGTGGGCTAGTCTGTGAGGATGCTCTTTTGATAGCTTCAGTTTTCTCAGTGAACTGAGAAGCAGGGTCACTATTTGAGGGAAAGACTATGAACATATGTGTTGTAAGGTTTGAAAAGCTATGTATGGCAGTGAATGGACTTAGAAAAACAGAAAACAGTGTTTGCTGGGAAGCATTAAGAATGATTTGAGGATCGGGCCCAAACGCAGTTAGGTTACTTATGGGCCGCGCGGCGCCTGCTAGGAAAGCTCCCTCTCTCCCCAGGATCTCCTGAGAGCTGTGATTCACCTGCTGCCTGCACCTTTTCTCCTCACAGTTCCTGAGGAGGTGAGAGAGACGAAACACAGGGAGCTACTAAGCACAATGGGAATTAAAGTCCCCCAACATCGCGCATGTTAGGGGCTATAGTTTCTGTCCACTCCCCAATACTGCCACCACCGCTATCTACCAGTCGCAGGCAACACCGAGGAAGCGGTCTGGCCTGATGAGGAGGTGAAGCCCAGGAAGCTTCCCCGTAAGCATCCTGCGAATTGAAGTCCCCAAGGAGAGGTTTACTGGGCGCTTCAGTTTCCTGATCTCTCCCTTCTCTACTATGGCCTGAGGACTCTGGGAAACAGGCTAGACTGGAGGGAAAGCCGGACTTACGAACTTGGGAGGGATGACTGGAAAACTGCAGTTTCCCCAACGCAGAGCAGTGCTGCCCACTGTAAAATCCAATCCTCTAGTCGTCACGTCTGCAGGAGATGGAGAAAGGCCTGGCCTAGGGAGCGCTGCGTGGACGCTGGGAGATGTAGTCCCGCCTCCGCCGCCCAAACTGGGAGTCCTGGTCCACTTGCCCTCGTAGCCTGTCGTTCCGAGCCCCCTGCCGGGGGTGGGGGTGGGGCGGAAATTCTCTTGCCCTGAAGGAGACCCCTTATTACTAGCCATCTTTTCACGTGGCTCTCCCCGTCCCTCCCTTCTGGTGTCTCCGAACTGGAGAATGGGAGAGCCGCGAGACCCGTGGAGAAAGAAGGCAGGAGAGAGCGTGAGAGGTCAAAGAAGGCCAAGGAAGGCAGCCGTCTAGCGGATGGAGGCGATGCGAATCTCGTGGGGCTTCTGGTGAGCGAAGCCGGGTGTGGGGTGGGGCAGGGTCCTTGAGTCGTCGCTTCCCGCGGTAGCCCGCGGGTCGGTGCCCCCCCCTCGCCCTTGGTCTCCGCGCGCGTCCTAGCCCCGCCCCCGCTCCCGCACGCACGCGTAGTCGGTGGGTCTCCCGTCCTTTCCCGCCAAAATGCGGCGGTGGCGCTTCCCAGCCCCAGCAAGGCGGGAGTGAGGCCCTCTCTGAGGGCCGGGCTGGCGCGGCAGGGAGCGATTGCTTCCCCTCTGACGCGCGTCGCTCCTCCCGACCAACCTTCTCCACACGTCGGATTCCTCAGGTCCTCTACTCCGAATACAGAGAGAGGAGGGAGAGGGCCGGGGCGGCCCAGACACACTCTCTCAGGTTCGCTTTCCAGTGGCTGCGCTGCCAGCCTGGTGTCTGTGAAGGGTGGTGCGGAGAGAAGCCAGAGAAATGTTTGGGTACTCTCTGTTTCCCACAACTGGTGTTTTTATAAAAGGCTTTGCTTTGTGTCTTCATCCGGCCTGGTGGGGCTCGGGCACTGGCATCGTGCAGGGCGCAAGGGGACCCTTTATAACCACAAAGGGGCGGCTGCGCACGCGGGCCACTGATGCACGGCCTCTGTCATAAAGGCCAGAGCCTCACATGCACGTCCCTGCAGATCCCGTGACAATGGCATAGTAGCCAAGGGCATGCCCGGTGTCTGACTCTCTGGCCCGGCCACGTTCTAGCTGTGCGGCTGGGGAAGGGCGTAAAAGTACCTTAAAATAGGGCTGCCACATTCCGCAAATGAAAATGTGGGGCATCCAGTTGAGTTTGAATTTCCGTTAAAAGCCGGATAATTTTTTTTAGCATAAGTATGTCCCAAATATTACTTATCTGAAATTCAATTTTAACTGGGAATGAAGTTCAAATTTAATTGTATTTTATCTGGCAACCCTAACAAGGCATTTTAGGAGCAGTGTACGAACAGTCCTTAGAACAGCACCTGGCAGGTGTATATATGCAATAAAGTTTATATGAAAGAGCCAAACTCCTCCAACCACACCACATCCCAACACAGTAGTGTCTGTAGTCATCCGGCTGGACTGGCCAGCCCTCTGTCACACAAAGTCAGTTTACATGCCCTCTCCATCCCCCTCCACTATCACAAAAGGCCAGATTCTCCCTGCCTCCCAGCACTCCGCATGTTCATGTGGGGATTTTGAGGTTCTTAGTAATGTCGGTGCTGTGTCACTGGGCACAAGTGGGAGGAGTTTGGGGGAGTCTGAACCATTATGATGTTGGAACCAGTGACACTCTTTCTTTAGGAAGCTGGGACTAGAGTCTGTCTCTTCCAGAATTAGGGGCTTGTTATCTTCTGCAGAAGGTGTGTGAGCTAGGAGAGAATGGAGATGAAGTGGGGAAGCCTGTGATGTTGTATGATGTTAGTAACAGAGTCCCAACTTGGAGACTGTATATTGAGTGGCTTTGGTCTCACTGAGCTCATTAAGGCATCTGACATTTGTGAGGCAAGACTTTGTTCAGTCTGAGAAGACTAAAGGACAAAAGAAAACATTGAAGTGGCAGAACCTAGGATTATAAATGTAAGTCTATTTGATTCTCAAGTTTCATCTCTTCTATTCTCCCTCAATGTCAGCATGCCTACATCTCTCACAATAATAGCACCCTGAATTTATATTCTACTTTTTCGTTATAAAAACTTTTGATTTCTTTATCTCACTTTATTTTTTAAAGTCTTTTGTACGGAAAAAGAGAGGGGCATTCCTCTCTGAGGCCAAGAGTGGTTAAAATGAAATGCCTGACTCTGCAAACCTGGTGAAATGGAGTGTTAGCCCACGATTTAGACAGAAGTGTCCAGCATATTCCATTTTCCCAGTCAGAGCTCCAAGTCTTAAATTACCGGAGGAAATTTTAGGGAGCCTCTGCGATCGTGGGATCTCATCCTCCATTTCTCTTCACATCAGGTTGGTGCAGCAGCTCATTCTCTCTTTTCTGTATTTGCCCTCTCCCTCCTTTATGGCTTCTCCCTCCTGACATTTAAACATGTTTACTTACCTCAATTTTAAAAATCCTTCTCTCCAGGGGCCAATCATTTTGCCTTCCTATGCATGTCCTTGAGAGTCATATGCAGGATTTTAGAAGGTTTAAAGTTTACTCATGGTAGAAATGCAGTGAGGTAGTAACTGTTGCTAGGTAAAAGAAATGCTTGGAATTGTTCAGCTAGGGATAAGTATCCCTAAGGCAGTCCTCCTTAGCACTCTGGTGCCAGACGGAAGCTATTTGACCTGGTCTTCAACAAGATAAGCACAGAAATTCAGAGTAAGCATTTAAAAACTTTTACAGCAGTTTAACAGAGTAATGTCTATCAAACTTCATCATGAAAAATCCAGAGTGAAAAAAAAATCTTTCCTTGACCCTATGTAGTCTCCTATCTCTCTCCCTCTCTCTCGCTTTCTCCCCTTCTCCCTCTTTCCCCTTCATCCCCAAGCTTTTGAAAAGCTGTACTTCAGTTTCTCACTTTTCATTTACTCCTCAGCTCCCTCCAGTCTGACTTCAAGAATCACTCTTCTTGAACAGTGATACTGTTCTCATTTTAAGGATACCAGTACTATTTACCAGATCCACTCTTTGGTTCATCTTACTTGACCTCTCTGTTACAGTTGATCTACCTGCATGAAACGCACCTCCTCTGGTTTCCGGGAGAACAGCCTACCTTCCTATAGTTGTTCTTTCTCAGTGTACTTCTCAATAATTATCTGATTATCAAGTCTCCTTCTCATGCTGCATACTCCTCTACGGGCATAGTCCTCCAGATGCCTGGTTTCAGCTGTCCCTATAGGTTGGTCATTTTCGTATTTGTTTCCAATCCAGACTTTTTCCCTGATCTCCAGACCCACATAGCCAGTTGTCTTCATTTAGATATTCCATAACCACCTCATCAAATCCAAAGTCGAACTGATCTTCTCTCCTCCATACCTGCTCGTACTCTTCTTTGGTTCATCTGAATGCACCAAATTTCATTCATAGCCTAGCTTAGAAACCCATGAACAATTATAGATTTCTCTTTTCCTGACTCTCCATATCCAACTGATCTTCAAGACTCAAAGGTTCTCACCCCTAAATATTTCATATTGCTCTCATCATTTTCTTTTCCTTTCCCACTGCTCTGAATCAGATTATATAAATTGTTTCCAGTAATTAACACCTACTTGAGATAAAAATTGGACTCCTTAGTATGACACTTAACACTGATTCCCACTTATCTAGCCATTTTTCTTCTACTGCCCTCTTGAAATTGTGCTGTAAAAATATTTAACTCCTACGTAGTTTTTGTCACAAATCGTGCTTTTAAGTGTCTGTGCCATTCTCTTCTCCTGGAATGCATTAGTAAGCCTTCTCTGCCTGGCCTTCTCTCCCTCTTGCTCCTCCTGTGCTGAGTACCTGCGTTTCCTCCCTGGAGTATTCTGTGGTGTCCCATGCACCTTCAAGTGCTCCATTACAGCAATTACCAAATTTTAACAATTGAAGTTCCTTGAGGACAGTGACGGCTTTTGATCTTAGGATATCCACTGGATAACAAAAGACATATTACAAAGTAGAATCTCAACAAATACAACAAGTATTTGTTGACTGTTTTGGGATTAGCATTTTTGAAACTAGGCAAACCTGGCCTCATGATTGAGCTCAGCTAATCAGGTGCCTTTTCACTTTGGACACACTTAATATAAGCTCTGTGAGTTCCATCAACTCTAGGAAGGCTGTATAACTCAGTAGTTCAAAAGATGCATCTTTTTTTTTAAACATTTTTTTTATTGAGTTATAGTCGTTTTACAATGTTGTGTCAAATTCCAGTGTAGAGCACAATTTTTCAGTTATACATGAACATACATATATTCATTGTCACATTTTTTTCGCTGTGAGCTACCACAAGATCTTGTATATGTTTCCCTGTGCTATACAGTATAATCTTGTTTATCTATTCTACATTTTGAAATCTCAGTCTGTCCCTTCCCACCCCCCACCCCCTTTGCAACCACAAGTTTGTATTCTATGTCTATGAGTCTGTTTCTGTTTTGTATTTATGTTTTTGTTTTTTTTAGATTCCACATATGAGCGATCTCATACGGTATTTTTCTTTCTCTTTCTGGCTTACTTCACTTAAAATGACATTCTCCAGGGACATCCATGTTGCTGCAAATGGCATTATGTTGTCATTTTTATGGCTGAATAGTATTCCATTATGTAAATATACCGCTTCTTCTTTATCCAGTCATCTGTTGCTGGACATTTAGGCTGTTTCCATGTCTTGGCTATTGTAAATACTGCTGCTATGAACATTGGGGTGTAGGTGTCACTTTGAAGTAGGGTTCCTTCTGGATATTTGCCCAGGAGCGGGATTCCTGGGTCATATGGTAAGTCTATTCCTAGTCTTTTGAGGAATCCATACTGTTTTCCACAATGGCTGCACCAAACTGCATTCCCACCAGCAGTGTAGGAGGGTTCCCTTTTCTCCACAGCCTCTCCAGCATTTGTCATTTGTGGACTTTTGAGTGATGGCCATCCTGACTGGTGTGAGGTGATACCTCATTGTAGTTTTGATTTGCGTTTCTCTGATAATTAGTGGTATTGAGCATTTTTTCATGTGCCTATTGATCATTTGTATTTCTTCCTTGGAGAATTGCTTGTTTAGGTCTTTTGCCCATTTTTGGATTGGGCTGTTTGTTTCTTATTAAGATGTATGAGCTGCTTATATATTCTGGAGATCAAGCCTTTGTCAGTTTCATTTGCAAAAATTTTCTCCCATTCTGTAGGTTGTCATTTTGTTTTACTTATGGTTTCCTTTGCCGTGCAGAAGCTTGTAAGTTTCATTAGGTCCCATTTGCTTATTCTTGCTTTTATTTCTATGTCTTGGGTAGACTGCCCTAGGAGAACATTTTTGAGATGTATGTCAGATAATGTTTTGCCTATCTTTTCTTCTAGGAGGTTTATTTTATTTTGTCTTATGTTTAAGCCTTTGATCCATTTTGAGTTTATTTTAGTGTATGGTGTAAGGGAGTGTTCTAGCTTCGTTGATTTACATGCTGCTGTCCAGTTTTCCCAACACCATTTTCTGAAGAGACTGTCTTTATTCCAAAAGATGCATCTTACAGTTGTGCTTCCTGGGTTTGAATCCTGGCTTTGCCGCTTACTAGCTGTGCAACTGTAGTTAAGCTAATTAACTTCTTTTGCAGAATTGGAATAAAGCTAGCTGTTACTTCAGAAGGTTGTTTGTATTAAATGAGATAACACACAGAAAGCACTTGCTGCATAAGTACATTTTCAAAAAAATGTTAGTGCCTATGTTAATTCTCTATTGCTGCTGTAATAAATTACCATGAACTTAGCTGCTTTGAGCAACATTTACTTTCTCATAGTTCTGTAAGTGAGAAGTCCAGTAGGCTTGACTGGTTTCTCTGCTCTGAGTTTCACAAAGCTGAAATTAAAGGGTTCACTTCCTGGATTCATATATAAAGACTCTGGAAAGAATCTGCTTCCAAGCTCATTCAGGGTGTTGGTAAAACTCAGTTTCATGTGATTGTAGGACTGAAGTCTTTCACTGGAGATTGCCCTTAGCTCCTAGAACTTTCTCTTTAGTCCTTGTGCTTGGGCCCCTACATCTCAGAGCCAGTAATGGCACATCAAATTCTTCTTACTTGGAATATCTCTGACTTCTCTTTCTGCCACCTCTCCCTTCTACTCTCTATTGTGCCACATCTCTCTGATTCCAGCTGAAGAAAGTTTTTTTGCTTTTGATGATTTATATGAGATTGCCCTCCTACAATAATCCAGGATAATCTCCCTGTTTAAAGTTCCATGATCTTAATTACATCTTCAAAGTCCCTTTTGCCATGTAATTTAATATACTCACAGGTTCCAGGGATTATTAGGTAATGGGCATCTTTGTGGGGTCATTCTGCCTATTACAATGCCCTTCTCATAGGTTAAGTATTAAATGAAGATATATATGTCTTCTCTCTCTCTCTCTCTCTGAAAGGTTTTAGAGTTTTAGCTCTTATATTTAGGTATTTGATCCATGTTGAGCTAATATTTGTATATGGGGTGAGATAGGGATATAGATAAATGTGTAACACTTTACATGTGGTAGGCCCTTAGTATATATTGATTTCCTTTACCCTTGGAGAAACTTTTTCACCCCAGCCCTTCTAATCACATGTAATCTGCCTTGTAAAGCATTCCTCCTTGTGAGGAAAACAAAAACAAAAAAACACTGATGTGCCAGGAAAGCTGCATGTCCTCTAAAGTTTCCTTTTGTAAGTGTGAAGAATTCACATTTCTCTCTCTCTTCAGAGCTTTGGAGTAGGTCTCATTGTTACATATCCTTATTATATATTATCCTTAACATTTACTACAGCTGTAATTTGCTTTCAATTTAGAAAATTTGCAGAAAAGTATAAATAATAGAGCAAATACTCATGTCCCCAAAGCTCAGAGTTTCACATTTGAAATTCATTGTAATTAGTTTTTTGTATAATTATCCAGTGTTTGGATGCTTTTATCCACACATAATATAATATTTTAGCATGATATAATATTTTCAAGGTTCATCCATGTTGTAGCATGTACCAGTTCTCATTCATTTTTATGGATGAATAATTTTTTATTCATTGATCAGTTGATAGACATTTAGAGTGTTTGGGCTGTTAAGAATAATGCTACTGTAAACATTCATATACAAGTTTTTGAGTGAAGTTTTTTTAAAAATACCTAATTTTTTTTAGAGCACTTTCAGTTTTGCAACAAAATTGAGAGGAGGGTACAGAGATTTCCCATATATTCCCTTTCCCCACATATGCATTATCTCTCTCTCAGTATCATCACTCACCACAATGGTACATTTTTAACCAGGGATGAACCTACATTGATGTATCATAATCACCCAAAGTCCATAGTTTGCCTTAGGGTTCAATCTTAGTGTACATCCTACAGGTTTAGAAAAGCATAATGATATATATACATCACTTTTAATATCATAGAGTATTTTTACTGCCATAAAAATCCTTTCTGCTCTGCCCATTCATCTCTGCCCCCTAGCCCTGACAACCATTGATCTTTTTATTGTCTCCATTGTTTTGCCTTTTCAAGAATGTCATATAGTTGGAATTACACTGTCACCTTTTCAAATTGGCTTCCTTCACTTAGTAATAAACATTTAAAATTCCCTCATGTCTTCTCATGGCTTAATAGCTCATTTTTTTTAGACCTAAATATTCCATTGTCTGGATATACTGTAGTTTATTTATCCATTTATCTATTGAAGGATGTCTCAGTTCCAAGTTTTGACAATTTGATTCCAATTTCTCCACATCCTTGCCAACACTTGTTTTCCATTTAAAAAAACATGCCCATTCTAGTGAATGTTAAGTGGTATATCACTGTGGTTTTAATTTGCATTTCCCTAATGACTAATGATGTCGAGCATCTTTTCATGTGGGTATTGGCCACTTGTATTTCTTCTTTGGAGAAATATCTTTTCAAATCCTTAGCCTATTTTTAATTTGGGTTATTTGTCTTTTTATTTGGTTGTAACAGTTCTTTATATAGTCTAGATATTATACCCTCATCAGATAGATGATTTGCAAATCTTTTCTCCCATTCTGTGTGCTGTCTTTTTACTTTTTGATAGTGTCCTTTGATGTACAAGAGGTTTTGATGAAGTTCAATTTATCTTTTTTTTCCCCTTTGGTTGCTTGTGGTTTAGATGTCACATCTACAACACCGTTGTCTACTCCAAGGTCAGAATTATTTATATCTATGTTTTCTTCTAAAAGGTTTTAGAGTTTTAGCTCTTATATTTAGGTACTTGATCCATGTTGAGCTAATATTTGTATATGGGGTGAGATAGGGGTCCAAATTCATTAATTTGCATGTGTCAGTTGTCCCAGTACCATCTGTTGAAAAAATTTATTATTTTCTAAATAATTCTTTCTATTTTTGTTTCTTTTTTCCCATTTTTATTCTCTGTTTCTTACTGACTTTTTCCCCTTGTGTTTCTTCAAGTTTTGCCCTTATGTTTGTGATACTTGATTATTCTTCCATTTTGCCTGCTCACATTTATCTTACTCTGTTGTTTGACCATCTCTTCCCTGAGTTCTTACATTTTTGCTTTGTGGTCTTCCTTCACAGAGGCAATTAGATTATTACTTTTTCTTCATTCATGCAAAATATTTAGTTATAATTTTTGTCTGATCCATTGTAGCAGTTTTCTAGTAAATGACCTTCTTCTTCTTATTTTAACTCTTTTTCTTCATAGTTCTTTTTATAACTTTGGATTAATGACTTACTCGTTCTTTTTTTCTCACACTACATCAGAGTTGGGCTTTCCCGGACTATTTCTTTGTAAGAGGTTCCTGGGTGTGTTGAAGGGGTCGGTAGAGTTCTAGGCCAGCCGGTTTTCACAACATTAAAGCTCACTCCTTGTCTTCCATTGCATATATGGCTTTTCAAAGGGATTGAGCAGCCTCTTTCCTCTTCTTCTGCTTCCCAGTTTCTTGCAGTTGTAGTTACAAGTAGGGGGTATAGATTCTCACCTGATGGTCAGACCCTCACCTTTAGGAAATTTAATTTTCATCATTTTTTTTTTTATCTTTCTCTGTCCTTCTTTGTTCTCAAATTTCTCTCCATAACTTTCTTGTTCCCAACTCCTATTCCTAAGTGTCCCTGATTTCAGCTCGTACATGTAATTTGTTATCTACAGATTATACTTATCTCCTTGTTTTGCTGAATGTGGAGTTAGCAAAGATCTTTTCATTCTCTTTATTGCTTTTAGATGATTTTCAGAACAGAAGACATGGTAATAATGATACTTTAAATCTTCCATGTTTTGCATTTTAGATTTTTCTCTCATTAACAGCATACAACTATACTTTATTCATTTTTTAAAACCTATCTGATAATTTCTTTTATCTAATGAGGTTAGCCTGTCCTTATTACATTAATGACACATTTAGACTTGTTTCTATCACCTTATTTCTTTCTATTTATATTACTTCTTTTTTCTCTCCTGTTTTGTCTTACGTTTCTTCTACTGGGTTGATTCTTATTTTCTTATTTCGTATCCCTTTTCCCTTGGTTAAAGTATACATTCAACCTGTTTCTTTCTTTTTGGTGGTTTCCTTAGAATTTTTAATATTACACATATAACAAGATGTTAAATGTGGCTTTCAATGTTCTGGGAATTTCATCTGAGAACAATAGATATCAGTTAACCTATGCAGAGCCTGCTAAGAGATTGTGAAGAAGACTTTTGTGACACCCCCACCACCACCCCAGCTCATTACCCTCTCAGGTGTAGATTTAAAATCATTTCTTTAGAATTGTTGGTATGCTCTATGGTATTTCTTCTCCCCTTTTTCTTCTCTTCCTTGTGAGGTATGTGTCAGAGAATCATTTGGAGAACTTGATGATACCCGTTCAGGTATCCCCTGAATCTGGAGATGTGTAGGGTCCTGACTCATGCCTGGAAAAATGTTTAAAGTTGTGTAAGCTTTCAGGAAGCTGGTCATGAGCCAGCTCTATGTATGGAAGTAGCTCTTTCCAAGGTAATGGAGGAGTCTCAGTTCCGGCTCCCTATCTCTTATGGGCCCAAGCCCCTTCTCTTCCCTTAGCCAGGGCAGTACTACCCTAGCTCCTAGCCATTATGATCAGTTTGGGACTCTGATAACTACACCTCTTCAGGACCATCACAGAAGCAGTTTGCACTTACTGCTGTATCTTCCCCCTGCACCCCCATCCCCTGCCATCTTCATTTCTGGCTCCTGGAATTCAGCCACTTGTTATTTTACTCAGAATTTCTAGGAGTTTGTAGTGGGAGGCTTTCAGGTTATTTTAGTCTGGCATCTTGCCAGAACTGGACATCTATTTTAACTGTTCATTGTCTGCCTTCCATATTGGATAGTAAACTCCATGCAGGCAGATAATCATTCTTGTTCAGTGCTTTATCACCAGCTCTCAGCACAGAGCCTGGCATATAATGAACACTGAGTAAATCTTTGATGAACAGGTGAGTTACTTTCACATATTTGAAGGCTTCAGTAGTGAAGAGAATAAATATAATTATGTCTACAAAAATGAGCATCCCAAAGAAGAGAGTCACAGGAGGTCTGGAACGCCAGGCTCCTGTATTATTTAAATAGCTACACTACAACTGACTCACCGAAGCTCACCTAGCAGCTTACTTTTGCTGAATTTTTTCCTGTTTTAGACTTCATAAGACTCCCACTTCACTCCTGTCCTCTTTTAAACACCATATTTATTTAGATATAATTTACATGTACTAAAGTGTACCCATTTTTAATATGCCCATGCAACAACTACCAAAGTCAAGATATAGAACGTTTTCATCACTCAAGATGTTCCCTTTTACCCCTGCCTAGGCAATCTCCCAAACTCTTAGTCCCAGTTAACAACTGATCTGTCCTCTGTCCCTAGGGGTTAAATTACTCTTTTCTGGAATTCCATGTGGTAAATGGAATCAAATAGATTCTCTTTGGCATTTGGCTTCTACTCATTATAATGTATTGAGATTCATCCATGTTGTTGCAAGTATCATTAGTTCATTCTGACTCCTATCTTTTGAAATAAGAGTTTCTCCTGTTTCTAAAGGAATACTTTTGCTTCTCTCCTTCTCTCACTGTCCCTGTTACTCTTCCCTCTCCCAATTCCCTTAATTTCCAGTCTAATATCAGATGTTGTGATTAAGTCACTTTTGCCTTCCACAGGTTCTGTAATCCAAGATGTCTGTTAAGTGCTGGAGTATCACAAGGATGTTGCCTTCACCCAGACTTATTCCTGAGTGTAAGGACTTGAAAGTCCTCATAAAAAATATCCTGAAGGATATAAAGGTGATGTGTATGAGTGATATGCACATGGTGGTGGCTTGGACTAATTATCCAAGGCAGCCTGTGGCATGGGCAACGTGGGAGCAGACTTGGAAGGGCCCTCCCATACCCCTGAACAACTTCTACTTCTAGACTAAGAAAACATTAGTTATAATTAGAACATGCTCTGCAAAACAAACAAACAAAAAACCCAGAAAAACAGAAAATGGTCTTAAATGGATTAAACAAGCAGGAGGCATTTTTGTCTTACATGATGTCAAGGAACCATGTTCCTTTTCTCTCTTTCCACCTGCTCAATATTTAACTTATTATCATAAGTTTGCAAGATAGTTGCTACACTTCCAGGTGTCAGCTTTAAATTGAAAGTAGGTAGAAGAGTGAAGATCAGAGAGCACAGAACCGTGCCAGTCTTGGCGTACCATAGTATCACTCTATGGTATTGCCAGAATTTCTCAGTCGATCCGTCACCCTAAATAAGATCTGAGTTTTATTGGGATGGAAGGAGGGGAGAGAGGATAGAACGGGGATTGATATAGAGTATGTAACAGTAGTGCCAGGCACAGATGCATTGCTTGGAGTCCTCTGTAGACACGCATTGATATTGCTGAATGAGTGAATGAATTATTTGTACATGAAGTCTGGAAAGGAGGAGAGGAATGGTGATTAACTATTCAATCAGTGGTGAAATAAGGGGTATGTAAATGAGCTTTCTGGTTCAATGAAGAGGGGTGGGCAATTAGCAGCTCAGATACCAGGATCCTCTCAACTCTGATGTTGTCCCTGAATTAGCAATGACAGGGAGTGCTAGAAGCTCTCCATCTCTCTGTATTCTCTCAAAATACTCAAAGACCTGAAAATGAGAAATAGAGGGAGAAGAGAGATTCTAAGTTGTGGATAATGGCCTCGGTATAGTCTCAAATCCTTTGTGAAGGAAGCAGGCATGATGGGCATTGTGAATAAAAAAGTATTAACACTTTAGTTCAATTGAGTATTATACTTTCCAGCTTAGGTGGTCATACTACAAATTCTAAGGTAGAGAAACTCGGAGAATTAGATTCATGGAGCATTGTTCAAGAGGCAAGTACATAGCACAAGTATCTTCTGAGAAGAGATTACTTTAAAAGTAGACTTCATGAGCCTCAGTTTTGGCTGGTCAGAATGAGGAGTTCATGTACCTACATCCTAGGTACATGCTACAGTGCCTGGAAGGTAGTGTATATTGTACACATTCTACTGTGTAACTTGTTAAAAGGTAACATATTTCCCTTGATAGATGCGCGCACACACACACACACACACACACACACACACACACTCCACTGGGTTAGAATTCAGCTAACTCCATGTTGTGAAAAGCACATGTTTCCTTGGATGCACATGAAGAATAGTGAGGGAGGTGCATGACACTGGGTCTAATTGTCACACATGGTGAGCTTTCCATGTCTGTGAAGTATGAGTTTCCCATAGGCTGTATACCATGACTATAATGGTGACAGGAGTGGGCCTTCTGGTGTAGGCAGGAACTCTGAAGAGTTGTTCCAACCATGACAGGTAGACATACTTGTCAAGGTGGGGTTCCTTTGTCACATTCACATAGAATTGTATCTTGTTCTTTTGAAGGCTTTGCCTGTTTTGTATAGTCACTTGTTAGTTGTCTATTTAATGTATTTTCTACTGGACTCTTATCTTTTGAGAGCTAAGATCGTATCTCTTTTGCTCATTATTGTATTGCCAGTGTTTGTCACAGAACATAACAGGCTTTCTTAAATGTGGTTCCTCATCTGACCCATAGAACACAGAAAATGGTTTGAGGGGCTATTTTCTCAGTTCCCTTAAGGATGGTCCATAACTAGTAGTATTCCAGATAAATAGAGAAGAATTAATTTATTATGTAGAATGGATACTTTGGGATATTAGGTCTTACTTCTCTTAAGGAACTTTGGTTCAGAAAGGCTGGAAGGTACTTTGATGAATTAGGACGCATTCTGAGGGTGAAGGAGGGATAACCCCCCCAACCGTGCTTTCTAGTGGCAGGGTGAACAAATGTTGATTAGCTAAATAACAATGAATTTCCACTAATCCCTCAGTAAACCTTTATTAAATGAATGAGTGAGTGAGGACTCAGTCCTCTTAGCTCAGCCCACTCTTCTCTCTCAGGCTGACGAAAAACCAAAGGATGATGTGGTTGTACTGAGAGACTGGCCTGAGACTCTATACCAAGAGCTTTACCAGCCCCAGAGCAAGCCTTTCATCTGCTTCTACTCCAACGAGGTCAACTATTTTGTCTCCTTAAACTGGGCAGAACTGTCTTCAAAACAAATGGAGGTAAATCTAGCTCATCTTTTTTTCCTGCCTTGTTCTGAATCCACTTTATATGCATCATACCTAAACTGCCTTCATCTCAGAATGATGAGGGTGATTCTGAGTTAGCTCACTGTAATTCCCATTTCCATACGCCAGTCTAACCTGGATGCAGTGATGCTTCTTCCCCTCTGGTCATCAGGGTCACAGAATTCATATCCCCTGTAAAACAGGCTAAAGGCCAAGGAAAGAGCCTTAAGCATGGTCCTTCTATCACATACCTGATTCCTAGCACCAGGAAACTCCCAAAGTCAAGCTGTCCAGTCTTTTCTTAGACCCACAAGAGGGAACAGGGAACATTCAACCCTCTTCTATCCCTCACTTTTGAGAGGTAACCTGCCTCCATGGTCAGGCGTTCATCTCTCATCCTCTTCTAGACAGTACTTTGGATACAGAAAAAAGATACAGAAATGAAAGGAATGATAGAGAAGATAAAGTTTCATCTGTTGGATCATGTGCCACCCATCCAAGCAATGGTCCACACAGGCTCCTACCATATGTTAATTGCTTACTGTGGTGACATGCGCCTGTGGCTCTTTGGAGATCACCATCGAGAATTCACATCTCTCGGTACAGTACTCTGTCGTTTCTCCATCAGCTGCCTCTGCTACGACTCAGAAGCTGAGATGCTGCTCTCTGGCACCTTGGGGGCTGTGGTTACCTGGTTTATCTTGCCGAATGGCAGGGGCCTCCAAATGGCACAAACTATACCAATGGCTGGAGGTGAGCTTGTGCAGGGCTTTTCCCTGAATGGCCCCCAAGGCTCCCTCATGGCTCTTTGTGAGAATAAGGTGATACTCTTTACCCACCAGGGTCAGGGCCAGCTGGAAGAGGTAAAGAAGTTCACTCCCATCACCAGTGGTTCCTCCATCACCTGCTCCTTCACTTGTGTCTCTCAGGGCTATTTCTATGCTGGAAACAGGGATGGAGAAATCTATGCTTGGGGTCTAGACCGAGGTAACTTCCTCCACAGCTTCCAGGCCGACTCCTCATCAGTGATATGTATCCAAAGCCAGCCAGAGACCCACACCTTACTAACAGCAGGCAGTGAAGGTGTAGTGAAAGAATGGAACCTTGCCTTTGGGAACTTGCTGTGGCAGCTGGATATTGATGAGGATCTGCAGAAACTGCAGTTTATTGATAACACCTCTTTTTTCTGCCAGACTACCTACACTTTCTCATTGTACCACCTGCCCTACTTTTATAGCCTCTTCAGTATCTGCGGTTCTGCTCCCCTGAAGGTGCAGCAGGTCTGCTGCGGCCATAATTGGATTCGGATCCTGTGTGTCACTAAGGATGGTTTGTTGCGCTTCTTGTCTCCAGCAACAGGAGATCTCCTGGTTATCACCTGGCCTCTACTTATCACGGATAAGGCTGTGGTTTGGGCCTATGATTCAGACAGAGAGGAGCTCTTTGTGGCAACAGACAGTTCAGAGGTGCTGGTGTTTGATGCAACACGCTTCCCTTGCACAGCCAAGTATCTTGTGTGCACTTCAGTAAACCCTGTGGATAGAGTAAGGTGCCTGGCTTATGGGCAGTCCCATTTGGGTAAGGGCCTGGTAGGGTTGATGTTCTGTGGGCATGAGAGTGGCATTGTGAGAATTCTCTCCCACTATAGCTGTGCCCGAATAGAGAAGACTATTCACTCTGGGGCAGTACTGGCATTGTCTATCCTGGAAGGTCCCCAGAAGTACTCATTGCTCTGTTCCTATGGCATGGATAATATTGTACACGTGACAGAAGCTGTGCTTCAGGAGAACAAGGTAATCCTGCAGACCGTCAGCAAAATTCTCTGTAGTTGCCTCCTAAAACACGTGATACTCTTACCAGGTTCTGTGGGTGCCATCACTGAGAACCACTGTTGGCATCTCTGGCACTACGAAAATTTTCTGACATCTTCAGAATCAGAGAAAAGTTCTGTGTCTAACGAGACAAAATGCCTGCACCAGTGTGCCATCACTTCATTTGATGTCTGCCTTTCCCTGAAACTTTTTGTCGCAGGGGACATTGATGGTTCAGTCCGGATCTGGGACTTCCATGGTAAACTCATAACTGAGTTGGACTCAGCATTACATTTTGGCCCAGTCTGCTTTGCCAATAATTGGGGTGACCTGCTTTTGACTTTCAACCAGAGTCTTTACCTGGTATCCTGCTTAAAATTGCTCCCTCCAGCTCAGCTGATTCACCTAGCTATTGTAAACAATGCAGATGAAATACTAGAAGGCCCTAAACCCTTCTTGCCTAGCTTCTTCTTTTCATATGAAAGAGTATTTGTACCCAGATTTGTCTACTGTGGTCAAGGGCTGCAGGAATTACAGGGGCTAGAAGCCCTTGTCAACAAACAGGCCATTGCCTTTGACAACACTGTGCCCCATGTTGTAGAGGAAGAGAGACATAAGTCCTCTGTGATTCAAGAGGGAGCAAAATTGCATTTTTTGGAGGATAAGGATATTAATTTTTCTACTCTTAATCCCAAGCATGATCGTCCTCTACACAAGGTTCCTGCTCGATTGCGGCTGGCTGGCTGGGATGGGTTGAAACCCTACCATTTTTTACGGCGCTTCTTTGGTCCAGGGCGGCAATGGCCCTTTCCTCCTGATGGCTACATCCCCAACTCAGTGATCCGTGCCCGCCTTTGGCCTGAGGGCACCCCAATATTCCTATGCTATGATCTGCCCCCATCCTACCAAGATAAGGACTGGGACATGACTGAACTCAGCAGACGCCAGGCACAGTCACCTAGGACTCCAGTAAAAGAGAAAATCTCAGAGAGTAAACAGGGTTATAAATCCAAGCAGCAGAAACAAACTTTCTTTGATGGTCTTGTGAACATGATCAACCAAAATTGTATGGGAAGAAAATTTGATGAAGGACTTATTAATATTTTAATTGAGGCCATCCTCAACCTCACAGTTTGCTGTTCTATAGAGCAATACAAGACATATATTAGTGTCCTGGCACAAATTTTTGCCTTCTATGAAGTATCTTCAAGGTTGCAGTCTGAGGCTGCCAGTCGCCTCCTGGAAGATACAATTCATTCCAATCCACAGGTCCGTGAGATAGCCTGGGTGGGGCTAGAGAGGCTGGGCCTCATATGCCATCTCTTTGCTGTTCCACTGGCTATGGGATTGATGGACAGTGATGAAAATGTGTGGGCTAAGGCCTTATACCTTATGATGAGAGTCACAGGCATCCAAACTAAGAGTATGCTGGTAGGCCTGCTGAAGAGACAAGAAACTTTCCAGGAAATGCAGTAAGTTGGGTGGCAGCCTTCTTCGCTTCTGTTCCTTCTAGCTCCTAACCTCCAAAATCTGACTGCTGCTTCTCCTCCACAACCCCTTTTCTGTTCTTTTCATCTGCCTATGTTCTTTGTATTCTATTTGTTTTTCACCCAAGTGCCTATCCCTCTTCTTCTGTCCATTGACTAGCCTGCCCTTCCATCATTTTCTCACTTCCTTAAGATTCCTCAAGACTCAAGTCCCCAAATCTCCTAAATGAAGAAGCATCATGGGTCACCCTGACTACTCTATTCCGTGCTATTTTAGATTATTTCTTCTTTATCCATCCTTTACTTCGAAGTACTCTGTCCTAGTTGGCTACCTTATCCCTGCTTCTTCCATTGTTTTTGAACCTCCTCGTCCTGTACTTTCCCCTCCTCCTCCTCTTCTAATTTTGTTTTATTGCTGGCTCAGTATTATCCTTCTTTTCCCTTGACTTTTGTAGACAGGACTTTATTGGAGAAGCCACTCTGGACCGGCTGCTGGGAATTCAAGCTAATGATATCCAGTACCTGCTTACTCAGGTGGAGCAGCGGCTAAATGAGAACCTGACCTTATCACACAGAGACAAGCAATTTCCCTTTTCTCTAGATATTGCAAGGGCTGGTGAACCTGCGGCCCTTACTGAAAAAACACTCAAACCTTTGTCAGCACCTATAAGGATCACCAAACCGGAGGGAGGAAAGACACATCTTGAAGCAAAGAGTAGAAATCTTAGTATGTATGGGGTGATATATGGGGCATATTTGGGCCCTACCTTAGAGCACCAGAAGGCGGGGTGAATAAGGCCCAGGTATATAAAAAGAGATCAGTGATAACAGTTAAGTAAGGAAAATCTTTTTCACAGAAAGTAATCTTCCTGGGAAAGACCTACCCCACAACAGATACCAAGTCTTATTTCTTTAGGTTATGGAAATTGTGATAAAACAGCAGGAATTTCTGTACATAAAGCTTCAGCCCCCTTTTGTATCTCTTATGGTAGTTCATTGAACTAGATATTACAAAGGATCTCACTCAGGACTTCTGTGGGTTTTGGGGTGGGGGGAGTGTTTGTTTTATTTCTTATTTTTTTTAATTCAAGTATATTTGGCTTACAATGTTGCATTAGTTTCTGGTGTACAGCAAAGTGATTCAGTTATATGTATATATATTCTTTTTCATATTATTTTTCATTCTAGGTTATTACAAGATCTTGAATATAGTTCCCTGTGCTATACAGTAGAACCTTGTTGTTTATCTATTTTATGTGTAGTACTTTGTGTCTGCTAATCCCAAACTCCTAATTCATCCCTCCCCCTCTATTTCGCCTTTGGTAATGGTAAGTTTGTTTTCTATGTCTGTGAGTATGTTTCTGTTTTGTAAATAAATTCATTTGTATCATTTTTTAGATTCTACATATAAGTGATATCACTATATTTGTCTTCCTCTGCTGACTTAATTCACTTAGTATGATCATCTCTAGGTCCATCCATGTTGCTGCTGAAGAATTATTTCATTCTTTTTTATGGCTGAGCAGTATTCTATTGTGTATATATACACCATATCTTCTTTATCCATTCATCTGTCAATGGACATTTAGGTTGCTTCCATGTCTTGGCTATTGTAACCTCTGTGTTTTTCTTAATTACTTTTCTCCTGATACCTGTGCAGTTAAAAGGGACCTGAGTGTTTCCAGGAAGCAGAGAGAGACAGAATTGTTACAGTTTAGCCCTGTGCTAGTGACTTCAGAGGATGAAGGTGAAGAAAGAGAAGCTGGGAAATCAGGGCAAATTGACATCCAGGGTGTTGCCTTAGAGCCAGAGCTGCCACCAGTCATATCCCAAGAGGATGCTGAATCAAAAGAGGTCATGTTGGAGGCCAGAAAAGCCAGGGAAGCCTCAGAAGCCTTGGAAGTCACAGAGGCAGCAGAGGCCACAGGATTTATGAAGACCATAGATCAACATAGCATGAAAGATTATGGAGAAGTGATCCCTAAGCTGGAAAGACAAGAACGCTTGAAAAGGCTTTGGGAAAGAGCGTTGAAAAAAAGCCATGAAAAAGCAGATGCAAAGTTGGAAGAGATTAAAAAAATGAAGGACATTCCAGAGACATCTGCAGAAGAGTCCATGAAAGAAGTCATACAGGTTACCAAGCAAGAAGAAGATGCAACGAAGAAACGTGTAAAGAGTGGTCATGGTTTGTCTGGGATTCCTGGACGCACAACTAGATCAGACATCAGATCATGGCAGGATGACATTTGCGATCTTGTCACCTCAAGAATAGCAAGTTCCTATCCAGGAATGTTAAGGGATCTGGGTCAAGAATTGGTGGACTTGGCTCAGGCAACGCTTGCTCCTGAAGAGCCCAGCTGGGATCTTTTCCAAGAGATCTGTCCTCTTTTAGAGGACTCATCAGAACTGGGTGACAGATTGATGGAAGAAACACCTGTTATAACAGAAAAAGTGGATAAGGAGGTTATCAAAGAAGAAGAAACAGTAGAATTGAGAGAACAACAGGGTGAAAAAGTATTAAAGAAAGGCAAGGCATTTTCTCAAACCAAGAAGAAGAAAGTTACTCTATTAGAAAATGACAAAGTATTAGAGAAAAGGAAATTTTAAAAAGTAAAGAAACTAGCCGTGCAAAAAGGGAAAATAACTGAGGGGAAAAGGAAACTGGATAAGCAAGAGAAGAAATTCATGCAGGGAAAGGAGAAGCTGGCTAAGGATAAGAAACTGACCTATCAAAGAGAAAAAATAGGTTGGGAAGAAGAAATACTGGCTTCCTCACAAAAGAAATTAACCAAGGAAGAGCAGAAGTTAGTCCTAGGAGAAAAGAGGAGGACTGGAAAAAAGGAGAAACTCCTGAGGAAAAGAAAGAGGGTGAACTGGAAAGAGGGGAAGGCAACCCCAGAAATGAGGAAGTTGGGCTGGGAGAAGGCTATGCCGGCCCACAAAGAAGGCATGTGGGCCCAGGAAGAGGGGTTCTTGGAAGACAAGTTGTCCCATGAAGCGGAGGAGCTGGGCGAGGAAGAGGAGGAGCTGAGTGAGAAAGAGGAGCTGCTGAGTGAGGAAGGGGAGGAGCTGGATGAGGAAGAGAAAGAGCTGAGTGAGGAAGAGTTGGAGCTGCCTTGGAACAAGGAGGAACTAATCCTGAAACTAGAGAAACAAATTTAAAAAAAGATGAAAAATTACCACAAAAAGAAGAAACACATCTGGGGTATGGAGAAACATGTTGAGGAAGAGTCCTGGAAAAGGGGGAAATTGGCTCAGGAAGGAGAACATTTATCTAAACGAGAGGAAGGGCTGTTTGGGGAAGAGGGAAAACAGACATTAGAAAGAGGCAGCTTGGCAGAGCAAGAGGGTAAACTGACCCAAGAAAAGAGGAAATCATTAGTAAAGGAGAAAAAAGCAGCCCGTAAAAAGAAACAAATCCAAGAAAGAAAAAAACAAGTCAAGAAACAAGAGAAAGATGACCAGAAGGAGAGGGAGGCTAAGAAAGAAGAGAAAGAGGCTAAAGACAAACAATTAGCCTGGAAAAGAAAGAAACTGGGTCCAGAAGAGAAGGAAAAGTTTGGAGAAATGGAGAAATTGTCACAACAAGAAGATAAACAGACCCAGAAAAAGGCGAGCAAATCTTGGAGAAAGGAGAGAAGGGCTCAGAAAGAGGAGAAAATAACCAAGAAAAAGACACAACAGGCCTGGGGGGAAAAGAAAGTGGACCTAGAAGAGAGGGAGCAGGCTGGGGAAATGGAAATACAGTCATTGAAAGAAGAGAAACAGCCATAGAAAGGAAAGAGATGGGGTCAGAAAGAGGAGAAATTGCCTCAAAAACAGGAAAAAGAAGCTGAGGGGGAAAAGCAACGGGCCAGAGAACAAATGAAACTGGTCCCAAAAGAGGAGAAAAAGATAGAGAAAATTGAGAAGGTATCCCCAAAAGAAAAGAAAGAGGTCATGGAAAAAGAGAAGAAACCTAAGAAAGAGGAGAAATGGGTTGGGAAAGATAAGAAAGCCGTTGAGAAAAAAAAAACAATGGGCCCATGAAAAAGAACTACTAGCCCTACAAGAGAAACAGGCCCAGAAAGAGAGAACATGGAGTCAGAAAGAAGAGAGAGAGAGTGATCAAAAAACACAATGGGCCTGGGGAAAAAAGAAATTCCCCCTAGAAGAGAAGGAACAAGCTGAGGAAATGGAGAAAAAGCCCCAGGAAAAAGAAGAAAGGGCGCTGGAGAAAAGACTAATTCAGAAAGACAATAAACTGGCCAAGGAAGAGAGGCACACTGCTGAGAAAGAAAAGGCAATAGCCAGGGAAGGAATTGGCATAACTATGAGAAAGGAAAAAATTACCCTAGAAGAGAAGGAAATTATGGAAGAAGAAGGTGAACTGCCTGAGGAAGAGAGGAAGTTGGCCTATGACATTAGGAGCGAGGGGACGGGTATTGCCAGGGACGAAAAAAAGAGAATCAAAGTGGAGAGGATACAGACGACGAGGAAACTGGATATGGGGAAGGGGATTAGTTCTGAAGAAAAAGAGGCTAGTTCCAGGGAAAAATATATAAGGAAGAAAGAGAGTCAACTGTTGATCCTGACAAAAATAATTAGAGAAACTAGTACAGAGCCATTGAAAGAAATAGGAATATCTGAGGAAGAGCAGTCATTCATTATGGGAAAGAGTGGAATTGATGGCCAGAGGTGGGAATTTTTTAAGGAACAGGAGGAAATAACCAAAGAAGAGAAGGATCAGTTTCAGGAAGAAAGAAAACTAGAAGATGATAGACTGGCTGCCAAAGAGAGAACACTGATGGATGAAGAGAGCTTGGAGGAGGGCCAAAGATTCTTAGAGAAGGTCCAGGAAAACATATTATTAGATAAAATCCAGGTAGAGAGCATGTTGAAGTAGGTCCAGCAGCAAAATCTGTTAGGGAAAAAGCAGCTGAAGAAGCTTCTGAAGAGAATTGAGGAGAATAAACCAGAAAAGAGCCAGCTAAAGTGGTTATTAGAGAATATCAAAGACATACTGTTTGAAGACTTACCTGAAAGTTTGGTTGAGAAGGAAATGGAAGTTCCAGCTAAGAAGGGGATAGAGGAGGAGAGTCTCACTGAGGAAGGACAAGAGGAGGAGATTCTGCCCAAGAAAGAGAAAGGGAAATACCTGATTAAGAAGAAAAAGAAAGTAAGCCTGAGTGAAGAGGAATTGGAGGAGAACTTGGCTACGAAGCATAAGAAAAAGAGTTCAAAGAAGGAAAAGAGACTGACTCCGGAGGAAAAGAAGCTGAGTAAGAAGGAAAAAGAGGGCCTACATGAAGAAGGGAAGGAGCCCCTCAGCAAGGAGGAAGGGGGGCACCTGAACATGCGGGAGGAGGAGGAGACTCTGAGTGAGGAGGAGGAGGGGGAGAGCCTGGGTGAGGAGGAGAAGGAGGATGAAGAAATGGAGAAGAAAGAGGAAAAAGAGGAGGAAAGGGCGACAAGGCAGAAGGATGAGGAGAGCATGAGTAAGAAGGAACAGGAGAGCAGACTTACAGAGGCGATGCTCTCAGAGGAGGAAGGAATACTGAAAACAGAGATCTCAAAAGAAGAAGTGAACTTATCAAAGCTAGTGATAGAAGGTGAGGCTCTTGCTGAGGAAAGGGAGAGTACAGCTAGAAGGAAAATGGCTCCTGAGAAAGAGAGATTGCTTGGTGGAAGGAGAGCTCCCACACTTATGGATAAGGCTACATGGCCAACAATTATGAGGAGCCCCTTCAAAATACAACTCCCAGGAGCCCTGGAAAAAGAAAAGGGAGTGCCCCTGAAACTGGGGATCAATTGGATTTGGAAGGACAGGAAAGTCAACTTCTTGGAACACATCACATGAAAAGTTTATGGAGAAGACAAGAGGATATATTCTTGGAGAAAGCCAGGGACATGTTTTTACAAGTCATGGAAACAGGCTTAGAGACTCAGCCCCGAGAAGACCTCCACAGGCCAAAGCCCCACTTACCTGATATCATTAAACAACAGAAACCTGTATGTAGAACCAAAGGTGGCAAGTGGAAGTGGTTCATGAAGTATCAGGATTCCCAGGTGGGCAAAACTGAGGACCAGACCCCAGCCCCAGCCCCGGCCCCAACCCCAGCCCCCACCCCAGTCCCCGCCCCAGCCCTTACCTCTATGCCAGCTAAAAGGCCATAGCACTCAGAAGAAAGATTCTCAGATGAGGACTGGATTAGTAATGCCTTAATAAGGCTGGAAGCAGGAGAACAACTTTCAAGGGACAGTTTCCATAGACTGAACCAACTCCTCAGACACTTCTCTTCAAAGGGATATTTGAAATGCCTGCATCTGTCCAATCTTAAAGCCATTGCTAAACACCTCCAGCAGAACACACAGATAAGTCCTCTAGATATACCACAACCCTATAAAGATGTTTTGAGTCCAGTACACTTAAAAGTAATCCCTCCAATTGGAAGAAAAGAAATGGAGAGCTGTCTGGAGCCATTCTCTATTCCTGTACCAGTGTTCTCGGCTACTAAGAGGACTCAGTCCCCACCAGCTCTCAGTTGGCATCTCTCAGCTGAGTCCTACAGGAAGAAGCAGGTACAACAGTTATCCACGGCTGTCAAGGAGTTAAAGCACATTTATCCGATCAGAAAGGATGGTCCTACAGCTGTCTATCCCTCTGTGGATAAAAAATCCCTGTCCTTGGACTTCTGGACCTTGAGGGGAAGGGGTGAGCTCCCCATATTTCACAAGACAAAGAAGAAAGCCCTGCCTATCCCTACACCAGTGTTACCATCACCTACCAAGAGGATTCAAGACCCAAAGGCTATAAATTGGCATCTTTTAGGAGAACCTTACAGGAATGCACAGGCACAGTGGTTATCCAGTGTTCTCAAAGAGATAGAAATGCAATATTTTTATCCTGCCACAAGAGACATTTTCACAGGTGCCCATACTTCCGTGGAAAAACAAACTCTAGCACTGATGTTTCAGAAGGATCTCAGGGCTTTTAAGGGTAAAGGCAGGGCCCTCAAGTTGCCCCAACTGGAGAAAAAGGCACAGCCCAACTCTAAAGAAAAGGAAGGGGTGCCTCGATGGGAGACGTTTGTGGCACTGTACCATGTTTTGCGGATGTTGCAGCAGCGATATGCAAGAGACACTGCTGCTTGGATGGAACAGTTCTATCGCCTCATGGACGTGTACCAACTTAAGTCCCCCCGAATCCAGAAGCTGCTGCTAGAGTTACTGCAGAGAAAGAAACTCCAACCTCAAGAGACCATCTACAAAAAGGCCCTGAAAACCGAGGAGCTGGTACTTGGTGAACGCTTATTCTATGGCCTGTTTTGTGGTAGTTCTCATGCCCCTGCAGGTCCCCTTGAGTTCCAGGGAGTTGTACCCTTGCCTGGGCAGAACAGGGTGTATACTATCCAACCTGTGGATATTGCCCACTATGCGTTCCTAGAACTTGCCTGGAAAGGCCTACCACAAGTCAGTCCTTACCGTACCGAGAAGCTGCCCAACATCCCTACTCCTACTCTCTGATATGGCCTAATATTAGCACCTTGAGATCTTATTGGAAAATATGCCTGGGCCACAGATTTTAAGCCTCTTTACCTGTTCCCCACTTTAAGGTGGGGCTAGACAAAGACCCATTTTCATTCAGTTCCAGAAATCTATTACTGTGTACTGAATAAAATGACATTTCTCATTTGTAACAAATATTCTGGTTTATTTCTCTTCCTCCCAGAGCACTAGAATACCCTAGAAAGTAGCCAAAGAAAACATAGCCTTTATCCTAAGAGGTTAGTAGACTTATTGTGGTGACCATTTCGTAATGTATGCAAATATCAAATCACTATGTACTACACCTGAAACTAATATGATATTGTATGTCAACTGTATTTCAATTAAAAATATAACATAAAGTCCTATAAGGGTGGGGAGAAGAGACACCAGGGAGTTCATTTTCTCTGCCATGGGAGGACACAGTGAGAAGGTGGCTGTCTGCAACCCAAGGAGAGAGTTCTTACCAGAAACAGAATTGGCTGACACCTTGATCATGGACTTCTAGTCTCCAGAACTGTGAGAAAATAAATTCCTGTTGTTTTAAGCCACACAGTCTATGGTTTTATTATGGTAGCCAAGCAGACTAATACAATTAGGAACATTTATTTTCTGTCATGAGACTTCCTACCTAGGATTGTTCCACAAAGTAACCAGTGGCTCCAACCAGGTCATAGTGTATTTCCCTGTCATGCAAAAAGCCTGGAAGAACTATAGAAATATGGCAAATTTGTGATGTCCTCAGGGGTGATAAATATATTATATATCAGATACACACACACACACACACACACACACACACAGTAATAGCTTGGAGAAGAAAAACAGTAAAGGACTTGAGCAAGATGCCCTTAAGAAGGGTACTCAGAAACTGCTACAAAATTCCAGTGGCAGCCCATTGATTATAATTTGTTCTACAGCCATACCTAGCAGCAGTAAATGTGGTTCTCAATCTGACTAGTAACAACCCCAATTAACAACAGTAGGGTCTGTTACCTCAGCAAAGGGCTATAATGAATTTTGCATAGGTTACAAATAAGACTGTCCACTAGGGAAGCGAAAGATATAGTGTAAATTTGACTAAATGCAAGCGGAAATCAAAGATACAGTTTAAATTTAAGTAAATGCAACTAAGCACAGTGGGACTCAGTGATTTCCTGGAGACTGTTACTGGTTCAAAGACTTACAGAACTTTACTGAGATCTTGGAATTGAGGACATACAGGTTCACTTCCTGAGTATCTGAGAATACTCTAGTGATCTTCCACTTCCCTCCTCAATTTCACATCCTATCAGACAACACTCAAACTTTGGTCTCTAATGTTGTCCTTTAATCTAAGGAGGAAGGCTGATTCCCTATCTCAGGGCAAAATTAAAAGCAAACAAAAAGGACAGGTCTAAACATCCTTCTATGTTCAGAAAAATGTTATGCTCTCCAGGAAATCATGGACAGTGCTAAAGAGAAGGGAGTGTAGTGAGACTGCTATGGGTGAAGCTGTTCCATTTAAGTATAAAATGACAATGACAATATCATTAAATGATAGGCATAAAATGATGGGAATCATTAAAATAAGACAAAATGGTTGGAAAAATGTGACTATAAAATGTACAAAAGTAGTTATATAAATATGGATGACATAAGATTTGTGCATTGTACTGTTGATACCAATAAGAGTGTTTTTACAAACAAGTATTTCTTCTCAGTATCTATAACTTTGTTAATCTGTGTAAATAGGGAGGGAAATAATTCAAATATGAAATCCAAGCAGGCATGAAAGAAATAAAGATTGTACTAAGAAAAGGAAAAATGGATAAACACTGATGGTCACTGAGAATAATCACACAGAAGGGGGTCCAACAGGACATCAGCACCAGGTATGTCACAAACAATAGCCAAACAGTTGGAGGATTCAGTGGCATTTCAAAAATAAAATTGCCAAATGTCCTAAAGAGAAAATCTAACAACAGATCAAATCAGTTATTTCCTAGGAGTTGAAATATCTATCAATTATTTTTAAAAGAACTAACAGTTTTAATAAGAAGCAAAGTACATATTTTAAAAAAGCAAACTGAAATGTTTAATATATTCTAATGATGGAAAAACTTCACATCGATAAAACTTTAATTCATGAGGACAGATTTTGACTTAAATATCCTACAACTTAATTTGTTAATTTTTATTATTAAAAAAGACTCAAAAGTTAAGCTGTATAAATTCAAATTGGAGTGTTATGTTAGGATGTTAAATGTAACCCCCATGGTAACTACAAAGAAAATAGCTATAGAATATATATGAAAGGAAATGAGAAAGGAATCAAAACATTTCACTGCAAAAAATCAGTTAAACACAAAAGAAGACAGTAATACAGGAAATGGGGGACAAAGAAAGCTGTAAGACAGATAGAAGACAAATAGTAAAATGATACAAGTAATTCTCTGTTTACCAGTAATAAAAGTAAATGGATTAAATTCTGTAATTAAAAGACAGAGGCTGGCAGAATGCATAAAAATCATTGGACTATATGTTGTTGACAAGAGACTCACTTTAGATGTAGAAGGTGAAAGGATGCAAAAATATATTCCACGCAAATACTAACCAAAAGAGAGAAGAGATTCTACAAATAAACTAGTCACAAAAAGACAAATAGCATATGACTCTATTTACATAAGGTACTTAGAACAGTCAAAATCAGAGACAGAAAGTATAATGGTGGTTGCCAGGTCGAGTGGAGGAGGAATGGGGAGCTACTATTTGATAGGTATAGAGTTTCAGTTTTGGAAGATGAAAAGAGTTCTAGAGATGGATGGTGGTGATGGCTGCACAGCAATATGAATATACTTAATACCACTGAACTGTATACTTAAAATAGTTCAAAATAGTAAATTTTATATTATATTTACCGTAATTCTTTAAATGTGTTATTAAATTAAAAAAAGAAAAAAGACTTAAAGGAGTTCAGGATCACATCGACTCTGACCAGCCCCAGTGATCTGATCAAGAAACAACTGCTTGATCACTCAGATCCTGCCGTCTTATCTGTAGGGTGAGAATATTGAAACCATAAATTATAAAACTTCTCCCAAGGGGGAAAAAAGGCCAAAGAAGAAAAACTGGGAAGAAATTAAAATATAAATTTAAAAAAGCATAAGAATAGAGAAAAAAGAATTGAATCTATAGTAATATGTTTTTAAAAAATTACTCCAAGTTTACTGGTAAGTTTTATGAACATTTCAATCTTTTGTGAATGTTGCCTCTATACAGATTTTAGGTGATTTTAAAGAAACATTAAATTTCCAATTTTCAGATGTTCAAAGAGCTTACATTTGCAACTGATCACTAATCTTTAAAGATTAGGTTTACTAGTTGTCTAAGTAGAGCAAGTATTTAGAGAAATGTTGATTAATGTTTAATGAAATGCTAATAGATTAAAAGGTTAGAAAATGGCTTTAAACAAAGGCAAATATTAATGAGTACTTTGAAATGCTAGATAGTCCTAACTTAGCAAGATTTTCTAATTAATGACTATAAAGTAGTATTTCTAATATTTCTAATTAGTGAATATTTCTATATATTAGCTCTATAGAAACTCAGACATGAAAGAATCTATCGATCCAAATGTGGTTGCTGAGAAGTATGTAAATATTTTTAAGGAGCCAAACTGCATTTTATATCTTTCCAGAGGGGCTTTGGTGTCCCAATTAGCATTGCCCAAAACACATGACACTTGACTTTTACTGAGAGTCTCATGTAAAAAGATGCTTCTTTTAAGGAGATTAAAGATCTAACGTTAAAAATAAATCAACAGATATAAAAAGCTCCATAACTTTTCAAAGACAAATCCTATCTTTTAAACTTTTTAAGCTTTTAAACTTTAAAAATCTGGTAAATGCAATATTAAACATTAAAAACATAATACAAAAGGAAATTAGAATACAATCTCACATATAAATACAAACATTCTAAGTCAAGTACAATACAGATTATTTACCCATAACCAAAAGCAAACAATAGATTAACCACAAAATGTTGATACAATTTGCATTAAATCAGAGGAAACGACTGAAAGCCTGAAAGATTGAGACTCAAGTTATTTTTCCTTTTGTATATTTAATTCAAAAATGTAAACTTGTATGGGACAATGGTGTTAACTATCAGATGGTGAATGAGTAAATAGAATATCAGATTCTCCATCTGAAACAAATGGACATAGACTTGTAGGTTACATCATAGCTGACATCATAGCTACCAATATATAATACCGCTGACATCATTACCAATATACAATACAGTCAAAGCTATTTTAAGAAAAGTAAAGAAATAATCCATATTTTTTAAATATATTTTTTGAAGTACAGTCAGTTACAATGTGTCAATTTCTGGTGTACAGCATAACGTCTCGGTTATGCATATATGTGTATATATTTGTTTTCATATTTTTTTCATTAAAGGTTATTACAAGATATTGAATATAGTTCCTTGTGCTATACTAAAGAAATTCATTTTTTAACCTATTTTTATATATAGTGTTTATCATTTGCAAATTTCAAACTCCCAAATTGATCCCTTCCCACCTCCTCTCCTCTGGTAACCATAAGATTGTTTACTATGTCTGCGAGTCTGTTCCTGTGTTGTAGGTGATTTCATTAGTGTCCTCTTTTTTCCTTTCTTTCCTTTTTTTTTTAGATTCCAAGTATGAGTGATGTCATATGTTATTTTTCTTTCTCTTTCTGGCTTACTTCACTTAGGATGACAGTCTCCAGGTCCATCCATGTCACGGCAAACGGCATTATTTTCTGAGGAGACTGCAGAGCTCTTCTTTTCCGAGGCCTCAGGCTGTGTGTGAGTCCACTGTTGAGTCAGTGATGTGACCCCCGGGGTCACTGAGTGCTTGACTAGTGTGAGCTCTTGAACTTGGGTTCCTAATCTAACCATACCTTACGTTTGTGTGTGTATTTGTGTGTCTATGCATGTTGGTGTGTATGTATCTCTTTCCTAAAATGCCGCTGACACCTGAAACATCACAGGTGTTTACTACATATATTTCCATTTTAGAATTGAAACTTCTGAGATCAAAAGACGTACAAAGTTATACTGTTTAGCGGCAAAGCTGTGTTTCCACGTTGAGATAAGCTGGATAAAGTGAGACTGTACTGTATGTTTTCTTACTGTAGAAAAGGAGAGAGTGAGTTTGGGTCCTTGTTAATTAAGGTCACTGAATTTTGAGCCTGAAATTTACAGGAAAAAATATTTTTCACATTGCACAATATTATGCCCACCAGAAACCTTTGTCACAGCAAAAATTTTCATCCCTCTCTTTTGTATTATGCATGGGGTGGGCTTCACTGCATAAAAGTTGTATTGAATCCCATTTAATACTGGAGTTTTGCATGACACTGTAGTAGGATTATGTGCAAAATAATATATATTTACTGTGTATTATATTTACTGAAGAAGGGGATAAGTGTGACTACATTTATTGAACATCTATTGTGTACCTAACACTGTTCTACTTTTCATTTATTCTCTGATTCAACGTGCAAATGCCACTTACATGTTGTTTTGTGCCGGTCCCAGCTTTTCACCAACCAATGTCATGAGACCAGCCCTTGTGGTTCTTATGACTGCAAGATACCCTTCAGCATCAAGCATCAGGAAACTCTGAAAAAATAGAAATTTACTACTTATAAGTCCTAGATACTATACAGCACACCTGGGGCCACACAGCAAGGTTGTAGGAAGAGAGCAGGAGAGAGAGTAAGAGAGCAGGCCTGGGATTCTGCTTTTATCTGAGTCAAGGGCGGGCTCACTCTTTACTGGTGAATTTAAAACATAAGAGCAGGAATTTAAAATGAAGGAAAAGAAAATACAAGTAGCCCAAACGGTCACTTATTGAAGTCAACCAAGATCTCCAAAACAAAGAAGTTTCAGTGGAGGGGGGAGGTATTTTCAATAGAATCTTGCAGTGAAAGTAATAGTTTTGTAGAGATTTGGACATCAAGGACTGTAGGTCATAATTTGTTTCAATTGTACTTATTTCTAAAGCCAGACATAAGATTCAATTTTCATAATTGTTGGAATGAATCACCTCTTCAGTAACATTTTTTTTTCCTCTACAACATCTTTAGTATATTTTAAAATGTATTTTCTGGTAATGCAAATCATGTTGGTGTTGCAAAAATTCAGTATCCTAAGGAACTTATGAAAAATAAAGTTAAATATTCCCTCCATCCTGATACACTCTTAGTACTTTCCCTGTTTTTCCCCTTTAAGTATATGTTCATTGTTTTGTTTGTGCAGAGTGAAATCACGTTAATTAATTTTTTAAACTTTTTTTATTGATTTATAATCATTTTACAATGTTGTATCAAATTCCAGTGTAGAGCACAATTTTTCAGTTATACATGAACATATATATATTCATTGTCACATTTTTTTCTCCATGAGCTACCATTAGATCTTGTATATATTTCCCAAAATCATGTTAATTTAAAATATAAGGAGACAGATTTCTCAAAAGACTAGGAATAGACTTACCATATGACCCAGGAATCCCGCTCCTGGGAATATATATAGAAGGAACCCTACTTCAAAAAGACACCTGCACCCCAATGTTCATAGCAGCACTATTTACAATGGCCAAGATATGGAAACAGCCTAAATGTCCATCGACAGATGACTGGATAAAGAAGAAGCGGTATATTTATACAATGGAATACTATTCAGCCATAAAAATGACAACAGAATGCCATTTGCAGCAACATGGATGTCCCTGAAGAATGTCATTCTAAGTGAAGTAAGCCAGAAAGAGAAAGAAAAACACCATATGAAATTGCTTATATGTGGAATCTAAAAACAAAACAAAACAAAACAAAACATAAATACAAAACAGAAACAAACTCATAGACATAGAATACAAACTTGCAGTTGCCAAAGGGGAGGGAGGTGGGAAGGGACAGACCGCGAGTTCGAAATTTGTAGATACTGACAGGCATATGCATAATAGATAAACAAGATTATACTGTATAGTACAGGGAAATATATACAAGATCTTGTGGTAGCTCACAGTGAAAAAGAATGTGACAATGAATATATGTATGTTCATGTATAACTCAAAAATTGTGCTCGATGCTGGAAATTGACACAACATTGTAAACTGACTATAAGTCAACTCAAAAAATATGTTAAAAAATAAAATACAAGGAGACAAAGGATCAGGAATCATTCTGGGTTTGCAAAAGGAATCCATGAATTTCATTATGTAACTGTGTATGTGACTAGAAAAGGGAAGCGAGAATCAATTTCTTGTCTGAAAAACCTTCCAGATATTTATACATTTTAAAGGGCAGAAATACCATTAATTTAATTAACAGAGCACCGAATTATCAAATAAGACAAAAATGTTTCAGAGCCTTTTGAATAAAAATTTCAAAAAGAGATTTATTGTTGGTTCTACAAAACTTTACAACAGTCTCAGGTTTTTCAGTATCCTCCAAATAAAATTTACAGAAATAGTATATAATGAAAGAACAGAGAATAAGTAATAATTATATTTACACACATCTTATTGTACAACATAAGGGTATTTGGCCTCTTGTTAATGTTCTCAATTTGACATTGATCAGATTCCTTGAGCATTTATGATTCATAAATGTTTTTCTCTCCTGCTAATGAAGTTAGGGGAACATCTCCTCAACTTTCCTAAAAACTCATTTGCTGATTTTAAAAAATTTTTAATAAGAAGAAATAAATGTATTTTCAAACCTAGCTACTGAATTTTTTTTTGAGGAGGGGGAGTGTTAGCATTATAAATAGCAGGCAAGAGAAACATGAATTTTAGTATAGTAACAGGAATAGCACCATTAAGATTCTTTTATAATAATCAATTTGGGCACATGTAATGTTCTTCACATCAGTAAACCAGGTAACTTAACGTTAATACACGGCCATGCTTCATCAGACCGACCAGTCCTGAACTTAAGTGTGCCTCCCCAAAATTCATATATTGAAATCCTAACCCCCAGTTCCTTAGAATGCGACTGTGTTTGGAGACAGGAACTTAAAGAGGTAATTAAGTTAAAATGAGGCCACTTAGGTGGACCCTAATCCAGTCTTACTAATGTCCCTATAACAAGACTAGGACTTACAGAGACCCCAGAGATGCACACACACAGAGAAAAGGCCATGTGCAGACACAGTGAGAAGGCAGCCATCAGCAAGTCAAAGAGAGGCCTCAAGAAACCACACCTGATATCTTTACTTTCCAGTCTCCAGAACTATGAGAAAATAAACTTAAACTATTCAGTCCATGGATTGTTCTAAAATACACAGAATATAAAATTTACCATCTGAACCATTTTTAAGTATATCCTTCAGTAGTATTCAATATACAGATGCAGTATGTAGTCATCACCACCATTCAACCCCATAACTCTTCATTCTGTAACATTAAAATGCTATACCTATTAAACAATAACTCCTATTCTTGCCTCCTCCCAGCCACTGGCAACCACTTGACAAGTTCCATAATTTCTGACTACTCTACGTATCTCACATAAGTGGAATATTTGCCTTTTGCGACAGTTTATTCCATTTACCAAAATGTCTTCAAGGTTCATTTATGTGCAGCATATTGCTGAATTTCCTTCTTTTTAAAGGCTGAATAGCATTCTATTGTATGAATTTACAACATTTGCTATGAATATGAGTGTAGAACTAGCTCTTAGAGATCTTGACCTCAATTATTTTAGGTATATACCCGGAAGTGGAATTGCTGGATCATATGTAATTCTGTATTTAGTCTTTTGAGGTATCTACATACTGTTTTCTACAATGGTCGTACCATTTTACATTCCCACCAATAGTGCAGAAGGGTTCCAATTTCTCTACATCCTTTCCTATACTTTTTTTTTTTTAATAGTAGCCATCTTAATAGATGTGAGGTGGTATTTCATTGTAGTTTGGATTTGCATTTCCTTAATGATTGGTGATGTTAAGTATGTTTTCATATGCTTATTCCTCATTCATACTATCTTCTTTGGAAAAATGTCTAATCAAGTCCATTGCCCATTTCTATAAAATCAATCATAATGTCCTCCCACTTTCACTTTTGATTTTAGTAATTTGACTCTCCTCCCTTTTTTCTTACTTCATCTAGCTAAAGGTTTGCCAATTCTGTTGACCTTTTTGAAGACCCAGCTTTTGGTTTCATGATTTTCTCTGTTGCTACTCTATTCTCTCATTTCATTTATCACTGCTCCAAACTTTACTGTTTCCTTCCTTCTGCTACTTTGTGTTGTTTATTATTTTTCTAGTTCCTTAAACTATAAAATTAGGCTGTTAAAGTTTGAAACTTTTCTTTTTTTAATATAAACATTTATAGCTATAAATTTCCCCTTTAGCACCACTTATATGCCTTAAATTTATAGTTTTACTGGTCAATTATACTTCAGTAAAGCTGGTGGGAAAAAAAGAATGGGACCTGTTGGGCCTGTAATACTTCTTTACTAAAAAATAAAGATCCTTCACAACCTCTACTGGGGTTGCTGCTTTGTATATGAATAGCTATCTCTGTGTCAGACTCAATGTGTACTCCTTTGCTGTGTTTAATCACAGATGTCAGTGGCACACAGGCAAGCCCCCGGTTTTCGGGATGTCAGACCCTATGGGGAAGGAGTTCGTGTCCTGCCACTGCAGAACAAAGTGGGCTGTGTGCAGCTAAGTCATGCTTGTCAGATGTGGAGGTGATCTCCTGGCCATGGGTCGCTAACACACTGCAAGGCATACATCTTGTGCATTCTGTCTCCTCTCTTGCTATAAGTAATCACTGTGCTACTTAATCCTGGTATGTATTTTTTTCTGCTCTCAATGACTTCAAATCATTCACTAGTCTTTTCCTTAAGTGGCACTTATCTGCCTTATAACCTTGGCCACAGAGCCTGGCCACCCAGTGAGTGGTAAAACAAAGAGGAATGCCATAAAAGACTTTCTAATATAAAGTACAATACAATTCTCTGAAGGTGAATAGTACTTGAGTCATAATCGAAAAACTTCAAACACTTTAGATTCCAAGGAGTTCTTGCCAGTGTAAATTATGTGATGCCTTAAAAGAACTAAACCATGTAAAAACTTCTCATACTCTCTTCATTTAAATTTTTTAAGTGTTACATTCCATTGTCTACTATACATATATCCCATATAATCTCTCTCCAGTATGAATTCTGTGATGTACCTTAAGCATTGAACTAAGTCTAAAGGACTTCCCACATTTGCAGCATTCAAAGGGTTTTTCACCAGTATGAATACTCTGATGTACTTTAAGGCTTGAACTCAGCCTAAAGGACTTCCCGCATTTGTTACATTCAAATGGTTTCTTACCACTGTGAATACTCTGATGGCGAGTAAGTCGTCCATATACACTAAAGGATTTCCCACATTCCTTACATTCATAGGGTTTCTCACCAGTATGAAATCTATGGTGGATAGTAAGTTGATGGCTACTCCTAAAAGCCTTCCCACACTCTTTACATTCATAGGGTTTCTCACCAGTATGAATCCTCTCATGCCTAACAAGATGTGAAGCATGACTAAAGGCCTTCCCACAATCTTTACACTCATAGGGTTTTTCACCAGTATGAATCCTGTCATGTTGTATAAGGTTTGAGGCTTGGCTGAAGGCCTTCCCACACTCCTTACATTCATAGGGTTTCTCACCAGTATGAATTCTCTGATGTATTCTAAGTGTTCCAACATCACTAAAAGCCTTCCCACATTCCTTACATCCATAGGATTTCTCACCAGTATGAACTCTTCCATGTTGAGCAAGATTTGAGGTACGACTAAAGGCCTTCCCACACTCTTCACATTCATAGGGTTTCTCACCAGTATGAATTCTCTTATGTACTTTAAGGTCTGTAAGACGACTAAAGGCCTTGCCACATTCCCTGCAGTCATACGGTCTCTCACCAGTATGAATTACTTGATGTACTCTAAGATCTGTATGACGACTAAAGGCCTTCCCACATTCCTTACATTCATACGGTTTCTCTCCATTATCAATTCTGTGATGCAGAGTAAGAGATGAACGTTTCGTATAAATGTACATTTTTCCATAGCTGATTATTTCATATCTTGATTTCAAATCTAAAACAAATAAGAAAAAAGTTTCCTTCACTACAAAACATTTTATAACAGAATTAAGAGAAAATTTAAAATCTCACCCATTAGAGACAGTTTAAAGAACTTTAAAATACAGTTATAAAACTTGAAAATGTAAAAGGAGGGTTCAGAAAAAGTAAGTTTATGCAGCAGAGTGCTGGTAAATGTTTAACAACCAGTTCTACAAAGACACACACAGAACATATCCAGCCCTGATTTGTGTATGCCAATATCTATCCAGGCAATTTCAAGTTATCGATGTAACATAATTTAGCCTAGACTTAGGATGAAATGTAAAATCTTGTCTCTAGGGAGCCAGTACCAGCCAGCTCTAACATACCACTTCCATCTAAAATATAAATATATACATATATAAAATTTTAAAAGGCAATTATTTACTTGATCATTCTTCAATTACAATTCCCCTAAAAATGCACACTTCCACCACTGCAACTCATTCCCTCCTATGCAAAGCCATGTGCGCTTTTCTCTGTTCTTCATAACAATTAAGATATTGAGGGTCTTTACTTAGTTATTCCTCCCGACACTTTATTATTTATGATCCTTACCTATGTTCAATCTGTTTTATTCCTTCATATCTCTTCTCAGCTTTCCCTTTTCCTCTCCAGCTTTTCTTTTTAACCGAGGCCAACCATTCTAATCATGCCCAGAAAAGTATGTCATTCAATTCTCTGACATACACCAGGTACACCCACCAGTTGTATGATAGTTTGAACATTTAGGGACTTTAGGCAAAAAAAGGGGACTTGAATTATATAAGAATCCAAAGGTAGAGTGCCAAGAATTATATGAAAAAGAACTGGCACTTGTGAGCTGAAGGAGAAAAGTCGGTACAAAGTATCTTGAGCAAAATTGAAAGTGTTTAGTGAGGGGGCTATGACTTGAGGGCAAAAAATATCTTCTTATAACTAGAATATGGTATGTGTACAAAATGTTTAAATAATATCAACAACACTCTCGAAAATTGAGTAACAATAGAAAGTAAGACTAAATATTAGAAAACAAAGAGGCCTCTCATGTGGAAATGGAAATGCCCTCTCCAAAAATGCTGGATCACTATGGGAAGAAAAAAACCGAAATGAAAAAATTCTAGTAAATGACTACACTGAAAATAAGCACCTATCAGAATCTTGGGCATTCAATTTCACCACTCAGAGAACTCAAAACTTAAAATAATCATCTCTATTTAAAAAAAGTGAGTTGAGAAGCAAAGCCTAGTATATGGAAAATAAACAACAAAGTAGAGGAAAGCAGGAAAAAGATAAAAGCAGAACCTAATGAGTTAGAAAACAGTAGCATTAAAAAAGAGCTGGTGCTTTAAAAAAATCATTATAGGAAATACTAGATAAACCAATTGAAAAGATAGTTAAAAATAAAAATACAAAAAGAGGAAAACAAGAACCACAGAGTAATTTAAATTATAAGAGTACTATATGAATCTTTTGAAAATATGGATAACTTTCTAAGAAAATTTATCAAAGCTGACCACAGAAAAGAAAGTGTAAACCAGCCAGATGCTACAGAAGAAACAGAAAAAAAGCTGCCAAGAAAAAAAACTTGTTATAAGCATATTTCAATACCTACATTATAACTGCTCAATATTTAGATCTAAATATGGTTATAGCATAGTTGGACAAAGGGAAAATCTAAGAAGTGAACAGGCATAAGCCTAGAAATCATATGTCAAAAAGGAAGAATTCAAAGACTTAGAGAGCTATGACTGGCCAAAACTACAAAAATAGTAGCAAAAAATGACTGTGACAGATTTAAATCATGCAATAAAAAGCAATGAATCAGCAGTGATACAAGAGAAAAAATTATTTCTCATCATTAAATAACTTCCTAATTGAAGATGTTCTAGTTCCAGTATGGTGACACAAAGTTCCTACGGCCCATCCTCCTCTCTGACTGATTTCAACCACAAACACTTGACAAAGTAGAAAAATTAACTACATACGGACTGTAAATAAAAACAGGAGGGTTTTGGAAAGGAGTCAGACTTTACAAACCAACCCAGACTCAGCTGAATTTCTTGCTAAACTCACTCTCCTGCCCTTGTTTCAAGGGCAGGTCCCAATAATTGTGACGCAAGCATGGGCTACAAAAATTCCAAAAAGAACTACAAAATATTTCTGGCTATAAGAACAATGAGAGGGAGCACTGCCAAACTGCAAAGTGAGGGGGGAATGCTGGTACAAAAACAACTAGAGATTTCCTAATTTGGGATTTAGGTATGAATCACTACAACATTCAGTCTTACCAACAACGATACATGCATGAGAAGGATCTAAATCAGTGTGGCAACAGTATATCTAGTAAACAATGGGAAAACCTTCCTACAAAGAAAATTCCAAGCACAGCAGTTTCACTGGTGAATTGTTTCAAATATTTAATGAAGAAGTAGTGCCAATTCTAAACAAACTCTTTCAGAAAATTGAGGAGTGAATTACTCTATGCTAGTAGTTACTCTGATACCAAACAGCAGAAAAAGAGTACAAGAAGTGAAAATTACACACTAGAAAACCTTGTAATCATATATGTAAAATACTAAACACTATTTAACAAACAGAATCCATCAATATGTAAAAAAGATAATATATCATGTTTGTCTTCATTTTTGGGCTACTATAATAAAAAATATAGACTGGGTAGCTTATAAACAACAGAAATTTATTTCACAGTTCCAGAGGGTGGCAGTCCAACATCAAGGCACTTGTATGGTCGTATTTAGGTGAAGGCCTTCTTCCTGGTTCACAGCCAGTGACTTCTCAATGTCTCCTCAAATGGTGTAAGAGGGTAGGAATCTCTGTGGGGTCTCTTTATAAGAACACTTAATTCCACTAATGAGGGCTCACCTTCATGATCTAAGCAACTTCCAAAGGCTCTTCCTCATAATACCATCTTTTAGGGGTTACGATTTCAACATACGAACGCTAGGAGACAGAAACACTCAGACCACAGCAATGATCAATCCCAGGAATACAAGACTGGTTTAATATTTTAAAATTCCATCAATATAATTCACTATACTAACAAAATAAAAAGGAAAAAACCCACATGGGTCATATTTAAAAGAAAAAAAAAGCATTTACTAAAAGCCTAAAAACCATATTCATCCCTCATAAAAACTCACAGCAAACTAGGAAAAAGAACTTAACCTAATAAAGATCATCTGTAAAAAACCCACAGCTAACACCATATCCAATGGTGAGAGAATTATGCTCACCACGTATGATCAGGAACAACAAAAGGTTATGCCTTCACCACTGCTACTCAACACTGGACTAGAGATTCCAGGCAGTGCAGTAAAGCAAGAAAATGAATAAAGGCATGTGGGAGAAAAGATTAAGAAACAAAAATGTCTTTAATCACAGATTATTTAATCATGTGTGTAAAGTCACATGTAACCTACAAACCAGCTACTGGAAAATAATTGAGTTTAGCAAGGCTGATGCATATACAACCAATATGTAAATATCAGAGAAAACTCAGGAATTCAAATTTTAAAAATCAACTTAAAGTAGTATCAAAAATAGGACATATTGAGGGATACATCCCACAAAAGATGTACACTGTAAACTACAAAACACTGCTGAGAAAAGTTAAAGATATAAATAAATGGAGAGAGAGATCACATTCATGAAAATGTAAAACTTGATACTGTTAAGATGTCAATAATTATTGCTGAATTGATTTATAGATTCAGTGTAATTCCAATAAAAATTCCAGCAGACTTTTTTTGTTGTCTATGATGAAACTGACAAGCTAATCCTAAAATTTATAGGGAAATGCAAAGGACCTAGAATAGTCAAAACAACTTTGAAAAGATTATAGCAGGGGGACTAACACTACTTAATTATAAGATTTATGAAGATATAGTAATCAGCAAGATCTCAAGACACACCAGTAAATGGAACAGGTTATCCGAAATCGATCCATACATATATGGAAAACTTACTTTCATCATTTCAAAGGCAATAGAAGGAAGAAAGGATAGTCTTTTTAAGAAATGATACAATTGGGGTATCTATATGCAAAAAACTCCCCTATATTTGATCAACAAAAATGAACGAAAAAAATGGATCACCAACCTAAATGTAAAACATAAAACTAAAACTTCTAGAAGAAAATAGGAAAGATGTGTGACCTTGGGCCAGGCAAAGAATTCTTAGATATAACACCTAAAACTGTGATTCATAAAGAATAGATTGATAAACTCAATTTTGTCAAAGTTAAAAACTTCTTTTCTCCCAAAGACACTGCTACACGAATGAAAGGAAAAATCACAGTAAACAAGAGAACAGTCAAAAAGGATATCTTTTAATATAGAATATAAAAAATAACTTACAAGTTCAATAAGAAAACAAACAACCTAATAGAACAGACAAAACATTTTTAAAGATTCTGCACCAAAAAAGACAGCAAGTAAAAGATACTCAACATCATTAGTCACTGTGGAGAAACAAGTTAAAACCACAACAAAATGTCACTATATACTTATTTGAAAGGCTAAGATTAAGAAGACTGACCATACAAATTGTTCCTAAGATATGGAGGATCCAGATCTTTCTTAAAGCTGGTGAAAATGTGAAACAGTGTAACAACACTATAAAACAGTTTCTTACAAACTTAAATTTATAACCTCATTTATCTAAATCTAAATTTAAAATCTTACAAATTTAAACATACACCTACAATGCAATTCAGGCATTCAACTCCTAGGTATTTGGCCAAAAGAAATGGAAGAATTATATTCATTCAGAAACTTATAAACAAATGTCCACAACATCCTTATTTGTTATCACTAAAAGCCAAAAATGTCCATCAACAGATGAATGAATAAATTGTGGTATAACCAAATACTGGTATAGTATTGAGTAATAAAAAGTAAAATACACATAACAACATGGATGAACTTCAGTATAATTATGCTGAGTGAAGGAAGCAAGATGAAAAACTTCACACTATCATTCTATTTATATAAAACTGTACATGTAATCAACTCTATAGTGACAGAAAGTACAAATTAGATCAGTGCTTACCTAAGGAGGTCGGAGGGAGATTGAGGGGGAAGGACTATGAAGGGACACAAGGAATGTAAAGTTTTGAGAAATAATCATTTTAATAGATTCAGATAAAGCATTTGACAAAATTGAACACTCACTCATAGCAAAAAAAAAAAAAAAAAAAAATCAGTCAACTAGGAACAAAAGAAAACTACCTCAATTCAATAAGGGTAACAAATGAAAAAACCTCCCACAAGACTTTCATTTTCCATGCCAATGTGAAAAACACAAGAGACCAGAAACAGACACACATACATACAATGATTTCACGTTTGACAAAGGTGCTAACACAATCCAAATGGGGAAAGGAAATTCTTTTTTTTTTAATGGTGCTGGAATAACTGGATATCCAAAGGGAGAACATGAGTCCGGAACCCAACTCACACCATAATAAAAAATTAACTCACAATGGATATAGATCTAAACATAAAAGCAAAAATTATAAAAAGGTCAAGAAAAAAATAGGCAAAAAACTTTGCTACCTTGGGGCAGGCAAAGATTTCTTGGATAGTATACCCCAAAAAAATCATTAAAGAGGAATTTGATAAATTAGAATACAAAAAATTTAAAAACTCCTTGTAAGATATTGTTAATAAAATTAATAGGTAAGTCGCATTGTGGGGAAAAATGTTTAATGTTCCATAAGGACTTGTATCCAAAATAAAGAACAGTTACCCCTGAAACGTAAGAAAATACAATGTAAAATAATTACTGATAAAACTTATGGCTAAAATTTGTTACACATTTTCTATATGTCTTAGGTATTTCTTCTCCTTCTAATTCTTAATTATTACCTTCTTTTGTGTTAAATAGATATGTTCTAGGATGCCACTGGATTTCCTTTATTTTTTCTTTTGCTATATATTTTTTAGTTATTTTCTTAATGGTTTTGCTGGGAATTACAATTAAAATCTTAGTCTGTAACAATCTAAATCTGATCACTACCATTTCAATTATAATAGTATAAAAAAACTATAGCTCCCTCCATTCATTCCCCAAGCCATGATAATATGAATGCTTTAAAAAAAATAAACAGAAGCAGCAGCTCTAAAATTACAAATTTAGAAAAGGTATCCAGATTTTGATTCCTTTCTCAAAACTGACGAAAACTAATCTCACATATAAATGATTCCCCCCACCTCATATGCCCAAAGTCAAGTTCTATACAAGAAATTTTATGAATAAAGGTAATGACAGTTATAGAGACAATATACATACCTCTAAAACAAATGCCCTGAAAACAGGGGGAAAAAAACTACACCATATTATTCAAAAACATGCTAAAAGACATGAAAAGACTTTTAGATACGAAAAATCATAAATGAGAATTAGAAAAACTCAGAATTAGGTAATACAGCTCACAAGCATATTTCAAATAAATGAAAAATGATGAAAGAATACCAACCTAGAAAGAATATGAGAATAAATCCAACAGATCAATGTTAACACAAATAAGAATAAAGAAATATTTGGAAAGGATATGAAAATGAATTACAGTAACCTATAGTTGTTTTATCTAGGTATCTGTGTAAGTCATGATTAATGAAAAGGTGAAAATCTTATTTAAAAAAACAAAGAGAAAAAACCTAAATCAGATTAGGGATCCTAATTACTCTGAGAAAACAATTCTGATTCTTCATAATGATCCAGAAAATCTCACAGGATCTGTTCCTTCCTAACATAGTAGTTTCACGCCTGTTAGTCACCATCCACTAACTGGTCTCCATGCTACTCCTCAAACACACAAACCTCACACCCCCTTGAGGGCCTTTGCATGTGTGGTTCACTCTCCCTGGCATGCTCCTTCTCACAGTCAAAAAGCCCACGTCCTTACTGTGTCTGCACAAATGTTAGCTCCTCAGAAGAGGGTTCCTGATCATGTGACCCTACCTAAATCTGCTATGTTCCGGGTTAGTGTCCTTCACAATATATTTCACTACCTTATATTATTTATCTATTTGTTTTCATGTTTATCTCTTCCTTAACATGGTATAATCTCCATTACTGCAGAAACATTATCTGCCCTATTCAATAATGCTGGATTGATTGTGCCAAGTACAGTGCCAACTAAGACTATTCAAATATTTGCCAGATACTTTTAGGAATGAATGTATTTTTAGACAATAGAGTCACATTGAAAAAGAGGATCTGGAAAGAATCTGGGTGGAAAATACAGGTAAATGGCTACACTGTGGAAGGAGAGTGTCAAGCATGAAAATGGGAGGGAAATATGAGAAAAACAATATGGTGAATGGTTAATGAGGCTATGAAGTTGAGATATTTCCTCTCCACATTGCAAGCCTTTCCTTCACTGAGAAGGAGGCTTTCCAACAAGTGTTTCAAGGATGTGTTTACCAAGTGTATTTACCACCTGGGCTATCATATTACACAAATGACTTTGGCCTGACTTGCTCTTACTTACCTGTACACCAATTTCTCTTTTCTTCCATCACAACCATCCAGGGATCTTTTCCTTGTTCCAGTAAGGTAATTATATCTGGCTTAGAAATGGAATGGCCTGCTTAAAGAAAAAAGAATGGCCACAGGATGGAGAAATAAATTGTGACTAGTCAAGATTAAAATTATATCTATGACAATAAAAGGTCATAATGATATTGACTATTTTAGAGAAGAATGAGAGAATTAAAGAACAAGAGATTAGTTAGGTAAGGTAAAGCTTTTGTTTTGTTGTTTGTTTAAAATTTAAACTCATATGTCCTCTAACTCTAGAGAGCAAGCATAATGTGGTTAAAAATACACTCTGGGGGTATGGTGAGTATAGCGCATGCCTAGCACGCACGAAGTCCTGGGTTCAATTCCCAGTACCTCCATTAAACAAAACAAAACAAACACATACACACACACTCTGAAGCCTGCGATCAATTCCTGCCTTTCTACCTTCCAGTTGGGTACGACCTCGGACAATTCACTTCAACCCACTATACTTCAGTATTTTCATTTATAAAATGGGGATAATAATAGCACTGTTGGGGGAATTAAATCAGCTAATACTCCCAGTTATTTTAATCAGTTAAATCACATAATGTGCTGAGAAAAATGACTCCTACACAGTCATCAAAATGTTAGCTATTAACATTATTTTAATGTTCTTATGTCACTAGAGGACACAAGAAAATATAGCTATGATATTCCATTTTGAACATAATTTTCATAGATTACAACTTTCAACCACAGATCAGATGAAATGTGTTTTAGGAAATGAACTGCTCCTGATACAATTTTAAATAAATTCCAATTACCCAATCTATCACCATATAAATTGTAGGCTTTTTTGATAGTGAGAGCAATTCAGGATCCTCTGTCAAGCTGATATCCCTGAAACTGGTTCAGATCATAAAATGGAATATTACAGCAATTTAGAACACAAATGAATAAAAAAAAAAAAACTTGGATCCTTTGACAACGGTATACAATATATGCCACAAATTTCTAATTTAGCTGCTTGGTCATTATGGAAGAGAGGCAAAAACAAGCAAAGAACACATGGAGATATGAAAATTATTGAAGGATAGGGAAGATGAAGTTGTTTATTGGAGCTACCATTTCTAACCTGACAAAGTTCAAACCACTTTTAGAAGGAAAACAAATTATTTGAGGCTGATGAACATACCCAGTGAGACCAAATTATCATAGTTCTCCATCATTACATCTCGGTACAAAGTCTTCTGAACAGGGTCAAGACATTCCCACTCCTGCTGAGAGAAGCCTATGGCCACGTCACTGAATGTCAATGATCCCTGAAACAGTAAAAAATATATGTATCACTGGGGAAATTAAAGAAAATACTTTGAAAGTAGGAGCAGAAGAGATGATGGATTTCTCTGCAGGAAAAGAGAAAATGAAAGCATGCAGGCTGGCAATCTATGATGCAGAAGGAGGCTGAAGGAGAATGTTTACATATTTTTGAAGAAGCCTGCCAACACAGATCAAATGTCTTCCATGCTTTGGGATACTTCTAAATATCTGAACCATTTGGAAATGGACAAAATAATAATGTTTCCCTCCTAAATTAAAAAGTGTATACAAGAATAATGTCCAAATGGTATCTGCTTCATATATTCTCAATAAATAAATATTTGTCCAAATTTTAGAAAACTGAGTTGCATAAAATTAAGCCTTTCTTCAAGCATCAAGTACTTTATTATGTCAGATCATATCATAAGCATTTTTGCTTGGTTCAATAAATCTGTGTATCATTTTGGCACATGATTTTGTATTTTATAAATAAATCAGATTTAGTAATTTATACAATTAGGTAGCACAACATCTGGAAGGTCTTCCACAATTCTAAGGTCCTATTTTCACCAACTGTATATAATGATATGCATTTTCATAGCCAGGTACCATTTCTCACTGAACACTTTCCTTATTTTGAGTGTGGTGGGTAATTTCATTGATTACCAATGATCTCCATTTCCTGGTATTTATGTCCTCATGTCATCCTCTCCCTTTGAGAGTGAATTATTTCTAACAAATAGAATATAAAAAAGTGATGGAGTGTCACTTCCAACATAAGGTTATAAAAAACAATGGGCCACATTGCTTATTCTCTCTTGCTGTCTCACTTGCTCCCCCTGATGAATCCAGCTACCATGTTGTGAGCTGCCCTGGGAAAGGTCCATATAGCAAAAAACCAAGAGCAGTCGCCAGCCAACAGCTACTGAGGAAGTGAGGCCCTCAGTCCAACAGCCATGAAGATCTGGGTCCTGTCAACAACTACTTCAGCGAGCTTGGATGGAGATGCACTCAAAGTTGAGCTTTATGATGACTGCAACCCTGACCAACACACTGATAACCCTGACCAACAAACTGATTACCCTACAAGAGACTCAGAGCAGGAGAGCCAAGCTAAACCACATCCAGTTAGCAGACTCACTGAAACTATGAGATAACTGTTTGCTGCTTTAAGATACTATGTTTCAGAGTAATTAATTATGCGGTAAAACATTGATTTAAATGATACTGAAGAAGGCTGGTTAATTATACAGATGTTACACAAACTTAGTGTGTCTCATTCACCAACAAAATAGCTTTAATATTTATGTCTCATGGCTTTCCTACCAAATACATTATCTTCATGTTAAAAGCCCCAATCATATTCTAATCCATACAAAGCATGACATTTCACATCATATTAAGATCATTCAGTGATAAATTCCACCTCATCTACCTAGAAATCTCAGATCTGTGGAAAACTTCAAAGCCTTATCATGGATAGCTAAATAGAACCATAGTCTCCGTCTCCAAACTACAGATCTGACCTGCACAGCATAAACCCTAACTTCAAAGCACTTATTGTCCTTAATTAAAGAATGGGCACTTAAAATATGCTGAATAATTTGGTCAATAATTACATGAATACTACTTAGTTTAGAATAGGCCACATATTTCTCTGAAATAATAACTAGGAAACAGGTCATTTGAGGAAACTTTCTCTTAGGAAACTTGAAGAAAATTACTGAAAATACTTACATGACCTAAAAAAACACACACATGTTTCAACAAGGAGAGAAACATCAACTTACATGGGCCATGGTTTTAGGCCTGCAAGAGCTGATCAAACTTCCGGGTTCCTCTACCAGAAAAGCAGAGTCCAGAAAACCCAGACCTGGGAGAAGAGAAAGACCCTGAGACCAGATGTGCTTTAGTGTTTCCCTACTGGAGTCAAGTTAATATTATCACTTATGCTCTTCCATTCCAGACTCTGAATCACCTCGCATCACACACAACTTGGATAAGTTAGGATTCCAGACAGATCCATTTCCTCACTCAATTCCCAGGGACCTCAGCTGCAGTCATTTCTGCATTGAAGCCAGATCCAAATATTCCAGTAGAAAATTTTCTGGCCAATGTACCATTGTGATGAGGCTGAGAAGAACCTGAGATTGGGCAGCTCTGTCCTGCTCTGAGCAGAACTTCCTCTTTCCATTCTCAACCTCAAGAGAGAAAAAAGACCACATCATCCAAACCAGAACCTCTTTTGTGGCCTTGAAAGTGGGTGAAGTTGATCAAAATATTAGAGATGGACAAGGAATGTTCAGCAGTCTGAGTCCAGCAAGCTTACTAGTTAAATACGAGATAGACCAACATTATACTAGAATACAAAGTAGTTATTAAATGCTGAATTGGGAAGAATATTTAAGGATGTGGAAGAATATTTAAGGATACAGAGAGAAGAATGGCAGACATTCATAAAACAGAAGACAGAGAAGTCTGGAAATTTATATGGCCATATATTAACAGCTCTATATTTTTGGTTGTTTTGTATTATTCTGGTTTTTGGGTGGTGTCTTTAGAAATGAGTCACTGTGCATTTAGTTGGTTTTAGTCCATACATGAAACAATCAAATAAGACTAGTGAAGACATAAAATATGCCTTTGTCATGATCAGAACATGGCATCAGCAATCCCTATCTTTTTGCTTAGATCTTGTTTTTTTTTTTTCAAGTTTCCTTTATAATCATTGTAACAACTGACATAGGAACTTGAAATATGTGTGTGTTTTTTTATAATTTGTGAAGGTGAAGACTTCCACAAAGTTCTCTGTTCTATAAATTCAGATCATTTTACTAAATGGCTTATATCTTGTTTCCTTTGGATTCCAATACCCGAACTTATTTTATCATTTCTTCTCAGTTATGTTGGAAGTTTGGCTATAAAAAAACTGGAGAACAGTCCGTTAATAATCTCTTTTGTGAAGTGATGACAGTGTCAATACAGCTTTATTTCAGGTCTTTTTGACAGAAGAATTTATTTTGTTTCTAAACTTGCCAGTTCTGTCATGACATCATCTAGATAGCTGAATTATCTCACCTATTAATTTAGCCATGCATCTAATATCATTAGAATGAAATCTCCAAGATATAAAAGTTATACTAAAAATCTACTTGCTGCCATACAGATCCCATGTGCTCAGTGTTTGTTTATATGCTTACTGTCACTATAGTCACACTGATGTCTGTTTTAGGCAGGTCACCTAAATCTCAGTAGTGGCCTTTATCACACACTATTTTATAATTATTCCTATTCAGATTTAAAGTTCATTCACAGATTATAAGTATTATGAAGGAAGTAACTGCATCTTTTTAGTGATTGCATTACTTCAAATATTACACTTTCCAGGTCTGGCATATTTTAAACAATTAACAGAAGTATTACTATTTTTTTTTTACTACAAAATACCACTATTAGAAAGATTTTAATGGAAATAACTATAGACATTCACAAGGTATCTGCATAAGGATGTCCATCATAGAATAATTTTTGATAGTCCAAAATTAAAAACATAAAAATCTCACAGCAGGCAAATAGGTTAAATGTATTACAGTCTGCTATATTGTGACATACTATGCCATTCTTAATAAGGATGATATTAAAATTTTTTATATCCATAAAATTGATGGAAAACAGTATTAAAAGAATTGCCCTGGGAAGAAGGCAAGTTAAAAAGGTATGCATAATTTAAGAGGTGGCATCCCATTGAAATTAAGAAAAAGGCACTGTTTTCAGACTTTTAGGAAGTGATATTGAGCTTTGAGCTGTGAGAGTTAATAATATTTCAGTGCAGATTTTCTCATCAGCAAAGCAGGTATAAGAGTATCACATATGACATATGACTATTTTGAAGACTAGGCAAGGTAATCCATATAAATACTAAGTTGTATATCATGTTGATTAATGTAAATTATCTGTCATTACTGAAGAAGAAAATCATTCTATGTTCCTTAATCTTTTATTATAAAAGGAAGTTAATTCTGGTGCTTCCTGTTTTTGTTATATTAAAACTTATGCTTCTTGGACATTCTCTTATAATTCTAATATTTAAAATTTTAGGTGCTACATTTGATAAAATAGATTTCTGCTTAATAAAATCATTAATTAAAAAGAGAGAGAGACTGGGAGATTATCAGACAGGAAAAGAGAAAATGACCCCTTCCTCAGGCCCCAGGAGCTATTGAGAGCAAGAAAAACTGTTCAGAATCATAAACTTGTTCAAAGAACAGTATGATAAAACTGAGACTACTAACTAAAGAATGAATCTCATTCTCTGCACAATATAGAGATTAATGTGACTATAAATATAGTCTTTATTTTCTAGTATAATAACTATGTTTGGAAATATAGTTTGCACTTGCAAGACACCTGGAAATCAGAGATTAGTCTTATTTTTTCTGAAAATAATCTTAAATCTCTAAATTATTAACTCTGAAAGAATGTCTTACTTAGTAATATGGTGCCCTGGTAATTAAGTTTTAAATAACATTTGGAATAACTAAAAGGTATAACTACTTATGATGCTTTTCAAACAAGATTCTCTGCCTGTCCCTCTTCTCCCTACATATACAGAGGTATAAAGAAACCTATCATTGGATTAGATTTCTTTTTTGAACTAAGAGCTGGACTCTTTGTCTCCTTTATTTGATCAATTTTATTCTGCTCCCACCAAAAAAAAAAAAAAAAAAAACCCACATGAAAATGGAAAAATATATACCAAATTCTTAAAGTTATTATCTCCAGGCAGGGAGATTATGGGTAATTTTTGTTTTTTTTTTTTCAATATATTCCTTAAGGAAATGAAATTTTTTTTTGCAGTAAGCCTGCATTAATTCCATCATCATAAATAAAATATAAAATATTTCAAAGTATTATAAACATTTATAGACATCACTTTGGGAAGAGGCTATGTTTTCCTCATTTAAAAAATTTAAAAGTTAAAAAAATTGTAAATACTCGGCCTACAATGAAAAAAATCAACGTGATTAAAATAAATACCACTTATCTGTTCTTGAATATCCTTTAGCTGTACTGCACTGATAGAGACATTACACTATAAATACTCTAATGGAAAGGGAAATTGCCTTTGTAAATTAATGTGAATATGCATGCCAAATAGGTTCAAAAGTTCTGGGTACGCAGAAAATAAAATGCTCAATAAAAGTGGCTAAATGCCTTCATTCTTCTCTGAAAAACCAAAACTATCATTTTGGATATAACCATTGCAAAAGTTTTTACAAAATTTTCTTTTTAAAATAAACTGCACATACAATTTCAAATTTTCTTGATTACTATTATTTACAATATGAAGATTGTTTAACATAGGATCATAGCCATTTTTCCTTGTAATGACTAGTTCTCATAAACAAATATTATTTTCTACATAATATTCTATCTCATGGATGTCATGTGATTTTCTTAACCATTCCAATTAGTATAATCATGAATTTTGTGCAAAACCATCCCAAGGTACAACAATCTCTGACTGCAGATCAATTACCCAGGTTTAATCTTTTCAGTTATGCACACCTTTGAAAAATATATTTTTACAAATATATGCAGTAATTCTATACAATTACAAGGGGTTTGTGGTCACCTGTAAGCTCCAAAATACAAAGGACTCCTGATTCAAAACTCTTGTTCTGAATAACTAGAGTCCACCTAGTCCTCTAACATTCAAGCACTCATCACATTAACTTCACATGTTCAATACTGATTTAATGAAATCTGAAGGGTGAATGATAGAGAATAAAGACAGTATTGAGCACTTATTATGTTCCACCCTTCAGGGCTACTACACCCGCTGTGACTATATATATATATATATATCCAGAATTAAGTAAAACTGTGTAATCTGTGTTAGGGTTCACAGCAGCGTTCTGCCATCAGAGCTCAAGAAATGCTTTCATTCTCAAGTACATTCAAGTACATAAATGAACCCGAGAGAACTTCCAGAGAGAGTTATCCGAGGAAGGAATACTATTCTTGGAGTCTATCCATAGGTTCCTAGGAGCCTGTCTCAGGGGCAATTCTTTATTTAAAATTCCAATCTCAGCAGCTGGTATGTACTTTTTTGCCGGAAGGTGTCCTGCAGGACTCAAGACCAGATTACAAAATTGCGCCCGTATCTTTTGGGCAGGCGAACACGTTTGAGAGAAGCCTAGAAGCAGCAGCGCCAACAAAGAGCTGTATGTCACACGACAGCTCTGAGCGGCTGTGATCCACGCTCACAAAAGAGGACATGCACCCGGTGTCTCCGTCACAAGAGAACGAACACACATTCTCAGTCTCACAATCGCACCCACCCTAAGACAGATAAAACCACCCTCCCGCGCTGCTCAAGCGCCCACCGACCCGAGGGGGCGGGAGGGCACCCGCAGCGGCGCTCGGGGCTTCCAGGCTTTAAGCGCCTCCCGCGAAACTCCCCTCACCGCCACTCACCGTCCCTCGAAGGCTCCTGCTCCGCCTTCACAGTCGTTTCCGCCGCCACCCAGGCAGCTTTTTTCCTGGGACGGGTGCTACTCACTCGCAGTTCGCAACAACGGACACACAAAAAAAGGAGCTCGAGGTAGAAGTCACCTCGCGGACTACAGGACGTTGGGTCCCGAGTCGTAAAAGTCCCCGACCAAAGCGGCCGCCCCGGAGACTTCTGGGAGTGGCCGCTGCGCTGCGCGTGCGCGGTGCGGATCTCTGAAGAGCTGAAGGCCGTACCTGAGGTGTTTCTCAAGGCCAGGAGGAGGCGAGTCCGGTGACCCTGCACCAGCGAATTCTGAGAAGGGGACTGCGGAGCTATTGTTTTCTGAGGTCTCAGGCCTGCCTGCGTGTGAGCGGTCCGCCCGGTTAAATCAGCAATGTGACGCCGAGGGCCATCGAATGCGAACTCCTGAAGGTGAGTTTATAACCCAGTCAAACTGTGTGTGTGTGTGTGTGTGTGTGTGTGTGTGTGTGTGTGTAAGTGAGTGAGTGTGTGTGTGCGCGTGACTGTGGAGCTCTTCTTTTCAGAAGCCTCAGGCCTGTGTGTGAAGTGTCCGCCCTGTTGAATCAGTGGTATGACTCCTTGGCCATCACGTCCTGTCCTTGGTGTGAGCACTTGAACGTGGAATACTGGATCTTTTATGTCCCCTGCAGTAATGACAACCTATTCAGTAATACATGAGAATGATAACTTTTAGCACCCTGGTAAAGGCCTTGGTTGTCCAATAAAGTGTTAAGTTGACTAACATCGTACATGGGTGAAGTCATATTACATTTTTGTTACATTACATTCTTCGTACTTAGACAAATGAAAAATTGACTGGATAATTAAAACTGGCAATATTGAAGATCCAGGGTATATGTGTGTATTCTATAAATCATTAAATTGAGAAAACAGACAAAAGAAATAAATAGGAAAGTCAAGTCACAGCAAGTAACATGTTTGGCCAATAAATACAAGATACTTAATGGGCTAGTTAAAAAAATAAATAAATTTTTAAGTGGACAAGTGGAGTTACAGTCCCTACATTGCCAGTTGATCAGATTTTAAATTACAACAGTAAAGAGCACTATCTAGTAAAGAAAGGTCCAATTGTATAAAAGCCATGACTGCAGTTATAGACTGTTTACAAATTACATCTGAAACTCACACTATTCAAGCTAGAGTTTGACTTGAGTGAAAAATTGTTGTTAGCCTAAATACTTATCAATTGAGTTTTAAAACATTTAGAAATATTCCACACACCTTCAGCTGGAAGTAACAGTAGTATGTGTTCAGAAAAAGCCTACTAATTACATATCATGTGAGGTGACTGCTGTCCCACTGGGGCTTAATCACATGACACAGTGAAATTGACCGTAAGTCTGTGCCTTTTTTTCTGGGCTCTCTATTCTCTTCCATTGATCCATATGTCTGTTTCTGTGCCAATATCACGCTGTTTTGATTACTGTAGCACTGTAGTGTTGTCTGAAGTCTAAGAGGGTTATTTCTCTGGCTTCATTCTTTTGCTTCAGTATTGCCTTGGCAGTTCTGGGTCTTTTGTGATTCCATATAAATTTTAGGATTATTTGTCCTAGTTCTGTGAAAAATGTCCTGGGTAATTTGATAGGGATTGCAGTAAATCTGTAGATTGCTTTGGGTAGTGGGATCATTTTAACAATATTAGTTCTTCCAATCCAAGAGCATGGGATGTCTTTCCATTTCTTTAATTCCCTTAATCAATGTTTTGTAGTTTTCCACATAAGCCTTTCACCTGCTTGGTCAGATTTATTCCTAAGTATTTTATTTTTTTTTGGATGTGATTTTAAAAGGGATTGTTTCTTTACTTTCTTTTTCTGATATTTCATTGTTAGTGTAAAGAAATGCTACTGATTTCTGTATATTAATCTTGTATCCTGTTACATTGCCGAATTCTTTTATCAGCTCTTGTAGTTTTTGTGCAGAGCTTTTAGGGATTTCTATATATAGTATCATGTCATATCTGCATATAGTGACAATTTTACCTCTTCTCTTCCAACTTAGATCCCTTCTGTTTCTTTTTCTTGCCTGATTTCTGTGGCTAGAACTTCCACTACTATGTTCAATAGAAGTGACAAGAGTGGGCATCCTTGTCTTATTCCAGATTTTAGCAGGAAGGCTTTCAACTTTTCATCGTTGAGTATTATACTGGCTGTGGGTTTGTCATAAATAGGTCTCATTATGTAGAGATATGTTCCCTCTATACCCACTTTGGTAAGAGTTTTTATCATAAATGGGTGTTAAATTTTATCAAATGCTTTTATTAAACATGTAACCATGGATGGAAACTTTTATTAGGAAGAAAATCCTTCTTGATGTTTTAACTGAAGAGTGGTTAGTTTGACTGTACATTTTAAGAACAGAGATCGTATTTTCAGTTGTCTTTTGACAATTCAGATATCCTGCATCGTACAGGGTCATGTTTGATAAACAACATTCTTTACAAATATAATTCATTCTAAAGATGTATCAGATTTGTAAGCATTTTGGTATAAACATGGGCTAAGTTAACGTTAAATGTCTTCTATCTCTATCAATCCCTGTTGTTATTCATGATTCTACAATAGTGTCATCATTTAGTTTCCTGACTTTATTTACTGATTTAGTTCATGTTCCACAGAAAGGGCAGGGGCAGAGGGGCCTGAATAAACACATTTTTACTCCCTAATCATTAATCTCTTTATCTAGTTTTATTGATTTATTAATATCGATACAGAGTTTATTTTGCTTAGTTCCAGCCTCATAAGTTAACTATTGCTTCTGTCCAAAGCTTTATCTAGCCTTTAACAGGCATTGTATAGGTGCCACAGATAGAGAGATAAAGAAAACAACAAAATTTTGTCTCAATGCTCGTTTTCTGCATGCATTCTGTTTTCAAATGAATGTATCAATACAATATGAATCAAGTTTTTAAAACCTGACATTTGTGCTTTCAGAAGTATGCCGAATAAGTCATGAAATGTTCTTGCCAAATATTTTTAATCTCAACCGAATGAATTTTCTGGACATACTTTCTAATTTATAGGAAAAATGAGATACAGATCAGTAAGTTAAATTATGCTATGAAGAAACAAATCAAGAATGTGGGACTCTTTGGACATATTATGAAAAAAATCAAAGACATAAAAAAGTGGGGTTACAACTTTGGAGAAGAAAAAACCAAATGCAGTGTATTAACCTAGAATAGACAGTGTTGAGAAAATAAATACTTACAATACAAATTTAGGAAAAATTTCCAAGAGGACAATTTGGTTTTTTACTATTCGGTTAGTAACTCCTACTTAAATTATGAACAGAGAATATGAACTTTTGCTATTATCACAGTCTTTACACACACTAAACCATATACTTACTTCCCAAATTATGTAAAATTTAGTAACAGATAAGTGGCTTTAAGGGGCTAAATTAATTAAACCATTAGAAACTTACTCATAAAAATTAACTATTAACACAAATAATGATGATGATACCAATAGCTCATGTTTACTGAACACAGTCTCCATGCCAGATACTCTTAGTTTTACAAGCATTACTTTAATCAGTCCCCATAGTGTGACCAGCGTGTGGGTTCCTGATTAGCATTTTACAAATGATGCCTGTAGATGATAATTATCTCTGCCAGTGACACACAGGGAGTAAGATGGTAGAATGGCAGTGACAGGTAAAGTATGTACTGTGGTTACAAGCATTTCTGCGTACATCACAATAGCAAGTTTGTTTATTACTAATTTTTGAGAGTACAACAATCACTGAGTGGTCTTGGAAGGTGTGGTGATTTGAAGTATGTCTGCAAATGTTTTGACATTCCTCCCTTCAAAAGGTGAAGCTGAATTCCTCTCCTATTGAATATGGGTTACACTAAGTGACCTGCTGCTAATGAAAATAATGTGGCAAAAGTGACTGCCACAGCTGGATGATAACAAGGATCCCTTCTTCTGAGAAAAGTTAAGTATCGTGTCCCAAGGACATTCAGGCGGCATATGGAGAGGTCCCTGTTGGAGAGGAAATAACTTGCTAGTATGAACTTACCAGCCACATGACTAAGCCGTCTTTGAAAGCAGACCCTCCAGCCGCAGTCAGTCCTTTAGGTAACTGCAGTCTCATGAGACCCCCGACACCAGAAGCACCCAGCTTAGCTGCCCCAAATTCATGACCCACAGAAACAAAGAAAAATACACATTCATTCAAGATTTTAAGCCACTGAGTTTTGGGGGAATGCAGCAAGAGATAACTAACACAGATTTTGGTACCTAAATGAGGTTGCTACTGAAACAGTGCTAAAAATATCACAGCAGCTCTGTGTTCACAAAGTGAATGGAAACTGGATGGGCCTTGAAGATACTGTTAGCAGGTATCTTGAGGCTTTTGAAGAGCCTACTAGTGAAGGTTTACCAAAAAATGAGGAAAATGTCACTGGAGATTGGAAGAAGGGGAATTCTTGTTATGTAGTAGTAGACAGTTTTTTTCTTTTAATAGACTTTATTTTTTAGAGCAGTTTCAGGTTTCCAGCAGAATTGAGCAGAAAATACAGAGTTTGCACATAGCCCTCCCCACCCACAGATATATACTCCCCTCCTCTCAACTCCTTCATCAGTGTGGCATATTTGGCACAATCAATGAACCAACATGGACACAATTATCAACCAAAGCCCACAGTTTACATTAGGGTTCACTCTTGATGTTGTACATTCTATGGGTTTTGACAAATGCATAATGACATGTAGCCACCACTATAGTATCATACAGAGTAATTTCATTGCCCTAAAAACCCCTTGTGCCCCATCTATTCATTCCTCCCTCCCTCCCTTTCCACAAACCCCTGGAAACCACGATCTTTTTATTGTTTCTGTAGCTGTGCCTTTTCCAGAATGTCATTTGGTTGGAATTGTACAGTTTGTAGCCTTTTCGGACTGGCTTCTTCCATTTACTAATATGTCTTTTAAGTTTCTTCCATGTCTTTCATGGCTTGATAGCTCTTTTTTTTTTCACTGCACATATATTTTTTAATTTACATATATGTACTGTTCATTGTTTCTAAGAACATTTAGAGCTTCAGCTTTTTAAAATTATACAGTTATCAGAGGAATAAAACCAACTGCAAAATAAAAATTAATTCAAAAAGATACGTACACCCTGCTATTAACAGCAACATTATTTATAATTTTCAAGACATGGAAGCATCCCAAGTGCACATCAACAGTTGAATAGATAGTGAGGACGCAGCATACATAAATGTAATGGAATACAACTCACCCATAAGAAAGAAGGATATTTTGCCATTTGTGGCCCTTCATTCACTTTTTTTTCCACTTCAAAAACCAGAATTTTATTATTCTGGCATAAACATTTCATTTACATCAAAAACAAAATACCTAGGAATAAACTTCATCACGGAGGTTACCTATACCCCAAAAGCCAAAATGACACAAAGAAATGGAAAGATACCTTGTGCTCTTGGATTGGAAAAATCAACACTATCAAAATGGCCACACTACCCAAAGCAATCCACAGATCCAATGCAACCCCCATCAAAATACTCTCAACATTCTTCACAGAACTAGAACAAACAATTCCAAAATTTATAAGGAACCACAAAAGACCCAGAACACCCAAAGCAATCTTTTGTAGGTTTTTTTTTTCTTCTTTTTGTTCTCTTTTCTTATGGTTTGATTTCTCCCTCAAATCTGCATGAGAGCCTTGCTGGATAGATTATTCTTGGTTGTAAGTTTCCCCCTTTCATCACTTTAAATATATCATGCCACTCCCTTCTGGCCTGTAGAACTTCTGCTGAAAAATCAGCTGATAATCTTATGAGAGTTCCCTTATATGTTATTTGTTGCTTCTCTCTTGCTAATTTTAATATTTTTTTCCTTATCCTTAATTGCTGTCAATTGGATGACTATGTGCCTTAGTGTATTCCTCTTTGGGTTGACCCTGTGTGTTATCCTCTGTGCTTCCTGGACTTGGGTGACTGTTTCCTTTCCCAAGTTGGGGAAGTTTTCAGTGATTACGTCTCCAAAATTTTCTCAGGTCTTTTCACTCTCTCTTCTTTTTCTGGGACCCCTATAATGTGAATATTAGTGTGCTTCATGTTGTCCCAGAGTTCTCTTAAACTATCCTCATTCCTTTTTATTCCTTTTTGTTTTCTGTTCTGAAGTAGTGATTTCCACTAATCTGTCTTCTAGCTCACTGATCTGTTCTTCTGCCTCATTTAGTCTATTCTTGGTTCCTTCTAGTGTGTTATTCATTTCAGTGATTTTGTTCTTCACCTCTGGATATTCTTTATATTTTCCAACTCTTTGCTAAAAACTTCACTCTGTGCATCTATCCTTCTCTTGAGTTCTCTGAACATCTTCACCATCATTACTGTAAACTCTTTCTCAGATAAACTGCATATCTCATTACTTATTTCTTCTTCTGGGATTTTACCTTGTGCCTTGGCCTGGGAGATATTCCTTAGCCACCCCATATCATCTATCTTTCTATGTGTTTGTGGATTCCTTCCACAGGCTTTGGGATTGTTGTTTTCTTGTTTCTAGTATCTGCCCTTGGTGGATGAGGCTGGACTAGAGGCTTATGCAGGTTTCCTGGCAGGAGGAGCCAGTGCCTGCCCACTGGTGGGTGAAGCTTGGTCCTGGACCTCTGGTGGGTAGGGCTGTGTCTAGAGGCCTTTGTGGCTTAGCAAGTCTGCTGATGGGTGTGGCTGTGTTCCCACCCTGTATGTTGTTTGGCCTGAGGCTTCCCTACAGGCTGTTGGGAGGGGCTAGGTCTTGGTGCTAATGATCCAATCAAGATGTCAGCCTCCAGGAAAGCTCATGTAGATTAACATTACCGGAATGTCTGCCACCAGCTTCTATGTCCCCTGGGTGAGCCACAGTCCTCTCCTATGTCCCCAGAAGACCCTCCAAATCTAGCAGGCAGGCCTGGCCCAGGTTCCTATGAAATCACTACCTCTGCCCTTAGACCTGGCGCACATGAGATTCCTTGTACACTTCCCAAATGAATGAAGTCTCTGTGTCCACCAGTCCCATGGGGCACCCAGCACCAAGCCCCACTGGCCTTCAAAACCGGATGTCCTGGGGTCTCTTTCTCTTCCCAATGCCAGAACCCAAGCTGGGAAGCCTGACGTGGGACTTAGAGCTCTCACTCCTGTGGGAGGGCCTCTGTGACTTAACAAATCTTCAGCTTGTGGGTCGCCCACCTGAGGGGTATGGGGCCCAATTATATCGTGAGGACACCCCTCCTACTGTCCCACTGGGGCTCCCTCTTTATGTTTCCAGTTGCAGAAGATCTTTTTTGCTAGGTTCCAGTCTTATTTCGGTTGTTCAGCATTCAGTTGTGGTTTCATTGTAGTCGCGAGGAGAGGCAAGCTTGTGGTCCTGTAGTAGTAGACAGTTTATTCTATATCATTGCACGTGATAACGAGGACAGTGAAAAATATACCTAATGAACTGGGCAGTTTAGCCAAGGAGACTTGCAGGTAGAGTGCGGCAGTGCCACCTACCTTCTTACTGCTTCAAGTGCAAGAAGTGAGATAAGTTGAAGAAGGGCTGTTAAACAGGACTTGCTGGCTTTGAAATCCCCAGCCTCTCCAGTATGCAAATATACTGAACTTTTGAAATGGCCTCTGGACAAAGATCAAATCCAGAGCGCTGTTAGGAAAATACAATCTAAAGGTAAGTAGAAGGTGTGTGTTCATCTCAAACTTTTGAAAAGCAAGTAACAACAAAGAATCAGATACATTAAGGATATTGAGGAAACTACCTATAAAGGAAAAAGCGGGGAGCCAGGGAGGGTAGTTAGAGTCTACAGGCTGGGATGCAAGTCTGACAATTCTGAAGGAGAGAGGGTGAAAAAAGATAGTGTGGCAAAACTATTGTGTAGTATGTAAAGGGCAGTGAAGTTCTAAGACAGGGTTCAGGCCAGGCAAATTGAGGAGTTCTTGATTCAGTTGCCCACTTGAGAAGGTCCAGGACTCACAAAAACTGACCTGCATTAATACTCTCATTGTGCTCAGAAAACTGGCTGGGGCAGCCCATGGGAAGCATGGCCCCAGCATTAACGTGGTGGTTATTTACAAAGGGAGCAGGTCAATTATATCAGTTATTTTCCTCCCAGAAGGTAATCGGGCCTCCACAGAGTACGAGGATAAAATACCCTTGGTTAAGATGTTAGAAAGAAAAAAAAAAAAAAAGATGTTAGAAAGATCTAAGATGATATCTAAGAGAATGGCCATTCAGTGAAGTTCCCATAAAGGGGCCTGTCAGTAGCCTCAGCTGAAGCCCAAGGTAGAGAAGAGCTGATATGACCGACAGAGAATGAGCAGCAGCCCCGGGAGGAAGCTGTCTTGCACATTCTGTCTTGCTTCTGGTTAGAAGCAAGTGACTAGGTTCAGCCCACATGTAAACAGAAAAGAATCAGGCTTCAGTTTTGAAGGGTGCAGTTTCAAATAATTTGTGGATATATTTTAAAAACATGCCCATTGGCCCTGTGAGGACAAACTACATTCCTACCACATGGAAGGTATGCACAGGAAGCCTCAAAAGTCTCACCCATTCACAGCATCAACTTCAAGTCCAGGATTTCATTTACATCAGGCCCACTGTGGATGAGGATGGTTTTCTCCTGACACTCTCACTCTCTAGGCCAGCATCCACTATGAGTGAACCACCGTGGGGCAGGTCCTTCAGCCCCAGCCACACCTTCAGAGGACTGCAATCTCATGAAAAACCTAATATAGAAGCACTCAGCCAAATCACTCCTGACTTTCTGACCCGTAGAAACTGTGAGGTTTGCTTATTGTTGTGATAAGCTAGGAAGATTGGGGGTAATTTGTAACATAGCCATTGATAATTAACATGGAAGGTTTTTTTTTTTTTTAACCATTAAATTAACAAATTTAATTAAAAATCCATGCCATGCAAATGTCAACTGAAAAAAATGCACAACATGAGAGTTGTGAGTAAAGTTTTATTTGGGGCATAATGAGGACTATAGCCCAGGAGACAGCATTTCAGAGAGCACTGAGGGACTGCTCCCATGGGGCAGGGGAGAACGTCAGTATTATATATGATTGTAGTGAACGTGGGGTATATGCAGCCAAGCACACATTTTGGCAGAGGCTTGCTGCTAGTCACAAGGAGCGGTTGTCACCATTAGTGATTTTAGTGCTTTTCTAGATATAAGGAGATGCAAGAATTTGGACTTACAAAATCTTCTCCTGAAAGTATCTAACTATCTGAAGGCCTGTTCTACCAGTTTTCCCCGAGCGCAGAGCGCCACATTCTTGATCTCCACCCAGAACTCCTTTCAAGGTGTTTGAGGGTCAGTGGCTACAGCAGCTCATGATTCCATCCTTGCAGAGACAGATGGCAAGTGCCAGTTTTTAGTTGGCACAAGTTACAGGCATGAAGAAAATTGGGATTCCCTTTTCTTAATTTGCCATTGTTTAAACAGACATTCCATTAAAACAAGAGTGACACTGAAGGCTTTCTAAAGTGGCATGAGCTGTACTATGAATTCTCTTGTTTGGTAAAGACATACCTACAAACATATTCAGTCATTTCTTACCAGTAGCGTGAACTGTCTGATGTTTAAAAAGTCCAAGCCATACCTAAAGGCATTCCCCTATTGCTCATGTCCTCAGGGTTTCACATCTGTATGAATTCCCTGATGTGCTTTAAGGGCTGAACCATATCTGAAGGCCTTCCCACACTTCTTACACACATAGGGTTTTTCGCCAGTATGAATTCTCTCATGTTGAACAAGGTTTGAAGCACGACTAAAGGCCTTCCCACATCCCTTACACTCATAGGGTTTCCCACCAGTATGTATCTTCTGATGTTGTGTAAGGTATCCGTACATTTTAAAGGCCTTTCCACATTCCTGACATTTATACGGTTTTTTATCAGAGTGAATACTCTGATATGCCGTAAAGTGTGAACTGCGTATAAAGGTCTTCCCACATTCCTGACATTCAAAAGGTTTCTTATCAGTATGAATACTCTGATGTAGAGTAAGATTTCTATAGAAAGTAAAGGTTTTCCTACATACCTTAACACTCATAGGGCTTCACACTACTGTGAATTTTCTGATGTTGATTAAGGTACCTGTGCAAGCTGAAGGCCTTCCCACAGTCCTTACCTACATAGGGCTTCTCACCAGTGTGAGTTTTCTGATGTTGGGAAAGTTTCAAGCCAGCAGTGTAGGCCTTTCCACACTGCCTACATTCAAAAACTTTCTCCCCAGTATGAATACTCTGATGCTGAGTAAGATTTCTATACAAAGTAAAAGTTTTCCTACATTCCTTACATTCATATGGTTTCCCACCTTTATGAATTCTCTGATGTAAAGTTAGGTATGAGGCAGTGGTGTACCCCTTCCCACATTCTTTACATTCATATGGTTTTTTACCCGTATGAACAGTCTGATGGATAGTAAATTGATGACCCCTTCTAAAGGCCTTCCCACATTTCTCACATATGTATAGTTTCTCATCAGTGTGAATTTGTCCATGTTCTACAAGGCTTGAGCACCTACTAAAACCCTTCCCACATTCCTGACATTTATAGGGTTTCTTGCCAGTATGAATTCTTTGATGAATTCGAAGGTGTCCACCTTGACTAAAGGCCTTCCCACATTCCTGACATTCATAAGGCTTCCCTCCAGTGTGAATTCTCTCATACTGAACAATGTGTGAAGCATAAATAAAGGCCTTCCCACATTCCCTACATTCATAGGTTTTCTCACCAGTATGAAATCTCTGATGTACAGTAAGTTGATAACCACTTTTGAAGTTCTTCCCACATTCTGTACATTCGTAGGCTGTCCCACCAGCATGAAATTTTTGATGTAGAGTAAGCTGATAGCCACTACGAAAGTTCATCCCACATTCTTTGCATTCATAGGGTCTTTCAACAACATGAAACCTGGGATGTGGAATCAGTTGATAGCCACCACCAAACTTCTTCTGACATTTCTTGCATTCATAGTGTTTCTCTCTGTTATATATGCTCTGATGTTGTGTGGGAGATATGTCTTTTTCATAAGTGGGCATTTCCACATAGCTGTTTACCTCACACTGTAAATCCAAATCTGAAACAAAAGAAGAAAACAAAAAATATCTGTATTTCTTATCCCAGAGAAGATGAACCTTCTATGAAAGAAATAAGAACCAACACTCTCAATAAGTGAAGTGCTTCCAGAATTCTAAAATATGGTAATGAAATTTTAAAAAGCCCAAAAAGAGTTCATAGATATATGAGAAGTTATGTAACATGGTGAAGTTACTGAAATTTAGGTGTGAATCGGAAGTTTAGCAAAATTGTTAGAAATTTGCTATCTTGGCACAGTCACAGACTAACCAGATGAGAAGTAAGAAGAGAAGAACCCTTTATTCTGAAATTTTCTATCATTGATTTAGATGCAGATCAAACTTTAAGAATTCATCCCAAGTTTCTCTAGTGATTTCTCTTTGCTCTTCTCATACAATCCAAACTCCCATGGACGGCAGGGCTTCTGCTTCCCCACATGGTGTCATGTCAAAACCCTGACCCCTCTGCTATCCCCCATCACTTAGGATCTGGTACAACCTTCCCTATCACTTAATGCTTTCCACAGACTATTTCATCCAGTCGAAACCCTTGGACCTGGGCACTCTGTAGGCCGGATCCTTCTCATCCTTTATGTATCAGGATGAATGTCCTGTCCCTCAGGAAGACTGTACTTGCTAACGCTAAGTATGTGCATGTCTTTTTCGTTGTTTCGTTTTAGCACTTAATTTTTTCCACCATACCTCTGATTTCAACTATCATATCATTAATTTCCTTATGATACTCTCTTCATTTCCCTATACTTCCCTAAGACATAGTCCTTCATTACTTTATCACTGAATGACAAGGTTCTGATGTATCATAGGTGCTGAATAATTTATTCTTACTGATCTTCAGTTGGGTTTTTATTCCTCATCTATTCTAAATGTGCTAAATATGTGTTGGTACCTATTCTTTCCCACATGTCCTCTCCTCCTTTCCCTTACTGTCAAGGCCAACCATTCTTATACTTCCCAGATAAGCATTCCAATGCTTTTTTAGACAATTCACAGATACATATTCAAAAGGAAACCTTAAAAAAGTCTTTCCATTTGGAAGGGCTGGAAAGAATAAGTAAAGTATAAAATGGGGGAGGTGTGGGGGTACCAGAGTGCTTGGAACTGTACATAAAAGGAAGTATTAGCTACAAGCTGGAAGATGGCAATCGAGATTTAGGGAAAGACTAAGGAATATCAGTGCAGAATGAGGGGCGCACGAGTCAAGGGCGAAGAGTATTTTTCTGTGAATCCATTGTGGGATGTGTAAAACAGGTGAAGTGACACCTTCTCTGACCTCAAAGAATAACACTGAAAATAATAGCAACATCAGAAAAAAAGTGCTCTCTGTCTACCTAGAAAAATCATTTTCTTTTAACTAAATGTAGTGGAGCAGAGGAAGGATGCATACCCACACCAAATTGGACTTGGGAGTCAAGACTGAGAATGCCACACACATACACCAAGAAGGTGTGAAAAGATTTGTTACTTGTATAGTAAGGCTTCCCAGAGAGAGCAGGATTGTTCCCAAGTTGGTCTGAAGATGACTTGAGAGATCTGGAAAAGAGACTGACTTAGGGATTTTTTTATGGTGGTGAGGGTGTGGTGCAGGGCTGAGGGTTCCTGCAGTGGGACATGGTTTGCATGGTTTGAATTGCCTACTGGCACTGAAGTAGGGAGCACTCAGGCTTTTTTATCAGCTTTCCCAAAAGTGGGGCAGGAGAAGTGGAGCCCGAAAGCTGTCTGCAGTCAAAATTCAAATAGAGTCACAATCTTTATCATACTAGGAAATAAACAGTGAAACTAGAGGCATGGACACACCAAACAATGAAAATACTACATTTCAGAAGGTACAACTTCCAACTATACTGCTCAGAGAAAAGTTGTCACTTCAACACAAATTTAATATACAATTTATTATAAATTTAGAAAAAAAATCAAAGTAAACTGAAGGAAAGCAGAAAGAATAAGGATAAGAACCAGAATGAAATGAGCTTGGGAAAAGAAAAGAATCAACACATAAATTGTAAAAGGTACCTCCTTGATAAGAAAAATCAATGTGCAATGATACACTAGGTAAACTAATTGAGAAAAGAGTGGATTATAAAATATTAAGCAATTATAAAAGTAAATATGAAAATGAATATATGTATGCATGTGCATAACTGGGACATTGTGCTGTACACCAGAGATTGACACATTGTAATTGACTGTACTTAAATTAAAAAAAGAAATTGTAAAAGTAAAAGACATAAACATAATTTATCAAAACCAACTCTACAAAAGACAAAAATCTTAAACAGATCAGTCTCCACAGAATAGAAAAACTGTCAAAAAGGCTAGAAGGATAAGCACAGTGATCATTTACTCTGTCATCTCTAAATATTTAGTACTATTATGGATCAGAAAATCCTTAAAGAAATGTTTAATTCAAAGAATGGGGCAGGGAGGATACAAGATAAGTCTCATAAAACTTAGGCCAAAAAAGGAAAATTTTACAGATTTATGACTGTTAAAAAACCATGTGTCTGAGTATTAAGCTGTGTATGACCAATACTGTGAAAGAGCAGAAAAATTATGTTGGATTAAGCACATTAAATAAATAAAAGATAAAAATATAATGATTCTTTAGAAAACAGAAACCATTTTCAGTTATTTTTTCATTAAATAGTATATTACTAAAAACTTTATAATTATCAGTATTAAGTAAAATATATTTTCCTGCCCCCTCCCATCAATTTATATTTCAAAGTAACCAAATATGAAACTATATCATAATAACCTTTAATGAAAAAGAATATATGTATATATATGCATGACTGGGACATTATGCTGTACATCAGAAAAGTGACACATTGTAACTGACTACACTTCAATAAAAAAAAAAAAAAGTAACCAGAGCCCCAGTTGATCATGTCAATAAAAAAACTAGAAATCATGATAGAATTTTTTTAAAAACCACCTAACAATTCCCAATCTTATTAAGATAAGTATAAAGGATGTTGCTAAAACTAGGAGGAGAGGAACTGCTTATAGAACTGATGGCTGCTGTGATGCCAAAGCAAGATAATCCAGACTTCTTTTCAGTTACAACAGGAAGAATGTAACTGAACAATGGAGGAAGCCAACTGTTACCCTAACTGAGTGGTCACGTTACAAAACCAGTGCTGCGACCCCACACACATTGTGTCTTTTAGTGGAGTACACATGCCACCTGTGATGTACTTCAGCCGCAAATGTTTGACATAAATCCCTCAAGACTGAAAATAATTTCCAATTTACTGAAATACAAAGGATAGAAACTAAGTTAAATTATACCATGGACAGTATCCACACAAGTACAGAAGATGACAGATTTTGAAATATAAGTGGCCTTGTCTCTTCAAAATGTCAGTGTCACAAATAAAGGGAATGTGTTAGATTAAGAGAGATGTCAGTGATAGGATAACCAGCTGGAATGCATAGTCTGGCATTGGATACTGATCTGAACAAGTCAAACTGGACCTATCCTACGAATAGGATTTGGGTTTTGAAGATGCAATAAAATCAAAATATAATAGAAATAGAAAAATCAATGACAAGGACAGTCAGGTTATAAAACAGTAAGAAGACGATGTCACATTGGTAAAAAGAAAAACATGTATATGCATGTGTGTATGTAAATCCACTAAAGTGTTAAAGTGGTAGGAATATGAGATTTTAATGTTTTGAAAATAAATTTTATGTCTCTATTTTCTACAATGCATACAGAGGATTTCCTAATAAGGGTTATTAATTTTGTATTCATCTGTTAACATGGCATGTTAACAAATAAGCCAAATATTGACACAGTCCAGAGTCTGAGCGGATCATCAATAAGGATCTGGAAATCTATGGAAATAAGCTAAATATTACAGAATTCAGTTCCTATTCAGGCAAAGACAAATTACTTATAAAAAGAGATCACAGTGGGGTGGGTATAACTCTCACTGGTAGAGTAAAGGTCCTGGGTTCAATCCCCGGTACCTCCATCAACAACAGCAACAAAAAGAGATCATATACTTGGCAGCAGATTTCAAAGGATCAAAATCACAGAGTATGTCATCTGATCACAAAAACTATGCTAGAAATCAATATTACAAAGACAACTAGACAATCAACATACATTTGGAAATTAAAAAGTTGAGCAATATACCAAACTGTGCCTTATGATAATAATTACCGACTTTGGAAAACAGTATTTTGACTGAAAAATATAAGGCAAAAGGAAGTGTACATAAACACTGCTGGAGTTAGTGAATTTGTTTCTCATGGGGGTGCAGGTTAACATTTCTCAAACTATGTTACATGTACACTGGGGCTGAACAAATAAGTGAATGGATGATGGATGGTGAGAGTCAGTTTTCTGTCAGAGAAATACCATTACAGATAAACAAGACAGGAAGGGTAGAAGGCACCCTGTGGCACTGGATGGCAGTCAGAAACACCAGTATGGACTCAAGTTTAACTTAATGTAGATAGAGATGGATGGATAATAAAAGTCACAGGTATACGTAAGTATCCATGAGTGAGTGTGCATACATCTGTTACCTAGATAGGTCTTTGGGGGGCATAGAGGCAATGACACAGTAGCAGTGAGTATACCCAGCACCCAGATCTTGGTTTCTCAACACCATCCTCTGATAAAAGGGCTCCTAGGAGAAATGGCTGATTCTAGGACCAGGGAAGGAAGAAAACAAAACGAGTCTGAAAGCAGTACTAGGGAAGAAATCCTCAAAAAAAACAGAAGGATGGGGATATTAAATGAACATAAGAACCAATCTAAAAGAGCTACCAATAGCCAAAGCAAAAGAAATAATGTAACATGATTATAACTCAAAGTATGAAATAAATATGTGTGAGCCCACACTGAAATAAACAAGGAAGAGAAATCTTTCATATAGAATAATTCTAGATAAAATACAGATTTTCTACTCTGCAGAAAGACGACTTAATTCCCAATCCTGCACCTTCGCCCACGGGGTGTGCTACCTTAGTGAGTTGCTTCTAAAGAACAGAGTATGAAAAAGGAAAAATACTAACTTTAGAGTGGAGAAACTTGACAGACACCACCTTAGCCAAAAGACTGAGGTTAACATCACCAGTGACATCACATGGATATCCTGTATCCCTGATGTGATCTGATAGAAGGACATTTCACCTCTATTGTAGTTTTTCTAAAAACCCGTATCTCCAGTCATGAGAACAACAGACCAAGATTAGGAGATATTCTACTGGATACTTGGCAGGGTCTGTCAAGACAGTTAAAATCCTGAAAGACAAAGAAAGATTGAAAAACTCACAGACAGTGACATTAATGATCCTGAAACAGACCAATGATATTAATGGAAAAACTGATGAAATACAAGTCTAACACACAGAAAACTTTAACAATTCTACAAGCATTACATAATTTGAATATGTAAAAAAATTTACAGTGGAAACTCAAGACCCACATGGTTTTTCTGGCACATTCCTTCAAACATTCCAAGATGGAGGAAAAGGGTACATCCTCTTCAATACATTTATGAAGCTAATGCAATGTTTACATTAAACCTTAAAAAGGATAATAAAAAGGAATGTTATAGACCCATCTCATTCGTGAAACCTAAAGGAAATATTAAAAATTCAAATCTAACTATATTGAAAAGGAATAATGTGTCAACACATCATGACCACACTGGATTCCAGAATGGTTAGTCAATAAACAGAATTCAACATAGTGACATAACAATGGAGAAATAAATGATTATGTCAGTAAATGCAGAAAGAATGATTTCTGAGAAAAATTTTGGCTGTTATGTGGAAGAACAGAACCTCCTCTGTGTGAAAAACATTTCCGTAAACTTAAAATTATACCCTTATTTGTAGAAACATCCTTATTCTTAGGAGATGCTTGCTGGATGATTAAGGGGTCAAGTTATGATGTTTAAGACATACTTTCAAATAGCAGTAAATATAATATAGACAGAAATAAAGTAGATATGGAAAGTTTATCAATTGGTGAATCCAGATAAAAGTCATTTTCATTGCAGTGTTCTTTTGATACTAATTAATTTTATCATTAAATATCAAGGAGAACTGTCTTCACTAGGGGAGTATGTCCTGGGATTTGTGACTTTAGTATTTTTTTACATATGTCTGCAACTTTTGGTATCCTGCTTTTAAATTATGCTAAGGATGTGGATTTTGTCTCATTTTACTACCTTTCCATTCCTTTGTTTAGTATGCTTTTAGGAGAAAATACTGGGAGACAGGTAGCAGAAAGCCACGATTGCTTTCAGCTGTAGTGCTAATGCTCTATAAATTGTTCCAGGGCCCTGAAAATGAAGGAAAACTTACTTAATTCCCTTTGTAATTTTTATGAAAAAATATAGCTAAACCTGGTAAGAGACATTAAATGAAAATATGGGCCAAAATAACTTATAAATAGCGATGGAAAATATATAAAATCTTAGCAAAGAAAAATGCAAGCAAAGAGGTGCTGAGGGATACTTGATAACATAACACCTGTATACACACACACACACCCTTTATTTCTATGGCTATATCTTATTAAGTGGGGATAAACTATGGGCATTTCTGCTAAGATCAAGAACAAATCAAGGATGCCTACTATCTCTGCAACTATTCAAGAATGTGCTAAAGATAATGGACAATTTGATTAGAAAAGATAAATCAATTAGAGGTAGAAAAAGTAAAGAAGTTTAAATAAAACTATTACTATTTGCAGATGATATGACAGTATACCAGGATGTAAAATCATCTTAACTAAAATCAAGAGTATCAATCCAAAAACAAAATTAAGAAAGAAATTCCACTTATAATAGTAACAAAAAATGTGTAGGAATAAATTTAACAAAAGAGGCTGAGATATCTAAACTGACAACTAAAAAATACTGTTGAAAGAAATTAAATAACTAAATAAAAGGGAAGACCTCACAGGTTCATGGAAGACAATACTCCACAAAATGATCTACAGGTACAGTGCAATCCATATCAAAATGTCAGCTACCTTTTGTCCAGAAAATGACAAGGGGATCATTTGGAAGTAGAAGAGACTCCGAATAGACAGAGTAATCTTGCTGGGGGGGGGGGGGGGGGCGGGTGTTGAAGAACCAAGTAACACTACTCACACTTCCCAGTCTCAAAATACACTCCAATGCTACAGTAAATCAAGACAGTTTGGTACTGGCATAAAGACAGATGTAGAGATGTATGGAATAGAATTCACAATCCAGAAATAAAATTTAAAATATCTCAAATTTATGGTCAATTCATTATCAAAAAAATGGTGCCAGCAAAACTCAATTAAGTACTTTTAGCAACAGTGCTGGGACAACTGGATATTCACACATGAAAGAATGAAGTTGGAACTCTAAAAACACTAAAATGTACTATAACACAAACCATATGAATAGCAATTTGGTACTGATCCATGGTTACACAAATAAAACTAGAACAGATTAGGAAGCCCAAGAAATAGACTCAAGAACACAAGGAAATCAAAGAAGCAGAGATGGACATTTGAATAAGTGGTGTTGGGACAACTGGGATAGTCATGTAGAAAAAAATTTAACTAGATCTGTATATTACTCCACATTAAAAATAAACTGCAAATGGATTAGGGATTTAAATGTAAAAGTAAAACCATACAAGTAATAGAAGAAAATATGGATATTTATCTTTAACTTTTAGTTTCTAACTGTGACACAAAAGTCAGAGGTAATAAAAAGATTGATGAATTTGACTACATTTTTTTTAAAAAAGCAAAATTGCCATAACCTAAGTCACAAAACAACTAAGAAACGAGGAGAAAATATTTGCAACATAACTTCAAAGGGCTAATAATACTCCTAATATGTAAAAACACTCTTAAAAATTGAGAGACAAAGGATTAAAAACAAGATAGAAAAATGGAAGAAGGACACAAACCCAACAATTCACAAAATATAGAGAAATGGCTTTTAAACGTGAAAAAATGTTCACTTTCACTCATGAAGAAAATGCAAACTAGAACAATGAGCTAACCATTTTTCACCTATCAGATTGGTGAAAATTAAAGGGTATAACAGCACATTCTGTTTGAGTCTTTTATTGGAGAATGGTATTTCTCTAAGATCTGAAAGGGATGACAGGGCTACTCCCATACCCTGCTGGAGAAATGCAAACTGTTCCAACCCTTCTGGAGCAGGAGCCTGACAACATCATACAAAAATACATACGCAATTACGTTTTGAACCAGCATCCATACTTCTAGGAGTCAACTTTGAAGCTATACTTCCAACAGTAGAAAAATACTTATAGACAAGGATTATTCTGTGTTATTCATAATTGAAAAATATTGAAAACAACCTAAAAGCCCATATACAGGAGTCAATGAATAAAATACAGTACATCCACACACAGGAGTACTAATGATAATAAGGTAATCACAACAACAATAAGGAAGATCTGTGTGAACTGTTTTAAGTAATTTCCAGGATTAACTATTAAGTGAAAACAGCAAAGTGCAATTCAGAACGTAAGGTGTGCAGAAGTTCATATAGAATGCGATTTCATGTACAAGTATTTGCTTGTGTAAACTGAATCAAGAGGAATAAACCAGAAACTGATGAGATCACATATCTAGAAGGATTGAGCAAAAATGGGGTAGAAATAATAGGAGCAGAGTATTTAAACTGAGGTGAGAACAACACTTCACTGAGAATTCTTTTCTGTTTGCTCTCACTCTTAGAATCATAGTAATAGTTCACATATTTTAGAAATAAATAAATATCAAGCGGGATGTATAGGAGAGGGAGTTCCTAAAATAACAAAAGAAGCTAATTGTACTAAAGATGAATAAAATAATCACACTGAAGAGAATGAAGAAGGAAAAAATTAACAATCTTAGAAACCATTATTTTGACTGGACACTGTAATGCTAAAGGCAAAAGAACTGTACAAATATACTGTAGATAGCAAATTTATTTCTCACAGAGAAACTGGTTGGGAATTTTCAAACAATTTTATATGTTTATTAGGACTGAACATATAAGTAATTAAGTAAGTAATGAGTTAAGTATATAGAAAGAGAGGGAGGTCTTTGATTGTCAGAGAAAGTACAAATAAGAAGTGAGGAAAGGCTAGATTGAAGCCTGTGCAGGTAGGTTGGAATTGGAGATAACAGTATAATAAATTCATGGTTTTTAATATGTATAAAATGTATACACACATGTTACATTAATACAGCTGTGTACATGCATTTTTAGCATTCCAGCAAAGATGCCCCAGTAGCAATGAGCTCACCTACACCCAGATCTTGGTTTCTAAAAATCATTCTCCAATCAAGGAACCAGAGCTTCTTGGAAAGATGGTTGATTCTAGGACTAGAAGCAGGGAAAACGAAAGATGAGCCTGGAACCTAAAAGGAAGAAAATCCTCAAAGAATGATGGATACATATGAAAAGGACACAAAAGCCTACCCTGTCAAGTGGCCAAAGCTGAGACAATTTGAGCAACAAAGTAAATACCTTGTCAATAGTATCGTTGCTAATATTTTCTCCCCGTCCATAAGTTGTCTTTTCATTTTGTCTACGGTTTCTATTGCTGTGCAAAAGCTTTTAAGTTTAATTAGGTCCCATTAGTTTGTTTTTGTTTCCATTACTCTAGGAGATGGGTCCAAAAAATAATTGCTGCAATTTATGTCAGAGTGTTCTGCTTATGTTTTCCTCCAGGAGTTTTATAGTACCCAGTCTTAACATTTAGGTCTATAATCCATTTTGAGTTTACTTTTATATATGGTGTTAGAGAAAGTTCTAGTTTCACTCTTTCATATGTAAGCTGTCCACTTTCCCCAGCACCACTTGTTGAAGAGACTGTCTTCTCTCCATTGTATATTCTTGTCTCCTTTGTTGTAGACAAACTGACCATAAGTGCATGGGTTTATTTTTGGGCTTTCTATCCTGTTCCATTGAACTATGTATCTGTTTTTGTGCCAGTACCATACTGCTTTGATTACTGTAGTTTTGTGATATAGTCTGAAGTCACGGAGTATGATTCCTCCAATTCCGTTCTTCTTTCTCAAGATTGTTTTGGCTATTTGGGGTCTTTTCCATTCAAATTTTAAAATGTCTTCCAGTTCTATGAAAATGTCATTGGTAACTTGATAGGGGTTGCACTGAATCTGTAATTGCCTTAGGTAGTATGGTCATTTTAACAATATTCTTCTAATCCAAGAACATGGTATATCTTTCCATCTGTTTGTGTCCTCTTCAATTTCTTTCATCAGCGTCTCAAAGTTTTTGGAGTACAGGTCTTTTACCTACTTAAGTAGGTTTATTCCTAAGTATTTTATTCTTTTTGATGCAATGGTAAATGGGATTGCTTCCTTATGGTTGGATTCAGTTTGCTAATGTTTTGTTGAGGATTGTTGTGTCTATATTTATCAGTGATATTGGGCTGTAATTTTCTTTTTGTGTATGTGGTATCTTTGTCTGGTTTTGGTATCAGGGTGATGGTGTTCTCATGGAATGAACTCAGAAGCATTCCTTCTTCTGCTATTTTTTGGAATAGTTTCAGGAACAATAACACCCAAACTCCCCATGCACTGAGTCCACTGAACACACACTTGCGCAATAAAAGATTCTAAATGCTTATTTCCATTTGTGAACTGGTTTTTAAAAAGTTAGCTTTTGGAGTACAGGTCTTTTGCCTCTTTAAGTAGGTTCATCCCTAGGTATTTCATTGTTTTTGATGTGATGGTAAATAGGATTACTTCCTTAATCTCTTTCTGATATTTCATTGTTAGTGTATAGAAATGCCACAGATTTCTGGGTATTCATTTAATATCCAGTAACTGTAACCCAAAAGTTTGTAAAAAAAAAATTTAATAAAAGTTTTAAGGCTAATTTTTTAAATCATTATTATGATTTTTCAAATTATTTTTTAAATTTATAGTTTAAGTTAGAGTTGGTAAAAATTAAATTTAATGATGGCAAAACTATCTTCACTGGTCTTTGGTCATTTTCACTGCAAATGGATAAATGTTTAGATATTACTGCTAGTGTAGCAACTGCATTAGTTTATATTTAATTTGAACATAATGAAATGAAGAAAATATTTTCTCTTAGTATCAGTGATGAGAAATGCAATTGACTTTAGTCTCTTTAAAACTATGAAGGCTGAAATTGTCCAAACATGTGATTTAGAGTTTTAAGATTTGTGTGAAGCATGTTTTGGTGTTCCAGCTTTGAAATAACAGGAAAATATCCTGGAGTGGCAAGCCATATTGGCACACATTCATACACATTTTCCGGCTCTGTCAGCTAACAAGGCCTGGCAGCCATGACATCCCAGGAACAATGACTACACCTAGTGCCCAAGTTTGGATTTCTAAATGCCATCCTCTAATAGAAAAGAACCAGGGCACCTTAGAGAGGTAGGTGAGTCCAGAACTAGAGCAAAGAAAATATAAGATGACCCTGGAGTACCCTGCAGTGCCAGAAAGTAAGAGATGCTCACTAAAGGATAGGGACATGTCAACAGACCACAGGCACCAACCCCAAAAGCTCCCAAAAGCAAAAGCTGAACAAAAATTAGTGTTTATACTATTAGATTAAAACCTAAGGAATAAAATAAACTATAAATCCACACTGATATAAATAAATGAATAAATAAATAAAAAGGGAGAAGAGAGAATTAGAATTCTTCCTTACATAAGAATTCCAATTAATAAATGTAGAAGGAGGGACAAAATCACCATCAGGCAAACATTGCAGTAAGAATTAGTCCAAGCGAAATCCACTGATGGATGCTAAAAATCAATGGGTGAAAACTGCAGGAGAAATAGGTTATCTGCATTGTCTCAAAGTATCTCCCCCAAGATATTTATCAATTATAAAGGAAAAATAAGTCCCTTTACAGTGGAGAAGCCTGGCAGAAAGCACCTTAACCAAATTATCAAGGTTAATAGCTCCAGTAATAATATATGTCCACAATCTGACCCTCTGATAGAATGCCCTGAGAAGGACATACCATCTCTTCTGTGGAATTGTTACAAAAAGTGATCAATCTCATCTACTTTTGAGCAAGGTATCAGACCAATCCAAACTGAGGAATAGTCTATGTAATAACTGTACTCTTAAAAAGTATCAAGGACAGGAAATACATGAAAGTCCATGAAATTGCCATAGATTTGAAAAGACTAGAGAAACATGACTGCACACAAAATGGCATTCCAGATTTGACACAAGAACAGAAAAAGTGGGTGCCTCCAGCATGCAGATTGTGGTCTTTCTTGAAAGATCACTTTCCACTAAATGAAACCAAAAATTCTCAGACTTACGGCTCATTAAAAGCCATAACTTGGGACAACAAGTTCATACTGTATAGCATAAGGAACTATATTCAGTATCTTGTAGTAACTTATGGTGAAAAAAATATGAAAACGAATATATGTATGTTCATGTATGACTGAAGCATTGTGCTGTACGCCAGAAATTGACACAACATTGTAAACTGACTATACTTCAATAAATATATATATATATACAAAAAAAAAGCTTGGGACAAAAAAATATACAAGGTAAACCCCAAACATCTTGTCATAACAGACAGTAAATAAGCTATTAAAGGCTAATAGGATCTAAAGGACTTGAAGGGCAACATTATGAGGTCCAGTAACCCAGGAAGCAGAAATTTGAGCAATAATCAGGATTATGACAATGGACTGAGATACAATCAATATGCCTAAATCCATAAATGTATAATGACAATAAAATAACTGTCTGGTCACCTGGGAAGGATGCTAAGATAACACAACTGTTTAGCTGTTCTAAAGATAAAGGGAAAGAATCCAGTATTTATTTAGCTGTTATCATAAAAACTCTCAGTATATTATCAAGTAGTAGATGATGTAAAAATTGTACATTATTTCTACCAACAAGTGAAAATGAATGTTGGAATGAAAATATGATCATTTTGGAGTGTCTAATGAATTACTGTACCTAGGCACCCAGAATCAATGCCAGCTAAAATCCCAGAAAGACAACCAGACAGCATGTGCTAAGAACTTACACCAGCTACTGCCCGACTCAGCCTGGACACCGAGAACTGGGACAGTTAATCCCTGAATGTGCCTGCCTGTCTACTTTCATGTGACATTACTCTCCCGCTGCCTTCATTAGCACAATTTTACCTTCCTGGAGTTTCTTGTGCAGGCAAATGGCTTGACTGTTCATTACAGGAAGTTCCTGAAAATCTATCAACTCCTCAGTGGAAAACAACAGAGTTTGTGCTCTAGGATTCTTTCTTTGACTCTCGAGTCAAAATTCTTACCTAGTCATTTCCACTAATTTTCCACTGTTGTATTTTGATCTTCACCCAATTCCTAATCCAGTCTCCACACTGAAAGACTGGCCTTAAAACCAAACTTCCAATTGCCAATAACATCCAACCTCGCCCTTCCCCTGTGAGACACTACCGAAGCAGAGGTGGTAAGTGAGCAGTAAGCTCAGTTCTGTCTGGTATGTGGGGAGCCAGCATTCAGTAGTGCTGGCATATCATGTGTGCAACACTGCCCAGGTAGTCGTCTTGTAAAAATAAAAAAAAAAGAATCTAAATCTCATTAAGCTTCTAGATCCCAAAACTTATTTAGAGGATACAGAGAGGTCAAAGAATGTGCTTGAGTAAATCTCAGAATGGCATCAGCAAAGAACAGAATGGAAGACACTGTTTCTTCAGCAATTAGATGGTTAGGAATAAAAAGAGATGAGGAAACGTAGAGATTAAAAAAGACTTAAAAGACATAAAGGAATGGGAGGGAGAAAGAAGGGAAGGAACTTATTCCCATTAAAATCAGAAGAGCAGTTATACTTGGCAGGAGGGAAAAGATTGTGACTGAGTAGAGACATGTGGAGGGCCTCAGTTTCACTAGAAAAGCTCCTTTCCTCATTTGGAAAGACTGGCTGAAAGGTATACAAGAATCATTTGTATTACTACTACAACCTTTCTGTGACTCTGAAATTATTTCAAAATAAAAAGTTTTTTAAATATGTTATCGCCTGACTTAAGTGTAGTGATGTCTGCCCTACACAACTCATTATGCTAAACTTTTGTTTTATGTGGTTCTCAGTATCTATCTATTATTTTTTAATAATGGTTTAGAAAATTAAAAATTAGAAAAACAGATTACATGATTGATTCAAATACTTATTATCCTGAACAACTCAAATACAATAAAACTTAATATGATCTGATTCCTCCTAACAGTGTGACTTCATTTCTTATTACTCTGCCCTAAGGACCTCTATTCTGGTCTACACTGGTGATTCTTGAACTCACAAAGCTCTCTCCAGTGCCCCTGCTCCAGGCTCCACATCCCTTTCCACCACTGCCCCAACCATCTCCTGAGCCTTCCAATCTGTTTGTTCATTCAGCTTGCAGTGTACCTCCCAGATAGACACATGGCCTGGGCCCTTATGTCATGTCTCTTCTCAAACATTACCACCTCAGAAAAGGCATCCACAACCACTGTAAGTGGTCCAACTTCTCTTTACATTCTACAGCCTAACATTATTTATCTATTTGTATTCCTGCTCACTCTAGTAAGATGTAAATTCCATGAAAGCAAGGACCTTATAAGTCTTGCTCACTATCATTGCATTGATGTGTGTGTGTGTGTTCACACAAAAGGGGAACTGGAGAGCAGTTGAATCCAACATACAGATTAAATATTGTACTAATGAAAAATGAGATTCCCCATCACTGCGAATGGGTTTGAGATATAAGAGAAATAAGGTGATTTTTAAATGGAGTAACGTTTAAGTTTCTTCTATAGCTCACGCTGAGGTCTTTAGTTCCTCCCCAGGTCACAAGCCCATGCTCCACAAGTCCTGGTGCGTAGCGCAGGGGTGGTGGTGGGGCGCTTTACAAACAACACAGAGACATATCTCCTCTCCCTCACCACGCAGCCTGCTACCAGCCCTGATGGCTTCCTTTTTCCTTCCTTACCTGTGTACTGGCTTTGTGTTCCTTCCCTCAAAGTCATCCAAGGGTCTTCTCCTTGCTCCAGTAAGTCAGCCACATCTGGCTTAGAAGTGGAATGTCCTGCTTCGAAGATAAAAAATTGCCACATGGCATAAAAATGAAAACAAAATCTTTAGCTTTGGTTAAATTTGTAATGAAATAAAGGTTAACTGTTATCAATAAAGACTTCAGATAATAGAAAGATGAGATGATTTAAGAAACCAGGCAGGTCTGGTGAAACTTTATCTTAAACTCAGGTAGACTCTGCCTCTTAAGAGAGTTTAACAAAGTGACCAAAAAGTTAACAATGTTTGAGAACACTCCGGAACCAGAGGGTCTGAGCACAAATTCTTCCTCTAATACCTATCAACCCCACGACTGTAAGCAAGTCATTTCACCTCACTGTTCCACAATGTTGGCAAGTAAAATGGGTATGACAATGTTATTATCATATGGTTGATGATTAAATGTATAGATACACCCCCTAGGAAGAGTTCTGGGACTTAATACTAATTATAATGATTCCATTTCTGTAAAAGGAAGATAAGAAGCATTCCGATTCATTTACAGAATATTAATTCAATCATAAATGCAATGTTCATGAACTGTAACTTTCAAACACAAATCATATAAAATTGGTTGCAGGAAATGAAATGTGGGCTCTCCAGTTTTAAATGAATACTGCTCATCAAATCCACCACTATGTAAGTCATAGAGGCTCTTCTGCTACAGCCAATCATGAATCTACATCTAACTGTTGTCCCTGCAGATGGATCAGAGGATGACACAGCCCCTTGGCCATTAAGAAGGGGAGGCAGGTACAAGAAGGGCCACAGTCACAAGACATGTGAATGTCACTAAAAGAGAAGATGATGATGGTTAATGACAGGGGCATTGCCAAATTGACACACCTCAAAGCTTCCTCTGGGAATAAGAAAAAGAATTCAGCTCATGTCTTAAAAGACAGCTTTGAAATTCGCTGTGTTGAAATTAACACACCACAGAGAACATTCTAAATTTCTAGTGGCAAATAAACTTACCCAGTGTGACCAAGTTTCTGTAGTTCTCCAACATCACATCCCTGTACAAGTCCCTCTGAATAGGCTCCAGGTATTCCCAGTCCTGCCGAGAGAAGTCTACAGCCACATCCCTGAATGTCACTAATTCCTGAAACTGCAAATCCAGGTAGTATGAAATTTAAAAAACATTTTCAAAACAGAAAGACAGGAGATCATAGGAGTGCCTTAGAGGAAGGGAGTGATACAGTACAAGTGGGCTAGAAGATTAAAGGAGATTGTCTACACATTCCTGAAGAATCCTATTGCTACAGACAAATCTTTCTGTAGCTTGTAGGCTATCACAGTAACTCGGACCTGCAGGGGGACTGGATAAAATTAAACTTTCCCTATTCAGTAAAATATAAGATGTAACCACATAGTCAGCTAGTTGCACAGTATATTAATTCTCAATAAATGTGAGGTTCTAAATTATTTTCCCTTTAGAGTTTAAAAAAAAAAGATGAGATTTCCCTCCCACTCTCCCAATTTGAATATAAAAATTTCCATATTAAAAAAAGCTTTTGAAAAAAAGTATTTCTACAAGCCTCAAATTCATCCTTTGTCAGAGCATACTCTAAGCATTTTTTCTTTGTTTTGACAAATTTTGCCTACATAACAATCCACTTTATTTTGGATATCTCACACTTAATCCATCCTTCACATTTACATGCTTGGTTTTAAACACACAAAATTCTGAAAGTCTTCATCAATTCTAGAAATCAATGCATTTATCCCTTAGGATAATATTCTCATTCATTGCCATCTTCTATCACTCACTCAACATTTTTCTTGTTCCTAAATGTATAATGTATCATGAGTCATAATCAAATAGTTGTCAGTCAAATTTAAGAGATCACATTCAACCACATCTTCCTCTTCATAATTCTTTGGTAAGATGCATTACATAAATGTTTCTAACCAGTCTAAAATTCTCAAAGAATATGAGATCTCATCACATACTAAGACTGAAACCAACTGATACCAATTTATATCTTATCTGTCTGGAAAACTTGGGTCTGTGGAGAATTTCAGAGTTTACCAATGGTAATTAATAGGACTAACATCTCTAATTCATCAAACCTCAAACCTATCAAGGAAACTCAAATACTTCCCTCATGGGAGTTCACTCCTTTACTGCTCCATTATAGACTTTGAAGAATAAGCATATAAATGGACTGAGAACACTGGAAAATAAATACACAAACACTGGATAGCAAACACTCATAAGGAGGAAACGAGCTATTTGCTGTCATTTTTTCTGATTTTAGGACAAAGTGGGGAGTAGATAATTGAATGAGGCCCTTTTAAGAGTAGGAAGCTTTAGATTAATTAATGAAAAAATCCACATAACCTGAAATCATAATACTGCAAGGAGACAGGAATAATCAACTTACACAGGTCATGGTTTTAGAAGGTAAGACCTGATCAGTTCTCCTCTGTCTTCCTCCATTGAGAACAATTCAGACTCCTGCAAATCCAGAACTGAGAGATGAAAAAAGGTTTCAGTGTCCCCATATATGACTTAATTTAATAAAATCTTTTTGTTCTTCAATTTCTTCTTCCAAAATTAACCCACACAATTTAAGGAAAAACAGAAGATGGATCTAAGCTCTCCCCAAAGTCCCAGGACACCCTGCTATGCAAAAGTAGTTATAGCATAAGCCACTTCTGCATTGAAGCCAGATCCAAACACAGGAGCAGGAGATTTCCTGGACAAGCTCCCATATTGGGGAGGCTAATTTAGACCTGAGATGGGGCTGCTCAGTCTTCCCATGAGTAGATCCACCTGCCTTCACTCCCACCTTTCAAGAGACCACATCATCCAAACTAGAGGTTCTTTTATGGCCTCAGGGTCAACTGAAGATGGTCAATATATGGAAAATGAACATAACATAGAAGGAAGTGCTTAGCCCTGGTTCTGTGTTTTGAGTCCAACTAAGCTGATTAGTTAAATACCGAATATACCTGCAACAGAATACAAAGCAGCCTCTAAGTGCTAAGTACGAAAACACATTTAAAGACATGGATAATATTCCAGATACACTCTCAATAGAAAAATAAGATTAAAAAACAGGATGTACAGTATGATAAGATCATTAATAAGGGACAAACAAGCATTGGGAGACAGGGCACAGGACATCAGTAGACCAAAAGGTATGGAAATTTATCCATTTTGTTATGTTATACAAGCCTACGTTACTATGCAGAATTTCCACACAAATGTTTATAGCAGCTTTTTCATAATTGCCAAAACCTAGTAACAACCAAGATGTCCTACAGTAGTTGAATGGATAAACTGTGGTACACCCAGACAATGGAATATTATTCAGCGCTAGAAAAAATGAGCTATCAAACCATGAAAAGACATGGAGGAACCTTAACTGCATTTACTAAATGAAAGAAGTCAACCTGAAAAGGCTATGTACTATATGATTCCAAGTATTTCTCATTCTGGAAAAGGCAGAACTAGGGAGATGATCAAAAGATCAGTGGTTACCAGCGGATTGGAGAGAAAAGGATGAATAGGAGAAGCATAGAAGAGTTTTAGGGCAGTGAAATGACTTTGTATGACACCATAATGGTGGGTACATATATATTTATCCAGCCCACAGAATGCCAACAGTGAACCGTCATGTAAACTGTGGACTTTGGGTGATAATAATATGTCAGTGTAGGTTCATCAGTTGTGACAGATGCACCACTTTGGTGTGGAATGTTGATACCACAGGAGGCTGTGTCGGTGCCAAAGCAGAGAGTATATGGGAACTGTATTTTTTTCTCAATTTTGAACTTCAAACAGCTCTAAGAAACAGTCTCTTTAGAAGGAAAAAGAAGAGGGAGAGTGGTAAAGTGCATGCCTAGCATTCATGAGGTCTTGGGTTCATTCCCCATAACCTCCATCAAATAAGTAAACCTAATTACTCCCCCCAAAATAAACAAACAACAAACAAACAAAAAGAAAAAATTCAGTTATGTTCCATATTGATTTTCTTCCATCTTTCTTTTTCATTCATGTTTCTCAGTATATATTTTCTAATTTTTAAAAAACATTTCTTTATGTTTGTGTCTCTAGGCAATATAATTTCAAAACTGTAAAAACATCCAGCGTCTTTCAGCTGTTGAGTGATTCATAAATTTTGTTATTTTTATATTAAGCATATTTCTACCTTTTAATTTCATATTTCACTTCATTCTTTCTTCCTTCTAGTTTTCCATTTTGCAGACCAAGTTTTCTCCTACTGATAATTCTTCTAGTACGATAAACTGAGGATCAGCAAACTTTTTAATAAAGAGCCACGTGATAAATATTTTTGCTCTATTAAGTTCTGCTTTTATAGTGGAAGGTAGCCATTGACAGTATGTAAATGAATGGGCATGGATGAATTCCAATGAAACTGTATTTCCTCTTGGTATAAAATAATAGAAAAAAAGCAGTTCTGGGAGCTCCCCTTAGGTTATGTCTGCCAGGTATAAGAATTTTGGATGGGAAGTGATGAAAGAGTGAATTTTTAAAATTTCTTTAAAAGAGGATTAAATGTGTAAAGCAGAAATAATAACAGTGCATTGTAAGATCTATAATATAAGCAGAAGTGCAATATATGATCAAAAACAACACAAAGGATAAGAGGGGGAATGGTAAATATGCTGTTTGATATTCTTATATATTAGGTTATTCAACATTATTTGAAGATAGACTGTGATAAACAACATACATACTGGAAATCCTAGAATAATCATTTAAAAGTCAAAGTGGAAATGCAAAAAAAAATATTTTAAGACAAGGCAAGAAAGTGGGAAAAGGAAACAAGCAATAGAGGCAGATGGAAAACAATGCACCAATGATCCATTCAAATGTAAATACACAGACAAGTGGTTATTAGACCAGCATTATAAAGACCTGTGAGCTTGGTAGAATTATGGCTTCATGGGCCCCACCCAAAAATGTTGGGGATGGGGCCCAGGAGAGTATGGTTTAACAAGCTTTCCAAGTGAATCATACATGTTAGAGTTTTAGAACCACTGATATAATTACATCAAGTATAAATTATTTAATGATTACAATTTAAAAGGATTGTCAAGCAGTCTTTAAAAAAAAAAGAGGAAGACAATACTACACACTATAAGAAACTCATATATATGTGTGTGTGTGTGTGTATGTATATATATACATGTATATATATATACACACATGATAGATCAAAAGTAAAAGGATAGACAAGAGAATATTATGGAAACACTAATCCAAAGAAAGCTGTAGTGGCTCTGATAATATCAAAACAGACTTCAAAACAAGGGATATTACCAGGATTAGAAGGTTGTTTCATAATGATAAAGTAGCCAGCTCCTTAAGCCCACATAACAAGTGTGACTGTACATAATAACAACTTTAAAACATAGGAAACAAAACTAACAACTGAAAAGAAAAAGAAAAAAAATTATACTCGGGAGACTTCAACACATCTCAGTAAATGGATAGCAAATCAGTAAAGACAGAGAATACAGCCCTACCAAGGAGACCTAATTGACAATTATAGAAAACTCCACCCAACAGAGCAGAATACCTATTCTTTTAGGTGCATGTGGAATACTCACCAGGATAGACCATATGTTGGGAAATAAAACTGTATTCTCAATACATTAGAAATACCCAATCACACAAAATAGATTCTCAGACCACAACTGAATTATTAAAAACCTAATAACAAATATTTGGAAAATGTTTGGAAATTAAGCAATACATATTTACATGAGACAAGGAATAAATTTCAAGTGGAACTTCAAATGTATTTACCTGAATAACGAATATAGAACACATCAAAATTTGTGACATTTGGCTAAAAAAGGATTTAGAGGGAATGGCTAAAATTCAAAAGACTGAAAATAAGGGTGGCAGCGATGTGGAATCATTGAAACTGTCATTACATTACTAGTGGGAAAGTAAAATAGTTTTAAAAACTGGAAGACAGCCTGGCAGTTCATTCAAAGTCAAACATACAAGCAGACAACCATTCTACGTAGCGACACCTAGCTGTTTACCCAGAGACTTTCACAGGAATGTTCACAGCACTTTATTCATAGTAGCCCAGAACTGGGACAACCCAAGTGGCTGTTGACAGCAGAGGATAAGTAAATTATGATATATCCATATAATGGAATACTACTCAACTATATATTGGATTGAACTGATATGCAGCAACATGGATGAATTTCAGTTATGCTGAGTGGAAGAAATTAGAGTATGAACTGTTTGATTACATTTATATGCATACAGTTCTAGAAAGTGCAGACTAATTTCTTTGAACACAAAGTTGATCAGTCATTGCCTGGAGACAGAGTAGGAGGAGGCAGGGAGGGTTGGGAAGGTTTACAAAGGCTTTGAGGGTGGTAGGTTTGTTTATTATCTTGACTATAGCAATGGTTTCATGGATGATACACATTTCAGAATGAATCCATTTGTAACTATGTGTGGTGATGGATGTAAACAGAAATTCCTTACCAAGAACCATGATCCATATATTTGCAAGTTCTGAATCATATTGCTATTCAGTTCTAAATGCCTCATAAAACATTACATCTCAACCTGCACTAAGAGAGCATTCAATATCAGGCTTTATCACATGTACCTAGAAAACTCATGTCTGTGAGAACATCAGAGTCCTTCCACATTTGGCCAAATGGGATCCTCACATCTAATGCATCTAATTCGTCCTGACATGGGAAGCTAATGATTTCTTTATAGGACTTGATTTCTTCATTCCTCCATCACTGCTCTTGATATAAGTTGGGCACATAAGAGATAATGAATAGTCTGGACAGTGAGTATATAAATACTGGTTAAAGGAGACTGAGCCATGTAAGGACATTTGAAACCCTTGTTTACTGGTATAGGAGGAACTCGGAAGGAGATAATTGACTGGGTTCTTTTGGGTGGAAAACTTCAGAACAATTAATGAAAACAGTTACATCACATTGTTTCAGTGAGAAGGAAACACCAACTTACATATGCCATGGATTGACATCTGCAAAGACTGATCAGTCCTCCTCAGATCTGCACATCAGAGAATACAGAGCTGGGAAAGGAAAAGGAGACCATAAGAGCAGGCATGCTTTAGTGCTACCACGTAACAAACTAAATGTTTTGCTCCTTCATTCCATGTTACATGATACCTCCTACCACACAAACACACACAATGTGAAAAGATTAGGGTTTTAGACAAACTCAAACTCTTTCCGCCAATTCTCAGAAAATTCAGACACTTCAGTTTTCTGGCCAGTCCTCCACTTTGGGGAAGCTGCTCTGCACATGAGATTAGGCTGTTCAGTCCTGCCCTAAACAGGTCCTCCTCCCTTCATTCACACCTTCCAGGATTGAAAAGGAGACACACCAAAAAACCCCACACCTTACTTCACAGCCTTGATCAGGTGAGGTTGAACAGGTTAGAAAGGGTATACAGGTCAGAAAGGACAATTAGGCAGAGTTCAACATTCCAATTCCAGGAAAAACTGACTGCTTAAATACACCACAAAATATCCAAGTAATAAATGTGAAGTCAGGGAAAATAATTAAGTCATGGAAAAATACTCCAGAAATACTGTCAGTAGATAAATCAGATTTAAGAGACCATATTTACACCATGATACTATCTGTGAAATGTTTGCATATCTCAGTATTGAAAGACTGACAGATCATCTTACTTAAGTAGAAAAGAAAAACTTTGGAAAAGTTATAAACTCATATATTAACAGTGCTTATCTTTTTCTTTTGATTTTTTTTTCTTGGAAAGTAGCAACAATTGCCTACATAGGGGAGAAAGATTTCTGTTTCAATGACAGACATTTGAAAAAAAGATTTCCTTTGACATAAGCATTTCATAGTACTGATGAAAAAAGAAAGGTGATGCTCAAAGAGCTAGTCTTGTCCAAAGCTTGTGCATATTTTTTAATTCATTCATTAATTTATCCCAGGATATTGTTATGTTATCTGACAGTAATTAAATCTCAAAACTTCACCTTAGGGATCAAATAGAAAACACAGCTGAAAAAACATACTGGAAACAACCTCAAGAAGGTCATGCTTCAATATCTAGTTTAAGTTTGAGATATTGTTGCATTAGACTTAGACCTGAAACTTACAAGTTAAAAAAATTGAGATATATAATTGACATATTTCAAATGTACAACAGTGATTCCATATTTGAATAAATTGTGAAATAATCACCATGTGTCTAGTTGACATTCATCACATACATAATTTTTTTCTTGTGATGAGAACTTTTAAGAGCTTTCTCAGTAACTTTCAACTATACAATATTTACTATAGTTACCATACTGTACATTACATCCACATCACTTATAATTGGAAATTTGTACCTTTAAGTACCTTCATCTGTTTCACCACCGCCCCCACCCCTTGTCTCTGGAAACCACCAATCTTCTCTGCATCTGTGAGTTCAGTTGTTTATTTTTTAAGATTTCACATAAGGGTGTCTTTCTCTGACTTATTTCACTTACCATAATGCCCTCAAGTTCCATCTGTGTTGTCACAAACAGCAAAGATTTCCTGCTTTTTTATGGGTGAATATTTCACTGGGTGTATGTATACCATGTATTTTTCTTTTGATCTTGATGAGTTTTTCTTCAAATATAAAATTTTTGAGTCAGTGGCTATGTCTTAAAATATATGTACAAATATACATTATTTGTTATTTGTTAAGTAGAAGCTGTATTCCAAAATGTGGAAAATTCATTCTTTTAAAGTGTTTATTTGGTCTTGGAGAAACACACTAAATTTGGACTATTTTACTAAATGATTTTTGTTTCCTCCAGTTAGCAGTAAGAGAGCTTCCTCTGCCTGTGAATGCTCATTGTTGGCTTACTGTCTAGAAAGATGGGTGAAGCCTGTGAATATAGTCTAACACATATTGATCTGGTTTCACTGCTACATCCTTTGCAAGTTTTCTTTACAGAACTATTTCCCACCCTGTTATTCACATTCCCCAGAAAGCTGCTGAATTATCTTATCCTTTTAGTGTCACTTAGCATCTAACGTCATCAGAGTAAAAGATGTAATGTAGGAGTTACCTTGTGACCCAGCAATTCTGCCCTTAGGTAAATACCCAATAGAACAGAAAAAAACACATTTCACACAAAAAGTTGTACACAAATGTCCATATTTGTAACAGCCAAAAGTGGGAGCAACCAAACTGTCCATCGGCTGATGGATACAGACAATGTAGTGTATGTAGGTTACTTTGCAGGCTACACATGGATAAACCTTGAAGACATTTATGCTAAGTGTAATAAGCTGTTCATGAAAGGACCCATATTGTGTAATTCCTCTTATACGAGATTCTTAGAGTAGTCAAATTGATAAAGACAGAAAGTAGATGCCAGAGACTGGGGTGGGAGACAGGAATGGGAAGTTAATGTTTAATGGGTATAGTCTCAGTATAGGAAGATGAAGACATTCTGGAGATGGATGGTAGTGATGGATGCCATGAATATACTTAACGCCACAGTACAGTTTAAAATGTTGTTTTATATTATGTATACTTTTTAAAAAAGAATGAAGTACTTACACATCTACAACATGGAGGAACTTAAAAACATCATGCTAAGTGAAAGAAGCAAGACGTGAAAGGGAACACTGCATGGAATTTCAAGAATAAGCAAATCCATAGAAATAGAAGGTCCATCACTGGTTGTCAGAGTATGGGAGGAGAGAATAGGAAGTGGCAGCTAATGAGTATGGGGTTTTTCTTTAGGGCGATTAAAATGTTTTGGAAATAGATAGTGGTGCTGATCACACAACCTTGTGACTAAATTAAAAACTACTGAATTATATACTTTTCAAAAGGTAAATTTTATGGTAGTGAACTGTATCAATTTAAAAAAGGTTAAAAAAAAGTATGGTGACTACAGTAAGTATTGTATAGTTGAAAATTTACAGCAGAAATTCCTTCCTCAGTGCTTTCATATGTCAGCATAATTTAGTCATAACCCAACAGGAGTGGCTACAGTCAGAATGATGTCACTGCTGTATAAAACCCCAGCTCACATTCCCTAAATTTCCTTAATGGCCTTTGATGCATTTATTCCTATTCAGGGTTTACCTAACTTACTAGAAGGAACATAAAAGTATCAGCTATGTCATTTGTGACATAAATACTAAGATTATATGGGCTGGCATTTCGTAAGTACGTAGTAAAAACCTGATTGTTTTATCCCAATTTCAAATCCTAGGAATTTATATTAATTAAATATCTATAGAAATACCAAAAAATGCATGTATAAGGATGTTCACATAATTTTTGATAACCGCAAATTATGAACATAAAAATCTAACTGTACGTAACAGGTTAATTAATTTGATTCTGCTGTATGGTGGGGCATGTGCACCATTATTAATCATGATATTGGTCCAGGCTTAAAATAATAATTTAGGAGTGGTATCCTGTTGAAATTTAAAACATACAGTCTGTTGGCAGATATTAGAATTGCAAAACTGCTCAGAGTTCATGACATCTTAGTGTCTTTGTTTTTCCAGTAAAATCAAGAATATGAAGACCTGCTAAATATAACTATCTTGGAGAAAGATAATCTATATAAAAACTTAGTGTCCAATACTATATGTTAGCTGTTTTTATTAAAGATTTCATGTGTCCTAATTATTATAAAAGAAACAATTCCAGTATCTTCTTTTTAGAGTAAAATTGTGCTTCTCAGCACTGCTCTTGTAACACTCACCAAAAAAAAAAAGAAAGAAAGAAAGAAGACTTGGTTTGAGAATGCATTTCTTATTAATAAGAGTTTCTAAGGGAAAAAAAAAGTTTCTAAGAAAGAAGAGGAGGACTTTTCGCTTTCCCCCAACCCAAGCAGCAAAAGAGGCAGTTTTTTGAATTACAACTTTTTCAAAGAACTTGATCTGATCAAGTAGCTCATAAAGTGGAAACATTAATAAGAAGCTTAATACACTTTATCTGTAAAAGAAAGAAATCTGAATAAAATTATTAGTTCTTTTCTTTTATTACAATCTGTAATTGGAAATGTTATTTGGAAGACATCTAAAAATCAGTTGTTATTGCAGAGTTTTATACAACTAACTCTAGATCTCTTTTTAAAACTCTAATTCTGAATGATTGTCTTATTTGATACTTGCTGCCCTGGTAACTAATATTAATAATATTTCTATTATCTAAAAGGTGTAAATATCTGAAAGGTTTTTCAAACAAATTGTTGCTTCCTTCTTCCCCTTACATTCACAAATATATAATGAAACTCATGGATTCCTTTTACAAACTTAAAATTGATTCTTGTTTTTTTATGGTTTGACTCTTAATATTCACTTAATGTGATCTTATGATTCAACAACAAAACAATGCATATGTACTTGATGGGAAAAAATAAAAAAAAATTAATACTGTATCTCTGGGTGGTGGGAGTAAGAATACTTTATATTTCTTTATTATAAATTCCTTAGGATGTTGCATTTTTGCAACAAGCCTTCATTAATCCCATCACCAGGATATAATATATTCCAAAACATTTCAAAGGGCATTTCAATATATGACAAATGTAATTCAAAAATACCATAAAGAAAAAAATATAGAACAAGGTGCTCGTTCTGTATTTATGAAATTTATGCATGACATGAGGAAACAAAAGTGAAAGAAATTACATGTACAGTGTATCCTTTAATTATATTTCCTCAATATAAATATTTTAAATATCCTTTAGTTATATCTCCCCAATATAAACACTTTCATTGCCAAGATTCTACTGGGAACACAGTACAGGTAAGTGGCATTTACACTGAATGAGAGAATGTATGAAAGGTAGAAAAGTGTTTGGAACACAATAAATGCTCAATAAATGTAGCAGTACCACTGCCTTTCTTCAATAAACAAAATATTTTGTACACAAAATTTATAAATTTATAAAATTCTCAAAATATGACCCTAGGTTGGATTAATATATAATTCAATTTTTTCCTGGATATATTACTGTTGATTAATATTGCTTAACAGGACATAGTGTACATTTTCTTTCTTAGGTCTAACTCTGTATAACCTTATTAGCTGCATAATATTCAGCCATATGGATTAATCACTTAAACATTTCCATAATCTTGAACACTAACTTTTCACATGGAAAATTGTTGTCCTTGATTCTAGACCAAAGGACCTAAATCTTTTGGGGTTCTGTTTACAATAAGAGAATACATAGGATTTGAATGATATACCCAATGAATATAAGAATCCATGATTCACCTCAATGGCACTCAACACCTACTGGAAAGAAAACAAATTACGGTTAGGACACTGCAGAGGAAGGAAAATATGCCCTTAAACCAATAATGTTATGAAAGAAAAAAAACTAGCACAAATATTGATTTTTGGTTGTAAAATAATTCTTTCCTCCTCATCAGGGTCCTCCTTTTGGGGAATGACAGCACCAAGTAGGGAGTCACAGGACGCCAGACTTTTCCTGGCGCACATAATGACTTTGTTATACAACGCTCTCCAAGTCCACACAAGTCCTGCTCACACACAAAACAGACGGAAAATAGGGTGGAACCTGGACTCTGAGTTTACGGTTAAGTTCCTGGGGTCAGAGCTTTGGGAAAGACCAGGTTTTAAAACCTGTAGCTGCCCCTTAGAGCTCCCAAGAACTTTTCAGGCGTTCCCAACCTCCGACTCTTTGTCTTCCAACTATTTCTATGTGGTAACCGCAAGTAACTGTGAGGAAAGAAGACGAAGGAAGCATGAGAGGACCTAGAGTTTCCCTGACACCACGGTGACACTACAGAGCCAGAGCAATTGCAGCACAGGTTAAGGATCTGCAACAAAATCCTCGTCACACCAGCACAGCCACACATCTGTCACAGCCTCACAACAGCAACTACCCGCACGAAGGCACATCCCAGCTCGCCGGCTCTCAAAGTGTCACACAAGCACACTCCCACCCACTCCCCATCTGTCCGTGCACAGAGAACCCTCCTCTGCGGCTTAGGAACCCACAAGCCTGAGATTCCGGTAACAAGTGGCTGATTATATCAAAAGCTTCCATGCTGTAAGCACTTCCTCCACCACCCCTATTGGTTCAGGCCGGATTCCGATTAATTCCGTTGCCCAGATTCCAGTCTGCGGTCTCCCTGTGCCTGGTACATCCTGAGATGAGTTCAACTCACCTTGCAAAGCGCGAGAGCCGCGCTCTAAAACGGAAAGGAACACAAGGATCCTGTGTGACCGCTGCCCTCTGGGAAATGTAGTTCGAGCTTGAATGCCCGCGGCCGCGGTGGCTTGTGGGAAAAGTAGCCGGAAACTCAGAAGCCCTGCTAGAAGGAGAAACGCCTGGGGATAATCCTGGGCTCGATGGAGAGTTTAACTCGTTACCAGGAGTCACAAGGCAAGGACGTATATCGCTGGCAGGGAAACTGCGAAGAGGATATCTTGCGCACATCCTGGTGGTCTAGAGGAGGCCACTGTGCCAAGACTTCTGAGAAGGGCAATCCGAAAGTCGGGGCTGCCCGAAGCCTCAGGCCTGTGAGTGCGTCATACTGTGAAGTGCCCAAGTACAAGCCCCGAGGCTGGATGTGAGCTCCTGAGGGCAGGGGTTCCAGGGTAGTGTCCTCAAAGGTAGCTGCTGCCTGTTGATAATGTACGTGAAAAGTAAGTTTTACTGCCGGGAATGGACTGATTTCGTCAATAAATCCTGTTAAGGTACGTTTAGTAACTGTAGGAGTGAAGTAAAATCAACTTAATACTTCACGTGAAGACGTATTCAATACGGACTGAATTTTTTTTTCATTTAAAAAAAGGTATTTTTTGTTGTTGTTTTTAAATGTTTCAGTTACTCCACAGAAGAGGAGTTTACTTTAATCCAGTTTAGCCTCATCCAAATAAGTACAAAAATATCTGAATATTTACAATGAGTCTGTTCTTTTTTTTTTTTTTTAATTGAGGCATAGTCAGTTTACTATGTTGTGTCAATTTCTGGTGTACAGCACAATGCTTCAGTCATACATGAACATACATATATTCATTTTCATATTCTTTTTCACTATAAGCTACTACAAGATACTGAATATAGTTCCCTGTGCTATACAGTATAAACTTGTTTATCTATTTTATATATACCAGTCAGTATCTGCAAATCTTGAACTCCCAGTTTATCCCTTCCCACCCTCCCTACCCGCTGGTAACCATAAGTTTGTTTTCTATGTCTGTGAGTCTGTTTCCATTTTATATATGTTAATTTGTCTTTTTTTTTTTTTAAGATTCCACATATGAGTGATATATTTTTCTTTGTGTTTCTGGTTTACTTCACTTAGAATGACATTCTCCAGAGCTATCCGTGTTGCTGGAAATGGCATTTTATCATTTTTATGGCAGAGTAGTATTCCATTGTATAAATATACCACAACTTCTTTATCCAGTCATCTGTGGGTAGACATTTAGGTTGTTTCCATGTTTTGTCTATTGTAAATAGTGCTGCAATGAACACGGGTGTAGGTGTCTCTTTGAATTAAGGCTCCCTGTGGATATATGCTCAGGAGTGGGATTGTTGGATCATATGGTAAGTCTGTTTTTAATCTTTTGAGGAATCTCCATACTGTTTTCCACAATGGCTGCACCAAACTACATTCGCACCAACAGTGTAGGAGGCTTCCCTTTTCTCCACACCCTCTCCAGCATTTATCGATTGTGGACTTTTGAATGATGGCCATTCTAACTGGTGTGAAGTAATACCTCATTGTAGTTTTGATTTGCATTTCTCTGATGATTAGTGATACTCAGCATTTTTTCATGTGCCAATAGGCCATTCGTATGTCTTCACTGGAGAATTGCTTGTTTAGCTCTGCCCATTTTTGGATTGGGTTGTTTGTTCTTTTCTTATTGAGTTGTATGAGCTGTTTATATATTCTGGAAATCAAATCCTTGTCAGTCTCATCTTTTACAAATATTTTCTCCCATCCTGGTAGGTTGTTGTTTTGTTTTGCTTATGGTTTCCTTTGCTGTGCAAAAGCTTCTAAGTTTAATTAGATCCTATTGTTTATTTTTGCTTTTATTTCTATTGCTTGCATAGACTGCTCTAGGAGAACATTGCTGAGATGTATGTGAAATAATATTTTGCATATGTTTTCTTCTAGGAGATTTATTGTGTCTTGTCTTATGTTTAAGTCTTTAAGCCATTTTGAGTTTATTTTTGTGTATGGTATGAGAGAATATTCTAACTTCATTAACCTACATGCAGCTGTCCAGCTGGACATTATTAAATGTAAAAATGAGCTGGTGAAAATCATGCATATGTTTTGTAATATTGATTTAGGGACAAATTTTCCAAGGATAACCAGAGAGAGTAGAGTTATTATAGTATTAAGATTTGACTGGATAATCATCTGTAAACATCCTAATCACCGGAATGGCAATTAATATACATAAGTACTAGACAAAAATTTAACAGGCCTGTATTTAATATATATAATTAGCACACAAATAATTCAAATTTTTCTGAATAAGATAATAATCTAAGTGGAAAAAAACAATGAGTATTGATTTCCTATTTAGAACACTACAAATGTAAATTATCAACATATATATCGGTGTTACAGTCACTTGCTCTTTTAGAGATTCATCATACTGTTTGTAATGAGTAGCCTCTGAAATGTTAATCAATTTCCTTTTTTCTCTACTTAATGACCCTGAATCTGCAGATGCATTTTAATACTTTCTTTATTTTTCATAATTACTGTAGCTTCATTTTCCTCAGTTAAGACATCAAGTATATTCACTTTACACTTGTTCACAGGTCACCCCAATCTCTTCATTACCGCCATTGGTGAATTTCATGTGATGGAAGAAATTGTCACATATTGAGGTATGGGAAGGACATTCTGGCTTATGCAGGATCTAACTTAAACTTTATGCTAACTAGAACAGCCTGTTCGTTGGCATATTAAACATGTATTATACATCTACTTCAACCATTAAAGAAAAGAATGCATTTAAAAATCAAAGGGGAGTGACTGTGGTTCAGGCATCCAAAATGGAGCCAGATGACCATTGTGAATGTAGTTTCAGACACATCCCTGTGTCACTGAGAACTTGAATTTCCTGAACGCTGTCAGACTCAGAGACACCGTCAGCTGTTCTCAAGATAATATCTGCTAAAAGCTGCCAACTGCAACCCTATGGTCTCAAGGTCTCCCCTGTAACTATGCAACAATTTTGGACACCAATCAGTCTTTCCTTAACAAGCACTCCTACTCCCTGCCAGCTCCAATCCTAATTCTTGACAAGCAGTTTATGTAATTTTGCAGTTTTTGCCTTTATAAGCTTCCCCCATTGTAGCCTGGTGGTACACAATTCAAGTGCTTTTTGAATCTTTGTCTCCCCAGCTGTAGTCCTCATTATAGGTTCTTTATTGATTATTTCTGTACATGTATATGATGATAATATAATAAATTACCAGTGAGGTTTCCCTTCAGCTTGGTCCATTTTTCAGGTAACTCTTGCATTTAAAATTAAGCCAGAAGATATCCATGATATTTTAGGTTAAATAGAAAGAAGGAAACAAAACTTGAACTCTCTCAGCATTCAAATACAAGATACGGGAAAGACAGCAAATAATTTGGAAGGACCCAGCCCATGATTAGGCATAGTGAGGATTTGTGCTCCCTCAGGAGTACTTGAGGTTGCTTAATCATTTGGAGGAAAGAACGTATCTTAAAGGAGAGCAAGAGGGTTGGACTCTGTGTGGTCCCTGAGGAGTAGCACTGTGCCCTGACCACACCATTGGCTTGTGTGCTTGAAATAATAAGTAAAATGGAAGATGTGTATGCCTTACAAACTTTTATGTAGGAATCCAGAAACAAATGTTATATTTGAACCCCTGCTCCATTTATACATCTTGGCTTGGGGCAGAACTAAAGAGAAACTAACATTACAATCACCACCACACACACCAGAAGACTCAGATTAAATATCTGACAATATTAACTGTCAATAAGTATATGAATTTATAGGAACATTGTGGGACTGTCAATGATTTATTAAATTTATGGGGAAAATGGCAATATATAATAAAGTTGAAGATATTAAGCATACCCTTTCTTCTAACGTTTCTACTCCTTGGTTTGTATTGTACATAAATGCACACTAATTATAACAAGGATACACACACAAGAATGTCACAGCAGAATTTTTTTTATTGAAGTATTGTTGAATTTTTTTTGTGACTTCCAAAAATGGAAACAACTCAAATGTCTACCAACAATAGAAGACATAAATGATGTACTAATAGAGAGGGATAATTTAGAACTCTGAACATGAATCTTAAGTGCTTAATATTGAGGGAAACAAGATGGATGCAACAGAATACATACTGTGTTTCTAATTATATAGCAGAAAAAAATCAGGCAAAGTCAGTCTATACTTCAGGTATGTAAAAAGATGTAATAAATGGATAAAGACAAGGAAGTGATCCCAGGACAGGCATATCTCAGAGATATTGTGGGTTCAGTTCCAGACCTCCACAGTAAAGTCAGTATCACAATAAAGTGTGTCACAAGAATTTTCTGGTTTCCCAGTGTCTGTAAAAGTTGACTGGTTTATTAAATGTGCAGTAACATTATGTCTAAAAAAAAGTACATGCCTTAATTTAAAAATACTGTATTGCTAAAAAGTGCTATCATCTAAGCCTTTAGTGAGTCATAATCTTTCTGCTAGTGGAGAGTCTTGCCTTGATGTTGATGGCTACTGACTGATCAAGGTGGTGGCTGTGTCAATTTCTTAAAAGAAAATAACAGTGAAGTTTGCTGCATCGTTTGACTCTTCCTTTCATGAACAATTTCTCTGTAGCACACAATGCTGCTTAATAGGATTTTACCTACACTACAGTAAAACTTCTTTCAAAACTCTGCCACTGTCACTGCCTTATCAACTAAGTTTATGTGATATTCTAAATCCTTTGTTGTCACTTCAAAAATCTTCACTGCATCTTCAGCAGGAGTAGATCTCATCTCAAGAAACCACTTTCTTTGCTCATCTGTAAGAAACAACTTCTTGCCCATTAGAGTTTTATCTTAATGCAGCAATTGAGTCACACCTTTAGGATCCACTTCTGATTCTAGTTCTCTTGCTGTTTCAACCCTTTGAGCAGGTACCTACTGCAGTGAAGTCTTGAATCCCTCAAAGTCATCTGTGAGGGTTGGAATCAACTTCCAGATGCCTGTTAATGTTGATATTTTGACCTCTTTCCATGAATTACAAATGTCCTTAATGGTATCTAGAATGGTGAATCCTTTTCAGAGGTTTTTAATTGACTTTGCCCAGATCCATCAGAGGAATCACTATCTGTGGCAGCTACAGCCTTATGAATTATATTTTTGAAATAATAAGACTTGAAAATCAAAATTATTCCTTGATCCCTGGGCAGCAGAATGGATGTTGTGTTAGCAGTCATGAAAATAACATTAATCTCATTGCAGATCTCCATTAGAGCTCTTGAGTGACCAGGTGTATTGTCAAAGAGCAGTAATATTTTGAAAGGGATTTTGTTTCTGAGCAGTAGATCTTAACAATGCACTTAAAATATTGAGTAAACCATGTTATAAATAGATGTGCTGTCATCCAGGCTTTGTTCCTTTTACAGACCACAGGCAGAGTGGAATTAGCATAATTCTTAAGGGCTCTACAATTTGGGGAATGGTAAGTGAGCATTTGGCTTTAACTTAAAGTCACCAGCTGCATTAGCCCCAAGCAAGAGAATCAGCCTGTCGTTACAAGCTGTTAGCCAGGCATTCACTTCTTTCTAGCTATGAAAGTCTTAGATGGCATCTTCTCCCAATATAAGGCTGTTTCATCTACATTGAAAATCTGTGGTTTAGTGTAGCCACCTTCATTAATTATCTTAGCTCTGTCTTCTGGATAACTTGTTGCAGCTTCTGCGTTAGCACTTGCTACTTCACCACTTTTATATTATTGATGGAAGAAATTTCCACAGATTGAAGTATGGGGAAGTCATTCCGTTTTATCTATGATTTAACTTGAATTTTATGCTAACTAGAACAGCCCTTTTGTGGCCTGTCAAACATGCATTGTACATTTCTGCTTTAATCACTGTAGAAAAGAGTACATTGTCCAGAAGTAAAGGATGTCCATTTTGAAAATAGAAATAAATGCCTCCCTTCCTGGGATATCCCTGCGAGCACTCCCTCAGTGATAAGCCTCCCTTCCCAAGCACCACGGCCGTACTGACTCACTGTGTATGTGCTGATGTGTCTTTTTGAAACCTCGGAAGGATGTACCCCTGTCACGTTTGATGTTCTTTGCTCTGACAATATACAAAACTGCTGAAAAGTATGGAACTATTTTGGACCCCAAACAGTCCTTGCTTAACAAGCACCCTTATTCTTGCCAACTTTAATCCTAATTCTTAACAATTTATGTGATTTGTGGGGTTTTACCTTTATAAGTCTCCCCCATTTTGTAGTCTGGTGGAACATGATTCAGTTGCTTCTTGAGTCTGTGTCTCCCTGGCTATAGTCTCAGTTTGGCTTAAATAAAACTCTTTTCTATTCCTTTTATAGATTACTTATTGATTATTTCTGTTGACATTACGGAGACACCTTCTTTTCTTAAACCTCATGAAACAACCTCTGCTAGCTTCAAACTTTTCTTATGTAGCTGCTTTACCTGTCTCAGCCTTCATAGAATTGAAGAGAAGCCCTTATTCTGGATTGGGCTTTGGCTTAAGGGAATATTGTGGCTGGTTTGATCATCTCTCCAGACCACTAAAATTTTCTCCACATCCCCAATAAGTCTGTCTCTCTTTACTGTCATTCATGTGTTCACTGGAGCAGCACTATTAATTTCCTTCAAGGGGTTTTCTTCTTTTGCATTCACAACTTGGCTAACTTTGGTGCAGGAAGCCTAGCTTTCGGCCTACTTCAGATTTTGGCATGGCTTCCTCACCAAGCATAATCACGTCTAGCTTCTGATTTAAAGTCAGACTCTTCCTTTCACTTGGACGCTTAAAAGGCCATTATAGGGTTATTAATTGGCCTCTTAATTTTAATATTGTGTCTTAGGGAATAGGGAGTCTCAAGGAGAGGGAGAGAGATGGAGGAGCGGCCAGTCGGTGGAGCAGTCAGAACACACACAGCGTTTATTGGTTAAGTTTGCTGTCTTACGTGGGTATGGTATATGGCACCACAAAACAATTGCAGTGGTAACGTTAAAGAACATAGATCACAGATCACCATAACAAATACAATAAAATGTTTGAAATATTGAGAGAATTAACAAAATGTGAACAGAGACCCAAAGTGAACAAAGGCTTTTGGGAAAATGGCACCAATAGGTGCAGGGTTGCCATAAATATTCAATTTGTGAAAAATGCAATATCTGTGAAGTGCAATAAAGCAAAGTGTAATAAAATAAAATAAAATATTTCTGTAATAACAAGGATGTTGGTACCACTGGGGGAAAGGAGTTGTTTAGCATCAGTATAGACATGCAGGGGACTCCTGGGAGGTGGTAATAACAGTTCATTTACATTATTATCCATATTTTGTATTTGTTTCATTGTAAAAATGCAATAGAAGAAAAGTATATTTCACAATTAAAATGCAATAGAAGAAAAAAGAAACATTTTTCTACTCATTGATTTTTAAGGTACTTTTTAAAATGTAAATGACCAGCTCATTACTTCTGAGTCCATAAATTACAATCTGATTTTCTCAGTGTAAGTTTGACTGCATACTTTTCATGATTATTTTGACAGAGCTTAAGGTCATTTAGGCTCTTTGCTGGTCTCAGAACAGAAATTGTACAGAGCAAAGCTAATACTTATTACTCATCTTTTGGAGAAGAAAGAAAAAATTATCAAGTTTATTAATATCATTCATAACATTTGAATGTGAAGGCATGTTTTGAATTATATTCAAAGAAGCATGCCTGTTTTTACAATAATGAAGGAACATAAGCTTATTGACTTCCCAGTATTTGGTGTCTGGGTTCCTTCCTATGTGTAGATAGACTTCTTCTATTCCTTATTTTTTTTCTTTACGTTACAGTAATTCAGTCCACTTTGCTCTTCCTGATTGCTGGCACATCACTGGATGTTTCTCTCACCCCAGGGTAACCGTGTAGTCTCTCTAGCCCCCAAGTTCCTCATCAGCACAACAGTACGCCAACTGATAGCTTGAAACCTTTCATTTCCCAGGCTTCTATTTCCTTATTTCAGAAGTTTTCTTAGTCCACGTACTACTAACATTGTGTCATCTTTTTCCCAAGAACAGTATTTAATGAAAGGAACTCTTTTCAAACAAAACATGAAATCCAGTTGGAACAGCATGATTCTCTTTATTTTATGTAGGAAATCTACATCTATTAGACTCTTCGGATAGGGCTAGCCCTTCACCCATCCATAATCCTATTAAGTACTTTCATCTCACCAGTTAGAAAATATATAAGAAGTCCATAGGAAACAATTATTCCTATAATGAATTTATACAGGAATGTCTAGAAATGCTGACAAGGACAACTTCATCTAAATCCTTGAGGGAAAGAAGAGAGATTGTATTATTTCATACCTTGTGAACAACCTCTTGATAGCACCTGTGGCTCTGACTGATCCCCAGAAGTGTCCATTTTTTCCCTCCAATGCCAAAAGTTGGAAGCAAAACACTTGCAGATGCTCTAATGTATAGATGTGTAACTCACTGCAAAAACTCTATAGTCTTGAAGGAAATTCAAACTTGACCAGGTGGAGAAAAAGGTTTTTCTGTCCCATGCATCCTGAGGTTATGATTAATAAAAAAGGAATGTCTGAGCCCTGGCCTCAGTTGCTAACTGGCCCATGTGCATCAACTGAGCTTGATGTGGTTGACCTGGAGATCTCCGTCCAACAGCTGTAGACACATGCAAGATACAACTTTCAGGGTTTTGTTTTGTTTTGTTTTGTTTTGTTTTGTTTTTAATGTTTTTACTATGAAAGGGTGTTGAATTTTGTCAGATATTTTTTCTGATCAATCGAGATGACACTTTTTTTTCCCAGCTATAATCCTCTTTTTCTACAGGAGCTTTGTTGATGTGGTGGAAGTGTAGGGGTGGGGAAGCATTTTAGCCTAGTATGATTAGGTGTTAGTCTTTCAGTTTGCCTGTGACCCTGGCCTATGGCCTGCACCAGTTCTTCTCAGGTCCCCTCTCACCACTAGCTTTAGGTGACACAGGAGGGCTAGAGGGGGTTGGGTGTTTTCCTTCCTTCACATTGATTACTCTCTGGTAAGTTAGTCTCCCCTTGAGGGCAGGTGGACAACGGTATATCTGGAAATATATCAAAATGGTTACTTTCTCTTCTCCCTGCTAGAAGCATGAGGGGACTTTTCTCTGATCTCACTCTGAGAGAGTGGTAGTGCTCTTCGAGGTAAAACTCAAGAAAGTGTGGAAGCCCTAAGAAGTTCTTAACTCTCAAGCTAGTCCTTACTCAGTTTCCATTTCACCAGTTCCTGCCAGTTCCGGGCTCTAGCAGCTTCTACTTTATGTAACCTATAACTCTCTTTGCCTGTCTCTCCAAGTTTTTAGACCGTGGGTCTGCTCTGTGACCTCAATTCTCTGAGGGATATAAGAAGACTTGTTTTCAGTTGTTTAGCGTTTTTCTTGCTGTGAGGACAGGAGTGATGACTTACAAGTCCTTTACATTTTGGAGCAGAAAAGCAGAAGTCCTCCTAACTTTGTAAAAATAACCTCTTTGATGTATAATATGCACACCTAAAAGCACATATAGCCTACATGTACTGCTGGATAAATATTCAGAATCTGGACACATCTATTTATTTAATTAGTACCCAAAAGAAGAAATAGGACATCACTAGCATCCCAACTTGCATCGTCAGGCTCTCTTCACTTCTCTTCCTCACTCACCAAGGATGATCATTCTCCAAATTTCTAACAGCAAAGATTGGTTTGGCAATCTTTTTTATTTTATATTAATGCAATCATACAGTGTATACTCTTTTGCATCTGAATTCTCTTGCTTAATATTGTTTGTGTGATTCACCCATTGCATGTTGTTGCATGCAATTCTAGATTATTATCCATTTATGTGTCTTATTGCCACATTTACTTTTCCTTGTATAAACATGGTACATTTACTTTTCCATTTCTATCAGAGAGACAGAGAGAAAACAACTCAGGGATGAAAGTTGAGTCACTATAAATCCTGCAGACATTAAAAAGATAATAAAAGGATTTCATGTGAAATTTAGAAACTTGAAAATTTAGATGAAACAAATTCTTAGTAACATACAATTTACCAACTTTGCCAGGGAAATAATAGGCATTCTGAAGGGCTCTGAATCTAGTAAATAAATTGAACCCATTATTACAAACCTTTCCAATAGACAACTGGATGCCTCTCTGTGTTCTATCAGCTATTTAAGGGGAAGAAAAAACAATCTTACACAAAATCTTCAGAAAACAGATAAAGGTTGGAACAATTTACTTTATGAAGTAAGCAAAAATAGATACTGAAACTCTACGAGGACATTAAAGAGAGAGGAATTTTATAGGTTACTCTCACTGATAAACACATACGTAGAAATACAAAAATTAGTAATAAATCCTGTAATCTATGAAAAGAATAACATATCACGTAAATGGGATTATCCCCAGAATGCAGGGTAGTTTTAACATTTGAAAAGCAACATAATTTAGCACCTTAACAGAATGAAGTAGAATCACCATATATTATCACCTCATGGACAGAGGAAAGACATTTCATATAATTCACCCATTCAGCAAAGACAAATAAGGAACTTATGGGGAAGAAAAGAAAAAAGAAGAGAAATTTCTTAGTCACATGAAGGTATCCATGAAATTCTTAGAGAAAACATCCTTCTTAATGGTAAAAGCTTTCCCTTGGAGTCTAAGAATAAGACAAAGATACTTGCTATCTTGCTTTCTATTTAATGTACTTGAGATTCTAAACAATTCAAGAAAAATAGTCACAGTGATTTGAAAGATAAAGGTGTCAGGATTTACAGATGTGATTGTGTTCATAGAAAATCTTAAAGAACCTACTTATAATAAATTATCAATTAATTCATTTTTTCTCAATCTTTCATTATTCCTCCAGAAGTCTCCTTAGCTATTTCCCCTCAATTCTCACCCTTATCTCCATGAAATTTTAATAGTACAGATATGTACCTGTTAATGTACTGTGGTCCTTTGGAGGGCCACAAACCACAAGCCATCTAAAATACATATTTTTTTACACCCCAAGAACCAATTTCTGCCCCTTTCAGGGTATCCTCACCTAGTTGATGAATGCATGAAATAATTAACAATTATCAGACAAGATTGCTTGGTATTCTAAAATTAAATAATTACCTTTTTGCCTCAGGGAAGGTCCCAGGCAGTGCCACACAGGACAACTAAACCGCAATTATAACTGGCTTGAAGAACCAGAGGCTTGTCGGGGGCCTACGGCAACTGGAAAATAGAGGGGAGGAAAGGAAAACGGAGAATTTCACAAAGGGGAGAGTTGGGATGGGGGCAAATCTTTGCATAAACCATATTCAGCTCTCTGGGTGACTCCGGAACTGTGCATGTGTGGGGCAGACTCCATGCAGTCCTGCTTAAGCTAAAGAATTGAATAGAGATTTCAGTTTTTGATACCAAAATAGAGACAGTTTTGAGTTCACATCTAACAAAGTTCTACCAAAAAACTAAAAACTCAACATCTTTTGTGAATATAAGAAAATCCAGAGTCTTTACAACTATCATTAACATTGTCAGGGATATAATACAAAATTACTCGATAAAGGTAAAAACAAGAAATTACTGCTCGTACTTAAAAGGCAGTTGAAAAGGCAGTGGAAATCTACCCCAGAAGAGCCCATCTGCCAGAATTAGCAGATAAGGCTTTTGAAAACACTTATTATAATTATGCTCAAGGTTGTGAAATTTAATGAACGAACAAATAAGAGAGAAAGAAAATATTAAAAAGAACCAAATGAAATTATAGAATTAAAGCTGCCATCTCTGAAAAAAATACTACTGAATGGGCTTGCCATCACATTGGAAATGACAAAAGAGTCAATACATCAATAGAAATTGTCCAAACTGAAGCAGAGAGAAAAAAAGATTTTTAAAAAACTTAACAGCTCCTCCTCAGTTACCTGTGAGGTAATATTAAATTTTTTTGTATTACGAATGGGGGAAATTTTACAAATCTGTGTGAAAATTATTAATAGGTGAAAGACATAAATTTAAAGACATAAGACCCCATGTGAAAAAATAAAGAAAACCTCTTTAAGGAGCCTGTTTAAGTTTACACCATTCATAAGGAAGCCTAGAGCAGATTCAGTCTGCTAATTTATTGCAGTTTTCTCCAGGCCACAGTGCATTTTGAATGTAATAAAGCATATTTCTTCTCTCAGAGATCCTTTCTGTAACAGAAGTTAATTTGCATTTACATTTATATGATAAGAATACTAAAAAAAACTTGAGTACTAAATTAAGAAATGAAAATCTGAAGACATATAAAAGACAACCAACTGAAAGATTTAATGAAAGAAAATATGATTTGCAGTAAGCAACCAGTAAGATAAAATGCCTTGAAATAAGTGTAAGAAATGTGCAAAACATGAGGATATTACCACTGAAGGACATAAAAGAAGATTTCAACAAATGGAAAGATGTGCCATAATCTTGGAAGCGAAAATTCAGTTCATAAAAATCCTCCATAACTCATTTTATTAATTTAATGAGGATCACATAAAAATACCAGCAGCTTTTTTTTTTAAATTAAGATGACTTTGAAATTCATGTGGAAAAGTAGAAATGTAAGAATAGGCAGTGAACTGAACTCTGGAAAAGAAAAAGAAAGTCAATGAGGGAATGCTAGCCCTACTTAAAACGATGTTATACAACAAAACACAACAAAAAGCAGCAGAAGACATTTCAACAATAAATTTCTACAGTAAAAGAAGGGGAGAAGAGATGGTGGGTGATGGTGGGAGGTAGGAATGGGGAGACAGCCTTGTTCTACTGCCTCACACTATGTTCATCCTAAAGTCCCACCTCAGGGTCACCGGGCAGTCTCCTTCTGGTATAGCTCCGGGCACAACCTCCTGGCTGACCTAAGGGAGGAATATCACCACTAGGCTCTTGATCCTGCCTGGTTCAGCTTGGCCAGGCCCCGCCTTCCTCAGCTCTTGGGAGCCTCAACTACACATCCATCCATCCTTTCTTCCATCTGAACATTCAGCCAGCCAGTCATGTATCTGTTGTTTCATCCATCCATCCGTCCGTCCATCCATCCATCCATCCATGCAAAGGACCAACTGGAGGACCTAGGCTAAGCCCTTAGTGGAGAAATGACTACCGGCAGAGGACAAAAGAGCTACCCAGGACCCCAGGGAGAAATCCTTTAGCCACAGCGGTGGGAAATGGGAAGGCCGGAGCTCTCCCTGGGCCCCACTGGGCAGTTGGAGTGCAGGCATCAACTCTGGCAAGGTAGGTTGTCAGAAGATCAAGGGGAGAAGAGGACCAATGGGAGATGGTGGGAGGTAGGAATGGGGTAGTTCTCCTGCCTCACATTATGGACATCCTAGATCTCTGGGTGCCTGCTGCCATGTTTGCCTGTGTTTGCTGAACCTGGCTGGTGGCTAGACAAAGACATGTGGGGCACCTCTGTGGACCCAAATCTGGATCAGGGTGGGTGGGAATGGTGTCATATGGGACGAAGGATGTGACCTGATGAAGTTGGGGTGCTGAACATCCCAGAGTCCCTGCCCAAACTATGGTCATGTCACCCGAAAATCCACTGACCCAGACAGCAGAAGAGGCTTATGCCCTGTTGCCACACTGGGTGGGGTGTCCTTGCCTCTCCCAGTGCATTGCAGGAATCTATTGAAGTCCCTTTCTCATCTCGGTTCTTCCTCCCTAGCCCCCGACTTCTCCCCACTGTGCTCCACCCCAATCCTGCTTGGTAACCCTGTGCTGGCAGGGCTTGCCTCCACTTTTGGTAACCCCAACAAGCCACCCATCTATTCACCCATCAATCCATCTTTCCTTTTATCCATACATCCATCTGTCGACGGAAATCATCACTAAACTATCTATACTTGGAATAGAAAAGAGTCATTTGAGCCAAACTGAGAACTATAGCCTAGCAGATAGCCTCTCAGGTATCTCTGTGGAGCTACTCTGGAGAAGCATGATTTTCAGCAGTTTTCTATCTTGTCAGAACACAGAACATCAAATACGACAGGGGTGTATTCCTTCAAGGTTTCCAAAAAGACAGATTAGCACCTAGACAGTCAGTATGGCCTTGGCACCTGGTTAGGGAGCTTTGTCATCGAAGGAGTACTAGTCCTGGTGTCCCAGTAAGGGAGGGAGGCATTTATCTGGAGCTTTAAAACGGACTTCTTTTTTTTTTTTTTTTTTTGCTGGTGGACAACGCACCCACCCTTTTCTTTATTGAACAGAGCAGATGTACAATGTCTGTTTAATAGGCCACCAAACAGGCTGTTCTGGCTAGCTTCCAAATCATGTATGAGCCAGAAGGACTACGCCATACCTCAGTGTGAAAATTTCTTTCATCCCATCCCTCCCTCCCTCCCTCCACTGAACCACTGAAGTCACAAGCCACAGACCCTTCCTGGAGTGCGAGACACAGCCTTCACCCGTACCTGCCAACCGCCAAAGGCCGCTCCTGACCCCCAGAACCTAATGGACCTAACCCTCAGCAATCCTGCAGGTCATTGTGAAGTCAACCCGACCCCGCCCACAGATCTCGTCTCGCGCATGCGCAGTTGGAGCACGGGCTTTAACTGGCAGCTGTGCTGTCGGAGGAAAGGCAGACGAGGACAGAGGCTGATGGTGGGACGGACAGAGGCTGATGGTGGGACATACAGAGGCAGCACCAGTCTTCCTCTCCTCGGGTTCCTGACAACCCATTATCTTAGAGTCTGTGTTGCCATCTTGGACCCACTGCCGCCCCCGGTGATGTCTGCACCTAGTGGCGGGACGAAAAGAGGACCTCAATCCGGATCAAGGTGTGTGAAGCTAGTGCCAACTGTGGGGAGAGGGAGCATAATATGCAGTGCGGTGAGCGGCAATGAAGATCCCTGAATCCCCGCTCGAAATGATCGTCGTGTCGGTTGAACATCACTGCCCCACCCAGCTCCTTCTCCCTGCTTCCCTCCATCCTCCTCGAGAGCCATACCTCCCCTAGACCTGGGCAGAGGCCGCCCATGCCCTGGTGCCACGTTGGGCGGGTTCTCTGCCTAGCCCAGTGCCTTCCAGGAGTCGGTTGAAAGCCCCTTCTCCCCGCCATTCTTTCACTCGAGGCCCTCAACCTGCCCCTGGCCTCCCGTTGCCGGCTCCTCACATCCTGCTTGGGAAGCCTGGCCTGGAAGCCTGGCAGGGCTTTCCTGCACTCTTGAGAGCCCGACCAATCCATCCGTGTATTCATCCATCCTTTTATGTATCTGCTGGACCACTGGAAGACGCAGGCCACAAGCCCTTCCCACAGCACGGGACCCAACCGTCATCCGCACCTGCCAACCACCAAGGTCTCTCCTGCTCCCCAGAGCCTAGGGGACCTGTCACTTAGCAGCCGGCGGTGTGGTGAAGACAGCCTTGAGCGCACGGTCGCCAGCGTTGTCAGAGGGGACGGGAGGAGAGGAAAAACAGCACGTGCGTTGAGAGGGAGTCTTACCGAATTGGTCCTACGGATCCGCCTTTTGGGCCCTAGCGCAGCCGGAGCCCCCTGCCTTGGCAGTAAGGAAATCGATCCCGAGGGAGTCAGAGCACAAGCTGTAGTCAACGGCCAGAGAATGGAGAAGCGGAAAGTGCCTTGGCCAATCAGCTTCTCCTCTGAAACACTGCAAGGTAAGAATTGGAAATGTAGGGTTAATGATGGGGAGGCTTTGGTATTGGTTTTCTGGGAAAAGGCGGGGTTCTCCCAGGAACTGGGGTCCCACCTCGTTTTTCATCCTTCTCTGTTGTCAGGTGTTTCCTGTTAGGGCCGCTGATAGGTGTGTCACTGAGCCCGCTAATGTATTCCAGGGAGCCTATGAGACAGGTTCACCAGAGATCAAGACGGTGACTTCAAGTTACAGCCGCATCTTCCTTTTCTGTTTGGTTTCCTCCTTTTGAGGTTTGGTTCTGCAACAGAAGCCTGCTGAGGTAGCTTCCATTCACGGGAGGGGCAGGGGTATGGTTCTGGACAACCATCTCAATAACAGTAGGGAGGGTCCGCCAGCCTTCCTTTTTATAGATTGCTGACGTCCCAGTTCTTGGAATCTGTCTCACCATCTTGGACCAACTGCCCTCCTAGTGATGGCTCAACCTAATGACAGGAGCTAAAGTGGACCCAAATCCGGATATAATTCATTTTTTTAAAAAAAAGGAATTTGATTTGGACATTAAGGGCAAAAATTAGAAATAAACTTTAAACAACTACAATTACTTTATGAGAGATCAGAGATTATACTGCACATGTAAAAAGAACAGAAATCTATGAAGAAGGAAAACTTAGACACAACTCATAAGCCCTTTTCTGAAATACACATTCCTGGAAGAAAACAAAAAAAACCTGAAATACTGAAGACTGTCAAGAAACAAAAATATAAGAGAAATTCTCAGACCTAGATCCTATAGACTGAAAGTGCTTACCTATATGTAGCATAAAAAATATTTTAAAATCCACAAGATAAATAATGACATTTCAGTACATTGGTGCTATAAATAGTAAGTATTGGGGGTGATTGGGAGGAAGACATAAGATTACATACAAAGGTACAGAAAACAATGGGCACTAACTTGATATCATTAGCAGAAAACTTTGAAGTGATGTTTCTAAATTCTGAATATTAGCAAAATATGAGGTAGAAGAAAGACATTTCCAAATATGAAAAGAGTCAGAAATTTATCTCTAACACATGCATCTTAAGGAAGCTGTTGGAAAAAGATCCTGAGCAATATTGAAAAATTAGCAAAAATTAACTTAATTCCAGGAAACAGAAATCCAATTCAGGAAAACAATGAAAGTAAGCTTCATGGTAAGTGTACAGTCTAACTGGAGCCACATAACGGAGGGCTGAGAGATTCTAATTGGGTATTTGAATCACTGGGGAAAAAGACACCAGTGGACATTGAACATATCTTTTGGAACATCTCTAAAAAGTAGAGAAAGTTACAAGAAAACTAATTAAATAAATCCTTAATAAAATATATCTAAGAAAAAAATGAACTTAGTTTTAAATGAAAAGTTTACATAATTAGTATATAAGTACCATATATTTACATAACCAATAATTGAGATGTAACCATATTTGGTGGTGGTCAAGGAGGAAGAAGGTAGAAATGTGCTTTTTTTTTTTTTTTTTTTGCTTCAAATGAAGTATTGATAATTACACTGCACATTTTTCTTGCTAATGTGAACAAAAATATGTTGCCTGCCATTTCAGTAAACAAATGTTTCCCACCATCAATCCACTTGTCACTGTATCCACCCCTGAATGTGTGCCCTGAGGAGAATTCAGGATGAAGAAAAAACAGGATACTGGCCTTAGAAAGTTAAGATGCATATCTAAGGAATAATTTCCATGAGCCCAGAGTCTTGCATCTTCCCATGCACAGAAAAGCACTAAAATCATTAACTTGAGATGTCTCGTTTTTGTGATTAGCAGTAATCCTTCGATGTTTGACTACATGTCTACATGCTTATTTTTTTTCTTCCAGCAAAAACCCTTATACATCTTGTCTCCTCCTTTACCTTTTTGCAACAGTTGCTCAGAGCTATCTGAGAGGCTATATTCCTCAGTAATGCCCTGAATAAAACAGTTCTCAATTTCTAGGCTCTGTGTATTTTTTTCAGTGGACACTGAAGATATTTTTAACTACTAAAATGAGACTAATTTTAACTTTAAAGTGTTCAAAGTATCTTGTATTATAAAGAGTGATTGAAGACACTGAATTCATCTAACATTTCATCTAGGGTTGGGGGAAAAAACCCTCATCCACAGAAAAATATTGCAATTGCATTTATGGGAGAAAATAAAATGCCCCTCTCTTTTGTTTTATGAAGTCCTATTAATTTCAACTTTCTGATTACATTGTCCACAGAAATAATCAATAAACAATCTATAATAGGAATAGGAAATAGTTCTGTTTGAGCGAAACGTAGAATTATATTCCAGGAGACAGCCCTAGATAGATCCAAGGAACTGCTCTGGAGAAGCATGATTTTCAGCAGAGTTTTATATCTTGTCAGAACACAGAACATCAAAAAAGTCAGGGATACATTCTTTCAAGGTTTCAAAACAACAACAACAACAAATCAGCATGTACATAGTGAGTCAGTATGGCCTTGGCACCTGGGAGGGGAGTCTTATCATTGAAGAAGAAGGAGTACCAGAATCAGCATCCCAGGAAGGGATTAAAATCTTTATTTTTATTTAATTCTTTACTTCTGTATCATTACCCCCTTTCCTTTAATAATTAAAGTAGATGTACAACGTATATTTGATAGTCCCCAAACAGGCTGTTTTAGTTAGCATATAATTTGAGTTAAATCATGTATATTCCAGAATGACTTCCCTATACTTCAATATGTGAAAATTTCATCAGAATGAGATGGGAAAGGGGCAGGGCACAGCCATCCAAGGAATAATACAACAATTAACACCAGAATGGCAAAAGATTCAACACCCAGAAGGCCTTGAGGCTCAAGATGGTGGGAGATTTGACTTCTAGTAGACCTTGAGTTTCACTATACACCGATTGTAATACATTAACATGGTGAATAACATGCCCACAGGAGCTATGACAGTCCCGAGGCTAGCCACAAAAGGGCAAAGAGTGGAAAATGGCCAACTTCCTGAGAATCCCAGCCCCTTCCCCAGGTTAGTTAGACTGGTCTTTCCACTTACTAGCATATGAAACCACTGAGCCCACAAAAACTGGCAACATGGCCCCTCGTGGCCACCCCCTCTCTCTCCTTCCTCGGAGACGGCTCACACTCTGTCTATGGAGTGTGTACCTACTTTTACTCTAATCTAAGCACCCAACCCCTACACCTCGTGGCCTTTCTCTTGCCTTTTGATGTATCTCTAAATAAATCTATCTTTACTCAACGGTGGCTGGCTCTTGAATTCTCCTGCACGAAGCCAAGGACCCACACTTGGCAGGGCATGTCCCAGGGGCTCAACCGAAACCTGGGACACGGCCCTCCTCACACCCGACATCTGATTTTCCTGCATCAAAAATACTCAGACAATTCTATGACTCAGTAATAATGGTAACTTGCCTCTTCCTTTCTAATGTTGCTTTTGCCTGTAATTACTCATCCAACAGCCACAGTGTTACCGAATTTGTAAGCTGGACTCATGCCAGGGTCCTAGCCCAGGCCAAGACTCGACTAGGGACGTTCTTTTTCCAGTCAGATTAGTGCAGCCAATAATGAAAACAATGCTGAGACTGGAAAAGCACAAGCTTTATTCAGTGGCCAAAGAATGGAGAAGTGGGAACCCGGTTTCCAAATCAACTTCTCAACCCAAATCCGGTGGAGACACCAAATATATAGGAGGGTGGAGGTAAAGGGCAAGGAACTGGAAAGAGTGGGGGAAATATTTATGTTATCTGAGGACATGTTTGTAGTTTGGACCTGGAACTGATGCTTTCCTTTTCAGTCCTTTTATGGGCTTTTTCAGTAGTTGTCACGACAATTTCCACTGTCATGGCACTGGTGGTTGTGTTATTGAGCATGCTAATGTATTACAATGAGTGTATAATTATGCTTAATGTCTACTGGAAGTCAAATCTTCCACCATCTTGGGCCTAGTTCTTTCTAATTTGTTCTTTTTTTTTTCTTTTTGCAGCTTTCCTCCTGAGATAAGAGTAATTAGTTTCTATTTGAGGAGGGAGCAGGGGTATGATTCTGGGGGACAGCCTTGGTAACAACAGCACCACATATCTGAGGGCACACTTAAAGGCCAAGATGCTGATCATCAAAATCTCAACATCCAGTAACACAGTGACCCACAAACACTGTGCCGCTGGAAAGCAAGAACTAGAAGTGCTGGCCTATCAAAACCATCCCAGAAATAACACACAATAAGGCTGTAAGAGAGGAAAACTCTTACCTCTAGCCATCTTAGTCTCTTAGCGGGGGGCTAAGACAGTAGGGAAGGGGGCAGAACATAACCATTAAAAGAATGACAGCCATTGAGAATAGGACAAATACTGGTTACCACCGACTAGGCTTAATATAATGGAAGATTCAACTTCCAGTAGTCTTTGAGCCTCATCATACACTCATTGTAATATAATAGATGCTAAATGACAGCCACAGGTGCCACGACAGTTCCAAGGCTGTCCACAAAAGGTCCAAAAGTGGGCAATGGCCTAATTCCTGGAAATCCCTGCCCCTTCCCCAAAATAGTTGGAATAATCCTCCCAGTTGTTAGCATATGAAATTACCTAGCCCATAAAAACAACCCTTTGTTGCACCCCAGGGCTGCTCTCCCTTCTGAGGTGGACCACATTCAGTCTATGGAATATATATTTCTCTAAATAAACTTGCTTTCCCTTTATTTGGCTCACTCTTGAATTCTTTCCTGCTGGAAGCCAAGGACCCTCACTTGGCAGCATGTGCCAGAGACTCACACAAGACCTGGGACGTGACCATCCTCTCCTGTAATGCGGCTCTTTAACAGATTAATAGGAGAAAAACAATTTATTAACTTGTGTGCGCATGTTATATGGGAGAAATCTTAACGAGAGTAATGCAAACTGGTGGCCTTGAACTCCACCTTATATAGCATCTTCGACAAGGAACATGAATTTATAGAGAAATGATAGGGTAAAGAAAAACAATTTTAGGACTCCAGGGTTGGCAAGTTGGAGGAAACTAAAGGAGTGTTTATTTGCAGATTCCTTAGGGGCTATATATGGGCTAAAAGTCTAGAGTTGTCCTCCAGTAAAATGTTGGGGCACACAACAGGCCAGTGTCATGGGCTGTAAAAGAACTTAACAAAGACAAAGGAAAGTTTGAGAAACAAAGGAAAAGTTTAATAGATAGCTGCTACAGGAAACAGCCGGTCACAGAGGAGAGGCGCCTGTGTGAGCACTGAGGGTGAACATGCAGGGTCTTTTATTGAGGAAGGAGCTGTGCACACAAAGGGATAGGGGAACAGATTATTGATTGGCTATAAGTGAGAAGGTGCTTTGGTATACGGCAAGGTGGTGGCATTTACAACTCATAAGGAGGAAATAGCTAAGACAAGTCAGCCTGAGCTATGGGGAGGTTAGCCACTTCCCAGGACTATTTAATTCTGCTAGGGCAAATACAAGTCAGAAAAGGGTGTACTTTGTTTTTTGAGGGATTGCAGGCAGACATCTGAGAGCCCAGGAATGGGGGTCACAGGGCCTCTGCAGGCAGCAGTTGGCACCACATAAAGGAGAATTTATATCCTGCATTCACGCAGAAATGGGAGAGGGTAGAGAGCTTTTCTTGCCTTTGATGCTTCTAAATTGCCCTCAGCTCAAAGACGCATGTTTTGGGTGACATACTCTGGTTTCCTTCAGGGCACAGCCACCTTCATGATATACACGGTCTCCGGCACTTCACAAAGGAAGCCACTGTAGGGGAGCAAAATTTGCCCCCCAAAGTGTGTCTTTTTGGCATGAGGATTAACTTAGAATGATTATTATTTTTTATGTATGTATTATTTTTGTCATTTCAGTGTTACAACGTTGTGTCAATTTCTGGAGTACAGCATAATTGTTGTCATACATATAGATACATATATTCATTTTTATATTCTTTTTCATTGTAGGTTACTGCAAGATATTGAATAAAGTTCCCTGTACTTTACAGTATAAACTAGTTAGGCTGATTATTTTGAAGAAACATAAGACTCAGGAAGTCTTTCTTTTTACCTCCCACTTAGCTGCCTAAAGATTTTAGATAAAGGGCTGTTCCAGGAATAGAGCTATCAATAGAGACATCTGCAAAGAATATGGGCTAAGTGTGATGGGGAAACTCTTAGTGGGGCCTGGAATGGAAATTATTCTGTGTCTCATTGTTTCTGTGTAGCTTAGCAAACATTTGTTCACCAAACACTTGCTTTTCATCTCCATGTGGATTGCTTTCCTCCCCTTTGAAGTCCCAAACCACTACCCCCAACATCCTCTTTGGTCTTTAGCTGACAGGCTTCAGCCATTTTGGTGAGTTACTCAGTTTTCCTGGGTCTCTCCTATGTGACCAGTTTATTAAATTTTTGTTTGACTTTCTTTTAATCAGTCTCATGTCGACTTATTTTGTAGATCAGCCAGAAGACCTAAGAAGGGTAGAAGAAAATTTCTTCCTCTTCAACATCCCGGGACACCCCTAAATCTAGTGTCACAGTCCAGCATAATAGCAGGCAATCTTCTCTGTGGCATCCTTTCAGTCCAGCACCCAAAGGAGTGGCACACATTCCAGAAACACCACCATCCAAACACAATCCTGTCCACACACACCAGTCCATCAGCAAACGCCACAGGGACCCTCCTCGGGGCACTAGGATATCACAGTCAGGGTCATCATTAAGTCTAAAGATCTGGACACTTCAGACCAACTTGGAATTCTGGCTCCAATCTCTTTATACCAACCCCCTTACTCCTCTTGAGACAGGAGGGAAGGGGACAGGGCACAACCATTAAAAGAATGACACAGAAATTGATGATAGTACATAAACTCGTTACAGCCAAGATGGTGGAAGATTTGACTTCCAGTGGACCCTTACTGTAATATATTAGCACACTAAATAACATACCCGCAGGCACCATGACAGTTTCCCGGCTGGCCATAAAAGATCAAAAAGTGGGTGGTGGCTCAATTCCCCACAAATCCCCACCCCTCCACAAAATAGTTGGAATAACCCTCCCACTTATTAGCATATGAAATTACCCGGCCCATAAAAACTAACAACCCAGTCCCTCTCAGGGCTTCCCCTCTCTCTCTTCCTCTTTCCTTTTGAAGTGGCCCAAACTCTGTCTGTGGAGTGTGTATCTCCCTGAATAAATCTACTTTCACTCTACTATGGCTCACTCTTGAATTCTTCCCTGCAGGAAGCTAAGGATCCTTACTCAGCAGGGTGCACCCCAGAAACTTGCCGGAAGCCTAGGGCACGATCTCGGGCTCCATTTTCTTGCAACACTCCCACCCCGCAGCCCTCAGGGTGCGTGGCCCCAAGAGCCTTTCTTCAGCTCGCTGGAGAACCCCAGGTTCTACGCCCTCCACCTGCGCGCTTGGGCACTGGGGACAGAAACAATACCTCCCAGGACCCTGAGCGCTGGGTTGGGGGAGGGGATCGGTGCTCCGAGCTTACGCCGGTTGCGGAGCCAAGAACCCAAATGAGAAAAGCTGGTGTTTATAGCTTGTCTGATTTTGGATTACAATTCCAACAGAGGAGCAGCCTGGATTATCCTCCATAGCGCCAATTAGTCAGGGGGCCACCTTTACAGGCGAGGATCCGGCCTGCTAGGGAGCGTTGCTTCTCTGCCCGCCCCGTCCCGCGGGGCTCTAGCTCCCCTTCGCGTCTCCAAGCCCTTCCTGAGGAGCCGAGGGACTTGCCCCTCCCCCCCAACCTCCCCGTGCGCGCCTGCGCACTTGGGACCTAAAAGGCACTCTGCGGAATTTCGGCGGCTTACACTTAGCGCCGGGGGTCCTTGGAGCCTGGAGATTGAGGGCTGTGAGGGAAGCTCCGTGGTGGCCGCTGCTCTTTTGAAGGAATCGAGCGCGGGTCGGGCCAGGTTTTGCGGACCAGGTCGAGGGTGAGTCTTCTGTCCCAGGTCACTAGGCGTTTGGTCCGGAGTGAGGGCCTGCAGTTCTGAGCCCGGGTGGCGCGGGGATTAAGCTCGTGCGGCCGTAACTGGGCGCCGCCCCGGCCTATTCTGTAATGCGAGACGCTGAGGTCCGGCGTACCACCTTCCTGGCCTCAGCCGCTGAGGCCCGGCCTTGGAGAAAAGGCCTAAGGGGGAAGTCATAGGTGGAGCCTCGGAACGAAAGTCTCCTGCAGAGACGCGGTGGGCCGCCCCGGGGGTGGGCGGTTGTGGTGTCCGAATTACCGCGTACGCAGAGCTGCAGACCCGGACACGGGTGACCGCGGCCCGTATCCCCGCCTCCTCGTTTCCATTTGTGGCTGCAGGTGGTGGGTAGAGAGTCAAAGGGGCGTGGAGGGTAGGTTTTGACGGAGTCACGAAAAGCCTGCGTTGTAATGAACCCTGTTTCCTTCCTCAGCCCTGCCGGTCTCCACAGAAGGTGTAAGAAGTGAAACGAATCGCCGCTGCGCCTCCAAAAGCCAGGTTCTTTGTGAGTTTGTGCTGCTGCTTTGTTTCTGTGAAATGCTTTGATTTTCGGACCCGAGATTTTTTTTTTTTAATTTCTTCCTTTGGAATGTCTGGCCTAAGGAATGATCTATTTATTGATTTGGGCCTTAGGATTTTCCTCCCTTATTTATAGATTCCACTTTCTAGTGCCCACTTAATGCAGTTCTACAGTTAACCATGTGCTATAGATTCAGTTGCTCTGTGATCAGTTTTTCCTAAGGATTCTAACGGTGGAAATGGCCTTGTTGGAGGTTAATGTTCATGCTTTGTTTTCGGCTGTGACTTGTTAAGGAGTTGTTAAAGGTTTTAGGCAGCTTTAATTACGCCAGAGTATGAATGGGGATTTTTTTTTTTCCCCAAGGGAATCCATTGGTGGAAATTTGGGGGACCAGTCCAATGTGGCTAGAGGTTTGGCAGCATGAGTTTATTTTGTTTATTTTTGACAAATGAACATTTTGATACTGGTATACATTGTGTAATGGAATGCTTACCACATCGACTAATTAACGTATCCATCACCTCCCTTGACAAGAATACTTAAGGTATACTCTCCAGAAATTTCAAGTATATAATTTATTATTATTATTATTATTATTATTATTATTATTATTATTATTATTATTATTATTATTATTATTTATCATCTATACTAACCATGCTGTATATTAGGTCTTCGGAACTTATTTATCTTATAACTGAAAATTTGTAATATACAGATCATGAGTTTATTTAGGGTATGTCTTTGGATAGACTGAGAGGGGTGTATGTTGTGGTTAAGAATTTTGAACCTAAATTAAGGGGATTTGAATCTTGACTCCACTTAAATCTGAGTGAGTTTGGGCAGTCTTTCTGTGCTGCACTTTCTTCATATGTAAAATCGGAATTATAATAGTATATACTTTACAGGGTTGTTTTGAAGATTACCTTAATATTTGTTAAAGCCCTTAGACGATTACCTGGCACATTGGAAGAGTGCTTAATTAATATTAACTCTTGCTATTAATGATGATTCTTAGTCATTCCCTGTTAACTCACTGTGTTCCCAAGAATAATGAAAATATGGAGTTAATTATGGATGCTTGCAAGCAGGAAGATGAATCAGATGCTTAAGTGTATCAGAATACGGATTCTTAACATAAAATCTTTGGACTCTGTCCATGGGTTTTCAGGACAAGAAAAATCTCAAGATATATACAGAAGTATTGTGTATATTTATCAGTGGGTAGTTTGGGGGAGGAAGTCTATCATTTCATGATATGATCAGTTGTTTAAGACCCAACAGGATTGATTCTCACTGATCTAGAATCCAAGTCTGGAATAACTGGGAGTGACTTTCAGGATAATCTTAAAAAATTAGTATCTAGCAATTTGGAAATGGTTGAGTAACTCATACTCTAGCCATGTGATGGAATGTTATGCGATAATAAAGATTATGTTTATAAAGAGTCATAAGAAAAAAGTATATAATGTAATGTTGAGAAGTATTTTTTGTTCTCAATAAAAAAATTTAAGAAATTGTTACATATGTATCCTGAACACTAAGGTAAGGATTAATAAGATATTTTGCAAGAATTTAATAATTGGTTATTCATTGGAGTGCAGGAGGGATTAACCCAAGTTATTGAGGAACTGCTGTGAAATAAGCATTTTTTTTCTTTCTGCTGTGCATACTGTCTCTTAATCACTTTGGAAATATCATGAACCAGCATTGTGATCTCTGGGTATTAATGAAATACAATATTCAAGAATTGGTAAGAATTATTTTTTCAGTCACATTGACTTCCCCGTTGTTACCACTTGTGCAGGCCTATTTTCTTAATAACTGTAAGGTACCCTATCTCCCCAACTCATTAAAAAATTCTTTTTCATGGGAATAGCTTTTGTAAAAACATATTTCTGACGATGGAGTTAATGCAGGCTTGTGACATATTTAGTAACTGAGGAACCCAAAAGAGAAGAAAATTAAAATTATTTATAGTCCCAACATCCAGAAATAATCACTATTAATATTTAGAGCATATTTTCTCAAAATATTTTTACAGCATTTGTGGTTTTATATATGGCTTTATTTCAGAATAGGATAGGAATAACTGAAAATTTGAAAGAAACCAAGACCTCTAGTTCTTAATTTAAGAGAGGAATTCAGTACTCTTGATTTTGTAATACTCTCATGGATGTATGGAGAAAGGTGAAGTCCCAGTGATCCCCTTTTGGTTTTACAAATCTTCCAAGTATTTATAATTCTTTAGATAGAAATGGCAATTAAATTGACAGATTTAATTATAATTTAAAATTAGTTTTAAAATCTCAGAAGAAATATTAAGATATTTTTCTCCCCCATCTGTTGATCTATTTAATTTTAATCGGTTAAAAATCTAAAAAAAAAACAATTAAAAAAAAGTTGGGGGTGGGGAATTAGGTTTGTTTTCTTGTTTATTAATGGAGGTACTGGGGATTGAGCCCAGGACTTTGTGCATGCTAAGCACGTGCTCTATGAGTGAGCTATACCCTCCCCTCTCAAAAAACAATTATTTTAACCTCATAGAAGTAGACCTGAGCAAGGAAGGCAAAATAATGTGATTATACTATATAACTCAGTTGGTAATGGTATTTACCTAGTCATAATAATAGAAACTGAATATCTGTTTACCCTGAAGTAGAACAAAACCACATTGGAAGGATAGGGAGATGCAACTATGTACATGTGAGGTGGAAGATGGGTGGATAAAAGTTAGCTAAAACTATGCCTTCCATAGTAGGAAGTCACTAGATAATGATTGCAACTGAAAATTCAGAAGTAGCAATATTAGCATGTTATTTGAATATATGGTGTTAAAATACCAAAAGGAATAGCTAAAAGAAGTGAAAATTATTGCCTCTTGATTTGGAGGACAGGGGAAAAGATAGCAGGGATGGAATTGTTGGGGCTTTTTGTGGTATTCCTTGCAGAGCTGTTTTTAATTTATGTGCAGGTGTAAGTGATACATATAAGTTTTTGATTAAAAAATTAGGAGACGCCAGAGAAGATCAAACTAAAGAACACCTGGGATACCATCCAGTAGCGGTAACACAATAAAACTTTATTCCAAGCCCATTCAGACTCTTTTATGCACATGCATATATATGTCTATGTAGTTTTCCTGCCAAAAACAGAATCTCATTACAATACTATGTTCTAACCTATGTTTTCCTCCCAGCAATATGTAGTGACCATCTTTCCATGACATCAAATAAGAATTTTACCTTTATTTTTAGTGAGTGTTTACTTTTCTGTTGTTTGAATGCATGATAATTTATTTAACCTTGTTAAAGGATATTTAGATTCTTTCTGGCTTTATTTGTCCTATTATAAACATTTTCCACAAATCATTTCATTCTTTCTGCATCATACCCGGAGTGTCCATTTCCCCACAGCCTTAGTAATATGAGGTATCATCAGTTTTTTAAATCTGCTAATCCAATTTCTTTAAATGTATCTCCTTAGTTACTAGTGAGTTTTAACTAGTGCGTTATTCCTACTTTCTAGAGAATTATCCGTGCTCAGGTTTTACAAATTGACCTTTCCCAAGCCCGGATACCAAGAGAATTGGGTTGGTAAATGAGGCCATGTAGGCAGTATTGATGATTCTTAACTAGAAAATGATGAACAGTGAGCTCTGAGGATTCTGGGAAGGATAGTTCAGCCTGGAGGAAGGGGTCCCAGTGTACAAGCACAGTTTTGCTATTATAAAGACTGCTAGGCATGGTCTGTGCAGGTGGTTCTCCAATTGTCGCATTTGGACCAGCAGCATCAGCATCACCTGAGAACATTTTCAAAAAGCAAATTCTCAAGCCCAACCCCAAACCTAGTAAATGCCAAACTTTAGGAGTAGGGCCCTGCAAACTGAATTGTAATAAGCCTTCCAGGTGTGATTCTGATGGATACAAAAGTTTGATTACCAGACTTGCCCGTTACGATCACCTGGGGGGAGGTTTAAAAATCCTGATTCCTGGGTCATGCTGTATGCTAATTAAATCAGAATGTTTGGGGGATTTTAGGCATCAGAATATCTTAAAGATCTGCTGATGATTCCAGTGTGTGGCAATGTTTGGGAAATTCTTGTCTATACTATTTCCTATGTTCAGGGTTAGGGAGGCAAGCCAGATTCTTGTGTCTCAAGGAAGTTCTGGTTTAGATGGTATAACCACTTCTCAGTTGGAAAGGTGGGAATTGGGGGAGATGGATCCGCACAGGACAGATCTGGATAGCCTCTTAGGGCCAGATCAGCCTCCCTGTGGTGGGCGGCTAAAATGTCTGCTAGATGTCTGGACATGTGTTTCCGTGTAGGAGAGTCTGCTCTGTGTCTATCCTTGTGCAATGATTTTCTTGTGGTTTGGGGAAGGACATGTATTTGTCTAAACTACCTCTTACCTCTTCATAACTTGTCTGTGTGTTACGGGGTGGAGGGGTGTTGCATGTAGGAATGGAGAAGTGGTGTGGTTTTTAAAATCTGGGGACTCTTAGATAATTTTGTCCTCATGACTTCATGCTCTTCCCCCAGCTCTGGCTTCTGTGGACTCTGCTACTCCAGTAAATGACCCTTGAGGAAAACTGACAGTTCTTGCAACTCTGAAATCATGGCACATGTGAGTTGATGTTTCTCTGTATTTGAAATGCTATAATTTTTTTTCAGGTTATGTGAACATTCTCATTAGTTGTCCTGAAACTTCCTAACAGAACCCTGTCCCATAGCTTCTTCCTAGTTGCTCCCATTCTAGTGAAGGACAGAGCCAGACAGCCTGGCCCCTCCTGTGCATCCTCTTCTCCGTCCATGTCCATATGTGAATTGACCAAATTATTCAATGTCTCCTGTGTGTTAGTCTTTGCCTAGAGCAGAGATAAAGCGGAAATGAAGTCTCTAGAGGGAAATGACTGATATTAGGCTCTCAGGACCAGAAAACATTTTAGAACAGCACTGTCCACTATTAAAAATATAAAATTAATGTCTTCTTATCACAGTAGGCCTCATGTCAGTCTCATAAAAAGTACAGAATAATATGCAAGGCACATGGATAATCTTAAACATTTTAATAGTCACATTTTGAAAAGTAAAAAGAAACGTGCAATTAATTTTAATGTTTTATTTAACCCAATATAGCCAAAATATTATTTCAAAATGTAATCAATATAAAAATTATTGAGATTTTTACATTCTTTTTTCTTTCTAAAATCTTCAATATTTGGCGTGTATTTTATATTTACAGCACATCTAAATTTGTACTAGCCACAATTCAAGTGGTTAGTAACCACAGGTGTCTCAGGTAGCATATCGTACATTACGGCTTTAGAAATTTTGTGTAAATTGTCAATATAATTTAATACGTTTTAAAGTATAGAAATATGTAAATATTGTCATTATTAAGTCCAACATATCTATGCAATGGACTATTTTGTAAGTTTAAATATTAAGAAGGATTTGTTATAAGGGAAAATGCTAATGATACAAATAGTGATGAGCTTGGAAGAATTTTTTAATTTTATGCAAACTCTACTTTTTAAAAACAGATTTTGTGGTTCATTTGGGGAAAAAATTCCATCTTTAATTTTTTTTCTAATCCTTAAAGGAACAGAGGTTAGAGTAAATCACATTTATTGAGAATGTTTTTAGGCCCATGCAAGCAGTAGTGTTACGAACACTATTTCAATTAATTATGGAGTTCTTTTTTTTTCTCCTTTATGTTATTGTGTTAGTTTCAGGTGTACAACAAAGTGATTCAGTTTTTTTTCAAATTATATTCCATTATAGGTTACTACAAGATTTTTTTTTTTGCTACAAGATTTTGAATATAATTTCTTGTGCTATATAGTATATCCTTGCTACTTATCTATTTTATGTACAGTAATTTGTATCTGTTAATCCTAATCTGTTAATATTTGTAATTTGTCCCTCCTTCCCTCTCCCTTTAATAACTTTAGTCCCTTTTGTTTCCTTTTCTTTTTTCTTTTTTTTGGTATACTTTTTTTTATTGAAGTATAGTCAGTTTACAATGTGTCAATTTCTGGTGTACAGCATAATGCTTCAGTCATACATGAACATACATATATTTGTTTTCATACTCTTTTTCACTGTAAGTTACTACAAGATATTGAATATAGTTCCCTGTGCTATACAATATGAACTTGTTATTTATCTATTTTATATATATTAGTATCTGCAAATCTCGAACTCCCAATTTATCCCTTCCCACCCCTTTCCCCCCACCCTGTAACCATAAGTTCATTTTCTATGTCTGTGAGTTTGTTTCTGTTTTGTGTATAGATTCATTTGTATTATTTTTTTAGATTCCACATACTAGTGACATCATATTGGATTTGTCTTTCTCTGACTTACTTCACTTAGTATGATATTCTCTAGATCCATCTATGTTGCTGCAAATGTTAATATTTCAGTCTTTTATGACTGAATAATATTCCTTTGTATATATATTACCACATCTTAAGCCAGTCTCCTGTGATGGCGACTTGAGTTGTTCCTCTGTCTTGGCTATTGTAAGTAGTGCTGCTGTGAACATTGGGGTGCATGTATCTTTTCGATTATTCGAGTTTTCATTTTCTCCAGAAATATATCCAGGAGTGGGATTTCTGGTACATATGGTAGCTCTATTTTTAGTTTTTTAAGGAACCTCCATACTGGTTTCCATAGCAGCTGCACCAATTTACATTCCCACCAACTGTGTAGGAGGGTTCCCTGTTCTCTACACCCTCTCCAGCACTTATGATTTGTAGACTTTTTGAAGATAGCCATTCTCGCTGGTGGGAGGTGATGCTGCATTGTAGTTTTGATTTGCACATCTCTAATAATTAGTGATGTTGAGCATCTTTTCATGTGCTTGTTAGCCATCTGTGTATCCTCTTTGGAGAAATGTGTATTTAGATCTTCTGCCCAGTTTTTGATTGGATTGTTTATTTCTTCGGTATTGAGTTGTATGAGCTGTTTGTATATTTTGGATATTAATCTCTTGTTGGCTGCATCATTTGCAGATATTTTCTCCCATCTGTAGGCTATCTTCGTTCTGTTGATGGTTTCCTTTGCTGTGCAAAAGCTTTTAAGTTTGATTAGGTCCTGTTTGTTTATTTTTGCTTTTGTTTCTTTTGCTTTGGGAGAATGGCCTAAGAAAATATTGTTAACGATTTAGTGAAACTCAAATTCCCCAAACATATCTGGAAATAAGTAAAATTAGGTATCCTATAGTATATAGGAAGTTTTGTCTATAGCAGTGGGGGGCAAACTACAGCTTGTGAGCCATACTCAACCTATGGTCTGTTTCTGTACAGCCTGTGAATTAATTACTTTTTGAAAGAATTGTTTAAAAAAAGAAGGAAAAGGGGAAGGGTATGCAGAGCCTAAATATTGGCCTTTTCAGAAATAATTTTACAAATAATTTGTGGGTCTGTCATTTCAGGATTTGGTGATGTTCAGAGATGTGACTGTAGACTTCTCCCAGGAAGAGTGGGAATGCCTGAACTCAAATCAGAGGAATTTGTACAGAGATGTGATATTAGAGAACTATAGCAACTTCGTGTCACTGGGTAAGTTTATCTGTGTCAAATAATTTATAAATTCACACAACTAAATTTCAGGGTTATCTTTCTAAAAACTAGCTGAGTATCTGTTATATAGTTTGGGAATAGGCATCTTCAGCTACTAAACTATTAAATAGCACTTTTAATTTCCCCCAAAATTCAGTGAGCTTTACATTTTCCTTTGCCTTTTCTGTAATTGCTTCTCTTTAATGACAGTTTGATATAAATTCTTTCACACTCAGACAAAACCATTTTCAAAGAAATCTGGTTTCATTCTGCTATGGATGGTCTATTATCTATTAACTTAACCTTCAATGTGAGTAGAAAGACAGAGCTTATTCAGTGTATATGTTACTGTGATAAATCAACAGTTTGTTAAAACTCAAATGGACACATTCAGTTTAATAGAACAGATATATTATTTTTTAATTGATTTATGATTACGAGTTTAAAATATATGAACTTTGCATTTAACACTGGATGAATATACTGACAAACTAATTATTTTCCTCTTAGCAAAATATAAAAAGCAAAAATTGTACCCAGTAAACATGTATAGTGCGTACCGTGTACCTGGCACTCATCCAAGCGCTTTGTTTAAGTCAAACCTCAACAATCCTATGGGTATACATTATTTTTCCTTTCTTCCCACTGAGAGAACTAAGGCCATAGTGACTCAGGTGACAGAGAGGCAGGGTTTAAATCAGTGCTCTCAATGATTACTTCCTCAAGAGACAGAGCCTGTATGAGTTGGCAATTAAAATAAGACAATATTCTTACCTCCCTGTTCTTGTGAGTCCTTGTGATCCTGAAGCCACTTTAATGTGAATGTTTTTCAGTCCTATTACTCTTCTGAAGGCTTGGTCAAGTATATCCTTCCTTTATTATTTTCTATTATGTTTTTTCAAGGCGGTTGTTCCATTTCTAAGCCAGATGTGATCACTCTATTAGAGCAAGGGAAAGAACCCTGGAAGGTTGTGAGGGATGAGAAAAGAAGATGGAGCCTAGGTGAGTAAGTGCTAATCAGGGCAAGGTAAGCTGTTATGACATGGCATGTCCCTGCTGCTGGGAAGGGAACACACCCCTGAGATGTTGGTTTTAGAGGAAAGACCTGAAACTTGGGAAGAAAACTTAGATCTTGCCAGGAAACACCAAAGAAATTTCATCTGTACTTCCACTTATCACTTGTTTCTTCAATCTTGTGTTTCCTTCTCATTTCCATGAGGGAAGGCTTTCTTCCCCAATGACCACATTTTACCTGTACTTTGAATCTAATTCCTTTCTAGCTCATCTTTTTATTTTGCCTTTTGTGTATTTATTTCTTCTTCGCCCTCTTCTCATGGAGTTTACACTGTAGTAGGGAAATCATACAACAAACAAATAGTAACAAATAAATGAATGGATTACTAAGTATCGTGAAGTGATTTAAGTATTATGAAGAAAAGTGAGTAGGATAAGAATATGGAGGATTATGATGGGTGAATGGGGTAATTTTAGATAGGGTGGTCAGGGAAGAGGAACTAGGTGGAAGAGGCTCCAGTGTGTCAAAGATGGAATAATTTGAGCACATATATACATAACTGCAATGTATTGCAGCACATAAAACATTCTTAATTCTGTAAATTCATAATGATGCTAACAGTAGATTGTTCACCGTTGGAAACTACTAGAGAACTAACTTATTTGGAAAGCATACATTTAAAGCAAAGGAAGCGTTTATCCCGCCTTCCTTGTAAGAACTGTCCCAATAGGTAGTAGATGGGGTGGTATTTTTCTTAATAAAAGTATTCAGTGAATAAATGAAGAATGATACAGAGGATTACCATTTTGGAACCCACAGTAAGCTACTGGATCTAGGCACTGAACATCAATGCAGATAGCATCACAGAAATAGAGACGATCAGACATACAGTAGGAGGTAACTGCCAACAAAATTGGGCCTAAGTCTAATGGGGCTTCTAAAGCCAACTACCAGTTTATTGGAGAAAGAGGAACATGTTCTACTATACCTTAGAAATGTAGTCAGCAAAATTCAGAGTATGAAAAATGCTATATGGTCAAAAACAGTTATTCAACAAATTATAAGGTGGAAGTCAAAAAATAGTAGGAGACTCTATAGGTTTTAGACATGTAGAAGACATGTCTACCACTTGTACATTATAGACTTTGTTTAGATCAATTATTATGGTTTTTAAATTGTTTAAAATTTTATGTGTGAGATAGCTGAAAGTGTGAACACTGATTTTTGATATTCTTGAAGAATTACTGTTCATTTTTTTCAGGTCTGGATAATGGTATTATGGTTAACTTTTAAATACTTTTAGAGATAAATACTGAAGTGATTACAAAAAATAATATATGGGATTTGCTTCAAAAACTGTGAGGAGAGTGGATTAGGGTCTGCAGAGGCCAGCATTGGGCTTGGTTGATGGTCATTGAGGCTGGTTCATAGATACATGGACATTTATTATTACTCTTCTACTTTTGTGCATGTTAGAAATGCTCTGTAATAAAATTTTGTTTTCTTTTAAAGTAATTAGGAGACAAGGAAAAGAAAGAGATGAGACATTGGTGAAAAATTTATATAACTTTTTGGAGGAATAAAAGCAGACACATGGGGTACAGGGAAAGTATCTTAAGATGTGAGGTATTAGAATATATTTGTAGGCTGAAGGGAATGATTTCAAAGAGGAAGATTAAGATTGATGGAGTAGAGAGAGAGGATAGTTTGAAAGCAATGACCTTCAGTAAAAGGGAAGGACTAGGAGCCAATATATGAAAGAAAACCAATGCATATGATAAGGTTGGTTGGATAACATACTGAGGGGAGAATAACATTTTTCTTTCAGTTGTTCTGATTCCTTGATGAAAGTAAGCAGTAAAATTATCAGTAGAATGTGAGAATTATTTGGAATTCAGTATGGACTATTCGGTATTTGATCAGTTTTGATTCACACGAGTGTAATTCTGTGTGATAGAGTTTTAACACTTAGCAGATCTTTTGATACATTAACCCTGGTGTTAATGTGACTAAACTGCCTCTGTCATAAATACTCTGTATCCATATCATCTTGTATATCGAAGGTATGATATCTTAGGAAACAGATTAACTTTGTGACCAGGTAATTTGCTCCTTATTTTCTTTTTAAGTGAAGCCGATATCCTGAAAATGGAAATAACATTTCTCCTTTTACATTGCTCTGAGATGGGCTAATTTACGTTAGTATTATTCTTCTTATTAGCATTATTCACATTAGCATAAAGCTTTGGTTCAATAGAATACAGCTAGTATCATACATTAAGAGACAATCTTTAAAGTTAGAACATTAAAATTTCCTACCTAGGCCAATCTTTTGGTGTTTAGTGTGGCCTTTTGTTTTAGAGTAGGTCTAGCCAGTGTTTCTTGATTAAATCACACGTACATTGCTTAGCTATTATTTCAGTTTCTTTTTATTTAAAGTAGACCAAGAACCTAGATAAAGGAGTCTACTTGCAGAATCCTTCATGAATTTTTATGTTTCCCATCAATCTTTACTAGTATCTCACTCATGCCTTTGACAACAGTGCAATGTGCATGTATAGCCAGAACTTCCAAAGCATTGAACTTAGTTTTCATAAATAGAAATGGTTGTCTTGGAGGGAAAAGAACTGTCATAAACAAATCTGGGAACAACCATGGCTGACTTTTTACACAAATCATAAGATTACAGTTCACTTGTTTATACAGTTGACCCTTGAACAACATGGGTTTAAACTGTGGGTCCATTTATACATGGGTTTTAAAAAATAAATACATACTACAGTTCTACATGATCCGAGGTTGACTGAATCTCTGGATGCAGAACTGCAGATATGGAGGGCCAACTGGAAAGTTACACGTGGATTTTCAGTATTGGGGAGAGGGTATTGGCTCCTCTAATCCTCATGTTCAAGGGTCAGCTGTACTATAGAGTAGTCTCCTAAATGGGAATGTTCAATATGCCAAGGTTTTTTTTTTTCTTTTTGACTTGGGGGAGGTAATTAGGTTTATTTATTTTTAGAGTGCTGAGGATTGAACCCAGGACCTTGTGCATGCTAAGCATGTGCTCTACTGCTTGAGCTATACAGGGTATATATACCCACTTTGTATGCCAAGGTCTTAATCTGGCATGTTGTTTAGGTGGGAAGCCGTATAGAAGAGTCTCAGTTTCACTGTATCAACACTGGGAATTTGGGGGGTGGGGTGGGGGTGGTAATTAGCTTTATTCATTTATTTCTATTTGGAGGAGGTGCTGGGGCTGGAACCTGGGACCTCATGCATGTCAAGCATGCTCTCTACCACTTGAGCTAACCCCCTCCCCCCGCCTTTTTTCTAAACACCTGGAATGTTTTGTTTGTTCTTTAAATTAAAATCTTCAAATTTTATGGGATAAGTTTTATAACTTGTTGCACTTTATTTTTTATGAGTGAATTTGGACATTTTGCCCTAAGTTTGTTTATACTTTTGTTCAATGCTCACTTCTTTTGTTTCATTACTTTTTCTATTGTTCAGTGTTTCTTATACCAGTTTGTATGGGCTTTTATGCTGTGTATGCTTTCTCATTTTTCTTACAAATGTTTGGGCCTCTGATTTTGATTTTGACTACAGCTTTCCTTTACATCACTGGTTTTTAATTTTTAATTTGCAAGTAAATCTTTGAAATTAACACCTTAATAATAGTTGTCATACCTTTGTAAGCTGCCTACTTATTTATACTGTTATGACTAGCTAATTACCTTCCATTTTATATATCATTTATGTCTGATTTGTCTTAATGAGGGCTTAAATTATTTTTTTCCCAAAAATGTTTATAAAATTGCCATAGCTTTACATTTCTTTCTTGAATGAGGAGATGGAGATAGACAGGAAGAGAGAGAGAGAGACAGAGGGGAGGGAGAGACCAGGAAAGAGAGGAAGTAAGGAAGAGAGGAAGGGACAGACGGAGGAGAGAGGGAAGGAGGAAGACACAGATTTCGTAGTATTTTCTGTCCCATTGATTTGTCTCTGTTCACAAATTATCCACACTATTTGAATTGTTGCCTTTTAACGTCTTCTTACTATATCCTTTTTGAAATAAACTTAATGAAGTATAAACAGATACAGAAAAATACAGAAATCATAATGTGCAGCTCACTGAATTTTCACAAAGTGATTACACCCGTCTAATCAGCACACTGATTGAGAAATAGATCTTTACTAGGATGTCAGCTCCCTCCTAACTTTTTCCAGTCATTCCTCCCTGCCAAAGTTAACTGCTAGCCTGACTTTTAAGAAGTCCATAGATTAGTTTTACTCTTTTTGAACTTTATAAAAATGAAATAATATAGTATGTATTCTTTTATGGTTGGTTTTGTTTACTCACCATTATGTTTGTGCGGGTGATCCATATTGCTATATTTGTAGATTATTATTTCTCGCTGGTCTTACTGTGTTGTATCAGTGTATTGTCATTTACGTAGCCATTCTTCTGTTGATGCACACTTGGATTCTTTTCAGTTTGAGCATATTAAAAATGATGTTGCTATGTTGTAGATTTTTTTTAAATTGGGGGCTATATTGTTGACTTTTAAAGAATACCTTTTCCTTTTTGAAAAGTATTGAACTCTTATTTCAGAAATTTCAAGAAAAACACATCTTTGCTTAGAATTTTATTAGCAGGTTACTATTTTATCAACCTGCTGCTGTGCCTGAAAAGTTACTAATATGCTTTGTAGGAAGTACCCAAATGGCACTGGCTATGAAGACTTTAGGGAGAATATAGAAAAGAGTATAAAGGAACAAAACAAGTTGAGTATTTGTGACATAAATGTGTGTAGATAAACTCAAATGGGGATAAATAAGTAGATCCCTTCACTACCTTGATTGTGAAAGCAGAGCTCACTCAACTAGGCAAAGCAGAAAATGAGCTGAAGTGGAGATATCTGCACACGAAAGTAGAGTAATTGGAGAGAGAAAGATAGCAGTTGGAAGGATGATCAGGTGTAAAGAAAATTTTCCATTTACATATTTGATTGAGATAGCCTAGATGTGCTTTTGTTTCCCATTTCTATAGGAAGTGATAAAAAAGAATATTTAATAAGGTATAAGATTAGAGGCAAGGCAACGTACACATTTTTACTGTTAACTAATTATGGGAATTTAATAAACAGTTTACTACACTGGGTTTGTTATTCAGTGATAAGTGAAAGATTGTTTCTGTCTTTGGTGAAGTTTAATGTAAGAAAATAAAGAGACGAAAATTAAGGAATATATAACAACAGAAGTTGAAAAGTGTTCAGAAGCAAGGAAGATGTTACTGGGGTAGAAAATAAATGATATAAATTAGATGAAGTCAGCGCAGTTAGTTTTTCTGATTTTTATCATGATACATAAAGATGAAAGGAACCCAACCATTTGGAGAACCCAGGTCAGCATACCTGGGAGATTAAATAACCAGTAAAAAGCTCTAAGAAATGAAAAGATTGTAACATATTCTGGGAGCTGAAAGGAGGTGACTGTGACTGGGGCAAAGGGGACAGTGGCTTGAGATGATATCTTTTGGTAAACAAATGTCATGTTATTCATAATAAGGTCTTTGTACTTTATTCTTTTTTTAAAAATTTTTTCAAAATTATTTTCATTGAAGTATAGTCAGCGTACAATGTTGTGTCAATTTCTGGTGTACAGCATAATGTTTCAGTCACACAAATAACATACATATATCCTTTTCATATTCTTTTTCATTATAGGTTACAAGATACTGAATATAATTCCTTGTGCTATACAGTAAAAGCTTCTTTATCTAACATTATCTAACGTCTTTATGTAACTTTTCTTTATCTAACTTTCTCTAACTTTGATCTGCTTCCAAATTAATCTGATTTTAACTTATTTTCTCCATTCCTCTTAGCTTTTAAAAAATTTATGTGATTATTTTAGAGCTTTTTAGCACATTTAGTTTACTTCATCTGGGCTGTATTTTCTATATTTTTTCCTATTATAATGTTTTTATTTGCTTATTTGTTTACTTTTTCTAGAATAAGAAAATAGCATATACTTATCTTACTTTCTTTCAGATTTGGAATCCAGATACGACACTAAAAAGTTATCACAAGTAAAGGATATTTGTGAAATGAATTTATCTCAGTGGGAGATAATGGAAAGAATTAGAAGTTGTGGCCTTGAAGACTCCTTTTTCAGGGAAGATTGTGAATATAAAATGTTTGAGGGACAAGAGGGTCTTCAAGAGGCATATTTTAGGCAAGTGAAAAAAACCACCTCTGAAAAAATACCCCAGAACAGAAAATACACATCTCTTACCCTCAACCAGAGAATTCACAATAGAGACAAACCCTATGAATGTGGTGATTGTGGGAAGGCCTTTAGAGTACGCCAACAACTTACTTTCCATCAGAGGATTCACACTGGTGAGAAACCCTATGAATGTAAGGAATGTGGAAAAGCCTTTAGACAGTGTGCCCACCTTAGTCGACATCAGAGAATTCATGTTTGTGACAAACTCCTTGAATGTAAAAGATGCGGAAAGATCTTTACATGTGTTGCAGATCTTCGTGTACATCAGAGAACTCATGTTGGTGAGAAGCCCTATGACTGTAAGGAATGTGGGAAGGCCTTTAAAGTGCGAGGACAACTTAATCTTCATCAAAGGATTCATACTGGCGAGAAACCCTACGAATGTAAAGAATGTGGGAAGACCTTTAGACAATATGCTCATCTTTGTCGACATCAAAGACTTAATATTGCTGAGAAAAGCTATGAATGTAAGGAATGTGGGCAGGCCTTTCTGTGTAGTACAGGCCTTAGAGTGCATCACAAACTTCACACTGGTGAAAAACCCTATGACTGTAAGGAATGTGGGAAGGCTTTTAGAGTGCGGCAGCAACTTACTCTTCATCAGAGAACTCATACTGGTGAGAAACCCTATGATTGTAAGGAATGTGGGAAGACCTTTAGTCGTGCCTACCATCTGACTCTCCATCAGAGAATTCATACTGGTGAGAAACCTTATGAATGTAAGGAATGTCAGAAGTTCTTTCGTCGTTACTCAGAGCTTATTTCCCATCAGGGCATTCATATTGGAGAGAAACCTTATGATTGTAAGGAGTGTGGGAAGGCCTTCAGACTGTTCTCACAACTTACTCAACATCAGAGTATTCATTTTGGTGAGAAACCTTATAAGTGTAAGGAATGTGAGAAGACTTTTAGACTGCTCTCCCAACTTACTCAACATCAGAGTATTCATACTGGTGAGAAACCCTATGACTGTAAGGAATGTGGAAAGGCCTTTAGACTTCATTCATCACTTACTCAACATCAGAGAATTCATTCTGGTGAGAAACCATACAAATGTAAGGAATGTAAGAAGGCATTTAGACAACATTCACATCTTACTTACCATCAGCGAGTTCATAATGTAACTAAATAATTATAAGAAAGCCATCCATCATGAATTTTGTGTTAAGGATCATTAGAAAATAGATTCTGGAGGAAAAGTGTTTGATTGTAGGGATCCCTTTTGCTTCATGCTTAGAATTAAAATGAGAGATTTTATTTAAAAGAACATGTTAACTTAATACATAGAAATCTTTCGTCACCACTCAAATCATGTTAAACTTTAGGAAATTCCTTCTTCAGAGAAACTCTTAAAGGAGTGAATGTGGAAAAGCTTTTGATCCTAACCTATTATCACTTCTTTTTTCATCTGTACAGTATACCTATGGAGGCTGCCAAGGCACCAGCTCATTCTGGAAATTGATAGATAAAAGGAAAGAAAAGTCAGTTAGCCTGCATTTCCTTCCATTTCAAGGCAACTAGAAGTTGATGAGTTAAAGTTCTTTATTAGAGAATTTTCCAACATATAATGACCTAATGAATCTAGGCATGATTCTCTGTAGAGTTGTTAAGACCATTAGGTGAGGTTGATACAAACTTCTTAGTGAACAGATCAGGTTGACAACATCTGAACCCACTGATTAATTTTAATCTCATAAAAAATAAGACAAAACATTTTGTGCCTCCTAAAAAGATACAATAAGACAACATTGCCTAAAAATATTGAACCTGAACCTAATTATCTATCAAGATCTAACTCCCAGTTTGGAGAAAATGCAGTAAACAGGAACAAATTACGTGGCACAACAAGAAGCAGACAAATCTAAATTGTGGGTAATTCTACAAGAATAATGACCTAATTTCTCAACCAATAAAATGGCACTGGAAAAAGGGGAGATGGAACTCTTAGATATTAAAAGAGTTTGAAGAGATATATCAATCAAATGCAATGAATGAGTGGTTTTTTAGACCACAAATTGAACAAACATAAGACGTTTTTATAACAATTGGGGAAATGGGAATATTGACAGTATTAGATAATATTAAGAAATTATGTTCTTGTAAGATGTGATAATAGCATTGTGTTTATGTAAAAGTGTCTTAGAGGTGAATTAGGAAGTTTATACACATAAGATGGTATGTCTAGAACTACCTTTAAAATGCTCGTGTAAAAGAAGTGTGGATGGATAACTTGTTCATCAGAATCATGGTAAGATAAGCCTTGGGTACATGGTTTTTGCTTGTTTATTTTGTTTTTGCTGTTTTCATGTATTTGACATTTTCCATAATGTTTTCTTAAAGATAAAATATGAAATTACAACCAGCTTGAAGTGAATGGTTTTTATAAATGGCTGCATATCAGAACATATGGACTTTGCCAAAGCTCTGCACACAGGGATATTAAGTGTGCTATAATGTATTTGGGAAATTAAGGTTGAAAATCCAGATTTTATCTAGTTCACCTATTGCTACATCTGTGTAGTGCTTGTCCCATATTACTTCATATATTTAAAGAGTAAAAAGAGCAGTTACAACAATTTATTGAAATTAATGGAATTAATATCATATTGTCTAATAAGGTAGATGGGAGCAACATGTAGAGCTCTTGAGAACCTGAATTGTGGCTAGTATAAATTAAAATGGTGTTTTATACATGTAAAGTATACATGAGGTTTTGAATACTTCGTTCTGAAGAAAGAATATAACATCTCAGTTTCTCTGCTGTGGCGGGAAGCTGGAATATTCAGTGGGTTGTATTACTGCATAATACAGACCCAATTTAAATGTGTGTCTGCTCCTAAGTAGCATGTTTACATACTGAGGTCTCCTCGGTTCTACCCTGACTCATGCTGGATTATTTTTTTTCCTTCTCTCCGTAAAATGTAGCCCATGTGTACAGCTGAGTAGTTTTCTCAGACTGTTTTTAGCCTGTGGATGTTTAAAGATCCAAAGGCCCTTTTTCACTTTGTAATGTTTCTGTCCCATTAAATTCAAGCTTGCGGCACTTCAAGGAGTACAGTTCTCTTAAACACTGTATTTTCTATTATCTTTATTTTATTAGGGTTCATGTAATTAGACAGAAGGTCAATGGGCTGTTCTCTGTATTGGGTACCCTGTGAGGCTACTGTGGAAAAATGACTTTAAAATTCTTAGAAGCCCTGCTGTTTCACAGAAAGGATGAAAGTTGGCTTCATCTTTACGTTGAGGCTGCATTTTCATGACAGCACCATACGTTTGATTTTTCCTCCCTGAGCTCTCAGGCCCTTTATAACTTTGAGAACCCTTTGCTACCTATAAAAACTGTCATGAACCCTCTCTATTTCCTTGAAATTCTACTTAAAATATGCATCAGTTGATACAATGAGTATGATGTGATTTTTTAAATACACTTAATATGATGGATTACCTTTATGGATTTTCAAATATTGACTAAGCTTTGCATCACTGGGATAAACTCCATTTGTAGTGTATACTTGAAAATATATATTTTAGTGGGTTTGCTGTGACTTACTAATTTGTTGAGGATTTTTGCATCTATATTCATGAAAGTCTACAGTTTTGTTGTATTCTTTTGTCTCATTTTGGTGTCAGATTGATGGTGGTCTCATAACATGAGTTTGGAAGTGTTGCCTCCTTTTGATTACTGGAAAAGGTAGTGTAGAATTGGTGTTAATTATTCTTCAAGTGTTTGGTAGAATTTTCCAGTAATACCATTTAGGCCTTGCAATGGAGTGAATGTGTCTCCTCAAAGTTCATGTGTTGGCATCCTAACCCCCAATGTGATGGTATTAGGAGATGGGGCCTCTCAGAGGTAACTAGGTCATGAGGGTGGAGCCCTCCTGAATGGGATTAGTGCCCTTATAAAAGGGACTGCAGAGCGTTCTCTCACCCTCTTCTGCCATGTGAGTATATAACAAGAAAATGGCAGTCTTTAATCTGGAAGGTGTTTCTCACCAGAAACTGACCACTCTGGCACCTTAACGTCAGACTTTCAGCCTCTAACCTTGTGAGAAATAAATTTGTCTATAAGCCACCCAGTCTATGGTACTGTGATATAGAGCTGATTAAGACAAATTGGTACCAGAAGTGGGGTGCTAATGTAACAAATATCTAAAAATGAGGAAGCAGCTTTGGAGCTGAATAGTGAGTGGATAAAGGCTGAAAAACTTTTTACATGCATGCAAAAAATATGAATGTTAAGGCTCATTCTGGTGAAATCTCAGAGAAGAGGAGAGCTGAAGAAAAAAACTTCAATCTTCTTAGAGGATAAGTAATTATGAATGGCAGTAAAGACCAGTCTGATGTGGAAATGAGGAACATGTTAATGGAAACTGAAGGAAAGGTCATTCTTTTTATAAAGTGGCAAAGAACTTTGTTAAATTGTGTTTGTGTTTTAGTCTTTTGTGGAAAGTAGAACTTCTGAGCAATGAAATTGAGGGTGTAGCTTGGCTCCTTCTGGCTGATTATAATAAAATGCAAGAAGTGTGAAATGACTTAAGGTAAATGACTTACAATGACAGCATTAATTGGGAAAGAATAGGATTCTATAAATTGGCATGGGGACATGTGGGAAGACTCCTATGAAGCTGGAGACATTGAGCTCCTAAGTTCAGAGTCTTTACCAATGGAAGTGGCATCCCTACACAGTGGCTTCAGCATTTCCACCTCCACCTGAGGAGATTAACCCTGCACTGCCTGAAGAAACCATGAAGACCTCTCCTGAAGCAGTTACCATGCAGAACAATGCTGATTCTCCTCAGAAACCATGCCCACCACCCCTCTTTATTTCTGAGCCTGTGGAGGTGTGCTACACTCCAAAAGAACTACTTGATTTTCTAATTTATACAGACAAAAATCCAGGGAATAAGTATGGGAATGGATACTAAGGATGTAGGATAATGATGAAAGGAACATGTTTGGAAATTTGGTGACAATGAAATCTGGGGAAGAGATGTGTGGATAGACCACTCTGAGAAATTTTTGAAGATATTTGTGTCCTGTATAAATACTCACTAAAGGGTGATCTCAGTGGAGGATTTTAATAATTGAGTGGATAAGATGTTCTATTCTGTGGATAACAGTTTCTTTCCCCAGCCATCCCCGTTAATACCCAAAGTGGTCATGGTGAAAAAGATGGACTTTATGCATAAGCTCAGCAACATGGACTTCCACTCACTAGGGCTCACCTGACTGGCCACTGCTGTGTGCTCATTCTGCCAGCACCAGAGAAACACTGAACCCCCAGTATAACAGCATTCCCCGAGGGGTGTTCAACCAGATACCTGGTGGCAGGTTGATTAAATTGAATAACTTCCATCATGGAAAGAGCAGCATTTTGTCCTAACTAGAATAGAGACTTACTCTGGATATGGATTGGCCCTCCCTCCATGCAATGCTTCTGCCAAAACTACCACCCATGGACTAACATAATGCCTTATCCACTGTCATGGTACTCCACACAGCATTGCTTCTGATCAAGGAACTCACTTCACAGTAAAATAAGTGCAGCAATGGGCCCATGCTCATGGAGTTCACTGGTCTTACCATGCTTCCCACCATCCTGAAGCAGCTGGCTTGACAGAGTGATGGGATGACCTTTTGAAGACTCGGTTACACAATCAGCTGTTGGCAATACCTTGCAGGCTGAGGCTATGTTCTCCAGAAGGCTGCATATGCGCTGAATCAGCACCCAATATATGGCAATTTCTCCAATTGCCAGGATTCATGGATACAGGAGTCAAGGAGTGGTGTAAGACAACAGAAAATTGTGTTGACCCTTGAACAGTTTGGGAATTAGGGGTGCCAGCACCCCATGCAGTCGAAAATCTGCATACAACTTTACAGTCGGCCCTCCATAACTGCGTTTCCACATCCATGGATTCAACTAGACTTGGATTGTGTAGTACTCATAGTGTTTATTGAAAAAAATCCATGCATAAGTGGACCCTCACAGTTCAAGCCCATTCAAGGGTCAACTGTATATATATACACATAGGTTTCTGCCTCTAGTTCCTGCTCAGCTATGAAAACCTTTGTAATTTCCTAAAAGATAAGAGCACTAGCAGCATATCTTATTCTAATATTTGGTCTTTGACCTGGCTCCTGACAAAGGGCTTTTGAAACCCTTGTAGTTTCCTGGGTGATAGGGGTATCTTCTGTTCTAATAGGGCAACTCTAGGTGGGCTCCTTGATGGTTCCTGGATGAGGGCTGGTCTCTGAAAGACTAAGGCATGATCAGAACCTTGAAATTTTCAGCCCTGCCCACCCTTCTCAAGAGAAGGGAGAAGGATTGGAAGTGGAATTAATGATCCATCTTGCCTCCATGATGAAGCCTCCATAAAAATTCCAAAAGTACAGGATTCGAGAATTTCAAAGTTGGTGAACACATCCACACCGGAAGGGTGACATATAAATTCCATGAGGACAGAAGCTCCTGTGTTTGGGGTTCTCCCAGGTCTCACCCTATGTGTCTTCATTTGGCTGTTCATCTGTATCCTTTATCATATTCTACAGCAAACAGGTAAATGCAAGTGCTTCCCTGAGTTCCATGAACTGCTCTAGCAGATTACTTGAACCTGAGGAAGGAGGCATGGGAACCATGAGTTTGTAGCCAAATTCAAAATAGAAGCTGTAAACGTGGAGACCTACTACTTGAAATTGGCATCTGAAGTGGGGAGTAGTCTTGGGGACTGAGCCCTTAACCTGTGTGTCTGATACTATTTCTAGGCAAATGGTGTTAGAACTGAGTTGAATTGTAGGACACCCAGCTGGTGTTGCACAGGATTACTTGGTGGGGGTGCAGGGTCCCCACACACACATTTGGTGAGCAGAAGTCTCAGAGGACACACATGGAAGAAGCACCCAGGGAAAAACTAGGTTTTCCTTTACAGCTGGAAATGGGAGTGGTATCACTGTTACCCCTAGTGACCCACTATCAAAATTTATGCTTCTTGTTCCCATGACTTTATGCCCTGCTGGGTTAGAGGTCTTGGTTCCAGAGGGAAGACTTCTTCCACCAGGTGACACAACAATGATTCCAGTGAACTGGAACTTCAGGCTCCCACCTGCCACTTTGGCCTCACACCTCTGAATCAACGGGCAAAGAAGAGTTTACAGCGTTGGTTCGGTGACTGATCCTGACTACCAAGGAGAAACTGGACTACTGTTCCACAGTGGAGGTAAGGAAGAGTACGTCTGGAATACAGGCGATCACAGAGCATCTCTTATTACCTGTGACTAAGGTCAGTGGAAAACAGCTCAATCCAGGCAGGACTACTAAAGACCCAGACCTTTCAGGAATGAAAATCTGGTAAAGAAGCACGATCAAGTGACTAGTTATAGAAATAAGGGCTGTAATTGTCATAAGTATGCCTCCTAATTTTGTTATGAATGTGTGTTTATCCTGGACTTCTTTTCTTTCTTGTTTCCTTATCATGTAACTTTACATCCAAGTCTTCAAGGATTGACTTCATACCATAGTATCTAGTATTGTTAATTTTACATCATAGTATTTAGGTTATAGGGTACCTAGGAGAAAAGTAAAAGATCACCCAAGTACTTTTCATCCTCTTCTGGGGAAAAAGTGAGTTGTACCCAGGAGAGCTGTATCATATTAGGTGAAATTATGGCCTTGTTATTGTTTTTGTTTGGAGATTAAGTATGATTTATGGAGAACACTATTGAGTGCCAAACTGACATGGGGTGGATATGTGATAGTTAAATTTTTGTGTCAACTTGAGTGGATCAGAGGACGCCCAGATATCTGGCTAAACATTATTTCTGGGTATGTCTGTGAGGGTGTTTCTGAATGAGATTAGCATCTGAGTCAGTGGACTCTGTAAAGCAAGTTGCCCTCTCCAATGTGGGTGGGCATTATCCAGTCCATTGAGGGCCTGAATAGAACAAATAGAGGGAGGAGAAATTCTCACCTCATCTGTTTTTGTACCCATTGCTTGAGCTGGGACATCTCACCTCATCTCCTCCTGTCCTCAGATTGGGATCTACATCATTGGCTCCACTGATTCTCAGGTCTCTGGACTCTGAATTATACCACTGGCTTTTCTGCATCTCCATTTTGCACATGGCAGATCAGGGGATTTCTCAGCCTCCATAATCACATAAGGCAAGGCCTCATTACAAATCTCCTTTTATATCCTATTGGTACTGTTTTTCTCTGAAAAACCCTGACTATATACAGGCCTGGAGATGTCTTCTTCTGAAGGTTGTAATTTATGGATTTAATTACTTTAACAAGTATCAGACTATTCATCTTGGATGAGTTTTTGTAGTTAAAAATCCATGTCAAAAAAAATCCATGTCAGATAATTCCAATATCTGTATCAACTTCCTGTTGACATCTGTTATTTCTTTGTCATTTGCTTTGAGATTTCCCCAAGTTTTTGATGTGTGTGTGTATATAATTATTGTGTCCTCAATATTTTGGGTTTTATATTATGACTCTGTGGTTCCCATTTAAATCAAGTTCCTAGTTACTGCAAGGTGAGGATGGTAGACAGGCTTCATGTACACAGAGCATCTGAAGTTGTCCACCAGCTGGGAGGAAAACATAGGCAGGTTATTCCTGGGGTATCTTGGTAGTCAGGACTCTGCTCAAAACACACAGCCTGAGCAGATTTCCAGATACAGTGTGATGGAGCTGCCTTATTGCTGGCACAGGATGATGACAGTTTTAGCTCTCTGGCACATCTTCCACAAATGCTAGCCAGCATCTGTTTACCTCAGAAAGTGCAAAAGGTCTTTATCTTGTATGCTGTGATTCTTTTTGGCTAGGAATGGAAACTGAGAATTTAAATTTTATCAGAATACAAGTAAGATCTCTAAACTAGCATAACCCAATATTGTAGTGATGGGAAGCAAAAATTGTGGTAAGATACAAGAATATCTAGGCTGACTTCCTTCCACTCTTGGTTCCTGAACCCATCTGTATATATAAGTTTACTGGAGAAATAGTACAATGTACTCATCTCTGGTTTAAGGTAAATACGTTTTACAGGACAGTGTCCCCAACATTACATGATATTCCTCTTAGCTGATAACATAATGGATTCTTCAATAGGTCTTTCCACCGTTGTATAGTGTCAGTTAATTCTGGAGATGTGTACCTAAACCTAGTGAATCCATGGTATTAGCTCTTGATTCATTTCTTCTGCTGTATAATGAGTTCCATAGTCAAAATCAGTGCTGAGTGTGATAATATGGTGATGAACAGCACATTCAGTATTGTGGAATTATATCCAGGTAAGGCAGACCCATTTCAAGAATAAGTGCCCAGTCCACTTCTTTGAGGGCTGTTTTTATGTGGTATAGAATTCTGGTCTGACATTTATTTCAGATGATGAAAAGATCACTTCATTATTATGGCTTTAGTTTTGTTATTTTGGAGAGGCAGCTCTCAGTTTTGTTACTTCTCACTACTTTTTGTCATTTCCATTTTCTTTGATTTTCAGCAGAATTTTCTGTGTATTTATTCTTCTTGGGCTTTTGAGAGCTTCTTTGAACCATGGCCTGATGGATTTAGTTTGGGGAATTTTCCAGCTAATATCTTTTCAAATATTATTCTGCCCCATTCTCTATTTTTTTCTTCTGGGGCTTCAATTGTATGTTTTCAAAATCTGTTCATTGTATTTTACTTAGCCCTAAGTTATTATCACCATTTTAAAATAAGATGATGAAACTGTCCCCCAAAACTAACTTGTCCAAGAGCATGATGGTTAGTTATTGTGATAGCTGAGATTCACATCTAGGAAGTTTGACAAAGCCCATTTAAAAAGTATGACTGAATATCACCTCCCACTGTCAAGCATTTTTTTTTCAAGCATTTTTTTAATGCCTTCCATCTCAGTAATTCATCAGGAATAATTGTTCTTAACAGGTTTGTGGGCTATGCCATCATTATTGATTACCTTATTGGTGATCAATATATCACCTTATTGTGATCATAATTTATTTACCTTTTATTAGGTATTTGTTTCTAACTTTTGCTTATTATACATTATTTCTTGATATATATCCATGTGCACATATCATTGTACATTTTATAGCTCTTTCCCAATGATTGAATACATTGAATTTCTCCATAAATATCAGATATTTATTAATTACAATATGCCAGGCCCTGTGCTAGGGTTTGGAGATTAGCATTAAAAATATAGTTGTTATCCTTTGGATCTTTATAATTAAGCAGGAAAAATGTAATCCTTAAAAGAATAAATCTAAAGCAGGGGGTGATAAAGGCCTCTAGAAGAAGTCAGATGATGTACCTCTGAAGATGTAGATGGAAGGCATGCTAGCAAGCTCCAAATTGTTTTAAAGCCATGGGACCTCTGGAAATGAATGAATTCATGCAGTAAGCTACATGTCTTTTACAATTTTTATTACACTGATGTTAGACACAAAGTGAGATTATTAGGATAAGATGTTTCAACAGCTTTTGAAGAACATTATGGCTAGAAGTTCAGGAAGACATGAAGGAAAACAGCAATGAGACTTAACTGATACATTCATCACTCAGGAACTGCTAGCCATACTTTTCTAAGCAGTAATGCAATGTACGTAGTTACCCTTAGAGAACATAGATTTGTTCAGGTAGGTATTGGGAACACAAATGATTAAAGAAAAGTCATTCAGCATAAACACACTAGCTCTTATAATATAAGAGTATCTTTATCTTTTCTACAAAACTGAGAGAAAGATATACTATCCTATGACCCTCAATGCCACCTCTAAGTATATATCCAAGGATAAAAGTAATATTCTGTTCTGTTTATTATTTATGTTTATTGCTATTTCTTATGTACAGACATATTTTCCACAATTGTTTGCTTATACGTGTACATTGGCTGCTCAGGTCCTTTACCTGTTTTTGCTGTTATTGTCTTTAATATGCCTCTTGTCAATATGAATACACTTGTATACTATGAAACATTAACACTATCTCGTTGCAAAAATTTTCACTGTTTCTTTTGATCTTGAATCTTAGTTTAGATCAAAGCTTTTACTAACTATACAGTTATATCCTTGGAAATTACCTTTATTTCTGATCTTAAATTTATGAGACATATACAACTTTCATAGCTCTTTGCTTCTAATGTTATGACTAATTTGCTGGTAGATTTGATATGTAATTTTCTATCATCCCAATTTGTGGAGGGGTGTAATTAACTGAGGCTCTAATGTGACCTTTTTAATCAACTTTTTACACTGTACTAGTTAGTGAATAATTCTTCCTCCATCATTGTTTCCTACTGCCTTTTCCAAAATATGTATGTACATATATATTTATATGTTCATAAATATATACATGTACACATTATAGTATGTAGACACAGGAAAATGCATAAAATACCACACTATTATAATTACTATTGCTATTTTAATATCCTTTAATATATGACAGTATTAAATCTTTCTAAACACTTTTAACACTTGCTTTTTATAAATTTTTCTAAAAACTGAGAAGATACACAGAAGCACAATGAAAAAACTCAAGATCATCCATATATGCCTATTTGCCAAAGGAATTCTGTTAAACTGCAACAAGAGGTTTCATTATAATCTAGGCAGCCAGCATGCTTAAAGGGAAAAATAAAAATGGACGTTTTTTATAATATTGAGTCTTCCATCATTAATACTAGTTTCTCTCTTTAAGCAGGTGTTCATCTGTGTCTTGTTAAGTCTTTACACTTTTAGATAAAGAGCTTGCTATTCCTTGCTTGGTTAATCCATAGATAGTAGATAAGTTATAAATTTTGTTGATTTCATGATTGGGACTATTTGATTACACTGTCTATTAATCATTACTAGTATCCAAGAAAGGTATTGATTTTTGCATGAAGATAGCAACCATGATGAAAAATATTTTTTGAAGTTTTCCAGGAAATTGTCTTATTTACTAAGATGACCAGGTTGTTTGAAAATGATAGTTTATACCTCCTACCCATTTTTTACATTCAAATTTTATTTATTGCTTTGACTCAGAGTGCCAGTATAATCTGAATGGTAGAAGAATTATTTTCTTCTCTTGGTTCTTGATTTAATGGGAGTGTTTCTAATGTTCCTCTTTAAGTATGATGTTTGCTATAGGTTTATGGTTACCTTAAATGAAAACAAAACTCCAAAACCTTTAATTAAGGAATTCTGTGAAATCCCCACTAAAGCCATCTAGCCTTCTCCTGAGTAAGAACCATGACACTCTTACTACTTTCTGATCCCCCTTTCCTCATCTCTATATTCTATTTTAATATCATGTAGAATTTTATTTCCAAACTGTTACTTGGCATTTTTATAATCAGTGCTAGTTTAGGCATTATTTTTTTTAAGCAGTCTTTTTTTTGGGGGGGTGGGGGTGGGAGAGGTAATTAGGTTTATTTATTTATTTATTTTCAGAGGAGGTACTAGGGATCAAACCCAGGACCTTGTGCATGCTAAGCATGCAAGCTACCGCTTGAACTATACCCTCCCCGCCCCAGTCATCTTTTATTGGGTGTTAATTCTCTATTAGGATCTGAGGGGTCCCAAGCAAAGAAGGTCATGGTCAGTGATGGAGTGCACCCTCCACATGGGGCCCTCTTCACTGGTACTTGCATAGCCACTCACACTTGAGTTACCTGTCCTAAAAGCAGTAGCTGAAAAGCAGGTAAATCACCAGCCCCATAGAAACTCCAGGTGCTAAGTTTTTTTTTACATTGACATACTTCTTGTAATGCAGGCAGTAACCTCTTTGAAATGCTTCACCAGTGCCTTTAAGGGTGAAATCCTGCATCAGTATACAGTGTGGCAGCTCCCTTATTTTGACATCCATGAGTTTCTTCTTCACTGGAGGATGAGCCATCTTGGTGCCCAAGGTGTCATCTGCGTGCGCTGCGAGGACTGCTGGGTAGGGAGCATATGCCCCTCCCCACTCAGACAATTTTTAAAAACCAATTTATCACTATATGATATCACTTATATGTGGAATCTAAAAAAAGGACACATCCTAACTTATTTCAAAACAGAAACAGACTCACAGACATAGAAAACAAACCTATGGTTACCAGAGGGGAAGGTGGTGCAAAGAGAGAAACTAGGAATTTGAGACTTGAAGATACTAACTACTATATATAAAATAGATAAACAACAAATTTATACTGTGTAGCACAGAAAACTATATTCAGTATCTTGTAGTAATCTATAATGAAACAGAATATGAAAAGGAATATATGTATACTTATGACTGAAACATTATGCTGTACACCAGAAATTGATGCCTCATGGTAAACTGACTATAATAAAAAAACCTATTTAACAACTCTTGTTTATGTCACCTCATTTCTGTTGTTTTGTTATTTTGTCTTTTTGTTGAATTACAGCTTCCAGGAATACATTCAGAGAGGCTTTCTGAAGTAGGTAATTTATTTTACTGACGCTTAAATTTGGCGCATCTGGAAGTATAAGTACAAAATTGCTTTCTTATCTCTGAATTTGAAGAGTTACTCCGCTCTCTTCTTACATGAGTATAATTGTGAAAGTACATATAATGTTAATCGATTTCTTATTCCTATGTAAGTAAACTTTTACAAATCTTTCTCGAAACTTTCAGTGTTTTATCTTTTTATTTTTGGAAATTTTGCTAAAATGTGCCTAAGTGTAGATATTTTTAACTTAATTTTTTCAAAGACATCATGTTTAGGACCACAGTTGTTTTATGTACCATTGAAAAGGAAAGAAAACATCGAATTAAACTATGACATGTCACTGTTATAAAGATGCATTTCAGTTTCATAGACGTTAAAATGAAAAATATGTCATAGTATTAGTTAAAATGAAAAATATGTCATAGTTAAATAGATTTTTATTAACTTCGTGGGCCTCTTTTAAATTGAGGGCTTACATCATTCTTTATTTTGAGGTAATTTTCATTGATTACTACTTCAAACATTCTCTCTCCTCAATTATCTGTTGCCTTCTGGGACATATTAAATGGATGGTGGAAAATCGATACCATCTTTTATGTCAAGTTTTGTTCCATACTGCATCTCTGTCATATTAGGTTTCTTCTGGACTGTATTGCAATTTAATCTTCTGGCTTTCTAATTCATAATTCAGCTGTGTACATTCCCCTTTTCAGCCCATTTATTGAAGTTTTTTTTTTTTTTTTACTTTTAAATTTTGAAATAGTTATAGATATACAGGGAGTTGCAAAGATAGTACAAAGATAGTACTGATTATACTTCAATCAGTATCTATCAATGGTTACATCTTATGTAATTATGGTACAATATCAAACCATGGAATTAGACATTGAGACAACATGTATATATAGTTGTGTCATTTTATCATGTACATAGATTCATGTAATCACCACTGCAGACAAGATACAGAACTATTTCACCCCACAAAGATCTTTCTCATGCTACCCCTTTATAAATCACACCTGCACCCCTCTCCACCATCCCTAATCCCTGGAAACCATTCACCTATTTCACATCTCTGTAATTTTGTCATTTCAAGGATGTTATATAAATGGAATTGTACAGTATGTGACCTTTTGAGGTTGGCTTTCAGAACTCAGCATAATATTCTTGAGATCTATCTAAATTGTTAACTTGTATCCATAGTTCATTCCTTTTTTTAATGCTAAGTGTTATTACAGGGTATGGAGGACCATTTTTGTTGTTTCCATTTTTGATTACTACAGATAAAGCTGCTGTGAACAATTACGGAACAACTCTATGTGGGCTAAATCCTTCATTTCTCTGGGATGTCCAGGAGTACAACTGCTGAGTTAAATGGTAAGTTTTCATTTGTTTTTAAAGAACTGCCAAACTATTTTTCCAGAGTGGCTGTACCATTTTACATTCCCACCAGGAATATATAAGAGATTGAGTTTCTCCACATCCTTGCCAGAATTTATGGTATTGTTATTTTTTAGATTTTCTGATAGGCACGTGGTGGTTTCTCATCATAGTTTCATGTTTGCTTTTTGCTAATGGCTGTGACATTGAATATCACTTCATGCACTTATTTGCCATCCATAAACTCTCTGGGGTTTTTTTTGGGGGGGGTGGGCAGGGAGATAATTAGGCTTATTTGTCTTAATGGAGGTACTGGGGATTGAACCCAGGACCTCATACATGCTAAGCAGGCACCCTAACCACTGGACTATAACCTCTTCCGTAAATTCTCTTTGGTGAAATACCTCTTCATGCCTTTTGTCCATTTTCTAAATATACTGTTTATTTGTTTTTAAAAATCTTTTTGAGTTTTGGGTGCTTTATATATTTATGGGTCCTTCTGTTGGATTATCTGGGTTTGTTGGAGTTCTGGTTGGTATGCAAATTTTTCTCCCAATCTATAGCTTGTCTTTTCATCTACTTAACAAGGTTTTAGCGGAGCAGTTTTGTATTTTGATGAAGTCCAATCATCCATTATTTCTTTTATGATCATGCTTTTGGTGTTATGTGTACTGTCATGTTGCTACCAGTAAATAGATCAGAAGTATCTTCTCATGTTTTATCTTCTAAAAATTTGACACTTTTACAGTTTACAGTTTAAGCCTATTATCCATTACAAGTTAAATTTTGTTTGTAGTGTGAGGTTTAGATAGATTATTTTGCCTATGGGTATTTAGTTACTCCAGCACCATTTGTAGAAAAGACTATCCATCTTTTATTGTATTAAGTTACATCTTTGTCACAAATCCATTTGCCATACTTGTGTGGGGCTATTTCTTTATCCTTTCTTTTCTTCCATCAAATATATATCTAACCCCTGACAATATCATACTGTAGATTATTATAGCTATGTAATTAGTCTTAAAATTGCGTAGAGGGAGTCCTACCATTTAACTCTTCTTTTTCAGAATTGTATTAGCTATTCTAGTTTGTTTCTCAAAATAAGTTTTAGCATATTGTATAAAAAAATTTATTAAGATTTTTATAGTAATTACATTAAAATTGTTTATCAGTTTGGGGAGAACTGACATTTTTACTGTGCTGAATTTCCAGTCTCTGAACAAGGACTGTCAACTTATTCAGACCTTAGATTTCTTTTGTCAGTGTTTTGTGTTTATCTGCATACGAGTCCTATACTTGTTTTGTTTGATTTGCACCTAGGTATTTAATTCTTGAGGTGATTGTAAATGCTATTGTACTTTTGTTTCCATGTGTTCATTGCTAGTAATAAAAATATAATTAATTTTGCAAGTTGATCTAGTATCTTGTGACCTTGCTAAAATTACTCGTTACTTCTAGAAGTTTCTTATGTAGTAGATTCCTTGAGATTTTCTACATAAACCATTTCATCATCTGCAAAAAGGAGGAGTTTTAGGCACTCCTTTCTGAGCTGTATGCATTTTTTATCTCTGTTGTGCTTTATTTCACTGGGCAGAATGTGTAGAGCTATGTTGAGTAGTAGTGGTGAGAGTGAATGTCCTTGCCTTGTACCCAATCTTAGGGATAAAGAAAGCACTCAGGTCATTCACCATTACATCTGATGTTAACTGTAGGCTTGTTGTAGATATTCTTTACAGGTTGAGGAAGTTCTCCCATTTATTCCTAATTTCCAAGAGTTTTTTTAAAAAATGATGAATGGATTATGAATTTGTCAAGTACATTTTCAGAATAATTGATATGATCAAGTAATATTCTTTTTTGGTCTGTTAAAATGGTAGATTACATTGATTGATTTTCAAATACTGAACCAGTCTTGCATACACAGAATAAACCCTACTTGGCGTGGTGAATATAATTCTTTACATGCTGCTAAATTCTATTAGTATTTTGCTATGGAGTTTGCAACTATATTCATGAGAAATATTGGTCTGTAGTTTTCTTCTTTTTGGAATGTCTGGTTTTGGTATCACGTCAATACTGGCTTCATAAGTGATCCTGTGCTTCTGGAAGAGACTGTCTAGAATTGGAGTTAATTCTTTAAATCTTTGGCAGTTCAACTGCTGATCACATGGAAACTTAAAAAAAAAAAGTTTAGTAGAATTCTCCAGGGAAACTGAACCTGGTGATTAATTTCTTTGGGATATAAAATTATGAATTCAAGTTCCTTAATAGTTATATAGGGTTATTCAAATTATCTATTTCATAATGAGTAGTAATTGTTTTTTTGTTAAATTGATTCATTTAATCTGATTTTTTTATGTAGAGCTATTTATTATGCTTTTGTTATTTATTTATGATTGATTTGCAAAATTGTATTAGTTTCAGGCATACAGTGTAGTGGTTAAGTATTTTTACAAAGTATACTTCATTAAAGGTTATTAAAAGATAAGTGGCTCTAATTCCCTGTACTATACAATATACCCTTTTTACTTATCCATTTTATACATAGTTTATATCTCTTAATCCCATACTCCTAATTGGCCCCTCCCCCTTCTCTCTCCCCTTTGGTAATCACTAGTTTGTTTTTTACATCTGTCAGTTTCTGTTTTGCATATACATTCATTTGTATTATTTTTTAGATTCCACATATAAATAACATACATTATTTGTCTTTATCTGACTTCTTTCACTAACCATAATATTCTCTAGGTCCATCCATGTTGCTGCAAATGGCAGAATTTTCATTCATTTTTATGACTAATATTCCATTGTGCATATGTACCACATCTTCTCTATCCATTCACCGTTTCATGGTCATGATGGGCATTTGGGTTGTTTCTATAGTTTCAACATTGTAAAAAGTGCTGCTATGAACATTGGGGTGCATGTATCTTTTCTGATTATAGTGTTTTCATTTTTTTCTGAATATATACCCAGGAGTGAAATTGCTGGATCTGATGGTAGTTCTGTTTTTCGCTTTTTGAGGAACCTCCATACCCTTTTCCATAGTGGCTGCACCAATCTACATTCCCACCAGTAGTGTAGGAAGGTTTCCTTTTCTCCACAGTCTCTAGCATTTATTATTTATAAACTCCTGGATGATAACCATTCTGACCAGTGTGAGGTGATTGTGGTCTGGATTTACATTTCTCTAATAATGAGTGATGTTGAACATCTCTTCATGTGCCTGTTGGCCATCTGTATGTCTTCTCTGGAAAAATGTCTATTGAGGTCTTGTGCACATTTTTTGATTGGGTTCTTTGTTCTTTTGATATTGAGTTGTACAAGCTGTTGATATATTCTGAGTATTAATCCCTTGTTGGTCATATCATTTGCAAATATTTCCTCCTATTCTGTAGGCTGTTTTTGTTTTGATGGCTTCCTTTGCTGTGCAAAAACTTTAAAGTTTGATTAGGTCCCATTTGTCTATTTTTGCTTTTATTACTTTTTTTTTGGCTTGGGAGACAGATCAAAACAATTACTACAATTTATGTCAAGGAGTGTTCTGCCTATGTTCTCTTCTAGGATTTTTATGGTTTCTGGTCTTATATTGAGGTCCTTCACATCTCTCATTTGCAATGAGAAGTCAGCTGTTATTGTTATTGGGGATCCCTTGCATGTGACTATTTGCATCTTTACTGTTATTCTCAAGATTGTCTCTGTCTTTTAACAGTTTAATTATAACATGTTTCAATGTAAATCTTTGAGTTTATCCTATTTGGGGTTCACTGAGTTTCTTCAGTATGTATATTCATGTTCTTTGATAAACTGGGGAAAATTTCAGCCATCATTTCGTCAAATAGTCTTTATGCCTCTTTCTCCCTGAGAGACCTTTGGGTTCCCACTATGCATCTACAATTAGGCTCTGTGGTACCTTACAGGTCTCTAAAGGGCCATTCATTTTTCTTCATTTTTTCCCCTCTGCTCCTCAAATTGGATAATCTTAACTGACCTATCCATCTATCTTCAGGTTTGCTGATTCATTCTTTTGCCTGCTCAGATCTGCTGTTGAACACCTCTAGAGAATTTTTCATTTCAGATATTGTACTTTTCAAATCCAGAATTTCTATTTGGTTCCTTTTAATAATTTCTCTTGATTAATCTTATCTATTTGGTGAGACATTATTTTCATAGTGTCCTTCAGTTTTTGTACATGATTTACTTAGCTCATTGAGCAAATTTAAGATAGTTGGTTTTAAATATTTGTCTAATTAGTCCCAATAATGGGTTTTCTCAGGGACAGTTTCTATTTTTTCCTGCTGTATGGGCCAGTTTCTTATTTGTTTGTAAGCCTAATTTTTTGAAAATTGGACATTTTGAATTATAATCTAGCAATTCTAGAAATCAGATTTTCTACTTTCTAGGGTTTGTTGTAGCTGTGACTTTCCTGAATTAACTTTGTAAAGTTTGTATTCCTTCTCATACATGATCACTGAATCTCTGCTACATTAGCTTAGCAGTCAAAGAGGGATTCCTTAAATGCTTGACATAATAATGGAAAAAATAACTCCCAATCTTTGCAGTTGGTCTTTGTGTGCTGGGCACACTTTCAGTACTCAGCCAGGCAATTTATAATTCTAACTTAAACTTCACTTCCTGCTTATGAAGTTCAGCCAGAGATAAGGGCTTCAGGCCTCAGATTTTATCTGAGCATGTGTTCAGCCTTCTAAATTCCCAGGAATATAGGGGAGATTTTAGAAGTCCTTTATTCCCCAAAGTATCTAATTTCACCAGCATTTCCTCTCAGGTCTTTTTAGTCTGTTGTTTGCCCAAAGGTTATTTCTTGTCCCAGGCGGCAATGACTGATGTATTTTCATTTCAGGATTTTCTACCTCTGCCCTGGAAAAGTTCTAAGTCAGGTAAAAATAAAGGCAAGCCTTTGAGCAATGCTTCAGGAAGTCATCAGATAGATTTAAAAAAACAACCAGCTAGAAAACCAGTTCTTTGAGACTCAGGTCAGTTCTGCTCCTCTAGGACTAGGTGGTAGTACTGGGAAAGTGGGCGGCTGCAGTCCAGACTGCTGCTGAGCTGGGGGGCGGGGGATGGGACCAGGATAAATTAAAATACCACAAAGCTCTAGATTCACTTGTTTTTTTCCTTGACTGAGCATTTCTCTGAATACTGTAAGCTTTTGATTAGTTTCTAGATTTTTGAAAAAGTTGATTCTATCAGTTTTGCCAGCCTATTATTTACTTCCGTGGATGGATAGACTGCTGTAATTTCCCACTCTGCTATTTTTCAGTGTACAGTATTTTGGGGTGTATATCTTGTATTTTGCAGTATTGCTTTAGGCATTAAGTAATGTATACAGTTGTCCCTTGGTATCCACAGGGTATTGGTGCCAAGACCCCCTGCATATATCAAAAATCCATGGATGCTCAAGTCCCTACTTATATAAAGTGGTACTTGCATATAACCTACATATGCAAGTCCTGTTATGTTAAATTATCTCTAGGTTACTTATGATACTTAATACATTGTAAATGCTGTGTAAATAGTTGTGAATATAATGTAAAATCTTTGCAAATAGTTGACAGTATGAGGCAAATTCAGGTTTAACTGTTTGGAACTTTCTGGAGTTTTTTCTCAAATATTTTCAATCTAAGTTTGGTTGAATCTGCAGATGTGGAACCCATGGATATGGGTCAACTGTACCTAACTTATTGAAGTATAATAGTTCATTATTTATCCAGTTTAAGTGTAGAAACCTTACCTTCCTTTATACTGCCCCATTTATAACCGACTTGACTGTTTCTTCTATATACTGAAAACCACATTGGACAGTGTTACTGATTTCTGCTTCAACTGTCAAACATAACTAAGGAAAGTCAGCTGTTGTACACACAATGTTGCTCTTATGGGGTTCTTTCTACCTTCCTAGTTTTCCATGATTCTTTGTTTAAGGTTTCATTTTTGTTTAAGGCATTTCTTTACACATTCTTTGGGGGGGTAGGTGTGTTGGTAAAGAGCCTTTCCTTTATCTGAGGAAGTTCTTGATTTCTTATTCCCTGAACAATATTTTCACTGGTTACAGAAGGCCAGGCTCCACATTTTGACACTGTACTGATATCCGAGGGGCCCGTTACTGCCTGGTGGAGATGAAAAAGTTAGGCTTCGTACTATGGTTTTTCTGACACAATCTGGTGGGGATGTTGGGATACTTTGTTACAGCCCAATGAGGGTCAGAGGGCTAGCGTCTGCATTTGGCCTCAGTGGTGGGGATAGGGCCACAGATGCCTCAGTGATCAAAGCTTAAGTCAGGCACTTGCATTACAAAAAAAGAAAAACCAAGTGTCAGGGTTGTAACTACATAAAGTATAGATCAACATACTACGGACAAAGACTTCAGAGAGGAAAAAAGTGATAGCATTCAAGAACATTTAATTTAGGATAACCTCAAGATCACAGCAAATAAACAAACTTGATAGGTAATGGAAAGGTATCATTATGGAATTAAAGTTCATACTGGCAGCTTGCTTTATTGAGAAGCAGTAATAATTGAAAGCACAGACTCTGGAACCAGACTGTGAGTTCAAATCTGGCCTCTGCCACCTATTGGCTAGATGACTATAGGCAAACGACTTAAATTCTCTGGGGCTCAGTTTTCCATTTGGAAAACGGAAATAAAAATGGTGGCTAATACTTAGAATTTAGAATAGTACATAGTATATATAGTAAGCTAATTTACATAGAGCAAAACAAGATGCTTCCTAAGATACTCTCAGGTTCTTGTTAGGATAATCATTCCAAGTTAAATACCAAGTTAATACAGACTCACAGGCACAGAATACAAACTTGTGGTTGCCAGCAGGGAGGTGGGTGGGAAGAGAGACTGGGAGGTTGGTAGATAATGACAGGTATATACAGAACAGATAAGTAAGTTTATACCGTATAGCACAGGGAAATACATACAAGATCTTGTGGTAGCTCATGGGGAAAAAGACTATGAAAATGAATATATGTATATTCATGTATGACTGAAAACCTGTGCTGTACGCCAGAAATTGACAAAGCATTGTAAACTGACTATAACTCAATTTAAAAATTTTTTAATAAAAAAATTAAAAAACAAAAAAATACTAAGTTTATAGATTTGAACATTCAACTGCAAATTAAGCAAAAGAAAATGCTTGCTGTAGGAAACAGAATGTGTTCACTTTAATTGTAAATGAATTTTTTTGATCTCAACCACCACATATAATTATAGGCCCTGGGTTGGGCTATTACCCTTGCAGGAAGGTTATCAAATAAAAGGGCACTCATAGCAATTCTAAGCTCAAATACACTGTGAAACCTGATTTCTCTGACATTGGTTTTGGAGTAAATATCCTAGAATTCAAATCTAGTCCCTTAGTCATTTCAGGAAGAAGCAATTATAGAATGGAGACAGGAATGTTTTATGAGGGTCACTGAAACATAGTGAAAATTAAGGTATTTACTAGAAGTGGCCACTTGCAAACCAACAAAGTTCAGTCCATTCCCTGAGGAACAGAGAAGAAATTCAGCGAGTGTCTTAAAAAGAGAGTTCTGAATTCATGGAAGAGAATTCAAAGAGTAGAATACGAAGTAGAAGACCTTACCCAGTGAGGCCAAGCTACTACAATTCTCCAGCACATCTCTGTGTAAATCCTTCTGAGTAGGATCCAAGCAGTCCCATTTCTCCTGAGAGAAGTCTACAGCTACATCTCTGAATAGCACCTATGCCTAAAACCATAAGCCAACATTTTACTGGTAAAATTAAAGAAAATATATCTAAGAAGGAAGAAGAAATGAAAGACTTTATTGCAGCAAGGAGGACTATAGGCTGGGACTGGAAACCTAAGACAAAGGTAAGAGACAGGAAACTAGTGTTCTGAAGCAGTTACTGCATTTTCTTGAAAAATCTTGTTGCTGAGTGCAAAATTTCCTATATATTGTGGAGTTCCTTTAAATACACAAACATTTCTGGGAACAAATAAATGTTTCCCAATTAAATGAAATAGAGGATACAAACAAGCTATATTCCCGCCTTTAAAATTCTCAATAAATGAGTTCTTCTATCGTCTTTCTAAAAAAAGTCATTAAAAAAACTTATTGGAAATAAAAACAAAAATAAACAAATGGGACCTAATCAAACTTATAAGCTTTTACACAGCAAAGGGAACCATAAAACAAACAAACAAAAAAACAATCTAAGGACTGGGAGAATATATTTGCAAATGATGTGACTGACAAGGGCTTAACTTCCAGAATATACAAACAGCTCATATAACTCAGTAACAAAAACAAACACAGAAAAACCCAATCAAAGAATGGCCAGAAGACCTAAACAGACATTTCTCCAATGAAGAAGACGTACAGATGGCCAACAGGCACATGAAAAGATGCTCAATATTGCTAATTATCAGGGAAATGCAAATCAAAACTACAATAAGGTGTCACCTCACACCAGTCAGAATGGCCATCATTAAAAGGTCTACAAATAGTAAATGCTGCAGGGAACTATATTCAGTATCTTGTAGTAACATATAATGAAAAAGAATAAGAATATGAAACATATATATATGTTTTCATATATATATGACTGAAACATTATGCTGTACACCAGAAATTGACACAACACTGTAAACTAACTACACTTAAATGAAAATAAAAGTGCTACAGAGAGTGTGGAGAAAAAGGAATGTAAATTGGTGCAGCCATTATGGAGAACAGTATGGAGTTTCCTTTAAAAACTAAAAATAGATTTACCATATGATCCAGCAATTCCACTCCTGGGTATATATCTTCAGAAAACCCTAATTTGAAAAGATACATGCACCCCAGTGTTCATAGCAGCACTATTTACAATAGCCAAGACAGAGAAGCAACCTAAATGTCCATCAACAAACAAATGAATAAAGATGTATATATGTGCTGAATGAATATAATTATTTATAATGAATAGAAGAAAAAAATGAAGGAAAACTTACAGATTTTTTCTTAAATGCTGAATAAAAATTTTTAGAATAATAAGTTTACATAAAATTAAAGAATTTAATTCTTTAATTCTCAAGTTCATTATAATGTCATATTATATCCTAATTTTTCTTTGTTTTGATAAATTCTAAGTGATTTCTATTAGCTATATAACAGTCAATCTGAATCATAGAATTAAGAAAATAATTTATGTTGGACAATAACCTTAAGACTTCTTCAACTCTGAGAGAATAATCTAATATTTATGCATTGGATAATTTTCTTATAAATCCACCATCCTTCCTTATACATTTTCCTTGTTCCTGAGATAAAGAACATTGATGTAGCATGTATCAGAATCACAAAGATGTCAAAACTAGCACATTCCATTCAACCACAAAGTGGACCCTGTTTCAAGGTTTTACCTTTCAGAGATTCCCATGGAAGATTCCCCGATCTCTCTGTAAGCAGGCCCCAACCACTTAATGAGACTGAGGCCAATCAACGTTAAACAAAATTTATCTACAGACATAGGTCTATGGAAAACCTCAGAGCTTTCCTGTGTGCAAAGTCCACACCTTTTCTTTAATCACACTTCAGATCTGAGGAGGGGTAGTGGGATACCTCTCTATGGTATAAAAAGAAATATATTTGGTCCTTGTCCAGGTTCCTGGCACAGGAAATGAAAACACTTCAGGGCACCTTCTTTTTTCTTTTGCAAAAATTGAACTCCTCGTTAAATTAAGTTACATACTTAATTTTGGACTCACCAACAATAATACCAATATTACCATTAACAAAAGACAAGTAAAGCCAGTATAGATTTATTTGTATTTCTCCTTTGTCCTTGAGATACAGCTTTCCTCTAAGTCAAAATATTTTAATAGCACTTGAAATTATAATTATGTTGTTGTGTAATAAGCTGATGCTGAATCAAATTCACTTGTTTTGATATTTAGGATGGCTATTTTTTCCCTTTGACTTCTTTTTTTTTTTTTTAAATAAAAGCCAACATGTCAAGTATCTGCACAGATACACAGTCAAAATATAAAACAAGGTACAACAAAAGATAACTACTTTCCATCCTTGCCCTCTCCCAAATGTTGTTTCTTCACTTTCTTTCTGAAAGTACAGGCATATATAGTATTCCTCCCTTTTCACAAATATTAGCATAGTATACATATTATTGCACTTACCTATTTTTTCATTTAACGTATCCTGAAGACCACTCCATAGATGTATACAGCTGTACAATACTCCAATGTACATACACATGATGGTTAATCCAGCCAATTTATGCTGCACATTTGAATTGTCTCCAGTCTGCTGTAAAATGCTCCATGTAGCATTTTTAAAATTCTTCTGTTCATATCACATTTTGTAATTTTACCAGTATATCTTTAGGACAGAAGCAAGAGTGCTGGGTCTTATGGCATATTCATGTAAGATTACACATAGACACTGTTCAATTCTCTCCTATGAGTTGTACTATTTTGCATTTTCATTAGCAGTGTGAGAGTCCTTGTTTTTCCAGTCTTGTCAACAGAGTATTTTAATACCTTGTTGGATTTTTGCCCATCTGATTGGTATGAAGTGGGATCTCAGTGTAGTGTAACTTATAATTTTGATCTCAGATCTCCAGTTGCTTTCTCCTTATTTCTGGATTTCTGAGTTACAGTTATTTATGTCTCAATTCCAAGGCTACAAATAAATTCACCTGTCTTCTTGCAGTACTTGTATAGTTTCTCCCCCACCCCACAACCCTTTAAAAAAATGTTTGTATCTCTTGACTTGTTGGGAATTTACCCTGCTTTATACTGCCAGGAATGAATCTTAAGTTTTTCCCCTAAATTTTATCCAGCTGTACTAAAACTAATTATTAAAAAGTTCTATATAAGTCAATGAAGTTAGAATTCTCCCTCACGCCATACACAAAAATAAACTCAAAATGGTTTAAAGACTTAAAACATAAACCTCCTAGAATAAAACATAGGCAAAACATTTTCTGACATAAATCTTAGCAGTGTTCTCCTAGGGCAGTCTACCCAGGCAATAGAAATAAAAGCAAAAATAAACAAATGGGACCTAATCAAACTCTAAGCTTTTGCACAGCAAAGGAAATAATAAACAAAACAGACAGACAACCTATGGCATGGGAGAAAATTTTTACAAATGATGTGACTGACAAGGGCTTAATTTCTAGAATATATAAACAGCTCATATAACTTAGTAACAAAAAACCCCCTAACAACCCAATCCAAAATGGCATAAGACCTAAACAAGAAATTCTCCAAAGAAGACATACAAATGGCCAACAGGCACATGAAAAAATGCTCAGTATCACTAATTATCAGAGAAATGCAAATCAAAACTACAATGAGTTATTCTCTCACATCAGTCAGAATGGCCATCATTAAAAAGTCCACAAATGATAAATGCTGGAGAGGGTGTGGGGAAAAGAGAACCCTCCTACACTGTTGGTGGGAATGTAGTTTGGTGCAGCCACTATGGAAAACAGTATGGAGATTTCCTCAAAAAACTAAAAATAGACTTACCACATGATCCAGCAATCACACTACTGGGCATATGTGTGGAGAGAATGCTGTAATTCGAAAGGATACATGCATCCCAAAGTGCATACCAGCACTATTTACAACAGCCAAAACATGGAAACAACCTAAACGTCCATCTACAAATGACTGGATAAAGAAGTTGTGGTATATTTATACAATAGAATATTACTCAGCCATAAAAAGGAATAAAATAATTCCCTTCGCAGCAACATGGATGGACCTGGAGAATGTCATTCTAAGTGAAGTAAGCCAGAAAGAGAAAGGAAAATACCATATGATATCACTCATCTGTGGCATATTTAAAAAAAAAAAAAAAGACACAAAACTTATTTACAAAACAGAAACAGACTCACAGACATAGGAAACAAACTTACAGTTACCAGGGGGGAAAAGAGGTTGGAAGGGATAAATTGGGAGTTTGAGATTTGCAAATACTACTATATGTAAACTAACAACAAGTTTCTACTGTATAGCACAGGGAACTATATTCAATATCCTGTAGTAATGTATAATGAAAAAGAATATGAAAAGGAATGTATGTATGTATATGTATGACTGAAACATCATACTGTACACCAGAAATTGATACAGCATTGTAAGCTGACTATACTTCAATTAAAAAAAAGCTATTTCCCAAAATGGTTCTAGTAAAATGGCTCCTGAAAAGGTGGTTAGGGAAAAACTAAGGGCAATTCTGTGTTCTATAAGGTAGACTAGAAAAGATATTATCAATATTCACAAATATATCAATGGACTGGAGTTCAAGAAGCATATATCTCAGGCATTCAAGGAGCTTCAGAAATTCACCATGAAGGAGATGGGAACAATAGACATGCACACTGATACTAAACAAGGCAGTCTGAGCCAAAGAAAAAAGGAATATTCTATACTTATCTGAATATGGATGTCCAGAAAGCTCTAAATGTTATGTTTCTCAGTGTATTTGTCACCTTAAAAAATTTAGTCAGCATGAATGAAATAGCTTATTATAATAAAGTGATATATCAAAAAAATTTTCATTTTCCCCACGAGTTGTGAAATTCTATATATAAGACAATAATTCAGGAGGGAACTACTGCTCCCTAATACTGTTTAACTACTGTTAAATAACTGAATTGTAAATGCACTAAATATACATACATATACTCACAATTCCTTAATTCATGTAATACTAAAAGGCACCAAGAAAATGCACATGGTATAAATTTATTCAGTGCCAAACTGAGGTTTTCTTCATTGATATCTTGCTGTTGTCTAATAGAATTACCACTCATTTAGAACAGAGCTAAAACATTCTGAGTAAATACCATTTGACTACTGTACTAGTTTTTTTCATTGTATGTTCATGACTGAAATTATTTTGGAATTTGTTGTTCAATGGCTACTCTACACCAAATTTTATTATCAGAATTATGTTAGTCTTCTAGCATGAACGAACAACTTTTCCATAGGATTTTCTTTTCCTTCGGGAATAGCCTGAACAATTATCTGGTACTACATAATTTAAAAAAAACATTTTTTCCCCAATTGATCCTTTTTATTTACTCTCAAATTTTAATCATTTAAAAGTATTTTCCTAGAAAATAAACTATACCTTCTATATTTTAAAACTGTGTCTAATACACTTTATATATATATATACACATTTACATGACCTTCAACAATTATATAACATTTCTCCCTTCTTATAATGTGGAGGCACTGCCAAAATCTAGCAAATAACAGTTTTCCTCAAAGAAACATTTTGGTTTAAAATTTTAAAATCTTCTCTATTCTTCCACGTTTTCACATTATTTTCATCAAACCTTTCCATCATTGGGGGCAGTTGCTCTTACTTTAGCTTGTTTAGTTGAGTAATCATTATTTAATCTGGCAAATATTTGGACCCCACAATACTACAGGCACTGTTCTAAGAGCTGGAGATACAGTGGTGACAAGAAAAACTGTCCTCAGATCTTCCTGGTTTTATACATAGAGCAGTTTCCATTGAGAAGTGCTCTGGTCACATTCATAGATTTGATTTACAGGAGTCTCATTATCATTCACATCCAAATAGCCCATAATTTCACTTCTGATTTACTCATTAACCTGAGAATTGTTTACATATGTAGCATTAATCTTCCAAGATGTTAGAATTCATTTGGCCATTCTCTAATTTCTAAATTTTAATAGCGGTGATAAAATGGTTACGATGTCTGGCTTTAGAAATTTATTAGAAACAAATCACTTCCAAATGCCTTTAAAAACGCTGAGCACTTAACACCAGCACTTTCACTAAACCATCAGGCTTCCTCTATAGTATGAGGGATTTTTCGATGTAGCAAATGAAATTAACACAGATTCAAAGTTTTCTTCACTTCATTCTGTTTTACTGGTTTTTCTTCAGAATTAACATTCTGCCGTTCAGTAAGACATACATACAGATGGCACATTTCTCTATAATCATTATACTTTCAAGGTCTTCCTCTCATAGAAATGGTCCAATACTATTGTTAATGATGATCATTAAGTCATTTAAATCCTCAAACTCATTTAACCCTTACAATCTAACAAGTAAGCAAACAAAAACAAAATTGCTACTTTCCAAAAATTAGGAAGTAAGATGTACTGAAAATAAGACATGCCAAATAAGTTGCATGACATAACACAAGGCTTTCCCAGGTTAATTACAAAACATAAATTTGCCTTTCATAAGAATCTGTGGAAGTGCAACAAGATTTAAGTAGTGATGGAAGGTTTCTCTATAAGAATTGGATTTAAACTCTGTATCAGTGATGTGGAGAATGTTTTGAGAATATTCAAAAAGGATTCACACTGTTATCTCATTCATTTGGTTTTACTCTGATATTCTGTAACTGACAACCAATCAGTAAATGTTCTTCTCCTCTGTTAATACAGATTGCAATAGGAATTCTTTGCTATTGAGTGTGTTTTGTGCTCCATCAAAAGGTTTTCCAATATTACTTACACGATGGGTTTTCTCAAAAGAAGGAATTAACTGACATCAATTAATGAATCATGAATAAAGACTTTTCTATATTTTTATATCATAAGATTTCACAATAATGAAGTAAAGTGAGAGTTTGGAGAAAATGCTGTCTCAAGATCTTTATATTCATACGATTTCTCAAAAGTGTAAATATTCTGGTGTTGAGCAAAGTCTGAGTCATGACTAATGGTATTCCCATAGTCTTTCCATTGATACAGATTCTCACCATTGTGAATTTTCTTTTCAGTAAAATATAAATGGTGACTAACGAACTGGTCACTTTCCTTACATTTATAGGATGCTACCTCAGTATGAATTTTCTTATGTCGTGTAAGCTGGGAACCCCAGATAAAAGACTTCCCACATTCTTTACACACATAAGGTTCCTCACCAGTATGTATTCTGTGATGTCGTGTAAGTTGTGAACCCCAGAGAAAGGCTTTTCCACATTCTTCACATTCGTATGATCTCTTTCCAGTATGGATTTTCTGATGTCGATTAAGTTCTGAACCACGAAAAAAGGTCTTTCCACATTCCTTACATTCATAGTTTCTCTCACCAGTATGAATTTTCTGATGTCGATTAAACTCTGAGCCATGAAGAAAGGTCTTTCTGCATTCCTTACATTCATAGAGTTTCCTCTCATTATGAATTTTCTCATGTTGAGCAAGGTATGAGGCCCAAATAAAAGTCTTCCCACATTGCTTACATTCATAAGGTTTCCTACCAGTATGAATTCGCTGATGTCGTGCAAGGTGTGAACTCCAGATATAGGCTTTTCCACATTTCTCACATTCATAGGGTTTCCTGCCAACATGAACGTTCTGATGTTGAGCAAGATTTGAACCACGAATAAAGGCTTTTCCACATTCTTTACATTCATGAGATTTCTCACCAGTATGAATTCTCTGATGTTGGGTTAGATGTGAGCCACGAGTAAAAGCCTTCCCACACTCCTTACATTCATAAGGTTTTTCACCAGTGTGAATCCTCTGATGTTTAGTAAGATGTGATCGCTGACTAAAGGCCTTCCTACATTCATTACATTCATAGGGCTTCTCACCAGTATGAATTCTCTGGTGTCGAGTAAGGTCTGAGCCACAACTAAAGGCCTTCCCACATTCCTTACATTCATAAGATTTCTCACCTGTATGAATACGCTTATGGACACTAAGTTGTGAATGAAATCTAAAGGCCTTCCCACATTCCTTACATTTAAAAGGTTTTTCACCAGTATGGATTCTCCTATGACCAGTAAGACTTGAACGCAAACTAAAAGACTTCCCACATTCTTTACATTCATATGTTTTCTTAGCAGTGTGAGCTGTCTGATATTTAGTAAGCTCTGAATTAGGAAGAACAATCTTGCCACATTCCTTATTGTCACAAAATTTTTCACCAGTTTGAATTAACTGATGTTGAATACAGTCTGAGCCAGAATAAAAGGCTGTACTACACTCTTTAAATGCATTCAGTTTCTTTCCTATATCAAGTCTGTGATGCAGATTAAAAGCTGTGTCCTGGTTAAAGGTGGGAATTTTTTCACAGGAGAGTAAAACATGCTTAAAACATTCTTCCTGATTTTTCTGTAGTGTTTCAAACCGACTTTTGCTCTCCCAATCACCTCTAAAACATAAACATTCAAGGCTACATTTTTTACAAATTTCCATTATTTCCCATTGAGGAAATTCTCTGTGAAAAATGCCATTTTTTGGTGATAACTTCTTGGTCTGACACCTGGACTGCATGTCTGAAAAATAAGAAGATAAATTCATACAGTTTTACTGTTCAAAAAAATAAAATTTCCAATGCTGACATAAGAGTTGAATCCTAAAATAAACAGAGCATATGAAATGTGAATGGCTTTAAAAATTCTCAAATTCTGGGCAATATGAAAAAAGTCTAAAAAATAAATAGAAATTTAAAAGAACTAATAAAAGTTGAGGCAGGTGATTAGATATATAAAGTTTTGTTTGGGTCAAATTCATCTGAGGAGTTCAACAACAAAAAAAAGATTGTTCAGGTACTACCCCAATCATGGAATACCACTTAAAGATTTAAGACTGTGTCACCCAGTATGGTATAATCAACATTTAGCACATGTTAAGCATTAAAAGATTAATTCTATAAAAAAAAAAAAAAAAGAGGTAAGTGCCATTATTTTTCTCCAGTGAGAAATTTATCTATGGTTTGAATCATGTTTCTTCCCATTTCTCTTTTTTTTTTCCATTTGTATATTTGTAAATTTCTTCACTCCCTAAAAAAATTTTGACCCTGTTTTTCATTTTATCTGCTATCTCTTGAATTTTTCTTATTTTGCCTAATTTCTCCTTGCTTCAGCATTTCCTTCATTAATTCTTTTAAGCAATATTTATTTGGTTAAAGGGCTTGTGCACAGACTCACTCACCCCAAGACTCAGGGAAATAGCAGCAGGTTGAAAAATGCCTAGTCCATTATCGGAGATTCATTTGGTAAAGCATCTACTGGAATCCACTGGAACTCTCTCCAGGCGTGGAGGTGCTGGCGAGGGCCATTTTTACGCTCTCCCTCTACCTTGCTAGCACCAGTGGGTGGTGCTACCCAGAGCCCCAGTCAAGCTCGTGACTGGACTTGCCCCAGCCCAGTGTGCCCCACAGCCTGACCCAACCCATTGGGTGGTCTTGCCCTAGCCTGGTGCCCCCTCTTGTGGCCCCACCCAACACAAGTCCAGTCAACACAGGGGATGACCCAAGCCCACTCCCAGGTGCAGTCCACAAGGGGATAGGCCTTGAATGCCTGGCTCTGAAGGCCAGGAGGGCTTGTTTCTGGGTTCCATAAGACTGAAACAATCAAAGTTTTTGGCAGGCTATTACTCTCAGGGTACTACACAGACAGCAGACTGAAACACAACCCCAGTCTTCCAGTTTTTCAGCAGAAACTTTGCTGGCCAGAATGGGAGTGGCGTGATCTATTCAAAGTGCTGAAAGCAAAAAACTTCCAATCAAGAATACTCTACCTGATAAGGTTATCATTCAGAATTAAAGGAGAGATAAAAGAGTTTTCCAGACAAGCAAAGGCTAAAAGAGGTCACCACCACTACACTGGCCTTATAAGAAATGTTAAAGGGGCTTCTTTAAGCTGAAAAGAGAGGGCACTAATTAGTATAAAAAAATAGGAAACTAAAAATCTCATTGGTAAAAATAAATATATACTAAAGGTAGTGGACTAAACACTAATAAAGCTAACATAAAAGCTAAAAGACAAAAGTAATAAAGTCTGTAACTACAATAATTAGTTAAGGGATACACAAAATGAAAAGATGTAAAATATGAAACCAGAAACATAAAATGTGGGAGAAGGGGAGTAAAAATGCTGAGTTTTAGAATGCATTCAACTTAATTTGCTATCAACTTAATATGGACCATACACACACACACACTGATATCTGTAAGCCTCATGGTAGCCACAAAGCAAAAACGATAGTAAATACGGAAAAGATAATGAGAATGCAATCTTATTTTAAAAAAAAAAACAGTAAAGAAAGTCATCAAACCACAAGGGAGAAGAAAGAAACAAGATATAAGAAAGAACAGGCCAAACTGCAATTAGGGAGAACATGTCCTGGCTCTATGTTGAAACATGTGTGAAACAGTTATGGGTGTAAATAAATAGTTACAGGTTGTTTAAGATAATCATACAGTTTTGTATGACTTAAAATAAATTTTCAATTACTAATCAATTAATTATCTTAAATTAGTTGGGCACATGATCTTTTAATTTTAAATCTTTTGGCTGAGGGATTTCCTATGTGACATACAACTATCATTCCTTGTGGAAAAAGCCCAGGAATAACTGACATGTACCAATAGTGGTAACTTTAGTAACAAAAATGCAAAACAACCTTAATATATAACAATGTATTCATAATATGTGAAAATAAACCAAAATAGAAAAGGTACATGGTAGTGTTTAAGGAATAAAAATATAAGACAAAATTATATATACCTTATGGAACACAGGAAGTTTTAAAAGCATTTATTTTGAAATAATTTGTAAAGATAGTCCAAAGAGTTTTCTGTACCCTTTGCCCAGTTTTGCCCAATGAATATATCTTACATAATTATAGTACAATATCAAAACCATGAAATAAACATTGGCACAATATATGTGTATAATTTTACATCATTTCATCACATACGTGGATTCCTATAACCACCACGACAATCAAGATACAGAATTAGTCCATCACTACAAAGATGCTCTCTCATGCTATCTCTCCTTTTTTTTTTTTAATTGGCAGGGGGAGGTAATTAGGCTTTATTTTACTTTTAGAGGAGGGACTGGAGATTGAACCCAGGACCTCAAGCATGCTAAGCATGCACTCTACCACTTGAGCTACACCCTCCTCCTCATACTATCTCTTGCAGTCATAACCACCACTGCCACTGCCCCTTTCTTAACCCTTGGCAGTCACTAATATATTTTCAATCTCTATAATTTTGTGATTTCCAGAATGTTGTATAAATGGATTCATATAGTATGTGAATATTATATGTCAATTACGTTTTTGAGATTAGAATTTTTCATTCAGCATGATATCCCTGAGATTCATTAAAGTTTTTCCACATATTAATAGCTTGGAAAAAGAAAAATGTTAAAACATAAACATAGATTCTGGAATTTAAAAACATGACTCCAATAAGGAAATAAAATTATTTTTTTTCCTTGATATTTCAAATAAAAAAGAAGCTCCAAGAGTATGTTACTTCGATCTGAGTCCTACCCATTACAGGAAATTCATCAATTATCGAATAGTTGCCAAATATACCCCTTGGTTCCTTTTGACAGCCAGAATCTGTCTTTTATGACACTGTACTCTCTCCTCATTGTCTTTCATTAGTCCTAACCTCTCTCGTGCCATTTCCTCTTCACAGTAGCCAGACACCATAACAAAGCAGCCTATTAGGCATTCTCTTAATGTAGAGCCTACTTTGCAGAAATTTATCAAAAGGCTCCAGTCACAGAAAAGAATACCAAGTTTCTAAATTGATTACATACTCTGTTAACCCTTCTTAACCTAAAATGAAGTAAGAAAATCAATAAATATTGCTTAAAAGAAAGGATTAATGAAGGAAGTGCTGAAGCAAAGAGAAACTAGGCAAAACAGGAAAAATTCAAGAGATAGCAGATAAAATGAAAAACAGGCTCAAAATTTATTTAGGGAGTGAAGAAATTTACAAATATCCAAATGGGAAAAAAAAAAAGAGAAATGGGAAAAAACTTGATCCAAACCATTGATAAATTTCTCACTGGAGAAAAAGAATGGCACTTACCTTTTTGTAACATGAAGGAAAAATGAGAACACTGACATGAAGCGGTATTTAAAGGTAAAGAGAATGTTCATTTGGAAATTCACTTTGAAAAGGTTACTTTTATTCCTAGGTCTCAGGCCTTTATCTACAGGTTTTTGGCCTCTGCAGGGGGAATTCTAGAATAGTATTTCAGAGGTGTTGCTTCCTCAGTAAACAGCCAGACTGCTATCTGCCGTGATGGTCCCCTTGTGCCTGCTCAGCCCTCACTCACCTGGGCAAGGTCCTCCTGTCTCATTCTTCAAAACCATCCAGGGCTCTTTCCCCTTCTCCAGTAAAGAGAACACATCTGGCTGATAAATGCAAAGTCCTGATCAGAAGATAAGAAATAGGAAATTACCACATGGTAAGGCTTCTGTAAGTCCCTTAGTTTTTAGGAAGGGCAAGAAAAAGGCATAAAGGATTTGTAAAGAATAAGGAGGATGGAGGTTCCCAATGATGATGACTACTGCCAAACTTACAAAGCATAAACCATTTTCCCAGAAATAGGTCAGAAATCCCATTAGACACTTGAAAGACAATCCAAAAACTCACAATGTAGAAATCAGGAATTTCTGGGGTCAAAATCTGAATCTTACCCAGTGAGACCATGTTGCTGTAGTTCTCCAACATCACATCTCTGTACAGACCTCTCTGTTCCAAGTCCAGGCACTCCCACTCCTCTGGAGAGAAGTCTACAGCTACGTCCCTGAACACCATCAACTGCTGAAATGACAAACCCAAGCACCAACAGTGAAATTAAAAGAAATCTTTTAGATGTAAGATGAAATGATGGAAAAGGACACTATAGGGAGTGGTATACATACTGAGCAAAAAACTGGAGTTAGGTGCTTATAGTATGGGGGGAAATGATACAGAAATTAGTGTCTCTGAAGCCAAGTGCCTATATGTTCTTTTGGATTTTTGTTGTTGTTTTTCATTAGTGACTCTTTTTTTTAAAAAAAAATTTTGTATGAGGTAATTAGATTTTTATTTATTTATTTTTAGAGGAGGTACTGGGGATTGAACCCAGGACCTTGTGCATGCTAAGCATGTGTTCTACCACTTGAGTGATACCCTCCCCCGATATGCTCTTAAAATCCCCTGTTGCTTAGTCACAACTTTGTTACGATCTACCAGTAATAAGCACCAAGACAACAGGACGGTCACCCAGGATAACAGATATCATATGAATGAGCCCTTTGTTGATCTCACTTACAGGCTACACCAGCCTGGAATAATCAACTTCAGATTTATTATGTGTGAAAAAGTTTTTTTCCCTTAAGTTGAAGTTGAAAAGATTCTTTTTCCAATTTTTAAATTTTTATTTATTTATTTGTTTGTTTTTATGGAGGTACTGGGGACTGAATGAGGATTCTTAAGAGATACACTCCCTAACTGAATACTATTTTCTGTGAAGAATGCATAAAATCTCTGGGCTCTTGGCTAAGTAGCTGACAATGAACACATGTCTTGCTAGTGATACTAATTTCTCACTGATTTCCTGGAGAGACCCCAGCTCTCTCTCAACTCAACCTTCTATTATACCCTCTATCTAAAAGCATGACAGAGTGCCATTACTAAAGTGAATACCAACCAACACCAACTCCCATCTTTCCTAACTGAAACACCCCATTACATAGAGTAAATAAAAGCTTTCACGTAGTGTGTCCTTTACAGCCACTCAGTTACACCTTGTTGAGCCATAGTTTAGAAAACAAAGTCTCTCCTATTTCCTTTAAGGGAATAATTTCTCCTCCTTCAGTGCTCTGTCTAAGTATTAGGACCCAAGAAGTAGTGAGTGCCATGCTGGAGAGAAGAGGGACATCTAGGGAGGGCACTGCACTGTTTCATGGCTATCATTTACCACACTGAATACTGATTCAGGTAAGCAGTTTAAGAATAAGGAATAAAAATATTCACATGGTGTGATATAAATGGTTATAATTTGGGAGAGGGGCCAATTCCAACTCACATGGGTCATAATTTAAAATTCCAAGAGTTGCTCAGTCTTCTGGATTCCTCTCCTGGTGAAACAGAGCCTTCAGAGAACAGAGCTAGAGGGAAGGAATAATGAAAAGTCAGGCTTTCCTTAGAGCTTTAAAATGGACTAAGAACCATTCTCTTCCTTGAAGGAAGGTCAGAGGGAGTCTGCAGAAATCCTGGTCCTCAAATGAACTATCTACAAAACAGAAACAGACTCACATACATGAAGGACAAACTCATGGGTACCAAGGGGTAAAGGAGGTGGGAAGGGATAAACTGGGAATTCCAAATTTGCACCTCTTGAGGAGTGATGAAAATGTTAGCTATCTTGATTGTGGTGGTGGTTTCATTGGTGTATACGTCTATCAAAATTCGTCAAATTGCACATCTGAAATATGTGTAGTTCACATTACAGGAATCATACCACAATAAAGGTGTTAAAAAAAAAAAAAAGAAATCCTGGTCCTATTCAAAACCCAAGAGACTCAACTCAGGATGAAGTTTCAAAACTGAATCTGAAACAACAAACAAACAAAAACCTGAATTTGAAACAACAACAATAAAAAAACTGAATTTAAAACAAAAAAACAAAACTGAATTTGAAACAACAACAACAATAAAAAAAGATGGAGTTTCAGTCCAATTAGTTATTCTAAATCATGACATGGATCAAGGTATTCTGGATACAAGAATAGAGCATTTGACTTGCTCTGAATACCCTCTTTAACAATATGCACCCCAAGTTAGACATCCCCAAGGGACCTCTCCAATCTGTGTCTGACACTGGGGATCCAGATAAATATGTCGCAGGACCTGCCCTCAGGGAACTCACAGTCAGAAAAGTAAAGAAGCAATCACAATATCGTAGGAGCTAAAGGTTATCATGGCTGTAGAAGAAGGGGAGTCAAGTAGTTCAAAGGAGCCCAAACCAAACTAGTTACTAAGGGAGAGCTTTCTACAGCAGATGGCACTTAGCTGTCTTAAGGGGCTTACCAGAGAGGACAGGCCAAAGGAAGAAGAATTTTTAAGCAGAGGAAACAATATGTCAAAATTACACATAGTATCTTTGTGCATTCAAGGAGTACAGGGTTGAAGAAAAGACCAATGACAGATGGAGACCTGTGTAGCAGGGACCAGATCATGAAAACTCAAAGATAGGCTGTGGAGTTAAGGCCTTATCTTAGACATACTAAGAAATCATTTTACATGTTAAAGTAAGGTTTTAAAATATTTCTAATTACAGATACAACAAAGTTGGTGTGTGAGGGCAGAGGAAAGACTGATATACTCAATCTTGGAAGGGGGTGGTTCATGAACATTTCAGGTGAAGCATATAGTACAAATCTGCCTTAGGAGACAGACAATTTCAGTGGTATAATAGGACTTTAAGTGCTTTGGAAAAAGAATAAAGAGCTGGAGAACAAATTATGCATGGAAATACACTTTGTGTTGGGAAATGGAAAGGACCTGAAAGATTATTATATAGTTTCAGGGAAGAATTACAGTTGACCTTTGAACAACGCCCACCCTCACACAGTTAAAATATGCACATAACTTTATGGAGTTCCTCCATATCCGCGGTTCTGCATCTGAGGATTCAATCAACCCAGGATTCAACCAACCAGGGGAACGTGTAGTACTACAGTATTTGTTTATTGAAAAAATCCATGTATAAGTGGACCTTCCCGGTTCAAACCCATGTTGTTCTAGGGTCAACTGTAGTTCTAAACCTGACATTACTCCCCTTGGAAACCATGTAGAGAGGAACAAGGAAAATAAAAGTAAATTCTAACCATCAGGAAACAGAAAACCAAAAACTCCAAATTACTTGGAAATGTGGCCAAAAGCAAAGGAAAAAACTACGTAGGAAACCTCAGTGATGCTGCAAAGAAAAATAAGAAATATTCATTCCCATGAGGAGCAGACCACATCCTAACGCGAGTTTCTGTAAGCAGGAATGATACGAAAAGAAGGTAACTGATGGTGAAAGTGGTAAAAGGATGCATGACGATGTCAGGGGGATTCAAGGTGGCAAAACACATAGGCTGCATTCTTAAAAAAAAAAAAAAAGCTTTACTGAGGTATAATTCATATGCTCTACAATTAACCCATTTAACATGAGCAATTCAATGTTTTTTTTTAAGCAAATTAATACATGTGCAACCACCACAATCTATTTTAGAGTATTTTCATTACCTCAGAAGGAAACCCTGTATCCTTCAGCTATTACTCTCCATCCTCTCAGCCCCTTACACTCTCGCTCTGCTTCTTCTCCAACCACAAGTAACCACTAATGTACTTTCTGTCTCTATAGATTTCTCTATTCTGGACTTCCATGTGAATGGAATAATATAATATGTAAATTTATTGTGACTGGTTATCACAATTGTGAAAACATTTAACATAATGTTTTCAAGGCTCATCCAAGTTGTAGCATGTACCAGTATTTCACTCCTGAAATAATGGCTGAATAGTTCTCCACTGAATGGACAGACAACATTTTGCTTACCTGTTCATCCATTATTGGACATTGAGTTATTTCCACCTTTTGACTATTATAAATAATACTGATATGATCATTCATATACAAGCATTTAATACCTGTTTTGTAGTTTTCACAGTATGAGTTTTATACTTCAGTTATTAAATATATTAATAAATACTTTATTTGTTTTGGTGCTATTGTGAATGGAACTGCTTTCTTAATTTCATTTTTGGATGGTTCATTCCAAGTGTATAAATATACAACTGATTTTATATATTGATCTTGTATCCCGAAACTTTGCTAAACTCATTTATTAGTTCTAACAGTGTTTCTGTGTGGTATTCCTTAGGATTTTCTATACAGAAGATTGTGTTACCTGAAAACAGAGATGATTTTACTTCTTTTCCAGTCTAGATGCTTTTACTTTTTTTGTTTAATTCCCCTGGCTAAAACCTCCAGTACAATATTGAATAGAATTGGCAAAAGCAGACATTCTTGTTTTGTTCCTAATCTTAGGGGGAAAACACTCAGACATTCACCATTAAGTTAGCTGTAGGATTTTTGTAGATGCCCTATCCAACTGAGGAAATCCCCTTTCATTCCTAATTTATAGTGTTTTTATAATGAAAGTGTATTGGTTTTTGTCAAATGCTTTTCCTATGTTTATTAAAATGATCACATGATTTTTGCTTTTTATTTCTATTGATATGATGTATTACATTAATTGATTTTTGGCTGTTCAGATAACCTTTTGTTCCTGGGATATATTCCACTTACTCAGTCATGTCGTATAATTCACTTTACATGTTGCTGGATTGGTTTGTTAGTATTTTGTTGAGAGTTTTTGTACTCATATTTTTATGAGATAAGCTCTGCCTGTTTTGCTATCAAGGTAATACTAGCCTCATCAAATGAATTGGGAGGAGCTTGACTATAGTTTTTAATTACAGCAAAGAAGACACTGTGGAACTCAGAGCTGACAGTAGGAGTCTTCCTGGAAGCAGGTTAGGTTCTGAACAACAAAGAAGGCCTGGCTATTCAGAGGGGGTCTCTTTTAAAGAAACTGTCTTCTACTGTAGTAGAGGAAGGAACTCCTGAGTGGAAGAAGCTAAAAAACTACCTTTGCCCCATTCCCCTTTTTCATAGGAAAGTGCCAGTGACAGATCTAAAAAAAAAAAAAATCACATTCCAAAAACAGAAACAAAATTAGAAACACTGTGTCCAAAGATACTGTTAGATAAAATTTTGAAAAGATTGCTCATAAAGAAAACTCACTAAAAAAGTTCAGAAAAGATTAAAATTATTATCCAACATTCCAATATGAATAAAAAAGAAACTTATGATATAATCAATATTAAAATTATGATATAATCAGAAGCAAGATTACATGCACAAGTGGTACAAAGATCTCAGGAAAGGGAAGGGAGTGACAGTAGACCATACATGAAAGCTAGCAGAATTCAAGAATGGAAGAGAACACAGGCAAAACCACTTTAGAAATGAAGAATAAATTACAAAGAGCACAAGATATGACAAATACCACGGAAAGTACAGCATGGAACAAAAAATATAGAAATTAGCAAATGGAACAAAATGAAACAAAGACAGACATGACAATTATTGGGAAAAAAATGAAAGTCTGAAGTGATCCAACTTGCAGTGCCCCTAAAAATGAAATCTAAATCAAGGAAGAGAATAAATGTTAAAGACTACATTTTTAATACTCAAGAATAATTTTCTGAAATAACACACAAATATACATAATGAAAATACACATATTGCAGGAGAAAATGACTCAAATTGTCCCTACCAAAATATTTCCTAATAAAATTATTAGACTAAAACCTATGAGGAATCAAAATAAAAATATCAAATAAGCTTTTTCCTATTAAGAAAAAGGAAATTCAGTTGTCATTAGACTTCTCCACTGCTAAATTCAGTGCTCCAAATAGTGAGGCAGCCCCTACAGTCTACTTGTGGAAAAACAAATGAGTGGAGTCAGAGATTTACATACAGACAACCAGGTATGAAGGAAATAAAGAGTTCTACGATGCAAGGATCTGGGGACTATTGTTCACACAAGCCCATTCTGAACTATTGGTGGACATATTTCAGCCAAAAAAGAGGCAATAGGGAAAAAGCCTATTTCAGCAAAAGCAGTGATGCTGAGCATATTTAAATGCAAATCTAAATCAAAAAGTAAGATGGAGATTATGTTAGCCTGCATGCTAGATGGCCCCCAAGGGTACCCAGTATTTGTTATTAACATTGTGTAGTTGCCTCCTACACTGAATAGGGCTGACTTGTGTACTAAGATGATGTTGTGGAAGGGTGGAATATGAGGATAGGTCATAAAAGATATTCTGGCTCCTATCTTATATACTCTTGCTGTCCTTTTGCTCTGGGGAAAGCCAGATGACAAGTCATGAGGACACTCAAGCAGCCCTATGGAGGTCCACATAGAGAAGAACAGATCTATTGCCAACAGTCATGTTAAAGAATCATCTTGGAAGGTGATCCTCCAGCCCCAGCCATGCTTTCAGATGACTGTAGCCCTGCCCAAAAGTTTAGCTGCAACTCCATGAGACCCTAAGCCAAACCTCCATGCTAAGCCACTCCTGAATTCCTGATCCACAAAAATGGTGTAAAAAAATAAATATTTGATATTTTAGGGTAATTTTATAGCAATAAGTGACTAATATAGTGATAAAGGTTATAAAATGGAAAATACACAAGTTTATCAATTACCTCATTTGTAGTAACTAAAAGAGAAAGGACATCATTTAAAGCTGAAAAGTCATGAATAGAAATTTAGAAATATTTAAGAATACAAATGTAAAGTGAGAGTAAAAATGTCAACTGCATTTCAATGTACATGTAAAAATTAAGAAATTAAAAATTATATTTCAAGTGATAGCATTTGTAATAGCAACAAAAATTCAAATATCTATTTAAAATTTAACAAAATATGTACAAGGTCTCTATATATGATTATAAATAAAACAGAAATTAAAGAATATCTAACGAATAGAGGAATTTAACCCATTTATGAGATGAAAGGCTGATGATTTTCAAGATGTCATTTATCCTCAATATAACAGTATAGGAAGGTTAAAAGTAAAAAGATGGTAAAAGATATACTATGCAAATCACAATCAAAAGAAAGCTGAAGAGGCTATACTAATATAAAACAAGATATATTTCAGAGCAAAGAAAATTACTAGGGAGAAAAGATGGTCTTCCCCAAAGGAAGTGTCCTTTGCTCAAAAACTTGAACAGATACTTCCCAAAGGACAGGCAAAGGACCTCAGTAGGCACTTCCCAAAGGAAGATACCCAAATGGTCAAGAGTCATTAAAACAAAAGCACTCAACTTCATTAGTTATAAGTTAAGAAAAACACAGTGCAATACTATATAGATCCACCATACTGGCAAAAATTTTACAGTCTGACAATACCACGTGTGAATGAGAAAGTGGAGTAGTTGGAACTTGCATAAACTGTTGACTGGAGCACTAACCAATTCAACCATTTTGGAAAACTGGCAGTACCTGCTTAAGTACATTTGCATACCCTATGACCCAGCAAGTCTCTCCTAGAAATAGACCTAACAGAAACGGATACACATGAATGCAAAATGACAAATACAAGAAAGCTCCTAGCATCATTATTCATGAAAGTCTGAAGTTGGGAAAATTCAAATGTCTATCAACAGTATGGTAACTGTTGAATGGACAAATATAGTTGGTATATTCAGGCACTGGAATACTAGTGCATTTAGCAATGCAAACAGTAAGGTGTTTCTACACACAACAATATGGATGAATCTCACAAACATAACGTTGAACAAAAAAGGCAAAACAAAAGGCTGAATACTGTGATTTCACTTATACGTAAGTTCAAAAACAGACAAAATTGATATATGGTGGTTACTCTGGGGAAGCTACTGACTGAACATGAGTGCAAGAGGGACTTCTGGGATGTAGGCAATGTTTATTTCTTGATCTGGCACTTACTACATGGTGTTCCCTTTGTGGTAACTCAAGGAATACAGTTTTGATTGTATTGGTTTCTTGAATGTATTATCATGTATATACTTGCCTGCATATAGGATAAACTTCAATAAAAAGTTTATTTTACAAATTATGGAGAAATGTATAAGGCAAATGCAAACAAACAAAAATAAGCAAGGGCCATGATCTTGAGCATGTGAAAATACTAAAGTCTAAAATTCACAATAAACACATAACAATTATGAGTATCTATTTATCACTTTCATAAAGCAGAAGTTACAGGTTATACAAGATAAAATTTCATTAATAATAGAGAAGAGAATTTTAATACATTTTTCTCAATCCAAGATAAATCAAGTAGAAAACAAACAGCTATAAACTGGCCATATATCAAAAAGAAAAATTTATTAAATCCCAATGTTAAAAAATATGACAATGCAGCAAAACTATAAATTAAAAAAAGAGGGGGCCTATGTGCTTTACCTAAAGTCCTGAATTTTATCAATAGGAACTGAGTTCCCCTCATGTCACAGGGCCCAAAACCCTTCCACAGCACTGAGGCTAGGACACTACACCACTGTATTAGTTTTCTACTAATGAGTAACAAATTATCATAAATGCAGTGGCTAAAAACAATACAACTTTATTAACCTTACTGTTAGGTAAAAGTCAAATGTGGTTCTCACTGGGCTAAAATCAAGGTGTTGGCAGAGTTGTTTTCCTTTCTGCAGGCTTTAGGGGAGAATTAATTTCCCTATGTTTTCTGGTTTCTAGCGGCCAACAACTCTCCTTGGCTCAAGACTACCTTGCTTTATCCAGCCAGCAACTTTGCATCTCTTGGCAACTTTGCACCACTGTTCCGTGATCACCTCTCCCTCTGACTCTAAACTCAGCTGGAAAAGGTTTACTGACTTTAAAGATCCATGTGATTAGTTTGGGCCCAACTGGATAATCTAGGATAATCTCCTCACTTCAAGGTCCTTAACTTAAGCCTATCTACAAAGTCCTTTTTGCCTTGAAAGGTGAGATATTTACAGGTTCTGGGGATTAGGACCTGGACATCTTTGCAGAGGCATTATTCTGCTTACCCCAACCACTCTTAAAGGTTCTATCCCCGGCTTCCCTCTTTCAAAGGGCATACTCAAAACTCCACCTCCTTCTATCCAAACACTACCTCTCCAACACTGTCGTGAAAACCAACCAGAATAAACATCAAAATTCTCTTTATCCATCTTTATGAAATGGAGCAGGACCCTAAAGTGCCTTGCCAGGAGAGAGCCTCCACCACCCAGTCTCCCCATATGTCCTCTGCCTGTCTTTTGCCTGCAGAAAAGCTTTAGTCAAAGAATAAATTTTATCAGAGAAATGAGAAAATGCAGAAACAAAGGAAAAGCAGTCAAGCAGGACAAAATAATAATAGTTTAATCATTAAGCAAAGGCAAGGACCTTTAGTTCCTCTTGAAGGGCTATAAATAATATTCTGAGCCATATCCTTTGAGCTGTTTTGTAGATACTGAAACCCCACCAGATGGGAGAAGTTAACTACATGATGACCAGACTGTAGCTATGACATAAGCTGCCACAGTTCTGAGAAACGGCCTCAAGGAAATGGGAACAAACCCACGCTGGAACTGAAGATTAACTGTACATAAAATTAAAACAATAAAGATGATGCTGATAAGACCACCACATGACCAATTTCAAGACAACTGTCAGTTTCTGCATGTAGCTCCCTCTCTTCACCTACACACCCTGAAACTCCCCCTTTAAAAGCTCTTGCCCACCACTTGTCAGTGGGGAGTTGGCCTTTGGACATGAGTCCACTATGTCCCTTGGTTGCCAGCCTCTAGAATAAAGAAAATTTTCCTTTCTACCAACACTTGCCTCTTGAATATTGGCTTACAAGCAGCCAGATCTGAATTTCGGTAACATTTACGTCCATCATAGAAGTCCTAGGCTCTGTGGTCATCTTTCTTTACAGACAGTGTACTTCCCATCAGTTGGATGTCCCTTTTCTCATCACTCCCCAATTCCTGACACTTTCCAGTATGCCTTCTGGAATTCATAACTCATTAATAACAAATCCCTTTTATCCTCAACCACTTCCCTGAACACTCCCTTCATCTTTGGGTCTAACAGAAATCTGGCTCTCTCCAGAAGTCTCTTGCAGCTCTCTCAATTTTTTTTTTTCTCCCTATAGCCTCTTGCCACTGAGTCTGGAAGTGAGACAGGTGTCATCCTTGCTCTTAGAACTTTTAGACCTTCCTCCTCCACAAAAGCTCTACTTTTGAATTTCATGCCAAGAAATTATAAATAACTCACATCTCACTACTGCTGATATCTACCAAATACAGAATAATTCTTTCCCCTTGTTTCTGAAAACTCACGGTTCATGGCTAGTTCTCTGCAATACTACTACCCTTCTTCTATTCCTGCAATTTCAATACATCCACACAGATAAGCCTGGCTTACTTACCTTTCCCTTCTACTTTTCCTTCTCTAACGGTTCATTCCCACCAGCATACTGATAGGTTATTTCTCCCCCACCAGTTGCTGTTCCATTTCTCTGCTTATATTTACAAAGAAACTCTTGGAATACGTGGTTTACACTGTCTCCTACTCCCCTTCCCTCATTCTACGTTACCCTACTCCAACTAACAGCCACCACAGAAACTGCTCTCCACACATTCAGGAATGGCTGTGAATGTTACAAAACGCAATGCTCAGTTCTTTGTTTCTGGCCCCACAGCTGCTGTTATCGCATTTACACAAACAGTCACGCACATGGTGACGCAGTCACAATCCTATACGTGCACAGTCACACCTAAATAGTCCATTACAATCACATACAGCTCCAGTCACCCTCGCATTGTATACACGTGTACACACACACACACACACACAGTTCTACGATTCTCGTGCAATTACCCTCACCCCTCGGTCTTTTATCAATTTCACACAAGCACCGAAGGTTCTCTATCGCGACCGCTGGCGCGCGCGGGGGCACAAACAACTCCCTACTACCTTCCCTCCCACACCGCCGGTGAAGCCTCAGACTCCGAAAACGCTAGCTCCTCACTGCCTCCCCCCGCGGCCTCGGCCTCTCTGGGGTCATTCCGCTTCCGGGTCTCAGACTCACTCACCTGGCTCTGCGGTTCCCTCAAGCCGTGGATGTTCCTCAGGGACTCGCGGTGAGTCCCCCGTCCCGTCCTGAAAGGGCCGATGCGCGGACAGGACGCTGCCTTGGGTACAGTGGACATTGGGAAATGTAGTCCGGAGCCTGGGCTGCCTTTAAGAGCCTAGAGCCCAACGGTCTCAATTCACAGCCCTCGGTCTTGGACCCTATTCCTTCGCTCAGCACTGTCGTCCTCACACCGCTCATACCCGTGGGCAGAGCGCTTCAACGAGTTTCAGGCCGCGTTTAGAACACAAGCATCAACTGTCGACGTGACGCTACTCTTCCTCCGCCAACCAGAGCGCCTCTCGGAGAACGTGGACAATAAACCATCGCGGTCTTTTGACTGGAAGGGGCCGAGATCGCGGTGGCCCCTGGGAAATGTAGTCCAGAGCCGTGGATATCCCTCTTGAAGGAGGGTGCAATTCTTTTCATCCCAAACTCGCCACCTGGGACTCCGACAGATGTGGTATGGCAGAAAGGTCCTGAGTCTCTGTAGGCTTGGGGGTCGGATGAAAGGGAGGCTCTTATGAGGCACCATTCGGGGGGTGGGGGTAGGGGGATCCCTGTCCTTGGGATCTCCTTGAACGTTCACCAGGTGTGTTATCCCTCACATCCAAAAATACGTACCTTGTTCCAATTACCCTTAAAGTGTTGGTTTAAATTAATATTCATGGTTGCGTTAGTTGTTTTGTAAATGTTATTCGTGTCCGACCCATTCTATTTGCTGAAATTAATGCTTATCAACGTTTTGCATTTGCTTCCTTTCCTGTGTGCTTAATTATTTACATGTATAATTTTCAATATTTTTAAAATCGTCTGGTAATCTTTTAAAATGTTTTCTTGAATTTTTTTTATTGTGAAATAGAAAATACCTGAAGAAAAATGCATAGAGTGTGTAAATTCAGTGTAACTCAATACAAGTGAAGAAACAGTATTTTGTTCATATCTCAGGAAAAAACGCCCACCTCATGTGATCATTTCTGATCCCCGGCTCCCAGCTGACCACTATCCTGATATGTAATAATATCTTGGTTTTTCAGTTATCTTTCTTTGAAATTTCATAAGTGCAATCAAATTGTATGAATCTCTTACATTGCTTGGTTGATAAAAACCCTAACTGGAATAACTCAAAACTCCACACTAAAAGCTTTGCAGAAGGAAATGTATGCCCATTCAGGCATAAAAATTATTTTCCCCGGTTACTATGGTGTTATGGGACCTCAAGATCAACCCTCCCCTCAAGGTTTGATGATTCACTGGGAGAACTCACAGCAAAACAATACAAAGCAAAATCAGCAAAAAGAAAAGGTGCGTGGGGCAAAGTCCAGGAAAAACTAGGCACATGTTTCCAAAGATCCTTTCTCAGTGGAGTCATATAGTCTGTTAATTCCCCCAGGAATGAGTTATGACAGCACAGGTGAGATGGTGCCAACAAGGAAAGCTCATTAGAGACTCCATACCTAGGGTTTTTACTGGGGCCTTGGTCACATAGGCAGTCTCTCCTTGGCACATACCAGAATTTCAGACTCCCAGAAGGAAAGCAGGTGTTTAGCATAAACCATGCTGTTTGCACAAGCACTTAGGGCATCGTGAGCCATTCTTATCAGTTAGGATAGTGGGAATCTTCTTGAAATCTAAGTTCTAGTCACAAGCTAAGGGCCAAACTTCAAGCAGACATTTCAAAGAATAAGAAGTCTCAGGTTTGCTATATTAACCCTTTTCTGCACACTATTGTCCTAAACAAAATGTCTGGCTTCAACAACAACAACAAATTACAAGGCATACAAAAAGGAAAGAAAAACCAAGACACTCCCAAAACAAAGCAACAACCAGAAGCAGACTCAGGTGTTCTTAGCTTGTTGCTGCATAATTTCAGTCTCTGCCTCTATCCTCATGGGTTCTTCTATGTCTTTTCAACTTCTGTCTATTGTAAGTGGATTTAGGTCACACCCTGATAATCCAAGATAATCTCACCTAGAAATCCTTAACTTAATTACATCTGTAAAGACTTTTCCCCCAGATAAGGTCATATTCCCAGGTCTTGGGGATTAAGATGTAGACATATCTCTGGGGTGCCACCATTCAACCCAAAACAACCTGGCACTATATTTAGTTTTATCCTAATAGATTTCCTTATAAGTCTCATCTAGTCTCTCTGCTATAAATAACATCTAGGTACTAACAATATGAAGAAGTCACAAAATGGCTTCCCTGATGCCAAGACAGCTTAGAGTTTGCTGTGATTGATTAACTCGTTTTCTCTGAGTTCTTTCTAACTATCTCGTTGCTTTTTTCCCCTTTGCTACTGCTATTGTTTAACTTGCTTGAATGATTATATGTTTAGCAACCCCAACCCTATAATTTATGCCCTACCCTAAATAACTTGTATCCAAAATCCCAGAAGCTATTTTCCAGAAGGAAGGTCACAGAATGATAATACTGAAGGAACAGCCAGATCCTCAAAAAAAAAACCCAGAAACACACTATGACACCAGAGGGATCAGACCTGATAACGCCAAGGCCACAAGCAGTGACCTACTTAACAGACCACTAGAAGTTCCCAAGACACAAGATATACTTTTGTAAAGGACTCTTGTTTGTTATCACTGATATGCTCCATCCCGTTTGCCTAAGTAATCACCAGGCCCCAACCCCAGGGTGGATTCATTGTTTCCCAGGTATTAGCCTGCTGTGACTCGCCTTTGCCAGGCAAAGCAATCAAGTGGCTCTCTTCTTTGCTCCCAAAACTCTGCCTCTGAGTTTGAATTTGCTTTTGAGGGTGCAGAGGCTGATTTTTTGGCAACAAACATACAAATGTTTCTCTTTAGCATGGACTGTCCCAGTGGTTTAGCAGAGCAAACACTGAACTCTTGATCCATCCACTAAAACTTGCTCATTCCTTAGTTTTATCTTAGTAAATGACAATTCTGGTCTTCCAGTTTCTCAAGCTGAAATACTTAGGTTGGCCTAGATCCCTCTGTTTCTCTCATTTCACATATCAAATCTATTACCCGATCCATTCAGCTCTATCTTCCAAATATATCTAGAATCCAATTATTTCTCATGACTACCACTGCTATCACCATAGACCAGTATCTCGTACCTAGAATATTCCAACAGCCCATTGGCTAGTTTCCCTGCTTCTTTCTTTGTCCCCCTACATCCTCCTCTCTACTCAGCAGCCCAACTTGATCCCTTTTAAACATAAGATCATGTCACTGTTCTGTTTCAAACCCACTATTGCTTTTACATCTCAATGAGACTAACCAAACTTCTTAAAACGTTCTCCAAGATCTTCCATAATCTGTCCTGCCATTAGCTCTTTCACCTCAACTACGGCTCTCCACTTTGTCACGCTGGTCTACTTGCTGCTCCCTGGATATACCAGGCTTGTACTTAACCCACGGCATTTAGGTTCAGCTGTTTTCTCTGCTTATAATGCTCTTTATCCAAATATCTTCAAATGTCACTGCTTCTTCCTTTTTTTTTTTTTTTTTTTTGCTTAAATATTTTCTTCTTACTAGGCTTTCTCTAACTATTCTATTTCAAACTGCAACTACTTTGGCACACACTATCCTATTTCCAAGCTTTTTTCTTCTTTGTACTGGTATACTATATATTTCATTTACACATTCATTGGCCACTTTCCCAGACTAGAATGTAAACTCCTTCAGGACAGGAAATTTTGGCTGTTTTGTTCACTGATGCTCTCCTAGTGCTTAGAACAGCACCTGGCACAGATAAAGGGTTCAACAAATATCAGCTGAATGAAGAAAAACATTTTGACAGGAACAGGCGATAGGCACTTTCATACATTTTTTTGGTGGGAATGGAAAGTATTTCATCTTCTATGAACTGAAAATACTTATACCTAACCTCTGAGCCAGCACTTCTTAGAAGAATTTGAAAGATGTACCTGCACATCTGTGCAAAGCCGTACAAGGATTTAATTCGCAAATTGCAATAACCTGAAAGCATCCTAAAAATTCAGTAACATAGTAGTAGTTAAAATATGACATTTTCCCTACCATAAAATATTATACCATCATAAGAAAAAATAAGGAATATATATTAATATGGGACATCTTATAAGAAATAATAGTGAGTAAAAAGGTGCTTTACACTATATTAATATTTGTGAGAAATAAAGATGAGGGGTTATATATACACAGATATGTTGGTATAATCATATGATAACTGAAAGTAGTTTACATAAGAAATTAGTCATAGTAGATGCACATGGAGAAGAGAAATAGAGGGAGACTTCTTTTTTCACTATAACCTTATTTAAAATTTTAAAATCAGTGGGGAGGGTATATCTCAAAGTGGTAGAGTGCATGCTTAGCATGCATGAGGTCTTGGGTTCAATTCCCAGTACCTCCTCTAAAAAAAGTAAGTAAATAAACAAATAAACCTAATTACGCCCCCCCCCAAATAAAATAATATCAATGAGATGATGCTTTTAAAAGCAATTATGAAATTAAAAAGTTGGCAGAACGGGGAGCTAGGAGGAAAGCAACAATGATTTCTAAGCTAGCAACTTCTGGAGGTAATGGAGATTGCAGAAATATGACGGTGGGAAGTAAACGACAATAGGAAATGCAGATGTAAAATACACCCCTGAAGCTGTTAGCAATGGAACAGTAGAAAATGGAATGTAATAAAAAGAAACAGCAGCGTGACACGGTAAGAGTCTTAAAAGACTGCAGATGTATGAAGATGTATGCAAATGCATGTGTAGCCTGTGAAAATTAAAAGAATATGGCCCTCTAGGATCTGCTTTAAAAAAGTGGGCACTGATAGTGGAAGAATAGTGACTGAAGGATTCACAGCCACTAAAACTCAAGAAGAGTAGGATCTATATAGGAAATCCTGAAAAGCATTTTAGGGTGACATGATTTATTCATTTTGGGGAGGAGGAGGTAATGAGGTTATTTATTGACTTATTTTAATGGAGGTATTGGGTACTGAACCCAGGACCTCATGCGTGCTAAGCACGCACTCTACTGCTGAGATATATCCTCCCTGCTGAAAAACATTTTAGTGGTGCTAACTCCCTTACTGAACATCTGTGTTCTCCCTTGTCTTAGGCATATCCACCTGGTTCTCACTCACTCAGTTGTATAAAACCTCCTTTACATTTCTTCTGCTCACCACCCATAACCCATCTTCTTGTTCCAACTCGAAGATTTCATGCAGTTTGGTGATGTTGAGAGCTTATATATGGGGCAGTTACATAAGGCTTGAATTCAAGCTCTATCCCCAAACTTGGATTGAGACCGGGCCTTTAAGGAAGTTACCATATAAAGAGGAACAAAGTAAATAATGTTTTGCCTTAACGGTTGAGCATATATAATCATGTAGCAGAGAGCTTGAGAATATCTGAAGCCTACATCTCAAAGCTGAATCTACTATCCCCAAACTTGGATTGAGACCGGGCCTTTAAGGAAGTTACCATATAAAGAGGAACAAAGTAAATAATGTTTTGCCTTAACGGTTGAGCATATATAATCATGTAGCAGAGAGCTTGAGAATATCTGAAGCCTACATCTCAAAGCTGAATCTATAATGCGTGTAAAGATTCTAAATATTTCAGAGATGTCATTTTACTTTCAAAAGTTGGATTATTCAGAGAAGCTATCCATACCTAATGTGGCTACCTCGCTCTAGTTCTCCAGCATCACAGCTCAGTACAACTTCCTCTGAACATCTTTTCATTGTGGTTGATACTCCTGGTTGAATTGAACAATCACGTATCTCATCGTTTACCTTACTAAGGTCTCCCAAAGAACAGAGAGGAGAAAAATGTCTGGGAGAAATTTGTGGACATAACCCAAAATAGGCATCCCCATAACAAAATATACCCCATTTAAAAAGTCATACTGATTTGGTATTCTGTTCCAAAACAAAATGTTTGGAATCTAAAGTGTTTATATAAAAATGCTGTAAGTTATTTACTATATCAATATGGAGCTTTTTCTCCTTAAAGTTGAAGCTCCGGGAAGACATACCCTTATTATCACAATTTGAAGAGGAAATGAGGCTGATAGGATTCAGACTCCTCTACTATCTCAGCCACCCAAGCAGCGACCTACATTCACATGATGACACATACACACAGATCCACACACAATCTTGCCCTACCACGTACACACACAATTATACTCCCAACCACACACGCCCACAGTATGACCCTCCATCTTCACAAACCCACTCATAATCATCAATTTTACCCATCTGTAGTCTTTCATTCAACTAACCGCTAAATGTAGCCACACACGCAGTCTCATCACGGTCTCATATTCCGGCCTTCCCTTGCCCACTCTCACATTGTGACTGGGCTTGCGGATTCCTCCCCTTCAAACTCCTTAAGCTGCTGTGGTCCCAGACGTTCAGATCCCCCACTCAGTTCTTTCTTCTGGCTCCCCGACACGTTCTGCAACAGCTTGCCTCAAGAGCCTCTGCACATTCCCAGGGAAAAGAGTAGTTCTGAGCAGCCTCACGAGCACATAACTGACGCCAGACGCCGCCTCAGCGTCTAGGGAACGCAGTTTACCTTGGTTGAGTCCCTCCCCTGGCGAAGTCCTGGACTACATTTCCCAGGAGGCCATGGGGCCCACTACGTGGTGAGCGGCCAAAACCTGAGAGAGCCTCCCTGGCTGGGTTGTGTCAAAAAGTTTCACCAAACACGTTAAACAGATAACGAAGACTGTATTAAAGACTATCGCAATAGGGAAGAGAGATTGAACTCAACTTGGTATATAACAGTAGCTGGGGATTTATGTTTATATAGGGGGGTGACGGGAGTAGGTGGATGGAAAATTACTGAGAGGAACTCCGTTAAGTATCAAGACAGGGGATTCTTGCTGAAGTAGGGTCAGCCGATCAAGGACGAGGTCTAGTAAAGAAGAGGGCTCAAAGGAGCTTGACTAAAGTTTAGTCGAGGGAGTCCTCGTACGTAGACCTGGGGAGGCCTCCGGTGCGGAAATCGGAACTTCCCCAAGATAGCTTTTAGCAGCCTGTGGCTTTCTGGACTACACCTCCCAGAAGGCTCTAGGCCTGGTGCTCCCTCCCGCGAGAACTAGACCTTCTCCTGAGGAGTGGGCGGGATTTTCTGGCGGGTTGTGGCAAACGGCCTCAGGGCGCTGTGGGAGCTGCTGGGCTGTATTTGTTACAAGTAGAGTGGAGCGGTGCTGACCAGACCAGAGGAGCGGTAGGTGAGATGGTCTGGACCGGGCGGGTCTGGAACCTCCGGCCTGTACAGGAGCCAATTGAGAAGGGGAGATTGTGGGCAGTGTGTGTGTCTTATTGTGATTGTGTCTCGGTGTCTGTGTGACTCTATACAGAACTGTGAGGGCGGGGAGGCCGGCTTGATTTGCGGTTATGACAGTGCATGTGTGATCGGGGTTTAATTGTGTGACCGCGTGTGGCACTGTTTGCGAGTGTGCGGTTCCTTGACTGCGGTTGTAAAACTGTGTATCCCCTTGGGGGGGGGGGTGTGTGTGATATTGTTGTCACTATGTCCCCATGATGTGTGTCACTGAGAATGTGAGTATGTGGGGTGCCTATCACTCTGATTGTGACTGACTGTCCCCGTGGTGTGTATGATTGTGTGGCCGTCTGCAACCCATTGTGTTGAGGTCTGGAGTGCCTGAGTCCCCGTGGTGTGAGTTTTATGATTCTGTATCCTTAAAGCACTGTAGTTGCGGGGCGCCTTTGTCTGTGCCTTTGTGACTCCAGCGCTCTGTTCCCAGGAGACCTCTGTGAGTTCAGGAACATATTCTGCCCAGAACTGCAAATGACCCTGCTCTCACCTGTAATGCAGGTGTTGAGCAGGAAGCCCAAGCCTTGTCTGACCCACATCTGTAAGTCGTGGGCGGTAGGTTGACCTGAGCCTGGTTTTTCCTGACTCCTTTCTCCTTCCCCAGCTCTTCTCTGCTTGCACAGAGACTTCCAGAGTGGAATAAAGAATGGCTGTTGAACATCCACAAGGCCCCTGCAAGGTAGCTTGTCATTTCCCCTTGTTTCCTGAAATCCTCTTTTGTCAGGACATGACTTGCTTTCCTTCTCTTGAGAAGTCTTGCCTATCCGGTGACCTGATCCCTGGAATTTTTCCCTTGAGAAATGTGATTTGCTCTAAACCCCAACCCACATGTGCATCTGACTTTGTCTTCCTAATTTGTCAAATGGTTTAATTTTTCTTAATGCTGTCTTAAAATATATACATATTCCTTTTTGATTATCAAAGTAAAACATGATTATTTTAAATAATTTCAAAAGTACGGCAACCCCTCAATGAAGAAAATTTACATTTCCAGTTAAAACCAATGGTAACTTTTTGATATTTTCTTCCCAGTGTGTTTTACATCCATATGTAAAGTGTCATTTTTTAGAATTGAATTTATTCAGTATTTACCATTTTATAGCCTACATTTTCAATAAAATTATATTTAATATTTTCCCACATAATTTAATATTTGAAACATTTTTAGAGGTGCATATTTATTTGAATGCCTATGGCTTTTTTTTTTCTTTCAAATTAGATACAGAAAAGGCATGTAACACCCATTTGTGCAGTTTAACAGAAAATTATAAAGACCCATGTAAGGAATATCCAGGTCAGGAAAAAGAATACAGCCATCTCTAAAGCAGCCTCTGTTGTACCCCTCCACAATCACAAACAGTTGTCTTCCAGTGATAACCACTGTGATCATTTCTTTGTCCTTAATCATTAGAACTTTGGTATGAATTCCAAAACCACATAGGTTTAGTTATTGCCTGTTTTCTTTGTGTGAATAGACATTCTTCTGCGTCTTTTTTCATTAAAAATGTTTGTGAGCTTCATTCATATTTCCTGTCACTATAGTTAATTTTTTTCTATTGCTCTCTCTATATATACACACTATCTCATTGTCTGAGAGTATCACAATTTACTACTTATGTATTCTACTTCTTCATGGAAATTTGAAGTAGAATTGCTTCAGTTGTTGGCTATTACAAGCAATGTGACTATGAATATTTTGTGCACATATTTTGGTACACATGTGCTTGTGTTTCTTTAATATAATAAATTAACGTTGTGATTAAATTGTTAAGGTCTAGGGTTTGTGCATCTTCAATTTTACTAGACCATGCCAACTGTTCTCTAAAGATACTGTGCAAGTATTTTACTTGTACCAGAAATTTACAGAGATTCCTTTTGCTCCATAGCCATGCCAGCCCTTGGTTTCATCACACTTTAACATTTTTGCCAATTTGGTAGACATCTAATGTTATCACATTTAATTGATATGCCTTTATTATCAATGAAATTGAACACCAATTCTTGCCCACCTTGATATCCTCTTTTGTAAAATGCTTGTTTAGACATTTTGCCATTTTTTAATTGAGTTTTCTCTGATTTTTTTTCATTCTTTCCTCTTTTAATTATATGTGAATGGTAGCATTCAGTGTAGATTGTTCTGTACTGTGCTTTTTGTTTGTTTGTTTGTTTATTTAATTGAAGTACAGTCAGTTACAATGTGTCAGTCTCTGGTATACAGCACAATGTCCCAGTCATGCACATACACACATATATTCATTTTCATATTTTTTTATTAAAGATTATTACAAGATATTGAACATAGTTCCCTGTGCTATACAAAATAAATTTGTTTTCTCTGATCTATAGCAGTTGAATATATGTATATAATGTGTATACATAATGTATATCTTCTTTATGTTAGTTTACTATCACTTGCTCATGTGACAAATATTAGCTTCTGCTCTGGCCTGGTTTTTCACTCTGGTACCTTCTGGTGAAGAGAGGTTTTTGATTTTAACATAATGAAATCTTTTTCAATAGTTATTGCTTGTTTAAGAAATTTTCTGCTACCTTTAGGTCATGAAGATTTTCTTGTGTTCTCTTTTAAAAGCTTTCTAGTTTTTGACTTTAACATTTATGTCTTTACACTACCTGGAACTGATTTGTGTAGGGTAGGGATTCAATTTCATATTATCCCCCACATGGGTATCCAGCTGCTCCAGTATCATTCATTAAAAAGTTCATCTTTCTACATGGATCTGCAGTGCCATTGTAGTCAAAAATCAAATGACCATTATGTCTACATCAGTTTCTGGACTTTATATTTTGTTCCATTGCTCTGTTTGTCTCTCCTTGTAACAATACTACACTCTCTTATTCACTGTGACTTTACAATATTTGGAGCAAGTCCTCTTATGTTCTTGTTCAAGAGTGTCTTGACTGTGTTCCTTTGCATATCCATGTAAATTTTTGAAATAGCTTGGTTCCACTCAGACATCTTTTGGGATTTTGACTGAATTGCATTGTATCTATAATTATGTGAGTAGAAATTTGGGGGATCTTCTAATAACATGAAACTTTCAATTGATATTAGGTGTTCTTCATGTTTCTCAACTAGGTCTTTCTTATCTCCTGGTAGTCCTTGGCAACAGGGAATCATTTAATCCATTATATAAAGTATTTCCCATTTGCACTGACTGCCAGGAATTTAACTACTTCAGATAATGATCAATCATAGTAATAATCTTAGCCTGGGTTTTCAATATTGAGTACCCACAATGTATGACATTTGTGTATGATTTAATTTTTTTCCTTTATTCTTAGCCTCCTCAAATACATTTTTGGAAGTGGGGGATATGAAATAGATACAGATGTAGATATTTATTTTCTAATATTTTTATTTTAATAACATTCTGGTCCAACCAAGTCTGTTTTGCATTGTACCTTTTACTGTTCTCCCTGTATTATATTTCTTTTTTAACTGCCCTTTTCGCTTCTCTTCTTCCTTAGTAACAACCCCTACTCCACCACCACTACCACTACTACCCTCCATCAGGTGGTTTCTGCCTCTACATCTTTGCCATCTATTCTCACTAACCCTTGAGTTTAAATATTGGCTCCTTCAGAAAAAAAAATAAGCAAACCATCCCTCAGATTATTTTACCTGCACTAGTCTCTGTGACGATGTAAAAATTATGGGCTCTTGTATCAAATGTGGCTTCTGATCTCAGCTACACCACCTGTGAGCTGTTTAACCTGTAAATGAGAGGTTCTCATTCTCAGTGTTATTGAGACTGAAATAAGATGTGTAGAACACTTGGTACGCATCAGAAATTCAATAAATGTTACTTTACTTCTTAGCTTGGGACCTCTATATCAATTACAGTATAGAGCACTTAACTAAAAGTCTTTTGGTGGGTCCCAAAGGAACCTTTCTTTAAAAATTGAGATATAATTGACGTGTAACATATTAGTTTCAGGTGCACAACATAATGATTCGAGTTTTGTATATACAGTCGACCCTTAATGCAAGGATTAGGAGCACTGACTCTACACAATTAAAAAGTCTGCATATAACTTATAGTGGACCCTCTGTATCTGTGGTTTCTCTGTATCGGCATCCTCGGATTTAACCAACCTCGGATCTTGTAGTACAGTAATTTTACTACTGAAAAAAATTTGTGTGTATGTGGAACCATGCAGTTCAAACCCATTTTGTTCAAGGGTCAACTGTATTGCAAAATGATCACTACAGTAAGTCTAACATCTGTTAGTTGAAAAAATTATTGCAATAGTTGAAAAAACTTTTTTTGTAATAAGGACTTTTAAGATTTATTCTCTTTGCTACTTTCATATATGCAATACAGTATTATTAACTATAGTCACCATGCTGTATATTATATCCTCAAGACATTTATTTTATAACTGAAAGTTTGTATCTTTTGACCCCCTTTACCCATTTCACTTACCTGCTACCGCCCTGTCTCTGGCAACCAGCAGTCTGTTTTCTGTATCTATGAGCTTGATTTTTGTTTGTTTGTTTAAATTTCACATTTAAAGTGGATAAGTGAGAGCTTATGGTTTTTTTATATTTCACTTAGCGTAATACCTTCATGGTCCATCCATGTGGTCACAAATGGCAAGATTTCATTACTTTTTATGGCTGAATAGTAGTCCATTGTGTATTGCCTACTTGTTATATTATTTAAATAGTTTGTATTATCTGTTTGAATTTTTAAATTTATGTCTCTGTGCTTGTACCTATGCCATGTTTAGATTGTTTCGTTTTAAAAAAATCTTTGAATACCTGGTCAAATATGTCACTTCTTTTCTGAAGATAGCTGTATTCTGTATTCCTTTCATTACAAAAACATTATTACAACAAATTTAGAAAATAACAGAGAAGCACAAATAAATAACAAAGGTCACCTGTATTCATATCAATTAAAGAAAACTGCTGTTATATTGTGAGAGCAAATACCTAGGATTCTTTTTTCAATTTGATCATACTATGCCTACTGACCTGTAACCCATCTTTATTATGCCAAAATACATAATAAACAACTGTCCATGTCTTTATATATTTATCTTTACCATGAGTTATAATGGCCTCATACTGTTACTATTTTACCAAGCCCCTTTTTTCAAACATGGTTTGCTTACACATTATTTCCATTATAAACAATGAACATCTCCTTAAGTCAAATGCTAGCATTTTCCTTTTAAAATTTTATTTTTAGTTAAATTATAAGTACATATATAATTATATTTTCATTATAAAGATAATTTTGTTTGTTATGAAGGGGCTCAAGTCCTATGTAAATATAGTCCCCAATCCCAGGTATCTACCCAAAGTACCCAAAGGTAGCCACTATTATCAGTTAATTATTTATCCTTTTTTAAAAATGCACACACGTGTAAGTGTGCATGTAGTACTGTTTTGTCACTTAAAAATACTTCTATATAAAAAGATTATAAGAGCATCCTGCAAAGTGTGGAAAGTAATTGCATTATACGGTTGGTCCAAAAATTGAGTTGGTTCATGTAAAACCCTTAAAACAGGACCTGACCATTTACTTAGTGTCAGTTAGTGGTCACTATGTAGTTATAGTTACTGTTCTGAAACTTGCTTTTTTATTCTGCATGGAGAACTGTTCACTATAGAGCTACCTCACTTTAATTGCTTCATGTAAGGCCATATTTTGTAACACCGTGGTATGTGTAATCATTTTCTGGGTTATATTTTATATAGTTAATCACTGTGGCAAACAGTGCTCCAGTGAACATCGAAGTACAGACCTTCTCTAAGATATATACTAAAGTGAAGTTATGGAGATCATAGAGTACACGTATTTTAAACTTCAGTTAATATTTCTAAGTTAAACTTCATAGTGGCTCATTCACTTCACAGTACCTGAAGCTCTCTTTGCCAGGACCTGTTTTTCCACTGCCATTAGGTTACTTCTGGCTGCATAAGGTGGAAAAACACAATTAGAACAAGTAGAACAGAGGGTTAATTACTTCATTTAATTTAACCTGGTTATTCTTCACCTTGGTTACTGATGTCTTGGTCCCACCCCCAGCAAGTCTGTTTTAGTTGGTCTGCGATATGGCCTGGACATCATCGTTTTTAAAAGATCACCAGATGATTCTAGTGTGCTGCCACAGCTGAGAATTAATGACTTAATACGCTCAGACAAGATGACAGGAAAAACATTAAGATTTAATTGGTCTGGAGTGGGGTTCAAGCTTTAGAATTTTTAAAAAGCTACCCAATTAATTCTAATAGCAATCAGAATTCAGAACCACTGGCTTAGGCAAATCATGATACATTTTCTGGAGCTGATGAAAAAACTATGGAAAAAAATGCTTATAATAAGGAAGTAGGGGAGGGATGATTTTGAGGCAGGCAGGCAGTAGTATCTGCTATACCTGTGACCTTGCCTTGAACACTCAGTGTGTTATTTCCTAGGAATAAGAGTATTCTCTTACATAACCACAGTAGGGTTACTAAAATAAGAAATTTTAACAATGCAATATTATTGTCTAACAGTGTATATACAAAATCTCTTGCTAGTCCCAATAATATTCTTTGTAGCTCTTCACCATACCCTCACCCTCTCTCCGACTCACTGTTCAGGATATAGTCTGCCATCACAGGCTGAATTTAGTTATCATGTCTCCTTTTCATCTTTAACCTGGAAGAGCTGTTTTCTCCTTCTTTTTGCTTCAAGATGTTGACATTTTTGAAGAAGCTAGGCCAGTTATATTGTAGAATGCCCTTTAATTAGGACTTGTCTTATGGTTCCTCATAATTACATTCAGGTTGTGAATTCTGTAGTAGGAATACCACAAAAGTGATTGAATCCTTCTCAGTGTGTCTTAGCTGGGGATACGTGATATTGACTTGTCCCATTTGGAGATACTGACTTTGATAATTGGTTAAGGTAGTATCTACTACGTTTCTTCACTGTAAAGGTGATAAGTTTTCTCTTTGTAATTAATTGATAATCAGTGGGGAGATACTTTGAAACTGTAAATAGCTCGTCACCAGACTTCCAGTCACTACTTTCAGCATCTATTAGTATTATGGTATAGATCCATTATTACTATGATGTTTTTAAAATGGTGGGATTGCAAAATCTCCATGATTTTGTCTGTGTTAATTAGTTGGCATTCTGTTGTAAAGAGTAGCATTCCCTTCTCCCTCACTTATTTGTTCAATTGTTATGTCAGTATGAGTTTGTAGATTTTCACTTTGCTCAGTGGGTTATATGATCTTTACTATTTATTTTGATGCTAAAATCGTCCCAGATTTTGCCAATAGGAGCCTATTCAGGTTGGCTTCTGTTCCTTTTGACTTTTCCCGTGATTCTTTGAGCATTTTCTTACTTTCTGGCACAACAAGATGCTATAGGTTCATTTCTAGATACTCTCTCACCTCCAGCCCAGTGTGAACCGTTTCTGTAAAGAGCCTGGTTTCTTGTAAAAAAATATTTAGAAACCAAGATCTGGGTGCTAGGACTACAGTATTCATTCTAGTCTTAGCCTATTCCATATTTGTATCTCCCTTCTCCAGTGGTTAAAAACCTGACTCTTATTATCCTATTATATTTACTAATTTGTTCAATTCTAGAATATACAAAAATAGTTTCAGAATTGCTAACCTATACTATAGTAAGTACCAAACCTACTAAAGGAGCTCAATATTTGTTTATAGTTCTCTTTGTCTTTCGGATAAGGGTACATAGTTAAAATACTGTGTTCAGATTTACTTGGATTCATTTTTTATCCCCTCCCCCAAGTGGTTATATTATTCATTTGAAATACATTTAGGTTCATTTGTACCTGTTTGTATTCTGTTTGATTTTTTAAAATTAATATTAATCCATTCTTGTGGATTTGACTATATGAGCATGGTTCCAAACGTTAAAACTACTCAAAAAGTTACAGTAAGAGCAACTTAACTCTGCTCCCATAACCCTGGTTTTAGTAAATATTATGTGCAGAATTGTGTCCTCCCTTGCAATGTTGAAGCTCTAACCATCCCCACCCCAGTACCTTACAAGGTGACCTGGAGATAGGGCTTTTAAAGAGATGATTAAGTTAAAACGAGGCTACTGAGGTGGATCCTAAACCAATCTGACTGGTATCCTTATACGAGAGGAAGTTTAGACACACAAAGAGATACCAGGGATGCTCACACACAGAGGAAAGACCATGTGAGGACACAGTGAGCGGGTGGCAATCTGCAAGTCAAAGAGAGAGGCTTTCCATTTCTCCAAAAAGGCCATTGAAATTTTGACAGATTGCACTGAATCTATAGATTGCTTTGGGGAGCAACAGTATTAAACCTTCCAATCCATGCCCATACTATTTCAATCCTAACTGGTGTGCTGTGGTTCAATTCTGGCACTAACCATCTGGAGTTTTATTATAAATAATAAGGATACAAATCAGGAATAGCCAAAGGAAGAGACACATAGAGCAAGGTCTGGAAGGAAAAGGAACATTTAGCTTCTATGCCCTTTCCCTGTGAAATCAGAGTGTGTTAACTTTCTGGCACATCAATGTGTTCACCTACCAGGAAGATCCACTGAACTTTGGTGTCTAGAGTTTTCACTGGGATTTTATTATGTGGGCATGATTGATTATTGGCCACATGACTGAAGTGTCTCCAGCTCCACTCCTCTCTGCTGGAGGTTAGAATTGTTCAATTTTTCTGGCGACCAGCCTCAATGCTGAAGCTACGTATGGCTGAACCATGAGTCACCTCATAAGCATAAACTCACATGTAATCCTGTAACAAAGACACTTCTATCACTTGGGAAATTCCAAGGGTTTTAGAAACTCTGTTCTAGGAACTTGGGATAAAGGCCAGACAGATTATTATACAACAGATGTCTTCCTATTTATTAAGTGGTTCCTTTTCTCTTGGGTCATTTGGTTTTTTATCAGTGATTTGAAAAAGATCTTTATATTTTGGATACTAGTTTTTTGACAGGTAAATATTCATAAATATCTTCTCCCATTCTGTAGCTTATTTCTTTACTCTTTAATGGATTTTATTCATAACTCAGCTAAGAATCATGTTCCCTTGCTCATGATTGTTACAACTTTGTGTTCTGTGTATTTAATATTACCTTTTTTGAAAGGGAGAGTGGTACCTAGTTGTCCATATATCGCTAATTCATACTCAAAGTCTGCCAGAAAATAAATCTTTGGGAAACCTGTCAGTTTCCTGTGTTTAAAGACATCCCTCCTACAATCCTTTGTTCTTCCCTACCAAGTGTACATGTACAACGATTATTCTAGAATTTGCCTTTAAATTCTGTGTTCTGTGTTGAGTTTTTATTTCTTGGATTCCATGCCTCCCTATTTCTTGGCATGTAAGAAGGGATAAATGTGTTAAATTTGTGTGCTCTAGCATATTTGAAAAGGGCCTTTCAAACACAGTATTGATTCTTTGGCAGGACATGGGATTCTAATTGAAATTATTTTCCCTCAGAATTTGAAGTTATGACTTCTGGCTTAGCGTGTTTTGAAGAACTCCAAAGCTATTTTCATTCCTGGTCTTTTGTTTGTTCCTTGTTTTTCACTCTTTGGATTCTTTTACGGTCTTTTCTTTGTTCCCAATGTCCTGGAACCTAATGAAAACATATCTTAGTGTGAATCATTTTTGTTCTTTATGCTAGTTATCAAGTGAGCCTATTAAACATGGTGAGTTCTGTCCTTCAGTTCTGGAAATTTTTCTTAAATGCTACTTTTAAAAACAATCTGTGATTTCTGATTTCTTTGAAAATTTTCCACCATACAGAAAAATTGAAAGAATATTCCAGTGAATTCTGTGTAGCCATCAGCTAAAATTACCAACTGTAACATTTTGCCACATTTGCTTTATCTTTCTAAATACACACACACACACACACACACACACACACACACTCACACACATTTTCCCCCTGAATCATTTGAAAATAAGTTGAGGACATCCTGACATTTTACCCTAAATACTTTTAGCATGCATCTCCTAAGAATAAGGACATTTTCCAAACATTAACAGTGATGTATCAAATCTAGGATAATTAACATAAACTCTCTATTACCACCTCAAATATTTCATGTTCAAATATCTTCAGTGGCTCCCCAGAATATCTTTTTACAGCTGATGTTATTTTTTTGTTTATTTACTTGGTTGGTTGTTTGATCTCAGATCCAATCAGGATTCATGTATTATTTTGGTTGTTGGATTTCTTTAGTCTCTTAATTTAGAACAGCCCCTTGTTTCTTGTTTGTTTTATATAGCATTGAATTTTTTTAAGAATGCAAGACAGTTGTCTTACAGAATATCTCACATTCCCATTTCTCTGATGACTATCTCATAGAAATAGGCTCAGATTCAGGCTTAGATTTACCTATCAGTGACCAGCATACTACAGAGGTGATATTATGGTGTAACATTTATTGCATTACATCAGAGGCATAAAATGTTCTACTGTTGATGATACCACATTTTATCATTTAAGGTTAAAGCTACCGAGTATCAAACCTTTCCATAAAGAGGTATATTTTTCCCTTTATAATTAGTAAATAATCTGTGGATTGATGCTATGAGACCAAGCGAATATCCCTTATCCCAATCATTCACTGTATGGTTTTAGAATCCATTGAAGATCCTTGCCTGAATCAATTATTAGTTTGGTGATTTCAAAATGGCAGTTTTCAAATCCCTTCCTTCCTTCTAACGCTCTGCCTGATACTTGGCAGATGATTAGCGCACTTTCAGAAACGATCTCCATCCATTAGATGTTGAGCTGCCTGGCATAACCTTCCAGTTGTTTTTCCTACATTCTATTTCCATATTTTTTGTACTTTTTAAAGAGATTTTTTTCACTTATCTTTAACTCTTCTAATGATATGTTTTTATTCCCACTTTATATTTTTATTTTCTAAGAATTCTTTTTTGCCTCTTGCTTCTTTTATGTTATCCTAGTCTTCTATTACGTGAAATGGCTTCTCATATCCCTCTGATGGTAGTAATGGTGGCTTCTGGAAATTTCCTTGTTTTTCCATATAGTTTCTCTTCTAAGTTCCTTTGGGCTATGTTTAGTCTCTTTTATGTTACAAGAAGCCCTCAAATGTGTGATGATATTTGCCTGTCTGTATTTTGGAGGAGATACTGAGAAGCTGGTTTAACTTTTTGTGTGCCAACTGGTAGACCTTCTTAAGTACGTAGTGCTCCCATTTCTTAAGCCTTTCTGGGGTTTGCAGCATAAATCATCCCCTTCGGGGTTTTCCTTACTTTTGAGTTAGGTTTTCTCCTTCTTTCGTTTGTTAAGTTGTTTGTCATTTATCTTCATGCTTCCCAGTTTCAAAAGTTTTGTAGCTGCTATTTCCTCTTTGACTTTCATTGACTTTGTGGGTTTGTTCTTTTTTAAAAAAATCCATTTCATTCCTTTTAGTGAGTTTTTTTTTGAAGGACAAGAATAACTACATGTGATTGACTTGTCCTATTTGATAGAAAATATATCATTTTCCTAGAGAAATATTGTTTTTAGAAGTTATTTTTAAGGATAATAAAATTTGAAACTAATTTATTATTTTAGCCATTCAGTAAATGTATTTTGATCTTTTTTCATGTGCCAGGGTTTAAGTTGATTAAAGTAACAGATTTTATTCCTGGCTTCCTGAATCTTGGCTCTACTGTAGCAGACATATTAAGTAAAAATACAAAAAAATATGAAATTTGCAATTGTAGGGGACAAGTGTGTAATCACCTATTACCAAACAAAACACAAAGAAAGGGAGAAAAAAGAAAAAGTGCTCTGAGAAGTAATGGCAGGATGTATACATTTAAGACTGAGTATTTAGAAAAGATCTGTATTGTTCAGGTCAGTGACCAGGAACCTGCAAGGTTAAGAGTGGGGCAGTAGGAACGGAGCTATGAAAGAATATTTCAGGCAGATGAAATCATTGGGGAGGGGAGTGTTACAGTTTAGTGCATTTGAAGAACTAAGAAGACCTATGTAACTCTAGCTTACTGTTGATGGGAGAGAGGTGTCAGCTTGAAGAGACAAGCAGGAGGCAGATCCTGGAGGGATTTTTTAGAGTAAATTTAGAAGTGTGGGTCTTATCCTAGGGACAATGGGAAACCAATGAAGCATTTTGAGCAGAACAGTGCCAGACTGAATTTCACTCTGACTGCTAAGGGTCCAAAGCTGGAAATGTAGCAGCTAGCTAAAATACTGCTTCAATATCCAAGTAAAAGGCCATTTGGGCTAGGATTAGCTATTGTCAGTGGAGATGCAAAGAACAATTTCAAGGCATATTTAGGCCTTGTCTAAACCAGCTTGCTATTTGAGTGTTGTAGAAAGAGAATGGGGTTGCAATGTATTCACCTTTTGGGGCTTGAGGTATTTATTCAGGGTCTTAGTTGGTGTCTCTGAATCCTTTTCTTTTGCTGGTCTCTTTTACGGCATTTAAGTCTTCCAGAATATAGCTACCAAACACTGTAGGGTTACTTTATTCAACTATATAAAAACATTATATGTGATTTCAGAATCATTTCAATAATCATCACAGCTGGGGTTCAGATTCCTCATCTATCTGCATCCTCCTTGTAATCTTCCACAAGTCTCACCTATCTTCTTCTCCCTGCTCTCTGACTTTAAAATTACATTCTCAGTTACTCTGCTGTGGCCTTTGCAGAGTACCATTTTTTGTTCTCCCAAGATTAGCCGCATAGACTTCATAGGCAAACATAGATTTTATCAAATGGCATAAACAAACTATATTCTAACCACAAAAGAATCTCCCCTCTCCATTGCTCATTCCAGACTTATTCAGTTCATTAATCTCTCATCAAGATACTGCTACATCTGAAGTATCTTTCTCTTTTATCTCCTTCAGATAATGTAATTTATGACCATTTATCCTAGATTTTTCCTTCCTGGTATAGTTGCTTAATACTCTAAACAACCCTAAGAAATGGGTTAAAGGGTAATTATGTTCTTTTAAAACTATATATGACACTAGTCTTATCCTCTAACAAAATTGAGGTGGGGCCTAGACATCTTTATATTTATCAGTTTCCCCATGTCTATGGGGGATGTTTATCTAAATCACTATTTAGGTACAAGTGACTTAATCTGTTTTCCTAAATATCTCCTTCACCTTCTAGTGTTTCTCCTCATTCTTTCTATTTCCTTTTCCATTTGTTAAATTGCCCAATCATATATGAGAACTGTATTAAGCCACTCATTTTTCATGAAAATGACTTTCAGTTAAGTCTTTCATATCTAATATAAAAGTTTCATTTCTCCCAGAACACACACACAAAAAGTGAATGTTTTTATATTTTCTTTCAGACTGTGAATCAAGGTTGAGACCAAGAATTATTTCTGAAAAAGGATATTTATGGAATAGAATCATCCTGATGGGAGATAATGGAAAGACTTGTAAAAAACAGCATTGAGTGTTCAAGTTTCAGAGGTGATTGGGAATGTAAAAGCCAGTTTGAGAGAAAACAGGAATCTCAGGAAGGACATTTCAGTCAAATGATATTTACTCCTGAAGACATGCCCACTTTCAATACCCAGCATCAGAGAATTCATACTGATGAGAAACTCCTTGAATGTAAGGAATGTGGGAAGGATTTTAGTTTTGTATCAGTCCTTATTCGACATCAGCGAATTCATACTGGTGAGAAACCTTATGAATGTAAAGAATGTGGCAAGGCCTTTGGTAGCGGTGCAAACCTTGCTTACCATCAAAGAATTCATACGGGTGAGAAACCTTATGAATGTAGTGAATGTGGGAAGGCCTTTGGTAGCGGCTCAAACCTTACTCACCATCAGCGAATTCATACTGGTGAGAAACCATATGAATGTAAGGAATGTGGGAAAGCCTTTAGTTTTGGATCAGGCCTTATTCGACATCAGATAATTCATAGTGGTGAAAAGCCTTATGAGTGTAAGGAATGTGGGAAGTCTTTTAGTTTTGAATCAGCCCTTACTCGGCATCACAGAATTCACACAGGTGAGAAACCTTATGAATGTAAGGATTGTGGGAAGGCCTTCGGTAGTGGTTCAAATCTTACTCAACATCGAAGGATTCATACTGGTGAGAAACCTTACGAATGTAAAGCATGTGGAATGTCCTTTAGTAGTGGTTCAGCCCTTACTCGGCATCAGAGAATTCATACTGGTGAGAAACCATATGTGTGTAATGAATGTGGGAAAGCTTTTAGTTTTGGATCAGCCCTTACTCGACATCAAAGAATTCATACTGGTGAGAAACCTTATGTTTGTAAGGAATGTGGAAAGGCTTTCAATAGTGGCTCAGATCTCACTCAACATCAGAGAATTCACACTGGTGAGAAACCATATGAGTGTAGGGAATGTGAGAAAGCCTTTAGAAGTGGTTCAAAACTTATCCAACATCAAAGAATGCACACTGGTGAGAAACCCTATGAGTGTAAGGAATGTAGAAAGGCCTTTAGTAGTGGTTCAGACCTCTCTCAACATCAGAGAATTCATACTGGTGAGAAACCCTATGAATGTAAGGAATGTGGGAAGGCTTTTGGTAGTGGCTCAAAACTTATTCAACATCAGCTAATTCACACTGGTGAAAAACCCTATGAATGTAAAGAATGCAGAAAGTCCTTTAGTAGTGGCTCAGCTCTTAATCGGCACCAGAGAATACACACTGGTCAGAAACCCTATGAATGTAATGAATGTGACAAGGCTTTTGGTACTGGCTCAAGCCTTACTCAACATCAGAGAATTCATACTGGTCAGAAGCATTATGAATGTAAAGGATGTGGGATGGCTTTTGGGCGGGTTTCAGAAGTTCAGCAACATAAGAAACGTCATGCTAATGAGAAGCTCTCTGAATTGGAAACTCTATAAATTGAAATTATATGGTTAAGGAAGCACACAACACATAAATTCATACTAGTGAGAGTCTCTACAAATGTAATTAAGGTACAAATGCCTTACTTATACATAATCAGTTAATCAGTTGGAGGAAATTCAGACAAAAAAACACCGAATAAGATATTTAAAGATTTTTATCTAAATTCATTCTTTCATTACTTTCAGAAAATTCATACTTGTGAATATTAAACATTGAAAACCTTTTTATTATATGTTGTCTTTATTTTAAGCCTTGAAATTTATTTTGGGGCTAACCCTGCTACTTTCTTTTTAATATTTTTAATTTTTATGGGTTTTAACAGAATTGCTGATCCATTTCAGAATTATTTTAAATTATTATTGAAGGTCTAAATTTACCCCTTTTCTCCCTCCCTCATTTCTCATCCTAACACCATTTATTCAATACACATATCTATTTTTGTATTTTTTATTGCCTTTTGATGATAAGTTATATTTTTATACATGTAAAGTTTGGATATCAAGTCAGCCTTTGTTTTTTAAATTTGCATATCTGTGTTTGTATCTGTGTTTTACTCTGTTTGTGTTAAGTTACTGTTACTTTTAAGTATCCTTTAGTATCTTATGGATGTGTACTTTTTGTTTCAGAAGATTGTTTTATTTACCTTTTATAAATTTTATATTCTCCTTTTTGCAGAACAATTTTCCTCCATAAAATGTAGATATGAATTTTAAAAAATGGATACAGTTATCTGTAGTCTTACCAGTCATAGACAATCACAGTCAAGTTTTTGGGAAAAATCCTTTAAAATTATATCTGGCTTTGTTTTCGAAAGAAAGTGTGATTATTCTACAACCAGCCTTTAATATTCTTTGTCTGTAAATATATTGTTACTATTTTATTGGCTTGAAAATATTCAACTGTTTTTATCAAACCCTATTTTGTCAAATACTGAAAATCTTGCCATTATAAAGAGTTACCTGGTTGGCCCTTTTTGATTGTGTCTACTTTATTTGTTGTTCATTTTAGAGATAATATGTGGATCTCTTATGCTTTTAATGATTTATACATTATAGGTAAAGCTGTGCTTCTCTTTGACCAACATCCCTGACCTCAGTTACTTCCCCAATGTTAACCAACTTACTTATTCTTCCAGATCCTTTTCTATACATATATGATGTGTTTATGGTAATGTGGGCGTAATTAGTATACCTCAGAGGCTTCTTATATGGATTCTACAATTATGCACATCACATAATAAACACTTGGTTAGTTTAGCCATCACCATTGTTATCTTCTGAGTGTTTGTTACGTATGGATAAACTTTTAACCATGATCTATACCTTACTCAACATCAAAGACATTATTAAGGAAAAAAAGACATTTATGTAAGTGAATATAGGAAAAGCTTGATCAACATTTATTCTTTATTTTACAAGGAATAATTCCTCTTAAAGAAAAATAAATATTGTGAAGTGTAAGAAGGAAAGTGCACCGTCAAACTTAGACCAAGGTGAAAACAAAAATAGGATAGCTCCTTCATAAATCTGAACACTGAAGAATAACATCAGCCTCGTGGTGGCATAAGATGCCCCTCCATTTTGCATACACCTCCCCTTTTAACAGCTAAAACTTGGCATCGATCCACAAATTGCCTCTTTGGGAGTTATGTGTATATACCAAGGGACCTGAGAGGAGTCTCACACACCTATGTATCAAGTAATAGGCAGAAAGTCCTCAGTATAGGCTGTGAAGCCAGCAGGAGTCTGTGAACCAGCCCCAGCCCCTCTTGGCCATGATCATGGTAAACCTGAAGAGAGCTGATTTGGGCAGATACTTACAAAAGAGAGCATTTGTAGAAGTCCAAGTTTCCTGCACTCTGTTGAAGGAGGAAAACAAAATGTTTGAATGCATTGGAGAGAGTAAGATGAGCTTTACCAGCTGAACAGAGCAAGGGAAACAATTGCTGGTGCCTGGACAGACAGCACATTGGAGACAGTCAGACATCTGCAGCCAGCATGGGCTGAGAACCCATGCAGGCCCCATCTTGCTTTGGCACCCCACCCCCAACCTGGGATGAGGGTCCTGATGCTAGAAGAGTGGAAAACACACACTTAAGGGAAACAGATCCACCTTGGCCCTGACTCTCAGGCTTCCGCTCCAACAACTTAGGATCAGATTCCCCCCACCCCAGCCACAACCAGTAGGGCAGTGATGGCTACTGAACAGAGAGGAAGTCCCACCTCAATCCCAGCTCCAGCTCTAACCTCTAAAGAATTAAGAAATGGAACTAAAAAACATGCTAGAAGGAATGAATAGCAGACTAAATGACATAGAAGAATACATAAGATCTGGAACATAGAATAATGGAAATGACCCAATTACAACTGCCAAAATAAAAGCAAATTTTAAAAAGTGAGATCAATTTAAGAGGGATGACATTTGGGATAACATTAAGCATACCAGCATTCACATTATACAGGTTCCAGAGGAAGAAGAGACAGAGAAGGGAACCAAAAATATGTTTGAGGAAATTATGGCTGAAAACATCCTAAACCTGAAGAAAGAAACAGATATTCAGGTACAGGAAGCAGAGAGGGTCTCAAACAAGATGAACCCAAACAGACCCACACTAAGACACATCATAATTGAAATGGCAAAAATTAAAGATAAAAACAATATTCTTAAGGTAGGAAGAGAAGAACAAGGGTCTCTACAAGGGAATCTACATAAGGCTATCAGCCAGTTTTTCTGTATTTCCAGATCTAAAGGGAGCGGCATGACATATTCACAGTGCTGAAGGGGGAAAACCTGCAACTTAGTATACTCTACACAGCAAGGTTATCATTTAGAATTGAAGGAGAGATAAAGAACTCCCCAGAGAAGCAAAAACTAAAAGAGTTAATGCTAAACCTACCCTAAGGAAATGTTAAAGAGTCTTTAAGTGGAAAAGCAGTAAGAATCTATAGGAAAAGGAAAATCCCACTATGAAAGGCAAAAATATAGTAAGGACTAGGATCAACCACTGAAATAAGCCAAAATGAAGATAAAAGACCAAAAAAAGTAAAAGCAAATATAACTACAATAAATAGTTAAGGGATAAATATGAAGATGTAAAATATGACATCAATAACACAAAATGCCAGGAGGAGTGTAAAAATGTAGATCTTTTAGAATTTGTTTGAATTTAAATGACTATCAGTTTAAAACAAGTAGATATAGTTATAGGTCAACATATATGAACCCTGTGCTAACCACAAATCAAAACCACAGTAGATACACGAACACTAAAAAGGAAGGAACACAAGCAAATAACTAAAGAAAACCATGAACTCACAAGGGAAGAAACAAAGAATAAGAAATGAACAGAGAACTACAAAAACAACTAGAAAACAAGTAATAAAATGGCAATAAGTACATATCCATCAATAATTACTCTATATGTCAATGAACTAAATGCTCCAATCAAAAGACATAGAGTGGCTAATTGGATAAAAACAAGATTCATCTATATGCTGCCTACAAGAGACTCATTTCAGAGCTAGAGACACAGACTGAAAGTGAGGGGGTGGGAAAAGACATTTCATGCAAATAGTAATGACAAGAAAGTGAGGGCATCGGTACTTACATCAGAAAAAATATACTTTAAAACAAAGGCTATGCCAAAAGACAAAGAAGGGAGTTATATACTGATAAAGGGATCAATACAAGAAGAGGATATTACACTTATTAATACATATGCACCCATTACAGGAGCATCTAAATAAATAAAGCAAATACTAACAGACATAAAGGGAGAAACTAACAATAAGACAATAGTAGTAGAGTACTTTAATACCCCACTTATATCAATGAACAGATTATCCATACAGAAGATCAGTAAGGCAGCTATGGCCTTAAATGACACAACAGACCAGTTGGACTTACTATATATCTACAGGACATTATATCCCAAAACAGCAGAATATACATTCTTTTCAATTGCACATGGAACATTTTCCAGAATAGATCACATGCTAAGCCACAAAACATTCTCAGCAAATTTAAGAGGATGGAAATTAAATCAAGCATTTTCCCTGACCACAACAGTATAAAACTAGAAATCAACTAGAGAAAGAAAAATGGAAAAAGAATAAATACATAGAGACTAAACAATGGTCTAATGTGAAACAAATGGGTCGATGAAGAAATCAAAGAGGAAACCAGAAAGTACCTTGAGACAAATGAAAATGGAGACCCAACTCTCCATAATCTATGGGATGCAGCAAAAGCAGTACTAAGAGGGATGTTTATAGCGATATAGGCCTTCTTCAAGAAACAGGAAAAATCTCAAGTAATCAATCTAACCTAACACATAAAGGTATTAGAAAAAGAACAAAGCCCAAAGTCAGCAGAAGAAGGACATAATAAAGGTCAGAAGGGAAATACATAAAATAGAAACCAAAAAAAGAAAAGATCAACAAAAATAAGAGCTGTTTTTTTGAAAAGATAAACAAAATTGATAAACCTTTAGCCAGGCTCAGCAAGAAGAGAGAGGATCAAATAAAGAAAACAAGAAATAAAAGAGGAGAAATAATAACTGGCACCACAGAGATACAAAAAAATCATAAGAGAATATTATGAACAATTATATGCCAAAAAATTTGACAACCTAGAAGAAATGAACAAATTTCTAAAAACATGGAATATGCCAAGACTAAATCAAGAAGAAACAGATAATTGGAACAAACAGATCACTAGCAGTGAGATTGAATTTGTAATCATAAAACTCTCAGCAAACAAAAGTATAGGTCTGGATGGCTTCACAGGGAAATTCTACCAAACATACAAAGAGAAATGTATACCTATCTTTCTCAAACTATTCTAAAAGATTGATGAGGAGGGAACACTCCCAAATACATTCTGTGAAGCCACCATCAATCTGATACTGAAACCAAAGATATTTAAAAAAAATACAGGTCAATACCTTTGATGAATATGGATTAAAAAAAATCCTCAACAAAATATTAGCAACCAGAATCCAACAGTATATAAAAAGGAATATACACCACGATCAAGTGGGATTTATTCCAGGAATGCAAGGATGGCTCAATATTTGCAAATCAATTGATATGATACACATCATTAACAAAAAGAAGGATAAAAATCACACGATTATGCCAATAGACACAGAAAAAAATTTTGACAAAATTCAACATTCGTTCATGATAAAAACTTATCAAAGCTGGTATAGAGGGAACATATCTCAACATAATAAACTCCGTTCATGAAAAACTCAGAGCTAACATCATACTCAGTGGTGTAAAGCTGAAAGACTTTCCTGAATTCAGAAACAAAGCAAAGATGCAGACTCTTGTCATTTCTGTTTAACATAGTTTTGGAAGTCCAATCACAGCAACTAGACAAGAAAAATCAATAAAAAGCATACAAATGGAAGTAAAGAAGTAAAACTATCACTATTTGTAAATGACATGATGCTTTATATAGAAAACCCTAAAGTTTCCACCACAAAACTGTTAGAAGTAATAAATGAATTCAGTGAAGTTGCAGGATAGAAGGTTAATATATATAAATTTGTTGGTTTTCTATACACTAATAATCAACTATCAGAAAGAGAAATTTTTAAAAACAATCCTATTTAAAGTCACATCAAAAAGAGTAAAATATCTAGGAACAAACTTAACCAAGGAGATGAAAGACCTATACTCAGGAAACTATAAAACACTGATTAAGTAAATTGAAAATGATACAAAGAAATGGAAAAATATCCCATGTTCTTGGGTTGTAAGAATTAATATTGTTAAAATAGTCATACTAACCAAGGTAATCTACAGATTTAATGGAATCCTGATCAAAATACCTGTGTCATTTTCCACAGAACTAGGACAAATAATCCTAGAATTTATATTGAATCATGAAAGACCCTGAATTGCCAAAGCAATCTTGAGAAAAAAGAATAAAGCTGGAGGAAGCACCCTCCCAGACTTAAGATTATACTACAAAGCCACAGTAATCAAAGCAGTGTGGTACTGGCACAAAAACAGACACTCAGATCAATGGAACGGAAAGGAAAGCAATGAATGCACACTTAGATCAATTAATTTATGACAAAGAAGGCAAGAATATACAATGGAGAAAGGACAGTCTCTTCAATAAGTGATGCTGGGAAAGCTGGACAGCTACAATTAAAATAATGATATTAGAGGGGAGGATATAGCTCAGTGGTTGAGTGCATGCTTAACATGCACAAGGTCCTGGGTTCAATCCCCAGTACTTCCATTAAAAAATAAAGGAACAAACCTAATTAACTCCTATAAATAAATAAAATTGTACAAAAAAAAATCTAAAGTAAGTTCTAAAATAATGAGGTTAGAACATTTCCTCACACCATGTATAAAAATAAACTCAAAATGTTTTAAAAACCTAAATGTAAGACCTGAAACCATAAAACTCCTAGAAGAGAACATAGGCAGAACACTCTGACATGAATTGTGGCAGTATATTTTTTTTTCGGACCTGTCTCCTAAGGGGGAAAAAATGAAATAAACAAATGAGACCTAATTAAACTTAAAAGCTTTTGCACAGCAAAGGAAACCGCTGAAAACAAAAAGACAACCTACTGAATGGGAGAAAGTATTTGCAAATGATAGACATACAAGGAGTTAATATTCAAAATATATAAACAGCTCATACAACTCAACATCAAAAAAAAACCCCAAAATCCAAACAATCCAATAAAAAAAAATAGGCAGAAGACCTGAATAGACTTTTTCCAAAGAAGACATACAGATGGCTAACAGGCCCATTAAAAGATGCACAACATCACTAATTATTAAAGAAATACAAAACCACAATGAGATATCAACTCACACCTGTCAGAATCGCTATCATCAAAAAGTCTACAAATAACAAATGTGATGAGGATGTGGAGAAAAGGGATCCCTTGTACACTGCTGGTCAGAATGCATATTGGTGCAGCCACCTATGGAGAACAGTATGGAGGTTCTTCACAAAACTAGAAGTAGAACTACCATATGAATCAGCAGGTTTACTCCTGAGTATATATCCATAAAAACTGAAAACACTAATTCTAAAAGATACATGCACCCTAATGTTCATAGCAGCACTATTTACAATAGCCAAGATATGGAAGCAACCTAAGTGTCCATCAGCAGAGGAATGGATAAAGAAGATGTGATAGATACAGATATAGATAAGTATATAAAATGGAATATTACTCAGCCATAAAAGAGAATGAAATTCTGCCATTGGCAGCAACATGGATGGACCTAGAGAATATTATGCTTAGTAAAATAAGGCAGTGAAATACAAAGTATGGTATCATTTAAATGTGGAATCTAAAAAATAAAATGAATGAATGTATATACCAAAACAAAGCAGATGCACAGATATAGAGAACAAACTAGTGGTTACCAGTGGGGAAGAGGAAAGAAGGGAGGGGGAAGATAGGGGTTTGGAATTCAAAGATACAAATTACTACATATAAAATAGATAAGCAACAAGGATATGTTGTACAACACATGGAATTATAGCCATTGTTTTGTAATAACTTTTAATAGAGTATAATCTATAAAAATGATGAATCACTATGCTGTAAACCCAAACTAATATAGTATTATAAATGAACTATACCTCAATAAAGATATAAAATAAAATTTAAAAATTTTTTAAAAACTTAAGTAAAAAGAGGTCATCACCAAACCCAGAATCATTTAGATTTTCTTCTGTGTTATCTTTTAGGAGTTTTATAGTTTTACATTCTGTATGTAGGTCTATGATTCATTTTAAATTAATTTTTGTAATTTATTTTTAAGAAATGTAATACATTTAATTTTTAATCTAGATTCATTTTTTAAAGTGGATATCCAGTTTTTCCAGCATTATTTGTTGAAAAGACTATCTTTGCTCTATTGTATTGCTTTGCTCCTTTGTCAAAGATCAGTTGACTGTATTTATGAGGAACAATTTTTGGGCCCTCTGTTCTGTTCCACTGATCCATTTCTCTTTTCTTTTGCCACTACCACATTATTTTAATTGCTGTATTATTACTGTAAATTTTGAAGTCTGTAGTGTCAGTCCTCCAACTTTGTTTCTCTTCACTATTGTGTTGGCCATTCTGGGCCTTTTGCTTGTTCATATAAATGATACAATCAACTTAACATCCACAAAATAAATTGCTGAAATTTTGATTTGGGTTGCATTGAATCTATAGATCAAGATGGGAAGGACGGACATCTTGACAGTATTGAAGTTTCTCATTCATGAACACGGAACATCTTTCCATTGGTTTAGTTCTTCTTTGATTTCACTCATCAGAGTTTTGTAGTTTTCCTCATATAGCTCTTGTACCTATTGTTAGATTTATACCTTGAGTGTTTTGTTTTGGGGGGTGCTAATGTAAGTCATATTGGTTTTAATTTTAAAATCCACTTGTTCATTACTGGTATATAGGAAATTGATTGACTTTTGTATATTAACCTTTTAATCTTTAACCTTGCTATAATCCCATATGTAGTTCTAGGAGATTTTTTGTTGTTGTTGATTCCTTCAGATTCAAGTCGAGGAAGTTCCCCTCTATTCCTAGTTTATGGAGTTTATCATGAATGAATGTGAGATTTTGTCAAACACTTTTTCTGCATCTATCGATATGATTATGTGATTTTTCTTTAGTCTGTTGGTGTGATGGGTTACATTAATTGATTTTCAAAGGTTGAACCAGCTTTTTATATCTGGGATTAATCCTATTTCGTTCTGGTGCATAATTCTTTTTAGATATTATTGAATTTAATTGCAGATATTTTCTTGAGAATTTTTGCATCTATATTCATGAGATATACTGGTCTGTAGTTTTTTTCTTGTAAGTCTTGTCTGGTTTTGATATTACGGTAATATTGGTCCCATAGAATGGAGTTAGGAAGTATTCCTTCTGCTTCTATCCTCTGAGATGGTAGAGAATTGGAATAATTTCTTCCTTAATTTTTTGACAGAATTCACCAGTGAACCCATCTGGGCCTGGTACCCTCTATTTTGGAAGGTTATTAAGTATTGATTAAATTTCATTTATACATTGTCACCTGTTCAGATTGTTTCATCTGAGTAAGTTTTGGCATATTGTGTCTTTCAGGGAATTGTTCTGTTTCACCTAGGTTATAAAATTTGTGGGCATAGAGTTGTTCATAATATTTCTTTATTATCATTTTAAGTCCATGAGATCTGTAGTGATGTCCATTATTTTATTTATCTCATTCTCAGGTCTTCTCTCTCTTTTTTTCCCTTAGTTAGCCTGGCTAGAGGCTTTTTTTTTATCATATTGATCATTTTATTATTATTATTTACAGGATGTTGTGGAAGGCATTCCATATAGATACAGTAGCAAAAATTAAAAAGCTACATAAAATCAACTTTTCTTTCTTGATGTTTTATGTGTTGATTTTTGTCATAACTCATTAATTAGTAAAACTAATTATTCCAATAATTAGTAGAGTCTTCACTAATCATGAAATTTGCAAATATTTTTAGTTTTCTTTCTTGCTTTCCTATGCTTGTAACTTGGGTGCCTCTTTCTAATCTTACTGCAGTGGGTACACCTTCCAGGAAATGTTCAATAGAAGTAGTGTTACTTTCTGTCTTCATCTTTTTTCATGATTGTATAGGCATAATTTTTTCTTTTCTTTTTAAATGTTAAAATAAATTTATAGTTACATAAAAGTTTTAAAAATAGTATAGAGAATTCCCATATACCTCTCACCCAATATCAGTTTCCTCTACATTATTGTGGTATATTTGTCAAAACTAAGAACCCAAGATTAGTACATTATTATTATTGACTAAACTGCAGAATGTATTCAGATTTTATATTTTTCCATTAATGTCTTTTTTTAAGTATAGTTGATTTACAATATTGTTTTAGTTTCAGGTGTACATCAAAGTGATATAGATAGATAGATAGATAGATAGATAGATAGATAGATAGATAGATATACATATATATAATTCTTTTTCAGATTCTTTTCCATTATAGGTTATTACAAGATACTGAATATAGTTCCCTGTGATATACAGTAAATCCTTGATGTTTATCTATTTTATATATGGTATTGTGTAATTGTTAATCCCATACTCCTAATTTATCCCTCCCTCTGCTTCCCCTTTGGTTTGTTTTCTATATCTGTTTTCTGTCTGTTTTTGTTTTGTAAATCAGTTCATTTGTACATTAATGTCTTTTTTCTTTTGTCATATCTTTTGGTCTGTGACAGTTTCTTAGTTTTTTCTGATTTTTATGAACTTGACAGTTATGACAAAATGCTTGTTAGGTATTTTGTAGAATCTCTCTCAATTTGTATTGGTCTGATGTTTTTCTGATGATTAGATTGGATTTTCTGGTTTGGGGAAAGAATACCACAAAGTGAATTTGGACTTGATTTTAAACTTTCATTGTTATTCGTATTTTTGCTGTATTTTCATAAGAATACACTTCATTAGTATAAAGAAATTCTATTTTGTTCATATGTTATAAGAGTTTACTTTATGATTGGATGTTGAATTTTATTTAATTATTTTTTCTTCTGGGATCATCATTTCCCTTTAATATAGTGACTTAACATTAACAAATGTTCTTATGTTTTAACCTGATACTCCTAGAATGAATACAATTGATCATGAAGTTTTTTTTTTAATTAAATTACTAGATCCAATTTGGTAATATTTTGTTTAGAATCTGTACATCTACATTCATTAGACTGAATCTTAATTTTTCTTCCTAATACTGTCCTTGTCTCATTTTATATCCAACTTCATCAGATGCATTGAGATGATTCCCTTTTGTTTCTCCTATTTTTTCAATTATCTTTTCCAGAAAATGTACATAAAATATATTGAATATTTTAAGTAATAAGAGTACTCCCATCACTACCATGCAACATTTTCAATAGTGTCTCTGGTAACCCACTAGTAATGTGCAATCAAATCTTATATTTCAGCAGTGTTAGAATAATTTTCTGTCTCTGCTTATGGCACAACCCAATGCCTAACAAGGTTCATCTATTCAATTTTGTTTTTTACATTTTTGCATTTATTATTTAATTTTGTTTTACAATTTTATAAAATATTTACAGTTTCAATGTCAGATCTACAAAATAGCATATATTCATAGATATTTGGCTTCCATTCTTGTCCCCTCCCACTGCTTTCATTCCCTCCAACAAAGGAAATAGCTTATAAACTTTATGGTTTATACTTTAATTGTTTGTATTCAATGTGAACGTTTCTGTATATATTCTTCATGAATTCCCTTCCTTATATAAATGGTAGCATACCGTAGATAGAGTTTATTCCACCTTGCTATTTCACTTTGAAAGAATATGTCATGGAGATCACTCCATAGGAATATATAGATGCTTCTCATTTCTTCATTTAGTTGCATAGAACTCTGTTGTACTCCTATACTACAGTGAGTTCAAGTGATACCATGCTGGTGGCTATTTAGATTAGTTCTACTCATTTGCTCTTACAAAGAGTTCTGTGATGGTGTGATACCCTCTGTATAAATATTTTCAGATTCTTTCCAGAGAGTATATGTTTGGGTTCGTAGAACTGGGATTGCTGGTTCAAAGGATAAATTTTGCTACAAACTGGCAAATACCTGTTTCTGGTGGTTGTATCATTTTTATTTGCTAACCTGGCTGTGTGAGAGAGACTTATTTACCTATAGTCTTTCAACAAGCTACATTATCAAACTTTCTTTTTTGCCAAAGCATACTTTGAATTTGTTCCACAATTTAACAATCACTGATTTAATCTTTTCCTAATCACCTTCCCTTTACCTTCCTATATCACTTTTCAATTTCTAAATCTTCTTTATCTCTTAAATTGCACCATCATATCAGAACTTTATATTCTATTCACATTTATAGACATTGTAATTGTAATTCTTCCTTTTTTATTCTAAGTTTTGTGCCTTCCAAGAAAAAAAGTGAATGTTTTTATTTGTATTTTCTTTCAGAATATAAATCTAGGTGTGAGAACAAGAAATTATTTCTGAAAGAGGATAATTATGAAACAGATTCATCACAGTGGGTTATAATGGAAGAATTTACGAAGCATGGACTTAAAAAGGGATCTCAGGAAAGCTATTTTAGCCAAATGTCATTTACCACTGAAGACATGCCCACTTCCTTTCAGCATACACTTTTTTCTCTACATGAAACATTTAATACTAAAGAGAAGTCTTGTGAATGCAAAAAACATAAAAATGCCTATGGACAAGACTCACAACTTACTACTTATCAAGAAAGTCAAACTGGCAAAAAAAAAAAATCTGACTATAAAGAATATAGGGAGGCCCTTAGTAGGACTTCAAAACTTAGTTTATATCATATAGTGCCTATTGGTATGAGACCCTATGAATGTGGAGACTATAGGAAGTATCTGAATAGTGGCTCAGACTTTATACAACATAACCAATCCCATTTCTCAGCTTTTTTGACATCTTTACCCTGCAATGTCCAATACCTTAGCCAGTAAGCCACATGCAGCTATTTAAATTTAGATTTAAAATAAATAAAATTTAAAATTCATTTCCTCTGCCTCATTAGACACATTTCAAGCACTCAGTAACTACCTGTGGCCAGTGGCCATTGTATTGGACAATGTATTATAGATCACTTCCAAAATTGCAAAAAAATTACATCACACAGGCTTATTGAAAAAAGTTGTATTTTATCATCCTTTTAAACTATGAGAGAGACCAATCTGAAGTTGCCTTGGTAGAAAATTAACATACAGAAATCAATTAACTCATGTGCAAACAGTCTTAAGAAATAGAAGTTTCAATAGAAAAAAAACTCTTTTACTTAAGCAGTCACAAAAAATTTGAGTTATCACAAATAAAATTAAATAGAAATATCCATGACCAATATGGAAAAATAATTTAAAATTTCTAAAGCACTCAGAAGATGAAAAAGTGAAAGAATATAACATGTTCTGAAATTGCAGTGCTAACATCATCAAGATATCACAGTTCCTTAGGTTATAAATGTGATGTACTCTCAATTAAAAATACTCAAGAATTTTTTAAACATATGAGCTAATTCTAAAGTCTATGGAGAAAAATAAAAAGACCAGAAAAACCAGTAAAATTCTGAAAAAGAATAATAAAAATTGGTTAATTAGAACTATTAGACATTAAGGTATATTTCAATTCTACAATAATCAAGAGTCTAGCTCTAGCTATATATCCAAACAGATAGGAAAGGTAGTATATGGTAATGAAGGCATTTTTGATCATTTAATACCTTTCTGAATTGTTATAAATCTTGAGGATTTGGATGTATTATTTCATATATATATATCATTTTACATATAGATTTTCAACCAATGTTTTTAGTAGCCATGTGGCAAAGATAAGACAAATTTGTATACATATTTTTTCAAACAGTCTGAAAACATCACTCCATAGCTTACTCAATAGTAAAAAAAAAAAAAAAGTAGAAAAGATAGCTTTACAGTGAATAGGGCTGTTGACCACAAGCTTAAGGAAGTAAATTAATGCAACAAATGGGAGAAAGTGACATCATGTGGCTCCTGATGTGATGCATTAAGGACACTATCACCCATGGAGTATTCTTGTCAAAAATATTTAGCCTGGAACATGGGGAATTTTTTAAAATGTTTAGAAGGACACTTGGGGGGAGAAAAGCAGTCTGGACACCAAATATATGGCTTTGAAGTACAAGAAAGCTGTGAACTGTTCCAAATCAAAGAAGATTAATGATATATGACAACTAAAATAGTGAATGATCTTTGTATTTTGGATTTAAAAAGCTTTAGAAATTGTTGGGATATTTGGGAGAAATTTGAATATGTACTATATATTAGATCATAATATTGTAATTGTTAAATTTCCTGAGAATTTATTGTGGTTATATTAGAGAATGTATCAGTTCACAGGACTTGTGTAAAACATGGACATATCTGTAAAACAGATTATCCATTAAATGGCTTAATGTAATAGGGTAGCCATACGGAGGAGATTTCAAAAAAAAAATAGAATCCTAATGCACAGCTCAAAACAAAATTAAATGCAAATAGATCAAAGATGTAGACTAAGAATTATAAGATGTAAGACTAAACCATAAAATCTTAGAGAAAAACATGGAGAAAAATAATAAGGTTAAAGTAACACAAAACCATATAGGAAAACCATTGTAGGAAAAAATGTATTTGTCTACTTTTATATGGCAAACTGGAAACACTATTGAAAGTCAAAATATAAATCCCAAACTGGAGACTTTAAAAATTGAAAATAGTCAGTATTACTTAATAACAAAAATAGGCAATACAAATCGTTAAGAGAAAATATAAACAATGACCTAATAGAAAATGAGCAAGTATGAAAAAATATATCACAGAAACTGCAAAGAAGTTTTTACCCCTTTGGAAATTTTTACTCCCATCTCAGTAAGATATATAGAATTTAGAAATGCAATATCCATCCACCAGATTGACAAAGTAAGGAAATTGTGTATCTAATCTACATGTTGATAGTGGACAGCTGAATTGATAAAACCTAAAGGAAGGCAGTAGCAAAATACTTATCAAAAGAAAACTCAGGTATTCATTTCTCTAGAATTTGTGGAGGAATTTATGTAACAGATGTCACCAGACATATCCACAAAGAATATAATTTATGGCACCAGTCTAACAGCAAAAGACTAGGGGAGAGGAGTCAGTTACAGTAATAAATTGGTTAAATTATCATACATCTGTTTAATGGAAATGTACAGCAAATTAAAAGAACAAGGTATCTATATAGTAACAAGAAAGTTACAAACAATATTTTGTGTATATAACAAGGTAATATATATTTTTATTTTAATCCCCTACCCCTCCTACAAGCTAATATTTTTGTTTAAAATGTATCATATTTATCTGTATATATGAACTCAGCACATGCATAGAAACAAACTGACACGCACCTATTGTCATGGTGATGTGAATGAAAAATACTTCAAGCCATGTCAGTAAACAAAGAATGATGAAGCCATTAAGTTATCAGCAGCTGCTGCCACCCCTCAGTGAAGACAAGCCTGCAGTCCAGCCTCTGGAGCCACTCACAACCATGCACTCTGAGGGGACTCAGAATAAGAAAGGACAGGATACTGGCCCTAGATAGCTAGATGCTTGTCAAAGGAATAAATTCAATGAGCCCAAATATTTGCTTCCTCCCATACATAGAAAATCGCTGAATTCTTTAACTTGAGATATCTGGTTTTCTTCAGTTAACAAATAATCTTTTAACGTTCTGACTACCTGGTCTTTGTTGTAAAACTCCAATATATCCTAGCTCCTCTCCTATCTCTTTGGAGCAGTCCCTCAGAGTCATCTGAGAGGCTATTATCCCGGGCTGAGTCCTCAGAATTATCAACCAAGTAAAACATGACTCTCAACTTTTAGGTTGTGCATTTATTTCAGTTGATAGTGGAAAGGTGGTGAATGCCCTGGTTGCTTGGAGAGTATGGGGTGTCTGGAGATGATGCAAGGTGTTCATTTTTTTCTCCTTATATCACTTTTTAAAAATTTTTATTTAGCATATGCAAAAATTAGTCAATTTTATCCCCCAGGCAGAAATTTTAAATTGTTAAAAAATCAATCTTAGGCCGCAATCCATTTCTAGTTTTAGCTGTCACTAAACTTTTCTGAGCCTGTATTCTAAAGTTTTCTGAACAGAGGAATGACTTCTCAGATGGGACCGACTGAGCCAAGGGCATTGCCAATCATCCACCACACAGGCATTGAGCAATATTAGCTGCTGAATAACAAGAGGGGAGCCGGGATATCAACCCACCGCACAGTGCCGGTTCACCAAAGAGGCCAGCGTGGTCTCGCACAGGCGGTGTAGGCAGGGTGGCGCTGTCTAGGGCGCTGAAGGATGGGCTCAAAGGATTCTGGGGATTGTAGTTCAAACGTCGCGACGCTTCCAACTGCGCAGGCGCAGATGCAGTTTGGCCGTCTCCGCTTTGTCTACAGCGTCGTTAGTGTAGTTCCCTGAGGCGTCTTATCTGCTCCAATCCCTACTTGGCACGAAGGAGCGGCCTTCTTAGGGTTGAAAGCCTCGCGGTGTGGGAGTGACTTCGGGCCAGACCCAAATGGGCATAAGCACTACCCTGCGACTGGAGACCTTACATCCGGTAAACTTTCTGTGTATCTGTCGCTGTGGTCTTAGCGAGTTGGGCTTGGTTATCAGCGAGCCACGCCTTTAACACCGGGAGAGTGATTTATATGTGGGCACGTCCAGGACTGACTGATCAGCTGTGCTCAGGGGAGAGGTGGCCTCCTTGAGGACAGCAGTGCCCCGGATCTTTGGTCTGGGGCCGGAATTTGGGCGCGTCTTCGGCTCAGGGTCTTGACTGAGGCGAGTCTTAATGCTGTAGGTGTAGTCTCACAGTCCTGCTCCACAGGAGTAGCGAGGACACAGGGACGCTCAGAAATAAGGTGGCCCGGGATAGGGGCGTCGCGTCCGCGTCTCCAGACACGGTCAGCCGTCCAGAGGTCATTCTGCTGCAGCTGGAGCCCCGGGTCTCTGGTTTAGGGAAGGGATAGGATTTGTCCGGTCTCCCTCCCATTCCTGTCAGTGTGTCCGTGTGAAATGGAAAGAGTGGACAGTAAGATAAAGGACTGCCGTTTGAACGGGGTTGTTCTGGGAACTGGGAGGCCGGCGCTGCTCTGCCTGGCCTGCAGGCTGAGGACTCTGCCCTTTTTCAGAAGAGGAGCCCTGAGGATCGCGCATTCCCTGAAAAGACTGAAAGCCATGACCCAGGTGAGGTGATGCTTCCTGAGACACATGAGCCTTTGCCTTCTTTATCTTGACCTGTCCTGGGCAGGAGCATCTCTTCCAGGGCCTCCTACTATTCATTTCCTTTCATCCCATCCGCTTAGTTCTGTTGCCTTGGTACCCTCAGTTGCCAGGTGTCCACAACTTTTTTCTGTAAATCGTTATCTTTTTCCCTGTGGGGTCAGGAATACTGGCGAAGCAAAAGTGCACAGGGAGGAAAATGTGGACATTCTTTGCCAAATGGACCTGTTTTACACAGACTGTGATGTGATGAGGTCAAGCTGAGAACCTGAGTGGGAGCTCACATCTGGAAAGTCATGATCATCTCCACAGACTGAGGCTTCCTAGTAAGGCAAGATGGGAGATGTAGTTGGTGGGTCCAGTCTTCATTTGACTTCAGTCTTTTTTTTTAATTGAAAAATTTTTAATTCTTTTGTTTTTAATGGAAGTGCTGGGAATTGAACCCAGGACCTCCTGCATGCTAAGTAGGCACTCTACCACTGAGCTATCCCCTTCCCTCTTTTTTTTTTTTAATTTACTTTTTTAATTGAGTTGTAGTCAGTTTACAATGTTGTGTCAGTATCCCCTTCCCTCTTGACCTCAGTCTTTTGTGAATTTTGATCCTTCTCCAGCAGATTTTGGCAATTCAGGAACCAGGAACATTTATTACAGTTTACTGGTGCCTGGCTGCAGGTTGGATCATCCCAGAGCATAAGTTGTTTGAGAATTTTTAGAGCCCAGACAGACCTTAAAGTTCTTATTAATGAACAAAATGAGAAGAAAGACTAAGTCAGTGACTCCAAATGATGTATAAAAATGCTTCTAATCAAAATGATGTTTATTAAAGAATTTTCAGAAAAAGAATAAATCCCTTTATATTACTATGTGATATAAGAATCAACCTATGTCTTGAAAATTTTCTTAACTTACATGACGATTCTATTTATTAAAAAGAGATTTTCAAACTCATACCAAAATTTAAGTATTAATGATTCAAACTGAAATATGATGCTTCTCGTTAAAGTAGCAGGGCCTTGCCATATCACCTAGTTCCTGTCTCAAGACAGTTACCCTCAACTAACTGCCTTCAGTATTTATCCCTGTAGTGTTTCCAATTATTCTCATTTTGCTGTTTGTGGAATAATCATGTTTAGTCATCGTTCCTTGGCTTCCCTGTGTGTTGGAATGGAAACTTAGCTTTTTTCTACACTTTCCCCAAAATGTTTATAACATGATTTTTAGTTAACTTTATCATGTGTGTGTCATTACTAATGTGTAAATATATAGCCTGGTTATACTACAAATAGTCTACTAAGCAGACTTATGATTTCTAATGTAGTAATTTTTTTCCTGGACTAATTAGCTTTTAAACTTACTTGTTCAGTTTTCCACATTTGTATTGCTAATCCATCAAAGTGTACAAACATCACTGCCACATGACTATCAATAACACTTCCCATATTGTCACAAGCATCAGTCATTTATTTCTTCAGTGCCTTCTTCTGGTTTCCTTTGTTTTACTGCTCCTGTCTCCATTGGTTGTTCTTCCCACTTGCTACCCAGCTGTCATCCTGGCACTTTTCTTTCACAGTTACATTGGAACTTTTTGTCCTCTTTCTCTTGTGACCCTTATTTATCCTTATCTAGGTACCTGGTATACCTCTTTCATGGCTTGCTCTGTAGCTTTTACAGAGCACAACCAGTTCTAAGCAAAGATGCTTAGAAATAGGAGGCGAATATTTCAAGCCCTTGCTAGTCCAGACTCTAAACTGGTTCTCAACCAGGGACAATTTTGCCCCTACCTCATCCCCCGCCAGGGGTGGATATTTGGCAGTGTCTAGAGATATTTTTGATTGTCATAGCTGGGAGAAGGGAGTAATACTGGCATCTAGTCTAGAAGAGGTCGGCGTTGGTGCTGTATATCCAAAAAACAATCCATAGAACAGCCCCGAAGCCCTGCAACAAAGAATTATCCAGCCCCAAATGTCAACATTGCCATGGTGAGAAACTCTCCTCTAGGTATGTCTTTACAGTGTTTTCTTGATTCCAACAGTGATGTTTAGAAATCCATTGCATTTCCGATTCTTGATACTTAATATGACCTGTTTTCTTTGTCTTAATTTTTTAAAAGGATCTTTTTATTCCTTTTATTCTCAAATTTTATTCCCGGAAAATTTGTAGAGTTGATCTCTTTTTCTTCCTTAGGGTTAAGAGTAGGAGAAGGGAACTGTCAATTACTGACAATTAATTATATGCCAGGTGTTAGTAGACTAGAGGATGACTTATACTATTTCAAATAATAGAGAAACTCCACTCAGCTAGCCTTTGTACCTCCCAAACGTGGTTGGATACTGAAAATATCCTGCCATGAACAGATAGCTTGATCTATCTTCAGGAATGTTTGAAGACATAAATCATACTGACTTCTGGGCCTCCAGGACCAGCCTGTTCTATGTGTCACTTCCTATAAACACTTTCTTTATCACCTGTATTTTTACCTTTTTCTTATCTCCTCCCATCTTAAAAGCATTTGTTTTTATTATATCATTCATACATGGATTTATTGTTTCAGGGATTGGTGTTATTCAAGGATGTGTCTATAGACTTTTCTCAGGAGGAGTGGGAATGCCTGGATTCTGATCAGAGGGATCTGTACAGAAATGTGATTTTGGAAAACTATAACAACCTGGTCTCAGTTGGTAAGCATACCTATCTCTAAAAGTTCAGTTTTCCCTCTGGAATATTTGATTCTCCCACTGAGAATTTCTCAGCTCCTTTCAAATATTCTGTACATTTCCTTTCCCTGTTCCCAAGGAAAAGGCTTGAGCTTTGAAGAGTTGAAAATGCGCAGCTCCGTTGGGGCTGAGGCTGAAGCTTCATCTCCTCTAAATAGTGACCTCTCCTCTTTGATTTTGAATTCTAAGCCTCCCATAGCAATACTGTGTACCATTTCTCTTGGGAGCAGGACTCTCCATTCCTAAGCCAGATGTGGTGTCCTTATTGGAGGAAGGGGAAGATCCCTGGATGGTTGACAGAGAGCTGACAAGGGACTTGCTTCCAGGTAAGTGAGGGATGATCAGGCAAGGAGAGGGCATTGAAGGATGTAACCCAGCTGCTTATAGAGGAAACAACACTGAGATGTTTTCTGGGAAGTTTCCATCCATAGTCAAAACCTGTAGAGGAAAGTAAGATCTCTGCACCAAACTGTCCAAATGTCTCTACCGCTACCTCCCACAGTCCGTGTTTCCTTCCCATTTCAAAGTGGGAAGTACAACCCTTATTCCTCTTCAGTGACCAATTTCTACCTTCATTTTGAATATAGTCTTATACAATTTCTTATTTTCTTTTGCATTTAGATTTAAGTGTCACTTTCTCTTAAATTTTTGGAGACTTTTCTTCCCTGAACCAGTTTACTTTTCAATTCATTATTTTACTCATTTATTCTTCGAACCAACAGTTACTAATTTTATAATTGGTACAAGATGTTTACTAGATGATGGCAAGATGATAAGATTTTAAGCTACTAAGAAATTTATAGACTAAGAAACCTGGGAACGAGTCCATAAATAATTTTTTTTAAAGTAGAATCAATTACAAGAGGAGCTCAATAGGGCAGTCAGAAGAAAGGGCTAAGGATGGAAAAGTGGGGAGCTCATCTCTTATCCATTTGGGATGCTATAACAAAGTGTCAGAGACTTTGTGGCTTACAAACAACAAAAACTTACTTCTCGCAGTTCTGGAAGCTGGGAAGTTCAAAATCAAGGCATCAGAAGATTTAGTGTATGGTGAGAGCCCGCTTCCTCATAGTTTATCGTCTTCTCTCTATAACTTCACGTGGAAGAAGGGGAGTTTCTCTGGGCTTCTTTTTATAAGGGCACTAATCCCACTCAGGAGGGCTCTGCCCTCATGACCTAATCACCTCCTGAAAGCTCCATCTCCTAATACTATCACCTTAGGGGTTAGAATTTCAAAATCTGAAATTTGGAGGGACATAAACATTCAGTCCATTGCAGCCCCACAGAAGTATAATAGTTGGAGCATTGGGAGTGATTGTGTTCACCCCTGTATAGAGTATTGGGGATAAAAGGCATGTGCCTGAAATCCAAAGACAGAGGTCGCAGGTAAGAAGAGATTGGAGTGAAGGAGGAGAACCAGACACGTGCACTCTTTCATTCAACTAACATGTGTTAGATAGTGTAATCCATGTGGTTATCTGGGAAGAGGGAATTTCAGGCAAAAAGGCATAACAGATACAAAGGCCATAAAGCAGGAAGAGAAGTACTATGTTTGAGGAACAGCAAAGTGTCCAGTGTGGCTCAGACAGTGAGGGAAGGGAAGAAACGTGAAATGTGATCAGAGCTGATTTTGAAATGGGTCAGATTATGCCGTGGCTTTTAAATCATGATGAAGTTCTTATTCTGACTAAAATGTGACATATATAAAAGGTTTTAATTACTGACTCACACGTTAAAAGGATTACCCTAGATGCTGGGTAATGAAAAGGTTGGAGGTACAAGGTGGAAACAGGGAGGCCAAAGAAATGCTTTTTCCAGTGTCTAGGGGAGCAATGTATTAATAGCTTACTGATGAAAAGTGATTAGATAGCAGAGCCAGAAATTGTTGATTTTGCTGATACTTTGATTGTTGGGTGTAAGAAAAAGGGAAGAGTTGAGAATGACTCCACGTTTTCTGGGTTGACTAGTGGAAAAATTGAGTTCACTTTTTTTTTTAAGATGTGGCATACAAAGCAAAAATAAGGTTCATTGAAGAGTTTGGTTTTGCACATGCTATGTTTAAGGTGATTGTCAGACATCCAAATGTGAAAGTTAATGAGTTGTTTAAGCTTAGGTTTCTGATTTTTCAAAAGGAGTACAGCTGGAGAGAAAATACAAAAGGCATGGGTGTATATATCATATTTAAAGCTGTGTGTTAAAATGCATGGTAGAGAGTGAGTACATGCTAATTGGCATAAAGAAGAGAGTGATTTTATTACATCCTCATGAGGAATGTGTATTCTTACTTAAAAAACATCTTCTTTTGATCTATATTTGGATAAAATTACACTTTTCTGGTTAGTTTTCCAACTTTTGCCTTTTGAGCATTTCAAATCTCTAGAAAAGTTCAAAGAATGGTAAAATGACATATTTTTAAAAACTTTATTTTTTAAAAATAGCTTTATTAGAGCTATAGTTTATATATAATAAAGTGTGCCCTTTTACCATATACAATTAGATGGCTATTAGTGTATTTACAAAGATGTTGCATAATCTAATTTTAGAACATTTACTTCATCCCCCAAAGAAAACTTGTGCCCATAGGTTGCCAATATAAATGGCATAATGCAATATGTGGTCTTTGTGTTTGACTGTTTCACATAATGTCTTGAGGTTCACGTATTGTAGCACGTATCACTAGTTCCTTTTTATGGCCAAATTCCATCATTGTTTATCCATTCATCAATTTATAGAAAGATTATTTTCACATTTGGGCTGTTACAAATAATGATGCTGTGAACATTCAAGAACAAGTTTCTGCATGATTATAGTTGACCCTTGAACAATGTGGGGGTTAATCCAAGTGTGGCCCTCCCTATCCACGGATTCAACCAACCATGGACTGTGTAGTACTGTAGTAATTACTGTTGAAAAATATCCATGTATAAGTGGACCTGCACAATTCAAACTCACCTTGTTCAAGGGTCAAATGTATATGTTTTCAGCTCCCTTGAGTATATACCTAGGAATGAAATTTGCTGAGTCATATGGTAACCCAATGTTTAACTTTGTGAGGAACTGCCAAACTATTCTCAGGTTTTTTGCACATTTTAAAATTGGGTTGTTTGTTTTTTTGTTGTGGAGTTGTAGGAGTTCTTACGTATTTTGGATATTAATCCTTTATGAGATACATGATTTGTAGATCTTTTCTCCCACTCTGGGTTGCCCTTTCACGCTATTGATACATAAGATTGAATTCCAGATGAGTTTTAGATTTGAATGTAAAAAAATGAATGGAAATTCACATAAGCACATAAGGAGATGCTCAGCTTTGCTCATTAAAGAAAAATGCTAGTTAAAACCACAATGAGAAACCTATCAAATTGGCAAAGATCCCAGAGTTTGATGGTGTACTGTGCTTGAGAAGTGGTTGGGAAATAGGCACTAAAATGTGTGAGTGAATGTACGACTTTTTAGGACAGGAATTTGGCAATGTCCAGGAAATGCCAGATGAATTTTACCCATTAGTCAGTTATCTCACTCCTAGTAATTCATTCCAAAAATAAGCAAGCAAAATTTCAAAAGATAAATGCAATGAAACTTCTGCCTTTTTAAATAAATCTGTTGATTTTTCATCTTATTAACTTTTAGAATACTCCCACCATTTGTTGTTTTCCGGCAGATAATAGGCTTGTCGGTTTTTTCTCACTTTACAATGGTTTGATCTTTTGCTTCTTTTTCTTTTAGTTTTTGTCTTAGTCTTACTTCAGTGTCTGTAATTTCCAGAAAATGTTAAAGAAAAGTGGGGATAGTAGGTCCATCTTTTTTTGTTGGTTTTTTTAGAGCTTGACTTCATAGTTGTGTGTTTTTGTCATATGTATCTGTAAATCTCATTAAAATGTCCCAACCACCTTATCATCCAATATGACTTCCCATCATTTCTTGTACTTTGTCCATTTATCAAATTCCACCAGTATATTTGATCACTGTATAAGTCATTCACATTCATATACATTAATTTCAGTTTAATTCCCCTATTTATACCATAAAAGTTTCATTTCTTCCAGGAAAAAAAGTTGAATGTTCTCTTTTATGCTTTCTTTCAGACTGTGGATCTAGGTGTGAAACCAAGGAATTATTGCTGAAGAAGGAAGTTTATGAAGTAGAATCGCCTCAATGGTTTATATTGGGACATCTTTCAAAACATGGACTTGAATGTTCCTGTTACACAGGTGATTGGGAATGTAAAAGAAAGACTGAGAAAAAACAAGGATCTCATGAAACAAATTTTGATAATCAAGTTATTTTCAACTATGAAAATATGCACACTTTCAGTCAGCACACATCTCTTACTCTAAATCAAAAGACTGATATTGAAGAGGAAGCCTGTGAATGCAAGGACTATGAGAAAGCTTTTGTACATGACTTGCAACGAACTGCACCTCAGAAAATTGATACTGACAAGAAATTCAATAACTATAAGGAAAATGCGAAGGCCGTTAGTAGAGTTACAGAACATACTCAGCATCAGATCTTGCTTCCTGGTGAAACCTATGAACATACGGAGTATGGTAGGGTCTTAGACTGTGTACAACATCAGAGCATTCATACTGAGGAGAAGATCTATGAGTGGAAAGAATGTGGAAAAGCCTTTAGTACTGGTTCAATATTTAAATCACATCAGAGAATTCACACATGTGAGAAACCCTGTCTAACTGAGGAAGGTGGGAAAGGTTTTCATCATTCCTCAGAACTTACTTATGACCAGCGACTTCACACCAGTGAGAAACGCTATCAGTGTAAGTTATGTGGAAAAGCCTTTAGTAGTAAATCAGGCACTATTCTGCATCAGAGAATTCACACCGGTGAGAAACCATATATATGTAAGGAATGTGGAAAAGCCTTTCGTAGCAGTTCAATACTCATAGAACATCAAAGAATTCACACTGGTGAGAAACCTTATCTATGTAAAGACTGTGGCAAAGCCTTTCACTATTCCTCAGATCTTAAAAGACACCAGAGAATCCATACTGGTGAAAAACCCTATGAATGTAAGGAATGTGGCAAGGCCTTTAAGAGTGCATCATATTTTTTTATACATCATAGAATTCATACGGGTGAGAAACCTTATGAGTGTAAAAATTGTGCTAAGGCATTTAGAAGTAGTTCAGCCCTTAATCGACACCAGAGGGTTCATACCGGTGAAAAACCCTTTGTATGTAAGGATTGTGGAAAGGCCTTTTGTAGCAGTTCAAAACTTATAGAACATCAGAGAATTCACACAGGCGAGAAGCCCTACATTTGTATGGCATGTGGAAAGACCTTTCGTAACAGCTCTATACTTACAGAACATCAGAGAATTCACACTGGTGAGAAACCATATGTGTGTAAAGAATGTGGAAAGGCTTTTTATCACCCTTCAGGCCTTAGCCAACATTGGGGAATTCATATGGGTGAGAAACCCTATGAGTGTAAGGAATGCGGGAAAACCTTTAGTAGTAGCTCAGCCTTTATCCGGCATCAGAGAGTTCATACTGGTGAGAAACCCTTTGAATGTAAGGAATGTGGAAAGGCCTTTCATCGTTCTTCAGACCTTTCTCAACATCAGAGAATTCATAACGGTGAGAAACTCTATGAATGTAATGAATGTGGGAAAGTTTTTGTACGTAGTTCAAATCTAAAACAACATCAGAAAGGTCATGCAGGTAAGAAACTCTGAAAGGTATCTGTGGGAGAGGCATTCAAGTATGAATTTTACGTAATTTGAGATAGGACTTCCTGCTGATGAGATATCCCATAATTAATATGAAGAGGCTTTTATTTGCTTTTCACAACCTAAATGCTTAAGAATACAGCAAATGTCAGAAGACCTTCGTCAACAGTTCATTCCTTACTTAATATCAGAATTTATAACTGTGAATGAGGAAAATGCAGACTTTTTTTTGCAGATCAACCTTCAACATGAGAGAATTTATTAAGGAATAGTGCTAGGATTTCATTTTATTTTTCCTAATTTAATTCTAAGGTATTTTAGTCCTATGTATATTTACTGATCATTAAAATTAATTATTTACTGTCACTATTAATTTAATTTTTAGTTGTGCATTACAGTTCTGAGTTGATTTCTTTTTCTCCACGATTCTGAACCCATCACTACTTATTCTTTCTAGTTGCTTTTTCTACTGGTTTGTTGATATATTCTTATTTATATAAGCTTAAGTTTCAGGGAAGCAATTGAAGTATCATTCATATGTATGTGTGTGTATATGTATTTACATATATGTCTGTAATTGTATCTGTACCTCTTTGTCTTAATTATTTTACTTTTAATATAACAATATAAATAGAACTATACAATGTTTTTTTGAAGGGAGTTCCTTTGAATATTAATATTTTACTGGAATTTTTTTTCAGAGGAATTCAAAAGGCACAAAAGAAATCTTTATCAACCGTTTTAATAACCACTCTCAAATTGTCAAATCCTTTCAGAAAAATGTTAAAGAAAATATATTTCATAAATCCTATGACAGACTACATCATGAACAGTTTTCTAAATCAGTAAATACATCATTATCCTTACTTGAATGGAGTTAGTGCTTATCTCTGTGGCCCCATTATTGTTTTACTAATCTATTGATAAAACATATCTACATTCTAAATTTTGCTTTTATAAACAGTGCTCCTTTCAACGTCCTGTTTTCACATTTTGTATACTTGTCTGCTTTCTTTATTTTTTATTTCTGAAATAATCCATGGGTGCCTTAAACTTAAAACATTTTTAAACATTACAGATAAGCTAAACTCCCTTTTGACTATTTCTCTGACCCTAGTTTCTCCCCTAAATTTACCAATGATGGCAGTTTCATTCAAGAGCCTTTTATCTTCTTTTTCATTAAAGGTTATTACAAGATATTGAATATAGTTCCCTGTGCTATACAGACATATATATAAGTATATATGTTTGTATATATGTAATTATAATCTGTAGAAATGTAATATTGTTTTCAATCTTATGTATTATATTTCAAGCATGGCAAAATGGAGGTGACTGTAGTAACTGCCGTAGGAGTGTATTGAAGATTACATGGGTTATGAACTCATGTATGTAACTGGTGACTTGTTCAGTAAATGTTGGCAACTATTATCTTCATCTGTTTTATTTATGGAATGGCGTTTAACCACGATATATACTTTACACAATAATAAGACACTTCATATTGGAAAAAACCCTTAAAACCAAAATTAAATAAAGATGTTATAATGTAGTGAATCCTTCCTGTAGAACTCAATCTTTATGCTGAATTACAATAGACCAGAGTGAAAATGTATATAAATGTGAATAGGGTGGTTGAGACCACAACTATCACAGAATAGTGAGAGGAGTACAAAAAGTGGTAATGGTATAGAACACATTATCTAACGTATAAAAGACAACATTGGGTAGCCAAAATATATAAATACTAATTCAATTCTCATCTAAATTATCCTTTGATTAAGGATGAAAACAGCACAAACTAGTTTCTCTAGGAATAAATCATAGTGGGTATTCTACATAGAAAATGATGCCTGACAAAACTACATAGAAGGAAACTTACAGCTCTACATTCATGAATGCATTAAAATACTAAAACAATTTAAAATAAGTGTATAGTTTCAAGAAAAATCCCAGAAATATCTAAAGATAATGGAATGTATTTGAAAAAATGAAGACAAAATAACAAATACAATAATGAAGTCTAAACGAATGAAATAGCATAAATGGTGTTTCTTGAAGAAAACAGTGTAGAAGTTCTGGTGGAAAAAAAAAAGATAAGCATTATGGCTGAGAAATTGATATTATGACAAAATAGAGATTTTATGGTTAACATACATACCCTTTTTACTAATAATTTTTAAAATGTAAAATGCTTATTCTTCAAAAACAGAACTCTCCAGATTTGAGTCAAGAGAAATGGGAACACTCAAGAGAGATAAAAACTTAATAAAACAATTAGCCATTTTTAAAGATATTGCCTGATCATTTTTATAGGCAAAATTCCCAAAACTTTAAGGAGCTCCTCATAACATACTTAAACGTGAAAGCTTGACATTTAATTCTGTGACTCTTGCATAACCTTAATTTTAAACTTAAAGGGCAAAACAAAACTTCTGGTACCAATTATGAATATTTGTATAACATCCTAAATAAATCAGTAAATTTAATTCACAAATGTATTCAGTTAAACCTAGATGATTGTTCAATCCAAAAAAGCTGAACAGTATTTATAATTTACACAAAGTCCAAAAAGTTCTTTGAAAAAAGTTGATCCATCTGGCGTAATTTTCCTTCTACATCAAAAATTTCCTTTAGCATTTATTTTATTGCAAGTATACTGCCATTATATTACTTCAGCTTTGTCAGAATGAGTATTCTATCTTAATTTTTGGAAGATACTTTCTGGGTACAGGATTCTAGGTTAACAATATATATATACATATGTATTTTTTTTTTTTCTGGAGAATCCTAATATATCCAGGCTGTGAACATCTCTGGGGAACATTATCCTGCCTACTGCATGCTGCCAATTTTGCAAAGTGGCTGTGCCATTTTGTATTCCTAGTAGCAAAGTATGAGATTTCTGTTGGGTCCATCCACATCCTTATCAACAATTGGTATTGTGATTCATTTCAATTTTAACTGTTTTATTGGGCATATAGTAGAATCACATTGTAATTTTATTTTGCATTTCTCTGAGAAGTACGGACTTTTGGCATCTTTTCCGATGCTATTTGTTAGCCATTGAAATATACTCTTTCGTGAAGTGCCTGTTCAAGCTTATTGCCTATTTTTATTTGGTTGTTTTTCCCTATTTCCTATTGATTTGTAGAAGAGCTCTTTTTATATTTATGATACAAGTCCATAATATATTACAAAGACCTGTTCCAAGTCTGTGGCTTATCTTTTCACTCTCTTCTTTGTGTCTTGACAAACATTTCTTAACTTTAATGAAATCCTAATTACTTTTCCTTTTATGGTTTGTATGTTTTGTGTCCTGTTTAATAAACCTTTGCCTATTCTGGCAACATGGATTCTTTTTTATATGTTCTTCTAAAGTTATATTAATTTTTACGTTTAGGTCTAATGAGCATTTTGTCAAAGAAAATCTTGCATCAATTTTGTGTACTGTGTAAGGTAAGGATAAGGTTCTTTTTTCCCTTGTGTATGTCTAATTATTCCAGCACCATTTACTGAAAAGACTATCCTTTCTCCACTGAACTGATGTGGAAATTTTTTCTAAATAAAGTGACTATCTTTTGATCTTCAGTTGTAGTCTGTTTGTCGTGTGTGTGTATGTGTGTGTGCGTGCGCAACATCACTGTTCAGATTACCATAGCTGTGGTAGGCAGAATTCTAAGAAGGCCCCTTGTGATCTACACTTTCTGTTTTTACTCCTGTGATTATGTTACAATACATGGCAAGAGAGATTTCATGGATATAATTAAGGGGACTAATCAGAGACCTTAAGATAGAGAGTTTATTTAGACTGGACTAACCTAAATCTAACATGAGCTGACTGGTAGTAAAAAAAAGGAAGTCAGAGAGATGTATTCTAGCTGGACTGAAAAAAGCAAACACACATGCTGTGAACTGCCATTTGGAAAATACCTGAGAGTGTTCCCCAGCTGACAGCCAGCAAGGAAACAGGGACTTCAGTCCTACAACGCAAGGAACTGAAATCTGCCAACCAGAATAAGCTTGCAAGTAGATTTTTCTTCAGATCCACTAAATGAGAACTCAGGCCAGCTAACACCTTGATTAAGTCTATGAAACCAATTTCTGACCTACAGAACTGTGAGCTAATTAATGGGTGTTGTTTCAAGGTGCTACATTTTTATTAACTTGTTATGCAATAATAGAAAACAAATAGATCTTGATACCAGAGGTGAGGTGCTGCTGTAACATGTGCCATGTCCAAAACCCAAGGGGATGCCTTTGTCTAGTGGTCACATCTTTTTGCCAGAGGCTTCAGTCTGCTTAACTCAGTTGCTGACACTTCGAGCTCAAAAGACTTGTTAGGGCTGACTGGCCAGAATGGAAAGGTGGTCTGTACAGCTTGTTGGATAGTTTCTAGGGCCTGTTGTTGGACAATATCCCTTTTGATTGATCTTATGTTCAGTAGGAGCCTCATGTGAGGTATGAAATGCCTCCAGGACCCAAACAAGTCTATCAGATGTTGGGCCTCATTTTTGTTTGCTGGAGCTTTTAAGGCCAACAGTTTTTCTTTTAAAAGCTCAAAGCTTTTCCTCTGGGCATCAGCCCACAAGATTCCCAAGACTGTTATTTCAGTGCTTAGCCCCTGTACCTTACTGGGATGTTAACCTTCCAGCCCTGGTTCAGATATTTACTCATCTTCTGAAAGGCAGTCGATACGCTGTCCTTAGCCCTTCCAATCAGAATAGTGCCATCAGCATAATGGTACCAGGACACCTCTGGTAATATTTCAGCTTTTTTAGGTCTCAGCATATTCACTAGTGATGAACTGTGACGAGTTTAGGCAGCCTGTGGTAACATGATACAATAAAGGTAACTAGAACCTTGAGAAGGCAAATCGGCGTTGATCTTCAGAATGCAGCAGGATGCTGAGAGGGCATTAGCAATGTCCACCAACCACTGCAAGACAGACACCTTCAGTCTGCATTATGACTCTGTGGTTGTTAATACTGGAACTGCATGTTGACAGAGACTACTGTCACACTGAGCCTGTGGTAGTCCACAGTCCAGCGCCAAATAACATGGTCTTTTTCACCAGCCACTGAGGGCTCTTATATGACAATAGTTTCTTTAAGCACCTCTACCTCCACCAGCTCCTTGATCAGTATAGCGATTTCTAACCTCTTTCATTTCCTGTCTCCTTCCCAGTATCTTATACTGCTTCACAATAACTACATGACTACATTGGAGAAGTCTAGTAGGCTCCAGCTTGTGTACTTGTGCTACTACCACTGTTCTAATCATGGCACTTCCCCACTGGGAGCATCCTTTATGACTGAGAACTATTACCTATAATTAACACATGTGTTCCCACAACAGATTCAGCAGTATCGGTTACAACCACTTGAGTGGGTACTGGGCCAAAAGAGCCCACCTATGAAGTTATGTCCAATCTCAGGATTATTTCCAAATCCAGTTCAAGTAATTTTTTTTATCATGTCCAAAGGTGCTTCCTGGCACCACAGTAACTTATGTCCTAATGTCCAAAAGGGCTTAAAATGTTTGGCAACCTTGGTCACTGTCAAGTCCCACATATACCTTGATTAGTAATGTGGCCTTGGGTACCTCTTAGAGAAGGATGGACCTTTGCCTTTACTCCAGTCCTATTTGTTCTAAAAGCGGGTAAGGAAAGAGAGGCACTATTTAAGGCACTGGATCAACATCAATCCAAACAGCACAGGCCTACAAGAGGATCTAGATTCTCTTGGTCCTCTTCCTGTTTGTCCATATTAAATGCTAAAGCTGGCTGGGTATCTTCCCCTGTTATAGAAGTTATACAAAAGGACACATTGGGAAATTCAAATTAAAACCACCATGCACCCACCAGAAAGATTAAAAGGAAACACATACATTAAGTAAGTGTATGTTAGGATGCAGAGCAACTGAAACTATAATAGATAGCTGCAAATGGAAAACCATTTTGCAAAATTGTTCAGCAATGTATGCTATAAACATATGCATAACCTATGACCCAGCAATTGCCCTTCAAAGTATGTTTGAAACCAAGATGCACACATATACACAGCAAAAGACACAAAGGAGACTGTTCAAGAGCACGATTCCTAGTAGCCTCATTCTGAAAAACAAGCCAAATACCATCAACAGTAAGAATAAATGAAATTTACTGATTAATCTCACCAACAAAATATTTAGCAAAAGAAGTCTAAGGGGGAAAAAAACGTACACAAAATACGATTCTATTTATGTAAAGTTCAAAATTTATCAAAACTAGTCTGTGCTGTGATAGTCATGTGATAGATATCTTTACAGGAGACTGGTAGGGGACTTTTGAGGTGCTAGTTACACGGGTTTGAGCTATTTATGAAAATTCATAATCTAATGATTTGGATGTTATATTCAAAATCTGTGCTTTAAACTCTTACTTTTTTTAACCGTAAAAACAGCAGCATAACCACACCCCGAGGTCACAAACGGAAGCAAAGGCACTCACATCAGCAGTAAAGGGTCACTAGGGTCTTTCCCTATGCCCTCTTCCCACACAGGCCTGCCGGCGGTTAGGGCCTGGGGATTCCTCTCCTTCAGCCTCCTCAGAGTTGGCTGTTTTCCCCTCCACTGGCCACGACCTCTGGACTCTGCGACTCTGGCGGCGTTCACCGTGGCGGTGCCTAAACCGGGGCTGAGAGATCCAGCATCACCTAGGCTACACTACACGTCCCAGAAGTCCCCGCGACGGAAATCAGCTTCCGGCTAGACCGCGAGCGAGGGCGCCGCAGGGCACGGCCGGGACGGCGGCCCGGCGGAGTGATTCGCCGCAGTCGGCGGACTTGCCGCAGGTCGCGGCTGGTACCTCCGAGAGATTACAGTGCCGAGGAGGGCTCAAGGGGCTCAAATTGCCGTCTCTCTCCGGTCTTTTGGTCCTGGACTACAATTTCCAGAAGCCTGCGGGTGTAACGTCACTTCCCCTCGAGGTTGTTAGCCCTGCTATGCTGGAACGAGTTGAGCGGCACAGCGGCGGAGGGATCGCGGATTGTTGATTGTTAGGTGATTGTTAGGTGGACTGCCGGTGGACTGCCGGTGGACTGCCGGGGAAGCTGAGGGTGAGGCGCTGTCTGAGCCCCGGCTCGGAGACCGGCCGTGTCTGGCGCCTCAGCCTTAGCACGCGCGCATGTGTGTGTGTAAGTGATGTCCCTGTGAGGCGGCACGATTTTGTGTGTGACCACTTGGGAGAGTGATCATTGTGAGAACGGTTGTGTGAAGCTGCGCGAACGGCCAGGTGAAGAAACTTGTCAGCAAGTCGCAGACGTGATCTCAGAATGGGAATTTTAGGGTTGAAAATGGCCTCAAGTTAGGGGGTTTGAAATGAGAGGCAGAAAACCCCCCGAGGTAATGAGATTCCAATCTCTCCCCTCAGGAACCCACCTGGGGTTGTTCTCGTGGGAGGAGAGCATCATTGCGCCAGTCGGCGGAGTGTCTAATAACCGGGGTGGGGTCGAGGGGGAGGAGGGTAGATGTTTGTTTATAACGGATATATCTGGGTTCAAAGAAAGGCTTGAAGTCTCGATTCTTTAACTCTTTTTATTTTGAAACACATGTTATTTTTTTATTTATTTTTAAATGGAGGTACTGAATTGAACCTAGGACTTTGCACATGCTAAGCATAAACTCTACCCCTGAGCTATGTCCTCCCCTCAAGAGTCTAACTCTACCAACTTCTTTTACGCAGGTGACCAGAGAACAGGGGAAGAGTAGCTGTTGGACAACTGAGAGCTTTATCCAGGGTGAGTTGTTATTCCCTTTTTTTGTCTCTGAAGTACTTTCTGTTTTTTCAGGATTTATCTTTCTGCATCTTGAAAATCCATAGCTAGGGTCCTTTAGTGATCTGGTTCTTGGACCTTCATATTCCGCAGAATAATGAGGGGCTAGAGGAATGGACTCAAAGGAGCTGTTCCACTCCATTTCTCTCCTCTTAACCTGAGGTACACATATGCATCTGCCAGGTATTTTAATTCCACCTGTATACCTACTCTTTTTCTAAGGTTTTTGAAGTAATAGCATAAATCCCACTGAGTGAAATTTGAAGCCTTGATTTTATTTTAATATTTTCTTCTCAATTTTATTTTTAAAATGATGATACTCTAAGTATTTAAAAGGTTCAAAAGACTATTTGGCGAATTCTCCCTCCCAGCCCTGCCCCTAGTCATGTAGTTTTCCAACTTCAGAGGCAACCTGTGTGAATAGTTTCTTGAGTACTTCCAGGGGAATTCTGTACATGTATTAGTACATGAAGGGCTTATTCTTTTTTTATAGCTGAACTGTATTCCATACTTTTATAATTTTAAAAACTGACCCTTACTAATTAACTTTCAGATGACTATCAGTCTCTTCCTATTATAAACAGTGGTGGGATAAATATCCCTGTATAGATGCTCATTTCATGAGTTTATCAGTAGGATGAATACTACTTTCTGGGCCAACTTAAGTGTGGACTTTAAATTTTAATAGTTCTTGCTATATTGCCCCTCAGAGAGGCTGTATTATCACTTTTCTAATCAATATTTTCAGATTTTGTGTTTCATTCAAGGTACTCTGCTAGCTGTTGGAAAGCTTTAGAAAATTACTAATATGTTATTGTAGAGGTTTTCAGACTATGGGGTTGTTACCTTAGTTTTATGTATGTGGTAAAATCAATTCACTGAGCCATGCCCAGCATTTTCTTTAACTTTTTTTAATGAAAAATTCAAACATACACAACAATAGAGAAAATAGTAATGAACCTCTATGTACCACCCTTTGCTCAGCTTCATAATGGTTGACTCATAGCCAGTTTTGTTTAATCTAGACTTCTGTCCACCCCAGCATTATTTTAATGTAAATGCCAGAAGTTATATCATTTCATCCATAAATATTTCAATGTGTATGTAAATGATGAGTCTTTAAAAAAGCTTAATACCATTATTCTCCCTCAAAATAAATGGTACTTCTTTATTGGATTTCCAGTAGTGTTTAGACTTTCTCTCAGGGAAAATAACTTTTCTTAATTTTAAGGTTTCTTTGAATCTGGGTCCAAGTAAGACCCATGTGTTGTGATTGGTTCATAATTCTCTTAATGAAGTCTTTTTAAAAATTGATAGTTTCTAATTTTCATTCTTTCTGTCTCTCTTTCCTTGCAATATATTTGTTGAAGAAACTGGGTGATTAGTTCTGTATAATTTCCCACAGTCTGTTATCATTAACATATTTTTCTATATTTCCTGTAGATTAAGAGGCAGGTTCAGGTTCTGGTTCTGATTCCTCCCTTTCTTCCTTTTTTTTCTTTTCCTGGCAAAATGACTTCATTCATGGTAATGAATACTTCCATCAAGAGACACATAATGCCTGCTTATCTCTTTGGGGGATGTTGTTATTTCATTAGGGATTGCTAAATATTCTTAACTTTTTAATTCTATGTTAATTCCTTAACTGGAATGCTTCTATAAAGTTAAAATTCCCTTTATCAACTGATTGCTTATCCTGAGGTACAGATTGTTCATGGAGGCAGGACAGATTCTTCCTCTTACCAGTTTTCAGAATGAGGAAAATAATGAATAGTGAAATAATGGTTTGTGAATTCTTCTCAGAGGAGGTTGTCATCAATATAATGTCATACCTGTGCTCCTGGAAAAAGATGGATGCAGTTAAGATCTTGCCTGTGAAGATTATGTAAAATGGCAAGGCTACTGAGGTTTCATGGGTTAGTATATTGTGTTCGATCTTGATAAGAGAAGTGTTTAGAATGGAGGTTTAGCAAACTTCCTGTGAAGAGGAATTGAGAGTTTTTAGCCATGACATCAATATTGGGTCAAGATAGCACTTGTGAAATATTTTATCACAAGCTCATACTTCATGCCACACACAAAAATTTATTCAAAATACACCATCAACTTAAATGTAAGAGTACAAGTAACCAAAGGGGGGAAAATACATAAATTGGACTTCCTCAAAATTAAAAATGTTTGAGGTTCAAAGGACACCACCAAGAAAGTAAAAATACAGCTGATAAAATGGGACCCAAAATTTGAAGATCACATGTTCAAGAAGGGAATTGTATTTTAGAATATTTGAGGAATTATTACAACTCAACAATAAAAAGACAAATAACCAGATTTTTTAAATGAGCAAAGACTTGGAATACATATTTATCAAAAAGATATGCAGATGGCCAGTACGCACATAAAGATGTTCAGCATCATTGGGGAAATGGAGATCAAAATCAAAATGACACACCACTTCAAACCCACTAGGATGAATTTAATCCAGAAGATGACAAGGATGTGGAAAAAGTGGAACTTTGATATATCTATGGTGAAATTGTAAGACGATGCAGCTGCTTTGAAAAACAGTTTGGCAGTTCCTCAAAATGGTAAACATAGAGTTAACATACGACCCAGCCATTCCATTCCCAGGTATATATATCTAAGAGAAATGAAACATACCTCCACACAAAACCATGTACGTAAATGTTCTTAGTAGCATTATTCATAGTAACAATATGTGGAAACAATGCAAATGTCCATGAACTGATGAATGGGAAAAAGGTGGTATATCCATACAATGAAACATTATTTAGCAATGTAAAGGAGTAAGTACTGACCCATGCTGCAACATATGTGAGCCTTGAAACGTTATGCGGTATGAGAGAAGCCCATCACAAAAAACCACATACTGTATAATTCCATTTATATGAAGTGACTAGAAGCATATTTGTAGATACAGAAAGTAAATAGCAGTTGCTGGGATCTGGGTGAACAAGATTGTAAAGTGATTGCTAATGGTTGTGGGGTTTTGGTTTTTGAGTAATGAGAATATTCTAAAATCAGGTGACGGTAATGTTTGTACATCTCCGTGAATATAATAAAAGCCACTCAGTTGTACTGTTAAAAGGATAAATTTATGGAATGTGAGTTATATGTCAATGAAGCTGTTATGAAAAGAAACAGATAAAAGGAAGATTTTATAGCTGGTAGGGGCAGAGAGTGGTTAAATTCACAGACCTGTTTGCTGGTCAAGTAAGTGTTTATGTGTATAAAGAATCTAGCACATAGTATGTGCTCTATGGAATTATTTGTTGTACAGACACTCTCAAGTCATCCTTAGCCTTACATTTAGAGGCAGAATGATGTTACACAGGATAACAAGGGCATATTGCCTCCAGAGTTCCTGAATTCACCTGAGGCCGTGATTTGATGAAACAGGCTGTTTTCTGTTAAAGGTTGCTTTGGATTTATTCCTTGGTTACTTGATGAGTCTAGTGTGACTTCATGTGGCCTGGATGAAGCCTACACTATGGACTCTAAATGCCTTTTGCTCCTGGAATGTGAGAATGAGCCAGGGAGGCACCCTGAGGTATTTAGTGTGTTGGGCCTGGGGAAAAAAGGCAGATCTTAGTTGTAGGAAGTGTTTGTTCCAGGATTTGGCTTACAAGAGCACTTCCAAGGGCCCCATCAATGTCCTTGAAGCTGGTACGACTTGAATATGTTTTGGATCAGGGTCCCGTCATCTGTAAAAGCTGAACCACTCAGGACAGGTCGGAGAAACCCTAACATCATAGGAATTGGGTACTGCTTTAGCATAAATTAATTCTGTATCTGTTTTTGGAGATTGGAGAAGGGATGTGATTGTCTAGATTTCTTCAAATCTCAGTATATATATTGTGCCATGGAAGGGACCACGTGCCATGAAAAGAGAAGGAAATATTTATCTTACCTTAAGTCATTTAGAACCAGGCCTGCTCTCATGGTTTCCTTTTTCTTTCCTGACTTTATGTTATCAGGACTCTGCATTTCTACACAAGAAGAAGCCAGAGGAGGACTAATAAATTGCCATTCTAAACCATGCCCCATGTGAGTTGATATTTCTTCTTTCCTTCATCAAATAGCCATTGTTTTCTAGGATATGAATGTTCAATATTCTTTTCTCCAGACTTTCTGCCTCTTTAAGCCTCATCCATGTGGGCTTTCCTGCTCACTCTCATTCTAGTGAATTTTAGTGAATGAGGATGAGCCGCAAACCTTCCTCAACTGTCCCTCTCTTCTCTAACCATATTTAAGAATCCATTCTGCACATCAGGAAATGTATTGAGGAAAGAGTAGAACCTCTCCTGTCAGAATGTAGTTTGATGAGATGGGACTGCATATGCAAAATTTGATCTTTTTCATTGACCTCTGTTTTCTAATTGATGAAGTTAGAAACTTTATCTCAGAATGTGATGAGATCTTTGGTTTGTGAGGCTTTTAAGATTGGAAATGTGCCAACTAAAATCTGGAACAAGACAAGGCTGCCCACTATCACCATACCTATTCAACGCAGTCTTGGAAGTCCTAGCCATAGCAATCAGGCAAGAGAGAGAAATAAAAGGGATCCAAATCAGAAAAGAAGAGGGAAAAGTGTCACTATATGCAGATAACATGATACTATATATAGAAAATCCTAAAAGGTCCACACAAAAACTACTAGAAATAATCAAAGAATTCAGCAAGGTAGCAGGTTACAAGATTAACTTTCAAAAATCAGTTGCATTTCTTTACACTAACGATGAATCAACAGAAAAAGAAAGTAAAGAAATAATCCCCTTTAAAATAGCACCCAAAGTAATAAAATACCTAGGAGTAAATCTAACCAAGGAGGTGAAAGACTTATACATGGAAAACTATAAAACACTGATTAAGGAAATTAAAGAAGACTTTAAAAAATGGAAAGATATCCCATGCTCCTGGATTGGAAGAATCAATATTGTTAAAGTGGCCATACTGCCCAAGGCAATCTAAAGATTTAATGCAATCCCTATCAAATTACCCAGGACGTATTTCACAGAACTAGAACAAATCATAATAAAATTTATATGGAACCATAAAAGACCTAGAATTGCCAAAGCATTACTGAAGAAAAAGAAAGAGGCTGGAGGAATAACTCTCCCAGACTTCAGACAATACTGTAGAGCTACAGTACTCAAAACAGCGTGGTATTGGTACAAAAACAGACATGGACCAATGGAACAGAATAGAGAGCCCAGAAATGAACCCACAAACTTCTGGTCAACTAAACTTAGACAAAGGAAGCAAGAATACATAATGGAATAAAGATAGTCTCTTCAGCAAATGGTGTTGGGAAAACTGGACAGCAGCATGTAAATCAACGAAGCTAGAACACTCCCTTACACCATACACTAAAATAAACTCAAAATGGATCAAAGACTTGAACATAAGACAAGATACAATAAACCTCCCAGGAGAAAAGATGGGCAAAACATTATCTGACATACATCTCAAAACTGTTCTCCTAGGGCAGTCTACCCAAGCAATAGAAATAAAAGCAAGAATAAACCAGTGGGACCTAATGAAACTTACAAGCTTCTGCACGGCAATGGAAACCATAAGTAAAACAAAACGACAACCTATGGAATGGGAGAACATTTTTGCAAGTGAAACCAACAAAGGCTTGATCTCCAGAATATATAAGCAGCTCCTATGACTTAATAAGAAAAAAAAAAAAGACAATCTCATCCAAAAATGGGCAGAAGACCTAAACAAGCAATTCTCCAAGGAAGAAATTCAAATGATCAATAGGCACATGAAAAAATGCTCAGTATCACTAATTATCAGAGAAATGCAGATCAAAACTACAATGAGGTATCACCTCACACCAGTCAGAATGGCCGTCATTCAAATGTCCACAAATGACAAATGCTGGAGAGGCTGTGGAGAAAAGGGAACCCTCCTATACTGCTGGTGGGAAGGCAGTTTGGTGCAGCCACAGTGGAAAACAGTATGGAGATTCCTTAAAAGACTAGGAATAGACTTACCATATGACCCAGTCATCCTGCTTCTGGGCATATATCCAGAAGGAACCCTACTTTAAAAAGACACCTGCACCCCAGTGTTCACAGCAGCACTATTTACAATAGCCAAGACATGGAAACAGCCTAAATGTCCATCAACAGACGACTGGATAAAGAAGAGGTGGTATATTTATACAATGGAATACTATTCAGCCATAAAAACTGACAACATAACACCATTTGCAGCAACATGTATGTCCCTGGAGAATGCCATTCTAAGTGAAGTAAGCGAGAAAGAGAAAGAAAAATACCATATGAGATCGCTCATATGTGGAATCTTAAAAAAAAAAACACAAATGCAAAACAGAAACGGACTCATAGACATAGAATACAAACTTGTGGTTGCCAAGGGGTAGGGGGTGGCAAGCGATAGACTGGGAGTTCAAAATTTATAGATACTGACAGGCATATGTAGAATAGTTAAACAAGATTATACGGTATAGCACAGGGAAATAGATACAAGATCTTGTGGTAGCTCACAGCGAAAAAAAAATGTGACAATGAATATATGTGTGTTCATGTATTACTGAAAAATTGCACTCTACACTGGAATTTGACACAACATTGTAAAATGACTATAACTCAATAAAAAATGTTTAAAAAACAGATGGGAAATGTGATCAAAGGCAGGATTGAGAACAGAGAGCTCATGTCATAGAATACCTCAGAGGTAAATACCAGTGACAAAGTCCATTTTGAGCAGTACGTTATGTGTACTACTCAGGGGCCACATCTGTGTTAGTGTAGCTCATTCACTGGCTTTCTGTTGCTCAGAAGAAGCAAAAAATGTACAGTGAGCAATTATGAATGGTAACATGATCAAGAGGATTAGATGGTTGAGAATTTTAGAAACAGCGATGAAGGACGTAAGAGAAGGAGTATAAACTAAATACCATAAAATAAGAAAATGATTACAATCAAAATGGAATATTTTGTAGCTTATAAAAATGATGTCTGTGAAAGGATTTGTCAGGACAAGGAAGAATATTATTGCTAACTTATTATGAGACTTGAGTTGGAAATAAATCCTTAAATTATATGTAACTCTTTTTTTCTAAGATAAACATTTTAAAAGACATTTGGAATGTGCCCATCAGGTTTGTTTTTTTTTTCTCTTGTCTCCCTCCTTTCCTCTTTCCATCCTCCCCTACTTCCCTCTCTTCTTTTCTTTTTGTTGTTTTCAATTCTTCAAAGGGGAAAAGGGAGGAAGGAACTTGCAATTTATTTGAGGATTTGCATGTGTTATGTGCTTGCTCACAGTATTTCATTTAATCAGAGAACTCCACTTACCTGGCTTTTGTTTATTTCCATAGCTGTTCCCAAGAGGCTGTGTTAGAGTAGTAGGAATGTTTAGGAACTATTTAGGTGCTCTGCATTTATCTCACTTCCTTTCCATTACCTACCCACATTGCAAGCTTCCAGCTTCAACATATTTCCTCAGTGTTTTGGCACCTTCATATACTTTTGTCCTTATTTCTTCTAAAAAACATTTATTTATTTTACCATTAATACTGGGTTTGTCATTTCAGAGGTTGGTGTTATTCAAGGATGTGGCCATAGACTTCTCTCGGGAAGAGTGGGAGTGCCTAGACTTGGAACAGAAAGATTTGTACAGAGACGTGATGTTGGAGAACTACAACAACTTGGTCTCACTGGGTAAGTCTATCTTCTCCCAGTAACTCAACTTCAGTCTTTGTGAAATTTGGAAAAGTTTTCAAGTGCCTAGATGAATTTCAGACCTCTAGTCCCAAGTACATTTTTTGTGCCTTACAGACTTTAAAATGGACAGCTCCATTGGGCACCTTTATGTTCTCTATTCTTCAGATATCCATCCTCTGAATCTTTCTGTAACTGACTGACTCGATGGACAATGGACTCAATTTTAATTATGAACAAGCAGAGCATAACCATATCTATTTCCATTCTTATAAGCAGGAATTTCCATTTCTAAGCCAGATGTGCTTTCCTTACTGGAGCAAGGGAAAGAACCTTGGAAGGTTGTGCAGGATGAGACAAGAGGTCAGAGTCCTGGTAAGTAATACATGATCAGGCAAAGGGAGGCCGTTGTGGGTAAGAGTCAAATTGCTTAGAAAGTTGGTCACATCTTTGAGTTATTAACTTGGAAGTTCTCAAAGACCCAACTAAGGCCTTTTACTCCAAAGCCTGTGGAGTAAAAGCCTGAGCCCTGGAAGGCAAAACTATTTTAGCTCAGTCACCAAAGGAAACCCTTTCTTTGCTCCATTTACCACTTCCCTGATTTTCTTTCATTTTCACCTATATTTTCAAAAAGAGACTAGCTCTCCTTCTTTTCTGATGATAACCACTTTACCATTTTATATTTTTATCCATTGGAATCTGTATAAAAGTCTTTATCCAACAAATATTTTAAAAATACACTCTGTGTTCTAAGTATTGAAAATATAGCAGTGAACAAGAAAAATTCCCCATCCCCATGAATCTTTCATAACAGGAAAGAGAGTAACAAATAAAAATATATAAAGATTGGTGAGTGTTAATAAAACAAAACAAGAAGCATAGAGAATCATGAAATAATGGGGCAAGTGTTCTTATAGAGAGGGTGGTTAAAGATGGCTCTCTAATGTGCTCACATTTGAGAGGAGACATGAATAAAGTGCTGGAGTAAGCCATACAAAGTCTAGCAGAAGAGCAGTTTAAGGCAGAGGGACTAGCAATTCCAAAGGAACTGAGGTAGGAATAAATTTGATGCTTTTGAGGATCAGCAGATAAATAAGTGTGGCTAGGGTCAGTGAGGGAGAACAGAAATAGAAGGAAGTAATATATCAGTATAAATTCATCAGTTCTAACAAATGTACTGTACCAGTGCAAGATATTAAGAATTAACAATAAAGGAAGCTGAGGTAGGGATGAGGAAAGAGGGCATGTAGAACTCCATGGACTTGGTTCAGTTTTTCTGTAAACCTAAAACTACTCTAAGAAGTAAAGTCTCAATTAAAAAACAAAAGATAAACTGTAGCAAGAGTTGATACCAATACTTCCAATTCAGATTCTGAACTACAGGCTTTTCATTTAACCCCTTTTAAGATCTCACAGCCACATCCATTTTCTCCCATGCCAGGAATCTCAGTTATCATGGACACTAAGAATGATGCATTTGGAATATCACATAATTTCTTATTTTATCCTGTGTGTACACAGAAACCTCTAAGATCACATTATCACTAACAATATGATTACTCAAAACAGTATGAGATCATTGTTTTGTCAGTTTTTCATTCCCCCTGTAGGGTATATCTCACAGTCAAATTATGCTTGAAAGTGGTTTGACGTAATTTCCTTATATGTTTATGCCACCAGTTGTAAATACTGGTTCTTTTTTAAAATTAATTTTAAGCTATGCTTTCTTGTAATTTAGTTTTGTTTTATAATTATATATTTATATACCAGCAAAGTCAAATCTACAAAACAGATTCAAAGAAATGTGATTTCTATCCCTGGCTCTTCCATATGTTCCTTCCCCACCCTGTAACTATGAGATTTATTCCTTCCCCTTTTTTAAATAAAAGCAAATGTGTATTATATATTTATACTTTCTCTACCTCTTCTCCTTCCTAAGATAAAAAGAGCATAACTATACATATTTTTGTTGACATTTCTTTTATAGTTAACAATGTATTTTAAATAACACTCTATATTAATATAAAGAGATACTCCTTTTTAACTGCTACATAGTACTCCATGATGTGGATATGCCATGAATTAACCTCAACCAGCCACCTATCAATGGCCAGTTGAGTTATTTTTAATCTTTTTCTGTAACAAATTATACTTCAATGAAAACTTTGTACATCAGAATTTTTGAAATTTTGCTAGTGCAATTTTGGGCTAGGTTTCACATAAGTGGAGTTGTAATATGCGTATGTATAAAAGTGTGCTAGATATCACCACATTCCCTTTCACAGCATTTGTATCATTCATATTCTTACTAGCAGTGTATAAGAGTACCAACTTACTTACAGCTTTACTACCAGAATTTGCTGTTACATTTGGCAATTTGGTATTCTAAGAGGTGGGAAATAACATCTCAGTATAGTTTTCTTATAAAAAAAAAAACTATTGAAATATAATTCACGTATCATATAATTCATTCATTTATAGTAGACAGTTTGATGGCTTTTAATATATTCATGGTCTTATAAACCCATCACTACAGTCAATTTTAGAACACTGTCATCACCCCGACAAGAAACCCACCATCAAGTAATAATCATTTCCCATGTTCCTCTAACCCCCAGCCCTACACAGCTACTAATCTTTCTGTCTCTATGTATTGCTCATTCTGGACATTTCATATAAATAGAATTATACAGTATATGGTCTTTTGTGATTGGTTTCATTCTAGCGTGTTTTCAAAGTTTATTCATGCTGGAGCATATATTAGTATATCTTTTATTTTTATTGCCAAATAATATCCCATTATGTGGATATACCACATTTTATTTATCTAGTTAATGAACATTTGAGTTGTTTCCACTTTTTGTTTAATATAAATAATGCTGTTATGAACATTGTATACAAGTTTATAAATGGACATATGTTTTCAATTCTTTTAGGTATGTATCTAATGAGTGAGATTTCTGGGTTATGTGGTAACTCTGTTGGACTCTTGGGTATACTCTCTTGGGTCTACAACTTGGAGTGAAATTGCTAGGTAATATGGCAACTCTATGTTAACTTTTTGAGAAACTGCAAAACTGTTTTTTGAAGCAGCTGTTCCATTTTACATTCCCATCAGCAATGTATGAGGGTTCGAATTTCTCCTTATCCTCACCTCTGTGTAGTTTTAATTTGCATTTGTCTTATGAGCAAAGTTGAGTTTATTTTCATATGGTTAAAAGCCATTTACACTACTTTTCTATCAACTATCCATTTCTTTAGTCCATTTTTACAGTGTTGTTAGTCTTTTTTTTCTAGACCGTTTTTAGAAACTATTTACAAATTAGGGATATTGCACTTTTGTGATATAAGTTGCAAATTTTTTCTCCTAGTTTGTCATTTTACTTTGCTTAATGTGTTTTTGACATGCTAACTTTTCTTTACTGTAATGTGGTCATTTTTATCAGTTATGATGAGAAAAGTTTTCCCCATTCCTAGGTATAGAAGTCACCTGTTTTTTTATTCTAGTTATTTGTATGTTTTCATTTCTGTACATAAGGACATCTGATCCATTTGGAATTTATCCTGCTGTATGGTCTAAGGAATTAATGCAATTTTATCTTTTTTCTGTATATTTATCCTTATGTTTATCACTTTAATTTATTAAAAAGAGTCCATCTTTTCCCTGTTGATTTTAGCTACTACCTTTATTGTATGCTAAATTTGCACTTAAAATTGTCTACTTTTGGATTTTTTTTTTCTGTTCCATTGGTTCCATTGACATCTTATGATAGTGTTACTCAGTTTGAGTCCACCATTTCTACTTTAGAAGTTTCATTTTTCCAGGAATATGAAAATAACATTTGTTTACTTTCTTGTTTTCTTATAGACTGGGAGTCCAGGTGTGAAACCAAGAAGCTATCTTCAAAAAGAGAAATTTATGAACTAGAAGCATCTCAGTGGGAGATAATAGAACAATTTACAGGCCATAAGTGTGACTGCAGAAGTTTTCAGGATGATAGGGAATGCAGAGACCAGTTTGAAAGCCAATCAGGAAATAAAGAGGGACTTTTTGGGCAACTAGCAATCTATGAAGAAATGCCTAATTTTAGTCAGACCACATCCCTTACATTACAACAGAGAATTCATTCTACTGGGAAATGGTATGAATGTAAAGCATGCAGAAAATATTTTGTCCAAGGCTTTCAACAGGCTGAACATCAGAAGACTCATTCTGGTGAAAAATTCTTTGAGTGTAAAGAATGTGGAAAGGCCTTTGTTCAGGGCTCACAGCTCACTTACCATCCGAGAATTCATGTTGCTAAGAAATCCTATGAATGTAAGGAATGTGGAAAAGCCTTTATTTGTGCTTCGCAACTTACTTATCATCAGAGAATTCATACCGGAGAGAAACCTTATGAATGTAGAGAATGTGGGAAGGCCTTCATTCGTAGCTCTCATCTTACTCAGCATCAAAGAATTCATACTGGTGAAAGACCCTATGAATGTGAGGAGTGTGGGAAGGCCTTTTTTCGTGGCTCACAACTAACTTACCATCAGAGAGTTCATACTGCAGAGAAACCCTATCAATGTAAGGAATGTGGAAAGGCCTTTATTCGTGGCTCTCAACTTACTGAACATCAGAGAATTCATACTGGTGAGAAACCCTATCAGTGTAAGAAATGTGGGAAGGCGTTTAGTTATGGTTCACAGCTTACTCTACATCATAGACTTCATACTGGTGAAAAACCCTATAAATGTAAAGTTTGTGACATGTCCTTTATTCGTGGCTCACAACTTACTGAACATCAGAGGATCCATATAGGTAAGAAACCACATGAATGTAAGCAATGTGGAAAGGACTTTAACTATGGTTCACAGCTTATTCGACATCAGAGGATCCATACTGGTGAGAAACCCTATGAATGTCAGGAATGTAGGAAATCATTTATTCGTGGCTCACAACTTACTGAACATCAAAAAATTCACACTGGTGAAAAACCCTTTGAATGTAAGGAATGTGGGAAAGCCTTTATTCGTGGCTCACATCTTACTCAGCATCAGAGAATTCATACTGGTGAAAAACCCTATGAATGTAAAGAGTGTGGGAAGGCATTTATATATGGTTCACAACTGTCTCAACATCAAAGAATTCATACAGGTGAGAATCCCTATGAATGTAAGAAGTGTGGGATGATCTTTATTTGTGCCTCACAACTTAATCTACATCATATTTTTCACACTGGTAGGAAACCATATGAATGTAAGGAATGTGGTAAAACTTTTATTCGTGGCTCACAGCTAACTTATCATCAGAGAGTTCATACTGGTGAGAAGCCTTATGAGTGTAATGAATGTGGGAAGGCCTTTATTCGTGGTTCACATCTTACTCAGCATCAGAGAATTCATACTGGTGAGAAACCATACAAATGTAATGAATGTGAGAAGGCCTTTAATCGTGGATCACAACTTACTCAACATCAGAGAATTCATTCTGGTGAGAAGCCTTATAAATGTAATGAATGTGGTAAGGACTTTAGACGTCATTCACACCTTACTCAACATCAGAAGCTTCATAATGGAGAAAAACTGAATGAAAAAATTAATTTATAGATCCTTTACCTATTTACCCTTGAATTCAGCTTTGGAATATTAGAAAATTCAGATTATGAATGCGGGGATCCTTTTTAACTTTCACTGATGAGTAACTCACCTTCAGAGAATTCACAGTAAAGAAAGGCTAGGTTAATATAAATGCCAAATTGCTTTCCATCATATTTCTTGTTTTAATTGAAGTATAGTTGATTTACAATGTGTAAATTTCTGGTGTACAGCATAGTGGTTCATATATATATATGTGTGTGTATATATATATACACATACATACACACACACACACATACATACATATACCTTTTCATATTCTCCATCATACTTCAATCCTTGTTAGACATTAGTGAATTCATATGAGAGCTCAACCCTAAAATGTAGGGTTCTCTTGTTTAGCATTGTTCTCTTGTTCAGCATCATCTGAGCTCTACTGTTTACTACATGGATGTTCCTTTGGGAAGTTTACTTAACCCCTGTTTTAGTTTCATAAAACAATGTCATATGTTTCATAGTGATCTGCAATTTAAAGAAGTAAATACATATAAAGCCTTAAAGCCTTGTGTACTACATAGTTTATGCTTAATAAAAGTTATTATTGTAAACATTAATTTTATTTAGCATCTTAATTGTTCACAATTCAAATAAGAAGGAAACTTTACAAATACAGTACCTAAGGTAAATCTTTCATCACTTCTACTAAGCATCAGATAAATCATTTTGGAACAAAATATTTTAATATAATTCATGTGAGGTTATACCTTGTTCTGAATCAAAATTCTTACTGAAAGGAAACCCTAAGGAAAAAAATAAGTGGTTCGCCATTACAAATAAAGCTGCTTGTGGACATTTTTGTGTAAGTGTTTAGTGAACATAAGTTTCAATTTCTTTGGTACAAATGTTTGAGACAGTAGTTTCTGGATTATATAGTAAATGAGTGTTTCTCTTATAAGAAATGGATAAATCATTTTCCAAAGTGGCTTTTCCATTTTACATTCCCACCAGGAACGTGAGTGACCCAGTTTCTCTGCATCTCTATCAGCGTTTGGTTTTGTCACCACTTTTTATCATAGCCATTCTGATAGATGTATAGTCAAATCTCTGTGGTTTTAATTTCCATTTCCCTAGGGGGTACTGATGAACACTTTATTGTGTGCTTATTTGCTGTCTCTATATCCGATGTGGTGAAATGACTGTGCCTTTTACTCCTTCATTTTTTAGTTGTGTTTTTTTTTTTTTAACTGTTGGATTTTGAGAGACTGCTTTCTTTATTCTAGATGATCCTATTCCTTTGTTGGATATGGGGTTTGCACAGTTTTTTTCCCCAGTGCATAGCTTAGCTTTTCATCCTTTTAGCAGAGCCTTTTGAAGAGCAAAAGTTTATAATTTTGATAAAGTCTAGCTTATTAATATTTCTTTTTATGGATCTTGCTTTTGGTATCAAATCTAAGGACTCCTTGTTTACCTCCAGATTCCAAAGATCCTCTCCTGTGTTTTTGCCTAAAGTTTTCATGGTTGTATGTTTTACATTTAAGTCTGATCCATTTTGAGTTAATTTTTGCATACGTTATTATAAGCTTTAGCTTCATGTTACTGTTTGTTTTGGTTTATGGGTCCAGTTGCTCCAGTACCATTTGTTGAAAAGGCTTTCTTCCTCCACTGAATTGCTTTTGTGCCTTTATCAAAAATCCACCGGACATATTTGTGTATGTCTCTTTCTGGATTTTCTGTTCTCTTCCATTGACCTATGTGTCTATCCCTCCACCAGTACTACCCTGTCTTGCTTACTGTTTTAATAGAATTTTAATTTGGGGATAATTGACATCTTTACTATCTAAGTCTTCCAATCCATGAACTTGATTATACATCCATTTTTAGGTCTTTATGGTGAGTTTAACTGTGTTCCACAAAATGTTTAAGTCCTAACTCTCAATACTTGTGAAGGTGGCCTTATTTGGAAACAGAGACTTTGCAAATGTAATCGAGTTGAGGTCATATTGGATTAGAGCAGGCACTACTCTAATGACTGGTATCCTTATAAGAAGAGGAAAATATGGACACAGACACACAGGGAAGACCATGTGGTCTTCGCAGAGTCAGAGGCAAGGTTGAAGTGATGCATCTGCAAGCCAAGGAACACCAAGGGTTACCAGCAGCCACTAGAAACTGGGTTGGGCAAGAAAGGATCATCCCCTAGAGCCTTTAGAGAAAGCATGTGGCTGCCAATACCTTGATTTTAGACTTCTAACCCCCAGGACTTGAGAAAATAAGAGTTTAGTTGTTTTAAACCAAGTTTGGGATAGTTTGTTATGGCAGCACTAGGAAACTAATGCAGTCTTCTTTGATTTCTTTTATTAGGATTTGTAATTTTTGGCATACAGATCTGATACATGATTTCTAAGTGTATAACTTAATTTTCTTTGGAAAAGTTGTAAATGGTATTTTGTTTTTGTTTTTACATAATCAGTAGTATACACAAATTATATATGTACATATACATATATATAAACCAGTATATAAATTATATAATTAATGAGTTCTACAACAAAGTCATAGATTATAATATCAGTATAATTTGTATACTGATTCTGAATAACTTGTGTGTTGATCTTGTAATCTATGACCTGTTGCAAAACTTACTAATTAGTTCTGGAAGATTTTTTTTTTAGTAAATTCCTTGGGATTTCATACCTAGACGATCATGTCAGCTGTAAACAAGGACAGTATTGTTTCTTCTTTTCTAGTCTCTGTGTCTTTTCTTTTGCTTGCTTTATTATGATGACTGTATCTTCTAGTGCTTGTTGAGTAACAGTGGTGAGAGCATCCTTGCCTTGTTTCTAATCTTAGGAGGGAAACATTCAATCTTTCACTATTAAGTATGATGTCAGCTAAAAGTTTTGTGTAGATGCTTGTTTTTAAATTGAAGGAGTTCTCTATTCCTAACTTCCTGAAAGATTTTTTTAAAAAAATCATGAATAGATGTTGGATTTTATCAAATACTTTTTCTGCAGCAATTGAAATTTTTCAGGCAGTTGATCATAGGATTTTTCTTCTTCAACCTGTTGATATGGTGGTTTACATTGATTTTTTTTTCTATGTCAAACCTGTCTTGTATACTTGTAATAAATCTCACTTACTTAGATTGTATAATTTCCTTGTTAGATTTGATTTGCTAACATTTTGAGGATTTTTATGTCTAAAATTATGAGAGATGTTCTTTTTTTTCCCAGTCTGTCTCATTTTGGGATCAGTGTAATACTGGCCTCATAAAATGAGTTGGACAGCGTTCCTTCTGTTTTTTGGAAGAAGTTTTATAAAATTTGTGTTCATTCTTCTAGTGTTTGTGAAATGTTGCCAGTGTAGCCATTTGGGCCTGAGGATTTCTTTTTGGGGAGCTTTACAACATAAATTCAGTTTTTAAAAATATTTATTTGCTATTTGGGATATCTATTTTGTCTTATGTGAGATTTGGTACTTTGTGTTTTTTGAGAAATTTAGACCAGTTAGTAGTAAACTTGAAATTTTTCAACTCCTGCCCTAATAAAATTTTTGAAGTTCGTTCTTTGAGGATAGTAGCATAGCCCTAACATCAAAATCAAACAGGACCAGATAATAGATAATAGCTTTAAATGATAATAGATATAAATAAGAAAAATGTAAATAATATCTAACAGACAAAAGGATACAAAGGAATACCACTTAACCAGAATATCTACGACTTAATCTTTTCTAGATTAATTACAATTTCAGAGCTTAGAAATAGTATTTCCAAGAGATAATTATGACCAAAAAAAGACTCAATGCAGCCTCAAGTCATTTTCATTCTCTTAGTGTGTGGTTTTGGAATATGATGTTTTTTCAGACTTTTTTGAGAGTGACCCAAATGAAGAAATACATTTTACATCACTCCAATTTGTACACAATTTAAATTAAAATTTCATGCAATACTATTACTTGGAGAGGTTTATTGAAAACACTTTGGCTGAATGCTTAATAGCCATGTCTAAAAATTAATATTTGGCTTAAGACAAATGTACCAAAAAAAAAAACCCAACTTCTGGTATACAAAAATAAGTCTGAAAAATACTTTTTCTTTTATGAAAAATGTTAAATAATTTCAGAGATTTTTTTCCATCATGAAATTTTAACCTTTTTTTTCTCAAGGTGGGAACAATTTTTCTCTCTCTTTTTTTTTTTTTTGGAGATATAATTGACAAACTTTTTAGTTTCAGGTGTACAACATGATATTCAATATTTATGTATATTTTTAAATGATCACCACAATAAGTCTATTTAACATCTCTCACCATACATAGTTACAGTATATTTTTCCTTTTGATAAAAACTTTTAAAGATATACTTGGCAATTTTCAAATATGCAAATACAGTATTATTAACTATAGTTGCCATGCTGTGTACTACATCCCCATGACTTACTACTTTATAATTTATATATATATAATTTATAATAAGAGTTTTATACATTTTGACACCCTTCACCCATTTCACCCACCCCTGCTTCTACCTCTAGCAACCTCCCATCTAATCTTTGTTACCTATATTCTTTGTTATCTATGATTTTGGTGAGTTTTTTTTGTTTGTTTGTTTGTTTTAGATTCCACGTATAACTGAGAGCATATGGTACTTGTCCCTGACTTATTTCACTTAGTATTGTGAAGAATTGTATTTGATTTTTAGTTTTTCAAACTATCAGTGCTAGTATCCCAACAGTTCTATAAAAATTGGAATTATTCAGTCTGTTAAATTGTCTTTTTGTTATTTGAATTATAAATTCATTGGCTCCAAAATGATAGGAAGTTTTTAAAGTTATCTAGCCAAGACACACTCCCTTAATATTTTTATTAACTATTATCAGTCTTATTATTTAACAGATTTTAAATTATCAACGTATATAATTCAAATACACTGTGATTTGCCAATGAGTTCAAAGTTTAGTTATTGCGCACCAAAAATTAGAGACTCATAATTCATACATGTTTTGCAAGATTGCTTTGCTGTCACTACCACCCTCCATTGAGAAAAAGCCTATTTTCTCAGGTTTTGTAATTCATTATATCATGAATAAACCTATCACTACTGGGTGGATTGCATAATTGCCACATATGCAAAATGTTTTTACAATAATGTAAGAGTGATTTACCATGTGCTACCTTAAAACTGCTTGCTTTTAATTGCTTGATGTGGGGAAATATCTGTGTGTTAATAATTGAATTTCAGCAATAATATAGTAACCTGAAATTTCCCATAGTATATTTCATGTAATGCTAGAAGTCAGATGGTATTGGAAAAAAAAAGATTTTGTGGCCAAATAAGCCTGTAAATCACTGCATATTTCACATCAATTCTTGGATCAATAAGTTCATTTTATTTCATCAGGGCTGTAATAAATATTGCAGTAAAGCTTTTTTTTTTTTTACTTTAACCTATCATGTGTCAAACTATTTGACCAAGGGTCCCTTCTTATAATGCCTTAATATCTTTTGCATGTGAACTATTTATGTAAATGCTGCTATAGCTCAAAGGGATAATCCCAGAGGTGGAAATTCTAAACATTATAGCTGGTGGCCAACTAAGTTTAGGGGAGAACAAGGTGCTGTCTCTGTACATCAATCACATTTTTTTCTATGTTGAGGACCTTTGTTGTCCTAAAGAAAGAAAATCTTTTAATCATCTTCCTTCACAGTCCTTCTCATGTCATCTTAGTTCAACATGAGATTTTTTTTTTTAAGCCAAATTCCTGGAATTTTAAGGGCATGATAACACAATAGACAGCTTTATCACTGGAATATTTAGTCCAGAAATTAAGTTTTCAAAATTGGAGATTCTCCTCTAAGGTAAAATGTACAAGAAACAGAAGAATAAAGATGGTCAAATGGGCCATTATTTCATTACTTTGTTCTCTACTTCTAACAGTTTATTTTCATAAGAAATGTTGGAAATTAAACTTATTTTTATTACACATTTTTGCATATTTGAATTGCCCTTCTGAAATCACATAATGCATCCCCTCTCCACAAGAAATTATAGTAACTACACAAAAAGGGAAAAAAATCTGACATTCTAAACTAACATGTTAAAAGCTAGTCAATACCTTTCCATAGGTTTCTTTATGCTTAAATATACACTTTTGTAGGTGGTTGTTTATGGGTATTTATATATTTAAACAAGATCAGCATATGGACATCAGTCTGCCACTTTTCCTGTGTAATACATCACGGACATCTTTCTAGGTGCATATAGATCAAACTTACTCATTTTCATACTGGTAGCTGCAGATACTACATGTGTAGAAGTATCACACATTCAAATTGTGCCTCTATTGGAGAACATTCATGGTATTTCCAGTTCTTTGCTATTTCAAACAATTGTCATTAAACATCTTTATACACAAATACTTGCATGTGTGTGTGTGTGTTTATTTCCGTAAGATAGATTCTTTTACATCAGATTTGTAAATCAAAGAGTATGTATTCTTATTGTAATAGCTAATTACTGATTATTTTCCAGATATAGTACATTGTCTTGTTAGCAGTGTGTTGAGTTGCACATTTCTCCACAGTCTAAATAACACTTGGTGCTCTTTGTCAGCCTTTCTGATGAAAAATTATGTCATTGCTTTAATTTGAAGTCTTTTAAATATTAGGTAGATTGTTTTCATTTGCTTACTGGGCCATCTAAATTTTCTGTAAATTACCTATTGATAAATTTTGCCCTGTTTCTTTTATATTATTTTTCTCTTTCACTAATCTGTGGAAGTTTTTGTGTGTTTATGGTTACAGTCTCTTATCATATGGGTTACAAAAATAATTTCTCACCATCTTTTTTGTATTTTTAATACAGCCTTTGTTATAGATCTCATTTTTATAGATCAGATATGCCTAGATAGAATGTTTCTTTCACTCTAAGATTATTCATATTTTCCTAAATATTCTAATATTTCTGTATTTTGAAGTTTTTATTAGCTAAAAACTTTATTAGCTATTTTATTGGCTATTTCCTCCCAGTTTTTTATTCTGAAGTTTTCTAAAACCACAGAAAAGTTAAAAAAAAAAAACAGTAAAATGAACACCCATCACATCCTAGACTTACAAGTGGTTAACATCCTGCCACATTTTTTCCTTTATTAACACTATATTTTGCTCATAAATACATTAACATGCATCATCTAAAAACAAGCAGATTGTCTTAACATCAAGACTATGCATGTTAGAAAATTAAAAATAAGTACATAATTTCCAGAATTATCTCAAAACTGGTTTATAAAATGTTTTTCCAATCTGATCTGATCAAGGTTTTCATCTTTTCATCTTTTTTGAGAATAGTCACCGCCACCTTTTTTTCTTTTTTGACACTACCATTTTAGAATCTTAGGTTTAGTAGAATATCTCATTTTCAGGATTTTTCTGTTTCCTCATTATTAAATGTAGGAGAAACAGTTTTGGCAAGAAAACCACATGGCGATGTGTATTGGTTATTTCAGCAGGAGATGCGCTGTACATAATAGGAAGCATTAAATGTGTCATTATGTAAATAAATACAATAACTTGTCCTAGTGTTGGTGTTGCTGTTTGATTGCTAAGGTGGTGACTACCAGAGTCTTTCTATTATAAATATAATAATTTTCAACGTTTTAATAAGTAATTTGTGGGATGGGTAAGCTTTTTTTGAACAGTTCAAAAAATATAACAAAACAATCATGTACCATGTAAAATTAATACATTAAAATGATATGATGTTTGCTTCGTATTTTTATAGTAAAGATGTAAAACGTTAATGTCAAGGACCCACTGTTTCTCAAACTTTTAACCCCCCTATCCCTTAGGCAACCACTGTCACAGATTTAGTGTGTATAATTCCAGCTCATATACAGGCATCTTACCTGTAAAAGTGTTGCATGGCTAATTTTTTTTCAGAATTTTAATATTTGTCTTTTTATTAAGAAAAGAAGTTTCTCTCTTTTTTTCTTCTCTCTCCACACCTATTTATTTTATAAGGTTTTTTTATTCTTATTTTTCATTGAAGTGTAGTCAACTTACATTGTTAGTTTCAGGTGTACAGCAATGTGATTCAGTTATACCTATATATATATATATATATATATATATATATATATATATATATATATATTTATTTATTTATTCATTTATTTATATATATTTCAGTTCTTTTCCATTACAGTTCATTATAAGAAATTAAATATAGTTCCCTGTGCTATAGAGTAGGTCCTTGTTGTTTATCTGTTTTATATATAGTAATGTGTATCTGTTAATCCCAAACTCCTAATCTATCCCTTTCTCCTCTTTCTCCCTGGTAAATATGGCTAATTTTTAAATAGCAGGAGCCTGTATTTCAATACTTAGCACTATCTAGCTTGTCTCCAAACTCCAGTTTCCTCAGTGCAAGTAGAACACTATTAAATATCCATAAAATACTGGGGGGGGGGGGTATAGCTCAGGGATAGTGTGTATGCTTAGCACACATGAGGCCCTGGGTACCCAGTACCTCTATCCCTATTACCTCCATCTAAATAAATAAACCTAATTACCTCCCCCAAAAAAGTTTAAAAAAAAAAGTATAATTCACTGAGAGCTTCTGATTAACATAAAGCACTTAAAATTATATAATTTTTGGGTGGAGCCAAGATGGTGGTGTAGAGAGACTCACAGCTCGCTCTCTCCCACAAGTACACCAAGAATTACATCTGCAAATGCACTGAATCGCACAGAACACCTACTGAACTCTGGCACAGTGTCTCTCATTTCGAAATAGAGGAGTATTCTCACAAAATCTGATAAACAAGTTTATACTGTATAGCACAGGGAACTATATTCGATATTTTGTAGTAGCTTACAGTGAAAATATGAAAACGAATATATGTATATTCACGTATGACTGAAGCATTGTGCTGTGCACCAGAAACTGACACACTGTAAACTGACTATACTTCAATTTTTTAAAAAGTCACCAAAAAAATTGTATAATTATTTAACAAAAGAAACTCAGAGAAAATTGTTTTCCTTTTCTAATGCTCGGGGACATCTGTAATTAAACTAGACGTAGAAATACGTTTTTAAAAAATACTCTCTAAAACAAGATTGGTCATGCCCCCAGGCATCTAACAGAAGTGAACTGGTATCCATAAACGGCCAAATTCTCAGAGAAATTATAGTGATAACGCACAACATGTTTCAACAATGTCTAAGTGGGAGGTTCAAGGGGGGAAGTTAACTGGGATGTGAGCATAGTACCCGCCACATCTCACCCATACTTGGTTCAGTTTAAAGTTGTTACAAAGTGCAGGAATCAAGATTCATTATTGAGGGGTTTTTATTCAGATGGTGAATTTTGGTTTAAGAAATTTTGTAAATTCTTAAATGGATATTTTGATAATTTAAGTTCAAATAATGAGAGGTGTGTGTACCAATAAACATGCTATTTTGCATAATTTTAAATTTTATATAATGTTATCTTTCCATAAATTTTTATTCATTTTTTGAGACATTCACAGGCTGAAATATACAGATAAGCTTCATTTATTTTTATGTGTGCACTAGCATTTCATTATATGAATATATCACAGTTTGTCTATTTTCCCTTCTGTTAAAGTTTTTAGTTTATAGCAGAATTTGTTAGGGCTAGTTTAAGTAGAAAGGGATTTATTAAAGGATCGTGGGTAGTTTTTAGAATCTCGGGGGTGGGAGTGGGGGCAAATGACCAAGGACAGTGAAACCAAAAGAAATGTTGAACACTCCTTTAGATTGGTGGAAAAATCTCTGCCACTGTTACTGCCTCTGCCACTCAGTCCCTGTGATTCTAAAAATTGGGTACTAGTACTAGAGTCATCACCAGGGCTGCAGTCAATGAGAACCAGACTTTTGCCACCACGTAGATAGAAGATCTAATCTTAAATGTGACTCACAGTGCACACTTGGTCTCTAAATTTCCAGCAGTGAAATCTGCTTGGTCAAAATGAGATCATGTATGGAAGTGTTGCTATGGAGATTCTGGAGGGTATAATAGGTTTCCTTTATGGAATGTCATACTATGTGCCAAAGAATATTCCTTAGGACATTTCTACTTAACCCTTTATATATAAAGTCAGAAAAAGTTATTTTCCCCATTTTAGATGAGGAAAGTGAGGCACAAGGAGGTAAAATAACACGGCTAAGTTTCCACAGCTACATAGGCATAACCATGGTTCAAACCGAAGTACTTATTAAAAGGACTGTAGGATGTAAAATGATGTAGGGCAGGAGTCTCTCTATTTTCTTAATGCAGCACAACACTGCTGGTGACACTGTGCATGTGAGGTGGTGTCCTGCTGGATCTGAGATAATAGTTTTTACTGCTCATCTTGGCTCAAGTCTATACACTTAACCACTTTTATGTACTGCCTCTTTACTGTATGTGGGTGATCATTAGGTTGAATCTTTGGCAACTATTTTTATGCTCTGGTTTCACTTTGATTTATTCATTGAGTTATGGAGGTTGGTTCTTCCATGCAGTGAAAATCTAGGAAGCCACTTTTGGTCACTCTTAGGTAATCCAGTATAAAGATACTTTAAACTCTGAGGCTTCTCTTTAATGATATGTCATCTGTTGCAGGTGAGACATACCCTCAGGGAAGAAGAGTGATAGAAATAATTTCTGTGTTTACCATGGTAGCACTTTTACTCATCATTCAGCTTGCTGTCTAGTTTCTGACCTCTACAACATTGGAGCTCAAATAAGAAAAAGGAAAGGGTAGAGGTAATTTTTTACTTGATTGCTACTGTTGTGATTCAACATTGTTATCCTCTGCACTTGGCCACCTAATGGAACGCTCTTATGGGTTCTTTGGAGAACATCCAGCAGTTGTGAACCTGCAGTTACTTTGACTCAGACAAACGTGTTTCCATTTCAGCAGGTCATTTACACCTTCCTCCACCCTTAGGGATTTAGCAATACTTGTAGATTCTCTATGCTGAAGTTTGTTCACTTCTCCCAGTGGCCTTCCTCAACTAGACTTCGGACCACATTTGGTCCTTGGGAAAAACTCATGCGTTCTTTTTATGGATACTTGAGGATGGTTAGGGGATGAAAAAGCAGCACTAGTCAGCCCTTCTCTTAGGATTTAGATCTCTCCAGGCAGTCAGTCAGCACTCCACTTTCCCCCCACGTTGTGATCTTAGTGTACCCCTCACAGTAAGCACGAGATGGATGAGCATCCTCTTCTACCCTGGAAGAAATACAATTCCGAGCTCACAAAGAGCTTTCCCCATATTCCTTCCTCATCTCCACAATCTGATGCTCTCAATGTACTGAATACTGTATATGGGGTTTTTTAAACCAGCTTTTTAATCCTACAATGTTCTCAATTTTACAGCTTTTTAGATCTGGTATCTTTTTGCCATAGTCCTTAAGAGTTAGGCTCTCATTCAAAATTTTTCTTTAGAATCCTGTTTTGCATGTTTTCCTTCAACCTCTGACACAGGAAGAAAAAATGAGAAGGAATTTGGGAGTGGTTGTTAAGTGAGCTTGTGTTTATTATCTACCACATTCTTGAGAAATATTTATTTCCAATGTTTCTCTACTAAAAATAACTGCAGTCAGTATCCTTATTGATGTCTTGTAGCTTAAATGTGGAAAATTATTCTTTCACAGCTGAGAAATAGAGTAAATAAATGGAGTAATAAATAAATAGAGTAAGTAAACAGAGTTCTGTAGTTGTGAATATTTCCAGTTGTACTTTATGTTGACAAATTTTTTTCTGCATAATTGTACCAAAAAGCACTATCAGCAAAGTGTGATCACTGTCAATTCTCTTCATTATTCCAAAAACTTGGAGTGTTTCAGTGTTGTTTTAATTTGCATTTCTCAGATTTTTAATGAGATTGAATGTTTTTTAATCTTCTACTGACTGTTCTGACTTCTGCTGCTTTATGTGCCGATCATTACTTATTATGCCTTCAAATTTAAAGACTCTTTGGCTGGATATAATAATCTGTTCAAACTTTTTTCATTCAATACTCAGAAAATACCCACTGTCTTCTACGGTTGCAGTTAAAAAATCCAATGCCTGATTCTTACTTGTGACTCCCTCCCCTCCAGAAACACTGTAGAATAATCTGTGTTAAATTTCACTATAATGTATCTAGGTATGGATTTTCCCTTACCTATTTTATTTGGCACTACAATAGCCCTTTCGAGCCCAGATCTGTCATCTGTCCTACTAAGGAACTGATTTTTCAAATATTTTATTCATTTTCTTTCTTCTCCTTTTCCCCTTCTCTAGGACTTCTGTTTATTAGCATATCCACTTCTATTCTCTGTATTTATCTGCTTTTACTTATTCATTACTCTTTTAAATTTTCTGTTGCTTTCTAAGAACATCTGATGTATTCCAGCTCATTAATTTCTTCTTCTGTAGTCATCCTACATATCCCATCTATTGTATTTTTAATTTTTAGAAATTTTGAAAGTTTTTGTTAAAGTATATAGTCAGTTACAATGTATCAATTTCTGGTGTACGACATAATGTCCCAGTCATATATAATACATACACACACACATATACTCATTTTCATATTTTTTCATTAAAGGTTATTAAAAGATATCAAATATAGTTTCCTGTGCTATACAGAAGAAATTTGTTTTTTATCTGTTTTTATGTACAGTGATTAACATTTGCAAATCTCAAACTCCCAAATTTATCCCTTCCCAACCCCTTTCCCCTGCTTAACTATAAGATTGTTCACTATGTCTGTGAGTCTGTTTCTGTTTTTGTAGATGAGTTCATTAGTGTCCTCTTTTTTTAGATTCCACATATGAGTGATATCATATGGTATTTTTCTTTCTATTTCTGGCTTATCTCATTTAGAATGACCATCTCTAGGTCCATCCCTGTTGCTGCAAATGGCATTATTTTATTCTTTTTTATGGCCGAGTAGTATTCCATTGTATAAATATACCACAACTTCTTTATCCAGTCATCTGTCAATGGACATTTGGCTTCCATGTCTTGGTTATTGTAAATAGTGCTGCTATGAACATTGGGGTGCATGTATATTTTCAAATTAGAGTTCCCTCTGGATATATGCTCAGGAGTGGGATTGCTGGATCATATGGTAAATCTATTTTCAGTTTTTTTAGGCATCTCCATACTGTTTTCCATAATGGCTGCACCAAACTTCATTGCCACCAGCAGTGTAGGAGAGTTCCCTTTTCCCCATACCCTCTCTGGCATTCATCGTTTGTGGACTTTTTAATGATGGCCATTCTGACTGGTGTGTGAATTGACAAATTCTTAACCACCCATAACCAACGTCAAGATCCAAGAGATGGCCATTATGAATGAGGAACTATTCAGATATGTTTCATGATTCTGACAAGTGTAGAACGGTTAAAAGAAATTATGATCAACAGATTCCATGTAATTTTTAATATACATGTCCCAATAAAACATACACCATATTAACAAATTTTAACAACTCAGTCATAAATATTCGAAATGTATTTCATCATTACTTCAAAACACTAATGATCTGTTTTTAAATATTACAAACATTTGAAAAGTATACGTATTTTAATGCAATATTTCATGTTTTAAAACACGGAAAAAACAGATTACGAAAGAGTACTTAGTGTTTATGTGGATGGCCTCTCAATCTTACCCAATAATATCCCCTTAATGTAGAAAAGAATGAATGCCTACTTTAAAGGGCTGTGGCAGAGAAAAAAAGCAGTTACCCTAGGGCTGCCTTTAAAATGATCTTCTTAAAAAACAAAACAAAACAAAGCTCTACGTTGATTTTGCATTCTTCTCCGTAATACATATATTTGATCCAATAGAAAAACAATGTCTAAATTATTTGCCCGATAAACTGGTAAACGTTCCCGGATCATCATATCAGTGTTAAAGGAAGAACTAATTTGACCATCCATCGTTTCTTCACAATCATATACAAGCTCTTTGAACTCCTACAGACACTCTGAAATATAGGTACAAGAAAAGTACATTTAAAAAACACAAAATATCACCAGTCGCACAACCACACTCAATAATGGACACAAATCACAACAGCAGAACTCCCTTACTCTGTCAGACAATCGCACATAGTTATAAATCGCTATTACCACGCAGCTTCGAGTACCAATCACCTCACACCCAACAGCACATAGCATCACACCCAGGCACAAAATACAACCATACACCCAGCCACTGAGGGATACCTCGCTTGGTCACATACAAACACATTCACACGCACCAAAGGGCTCGACAAGGTATACAGAGGGTGTCATGCCAGTTCGACTCTCAGACTGCTCCCCTGCATCTGCCCCACCAGCCGGTCCCACTTTTCCCTGACGGGTAAGACCCTGGGTCCACTCGGCGCTCGCTGTCTCGAGCCCCAACCGCCCCCGCGGAGCGCGCCGGACGCCTGCGCACTGAGCGCAGGCGGGCTCTCCCAGAAACCTCTGGGGCACGGCCGTTGGGGTGAGCTGGTTCTAGCCCCTGGGTCCGCGAACCCCGCCAAGAGTTAGCGGACTAGGTCTCCTAGCGTCGCGGCCGGCCAGCCTCAGCCTACCTGGAGCTGGACTACATTTCCCAGAGCCACCGCGTTCCGAACTCGGCTTCATTTCCGTTTGCTCGCGCGATTCGGGGGCCTTGCGTGGGGAGAGGGCTGCGTCTGTGGAGGAGCTTGGCCTGGCTTCCGCGGGGCGGGCGAACCCGAAACCGGGCGGAAACCCCGGGGACGAGATCCTGGACCCTGAACTGCACCCTCTGTCGAGGTGAGGATGTCTGGAATGCTACGGCGGAAACGCTGGGAGGAAGCGTCACTGGAATTGCGTGTGTGGCCGTGCCTCCCGCTGGTGTGTGTGTGTGTGTGTGTGTGTGTGTGTGTGTGTGTGTGTGTGCGCGCGCGCGCCAGCCAGCCTGATATTGGTGGCTGTATGGGCACATGGGCGTGTGCTACTGTGGTTTTGTGTGTAAGCGTTTGTGTGAGTGTAGTTGTGATTCTGAGAGTGTGATAGTCCTGCTGTGATTGTGTGTGTAAACGCAAGCTTACCTGACTGGAAATGTGCTTTTGTGACGGTGTAATTGCGTGCTTATGACTGTGAGGTGTGCGATAGTGCTGTTGTTTGGAAGTGCTTGTATTACTTTGAGGTTCTGTATGTTTGTTACTGGAGTTTACCTGTGACTTTGAGTGTTATGACAGTGTTTCTGTGACACAGTGTTTGTGACTGCTTGTTTCCTTGACCTGGTACTTGGTGTGTTTTTCTGGCTATTTGATTGGATGACTGGGTGTGTGCTGTTTCCATTGCTGTGTGAATGGAGTAAAAGTGCTGTTGTGAAAGGGTGTTTTGGGCAGTATGTGTCCCCGACAGGGTGCTTGGATATGCTTGAGTAATTGTGTGCATGCTCTGTATGATTGGATTTTAAGACTAGGTGGTCTGGCAATGTTGTATCAACTTGGTGATTTCTGTGACTCTGGCTGTGTGACTGTGGAAGTATTACTGTGTGTGTCTTTGTGTGGTCATTTGTATATTTTATAGTCTGTGAGCTTATGGGAGTTTAGTGGAGTACAGAGTGTTATTTCTGGGATTCATTCTGGGGCTGAATCTGCCTATGGATCAAGAATCCCATGTGGCTTTGTCCTCTGAGGATTTGACTTCTTTCTATTTTGACCACCCTATCCCTCATTTTACACATGCCCTGTAGTGCTTCATTTTCATATCCATCCTTAGTTTGCCCTGGGATTGTAGTTGTAGCTCCCCTACTGCTTGCTGGTGCCCTCTCACCTTAAGAGCCTTAAGAGTTTTGGATGCAGAGAAGTGACAGCAAGGAAGTAAGTTTGAAATGTGAGTCCCTGAATGAAGAATCTTAAGTTATTTCTAAGGGACAGACCTAGTCTTGAGATGAGAATTTTAGAGCTGATAGCACCTTCAAGACAGGCCACTTGAAAATGTAGTGGTTTTCCAGGAGTGGGAATATTTCCAGAGAGTGTACTAGAGGAATGAGCCAAACACTTCAGAACCTGGAGCACTCCACTGCAGGGCTCTATGTCCGGTGAACACCCTTGAACCCAGAAACAAATGCTAGCCCAAGATAGCTATGATCTTGACCCTTCTTTCTAATACAGAAAGTAGAGAATTGTTCTAGTCTCCTTCTGACTTTCCTCTTAAATGTTAAATAAGGGGTAGATCAGTGAGATGGGGTGGGGTGGTTCTAATTTAGAGCATACTCTAAGAAAGGCTCAGTATCTCATGATTCCTTTTTCTTTCCCTGAAAGTAGAGCCCAGAGGAAGAATGGCTGTCATACAATCAAAAACAAGCTCCAGTGTGAGTAGATGTTTCCTCTTTGTTTCCTGAAATGCCTTTGTTTTTTTCAGAACATAGAAATCTTTGCTTACTTTTTGAAATTTCCTGTCTAAGCCTTCGCAAATGATGGAGGGGCAAGGCGATTTTCTGTACATTGGGAGCAAGGAATATGTGAAGTTAATTGTGATAAATGCTTCCCAATAGTGGTTACACTGACAAAGAATGGATTCAAGATCCATAAATTTAAAAAGGAAGAGTTCTGTTGTGTTATTTCTGACACAGCAGAATTCTGTCTTTAAACTTTTTTTGTTTGTTAATTTTCAGATGTACACAAATATATAATGAACCATCATATGCCCAGTTCAAAAGTTGCCAATCTTATTTTAGTTATTCTCTCTTCACTTCAGAATCCCCCCTAATTTGCCTTTTGATTTCTTCTTTGATTTATGGGTTATATAGAAATATGTTATTTAGTTTTCAAATGTCTTAAGGGTTCTTCTAGGGGTCTTTCTGCTACTGATTTCTGATTTTATTCCATTGTGTTCAGAGAATATACTTTGTATGATTTAAATCCTTTTAAATTTATTAAGATTTGTTTTATGACCCAGAATATATGGTCTATCCTAGTCAATGTTTGGTGTGTACTTGAAAAGACTGTATTCTGCCATTGTAGAGTAAAATGTTCTGTAGCTATCAGCTAGGTCGAGTGGGTTGGTAGTGTTTAAATCTTCTGTACCCTTACTGACTTTGTCTCTATTTGTTGGATTTACCTCTTTCTCTTTGTAGTGTCTATCAGTTTCTGTTTCATGTATTTTGAAGCTCTGTTATTAGGTATATGTCCTAATGGTGAAATGACCCCTTTATTATGAAATGGTCTTCTCTATTCCTTGTAATATTTTTTGCTTTGAACATTTATTTTACCTGATATTTAATATAGTCACTCTAGCTTTTTTTCATCAGTGTTAGCATGGTGTATCTTTTTCTGTCCTTTTAACTTATTTGTGTTCTGATAAAATGCATTTCTTATAGGCAGCATTTAGTTGGATCTTGTGTTTTTATCCAGTTTAACATCTGTCTTTTAATTGGAATATTTTATCATTTATAGTTAGTGTGGTTATTGGTATGATTTGAATCAAATCCATCATCTTACCATTTGTATTATATTTGTACTTTATTACTTTTTCCATATTTTTTGCTTCCTTTTGGATTGAGAAAAAGAAAGAATTTCAAAATAACAATATGAATATCTTTACTAACCTTATGAATACAGGAAAACAAGCAAGACTTCTTGGAGTTCATTGGATTATGGATCCATATATATATATATACATATGGTTAGATAACGATTTTATATGGTTATATCCTATTGAGTTTATCTGTATACTGTTAAATATTCTTTTTTTATGAATTTATTGAGAATTTCTTTTTTACACATTGCATACTCTTGTTTTAAATTTCAGGAAGCTGTTATTTACTTGTTTCATGACATCAAAGTAGTAGTTATTTGCTGGCATGATTTAGAAAATACAAAAGGTTACAAACAAGGAAGAAAATGAGAATTACTCAAAAAACCTCCTTTAGAATGAACCCTAGTTCATATTTGGGATCTATCAAGACTTTTTTTTTTAACTTATGGAAAAAAATCAAACATACAAAACTAAAAGTGTAGTGTAATGCATCCTCATGTACCCTACCCATCACTCAGCTTCAACAAGTAACAATTTAAGGCTAAATATGTTTCATCTATGGTTCTACTACTCCCTCCCCACTCCCCTCAAAACATGTATAATCTTGAAGTAAATTCCAGATATAAAATTTCATCCATAAATACTTTAGTATATGTTTCTAAAAGATAAGAACTTTTAATTTTGAAAACGGAACCACAATATTATCGCTGCTAAAAAGAAAAGAACTCAGTACTCTCTTAATGTCATAAAATATCCAGTTGGTGTTGAGATTTCCCACATTGTCCATTAATATTTTTTATGGTTTGTTAGAATCAAGATCCAAACAATGTTCATTTAGTGTAATAGTAAGATATATTTGTTAAATATTTCATTCTCTTTTCTCTTTTCTTGCAGTTTATTTGTTCCAGAAACAGAGTTTCTTATAGAGCTACCTATATTCTGGATTTTGTTGATTGTATATATGTGGCATCATTTAACATGTTCCTTTAGCCCTCTGTTTCTTGTAAACTGGCATTTTTAGAGGCTTGATCAAGTTCATGTTTTTTGTGTTTTTGCTTGTTTCACACTAATCCTTCACACATAATGGTATGTATGTCTATGAAGTGGTGAATAATATTTGGTTGTTTTCCTTTATGTGATGTTATCAGCCATTGATCATCTGTATTTGGAATCCATTATTTTATCAGAAGTTACAAAATAGTATTTAATTCTGTCATTTCTCCTGCATTTATTAGCTGTGATGCTTCTGTAAAGAAAGCCATACTCTCATCAATGTCTTGATTACTCTGAAGTATAGCTTATGCAAAAAAATTCAGGTAAAAGCTTGATTTTACAGGTTTTTTTTTTTTAGCATTTTCCAAAGTTTATCCTGTGTTTTCCTTTTAAATTATCATTATGAACTTGTGGATTTAAATATATTTGATATTTTTCAGTGCATAGCAGTTATTCTTAACACTCAAATTGTCCGTCTATTAGCAGTGGGATCCTTTTTACTCCGTCTTGTCTCCTTTTGAATTCCTTTTGCTTTCTTTTGGAGTCTTTGGTAGAATACAAACTTTCTGGTGTCACAAGATGTTCTAGGGCCATCATGTACATTTTTCCTGTCTTAAGCATGAAATCAGCCATTTCTCTATGGAGCCCTGGTTCCTTTTACTGGGAAATGGTTTTAATAAGCCACAATTAGGATAATAGGATTTCTCATTGCTTCTGGCTGTTACTGCTTGTAGGCATTTACAGAACAGGTTAAACATGTGTTTTTTAGAAGGAGAAAAATAAACCCTGAATTTATACTGCTATTTCCAATTGAATTTAAAGATTATGGAGTTTATCTTGGTTTTTATGTTTGTATTTCTTTTTGTACTCTGAAAATCTTTATTCTTAATAACATTAAGATAATTACATACTTGGTTTATTCTCATTGATATATATTGATATATGTGTTTAATCCATTCAGAATATATATATGTTTTAGAATAACCATGCCAGTAGTATTAATAACAGTATAATTACTGTCAGTTAATAGTTATTTGGTCTATAGATCATATTGCCCTAGAGATCTAATGTCAAATGACTGTATTTTAAAGTTCCCGGAAATAACCACTTCCTTTCTGCATTTACCCTGCTAGTATTATCAACAGATAAGTTTCATTTTGCTTTTGGTTCTTAGGGACTTAATTTTGTCTTAGTTATATAAAACACACTAACAGTACCAAAGTCAAATGGGTTCGATTTGATATTACTTTATAATTTTTTAGTATCTGTATTCATGAGAGATATTGAGCATTAATTTTTTCTTGTAATATTTTTGTCAAGTTTTGGCATCATGGTTTTTTGCCTCAAAATGTAGAAAAGTGTTTACTCCTTTTCCTGTTTTCTGAAAAAGTTTATGAAATAATAGTATTATATCTGCCTTAAATGTGGGTAGAATATATTGGTGAAGCCATTTGTATCTTCTCTGTGAGCAAGGTGTTTTGTTGTATTAAAAATTCAGTTTCTGTAATATGTGTGGAGTAATTTATGTTTTCTATTTCTTCTTGTGTAACTTTTGATAATTTGTGCTATAAGGACTTTGTCCATATCATTCATACTATCAAAATTATTGGCATAGGGTTGTGTTATCCTTTTAATGTCTATAAGATGTGTAGTCTATCTCCATATTGGTAAATTTTTTTCTTCATAGACTTTCTAGGAACTTACCAATTGTATTTATCTTTTGAAAGAACAAGTTTTTTACTTTGTTGATATTCTTTATTAAAATCCATTTTATATTATGGATTTTGCGTTTATTTCTATTACTTCTTTTCCTCTTACTTTGGGCTTCATTTGTTCTTTTTCCATCTCCTTAAGATGGGATCCTAAATCATTAATGGTACACTTTCCTTTTTTTCTAAGATAGTATTTAAAGCTATAAATTTTCCTTTACTGCTTTTGCGCAGCCCACAAAATTTAGTAAGTTGTATTTTCTTAGTCATTCAGGTCAACATAATTTTTAATGTCTTTTGTGATTTCTTCTCATAGGTTATTTAGAAGTTTGTTTAATCTGCAAATATTTGGAGATTCTATTAGACTTCCTTTCTTCCTTCCTTCCTTCCTTCCTTCCTTCCTTCCTCTCTCTCTTAATCTTTCTTATTTAATAATGTGTGGACAAATACCAGACAATATACTCTGATTAAAATGTAAACTATTTTTGATGCTTATTTCTTCCCCACACGTGACTTAGTGCATAGCCAGCGTGTTGAGGGACTTGCAGTCCAAGATCCTAAGGGAGTTGCAGTCCAAGGACTCAGGCACCTCTGCATATCTGCCTTCCTAGCCCAAGCACCTCCGTTATGATACCTCTTTATCAGTCACCTCTATCAAGACTTCTTATCATGGATAGGGAGGCAAGCCTTGAAGATATTTTTTCTCCACTGTGACTCAGTACTCAAACTTTTTCTACTCCTAGCCCTCCCCCCATCTTCCTCTCCATGCTCTGGTCCATGAAATGGGAGGAACCTTTTGTTTGGTACTCACTTATCAGTGAGATGATTCCCCACACTTGTGTTTATCCATCTATAATCTTCTCTAGGTGCTGTACCATAGGGGAAAATGGAACAGTGTGGGAGTCAACACTCTCTGGGTTAGACTCTTGGCTTGTACTAACTGATTAGTAAGTGATTAAGGGCCTGACTGGTACTTCCATTTTGGCTGTTGTCTTGTTGTCTTCATCAGTTTTTCCAACAACTGGCCACTCAGCTCTCTAGCACTGCTCAGCTCCTGACAGTTGGGTGTGGTATTCTTGACAGTTGGGTATGTTATCAATTATAACAAGGTACTTGGTAGTATTGTATAAATCTTCTATATTGTTACTGACTTTTTAATCTACTTTTTCTATCAGTTACTGAGAGAAAGATGTTAAAATTTCCAGATCTGCTTGTGGGTTTGTCTGTTTCTCCCATTAGTTCTGTCGAGTTTTGCTTAATATATTTTGATGCTTTCTTGTTAAATCTCTACACATTTAGGATTGCTGTGTTTTCTTGATGAATTTATTGTTTATCTCCAGTTTACTCTTTGTCTTCAAGTCTATTTTGTCTTATATTAATACAGGTACACAAGCTTTCTTATGCTTAGTATTTCTATGGTATATATTCCTCCATTTAACTTTTAACCCATCTGTGTCTTTAAAGTACATTTATTGTAAAGAGCATGTAGTTGGAATTTGTTTTCTTATCTCATCTTGACATCTTTTTATTGGAATGATTGGACTGTTTACCTTTAGGATAATTAAAACTTAGTTTAAGCCCTCCCAGGGTTGGGAGCTTCCATATATGTCTTTTAAGAAGAGCTTGGCACTTTTTGGAGTTTAGTTCATTTAAATTTGTTTATATCTTCAGCTCTGTGATGAATTTTTTTTAATTATGATTTTTCATCTTATTTGAATTATTTTTTTGTTGTTGTTATGATGGTCACAGTTATCTCTTGCAGCTGGAAGAAGTGGAATTTCTAATTAAATATTTATTGAGCACCTATATCAAGGATTCTCTGTAGGGGCAGTGTCTATCCTAGGGATGTTTTGGAAGTAGAGCTGGGTGCTTTTGAATGTTAAAAAACTGGGTTGAGGGCAAAGGCTTCTGGCTCTTGAAGGACTGAAGCAAGCCATGGATCTAGATCATAGGTTAGGCAGCTTTTCTGTAGAGGCCTAGATAGTAAATATTTTAGGTTGTATAGGCCATATGGTCTCTCTTGCAACTATTCAACTCTGCCACTATAGTGTGAAAGTAGCCAAAGAGAGTATATAAATGAATGATTGTAGATGTGTTCCAGTAAAACTTTATTTTCAAAAATAGTTGGTGGGCAGTAGTTTGCCAGCTTGTAATCTAAAAGTCCTGAAGTGCGCAATAAAAAATTGTTTTGTGACCTGCAAAATGAGGACCAGAGCTAGGAAGAAATGTGTTTATAATTATCTGGGTCTAGAACCTTTCACATAAAGCATTCTTGTATGATTTTTTCAAATTGCTGAATATATCTATTTTACTATTATAGCATAGTTTTATTATTAGCTAAATATTCGAGGAATGCTACTGTTTGATTGAGAAAATAGTGAATTTTGTTTTATTCAGAAGCTTACTGAGTTTTTAAAAACCATTTTGAAAAATTCCAGCACTGATGGCAATACTGCTTGTGATGTTTGACTTGCCAGTATCACATGCTTGTAGAAGTCTCCATTTGTAGATAATGCATTTCATTGATTACACACACACACATACATATATATACACACACACACACACAACCTTTATTTCAAAATGTCAACTATAAATAAAAGATGTCAACAATATTTAATTGAATATTGTAATCTTATAAATCTCAATTTGTTCATTTTAAGTAGTTATAAACATAAGTAATTATCTGTACCTTTTATGTTGTTGTGTATGGTCCTTAACATATTGAAATATAACAGTTGGCCATTATCTCTATTTTTGGCATAATGGATATAAGTGTGTCTTATTGTCTAAGTTTTATTTCAGAAATAGTAGAGAAGTTGTATTTTCTTTTTGTACACAGAAGGAGCATTGAGGGATATTTTTGCTGGTTTTTTTGGGACGGGTGGGTAAATTAGGTTTACTTATTTATTTATTTTTAGAGGAGGGACCTTGTGTGTGCTAAGCATGCACTCTACTGCTTGAGCTATACTCTTCCCCAAGAAAGAGCATTGCGTTTGACCAGAGTAAAACCACCTCCTGTATCTCCCCTGCTTAGTGTGTATTTTGGGAATGGGAGCAAGAGACAGGAAGAGAACAACAAAGATAATTCTAACTTACTCATTTGGAGCTTTGCAAAGAGCATAGTCTCATGGTTCTGTTTTCTCCTCCCCAGCACTGCCTTTTCCATACACTGTGCTTCTCTAGGATGGAAATCCAGAAGATGATCGATCATTTCTTGCAGCTCTAAAAACCATGGCTCAGGTAAATCAGTGTTTCCTCCTGCTGTCTTTAAATAGTCACTTTTTTACAGGCTATGTGCATGTTTGCATCCCTTATTCCTGAAACTTCCTAACTGACCCCACTCAGAAATGTGCTTCCTGGTTTGTTCCATTCTTATAAGTGATGTCTTCCCTAAGTATGTCTTTCTAATCTAGCCTATATTCATATACTTATGCAAAAATTCAATGAGCATCTTTGACTGGGAGCATTGATACAATGAGAGCAGATTCCTTGATTTTATAGAGTGTTACATGACACCACATGTGAGAAAACCTTGAACTTCTCTTTAGACCTAAGTTTTCTGGTTAGACAAGAAGGAGTTGGTCTTGAGTGGGCTTAGTGTCCGCAAATGGCAAGAGCTCATGCTTTGTAAGCTTTCAAGATTAGGAACATGATTAAGGATTGAATACAGAGAGATCAGTCAGGGATCTTTCCTGGGAATCCATGATTGACAAATACCAATAACATGGATCATGTTGAGATTCAACATTTTGTGCTAATCCTGAATATGTAAGTTTGGATTATCTTTTCACCTTTCTATTGCTTAGAATAAGGAAAAGGTACATTTTTAAGTGGTGAATAGTAACAAGAAAGATCATCATTCATGTAGAAAAGCTGTTGAGAATTATAAAATCCCCAAAGAAATGCTTATGAAATTATCCTATTCTAAAATGTTCAATTATGCAAACTTGTTAAGTCAAATATATTCATTATGTGGAGCTATTCTACAGTGTATTAAAAATATTTACTAAATTATTGGTAACAAGGAAAATGCTGATGATGTATATTCTGATATAGTGACCAACATGAGGTTTCAATAAATTCTTTAATTTTATACAAATTTTATAGAGATTTTACAGGAAAATTTACCCAACTTTTCCCCTTCTTAAATAAAGAATAAGAAAGAAACTTGCCTTTATTGGGTATGTATGATAAATAAGATACATATTATACAGGGTACTTGTGTATCCTCTTTCTTTTAATTGGGACATTATATTTACTTCATTAATTCCTAGCCTTATGTGTATAATGAGATATTCTATATGCAGGAAATATCTACAGTAACAGGCATAAAAAGAAACTTCAGAAGCACCAGTTTCTTTTGTGTCTCATCATGTGAGAGGCTTCTGAGCCTATTTACTCTGTTGCCTTCTTTGTAGAGAGCTCTCCATCATCTCCTCTTCACTGAAAAAATACTTTATTTCCACAACTTGTCCTGTGTTTGTGTTTCAGAGGTCAGTGATGTTCAGGGATGTTGCCATTGACTTCTCTCAGGAAGAGTGGGAATGCCTGGACTCTGCTCAGAGGGACTTGTACAGAGATGTAATGTTGGAGAACTACAGTAACCTGGTGTCACTAGGTAAGGATATCTACCCCTAGTATTTCAGGATGTACCTTTGGAATGGCTGTGTGAAATGTTACTTCAAGATTGTTTTTAAGTAATTAAATTTCTTCTTCTTATTCTCAAAATAATAGTTTTAAATTACTGGAAGTGGACATAGATAGTTTCATAGGGCACATTTATCTTCTCCATCCTTCAGATATAATTTACCTATCTTCCTTCTGTCTTCCTTTCCATCTTCCTTGATGATCAAGGGGAAAGAATTGAATTCTGGGACACTTGGCTATATTGCCAGAAAAAACAGGCTATGCTGTATTGTTACAATTTAATCTGCCAAAGTAGCTCTAAATATTTTTTAATAGATGCAGAAATGAATGGTTCTTCTGACAACAGAAAAGCTTATATCATTTATATAGTGATAGGGTGGAGCAGTGCACTTCACTAAAAGTTCAAGTGAACATAATTCATTACAAAAAACACATTCTCTTATTTGTGTTTTGTAACTGAATATTATGTTTTAAGAACTTCATATTTTACACTGAATGAATATACTAGAAACACCTTTTGTTGGAAGAAAGCTCAGGAAGAACCTGTGATTGTCGAAGAAATTTTATTGTTTTTTCCTGTAGCAAAATAAGGGACAGAGCCTATATCAATTAAAAACTTAATAAATAATTTTCCCACCTAACGATCTCTGTATTCTTTGGACTCTTCAAGTCACTGGAATATAGTTGTCTCTTGGCCCTTCACTACTCTTTTCTCTGAAGGCCGTATGAGATTACTAGTTGGTACACTCACTTTCAGAGCCCAAGTCGTGTGGGAGAAAGGACTCTGACTTGAGAAGCAAAGCAGGGGTTTTCAGCAGTCTCCTGAAGGAATCCTACCTAGTCTCTACCTTGTCTCCCTTTTGGTCTTTTATGATAATCCTTCCCACTTTCAAAGGAGGATGGAGTGCTTCATTTTCCCCCATAACAACCCCTTTATGTAAACTTGTCAGTCCCTTTCCAGATTTTTTTTTTTTTGTATTTAGATTTACATCATTGTCTCCCTTCTTTAAAGTGTATTCATTCATTCAAAATATATTTATTTACTGAGGGCCCAATTCTGTGCTAAGGATTGTGGTAGGCATTGGAGATGTAATGATCTAGGTAAGTTTCCTGTTCTGCTGAAACTTACATTCTTGTGGGAGAAAATACAAAATAAATAAGGAAACAAAAATATGTGTGTATGTGTGTGCATATATACGTACTATATGTTTATTTAATAAATATAACAATTGCAGGTAGCAATAAACAGTATGAATAAAGGTAAAGTAGACTAGGCAAATGAAATACTAAATGGGGAGCAAGGGTGGGTTATTTTAGATAGGTAGATTTGGGGGGAAAAAAACCTCTCTAAGAAAGTAATATTTGAACAAAGACTTGAGTGAAGTAAGAGTACGAGTCAGGGCAATATCTGGAGGAACAATATTCCAGGCAGACAGAGTTGTAAGTGTAAAGGGATGGGCATTAACTTTGTAGGAGGACCAAAAAACATTGTATCTGAAGAAAAGTGAATGATAGAGTATTAAGAAATAAAGATAGTTAAAGAATAGAAGAAAAGGAGTTGAAATTTTATTCTCTAAGGTGGTGCCCTCTGACTCCTGGCCGAAGCAAATGAAAATTCTCTCTGGAGGAAAGTAAGAGGGCTTTAGAATTCTCACAAATTAAGATCAACAGAAGGTGAATTCACAAAGATCTTCATACCCACAAGAAAACAGGTCACAGGTGAGTGAAAGACAATCTAGGAAAACAACAGATTATATGGCAAAAGATTTCACATATTGGAATTTTTAGATGTAAATATAAACTATTGGTGAAATATTTAAAGAAGTAAACCAAATCACAAAAATGACAAGCAATAAAATATTTTCATAAAGGAATAGATTTGAAAGAGAACTTAATTGAACATTTCTAAAGGTTCTGTTTAGCTCTTTTTAAAAATAATCATTCAAAGATTGATAAATTTGCATGAAAATTATTCTTTTTATAAAAAGACATTATACAGAAAGTAAAAGACAAGCCATGAATTGGTGAAGATATTTGCAATTCATAATGACAATAATTAAATTAATCTAGAATATAAAAAGCTTCTATGGATGGATAAGAAAAAAGATAAACTTTCTGAAAAATTAAGTAAAAGACATTTATAGGCAGTTTAAGGAAGAGGAAATTCAGATAGCCAATAAACAAAAAAAGTTCAACCTCATTAGCAATCAGGAAACGCAAATTAAAACCACAGTGAAATAATTATTTCACACACCCTAGACTGGCAAAAATTAAGAAGTTTGACAGTACCAAGTGTTCACAACTTTTGGAGGCAGAAGTGCTGTATACTTCATTACTCACAATAGCAAAAAAGTGGAAATAACTCACGTGTCTATCAACTGATGAATAATTGAATAAAATTGATATAGCCTTACACTGGAATATTAGTCAGCAATAAAAAAGAATGAAGTTCTGATAACATCCTGCAATATGGATGAATCTGGAAAACATGCTAAATGAAAGAAGCTGGACACAAAGATTACATAGTATATGATTCCCTTTTTATGAAAGGTCCACAAATAGATAAATCTGTAGATACAGGAAATAGATTAGTGGTTACCCAGCACTGGGGTAGGGGTGGATTGGAAAGTGAAAATGGGGAAATTGCAAATGACTGCTGATAGGTATGGGGTTTCTTTTTGAGATGATAAAAGTATTATAAAATTAGATTCTGGTGACTGATTGTGGTGACAATTCTGTGAATATACTAAATACTGTTGAATTGTACGTACTTTTTTCTTAAACTTTTTTTTATGGAGTTATAGTCATTTTACAACGTTGTGTCGAATTCCAGTGTAGAGCACAATTTTTCAGTTATACATGAACATACATATATTCATTGTCACTTTTTTTTTTCACTGTGAACTACCACAAGATCTTGTATATATTTCCCTGTGCTATACAGTATAATCTTATCTATTCTACATATACCTGTCAGTATCTACAAATTTTGAACTCCCAGTCTATCCCTTCCCACCACCCTTCCCCTTGGCAACCACAAGTTTGTATTCTATGTCTATGAGTGTTTCTGTTTTGTATTTATGTTCTTTGGTGTTTTTTTTTTTTTTTAAAGATTCCACATATGAGCGATCTCATATGGTAGTTTTCTTTCTCTTTCTGGCTTACTTCACTTAGAATGACATTCTCCAGGGACATCCATGTTGCTGCAAATGGCATTATGTTGTCATTTTTTATGGCTGGTAGTATTCCATTGTATAAATATACCACCTCTTCTTTATCCAGTCATCTGTTGCTGGACATTTAGGCTGCTTCCATGTCTTGGCTATTGTAAATAGTGCTGCTGTGAACATTGGGGTGCAGGTGTCTTTTTGAAGTAGGGTTCCTTCTGGATATATGCCCAGGAGCGGATTACTGGGTCATATGGTAAGTCTATCAAATTGTACATACTTTTTAAATGAATGACTGTAAGTATGATTATATGTGATTAGATCTGTTTTTTAAGTGTTCTGTACCTTACTGATGTCAGTATCAATTGGCATAACCACTTTGGAGAGATACATAGAAATTATTTCCAAACTTGTATGCACTTTGGAAAATAGCAGGGGTCCTTTTAAAAATTTCAGATCCCAAGTCACACCCCAGACCAATTAAATCACAATCTCTGGGCACGGGGCACAAATAACATTATTTTGTGAAGTTCCTTAGGTTGTTCAAATGTTCAGACATGTTTGGTAACCACTGCAATATGATAATTATCTGAAAATTTATTTTTTAAATTTAATTGTTATTACTGATATGCTTGGATTTATTTCTCCCCTATTGTATGCTTTTTGATCTTCTTCTGTGCTTCCTTTTTAAATCTCTTTCCTTGATGAAGATGGATATGGTTTTGTGTGTTTTGTTTTTTTAACTCCATTCTCTCCCTTGTTTGTTTCAGAAGACATACACTATTTATAGCTTTTAATGGTTTTCTTCAATTTTTTAGCACATGCACTTCACTCCTTTTAATGCAAATGCAGTTTTGTAGTTTTTGTTCATTGTAATGATGTTTGAAAAATACACGTTTTTAATGGAAATTAAATATTTTACTAGATATTAAATGTTTTAATTAATAATAAAACATAGTTACTCAATCCACATACAATATTTGGTTTGCATACTGCTTTGCAGAGGTTTGCAATAAACTTTATGTCCCACTCTCAACCCTAGGGTTTCAAGGCCAACAACTTGGAAAAATACAGATATAAAGGATTGTGTCTACCTTGAAACAAATTGGTGGCTGTTGTGGTAGTGAGTTGAGATTCTGTAGGGAGATGTGATATTGATACACTGATATTGATATTGACATCTCTATGTCAAATACATATTTTATTTTCACAAAATTCTTATCAGGAGTGTACCAGCAGTGTATGACTTTTTCTACACTTTACCAACACTAGATATCATCACTTAAAAATATCTGTTAATTTGTAGATTTAAAAATGGAATAACATATACCTGGTGAGTTTAAATATTTTGGGAGTATTTCTGCCTGTTTTGGTCATTTAATCATTATCATTGTTGTTTTTGTCACTTATCAAATACATACTTAAGAAAGGCTATAGTTAATATCTCCCCTGACCCGGGATCTTAGAATGCTTTATGTTTGATTAATCTTCCCTGTCTGTTATTGTTGGCTGGTATTTTAGTTCTGTTTTCTTTTAACCCCCCAGATGGACATTATTTTTGTTTTATAGTGACAATGTTTTCTTATGGATTTATTCACATAATTATCCTTTTATTTGCACACTATTCCTCTTCCATCATACCTTCCTATGGGGATCATTTTATTTATCATAAAATTCATTAGGCATGGCCTTTTGTTACTAAATGCTCTCTGGTTTGTTGTTGTTATTGTTGCAAAATAACCTTGTTTCACATTAATTCTTGCCTGATGATTTAACTGGGTGTAGAATTCTATACTGACAATTATTTTTTTCTCAGCACTCTGAAGATATTATTCCACTGGCTTCTGGCTTCTATTGTTGCTCTTGAGAAGTCTGCCATCTGTCTCATTGTTGTTCCTTTTGTAAGTAATCTGTACTTTCTTTCTGGCTGTTTTAAGATTTTTTTCTTAAGATTTTAATATAATTGATTATATTGTTTTATTTCTAGAACTTTGGTATTTTTCCTCTTCCCTAGATCTTACTTTTCTTCTATGTATTCTCTTCCTCATGGTTTTGACTTTATATTTTATTTTTTCATGTATTTCAAGCATTTGTATTTCATGTATCATTCAACAATTCCAGTTCCTGAGGAACCAGTCTAATTCTGCAGTTTCTTGCAAGCATGGAAGCTCTTATAAAATGATGATTTATCCACAGCACTTTTTCTCCTTTTCATTGAGAGTCTTGGGCAAGACAGAAATTGCCCTTGTCATGTTCCTTTGAGGTCAGATGGATTTTTTTTTTTCCTTTTTCTGCACTGTAGGCCTTAGACAGTTCTGATTTTGTGAAGAGGTTCAGTACTCGTCCTTGACCTTTAGTAGACCCAATGCTTTCTGTCTTATGGGTCTTTTCATACCATTAAGATACAAACTTTTAGTCAATTGAAGTCAACAAATGTCCTGAGGGTAGCTATGACTTCAGAGCACGTTGGCCTCTAGTTTCTAGTTATCACTTCATTTTGCCTCCTTTGGATCTCGTTTACTTTCTTTTAAACATGGCATACTTGTTTGTCACATATTATCTAGCATTTCATGGTGTTTTGGGGAAATCTGATATACCATTCACGTATTTGCAATATCAAATCCTTCTATCTTTGAAAGTGCTATAGACACTTTTCTTTTTATGTCCTTTTGTAAAGTTTCATTTTTTAAAAGTCTTGCCTATTTCTTGTTAAGGAATTTTCTCAATACGTTATAAATTTTGTTGATTTTAAATAGGACTATTTTGTTCTATGACAAAACTCATAATATACACATATATAGGTATAGCAAAATGTTGAAAACCTATAGAAATATCTGTTTTCAATGGTTAATGTTGGATTTCTAGGTAGATAATTTTGCTCTCCATGTATCATATCATGTATGATTGCTTCCTTTTCTATTTGTACCATTTTTTAAAATGGAATAATATATATCTGTGATTACTGGAGAGTTTAAATATTTTGGGAGTAAAAAACAAGTTGTCCAAATTTTTTTTAACATTTTTTTATTGAGTTACAGTCATTTTACAATGTTGTGTCAAATTCCAGTGTAGAGCACAATTTTTCAGTTATACATGAACATACATATATTCATTGTCACTTTTTTTTCGCTGTGAGTTACGACAAGATCTTGTATATATTTCCCTGTGCTATACCGTATAATCTTGTTTATCTATTCTGTGTATGCCTGTCAGTATCTAAAAATTTTGAACTCCTAGTCTATCCCTTCCCACCACCCATCCCTTGGCAACCACAAGTTTGTATTCTATTTCTGTGGGTCTATTCTGTTTTGTATTTATGTTCTTTGTTTTTTTTGTTTGTTTGTTTTTTCAGATTCCACATATGAGCGATCTCATATGGTATTTTTCTTTCTCTTTCTGGCTTACTTCACTTAGAATGACATTCTCGAGGGACATCCATGTTGCTGCAAATGGTGTTATGCTGTCAGCTGTTATGGCTGAATAGTATTCCAAAATGTATAAATATACCACCTCTTCTTTATCCAGTCATCTGTTGCTGGACATTTAGGCTGCTTCCATGTCTTGGCTATTGTAAATAGTGCTGCTGTGAACATTGGGGTGCAGGTGTCTTTTTGAAGTAGGAGCGGGATGACTGGGTCATATGGTAAGTCTATTCCTAGTCTTTTAAGGAATCTCCATACTGTTTTCCACTGTGGCTGCACCAGACTGTATTCCCACCAGCAGTGAAGGAGGGTTCCCTTTTCTCCACAGCCTCTCCAGCATTTGTCATTTGTGGACTTTTGAATGATGGCCATTCTGACTGGTGTGAGGTGATACCTCATTGTAGTTTTGATTTGCATTTCTCTGATAATTGGTGATAATGAGCATTTTTTTCCTGTGCCTATTGATCATTTGTATTTCTTCCTTGGAGAATTGCTTGTTTAGGTCTTCTGCCCATTTTTGGATGGGGTTGTTTGTTTTTTTCTTATTAAGTCATAGGAGCTGCTTATATATTCTGGAGATCAAGCCTTTGTCAGTTTCATTTGCAAAAATTTTCTCCCACTCCGTAGGTTGTCGTTTTGTTTTACTTATGGTTTCCTTTGCTGTGCAGAAGCTTGTAAGTTTCATTAGGTCCCATTGGTTTATTCTTGCTTTTATTTCTATTGTTTGGGTAGACTGCCCTAGGAGAACAGTTTTGAGATGTATGTCAGATAATGGTTTGCCTGTCTTTTCTTCTAGGAGGTTTATTGTATCTTGTCTTATGTTCAAGTCTTTGATCCATTTTGAGTTTATTTTAGTGTATGGTGTAAGGGAGTGTTCTAGCTTCATTGATTTACATGCTGCTGTCCAGTTTTCCCAACACCATTTGCTGAAGAGACTGTCTTTATTCCATTGTGTATTCTTGCCTCCTATGTCGAAGATCAGTTGACCAGAAGTTTGTGGGTTCATTTCTGGGCTCTCTATTCTGTTCCATTGGTCCATATGTCTGTTTTTGTACCAATCCCATGCTGTTTTGAGTACTGTAGCTCTATAGTATTGTGTGAAGTCTGGGCGAGTTATTCCTCCAGCCTCTTTCTTTTTTCTTCAGTAATGCTTTGGCAATTCTAGGTCTTTTGTGATTCCATATAAATTTTATTGTGATTTGTTTTAGTTCTGTGAACTATGTCCTGGGTAATTTCATAGGGATTGCATTAAATCTATAGATTGCCTTGGGCAGTATGACCCCAAATGGTCAGTTTTTGAAATCAATCAAGATCTCTAAAACAAAGTAGCCTAAGTGTAGGGCGGCAGCCTGGCTCAGCCTGGCTTTTTATCTAGTCATGTGGCTGGCAATGTGTTTTTTGGATCTAGCCATTGTTGCAGTGAATGCACCTTTAAGTCAGTGCCTTGGCAATCAAAGCTTACGTCACACACTTGCATTACAAAATAGGAAATACAAAGCCAACTGTAAGGCTTACACTATAGGAAGGTATGGAGAGGAGTTGCAGAACTTCCATGCCTTCTCCAGGTGCACCACCCTTTCAGCACTTAAATATACTGACCTACCCAGAAGCTCTCTGAACCCCTTCTGTGACGGTTTTTCACGGAGGCTTCATTACATAGGCATGATTGATTAACTCATTGGCCATTAGTAATTCAGCCTCCAGCCTCTCTCCCTTTTTTCAGAGGTGGTAGGGGGTGGTGCTGAAATTTCCAATGTTCTAGTCAGGTGGTTGGTTCCCATCCTTGATGGCTTTCCAAAAGTCACTTCATTTACAGAAACTCCTGTGTGGTTAAAAGAGACATGTTATGAATAACTAAAGACTTATCCTTTTCTTTTACCCTTATCACTCAGGAAATTCCAAGAGTTTTAGGAGCTCTGTGCCAGAAATCAAGGACAAAGACCAAATATCTATTTCTTATTATATCACAATATTACAGTCCTCTTCTATGACTGTGGATTTATCAGTCTCTTTGCATGGTTATCAATTGCTGTTTGTTTACTTCAGAGCTAAGTTGTTAGTTATATAATTAATGGTCATGACTGTTCTGATTCCTCTTGCCTGACTCTAAGATGATTGCCTTGAGCTGACTTCACTGAGGAAACTCATTTAACTTCTGCAAGCTTCAGCCTCATTAGGCAAACTCCCTGCATCTGTACTGATTCTGCCTTTTTTCCTGTTATCATTGATGAACTTTCTGTGCCTTTTTCTAAGGCCAGTACCTCCACTTGAGTACTAAATGCTATTCCTTCTCGTCTATTTAGGGAAATTGTTGGAGCGATTGCTCTCCTAGTCTCCTACAACATCAGCTGGTCCATATCTGTTATAATCTCCATCAGCACACAAACATGTGATTTCTCCCATCTTAAAAGGAAAAACAAAACAGAAACAAATTTCTAGATGCCTGTTTTTCTCTTGCTACAGTCCCATTTTTCTACTACTTTTTACAACAAAGCTTTTTGAAGGAATTTTCAGTACTCCCTACCTCCAGCTCTTCTCCCATGCTGTCTTAAATGTGCTTCAATCAGAATGTAGCCCTGTTATTCCACCAGAACTGTCTTGTGAAGATAACTAGTATCCTCCATATCGCTGAAGCCTTTCTTGAATGAGAAGTCACCATTTCCCTCTCTTTCAGCATGAGATACAATTGATTATTCATCCTTAAAACACTTTCTTCACTTGGCTTCTGGGATTCCACGCGCTCCTAGTTTTTCTCCTTCCTCATTGGCTACTCCTTCTTAGTCTCTTTTGCTGGTTCCTTCTCATCTACCCGACCTCTAAGTGTTGAAGTGCTTCAGGGCTCAATCCTCAAACTTCCCTTATCTTTTCTTCCCTTCTCTTTCCCATCTCTTCTGTATCCAAAGACTCCCTGGATGATTTCATCAAACCCCATAGCTTTAAATGTCATCTATGTGTTGATAACTCCCAAATTTATAAATCTAACCGTATATCTCCCCAGAATCCCATATATGCCTACCCACTCAACATCTTCTTTACCATATAAAGTTCAGAACCAAATAGTTGAAAACCAGACTCCTGATACTCTCTCCCATACTTGCTCCTATTACAATGAGAAGTTATCAGTAAATGGCACTTTTATTGTTCTGGATGTTCAGGCAAAACACTTAAAGAGTTTTCTTGGGCAGCTCCCATTCATATTTCATGTCCAGTCCATCATCAGATCCTTTTCATTTTACCTTCAAAATATATCCTGAATCCAGTGACATCTCACTTTCTCCACCCCTTCCTCCACACTCATCTGGTCAGAGCCATGTGAGTTATTGCTGTAACCTCCTACCTTCTGTTCAGCTAGCTTCTGTATTTTCCCACTATCTGTTGTTATTTTTTAAATTTAAGCAAAACAACTAGAATGATCATTTTTAACAAAGTCAGATTGTGTTATATGCTTCTCACAACCTTCCAATGGCTCCTCATCTCAGAGTAAAGGTCAGATTTCTTAAAATTGCTAAGACTAAGATTACCTTGTCATTTTCCTTTGAATTCAGAGGATTCTTTTCCTCACTCTGAACTGTAGGCTTTAGATGGCCCTAATTTTATGAAGAGATTTATTTCTAATTCCTGACCTACTGTTGGTCCAAGGCCTTGTCTTTTGGACTTTTTTTTTTTTTTTTTTTTGGCGCATTAAGATGCAATTTCAGGCAGTTAAGGATAGCAAATGTCCTGAGGGTAGCTGTGGCTTCAAAGCATGTTTACCTATCTAGTTTCTGCTTCTTACTTCATTGTGGTCCCTGTGGATCTTCTTTACTTTCTTTTAAGCTTGGCATACTTTTAGAAGATGGATTGTCATGTTTTATCCAACATTTTGGTGTTCTTCAGGAAATCTGATATACCATTATATATCAAGTATATCCACTGTTACAGTCATAATGTACAAGTTCTGTTACACCCTCAAATTCCCTCATGCTGACCCTTTATTGTCAACTCCTTCCACCTCTCCAGCCTATGAAAACCAGTTTTCAGTTCTTACAGTTTTGCCTTTTCCATAATATTATACAAATGGAATCAACATTTGTAGCCTTTGGGGTCTGGCTTTTTATACTTAGTAAAATATATGGCAGATTTATATATATCATTGCATAAATCAGTAGTTTGTTTCTATTTATTTGTGAGTATTGTTCCATTGTAAGGGAATACCAAAATTTGTTGATTCATTCATCTTTTGAGGGACCCACCTTTTGTGGGTTTCTAATTTGTTTGGCAATTATGAATAAAGCTGCTATAATTTTTGGTGTACAGGTATTTGTCTGCATATAAGTGTAAATAGCTACAATTATGACTGCTGGATCATATGCTAAGTGTATGTTTACCTTTATAAGAAACAACCAAACTCTTTTTCATCATTGTTGTGCTGTTTCCATTCCATTATGTAGTGTATGAGAATTCTTTGTGTTTTTTCTCTTGATCTTTAGTTCCATAAAACCTATTTTTTTAAAATAGAATACCCAGAATTTTATCACTCCAGACTCTTTCCCTTATATTGAATAATTGCTTTTTTTTCTCTCCAATGTCCCCAACATTATGTAAGATTACAGAAGCCTTTCATTATGTCTTTGACCTGTATCAGTTCCTGAGAAATGATAAAGATATTCTTCTGGGATGAACCAATAGAATTGGCCTTGGATAGAAGAGTAAATAAGAAAAGACATGAGAGGGCATAAAGAAACAAAACAGAAACTGTGAAGTAAAAACAAGTAAACAAAAGCAACTTGATACCGTAGTTGGAAAGGATAGGGAGAACTAAAGAAGATGGCCACGGTTAGTACCTACGAAGCGGTGTGCAAGAGGCCTGGCAATTGGAGAGGTATATATGATCACTTTTTCACTTTTATTTTTTATTTCCATCTGTAAGGAGGTGGTGGGGAAGCCACAGATCAATGGATTCCAAGCATCTACACCTAGGGTGAAGAGAGGTCTACTGCAAAGGGCCAGCACAAGAGTTTTTAGGAATGATAGAACTGTTTTTTATCATTACTGTGGTGGTGGATACCTGACTAGACCCCTTGTCGTTCTGTTTCTTTTGTCTTTTTTCTCCTGTTTTTCAGGTTGTTCTCTTGAATCTTCATTCACCTGGTTAATTTTTTATTGAGTGCTAGACACTGTAAAGAAAAATTAGAAAAGTAATTTGAAGCCTTGAGTGATGTTACAAATCTTCAGTGAAGATCTAGGTTTACTTATGGCAGGCAATGTTGAGTTGCCTTAGTCCAGATTTCTGGGTTTAAGGGGATTCAGGGTTCAGGTCCTGCCAGACTAGTGTACTGTTTCTCCCTTATTTCTCATTGCAGCCCTCAGGGCTCCCAACCCAAAGAATGGAGAATTTATGGTGCATCCTGTTCTCCAGTTATTGCCACCTAAGCCCTATGAAATGGTCCAAAACACTTTTTAGTTTCTCCACATGTTAGTTGCCTTTTCTAGGATTGTAAGACCTCCCCAAATGGAAAAGTAACCTGAAATATTTCGACTTACTTCTCTGAGTTTTCGTATTTTTCAACTTTTAGCTCACCAATTCTTTATTCCAATATGAATTCTCCACTGCCTTCAGTTAGGTGCCTTTTATATTTTGTCCAGTTTGTGTAATTGCTTTCGTCATCAGAAAGGTTGATTTAAGTTACCTAGTCTTCTGTTACCAGAAGTGGATGTTTAAAATTCAGGAACTGGTATTTAAATTGAGACCTTAGGATGAGCGTTGGTTTATATGGAGTGTCTCATTCAGAACAGTTCAGAGACATGAAACAGAATCTAGATAGTTTCAAACGGAAATTGGCTATGTGATTTTTAGAGCTAAAAGGAATCTCATGTGTTTGGCAACTAGTGAGCAAAGCTGAGGAGGCTCATGGGGAGATCAGATACGTAAGTAGGGACCATGGAGGGCTTTCTCAAAGTCATGGAAAGCATTTGGATTTTATTCTAGAAGTTTAATTTGGAAGCTGTTTAAAAGTTTTGGACAGAGATAGCAAATCATGATCTAAATCTGAATCAGAATCAGTTGGTGGAAAGTATTAAAACTAGAGATTTCTGAATCACTAGATTCAGATTCAGTTAGTCTAGTGTAGTATCGGGCATCTTCAACTTTATCTGGGTCCCCAGGTAGTTTTGATCCCCACCAAAGTTTGAGAACCAGTGACTTAAAAAGTTTTCCTCATCTCTTCCCTTGTTTTCTCAGTAGAGCTTTCATTATTCTCTGATCTTTCATGTGCTCTTTTTACATATAAATACATGAAATCACTCTAAGCTAATATTTTTTCAAACTCTGGATAGCAATACATTACTGCAGTATGAAAAGAGTTTAGTGGGTTTGACTCTGTGTGTGTGAGAGAAGGGGGAGAAAGAAAGACAACTAGAATAGTGTAGAACAGACTGGAAAACAGAATAGGTATTATTTTATGAAACTGTGTTTGTGATGTGAAGGGTACGTAGGTATTTCTCCACATCATAGCACACAATGTTCCAAAAACACTGATGTAAGGCAGTTATTTCCTGTGGGTATTATTTCCATATATATTTTTTCATATATAGTTTTTTCTACTGTAGAAGTTCTTTTGAAATGACAGTAGCAATTTTTAATGTTCTCTTATCTTTCAGACTTGCCTTCAAGGAGTGCAAACAAGGACTTGTCTCCAAAAGAAGACACTTATGAAACAGAATTGTCCCGATGGGAAATGAGTGCCAGGCTTGAAAACTGTGATCTTGAGGAGCCCAGTTCCAGAGACTATTTGGACGTCAACAGCACGTTGGAAAAGCAACAAGAAAATCCGGAGGAATATTTCAGACAAGGGATGATCATATATGAACAAATGTCTATTTTCAACCAGCATACTTATTTATCTCAACATCCCAGGTGTCATTCTACTGAGAAACCTTATAAATGTAAGGAATGTGGGAAGGCCTTTAGACGAGCCTCTCACCTAACTCAGCATCAGAGTATTCATACTGGTGAAAAACCCTATGAATGTAAGCAGTGTGGGAAGGCTTTTAGTCGTGATTCACAACTCAGTCTTCATCAGAGACTTCATACTGGTGAGAAACCCTATGCATGCAAGGAATGTGGGAAGGCCTTTACTCAGAGCTCACAACTTATTTTACATCATAGGATTCATACTGGTGAAAAACCGTATAAATGTGAAGAATGTGGGAAAGCATTTATTCGTAGCTCACAACTCACTCGACATCAAAAAGTCCATACTGGGGAGAAACCTTTTGAATGCAAAGAATGTGGGAAGGCCTTTACTCAGAACTCACAACTTACTCTCCACCAGAGGCTTCATACTGGTGAGAAACTCTATGAATGTAAAGAATGTAGAAAGGTCTTTACACAGCTGTCACAACTTATTCTTCATAAGAGAATTCATACCGGTGAAAAACCCTATGAATGTAAGGAATGTGGCAAAGCTTTTATTTGTGGCTCACAGCTTTCTCAGCATCAGAAAATTCATAATGGGGAGAAGCCATATGAATGTAAGGAATGTGGAAAGGCCTTTATTCGTGGCTCATTACTTATGCAACATCAGAGGATTCACACTGGTGAGAAACCCTATAAATGTGAAGAATGTGGGAAGGCCTTTATCCGTGGCTCACAGCTTACTCAACACCAGAGAATTCATACCAATGAGAAGCCCTATGAATGTAAGGAATGTGGAAAGACTTTTAGTCATGGCTCACAACTTACTCAACATCAAAGAATTCATACTGGTGAGAAACCCTATCAGTGTAAGGAATGTGGAAAGGCCTTTAATCGTGGGTCCCTCCTTACTCGACATCAAAGGATTCATACTGGCGAAAAACCCTATGAATGTAAAGAATGTGGAAAAACTTTTAGTCGTGGCTCAGAACTTACTCAACATGAAAGAATTCACACTGGTGAGAAACCCTATGAATGTAAGGAATGTGGGAAGTCTTTTATTCGTGGCTCACAGCTTACTCAACACCAGAGAATTCATACTGGTGAGAAACCCTATGAATGTAAAGAATGTAGAATGGCCTTTACTCAGAGTTCACATCTTTCTCAACATCAGAGACTTCATACTGGTGAGAAACCCTATATATGTAATGAATGTGGGAAGGCCTTTGCTCGTGGCTTACTACTTATACAGCATCAGAGAATTCACACAGGTGAGAAACCATATCAGTGTAAGGAATGCGGGAAGGCCTTTATTCGTGGTTCACAGCTTACTCAACATCAGCGAATTCACACTGGAGAAAAACCCTATGAATGCAAGGAATGTGGGAAGGCCTTTAGTCACGGTTCTCAACTTACTTTACATCAGAGAATCCATACTGGTGAGAAACCCTATGAATGCAAAGAGTGTAGAAAAGCCTTTACTCAGAGCTCACATCTATCTCGACATCAGAGAGTCCATACTGGTGAGAAACCATATCAGTGTAAGGAATGTGGGAAGGCCTTTACTCGTGGTTCACAACTAACTCAACATCAAAGAATTCATATCAGTGAGAAATCGTTTGAATATAAGCAATGTGGGATAGATTTCAGTCATGGATCACAAGTTTATATATGAATGATCTAATTATTTTGAATAATACAGCCTTCTTTGGTCATTAATCCATTTTCATCAGAATTCTTAAAATGTGTAATATGGAAACACATTTACTTCATAAAGTTCAGCATCAGTGAATTTGTATGGGGGAAGATAATGATAATGAAATCCAAGTAGAAAGACCTATTAAACTATAGCAAATTATAATACCGACTAATTGTGTTAATGTAAATGTAGAAATACGTTTAGTCATAGCACTTGTCTTTTTCAACATTATCTCGACTCTTCTAGTTCCTTTCAATTGTGACATTTATCGTGATAGTTAACCTCTACTTCAGGTGAATTAATTGTCGGGTAGACCTAAGCATAATACCTTCCTTATAAGATTCTTGGAAGTATTATGTAAGTTGTTACATGTAAAATTCTTAGAACAGTGCCTTCAACATAGCATATCATAAATATAGCTATCATGATTATTCATGTTATTTTAGAGAATTTGCATGAGAGAAGGACATTTATTAGTATAATGAATACTGAATCTTTCATTAACACTTAACCCTAATTATTTGAGTGGGGTGCACCGTATGCTGTCATGAGTATGAGAAAACTCATTCACATCTCATCCCATATACTGTAAGAAGAAGTTCATAGTGTTAAAAAAAAATGCTGTAGAGTTAAGCAATGGATTACTGATGAGGTATGAAGTGAACTGTAACAAAGAACAAAAACTCATATTTTCTACCATCTCTGCAATTCAAGAATATTACTTAGAAATGAAAAAAAGAATAGCCAAAATAAGTCTTTCTAGTAGGAAATTTTTTTAAACTTGAATGAATTAAACTTTTGAATTAAACTAAAAAATAAAAACTGACATAGACTATTTTGCAATGAAAAATGATGAGAAGCTGTGTCGGAGACTGCTATTTTCCTACCCAATATCCATTTTCCCTTCTTCAGTAACAGAATTCTTGGCTGAAGAACTCTCTGAGCATCCCTTACAGGTCAGCAAGATGAAAGTGGCTGGTATTTTTATGCACTGATCGTTTAAGAAATCCTTTTTTTCCTCTCTGCACTTTTTTGTTTCCCTGCCTACATTGTGGACATTTAATCTGCAACTCTGGCAATTTTATGGGGACTTTGAGAATGATATCTGAGTATTAAGGGTGATGGAGTGGAAATACAGAGTAAGTCTATACTTAACGCTGATTTTATGGAACAGCCATACCAACTCTGGTCTGCCCACCTCCTGTATTTCTTTATATAAAATTAAACTTATTTGTTGATGCTGTTGTCATTTTGTTATTGATGCTAAATATTATTAAGGATATAAAACTCTGTACCTGAAAGTAGAGTGCTATGGGTAAAAGAAATTTCAAATCTGGCATTGACTTAGAGTGATGGAGAATGAGGATTTGTTCACTTCAGGCTATAAAACTGAAGATTCTTGTTTTTATAGACAGGACATTTGGTCAAACTCCCTACCGTTTTACAAGGCAAATCTTGTACGAATTAAGGCTGTAATGCTGAGAAGTGATAGGAGTGATTCAGAATGTGTGTATTGGATGTTTCTTGCTGCTTTCAGTAATGTTCTGTGAAAGATGAATTTGCTGTAGCGTTAACCTACAGAGGCTGCTAGCAGAGATTGAAAGTGATATTGCTTTGTTAAGAAATGGTATCTCTGCCTGCAGGCACTCAATCCAGGTTGATGTTAAATTCATAGTCTTGAAACTTGTGGCATTCTAAATACGAAACTGATTCTACCCTTAAGTGAAGCCACTTACAGTGATTGAGAGTAGCCTTCTGAGCAAAAACAGACAATTGCCCCATCCATGCAAAGGCAGTGAGTCTCCTAGCAAAGATAACTTAAAATGCTTCCGCCACCCAAACCTCTTGTTCTAAAATTAGTCATATTTATTAAGTACTTACTATTCCAGCCACTATTGCAGGTGTTTGGGATGTATCAATGAACAACTGTAGCAGGAGGAGATGGAATAATAAACTGTAGAGTATGTTAGAATGTAAATGGTATGGGGGAAAAGGTTATTCAAAAGGAGTTGAGAGGAATATCACAATTTATGTCGCTACATGAAATAGAATGATCAGGGTAGACCATGAAGGGAAGAGTTGAGTCAAGATTTGAAGGTGTGAGGGGGCAAGTCAGTGGTTATCTAAGGGAAGAGCATACCAGACAGGAGAAAGCTAGAGCCCAACAATGGGACTGTGCTAGTGTATGTGAGGGACAGCAGGGAAGCTATTGTAGAGGTCTGTGCCAGGGGATGATCGATGGAAGAGCTCACAGAGATAACAGGGCCATATCTTGTAAGACCTTTTATTGTAAGCATTTTGGATTTCATTCTGAGGGAAATTGGCAGCCATTGGAGAGTTCTGAGCAGAGGACATGATCTGACATTCTTCTATTGTGTTGTTGGTTTTGTTTTTTAAAAGAAAAACGAAGTGGGTAGGAGGCTATGGCATTAATTCAGATGAGAGATGAGGGTGGCTCAGACCAGGGTGGTAACAATGGGGAGAAGTGGTTGGATTTTAGAGAGACGGTAAATGTGATAGAGCAGGCAAGATTTGTTTAGGGGCTGGATGTCAGTTGTGAAAGGAAAGGTCCAGGGTGACATTAACTCAAAGGTTTTGGTCTCAAGCAGTTGGAAAGATGTGTTCCCATTAGCCGAGATGGGGAAATCTGCAGTTCCATCAGGTTTGTGGGAGAAGACTGGGAGGAGCTCAAATTTGAACATGTTGAGTTTGAAATGTCTTTTAGACACAAAATGACAACATTGAGTAGGCGCTTGGATGTTGCAGCTTGTACTGTTGTAGAGATTATATTAACTTGGTAGTCATTGCCTATACTTATTTAAAATAAGGAGGCAGGATAAGACCATTAAAGGCCTCTGTAAATAGGGAAAGAAGAATGGCAATGATTGATTCACATTGTGTTCTAACATTAAGAGTTCATGGATAAAAGGACAGGTCAGCAAAAGGTGCTACAGAGGACGAGAGAGATGGAAGGAAACCAAGACAGTGTGGCATTAGAGAAGCCAAATGAAAGTGAGTCAAAGGGAGGCTGATTGATGATATCAGATACCGTTAGCAGGTTGCATTAAACAAGGCTTGAAAATTGGCTACCGGATTTAGCAATATTGGTGTTACTGTTGACCTTGAAAAGAGCAGGGATATTTTAGTTTGTTTTGGAATAATTGAAGTAATAGCTTAATAAGAGAATAGAAACTGGAGACAATGAGTATAGAAACTGCTGCTTTCAGATGTTTTTGCTGCAAAAGGAAGCAAATAAGTTAATAATTAGTGTAGTGTAGGAATGGGAGTGTTTGTTTTCACGATGGGAGAAGGAATAGCAATTCCCTATGTTTATTGGAATAATGGGGGGGTGTATGATTCAGGACAGAAAAGTGAGAATTACTAGGGCAATGACTTTGTGTAGATGGGAGTGGATAAGATTAGTAGTGGATGGAGGGATTAGTTTTTTAGGTGATACCATGGAAAGTTTATTCCTGAGAATAGAATGGCAGAATATGGGGTGCAAATGCTGGGAAGTGGGTAAATGAGTTTGAAGAAGTCTTGGAAAGTGTTCTGATCCTTCAGAGCTTTCATGAAGCAATAAACAAGGTTAACTGAAAGTATGGAAGATGAGAATGGGGCTTAAAAAAGATGAAACAGTCACTAAAGAGAGATTATTTAATGTACAGTATAATTACCTAAGAATGTTAAAAGGCTAGAAAAGTGAAAGAACAAAGGGGCCAGTAAGCAAAAGGAATCATCAGGCTTAAAATTACCTTTACACAAGATTTTGGCTTTGTAATTAAACAGCAAGTAGTTTGAAAGCCTACTGATTTTTTTAGGGAAATGTTTTGCTAATAAAACCCAAACAGCCTACGACTTAAATACCCAAACAATCCCCAGGCTATGATACAAATCCATCAGGAAATGACCCATTAGTGTAAATTTTCCAAGGTTATATATGAAACTATGTATGTTACAAAAATATATAAAATACATACCTAGAATGTAATCTTTTTCCATTTGCTTTTTAAAAATGTACAAATTATATATTCTGTGTTTTAAATGTGCTTTGCTTTTTTGCTTACATGTTTTGACAATCATTCCAGTTTCTGTTGCTGTGTAACAACTTCCCCAAACTTGGCTTAAAATACAATAATCATTTATTTAGCTCACAAATCTATAAAATTTGGACAGGACTTGGCACTAGCAGCTCATCTCTGATCCACAGAGCCTCAGATGGGGTGTCTTGAAAGCTAGGGGTCAGTTGATGGCTGAAGACTAGAATCATCAAAAGACTCACTTGCTCACCTGCCTGGCAGTTGATTCTGGCTGTCAACCTGACCGCAGGATGGTCACCCACAATACCTACAGGTGATATCTCTGTGTGGCTGCTTAGTATGGTGACTTGGGTTTCAAGAGTGTGTCCCAAAGAAGAAGGTGGAAATGCATGTAATTTTTATGGTCTTGCTGCAGTTACAACTCAATGAGAGAAGTGTCACATTGTTAAGAGCTTGAAGTATGAGATATATTGTGGCCATATTTGGAAAAAAGAATATGCCAAAAAGATGCTTCTATACCCAGCCTTGGAAGTAACATAATCCCACTTCTGCCATTCTCTATTGCTTTAATCAGTTACCTTTCTTTTTTAAATTTCTGGAGTACTTAATTTATGTTTTTTCTTACTGAAATATAGTTGACATACAATATTATGTTAATTTTGGGTGTAATAACATATTTGGTATTTGCATACATTATGAAATGATAGCCTTGATTAGTCTAGTAGCCATTTGTCCCCATACAAAGTTATTATAATATTACTGACCATATTCTTTATGCTGTATATTATATTCCCATGCTTATTTATTTTATAACTAGAGATTTGTACCTGGTAGTCCCAACCACCTATTCCCCCCCCCAACACACACACACCCATCCTCCCCTCTGGTAACCACCCACCTGTTCTCTGTATCTGTGAGTCTATTTTCATTTTGTTTGTTTTTAGATTCTACATATAATTGAGATCATATGGTATTTGTCTTTCTCTGACTTAATTCATGTAGCATAATACCCTAGATCCATACATGTTATCAAAAATGGCAAGATTTCATTTTTATGGCTGAATAATATTCCATTGAATATATATACCACATCTTGTTTATCCATTCATCTATCTATGGACACTTAGGTTGCTTCTGTATCTTGGCTTGTAAATAATGCTGTAGTGAACACTGGGAAGCGTGTATCTTTTTGAATTAGTGTTTTTGTTTTCTTTGGGTAAATACCTGGACGTGAAATTGCTAGATCCTATGGAAGTTCTATTTTTAATTTTCAGAGGCTCTTCCATACTGTTTTACATATTGGCTGCATCAATTTACAATCCCATCAACAATGCAAAAGGGGTCCCTTTTCACCACATACTTGCCAACACTTGCTATTTGTTGTCATTTTGATAATGACCATTCTGACAGGTGTGAGGTGGTATCTCATTGTGGTTTTGATTTGCATTTCCCTGATGATTAGTGATCCTGTGCATCTTTTCATGTGTCTGTTGGCCATCTGTAGGTCTTCTTTGGAAAAATGTCTATTCAGGTCCTCTACCCATTTTTAAACTAGGGTGTTGGATTTTGATGTTGAGTTGTATGAGGTCTTTGTATATTTTGTATATTAACCCCTATATCATTTGCACATATTTTCTCCCATTTTCTCCCAGTAAGCTGCCTTTTTGTTTTGTTGATAGCTTCCTTCACCAGGAAAAGCTTTTTAGTTTGATGTAGTCCCATTTATTTATTTTGGCTCTTGTTTCCCTTGCATGAGGAGACAGATCCAAAAAGATACTGCTAAGACCAATGTCAAGATCATACTAGGCAGGTACATCTTGATGGGAGAGTGTCAAGTAAAGTATATAAGATGGGATATATTTTGGTGGACATTCTTGCAAAATATATATTGTCCCTGAGTCCTCTCAGATATGGTTTATTTTTATGGTAGTATATTATTCTTATAGCTATATATTATTCTTTTACTGATGTACCATAATTCTGCCAGAATTCTAAAATTCTCATTTACCACATGAGCTCCTGGCTACCTGGCCAGATAGCAGATTTCCCATTCTCCCCTATCAGTTATGGTCCTGTGACTAAGTGAAATATTATCAGAAGTGATATGCAAATCCCCTCTCAGTTGCCCAAAATGTAATTTCCATAAGACTACAGAACTAAATCCTAATGTGTTATTAATTCCAGTTAATGTAAATACTTAATGTGGCTATTAAGGGATATATTTTACTTCCAGTTCTGGACCAAGATGGAATATAAATAAATATTAAACTATAGCAAAAGTAATTATATGATGTAAAAGAACTCTGAAGTTACCCAAAGGCTGAAGAACCTCAAAGAAAGGATAAATTTTGAAGGTGGGACCCATCTCTAAGTCTGGGGTTCAAGCTTCATAGAAGGTGTGGTTTCAGCCTCACTGGATAGTAGAGAAATTAGGTGGGTTTCCCGGGCCAGAGCAGATCTATAGTCATTATGCAACCAGAAAACAAACCTGTCAGACATAACTGAGATGCAACTGGTAGAGCTGAGGTGCAGGTATAAGGCTTGGAGAACACAGCGTCTACATTGAAAGGGCCCTGGGAAACCACAAAGGGTATACATGACCCACAACTGGTATGTGGACACCTAGAGAGAGTCAGAAGCTGCTGCAAGGGCTACAGTTCACATTATCTGCACCGGGAAAGTGGTCAGTTGGCCTTGACTGGGCTGCGGAGCTACCAAGGGACTATATGCTCTCTAGGTACAGGGCTGGGGCAGAACATCACCGAATGTTCTCATAGACCCACACTACTAACGACTGTACAGGAGAAGCAAGAAAAAGCAAAGCACTGCACACCAGGCCCAATAAGAGAAGCCTATTGAAAATGTTAACATCGTGCTCACTGTAAAGGAGAAAATGCTGAGAAGCCAGTCCATTATAGCACAGCAGGTACTGAAAAGTGAATTTGGAGCTATGTGGTGGTAAATTGATCACTGGCATAAGGATGGATGAATATCCAGAAAATACAAACTCCTTTCAGTCAGAAATACTCAAATAATTGACAAGTGTAGAAATTCATACGCATTTTACAGAAAAGAAATCATAAATTACCAATAAACATAAGAAAAATTTTTCATTCTCATTACTAATCAAGGATTTGAACCAGAACTACAGATACCTTCTCACAAATGTCTATTGGCAAAAATAAAGTTGTCAAGTATCAAGAGTTGATGAGGATTTTGAGAAATAGGAATTTTATCTGCTGGTGAGAGTGAATATTGTAACTACCTTGGAGACATAGGCAGTACCTATTAGTTTGAATAATAACACATGTCCAATGACTTACTATATAGATATATTCAGCATATAGATATAGAATAAATATATACCCTATAGAAAACTTACATACATATATCAGGACATAAATACAAATATGATCTCAGTGACATTGCTCATTTTTCCTTTATTTTAGCCTTAGAACTGTGACTAAATATTTATAGGACATTCCACCCACTAACAGCAGAATATACATTCCCTTTTTATTGGAGAATTCTTTTTATTGAAGTGTCAGTGATTTACAGTGTATTAGTTTCTCATATACACTATACTGATTCAGTTATATATACACATATATATTGTTTTTCATATTCATTTTCATTATAGGTTATTACAAGATATTGAATATAGTTCCTTGTGCTATATGGTAGGACCTCATTGTTAATCTATTTTAAACACAGTACTTTGTATCTGCTAATACCAAACTCCTAATTTATCCTTTCCCTTTGGTAACCATAAGATTCTTTTCTATGTCTGTGAGTCTCTTTCTGATTTATAAATATGTTCATTTGTATCATTTTTTTGTTCCACATATAAGTGATATATATTTGTCTTTGTCTGACTTACTTCACTTGTATGATGATCTCTAGGTTCATTCATTCACTGCAAATGACATTTTCATTCTTTTTTATGCCTGAGTAGTATTCCTGTGTGTGTGTGTGTGTGTGTGTGTGTGTGTGTGTGTGTATACACACATTTTCTTTACCCATTCATCTGTTGATGGACACTTAGATTGATTGCTTCAATGTCTTGGCTATTGTAAATAATGCTGCTGTGAACACTGGGGTACATGTCTCTTTTCTAATTAGTTTCTCTGGATATATGCCCAAGAGTGGAATTGCTGGATCATACGGTATCTCTATTTTTAGTTTTCTAAGGAATCTTCATACTGTTCTCCATAGCAGCTGCACCAAATTACATTCCCACTAACAGTGTAGGAGGGTTGCCTTTTCTCCACACCCTCTCCAGCATTTATCATTTGTGGACTTTTAATGATGGCCATTCTGACCAGTGTAAGGTGATACCTTATTGTGGTTTTGATTTGAATTTATCTAATAATTAGTGATATTGAACATCTTTTTATGTGCCTAATGGCCATCTGTATGTCTTCTTTGGAGAAATGTCTATTTCAGTCTTCTTCCCATTTTTTGATGGAGTTGTTTGCTTTTTTTGTTGTTGAGTATGCCCCCACAGGAGATGTCCACTGGGAAGTGCTCTCTTGGTGCTGCCTGTCACCCACATGTGGGCTCACAAAGTATATATACTGTTGTTAGTGCAGCCTCGGCCCTGCTTCAGCTGTGGAAATGCAGGCAGCCTGGATGTCCCTCAGGTGCTGTGCTCAGAAAGCCGCCAGTGCAGGCTGAAGTCAGGCACCAAGACCTGCCAGGATCATGCATAGTCATACACTTGGATCTGCCTTGGGAGCTAGGGAGTCAACCCTAACCCCAGCCCCACCTCCAAGTGCATGCGTCCACTGCTAATGCCCCAGACGTTTATTACCAGATTATTACCAATAATCTGCTCTGATTTCCCACAGGTGTTGAATTTACAAAGGCATTGGCAGCATAAATCCACCAAAGCTGCCTGGGACATGGCTCAGATTTCAGCCCCAATGCTGCAGTCCTATTGCCCATGGGAATGGGCTCAGATTTCAGCCTTGCCTCCCCTTAGGGCGAGCTGTCAGTGCTCCCAGAGCTCTTACAGGTGGAGCTGCCCTGGCTGTGAGCAAGCTGAGAAGGAGGCTTCTATGATGGGGCCCTGCCCCTCCATTCGGGCACACCAACAATGGGGCTTCTTATGGTAGACCTGGGCTCTGCTGCACACTCTCCCAACCCCAGCCCACACCACACTCCAGCCTCTTCAGGCTGTCCTCACGCAGCCAACCCCAGTTCTCTCCCTGGGTCTGTTCTCCAAAGCTCAGGTTTCAGTACCAGCCGCTGCCTGCACCAGCAGGCTCCTGGCTCGGGCTGGGGATTCTCTGTGTCAGTCTCTCTCTGTTCTGCCTGCTGCAGACCAGCTGCTGTGCTCTCCTCCAAGCCTCCCTTTCTGTCCAGGCTGATCTCCCCACTGGTGAAGGGGCTTCCCAGGGTGAGGGAAACTTTCCTCTTCCACAGCTTCCTCCCAGTGGTGCAGGTCCTGCTCTGATTCTTTTTTTTTTTTTTTTTTTTTGTCTCATCCTACCTGGTTATGTGATGATCTTTTCCACAGACTTGATTGTATAAGATCTTCTGCCAGATTTCATGTGAGATTTCAGAAAGAGAACTGTTCCACATGTAGATGTATTTTTGATGTATTTATGGGAAGAGGTGAGCTCCGCATCCTTCTATTCTGCCATCTTGATCCAGCTCTGAGAAGGATTAGTTTGGAGAGCACAGCCCGGCCTGCTAACCCCAGTGCACATGTCTGTGCACAAACACCTATACAAAGATGGCAGTCCATTCAGAACTGACAAAGCCTTCTATTCCTAAAGGGCTTCAGAAAACTCAAAGAAAGGAAATGAAAATAAGTGTAGAAATTAATGAACTAGAAAGCATAGAAACAAAAATGGACAAAATACAGACAGTTCATTAAAAGACTAATAAAATATAAGATCTGTGGACAAGACTGATTTTAAAAAGGAGTTGAAGGTACAAATATTATTAGAAATAAAAGTAGAAACACAATAAGAGGTATAGTAGAGATATACAAAATGAGAGAATATTATTAAAAAAAACCCATGCTAATAAGTTTGAAAACATAGTAGTTATGAAAAGTTTTTTAGACAAATAAGTTACCAAAGTGACCAAAAAAAAAAAAAAAAGAAAATGTAAATAGACAGTGAAGAATCAGAATAATTAAACTTACCCTCCCCAAAGAAACATCAGGGCAGACAATTTTACTGGACAGTTTCCCCAAATTTTGAAGAAACAATTCCATTTGCATACCAATTCTTCCAGAGAATAGGAGAAAATGTCCATCGACTCATTATATAAAGCCAATAATACCACAGAGGCAATAACAGACATGAATTTTAAAAGGAAATGAAAATTAGATGTCAATCTTATATATGATTATAAATTCAAAACAACTGAAAATTAGAAAATAAATACAGCTTTTATATATCCATACACAGACACATCATGATGCAGTTGGTTTATCCCTATAATTTAAGGTTAGCTTAACATTAGAAAATCTACTAGCACAATCTACCACATTAATTGCTTAAATAGAAATCATATTATAATCTTAAGAGGTTCAAAAACACTTGTAAAATTCAAAACTTTTTTTTTAACTAAGAGAAAATTCTTTAACCTGATAAAGGGTATCTACCTCAAAAACCTACAGTAAACATCATACTTAAAAGTAACACATTAGAATTACTTTTCCTTATAAATTAGAAACAAGACAAGTATATTTATTTCTATTCAGCATTATACTGTGGTTCTAGCAAGATGAATAAAACATGTGTTACAGAAAGAAGGGAAGGAAGAAATGGAGGGAGGGATGGAGTTGGGGAGGGAGGAGAGAAGGCAAGGGGAGGGAAGAAACCAGAAGACACAATAAAAAGATTACTGTGAAAGAACTTTTCTTTATTGAGAGAGGATACAGAAAACCCCAAAGAATTTAAATCTATAAATTATTAGAAGTAATAGTAATAAGAGAGGTGTGGAATATAATTCTAAACAAAAACCCATCATGCTTTCATGTATCAGCAAGAAAGAATAAGATAATGTACTTTAAAAAAACACGATTTATAATAGTAACAATAAAATAAGAAATAAAATGCCTAGGAATAAAATCAGCCAAAATGTGCTTGGCCTTTATGGAGAACATTAAATCTGATCCAAAACTTTAGTGTCTAAAGTAATGAGAACAATAATATGCCCACATAAGTATTCACATAAAGTTCCACAATAACTTTTCAAATGGATACTATAGATGGTTGTTTAGACAACATTTGAAATTTTACTTTTAAGCTTGACTGAATTGGAGGGTAACAGTGGCATTAACATATAAAGAGAAATCAGAAGACCTGGTTTGGTTTAAATATATAAATATATATATAATATATATTTTTTTATATGATGCAATTGCCTTGGGACATTTAAGGTTTGAGATTTAGGTGAAAAATCCAAGTGAATAAATGACACTGAATATCAGAAGATCCTCAGGACTACACACAGACGTATTTCAGTAGTTACAAGAACAGAAATAGGAGTGTAAGCAGTAATAATTGGAGGTTTCCTCTTTGAGAAGTCAAGAATTATGGGAAAACTTAATTTTTTGTTGAAATAGTTGACATACAATAAATACTATGTTATTTTCAAATGTACTACATAATAATTTGACATTTGCATACATTGTGAAATGATCCTTACAAGTCTAGTAGCCATTTGTCCTCATACAAAGTTATTCAGTATTATTGACCGTCTTCTTTATGCTGTGTATGACATCTCCATGACTTATTTATTATGTAACTGCAGGTTTGAACCTCTTAATCCCCTTCATCTAGTTCCCCTACCCTCATACCCCCACCTCCTCCCTTCTGGCAACCACCCATTTGTTCTCTGTATCTGTAAGTCTGTTTTCATTTTGTTTTGTTTGGGTTTTTCTCTTTGTTTAGATTCCACAACCATCACTAATCATTAGACAAATGCAAATCAAAACCACAATCAGATACCACCTCTCATCTGTCAGAATGGCTATCATCAAAAAGACAACAAAATAACAAGTGTTGGCAGGGTGTGGAGAAAAGGGAACCCTTGTGCATTTTTGGTGGGATTGTAAATTGGTACATCCATTATTGAAAACAGTATGGAGGTTCCTCAAAAAATTAAAATTAGAACTGCCATATGACCCAGCAATCCCACTTCTGAGTATATAGTCAAAAGGAAATGAAATCAGGATCTCAAAGTGATATCTGCAGCTCCATGTTCGTTACAGCATTATTAACAGTAACCTAGATATGGAAACTACCTTAGTGTCTGTAGACAGATGGATAAAGAAAATGTGATGTATATATACAATGTGATATTATTCAGCCTTAAAAAGGGAGATCCTGCCACTTACGAGAACATGGATAAACCTGGAGGGCATTATGCTAAAGGAAATAAGCCAGACACAAAAAGACAAATATCATATTATCTCAGTTACATGTGAACTCTAAAAAAACAGTTGAACTCATAATAAGAGAGCAGAATGGTGGTTACCAGAGGCTAGGGATGGGGGGCAGCAGGGAGGGAGATATTGATCAAAGGGTACAAACTTTCAGTTACAAGATGAGTAAGGTCTAATGTATACCATGGTAACTATAGTTAATAATAGTGTATTGTATACTTGGTATTTGCAAAGGCAGTAGATCTCAGATGTTCTTACCACACACACAAATGGTAAGTATGCGAGGTGATGGATATGTTAATTAGCTTGATTGTGGTAATCACTTCACAATGTATAAATATATCAAAACATTTCATTGTACACTTTAAATATATACAATTTTGTCAATCATACCTCAAAGCCAGTGGGGATGGGGGAGACTAACAGGGATAATAACATGTCATTAATAGGCTATAAAACTGTCAGTGTGAAAACAGTATTCCTCAAAACACTGATTCCTGAAAGGATAATCACCTAATTGTTAACAGTGTTTACATCTGGAAGTCGACTGTATATGAGTTTCTTTCTGAAGAAAATGGTGAATATAGTCTGGATGAATGGTGAATATGGCATACGTGAGGTATAGTAAAGAAATAACTGACAAAAGGAAGACATTACTTAAATGTTGTTTTAATTATGAAATAGTTTAAATATACAGAAAGATACAAAGAATAAAAACCCACAACCAGCTTTATCAATTTAGAAGAATTACCCATATTAATTTTTTAGGCATATAAGTGATGAAAAGATATCTCCCTTTGCATCCTTACCTCAGTCTCATTTTTCTCCCTCTCCAGAGGTCATCACAATTTGATGATCATTTCCATGAATGTTATTACACTATTTCCATATGGCATTTAGCCATGGAAAATACAGCGTTGATTTGCATGTTTTCAAACTTTATATAAGTAAGTGGAACCATATCATACAAATTACCCTCTAGTTCAGTTTCTATAGTTTCTGAGATGTATCCATATCTCTAGTTTGCTCATTTTGAGTTCTAACATTTTTAAATCCTAATGGTAATTCTGATTGCTTTCACTCTCACAAACAACACTGAAGTGGGTCTTCATGTACATCTCCCTGAACAGGAGAGACTCTGTAGAGGTTCAAGTGCAAAATTGCTGAGTCAGAGTATCCACATCTTCAACTTTACTAGACATTGACAAATTATCCTTTTTAAAAAACTATTTCCAAATGCACTGTATGCTATTCCCATTGCTTCACATCTTTCTGGTAATTGGTACTGTGAGGCTTTTGTCAATGTGATGATTTTGAAATAGTTACTGTGGTTTTACTTGTGTTTCCCTTATTACTGTGATGTATATTGTCAATTATACTGTACTTTCTCTACTGGTATAAACCATTTTTATCATATGCGGAATTTCTATAAATAGATCAGATTCAATAATTTCTTGCTGTTCTTGAGAATTCATACTTCATAGATGAATTTGAAAACAAAATTGTGAAATTAAGGGGCAAAAATGCCCATTGGGGAATTCTGGTTGGAACTGCAAAGAATCTGTGAATTAGGAGTTAACTGAAAACGTTATTGAGTCTCTTCAGCCTAGGCTGTTTAATATGCTTCAGTTTATTTTGTTATTCTTTAGTTTTCTGGGTCTACAAAATCAATTGTTTTATATTTAAGCATTAACTTTCTCAGCCTCCGGAATTTAACTCCATGAGGACACGGTCTTTGTATTGATCATGTTGTCTCCTCACACCTAAAACAGTATCTGGCAAATTGGAGCTACTCAATATATCTACACATTCAGTGAATATTGAGTAGTTTGTAGTTTTCTTCCCTCAATCTCCTTTTAGTTTCATTTTACAGCCACTTGATAAAAATTTTTACAAACTTTGTTCTTTTTCTATGGTATGTAACAGTTTAAATGCTTTTGAAATTACCTAGATTCACCCACATAATTACCTGGGGCTGATGCTTTCTTATGGTACAGTACAAATTTCTATGTTTATTGGCTTTTGGGAGTAAATAGCAGTCCTCTCTGTTCTTGTCTTGATCTAAATGTAAGTTCTGTATTCGTCTCAGTGAATCTTAATTTTCTTTAATTGGTTTATCCAACTCATTCTCTTTAGAAACATCCTAAAACTGGTTGTAAGTGTTAGAGTTCTACTATTTGTGTCTGTATCAACACTCACTTAGAGTCCAAACACTCCCACTTATAGTCCAAAATTTTTAGGTTTCCCCAATTCTGACCTGCTGCTTTGCATGGATGTTCTGCTTTGTCCACTAAGGAATCATATTTTAGCTGTAAGGAGTAAATGAGTTAATATATGTTGAGTATGGAGAACAGTGCCTAGTGCCTAGTAAGCACTCAATACATGTTAGCTATTATTATTTAATTGAATATTTGCAATATTTGATGCACTACGTTAAGTACTTTACATGCAAATTTCTTACTTAATATGCACCAATCTACAATAGAGACTACTTCATTTAATACTCACATTTCTACAATATCCTTTATTATCCCTATTTTAAGAATTAAAGAAAACCCTGAGGTTTAGATAAGTCAAGCAAATTACTCAGTCACACAAAGCCACAGTAGTAGTAGAGCTATGATTTCCCAGAATCTAAGCTCTTAGTCTTGGGAAGTGCCTAGTGCCCAGAGAGGGAGACTGGAATAAAATAAGGCGGAAAGGTATATAAGAATCAGACATTGCCAATTATGGTGTTCACCTGTGCTCAAAAAAGAAACAAACAAAACAAGAATCAAAGAAGTTCCTCATAGACAGTTTAAAAGACTGAACGTTAGCTTAAGAACAACAGCAAGCCAAAAAAAACTTCTAACTGGAGGCAGTGATATGTGTATTCTTACACTTCAAAAAGATCAGTTTGGATGCATGGTGGGAAATGAATTTAACGGGACCAGAGGTTGGATCAGAAAGCTGTTAGAAACCTGTTAGAAAGCTATAGCAGTGATCCGGTAAGACAAAACTTAAGACTAGGAAGGCAACATTAGAGATGGAGAAAATGAGTATAAATTCCAGAAGTACTAATGAGAGTCTATAGGACTTGGTGACTGACTGGATTGGGTGGTGAGAGTGACTCCCCAAGATGGATTCTCTGATGATGAGCAAGGTGTGCATGTTGCCTGAAGGTTTTCTTGCATTCCTTACATTCATAGGGTCTCTCTCCAGTATGAATTCTCTGGTGTTGGGCAAGGGACCCACAGTAACTAAAAGCCTTTCCACAAACATTACATTCATAAGGCTTTTCTCCAGTATGAACTCTCTGATGCTGAGTAAGGGATGAATCATTGCTAAAAGCCTTCCCACATTTAATACATTCATAGGGTTTCTCTCCAGTATGAACTCTCTGATGTTGAGCAAGGTAGGCAATCTGGCTGAATGCTTTCCTACATTCCTGGCATTTATAAGGTTTTTCTCCAGTATGAATTCTCTGATGTTGAGCAAGGTGTGAATTCTGGCTGAAAGCTTTCCCACATTCCTTGCATTCATAGGGTCTCTCTCCAGTATGTATTCTCTGATGTACAGTAAGGTATGCACGAAGGCTAAATGCTTTCCCACAGACATTACATTCATAAGGTTTCTCACCAGTATGAACTCTCTGGTGTTGAGCAATAGATGATCTATTGCTAAAAGCCTTCCCACATTCAATACATTCATAGGGTTTCTCTCCAGTATGAACTCTCTGATGTTGAGCAAGGTAAGCAAACTGGCTGAAGGCTTTCCTACACACCTTGCATTCGTAAGGTTTTTCTCCAGTATGAACTCTTAGATGTTGAACTAGGTGTGCATTCTGACTGAAGGCCTTCCTACATTCCTTACATTCATAGGGCTTCTCTCCAGTATGAATCCTCTGATGTTGAACAAGATTTGATCTCTGGCTGAAGGCTTTCCCACATTCTACACATTTATAGGGTTTCTCTCCAGTATGTATTCTTTGATGAAGAGTAAGGGATGAGCTCTGGCTGAAAACTTTTTCACAGTCATTACATTTCAAAAGTTTCTTCTCTGTATAGATAGTCTTGGGCTTAATGCCCATTAACTTTTTTTTAAAGCTTTTATGTGTATTATGTGTAACTACTTTCTCCTCTTTGGGGATTATATGTGGTGTATGAAGTAGTGTGCTTGGATGGAAACTTCCCCAAGTTTTGCTATATTCTTGTCCCCTTTCATCAGCAGAGGCTTCTTCATGAGTGATTGTCTCTTCCTTGAAGCATGCCTTCTGATTCACTGTTTGCCTCTCAAAATGGCCTTCACATTTCCATTCTTCTCTCAAACTGGAGTACTCAAGGCCATTGCTTGTAAGTTTTTTTATTACCTTCTGAGATGACTGTGCTTCATAAATGTCCCGCTTTGGGTTTAATTGTTTAGTTTCACACATAGAGTCCCAGTCTGAAAAATAATAATAATAAAAAAAATGTCTCCTCTACTATGTACCAGAAGGTACATTTATGAAGGTACATTCATAAAGTGAGGTTTGTGAATTTAATAGCAAATAATGCCCACAAGAACACGAGCTTTTCTAGTTCTGATGTGTATAAGAACATAAACTGAAAATAGGTCATACAGAAACTTGAGAAGGAATGATGAGAATTATTAAGAACATCAACAAGGTAACTATCAGGTCAAGAAGGAATTACATAGGTGGTTGGACCTGGTTCTAATTTTATGCATGTATGGATAATACAGGAATTCAAATAATCTCCATTCGTCTAGTTGCTTCTTTCAAGAACATTCATTGAAACTTGTGCCAGGTACTGTTCTAGATGCTTTTGATATCAGAGTAAACAAAACAAAGATCCTTAACTACATGGACCTTATGTTCTTGGAGGAGATAGGAAATAAATGTTAAATAAGTAAATTTTATTGTATGTTAGAAGGCACTTAAGTCTATGCCAAAAGAAAAGTAGGATAAGAGAGATCAGGAGTTTGGCGAAGTCAAAGGTAGGAATCATTAAAAAGTTAACATTAAAGCAAAGATGTGAAGGAAGTAAAAAAAAGTTAGTCACTTAGACATCTGGAGAAAGAACATTCTGGGAAGAAGAAATAGCCTAAAAGTAGAAGCATGTTTGGTTTCTTTGAGGAATAGTAAGAAAGCCAGTGTGCCTGGAGAGGACTACGTAGTAGAAGATGAAGTCAGGAGGTAAAGGATAATCAGATTATTTAAGTTTTATAGGTCTCCTAAGGGATATAGCTTTTACTCTGAGTGAGATGGAGAACCACTGAAGTGTTAAGTGTATAGAAGTGATGTCTAGTTACGGTTTAATGAAAATACTGGAAGGTGGAAAGCAAGGGGAGAAGCAAGGGGACCTATTATTGTAGCAATCAACATGAGAGATGGTAATGATTCAGACCAGAGAGATATCAGTGGAGGTACAGAGAGGTGGTCAGAGTCTAGGTGTATTTTGTAGGAAAAGCCAAGAGGATATCCTTACAGACTGGATATAGACTGTGACAAGAAAGAGACAGACAAGCATGCTTTCAAAGTTTATGTTCTAAACAACAAAAGGATGGAATAGCCATCAACATTGATGAGAAAGGCTATGGATATAGCAGATGTAGGCAGTGAGGTATGGAAGATCCAGAGCTCAGTTTGAAATACTATAAATTTAATATGTCTTTTAGACTTTGAAATGGAAATGTGGAGAAGGCAGATGGACACATGAGACTAAGTTTAAGATAGCAGTCTATGATAAGGCATTAATATCCATAATATATATAAACAGGACACACAACTCAGTATTAAAAAAAAACAAACAACTTGATTAAAAGAATGGGTAAAAGACCTGAATAGACATTTCTCTGAAGAAGATATACCAAAGAAGATGGCCAACAGGGACATAAAAAGATGCTCAACATCACTAATCATCAGAGAAATGCAAATCAAAACCACAACAGATATCATTTCATACATGTCAGAATGGCTATCATCAGAAAGGCCACAAATAACAAATGTTGGTGAGGGTGTGGTGAAAAGGGAACCCTAGAATACTGTTGGTGGGAATGTAAACTAGGACAGCCACTAGGGAAAACAGTACACAGGTAACTCAAAATACTAAAAATAGAACTGTCATATGATTCAGCAATTCCACTCCTAGATATATATCTGAAGAAAATGAAAACACTAATTCAAAAAGATACATGCAACCCAATGTTCAGAGGAGTATTATTTACAGTAGCAAAGATATGGAAGCAAGCTAAATTTCTATTAACAGATGAATGGATAAAGAGCATGTGGTACACACACACACACACACACACACAGTGGACTACTACTCAGTCATAAAAAAGAATAAAATTTTGCCATTTGCAACAACATGGATGGACCTAGAGGATATTATGCTTAGTAAAGTGTCAGAGAATATGTTATCACTTATATATGGAATTTAAAAACTAAAACAAACAAATATAAGAAAAAATAAATAGACTCACAGATACAGAGAACAAACTGATAGTTACCAGTGATGAAAGGGAAGCAGGGAGGGGCAACATAGGGGTAGAGGATTAAGAGGTACAAACTACTATGTACAAAATAAATAACCTACAAGGATACAGTATATAGCACAAGGAATATAGCTAATATTTTGTAGTAACTATAAATGGAGTATAATCTATAAAAATTCTGAATCACTATGATTGATGTACACCTGAAGCTAATTTAATACTATAAGTCAATTATACCACACACACACACACACAAAAGATAGAGATTTTTAAATTGGGAGCTGCCAGCATATACTTGGTATTTAAAGAGACTATATTACCAAGAGAATGTGTGTAGGTTAAGAGAAGAGAAGGGAGCAAGGAACGAACCCTGGAGCACTCCAACATTAAGATATTTAGGAAAAGAGAAGAAACCAAAGAAGATTAAGAAGAAGCAAAAGTAAACAAGAAAAAGTCAGGGCTGAGAACATTAATACCACATGATATTACAGGTTATAATAAAAATCAACTTGTTCAGTATGAATACACTGAAAAATAATAAAATACACTTTCATAATAACACATGTAGTTTGGAATATATTAGTTAAGAAATGTCACAAAAATAATAAAACAACAGCTAATAATAGTAATCATTAAAAGAAATATCTTTTAATTTGCTTTTATATATGAGGAATCCACAATGTAAAGCCACTAAGTCTCACTAAACTTACATATTATGTCCATTCAATCACAGTCAGAGCCTATTGTGATTTTTTTAAAAGAACTGCATAATGAAGAATCTGGCAGGCCTTTGTTCCTTTTTCCCAGGAGGTAACCTCTAAACCCTCTGAACTCCTGGAAGTAATGTCTTTGTTACTCATCGTGAGCCCCTTGGACCACACCTGATACTTAATACTAGTAAGGTGACTTATGATGAGCCCCTAGATAGTTTGGCTAACAAGATGACTCAGGCTGAAGGCTAGCCATGCTGGAAAGACCAACCACATGACTAGAGAGTTGGAGCTTTAAGCCACCATGATATCAGTCTGACTTTTGGGAAAGGAAGGAAGGCTGGAGACTGAGTCAAATTGGTTTATGATCCACTCAGTCATACCTACATAACGAAACAAAACAAAACAAAACCAAAAGCAAATGAAAAAACCCCACCCCTACCCCACTGTCCCAAAAAGCAAACTCTAGATATTGAAGCCAAGAGAGCTCCCCTAGTTGGCAATATTCTTTTGAGTATCAAGATGCCTGGGGGCCCTGAGGACAACAGAAGCTTCATATTTGCCACCCTCCCAGACTTTGCCCTTGGTGTCTCTTCTTTTGTCTAGTTCTGATTTGTATTGTTTTGTTACAATAAAGCTGTAATCATAATATAGAGCTTGCCTGAGTTCTGTAATTCTTAGTGAATTATCAAACCTGAGGGAGATTGTAGGCACTCCCAAATTTGTGGCCAGGTGGTCAGAAATGAGGGTGGCCCTGAGGATCACCAACTTTCAGCAGGTGTCTAAAATAACTGCAATCTTGTGGAGCACTGTCCTCTCAGATTTTGCAGTTTGACAAACTCACTGCAAGATTTTTTTTTTTAATTCTATGAAACTAGAAATCAACCACAGAAAAACAAATGACAAAAAAAAAAAAAAAAAAGACAGCATGGAGACTAAACAACATGCTACTAAAAAACCAATGGGTCAATGATGAAATCAAAGAAGAAATGTAAAAATACCTTGAGACAAATGACAATGAAAACACAACTGCACAAAATCTATGGGATGCAGCAAAAGCAGTCCTAAGAGGGAAGTTCATAGCGATATAGGCCTTCCTCAGAAAAGAAGGACAATCTCAAATGAACAATCTAACCTAGCACCTAAAAGAATTAGAAAAAGAAGAACAAACAAAACCTAAAGTCAGCAAAAGGAAAGTAAAGATCAGGGAGGAAATAAATAAAATAGAGATTAAAAAACAATAGAACAAAAAATCAATCAAAGCAAGAGCTAGTTTTTTGAAAGAGTAAACAAAATCAACAAATCTCTGGCCAGGCTCACCAAGAAGAAAAGAGAGAGGACACAAATAAACAAAATAAGAAATGAAATTGGAGACAACCAACAACACAGAAATACAAAAAACCGTAAGAGAATACTATGAACAACTATATGGCAATAAATTGGACAACTTATAAGAAATGGCCAAGTTTCTAGAAACATACAGCCCACCAAAACTGAATCAACAAAAAACAGATCATTTGAACAGACCAATCACTAGAAGTGAAATAGAATCAGCAATAAAAAACCTCCCTGCAAATAGAAGTCCAAGACCAGATGGCTTCACTGGGAAATTCTATCAAACATACAAAGAGCTCATACCAATCCTTCTCAAACTCTTCCAAAAGATTAAAAAGGAGGGAATACTCCCAAACTCATTCTATGAAGCTATCATCACCCTGATACCAAAGCCAAAGACACTACCAAAAAAGAAAGCTATATGCCAATATTGTTAATGAACACAGATGCAAAAATCCTCAACAAAATATTAGCAAAGAGAATCCAACAACACATAAAAAAGATCATACACCATGATCAAGTTGGGTTCATCCCAGGGACACAAGGATGGTTCAACATATGCAAATCAATCAACATGATACACCACATCAACAAGAGAAAGGACAAAAATCATATGGTCATCTCAATAGATGCAGAAAAAGCATCTGATAAAATTCAACACTCATTTATGTAAAAACTCTTACCAAAATGGGTATAGAGGGAACAAATCTCAACATAATAAAACCTATTTATAACAAACCTACAGCCAGCATAATACTCAACACTGAGAAGCTGAAAGCCTTTCCACTAAAATCTGGAATAAGACAAGGATGCCCACTCTCACCACTTCTATTCAATATATTATTGGAAGTCCTAGCCATAGCAATTAGGCAAGAAAATAAATAAAAGGGATCTAAATTGGAAAAGAAGAGGTAAAACTGTCATAATATGTAGATGACATGATACTAAATATAGAAAACCCTAAAGTCTCCAAACAAAAACTACTAGAGCTAATAAAAGAATTCAGCAAGGTAGCAGGATACAGGATTAACATACAGAAATCAGTGGCATTTCTTTACACTAACAATGAATCAACAGGAAAAGGAAGTAAAGAAACAATCCCTTTTAAAATAGCATCCAAAAAAATAAAATACTTAGGACTAAATCTGACCGAGGAAGTGAAAGGCTTATATGTGGAGAACTAAAAAACACTGAGTAAGGAAATTAAAGATGATTTGAAGAAATGGAAAGATATCTCATGTTCTTGGGTTGGAATAATAAATATTGTTAAAATGGCTCCACTACCCAAAGCAATCTACAGATTTAATGCCATCCCTATCAAATTACCCAAGACATTTTTCACAGAACTAGAACAAATAATCCTTAAATTTATATGGAATCAAAAAAGACCCAGAATTGCCAAAGCATTACTTAAGAAAAAGAATGAAGCTGGAGGAATAACCCTCCCAGACTTCAGACAATACTACAGAGCTACAGTAATTAAAACAGCATGATACTGGTACAAAAACAGACATATGGATCAATGGAACAGAATAGAGAGCCCAGAAATAAACTCACAAACTTTTGGTCAATTAATCTTTGACAAAGGAGGCAAGAACATACAATGGAGTGAAGACAGCAAATGGTGTTGGGAAAACTGGACAACTACATGTAAATCAATGTAGTTAGAACACTCCCTCACACCATACAAAAAAATAAACTCAAAATGGCTAAAAGACTTAAACAGAAGACAAGACACTATAAACCTCTTAGAAGAAAACTTAGGCAAAACATTATCCAACATAAATCTCAGCAATGTTCTCCTAGGGCAAGCTACCCAAGCAATAGAAATAAAAGAAAAATAAACAAATGGGACCTAATTAAACTTACAAGCTTTTTCAAAGCAAAAGAAACCATAAGCAAAACAAAAAGACAACCTACAGAATGGGAGAAAATATTTGCAAAAGATGAGACTGACAAGGACTTAATTTCCAGAAGATATAAACAGCTCATACAACTTAGTAAGAAAAAAACAAACAACCCAATCCAAAAATGGGCAGAAGACTTAAACAAGCAATTCTCCAATGAAGACATACAAATGGCCAACAGGTACATGAAAAAATGCTCAATAATGCTAATTATCAGAGAAATGCAAATCAAAACTACAATGAGGTATCACCTCACACCAGTCAGAATGGCCAAAATTCTAAAGTCTACAAATGATAAATGCTGGAAAGGGTGTGGAGAAAAGGGAACCCTCCTACACTGTTGGTGGGAATGTAGTTTAGTGCAGCCACTATGGAAAACAGTATGGAGGTTTCTTAGAAAACTAAAAATGGACTTACTATATGATCCAGCAATCCCACTCCTGGGTATATATCCAGAAAAAACTCTAATTTGAAAAGATACATGCATCCCAATGTTAATAGCAGCACTATTTACAACAGCCAAGACATGGAAGCAACCTAAGTGTCCGTCAACAGATAAATGGGAAAAGATGTGGTGTGTGTGTGTATATATATATATATATATATATATATATATATATATATATACACATATACATACAAAGATGTGGTGTGTGTATACATACATACAATGGAATATTACTCAGCCATAAGAAAGAATAAAATATTGCCATTTGCAGCAACATGGATGGACCCAGAGAATATTATACTAAATGAAGCAAGTCAGACAGAGAAACACAAATATTATATGATATTGCTTACATGAGAAAACTAAACAATAATACAAAGGAACTTATTTGAAACAGAAACAAGACTCATAGACATAGGAAAAAAACTATGGTTACCAAAGGAGAAAAGGGGAAAGGCATAAATTGGGAATATGGGATTAAAAAATACACACCACTATATATAAAATAGGTAACAAGGATTTACTGTATAGCACAGGGAACTATATTCAAAATCTTATAAAAACCTATAATGGAAAGAATCTGAAAAAGAATGTATGTATCTGTCTGCATCACTTTGCTATATACCTGAAACTAACATATTATAAATCAACTATAGTTCAATTAAATATATATATTCATTATATATATATATAATATGACACAAAACCACAATGAGGTATTACTTCACACCTGTCAGAATGGCTAGCATCAAAAGGACCATAAATAACAAATGCTGGCGAGGATGTGGAGAAGAGGGAACCCTAGTATACTTGGAGTGTATTATACTTAAGAGAAATAGGTCAGAGAAAGACAAATACTATATATTATCACTTATATGTGGAATCCAAAAAATAAAACAAGCAAATGAATATAAGAAAACAAAAACAGATATAGAAAACAAACTAGTGGTTAACAGTGGGGAGAGAGTATCAGGGAGGGGCAGGACAGGGGTAGGAGATTAAGAGATACAAAACTACTATGTATAAAATAAATAAACAGCAAGGATATATTGAGCACAGGGAATATAGCCAATACTTTATAATAACTTTAAATAGAGTATAATCTATAAAAATACTGAATCACTATGTTGTACATCTGAAACTATTATAATATTGTATATCAACTCTACTTCTCTCTCTCTATATATATATTTATTTATATATTTATGTATTCCCAAAATTGAACAAAGGACTTGAGCAGACACTTCAGAGAAAAGGAAATCCAAATAGCAATTTATAAACATAAAAAGAAGCCAAATTTTTATATTCATCAAGGACAGTCAGGTGACAAGTATAAGGAGATAATATTTCACACCCACCAAGTTTGCAAAAATTTTAGTATTTGTCAATTCTGAGTGTGGAGCAATGAACACTCTCACATACAACTGTTAGAAATGCAAATTAGTACCAGGACTCTGGAAGGTAAAATAGCATTATCCAGTAAATTCCTGGCTATAGTCTCTGTAAAAGCTCTAGCATACGTGTACCAGCTGTCACATGTAGTAAGGTTCACAGCAGTAACATTTATAACATAAAGCTGAAATAACTCAAATAACCAATAACAAATGCTGGAGAATAACAAATAACAAATCCATTGGAGAATGGATACATTTACACAGTGGAATACATTATATTTCAACAGAAAAAAAATTCAATAAAAAATAGCTACTAAAATCAACATGGATGAATCTCAGGAATATAATTTTGAGTTGGAAAAAAGTCAGAATTATATGCATGGTATATTTCTACACATAAAAAATTGAAAATATATAAATATAAATGTTTTGTTTAGGGATATATGGCACAACTATAAAGAAAAGTCAAGAAATGATAAGCAAATTGTAGGATAGTGGTTACCCTAGTAGTTCCCTAGGATAGGGATGGGCCAAGGGTAGGGGGTGGCACATCACTAGGCAGGGGCCCTCAAGGGCCTAAAATAGCATTGACAATGTTCTATTTCCCAAGTTAAGAAGTAGGTGCATGTGTTTTTGTTATATTACTTAAGCTATATATATAGGCTAATATGTATTTATATGTGTGTGTGGTTTATTTAATAACAATAATAAATAAATAAAATCTAGCCATATATTCTCTGATACTACAGTTCCACATCAAAAGTTTTTCTTAGGAAACTGAATAAAAACATAAAACGCTGGGGGGAGGTAGTGGTTGGGGGTGGGAGTGTGGGTGAGTTGGGGAGTGGTGTTGACAGAGATATTTACAATGACCCCAATCTTCTTCTGAACTTTAGTCCTCCATTTTACCTTAATGCTTCCTATGTCTATCTGAAAATCCTTCCTACACCACAAAGCTAAACTCTTAATCTCTTCTCCCTCAAATGTTTTCTAGCTTCTAACCTGTTTTTGTTAAAGACAATCATGTTCCCAGTTAACCAGAGTCCCCTCTCACCTCTCTGAACTTCCTTTATGTCAACTTTCTTTTCACGTATGCCATTTATAGCTATATTACACCTCTGCCACAAGTCTATCAATTATTTGATTATTTTTATAAATGTATAGCATCACAGCATCTTCCAAGTACCCTGTTTAAAGTACAAATTCAATAAATGTTGGTTAAAGGAATGAATGAACTGACCATTAAGAGAAAAATGAGGCATTTAGAGGTACACTACTTCTACTATAAAGTAGTAGCTAACAGCTTTTGAGCTTAGAGTATGAGATAGGTACTGTTGAAAGCACTTTAAAAATATTATCCCATTTTACAGATGACAAAACAAAGGCACAGACAAGTTAAGTAACTTGCCCAAACTTTCACTGCAAGTAAGTGTCAGGATTTGAACTTGTTACTTCAGTTATAGATGTCTGTAGAGCTCAAAAGTTTAAGCTGGAAGAGACTTATGGAACTGGGAAGGTATAAGACTCAGAGAACAGATAAGAGAGGGCAAAGTGTGAAAGGAGAGAAAGTTTAGAATAATAACTTTGGGAGAACACCCTAAAAGGACTCAAGTTTCTACTGATACCTAGAATATTTGAGAATATGTCAACAACAAGGAAGAGTGAAGAGGTGATACCTTTGAGTTAAGCTGGGCTGTCACCTCCAAAGGTTTCTGCCTGCCTATTTTCTCCTCACTCACCTGAGCACAAGCCTTTTGTCAGCTCTCTCTTCACCATCCAGGGCTCCTTCCCTTGTTCCAACAATAATATCACACTTGGTTTAGAAAAGCAAAGTCCTGTATATATGAAAAGAAAAAGAATTTGCTCATGCTGTAGATATCCCGCAATTCACACCCAGTTCTTTGATCATCAGGGAAGAGGGAGCTTATAGTAAGCCAGAGAAGAATGTGATAAGGACACATATTCAAAGGACAGCGAGGCTGCAGCTTCTGACATAGATTAATAATAGACCTGTTTACTGCCAACTCCACAAATATTAATCTGTTACTTTAGCACAGGCAGCAGACCTTGTGCTTGACTGCACACCAGATGCTATCCAAAAATTCACAATGGTGGGAGCAAAGTGCCCATTATGAGTAGAGGCTCATTTATGCAAGAAGATATTCTTACCCAGTGATACCAAGATCCTGTAGTTCTCCAACATCACATTACTGTACAGATGCCTTTGAGAAGAATTTAGGCAATCCCACTCCTCTCGGGAGAAGTCTACAGCCACATCCCTGAAGGTCACCAACTCCTTAAAGGAAATAAATAAATAAATAAAGTGAAATAACCTCATCTCTTTCCATACTCACCTCCTTCGCTGTGCCCCAGGCACTGGGACTCTCAGATGTTACATCCTCAAATATGTCAAGCATGTTCCCCTTCAAGGCCTTTGTACTTCTCAGATCATTCTGTACAAAAGTAGCAACACTCTTACCCCAGTTCCCTATTCCCCTATTTTTCTCCATTATCATTAATTATTTTGTTATTTATTGTCTGCCCCCCACCTCCACTAAAGTGTAAAGTTCATGAGAGCAGAGTATGTTTTTGTTTTGGTCACTGCTATATCCTCAGTTACAGAACAGTATCTGGCACACATGAGGCATTCAAATATCTGCTGAATAAGCTGGATTAATCAATGAATGGTTTGGAAAGTTCAAGAAGGCGTAAGAGGGTCAAAAATGAGACCAGAAAGTGCTTGCTGTATCTCCAGAAATGGTGCTAGACCAAGCAAAACAAATCATCAACTCCACTAAAATTCAAATACTTCAATCCAGACTACCTAAATTTTGTGTAAAGAAATGACTATACCACTCATAATACTGCTTCTGCCTATAGGAACTGAGCAAAGTTCTTAGAAACTTGGAGCTATGCTATGATTCAGCTGTGTGCCAGGTTTCTATAATGTGACCACTTGATAAACTAACATACATTATGTGTGTGGATATATATACACACATATAAATATACATATACATACACACACATACACACATATATATATATACACACACACATAAATTTTTTTTACAGAATTAGAAGAGGTGAATCTGTCAAGGCAGAAGAACTTTTTTATTGTGCATTTGACACAATTTTGTCATAGTTTAAAAAATTTCTCTACAAAGTAAAAATTCTTAAAGTGTTTTTCAACACTCAGTTACTTTTTTTCTTATTTAATTATATGCAGTAGTTTGTGAATTACTCCCTCTCCACTCTAGCAATACCATCCCTCATATATTGCAGAAATGCTCCTGTTAAGGTTTGGTTCATATGTATACATGCTTCCAAAAATGTTTTCCTTAGCTTATGTAAATATGTATAACAAATGTATAATTTTTTTTATATGACACACATTTTTTCACTGATTCCTTGAGTTAATTTATACAATCAATGAAAATAATTACAATGCTTAAATTTTAACCTTAAAATATTTGACCTCTAACAAAGAACCTCTTAAAATATTTGACTTCTAACCCAATACTTGGTTTCAAGATCCATTCATAATTATAATCAAACCAGTCTATAGAAAGTCAACAGTTTCCTTCACTTTTTTGCCCTTTCATAGAAACATGGCTCCCAGCGGAGAAGACTAGTTCCCCTGAAGCCCTGTCATGAGGTGACAGTCTTATTTCTCACATCCCTTGTACCACAGCACGCGGAGGTGAGGTAGGTAACCTCTTTGCTCCTTATACTTGTTTCCATACCATTACTCAACCCTCTTCCCTAAAAGACACTTAGTTTTCAGTCTCATGAAATCAGGCCACTATCCCTCCTTATTTTAGTTATCTGCCGAATCCTCATAGATACCAATTCTGTCATTCCTTGAACCCTTCAGCATCTGGCTCACCGTCACGCTCTTCAATGCTACTCCCATTATACATAATCTTTGGTCATTTCAATATCCATATAAATAAACCTCCCAACAACCTGGCCTCTCAGTTCTCTGACCCCCTCTCTCCTCCAGTAATCTCATCCTCCACATTTCTACAGTCACTCACTTCCACAATCATGCCCTGGACCTTGTTGTAAGTACCAAACCCTCCATAATCTCAACTTTCCCACTCTCACTTCCACTTCCTATATTCCAATTTTTGCCCTCTTGGTACCCTAATTAGGATAATCCTTTGCCCCCACTAGAACTTACAAATCGTTGATCTTACCGTGTTTTCACTGTTCCTCATCCCCATGTACCTTCAATTCCTAGAACAACCATTTGTTATAACCATCCCCAAGCATACACCCTCAACTTCCCTGCCCCCTCTGACTTCACTGTACTCACCTGGTTAAACCACACGCATCACTCAGCATACTCTTTTTCTGTACCCTGCACAGTTGAACTTTGCTGGAGAACTCAAACCAACCATGCTAAATGGTCTCACATTATGTTCATGATCACTAACTTCCAGTGGGCCAAAATGATACATTTCTATCTACTTACATGATACATTTCTTTAGTCCATTCATTTCCCCACTCTCCTAAACCATCATTTGATACTTCTCTCTCCTCAAATAGTCAATACCTCCTTCCTCATCGTTATACTCAGCTAAAGATCTTGTTTTGTTTCACTGAAAAAATAAAAGCCATTCTAAGAGAACTTCCATGAACTCCCACATCTACACATCAACTTGCATCTGTGCCCATATACTCTGAGTTGATCCTATTATTGTAAATGAACAGCCCACCTTCCTAGCAAAGGCCAACCCCTCCACTTATACAGCAGACCTCAGCTCGTCTCAGCTACTTAAGCAGTGTCCAAACAATTCCCTCCTCTCCTTTTCATCTTCAATTTCCCTTTCTAGCGAATCTTTCACATCAGCCCACAGACATACACCCATCTTAAAAAAAAACCTTGACCACAGTTTCTCCTTCAGTTACCACCCATATTTCTTCTTCCCCTACTACTAAACTATTTGAAAGAGTTGTCTATACTTTCTATTAATTCCCTCCCTGCAATGAAGAGGAATGACATAATATGATGTAATATTAACAGGATCACTTTGGCTGCTCTGTTGAGAATAGACTAAAGGCAGTAAGGGTGTAAATTAAGAGACAAGTTAGGAGAGCACAGCAATAATCCAGGTGAGATGATGGTTTAGGCCAGAATGGAAACTGGTGGTAGTAAAAAGTGCTCAGATTCTGGGTATGTTTTGCAAGTAGGACAAACAGAACTTCCTGATAGAAGACTTTTAGCTTGAACATCTGAGATGGGGAAGTATGTAAGAGTTTTCTAACTGATTTTCCTGTTTTTGTCCTTTCAACTTATTCTCAATAGCAACCAGAGTGATCCTTAATGGGAATCAGATCATACCACTCCTATGCCCCAAAACTTCCAATGGCTCATTTCACTCAGTTTGAGACATTTGAATTTGAGGTGTCCATTCCACAACCAAATGAAGATACTGAGAAGGTAGGTGGATATATAAGTCTGGATTTCTGGACAAGAGTTCTGGGCTGTATACAATTTGGTAGTCGTTGGCATATAGATGGTATTTAAAGCCATGAGACTAGATGTGATCAACAAATGACTGAGTGTAGCTACAGCAGAGAGGAAGACAAGGACTAAGCACTCTTAGTTAATTAGGTGCTTAATAAAAATTTGCTTAATGAATGAACATTTGGACAGAGACTGAAGTTGGTCTGTATCTGGGGGAACAGCATTCTAAGCAGACAGAACAGTAAGTGCAAGGCTATGAGTTGAGAATATAATCAACTCGGTAGAAGGAAGTTAGTGTAACTGGAACTGAGTGAGTGAGTCAGACAGAGTGAGAAAAATTAGATGAGGTCAGAGGCACAGCCAGGGACCAGATTATGTAGGGCCTTGTAGGCCAAGGCAAGGACTTCGGCATTTATCCTGAATGAGGTGGGAATCTATTGGAGGGTTTAAGAAGTGACATGATTGGTTATCCAGAAAAGTTTCCACAGAAGGACAATTAATGTCTGCTTGTCTTGAAAAGCAAGAAAATATTTCAGAAAAGGGAAAACACCAACTCACCTGGTACATAGCTTTAAGAAGTCCAACAGCCATTCTTTCCTCCCCTTGGCCCTTTTATAGGGAAATGGCAGTGTCCTTAGATGAGTGAGATGGGGAAGAGAAGGTGAGAAACTAGGCTTTCCTTGCAGCATTCAGAATCACCAGCCTAGAATTTTTTGGCTTCTCTTTCCTTCTGTTGCACCCTTCCCTCCAATGGAGAGAAAGCATAATGGAGACGGGTCCCTACATCACTTGTAGATTTATTATTTTAACAACAGATTTTCTAGATTTTACAAACAAAAGACTCCGATTAATGCAATCGTTTGCATAAAGAAACACAGCTAATAAATAACAGCACCAAAATCAGGTAAAGGTCTTTCTGACTCTACTTTCATCTCTCCAGTAGATCAATGGTTCTGAAACTTGGTGGCACACTGGCATCACTTGGCTAGCTTAGATACTGGTGGCAGTCTCAGTTCTCCGACCCCCTCCCCCGCCACACACACACTCACACTCACACACACACTCACTCACAGATTCTTAAAAACTACAGCGCCAACCACCATCTTACACAAATCAGTCAGCGGCCATGGATACGGGCAGTCTCACACTGTCACCCTCTCCCAAAGCCCCAAGCCTCAAATACTAGAGTATCAAAACCGATGGTCTCACTCACACACTCCAGTCACAGAGGCCGAGGATACAGGAACAGTGGGGGACAGAGAGTCCCTCCCACCCCGACTCACAGTCTCACACTCTGTGGCACCAACCATCGGCTCACTCGCACCCACAGTCACACAGATACCATGTGAAAAGGCACATCGGGTGACAGGCTCACGGACCGAAGGTATCAACCACCGTCTCACGCAGAGTCACAGAGAAGGCCCGGGGAACGACGTCCGGGTGACCCACGGTCCACTCCTCAACCCACTTCCTACCTGCTCAACTGAACTGCCGGAAGACCGGGTCCCTGCCCGGAAGGCTCGGGTGACCTCCTCTCGGGCCCACCTCCTGCCCCGAATCTGGTGGAACCCAGCCTCTGCGGGCCCGGAAAGAAGCGCCTCGGCCTCCGGAGGACACAAAGGGGCCGCGGGCCCAGTGCTCGCGAGGGCCACTGGGAAATGTAGTCCTGACCAGAAAAGGCCCCGGCGCAGCAGAGTTAACTGCCACAGCTCCGCTCCGCTGGGAGCGCGTAACACCGCCCCATCTGCCCCGGCTCCGGCCACGCCGACCTCTCCCTGGCCCTGCAGCGGAGGCTGGACGTCCCAATCGATTCCTCCCAGCTCCGAACCAGGGTCCGCCGAGCGTCACACCAGTCGGCCTGGGACTGAAGTGCGCAGGCACAAGCGCTCTGTTCACCTCCCTTAGCAACCCCGCGGAGAATTAAAAGCCGCAGGGGGCGGGGTTGGTGTGTGGGCGCGGCTAGTGCGCACGCGTCTACGTAAAGAGGGTGAGGAGCGAGTTTCTATATTGGAGCTGAGGGACCCGAAAAAAGTGTGGTGGGGCAGCAGAGAGTTGAGTGCGCAGGTGCATTATGCTTCGGCCCAGTACCACCTCCTCTAGGGCGTTCTTGCCCAGAGAAAGGTTTACTTTGAAGACAGGAGGGGAGGGGTCAGGGCAGAGAGTGTTGTACTTTGCATACGGTTCCTGTATTTGTGATTTGGTGACAGTGGGTGTCAATGTGTCCCCGTTTTCCTAAAATGGGTCTTCTACCAGGTATCTTCAAAATTCCCTTACTCCCTACATTCTGACAAATGTCACATATCCAAGAGGCTTTCCCTAATTACACTTCTTCCAGACACCCCTTCAGCTCTTTAACCTGACTCTATACCCTCTAAGAACAAGGATGTTTATATTTTAGGTATTTATTTAAGTTTCTGTCACCTGACTGTGAGTTGGTGCGCGATCCTTTGATTCTGTCGCATTGTGTGTGTATGTATGTGTTTCTGTAAGAGTAACTATGCAAAACTCTGTGTATTGGGGTGAGTCTGGTGCATTACCGTGACCATGTGTGTGATTGTGTTATTGTATGTGTGACATTTGCATATGAGAATGTGCAATGAGAGAAAGGGACTGACTGGTGGATAGTGGAGTAGGATCGTGGTGTGATAGCGTGTGTGGCAGGCTGTGAGGATTAGACTAATGGATGTGTATTTGTGTGAGGAATTCTGCCCTGTGGTATCCGATTAGAAAGCACCTACTGTGTGCCAGATGCTGTTTGAGGTGCTAGGATAGACACAAAGAAAACAAGCTTTAAAAAAAGATGAACAGAATATTAGTCAGTGAAAGGGAAAATTCAAGAGGCCTAGTTTATGTGTGTTTGGGTAACAAAAAGAAATCTTGATCTACCCAAAGAATGAAGAGCACCAGAGATGATAACTACAGGGTTAACATGTAAGACTATTTTCTTATTATTTAATTCTCACCAAAATACAAATTACTGTTTGAGCAAAACTAAAAACAATGAAGTTAAGGTTGTATATATTAAGGTATATTATACTTATAAACAGTTATAGAAGCACCTTGTATGACAACAGTAGCACAAAGGCTAGGAGAAGAGAAGTAAATGGAAAATAACTATTGTAAAGTTTCCAAAATTCTATGGAAAGTAATATAATATCACTTTAATGGATAATGTGGTAAGTGGAAGATGTGCACTCTCAGGCCTAAAGCAACCACTAAACCAACAAAACAAAGAGTTATTGCTAATTATCTACAAGGGAGATAAAGTGGAATCATAAAAAATATTCAATCCAAAAGAAGTCAGAAAGGAGACGGGAACAAATAACAGGTGGGAAATAAGTGGAAAGAGGGGAGGTTTTTATCAATTATCAGATTAAATATAAATGATCTGGAAGCTGGAGGAGCCGATGGTTCCTTGGTGCCCAGGACTGGCTGGGTGGAGAACATCAATCCAGGAGAGCTGAGGGTGGAATGAATCACGCCAGTAGTCCCAGGAGGTAGAAACACTGTGATCCACACCTCACAAATGAGGAAGCATGGCCCAAAGAGGAAAAATTGGGTTTGATGGGTGTCAAATCAAAAGACACAGCCAAGCCATAGAGCAGGATAAGGAAGGATTCATTACTTGCAGCAATCTGGCTTCATAGAAGATAGTTGGAGTCTCACATCTGCTTCTGCATTGAATCTGCTGCAATATATTGCTTAGGTTGAAGTATATGAGGAAAATCCAACCTTATATGCACCTAGGGTGGACCACACCCACCTCATCAGTAATGTGATACACCACTGGCTACAGGCAAAGGGGCTCTGAAAGAATCATGGTGGGGTAACAGTGAGGGACATGAAGGAGAGTGGGCTCATCTGCAGGGGTTGGAAAAAGGAAAAGCTGGAAAAGAAAGATGTGAGTAAGGTGTCAGCAGAGGAATACAGTATATGAATTGTTTTTCATGCCCTAGATCCACACCCTCTTCTTTTTATAACACAAACCCAGTTTTCCTTAGGGGACGTAACTTTTCCTTTATTCAGCCCATATGGTCTGACTTAACCTGATTCTTAGACTCAAGACCGGGTTTGTGACCTCAACCTGGGCAAGCAAGAATTACATTCTCAGTGGTTGGTTCAAGAGGTGCAGGAAAGCAATCAGGTTTACCAATGAATTTCACTCCTTTGGGTTGCATTGAAATGATTGTGGGGAGAATCGACAGCTGGGTGAGTGAGAAGCTGAGAGGTCAGCACATGCTTCCAGCAGTAATCCTGGCACCACAGGTGGCAGTAACAGAGGGGGAATGCTGGGAAGTGGCAAGGAAGGGACACAGAGTGAGCAGAGGATTGAGTCCAATTCAGTTGATTTTAATTTTCTAAGCCAGTGACTTCCACCTTTTGCATAAACAATTTGAGTTAGGTTCCTTTTACTCACATCCTAAAGAGTCCAAACTAATAATAGAATACCCTGGGATGGTCCAGTCACCTCTTCAGGTAAAACTGGAAGTGAAGCAAAGACCAAAAGGCCATTATTAGTGGGGATTCCTGCACGAGGACATTTTGCCTAGATTCTTTATGCTGCTCCATCTAGGTCCCAGCTAGATTCCCACCATAGCTAATCAGTGTCGTCTTTTTGTTTGAAAAAGAAGAAATGAGAGAAGAGGGAGGAAGGAAAGAGGAGAAGGGAAAAGGAAGAAAGATGAGATGGAAAACTCATCTTCCAACCACGATGAAAAGCCATCCAGAAACAGAGGAAAAACACTGATAACTGGGAGCCCAGTGATGAGTATTTACTCTATTCTTGCTATTTTTGTGTATGTATGGAATTTTCCTTACTAAACAGTTTTTATTTTTGAAGTAAGTGTGTGAAATCATGGATCACCTGGTATGACATGACATGATGAGAAAGGCACTTCACCTCTGTGGTGTTCCCCTGCACCCCATAATCCCTGTCTAATCATTAGAAAAAACATCAGACAAACCCAGCTTGAGGGAAGTTTTACAGAATAATTGACCAGAACTTTTTTTACAAGTGCCAGGTTATAGGAGACATGGGCAGACCAGAGAAGCCTAAGGAGGTGAGACACCTAAATGCAACGTAGGGTGCTGGAATGGAAAAGGATATTGGTGAGAAAACTGGTAACATCAAATAAAATCTGGAATTTAGTTAATTTAAATATATATATGATCTGAATATCCCAGTTAAGAGGGTATCAGATTAAACATTTTTATTTAATTTTAATTTCTGTTAAATACTTAAAATTCTCTTAAGCATTTAAGGAATAAATGATAACAGTTCCATGCAAACTTTTCCAGAATATTGAAGAGAGGGAAATTCATTCTGTGAGTTATCTAGACAAAAACAATACCCATCTCTCCCTCCCTCGCAAAAAAAGGTACAGACCAGTATCCCTCATGAACCTATTTTCCAAAAACTCTTAATAAAATTTTAGCAAATTAAATCCAACAAGATAAAACATTGATAAAGCAACAATGGTCAAGTGGTATTTAACCAAAGAATGTAAGATTTGTTTAAGGTTTGAAGACCAGTGTAATTCACCTTATCAACAAACTAAAAGAGAAAGACAATACATATTACCATTTCAATAGATGCAGAAAGAGCATTTGACAAAATTCAACATCCATTCTTTATAAATACATATCAGAAAAAGAAAAAATATCTTCCTGACTCAATAAAGGCCATCTACCAAAAACCATTTCACTTAATAGTACAAAATTGAATACTTTCCTTCTAAGATCAGGTACATGGCAAAGATAGCCACTGTCTCCACTTCTGTTCAATCTTGTATGGAAGGTTTCGGTCAGAGAAACAAGGAAAGAAGAAATAAATAGCATATAAATTTGACAGTGTGATGAAGAGCCTAATATCATTTTTTTTCTTCTGCAATGTGTTTATTATGTGCCAAAAAACTACACCACAGCTTACTCCACACATCTGTAAGAGAGTGCAGTCTTGCCTGCATATACTAATTAGGTAGAGACTTCACACACAGATTCACAAAACCCTTATATCATTTTTTCATGTTTGCCTGTTTATAGCTTTAAAAGAAAAACCAAGAGGTTTATTTAAACAACAAGGTGCTTTACTTGAGGGGAAAACTATCTAGGATTCACTTCTTTTAGAGTAATTTACCCCTACTTTAAAAAGACTGCCTTACTTGTAACATTTACATACGAAAGAGTCGTTAAAATTGTTCTTGGTTTAACAATGATAAATGAAGAACATTAGAATTCTCCAGTTGAAAAAAGTATGCAAGGATTTTTATATTCCTTTTTTTGTTGTTAGTGAGAGCAAAATAACTTATTGGAATATAAAGATAAGAGCTGACCAAGTATGCCACTAATGGAAAAGGGGTATTTTCACAGAACCAGTGTCTTCCCTCATCCATTTCCATTTAATGTTAATCAAAATGTCGCCAATAGATGCAACCGGTGTTCCAGGTTCTTGTCCCGTCCCAGAAAGAATTCAGAGACAAGACTTAGAGGTTAAAAAGGTAAAGTGAGGCTTTATTAAAGGATGGCTAGTACACTCTCAGGGGAGAGCGGGCAGGCTCAGGTGAGCAGCTGCCCTGAGTTTCTTTGGCAAGTTAGTTACACAGGGTGTAAAAATGAATGGGCGGAATATTCATTGGGGAGGGAAGGGTTTGGGGTCGTATTCCCTGATTATCATCCCAACTCCACCTTCCCAAAGGGAGGAGGGATTTTTGTCCTTATTTAGTCTGGATCGGAAGTGTCATGGCGTCAGTGCATGATGGGTACTTCTGATCTGCAAGGCTAATTTTATTGAAATGAGGGCATAATGAGTAAAAGGTTACATTTGGACACTGGAAATTCCTGCCTTTTCTGACCTTTCTTTGTTGGTCTCCAGGCCAAAAGGTGTGGTCCCTTATCAGCCCAAAGATTCCAGCTTTTTTCCAGCTTTTCTTTCTCTGCCCAAGGATCCCTGCTGCTCACATGATGTGTGGTTTCCTGCATTTGGCCTGTGCCCCTCCTTTCTGCCTAATTCCTGCCATTTGGTCTGTGTCCCCCTTTCTCTGCTCATATCTAGCTATCTGCCTGCTCTAACAAAAACATACCATAATTTTTAAAAAAGCAATATGCTTGTGCATACACCAGTTACTTTATGTATAATAAAGGAATGGGGAAGAGGAAAGATAACTGTATTGTAGCAGTCAGGATGCGGTAGAACCAAATTGCATTCTTCTAATTGAGAATATCCTCTCTGTAGGATCAGAGTTTGGGAGTAAAATGGCAGGTTTCTTTTTTGGTAGACACCTCTTTTCTGCTACTGGAACACATCAGTTCTATCTTCATCCTCCATTTCTAACTGTGTAGGTGAGTCTGTTTTGTTGATTGGCTGCTCATCATATTGGATTTTGATCTGCCTACTTGACAAACCCTATTGTTCCCAGTAGGCTTTCATTTGTACTAAGTGGTGTATGCCTCTTACTCTTAATCTACACCACAGAACCACCCTGTCCTGCCACCTTCAAATTAATATGACCATGGTTCTCTGTCTTGACTACTTCCTTGGTCTATTTGTCAGCCATGGCAATCTCTGGGGTCTTCCCAGTGGCTGAACCACCAGATCCTCACCAGACATGCACACAAGCAGCCTCAGAAGCTGCAGAGGAAGCTGCTCATAGCTTTGACCTTCATGCCTTCTTTCTATTGTGCCCACGATCTGGGCAAGCTCAGGCGCTCTCTTTTGACATAAGCAAAAGATTTAAACTAGTCTACAGGAGGTTTAAACCACAAAGAATCTGCCATAAAAACTGCACACCAATTTCCTTTCCTTGCTCTTGCAAACCATTTGCGGACTTTCTTGGGAAGACTGCCTTGCATTTCCTAGAAAGCTTCACTGTATGAGCAGTGAAACTTTTCATACCCTCTTGGTGTGTGTGTGTGTGTGTGTGTGTGTGTGTCCTCATCAGTCTCCACTCCCCAACCAAATTTTGGGTGAAGGTCCATCCTGTACCTGCAGGTCGTAATAGGAATAGATACCACTGTCTTTTTTCACAGATGACATGATCATCTATATAGACCATCCAATGGAACCTCCACAACTGTCGCAGAAATACTAGGTGAGTTTAGCAAGGCAACAGACTACAAGGTACAAAAATCTACTGTATTTCTTATATACTGGCAATGAACAATTAGAAATTGAAATTTTAAAAAGTACCATTTACAATGCATCAAAAACTCTGAAATACTTAGGGGTAAATCTGACAAAAGATTTCATTACTTGTACATTAAAAACTATAAAATATTGCTGAGAGGAATTAAAGAAGATCTAAATAAATGAAGATATATATTGTGCCTCACAATTATGAGATTCACTATTTTAAAGATGTCACTTCGCCTCAATTGATCTATATAGTCAGTACAATCTCAGTGAAAATTCCAGATAGGTTTTTTAAAAAAAATAAATGGACAAATTCCTTCTAAAACTCTTTGAAATGAAATTTTATTTTCACACACACACAAATGTCTATGAATGTACATAGTAGCTTTAGTTGCAACAGCCAAAAGTTGGAAACAACCCATATGTCCTTCAGTTAGTGAATGGCTAAACAAACAGTGTTATATCCTCATGGAATTCTACTCAGCAACAAAAAGGAATGAATTACTTACACGTGTAACAACATGTATGAATCTCCAGGGGATTATGCTGAGTCAAAAAGTTAATACCCCAGTTACATACTTTATAATTCCATTTACATAACATTCTTGAAAGGTAAAATTATGGAAATGGAGAACAGATTAGGGCTGCCAGGTCTTAAGGAGGGGGTTGAAGGAAGAAGGGACGTAGATGTGGCTGTAAAAGGACAACATGAAGGAGTCTTGTGATGATGGAAATATCCTGAAAGTATCATTGACAAAGTTGTGATGCTGTATAGAGTATTGCAAGATAATACCATTGGAGGAAATTGGATAAAAGGCACATGGGATCTCTTTGAATTATTTCTTATAACTGCGTGAGAATCCAGAATTACTTCCAAATAAGAAGTTAAAAATTTGAAAAAGGTAGGCCAAAAAGAAAATGAATTCTAAGGTGGTAGACCGAAACCCAACTACATTAAATGTAAATTCACTAAATATGTCAAATTAATGAGTAAGATTGTCATTATTTATTTTAAAAATAATACTGTTTAATAAGAGACTTTAAAAATAAAACAGATTAAAAGCAAAAAGATAGAAAAAAATAGTATGCACTAGCCAAAAGAAGGATGGTGAAGCTATAGTAATATCAAAACAGATTAAGACATGTAAGCTGACTATACTTGAATAAAAAATATATACATATGAAAAAACTTAATCCAGAAAAAAACCAGATTGAGACAAAAAGCAGTATTATAAATAAAAAGTAAATTCCATAATTTCATATTGGATCAATCCAACAGGAAACTATTACAACTCTAAATATGTATCATCCAACAAGAGCGCTTTAAAATATATAAAGCAAAGCTTAACAGAAATAAAAGCAGAAATAGACAAATCTACAAGTATCAAAAAGGAAATCAGGAAGCTGGATGGACATAGAACAACCAACTCTGTTCTCTTCTCACCTCTTAACAAAATAATTAGCAAAAAAGTAATTCTTATAGTAGACAAAAAAAAGACTGTTGGTAAAGACATGTAAGACTAAGCAAAATTTATTTAGAGGATATGTTCTCTCTATGCAGTGTTTGGGAGCCCCTTTTCCCTTCCCAGAAACAGATTCTACTCTGAAACAGTGCCCATTATCATCTAGTGAGAAAGGAAGACTGTCTTCTACTGCTTCCTAGAGATAACAGTCCTATGGGCTTTGTATACCTTCCGGTAAGTTTATGAGCCAGAAGCCTCTCTGATACCTTCAACGACTGTAAGTTCCTGCTGTTTAGCATGCTGTAGTCTGCAGTATTTTGTTCTGTTAACATACCATAGCACAAAAGCACAGATTAGTGTTTTCATAGATATTTTCTCCATGTTGGTCTCTATTGCAAAATTACTGCAGTGAGTCTTCGACATTCATTGTGAATTGTTTTTTGATTCTTCTTAAGTCAGAGCAGAACTCACATGAAATGCTCAAAATAATTATCAGGTCTTTGGGGCAGGTGTGACATATAGTCTGGTTTGCTGGATTCTTAGGTTTTTGTTCCTGGTTCCTTCTCTACTTTTCCCCTTCCACTTTTCCCTCTTGATGTCGGGGCTATTTGAATTATTGACATAAACTTTCATTTCATGGCTCAATGTCTTTGCCTTCTTCAACATCTTTCTAAAGTACCTGTATCACCTTTGTCCGTGTAACACACACCGAATGTGGAGTAACAGTGTTAAAAAAAAAAAAAGGCATGGGTGTTTCCAGTAATACACACTCACAAATCTCTAATTTTTTTCCATTTCATATTTTGGTGAGTCTGGTTTATTGATTTAACCTGTTAAGTTTCAATATTGCAACAGGTGTCCGTCAGAAAAGCAGAAACATCGACAAAGAATGGACACAAGCACACTGGGAAAACTGCAGGGTCAGAAACAAGAGGTCACTAGAACAGAGGACGCGACGATGCTAACACAAACGGTCGCAAATTCGCACGACCCCAAAGTCAATGGACTTCAGCGTCTCACTACGCCGCAGGCTCCCCAGATTCCACGGCTGAACTCTCCCCCACGCGCTCACGCAACGGCACCCCTCCCTTTAACGACCTGAGGCTCGGGCTGGCCCATCTCGTCTCGCCCCGGGGCGTGATGTTTCTCCATCTTCACCCCACTGAAGTCCAGTCCCGGGTGGAACCGGGACCAGACCGAACTAAACCGATTCAGCGGCACTTCCTTCCCTAACCAGGCACCTTAACGCTGAGAACCCGAAAATCCTGCCAACTGTAAGGAGGAAGCGACTTTTTGCTGAAAATAAATTTGGGCCGAGAAGGCCTCTGGGAAATGTAGTCCGGAACAGGAAAGCGGCGGACCTTTTCAGAGCCTTCTCAGCACCATGTAGCACTCGTAGGGTCCGAGTGCAGCACTTATGAGAGGCAGCTGCGGGAAAACGCTCAGCTGAGCCCCCTCAGCGGACCCGAGCGCCCGGACGCCGCGGCTGGCGGTTCCTACTCCCCGCCCACAGGAAGGCCAGCCCCGCCCCGGCGCGCCGCGGGGGCCTCTGGGAAGTGTTATCCTGCGCCTAACGGACCAGGGCTCGTGCTGCCCTCGCCACGGCGGGCGCTGACTTCAGTGGCCCCCTTACCTCGGGCCGCACTGCCGGTGCCACCTGGGCGGCGTTGAGGTGTGGGACTGGGGCCTGTGTCCGCGGGCTCGGTGGTGAGTCCTCGGGAAGCGGCTAGCTCGGAGTCCGGAGCTCTTTGTGCTGGGTGGAGTAGGGGCCTGCGGACTCCGTGCCTGTGTGGCTGGGGGAGGACGCCGGGCACGGCTTTGCCGGTGCGGGTGGTTCCCTGAGGCCGCGGGAGCAGCGTATGAAGGACTGTGAGCGTGTGGCTAGATAGGACCTTATTTGCCAGACACTTGCCTGTGACCGAGTGTGGCCGTGGAATTCTGTATGTAAGCGAATTTTGTGGCTTTGCTTTTTCCTTCTCTGTCGCAGTATGAACGTGGTTGCGAACGTGTGTGACTGTAGTGAATGAGAAACTCCGAGGACGAAAGGTTGAGTTCGGTGGTGTGTGTAGCTTTGCGATACCAGTTTGTACCAGTGCTTCATTTCTGCAGTTACGGTAATCGGAAATATGTTTTTATATGAGACAATAGCTCCAACACTTTGTTTTAGCACTTATTTATTTCAAGTTTTATTTTCGTGTATCGGCCACTTTGTGTGCTTACTAATTTCATGCTCCCTGCCTCCCCCCACTCCCCGCCCCAAATCACAGAAATGCCCCTAGAAAACAAAAATCATTCATACTTCTACCAGCCACTGTCAAAATTCATTTACCATCTTTTCCCCCTCCTTCTGTGAATACATACATATGCATTCATTTATTATATATGCATAATAGCTTAAAAATTGCAATCACACCATACATACAGAACTGTAACCTACCTATGTCATTTAACAGTGCACAATTAATATCTTTACATTTAAACAATTATAAATCTACGCCATCATTTTAAAGTTTTTTATGGCATACATTTAGTGCATTTACCCCTATTGATCGGTAATTTGGTTCTTTTCAGTTTTGCAATGCTGTTATGAAGAATGTGTTTATTAGCAGCTATTTGGCACATGTTGTAAGGCACTTTCTTAATTTGAGGAGGGGAGGGGTAGGCTCTTAAAACTGGAATTGATAGGTCAAAATGTATATGCTTATTTCTTGTTCTGTTTTTGTTTTTAAAGCAGTCGTTTTCTTGATTGGATCAGGAAACAGCTCACCAGGCTGGAGGATTTGGCCCATACTGAGAAGCAAAGGAGTTTTCTAAACTCAAATTTATTTCTTCTTTTTAAGTCCCCCTCCCGCCTCCGAGAGACTATAGAAATAATTGATCCATCATCCAGTAACAGGCCCAGGAGATTTACATGCAATTCCCCCTTTTCTCCCCCAAACCCCCTCTCAAACTTAAAATCCTAGAAGGGGGAAAAAAGGAGAAAACCTTTCTAAACTAGCTGGAACCCTGCTAGCCATCACCACCCACCCCCAATCAGGTGAGGGAAGTGTGGTTGTGTTGAGGGTAGGATGGTGGTTATTCCACCACAACCCCCCCACCCAGCCTCCTCTCTTACCACACACACCACCCCTTTCCTTTCAGGTATAGAATCACTTAAGATTTGGGTAAAACTCCCCTCTCTTCCAGGAGATGCTATCTGGAAGCTTTTAGAGGGTGGGGGCAGAGGTGGGGATAGAGGAGGAAAATTCCCCCCAAAAGGCCTAAAGGAGTCATCTCTTCACTCAAAACTGCTCGACACCCCCCCCCCCCATTAACCTTTGGTTAAGACCTCCTGCTTATGGCAGCTAAACTTTACTTTGCATAACTAAGATTTGTCTCAGAAGAAAGGGGAAGGAGAAGCCGCAGCTCTGGCCCATTCTCCTTCACCTCACCTGCTCCCACCCCCACCCCCAACCCTCCAGCTCACGGCCTCTGAGTTCCTGAGTTTTCTCACTTTGAGGAGCCACCGAACACAAAGACCCAAATCTGTATATACTTATTAAAAGTTTCCCTACGTCTATCCAATTATTCTCCTATAAGTTTCCAATGACCTATAGTATTATTGATGTAGTATAAGATTGCCTATATTCAGACACCTTTGATAACAATGGTTATCATTAATATTAGTAATCTTTGTTAACCTCACGGATGTAAAATAATTTCCTTAATTTGTGTTTGATTACTACTGAAGTCAAGCATTTAAAAAATCTTTTTTTAAGAATTATATGTTTTCTAAAGTATTTTTCTAAAGCAGTGTTCTGTTTTCAGATTTCTTTTCCAGGTTCTCCGGGTATTAAGGATTTATTCATTTATCCATCACCAGCGTGACAGGAATAATTATAGATGCTTGGGATATAACATTGGACAAGAAAGACAAACTCTCTGCTGTCATGGTACTTACATTGTTGTGGGCCAGATAATAAATGAGGTAAGTAAATTAAATATACATTAAATAGTGAAAAATTTTAAGAGAAGAAGTAAAGCAGGATGACATACAAAATCAGGGACGAGAGCTGGAGTTTTAGATGGAGTTGCTAGGGAAGGCAACCTGAAAACATAACATATGAAGGAAGTGAAGGAGATAGTAACACATAATTGAGGGAAGAGTGAACAACTGTTATAAAGGCCCTGAGGTGAGAATGTGCCTATTATGAAGAGGCTGGTGTCACTGAAATAGAGCAAATGAGAGGGGGAGTGGTGAGAGATGGAAGAAGAAAGATAAGTGGACGGAAGAGCAGATCACATTGGGCCTTAGGGGTCATATTAATGATCTTGGCTTTTACCTTGAATGAGAAGGGAAGCTGTTGTAGAGTTTCAAACATGTGAACGATACTATCCGCTTACAATTTAAGAGGCTTTCTTTGCTCTGATTAGAGGATTACGGGAAGAATAGTGGAAGAGGGCAGGGACAAGGGCAGAGGCAGAGAGACCAATTAGGAAACTATTGCGATAATTTGAGGAAAAGGTGTTGGTGACCTGGACCAGAGTAGTAAAAGTGGTGAGAAGTATTCATGTACTGGATATAATTTAAAGTTGGAGCTGATATAATTTGCTGATAGCTGATGTGGAGTGTAAGTAAGTGTGACAAGGTGGCACATTATTTTTTAATCTGAGCAACTTGAAGAATGGAGTTATTAACTGAGAAGGGAAAGTGGGGAAAACTGACTTGGGGCATAGGGAGATAGTGAGATTGCAGTTTGAAATATCGTATGTGAAATATGAGATGCCCATTAGACATTCAGGTGGAAAAACGAAGTTGGCAGTGGGATATACAAGTCTGAAATTCAAAAGAAAGATCTGAGACCTAGGTTGGAGACATACATTTGGGAATTAGCAGTATATAGATGATATTTAAAGCCAGTAGACCAAATGAGATCACTTAGAGGGTAGGGAAGATGGCAAATGGTAGAGGTAAAGGACTTATCTCTGGGTCACTTCAACATGAAGTCTGGGAAGTGAGGAGGAACCAGCAAAAGAGACTGAAAGGGACTAGCTAGAGTGGTTGGAAGGAAACTAGGTGAGTATGATATCCTGGAAACCAAGGGAAGAATGTGTTTTAACAAGAACTGTGTCAGGTGCTGCTGATCAGCCAAGTAAAAGAAGACTGAGAAAGGAACATTGAATTTAGCAACCTGAAAATTGGTTGGCGACCCTGAAGAGCAGTTTCAGTGGGGTATGGGTCTAAAGAGAGAACTGGGGAAGAATTTGTGATAAGTATAGACAACTCTAAGTTTTTCCCTAAATGGAAGGAGTGAAATAGAGTAGTAGATGAAGTTAAGAGGTATATCATAACTCTGTTGATATACTGATTGAAATGGTTCAACAGAGAGAGAAACTTGATGAAGCAGAAGAGAAAGGGGAGAAATGCTATAGATTTGTAGCCAGAGCAAATGTTAAGAGAGCAAAAGAATAAAATAATCACTTAGGAGAATGGGACAGAGAACAGGGTAGAGAAATATAATATGATTTCCAGGCAGCATTGAAGACCTACTTGATGTTAGTTTTTGTGAATTTAAAGTGAGCCTGTTCTACGTGGTTTAAAAATTTTCTCCTGCAGTGTTCATCTGTATGGTTGTAGCCACAGAAAGGGTAGGGGAGAGTTAGGTTTAACCAGAGTATTTGTCTCAACTCGGAACAATGTGAGAGAGAGGCAAGGGAGTCTAAGTTAGCAAGAATTAATTGTACTGATTGACCATGAATTCCAGGCCAAGTAAGTAGAAAAGTGAGGATAGGAAAGGGGTGAGGGGCAATGAATAATTGGTAGAACGAAGGAGTGGAAGTTCCTGATGGTGTTGAATGATTGTTGGATTGAACTACTAGAGGAAGTAAAGCAGAGAGATAGAAGGATATTTTTCCCTTCAGTTGCCAAATGTTCAAAATAGAACAGTTTCTCTTTTTACCACCATACTTGTTTTAGAAAACATGGAAGATTGTCATCTTGTATTTCAGTAGGGGTTACAAAATGGTGATATTCGAATTCTATCATTCCTTCTTCATTTACTAGCTGGCATATTTTCCTAAAGAAAAAATTTCCTTCATCCACTCTGGTTACCCTGAGGTACAGTTTGTACAGGAAAGGCAGAATAAATTGATTCTTTCCCTTTATAGGTTTTCAGGCTATTGAATTGGTTCCCTAGGATCTCCCAGTGAGTTAATCATTTTACTATTAAACATACTCATTGCTTTTAGCATATCTGATATGTTTCAAACCATTGTGGTTATTTTCTTTTTGAAGCTCAAATTTTCCCATCTTTGGCTGTCTTTTCAAGGCGGCTTCTAAGTCCTTTTAATACATCTCCAGAAGTCTTTGATAATGTCTTACACTTCTGCTGTGACAGTTTTGTTCGAAGATCATTTTGAATGTTTCCTTCCCTAGGCATGGAATCAGGCATTTCTGTGTGGTGCTCTGGTTCCCTTTATTGGGTAATGGTATTGTGAGACCATAGTTACGGTGTTTCTTGCTACTGACATGATCATTGTTTCTAGGCTTTTTTTTTTTTTTTTTTTTTTTTTTTTGGGTGGACAGAGCTAGGAAATACATTTTTTAAATTGTTTTAACAGCTTAATTCACATACCATCCATTTTACCCTTTAAAATGTACAATTTAATGTCTTCTTAAAAAATATATTCACAAGGTTGTACACCCATCACCATAGTGTAATTTTGGATCATTTTTGTCCTCCCTGAAATAATTATCATTCCCTTTAGCAGTCAATATATTCTCCTGCCTCCTCCCAGTCTAATCAACCACTAATCTGCTTTCTGTCTCTATAAACTTGTCTCTTCAGATATTTCATAGTAATGAAATTGGACAATATGTAGTCTTTTGTGACTGACTTCTTTCACTTGGCATGTTTTCAGTGTTTATTAATGTTGTAGCAGGAAATATATTCTTAACAAAGTAGGCCTCATGAGTTCGTATTGCTATTTCTAATTTAAAATTTTATAAGGAGTTTTTACTTTGGTTTTATTTTTGTATCTTTTATTTCTTCACCTATCCATCTATCTATAGATCTATATATGTGTACATAAATAAGATAATTCAGAGGAATATTATCAGTACTTACAATATTCCAACTGCAAATAATTTAATACTTCTTTATGGATTCATTTGTCCTTGGGATATATCTCTCTAGGGAAGTATAGCCCAATTATTGTGCCTAAAAGTAGCTAGAACTAATTTCTCTCTGTACGGTTAAGCCACAAATATGATATATTATTAGATTCATTTGTTTTACTTTTGCTTTTGATTTTTATGTATGACTTTTAACATTGGTTTTAATTTTGTTTTATAATTATATAAAACATTTACATCGTTGGAAAGTCAAATACACAAAACAAAGCATTTTAAAGTATATACAAAACAAATACACAAAACAAAGAGAAGTCTTGTATAGTTTGAAATCAGGGAGTGTGATGCCTCCTGCTTTGTTATTTCTCAAGATTGCTTTGGCTATTTGGGGTCTTCAGTGGTTCCATATAAAATTTAAGATTGTTCTACTTCCCTGAAAAATGCCATTGGACTTTTGATAGAAATTGCATTGATGGTAGATTGCTTTGGGTAGCAAGAACATTTTAACAATATTAATTCCTCCAATCCATGAGCCACAGAATAACTTTCTTTTTGTGTCTTCTTCAGTTTCTTTCATGAGTGTCTTGCAGTTTTTATTGTATAGCCTTTCACCTCCTTGGTATTTTATTCTTTTTGATGCAGTTGTAAATAGAATTGTTTTCTTAATTTCTCTTTCTTATAGTTAATTATTAGTGTATAGAAATGCAGCAGTTTCTATATACTGATTTTGTATACTGCAACATTAATGTATTCATTTATTAGTTCTAACAGGTTTTGTTTTTTTTTTCTTTTTTGGCAGTCTGTAGGGTTTTCTGTGTATCATGTTATCTGCAATTAGTGAAAGTTTTACTTCTTCCTTTTCATTTGGATGTGTTTCATTTCTTTTTCTTGCCTAATTGCTCTAGCTAGGACTTCCAGTACTATGTTGAATAAAACTAGCAAGAATGAGCTAGTTTTCTGTCTTGTCCCTAATCTTAGCAGGAAAGGTTTTAGCTTTACATCGTTAACTATGGTATTAGCCCTGGGCTATGTCATATATATATGTAACTATATATGTAACATTGAGGTATGTTCCCTCTATACTCACTTTGTTGAGAGTCTTTATCAAAAATGGATGTTGAATTTTGTCAAATGCTTTTCTTGTATCTGTTGGGATAATCATATGATTTTTATCATTCATTTTGGTAATATGGTGTATGACATTGATTTATGGACATTGAACCATCCTCACATCCCTGGAATAAATCCCACTTGATCATGGTGTATGATCCTTCTTTATGTTGAGTTCATGTTTGCTAATATATTGTTGAGGAATATGGCATCATGTTCATCAGGAATATTGACCTGTAATTTTCTTTTCTTGTGGTATCCTTATCTGGTTTTGGTATCAGGGTAATGCTAGTCTTGTGAAATAAGTTTGGAAGTGTTCTCTCCTCTTCTATTTTTTGGAAGATTTTTTAGAAGGTTTGGTAGTGATTTTTCTTTGAATGTTTGGTAGAATTTGGTGCAGCCAATTTTTGTTTGGACCTGGATTTTTGTTTGTTTGAAGGTTTTTTATTACTGATTCAACCTCCTTACCTCTAATTTGTCTATTTAGATTTTCTATTCATAATTCAGCCTTGGATTGTTGTATTTTTCTAGGAATTTATCCATTTCTTCTAGGTTGTCTAATTTTTTGGTTTATAATTCTTTGTAGTAGTCCCTTATCCTTTGTATTTTGTGGTATCAGTTGTAACATCTCCTCTTTCTGGTTTTGTTTGAGTCCTCCTTTTTTGTTGGTGAATTTGGCTAAAGATTTGTCAACTTTGTTTGCCTTTTCAAAGAATCAGTTCTTGGTTTCATTGATCTTTTTCTATTGTCTTCTTAGCCTCTTTCATTTTTTTCTGCTCTGACCCTGTTATTTCCTTTCTTCTGCTAAGTCTGGGCTTTTCTAGTTCCTTGAGATGTAAAGTTAGGTTGTTTATCTGACATTTTTCTTGATTTTTGAGGTAGGCATTTATTGCTATGAACTTCCATCTTAGAACTGCTTTTGCTGCATCCCATAAGTTCTGCTGTGTTATATTTCCATTTGTCTCAAGGCATTTTTAATTTTGCTTTTGATTTCTTTGGTTGTTCAGTAGCATGTTGTTTAATCTCTACATATTTGTGAATTTTCTAGTTTTCTTCTGGTAATTTATTTCCAGTTTCATACCAGGGAGTTGGAAAAGATGCTGGATATCATTTCAGTCTTCTTAAATTTGTTAAGACTTGTTTTGTGGTCTAACATATCGTCTATCCTACAGACTGTTCCATGTGCACTTGAGAAAAATGTGTATTCAGGTGCTTTTGGATGGAATGCCTGTATATATCTGTTAAGTCTATCTGGTATAATGTGTTGTTTAAGGCCAATGTTTTTTTTATTGATTTTCTCTCTGACAATCTATCCATTGATGTGAATGGGGTATGAAAGTCACCTACTCTTACTATATTGCTACCTATTTCTCCCATTAGACCTGTTAATATTTGTCTTATATATTTAGGTTCTCCTATGTTGGGTGTACGTATATTTACAAATGTTTATTGTCTTGGTGGATTGACCCCTTTATCATTATGTAATGCTCTTTTTTTGTCTTTTATTGCAATCTTTATTTTAAAGTCTGTTTTGTCTGATATAAGTCTAGCTACCCCAACTTTCTTTTTGGTTTCCATTTGCATGGAATATCTTTATGGGAAAAGACAGACTCTTCACTTGCAGTCTGTGTGTGCCTTTAGGACTAAAGTGAATCTCTCATAGGCAGCATATAGATGGGTCTTGTTTTTTTATCCACTCATCTATTCTGTCTTTTGAGCATAGAATTTAATCCATTTACATTTAATTACTGATTAATTACTGATAGATTTGTACTTATTGCCATTTTGTTAATAGGTTTTTGGCTGTTTTTAATTCCTCTGTTACTTTCTTTTTCTTTTGCTCTCTTTATGGTTTGATGGCTTGCTTTATTGGTATTCTTAGTTTAATTTCTTATGTTTTGTGTATGTACTCTAGGTTTTTGCTTAATGGTTACAATGAAACTTACATAAAATCACCTACATTTATAAAAGTCTAAGTTGATAGTAACTTAATTTTGAATATATTCTTAAACTATATTTATACTCCCCCCACCACTCATTTAAAAAAAAATCAGATGCTTCGCAAACTTGCATGTCATTATCCTTTTGCAGGGGCTATGCTAATAATCATCTCTGTGTTATTCTAATTTTAGAATATGTACTGCTGAATTGAGCACTGAGAAGTTTCTCTTGATCTGTCTTCAAGTTCACTGTTTCCTCAGTCATTTTGTGTCTACTGATGAGTCCACTGAAGGCATTCTTTTTTCTTTTTTTGGAGTTCGATCAGCACTTAGCAATTTTAATTAAAAAAAATCTCAGAATAATTTCAAACTCACAGAAAAGCTGCAAATATAGTACAAAAAATCTCCCATGTTGCCTTAGATTCACCAACTTTTTTTGAATATGAATGTGATTTCTTTAATCAAATGATAAAATATTAAATAAATCTTTAGCACAGAAATACTAAAAATCTTTGTAATCCTGCAAACACAGTGAATCAGTAAGTTGTTTTTCAAGCCTTCAAGTTTAGTGGAATTGACCTGTCATTCAAGCTAAAGCACATCTTTGGCTTCCTAACATTGCCAAAGCTTTAGAAAGATTCACCAACTTTTAATATCTGTCTCTGTCTCTCTCTTACAGACACACACACAATTAATTAGTCTTTTCCGAATGATTTGACTTCAAGCTTCAGGCCTAATCTTACATCACCCTAAATACTCCATTGTGTATTTCCCTAAACAAGGACCTCCCAAGAAGTCAGGGAGTCAACATTGATAAAACACTAGCATTCAAAGAACCTATTCAAATTTCAGTTTTGCCAAATGTCCCCAAAATATCGTTTTTAGTTTTCAGGCCCAGGATTCCTTCATACATTACATTTAGTTGTCATGTCTCTTTGGCATCCTCCAGTCTGGAACAGTTCCTCAGTCATTCTGCCTATCATGTCCTTGAGAGCTGAAAAGAATACAGGCCTTATATTCTGTAGGCTGGTTCTCACCTTCATTCCATTGGATGTTTGCTCGTGCCCAGACTCAGGCACGCATTCCTGACAAACTTTGATTTTCTCATTATGTCAGTTTGTCCCATCTCTAGTGATATTAATCTTGATTATCTAGTCATGTTGATGTCCTCACTGTAAAATTATTTTTCTTTTTAACTGTTGGGAAATGTTCCAATATTGTTTTGAAATCCTGTTCCTTACTGAAACTTCACCCATTCTTAGCCTCCATTGACAACTTTAGTCTGAACGACTATCAGGTTGGTAATTGATTTTCTATTTATATTATTCCTTTTACATTTATTGGTCGGCATTAAACTGCAAAGGATGAACTTTTCTTTCTCCCTACTGATTTATATATCATGATGAGGTCATGGATTCCTATTTTATTCAATAGGTAATAATCTGTTACTGTAAATACTTTCATACTCAGTTTGTCCCCAGTTTGGCCAGTGGGAGCCTCTTTGAGCCAGTTTCTTTATCCTTTTAACACGGCCCTATCAGTTCTTGAGCACTTCCTTAATTTCCAGCATGAGATGTTCTAAGCTCATTTTTGTAGTTTTCTTGCTCCAACTGTAAAATCTTTCATTTCTTCAGAGAGTCTTGGTTCCTCTTTTTTCCCATATATTTTTTGAAAAATTTGAACTTTATTTATTTTTATTGAAGTATAGTTGATTTACAGTATTGCTGGCTTTTTCAGGTGTACAGCAAAGTGATTTAGTTATACATATATATGTATATATCTGTATTCTTTTTTTAATCCTTTTCCATTACAGTTTATTACAGGATATTGAATATAGTTCCCTGTGCTATACAGTAAATTCTTGTTGTTTATTTTATTTTATTTTATTTTAGGGGGAGTGGGTAATTAGGCTTTTATTTATTTATTTCTTAATGGAGGTACTGGGGACTGAACCCAGGACCTCATGCATGCTTAGCACTCACTCTGCCACTGAGCTATACCATCCCCTCATTGTTTATTTTATATATGGTAGTGTGCATCTGTTAATCCCATACTCCCAATTAATCCCTCCCCCCATTCCTCTTTGGTAACCATAAGTTTGTTTTATATGTCTGTAAGTCTGTTTCTGTTTTGTAAATAAGTTCTTTTGTATTATTTTTTAGATTCCACATATGAATGATATAATATTTGTCTTTCTCTGTCTGACTTAACCTCACCTAGTATGGTAACCTCTAGGTCCATTCATGTTGCTGCAAATGGCATTCTTTTATTCTTTTCTATGGCTGAATAATATTCTAGTGTGTGTGTGTGTATACACACCACATCTTTATCCATTCATCTGTTGATGGACACTTAGGTTGCTTCCATGTCTTGGACTATTGTAAACACTGAGGTCCATGTATTTTTTTGAATTAGAGTTTTCATTTTTTCCAGATATGTACTCATGAGTGGGACTGATGGATCATATGGTAGCTCTATTTTTAGTTTTTTAAGGAACCTCCATACTGTTTCCCATAGTGGCTGCACCAATTTATACTCCCACCAATAGTGTAGGAGGGTTCCCATTTCTCCACACCCTCTCCATCATCTGTTATTAGACTTTTTGATGAATGGACCTTCTGTCCAGTGTAAGATGATACCTCGTTGTAGTTTTGATTTGCATTTCTTTGATAATTAGCAATATTGAGCATCTTTTCTTGTGCTTGTTGGCCATCTGTATGTCTTCTTTGGAGAAATGTCTATTTAGGTTTGTCGTAGTTATTTTAAACTCATTGCACAAACTTTTATGTACCCTTTCAAATGTAAGTTACTGTGTTAGGCTATGAAGAAGCCATGTAAGTGGTCCCTGCCATAAGTGATTCACAGTCCTAGGGGGAAAGAAATTTAAAAATGCTATTGCAAAATAATAAATGCCACGTGTTGGGTGAGCTCATGAGATATAGGAGTAAGACAGATACAAATAGAGGGATATCCCAATCAAGGGATAAAGTAGTGCTTAATTTGACTTCTTTAAAGACAAGAAAAGCCTTGGTCAAGTGAAAGATGGAGCTTATCACTAATCAGGAATTGATTTCCTTGTAGAGGGAAATGATAATGCAGTAGCTTGAAAGAGAGTGAATGCACTATGGTTTTAAAGAAGGGCAGGTAGCTATAAATGGTCATCCCCAATCATGTGATTTAAACGTATTGTCAAATGGGATGTTAGGATCTGGAATCCAGGGACATGTGGGAATAGTGGAGAGAAGATTAGGGAAAAGTTGGGGTGGTAGTGGAGAGAAAATACTCATTTATCCACCATGGAGCCATTTCGCCAGTGTGTAAGCTAGCTCAAGCTATGTGGGGGATTGCTTTTGGGAAATGCAGCCAGCGGTAGGGCTCTCAGTGATTTTGAGGTTTTTAGCAAAATTTGGAATCAAGCAAACAGGGATGGTGGTGGTGGTGATGATGATGATAATGATAATGATAATGATACAGATGCCAAAGTTGTTACATGTATTTTAAGGGTATCAGAGCTCATTTCAGGAAGTATGCATAATAGTTCAGAAACTGAACAAATGGATATCCGTCAGTAACTTCAAAGCAAAGAAGGGGAGAGGTGGAGAGGGAAGGGGGCGGTGAAAAGAGTGAAGGGGCTCAAAAAGTACAAACTTCTAGTTATAAAATTAAAAGTCATGGGGATGCAACGTATAGCATGGTGACTATAGTTAATGATAGACTATTGACTATTTGAAAGTTGCTGAGAGAGTAGATTTTTTTTTTCTTACCACTGTCAATAATATCTCATACACATCACTCACACACATTTCTCCTTATGTCTTCCTCAGAATATAATTATGTCACCATTTGAGTTAAATTCCCATTTAGTTTGTACTTAAATATTCCTTTTTAAATGTCTCAATACATTAAAATACCCTAGGTGTGTTGTCAGTTCCATAATCTTCTTTGTGATTGGCTTTCATGAAGCTGCTTCATGGGAACTGCTTCTTCTCTGATACAGAGCTATTAATAAATTCATGGGACATCCCCTTCATATGTACTCCCCTTCCTATCCACCGTATGCCTGAGCTCCACATAATGATAGTAGTCATCTCTATACCTGTCAGCACCTCACCACCCACCCCCCACACACGCAAAGCAGATTGCTGCTGCTTAAACAGCATAGTTAAATTCACAAACGTGAAGTGAGAGAAACCAGAAACAAGAGTACATTCTGTGTAGTTCCATTTATATAAAATTGAAAACTGGAAAAACTGATCTCTGTGAGAGAGAATAGTGGTTACCCCTGAGGAGGTATTTACTGGGAAGGGACATGATGGAGTCTCCTAGTGTGCTGAAAATCTTCTGTATTTTGACTTAAGTGGTGGGTAAACAAATACATAAATGTATAAAAATGTCTCATTTGTACACTCAAAATGAGTGCATTTTACTACATTCTATGCATGTCATACCTCCTTTTTAAAAAAGCCCTAGGATATCTGAAGAAATAGGTGGAATATGTCTTTCAGGTGACCCTATATAATTATTTTCTTCCATGTGCATTTGCTATAGATTTGGCCACAATCTAATCATTTCTGGTAAATTCTTATAATTTTAGCCCACTAGAATGTGAACAGAGTGTATCTTTTATTTGGTTTACTGCTGTATCTCCAACCCCTAGAGCATTGGCTTGGTATATGTGGTTTTTGTGAATATTTGTGGTTTTAATGAATTGAATCCATTGTTCCTTACTTCTTTATTTTACTCTCAGAATAAGTAAAATCTGCCTTATCTTCAAGGATATTTCCTTTTCCTCAGAACCTCATCCTTTTTCTTCAAACTTCCTTTGGAATCTTTCTCTTTCAGTTTTGTCCGGCTCTCTTAGCTGCTAAACAGATCTCACTTTACTGCCTTTTCACTCTTAGCTCAAAGCTTTGCTATACTGAGATAGATAATGTATTTCTTTGACCAAGTGCCCCTATCTAGTATCTCTGTATCTCTAGTATTTTCCTCAAACTGAGTTAGTTTTCAAAGTGAACACACCTGTGTAACTAGCAGAAGCACTGAATCAAGAAATAGAGCTTTACCCTAACACCCATTAAACTCCTCCTACACCTTTCCAAGTCATTATCCCCATGCCAGGGGTAACCACTGTTCAGTTTATATTACCATAGGTCATTTCTGTCTGTGTTTTAACTTTATGTGATCTATGTACTTTGTGTCTGGCTTCTTTTGCTTAATATTTTGTCAGATTCATGTCGAATTGTTGTATGTAGCTACAGTTTAGTTAATCTCATTACTTTATATCATTCAATTATGTGAATAAACCATAATTTTAGGTATCCATTCTATTACTGATTAGCATTTGGGTAGTTTTTATTTGAAGATAATTAAAACATTGTTCCTATGAACTTTCTTACAGATTTTTGTTGCACATATATGCACATTTCTTTCTACCAAAGTAGAATTGCTGAATCATAAGTTATGCTTTTATGGGTAAATCAGAAGTTACCTTTTATGATACTGCCAAATAGTTTTCCAAAGTGGTTGTCCAAAATTATACTTTTAACAATATATTAGCATTCTGAGTTACTCCAGGACAGCCATCTTGAATGTATTTTCTACAGTTACTAAAGCTTGGGTTTTTTTGGCATAATATCAAACTCATAGGCAATAAAAGGGAAGCTCAACTAAATATGAGTACATAACAATTACATTCTCCTTTTTTGATACAATCATCATATAAATTGGCAAAACTTGACAACAGTTTCAGTAACAGTTATGGCGGACCTAATCTGGTATTTAAATACATATTTATAAACCAAATTATAATCCAGTGGAAAACTGCATATAGGACATGAAAAAGAAATCCACAGTTGGAAAAATTAAAAAGAAGAAATACTCAATAAAAATTGCAAATAATAGTAAAACTAATTTCTATTGTTTGATACAAGTTTTACATGGATTATCCTATGTAGTTTCCATAAGGAGTATATTTTCTTTTTTTTCCCACGAGTTAGGAAATTAGCACAGAAAAATTAAGGTTATAGGTAAAGGTGTAGTAGAATCAGGATTTAGTCCCAGGTGGTGTAACTGTGAAGCCTGTAACCTTAACCACCATCCTGTGTGGTCTTAGCCTCCCTCATTATTAATGAAATGCAAATAAAATGATTTTTAAAACATAATCATCAGATTAGTCCCATTTTTAAAAAGTTCATTATATCTCAGAACCGATCACTTGTCAACATTTCCAAGGATCTTGTTGTAACCCAGGCCATATCATCTTTTACCTGGAAGAACTTCAGTAACTGTTTGTTAATCTCTCTGAATACATTCTTGACCATCTATACTATAGTCCATTCTCCAGAGAACAACCAAAGTGAAGATTTTAAAATGTGAGGCATTAACTTCTCCACTTAAAATCGCCTAATGGCTTCCCATTACACTTGGAATAAAATTCAGATTTCTTACTGTCCTTTACAGAACCCTTCATGGTATGCCTTCTGCCTGTGTCTTTATCATTATCTTGTGCTACACCCTCCCTCATTCACTGTCTTTCAGCTTTTTCCACACTTGCAATGGAGTTTATCCCTTCCTTGGAGGCTTTTGAACATGCTATTAAAGCTAGCAGAAAAGACTAAAGTTCCGACTCAGTTCCCTCTCACTCAGCCCTTTTGCTCTATTCAAATTTTAGGGAGGACAGTTTGCATTACTCAGCTTACTGATTCAGATATCAATGTCATGTAGAAGTACCCTCACATAGTGTTCAGCCAAATGTCTGGGCAACTTGTGAGCCAGTCAAGTTGACACATAAGAGTAACCATTGCACTATCTTATTTTATCTTACATATTCACTTGTTTATGTTTTCATTTATTTCCCCCAACTAGTATATACATCCCAAGAGGACCAGAACTTATATCGTTCTTACTGCTATATCCTTAGGCTCTAAACCAGTGCTGTGCACATTTCAGTAACTTATTGGCTAAAAAACCCATAACTCCAGGGCTCAATTAAGAATTATTTTCTCATTCTCTTCAGTGGCAGTTAATATTCATAATGAAAACTTCAACTACTATTAGACCCTCAAATTAGTCTTTGAGCTATCAAAAAAAGTTTCAATTAATTAATTCTCTTGTCCTATTGCTTTAACAAGTAGTGGAAATAGAAGAGTTGGGATTTAGGAGGTATTGCTAAGACTGAATGAAATGAACTTATTGACACATTGTACCTAGGTGTTGGAGTAGAAGTAGGAATGAAAACTTATTATTACAGTTCTGTTTTTGGAAAAAAGTGGTTAGTGTTGCCATTAACCAGGATAGAAAAAGTTAATAGCAAAAATTCCTGAATATTATGTTATTACACATAAATCTAATATGGAATAGGTAATGTTACCTGAAATAGTTAACTACCAGTGGCAAACTACTAATTGGATTCTAGGTAGTATATGATAATTAGAAAAGCAAAATTTTCTGTTAGAGAAGAGTATAGTTTTTCAGTCTATCAAAACATCCAAGATTCATTAAAGTTTAAATTTGTTAAAAGTTTTTTAAAAAGGAAAAGGCTATTCATTAATATCAGGTAAGATAAGATTCAAGACAGTAAGCTTTAAACAAAGAACAGTGCTTTAAAATGAAGAGTGCAGTAGATAATAGAGATAAATGGTTAAGACTACTTCTATACCAAATAAACTGCAGAAAATTTACTGTAATACTGTGAAAAATAAGAAGAAACATATCAGTAGGAAACTTTAATTGATCTGTGTTAGCTCATGATAGACACATAAGGTAGACAACAAAATAAACATAACTACCAATAACAATTTGACAGAGCTAATTGATTGTCGTGTTATAGCCTGGAAACAACATCCCTTTTTTAGATATGGAAAAACTAAAAGACTGACCATATATTAGGACTGAATGAAAGTAAATTTCAAAAGTACAAACTGTGCATGTTCCACAGTGCAATTAAATAGGAAGTTAATAATAAAAATTCAAAAAGAAGACACTCCCACATGGAAATTTTAAAACTAGCATAAGCAATTCAGATCAAGAGAGATTAAAAATTTATGTTACAGAACATCTAAGAAAGTAATGCACAGAAGAAAACCTACAGGCTGAATAATAATGTTAATAAATATAAATAAAATGAACAAAATATAGAGCTCTAGAAATTAGAAACAACATGAGAAAATAGAAGAAGGAATTGGTAAGAATAAAATTGAAGTCAGTGGGTTCACAAATTGAACCAATAAAGAGCTGCTTTTTCTTCCATCTCTCTGTCTTCTCTCATCCTTTTATTATTTTAAAATCTAAGAACAGAGAGGGAATAGAATAAACAACCACATACCGAATACCTGGAATTAGCATATTTTAATATTTTGTCATTTTTGCTTTGAGATTGTTTTTCAATAAATAATTAATTACAGATACTCTGTCCCCAGAGGCAATCACTCCCATGAATGTTATGTATATCAATAGAGTCCATGGTTTTACATTTTTACCACAGCAATTTGTGTATATACATATTATATAATGTTGCTCTGTGTTTTAGATTTCTAAGTAACTGGAAACATAATGGACTGACAGTTCTGCAACTCACTTTTCTTTACTCCATATTGTTTTCAAGACATATTCATGTTAATATGTGTTCCTGACTTTGTCTTTTTCCTTTGTTTTGTTTTTCCTTGTCAGTAGCACTCTATCTTAATCACCCTGTCTTTATTATAATAAATCTTGGTATTTGATAATGAAAACAAATCCTCCACCTTTGTTCTTTTTCAGCATTGCTGTAGCTCTTTATGGTGAATTGTATTTCCTTATAAATTTTAGAATTAGTCAATTTCCACAATTAAAACTACTGAGATTTTTGTTTTGAATTGAATTGCATTATGTTTACAAATATATCAACTGCAAATACGATTTTCATCATTTTGAATTCCCATGGCTGCTTTTATTCTTGCATTATTTCAAGTTCTGAATGTTCAGTGTAATGCTGAGTAAATATAGTGGCAGTCATCTCTGTTTCGTTCTTAGTCTTAGGAGTAATACCTTGAATGATTCACCACTAAGTATGATTATTTTGTGAGTTTTTTCTTAATATGCTTTCAAATAAAGGAGATTTCCTTTTATTCCTAGCCTGCTAAGAGGGTCTGTTATGAATTGGTATTAGTTGTGTCAAATAATTTTCTTATGTATATGATCTTGATCAAATAATTTTTCTTCTTTTTGAATTAATTTGGTTAATGAAAGTGATACATTTTTTATTGAAGTATAGTTGATTTACAATATTGTGTTGGTTTCAGGTGTACAGCAAAGTGATTCAGTTACATATATATTTTTTTCAGATTATTGTTCACTATAGGTTATTACAAGATATTGAATATAATTCCCTGTGCTTTACTAGAAACCCTTGTTGCTTATCTATTTTATGCATAGTAGTTTGTATGAGTTAATCCCATACTCCTAATTTGTCCCTCCCCTTCTCCATCCCCTCTTTGGTAACTGTAAGTTTGTTTTCTATGTCCATAAGTCTGGTTCTGTTTTGTGTATAGATTCATTTGTATTATTTTTTAGATTCCACATATAAGTGATACCATATAATATTTGTCTTTCTCTGTCTGACTTACTTCACTTAGTATTCTCTAGGTCTGTCCTTGTTGCTGCAAATGGCAATATTTCATTCTTTTTAGGGTTGAGTAATATTCCATTGTATATATATACACACATCTTCTTTATCCAGTCATCTGTCAGTGGGCATTTAGGTTGCTTTCATGTCATGGTTATTGTAAACAGTGCTGCTATGAACATTGGGGTGCATTTATCTTTTCAAATTAGAGTGTTCTCCACTTTAGTAAGAGTTTCTATGATAAATGGATGTTGAATGTTATCAAGTGCTTTTTCTGCATCTATTGAGATGATCGTGTGTTTTTGTCTTTTCTTTTATTGCTGTGGTGTATCACATTGATTGATTTGCATATGTTGTACCATCTTTGTGACCCTGGGATGAATCCAACTTAATCATGATGTATGATTTTTTTTAATGTTTCGTTGGATTTGGTTTGCTAGTATTTTGTTGAAAAATTTTGCATCTGTATTCATTAGCGATAACTGGTTTTTTTAGATTTCTTTTTTGTAGTGTCCTTATCTGGCTTTGGTAGCAGGGTAATGTTGGCCTGGTAAAAATGAGCTTGGGAGTGTTCCCTCCACTTCAGTGTTTTTTTTTTTTTTTTAATTTGAGAAAGATTGGCATCAATTCATTTTTAAATATTTGGCAGAATTCACCAGGGAAGCCATCTAGTCTTGGGCTTTTCTCTTTTTTTGGAAGGAGAGGAGGATTTTCTTTATTGGAAAATTTTGATTACTAATTCAGTCTCCTTACTCATACTGGTCTGGTCTGCTTTTCTGTTTCTTCATAATTCAGTCTTGGTAGGATTTATCCATTTCTTCTAGGTTATCCACTTTGTTAGCATAGTTCATAGTAGTCTCTCCTTTGTATCTGTGATATCAGTTGTAGTATCTCTTTCATTTCTGATTCTATTTGACTCTTCTCACTTTTTTTTATTTGTAGAGCTAAAGGTTTGTCAATTTTGTTTCTGGGTTTGTTTTGCTTTTTGGTTTGTGTGTGGGTTTTTTTTTTTTTCCCTTCCCCAAATCAGGTTGTATTTCATTGGTCTTTTCTGTTGTTTTTCTGGTCTATATCACTTATTTCTGCTCTGATCTTTATTATTTCCTTCCTTCTGTTAACTTTGGGCTCAGTTTTATTCTTGTTTTTCTAGTTTCTTAAGTGTAAAATTAGATGGTTTATTTGAGAGCTTTCTTTTTTCTTAATACAGGCATTCATCACTCTTGTAACTACTTTTGCTACATCTGTGTGTTTTGATTTGTTGTGTTTCTATTTTCATTTGTTTCAAGATATATTTTGATTTCCCTTGTGATTTCTTCTTTGACTCAGTGGTTGTTCAGGAGTTTGTTGTTTAATTTCCTTATATTTGAGAATTTTCCAGCTTTGCTCCTTTTATTGATTTCTAGTTTTATTCCATTGTGGTCAGAAATTACACTTGGTATGAACTGACTTTTCTTGTGTCCTATCATATGATCTATCCTAAGGAATGTTCTTTGTACACTTGAGAAGAGTATACTGCTGCTTTTGGGTGCTTTATTCTGTAGATGTCTGTTAGGGCCATACGGTCTAAAATGTAGTTCAAATCTAACATTTCCCTGTTTGACTTTCTGTTTGGATGATCTATCCATGGTTAAAAGTGGAGTATTGAAATCCCCTACTATTATTGTATTCCTGTCTATTTCTCCCTTTAGATCATTAGTATTTACTTATTTAATATATTTAAGCACTCTCATGTTGAGTACATATATGATTGTTATATCTTCTTGATAAATTGTCCCCTTTATTATTATGTAACACCTTTCTTTGTCTCTTGTTATAGTTTTTGATTTAAAGTATTTCATCTGATATGAATATAGCTAATCCTGGTGTCTCTTGGTTTCCACTTGCATGAATATCTTTTGCTATTCCTTCCCTTTGAGACTATGTATGTTCTTAAAGTGGAATTGAGTCCCTTTTAGGCAGCATATGGTTATTTTTTTTTTCAAATCCATCCAGCCACTCTGTGCCTTTTGATTGGAGGATTTAAATATTGATAGGTAAGGCCTTATTAATGATATCTTATTAACTTTTTTCTGGCTTATTGGAGTTCCCTTGTGCTTTTCTTTCTCTTGCTGCCTTCCTTTGTGAATTGATGATTTTCCATAGTGGTATGCTTCCATTCCCTTCTTTTTTTTGTTTGTGAATCTGTTATAGGTTCCGTTTTGTGGTTACCATGAATCTTACGTAAAACATCTTGTAGATAAGCCTGTGTTATGCTGATAATCACTTAACTTTGACTGCATGGAAATACTCAACCCTTTTACTCCTCCTCCCCTATTTTTACATTTTAGTTGTCTTAATTTACCTCTTTTTAATTGTGTTTTCATTAACAAATTACTGTAGTTGTAGTTTTTTAATACTCTCGTCATTTAACCTTTATACTAGAGTTAAGTGGTTAATACACCTCCATATTACAGTATTAGAGATTTTGGAATTTGACTCTATATGTACCTTTATCAGTGTGTTATATATTTTTATATGTTCTCATGCTATTAATTAGCACCCTTTCATTTTAGCTTGAAGAACTCTGTTTAGCATTTCTTGTAAGGTAGGTCTAGTGATGAACATCCTCAGTGTGTGTTTAAAAAGTCTTTATCTCTCCAGACATCTTTGGTGGATAGGGTGTTCATGTTTTGTGGAGTTTTTTTCTTTCAATACTTTGAATATATCATCCCATTCTCCCCTGGCTTAGAAAGTTTCTGCTAAAAAATCCATACTGAGTCTAATGGGGATTTTCTGCTTTTTTCTTGCTAATTTTAAGATTCTTTCTTTGCTTTGATTTTTGACATTATAAAGTGTCTTGCAGAGGATCTCTTTATATTTAGTTTGGTGACCTGTGAGCTTCATGAACTTGGATATCCAAATCTCTCTCCAGATTTGGGAAGTCCTCAGCTTTTACTTTATTGAATACAGTTTGTGCCTCTGTTCTCTCTCTATTCACATTTTGAGACTCCCAGAATGTGAATATTCTTTAAAGTCATGGAACCCCATAATTCATGTATGGTTTCTTCACTCTTTCATTCTTTCTTCTCCTTTGACTGGATAATTCAAAATTCTGATCTTTTAAGTCAGAGGTTCTTTCTTCTGCTTGATCTATTCTGATATTGATGTTCTCTTTTGCATTTTTTATTTCATTCACTGTGTTCTTCAGCTCCAGAATTTCTTTTTTTAAAAAAATTTAACAGTAATTCTTTATTTTCATCAAAGTTAGAGTTAACATTTACCACGTTGTTTCTTTTATTTTCCCAGAATTTTTCTTTGATTCTTTTTTATAATTTCTATCTCTTTGTTAAACTTTTCATTTTGTTTGTGTATTACTTTTCTTGGTTTGATTGAATTATATTTCTGTTTTCTTGTAGTTCATTGATTATCCTTAAAACAACTATTTTGAATTCTTTATTGAATGTCTTGAAAATCTCCATGTCTTTTGGATCAGCTATGGAAGATTATTGTGATCCTCTTGTGCTATTGTGTTTCCTTGATTATTCATGTTTCTTGAAGTTTTGCATTGCTGTCTTCACCTGCAGTCACCTCCTCCAGTCCTTGCTTACTGCCTCAGGAGAAAAGTATCTTCCATCAGCCCTATGGATTCTGAGACCTTCTCAGAACTTCTATGGATAAACCTGCTCTACTCTACTCTCTCCCTCTTATGGCAGGATTCTTAAGATTGTATGACTTCTCCCAATCCTGCAACACACGAGGCAGGTTGCTGAGAGCCTTCCTTTTGTTTCCCCCATTTTTTATATTCAGTATAAATTGGTACCCAAGATCCCTTTAACTCACAGTATTAAAGATATGTGCTTACTAGATGAATGAACATAAACTGACAGGCTGCTATTATGTTTTTTCGTTTAGACAATAACAAAACCAGGTAAAATTTATTTTATAGCCTCTTATCTTTGTGTACTCTCAGAACAAGTTTCAATATTTTTTGTCCAGAACATCTAAGATGGATGACTTCAGATTGAGTGGGAGTATGTTACAGGAAACAGTGACATTCAAAGATGTGGCTATTGACTTCACTCAGGAAGAGTGGCAGCAATTGGATCCTGCTCAGAGGAACCTGTACCGGAATGTGATGCTAGAAAACTATAACAACTTAATCACAGTGGGTAAGGGTAGTTTCCTGTACAACTCAAATTCTGGGAGTAAAGTACCCTTTTTTCTTCAGGTGTTTCTGAAATGTGTGGAACCAGAAACATTACACTTAAGTGTGGCCTTTAGATGCCTTTGTTCACATGATTGTGCATGCTGCAGCTTTCAGAGCAAAATGTCATCCTTGGTTATGTTTCAGAAGGCAGCATCCCCAGAAATCATACTTATCTTGTCCTTTAGGAAGCCAAATTTCCCTGGGCTAGCCTCAATTTTTGAATGATTCTTTGTTCCTAGTATTTATGCCCAGATCTTATGTCACTTCCCTTTGACAGGATGTCCATTCACCAAACCTGATGTGATTTTCAAGTTGGAGCAAGAAGAAGAACCATGGGTGGTGGAGGAAGAAGTGTTAAAGAGACATTGTCCAGGTTAGTGGGAGGGAACCATACAGATGAGTAGGGGCCAGAACCCTTTAATGGTTAATCTGTAAGTTGTTGATCTCCCTGAAATGTTCTTCAGTGGTATTTTTTTTAAGGCTGTACAATTTTATAATGACAATTGATGTGAATTCTTTATATACCTACAATGTCATTTCTAGATAACTTTCTTAAATTCTTTCCTCAAAGCTTCTTTTCTCAGAACCTGAAAGATCAGTCAGCTTTCTTACCTGTGTGCTAGATATCAGCATTTCCTAATTCATTCCAGTTTTACTTTGATAATCATTCTAGTATTAGCATCTTCAGTCTTCTGCCCACTGTTTTACATTGGATCCTTTCCTTTTGTGTTCAGATATTCATAGAACTGTAATTGAAAGTCAGTGCTGATTTTCTGCTACCTCTAATTTTCTGCTACCTCTCATTTTCTGCTACATTTGTCAGGTATATATACATGTGCTTGTTTGTGTGTGACATAGGTGTATACATATGTAAATATATATGCATACATACATATAGATGCACCCACATATATACATATACATGCATACACATACATACGTATATTTCTAACTTGATAGATATTGCAGTGTCTTTTTTCCCCTTCAAAGAGATTATAACAATTTATATTTCTACTAACAATTTCTGCAACATGGTTTATTTGCACTTCTTAAATCTTTGCCAATTTGATAAGTGAAAAATAACTTACTATGGTGTGAATTTGCATTTCCTTTATTATAAGTGAAGACAAGCATCTTTTCATATGTTTAAAATCTATCTATATTTCTTTCTTATGAGCAGTTTGGGTTTCATGCTCTTTTTTCTGTTGAATTCTTAATTTGTATGAACCCTTAACATGTTAAAGTGATCAGCCCTTTCTCTCTCATCTTTTTCTAGTTTTTTTCCTCCCGTTGTCATTGCTTTTTGAAGTACTTTTTGCAACTTGAGTTTAGAGTTCATAGAATCAAAATAACAATCTTTTCTTATAGGAGATTATCATATGGATTTTTTCCTTTTATGTATATGGTTGAATATTATTTACATATTTATTAATGCCTCATCCTCATTTTTGCTCTGAATTTAAATAATTATTCTAACTCAGCCTTTCAAGTCAGTGTTACACTAGTTTCATAAATAATATTTGGAAGGTTTCCTTCCTGTTCTAGAACATTTATATAACATTGGCATAAAACTCCCTTAAGATTTTTGTTTAAGGGGGCCAGCGTATAGGTTGGTGATAAGAGTGTGTGCTTAGCATGCATGAGGTCCTGGATTCAGTCCCTGGTACCTCCATTAAAAATAAATAAATAAACCTAATTACCCACCCCCCAAATAAAGTAATATTAGTAATAAAACAAACAAACATACAAAAAAGTCAAAAAATTTTGGTTTATCTTACCTGTTGAAGTTATGGATTTTGTGGATTATTTGGACCCTGTGGATTTTTGAGGGAAGTTTCTTTGACAGCTTTTTCCCATTTTTACTTTTATAACTTTTCTGTATAGGTGGTTATGTCTCTCTTGGCAATAGTTTTTGATAATAGGTTGTAATTTTCCAGAAAGCTATGCATTTAATCCTGATTTTCACAGAGTTGAAAAAGGTGATCGCCATGTATATTTAAATTTCCTCTGTATTCTGAAAAGTTTACTATTTATTGATGTTCCTGGACCATCTGTTATTTCTTTTGTTTTTATTTTTTGTTTTTGTAGGGGGTAGGTAATTAGGTGTTTGTTTTTATTTTATTTTATTTTGTTAATGGAGGTACTAGAGATTGAACCCAGGACCATGTGCATGCTAAGCATGCACTCTGTCACTAAGCTCTGCCCTCTCCACAGGGTCATCTGTTATATTTAACAGTTTGTTTCATCTGTATTTTCAAATCTGTTTATATAAAATTACTCATAGTATTGTCTTCTTCCTTATGTCTTCCATTAATTCTGAAACATTCCCAGCATCATCAGATATTGGCTCTCCTTCACTGGCTTAACACTCTACTTCTGAGACTCCTATTAGATAGATGCTTTTTATTTTTTCCTCAATATTTTTTAATTTCCTTTACTATTTTCTACCTCTGTACTCTGTGTTGCTTTCAGAGTGATTGCTTTAGATATATCTTCCAGTACTAATTCTCTTTTCAGTTGTGTTTATTCCTCTTTTACACTCATCCATGTTTTTTAGAAAATTTTAGGAGCATTTTTTATTTTTAGAAATTTTTGTTTTTCATTTTTGATGTTTTCTTTTTATGTGTTTCTGGCCTTTGTTAATAATTTCTGTGACTTCTTCAGCTTTGTGTTTTTATCCTTTACTTCTTTAAAAATACTGCTCTTTTATATCCTGTATCTGACAGTTACAGTGTCTTAAGTCCTCAGGTTTAAATATCTTGTTTTTGATGACTCACTTAATGTACTTGCTTCTTCACATGCTTGATGATTGCTGATTCTGAGTTTGAATTTTTTAAATCTTAATTTGCGATAATCTTATTGTCCTAAATTGGGTGTTGCTTTCTTCTGAAGATGATTTGCATGTGTTCCTGGTGGGTTCCAAGAGGCATTGCAAAGAGTATAAGCTGAACGTTCTTTGAAGGTCCTAGCTTTTTGTAGGAACGTCAGTTGAGCTTTATTGATGGCTCAAGGGTCTTACACTTTAGTTAACAGGGCTATTGTTTCCCTAGGTACTCAAGTCAGATCTATTGTCCAGGTTGCTTTCTTTTTTTTTTTTCAATTGAAGTATCATCAGTTACAATGTGTTCATTTCTGGTATACAGTATGATGTTTCAGTCATACATATATATTCTTTTTCATAGTCTTTTTTGTTGTACGTTACTACAAGATCTTGAATATAGTTCCTTGTGCTATACAGAAAAAATTTGGTTTTTTATCTATTTTATGTATAGTAGCCAGTATTTGCAAATTTCAAACTCCCAATTTATCCCTTCCCACCCACTTTTCCCCCAGTAACCTTAAATTTGTTTACTATGTCTGTGAGTCTGTTTCTGTTTTGTAGCCATGTTGCTTTCTAATTCTTTCTCTCAGACCTGGTTTTGGCTAATACTTGTTTTGTTTTTGTTTTGGTCATTTTTTTTGTGTATGCTGCTGGGGTGTGATTGGTGGAGAGTATTGTGGTGTTCTTGGAGATTTATGCTACTTCCGATAAGCCCAGTGATTCATTAGAATTTCTGCTTTATCCATTATCTTGTTTTGCAATATGAGGTTACCCTACTATAATTTTAATACTCAAAGTCCTTATGTAATTAATACCTCTCTCTCTCTCTCTCTGTCTTTCTTTCTCTCTCTCTCTTTTTCCCCCATTTGCATGGTGTTCCTTGTTTTGGGTTGTTTTATTTTTCTCTTTCATCTCTTTTCTTGATTCTGCTAGTTAATTTTTTAGCTTTTTTGTTTTCTCATTGTTTCTTCTTCATGGATTTATATTTCTGTTTTGAGCTCTTGATTCACAGCTAGTATTTTCATTAAGTTTATTCATTCATGGCAATACCTTTAGTCAGGGTATTCATTTACTATGTCTCATAATTGCTTTAGCTTGTATTTTTGGTTTGCTTTCTTTGTATCATGTTTCTTTTCTTTTTTCTCTTGTAACTTTTTGAGAGATCTGATTCCAGCACCTTCTCAGTTTTGAGTGAGGATAGTTCTTCCTTGACCTGATTTTTTTAAGAAAGATAATATTGGGGAAGGAGAAGGAGTGCTCTGATCTAAAGCAGGGATCCATAAACTATGACCTGTGGGTCAGCCACTTGTTTTTGTAAATAAAGTTTTGCAACACAGCCACACTCAGTTATTTACATCTTTTTTTTTAACTGTCAGTTTACTTTTTTTTTTTTTTTTAACTTTTTTTGTTTTGTTTTAATGGCGGTGCAGGGGATTGAACCCAGGACCTTGTACATGCTAAGCATGCACTCTACCAATGAGCTATACCCAACATTTACATCTTGACTTCTAATACTTTCAGATTACAGAGGCAAAGTTGAATAGTTGTGTCAAAGACTATATAGGACCCACAAAGCCTAAAATATTTACTATCTGATTTTAAAAAAAAGTTTGCCAACTCTTGACGGGTAGCAATGCATCTGTGCTTCATACTGAAGCTTTCTATTCTATGTGGTTGTGTGAACGTATGTTTAGGCTTTATTTCTTCTCATCCAAAAAGGAACTGCAGCTGCAAGTCTTCTCATACTCTGAATCTTACACTCTCACCCCAACAGACTTCTTCCTAAAAAAGATAGTATTTCAGAGTGTTTCCTTGTTTGGTTCTGGCTTCCTTAAGATACCTTGAGATAACAAGTCTCCTGTTATCAGCCTACACGCCCAAATTTCCATGTTGTAATCACGGGTTACTTAATTCTGCACTTCAAGGTGTAATATCCATTTTGACATTGTCAGCTGCTGGCTCTGCCCAGGATCAGCAAGAGCAGCTGTCTTCTCTTAGAATATTTCTTCCCCTGTTCCACCCTTCACTATATGTGTCAACAGTAACTCATTTATTCTACTTGGGGTTACAGCTGCCTCCTAGGATCACTGAAGAATCAATGACTGTTCATTCTTGTTTGTAAAGTAGAAAAGAGATCAGATACTTTTTCATTCCACCATCTTAAAACATGGAGTGTTTTTGCCACATTTGATATTTTGATCTTGTCCTTGCCTCACGTCTGCTTGGATAGTACCTTAAAGACCTGATCGTACCCTCTCCCTCCACATCTTTTACTTTATTGAATTTCCTTTTCCTTGAACTGAGATAATTCAAAAGCTTAAGCTTCGTATTCTGCCTCCTTTTCTACATTTATAATCTGCGACCAAGTCTCTTAACTTTACCTGCATTACAGCTTCACAAGACTTTTTCCTTTACTTTATTCTCAGTCTGGCAGAGAGGGAGAAGAATCTCCGTTTTCGTATCTTGGAGCTAAGCAGCAATTGGGGACTGGATGTCTCCCCTTATGGTACGGTGACTTTCACTTACTCTGTGTTGGAGCCAGTTCATTATCTCTGCATCCCTCTCCCTGGTGTCCGCGATGCTAGAGCCTTTCTGCTCATATTTCTCAAAAGAATGATCTCCTATCTTCTCTAGGGTGGAAGAGTGGTCTTTGTTAGTTTATACCTTTTTCTTTCTTTATTTTGTATTAGTGTGGTTTTGAGTAGTATCAGAGATAGATTCATGTTTTTATTAGACCATATTTAAGCTTAATTTCTCATTCTTTGTTTTATCCTCTGCTCAATACTTACTCCCTAGTCAGTCATGCTAGGGGGCTCTTCCAGTTTTATATTCTAACTCTTTTATCCAGTTTTTACCTTGCTATTGTTTATTCTCATTTTAGTTACTGTTCAGAACAATTTTATTTTTTCACTTTTTAAAATACATAACACATGCTAATAGTTCAAATTTTTTTAAGTACAAAAGGATATATATTGAAAAGTAATTTTTCTTCTCTTACCCATTTCTTCCTCTATGTTGGAAGCCCATAGTATCATTTTCCTTTGAGCTATTACTTACTTGTTTTTTCAAACATTTTTATTGAAACCACTTTAAGTTAATTAATTTGTGGATCACTATCATCTTTGCTGTCAGATGTTCTTTTCCAAGAATGTGGTATGCCTTTTGTCTTAGTTTCCTAGGGCTGCTGTAACAAAATAGAGGCTAGAAATACAAAATCAAGGTGTAAGCTGGCTGTGTTCCCTCTGAAACCTATAGGAGAAGGCTCTTTGCCTCTTTCAGCTTCTGGTATCCCTAGACATTCATTGGCTTGTGGCAGCATAACTGCACTCTGTGTCTGTATCTGTAGTGTTCTCCCTGTGTTTTTGTCTCTCCATGTGGCATTCTTTTTATAAGAACACCAGTCATATTAGATTAGGGGCTACTCCATGTGACCTCATCTTAATGTACTATGTCTGCAACGACCTTATTTTCAAATAACTTCATGGTCTGAGGTACTGGGGATTAAGACTTCAACATATATTTGATGGGGGCAAAAAATTCAACCCATAAAATTTCCATTTTTTTAAATCTTTGTGTGCATTTTAAAGTTTTGAAATAATTTTTGGACAGTTCTTATTAAATTTATTCCTAGATTTTTCATATATTTGTTATTGTAAGTGTAATCTTTTCTTATATTTTCTAAATAGTTGTTTGCATATATGAAGGTTATTGAAACTGAATATTAATTTTCTATACACAGTGAATTTAATTTCTTTTTATAATTTTTCAAGTGACTTTTGATTTTGCAAGTAAGCAGTTTCAGTGTTGACAAATAATGTTAATTTTACCTTTCCTTTCCAAATTATTATACCTCTGATTTCTCTTATTTAACACAGTACCCTGTACTATAATAATAGTGGTGACAGCACTCCTCTTTTTCTTATTCCTGACTTTAACTTAATGAATGCTTTGGGATTTTTCCCATTAAGTATGCTGTCAGTGGTTAAGTTGTACTGTGCTTTTTCTAATATGTGTCTGTCTAGTTCCATTTTATAAAGGTTTTTTTATGGAAAATAGATGTTGAGTTTTATTATCTTTTTAATATCTTTGGAAATATTTACTTTTTCACCTTTGACTTATTAATGTATTTACTTACAGTAATAGATTTTCCTAATATTGAAGCATACTTATATTCCTGGAAAAAAATCAATATATGTATGATATGCTTATATTTAATGTGCTTCTGGGTCACTTTTTTCTTCTGGGTCATTTTGATATATAGAATTTTTGCATTGATACTCATAAATGAAACTGGTGTATAGTTTGCATTTTTGGTTGTCATTTTTATCATTTATAATTATAAATATTAATTATTATTAATAATATCATTATTAATATTGTTTGTTTCACATAGCAAAAAATGGTAATTCTTTTTTCCTTTTGTAACATTTCACACCGCATTAATGGATGTCTCTTAGATGTTTCTTTAAATCCCAAAGTCAATATCTCTGGGCCTTTCTTATTTGTTTTGTTTTTAGGGGATTTCTTTTCATATTTTTCTTTTTATTTTGTTGACATTGGTCTATAGTTGTTTTCTACATCTTACAGTCAGTTTTGGTAATTTGCATTTTCCAGAAAATTATTTATGTCAGCCATTTTATAAAAGTGTATTTAAATAGAGTCCTGTAAAATACTTTTATGATTTTTTAGCTTCCCGTTTTTGTTTTTCTATCACTATTTCTTCTTACTTTATTTGTACATTCTGCATTCTCTGTTTTATTTTCCAACAGTTTGTTTTTTTCTTTCAGATCCCATTTAGAAGCAATCAAAGCTATTTGTATTCTTAAGTATCTGACTCTACTCATATTTCTTTTCCTAGAATTTCGTAAAGCTTAAGAAATAGATATAGGTACCTCAAATTTGATTAATAGGAAACTAGGCCATAAGCCAAAAATCAATCCCAAACATAATTTTTTTGAAATTTTTTGATATAATATTGGAAAAACTTACAAGTGATATTTATTTGCAATCTGTTTTAGGAGAAATATGGGGAATTGATGAGCATCAGAAAATCCAGGACAGACTTTTGACACAACTTGAAGGTAAATTCACAAAAACACTGACTGAAGAAAAAGTCAATGCATGTCATAAGAAATTTGCAAATGCATTTCCTCCAGACTCAGACTTTTTCCCTTCCAGTCACAATCTCTATGAATATGACTTATTTGGAAAGTATTTCGACTATCATAATAATGAGAGAATCCTTATAAGAAAAGAAAATTGTGAATATAATGAGCCTATGAAATCATTTGGCAGTACATTATCCCATTTTGTAGTAACCCCTTTTAAGTGTAATCATTGTGGAAAAGGTTTCGATCAAACCTTGGACCTCATCAGACACCTGAGAATTCATACTGGAGAGAAACCCTATGAATGTAAAAAATGTAGAAAAGCCTTCAGCCACAAGGAAAAACTCATTAAACATCATAAAATTCACAGTAGAGAGCAGTCTTATGAATGTAATGAATGTGGGAAAGCTTTCATTAAAATGTCAAATCTCATTAGACATCAAAGAATCCATACTGGAGAGAAACCTTATGCATGTAAGGAATGTGGGAAATCCTTCAGCCAGAAATCAAATCTCATTGATCACGAAAAAATTCATACTGGAGAGAAACCTTATGAATGTAATGAGTGTGGAAAAGCATTCAGCCAGAAGCAAAGCCTCATTGCACATCAGAAAGTTCATACTGGTGAGAAACCTTATGCATGTAATGAATGTGGTAAAGCCTTCCCTCGAATAGCATCTCTTGCTCTTCATATGAGAAGTCATACAGGAGAGAAACCTTATAAATGTGATAAATGTGGAAAAGCCTTCTCTCAGTTTTCCATGCTTATTATACATGTAAGAATTCATACAGGTGAGAAACCCTATGAATGCAATGAATGTGGAAAATCCTTCTCTCAAAGCTCAGCCCTTACTGTACATATGAGAAGTCATACTGGTGAGAAACCTTATGAATGCAAGGAATGTAGAAAAGCCTTCAGCCACAAGAAGAACTTCATTACACATCAGAAGATTCATACTAGAGAGAAACCTTATGAATGTAATGAATGTGGGAAAGCTTTCATTCAGATGTCAAATCTCGTTAGACACCAGAGAATTCACACTGGAGAAAAACCTTATGTATGTAAGGAATGTGGCAAAGCCTTTAGCCAGAAATCAAATCTCATTGCTCATGAAAAAATTCATTCTGGAGAGAAACCCTATGAATGTAATGAATGTGGTAAAGCCTTCAGCCAAAAGCAAAACTTTATTACGCATCAGAAAGTTCACACTGGAGAGAAACCTTATGATTGTAATGAATGTGGTAAAGCCTTCTCTCAAATTGCTTCCCTTACTCTTCATCTGAGAAGTCACACAGGGGAAAAGCCTTATGAATGTGATAAATGTGGGAAAGCCTTCTCTCAGTGCTCATTGCTTAACTTACATATGAGAAGTCATACAGGTGAGAAGCCCTATGTATGTAATGAATGTGGGAAAGCTTTCTCTCAAAGAACTTCGCTTATTGTGCACATGAGAGGTCATACAGGTGAGAAACCTTATGAATGTAATAAGTGTGGAAAAGCCTTCTCCCAAAGCTCCTCCCTTACTATACATATACGAGGTCATACAGGTGAGAAACCCTTTGACTGTAGTAAATGTGGAAAAGCCTTTTCTCAAATCTCATCTCTTACACTTCATATGAGAAAACATACAGGTGAGAAGCCTTATCATTGTAATGAGTGTGGTAAGGCTTTCAGCCAGAAGTCACACCTTGTTAGACACCAGAGAATTCATACTCATTAGAAATAGAAACCCTGTGAATCTCATGAATATGGAAAAGCCTTCAGAAGGAATTAGCACCTCCTTGTGCATTATGTAATTGGATCTAGAGCAGAAAACTGTGAATGTGGGAAAGCCTTTTGAAGAAGTCACACATTTGTGAAACATGAGAATCTTACCAAGGTGACAAATTGTATTGTGAAAAGATGATCATCAAAAATCTTCAGCAGACATCTTACCTAATGATAACATTTACCCAGCATTCTCATTAATATCTGAAACAGGATATTTGCTATTAGTATGTCTACATGCTACTTGAGCTTCTAGCCAATATCTTAAGCAAGAAAAAGAAGATTGGAGAAAAAAAGAAACTATAAAAATAACCTTTTATATGAGAATAGTTAATTAGAAAATGTTGATATAAAATATCTAAGAATAAATAATGAATTATAAGACATATAAAGTTACACAACATTTTGAAGGGCACAAAAGAACACCTGAAAATTTGAGAAAAATAGCATTGTCTGAAAAGACTTGAGATTGTAAAAATATATATATATATATATAAAATTTCTCACAAATCTCTATGTTTAAAGTACATCCACTCAAAATTTTTACCAGTTATATTTTAAAAATTTCACAAACTGAATCAAAATTTTACATAGGGAGTTAAAGGACCACTAATGGCTTAAAAAAATGTGAAAGCAAAAGAAAAGACAGACTACTAGATATCATCATATATTTATTTAAAGCTGCTGCCACTTGAACAGTGTGTTCTTGATGAGTAAATAAATCAGTGGAAACAAACTGGGGACTGGAGGAAGGAGATACAGGAATTATGTGTACTATAGTGTTATTGAAACCACTGGGAAAAGGATGGCCTATTCAATAAATGGAAGATTCAACAAAAAATGTTAGCTCTCTACTTTATACCATATACAAAAATAAAACCCAAACAGATTGAAGACAATATAAAATACAAAATTTTATAACTATGATAAAATAGAATAGACTATATTTCTTACTTTAGAGTGACAGGACTTCTTTAAAAACACATAAATACGGAACATTCAATTCTATTTTGGTGTATTGGCTTTAGAAGCACCACATTTGTGCACAGAGATACATGTATCTCGCTGTGTTCGCTGCATCATGGTTTGTATTTACTTTAAATTGGACAGAACAAACATTTCCATTAGTAGAGAGATAGGTCAATACAAGATGATTATTTCTATGAAAACACCACAAAGATACAAATTTGATATATCACTACATTGATACATAATATTGAGAGAAAAAAGCAAATGTACAATGAAGCATGGTGTAACAGTTCTATAAATTTAATATAACAGTGCAAAGTACAGTACTGTGTATTGATCTTGAATACATATGTGACATTGGTTGACTTTTAGGCATTGGAAGGAGTTTTATTTATCTGTAATATTTCTTTAATAAAGAATGAAAGTGGATATGGCAGCAGTAACAAGTCTGGTTGTCAAAATTATGTTGTGGTTTTTTGAAAAAATTCTTTATTGTTTCTCTAAAATAAGAAATAGGTAGAAAAAACCTGTACCTATAGAAACAATTTTTAAATAGATTGTTACTTTGATCAGATACTAACATTTACAGAAAATTATCTTTAATAATACATAAACCAAACCTGAATTAAATAATACTCTCGCTTCATAATGTTAATTAGGATAATACAATTAGGATAATACAAATCAGAAGCGTATAACATTTGTTTGAGGTCAATTTTTAGATTTCTCACTTTTATCTCGAACACAAGTTCCTCCCTATTTGAAAGCAGTGAAGAAACAAAAGAAATACTCAATTGTTGAGATAACTGACTCTCCATTTGGGAAAAAAAAAAATCACCTGCATTTGGGTTGGTTTTAAATTGAGGGAAAGCGACCATTCATACTGTAAAATGTTATTAATGTTCTAACATATCAAGCCAATGGACAGTTTCCTGTATTAGAGCAGAAGCAATTCCAGTGTATTTCAACAAATATTTCTTTGGTTTCTGGATCCTTAAATGGAGATACAGATGCTGGTAATTTTATGTGTGTCAGGTAAGAGACCAGCATATGTGAAAGTTCATATCTTCCTGTACCACAGCTGTTTTGTATTCAGGCCTTTCAAATATTCATAGTACTCAAAGTTCTTTTTCTGTGAAAAGCCCACTCATGTATTTTGTCTATTTTTTTCTCTACTAGGACTTTAAGAAAATATTTTTATTTAGAAATAATTACAGATTTATAGAAAGTTGAAGAAATAGTACTATAGTACTATTCAGTTTGTGTACCCATATCCAGTTTCCCCTAATGGTAACATTTTACATAACTACAGTAAACATCAAATTTGACACTGGCGATCAACAGACTTTACCAGAGTTCACTGATTTTATATGCACTTGTGTATGTGTGTCTGTGTAGTTCTATTCAGTTTTATCTAGTGTAACTTTGTATAACTACCACCACAATCAAAATACAGAACTTGCAACACTATGGTACCTTGTTCTATCCCTTTATGATCACACCCATCCTTGTTTCATCCCCTTGCTCCCCACTCCTAGTCCCTGCCAACTACTACTCTTCTCCATAATTTTGTCATTATCAGGAGTGTTCTTTAAATGGAATCACTATATAACCTTTTAAGACTGGCTTTTTTTCCCCCACTAAACATGATTCCCTTGAGATCAAACCCAGTTGTTGTAGGTACAGTTTGTTCTTTTTTGAGTAATTTCTGAATAATTTTTTGTGGTATGGATATACCATGATTCTTTAAATATTCAGCCATTGAAAGACATTTGGATTCTTTTCAGTTTTTGGCTATTACAAATCTGCTATGAACATTCTCTGCCATTTTATTGGTTGTTTTGTTTGTTCCATTTTTTGTTCCTCTGTTTCACTTGCTGTGGGTTACAATGAGCATTTTTTAGAATTCTACTTTATCTAGAGTTAGTAAGTACATCTCTTTGTATAATTTTTAGAAATTGCTCCAGGTATTAAATTATGCTTATATAACTCATCAAAGTCTATTTCTTCAAGTTCACTGATACGTTCCTCTGTCCCCTCTATTATGCTCTTGAGTACATCCATTGAGTCTTTTGGTTACTGTTTTTTTAGTTTAAAATATTCCTATTTGTTCTTTATATTCTCCCTTTCTTTGCTAAAATTTTCTGTTTTTTAAATTTAAGTATGTACATGATTTGTTCACTGAAGCATTTATGTGACTGCTGTTTTAAATTTCTATGACTGATATGATGACTGATTTTCAATTCTTTTCTGGATATTTTGGGTGTTGTGTTGTGAGACTCTAGATCTTATTTAACCTTCCTTTTTGCAGGCAATCACTCTGTTTAGGTGTAGCCTGAAGGTCCAGGTTGGGATGGATGTTCAGCTCCCTGCTGGGCCCCAGACTCCACCCAAGCAAAAGAGGAGCACTAACACCCACCTCATTTTCAGTGGGTCAGGGTGGAAGTTAAGCTCTCCATCAAACCCAGCTAAAACAGCTGGGAAGGATGAAGGAGGGGAAAGAGTGTTGGCTAGCGCCACCTTGTGGCTAGAATTCGTTCTGTGGGGATGGAAGTCCAGCTCTCCATTGTGCCCTGATAACATGGAAGAGAGTGAGAAGCTGGTTGTTGAACAGCACTACCTGGAACTACCTGGCTCTACCTCATTGCTTTTGGGCCAGCATGGAAATTCATCCCGCCTGACACTACCCGGTTGGTGAGGCAGAAGGCAAACTTACCTCACTGCCACTGGGTGTGACCCTAATGGGTCATTAATTTTTTAATTTTTAGTGCTATAATACATTCTGGATACAAAACCTTTGTCAAATACTTAACATTATAAAAATACCAGGGTTTTGGATGCATAAATATTTTGAAGTTTAATGTGGATATTACCTACTCTGTGATACATTTTGAGTTAATTTTTTTTTGTAAAGTGTAAGATTTAGGTCAAGGTTCATTTTTTTTTTGCCTATGATGTCTAATTGTTTCAACACTTTGTTGAAAAAAAATCCTATTCAGTTGTTTTTGCACTTCTGTGAAAGATCAGGTGGCCTACTCATGTGAGTCTATTTCTGAACTCTTCTGTTCCATTGATTTATGTCTCTCTCCTTCTACAAATACCGCATTCTTGATTACTGTTGTTAAATAGTGATTCTTCTCTTATCCTTTTTCAAAATTGCTTTATCCTAATTTCTTGGCTTTTCTGTATACTTTGGATTTGTCTGGGTTTTTTTCCCCCCCAGAAATTGTGCTTAGATTTTTATAGGAATTGCATTATACCTTTATATCATGGGAGAAAACTGAAATTTTTACTGATTGAGACTTCTAATTCATAAGCACAATATGTCTCTGCACTTATTTAGATCTTTGATTTCTTTCGTCACTGTTTTCTGGCTTTCAGCTTCTTTACACATATTGTTAGACATAAACCTAAGTTTTTCAGTGGTGGGAGAGGGCTATTTTTATTTGTAGATTCCTTTTCATTCTTTATGTAGAAAAGTCCTCAAATAAGGACAGGCTTTTTTGGTTGCTATTGTTCTTTCCATTCGGTATACCTTCTGTATACTTTTCTGGTCTTATTTCACTGGCTGCACCTTCCGGTATGAAAGGCTCAAGAGAGAGGGGACCATTGCCTTCTTCCTAATCTTAGGATGTTTTCCTTTTTCCTCTGGGATAAATGGGCAGTTGACTTCTGGAATGGGATTTTAAAGCTGAATACTTGAAAAAAGTTAAGTGTTCATCAAAGGCCAAAATAAAAGAGAGGAGACAACAAAAACAGATGGAGACCTAATATTAAATAGACAAACGAGATTGGCCTATTACTGGAGTTGTCACCTGTACAGAGAAAACTCCACTGTCTTCCTTGAAGTGATCTAAATTTCAAATAACCTAACTTAGGAGGTAATTTAGATGGAGCTTTGCTTCCATTAGCAAGAAGAAGCATTGATAAATACTGTGGGATCTAACTAGAGATTCCTTCCTAGAACCACAGTTGAAAAACTATTGAGCAGGATGAGACCAAGTGATGAAGATCTCTTATTACTTCTATTTCCTCATGAACCATGTACACCATTGACAATCGCTTTCTTGTGTAAGTTCCACAACACCATTATTAAGGATACTAAGGCACATAACCAAACTGAAGTCAGCCCTGTCCTTTTTGCTGGTCTAGCCCATTGACTATGCAGAGAAACACAGACTGAAACAGAGATAAGATATGAATCAGTTTTAGGTCTAATCTATAATATGAAAAGAACATGGGAAATTCCAAGAAAAATCTGACAGTGTAATAGAATGGTACTGTGTGTGTGTGTGTGTGTGTGTGTGTGTGTGTGTGTGTATATAATATATATAGTACATATATATTATTTTTAATTGAAATAGCCAGACCACAAGCAAGCTGAGTTGCACTAGGATTTCTCTCTTCAACAGAAGATACAAATGGCCAACAGGTATATGCAAAGTTGCTCAACAGCACTAATCACTAGGGAAATGCAAATCAAAACCACAATGAGGTATCACCTCACACCTGATCGAATGACTGTCATCGAAAAGACAAGATGACAAACGCTAGCCGAGATGTGGAGAAAAGGGAACCTTGTGCACTGCTGGTGAGATTGTAAATTGGTACAGCAACTATGGAAAACAGGATGGAGGTTCCTGAAAAAATAAAAAATAGAACTACCATATATGATCCAGCAATTTCACCTCTGGGAATATAGCCAAAGGAAATGAAAACACTTATGTTGCAATATCTGCACTCCCACGTTCCTAGCAACATTACTTACAATAGCCAAGATATGGAGACAACCGAAGTGTCTATCAATGGATGAATGGATAAAGATGTGATGTAGATACACAATGGAAAATTATTCAGTCTTAAAAAAAGAAGGAAATCCTGCAACAATATGGACAGACCTTGAGGGCATTATGCTAGGTCAAATAAGTCAGAAAAACAAATACTGTATGGTATCACTTATATGTGGAATCTATAACAATCTCATAGAAAAAGAGACCAGATTTGTGTTTACTAGAGATGGGATGGAGGGAAGGGGAATTGGATAAAGGTGGTCAAAAGGTATAAACTTCCAGTTGTAAGATAAATAAATAGGGATGTAATGTACCTAATGATAAATATAGTTAACACTGCTATATGGTATATTTTAAAGGTAAGAGAATAGAGCTTAAGCATTCTTACTACAAGGAAAACAATTTTTTCCTTTTCGTACTTATATGAGATGATAAATGTTACCAAGACTTATTGTCATGATCATTTCACAATATAGTCAAGTCAAATCATTATGCTGTAGACCTTAAACTTATGCAGTGTAGTATGCTAATCATAACTCAAAACTCGGGGGAAAAAGAATTCCAATTTTCCAGTTAATAATCGCAGTAGCACTAGACCTTTTCAGTAGACACTTTTAATTAAGCATGATTTTCCTGTTTTCTTTACCAAAGTCAAATAAAACCAGAAGACTATATATATATGTATATACATATACATACACACACACATACACACACACACACACATATATATATATATGATTTGCAAATATTTAATCTTGTATTTTCACTTTCTTGATAAGGTCTTTTCATAGAAAAACTTTATACTTTTTATGAATTCCAATTTTTCTTTTGCTTCTTTTGTTTTTTATGTCAAATCTAAAAATCCGTTGAGAAATTCAAGGTAAGGAAGATATACCCCTATGTTTTCGTATAAGAGTTTTATAATTTAAGCCTTAAATTTAGGTCATTTTTAAATTTCAAGTTAATGTTTGTAAATGGAGTTAGGCAGGAGTTCACCTTCATTCTTGTACATGCAGTTAACCAGTGGTCCCAGCTTCATTTCTGGAAGACACTATTTGTTCCCCATTGAATTTGTTGGCATCCTTGCCAAAAAATCAATTGGCTATAGATGATTGGGTTTATTTCTGGACTCTCAACTCTATCCCATTGATCCGTATGTTTACTCTTATGTTAGTACCACACTTTTTTGATTGCTAGCTTTAAAGTAAATTTTGAAATTGGGAAGTGTGTCTTCCAACTTTGTTTTTCAATGGTGTTTTGACTGTTTGGGGCCCCTTGTAATTTCATATGAATTTGAGGATCGGCTTTCCCAATCTGGGGGAAAAAAAAGGCTATTAGAATTTTGATAGGATTGCATTGAATCTGTAGATTGCTTTGGGGAGTGCTGCCATCTTACCAGGTGTTATGGACTGAACTGTGTCCCCAAAACTTGTATGTTGAACCCTAACCCACAATGTGATTGTATTTGGAGACAGCACCTTTGAGGAGTCAATTAAAATTAAATGATGCAACAAGGGTGGGACCCTAATCCAACAGGAATTGTTTTTAAGAGGAAGAAACAACAGGAGTGTGCACGTCCAGAGAAAAGACCGTGTCAGGACACAGCAACAAAATGGCCACCTACAGGTCAAGGAGAGAGGCCTCCGGAGAAATCAAATCTGCCAACACCTTGATTTTGAATATCCAGGCTCCAGAACCGTGAGAAATAAATTTCTGTAGTTTAAGCCATCCAGTTACAGTAATTTGTTATGGCAGCCCAATAGACTAATGTAACACTATTACATTTTCAAATCAATGAAAATTGGATGTCTGTCCATTTAATTATGTCTTTAATTTTGTTCAGCAATGTTTTATAGTTTTCAGTGTATACGTCTTTCGTTCCCTTGGTTAAATTTATTCTTAGGTATTTTATTCTTTTGGATGCTATTATAAATAGAATGTTCTTAGTTCCTTTTTGGATTGTTAATTGCTGGTGTATAGAAACACAACTAATTTTTGTGCGCTGATCCTGTACCCTTTAATTTTACTAAATTTGTTTATTAACTCAAGGGTCCCCCCCGCCGCCATGGGTATTTTAGGATTTTCTATCTATATGAAATCATGTTATTGCAAATAGAGATAGCTTTAATTCTTCCTTAACAATTTGGATGCCTTTTATTAAATTAATTCCTCTGGCCAGGACTTCCAGTACAATGTTGAGTACCAGTGGTGAAATCATATATTCTTGTTTTGTTCTTAATATTAAGGAAAAAGGTTTCAAACTTTCACCATTGGGGATGATGCTAGTTGTGGGTTTTCCATAAATCTACTTTATCATGTTACGGAAATTTGCTTCAATTCCTAGTTCACTGACCACTTTTATCCAGAAAGGGTGTTTAATTTTTTCAAGTGCCTTTTCAGTTGAAATGATCATGTTGGGCTTTTCTGCCTTTGTTTTATTAACATAGTGTATTAACTTGATTTATTTTCTTATCTTGAACCACCCTTATATTCCTGGGATAAATCCACCGTGGTCATGCTGTATAATCCTTTTAGTGTACTGTTGGATTTGGCTTGCTAATATTTTGTTGAGGATTTTTGTATCTATATTCATGAGAGATATTTGTAGTTTTCATTTCTAGTGGCATTTTTGTCTGGCTTTGGTATCAGGATAATGCTGGCCTCATGGAATGTGTTAAAAAGTATTCTCTCTCCTGTTTTTTGAAAGCGTTTGAATAAGATCGGTGTTAATCCTTCTTTAAAAATTTGAATTCATTAGTGAAGCCATCTAGTCCTCGACTCTTCTTTTTTGGAGGTATTGAACTACTGATTCACTCTTCAGTTACAGGTCTGTTGTGATTTCTTACTGAGTCAGTTTTAGTAATTTGTATGTTTCTAGAGATTTGTACATTTAACCTGGATCATTTAATTTGTAGGTGTACAATTATTTGTAGTATTCTCTTATAATCCTTTTAATTTCTGTAAGGTTTGTAATGTCCTCACTTTTATGTCTGACTTTGCATTTTCTCTTTTTTTCTTAAACACTTTATCAAAACATTTGTCAGTTATGTTGATCTTGTCAAAGAGCTAACTTGGTTTCATTTTTTTAGGTTTCATTCTTTCTTTTTTTAAAAAATTTCATTTATAGTTTATTTCTGCTTTGTCTATTTTCTTCCATCTGCTGCCTTTGGATTTAATTTGGTCCACTTTTTCTAGTTCCTTAAGATGTAAAGTTAGAGATTTTACATATTTGAGATTTTCTTCTTTTTCAATGTAGGCATTTACAGCTATAAATTTCCCTCTGAGAACTGCTTTAATGGCCTCTCATAAGCTTTGGTATGTTATGTTTTTATTTTTCTTCATCTCAAAATATTTTCTAATTTACCCAGTGATTTCTCCTTTGACCAACTGGTTGTTTAATATATTGTGTAACTCCCACATATTTTAAAAATTTTCCATTTTCCTTCTAATATTGACTTCTAACCTTATTCCACTTTAGTAACAGAAGCTACTTTGTATGCTTTCAGTTGTTTGAGAATTGTTTTATGGTCTGTCCTTGAGTATGTACCACGTGCACTTGAGATGAATGTGTGTATGCTGTTGTTGGGTGGAATGTTCCAGATATGTCTGTTAGGGCTAGTTGGTTTTTAGTATTGTTCAAGTCCTCCAGTTTAATTACTGGTCTTATGTCTGTGGATATTCTATCCACTATTGAAAATGAGGTGTTTAAGTCACCAACTATTGTACAACTGGTTTTCCCAACAGTTCTGCCACTGTTTACTTCCTGTATTTTGAGTCTCTGCTGTTTGGTGCAAATACGTTTATCTTCTTGATGAACTGACACTTTTATCAATATTTAATTTCCTCTTTGTCTCGTAACAATTTAAACCTAAAACCCATTTGTGTATTAAGATATCTACTCCAGATGTCTTTTTTTTTTTTTAGTTCCATAGGGATATTTTGATATCATTGAAGATTACGACTAACTCTTTATAACTTTTTTATTGAAGTATGGCAATTTACAATTTGTGCTACTTTCAGGTGCATAGCAAAGTGGTTCAGTTACACATTTTTCAGATTATTTTCCATTATACTTTATTATAAAATATTGAATTAATTTCCTCTGCTATACAGTAAATCCTTGTTGCTTATCTATTTTATGTATAGTAGTTTGTATATGTTAATCCCATACTCCTAATATATCCCTCCTTCCCCTTCCCTTTTTCCAATGGTAATCATAAATTTGTTTTCTGTATCTGTTTTCTCTTTTGTATGTAGATCCATTTGCATTATTTTTTAGATTCCACATACAACTGATATCATATACTATTTGTCTTTCTCTGTCTGACTTAAAGTATAATATTAAAGTTTAATATTCTTTATGTTATCCATGTTGTTGCAAATAGCAACATTTCATTCTTTCTTATGACTAATATTCCATTGTATATATATACATATATATATACCACATTTTCTTAAGCCAACTGTTGGTTGATGGGCATTTGGATTGTCTCCCTGTCTTTGCTGTTGTAAATAGTGCTGCTGTGAACATTGGGGCCCATGTATCTTTTGGAATTAGGGTTTTCATCTTTTCCAGATATGTACCCAGGAGTGGGATGGCCTGCTTATATGGTAGCTCTGTTTTTAGTTTTAATAGGAACTTCCATCCTGTTCCATAGTGATTGCACCAATTTTCATCCTACCACCAGTGTAGGAGGGTTCCCTTTTCTCCAAGCCCTCTCCAGTATTTATTATTTGTAGACTTTCTGAAGATAGCCATTTCTGAATGGTGTGAAGTAATACTTCATTGTGGTTTTGATTTGCGTTTTTCTAATAATTAATGATGTTGAGCATCTTTTCATGTGCCTGTTGGCCATCTGTATGTCTACTTTGGGACAATGTCTATTTAGGTATCCTGCCCATTTTTTGGTTGTTTATTTTTGTTGTTATTGAGTTGCATGAGCTGTTTGTATATTTTGGATATTAACCCCTTGTCAGCTGCATCATTTAAAAATCTATTCTACCACTCCATATGTTTTTTATTTTGTTGCTTTCCTTTGCTGTGCAAAAGCTTTTAAATTTGACTAGGTCCCATTTGTTTATTTTTGCTTTATTTCTTTTGCCTTTGGAGACTGATCTAAGAAAATATTGCTACAATTTATGTCCAAGAATGCTTTGCCTATGTTTTCTTCTAGGAGTTTTATTACATCATGTGTTAAATGTAGGTCTTTAACCGTGGAAGCAGGGGGAGGTCCACATGCATGCACATGCGGCACTCTCTGCCAGAGGTCTGGGGACTTTCCCCAAATGTAGGTCTTTATAAACAATTTTGAGTATATGATTTGAGAGACTTGTAATTTTATTGATTTACCTGTAGCTGTCCAACATTCCCAGCACCATTTGTTGAAAACACTGTCTTTTCTCCATTGTATATTCTCGCTGTAGACTAACTGCTTGTGTGTGTGTGTGTTTATTTCTGGGCTCTCCATTATGTTCCATTGGTCTATATGTCTGTTTTACTTGGGCCAGTTCCATGCTGTTTTGATTACTGTAGCTTCCTAGTGTTGTCTGTTGTCTAAAGTGTTATGCTTCCAGCTTTGTTCTTTTACTTCAGGATTGCTTTGACAGTTCTGGGTCTTTTGCAGTTCCATATAAATGTTAGAATTATTTGTTGTATGTCTGTGAAAAATGTCATGGGTATTTTGATAGGTATTGCATTAAATCTGTAGATTGCTTTGGGTAGGATGGCCATTTTAACAATATGCTTTCAATCCAAGAGCATTGTATATCTTTCCATTTCATTAAATCATGTTTAATTTTGTTTATTAATGCTTTGTAGTTTTTCCGTGTATAGGCCTTTCACCTTGGTTAAGTTTATTCCTAATTTTTTTTAATTCCTAATTTTTTTATGTGATTAAAAATTTTTTTTTTTACATTCTCTTTCTGGTATTTCATTGTTAGGATAAATAAATGCAACAGATTTCTATGTATTAATCTTGAGTCCTAGTAACTTGCTAAATTCATTTATTAGTCCTAATAGTTTTTGTATGGAGTCCTTAGGATTCTCTAGAGTATCATGTCATCTGCAAATAATGACAGTTTTACCTCTTCCCTTCTAATTTGGATGTCTTTTATTTGTTCCTTTTTCTTGTCTGACTGCTGTGGCTAGGACTTCCAATACTATGTTGAATAGAAGTGGTGAGAGTGGGCATCCTTGTCTTGTTCCTGAAATTAGAAGGAAGGCTTTCAGGTTTTCACTCTTGAATATTATGTTGGCTGTGGGTTTGTCATAAGTGGTTTTTATTATGTTAAGGTATGTTACCTCTAACCCACTTTAGTGAGAGTTTTTCTTTAAATCATGAATTGATGTTGAATTTTGTCTGATGCTTTTTCTGCATCTATTAAGATGATCATGTGGTTTTTGTCTTTCTTTTTGTTAAGGTGTATCATATTGATTGCAGATGTTGAACTATCCTTGCAACTGTGGAATGAATCCAACTTATTCATGTATGATCCTTCTTATGTGTTGTTGGATTTAGTTTGCTAATATTTTGTTGAGGATTTTTGCCTCTGTATTGCTCAAAGATATTAGCCTGTAATTTACCTTTGTTTTTTTTTTTGTTTTTTTTTTGGCTTTGTCCAGTTTGGGTATCAGGGTGATGGTACCAGGGCTTCACAGAATGAACTTGGGAGTGTTCCCTCCTCTCCAATGTTTTGGGATAGTTTTATCAGGATAGGTATAAGTTCTCTGTATGTTTGGTAGAATTCTCCAGTAAAGCCATCTGGTGTGGGTCTGTCTGGGCTCACCTTGTTTGGGACCCTCTTTGCTTACTGTAGGTGTATATCTTTTTCCTTATTTAGGCTTAGGAAGTTATCAGCAATAATTTCTTCAGATACATTTCCAATCCCCTTTCCTCTCATCTCCTTCTGAACCCTTATTATATGTAGGTGGCCCTGTTTTATATGATCCCATAGATCTTGTATGTTACTTTTTTTTTTCATTTGTCTTCTTGTCTGCTGTACTGATTGAGTGATTTCCATTATTCTATCTTCCAAATCACATAATCATTCTCCTGTGTCATTTAGTCTGCTATTCATTCCTTCTAGGCTGGTTTTTATCTTGGCAATTGAATTGTCTATTTTTGATCCATTCATCTTTATAATTTTAGTTCCTTGTTAGTGACCTGCATTTTTATTGATAGTCTCTTAATTCCTTTAGCATTTCTATTACCTCCTTTTTTAATTTGGGGTCTGTTATACTGATGAAGTCTTTCACTATTTGTTCTTTCAGGGGATTTTCTCTTGTTCTTTTAATTAGGAGTAATTCCTCTGTATTTTCATTTAACTTTACCCTGTCTCTATCAATTTAGGAGAAACAGTTATCTACTATGGTCTTGAAAGTGTGTTTTTACATGGGAGCATGCCTGTGTAGACTGTGTCTGTCCAATATTTTGGGGGCAAGGGCTGTTTTTGCTGTGGATACCAGCCATGTCTTTCCCTAGAGTTTGCTAGCTGTTATCCCCTTGATTGGGGGCATGATTGGTGTTGTGTCTGGGGCCTGTGCTGGATGGGAGCCTCTTTGTTCTGTGGCTGTCATCACCCCCTCGGGCATGGGGTCTGCTCCCTAGTTGGAAGTAGAAGCCCTGAGGTCAAGGTCTGTCAGGCTCCATTGCCCTTGAATGCATGCCCTGCCCCAGAGGAGGTGATTATCAAACCACATGTGGAGTAGACTGGGGCTGGAAGTTGGGATGAGGTGGTTTCAGGAATTGAAGTGGCTGTGCTGCTGCCTGGGATCGGGTCTCCCTCTGCGGCAGACTTCCTCATGACCTGTGCGCCCCAGATCTGGCACTAAGCTCTGGTGTGGAGTGGGTGGAGCCAGGGTGCCGTCACTGTGAAACAAACCCCCGAGTACTCCTACCCAGGGCCTGTGCCCACATTTCAGCTTTTAGCTGCTGTGCATTGTTGTGGCACTGCTTAGTGAGCATGCTGTTGCCTGCCATGGCTGGACCTGCTGCCCCCACGTGCTCACTGACAATGGGCTCTGCAGCTGGAGGTGCCACTGCCAAGCACACAGTGACAGTAGGCTCTGTGGCTCCCCTTGGATCACACACCACAGGCCCTCTGGGCTGTCTGTACCTGTGTAGCTAGAGTGAGTCCTCACCTAGGACCTTTTCTGCCGAGGAGTCAGCACTTAGTCACTGTGCATTCTTGTTGTTCCACCCAGCGTGTGCACTGACAATGTCTGCCCAGCTAGCCATGTAGCTCCCCAACACGTGCACTGACATTTGTCTCCATGGTTCTACCTAGAAAGTACCCTAGGCACCCGGGTGTGTCTCTGCACAGTTACATCAAATCTTAACTTAAAATTTAAACAGGATACCAGTTTATACATATCTGATTGTGGAAAGTTAGAAAGCTGGATAATGCCAAGTGTTTGGTAGTGTGGAGAGAAAGGAACTCCTAAACACTACTGGCAGGAATATACAGCTATTGTGGAGAGTGGCTTGGCAGTTCTTGGTCAAATTAAATATAAGTGGACCCTATGATACAGCAATCCCATTTCTGGGTATATACCTCAGAAAAATTCACATTTCCATAAGAGATACGTGTAAGAATTTTAATCACAGCCCTGTTTGTTATGTTGTTGGAGGGATGGAGTTTGTTGGTGGGATTGGAGGCAATCTAGTATTCATCATTCAAGTTACAGCCAAATAAAATCAGGTGGAATATTATGGAGCAGTACAAATAAAAGAACTAGACATAGTTTTTGCTGAGTGAAAAAAGTTTTTAAAAGCCTACTGTTCCATGTTGCTTATGGAAATTTAAAGTAAAAGCAACAATAAATAACATTTCTGTTTCATTTTTTAGAAGAAGACACTTGAGGACACAGGTTGAAGGGATGAGACAGAGAATTGAGGGAATTGAGTAAAAGTTGCATAAAAATAATTGTAATAAAATTACATCTGTGTATGTTTTAGGATGTTACAAACAGTGTGTATAATTTTAAAGAAATTATTTTAAATGGGAAAGGTCACTCTGATAAGTGTTTTTTAAACAACAGAAGTCTTTGGGAGAGCAGAACAAAATATTTGACCTAGTTCTGGGGAGGGCATGAAGCCTTCCCTGAATGGATATAGCAGATTTAAATAAATCCCATTTAAAACTGGAAACACAGTAGCAGATATTTGAATTTTAGGTAAAGGGAACCTCATGTGCAATGTCATAGAGGTGGCAGAATGAATGGGGATTATGCAGACTGCAACAAAATCAGAGTCCAGAAAGACAAGTTTAGGTAACCAGAGGCCAGATGAAGCATTTGGTATCATGTAGACAAGTGCAGGCATTATCCAGTGGATAATGGGAAACAATAATAGATTTAAGCTGGAAAGTGACTGTTGTAGACATTATGACACCACAAAGTGGGAATGTTGCTGTAACAATTACCGCCCAAAAATGTGAAAATGGCTTGGAACTGGGCGATGGGTAGAGGCTGAAGAGTTTTGAGGTGCATATATGAAAAAGCCTAGATTGCACTGTTGATAGAAATGTGGACATTAAAGGTGGTTCTAGTGAGCTCTCAGATGGAAGTTATGAACATACTCTTGGAAACTGCAAGAAAGATGATTCTCATTAGAAAGTGACAGAGAACTTGGCAGAACTGTGTTCTAGTGTTTTGTAGAACATAGGTAATGGGCCTATAATCTCAGAAGAATGGAAAATACTCCCATGAAGCCAGAAAGATCATCGAGGTTAAGGGGAATGTAGCAACACCCTGTGAAGTGCCCTAATTGTTATCACCTTTTCTGTTCCATCCAGTTTTTTTCTATAAAACTTCAAGACCCCAACTCCAAGATGGATTCACAGTCTCTAAGGCATGAGCCTGCTATGACTCCCCTTTGCCTGGCAAAGCAATAAAGCTATTCTTTTCTACTCTTCCCAAAACTCTGCCTCCAAGTCTCAATCCATTTTCGGGGTACAGAGGCTGGTTCTGAGGCAAAAACATGTAAGAAATTAATAAACAGAAACTTCAATTAAATAAAGTCAGGAGACCAGAACGGGGAGTGCTCACACCCTGAAACAACAGAGCCCAACAGGAAGAAAGACTTCCTGTCAAGGGCCCAGCCGGTGAAAAGACCTGGACTCTTCATTTACTACAGCCCTCCCGACTTCCTTTTCTCCTCTGTGAAAGTGTTCTCCTTCCCTCTCCATTGGGGGGACTTGCACACGGCTCACCATGGCTGCACACCCAAACTGCAATTCTCTGCTGATCCTGAATAAACCCATCTTTGGTGGAGAAATATCGGGCAGTCTATTTGTTTTAGGTCAACATTTTGGTGACCCGTCTGGGGATCAGAGAAGGCCCCCAACGGCTCCAGAGCTGGTGCCTTATCTTGTCTTTTGTCCTGAAGTCTTTCCAGGGTGTACTGTCAGTCAGCAACTGCAGTAGCTAATCACAGAATCCTGGTAGAACTGGATGATGGGCGACGTTATCTTACAGTACATATACTTATTTTATAAGATCTTTTAAAATATTTGTATTTTTCCCCATAACTACTAACTAGTAATTTCTGGAGTATTCTGGTTCATCACTATTTTATCTAATATTTTCCCTAATGATACTATTTATTTATTTATTCATTTTCAATAAGTGATTTCAAAAAATGGGGAAAAACTTATGTCAAGAGAATGAGAAGACAAGCTGCAAGCTAGGAGAAAATATTTGCAAAAGGCATATCTGATAAAGGAGTTATCCAAAATACACAAAGACTCTTAATTAAAACTCAACCATAAGAAGACAAGCAATCTGATTAAAAAATGGGCAAAAGACCTGAACAGGCACCTCACCAAAAAAGGTAACACAGACAGTAAATAAGCGTATGAAGAGATGCTCAACATCACATGTCATCAGGGAAGTGCAAATTAAGGCAACAATGGGATACCACTACACACCCCTTTTAGAATAGCTAAAAATCTGTAACACTGACAACACCAAATGCTGACAAGGATGTGGAACAACAGGAACTCTTTCATTGTTGGTGGGAATGCAAAATGGAACAGCCAGTTTGGAAGACAGTTTGCCACTTTCTTACAAAACTAAGCATGCTCTTACCATTTGATCCAACAATCACTCCTTGGTATTTACCCAAATGAGTTGAAAACTTATGTCCACACACAAAAAAATGTGCACATGGATGTTTATAGCAGCTTTATTCACAACTGCCAAAACTTGGAAGCAACCAAGATGTCCTTCAGTAGGTGACTAGATAAACTGGTACATTCAGACAATGCAATACTATTAAGTGCTAAAAAGAAATGAGCTACTATGCCATGAAAAGACATGGAGGAAGGTTTAACTGCATAGCAGTAAGTGAAGGAAGCCAATCTGAAAAAAGCCACACACTGTATGATTCCAACCATGTGACATTCTGGAAAAGGCAAAACTAAAGAGACAGTAAAAAGATCAGTGATTTCCTGAGATGAGGGTAGGCGAAGAGATGAATAGGAGGATCACAGAGGATTTTTATGGCAGCAAAAATACTCTGTATGATAGATACTATAATGATGGATACATATCATCATACATTTGTTCAAACCCATACACTGTACAACACAAAGAGTGAGCCCTAATGTAAACTATAGACTTTGGGTAATTATGATGTGTCAGTGTAGGTTTATCAACTGGAACAAATGTACCACTCTGGTGGGTGATGCTGATAATGGGAGAAGCTATGCATGTGTAGGGGTAGGAGGTATAAAAGGAAAAATCTGTATCTTCCTCTTAATTTTCTTGTAAACCTAAAACTACTCCAAAATACAAAGTCTTTTTTTAAAAAACTATGCTTTTTAAAAATGTTATTATGTAACTTTTCAAATATACAAAGGAGAACAATAAACAAGCACACACTCAACACCTGTGTTTAATGATTGTTTACAGAGTGCCTTGATTAACGTATACTTTGCTAACTGCTTTAAATTAGATATGACATTTCAGCTCTAAATAATTCACTTAACAAAATGGCACCACACCTAATGAAACTAACAGTAAGTCCTTAGCATCGTCTAATACCCACTGTATATTTCACTGTAACTAATTTTTGAATAATCAAATACAATTCATGGTTGTACAAAGTTCTATGATACACAAAAACCATAAATTACTCAGCTATCCATTCACTGTAGGGCATGATTTAGGACAAGATTATTGCACACACCCTGGCCAGTTCTTACAATCTTGAGATTCTAGTCCATGGGTTCTTGACACTTCAGTTGTTGTTACAGACTGAATGTTTGTGCCTTCCAAAATTCCTATGTTGAAATCTCATCCCCAAAATGATGGTATTTGGAGGTGGCGCCTTTGGGAGAAAATTACGTCATAAGGATAAAGATCTCGTAAATGGGATGACAGCAACAAAGGGACCACGGCGGTCTCTCTGGGCCAGGTGAGGATACAAGAAGTTGCCAGTCTGTAACTCAGTAGAGATTCTCACCAGAACTCAACCATGCTACCTAGCACCCTGATCTGACGTCCAACCTTCAGAACTGTGAAAAATGTTTGTTGTCTAAGCCACCCAGTTTGTGGTATTTTATTATACCTGCCTGAGCTAAGATGGGTTATTTCTTTGGGAATCTAAGTCAAATTTTTTCTCTGACCCCTAGAAAACTACACCTAGGCCCCAATATGCAACTGCATAACCACAACTTCTGAGAGTTAAAGGACCTCTGGGATCCTGTCCAGGGAGTCTCCAAACTTCAGGTCAAGGATATCAGCTCCTTGTGACTTTTAACTGTCCATTGGCCCACACTACACGTTGATAACAGCTGGTCAGGCTGACCCAGCGTCACACAGGCCCCAACAACCTCGCCTTAATCACAGACACATGGCAACACACTACACCAGGTCATGCGTAGGCCCCCACAAACAAGCAATTATGGCTCATACACGCAACCCTCGTAGTAAACAAGACACACACACACACACACGGCCCAGAAGACACACCGACGAACGCACGCACAGAGCCGACAAACCGAACATATAGGGCATGTTTGCGCCGAACACAGGTCGACAGACAGCCCCTCGACGGCCCCCACAGGCTGGCCCCTCTGGGTCGTCGTGCCGCACCATCTAGGGTCCCGGAATGGGATGGAAACAAACTTACCCGCCGCACGGTCCCAAGGTTGCGCACCGACGCTGCTACGTCACAAGACTGAATCGGGCCGCAATGGCCCCTGGGAAATGTAGCTCGGGAGGAGGGGCAACGGCTGGAAATGCTCAGCCGCAAAGGGCTCTGGGGCTTGTGATTCAGGAGGAAGACGCCGGCTCTCCCGGTGCTGTACCAGCGGTAGGAGGGCGCGGATTCGCCCCAGAGCCAAAGCCCCGCCCAGTCTCCCCGGCCTCAGGACGAACTGGAGCTGGGGTGCCACTGGGTGTTCCTGCACAGAGAAGGGTCGTTGTAGGGAGAGGTGGGACGGAAGGCGCCGAAGTTAAAGGTGGGAAAAAATACCCTTGGAATTGGGGAGTAGGAGGCTAGGGGCGGGGAGGAAGTGTTCGAGCCCCAGAGGTGGGAGGATCTCACTAGGAGAGGAGCGCTTCGGTGATGCTCGACCAAGGAGAACAACAGGCCGAGGAACTAGCAGTTTACGTTAATTTTGGTAGCTCTTTGCATTGTAACCGGGTTCAGAGACTGGAAGGTAAACTCTGGAGGCTCGATTTTCCAGGTATCACTGTTTCAGGCCAAGCAGAGCAGGAGAAAAAGGCTTGTGAGGACTTCGGAAACAATGAAAATGTCTGTCATCTTGGATGAGGCGACTCTTTTCGTCCAAATAGGAAGGAAACCCTTGCGGAAACACTATGCCAGGGCAACCTGTAATGCAACCTAAGATGCAGGTACAGCCTTTCATGGATGCTGGATTTCTGGGATCTTCCAGCACAAGGGCCCACCAACCTTTACCCCAGGAGCCGCCAAGTCAAGGCAGTGGCTTCCTATGGCCAACACCCATTATATGCTCAACGTTTCTGCAAGAATTAGGTGTATGCACTCCATATCTTGGAATAAACTAAATACCTGGATGGATAGGATGGAAAAAATTATCCCCTTGATCACACTGAGGATAAAGGGGCCAGAAAAAGGAAACAAGAAGAACTGATGCAGATCATCCATCCTGCTTCCCAACCTTTATCATGGCATGAACAGAAAATGGTAATATTTGTATGGCTCACTGCAGTGAGTTGTATAAGTGAGGATGTAGAGTAAGCTGATGTAATGAAGACCCCAAAATACTGTGACCTAAATTTCACATTTATTTCTCCCTTATGTAAGAGTCTGGGGTGAGCTCTCCAGTCCAGGGCTGGCGGGATACCTCTGCCTTCCTGAACAGGTAGTTTCCATCTTTGAGGCAAAGGTGGACATTAAAATTCTCAGTATCTCCCTGGGTAGAAGAAGGGCAGAGAAAGCAGAAATGATAATCATCCCTTTTTCTCACCTCTCATTGGTTAGGTATATTGGACTTTTTATTTAAAAAAAATTTTTAAACCTTTTGTGTCTCAAAGGACATTTTCAAGAAAGTGGAAAGATAACTTACAAAATAAAATATTTGCAAGTTATGTATATGATAAGGGTCTAGAATCCAATATATAAAGAACTTTTTATGACTCAATAACAAAAAGATATACAACCCAATTAAAATGTGGGCAAAGGACTTGAATAGACATTTTGCCAAAGAAGACACAGAAATGCCCAAAAAGCATGTGGAAAGATGCTTAACATCATTAGTCATTAGGTATATGCAAATCAAAATCACATGAGGTACCACTTCACATCCACTAGGATGGTTATAATTTTTAAAAAGAAAACTGTTAGTGAGGATGTGGAGAAACTGGAAAACTTGTACACTGCTGGTGGGAATGTGAGATGCTTCCTATACTGTAGACAATAGTTTGTGGTAGGTCCTCAAACATTTAAGCATAGAATTACCATATGACTCAACAATTCCACTCCTAGGTATATACCCAAAGAACTGAAAACAAGTACAAGCACACGTGTTCACAGCAACACTATTCACAATAGCCAAAAGGTGTAAACATCCCAAAAGTCCATCAGCAGATGAACAGATAAACAAATTTGGTACATACATACAGTGGAATATTATTCAACCATAGAAAGAACTGAAGTACAAATAAGGCTTACATGGATGAACCTGTTAAACATTATGCTAAAGAAGCTGAATAGAAAAGATCACACACTGTATGATTCCGTGTATATGACATGTCCCAAACAGATAAATCCATAGAGATAGAACGCAGATTTGTGTCTGCTAGACAGATGTGGTGGTTGCACAACACTGTGAATGTACTAAATACTACTAAATTGTTCACTTAAAAATGGCCAATTTCATATTGTGTGAATTTCACTTCAATAAATTATTTTAAAAATGTGAATGGTCTAATCACCTCAATTAAAAGCAGATATTTTTTCAGACTGAATTTTAAAAACAATATCCAGTTGTATGATCTTTATGAGAAATACATTTAAATAGAAAGACATAAATAAGTTAAAAGTAAAAGGTTGAGAAAAGATACGCTGTGCTAAGACTAATTAAAGGAGCACTGGATTGGGGGTATTAATATCAGACAAAGTAGGTTTGGGAGCAATGAATATTACAAGGGACTAAGAAGGTCATTTTGTAATGATACAGAGATAAATTAGCTAAGAGTACATAACAATTCCAAATGTTTATGCATTTAATCCAAGAGCTTCAAAACACATAAAACAAAAACTGATAGAACCAAAAAAGAGAAATAGACAAATTCACAATTTTAGCCAGAGATGTCAAAATCCCTCTCTGAAAACAGTTAGAGATAATAAATTAAGTTAATGCAACAGAATAGGAAATATATAAATGTACCCCACTACATCTGGTAATTTAGTATACGCCTAAGGTAGCAATTAAAATAAGTGGAAAAAGATGTGCTATCTGTAAATGGTGCTGAGAAATAGGATAGCCATATGGGGGTAAAATTAGATTCTTACACACAAAAAATTTAAATATGGAAAAATGAAAGCACAAAAGTAAAGGAGAAATCTTGGGAAACGTTTAAAATTGTCTAAAGATGCAGAAGGCCTTTCAAATATGAACCAAAACTCAGAAGTCTTAAAGGAAAATAGTGGTAAATTGGATAACATAAAAATAAAACTTTCATGGCAAAAGAGGACTGTAAGCAAATTAAAAAAAAAATAGTACACTGAAAAAAATTTTTGCAAATCACATCATAAAGTGCTAATTTCCCTACTATGTAAGTAAAAGGTCACTTTCCAATTGAATATTGAGCAGGAGATATAGACAGTTCACAGAAAAGTAGCTCAAACTCATTCATAATAAGAAAAAGGCAAATAAAAACTACACTGGAATATAATTTCCCACCTACCAGATTGATAAAGATCCAATAGTTTGATGCCTTGAACTAATAGTTGAGAAATTTACACTCAAAAGCTCAGAATACATGTACAGAATATACATGTAACAGTTAAGAAAACTGATTACGTATAAGGCCAAAAGAAGATTCATTCAATTCCGAAGAATTAATACAAACCTCTGACCACAATGTAATAGCATTAGGAAGAAATAACAAAAAGATAAGCCAAAGCTTCTGAGTTAAAGGGGACCACCTAAAATGAGTTACAAAACACGTGGAAATGAATACTGCAACAGAATAGGACAGAATAGAACAATGAAAATAGTAAATGCCAAAACTGTAGGACACAACTTATGTACTAGAAGGAAATGTACAGCTTAAGTGCATTTATTAGGAAAACAAAAAACTAAATTCTCAATTCAAAAATGTAGCTTAAGGCCACCTCTCTGGCATTTGGAGACAGCCCCCACTCTGTCTATGGAGTGTGTATCTTCCTGAAGAAATCTCCACTGTCACTTTCCTAGATGACCCCATGCTCTGGGACCACTGTCCCTTCTGAGATGGACTGCATTCTGTCTATGGAATGTGTATCTCTAAATAAACTTGCTTTCACTTAAAAAAAAAAAAAGAATGTAGATTAAGAGAGACAGGGCACACTCAAGCAAAAAAAAAAAAAAATGATAAACATAAAGGGCAGAAGAAATCAATAGAGAATTAGGAAAAATAAGAGAAAACAACAAAATCAAGAGATGGGTTTTTTTAAAGATCAATGATCAATACATTATGTAAACCTCTGTCAAACCTGGTAAAAATAAAAGAACAAAGATGCAAATAAGAAAATGAATAAGAAACCAAATGAAGTTAGAATAATAGTAAAATAATCTTATGAATGACTATTTGCAAATAAATTTGACAACCTAAAATAAATGAATGCATTTTTTTTTTGGTGGGGGGAGGTATTTAGGTTTATTCATTGATTTATTCTTAGAAGAGATACTAGGGATTGAACCCAGGACCTCATGCATGCTAAGCATGCACCCCACCACTTGAGCTATACCCTCCCCTCTACGTTTCTAAAAATATAAAATACCAAAGCTGGCACAAGAAACAAAATTTGAATAAACCTGATGCAGTGAAATAGTATAGAAACATCCCCTCAAAAGAAGAAAAAGCCAAAAGCCCAGATGGATTTACAAATACATTTTAACTAAATTTTTGTGAATGGATTTGATGACCTATTTGATGAGATAAATAGAATTTTTTTTTTAAAAAAGCACTTGATATAAGGTCCAAATGACAAAGAAGCATAGGGAAATATGCTCCAACTCACCAGTAGTCGTTAATAATAATGCAAACTAAAACATCCAGGGAAGGTAATACGAAGTGTTTACAAGGACTCAGGGTGCTGCTGGGGAGAATGTAGACAGCTGCAGCCACTCTAGAAAGTAATCTGCTTGTACCTCACAAAGTTGTGCAAACAAACCCCCACTGCACAATATTCCAGGGTAAATAGTCTAATCTAGTTCAGGTCCATAAGGGGGCACATAGTAGGGTGTTCTTTGTGGCATCCAGGGGTTGTATCCAGCACTACAGGAATGAATAAATTAAAAGTAGTAAATGTATACTACGAATTACTCTGCAAACGTCAGGAGCATTGAATAGCACTGCAGCATTGGACACGGAACATGATGGATCTAGACAACGGCGCTGAGTGGGAAACAATGACACCTTTATAGCATAATACCATTAATACAGGAAACAGGAGTGAGAGGATGGTCACGTCCCAGGTCTCAGGCAAGTCCCTGGGATAGGCAAAGTGAAGGTCCTTGGATTCTCGCAGGAAAGAATTCAAGAGCGAACAGCAGTTGAGTAAAAGCAGATTCATTCACAGAGATGCGCATTCCATAGATAGAGTGTAGGCCGGCTCAGAAGGCCAGGGAGGCCGCGAGGCATGGGGTTGTTAGTTTTTGTGGGCTCGGTAATATCATATGCTAACAAGTGGGAGGATTATTCCAACTACTCTGCGGAAGGGGTGGGATTCCCAGGAACTGGGCCGTCACCCTGAGCCACCACCCATTTTCTGACCTTTTATGGTCAGCCTCGGAACTGCCATGGTGACTGGGGGAGTCATTACCGTGCTCATATACTACAATGAGTGTATAATGAAGCTCAAGGGCTACTGGGAATCAAATCTTCAACTGCTGTGTCATTGAACGGTTATGCCCTGCCCCTTTTCCTCCTGTCTCACCATTAATATAAATTTTGAACACACAACATGACATATTTGATAAAGGATATGTACACATTTAAGCATGCATACCAAACAAGGTGGTGTGCATGCCTCTGGGGGAGGTTTGGAATTGGGAATGATGGGGGAAGAACCAAGAAATGAATGTTGGACTAAACAATTTTGGTAACATTGTTTAGTCCAACACTATGCTATGAATTGAGGTCCAAAATATAAGTGCAAAATTTAAAAACTAGAGCCATACCCTTCCTGGCCTCTATCTTAATAGAAGGCAAGAGTCCTAACAGCCTCAAATATCCAAACAAGGAACCCTGAAACACTCTGGAGCTGCAGCTCCCACTCTCCAGCATCAAAGAGAAGGGCTGGGAGCACCGCTGTTCCGGACTCCATATGGGAAGCAGGACACAGGGGGGGGATTTACGATTCTGTCTCACATGAGCAGCTGGCTCTCAGGCATGCAATTCAACTTTCTGCTCGATTACATCATTAATAATTGTTTACATATATTACATTCTTTTGAGTAACCCTCACAAAAACATGAAAGGCTGGAATTATTGTAATTTTACAGATAACCAATCTAAAAGACGTATAATCACTTTCTCAGGGTCTCCCAACTAAAAGAGCTGATGTCTATGTGAAGGTCTAACTCCAACACCTTATACATGTGCCAAGAATCTAAAGAGAAGTACTTCCACTACTCTTTCTGGAAGAATTTGTGAGGAATTACCATGCAAAAGCCTTAAGAAAGCTGACCAGGAGAGTGACTTGTTCTCCTGTCGATAAAGTACCCTTACCTCATGGCTTCAAATTATCTGCTTTTCTCTACCATATAATCTGTTGTCTCCCTGTCTTACACTCTGTGAATAAAGTAGAAAATCTTAGCAGGGTACAGCAAACATGCTAAGCAGGAACTAGAAATCAATGTGAAATCATGTTTCAAAAAGGAAACATTTTTTCCCAGCTGTCTCTAAAAGAGACCCAATCATAATATAGCAGCAATTTTGCCCAAAATTCATGTGTAGTCGTAGAATCCAAATACAGTAACTGCTAAAAGGGTGCAGGACTCTGTGGAAAGTTTACTTATACCTCACAGAAACACCTGCATTGCATTTGCTCAGGAAGAGATGTCTGAAATACTTTAAAAAGAAAACCCTCTATTAGGAGGGAGGGAACAAGTGGAATTTTCGCTCACCTGAAGCAGTTTAGCCACATTTCCTTTTGACTCATTTATGTCAACTGAGGCAGTATTAAATTATCATTAATTTTCAAATGGCCTTTAAGTTATTGAAACAGTGTTTCACAAATCCTAAAACAAGTTCAAGTTTTATAAAGAGTAATTAATATGTATCTCTTATTAAAATGAACTCTACTGTGGGCCATCTTTTTCTCCTTGGGCAACAAGAACGATAGAAAATAGAAAATATATAAGGAAAATGCAATCTTCCGTTAGACTCTTTCTTAGGCCCCCAAATACATCTAGCAAGACCTTTTACTGAGAAAAAATTATTTGGAAACTTCTATGTCTGATTTCATAACCTCTTTTGAAAGTATATGCTTGTTTTCTCCCTCCTTAAATTCCTTAGAAGGTAGTTAGCTTCATGACTTTGGGCAGGTCACTGATGGGTCTGGAATATCCTATTATTGCCAGGAAGTAAGGATGCTTGCAGAGATGTCAGGGCAGTGCTGAAGGGAGCAAGGAGTCAGCCTAAAGTGGCCACAGTGGCTAAATTCTGACAATTTGAGCATCAAAAATATGTACATTATAATTAAAATGTAGACAGTAAAAGGCCATGAACTCGAGACTAAAAATGTGAAATGCAATCCACAAATACATAGGCATAACAAAATATGAGAATGCATTTAGTAAGTACAAAGTATAAATAAAAATGCATATATGTACACACACACACATATGCATATACATTTCCTTTCCATTAGGTATATAAGGCATATAAATGTGTGTACGTGCAAGTGTGTATATGTAGTGTGAATAGACAGACCACTTATCTTTCCCAGGTCGTTAAACAAAAGTCAGCTTCAAAGAGGCCTTCCCAGGCCACACAATCTAAAATATCAATCTGGTCCCCAGCAATTTCTTCATCTTTTTCTCCTTACAATTTACTGTCTCACATAGTATATATTTACTTATATATCTTTTTACTGTCTGCCTCCTTGATTAGAAATTAGCTCTATGAACACAGGGATTTTTGTTTGTTTAATTCACTACTGTTATCTTCAAAGCCTGGATTAGAACAAAGCTTGGCACACAGTAGGCACTCAATACAAAATTTTAAAACACAAAAACACAAACCTTCTGCTTAATCAAGAATGTATAAAGAAAACTCTTACATATGACAAGCAAAAATTGCATAAACTGTAGCAAGGCAGAAAGATATGTTCAGCATAACCAGATTAAAAAAGGAATCCAAAAGTTCATCACCATTGATCACACTCAAACAGGTGCAAAGGGTTTAACCAGTGTGTTCTAAATGAATTAGTCTATGTCCTAAAAAGAATTAACTGAACAAACTCAAATCCTCATCTTTTATGACAGGAAATCTCTGGACAGTCCTATTGTATCTATAAGATACTAATAAAGCATGAGTTTTAAATAAGGCTGAAAGATCGAGCCAATGTACCACAGTAAGACAATAGGTTGCATAGTTGCAGATTCAGCAAAATTTAGCACCTCATTGTGAACAGAAGCATCAGATTGTAAAGTACATCTGTGCTAAAGGCATGGCTGTTAAAGATTCTGTCAACATTACAAGTGAAGATTAACTGTAAAAACAGAATCAGTGGCTTGGGTTTACATCACCTTGGAGGAAGAAATCAGGTGCCACACTTAGATCAGGAATAAGTTAATGAGTAACTCAGACTTATCATGGGTCTGAGTCATTCTTTTTTTTCTTTAGGCCTAGTAAGTTTAGAGCAACCTTAGGGAACTTTCTGAAATAAATTATTATTCAACCCTTAGAAAATATTAAAATAAGTATTCCTATACCTCCAGGAAACATGAGAGAGAATAAACTAATGATGACATAAACTCAGCTTATGATATCAAGATATTTTAGATTAGATGTAATACAAGCTTGGCAGTGTTTTTAAAAGCATTATATTTGTTTCTGTTCAAGGTTTGACATTTTCAATTATACTAAATCTGTAATTTAAGTTGTTTAAAGGGAATTTGTCTTAGTATGTAAGAAAAATAATATTCAGGTTTTTATAAGTATAAATTGACTATTAAAGTAATTATATTAGTAATCATTGTTTCACACCATGCATATTTATGTGTGTGTATATATATATATATAAATCCTTCACTTTTTCATAATTCATTTGTTCTAATCTGTTTTTATAGATGCTTTCCAGACAATGCCCAAGATTCTAACTGGTTCTTAACTGCTCAAAGCAACATTTCCATATCAAAGTTCACCTCCATATATCCACTCAGATAAAACAGGAACACACTGCCCCACCCCATCATGTTCCTCATTACTCTGAAGGATGGTAATGATTTACTCTAAAAATTTTAGGCTCTAACTGCTATACTTTAACCATTAGTTGAAAATAGCTCATTCTGTCTGCCAGCAATGTCTTGTCTAGTATCTCCAGTTTCAAAGAAATTATCCATAAACTTCTTAAACCAAGTTTACAACCCACTTACAAAAGACCTCATTTACAATTCTATCTAATTATAGTCTATCACACAGTATGTTCAAACCCACGCTGCAAGCAAGAGATCAAATAATTCCCTTATGATGAAGAGCCATTCATTAAACTGATGGATCCATTATTCTCTGAGCTGGGCAATCTTTCTTCAAGCATCTATAGTGAGTCACTGCCACAAATTATTTTAATTCCCTATGAGAAAGCCTGTTAAGAAGTTTTACTAAATAAATTGTAAAAATTCATTCTTATTGTTAAACAGACTAATGAATACTTAGTTTTAATCAACAAACAAAATGTAAAAATTCTCTCAGCTTTATGAAGGCTGTGTGTGTAATTTCATAACTTTTTATAAGGTTTCTCCTTTGGATAAATAATTACACCATATAAAAGATTAAGGTTTTCTCACATGTATAGCAAACATGGGGTGTAGAAATGAGGACTCTGATTCCAAGAGGCAAAGACCCAAATTAAATTAACAAGCAAAAAAAGGAAATTTATTGGATCACAAAAATGAAAAATTAAAAGATGGTGTAGACTTCAGGCATGACTGGATCCAGAAGATCACATAATATCCTCAGATTTCTGTCTCTTACCTCCATTTTCCCTTTATGTTGTTGGATTTATCTCGGGAAGGCTTCCTTCATGTGGTGGCAAAAAGGTTACTGGTGAGATTTTAGCCTTACTAAATCCTTGAAACTTCCAATTCCAGGAGTGGGGAAATGATCTTCTCTTACAACCCATAACAATACCCGCCTACGGCTCTTCAGTCTAGACAGGGCCATTTCTAAATCCCTATCCATCATTAGGTTGAGGAAAATAATTGGCCAGCCTCTGACCAATCCACAGCTCTCCCTGATTAAACAGCTTCACCGGAATGATGTGCATTGAGGGTGAGGTAAGTCTCAAATGGTGCGTAGAACAGATCCCAAAGTAACGGACGTCTACTACTCAGGCTGTTTCAAGTGAGGGATGCTCATGAACTGAAGGCTTTTCCACATGTACTACATTCATAGAATTACTATCTGAAGAATTCGCTGATATTGATTTAATAAGGACTGAGTAGTGACTAAGTGTTTTCTTTCTTATACTTGTTACACACAGTCAGTTTCTCTACTATGAATTTTCTGATGTCGTCTAAGGGCTGAAGCACAGCTAAAGTTGTTCCCACATGCATTGCAGTTATAGGGCTTTTCTCCAGCATGAATTCTCTGGTGCAGCCGAAGGGACAAGACCTGATGGAAAGCCTTCCCACATTCATTACATTCGTAGGGTTTCTCTCCAGTATGAATTCTCTGATGTTGACTAAGGTATGAGCCACAACTGAAGGCCTTCCCACATTTGTTACATTCATATGGTTTCTCTCCTGCATGACTTCTCTTATGATGAATTAGAACTAAAGCATCACTGAAGGCTTTCCCACATTTACTGCATTCAAAGGGTCTCTCTCCAGTATGAATTCTGTGATGTCGATTAAGTTGTGAGTCAGTCCTAAAAAACTTCCCACACTTGATGCACTCATAGGGCTTTTCACCGGTGTGAATCCTCTGATGTTGATTAAGGTGGGAGCGATATCCAAAGGTCTTCCCACATTCAGTACATTTAAAGGGTTTCTCTCCTGTATGAATTCTTTGATGCAGAGTAAGGGCTATGCGTCTGCTGAAGGCTTTCCCACACTGATTACATTCATAGGGTTTCTCTCCAGTGTGGATTCTCTGATGTTGGTTAAGGTGTGCACTCTGTCTGAAGGCTTTGTTACATTCTTTACATTCGTATGGTTTCTCTCCTGTGTGAATTCTCTGATGTTCAACAAGGAAGGCGTAACGGCTGAATGCCTTCCCACACTCATTGCATGCAAAGGGTTTCTCTCCAGTGTGGATTCTCTGATGTTGAGCAAGGTGTGCACTCTGTCTGAAAGCTTTGTTACATTCCTTACACTCATATGGTTTCTCCCCGATATGAGTTCTCTGATGTTCACTGAGAAAGAAGTCATGGCTAAAGGCTTTTCCACAGTCATTGCATGCGTATGGTTTCTCTCTGCTGTGAATTCTCTGAGGTTGAGTAAAGAATGAGTAACAGCTAAAGGCATCACCACATCCATCATATCCATGGGGTAATTTCCCAAAATGAGTTGTCTGATGCTGAGTAAGTAATGAGTGGAAACTTAAGAGATTTGAAAAATCATTACTTTCATAAGGTTTCTCCCCAGGAGGAATTTCTGCCTCTTTACTGAGGTTTGTACTCTGGTTGAGTTCTTTACATCCATCAGCTATCAAAGATTCCTCCTCAGCATGCAGTCTTTTATGCTCAATTAGGACTGAATTTTGGGGGAACATTTTGTCATAAATATCAAATTTATGTACTTGCTCTACTGTGGGAACTCTCCGTTGTGTTAAAAGCACTGACTTCAAGAGAACGTTTCTCTCAGAATTATTATACTCATTGTCTCTTTTCCCAGCAGAGATTTCCTTAAGAGTTGTCGCTTGCCTGAAATGCCTCTCCTGATTTCCTTGATGCAGCTCAAATTCACCCTCACATTTCCAGGCTCCTCTGAAACACGAGCGTCCAAGGCCGTAACTTGTCAGTCTTTCCATTATCATCCCCTGGGATATTTCCTCTTCATCAATGTACCACTTTGGAGATAATGCCTTGATTTCATACCAAGACTCCCAGTCTGAAAAATATCAAGAAAGCAAATGTCTCCTCTTTCCCTTTGCAAGGAGAAAGAAAACTCTTATTGATGAAACTGGAGAACTTACTTGGGGGAAAGAGAGAAGAAAGTGTTGGTTTTGACACCTCTCAAATACGGCCATGCAATATGAACAAAATACAAAGAAAGCACAAAGGATGAAGACAGCTGACAGAGGAAGGTATATGTGGTGGTGACGGTGAGACGGTGAGAAGGGAAATGCAGGGCGTCAAGATGCAGACAAGGCTAAATACCAAGAAGATAAGGAACTGAGAACAACAGATTAGATCGTAGTTACTATTTCCCTGCCTCTAGTCTTTAGTCTCCAGTCCGTCCTGCACTAGCTAAACTAAAAGCTCAATAAGGGCAGAGATTAATGTTTACCTCTCTTTCTTCTTACTGTTATATTTAGTACATAGGAAAATGGCAGCATTTTGCTGAATGAATGAGTGCTGACAGAATGCTCAACAACTTTCCAGATTTTATCAAGGACCAGAGAAAAATGGTTTTTTTCCCCCTTAGGTTTTAGAAGAAATCTGAAGGTCACCTTTTCTTATCATAGAAAAATGCTGCCTTACAGAACAGACACTTGATCTTTCAGGAGAGAATACTGGTAGAGGTGAGGTGGAAAGAAAACTATTTTTCAAAAGACGATCTCCAAAACAGGAAAATAACAAACCCACACCATGTTACACCACAACATGTTACACCATGTTAATCAGCTGATACACTCAGCTATACAGAGTGCCCAACTTCTAATAGAGAGAAAAAAGTCTGAGACACAGGTCCTTCCCTTTTTTAAAAAACTGAGAGAGAAAATTTGTGCATACAAAAATTCAATATAATACATAATGCAGAACTAGTTAACATGACACAGATTATTAGCAGTACAAGTGTCAGAAAATCAGAGATCAAAGCTCGCTAGCTTAGTTAAGAAATAATTCCTGGAGAATATGAGATTGATTTACAAGGCTATGATCAAGCTGCCAAAATACAGTGATTATTTCAGTAACAGTATTTGCATACTTTGTATTCATATTCAGTATTTTCATGTTTTGGTAAGCTTAGGGTTACTTTAGAACTGGACATGTTAGCATTCTTCAGATAATTAGATACAGTCTTTTTTCATAACAGCTTCCCACCTGTTGAAAGAAAAGCTGCCTCCAGGCTACATCTGCACAAACTGAAAAGCAAAGAACATACACTCCATCTGTACCTTTCATCCCAACACACCTTCCACTCAAGGAAAGCTCCCATCTCTACCAGGCCCTCCTATGCACAGCCATGGATTTTCTCGTACTTGGGCCCCCATCTCAACCTAGGCCTGAGAGTCTTTTGTTGACTTACCCTCTGTTAGGTCTACACTGTTGTTCATTCTTCTGGCAGAAGTACAACCACCGCTATTGCCTCACTTACTCTCCTAGAACCTCTTTTCCTGTATCCATCACCCAGGGCCACCACATTCCCTCTTACCAAGAATAAATCTTTACTCCAGGCAAATGATAGCTTTATACAATACCTAAGGTAATGCTGAGTAAAAGAAGACTGAGGAGAAGATGCCGACATTCTCTAACATGGAGGATTCTCAGGTGCCTGGAGCTCCAACCACTCTCTTAAAAAACAAAAAAAGATGTTCTGGACTTAGACAAATGAATACTATAAGGGAAGGAATTTCATGTGGGGTACTCCAGGGGAAAGTACACAGTAGAGCCTGGGGGATGTATGGAGCACGAAATAAGTATTAAATATGCAGAAGACATGTTCACTATGACTGGAATAGAGGAACACTTAGAAGTCAATGGCATTATGATGGCATTCAGCAAAAGGTAATTTACTCATATCAGTAACTGATTGAGGGGCAAAGGAAAATTATGGATTCAGGCAAAGCAGAAGACAGACAAACCGGCATCCATGTGGCACAGCAGAAACACAAAAGGGCTTGAGGGTCAAAGGTGAGTTTGAATCCTACCCCTGCACCCAGCTAGAGCCAGTTATTCTACTGTTAGTAAACTGATTAACCGACCTCTTGAGCCTCAGTTTCTAAGTAGGCAAAATAAGGTGATCTTGCAAGTGTGGTATAAAAATAAGGGATAACGTATTTATACAATACCTAGCAGTGTCTGGCTCACTATACATGTTCACTGATACTTATCATAAAATGAGACAAATTAATACATGCTCATTAAGTTATCCCTACGCCTGCACCACTAGTAGGCGCAGGTATTATTACATCTCTGTCCAAAAGAATTATGAAATAGGCTGATGACCACATGGCAAGACAGAATGGGAAAGGTAACCTCTTTGGGATTAAAACGTATCCAGATAGATACCAGAGACACATATTTCCAACTGATCATAATCTATAAATGATGGAAGTTAGAAGTCAAATCATGAGCAACTTTGGAATCCAATCAGAACTGTATAGTAAGTAGGCTGGTGTATAAGGTTGGAAGAAGAAAAGATCTCACTAGGCTGCAGACCTGTGCTGAACTGGTGAGCAGTAGGTAGATATACTGATTCAGTAGACCGTCTTCTGATTCAGTAAACCCTCCTTTGATTCAGTAAACACTCCCCAGGCATGAAACCCAGGAGATTCTGGTGCAAGTGTGTGGAAAAAAGGGAAATCTTAAAAACAAAGAGGGAGTTTACTGGTAAAGTCCAGAATCCATGCTCCAATGAACAGCTTAACCAATGACCCACAGATTTATAGATTGGATCTCCTTGTTTAAGAGAATGTATAGCTACGCTGTCCAACATAGCAGCTACTAACCACATATGGCAATTTAATCAAAATTCAAAATTTAAGAATTCAGTTTCTCAATCACACCTAGCATTATTTCAAGTGCTTAAAAGTAAATGTGGCTCGTGGCTACTGTTTTGGAAAGCACAGATCACTTCTATTATCACAGAATATTCTATTAGACAGCAATGCATAGAGATCCAATTAATGACAAAGATCTTATGGCTGAATGAGGAAAAGAAAGAAAAACAGGCACAGGAGCCACTTAGAGGGAGAGAGAAACAGAACAGAGCTTTGGACAGAGAAAAAGTACCTTATGCATCTCAGTAAGCTGAGGAGTGTGAAAATGAAGAAAAGCACCTGGATTTATTCACACTAGAGGGGCAGAAGTCAGATTGTAAGTGGTAAATAAGACAGTGGAAGAGAATCAGAACTAAAGGCAACAAGTGAAGATTACAACTAGTATTTAAGGAACTGGAAGACAGAAGGGAGTATGGCATACAGGAACACCAAAAAGGTCCTATAAAATGTCACAAAATTATTTTAAAAACTTAAGTAAACAAAAACGTTAGATATAACAGTACTAAGTGAAAAAAATAAATATTCATACTCATTTGCCCCAAGTTATTTTATATCAGGTCACTTGCTATCATAATTCCATAATGATTTTATTTCTGAATTTATGAAATTATTTTAAAGGATGCTTAGGAAAAAAATAATCAATACTTACGAAAGAAAATTCTGATGAAATTCTCGGACCAATAATACTACCTAAGCCTTGCATTTTACACCTTCTTCTCACTAAAGTCTCTTCCATAAAAGGGCTGAATCAGGGTGATTTGTAAAATTATCTATCATTGTGGGGAAGTGTCAAGAAAAATACACCTAATGCCAAAAAAAAAAAAAAACCCACAAAAACTTATAGGATGCAGAGGAGAACAGAGTGAAGGGGTACATCACTGTGCACGCCCATCCTGATTACACTTGGTTGAAAGGAATCTCATGAGAAAAACACATGGAAGGATTTCCCTACCCAACTGTATGTGTAAGGGAGCATCAGCTGAGGACAAGCACATTAGGGCTGCTCTACAATATTTTTCATATTTTCTTTTAAACAGAAATAATATGTATTAGAAAATATTTAAGCAATGCAAAAATGTATGAAGTATACTCTCTCAAAACATCATCCCAAAGACCAGTACTATTCATGGTTGGGTCTGTTATCCTCCTAGAATTTTTCCTGTACAGATAACAACTTTTTTCTAACTTAAAAGAATTAACTTACAACATTGTAGACATTTTTCCATGTCAGCACAAACAAAGCTACCTCATTCGCAGAATGAATGAACCATAATTTAGGTAACCAGCATCTTAACAGATTTTTACACCTGTATCCCTAAAGCTAAGTTATCTGCTTGCCAAAATTCAGTTGTGCTCTCAACCTATTTAGTTCACATGTACTGGATATTTATAATTACATACTTTAATTAAACAATTTATTAGATGAGTGCTGAAAGAGAGTCCTTTTAATGAAAACTAAGTTGAAAGTTGTAGAAAAACAGGCTAAAAGTGAGTTACTCAAAAACTCGGTTTTGATTTAAGTATGGAAGAGAACTGTAGAAGCCTGTTAAAAACATAAAACTCTGTAAGGATTCTATATTCATTGGTTTGGAAGCATTTTTGCTTCACTTTATAAGAAATCAACAATGAAAGTTTTTATTTATGTCAGAAAGACAAAGTTGAATTTTAATCAACAGAGCATATTCAAGTAAAAGGCTTTAGCACTATATCAAAAAAATAATGAACGTTCACTTATATGCCATAAAGTTAAAATAAAATGCCTCACATTTGTGTATACATTTTTTTGATTCCTCATAACCAACTTACAAATCAAATAAGCAGCTTCTACAATGTTTTTGCATAATTTAATATTTTATAGGTTCTAGAGTGAAATAAAACTATACACATATTTTAAATAGTAATATCCACTGTCAAACTGCCTTCCAAAATAATTTTTATAAATTTACATTCCTATCAGCAATATAAAGTACATGTCTTCAAACTTAATCATACTGGCTAATATCATTCTAAAAATCTTTGCCCCTACAAGTAAGAGTACCTCATTATTGTTTTAACTTGTAATTCTCTTATTATAATATTGAACATTTTTATATACATTCTGTACCTTTTATATACTTTGTGTCTTCTTTGGTGAATTTCTTACTCATATACTTTGCACGTATTTTAATTACACTGATATCTTCTTTTAAATGGTTTATAGAAGACATTAAAATTTAAGGCATTAAAGCTTTATAAGTATTTTTCTCCCTCAAATCATCACTTTTTATTGTCACATGTTTTTACATCAGACCAATCTCCCTCATGGATAACAGGCAAAATTTTTAAATATAAAAACTGAATCAAGCAGTATACTAAACGAATAATACACATGACCAAGTATGCAATTCAGAAACACAAAAACAGTTTATCAGTAGGAAATCTTTTACTATGTTATTATATTATACTCTACACTGCCCTGTATTTTTAACTTCATCAATAACAAAGAAAAGAAATATTTCCTGAAATAAAAACTTGACTCTCCATCCTGAGAGAGAACACATGTACTAGGAAAAAGTGACTCAAAACGGTCAAGACTGAAACGTGCCCTAATAAAATGACTTTAAAGCGAAAACAAGAACCATCTAGGAGTTCCGAAAAAAATATGAAGGTACTTACACATAAAGGGAAAATATCAAGCTGGCATCAGACATCTTTGTAACAATATTCATCACCAATCCTATTCTATATGAAACTGAAGGAAAGAATGGCCAATTATGAACAAAGGCAGAACTTGAGGGGGACACTGGTTCCATGAACTCTCTTTGAGGAAACTGCCAGAGGACAGACTTCAGCCAATCAAGAGATGTCTAGAGAAATTTCAGCAAAAGGACGTAGTGGAAAACACTAAATATATTTAACTACAAAATTAAGACAAAATGAAAGACTGGGATAAATGTGACAGAACAGCATGTAAATATAATATGCTTGGACAAAGTACAAAGCATACAACTAACAAAATTTGCTAAGGGAAGGTGGGCAGCAAAATTAAGCTACTTACTGACTCATCTGTTACAGGTTAAAAAACAAAGGCTAGTTTTTAAAGCTGACCAGTCAAGTAATAGAAAGAATAAATATTGTCTGAAGAACGAGAACACTATAACCATGAAGGTAAACACTAGAACAAAAGAAAATTTTTTCTGATTATTATAAAAACTACAGTATTACATGACCAAAAAAAGGCTAGAAAAACAGATAAACCACGGGGGTAGGGTACAGCTCAGTGGTACAATGTGTGCTTAGCATGCACGAGGTCCTGGGTTCAATCCCCAGAAATGCCATTTAAAAAAAAAGTAAATAAAATTTAAAAAATAATAACCCCGCCAAAAATTTTTAATTAATTTTTTTTAAAAAACAGATAAATGAAAGTCTTTTTAAAAAAATGATAAAAACCAGAAAATATAACATAAAACAAAATGCAGAATTAAGCCCAAACATATCAAAAATATGACTGGACTTTCACCTATTAAACTGAAATGATGTCCAGACTGGTTGACAAACCAGAACTCAACTCTATACTACATATAAAGCCCATATTTAAAACAAAGTGCTTTTACAAAGTTGGAAATAAAAAGATGGATAAAGGCACTAAAGAAAGCATAAAAAGGCAAGAAACAGATTCTCTCCTAGGGCCTTCAGAAAGCAGGCAGGCTGCTGACATCTTGATTTTAGCTCTGTAAGACCCACTTTCAGCTTCTGACCTCCAGAGGTAGAAGGTAATAAATTTGTGCTGTTTTAAGCCACTAAATTTGTGGTAATGTGTTAACAGTAGCCATAAGAAGCTAACACAGAAAGCAGACTAGTACAACCTTTGGAGGGGAACTTGGCAATTCCCAACAAAACTTCATAAGCAATCTCACATCTTGGAAACTACCCTGAAGATAAAGCCTCAACAGAACGAAAATACATATGTACAAGGTTATTTATTGTAACACTGTAATTGTAAACTACTGCAAACATCCTAAATGTCCACACCTTAGTGAGTAGTTGCGTAAGTTACTATAACATCCACATGATGGAGCATTGTGCAGCCGTTAGAAAAATGAGGCAGCTCTCCATGAACTAATATGGAGTGAATTCCTGTGCAGCTGATCCTTGAACAACACAGGGGTCAGGGGTCTAACTTTATAATCAGCCCTCTGTATCTGGGGTTCAGCATCCACAGGTCCACAAACTTTGGCTCGTGTAGTATTTATTTTTAAAAATCTGCATATAAGTGAAACCTTAAGTTCAAACTGTGTTGCTCAAGGGACAATTGTACACATACGTGTGTGTGTGTGTGTGCGCGCACATGTGTGTATGAAAAGAGTAAAATACAAAGAGTATCCATGGCATGCTAATCTTCATGTAGCATACAGAGAAATACAAGAACCTACATATGTATTCCCTCACTTGTGCAAAACAAACATAAAAAGGACAAACCTGAAAATAAAGAGACTGGTAATCTACAAGGGGTAGGTAAAGAAGGGGCAGGAAGGAGTAGGGAACAGAGACAGGACAGGAGGGATGAGGAGGGAGCAACACTTTTCTGAGGATATATTCTTGTAAAGACCTGATTCTTAGGAACATAGTTAATAAGACTGAGCAGGCCCCTCCAAGGACAAAGGCCTCTCCATGTCCCCTGCCTCTTGTTAATAGAAAAGCTGAAGTCTCCCAAGCCTCCCTGAGTCACTAAAGAGCAAGATCAAGTCTTGCTTGATGACAGTAGAGTCACAGAATCTTTCAGTGTCTAATGTACATTCCTGAGTTGTTGTACAGATTTTATAACTGTCACCAGAGGGAAAAAGCTAACTGCATGATGACCAGGCTGCAGCCATGACATCAGGTGCTCCATCTTGAGCAGTGCTGAATCTACTGCCAGCACAATTCCAGAACTGGCCTCAAGAGAATGGGATTAATGCTATTTCTCATAATGAAATGTATTTTTGTGGGCATCAAAGTAATTGTAGCTTGCTTTGCCCATATATATAAGTAGACAACTAAAGTTGCCAGTAATGAGATGTTACAGACCCATGTCAACATCTTCCACTCTGAGAATATGGCGCCCTATGTCAGCATGAAGAAGTTACAGAAGATAGACCTCCTGCCCTAATCCCACAGAAATGGAATGATGTCTGACAAGTGGGGGTTTATAAGCAGTTCTTTTTGCCCTTTCCTGTTTGCCTACTTCAATTCCCCTGAAACCTTAATTATAAAAATGAGATCACTAGGTAATATTTAACCTAACTCCTGACATTGCTCTACTGAATGCAAACAATGCCTTGCCTAACCTGTTGATTCTATTCCTAGATTAAAGAAATAGGAACAAAGAATTAAGCTGTTAAAGAATTAAGAATTAAGTAGTTAAAGCTCTCTATCCCCAGCAGCCTCCTTAGCAATCCTGTAGGCAGACCATGTGGACGAGATATCAGAAAAAAAGATCATGTGAAGTCAACCAGTCTACACACAATGGAAAATGATGCAGAACCTAACCTCCTGCCCCAATGATTAACTGAGATTACTTCCCCTTTTTTCCCTTTAAAAACTGTCATGGCTGAGCAGAATCTTGAAAGTTGGTTTTGGGGACATGAGTCCACCTTCTCCCCAGGTTGCCAGCCTTCTGATTAAAGCAACCTTTCCTTTCCACCAACACTTGTCTCACGAGTACTGGCTTTTGAGTGGTGAGCAGCCAAAGCTGAGTTTGGTAATAGCAATGTTTCAGATACTAAAAAAAATAAACGCAAAACAATTAAAACCAACCAGGATGAGGCAGGAATCAATAGTAACGAATGAACCTAGAAGAACTAACTTAAATCACTTTGGAAAATAGTTTTTAACTGAATCCTTAAGACTAAAAAAACACATATCCACATACAAATAATGTAATATAGATAGTAAATTTGTTTCTCACAGAGGAATAGGTTAGAAATTCTGAAACTACTTTATATGTATATTTAAATTGAGCAAAAAATTAAATACATCACTTCGCATTGTCAGACAAAGAAATAACAGATAAGTAAAGGAGGAAGGCTACGATAAACCTTGTGGAGCAGGACTAGAATCAAGGTATCAATATACACTGAAAATTTTAATATATAAAAAAAAGAAGCAGAAGTAAATATAGAAGTGTGTGTCTGTTCTTGTGTGTTGGTATATATACATATATTTCCCACCTCCATCTGCCAGGAGTGCCTAGAAGAAATGACATCCAAGTAGCAATGAGCACACCGATCACCCAGACCTTGGCTTCTAAATAGCATTTCCCAATAAAAAGGGCTCCTTGGAGAAGTGGTTGATTCAAGGATGGAACAAGAAAAACAAGATGAACTTGGAACACCTGGAACCATAGAGGAAGGCAGTACTCAAAAAAATGGATAGGGGCATGTTAAAAGATCACAGGAATGAACTTGAAGGAGATCCCAATGGTCAAAGCTGGAACAACTTGAGCAACAAAATAATGATTCAGTAGTTCTGCTTCATAGAAGAAAAATCCATCATTCCATATATATGAAGAAATGATTCAAAATATAAACAAAGGGGAGAGATGGAACAGCTCTTCCCAACCAAATAATCCTAGTTAATATGTGTAAAGAAAAGAAGGAAACAGAAGTATCAATGTCAGGCCAATATCACAGCATTAATTGTTGCAGACAAGATCCAATGGCCCAATAGATGCTAAATTCAGTGGGCAAAAGTACCAGAAGAAATTGAGTAATCTCAAAGTGTTTCCTCCAAATATTTATTACTAATAAATAGAAAAACTGTAAGTTTACAATGGAGAAACCAAGCAGACACCACTTTCATCAAGTGATGAAAATTAACATCTTTGATAACAAGACACATCAATATTATGACTCCTTTAGTATGATGCACTCACCGAGAGGGACACATTATTCCTGCGGCACTCTTCACAAATGCATTACCTCCATCTAATCATGAGAAAACATCAGATAAACCCAAATAGAATGCAAGAAAATGTAATGAGCCATCTGTTAGAGTGAAGCATATCTGAAGACTCTGGGAGAGATTTCTCTAAGAAGATAAAAATCAATAGATAACCTAATGTGTCTGAGTGTCTTAAGAGATTAAGACAATTTAGATGGGGAGTTGAGAACTGAGTTAGGAACATGTATATAAAAAACTAAGGGGGAAAAACAAACAGGAAAAAAAATCCAGAAAATTATTAATGCCAGGAAAAATATAAAGTTGACAGAAAAAGTAATCCTGGTACATGCACAGCATGGCTATGACTAGCACTTAATAGCCATAATAATGTAAACACTGATTCAATCAAAATTACGATACTGGTGAGACAGGGAGATGGCAAAGTGTGTGTGTGTGTGTGTGTGTGTGTGTGTGTGTGTGTGTGTGTGTGTGTGTGTGTGTGTTACAAGCATGTGTTGGATTCAGGATAAGAAAGTACTAAATTCTGGATGAGGACCAAACCCGAAAAAAACAGTCAAGAAATAGCAACATCACATATTTGTTAGAGACATGAAGAAAACACCAAAAAAAGCTACAAAAGTGAAGAAAGTGGATCCCTCTAGGGAGAGGGAAACTGGGAAGCAGGGCGAGAGACTGCGTTTTTTAAGGGAGTAACCCTTGTAAGACTACTTGTCTCTTCAACCAATGTGCCTACATAACTTCAATAATAACTTTGATAAAAATAAAAACTCTGAAAAGAACTCTAGAAATGTATACAATTCTGCTCATAAACGGGAAAGAAGAACTGAGAAGGAATGAGATTCAGGGTATAGGCAGAAGTATTCTTGAGAGTATAGCTTGATAGAAATAGAGAGGAAAAGACCCCCTGACGCCCAGGGCAGCCTTTTCATGACCACCTGGGCTGGCACCTTACAGCAGCCCTTCCCGCCCGGTTCCCCGTCACTCACCTGCATACTGATCATCTGACATCTCTCGGTCCACCAACCAAGGCTCCTTCCCTTGCTCCAATAAGGAGATCATGTTGGGCTTAGAAATGGAGAGCCCTGTTTACAGGAAAAGAAAAATGAGAGCAAACGAGAGACTGACACATAGACACATCAACTTGCTACTGCTGTTCCAAGACTCAAGACTCAGTCTCTTGGTCATTAGGCAAGAAAGGACATTAGAGGAAGGGCCTGAGAATGGAATGATGCTTGAATGGAGGATGAGAAAGATGAAGCTTCTTTCACAGCAGAAGTTCTTAAAGTACTAGAGCAGGAGAACCATCACCTAGGAATTTATTAGAAATGTAAATTTTCAGGCTGCCCCAACCTAGACCTACTGAATCAGAAACCACAGTGGCTCTCAAAGTTTAACGGGCATCAGAACCATCTGAAGGGCTCATTAAAACCTAGCCTACTGAGCCTATTCCCAGAATTTCTGATTCTGTAGGTCTAGTGCGGGATCTCATAATTTGCCATTTAAAAAATTCTGAAGCCATACTGATGCTGCTCTCTCAAATCATCATTCTACAGCAAAGGGAACTACTCAATTATAACTCTGTGAAACTGCTTCACATAACTTCCTGGGAACATAAAGCAGAAATCTAGCTAAGCATTTAAGATACCCTCGATATTCCCAATGGAGGAAGTAAAAACACCCCATAGGGGAGATGTGAATTATGGGGGAGACACATCCTTACCAAGCCATACCAAGTTCCTGTAGTTCTCCAACATGACATCTCTGTATAAATCCTTCTGAGAAGAGTCCAGCCATTCCCATTCCTCTTGGGAAAAATCTAGAGCCACATCCTTGAAGGTCACCAAACCCTGAAATAAAAAAAAAAAATTCTTGTTTGCCAAGTACTCCCATAAGGTCCTAGCAGAAAAGATGAATTCTGCTTCCAAAATTCTGCTTCCAGCCAGAGTTCAAAACTCTAAGGGGTCCGAGGGAAATAATTATTGGGAAACAAGTCTGTGCCTAGGTTTGTCAAATATTTTGAGAGAATAAGAAATATTAGAAACAGACTCTCCCCTTGAAATGATCACATTTTTGTAAAAGAGAAAAGATAGATATGCAGGAAAAAAAATAGCTTCTAGCACGAAACATGAGTTTATAACATGAAAGTATATGAGCAAATGCTAGGCTTCATGTTACATATCCGAAGTATCAAGACATTCTTATATGGAGAATTTCTTTATATTCCATAGACTGGGGTATCAGATGGGTCAGAGTAGCGAAGGAAGGCCTTGAACTGGGCTTTAACAAAAGGGTATGGTGAGAAAGTTAGACTTTATATGTAAGGAGAAACTTCCAGGGATGTATCTTGAAGAAATAATGAAGGATATGTGAAGAGATTTAGATGAATTTTCATTGAAAGGGTATATAAAAACTCTGGAAAAAACTCACATGTTCTAACATTGTATTTAGAGCTCAATTCTTATTTTTTAATTGAAGTATAGTTGATTTACAATGTTGTGTTAGTGTCTGGTATACAGCAAAGTGATTCAGTTATACATACATTTGTATATTCTTTTTCATTATAGGTTATTACAGGCTATTGAATATTGTTCCCTGTGCTATAAAGTAAGTCCTTGATGTTTATCTATTTTTCACATAGTAGTTTGTATCTGCTAACCCCAAAGTCCTAATTTATTCCTTCCCCCACCTTTCCCCTTTGGTAACCATAAGTTTGTCTTCTATGTCTGTGAGTCTGTTTCTGTTTTGTATGTAAGTTCATTTCTATCACATTTTAGCTTCCACATATAAGTGATATCATATATTTGTCTTTCTCTGTCTGACTTACTTCACTTAGTATAATGATCTCTAGGTCTATTCATGTTGCTGCAAATAGAACTCAATTCTTGATTCTTATTTCACCCCACCCTGTCTTCCCGTCTCAGTAAATGGCATGACCATTTACACAGTTGCCCAGGTCAAAAATCTTTGCAGTCATCCATGATTTCTTTCTTCCTCTCACACTCCACAAACAATCCCTGATCAAATCCCATATTTTTTATCTCCAATATACACCCTGAATCTCACCAGCTCCAATGTCACCACCACAGGCCAGGCAGCTATCACCTCCTACCTGGATTACTGCAGTAGCCTCCTGATTGGCCCCCTTGCTCCCACCCTTACTCCCCTGCTATCTATTTTCCCATTAAAACATAAAGCAAATCACATCACAAACAGTCCAGTGGCTCTCTTTCACCCTTAGAACAAAATCCAGCATTATGGTTATGACTTTCAAGGGCTTGTATAATTTAGTCCCTAGCTTCTGCTCTGACCGACCTCACAGTGCTCACTAACCTCTGAGGATACTGGCTCACTTCTATTCCTGGAACACATCAAACATGCTCCTACTATAGTAACTTTATACTTGCTAGTCCTTCTACTTTGAAAGTTCTTCCCCAGATCTCCACAAGCGTACTCCCTACTCTCACTGAGGTTTTCCTTTGCTTCAATGTCACTTCCTCAGAAAAGCCATCCTTGACCTCTCTATTTAATAGGACACTTGATAGTCACACTCTATCCTTTATTTCTCTTGCATACATCTACAACACAACAAATCCTGATCCATCTAAAGAGGAAAGTTCAGTTCCATCACACATTTAAGCAAAACACTGAGTAAAAAAGATACTAAATACTTTATAGAAGGATTATATGAACAAATAGTGGAAAGAGAGAAGTGAAGAGAGTGCTCACTGGGTTATCTGTGACTCTCTGAGGTCCCAAAGTTAAAAAAAAAAAAATGAGGTGTAACTTCTGGAAACAAAGGGAAAACATCAACTTACCTGGGACATGACTTTACATAGTCCAACAGCCATTCTTCCTTCCTTCTTCAATTTTCTCTTTTGGAGAACAGAGTCCTGAGAAGGGAGAGTTAAAGAAGAGGAAAAAGGCAGGCCAGCCCTATGGTGCTGATCTGAGAATGACAGAGTTTTTTGCCCCTTTATGGTCCCAAGTCTTCTTATGCTGACCAACCATATCCACTTTCAGATCTGAGGAAAAAAGGCCAAAGCTGAACTTAACCCCTGAAGTCCTGACTGATCTTAAGCACACACAGCCTGACTCAACAAAATCTAAAGTCCACCCTATGCCCAACAAGACAATGTATGATCTAGCCCCAGCTGCCCCTTAGACCTCATTTCCCACTCCTCTCCCGCTCACTCACCCTACTCCAGGCACACAGATCTCCCTACAGTTCCTCAAACACTGTGCATACTCCTTTTTGAAGACCATTGCCTTGACTTTGCCTTCTGCCTGCACACAGCACACTCCTGCTCTTCATTCCTATCTGTGCTCAACTGCTGGAGCGACCTCTCTATTCTGTCTAAAGAGAACCTCCCTTCCAGTTACTATTTTTCCTTATCTTGATTTACTTCTCTTCTTAGCATTTAATACCACTGGAGATGTAACTTCTCTTTTCTGTTTACTGTTGTCTTCTCAAAGAATAGTATAAGATTTAAGAGAGCTAGGACTTGTTGGGTTCACTGGTATATCTCTAGTACTAGAATAATGCCAGAACCATTGTAGATGCTCAAAACATATTTGATAAACAAATAAATAAATCTCACTGTGGCTCCTGTCATATAAACGGCAATGCTACACATGTTGTATATGTCATTGTCTTACTTAATCTTCACAAAACTGCCAAGGTGGATATTATTATCTACATTTAACAACAAGTGAAACTGAGGTTCAAAAAGCTTAATCAGCTAACTCAAAGCCATAAGAGTCAAACTGCAGTGTGACTCAAAAACTGGTCCTCTTTTAAGAGACCACAATGTCCACATGGGCAATAGTCAACATAACCTGAGAATTCAATGCTATATATTTTTTAGAGAAGCATCTTTGGAAGTGGCAGGTGTTACCTTTATTACTCCACAGAAATTCAGCCTGAGGCAAACATTGCAAATTTCAATACCAAACCAACAATAAACTGCACAGCCTGAAATAAGTTCCTTGCTTTCTCAGAGCCAACATTTCTTCATTCTGAAAAGGATAGTTGTATTTGACCTAGAATTTAAGATATACAACCCCCTAATTCTGGGCTACTCTGCACTAGCCAGCTTAATCTCTAAGAAAATTATTTCGTCAGTGCAACGCAGCTTGAAACTGTCCATAAAAGCCTTTGCAACCCAAGAGGAGAATCAATGAAGTTTTCTCAGCATCTGGGAACCCCAAGTAGCTTCTACATAACAGAAATATCTTTTAAATTTCTGTTTAAAATAGCTGTGTATCACTTGAGTGATAATTTTCAAGTTTGAGATGAACCATGAATCTCTGAAGGAAGGTGATGGAAAAGACTTGGGCTTTATATAGCTCCCATCCCCCAGATGCACACTGGCCCTCCATTCTTCCCTTGTGGGCTACATGACCTTCGGCAAATCAATCCAACTGTCAGAATCTTTCTTTCCTCACTGTCAGGATTGCTTGAGCCAACTCCTGGCCCAGAGAAGTGCCACCCTTGTTCCCAGTTAATTCTACACAACATTTGAAAAGAAAATAAGAAGTTTTTTTTGTAATTAACTGGAAAAGTCAGAACCAAAAACTTAGCTCACTTGGCACAGGAGAAAAAGAGCCATGGATCAGCCTCTCTCTGTAACAAGCATGAAGAGTTTTAACAAAAACAAACCTAAAATCTCAAACTCCGTGCCCTAAGGAGAGGAATACTGGGCTTTCAGATTAGGCTTTCCCCCTCCAAAGGCGGCCAATATGAGGATGGTCTCACTACAGTGTGTTTAGACTGGGTTCTGTGACTCACAAGGGGACCAAAGGAAGAGACCCAGATTAAATTCCATGTCCAGAAGGTTCCTAGTCCAAGACCAAGGACAATCCTCTCCAATACCCTCAGAACCCAGGGCCCCCATTTTTCACTCTCACAACGTGGGAAAAATCAAGAGAGTTTAGTAATTAAAAGCAAGGACTCTGGAGCCAAATAGCCTGGGCTTAAGTCCCAGTTCTGTCACTCAGTAACTGTGAATGTGGGTGAGTAATGTTGATCTTTCTGTGCCTCACAACCACACACTAGGTCTCACATACAAATTCACACCCAATCACACATATATATGGACACACAATCGCAACTGTAATGTCACATACAAAGACAGTGGCATTAACACAAAAGTAGAGATCACAATACACAATTACTCCAACAGACACAGTCACACACAATCTCATACACAGTGACATACCACACAAGGTCACATATCCTGCCACAATTACTCATACAAAATGATACCTGGAGAGACGGTCATGGGCACATAATCACACTTTCTGTCACACACATTCAAACGCCGTTATATCCACAGAGACAAGTGGTCAAACAAAATCACATACAGGTAATGTCACACCCGCAGTCTCTCACAAACCCATACACAATAACACAGTTATACCTGCGGAGACGGTCACACCCAAATACACATGTACTCAAAAGAGTTTTACACCGGAGACAGACGGTCACAGTCGCGCGTACACACGGTGACACAGAAGCTCACACGCTGTCACACCCGCAGCCTCTCACATAGATAGACGCAGTGACACAGTCTCCCCGGCGGCGCCTGTCTGGTCCCCATCCCGGTCTCCGTCGGTTCACCCCAAGCCCGGCCCTGACCCCCGGCTCTCGCGCGCAGCCAGGCCCAGCTCACCTCCCCGCGCCGCCGCAGGCTCTGGAAACCCGCCCAACGACCCGAGACCCACGACGTCGCCTCCCAGCATCCCCCGCGGGGCGGAGCGGGGCGGGGACTGAGTCGCGCGGGACCCCGCCCTCGGCTGGGGAAACATCCAGTTGCAAGCACCTGGCCGAACTCAGCGGACCCCGAGCCCCAGAACGCTTTGCGCCTCGGCCGTGTTTCCTGAATGAACTACAGTTCCCAGAGGGCCCCGAGGCACACCTCGACCTCGCGCCTGCGCCAGAGGCGGCCGCGGCCGCAGGAGCGGGTACCCGGGGAGATGTGTGCGACCCTGGGCGATCTCGGCCACTCAAGTGACCCTTCGCGGCTAGGTGTGAGGGAACAATGAAGATGTGCGCGTCTGTGGCTGGTGTTGAATGCTCAGGTGTGGCGATTTGTGTGTGACGATTTGTGTGTGACTGTCGCTGCACACTTTTGTGCTTGCGTATCACCGGGCAACGGGTTCTGTCAATGTCATGAGGCTCTGTATTTTATTTAATTTTTGCCTCTATTTTAAATCACGCCCCGTGATTGTGGGTCGTTGTGTTACACACTGTGGGTCTTTCACGCCGAGAATGTGAGAGCGATTGTGTGCGTGTGTGTGTGTGTGTGTGCGCGCGCGTGCAAGAAGGACTGTGGCTGACTTTGGGCATGACGTTTCTGTAACTGTGTTCTTATCCCAGACATCACAGTTTTCCCATAACGGGTGTTTTCGGGCTTGCTTTATTTAGGGTTGAGTCTGTAGGAGAAGAGTCATTGTGCGTCTGTGTGTGTACCCATATCCAGGTCTAACTGTTCTCCCACCCCCACCTCACCCCTGATCCCCAGCCAGGGGCGGGGTCAGTGTTATCCTTATTTTTATATCCCTTCTCTACTTGCCCCTAATTCACATTAGGGGCAAGAAGGGTAATTAGATTCCAGTTGCAGGAAGATGCTCATTTGCACCAAAGCCATTTACAATATAGCCCGTAGTTCTGGGGTTTCTTTTGTTGCTGTTTCCAACTTTTCACTTTGTAACTTTAATTAGGGCCCAGCTTTAAGAAAACTGTCCAGTCAGGAGGACAAGAACCCCTGACTGATGTTAAAGTAAACCAGAGCTGAACAGTAATTGAAGGGGTTAAAAAAATTTTTTTTAATTGAGGAACTATCACAATACGGGAAAATAGACTTCAGTATAGAACTAGGCTCAATTCTAAACATAGCAAGAACAAACGGGGATTTACAGGCAAGGAATAAGTTGGGGCTGGAGGGTGCTTAGTGAATGGAAAACTACAAAGAGGAGACATCAAGGGTAGGGAGAAATTCTTGCAAGACTGACCAACAGGATTCTTGCTGAGGGCAGGCCAGAGTGATCAGATATCATGTGGGTGGATGAGGACTTTAATTAGATATTGAGAGTGATCGGATATCAAGAACTCTGGCTAAACTGACTTGACAGAATTCTTGCTAAAACTGAGTGATGCAAAGACAAACACTGAAGCCCAGGGATGAAGCCTAGTTGAGAAGTGGGTTCAGAGGAGTTTGACTAAAGTTTGGTCAAGGAGAGAGTCTTTTTCAGTAAAAGTTCCAAACAAGCCAACATTCTTTGCTACCCCCAGACCTTGGAAGATCTGGAAGGTGCACCCAAGTCAAGATCTCAGTAAGGAAGGGTACATGGAAGCAAAAGGAAGTTCCTGAAATAAGAACCCATCCTTGGAGAGTAATCCCTCCAGTCCTCTCCCCAGAAAGAGCCCTCAGATAGCTAAGGCCAGAGAGTCTTGGACAAAGGGAGTCTGGCTACAAGGGCTGAAGTGATTTGAGGTTTACTCTGTGAAATTGGGCATTGTTACATTCAGAAGAAAGCAAGCAATTATTTTTCAAGGGTCTACAAACATTTAATAGTTGAGTTGCTTTAATGGGGAAATGTATCAGTTAAGTGTTCTTTGGATGATAATTGTGGTTTTGTGCTTGACAAATACATCAAACAGCTCTTCCCTGGACTTAACTATCATGCAGGTTAGAGATCATCGTGGATGTTTCATGATAAAGTGCTAGAAATTTAAGATACTCCATAATTGACTGGTAAGGTATACCTTCAGAGAAACTGTATGTGTATAACTATCTCTTCATATATCAGTATTTGATCATAAGAAGACTTTTTGTCCTTTATTTTTCTTGTCTCATTACCGCCAAGTCCAACACTGGTTTGAGTCTAGTCACCTCCAGTAGAGTAGGACAATGGTCTTCAAAGTATGCCAACTAAGTAAGTGGTTATACTGCTAAAACAAATTGTCGTAGTCTCTGTCCGTCAAGGTCTAGTCAAGAAAGCAGAACTACACTGGGAATTTCAAGCCGAAGATTTAATTACAGGAAATGGATTACACAATTTTGAAGGACTAAAAGAGCAAAAAGGGGAGAGATTTGTAACTTCAGGAAGCAGCCAACACCCTAGAGCATGGAAAGCAAAGAGGAAGAGATGGATTTACCAGAACCTGAAAGCTCTGAGGAGGGGTCGCAGCCTGCCTGTTAACTAGGCTTGGTAGTTTGGTGCTGGGAAAGCAGAAAGACTCTGCAGGCACGTGAGGAAATACTGCCAGAGATATGCTAGAAGTATCTAGATACTGCCAGAGAGATACTGAAAGAACTGGAAAATAGGAAGCAAGTTCCTTCTCCCTTTCTGCCTCCTCAGATCCCTTTAATGCCTCCATTGGCCAACTGTAACAGGAAGCCAGCTAGCAAGGGAAAAGTCTTTGTCAGAGTTCCAGTCCTAGCATCGCAGAATAGAGAAAGGCATGCTTGAAGCTGAAACAATGACATGGAAATAATCAGCACGTGAGCCTTTTTTAATTGCTAGGAAATACATTAATATAATTTTCCAAGTTTATTTTTCTTCCCAGTCCATTTTCTCAATACTGTTTCTACTTCCTTACAAAGGAATCCTATTAGATGACAAAAAGGGCTCATATTTTGTAATGGTATCTTAATAACAAAGCAATACAAATTCTGAAATAGCTTACATCTACTTTAATATGTAATTATTTCAATGCACTCATGTTTTTACCTATTTTGTTGTAATTTTTATAATAAATATATATTTCCCAATGTTATGTTATTATCAAAATAAACATTTCATGGTGAACCACTAATTGCCCTCATGACTTCAAAGTGAGAATCATGTATGTGATTTGTTTTGTAAACTATTATGTACATTATTTTTTTAATTGAGGTATAATTGACTTATTACATTAGTTTCAGGTATACGATGTAATGATTTGATATTTGTGTATGTTGCAAAATGATCACTACCATAAGTCTAGCTAACATCCATCACCGTACAGACAAAAATTTTTTTCTTGTTATGAGAACTTTTAAGGTCTACTCTCCTAGCAATTTTTAAATATGCAATACACTATTATTAACTATAGCTACCATGCTATATATTATATCCTCATGACATTTTATTTCAGAAATGTGTACCCTTTGACTGCCTTCACCCATTTTGCCCAACCCCCACACCCTGCCTCTGGCAACCACCCAGCTGTATTCTGTATTTATGAGTTCTGGTTTTTTAGTTATTTCTTATTTAAAGGCAGTAGTTCTTCTCTGAATTCAGAGTAAAGTATTCCTATCCACTGAAACCAGGTTGCTCTAGGTCTCCAACATCACACCCTTGTACAAGTCCCTCTGAGCAGGGTCCAGACATTCCCACTCCTGAGAGAAGTCAATGGAAACATCTCTGAAATTCACCAACCCCTGAAATGAGAAACCTTTATGAATATGATTGTGAATACCACTGTTATCACAGAGAAAACTTTTAATTAAGGGCATAATAAAAAGTCTTAATTTAAGCATTGTCTATGGTAGTGTTCATGGTATTAACTGCTCCAACAAAAGTCTGTAATAATCCTAGTTTTTAAAACTCTACCTTAACTACATTGGTTACTATATTTTAAAGAACAAAGATATTTTACACATATGAATAAAGAGCAAATGACAAACAAAACTAAAGATTTAATAAAAAATAAAAGTGTATATTATACACCCTGAATGCTTTAAAATTCTTTCACATGGGAGATGAGGGTGGCCTATAGTGTAGACTGGCATTTAGCCGTCTATAAATTCCAGGGTCAAATCCCATCATTCCTCAAGGAAAGTAACTCCTGGCTCACTGTCATTTACTCCAACCCAACTCCTGTCTTAATTCATGGGGATTTCAAGATCTAATTAGATACATATTTTATTAACTTGATCTATCAATTCCATAACCTCTCATCCCCCTATATTCTCATCCTATTGACTACCTCAGCCACTCACCCTATGTCATTTGTTGTATTTGTTTGTTATTATTAACAATTTTCCATAATCTTAATTTTAAGTATCCAACACTGAAATTTTTTTTTCTCAGTCCCAAAAACCTTAACTGAAACGACTTCAACCATCTCGCTGAGATTTTCAGTTCACTGCTCCAACCATGTTTTCACTGCCTAAAACACCCCTAATTTTCACTCCCCTCCTTACCTATCTCAATGTCCACGTTCCTTCATTTCAATTACCTACTCACATCTTCAATCCCCTTATTACGCTGGTTTCATCACATTCATCTTGCAAAAATATCAATCTTGGTATCACTGATTTTTCAATTATTTGATATTTTGATTCTTATTATTGATTACTGATTCCTGATTCATGCCTGCAGCTGCTACACTGCATATGGCTGAAGAAAAACAAGCAAGCAGGCTTTTCTCACCTGAAAGTGATGGCTCCCAGTGCTTTCCCCAAAACACACTCTATTTTATAGTCCACTAAGTTTCCTACTCCCACTGACAAATATTTAACATATTCTTAGCTTGCCTTAAACCTCCAACAACTCGCTATGGTGGAGGAAACATGGCCACGGAAATTTGAACACTCCTCCCACTGATGGAGTCTGTCTCCTGTTCAGTTGTGGCTGCTCCGTGACTGCTCTGACCACCAGGCTGCGCTGGGAGCGACACTATGTCAGTACCAGCACTAAACTATTCTCTTCTCGGGTAACAGGCATGTGAAAATCAACCTAACTAAAACTAAATTCTTGCTCTTATTCCTCCCAAAATGTCCACTCCCAAATGTCCCTTCACCTAAGCAAATGACAACTCCACCTCCCATTTGCTCAGGCTGCAATCTTTGGAATCCACTCTAGATTTGCCTTTTTCTCATAGCCCACATCTAATTTTTCAGGGAAAACTTTGGCTCTACCTTGAAAATATATCCAGAGTCCTGACACTTCTTCCACTTCGACTAATTGTAATCACACGATTATTGCAATAACCTCCTAATTTTATACTTTAACTTTCCCCGCAGATCCTTATTTTTAACAGATAAACCTTTAAAAAGGCGCTACTTTTTAAATACAAGCCAATCATGGCACTCTACTGTTTCCAAGTAGCAAATCACTCTAATCACTTAGAGAAGAAAAATAACCATCACTGGAGCTGTCTACCAGCTTCTACAAAACTTGGCCTGGCATTAGCTCTAGGCCCTCAGCTCCTATTTCTTTGCAAATTCAACTTGAGCCACAGCAGCCTCCTCCCTCCTTGAGAGTCTTGTAACAGCCAGACAAAGCTTCCTTTCAGAGCATTTGAAATCACTCTTTTTTCTACTTGGAATAATACTTCCCTAGACATCCAGAAAGAACGACAAAACTTTTCTTTCTCCCTCTCCTCCTTCATGTCTCCCACAAAGGTCGTATTTACTGGCAACCTTACTGAAACTGCATTCCTCTATCAGATTTTATGTCCTTCTCTTGCTTGAATTTTTTTTTCCAGAGATTGTATCAACATGTGACATACATTTTATTTCTCTCTGTGTTACCTGTATTTTCTATTAACATACAGACTACAACAAATGCAGGCACCCAGTCCAGACAAGTATCTGGCCCCAGTGATGACCAGTAATGTCAGTAGGAAAAAACAAATGAATAAAAGGATGGCAATAACTTCTCGCTCAAATAGTTAATTAAGAGCTTACTATATACCAGGTTCCCTTTAGAGGTCTTTGCTAGTACTAGAATATAGAAGTTAAGAAAATATTAAAGGCAGATAACAGTTACTGCTATTTTATGAGATGAGAAATGAGAAGCACTGGGAGGTTAGTCATGTGAAATAATCACACAGCAAGGAAATGTCAGAATGAGATGGGGACACAAACGTCTATCAAGAAAATATGTCCTCTCATCTGGATATCATTAAAAAGATGTTCAGAGCTGTGGTTCCAAACACAAAATACAGAAAATAACTGAAGTGTGTACCTACGATGACAGGTGAAATCAGTCACTATACAGGCAAGGTGACAGTACTGTCCCATCGGAAGGAGGCAGCAGAGTGCATGTTCCCTGATGGCAGAGACTTTTAACAGTGGTTTCACTGCCGTATATTCACGGCCACTAAACACTGATTGCCATAAAAATACAGTTTCATAGTTTAAGGAATGTGTTTAATAAACAGGATAACACTAACAAATTCTTAAGTATAAAAATGTGTTACACTATGAGCAGGATTTTTCCATGTAAGAAAAAACACAAAAGTACAAATATGTATGTGAAAATATTAAAAGCTGTATCTGAAAGCTGGGTGCAGAACTGATTCTTTTTTTAATGTTTGCCTGCATTTTCAAATTTCTTAAAGAACTTTAATGGATTGCTTGGTTAATACTAATATGTTTTCTAGAATTAAAAAGAACAAAGAAAAAGACCATTTCTGTGACATAAGTGTACATGAATAAAGTAGTCATTCTTATTGAATCCTACATCTTTTGTTCCAGACATAAATTCCTGTGCACAAAGGAGGCTGCTCCTATATTCCACAGCAAAAACAAAAACAAAAACAAAATATCTGGCAAGAAATTATTTCATATTAAGTAAAACAGATTAAGCACCTTAATTAGCCTTTTTAATATGAAATGGGACTCAGTAAAAAGGATTTCCTGCCTAAAATGAGTACATATTTAAGTAATTATGCTAATAAATATTTTAAATTTAACAAATGTCTTATAACTATTGTTCATTCCAATCAACATCAAGTATCTTTTTTGGTGACAATTAACAGACATTTATTACAGCTCAGACAAGAAGCTAAGCACTTATGGACATCACAGAAAATCTGTCTAAGATAAATATAATTATTGTCACTTTAATTATATGGCAACATATCCGCAACTACTTAAACACCATGTGACAAAGATTTTACTATTTGTTCCAGCCAACACCTGAGGATAGTGCCCCTCTCTCCCAGTCTCTGTGGGAGGGCAGGATTCTAACTTCCATAAGCTCAGACTGCAAACTCAAATGGGTTTCACATGGACCAACCCAACCCCTCTGCCCTCTTTTTGTAAATTTTCACTTCCTTGACCCTACTGAGCCCCCGCTTACTGAAGCCCCCCACCCTACTCCCTCAATCTCCCTTCAAAATGCCCTATCACCACTGCACAAATTGGAGTTCAGTTCACCGTGGACTCTTTCCTCTCTTGCAATAGTATATTACTAATTAAAATGTGTTCTCAGCACTTTAATGTTGGGATCAGTTAATCTTTGACATTTCAGTGGTAAAGGAAACAAATATTCAAATCTCCTGATTTGTAATTCCTAGAAATCAATCAGGAAACTCATTCTCTAAAAGAATGAAATATTTCATAAATGAGGAACTTGGAATTATTAGTGTTGACCTGACATCTAAGCCGATTCTTTTAAATCTATCCAGAAACATGTATATCTCCACCACAGAAAACAGATTAAAATCAAGTGAAGTGCTTTGGGGTTGGGGGGTATAGCTCAGTGGTAGAGCCTAAGCTCAGCGTGCACTAGGTCCTGGGTTCAATCCCCAGTGCCTCCATCAAGGGGGTTAAAAGAAAAGATCAAGTGAAGGGCTCTTTCTCTTCAAAATATCTGAATACAGTATAATCGAGGGAGATCTGAACTAGTAAACCACTCCACATAAAAAAGACACTGCATCCTTTCTGAAGATAATCAACATAGAAGTGCCTAGAAGTATTATCCATATATTTGTTCAATAAATGTTAAATGCATTCAGGTAATTTAATTTCATCAAACGGACAAATTCCCAGGATGAGAAAGTTTGTCCTTTAGTCCCCTTTATTATCTTCACCCAAATCACTGATTTAAGCATATCAAACCCTTTCTCAAACACCTTCAAAACACAGTTTGCTCCAAAGTAGGGTCCCTATTCTTCAGCCTGGCATTCAGACTCTGCCTGACCTGTCCCCACCTGGACTAAGAGGTGGTGAATCCAAAAAAACTTCCCCAGCTACGCAGGGAAACTCAAGGAGTGAGGCAGGGAGGGTGTGCTCTGTTCAGTGGTTCCCACCTCGATGCCCAGGGGAGCAAAGGGAAAGGTAGGAGGTGTAACACGTGGACTTTACAGGCCACGTCTAACTGGAAATTCTGCCAACCCAGAATGTGGACCAAGCACAGGGAAAATGACTTGTTGACACAGAAGCAGATTATCCAGATTTTGAGGTGAAATTTTCCTATTATTAACGCTGAAAACTCACCCAAACATCATAATCAAGCCCCTCCCTGTTCCACATGTGTACAGCTACTGTATCTTCAACAGGTATGTTGAAAAAAAAAAAAAAACAACCTTAAATAAGGTTGGCCATGACACTCTCCCGCACTGTGGCAAGCGCAGTGTGGCGCATCTGAGAATGACCACATTTCCTGCCCTCCTCTTTCCCAGTGGCATGTCTTCTCCAGCCTACCAAATCCTTCTTGTCTGCCCGTCCCTCTGGAGGTCCTCCCCTACCTCTCCAGCCCGCGGGCTCCCTGATATCCCTGCCATCCTCTGCCATCATCTACCACTGGGTATTCAAGCACTGATCTTCCTATATTTTTCTTTAAATGCTCCATCTGTGCTGTTCAAAGGAAGCCACTTGGTGAAACTCCACACGGATGGAGCGGGGCGAGCTCCAAGACCAGTGCGGGTCAGGACCAGAACTGACCACAAGGCCGTCTCGCGGCCAGAGAAGGGAATGGATGCACCAAATGTCAGAGACAATGAAATTTCAGTAAACACTCATCTGTATTCTAATTTTCCTGGGCCCCACAGCCATTTTCACGTTTTCCTGAGTGCTTTACCTGGAGATGAGCACAGATCTCCAAAATGCAGATGGGAGGAACTGAAGAGAAAGGAAAGGCGCTGGGAGAAAGGGCCGCTGCACAAGCTGAAGAGGGGCCTGTACGCGGCCGCAAAATGCGGCGAGAGAAGACGTTGGCGCTTCCCAGACCTCACTCAGCCAACCGGAGAAACAAGCCTCAAGAGACGCCACGGGGCCGACTGCCCTAGCTTCCGTACTGGAGTCGGAAGAAAGGGGCCTCTGGCACCGCGAGAGTTTGAAATCCCGCGGAGCGCCCCTGCAGCATAAAGGCTGGTTGGGGAACCCCTTTCCGGGTTCCAGCTCCCTGTAGGCGAGGCCCAAGCATGAGCCCGTCATGTGGGCTGCTGGGCTCCAGGCTCACTGGTCCGATTCCTGGAGGGCGGGTGGCCCAGGGGCTCGGGAAGCAAAAGTGGCATCTGAGGCCTCTGGGGAGATAGGACTTTAAACTTAAATCTTCTAAATCTTGTCAGAACAAAGAATAAACAGCAAGCACGACAAAGGTACATTCCTTTAAGGTTTCAAGAGACAGATTAGCACATACATAGTGCGTCTGCATGACCTTAGTGTCTGGGAAGGGAGCCTTATCTTCAAAGGAGTACTAGCAGTAGTATCATGGGGGAGGCCGTTATCCCTGTCTTCAAAGCAGACACTAAGCGGTCTGGTAAATGCATTCATTTCTTTAATGGTTAAAGCAGATGTGCAAAATGCATGTTTGACAGACTGTAAGGCAGGCTGTTCTAGTTAGCATAAAGTTCAACCAAAATCATGTGTAAGCCAGAATGATTTCTCCATACCTTAATACTGAAATTGGTGAAAATTTCCTTCATAAAAGCAATCAATGTGAAAATTATTACTATGGCTATCATGTGGAAATTGGAAGACAAAAATTATCCCAGAATACAAATTATTAACTTTGAAATACTGAAATAGAGTATTTTAAATTAAACTAGGGTTCAACAAACAATAGCCTCTGAGCCAAATCCAATTCACCCAATTCTCTTCAGGTAGTATTGACATCTTACCAATATTCAGTCTTTCAATCCATGAACATGGGATACCTTTACATTTATTAAGATCTTCTTAAATGTTGTAGTTTTATAGTTTTTCTTTTTTTGTTGTTTTGCAGTTTTCAGTGTACAAGTCTTTTTACCTCCTTGGTTAAAGTTATTCTTAGGTATTTTATTCTTTCTGATGCTGTTGTAAATGGGATGGTTTTCTCACTGAACCTATATATTAGGTTTCTGTAGTTTCTTAATGGATTCATCTACATTTTCTATGTATAGAATGATGTTGTCTGCAAATAGAGACAGTTTTATTTCCTCCTTTTCAATTCAGATGACTTTTCTCTTTCGTACCTAATTGTTCTGACTATGGCTTTCAGTACTATACAAAGTTTAAAATACTTAGTGAATACTTCATTCACAAAATAATAATATCAAAATAAAAATACTACCAAAAGCTGTAAGGTAATTTTACTTAAAAAAGTAAAGACTACCAAAAAAGGCAAGTGCAACACTATTGAAAGCAGACTAATTAGAAGTACTGAATGGGACCTGAAGTTGCTCCATGGCTTTAGAAGAGAAAATTCATCAAGAAGAAATGTTATTAATTTCCATAGAGCTAAATAAAATAGTTTTGAAATGTATTAGGCAAAATTGGATGGAAATATATGGAGAAATGTTTCCTAACATGATCATAAATTTATTATATCACTTATAGAAATGTAAGTACTAAGTTTTAAAAAATAATTATTTTAAAAAATAATAAGGCTTATTTCTTCTGCTGGGGTGAACATAATGGCATTTGTTCTATTAATAATATTTATATTTACACTTATATCACTAACTTTACACGTGCTAAACATATAATATAAATTAATAAATAAAAGTAAAGATAGATCATTAATCAAAACAACAGGAGAATAAAATAACTATTGAAAAATACCAAATTTTATAAACTTTTGTGTTAATTTTGTATAATATTATTAAAGTAGGTATATACACTCACACATTAAATATTTGCTTTAAGATCCAGAGCTTGATCACATTCAAAACTAAACTTTATGAATTAAAATGGAAGAAATCACAAATACATTGATTACAATGCTATAACATAAAAAGTTAAATACTAGGATCTTGTAAAAATAAATATAGCCAACTAGCCATTTGTAAGCACTTTTTGAAACCGTAATTCTTGTCTAAAAGGGAAAATAAAATGAAAAATATGTGCCATTTAGAAATGAACTTTCAGAATAGTAAAAAGATGATATATAAACCAAATTGATTAAATAAGCTTGAAAAACAATACAATAAAAAGGAAATTAGCTTGAAATTAGTAAATATTACCAGAAATTAACAAAATATAAAGACACACTAAAGAAATGATTAAAAGCATAAAGCTGCTTCTTTGATTTAAAAATGTAGATATAAAAAGATATATTAAAAAGGAGAGATTAAAAAATAGAAAAAATAATTGGCAAGAATATTCAGAAAGAGACACACAGCCACAAGCATGGAGATTAAGTAATTATATCATTTAGTTCTAGAAATGAATATCCCCCAAGTTCCTGTTTTGTCTCGATAGAGCAGCATACCTGCTGGCAGGTTTACCTCTGTCAGTAGGTGTTAACAAGCATTTTCTCTGCATTTGTTTCTTCTATGCCTAGTTTAAATTATATAAAGCATAGATGTTAATAGTAGTTTAGGTATTAGAATATAACTTTTTTTTCCTGGTGTATGTGAGAGTGAAGTGTTTTCCACTGTGGGTTATAGACCATAAACATCTAGAAACAATACACTTAAAGGTGAAAAGTAAAGTGTTTCAGTTTTACTTGGGTTTGAACATTTTCCACCCTAAAAAAAGGTGAGAAGTGTTGTTTTATATTTTTGCAAATCTCTTCAATGTCCAGTTTAACAGAATATAGCTAGTATTTTATACGTGCTCCTACAGTTAATCTGTTGACATAAATAAGGAAAATCTGGCCTCACACAGATATAGTTAGAAAATGGACAAGTGTTTTAATGAACTTTTCAGTAATTGTCTAAATATTATTCTTTGATATTATACCAACAATCAACAAGTGGTAATTTCTTAAAGGTTACTTATAATGTGGAATCTGGCTCTTCAGCTCTTAAATTAAAATCCATTTGTCTATCTTATACTTTAATATACCCACAGATGATATTGCAGCATTATGTACTAATCATTTGGAAAATATTGATTTAGTGAGTTAGGCAGATCTCTCATTGCCATATTTCATTATATGGTATTATAAAATCACATTCATTATTAGCATCACCGATCTCATCACAAAGGACTAAGTATTGGGAAGGGGTCAAGTTCATGGTGGCGATATCTTGTTTTTCAGTATTCTAATTTTTTGCTTGAAAACCAAATTAACAAGAATTACTATCAGTTTTCTTTATTGTCAGTTTAAAATTCACTTCAATTTTGATAAAATGTCTATCAAATATCCAAGTCTGAGTCATCTTACTCAAAATCTGTCACCTAATATTTCAAATAAAATTGATGTCCGTTAAAAAGGTAGCTGGTTCGGCTCACAAATAAAACAATCATAGAAGTGCATTTCCTTGAAACAACTTCATACTTCAACATGAAGGACTTTATGAGTATTTCTCTTTTCATCACATAAAATTTTTAAAAGATGTGTTCGTATCAACTTTAGTATCCTAGCCGTGATATTACAGTGCTGTTTTATAAAACATTACCATTGGAGTAAAACGGCCAGAGTACATGGGATCTCCCTATATAACTTCTTACAACTGTGTGTTAATCTACAATTATCTCAAAATTAAAAGTATAATTTTAAAATGTTTTACTCAAAGGTCAAAATTTAACAAAATTAAATTTTTACTATTTTATGAATAACATTCTTAAGTGGAATTGGCTTTTTTCTTTTAACCACAAGTCAGGGGAAGAAAAGAATACAATAACTAGAAGTACGATTTGGTGACACTGCCTTGATTCATGTTAAAGCCAGCAGTTTTATCCACGCTGCTTTTGCACCATCAGCACAAATTTCAGTGCAGCAACAAAAAGCAAGCAATGTCTTAAGTGTTATAATGAAATTTGTTTTGGCCATGCAGATCACTTGAAAGAGCCCCCTAACACCCTCTGACCACACTCAGAGAACCACTGATCCATAATAATAGGACAGAATTAAATGAAAGTTATATTAAAATTTACTGCAAACTTTTAAACTGGAACATTTCAATGGTGATCATAACAGGCTTAATGGATTTGAAGCAATATTCATTGTTTCATACTGTTTATCATCTTTTCTTTAAAAATTTCTCCATGCTTTATAGTCTACTACTTACCAGAGGATTGGCAGGATGGGCAGTGGTTGGTCTGGGGCACTTTTTCTGTCTGTTTTAAACATCTAGACCTAACACCTCAGGATATGAAATGGGGGGCACTAGTGGATTGGTAGTCCAGACACAGATTGAAAAAAATAAAAAATAAAAACACAAGACTGAGAAGACTTATCTGAATACCATGTCATGTTTGCCTCCTATACAGCTTCCAAATTTGCACACAGATTTTAATGCTAGGCCCCGACGGACAACTCAGGTTACCTGTCCCAATTCTGTCTCCTCTGAGGCAGAAGGCCTTATGTGGGTTTAAGAATCAGTAGAGGTGGGTCTGGACAGGGCCAAAGGATGGGACTTCTTTCTACCCCCTTCTCAGAACATTTCCAGGTCCTTCTGTTTGGTTGCTGCTCCACAGAAATGTCTCCCAGGGTTTGTATCTCTTTGAATCTGCTTGACTCTTCATACACCGGCAGTGCTCTTTTTTTTTTTTTTTTTTTTTTTTCCTGTTGAGAGTTTTAAATACTTCAGGGCAAAATCTTTTATTTATTTATTTTTAATGTACCGATTACACTGAAAACTGAAATATTCCTTCTAAAAGTTAAAAAGCAGTAAATGGTACACGTTTAATTTTGGAATCCTTTTTGTGACATGATTTTATGGAAAAGAATAATTAGAGTCTAAGACTCAAAGAGATTAAAACACAAAAGGTATTTTTCTGTTGTGAAAGAGTAAGGGCACTGGACCAGGGTTTACCACAGAGAAGGATAAGAAAAGCCATGGCACTTGCTCCATCTAGGATAATACTTCATAATTTTCCATCAGGTTCTGCTCACTCCACTCAAACTCAGATTTTGAACAAAAAGTAAAACTCTACACCTCACACTATTTGAGATAGTGATTCCCTAACACACTCCTTTGGGTATTGAAATTTGGGGACCTCTTTTATTTTCTTCCCTAAATTGAGAGTCAATGATCCAGGCACTGAATCTTGTACTTGAAATCCTGCTTCACCACTTTCTAAATACTCATATATTTTGTTTTCTTATGGTTTTAAATATCTATTCTAAACACCTATACACAGATAAAAAGATGTATGTTATTATACAATTCCTATACTTTCCTGCCCATTCTTGGAAATTTTTATTTTCCAAATAAAATTCACAATCATAGTCAAGTTTCATGAAAAAAACCTGGGCCTTGGGACAAAATCCTAAGTGAATTTGTGGGACATGGTCATTTTCAAAAAGAGAGTATTCTCAACCAAAAAAGTAGTCTATTTTACAACAGGTGGAAAGATTTAAACCAAATAATTACTAATGGGATGTTGTATGGTGATTCAAAGAATAGAAAGTAATTTCATTTTGTGCTTCTGTATATACGTGCACGTTTTCTTCGTAACACTAAATAACACATTTCTAGGCTAAATGCACTAGTTAATAAAAATAGCTTCAGTATGGATTCAACCTAGAAACCAGAGAGTGCCCCAGGAAGCGAGCAAAGGTACGGTATTTCCAAAAATGGACACCTCTTCCCAAACCTAGAGCTACAATAGTTACAGTCTTTCTTACCTGTCAGCCCTCTGTCTAATAAAATCTTCTACCCACGCACTATCTCTGTCCCCATGAGTTCACCATTTCCCAAGCTCTCCCTGAAGCTGACTCTGCTGGGTCATGCTCTGGGGAACTAAGATTAAATCAGCCATGGTGTCTGTCAAGCCTCTTGTTCGCAGAAGGCCAGGCAGACATTAAGAGATGAGCTCTAGAACTGTTGTTTCCTTAACATCCAGGTTACTGTGGAAGGATAGCTCAAGTATACTTGGGAAGTGACATTGGAATAGTGTCCATTCTCTCATTTCAACCTACTTAAGAAGTATTCTGCCCCATCAAGTTACCTGAGAGACTGTCCACAACCTCCATCCCCACTAGGGAAAGCCAGAGCTCCTGAAAATGGGCCAGCAATTCCTCAGGTGGACTAGAGACGTTGACCCTTACAGTTAACAGTCTCATGAGCACTCCCATCACACATAAGATGTCCCTGCTTTAGTGTCCGGCAATGGCAGATTTCTTACTAAAGCCACAGCCTTGGGTGTGACCTCTGGTGTCTCATGAAGGGTGACTATTGGCTAAAGGTTTCACTACACTCCTTGTACACTCAAGGTTTCTATCCTGAGTGTGTCCTCTGATGCCTGATGAGGTTTGATTTCCGACTAAATCCTCGCCCACACTTCCTACAAACATAAGGCTTCTCTCCTGAATGTATCCTCTGGTGTCTAATTAGGTGTGACTGCCGGCTAAAGCCCTGTCCACACTCCCTGCACACATGGGGCTTCCCCCCTGAGTGTGCCCTCTGGTGTGTAATGAGAGTTAACTTATCACAAAAGCCTTGCCCACACTCCCTGCACACAAAGGGTGTATCACCTGAGTGTGCCCTCTTGTGCCGAAACAGGTTTGGCTTCTGGCTAAACCTTCTGCCACACTCCCTGCACATGAAAGGCTTTTCCCCTGAGTGTGTCCTCTGGTGTGAGATGAGGGTTGACTTATCGTTAAAGCCTCGGCCACACTCCCTGCATACAAATGGCTTCTCCCCGGAGTGCGTCCTCTGGTGTGTGATGAGGGTTGATTTCCGGGTGAATGCTCTCCCACACTCCCTGCATACAAATGGCTTCTCCCCAGTGTGTGACCTCTGGTGTTTGTTGAGGTTTGACTTCAGGCTAAAGCACTGCCCACACTCCAGGCACACATAAGGTTTAACCCCTGAGTGTGTTCGCTGGTGTGTCTTGAGGTTTGATTTCCAGCTAAAGTGACGCCCACATTCTGTGCACACATAAGGCTTCTCTCCTGTGTGTGTCCTTAAGTGTCTAATGAGGTGTGACTTCTGGCTAAAGCCTTGCTCACATTCCCTGCAAACATAAGGCTTCTCTCCTGAATGTATCCTCTTATGTCTGATGAGGTGTGAATGCTGGCGAAAGGCTCGCCCACATTCCCTGCAAACATAAGGCTTCTCCCCAGAGTGTGCCCTCTGGTGTGTGATGAGGTTCGACTTCAGGCTAAAGCTCTGCCCACATTCCTTGCACATGTAAGGCCTGACCCCTGAGTGTGTCCGCTGATGTGTGAAGAGGTTTGACTTCCAGGTAAAGCCTCGTCCACATTCCTTGCACACATAAGGTTTCTCCCCTGAGTGTGTCCTCTGGTGGGTGACGAGGTTTGATTTCCAGGTAAAGCCTCGCCCACATTCCCTGCACACATAAGGCTTTTCTGCAGAGTGTGTCCTCTGGTTTTTGATGAGGACTGACATACTGCTGAAGCCTTGTCTCCACTCCCTGTACATATAAGGTGTCTCCCCCGTGTGTGTCTTCTGGAGGCTGAGCTGGTTTGACTCCTTGATAAAGCCTAGCCCAAGCTCTCCATATCTGATTGCTCCAAATCCTGAGACTTCTAAACCACACAGTATTTCCTCTGGGCTGGGCCCTATATCCACCACTAAGTTGTCTTCCTTGGCCCTTACTGGCTGTTCTTCCGGGGCGCTGGAGAACACCTCCAAAGTCCGGCTTCTGCTTTCTCTCCCACACACGGGCTTGAAATCTTCTCTCTCTTGAAGGTCTGCTTTGTTGCTCAAGCAGGTTTGATCAAAGAGCTGCTCCTGCTGCTGTTCCTGATCTTCTGAATAGGGTTTCCCTGGGTGGAGATGATTTCCTGCACGTAAACTTGAGAACAGCTGAGGGAGATGACTGAGCCACACACGTTGGCTGAGGGCTTGCTGACTAGAGAATGCTGGAGGACAGGGGAAACAAGGCTGAGTTTCCAGCTTTGATCCTGCTGAATAAAGAATGTTTTTAGTCAGAGCAGTCACGGATTGGGCTGCTAGGTAATTTTGCTTTGCCCACTGGTCATTCATAATATGTTTACATTACTGCCTCGCACTCAGCCACCCTTCCCAAGATCTACTTTTCATTTCACTTTATGCATTACATTTTTTATTGCAAAAATCTGCAAACTTGCTCAGTGGGCCAAATCCAGCCTGCAACCTGTTTTTTGTATGGCTACGATATAACATTTAAAATACCCAGTTTTCAAAGAAACAGGAAAGAGTGACTCACACTTAGGGACAAAAGAGATTTCAAAACTGATACTATGACTATATTCAAAGAACTAAAGAAAACAATGTGTGAGAAAATAAAAACAAACAAACAAAAAGAAAATGATGTGTTAAAAATTAAAAGCAAATATGATAACAACTTAAAATGGAGAATCTCAATAAAGAATAGAAACTATTAATAAGAAACAAAAGGAAATTCTGAAATTGAGAAGTAAAATAACTAAAATTACAAAGTTACTAGACAGATACAATAGCATGTTTGACTTTGTAACAGAACCAGTGAACTTAGAGAAATCGTTAGAAATTACCTAAAACAGTAGAACAGAGTGAAAGAGTGACTGAAGAAAAACAAAGAGCCCCAGAAATCCATAGGGTTTCAACCAACTTGACCAAACTGACATGTATGGAACACTTCATCCAACAACTGCCAAATGTATATTCTTTTCAAGTACACACAGAACGTTCTCCAGGACAGATCATACGTTAGGCAAAAAACCAAGTCTCAGTAAAATTAACAAGGTTAAAATTATACAAAATATGTTTTCCCTACCACAAAGGAATCAAATTAGAAACCAGAAAAGGAAAGAAAGATGGAAAAACCACAAACATGTGGAAATTAAATAAGACACCTCTAAGTAACTCAGGGGTCAGAGAAGAAATCAGAAGAAAAACTGAAATATATTTTGAACTGAATGAAAACTAAACCCAGCATAATAAAGTTTATGGGATGTAACTAAAGAAGTGATTAGAAAGATATTTATAGCTCTAAATGCCTGTATTAGAGAAAAATGATTCCAAATCAATCATCTAAGCTTCTATCTTAAGAAATTAGAAAAAGAGCAAATTAGGCATTAAACAAGCAGAAGAAAAGAAATAATACACATTTACAAAAAATTAACCAAATAGAAAACTATAAATGAATAGAGAAAATCAACGAAATTAAAAGTTGTTTTTTGAAAAGATCTATAAAATTGAGTAATCTTTAGCTAGAAGGAAGAAAAAATAAAGAAGACAGAAAACACCAATTCAGAAATGAAACAGAACATCATTACTGACCTCACAGAAATTAGAAGGGAGTATTATAAAAACTTTATGCCAACAACTAGACAACAAAGGCAAAACAGAAAAAGTCTAAAAAGACACAAACTACCAAGACTAACTCAATAAAAGCTAGAGTATCTGAATAGACCTGTAATAAGTGACAAGATTGAATTAGTTAATTAAAAGTCTTCCCACAGAGACAAGCCCCTGTCCAAGTGTCTTCACCAATATTTAAAGAAGAAATGATACAAATCCTTCACAAATTCTTTCAGAAAATAGAGGAGGAGAGAAAATCTCCCAACTCATTCTACGTAGTCATTATCCAGATACCAAAGCCAGACAAAAATATCAAAAAGAAAGTGAAAAAAAAAAAAAGTAAAATACAGATCAATACCCCTTGTAAACATGAGTGGCAAAATCCCTAAAAAATATTAGAAAACTAAATCCAGCAGTAAGTCAAAAAGAATTATACACTACAGTAAGGTGGAATTTATTCTAGGATTGCAAAGTTCATTTAACATCTGAAAATCAATTAATGAAATAGATCATATTAACAAAATAAAGACAAATACTACATGTCCATCTCAATAGATGGAGAAAATCCAATACCCATAAATAATAAAAACATTCAACAAACTAGGAATTGAACTGAATTTCCTCAACCTGATAAAGGGCATCTACATAAAACCTACAGCTAAGATCACAGCTAACATCATACTTAATGGTAAAAGGCTGAATGTTTTCCCCTAAGTTCAGAAACAAGACAAAGGTGTCTGTTATCAACAACTCCACTCTACACTGCACTAGAGGTTCTAGCCAAAAAGCTAAAGAAGGAGGAGGAGGAGGGGAGCAGCAGAACAAGGAAGATGAGAAGAAAGAAGTTAGAGACATCTAAATTGGAAGACGTAAGCCTCTCTTCCGTTTACAGATTATATGACCCAGTATGTACAAAATTCCAAGGAATCGTCAAAAAAGGGACAATAGATAAGCATTGTATTTAGTAAGGTAATATGATAAGAGCTCAAAATACAAAAATCAATTGTATTTCTGCATACTAGGAATGAACATTCCACAAATGAAATTAAGAAAACAACACCATCCACAGTAACATAGGTAATAATAAAATATTGAGGAATAAATTTGACAAAAGTTAACATAAGACATGTAAACTGAACATTTGAAAACACTGCTGAGAGAAATTAGTCCTAAATAGATAATCATAGATTAGAAGACTCAATATTATTAAAACTGTGATTTTCCCTAAATTGATCTATAGATTCAATGCAATCCCTAACACAACCAGAGCCGGATTGTTTTGTTTTGTTTTGTAGAAACTGACAATCTGACTCTAAAATTTGTGTGGCAATTCAAGAGACAGAGAAGAGCCAAAATGATTTTGAAAAAGTTAGAGGATTTACACTACTCAACTTTAAAACTTAATATAAGGCCCCAGTAATGAAGATAGTGTGCTATTGTCATAAGAGGCATAGAGATCAATGGAACAAAATTAGGAGTACAGAAATGAACCCTTAGATTTACAGTCAATTGATTTTTGACAAAGGTGCCAAGACAGTTGAAAGAGGGAAAGCATACTCTTTTTAACAAATACTGCCAAGACAACTGAATATTCATATGCAAGAAAATTTAGAATTTAGACTTTCACTTCACTTGATACATAAAAATTAACTCAAAATGGATCACAGCCCTAAGTGTAAAAGCTGAAAGTATAAAATGTCTAGAAGAAACCAAAGAAGAAAATCTTTGTGGCTTTGGGTTAAGCAAACTTCTTAGTTACACCACCAAAAGCACGATTCATTAAAAAAAAAAATTGTTAAACTGGACAGCATCAAAATTTAAAACTTTTATGCTTGAAAAGACACCATTATGAGACTGAAAAGACAAGCCATGGACTTGTCTTTTCTCTGAAACTTCATTTTAGTTGAAAATAATTGAAAATCCTATCTGATATAAGACTTGTGTCTAGAATATGTGAAAAACTCTTACAACTCAAAAAGAAGACAAACAACCCAACTTAAAAATGGGCAAAAGAACTGAGTAGCAGTTTCACCAAAGAAGACATGCCAGTGGTTAACGAGCACATGAAAAGATCAACATCACCAGGCATTGGGGAAATGCAAATTAAAACCACAGTGAAATACCACTACACACTCACTAGAATGTATATAATCAAAATCGGAGACAATTCCAAGTGCTGACAAGGATGTAGAGAAACTGAGACCCTAATATACTGCTACTAGAAAAATGTAAAAATAGAAAATAAAAATATGACAGAAATGTAAAATATAAATGCTAATAAAAATGTACAGCCACTTTGGAAAATAATTTTGCAGTTTCTTAAAAAGCTAAACATAAACACACCATACAATCCAAAAATTCTGCTCCTAGTTACCTACCCAAGAGAAGTGAAATCATATGTCCACATCGAGACTGGTACATGACTGTTTCTAGCAGCACTATTAACAATAACCAAAAAATGGACACAATCCAAATGTCCATCAACCTGTGAATAGGTAGACAAAACATAGTATAGCATATAATGGAATATTACATGGCAATAAAAAGGGATGGATTATTGACACATGCTGCAACATTGATGAACCTCAAAAACACCATGCTGAAAGAAGCCAGTTATGATATTTTTTGATACTATTTATATAAAATGTCCAGAAAAAAGCAAATCTATAGAGATAGCCTATCAATGGTTTCCTGGAGCTCAAGTGGGAGATAGATGCAAATACATCCAAGGTAACTTTTTGGAGTGATGGAATGTTCTAAAGTTGGATGGAAGTGATGGTCACACAACCCTAAAAGTTTACTAAAAACAATTAGACTATACACTTTTAAGTAGGTTATGGTATATAAGTTATACCTCAATGAAATTGTTAAAAAAGCAGGAGCCATGAAATTGTATACTTCTAAACCATCAGTGCCATCATAGACAGAGAGGTTTTGGAAATGGTCTATGTTAAGAGAGACTAAAGAGGGTTGACATGTAAATGCACTACTGGATCATGTTCTGGAGAGGAAAAAGGATATACTGTGTCTACTGACAATTGTAATATGAGAGGTAGATCACAGATATTAGATAAAATTATTGTATCAAAGTTAACTTGTTTCAGATTTACTGAAGTTGATAACTGTACTGTGGTTACATTAGAATATTACCAGTCTTAGAAAATCTTTTAACAAACATCAACATATGAGCCTACACATAGACATACACATATGTACATAAATATATACTCATACACATGGTGGGGGGAGAAGGGAGAGCGCACACGCCCATGACAAAGCAAACGGTAAAATATTAATAGTGATTTTGTCATGCCATTTTATATATATAATATATATACCATATATATTTATATATATACATGCGTGTAGAGGATATAAAAGGTATTCTTTGCACTATTTTTATTCTTGTAAACTTTCTGTAATTTTGAAGTAATTTCCAAATATCAAATCAAAAATAAACAGAATGAAGCCCATTTCTGAGAATGGCAGCAGACTGAATTGGTATCCCCTGCAAAAAAACACCACCAAATGAGAGGCAGGGAAGCTTCCTGGTGGAGGAAAGAGACAAGGCAACCAGGAAGGTCCCTCCATCAACTGAAGATGTTGTTCTGGAAAGGAAGTCACACCAGGCAGCCTTACTGGGGCCTCAGGGTCTTAGAAAGAGCTCCCCCTAGTACTTGAGAGATGTCTCCTTCTTTCCTACCTGCCACGCTGTGGATGGTCCAACTCCCCTGTGTCATACTCACCTGGGCAGAGTCTCAGGAGACTTTGTCTCTCCTCTTTCCAGGGCTCTTCCCCTCGCTCCAGCTGAGAAATGAGTTTTGGTTTGGAAAATGGAATTTCTGCTCAGAAGGAAAGAAAACAAGGAGACTCTTGGTTGTGGGCTCAAGGGGCCACCCTGGAACTCAGAGCCAAAATGGGGAGGAAACCCAGAAGGTGGTACAAAGGACCTATGAATAGTGAACTCTCTGCAGTAGGAGGGTTGAGTGAGCAAAGGTGACTCCATTCAGAAAAACAGCATATTAACACTTGATAAATGAAAATCTCCTGAGTTTGGGGCAAGATGAAGTTAAAAAAAAAAAACAAAAAAGCCCTAGCCTTGGGAAGGAGACCTGGAAATGCAGGGTGACATATACAATACGAATAAATCTACCTGCTTTCAACTCTACTAAATACAGATCTAGTCTGAGGAAAAAGATAAATTATTGTTTTTAAGTCCAACTCTAAGGCAAAGCTGCTGTGTAAGGAGCCTTTCTTCCTGGTATACAGAAAATCCTCTGTGGAGCAGATTTTAAGTGCTAAGGGAAGCCATTCTTACCCAGTGAGATCAAGTGGCTGTAAGTCTCCATCATCACCTCCCTGTGCAGGGTCCTCTGAGCAGGGCTCAACAACCTCCACTCCTCCTGGGTGAAGTCCACAGCCACATCCCCGAACGCCACGAATGCCTTTTAACACAAAACACACCCTTGCTCATCCAGGAGTCCACCTTGCCCACACCTCAGGGTAAGGGATCAAAAGGCTTCCCTGAGGAGGTAGAGAAGATTCTAGACCTTACTATGGATGGTGAATGAAGGATGACAGAATGCACTACTCCAAAATATGCCACTTTGGCATAAGGATTACTTTGCACTGAATTAATAAGCAGACACAAGGAAAGCTCTCTGCCCTCCATTTGCCTAAAAGCAGAACATAAATTTATAAAAGTGTCTCCCCTCCTCTCTACCAGGAGGACAGAAATTAATCCCCAGGGACAACTCTAGACCCTTATCAGCCAGAGATGGGCGCCAGAGAATCTACACAGTAAATCTTTAATAACTAGCACTTATCTTCCATTAATTCCCACAATTTTCTATCCTAGAAGTGCAAAGCCCTTTTCCTTTGTCTTGTCACTTCTCTAAGGAGTTATTGTTCTTTTGTTAAGATGATTAATAAGCTCAAGTTCTAACCACCTCTTTCAAGTTACCCATCACCACGTACTCCCATGTATATGCATGATGCACATGCTAATAAGCTTCTCATTGTTTTTCTCTTGTAAATATGTCTTTTGTCTAATTCACAGGGCCCCAGTCAATGAACCTAAGATGGGTAGAAGAAAAATTCTTTTTTCTTCTACCCTACATGACCTTGGTGCCAAGAATTCAAAGACCATTATTCTCCTATCTCCATCCAGCCAACATCATTAGGGCACCTGTCACTGTCAACGTCCTAGGTTCGATGCTATGAGGGGTAAAAGCAAAACAAAAGTCCTTTCACATTGGGAGCTTTAAGTCTAGGCAGGAAGGCACCACACACACAAAATTAAAGGGAAAAAATAATCATCTTGCTTAGTCTGAAGAATTTAAGAGACTACTTGCTCTAAGCATTTATGTTCTACATGAAGCAGCTCAGCCTCTGGGGTGGGGAACCCACCTATCCCCAACGAGTTTACCCTTAGGCAAATTAGTTAACCTCCCAGCACCTCAGTTTCTTCTTCTGTGATCTGAGAATAACAGTGCTTATCTCCCAAGGTTGTGCTGAGGATCCGATGAGTAGAGAAACGTAAGGACTCAGACAACTGACTGCTCCACATAGGAAGTGCTCGGGCGGAGGGGGACCTCCCTGGCCGCTCTGTGTGAAATTCCATCTGCTCATTAGGATTCTTATTCCCCTTTCCCACTTTGCTGCATGCCCTTAACTATAGAAATTGCATGTGTTATTCACCTTTATTTTCTGACTCCTCAGTAGACTATAAGCTCCATATGCATTACTTACTACCATTGCCCCAGTGCTTAGAACAGAGCCTGCAAACACTAACCAGTCAAGTATTTTTAGATGATTTCACATGCATTTGTTATTGTTATCCCTCTGTGACTTAGAAAGCTATACACTGGAGGGTGGGAATATAAGCAGTCCTTGGCATGAAGGTTTTGGTGACATGTCTTAGCTTGAAGGTGTGTGGAAACCAAGCCCAAATAAACTAGGATTTTTTCTAGCCCATGAAATATTTTATCTTTTAAAACAGGGCACAATCTGCAGTCCACAGATAGATTTAGTTTGACCCATACATCGCTTTAAAACTTTTTAAAATATCAATTATATATTAGGAGATTTCTCATAAAAAGCTCAGCTTACGGGTCATTTTGAAAAATCCGTAAGTCTGACCACTCTGGGCTCTGCACTTCTTCACAGCCACAGCTGGCTGGCTGGAGGTGACCTATGCTGGGGGCCCGTTAGCCTAGGCATGCTATTGGCAGACAGCTACAACTCCTGCCTTGTCAGTTTCACCCACTTAGGTACATGCCTGGTCTCTTCGGTGATTTGATTTTGCATCCCCTTCTCAGAATACCTTCACTCCTTGAGGGATGACACTGTACCTCTCAAACTAATTCCATGCTGTGCCCTCCCCATGGCTCTTACACACGTGGAGGACCTTCCCCTAAATTTCCTGTCCCCTACCAGCTGTTCTATGCTGGCTGGGCCGTGGAATGGTCTTAAGACACCACTCCCACCTTGCCCCCACCCCTACAGTAACAGCAATCCCAGAATGCAGCCTGCCTCAACGTAATTAACCATAAAGAGCACAGAGAGGATGAATAAGAGCTATGGTTCCCACTCCTCATCCCTGATTATATTTTAGAGCTAACTGTGTGGTGTTTTAAATTATGGGTTTCTGGGTCCCACCACAAATCAATACAATCAGACTCTCTAGGGGCAGGGCTTTTATATTATACTTTTAAGGGCTCCTAAGTATAGTCATGGTTGAGAATCACTGGGTCAGAGGACTCTCAAGAGGCAGAGGATGCTGTGGGATAGAGAGATCAGAGAAGGTTTCCTGAGAGGGAAGTATGATCTTGATCTTAAAGGCCAGGCAGGATTGCAAAGAATCAAAGAGAGCGAGGAGGGCTAGATACTCCAGATAAGGTGTCAGGATGGGAAGAAACAAAGAAGAAAAAGTGGCCAGTTGCAAAAGAGAGCAGGCAGGTGGTAGCAGTCTACAGAGAGTCTGAAAGATCAAAGGAATATAAATCTCTATCCTTTACTGTGCATTTAATGCAGTATTTGAGTATTACCCTTGAACTGATGGTAGAGGACAGCACATGTGGACAGACAGGTGGTAAAGCACACATAGCAAAATACTCATTGTTGAATCCAGGTGGTGGGTATGTGAGTGTCAATGGGCGAGTCTTTATCTTTTTTTATGTAGGTTCAAAGCTGTTCAGAATTAAATGTTAGAGAGAAAAAGACTATTCACTCATTCAGGTATCTGCCTAGTCCCTGTGGTGATCTGATCTTACAATCCTTTTTCAGAATGAACATACACACACATACGCACCCATATCTTGAAAATCTCTGACCAAGGAGCTACGTTGGAGACCAGCCTATGTTACTTCAACAGGTTGAACACAACTGGTATTCCTGCAACTCTAAAAAAATTCATGGTTTCCTTGTTTGCTTGTCTGCGAACCATGCATGTGTGTGTGTGTTGTGGGCGGGGGTTGGTAAACACTAACTGTATGTTCCATTCCAGATCTCTCCCACTGAGAAGCAACACAGCTAGAGTTGGGGAACTAAAGTCAAGAGGAGGCCTCACTGGTGTAAAAGTAATCCATCCCCTTGTCAGCTGAAGAATGGATCTATTAGCCAATGCTAACCAACAAAGTCACAAGACGCCTGCTCTAGGATTCTAGCAGGAGACTTCTTCATTTTTAAGATGGAGTAATGGGAAGCCAATACTTTTCCTAAGGCTCATAACGTGGGTGCAGATTACCCCCAAAGAGGCAGCACAGCTTAGTGTACTGGCTTAGAGTGTGGTCCCTGAACACAGTGCCAGCATCCCTTGGGAACTTGTTAGAAATGCAAATTCTCAGGCCCCACCCCAGAAATTCTGGGGGTGGGGCCCAGCAATCTGTTTTTAACAAGCCTTCCAGTAAGGCTTGTTTATGGCTCTGATTCACAGTAAAGTTTGCAAACTACTCAGTAATTAAAAGCACACTCTGGAGACAAACTGTATTCAAATGACAGTTCTTTTTCTCCCATGACTTTGCATCAGTAACTTAACATCTCTGTGTCTCAATTTTCTAACAATGGATATTATAATAGTATTTACCTTTTAGGGTTGTTGTGAGAAATAAAGTCTAATTAAATAAAGTTGCTACTGGTAAACACCCTACGGTTCTGAGGGGAACCAGCCTAGATAAGGCTAACACTGTGGAGAACAGAGTTTAGTGGAGGAGTAAAAGAACCCCAGCCTTTGATAAGCTTATGAAGCTAGAGGACCAACCCTAAAGTGTCTCCTTGCTATATGTGAGCTAAGTACTTACTGTTCAGAATTGCCTAAGTGGGGTTTCCTGTTGCCTGCAACCAAAAGCAACCTATCTGATAGATCGTTATACTAATGGCCCCATTGAATCATGCCTCCCTGCTTCTACTTTTTATGCCTTTATACTCTTTCTCCTCCTAAACTAACTCTAGGCTTGCCATGTGACGTGCTTTATCCAATGGGACATTAGCAAATATAATGCAAGCATAGGTTTGAAAGGCATTTGGGTTTGGGGCTGGGTTTCTTTCTTTCTGTGCAGGAAACCTTGAGGCCACCATGTAAAAAGACTGAGTCTGCCTCCTGAAGAGGCCAGAGAGAACCAAGAATGGAGACACCTCAGCCAACCAGCCTGTCAACCCCCAGGCAAGTGACACCATATAGCTCCAGCTGAGCAGCCACATGAGCAAGCCCCAGTAAATCATAACAACCACTCAGCTGTGCCAAGCCTAAATGGTGACCCACAAAATTGTGAACTAACAAATGACTTTGTTTTAAGCCCCTAAACTGGCACATAGAAATGAAGTGACACCATAACGAATACCTGAAACTTTTAGCTTTGGGACTAGGACATGGCAGAGGCTGGGAAAGCATCCAGGAAACTGATAGCAAAGGTTGGAAAAATAGTAAACAAACTGTTAGCAGAGGCTAGAAAAGTGGTGAGGAAACACTATGGCAGCTTGAAAAAAAGGCAATGCTTGCTATGTATTAGTAAAACTATCTCCTGCATTAATTTAAAATATAGAAAAAATACCTAATGAATTTTCAGGTCTGGCTAAAGAGATCTCCTGAAAGCCAGTTAAAAGCTTCAGCTAGATGCTTCTAGCTACACATGATAATATACAGAAAGAGAAGAGCAAAAGCAGCAAGTAAGCAGTTCACAAGCATAATTTAGACGAAATATACACAAGCCAGGACTTGTAGGTTGGAAAATAAAACTATTTTACATCTCCAGTCTCTCCAGCCAGCAAGAGTCTGAAGAAAAGAAATGGCCTCAGGGTGAAGATTAAGAGTTTGGCTGAAAGGTCTAAATTTTATGACGTCTGAAACTGTTAAAGTGATGCCTAGCAGATTCTAAACTAGACAAAAGGGCTTCTGAGATTCTTACAGGTATTGTCCCACAGCATCGACACCCCACCCAAAGATGAGAGATCTGGAAAAGAATTATATTTTTGTTTAATAGAGTAATATAATCTGATACATGGGAAACCCAAAGAGTTTTTAAAGAAGTTGTATCAGCTTGACTAAAAGGACTAGAGACAGTTCAAAATGAAGAAGCCTCTTATGTGCCTCCAATTCCTCCCCTTTTTGAATAGGAGTGTCTACTGCAGTTTTCCTGTCTATGTCTCACCATTTTATGCTACGTGAGTAGTTGGGGGTGGAGAAGAACAAATAACTTGTCTTTTTAGTATGTCTTGGACTGAAAGGAGTCTCACTGAAGAAGCCTTAGCCACATCCAGACTGATATACATATGATACTGGACTTTGAGACTGAAGATGAAATTTCCGGGGATCCTGGGAGGTGGGTGAGTTTATCTTACACATGGGAAGGATATGGATCATTGGGACCAGAGCATAGTTACAGTAACGAATCCCAGTGAATAAGGTCTCCCTGTATCTACACCCTTGTGTTAGTCCCTTCCACAATTCTGGACTTGGCCATGGAACTTGCTTTGGTCAAAGGGACATTAGTAAACGTAACATAACCTGAGGCTTAAGGTGCTTGTTCATTGGGGTTGTCCTCTCTCTTGCCGTGTAGGGAAACCCAAAACCATCATTTGATTAAGTCTAAGCAGAGTCTCTAGAACAAGCCCAAGCCCACACAGAAAAGAACCAAGAAGAACCAATGCACCCTAGTCAACCAGTCTGGTAACTGTCAGGCATGGGTGGTCACTCAGCCCCAGTCAAACCACCAGCTGACTGCAGCAACAAGAGCCCAAGTGAAACCTGCAGAACACCCATCTGTGCCCAGCTCAAAATACTGACCTATCAAACTATGTGCTAATAAATGATTTTAAGTCAATAAGTTTGGGGTAGTTTGTTATGTAGCAAAGGCTAACCTATATACTGATAAAGGAGTCTTGTTATATGAAAAATACTTTGCAACTAATATTAACCTTGATCTGCTAAGAGATCCTCATGCTGTCAGAAACTCCTAAAACAGATTTAGAGAGCAATAAATTCAGTCCTTCCATTTCTCACTCACTCTCGGGCATGAAGGCATTAGGTTAAAGAGGATGGATTCATCTGAATGACATGAATGGTTATTTCTCTCCCATTTCCAGCCAAATGCCTAAAAAATGAACTTATCTAAAAGGTATATATGAAATTACTCCACTGTGGTGGCAATAAACACACTTCCAGAATGAATAATCAGAACACGATGTCATAAAGAGAACACTGAGAAAATCTGAAATGAGGACTGTCCTGAATATTAAGATGCTGTTGTGAGCCACAGAAGGAAGGCTTCTGAACAGAAAAGCGATGCTATTGCAGTAATGTTTGGGGGAAATGAGGATTACAGATGTAATGGGTAGCAAAGGAACATATCACCATGGGGAAACAAATCAGGACATTATGATGAACATTCACATGAGAGAAGAAAAAGATCTGCACTGGCAGGTATACCCTGGGAACGTAAAACTGCACGATGTAAAGCAAAGACATGGTGGTGGAAGAAGGGAATCTCAAAAATGGAAGAAATAATTGATAGGGTCCAAGGTTTTAGAACAGGCAGGGTTCCAAAGCTCCAACTGGTGTGAGTGCCCACTGCTTTGAAACACCTTGTCACTTTTTTTTTGAGAATAAATACAAATCTATAAAAGAATTTCAAGCACAAAGTTGGTCATAGAAGCATTATTTACAGTTAAGTATTGGGAACAAGTTGAATGTTACCCTATATTGGGAAATAGTGGATGGGTTCATCCATTCAAAGCACTTTGTAGAAATCACTTTCAGTGGGATAAATGTTGGCTGTTCCTTCACCTATTTAAAAATGGGTCTGAGTAGATACACTGTCTCTAACTTTAATACAATATGATTTTATCATTAATATCTACCACAATGTATGTATGTAGGGGCGTGTGTGTATGTACATAAATTAAACCAAATCCCAATGATAAAAGAAATCCAAAAATAACAATGGAAGGCTCAATAAGTGTGCAGGCTGTGCTTTAACACATCACTGACTGTGGTCTATCAAGTGTTCTGTCCAGTAGATATTCAGCAAATTTTTTCGATGGAATCAATGAAAAAATGCTAAGAATTAGTAATATCATTTGCCTGCCAGCCCAACTCACTTGTTACATATCTAATTTATCCTCTCAGGCAGTGATAGCTAATATCCTACTGTATGTTTGCTTAAATTGTTTTCTGTAATTCAGATGTCATGCATATCAGACTACCTGGAAATCCTCCCCAACCCCCTGAAATATGTGGTTAATTATATGCCTCAAATAACATCAAAACAAACAACAGAAACTCCTTTGTTACTTAGTTCCTTCGAATTAATTTATTTTAGGTTGTGGTTCCTCCAGGCACCAAACATTTCATGTGTGCCAGGTACGCCTTGAGGCACAGAGGATTCATCTTAAACAACTTATCCATTCAAATGCTTGTGCACTTTGATCAAGTTTTCATAATATCTTTTTTTTTTAAGTATCAGGGCAAGAAAAGTCAGCTGACACAAATTTTTCTGGCTTTTCCCAGAAAACCAGAATGCTTCCCTATTAACATTAGGAGTGGTGAAGAAAGTACCCACATAAGATGATTCAATGTTACCTTAGGAAATGCCCTGACTTGGATTTCTTATGCATTCTTGGCACTAACACCTTCCAAATTAATGAAACACTTTACAAACAAGAAACAAAGAACTCTCAAAGTTATTCTGATAACACCCAAGAAGTTATAAATCTCTACCATGGGAGGCCAGGATTAAGAATAAATCAAGATCTCATTTCCTGTCTATATTCTACTCTGATTTTTTGGATGAGGATAGTGAAGGCAGATCTGAAATAACCAAGTTAATGCATATCAAAAATCATAATAAACCAGCCTGACAACTGTGTTGGCACTCAATAAATGTTAGTCACATTCAGTTAAGTCAAGGTCTTCAGAGTCACCATGCTCAGGGATTAGAAAGTTTCCCCTTAAGTCCCTGTATGCCTATATTATTGATTTCCTTAAAGAAAATCCTTTCTCAACATCCTTCAAAACTCATCTTACTCAAAGACAAAGTCTACACTCCTGATCCTGGCACTCAATCTGGCCACCCAGACTCAGAGCTGGAAAATGAAAATCCTTCAGGGACCAGACAGGTAAAAAAAATGAGAGAGGCAGGCAAAATGTTAGCTGTCAATGGTTTCAACTCCGCAGGACCTCAGTATGAAGGATACTATGGAAAGTACAAACAGACTCTGCAGGACCTGTCCAAATGATGAAGACACTGCTCAGCTCAAATGTCCTTACAGAGTACAGTGCAATTTATTTTCAAAGAGGCAGGTAATCTAGAATTTTTGGTGAAATCTCCCCATTGCCAGATGCTGAAAATGCTCTCAAATGTAAAATCCAGGTCAGACCATATCAAACTCCTCTCTGCTCCAAGGGTGGACAGCTAGTTTGTATCTTCACAAGTACATATCCAAAAATAAACGTAAAATAAGTCCTTTGGCCACTATAATCTTCCCACACTGTGGCAAGGGTAGTGTGCCCAGTGGCCCAACCTCAGACTAATCATTCTTTCTGCCCTCCTCCTACTGGTACGTCTTCACCAACTCTCCAATTTACCAGACACTCAAGGGTAGTTCAGACAGCCCTACTTCTCCTGGAGGTCCTCTCTAGCCACTGCAGGCCACTGGTTACTCCGCTGTCCCTGCCTTTCATCCTTATCACTGGACAACTAGCCTGGATGTCCCTGTATTTTCATCTAAATTGCTCCATGTGTGCTGTTCACAATTAACTACTTTCAGAATGCCTTAAGTATGGATGGAGCAGAAGGAAATGTTGAGGGGCGATTCCATGTAAGATGAGCCACTTCTCCAGGACCAGGAGTCAACTTTGTCCAGTACCAACAAGGCAGCTTCCAGAGCAAGAAAAGGTAATGGATCCATCCTCTTGACAGCCAAGATGGAATTTTACGGAAATTCTCACCTCTTTCTTGGCTTTCAGGAGCCTCGAGGCCATTTTCCTGGTCTCCTGAGTGCTCTCCCTGAAGAAGGGCAGTCTCAGAAGGCAGATCTGAGGGTGTGAAGAGAAATGAGAAGATGCCTAGTTGGAAAACCCCTTCCCAGTGCAGGCGGGGTCTGCTCCAGAGCCCCATTACTGGAGATTGGGAGTGTCACAGAAATCGCCGGCACAAGCCAATTCCCATCCAGAGCTCTAGAGAAAGGGCCCAGGGTGACGGAGCATCCTCAAGCTCAGCCCCAAATTCTGGCCGCAGTGAAGCCCATATCCCCCAGCAGAGGAGAAAGGGTTTGTCTCTAAACCTGTGGGCTGGAGTGAAAGGAAAATGGGTGGCCTACGGATGCCTACAGGAGAGCGCCCGATTTCGGAGGTAGCCTGGGTCCCCGTGAATAAAACGGGGACAAGCATAGGGACGTGCTGAATGGACGAGGCTATGACTACAGGGCACTCACGGAACGCGGGATACACGGTGCGGATCCTGAGGCCGAAGCTCGGGAACCAAAAGAAGAGGTGTGGAAAAGACCAGAATAAGATCTACCCCACCGCCATCCAGTCTAACGGGCTGAACCCACCAACCGGAAGTCTTCCTCTTACGCCACCTCCTCCCGCTAAGGGGAAAGCGGAAGGGAGGGCGGAAGTGGCCGCAAAGGCCTCTGGAGAGTGTAGTCTTTTGGATGTAGAAGGGGCCGGCGAACAGGCTTCTCCAATACACGGTGACTGACATCTGCACTTACACAGCCAACTTTAGGAGCCCATTGTTAAGATGCCCAGACCGCGAGGTTCACAAGTTTCTCCACCAAGGGCCAATGAGATGTGCAAACCACGAGAGCGTCGCGGACACGCCTGAGGATTCTAGGAAATGTGGTCCTGGCGACCGGTGTTGCGGCGGCAGGTGGCCAGACTGTACGCACTGACCTTCAGCGGCGCGCATGAGCCGCTGGGGCACCTAGGCTCCCCTACGCAAGTCTCTGCCCCGAGTTCCCTTTCTGGAGTTGAAACTGAGGTCAAGACATGTGGGGCCTGAGTCGGTGAGGGATTGGGGTGGGAGGGTGAGCGCGGCTCAGAGTAAAACACTTGGGGGATAGGGCAGGGCGATGATGTTATGCTGGGACTGCCTGATAAGGGCGGACTTGCGTCCCCGCGGGAAGGACGGTGTGCCATTACGGATGGGGAACGCCTACGCTGTTTTCGGAAAGAGTGGGATTGGCTGGATCCAACTCCTGAAATGGCAGTGGGAGTGGCTCTCGTCACGTGTCCCCGGGATTTGGAAGAGTACAGAGACTAGACTTGAGGCAAAGAGCAGAAGTTGCCCTGATGGTAGTAGTGTAATGAAGTCCCAAGGCTTGATCCAGAATTCCCTGGGGTTGTTATTGAAGGCTGAGGGTCAGGTACCGCTTGAAGGAAATTTCCCAAGTGGTGGTGGTGGTGGTGAGGGGAGAGGGGAGAGAGGTGAAAAGGAAGCATAATTTGACAGTTTTGTTCATAATGGATTGGGAAAGGGGGCATTTTAAAAAATAGTACATTAGAATATTTATCTTTACTACTGTTTTTGGAGCCCCCTTAAATTCTGTACCCAAAATTCCCACTGTAAGGAAAAGCTTGGATTGATCTGACACTACATAAACCTCACTGGCACCTACTGGCCTGTAGCTTTTATAAGAGATGAGGGGTTGGCTTCTGGGCATTAAGCAGCCAGAAAATCCTTTAGGAACTTACCCTGAATTGTTGAATTGTAAGTGATCCTACTGTTTCCTTCCTGACTTCCTTAATATCCACAATTTCCTGATAACCATCCCACGTAAAGCCCCACCCTTAAGGCACCTCCAAGACCTATCAATAATGCAGATATTCAAAGATTACTCTTTGAATCTAGAATCTCTTTCAATATGCCTTTGCCTGGAGAAGTGAAAAACAAGGTTTGCATGTTAATATCGGTGTCTTCCACTGGACAGATATTTAGGAAAGAGCAGTTGCCTGGGAACTCATTCCAGTCCTGGTGGTGCACCTTGCCAAGGATTTCATATCCATGAATGTGGAATGCTTGTTAAAGAACTCAATGGGCACCAAAGTCAGGCATGGGGCTCTAAGGGGCACAAATGAAATGGAAGAACTGAAAAGTGTCAGAGAAGGGATGGGGGATGGGGCTAGGAGGTGGGATCCTGAGATAATCCAAATCCCTATGTGTAGACACGTGTGTACAGTCGGTGAAGAGAGACCCCGGCTGACAGATTATAATAAATCAAGTATAATATAACAGCAGGTCAGGTGATGATGGGACTCTGGAAATTTTCTCCCCTTTCTCCCTTCCAGGGAGGGGACAGGGGCTAAAAGTTGAATCAACTGCCAGTGAACAATGATTTAATCAACCATACCTATGTAATGAAGCCTCTGCAAAACCTGAAAAGGATAGGGTTTGTTGAGCTTCCAGGCTGGTGGAGATTCGGGGAGAATGGTTCAGTCAGAGAGCATGAAACCTCTGCACCACTCTTCCCTACCTTGTCCTGTGCATCTCTTCCAACTGGCTGTTACTAAGTTATACCCTTATTGGTGATAAGTAAGTAAAATGTTTTTCTGAATCCTGTGAGCCACTCTAGCAAATTAAATGAACCCGTGGAGGGGGTCATTGGACCCGCAAATCTATAGCCAGTTGATCAGAAGCCCAGGTGACAACCTGGACTTCTGACTGGCATCCTGAGTGGGAGGAGTGGGGAGCAGTCTTGTAGGACTAAGCCCTTAACCTGTGGAAACTGATGCTATCTCTGAGTAGACAGTGTCAGAATTGAGCTGAATTGCAGGACACTCAGCTGGTGTCTCAAAGCTTTGGAGATCCTTCAAGAAAGACACATAAAAAAAATGGGAAAAGTGTCTAAGTCAATTGATAGCTCAAAGAAAATAATCTAAAGTTCTTTTATTAATTTTGTATTTAATAATTACAGAAAATGTGAAATCAAAGATATTTTTGAAAAGTGTGGGGGAGGTTATAGCTCAGTGGTAGAGTGCATGCCTGCATGACTAGCATGCACGAGGTCCTGGGCTCAATCCCCAGTACCTCCATTAAAAAAGCAAGCAAATAAAAAACCTAATTACCTCCCCCCACAAAAAAAAGTATAAAATTAACTACTTATTAAAACTAAATATTGGCTATATGCTATCGACTATCAGAGAAAATCAAAGCAAAGAAAACATGGTCCAATGTGAATGAGTGAATGCATGAAATATGATCAAAGTACAACTGAACATATTAGTTACGATAATAAGCAAAAATGGTCTAAATTCTCCAATGAAAAAGTACAAACCCAGTTTAATTACCATCTTGCTAAGGGTCTCCAAGTACTTAAAAATATGTGCATTAAAAAAATAAGAAAGAGAAGGAACTGGAAGAGAAAGATAGATGAGAGGTTTAAAAGGAAGTACTGCTTTTTTCACTCTGACCTTCAGCACTCCTTGCTGCTGAGAGGTCCAGTCCCAGCTCTAGACCAAGAAATGGAAAGATTTTAGAGTGGCTAGTAGTTTCTCTATAAAATTATTAAGACATTCTCAACAGTTTATGTAAAAAATAACAAAACCATCACAGGTGACTCAGACATAGATTAATAATACATATACTGTCTCCCAGTTACCTACACACAGGCTGAAGGGCCATTAACCTGTTAGGGTCATTGTCTCTTTTATCACTGTGACACCAGGTCACACCCAGATCAGCAGGTACCACACAGACTGGATGTTTCAACTGAAAAAAATAGGCTGCATCTGGAGAAGCACTTATCCAGTGGGGCGACACCAGGAGGTGACACATGCATCTGTGTGTCTGAATGAGTGATCAGACTCTTTTGCCCACAGTTCCTCCATCTCTCATTAGCACTGTAGTCTGTGGCCTCATGTCTTTTGTGGGAGTGGGACAAGGAAGGGAACCCACATTCCAGCCATACTATGGGGAAAGAGGGAAAGAGACACTTTGGAATTTCTGCCCTGATTTCTAAGGGACTTTGATCTTTTCCCTCTGGATTATGTTTAAAGAAAAACACATTCTACTTAAATCTAGTGTTTTATTTGTGTTTTTTTTAATTTTTAAATTTTAATTTTTCTACTGAAGAATAGTAAGTTACAATGTGTCAGTCTCTGGTTTACCGCATAATGTCGCAGGCTTTGAGGAGACACATAAGCTCAAAAACTAAAAATCAACCTCATTTGGTGATAAGTACAAAGAAAGTATCTCTCCACATCCCTCAAGTTATTCTTCTTGGTTGGCATTTGCACTGTGAGCTAGACATGACAGAAGAAAAATAAGAAAATGAAAACCCAGGAAAGTAAACACATTTATAAGCTGATGAATGGTCAAAGAATGGGAACATAATACGAGAATGAAAATGCCATTTGGCAAAACCAGCAAAATGAGTCCAAAGATTAGCTTACAAGGAAACTTGCCTTCAAATGCATCCAAGACAGAGGAACAGGGCTAGAAAAGAAGCTCCTAACCTCTAATGAGGTGAGAAAAACAAAAGGAAATCAGACCTCTCCACCCACTCAAAAAAAGGTCACAGACCAACTTCCAAAACAACCACTGCAGTGTCCAAGACAAATGAGAAATCCTGCCCTGAGCAATAAAACCAGGGCAGAAACTGCACCTCAAATCTCAGGAAGGAGCCTGAGCCCGTTCTATGTCTTAGATCCTTCTTACATCTGAGAAAGTCCTTGAATCCTTTGAATCCTTTTCCGAATAATGCTATAAATTGCATGACATAAATTCGTAGGCCTTCAAACTAGAAATTAACATAACATTCTAAACCAACTATACTTCAATTAACAGAAATTTGTAGGATTTCAAACAACTACATGGAAATGCAGCTATCACAATATTTAAATTTTTTGATGTATTAATAGGCATGTCACTGTAGCAGTTATTTTTTAAATAGTTGCACATCGCTTGACACTCCTTCTATCTGTCTCCTTGACTCTGAGTAGATCTGTTGTTTGTAACCCACAGAGTACGGAAGTGATTCTATGTAACTTACAAGGCTGTCACAAAAGACCATGCAGCTTCCACTCTGATCACTACAACACCCACCTTTGGAGTCTCGTGCCATGTGATAAGTCTGGCTACCTTGAGACTGCCAGGCTCTGAGGGAGCCAAGGCCAAATGGAGAAGTCACGTGTAGGCACTTCAAAGGACAGTCCCAGCTGAGCCCAGGCTTCCAAACATCCAGCCCTGGCACTAGACATGAGAGAATGAATCTCCAGATGGTTCTAGCCTCTAGCAGTTGAGTCTTCCCTGCTAAGGCCACAGACATTGTGGAACAGAGACAAGCTGGTCACACTTGGGTCCCGTCTCAGTTCTTGATCCCTACAGAATCCATGAGCATAATAAATTGCTTAGGCCACTAAACTTGGGTGTAATATCTTATGCAGCACAGTCCCTGGCCCAGCCACTTTAACACATTTGTAACAACACTGAGTGGCAGGCTGTCATTGGGAACCGTCATCAGGAAGCTGTGATAACCCTAAGACTACTTGGAGATGCTGTATTATGACATAAAAGCTGCTGTGATGTCCCCACAAAGCTCCATACCCAGCGGGCCTACATTCAGGCTGGAAAGAAATACTCCATTTCAATTAGAGGAAGATGAAAATTTAGACGAGACTTTCTCATGCTCCTCTAAAACCTGGCTCATGGAACTGGGAGGAAGAACTCCTGAGTGAGTCAGATGGAGCCAAAGGCATCAAAAGGCTAGTCATAAAGGGGCTGAGGGTCACTAACTTAAGTTTGGACAAGAAAAGAGAGAGGAGAGAAAAGGATGAACTCAGTAGGAAGGTCAGAGAGAGATCCAATCATGGTTTCCAGGCATCCAAGAAAAGGGGCACCCATTTGAGGAATGGATTCAGTACAAAGATGTGGAGATGTATCAGGGGGAGACAGTGGCTAGTGCTGTATATTTCTGCAGCTCTCATGTAATGACAAAAACTTAGTTTAATTTTCAGGACAATGTCAGGGGCAGAGGGATGTTGAGAATTAAGGACAAGGCCTATGAAGAGTGTGAGGGCTGCTTTATAAAACCCCAAATATCCATTCTTCATGAAGACAGGGATCTAAAGCCCACATGAGGTCTCTCATCCAAGCCTATGAAATAAATCTTACGAAAATGAGATCTACCTAGGAACATTTTAAAGGAGCTGTGAAGGTGGTGTTATAACCATTATTAAAAGAGTCAAAACCAGGATTACATTTTTTAAACGAAACAAAATCCCCAAACCTTAACTGGCTGTTCCTTTCACAAAAGCCATTCCCTATTCATCTCCCCAAAAATAAGAATTTAAAGGAGCTGGGAATCATTACTAATACCAAGATTTCAAAATCAAGAACTTATTTTACTTTAAAAGAAAAAAATTCCAAACTAACCTGCTGTGACTTTCACAGCAATTTCTCAAAATAAATGATTTTATGAAGCTGGAGAAGTTGTTAGGACAACCGAAACTAAAATTTTGTTTTATTAACAAGAACAAAAATCCCAAAGTCACTGTAACTGGCTGCCTTCATCACAAGACATTCCACTAAATAATACAGCTAGCAAGAATAGGATTTTTAAAAGGTCGGGGTTGGGGGGAGGATATAGCTCAGTGGTAGAGAGCTTGCTTAGCATGCATTAAGTCTTGGGTTCAACCCCCAGTACCTCTGTTAAGAATAAATAAATAAATCTAATTACCTCCCCGCCCCCCCCCCAAAAGGTTGGGGCGCTACACTATTAACACACTCTAAACCAGGAACTTATTTAATAAATCTGAACCCCTCGGCCAACTCCTCCAGGAGGGCGTTCTGGAAACAAACAAACAAACAAAAAACCCCAAAAAACAAACCTCACCAAAAACTAAAAGGGTGTTTTACCGGAGTGGCCTGAAAAATCCCCGTTTTCATCTTTAATCCCGAGACTCTGCGAGCCGGAGGCTGGGAAACCCTGAGAATCAGCCCAAGGGGCTGGGCCGCCCACCAACGATGGCTGGAAAGAGGAAAGGCCCGGCCGCAGCTCGGAGTTTACCCCTCGGGTTCGAAGCCCGAGTCCCGGTTCCCGCCGTGAGAGCCGACCTCCCAAGCGCGCAACCAACCTGGAGGACTTCTCGCCGCGCAGTCCCCCAGCGTCCCCAGTCCCGCGGCCTTGCCGGCCTTGCCGGGACAACCCACGGCTTCGGAACTAGGTTCAGCACGGCCTGCCAGGGCTACGTCTGCTGGCCCCGCGCTTGCCGGTGGCTCCGAATGCGGGCGAGCTTCCGGAAACCATGGCCAACGGGAAACAATCAAATGTTAATAGACTGGACTCCGTTTCCAGGCAACGGGGAGGCGGAAGGAAAGAATGCCCGCATCTCCAAATACAGACTGAGCTATTAGCCAATGGATGTGCAAGGGAGGGGAAGTTTCGCCTCCCGTTGAGCAATGAGAAAAGTTTGGGGCGGACACCCCAACAAACTTTACCAAAAGGTTTCTTGCGGGTCTCAGCCCCAGGATTCCTGCACTGGGCAGCCCACCCGGACTTTACAGTCAACGCTCGCGTTGTTGGCTGCTTTCTCCAAGATTTGCACCCGGTGCTGGAGACTCTCCAGCCTTGTCTGGGTGCTACGAGACCCGACTTTGCCCACAGCAGGTCTCATTATTAATGGGCTAATAAATCATAATAAAGTGAAGTGGACAGGGGAAACATTAATGCAAGAAATCAAACAGATGCTTTCAGTGAAGGGCCCCTTTGCAAAACCAAACCCAGGGGCAGGTTGCACAGCACACAGCTGAAAATTTCTTTAAACTTATTTTCCTATCCTAAGAATCTTTGTCTTTCCATCCAACTACTCAGCACATTCTTCTATTGAATCAACAATAGTAGTCATAGTAGGATCACATGGTAAGTCTATTGTTAGTTTTTAGAGGACTCTCCATACTGTTTTCCATAATGGCTGCACCAAACTACATTCCCACCAGCAGTGTAGGAGGGTTCCCTTTTCTCCACACCCTTTCCAGCATTAATCCTTCATAGACTTTTGAATGATGGCCATTCTGACTTGTGTGAGGTGATACCTCATTGTAGTTTTGATTTGCATTTCTGATACTTAGTGATATTGGGCATTTTTTCAAGTGTATTGGCCAATTGTATGTCTTCACTGGAGAAATGCGTGTTAAATCTTCTGCCCATTTTTGGATTGGATTTTTGTTGTTGCTAAGTAACTGCAATCCCACTTCTGGGTGTCTATCAGGAGGGAACTCTAATGCAAAAAGATACATGCATCCCAATGTTCATAGCAGCATTATATACAATAGCCAAGACATGGAAGCAACCTAAATGTCCACTGACAGACGACTGGATAAAGAAGTTGTAGTATATTTATACAATGGAATACTACTCTGCCATAAAAAAGAATAAAATAATGCCATTTGCAGCAGCACCATGGATGAACCTAGAGATCATTCTAAGTGAAGTAAGCCAGAAAGAGAAATAAAAATACCATATGATATCACTCATATATGTAATCCAAAAAAAAAAAAAGACACTATGAGCTCATGTACAAAACAGAAACAGACTCACAGACTTAGTAAACAGTCTTATGGTTACCAGGGAAAGGGAGTGGGAGGGGAGTTGGGGAGTTTGAGATTTACAAATGTTAGCCACTATATATAAAAATATATTTTTAAAAGTTTCTTTTAAACAATGTTCAATATCTTGTAATACCTTTTAATGGAAAAATATGAAAATGAACATATGTATGTGTATGCATGACTAGGACACTGTGCTGTACAACAGAGACTGACAAATTATAATTGACTATACTTCAATAAAAAATTTTTTTAATTAAAAATAATAGTAATAGTAAAAATGATTTGAACAATTATGTGCCAGGCCTATGTGCAGTTATTTTACACTGATTGTAACAATGGAGTTTACCATTTCATCCTGAAAAAAGATGTAAGTACAATAATTCACATTTTTCATATGGAAATTAAAACCAGAATAGGCACTAGAAGGCTTTATCAATGTAACAAAGCAAGTGGAAAGCAAGGTTTTGTACCCACAAGGTCTGGCTTCCAAGTCCACAAGCATTGTCACTATGATACATTGCTATGATATATTGTCACTATGATATATTTTGGATTCTTTTTTTTTTTCCTTCTTTTTCCCAATCCCTTCAGGCATTTAAAAATCAGTTTTCTTCCTCCATCTATTTAATTCTATATGGAAAAATCAGTATTCCCCCTCCAGTCCCACCCTCTGACCCAGTTCCAATGTTAACAAGATAATGAACGTCTTTCCACAATGTTCTCCAGGATTCATGTAAGTATTTGCAAACATACAAAAGTATATACCAGGTTTCTTGTTTTCATTATTTTATTATAAACCATTTTACTTTTTCATATAGCAGTTTACCATGAAACACATCAGGACAGTAGATAAAGAGCAAACTCATTCCTTGTAAGAGTTAAAGTATTTTCCATTATATGACAGGATATAATGACAGGATAATATGACTATATATATGTATACACACACACACACACACACACACACACATATCCCTATATATATCCCACATATATATGTGTCATATAAATTACATATAATTTAAGATGTCAAAGTACTTTTTTATCACCAAAACTAATATTTCAATAAATAGCCATCTATTTATATCTATATGAGTTTTTAACAGATAAAGTCCTAAACTTTCACTTCTGGCTGATCTTCAGGCTCTGTGCAAGGAGGAAGTGAAGGCCAAGACACAGTTGCAACTTGCCTAACTAAGTCTGAAGGTACGCCAAACACAGATACAGTACATCAGCAAAGACTGGGTGATTATCTTTGGTTCCAGGCAAAAGAAATCTTGGTCAAATTGCTAGCTCAACACAAGACAATGGAACAGATATTTGAAAATGAAAAACAATATACTTGATTCTATAAAATCAGTTAAGTCACTAAACAAACTAGTCATATCAACTGTAACAAGAACCAAAAATAAACCCAGGGGAAAGGGGCAAATGTGATTTTCAGACTTTATATTCAAGATATCTGGTTTTCAAGAAAAAACTACAAAAAAAGCATGCAAAAAATAGTATAGTTCATATACTGGGAAAAGAAACAGAAACTGTCCCTGAGGAAGCTCAGACATTAGATCTAACACAAAAAGACCTGAAATGAATTACTTATATATATGTTCAAAGAGCTAAAGGAAACCATGAGAACAATTTCTCACCAAAAAGAAAATATCAATAAAGAAAAAAAAATTATATAAAGGAGTCAAACTGAGAATTTAGAGCAGAAAAATAAAATAATTGAAATGAAAAATTCACTAGAAGATTCAATAGTAGAGTTGAACAGGCAGAAAAAAAAAAACTGGCAAACTTGAAGACAAGTCAAATGAAATTATCTAGTCTGAGGAGCAAAAAGACAAAAAAAAAAAAAAAAAATGAATAGAGCCTGAGGTCTGTGGGACAATTTCAAGCATTCAAACATACTCAAAAATGGTAATTCCAAACTGGATAAGGGGAGGGGAAGAAAGAATATTTGAAAATAATGATCTACACATCTAAGAATCTCAAGAAACTCCTCATTAGGATACACTGAAAGCGATTCACACACAGATAAATTATAATCATACTGCCAAAAGCCAAAGATAGAATATTTAAAGCGGCAAAATGTACAAAGAATATTAACAAGATTAACAGCTGATTTCTCATTAGAAACCATGAAGGCCAGAAAGAGTGGGATGACACATTCAAAGTGTTGAAAAGAAAAACCAAAACTGTCAGCCAAGATTTCTATATTTGGTAAAATATTAAAAAAAAAAATCAAAAAAAGGAAGAGAAATTGTCATGATAGCCCCAGATGAATTAAAACTGAGAAAGTTCATCAGTATTGACATGCCCTTTAGAAAGTGCTAAAGAAAGCCCTTCAGGCTGAAATGAAACGGCACTAGACAACTCAAATCCACATGAAGAGATAAAGAATACCAATAAAGGTGACTACACAGGTAAATATAAAAGTCAGTATTAGTATAATTTTGGTCTATAACTCATCTTGATTCTATATGAATCAAAAAACAACTACAAGTAGACCAAACAGACATATACAAAACACTCCACCCAACAACATTAGAATAAACACTCTTATCAAGTATATATGGAATATTCATCAGGGTAGACCATATATTAGGCCACAAAACTAGTCTCAATAAATATATAAACTCTGAAACCATACGAAGTATTTTCTTTGACCAAAATGGAATGAAATTAAAAATTAATAGCAGAAGGAAATTTGAAAATTCACATCTAAATGGCAATTAAATCCACTCTCTCAAACAACCAGGGGATCAAAGAAAAAAATCATGATAGAATTTAGAAAATACTTTGAGATGAATGAAAATGAAAACACAACACAACAGCAGATACTACTATACATAAAATAGACAAACAACAACGTCCTACTGTATAGCACAGGGAACTATAATATCTTGTAATGGCCTATAATGAAAAAGAACATGAAAAGGAGTATATATATTTATATATATGTATAAATGAATCACTATACTGTATACCAGAAATTAACACAACATTGTAAACTGACTATACTTCAATTAACAACAATAACAACAACAACAACAACAAAACACAACAAAAGGTATGGGCTGCAGCTAATGCAGTACTCAGAGGGAAATCTATAGCTGTAAAATGCTACATTAAAAAGATCTCAAATCAATAACCTAAACTTCTACCTTAAGGAACTAGAAAAAATACCAAATAAACATAAAGTAAGCAGAAGGAAGGCAATGATAAATATTAGAAAGGATACAAATAAAATAGAGAAAAGAAAAATAATAGAGAATCAACAGAACCAAATGTTAGTTCCTTGAAAAGATCAGCAAAATTGATAAACCTTTAAATAGACTAAGGAAAAAAGAAGACTCAAGTTACTAATTATCATGAATGAAAGTGGGGACATTACTACTGACCTTACAGAAATAAAAAGGATTATAAGATCATAACCAAGATTTCTATATCCAGTAAAACTATCCTTCAAGAAAAGGAGGAGAAATGTCAAGACAGTCCCAGATGACTTAAATAGACATTTCTCTAAAGAAGATATACAAATGGCCAATAAATTCATAAAAAGAAATTCAAATCATCAGTAATTAGGAAAATGTAATAAATCAAAACCACAATAAGATGCCACTTCACAGACACTAGCATGGCTATGATTAAAAACAAAGCAGACAAATGGGAAATGACAAGTGTTGGTGAAGATGTGGGGAAACTGGAACTCTCATACATTGCTGGTGGCAAAAGTAAAATGGTACAACTGCTATGGAAAACAATTCAGCAGTTCCTCAAGCAGTTAAACAGAATTACCATATGACCCACTCTCCCAACTCCTATCCATAAATACCCGAGAGAATTAAAAAGCATATGCTCAATGAAAAACTTGTACATGAATGTTCATAGTAGTATTATTCAAAAAAGCCACAAAGTAAAACCCAAATGTCCATCAGCTAAAGAACTGATTCTGAAATGCTGTCTATCCATACAATGAAATGCTGTTCAGCCGTAAAAAAGCAATGAAGTACTGATATGTGAACAAAGATGAACCTTGAAAACATTATGCTAACTCAAAGAAGCCAGATGTAAGAGGCTACATATTGTCTGATTCCATAAATATGAAATGCCCAGAATAGGTAAATCTATACAGACAGAAAGTATATTGGTGGTTGCCACAGGCTGGGGGAAGGAGAGAATGAAGAATGATAAATAGTAATGGAGGATCTTTTTGGCCTGATGAAAACCCTCCAGAATTAGACAGTGGTGATGGTTGCAAAATGTTGTGAATGTACTAAAAACTACTAAAACGTACATTCTGAAATGTTTAAAACAGTGAATTTTATGTTATCTAAATTTCACTTCAATATAAAAAATTTTAAAGCAAAAGAGTGATTCTATGAAATAAAATTTTTAATACATCTTTTTTTTTGAAGATCTAAAGTATTTACAGATGGCACAATATCCTAGTCTATGATTTGCTTTAAATTACCTCAGAATTGTGTGTGAGGGAAGGTGGAACAGGGAAAACAGAATTTATCCTGAATTTATTATTGAAGCTAGGTGATGGGGATATGTGTGTTTGATATACTGTTCCATGTCTACGTTTGTTTGAAAATTTCCAAGTATAAGTAAAAATCCAATGTACAAGGCATTACTATTTGATGACATAATATGTATATTGATATGTAGTGAAAATTAATCATGTATTTTTGGATTTTAATAAGCTCAGTTTTTAAAAAAGTTTTGGTATACCCATCAATTCTACTCCTAAGTATATACCCAAGAGAAACTAAAGAATATTTGTACACAAAGATGTGTACCAAATATTCACAGCAACTTTATTTACAACAACCAAAACCTGGAAATAACCCAAATGTAAATGTGCATCAACAGATGAATGGACAAACAGTGGTTCATTCATACAATGGAATACTACTACATAATAAAATTAAACTTCTAAATACGTGCAACGACATGAATGATTCTTGCAGATGTTAAGTGAATAAATCTCCCTACATCAAAGATTATATACTATATAATTCCACTTATATGATATTCTAGAACTTGCAAAACTAATCTGTGGTTTTACAAGTCAGGACGGTGATTCCCTCTGTGGGGTCGTGAATGGAAAGGGGTAACTAGTAGGGGTCTTTTGGGAGGGCTGGGAATGTTCCATTTCTCCTGCCAAGTGCTGGACACAGGTGTGTTCACTATGTGAAAATTTATCAACTGGCACACATAATCTCTGTTCCTTTCTGGGTACACACTAAAAAGCACCATGGACCATTAAGCCTGATCCATGCCATGCACCTCTGCTCCCACGCCCTGGCATTCCCTCAGCTCTGGAAGGCACCTGCATGCGCGGAGCCCAATCCTGGACGCATCTCCCTACAGTGCATCTTCTGGTGTGTCTGCAGGTGGACTCTCTGACTGAAGCCCTTCCCACACACAGCACAGGGACAGGGCTTCTCCTCTGTGTGCACCGTCTGGTGCCTCTTGAGGGCCGAGTGATGACTGAAGTTCCTCCTACAAGCAGCACACCTGTAGGGTCGCTCTCCCGTGTGGACCCTCTGGTGGATCTGCAGGGCTGCCCTGCAGCTGAAGTCCTTGCCACAGTCACGGCACCTGAAGGGTTTCTCCCCTGTGTGGATGCGCTGGTGGATAGAGAGGTTGGAGCTGCGGCTGAAGTCCCTCCCGCACACACCACATCTGTAGGGCTTCTCACCCGTGTGTACCTGCTGGTGGATGGAGAGGCTGGAGCTGTGGCTGAAGTCCTTCCCACATTCCTCACACGTGTGAGCTTTCTTTCCCATGTGGTCCTTCTTGTGCCTTCTCAGAGCAGATCCTGAGTTGAAGACTCTGGACCACTCCACACAGTGGTGGAGCTTTTCCCCTGGGAGGGGCACAGGAAAGTTAAGGTCTGTTGTCCTTTCACTGAAGGCTCCTCCACACTCGTCACGTGGTGAGAGCTTCTTTCCCTTCTGCGTTCGCTGGTGAATTACAAGCTTTCTGAGCCGGCTGAAGTCTTGGCCACTCTGGGGACAGCTACAGGGTTTTTCTCCTGGAGATACTCGCCAAGAGAGAATCCCATCATTCTCATCCCTGACTCCTGGGACAAAGAAAATTAGATGATGCAAGTGAGCAGGGGTTTTGCCTGAGGCTGCACAGTGCTTCTGGCCACACTCAGGCAGTACTGGTAAGGTAAAGAAACTTTGCTGACTGGAGAGTGTTGGGCTGCTGGTCTCTGTCCTCCTGACACTGTTTTTCATTTTTGCTTCAAGGGGAAAGAGAAGAAATGAGAAAGAATAAAAACAAACAAACAAAAAAAAATGAAAAAAAAAAACCCAAAACAAAGAAAAGTGAAAAAAAAAAAAAAAAGAAAGAAAGGGGAAGATACTGGGGATCTTTTCCTTAATCAAGGAAACTACATGTTACTAGAAACACCAAGTCAAATTCTGTGAGCTACATGTGGGTTATGGCTGTCAAAGCATAAATTATCAAAAAGTTAAAAACATGACTTTCATAAAAATATGGAGTGACTATTTGTCAAAAGCTTTAATGAAGAACCAATAAGATGGTAAGGCTGATTTCAAGTGCATTTGAGGAGCCTGGGAATTTAATGCTTTTATTAAAAAAGATATTTACCCCCAGTCAAATAAATAAACATTTTCCATTGTCAGCATAAAATGTAAAATAATATGTATTTTTAAAATTGCTACCCATGCCCTCCTGGATTCATAGGGCTATCAATGCCATTTACTCCTGGCTGACTGGTTCTCACCTGAATAGGAGCTTCTTGGTATTTTTAACTCCAACCACACATCATCTTGTTCAAAATGGGAAATCATTTCTGGTTTGGACAGCAGATGTCCTGCTTGAGGGGAAAGACGTGGATTAGGGCACTGTGATGTGGACAAGGACCCTCCCTCCAGGCAAATCGTATCCCTTGGTATTCATGAAGGTCCTTGGAAGACTGAGAAAGATGAATAAAACCATTACACATGAATATTACGATTCACATTTACTTACATACACACACACACAGAAACAAATGAACAAAGAAATATTTTTCCTAAAAGCAAAAGTTCTAGGAGTTCCCGGGGACTTTGGTGAAGAGGCCCGCTGGTCATATACACCCGTAATAACTCTCATGGGCTGAACAGGCAGTAATGATTCTGCGTCCACTAGAGAAGCACTGCCCAAAGTGTGGTTTGAAGAGACTTGTCAAAAATGCAGACTCCATCCCAAATCCACTGACTCAGTAGCCCTGGTGATGGAACCTAGGGATATAGGTTTTTCTGGGTAATCTTTTATTTTAGAGAAAAATGGCAAGAGTAATAATACACAGAAGGCCCATGGAACCCTAATCCATACTCACCAGTTGTTAATATTTGATCCATTTACTTTATGTTCTCTCTCTCTCTACACACACACACACACACACACACACACAGTTCTTTTCTAAACCATCTAAGAGAAAGTTACAGGCCTGTGGGTCTCTGACTGAATTCTTCAGTGTACATTTCCTAAGAACAGGGGCATTCTTTTCCGTAACCGCAGTACAGTCATCAAAATCAGGAAACTTAACATGGACACAGTATTACTATCTAGCCCACAGTTAATTTGCAAACGATGCCAATTGTCACAAATATGTCCCCTTTAGTGCTCTTTTCTTCAGTATTTCTTATCTAGGATAACATACCACATTTAGTTGTCTTATCTCTTTAGTCTCTAATTTGGACAGGAACTGGCATTTCTAACCATCATCTCAGGTATTTTTATGCACTCTCAAATCTGATACCTACTACCATAAGGGATATGGAATGTGTGGACCTCCAAATACAAATCCCCTTAGGATTTACTCCACACCACGGTACCACTGAGAGAGCAGGTGGGCTCAGGAAGATGCTGTTCTCACCCACGGAGATGAGATTCCCATAGTTCTCTAACATCACTTCACTGTACAGGTGCCTCTGAGAGGGGTCCAGATGCTCCCACTCTTCCTGGGTAAAGTCCACAGTCACATCCTTGAATGTCACCAGCTCCTAAAACAACAAACACAGTCACCCTCAGACATACCCATTCCCACAGAGTAATGCAGCTGGCAAGTACCAGTAAATTCTGACACCTGCAAGGGGTTCTGGCAGGTTCCCGGGTCCTGAGGGTCCTAACTTAGGCATGCATCCATGCATCTGGTTGTATTATATCACACAGAAGATGGAAAAGATAAGTGAGGCACATTTTAAAAAACTCTTCAGTCCTTAAAAGTTTCTTTGGTGACAAGACTCAAACTTCAACCAAAGTACACCAAAAGCTACACAGTTCCAGCGGTGCTGTTCACACACAAGTCTATGAATTAGAATAAACTTGACATTTCCTCAGGGAAGGGTCTAGAAAAGGAGGAATCCAGGGTGGACTGGGGCCATGAGGGCAGGTACCATGGAGAAAGCCAGGTCCCAGCCCTGGGAGATGGTTAAAACGTGCAAAGAGGGAAGGCAGGTGGAGAATTCCAGTTGGCAAGAAAAGTGAGTGGACAGTTGCGTGGGAAGGAGCAAGACATAAATCAATAACCTGGACTCTTTGGTTAATGAGAAATGCTATCTAGGAAACCTCCCTCAGAGGATTATGTATTAACAATGTTTATTACGGACCCAAAATCCCCACTCACGCACCCATAGTAGAAAGGACATGTGAACCGTCACATGAAGGACCAATATTCAGCAGCAGTTCTCAAAGTGTGGTTCAGGGACCCCTGAGGTTCCCTAAGACCCTGTCAGGCGGGAAGGGGGGGGATCTGTAAAGTAAATAATTAGTTTCACAATAATTCTAAGATATTGTTGGATTTATTTACTCTCATTCTATTACAACTATACAGAGGAACTTTTTAGATGTTTATATGACATATGACCCTGCAACAGAGAAAATGTGGAAACAGGTGACATTCCAGCTTCTATTAAGTCAGACATTAAAGAGATCAGCAAAAATGTGAAACTTTTCCATTCTTCTCTTTAAATTTTTTTTGTTTTAAAATTAAGTATTTTTCAGAAAATTTGACATTAATGTGTAATGGATTAATTGATTTTTGAATGGATTAATAGACATTTTAAATTTTTGTTCATTTGAACTTCTAATATAGTAATATGGATAAGCCACATCACAAAAGCTGTTTTTAAATGTGTAAAAGCGTCCTGAAACCAAAAAGTTTTAGAAACTACTGATACACAGAAATGAAAATGAACAAATTACAAATATATGCAACAAGATAGGTCATAATATTGAAACAAGCCAGGCACAAAAGAGTATTTACTGTGGGTACACTTGATTCTACTTGAAAAGTTCAAAATCAGGTGGAATTAACCTACAATACTAGAAGTCAGAATAGTGGCTACCACTGTGGGGCAGAGGGGGTTCTCTCCTGGGGAGGGGGTTGTTCGAAGCATGCAGAGAGAGGGGAAGGCACAGAACAGCTCTGAGGGGGAATTGGGGAGGGAGCAAGGATCAGACAACAGACAGGTGTCAAACCCCAGCAGCCTGGTCTCTGGCCGATTTTCAGCACAAATATTAAGCCTGTCAAATAAAGAATGAGGATAAGAGAGCTTACAAAGGGCTGGTAACTCACAACGGGGGGATGATGGGAACACACGGAGGGCAAGAGAATGTCAAGCCAGCCTCCATGATGCTTTCTGCAAAGCTGAAGAGGTCAAACAGATGATTCTGGGTAAAAAAAAATTACCTTCTCTGATCCTCCTTCCTCTTCTCTTAAAATAGGTATGTCCTCAATATTGAGTTGGGTTTTGTTTTTTTTTTAATGTTGTTTCTGTTTACAATTTTTTTCTAATTGAGGTTTAAATATACAGTGAATTACATGAATCTTAAGTGTACCGGTTGATAGGATATGAGGGCGATCTGGCTGTGACATCTGTCACCCCATTGATCGCCAGGGTTGATTCGGCTGATCTGGCTGTCTGGGTGGATGTCCCCTTCCTCCCTCACGGCTCCATGCGCATCCTTCCTGAAGCTGCGAGCTCGGTCAAAGAGAACAACCATCCCTGAAGAGGAGGACCGTTCTTCTCGGTCAAGGGTATACGAGTAGCTGTGCTCCCCTGCTAGAACCTCCAAACAAGCTCTCAGGTGTACCAGTTGATGAGTTTTGACAAAAGAATATCCCTGTGTAACTCATACCAGTCATGATCTAGATCATTTCCATCACTCCAGAAAGTTCCTTTGCCCTACCTGTTCCCAGCTGATCCCGGCCCCCAATCCCTGCTCTCAACAACCACTGATCTGCTGTCACTATAAGTAAGTTTAGCCTGTTCTAGAATTTCATAAAAGTGGACACACATAGCACTTTTGTGTCTGGCTTATTTCTCTCAGCATAATGCTTCAGGGATTTATTCATGCTATTATAAGTATCAGTAATTTGTTCCTTTTTTTTTTTTTTTACTGAGTAGTTCTTAATTATACAGATTAACACTTTTTTTTTATCCATTTATCAACTGATGGACATTTGGGTTGTTTTCAGTGTGAGGCTATTATGAACACAGCTGCTAATGAACAGACATTCAGATTTTTGGGTGAATGTATATTTTCGTTTCTTCTGGGTAAATACTAACAGTGGGATTTCTGGGTCAATGATAAGTGTGTGCTTAATTTTATAAGAAACTCTGAAACTGTTGTCCAAAGTATATTATAGCATTTTACACTCCTACCAGCAGGGCTCAGACAACTATTTTTTGAGAAACTGGAGTAATATATGTCTAGCCCAGGGCCAGCACAATATATGCATTATATTGCTCTCTTTCCCCAATATCAACAGGAGGTGTTTCGGTGATATTTCCAGGGAGAGAAGGTGGATTCTAACTTACCTGTAATTTGGGCATTTCCTCCTCTTCCTGAAGAAGGGCAGAGCCCTCAGAAGGCAGTGCTGGGGAAGAAGAAAGAAGCAGTGAAAAATGAACCTGACTCACTGAGCGTCTTAGTTACCAGGAAAGGAGAAGGGGGCACGTTGTATTCAGCTGGTAACACAGGTCCTTGTTTACCGTTACCGGGCATGCCCTCCCCGACAAAGCTTTTTCTGTTTCTACTTTTACAGATGGTCCTTCCACCCAGACACATTTTACCTCCCTTCTTCCAAAAATTTACTGAATACCTACTAAGTGCCCGGTAACGATTTAACTCTCACCTGTCTCCTTGGACTCTGAGGTGGCTCCAGCTTCTACATGTTCCCACATCTTGCCCTCCCTGTTAGGAAGGGAATCCCCCGAGCCCCAGTGGCTCTGCTGGGGGAAACTCTCTGCAGCCTGTCCAAACTCCACCTGGAACATCCAGAGGGAGTTTCAGGAGGTGTTGTCTCCGCCAGAGGTGGAACTCGTGGGGGGCGTCCCGTGGCCTTCATGCTCAGGCAGCTGCTTTGTTCCTGTAGCAGGAGATATGTCCCAGCAGCCCAGACTTCAGGCTGGGTCCTGGGCTTCTCTATTTAAGTGAGAGCACAGTTAACTAAACTAAAACACAATGAAGGTGATAACCATTTATTAAGCACCCACTGTGTATAAGACATGACCCCACTAGGGGGACCCAGCTCTGACTTTATCAGGACTGTAGCTTCACAGGTTGATCAAGCCCCAGGGCAGCAAATGCTGCCTCTTCTGTGAAGCTTTCCTGGAATTCTCCCACTTTGGGATATAAATCCGCAATTCTCAAAAGGCAAACCAGTGAAATTCTTGAATTCCTCTTTTTTGCTATTAGACCAGTAAATGTTTTAAAATCTGAAAACCTTATCACCAGTGAGGCTGTGGGAAAACGATCAGTCTCATATGCTGTTAGACCATAAGTAGGTACAGTCTTCTAGGGGGAGCAATTTGACAGTATCCATCAAACTGAAGGGGCAGGGAGGGTTAGGAAGCAGCGGTTACAAAAGTGAACAAGGAAACTTTTGGGGGTGATAAGATACATTCATTATCTTGACTGAGATGATGGTTTCATGAGTGTATAAAAATGTCAAAATATACCAAATTGAACACTGTAAATATGTGCAATTTATAATGTGTCAATCCTCAATACAAAAAATTCAGATCACTAAAAAAATGTTTTTTAATATACAGAACACCTTTGGTCCCATAGTTTCGAGTCTACATGTAAGACTTGTACAAGAGCATGAAGATATGAGTGCAGAGATGTTTATTGTAGTCACATTTGTGACAATGAAAGTGTGTTCACACTGGACCACACAATACTGAATATCTGCTGAAGAATAAGGCAGTTTTGTATATACTGACAGACAACTTTAGTATAACTTTACAAAGAAAGCAGCCAAACTCTGTTAAGATTCACTTTTGTAAGTTTTCTTAAAGTATGACTATTTTACATAAGTGTAAATGATTCTCAAAGCACTGGATGGGAAATTGGACACAGAATAATTTCATGTTCAACTTTATATCCAATTATATTCCACTATTTTTAACAAGCAAAATATTATGCTATTCTGTTTTAAAACAAACTATGGAATAAGAAGTGAAAAACTAAACGTTAAGGTGACAGTTGGATGGATCTCAGAAATATTACGCTGAGTGAAGGAAGTACAAACTGTACTTACACAATTCTAGAATAGGCAAAATTAATCAGAAACAGTGGTTGCTTATGGTGGAAACTGACTGGGAAGGGGCACAAAGGGAACTCTGTAAGGTGACAGAATATTCTGCATAATTTTTTGGTGGTGATTTCATTGTTGTGTGTATGTGTATGTTTAAATTCATCAAGCTGTACCTTAAGATTTATGCAATTTATTGTACACAATTTACATCTCACTTGAAAAATTTTTGCAAAAATTTAAAAAGTTACAGTGATTCTTAAAACCTTTAATTAGCAAAGTTATGCAATAACATGCAGTTTTAAAATTTTCTTTAAAGAGAAGATAACATTATAAATTTAAAGAGAAGATAACCTTAGAAAGAAATCCATGTTACAATGTTTAGACAAAAAAAATGCAAGTTGCAGATTATTAATATTTTCACTTCAAAAACCGTATGTACACCTATGTGTGGGTTTAGGAACAAATGCAAAAAAAAATTTCTGGAAAGAAACAAGTTGTTTACAATGGTTACCTTTGGAGAAATGGGGGAACTTCACTTTCTACTTTCTATTCTTTCATTGAAAACTGGTAGAATTGAGTTTCTTCTATCTCTTCTAGACTTCCAAAAATTATCTAACTGCCTTGTGTTCATTAAAATTTATAATGAAAGCCTTTAAAAAGTAAATACTCTGAAAAATACCAAAGGTCCCTGACACAGTCCACCACTTCTTGATTTATAAACGAGACTGTACTACTATTACTATCTTTTATACTGTTCTTTTGCACTTCTAACTCAGTACAAAAAATTACCTGGTTGGGGAGGGTACAGCTCAGTGGTAGAGTGCATGCCTAGCATGCACAAGTTCCTGGGTTCAATCCCCGGTCCCTTCATTAAAAATAAATAAATAAAATAAAAATTTTAAAAAAGCTATCTAGATCTAAAATCCACAACAAATGGACAGTGATGAACGTAAGCACTTACTAAATGCTCATGTACTTTACAAACTGTATATTCTTGGCACTGATAAAAATTTACGTGTGTTATACACATGAATTTTTCCAGTCAGTTCTGGAACATCAATTTTTCCGTAATGATTCTTAGCTTAAAACCATTTTATATTGTTCCAAAGACACCTGGAACTTTAAATCATCTCTTAAAATCTGAGAACAATGGGTAATGTTCTTGTCTCTTAGGGAGTTTTGTTACATTCTTCTTAAAGATCTTACATGTTTTTTCTTAGGTTCAAGGCAATGTGTTGGATATTTTTGTTGCTTTTGTGAACAGAAACTGTTCTCCCCCATTAATTTCCTAATTCATTTATGGTTAATATAAAAAGACTCTTCATTTTTGTAAATTTGCAGTCTAAACTATCATTTTCCTAAATTCCTTTTTTGTTCAAATAGCCTTTCTTTTCTAAGAATTTTTATTTTTTATTTTTGAAAAAGCATTACACATACTATGTGTCTACATGTGTAAAAGTACATATAGTGACAAGTTTCCCTCTCCTCCCTGGAGACAATCCCTGCTACACTTAAAACAAACAAACCAACCAAAAACACCTACCCATTTTCTAGAGCAGTTTCAGGTTCACAGCAAAACTGAAGGGAAGGTACAGAGGTTTCACATATAACCCCTGACCCCACAACCTTCGTCACATTGCATCAGCTCCCCCGTTATCAACATCCCCCACCAGAATGGTACATTTCATACAACTGATGAACCTACATTGACACATTATAGTCACCCAAAGTCCATAGTTTATATCAAGTTCTTTTGCTCTTGGTGTTGTACAGTCTGGATTTGGACACATTTATAGTGTCATGCATCCACTATTATATATTCATACAAAATATTTCACTGCCCTAAAAATCCTCTGCCTAATTCATCTCTCTCTCCCCTGCCAACCACTGATCTTTTTACCGTTTCCATAGTTTTGGCATTTCCAGAATGTCAGGTAGTTGAAATCATACAATATGTAACCTTTTCAAACTGGCTTCTTTCAGCTTAGTGATACGCATTTAAGTTTAAACATTAAACATTTTTGTTAAAAGTTAAATACTTTTATGTATCTATCCTTACTATGCATCCTTAAATATGGATATGTTCAGGAAAGTCACATTTTTTCCCCTCTTCTTCATACAAAACAATAGCACACTATGCACACTGGATTGCAATATTTCCCCCTATAGAGTTGTATTTTTATTTTTTTTTTAAATTGAAGTATAGTCAATTTATAATGTGTCCATTTCTGGTTTACAGCATAGTGATTCATTTATAAAGATACATTCCTTTTCATATTCTTTTTTATTATAGGCCATTACAAGGTATTGTTCCCAGTGCTTACAGTAGGGCCTTGTTGTTTATTTATTTTATATCTAGTAATTAGTATCTGGAGTTGTATTTTAAAATTAACTTTGAGGTACACTTTACATACAATAAAATGCTCCCATTTTAAGGGTACAGTGTGATGAGTTTTGACAAACATCTCTATTTGTGTAACCATTGGCACAATCAAGAATTCCTACATATATTCAGGTCATTCTATATTAGTACTTAAAAGGCTTCTTCCTCCTTCATTATGGTTGCATAGTAGTCTATCAACAAAATGCACTATTGTTTTCAAATAGTTTTCTTAAAAATCATATTTGAAAGTAATTTCAACTTACAGAGAAGTCACAAGAATAGTATAAAGAACTCCCATATACCCTTCACTCAGATTCACCTTTTAAAAAAACACTTTGGCACATTTGCTTTACCATTCTCGTTCTCTCTCTACACAAATACACACAATTTTGTTTCTGAACCATTTAAGAGGAGGAAATGTTCATCATGTCCCTTGTCCCATAATCTTTCAGAGTGTATTTCCTACAAATAAGGCTATTCTCTTAGATAACCACAGTACAATGATCCAATTTTTTCAATGTCACATAATAAAAAGAAATGTCACATAGATTATATTTAAAAAGCACTTCATGAATCAAAAATATTCCATTTCCAGTTGTCCTAATGATGTCCTTTATAAAATATTGCCCCCTAATAGAAGACCCAGCTTAAGATCAACTTCTGCAATTTGTTGCCATGTATCTTTAGTGTCCTTTAACCTAGAAAGTTCCTTGGCTTTTCTTTGTCTTTCATAACATTTTTGAAGAGTACAGGCCAGTTTTGTAGAATGTGCAGAGAGTTTGCCAGTTGGGTAATTTTTAAAGGGAAACAATTACTTATTAGTGTGTACACAATTTTATGTTCATTAAAATATCATATAAATTTAAAAACAACCCAGTTACTCTATACCCTTTGCTCAATGCTTTGTTCCAAGTTATTTAAGTAGAACATATGCCAAGGTAGCATATCACTAAGTGCCACTACAGAAGCAAATTACGACTATTTGAGGGTGGGGAAAGTGGATTTACCCACTTGAGCTTTAGCCAAAGGGGTACAGATGACTCAAATCAGCACCATCTTAAAGGTGGTACGTAGAAGCCAGGTGAAAACACCACTGATGCAAACAGACCTCACAACAGACTGTGGGACTAACTCCAAAACCCACAAGAAACAAATCAGTAATAATGGGGCCACACATTCTGCCTATGGAGTGTGTATCCCCTGAGCCATTTTCCTTTCTGGGTGAGACAGACTGCACTCTGTCTATGGAGTGTGTATCTCTCTAAATAAACTTACTTTCACTTAAATAATAATAATAATAATAATAATAATAATAATAATAATAATAAGGCCAAACTAACACTACTTTATAATTAAAAAGGAAGACTTGTCCCAGTGAAAAGTCCTACCAAGACAACAATGACCATCCCCTCATAACAAAACCTTCTTTCCTCCAAAAAACGGGAATCCTGATTCTATCTGCGTACATAAAAGCAGACTTGCAACATAACCAGCCAACTGGCTCTCTCAGTAGAATCTGAAATTTAAATCATGGAATTGTAATAGTCAGTGAGGAACAATTTGCCCTAACTCCTAACACCTGATTCTGTTGTTAAGACAGTAGTTCTTTATTGAGAAACAAAATGATAACTCAAGGGCCTCATACGTCACTAGTCACAAATAAACAAGCAAATAAAAAGCCCTGGTTGTGGGTAGGGGGACAGCAGTACTCAGGGTTGCTACAATATATTATCTAAAATGTCCACTTTCCAACAAAAATTTGAAGCATGCAAGTTACCAGGAAAGTATGTGGGATCCAAAAATTACAACAAGCTAGTGAATATAACAAAACAGAAACAGACTCACAGATATAGAGAACAAACTACTGGTTACCAGTGGGGAGAGGTAAAGGGGAGGGGCAATATAGAGGCAGGGAATTAAGAGGTACAAACTATTATGTTTAAAATAAACTACAAGGCGGGGAGGGTAGAGCTCAGTGGTAGAGTGCATGCTTAGCATCACGAGGTCCTGGATTCAATCCCCAGTACCTCTGTTAAAAACAAATAAATAAATAAACCTAATTACTGCCTCCCTGCAAAAAAAGAAAAGAAAAGAATATATTGTACAACACAGCAAACATAGCCAATATTTTATAATAACTATAAATGGAATATAACCATTAAAAACTGAATCACTATATTGTACACCTGTAACACATGACATTATACATCAACTATACTTCAATTAAATAAAAAAACATATAAATTATTATTTTTAACAGCATATTTTTCTCCTTTCCTCTCTTAACTGATTTAAAATGCAGTCATACTAAATAGCATGCATGTAATGAGTTGCTGGGCCTGTAACTTAGAAATATAACATGTGTATACATTTCATGCCAATAATGGCACAAAGAAAGTAAGAGCTAAGCTATATTGGAGTTAGGGAATTATTATAGACGGTATAGTAAACTGTTACAGAGGGTAAATTATTACAGATGGGTTTGTCACATTAATAGATATAACATACATAACAATAACAAGACAAAAAAGGGAGAAAAAGGAAATAGAGCTATTAAGTAGTAAGGTTTCTACGTATCACTAGAATTAAGCTAGTATAAATTGAAAGCTGATTTGAATAAGATGTATATGGGAAGCCTCAAAACAAACAAAAACTGAACCCAAATAATGAAAAAATAATTAAAGAAACTAAAATGCTACCTTAGAAAATATCCACTTAATACAGAGAAAACTAAAAGAGGAATAGAAGAACTAAAAGACATGAGACATATAGAAAATGTAAGTAAAATGACACACGTCAGTCCAACTACATCAACATTGAATGTGCATGTTTTTAAAAATCCAATCTAAAGGTAAAAGTTGTCAGACTAGATTTAAAGAAACAATTATGCGTCAGCTAGTCCCTATCTACAGGAGACACACTGTAGATTCAAACATACAAAGTGTTTGTAAGTTAAAAGATGGAAAAAGATATTCACAGCACACAAACAGTAATCACAGCAAGCTGGGGTGGCTATACTAGTATCAGACAAAATATACTTCAAACAAAATCTGCTACTAGAGATCAACTGGGACATTTTACAATGATAAAAGGGTCAGTAAGGTATAATGTTTATAAAGATAGATGCATCGAGTAACAGAGCACTGCAATCCATGAAACAAAAACTGACAGAAACAAAGGGAGAAATAGATAATTCAATAATAAAAGTTGGAGACTTTGATACCCAATAATTGGAGACTTTGATACCTCAGCTTCAACAACAGATAAAACAACTAAGCAGAAGATCAACAAGGACCTAGAAGACTTGAAGAAAACTATAAACCAACTAGACCTAACAAACACATACTGAACACTCTAGCCAGCAACAGAACATATAGTCTTTTCAAGTATATTGGAACTTTCAAGTACATGGAACATTCTCCAGGATAGAACATATGCTAGGCTATAAAATAAATCTTCATTAATTTAAAATTATAGAAAAAATGCAAAGTTTATGTTCTTTGAACACAATGGAATGAAATTAGAAATCAATAATGGGAAAACATTTAGAAAACTCACAAATATGTGTAAGTTAAACAACATACTCCTAAAGAACCAAAGGGTCAAAGAAGAAACCAGGTTCCAGGAACCGCTCTTTTTCCTAACCATTCCAGCCTGTGGTGGTAAAGTCTCCATTATGTTGCTAATCCAGGGATGTTGAAACCATCCCACAATGGTCTCTGAAACCCTTATAAATAGTCCCTTCAGGGAAGTTTCATTGCTCATTCCTTATGAGTATGTTATGTTTCTTTCTGGGATTCTGACACACTCTCTGAGTCCTCATTTTCACACACACCTGCCAAAATCTGGTGGCCCCTCTACTTCCTATCTCAGAAAATCATACCACCATCCATGTAGTTACAAAACTCAGAAATCTAGAGCTGACATCTCCCTCAACTAACGACCTAATCTCATTGATTTTACTTTCCACACAGCTCTTGAATATTTTTGTTTCATTCCCTCTTCGCTGCCATCACCCTGGTCTGGGACACAATTAACTCTTACATGGACCACTGTGATAGTCTTCTACATAACATTCTACTCCCTCTCTGTCTCCCACTTTGACATGCCTTCCACACGATAGTAAGAGCCAGCTTAAGAGACCTGTTCCTTTCCTCTCCGATTCCCAAATGGAACATTTACAGTGGAAATAATTAAGTGATCAAAGTTAGTATCATAATGAAACAAATCAATATTATGTGCCATCTGATATGACACACTGAATACACATCATTTCCGTGTTCTTCCTGCCAAAAGTGTATAACCTGAATTTAATCATGAAGAACCAACAGACAAATCCAACTCAAGGAACGTTCTACAAAATAACTAGCCTGTACTCTTCAAAAATGCATTATGTAAGGGGAGGATATAGCTCAAGTGGTAGAGCACATGCCTAGCAGACACAAGGTCCTAGGTTCAATCCCCAGTAATTCCATTAAAAAAAATAAACCTAATAATCCCCCCTCAAATAAAAATAATAACATTAAAAAATGTATATGTAAATGTATTCATCTTCAAAAGAGCAATAAAAACAAAGAAACACTGAGAAAGTGTCCCAGATTAAAGAAGACTACAGAATTTGCAGGTCAATGAAATGAAATTGATGAAAAAAAAGAAGACTAAAGAGAGGTAACAAAGAGGCAGAAAAGCCCTAAAGAAACTTATTAGGACAACGGGCAAATTTTGCTTGTAGGCTGGGCATTAGACAATAGTACTGTATCAATGCCAAATTTCCTGAATCATATTATGATTATTTAAGGGACTGTCCTTGTTTTTAGGAGATGCATGCTGAAGTAATTAGGGCTAAAAGACATAATGTCTGCAACTTACTCTCAAATGATTCCAAAAGTGGCAAATATACATATAGAGGTGGAAGTAAAGTAACTGTGGCAAAAAGCTGACAATTGATGGATATGAATGAAGGATACACAAGTGTTAGTTGTATTATTCTTGCAATTCTTGTTAATTTAATACCACTGACTTTTTTTTATTGTTTTTGTTTTTTGGGAGGAGATAATTATATTGATTTAATTACTTATTTATTTTAACGGAGGTCCTAGGGATTGAACCCAGGACCTTGAGCATGCTAAGCACGCACTCTACCACTGAGCTACATCCTCTCCATTTCCACTGACATTTTAAAATCCACTGCAGTAAGGGAAGAACAAGCAAACAAACAAAAACAAACCAAAAAAACCCCAAACCCTCAACAAGGTCTACAAGCCCCCGAGGAAAGACAGTACTTCTCAATGCACATAACACACATCGGGGCATGTGGAAGGAAGGCTAAACCATTTGTGGACTAAATTAATGGAAAGTAGGGGCAAAGGTTAAGGTGTGCCAAGAGCATACAATGATGGGGGAAAGAGGGGGTAAACTGAGGAGGGAGAGTGGGCTTTCCTCTAGAGTTTTCCAAACCTGCACCAAGTTCCCCAAGTTCCATGTTTGTCTTAGAGCTTTGAGGTGCTTTGAGGCAGTGAATAAACACGTCATCTAACAGGACAGAAATTACTGCATAAAAAAGGTTAAATCCCACTCACTGGGGGTCTTGCTGCCAGGAACTCAGGTGCCATTTTCTCCTCTTTTCACAGATCTCTCAGGGCCAGAAGATTCCAAAGAGGGCAGAATAGGGAACCAGGAGCAGTGAGGACTGGGTCACATGCCAGAAATCCTCACACCCAATCTCTGCAGATCCACTCTTATACCTAAAGGAAAATAAAAGAGTCAGGAGTCAATCTTGATCTACAGGACCAAGGAAAACGCAGAGCATGCACATCCTGCAACCTCTGCACTCAGAGGGGCTTTGCAGAGATACAGCTGTCACCTGTGATACCAAATTCACAACTGGGACAGCGCCACCTTTAACACCTGGGACTCTAACTTCCACTGAGACGACAAAGGAAAAACCACTCCCCTACAGCCTTTACTGGCCAAGAGTATGGAGAATTCTCTTTTGCAGATAAGGAGGTGATTATAGGAGTGATATTCCTGGCTTTGCTACCCCAGAGGCAAGTTCCCAGGAGAAGGTCATTTAACTCCACAGCACCTGGGAGCTTAGAGAAGCTGCTGACCCTTTGAGCTGTGGGGTTTCTCAGATGCAAAGTGGCGACAGTCCTTTGGCAACTCACAGTAGGCCTGGCTGGGGGAACAGCCCACCCTGGTGTCAAGGACTATCTGCCCACCGCTCTGATAACACACCCCTTGGCTCACTTATAGAAAAAGCCCTCTGAGTCAGAGGTGAAGGTGGTCTCACAGGAGAGTCTACAACAAAAGTGGAGATACAAGACTCTGTTCCCTCGCCTCAAAGTCCAAGTCACACCTCCAAATCCAGGGAAGCCAAAACACACTGTCACCCTAAAGACCAAGACTCAAAATCCCCACTACATCCCAAACCCAGGAGCACCCACTTCCTAACTTCTCCCCACATCTCCCCAACCTGAGACTGCACAGATCTAGCCGCCCCTACAAACACCTAAGAACATACAGCCCCGGAAGCTCCCACTAAACCCCTGGACCCTGCCTCATTGCCTTCTCCCCAGCAACCTGGGGATGCAATGCCCAGGTGCCTCCCAAACCAAAATGCCTGGAGTGGGCTGTCCCCTAAATCCAAAGACCCCTGTCTCCAACCCCTCAACCCAAGGATGCCTGGAGACACACACTCGCAGCCATCCACCCTCACTTCAATAAAACCAAGATGTCCCCTGCGTCGCCCCTTAGACCCCGCGACCCCCCCCCCCCCCCAAGACCTTCGGTTTTCCCCGTTACCTTTCGCACGATCCGGGGACCCCTGGCTATTTCCGCCGCCTTTGGCCAGTGAAACTGGAGGACTCACCTCCACAGGCCTGGGAGTCTTGGGCATGCAGGCCGCCACGGGGCCTTCACGAGCCGCTGTTTCACGGAACCAACGAGGCCCAACCGCGCGGCGGACCCAGAAGGCCCAGCAGCCGATGCCCGGGCGCAAGGAGGCGCCGAGGCCGGACGGCGGGACCACATCTCCCGGAAGTCCCTGCGCGGGGCGCGCTCCAAGCCCCTCCCCAAGGCGCGATGGGGGCGTGGCGAGGCCAACAGGTGAGCTCGGAGTCTCAACTGGGAACATCCTGCGAGAGGAGTCTGGACACACAAATACAAAACCAGGCATGTGTCTCCTCCCGTCTACAATTATAAATAAGTGAGGAAAAAAAAAAAAAAACCCAAACCAAAAACAACCCCAAAGCCCCTGTAATTTCCCCATTCAGACATAGCTATATTTAAGCTTATATCATTTCATATATTTACGTCATCTTAACCTACTTTTTAAGTCAAATATATATTGAACTTAAGTGTCCTCCCAGAATATTTTGTAAATTCTATATGCCACTTTTGTAATTAATTTTTATCTTGTCATTAGGTTGTTTCAAATTACTGATACTACAGCCACTACTTGTGTTTGGCAGAGTCAAAGGCAGAGGAGTGGCAAAGCTTTATAGTGAAGAAAGGAAGGTTTCAGGTATGTTCTGATTGGAGGTTATTGCCATGGAGAAGCTGGGCCACCTACAAGCAGTGCATCTTATGTGATTGGTTTGGGGGTTCTACTTGGCTTTCCCCGGTTGTCCTGAGTTGGAAGCAGAGGTCAAAAATAGGGAAGCTGGCATTTAGTGACCAAATCCTGAATGTTCTGGGCTGATTGCTGCCAAGGTTGCTGTTTGATTTCCTGTTTGGAAACCAATTGGTGGCCGCAGAGTTTGTGAACAGAGTTCCATTGTCATATATGATCTGGCGTTGTCTGTTTGTATACCCAGCCTTTCAAGTTTAATGGTTTCAAACAACAGCAATCATTTATTATCTTTCATGGTTTCTCTGGATTAGGAATTCGGAAACAGCCTAACTGTACAGTTCTGGCTCTGGTTTTTCATGATCGCTGAACCTGGAACAGTGTGAAGTTCCAGAAGCAATTGGGAACTAGCTGGATATCTCTTATTTCAAGTAATCTCAGGGTTTCTCCATGTGGTTTTTCTGTGTGGGGTAGTTCGAGCTTCTTAACAGCACAGTAGCCTCAGACCTCTTACATTGCTGCTCAAGGTTCTAAAGGCAAGAGTCCCAAGAAAGATCCAGATGGAAGCTGTATCCCCTCTTATATCTAGTCTCAGAATCACATGGCATCATTTCCATTGTGCTCACAGTTTAAAAGGCCCATCCAGATTCAAAGGGAAGGGACATGGACTCCACTTCCCGAAGGGAAAGTGGCAAGGTTCTGGAAGACCATGTGGAAACAAAAGTATAGTCATAGTCATTTTTGGAAAATACAATTTGCCATAAACTGCAAACAGATTAAAGTAAAGGAAGAAGTTTTCATTCTCATTCTACCATGAAGACTGGATATTTATATTACTGAGCTGAAATCATTTGTAGTAAGTAGGAGTGATGAAAAAAAATCACGATTTCTAATTAAATGTTAACAGGATCAGGGAAGATCTAGCACCACTTGAGCATATTTAAAGTGACAATGAGAGACAAAAATGAAGCTGTTTTCTGTTTGCCTTCCTTGAATATTAAGTCCAAAGTGATAATAATTGATAAAGATGATTCTGCACAGTTAGGGAATTATGGCTAACTGGGTTCAATCAAAAGAGCCATAAATAACTTACTTAAGAGTGCCATGAAATATAAAATAGATAAACAACAAGTTCATACTGTATAGCACAGGGAACTATATTCAATATCTTGTAGTAACTTATGGTGAAAAAGAGTATGAAAATGAATATATGTATGTTCATGTATGACTGAAGCATTGTGCTGTACACAACATTGTAAACTGACTATACTTCAATTAAAAATATATATTATATACATATATAAATAAATAATTGTTTAAAGTAAAAATAAATAAATAAATAAATAAAACTGCCTTTCTCAGAGCCCTGCTGTGTTTTTACAGAAACAAATTTTCTTTTTATTTATTTTTTTGACATATAGTCAGTTACAATGTGTCAATATCTGGTGTATAGCATAATGTCCCAGTCATACATATAAATACCTAGACTTGTTTTCATATTCTTTTTCATTAAAGGTTATTACAAGATATTGAATATAGTTCCCTGTGCTACACAGAAGACATTTGGTTTTTATCTATTTTTATATCTAGTAGTTAACATTTGCAAATCTCAAACTACCAAATTGATCCCTTCCCACCCCCTTTCCCCTGGTAACCATAGGATTGTTTACTATGTCTGCGAGTCTGTTTCTTTTACAGATGAGTTCATTAGCATCCTCTTTTTCCTTTTCTTTTTTTTAAAAAATTCCACATATAAGTGATATCATATAGTGTTTTTCTTTCTCTTTCTGTCTTACTTCACTTAGAATGACAATCTCTAGGTCCATCCATGTTGCTGCAAATGGCATTATGTTGTTCTTTTCTGTGGTTGAGTAGTATTCCATTGTATAACTATACCACAACTTCTTTATCCAGTCATCTTTGATGGACATTTCGGTTGCTTCTATGTCTTGGCTATTGTATATAGTTCCACTATGTACATTGGGGTGCCTGTATCTTTACAGAAACTATTTCTTAATAACAAACATAAAGAGGCAAATTTTATTCTCTTTTTACTGATAAGGAAAATGAGGCTTTCAGAGCAAACTTAAAGTGCTTCAGAATATATAACTAATACATTCTATACTAGAATCAGAATTTGAGCCAAATTCTAGCTGAGTCCCAGCCTCTATTTTCCCATTGTATCAAAGAGTTTAAATGTCTTTCTCTCTCAATATAGTTTAAACTCCTTATGTGCAGGCCGTGTGACTGAAATTGTTCTATCATTCAAAGTACTTCATCTTAATTGGTGCTCAGACATTTATTTCCATTTTTCCAAAAGCATTTACCAAATATTGTCGATATATCTGGCACTAAGATACGTGTTAGAAATTCAATAAATAAATAAGTTCATAAATCTGGTACTATTGATCTGGAAGACCCAGACCCAACAAACTGTTAAAACCATTCTACAAACTCACCTTGGTTTCATCTGCTTTGTGATATCAAATATCTATGGAGTCTCAGACTCTGCCCTGCTTGCTGTTCTGTCTAGAAGCTTGGAGGGGGAAGACAAGCTTTTTATCCTAATCCACAATCACACTGCAATGACAGTTGACCTTTGATATTTGAGCCAATCCACATTTTATCCAATCTAACTTACATAATCCAGTCTAAATGAATGTAATCCCTATTTCGTGCATTGGATTCAGGAATCCCATTCACCCACAACACTAATTGGATTTGGGAAGGAATGCTGGGTTGTTGAGTACTTTGAAAATGTTAATCCTGGGAACTATCACACCCTCTCGTGAAAATGTAAACAGTCTCCTCCAGTGTCATTTCTCCCCATCATGCCATAAATGCCTGTGTACCCCAGGGTTCCATTATGATGCCTTTTCTCTTACCACTCTGTAAGTGTGAAAACATTTTTTGAAGAGCATTATTATAATTATCTTGCCTTTGAAACACCAAAGGTGATGGTTATTGAATAAGCTTAACTGCATATGTGGGATGATTAGGTTAAAATATGGAATATGTTTTAACTTATTCTGTACTATTTTGAGTTATTGTATAAGAGGAAAAAATGTGTCAGTAGACGTCAATCACAAAAATGCTTCATTTCATATATAAACCGTTGTTTCACCAAGCAGATAAAATGCTGCATCATTGGATGGCCTTAATTTAGTCATCTTGTAGTAACAGTAAAGACTAATATTAAATAATGTCAGGCAGTGTTCTAAATATTCCACACATATTAACTCTTTAACTTTTTGCAGCAACCCTATGAGGTATATTCTATCATTAGCCTCATATTTGAGATAAGTAAACTGAGGTACAGATAGGTACACTGTCCAAATCACAAAGGTACAAAGTGGTAAAACAAGAATTTGATCCCAGGCAGATCTGATTCCAGTAAACTTTTTTTTCCTCACAGATTTCTTAAGATATAATTGACATATAACATTGTGTAAGTTTAAGGTGGACAATGTGATAATCTGATTCACATATATATATTGTGAAATGATTACTATAATAAAGTTAATTAACACATCATCACCTCACATAATTACTTTGTTTTGGGGTGGCAAGAGCATTTAAGGTTTACTCTCTTAGCAGCTTTCAAGTATACAATACAGTATTGTTAACTATAGTCACCATCCGGTATTAGATCCCCAGAATTTGTTTCTCTTATAGCTAGAAGTTTGTACCCTTTGACCAGTGTCTCCCCACTTTCCCCATCCCCAGTGTCCATGTTCTTAATTACTACAATACCCTGCCTGTGCACCAACTAAGAAATGTTTCCCATTTCTAATACAATAACCTTGGATGGGTGGGCCTTGGGTTTCTTTTAGCCTGAAAGACCCAAGTGGCAAGCAGAACTTTCAATTAAACAAAAAAAAAGTCTTAGAAACTTACCCCCAGATGATTCCAGTTCATACTCTTCTCCAACACTCTCGAGGATGCCCTAGGACCATTTCTAGTCTCCTGACTTTCTACTGGAAAGGAGTACAGAGCGGCAGGGGCTCCATGCTGCCAACCTGGGATCCACCAGCGGCAGGTATTTGATCTGCTGCCGGCTATAACCATCATCCCTCCAGGAGGGGCTTCGTGGTTGTTGCCAGGATCTGCTTCAGGCCAGAATAACTTCAAGCCGTGGTGATAAGTCTTGGGGAAGCCAAGGCTGAAGGTCTGTTGAGCCCAACATAGCAAAATCCTGTGATCCAGCAGAGGCTGGGATTGATGCCTAAGACTCTCTGGACTAGAATTAAAAGGAGCATTCAGGTACACTTTCTGAGTATCTCATGCGGCTGTTTCCCAAGAAGTGTTCTCCACGTCTCATTTTTCAGTCTGTCATCCTTCAAGCCAAGGATTTCTATCCCATCACTTCTGTCAAGAAAAACTTAAAATTTACGATCACCAAATCTCCATCTCTCAAAACATAGGATGACTTCGTTCACTTCCAATCTGTCCACATCTAGGTGCTCAAACTTCTGACACTCACCAGGATTCTTCTTGAGAAACGTGGGGCATTACACCTGGGGACTTTTCCAACCTGTCCGAGTAGACGTTACCCAGGTGATGCTCACGCGGCGTGATCTGAGCACTGAGCACTGCGCGTGCGCATAGACCGCCCTTGGCCTGCTCAAGTCCCTTTGTGCCGCAAGGGATCCTGCTCTGAGGCTGTGACACAGTCCGGCTGGGCGGTGTCATCTTGACAGGGCCATCCTCCAGGGGGTGCTGCGCACAACGCAACAGCCCTGACACTCGCACCTTCTGCTCCACTGTGATGAAGGCGGTGGCTGCCTGGAAGAAGGAGCCAGTGACTGCTTGTGTGGGGATGTGTAGGGATGGAAAGCCTGAGCTGCTCTGCCAGGGCTGGAAACTGGGAGTAGGAGGTGTTTATACAAGGGAATGAAACTATAGACGAACCACCCTCCCCCTAAACGGCTTTCAACATTTTGTTGGTTTTGCTTTGTTTTGTTTGCACGAGAGATGCCACCTTAGGCCTACATGTTGAAGACGGCATTACTCAGCCTCCGGTACCATCGATTACAAGTCTATGACAATGTAATCAACGGGACAAAAAATAAGACTTTTATATTGGTCTGGAATTGGCACTGACTCTTACATTTTAATTTTACTTTTAAAATTATTTTTAAAACTTTTAATTTCTTCATGATTACAGATTCACTGGAAGTTGCAAATATAGCATATGAAGAGGTGAACCTCTCACCCTATCCCCAATAATGACATATACTGTTCAATATCAAAACTATGAAATTGACATTGTACAATACTGTTAACCAGGCTGCATACCTTACTCCATTTTGCTATTGTACTATAGTTATACAAAATATCGCCTTTGAGGGAAACTGAGTAAAGCAATACATGAGACTTCCCTATACATTTACTTGCAACTTAATATGAATCTATAATTATGTCAAAATAAAGTTTTTTTTAAATGTAGGTCAAATACAAATTTTACAATTGAATTTATAAAATTATTTAAACCAAATGATAATCAAAATAAAATATAAGAAATAAATGGGATGAAATAAAGCTTATAGGGAAGTTTATAGTCATAAATACACATTACGTTACACACATAGGAAAGTATGGTTTTTATCTTGTCCAGATTTTCTTGCTAGCATGGGAGTGAACACCTTTCATATTCTATATTCTAATTGCGATGAAAGTTGAAATTCTGTGACTGTTTTAACAAGCCCCTTCCTTACCACCTCCCACTGCATCTGCATACTAAAATGCATGGCAATGATTGGATTCGTTGGCTATGATTTAAAGACTCTTCAATGAGAAGTAGACAGGGTATAAATGGATGAATGCAGTGATGCTGCAGGAGGTAGGTTACTCAAGTTTATTTATTAAATACATCTCATTCTGTCAAATATTGATAATAGAAGGCTTTTGAGGCTTGATAATATATCTTCATTTATAGTGCTTTAGTTATTTAAACTCTAGAAATTCTATGTAAATTAGCTTGTGCTGTATTCCAAGAATCCCTTGCTATCCAAATCTATTTGTTTCCCAAATTCAGATACTAAGGAATACTATGTTCACTAAATCATTTTGATTTCCAAGTTTCAGAAATTGGGTAGCAAATCTGTATAAGGATTTATTAGAAGTGTTTTGTTCCAAGGTGCGGAGATTGCCAAGATGGTGTAGAAGGACACGTAGCTCACCCTTTCCCACAAACATATCAAAAACTACATCTGCATATGGAGCAATTCACACAGAACACCTACTGAACTTCGGCAGAGTATCTCTTACATTGGAAATACAAAGAATCCTCATAAAACCAGGTAGGAGAAAAAAAAGAAAAAAGAAAAGAGAAATTGATACAGGACCTGTCCCCCATGGGGAGGAAGCAACAAAGGAGGAGAAGTGCCCTCACCCTGGGAAGCCCCCTCTCCAGCGGGGAGGTCAGCTGGGACAGGAAGGGAGATTCAGAGGCTCGGAAGAGAAAGTAGCAGCTGCTTGGCAGACAGAAGTGAGAGAAACCAGCACAGAGGATAAACAATAGTTTTCTACTGTACAGCACAGGGAACTACATTCAGTATCTTGTCGTCACCTATAATGAAAAGGAACATATGTATGTGTATGTATGACTGAAACATTATGCTGTACACCAGAAATTGACACATTGTAAACTGACTATACTTCAACCAAAAAAAAATTTTTTTTAATGTTTTGTTCCAAAACTCAGATTGTGACAAATATTTATTTCAATAGATCACTAGATTCGATTTGCTAATATTTAACATTGCATATTTTCATATCTGATTCTGGACACATTGCCTGTTTGCGTTCTCCTAGCAAGTTTTATCATTAGGATTATGACAGATTCATAAAAACAGATAACTTGCTACCTCAGCCTACGTCCTGGAAGAGTTCCTGAAACATTTCACAGTTTCACCTATAAATATATCTAACTTGGTATCTTTAGTGTTGCTGTGTGACATTTAAAGTATTTTTTGGTTTAACTTTCAAATGTTCCTTTCAGAGAGGCGTCTATTAAGATTTTACATTTCTTCTCTAGTCAATTCTGATATCAAGCCAATCCAATTTCTTTATAAAAATCACACATGCTCTTCCAGATTTATTATAAAAGTGTCTCTAGTACTTACTTTTGAGTTTTCAGGTTGAGAGAAAATTAATATACCATAAGAATCATCTTTTAAAAGTATTACTGTTCAGCAGTTTTTAGTATATTCACAAGGTTGTGCAACCTACACCACTAATCCTAGAACATTTTAATCACCGAAAAAAATAACCTTTTAAATTTAAATATGCAGTTATTTTGATTTCTCATTCACAGTGCTGCTCATTTATCATCTGTACTTCCCCACCTGAGTCACTAGTTTGTCTACTTTTTTCAAATAATAAAATTTTCTAGACTGTTTACTTTGTTCTGTCATTTATTTCTGTAGAACTAATAATGCCTTTCTCAATCCACGTTTTAGATTTATTTTTGCTAGTTTTAGCTCTTTGGGTTCTATATTGATTTTTATTAATGATCTTTCTAGTATTCTAATATATGCATGAATATTGGGTTATAAAACTTCCAATACAACTTTGGCTGCCAGTCAGACAGGTTTTTCATTTGTGTTCTCATGTTCACTCACATTTAAATAACATGTATGTCAAGGATTTAGTTCCTTAACCCATGTTAATCAAGAGAAGACCCTGAATTAATACTCAGATATTTGCTGGCTGTCCTTTTGTTACTGTCTCTCCTCCATTCTGGTCAAAGAATGTGGCCTGTATATTTTTTGCTTTGTGGGGAGCCAGTGACTAGGAAAAATATTCTCATCTCTTCCTGCTTATTTGACAGCTGTACTTTCGACTACCCATCATTATCTCCACAGGGTTTCAGACAGGTATTAATCTTTGTGCAGCATAAAAAGTGAAGTTTGAATGTAGACTACCCACACATACTTTTTCTTTCCCTTTTGAAATTCCATGTTGAATAATGAGTGACGGGAAAAGCTTTCCTATCTTAACTACCATTTCTCTTTTTCCATTATGAATTCTTTGATTTAGACAAAGGTAAACAACATGGTTAAAATCCTTTCCATAAACATAATGAAGACAATTATGAAAATATGTGTGTCAATGATAATAGTGGACAACTTTTACTAAACATTTACTACATGATAGGAATAGTTCTAAGCACTTTATTAATTCATGGCATCCTCACAACAAACCAATACATATGGCAGGATTATATGTACTAAGACATAAAAAATAAAATGTTACTAAAATATACAAGTAAAAAATAAAAACAATTCTAGAAGGATAAATAATATTGGTAACAGTGGTTAGTTACTTTCTAGTATGAGGACTGTGGTTAGGGTTGATGAAAAGGAACAAAACAGTTTATGAAGAGAAAATGTGGATACTTTCAGCAATTAAAATAGATGCTATAAAAGGAAAAAAACAAGCATCCAAAGATAAATGTTGGTTCATATTAATCACTGCATATAATGACAAATAATTAGATGCAAACATAACATGAAAAATAAGGTCATTTTTAAAAGTCATTTAATGTATCAATAAAAATAATAAAAATCTATATTTACTGAAGTGGCAATAATACTTCCTGGCACTATAAAAGCGGATGAAAGTACAACATAAGTACCATGAGTATATTTTCTTTAAAACCAAACAAAGTCTGGTAGGACTTGCTCTACCAACTTGAGAGTAGTCGTCTGTAGTTGGTATGATTACAATTAATCTTGGCCTTTTCAGTTTCTTGTTTTCTGATATTCTGTTTTACAACAAGAAAATACAAATTTGTGAAATGAAACAAAAAAAATTAACAGACTTCAAAAACAGAGTTATAATTCTATAAGGAATTAAAAAATACAAGGTCATGCAATTTAAACAGTATGATGTTGGTGTAAGCACAAATATATAGATCAGAGAAGAAAGAATAGCCCTGAAACTCAAGCAAATATAAACAGGAATATAACATATCACCCAGAAGGTAGAACGAAATAATAGGGAAGAAAAGAATTATTGAATTGCCATTAGCAAGTTGGGGGGCTGGAAAAAAGGGTGGACAAGTGTCAATTTAAAATCTGAATTCACAACTTTGAGTAAAATATATCTGGATTAAAAAGAGAAATAAAATTAAGAAACAAAAAATAGTGAAAGAGGGTAACTATCAAGCATGAGTTTTGTTTGTGTAAAATATCAGGAAGGCGACAAGAGCTTTACCTTTTACTACTCATCAGTATGAATTCCCTGATGACGAATGAGGTCTGAGCCACTACTAAAGGCCTTCCCACATTCCTTACAGTTATAGGGTTTTTCACCAGTATGAATTCTGAGATGTCGAGTAAGGTTTGAGCATTTATTAAAGGCCTTTCCACATTCATTACATTCATATGGTTTTTCATCTGTATGGATTCTCTGATGTTGAAAAAGTTGTGAGTTCTGAGTAAAGGCCTTCCCACATTCAAGACATTCAAAAGGTTTCTCACCAGCATGAATTCTCTGATGCTGACGGAGCTGTGAGCTCTGAGTGAAGGCCTTCCCACATTCCTTACAATCATAGGGTTTCTCCCCGGTGTGAATTCTCTGATGATTAGTAAGTGCTGAGCCACTGCTAAAGGCTTTGCCACATTCTTTGCACTCATAGGGTTTCTCACCTGTGTGAATTCTCTGATGTTGAACAAGCTTTGAGCTCTGAGTGAAAGCTTTCCCACATTCCTTACATTCATAGGGTTTCTCACCGGTATGAATTCTCACATGTTGAAAAAGTTGTGAGCTCTTAGTAAAGGCTTTCCCACATACTTTACATTCGTAAGGCTTCTCCCCAGTGTGAATTCTCTGATGGTCAATAAGATTTGAGCAATAACTAAAGGCCTTTCCGCATTCCTTACATTCATAGGGTTTCTTACCAGTATGAATTCTTTGATGTTGAGAAAGGTATGAGCTACAACTGAAGGCCTTTCCACATTCTTTACATTCAAAGGGTTTTTCACCAGTATGAATTTTCAGATGTCGAGTAACATGTGAGCCACAGCTAAAAAATTTCCCACACTCCTTACATTCATAAGATTTTTCGCCAATATGAATTCTCTGATGTTGAAGAAACTGTGAATTCTGACTAAAGACCTTTCCACATTTCTTACATTCATAGGGTTTCTCTTCATTGTTAATTATTTGATGTAGAGTAAAGAATGTCTGTTGAATAAATGTGGGCATGTATTCATGAGTGAATATCTCTTGGCCAAAATGCCCATTTTGATATCCCAGTTGTCTTTCAAAGTGGCTTCTATATTCTAGAACATCTCTAAAGTTGGCGTATTCAAGGCCATGCTTGGTAAGTCTCATTATCTCCCTCTGGCATGATTCTATTTCATAAACTTCCTTCTTAAGTGACAGTAACTTGGTTTCACACATTGATTCCAGATCTGTAAGAAAAAGAAATGGTAAATATTCTTCCCCCATCCCACTTGTGAAAAGTTAAACTTTTATAATAGAAATGGAAACATTAAAGTGAAAATCATATCTGGTCGTAAATAACATACAGTTCTCAAGTGTATCTGTTTAATCTGAAAAAATGGAGAAGAAATGCATAGAAATTACTGAGCTATAATGCAGGAAGCAGAGGGAGGAGACTATGGAAACAGGGAACCACAATGATTCTCAGATACTGACATGGATCAGAATCATCTGGAAAGTCTGGTAACTCCTCAATGCTTCAGCATACGAGTCTTTAGATGACTTGTTATATGTTTTATATACATCTATATATATAAGATAAGCTTGTCGTATTTATATGTAAGAAACAGAGTATATCACACTATATGTATTACAGAAACTGGATAATTTTTTACCACCATGAAAGGTCTCCTGAGAGGAATAAATGCACACAGGGGAAGATTCTTGGGCTCTATGGTATAAGATACACATTTGGTCTTTGTCCTCAGCAACTAAAAGAGCTTCAAAAAGCCTTGGAATTTCCTGAGTGATGGCAGTGTTTTGTTATGCTAATGAGGCGACTCACGGTGTGTCCCTTGATAGTTTTAGGATGGGGACTGGTCACTAGAAAGACCCAGCATATGGTTAGAGGGTTGGGACTTTCAGCTACTTGACCTCTGGGGAGGAGAGAGAGGCCAGGGACTGAGTGGCCAATGACTTTATCAATCATGCCGATGTATTTAGGCCCCAATAAAAACTCTGGATACCAAAGCTCAGTAGAGCTTTCTGGTTGGTGAACACATTAATGTGCTTAAGGGGGTGACATACTTTGACTCCACAGAGACAGGGTGTGGAACCTCTGCATCTGGAAGCCTACCAGAACTTGCCTGATATGGTTTCTTCATAGTAAAATTGCAATTTTAAGTGTAGAGCTTTCCTGAGTTCTGTGAATCATTCTAGCAAATTATTGAGCCCGAGGGGGCCATGGAAATCCCTGCATCTTTTAAAGCCAGTTGGTCAGAAGTGTGGGTGGTCTGAGGACCCCCTGAGACTTGCAGCTTGTGCCAGAAGTGAGGGCAGTCTTGTGCAGGACTGGCTGCTAACCTGTGGGGTCTATGCTAACTCTGGGTAGTCAGTGTCAGAATTAAACCACAGCACACCCAGCTGAGGTGAAAACAGAACAGGGTCCACAATAAAGGCTATGTTGGATGCAGTTTGAAAGAGATTACGGAGGGTTAGCCACATGGGGGAATAACCTGAGATCAGTCTAAGGTACAGAACTAATCTGATGTGAGTGGCAGACAGGGAAAACTCAGAATATGCTATATGCTGGGGATTCCGGGAAAATACTGTTTGCTTGGAATTTTGTGATGCTGATCTTGGGAGAAGAGAGAGACTTGATCATGTAGCATTGTAGTGGCTGTGATGGGAGGCAGATGGAGTTTAAGACAGACAAGTTAAAACAGACATGGAGCGAGATACTGCCGAGGAAAGATGACAGGAGTCAGAAGCAGACTGATGACAGCTGAGTTCCCAACACTGACAGTTCCTACAGGTTCCCAGGCAATTATCTAACCTTTCTAGGCCCCATTTCTTCATCTGTAAAAGGGAGATAATCCTTAATTCATGATTATGGGAAGGGTGAGGAAAAGTGTAAGGGGATGTCTTTCAGTATTTGATAGCTAACATTATGAAAGAATTTATCAAAAATAGAGACATTAGGCAAATTAAATAATTTGAAGACATCAAAATGGAGCCTACTGGACATCTCAAGCCAGAAACAGGGACTTCATTCCAGCATACTCTTTTTTCTCCTTCCTCCATAGGATCTTTCAGCAACTTTCATCTATCTAAGCTCCTCAGCAACTTTTTAAAACTGTCCTTGTCTATCTCCACTGCCAATACCCTCCTCCAAACCAGAATCATCTCTTACTCAGACGACTCAAGGAGCCTCCTAAGCCAGTCTCTCCACCAAGTTCTCACACTCTTTAATGTATTCAGGGACTAAAATGACATTTGGCCTGGGCTTCCATTGTTCAAAATCCAAACTCCTTATAATCTCTGGCAAAGGCTGAATGGCGTGGTTCCCACTTGTCTCTCCAACCTCGACTCATATTCCACTCTCACTTGCTCAGGGGGCCCAGCAACACTGGCCTTCTTTCAGTTCTTCAAACACACCAAGCTTTCCCCTCCTGGAAGGGCCTTCACAGGGGTTCTTCCCTCTGCCTGGAGTTTTCTTCTTCATTAGCACATTAAATAGTTTTATTAGTACAAAAACCTAGTGGTGAGCCTGGCATTAAAATCATTCTGAAATAGTCATGAGCACAAATGACATTTCAGGATGTCTACAAGTATAATAAAATGATACAAAAATATCTGTGATTTCCATTCACGTCAAAGTCACAAGAACTAAATACTACTACAGTTTGTTGTGTACATCATAACAGGAAGAAATGCAAAATTTCAATTAGGGATGACTAAATATATAGATGCACCTTTTCTTCTTATCCGAGTTCGTGAATTCCCTAAATCCTATCCAAAGGAATCCAACATTAGCAACCTCTCAGTTGGAGAGATCCTTTAAAAAGATGACGTCACACTCCCCTGCTCAAATCATCTCATTCAGAATAGAATGGCTTTATGTCTCATTTAGGATAGAATTCAAAGCCCATACCAAGGCCATCAGGACCCAGAATCATCTGCGGGTACACTCTCCCTCCTGCCTGCATTCAGCCCAGACACACAGACACCCTGAGACTTTGCTGGCCCCTTTCACACAATTCCCGCCTTGCTCACTCTGCTCCAGCCACAATGGTAAGGGCCAAAAAGCTCCCAACTCAGGGACTTTGATCTTCCTGTTCCTTTTGCTTGAATCTCGTCTAACAGATATTTACATTACTTGTTCCCTCACTTCCTTCAGGTCTTGAGTAAAACACCACGTCTTCAGACAGGCCTTCTCCACCTCCCTTCACAGCACTTATCACCAGCTGGTATTTTTTTCCTCTCTCATCCTCTAGAACGTAGACTTCAGAAGAACAGAGCTTTGTTTTGTTCAATCCTGTAATCGCAGCATCAGGACCAACGCTTAGTACATAGCAGAGTTTCAGTAAGCACTCCCCAGGTCGCCCTGCTCTATACCAAATCTCTGCTCCTCTGCCACCTCTGCCTTCCCCATCTAGGCTGCGAGCTTTCTGTTTTTCCCAACACTGTCACTACAGACGGTGACTGCCATCACTTGCAAGGCTCCAACTGCTATTTCAGTATGAATTCATTCTACTTCTGCATACTTAGCCCCTGACTTTCTGCTAAGATCCCTGTCAATTTCTTTTACTAGATTCTACTCTGTGAAAGCTATTCACAGGTATATTTTGGCACCATTGTTTGGCTCCCAGTTCTTAATGGCTGACACAACTAGCAAACTGCAGCACACGGCAGACTTTGTTCCACAAATTTAGGAAATCAAAAATACTGGAGAAAGGAAAAACGCACAACAAACTGAAAAAATGTCATTGGATATGAAAATGAATATATGTATATTCATGTATGACTGAAAAATTGTGCTGCACACCAGAAATTGACACAACATTGTAAACTGACTATAACTCAATTAAAAAAAAATAAAGTCATTGGCAGGCAGCTATAGTGAAGACTGGTACTTGGAGGGGAAGGGCAATGCAGACATGCACACAGGCACACACAAACACGTGTGTTATTTTGGGAGTGGTGACAGAACGCTGAGATGAGTCGAAGAGGAAGAAAAGCCAGCAAGAAACTGATTCTAACATATGGGTAAGTTTTCTCTGTAGGGGAAGTAAAGGGCACCTTCTACTTGAAAATAAGAGTGGTATGGGAGAAGAGAAGTAGAAAGCGCAGTAAGCAAAAGAAGGAATGAAACAGGTCACTTGTAAACTCATGCTAAAAGGGCTTAGTTTTCCCCACAGGCCTACAGTTTTGATGGGAGCTTCCAAGATAACATCTCGAAGGTGCTGTTCCTCCACTGATGGGCTGAGTTATTACCCGTGATGCCTTGCTTCTCACTGCCAACAGTCTCTCACTCACCTGAACACAGGCCTCTCGTCAGCTCTCTGCCAACCATCCAGGGGTCTTTCCCTTGTTCCAATAAGGAGATAACTTGAGGCTTAGGAATGTAAAGTCCTGCTCACAAGAAAAGATACGGAACATGGTTATGCTGCGGGTAAATCAGATCCAGAAATAAGATCCAGTCCCTTGATGATCAAGGAAGAGATGCCACCACAGGAGCAGTCAAAGGAGGAAGAAGAGGCTCAGCCACGGCCAATTGGAGGTGCCCATTTCCCACTCTTCCTTATCATTTCAGCTCAAACCATTCATTTGGGGACAGGGAGCAAAAACTCAGCCGGTAACTCGAAAAGCAGATGAGAAAGTCAATGCAGAGGAAACAGAAATTGCCAAGGAGAACTCTAAGTTCCTGGTACAGACGCCCTTACCCATGGACACCAGGTTGCTGTAGTTCTCCAACATGACATCCTTGTACAAGTCCCTCTGAGCAGGGTCCAGACATTCCCACTCCTCCTGAGAGAAGTCTACAGACACATCACTGAACACCACTGGTCCCTGAAACAATAAACTGTATTATCTGTGGTCACAAAATAAACATCATGACTGTCATGCTTGTATTGTGGGGTAAAGCGAATGAGCAATTATACTGGTATCACTGAGAACCAGAATCTCTGGATCCTAGAATTAGATGCAAGAGTTATCAGTGTATTTTATATTAAAAAAAAATTTGACTCAGTCCACAGAAAAGGCCTTTTAACCCAGTGGCAACGAGCATCCCTACTATCTAGATTGTAGCCTCTAAGTACCATATTCAAATAAAAAGGAACCAAAGTTCTTTGGGGAAAGGGACGATTTCAGGATTGAATCAGAAATACACAGAATGAGTCTGAACATTCTGCTATATCAGAAAGCAAGAGAGTGATCAAAAACTATTAGAATCATATTAAAAGGACTTGGGAGACAACTTAAAGTGCCTCCCACTGGCCAAAGACGATATAAAGTGAAGAGGAAATATAATGGACTGATCAGACCAAAAATATTTAAATCTATGAGTTCATAACTATACTGAATTAAAAAATCACTAGTTATCTTTATAGAAGTCTAAGAAACCAACTCATTATTTTAAACACTGGAAAACAAAGGGCAAGAATCAAACATCCGTTCCCATACAAACTGTCTTTCAGGGTAACCAAACAGTTGATAAGACATTTAACTTTACAGATAGTACTCTACCTAATCTATGAAGACGCAATGACAGAATTAAAATATCATTTTGAAACCACTAACGAATTAATGAATCTAGACAATAATAATCACTGGTGGTTAACATTATAAAAGGAAAGAGAATCAGAAATAACATGTCTCCTAATGGACTCACACATCACCACCTATGAAATATTCTTGACAAAAAAATCCCAGCTGAATCTGATCAAGTTTCTAGATCTAATGAGTGATTTTCAGGAAAGACTTAGATGATACCACAGAGAAGAAATCAGCAAAATCCAAACAGTGGACAAATGAATTTTTTCTTTTTTTCTTTTCTAACAACAACAACAACAACAAACTAAAAACTGCACAGATAGAAGAGAGACGGAAGGGGTACCTACAAAGTAAGAGATTCAAGAGACATATCAACCAACTACAGTGCACAGTCCTTATCTGGATTCTAATACAAATAAATAATTAAAAAATCAGACAATTAAGAAAATGTGAACACTGGATATTGATGACATTAACAAATTATCTTTAACTTTTTCAGATGCAATAATGGCATAAGGAATCTTCTTTTAAAAAAGAATCCTTATCTTTTAGAGTTACATACCAATTTCCTTCAAAATAATCCTATGTGTGGGAGTGAGGGTAGGCAGTGTGCATGGAAGAAACAGGAAGAGGTATGCATGAAACAAGACTGTGAGTAGATAATTATTAAAACTTAATGGTGAGCATATGGTAGCTCATAAGACTACTCCACTTTTCTGTGTCTGGAATTTATTATAATAAAGTTTTCTAAAGAGGGGTGGTAGAGAATAGTTGCAACCGTGTATATAGCATTGATTTAAACAAAATTGTGATATAACTCTGTTGTGAGGAAAGGCAGTAGAGAGTGAGATATAGCATATCTAAATCCACACACACCTTGCAAGTAAAAAACTAGAAAATGTCTAAAAATTAATTAATCAAGAAATAGCATCATAGAAATATTAATTTAAAATACAGTTAAATTCACTGGATACCGCTAAAAGAGATAAGAGTGCCTGCCTTTATGGAGTAGGATGAAGTGGTGAGTCCAGAAACTTGATCAGATTCAGTTGGGATTTTTTTGTCAAGAGTATTTCATACGTGATGATGTGATTCCATTAATGCTCCTTGAATTATTAACATGTAAAATTTGACAAATACATTTTAAGAACAGCAATATTTCTGAAACAGCATATAATTTTAAAGACTCTCATAAACTCTAGTTCTCTCTTGTGCCTTATGGTTATAAGAATAATTTCCTGTTAATACAAATCTTTAATAATTATTTTTCTGACACCAGAATTTTCTACAATATAGATATTACTGGCGAGATTTAGAAGGTTCTTCTGAGCTCTGATAGTATGATCTCAGTAATTTATGAACTGGCTGAACTCACTGTAATCATCCATCAATCCTATCATTATTTCTGAGATAAAGAAAACTGGTGATTCAGATGGAAACTCTCACGACCCACACTTCCTGCTCAACCTTAAACTGGACTTCTCTCATGGATATCCTAACAGAGTTCCAGAGATCTGTCTGTATCAGTTCCCACCCAACAGTCCTCCAAGCCTCATAAAACAGGAGATCTTGCAACAATCTAACATTTGGAGCTACCAACACCACCTCCCATCTGATCTGTAGAGATAATCTTGGCTTTTCGATGTTTGTCTGAGCTAAGCAACTCATACCTCCACCTCATCAAATCACCATACAGACAGGACAAGTTCATTCTATAAATCTACTCTTGTTTCCTTTAAGAAAATGCATTTCCCCTCCATCATAGTCCCTGGGAGAGGGCTGAGAAAAGAGATGCTCAGTTGTTTACTGAATGAAAATATTAAGGCTGGGTCAAAAGAAGCAGGTGTGTAGGTGTGGCACAGGATTATCTATAAACAATGAGAGGAAATGGGAACCACGATCCTGAAGGGGGACCCTGATAGCCAGAAATGTCAGGAGAAAGAAAGCAAATACTCACATGCCCTTAAAAAAATTTTTTTTTCTTAGAAAGAACTGAGTGTCGGGAAGGTAAGAAAGAACAACAACTAACTCACCTGGGCCATGGCTTTCAATATTGTAGGAGACGATCAGTCCTCCTTGGGGCTGTTCTCCTGAAAAAGGATAGTGTTCTGAGAAGGCAGGCCTGGTGAAACAAAGGAAAGTTCTAGAAATCACACTGGCCTTACAGTCCTCAGACTGTCCAGGCAAAACTACCTCCACTTCCCTTGGTCCCATGATAGAACTCTAGTTAGTGGGAGTATGGAATAAATCCTACTCCTTCCTCAACCCCAGAATCTCCAGGCTGCAGCTGCAACAAGAAGGATCCCGGCTAGTGGATCCAAAGGAATACAGACTGAGATTCCCTCTCCTTCACCCGGGCAATCCAGGTTCCCTCTCCTTCACTCGGGCAATCACTTGGCTGAACAGCCAAGTGATTCAGGCAGGACCTTGCCCCATTCCAGTGATGTTTTGCTCTGAACCTAAGACAGAGCTGCTATGATCTGCCCTGAACAGAGTGCTCCCCTGCAGCCCTCAGGTCCCCAAGCCAGATTCACCCAAATGGTGCAGGTTGGTCAGGAACACAGTTCACTCTAATCAGAGGAACTAAAGACTCCCCTAATCAAGCCTTCTCATCTCCCAGGCACCAGAAAGTCAGTCAACTCCCCCCACCACACACTCATACCCACAATGAGGCACTCCTCATTCTTACACTCTAGATGCTCTAGCTCTATTGTTTTAAAAAATAGTAACTTTTCTTATGTGTTCTTGCCACACAAAACAGTCAAAATGTCAACATTTCTAGTTTTGAGGTAAGATGTTTCTAACCTATACATATTTATATAAATGTCTCTTTTTTCTAAAACCTTTAACACTTTCATTTGTTACATTTAAGTCATTTTTTCTCTTTTTTTTAAATTGAAGTATAATTGATTTACAATGTTGTGTTAGTTTCAGGTGTACAGCAAAGTGATTCGGTTATACATACACACTTATATCCTTTTTCAGATTCTTTTCCATTATAGGTTATTACAAGATATTGAGTATAGTTCCCTCTGCTATACAGTAGGTCCTTGTTTATCTACTGTATATATAGTAGTGTGTATATGGTAACCCAAACTCCTAATTTATCTTTCCCCCACAAATTTAAGTCTTTAATCAATTACTATTTTATTTGGGTATGAGACTATTTGGTAAAAGACAACAGACTAAGGTTATCAATTATAATTTTATTTTAGTGTAAGATAGGAGTTGGTAATCCTACTTAATTTTCCCCCAGAGGGGGCTACTCAAGTGTACCAAAGTCACATATGAATAATGTAATATTTCATGGGAATTAAAATGCACCGTTATTTTATATGCCACTAAGAAAGAAACTATTTAAGATATAACCTGACTTGAGATATGCTGAAATGAGAAAAGAAAAGTGAGCTTTAGAACAGATGACTATGGAATATACTTTCCCTACTGATTTAAATGTTACCATTATCACAGATACATGTTGGGATTTTTTTGTGGTTCTACTTTTTTTGTGTGTGGTTCTGTTTTGATTCAGTGATCTATTTATTCTTTTGTCAGTACCACATTCTCTATTTATTATAATTTAAAAATGTATTTTATCGTCTTAATTCTAAAAAGACCCCTCCACTACATACCTATTAGAATGGCCAAAGTCCAGAAAACTGAGAACCCCAAGGGTCGACGAAGATGCGGAGAAACAGGAACTCTCATTCACTGCTGGGGGAAATGCAAAATGGTACAGACACTTTGGGAGACAGTTTGGCAGCTTCTTACAAAACTAAACATACTCTTACCGTATGATCCAGCAATTGTGTTCCTTGGTATTTACCCAAAGGAGTTTTAAAATTATGTCACACAAAAACTTGTGCGGGTGCTTATAGTAGTTTTATTCATAATGGCAAAAACTTGGGAAAAACCAAGATGGCCCTCAGAGGCGAATGGTTAAATAAACTGTGGCACATCTGGACAAAGGGGCATTATTCAGCAATAAAAAGAAATGAGCTATGGAGACATGAAAAGACATATTACTAAGTGAAAGAAATTAATATGAAAGGCTTTATCTGCCATATATATGCCATATATGCATGCCATATATATGTCTGCCATTTTCAATATGAAAAGCTATATATGACTTTCTGGAAAAGGCAAAACTATGGAGACAGTAAAAAGATCAGTGGTTGCCAGGGGTTGGGGGGGGGGGAAAGAGGGATGAATAGGTGAAGCACAGAGTTCTTTTAGGGCAGTGAAACTAGTCTCTATGATACCACAGTAATAATATATGTTATTATACATTTGTCCAAACCCATGGACTATACACCACCAAGAATGAAACCTAATGTGAACTATGGACTTTGGGTGATAATGATGTGTGTTTTTTTTTTTTTTAATAATGATGTGTTAATGTAGGTTCATCAGTCATACCAAATGTACCACTCTGGTGGGAGATGTTGACAATGGTCTAAGCATGTGCAGGGGCAGGAGGTATATGGGAAATCACTGCACCTTCCTCTCAAATTTGCTGTAAATCTAAAACTGCTCTAAAAAAATAACATCATTTTTAAAAAAGTTCTGGCTCTGAAGCCTGACTAGCTAGATTAAACAGATAATAACCCCCTCAATACTCTTTTTTCTCAAAAGTTTCCATGTAGATCAGTTTAAAAATTGTACTGGTATTTTTCCCACGACTGCATAAAATGAGTAGATTAAGAAATTCTTTGATTATGATGTTGAATCTTGCTTTCTTAGAACACAGAATACCTTTGTTTATTCAAGTCAATGTCTGTATCCATCAGGAACATTTAAAATTTTTCTTCTTATGTATCATGTATGTTTCTTATTCAGATTATTCCTAGGTGTCTTACACTAATTTTTATGGCTTTTATTAAATGGTGTCTTTTCCCAATGTATCTTCCACTTTTTTTTAATAACATACAAAGTCTACTGATTTCTGGATGTTGACTTTGTACCTTTTTGAATTTTATTATTTGCACTAGTTTTCAGTCTATAACAGGATGTTAAAATATGCCTTTCTCATCCTCAGCTTAAGAGAGGCCCTGGAAAAGGAGAGCAAGACAACATGGGCCACAGAACCCTGATTCCACAGTGAAAACCTTGGCTATCTTATACATTGTGCAAAATGAGCTGTCTGGAAACTGATTTTGTGCCCTTGGTTCAATTCAACATCTATTCCAAAGGTAGTTCAGAGATTTGAGAGTGTATGAGAGGAGGCTGCAGTGTAGGAGAGAAGGTTGTTTTTGACAGAAAGATGCATTTTTGGAAAGCACCGGTATGCCACCTCATAAAGAAAAGAGGGGACCCCAGTGCCACCAGGATTCCACGTGGAATATAACGAGAGTTCTCCATTAGAAGGCACAAAGACTGGGGCCTAATTCTCTCCTGGGACTGGACATCACAGTAGGAGCTGGCCTGGGGTTAGGTTATTCTAAGTCTACCAAGAGGATTTTCAGTAGCGCACCTTGCCTTCTAGAGATGGGCTCCACGGGGGACTAACACCCAAAGGCCGAGTGTGGGAACTGCAGGCAGCCAGCTAGAGCAGGCCACTGCCCTCTCTTCACAGTCAGATGTGAACACGCCCCAGGGCAAGAGAGGACCAGTGTCAATACAACTAGGATTTTTTTTTTTATCCCTTACTCTCTCCCTTCCCCTGCTCCCAACCTCAGCGAGTTCAGAATACCTCAGCGAGTTCAGAATGGGACAGAGGAGAAGTTCAGGAAAAGGAAAGAAAAGTAATCAACAAGGCTACCTCACTGCAAGCTCCTGCTCAAGGAGTCAGGAGGCTTAATTTTTTTTTTTATAAAAGTTTATGGTGTTGATTAGTTCAGTGACATGGACATTTTATTATCCAATACTGACTGAAAAACTCATCCATGGGCAGGAAATCAACTGGCCCCTAAAGCAACTTGATAGAAGAAGTCATGGGAAGACAAAAAGCAATTGCTTTCTAGTCGTTTCCTATGCAGTACTGTTTTTCTAGTAGATTTAGAAAAAAAAATGTTAAATAATACTGTACCTTCTTCCTGATTTTACTATGAAGGCATCTAGTATTTCATCATTAGGCATGAGGTTAGCTTTTTGTTTAAACTCGTTAATACAGAAATTTCCAAATGTACACAAAAATAGAATTTAAATAGTATAAGTAACTTCCATGTGTCCATTAACTAGCTTCAACAATTATCAAGTCACATCTTGTTTTACCTGGACTCTAATCCACTAATTTTAGGTCAGCTTTCTTATTTTTTAACAGCTTTACTGAGATATAATTCATATGCTATATAAGTTACTCATTTAAAGTATACAGTTCAATGTTTTTTAGTATATTAACACAATCCAATTTTAGAACATTTTCATCTCCCCTAAAAGAAAAGCCATTAAAAGCCAGTTCCCATTTCCCTTCCTCCCCTAGCTTTGAACATTCCTGGAACAAGTTTTTGTGTCAATATGTTTTCAATTCCCTTGGGTATGTACCTAGGCGTGAAACTGCTGGGTCATATGGTAAATCTGCTTAACTTTTTAAAGAACTACCAAACTTTTTTCCAAAGCATTTGCCCCATTTTATATCCCACCAGCAATTTCTGCAAATCCTCACCAATACTTCTTACTGTCTGTTTTTTTAATCAGAGCCATCCTAGTAGGTATGAGGTGGTATCTCTTTGTGCTTTGATTCACATTTTCCTTATGACTAATAATGTTGAGTAAAATTAGTTTTTTAAGAACCTAATTCTTTAGAATGCTTTTCTAATGTAATTTCCTATACAGTCCATTACTTTCCCAAGGCATCCCCACTCATGTTGGAATAGACAATAACTCTGTTTCCTAGTAAGGAAAAGAAACTGAGGGTGGCGTAAACATTCTGCGTGGCTAATGGGAGAGGGGAATCAGCACATCCTTGCATGGTTTTGGCCAGGAAAATGGACTGGAGAGGAAATTAAGACTGAAAGGGCATAGGGCCAACAAAACTCGGGAGACTGATGCTCATCTTAATTTCTCTTGGGTAAACTCCAGATTTTCAGTAAATGTTTTCAACCACCCAAATTACTTTAATTCAGAGTAAGCCTGCTCAAAACACCAAGTGTTTAACTTGCAAAAATACTACCTGTATCCTAACTCTCCAACTCTTAAGGCTGCTCATTTTTAGGTTAATAGAGTCATAAAGAAAGTTTTTAGCCTTATGCAGTCATAGAATTACCACTGGAATGTTTAATCACTACATAATGAAGCTAACATTGAATAGCTTCAGTATGAGAAGTATGAGAAACTTTTGAAGGTTGAAAAAAAATCACTTAACATAAGAAAATTAGAGAAAAATAATATGAACACAAAACCTTAAAAAGAAAACTTTTGAGCTCCGGTACCACGTAAAGTAGCCTAATAATGGCAGCATTTTTGCCCAACAAACTCTCAGGTATAAGATAAGTCACCTGTTTCTGGTCTTTTATTCATTTCTAAGAAGGAAAGAGGAAAAGTGAAGACAAAAGAAAAGAATAGAGGGTTCCTGGATAACAGCTGACTACATGTCTTAGAACAGAAAAAATAAAATTTTTTTGGATAGATCTGGAACCTTCTGCTATTACCAAAAAGTGAGGCTATTTTCAAAAACATCAGGTGCTGCTGTACACCAGAAACTAACACAACATTGTAAACTAAACATAAATAAATAAACATTTTTTTTAAAATATAAAGGAGAAAAAAAAAAGTCTGCAACCCTGAAGAGGGCCCTCCTCACCTGACCATGTCTGAGACCATCCTGCTCTCAGACTTTCAGCATCCAGAACTGTGAGAAATAAATTTCTGTTGTTTATAAGAAAACAAACGAAAACCAAAAACTATCAGGTGCTGTGCTGAAAGGACTCCTTTTCAGAGTCTCCTGCAGGGGGCTCTCATTGGCCAAGTAATGAAAATTCATGCAGCAACACACTCCTCCTGCCACATTTGTGCTACAATGGAGCCCATGACAATCATCAGTTAACTGAAACATCTGAAAATGTTAAGTCCATAATAACATGTGAGAGGAAAACTGTTATAAAGTCCACAAAAGAGGAAGGTGAATAAGAATGGTTTTTTTCTTTAACTTGCCATAATTAGTGATTTCATTTGTGGGGTTTTTTTTTCTCGTTATATTATTCAGATTCCTGGTAAAAGGTGCTTGTTTCCATCTGCGCAATCTGAAAAGTATAAATGCAGAGTACTTTGAAAAAGCCACTTAGCTCCAGAAAAAGGAAAAACTGTACCAAAACCAGGAAGGACCCATCACACCTGTGGCCTCACATAATAATCCAAGATAGAAAGCGTATTCCACAGTCAGCACCAGTGGACACACACAAAACCAAGTGGAAACAGGGTACAGTAAAGTAGTAAGCTGAATGTTCCAAATGAGAGCTCACTGTATACTCAGTCCATTATCACCTAGGAAATGAACATTTTATTAACAATATTAAACCCCTAATAATTATGTAGCAACATTAACTAGGAAATTTAAGTTTTTTAAAAAACACCCCTCGCCCAGGTCAATATATCTTCATGGCAGGAGAGTGAGTTGTAATGACGTTGCAGACTATGAAAACAAAGCACACGTCATGTCCAATAAAGACACTGAGTTACAAAAATAAAAATCTATATCAAAATCAAAAATTTACACGTCTGATGAAATTAAAAAGGGAATCACCATAATGGTCACTGGCTCAGGTCCTAATATTGTGCAGTAAGTCCCAGGTACCAATCAGGAATTGGGAACTCAGCCTTAAACATAATCTATGGTGGTTTTTGTTTTTACCCTCCTATCTAATTCAGTAATTTGTGTCTTTTCTCCCTTTTTTTCTTCAAGTTTTGCCTGTGGCTTATCAGTTGTACTAATTCCCCCAAATAAACTTTTGGCTTTATTAATCTTCTCAATTATAAATTTACTTCATGTTTCAATATACATTTATATTTGTATTTGTAAGTTTATATTTGAGCTCTTATTGTTTCCTAGTTTTAGCTTTCTTTGGATTTAATTTAGTATGCTTTTCCTTAATTTCTTAAGATGAACACATAGATCGATTTTTCAACATTCTTCTTTACTAGAATTATGTATTTACAGCTATATATTTCCTTCAGGTTCAGCTTCAGCGACACCCCACATTTTGATGTTATATTTTCATTATCATTCAGTCAGAATACTTTGAATTTCTATTGCGGTTTCTTCTTTGACTCACTAGTTGTTTACCATTGCTTAAATCTTGAACATTGGGAAATTTCTAATTATCTTTTTGTTGTTGACTTCTCGCTGAATTCCATTATGGTCAGAAAACATATAGTTTTATGTATGTTTCAATCCTTTGAAATTTATTGAGATTCACTTTATGGTCCAGCATATGATCAGTTTGGATAAATGTCTCATATGCGTCTGAAAGTAATATATATTATAGTTGTATTGTACACTGTTCTACATATAACATTTAAGTGAGATTTGTCAATCACATTGTCCAAATGTTATAGAACTTTACTGGGTTTAGACTGATTGTCCTACCAGCTATTGAAGAAAGTGCTAAAAATCCCCTACTATGATTGTGATTTGTCTACTACCTCTTTCAGTTCTGTAATATATATTTGAAGTCATTTTATGAAGGTCTATACATTTAGAATAGTATCTTACTGGTGGACTAACCTTTTTATTATGAACTATTGCTCTTTCTCTCCAGTAAAGCTTCTCTCAAAGTCTATTCTCATCCACTAAAGTCAGGAGTGTAAACTGATCCAACCATTTAGGAAAACTGTCAATATATATTAAAGTTGAATATTTGTATAACCTATGCTACAGAAGTTTCACTCCTAGAAATATACCCAACAGAAATGCATTCATACATGCACCAACAGACACACAAGAATGTTCATAGCAGTCCTGCTCATAATAGTCCCAACCTGAAAACAACTCAAAAGCCAATCACTAATGGAAAGGATAAACAAATTGTGGTATGTTTATACAATGCACTTTTAAGCAACAATAACAAATGACCTACAACTACATGAAGCAACATGGATGAATTTCACATATCCATACTACATAATATTATTATACAGTACATTCATATTACATGTGAAATGTCATGGTGAGCAAAAAGAAGCCAAGCACAAAAGAGCAGATACTGTGTGATTCTATTTATATAAAATTTAAGAACAGATAAAATTAATCCATGGCTATAGAAGATAGAATAATTGTTATCTTTGGGAGATGTGGGCAGTGAGTGGATGGGACAAGAATTAGGCTTCTGGAATGCTGGTAATGCTCTATTTCCTGAACTGATTTGAGCTCTGGTTAAACAAATATGATCATTTTGTAAAATTCATCAAGTCTTATATTTTTATTTTTGTACTTTTTGGAGTGTATATTTTTAAAAACCACATGCTATGCCATTACATCAGCAGATTCATCAAAAATTAAAATATCAAGTGACCAAATATTAGAGAGAATACAAGATGATTATGTTTATAAACTGCTGGTAAGAATTTAACTGGTACAACCATATTGAAAATCAGGTCGGCATTATCCAGGAAGTTTGAAGATACACACATACCCTCTGGCCCAGCAATTACATTGGTATGTTTATTACCTAGGGAAGTATGCATATGTGCACCAGGGTACTTATAAAGCAAAAAGGAAACCCAAGCGCACCTTGTATTTGGCATGGCCAACAGCCATTCCTCCTTCTTCCTCTGGGGACCTCCCTGAGAAAAGCAGAGCTGAGAAAGGAGAAAGGAATCATGAAATGCCAGGCCTTTCTGGTGGCACAGACTGATCCGAGGTTACTCTGGACCCACACCTATCACCCATGGAGAGGACGGATGAAGAGAGTTTAGAGGAATTTAGGCTGCCCTGAGCATTCCTGGTGTTAGAAGGGGAAAAGTCAATGCTGTCCAAGACCAAAATCTGTCCTGATGTCACGTATCAACCACTGGGACACACAATCAGCCTGGCACAATTATAGGTACCCTCCAACCGCACACACAGTGCCACAAAAAGTTACAAGTTCACACTCACACATCCTCACAGTCACAGACGTCCAGTACACTTAGTACTGCTAACATTCATAGAACCACAATCAATAACACACACGCAGCCCTCAGATAGCAAAGTCATAGCCACATCATCAGATTCCCTACACTCCCCTCCCCAGTACACACAATGACACAAAGTTAAACAGACACGCAAAATCACAGTCCTACCACGGGGACACAACCATACCTACACACAGAGCTCCGCGCACACAGTCACAATGACACACCCACCACAGGGACATACAAACACACCCGCACACACCGCCACACAGTCACAAAGGTCACAAACGCACATGTGGAATCTCACACTTCGGCCCACCCCCCAGACCGGCCAAATAATATGGCCCCGAGACTCCGGACCCGCCTAGACAGTCCCTTCAGACCCTCGGGGATGCACCTCCGGAACCTAGCCGAGCCCTCAAGACCTAGGCCGCTCACCTTGCACTTCCCCTTCTCTGGAGGCCGAGGGTCCTGCAGGCGAGTGAAGGGGCGGCCCTAAGTCCGCCGGAGCCTCTGGGAAATGTAGTCCGGAGCCAGATTCTCTTGGACAAGATGGCTCCCAGCCCTCGGATTTTCTGTTAGAGCACAGCTTAGGCCGAGCCACATCTCTTCTCCCCACTCGGAATCGCTGCCAGTAGTCTTCAAGATCCAGGGGCAGCCCCCTACGCCCTAGAGACAAGCTGCCTCCATTTGTCCAGCCAATCCCAGGGAGCCATGTGTTCCCTGAGAAATAGAAACAGGTCGCGGGAGTCGCACCGGAAGTTGATTAAAGCCGCACGAACTTCTGGGAAATGTAGTCTAGAGTTGGGATGGTTGAGGCGCCCGCCCAAGATCGTGTTGGCTTTCTGCCCTGAGCTTGGACACAGTGAAGGACAGAGTGGCGCCCAAGACTCTTTTAGGAATTGTAACTCTCTCTGAGAATGTTCCAGACTGACAGACTACACCGCCATTTTTGACATAATTCATTCCTCCGCGGATTAGCCTGGCGCAGGACCTGTGCTGCTCTGGCAGCGGAAACCTAGGAGTCTCAGACCCAAACCGCACCAAAGAAACTGAAGGAGAGTAATCCTAGCGCCTGGAATGGGGCTGATGGGGGCTGGTTATTGGAAGCGTCAAGCAGTGTGTTTGTTGAGCATTGTAGTGGTGACTATTATAGTGGCCCCAGTGTGTAAGACCATAGGTGAAACTGGATGAATTACCACACTTTCTTCATCTGGAAAACGATGATATATGGGGCACATGTTCTGGTACTATAAATTTTATTTGACTTTTGGAGAAGGATACTAGAATAACATTCAGTTTTGGGTTTGTGCTTCTCAGCCCAGCTCTACTTAGATGTCTTCAAAATCATTTGTCTTTTATGATTTTTGTGAAGATAAGTTCCTATTTATAACAATTACCATTTGCTAACCAGTTAATTTTTTTCCTAAGGACTTTACCCAAATTATTATCTTTTCTTTTTATTATAAAAAATTTCAAACATTCATGAAAGCAAAGCAAACAGTACAATGAGTTTACATGTATCTATCATCCAGCTTCAACAGCAATATTTTGCCAATTTTGTCCTGAATTATTCTTAATTTTCGCAATTAAACACATATATAAGTCAGGTATTACCATCATTTTACAGATGAGGAAATGGAACTTACAGACTAAATAATTTTTAAAAGGGCACAAACCTTGCAAATAGCAGAGCTGAGACTTGAAATCCAATCTCTTTGTTAGAGTTCATTTGATTTTCATACTACAGCACTTTACATTTTGTTCTGTCATGCTATTCAGTTTTTCTTTTTAATTTTGGGGGGAGAGGTAATTAGGTTTATTTATTTATTTTTTAATGGAGGTACTGGGGATTGAACTTAAGACCTTGTGCATGCTAGGCACACCCTCTACCCCTGAGCTGTCCCTCTCCCCGTCATGCTATCTGAAGCTTGCTTTTACTTCAGACTGTCAATGGCTATAGCCTTTGGTGAAGTTATCTAGTTTCTCATCCTTGGCCAGCATCATCACATGCCAACCAAGTGGTATATTACACAGTGTCTACTCTTGACATGAAAGGCCTCTGCATCATCTGCTCACACCAAACTCAGTCAGTCCTCTGAACTTTCCCTAGGGTATTCCACTTTGAACTACCATACCCTTGTCCCAATTAGATAACATTCAGTGTTGTTTTTATTACAGAGTTTCTGGCTCAGGAGTCACTAAGACACTCTGCATCATTGGAGAGTGCTAGCCTTCCCACATCCACAAATCTGTAGTTCAGAATCATATGAAGCTTAACTATATAATGCCACAATGCATAGAATATCATAAAAATTATTTTAAAATAATGATGATTATGAAACTTAACTGCTTTCCCTATTTTCTTAACTTCCTGATATTTTTCTGTACCTTCATTCTAATTCCTTTTCCTAACCCTTCATCATTCAATAGTTACTTAATTGAACACCTGTTATATGGTAGACATTGTGCTATAAGCTGATTAAACAGCAGTGAGTTAAACAGACATGGCCCATCCCTTAGATTTTCGATACGTTGTACTATTATTTCCCTCTTCATCCTAAATAATTTGTAATATCCCTTGTTATGCTGTCCTTAACCCACGAATTACTCAGGTGTGTATATTTTAATGCCCAGGCATTTGGAACATTTCATTATCTGCCTGTTGTTACTTTCTATTTTCATTTTGATGTGGTCTGAGAATATGACTTATGAGATATAAATCTGGGAGCTTTGTAATTTCTTTTTTGGCCTACTTTGTGGAGAATTTTTATGAGTGTTCTATCTATGTTTGGGGAAAAAATGTTCATTCTCCGGTTAAAAAATTTTTTCAATGTAGATGAGTGATATACCAAGCAAACTATTTATATTATCCCAATACAGCCTAAATCCTCACCTTTCTTCTGTTTGATCTGTTTCTGAGAGATGTGTTAATATGCTACTGTGATTGTAGCTTCCTTAAAATGTCCCTGTTCTATCAGTTTTTCCCATATTACAGAACTATATTGTGCAATAAATGTTAGAAGTGTTGTATGCTCATGGTAGCTGCATCTTTTTAAAATATGGAATATCTTTATTAACATTGTTTGCTTATGGCTGTATTATTTAATTCTGTCAACACACCTGCTTTCTTCTTCATAATATTTCTTTGAAAATGTTTTAAAAATGCCTTTCCTTTCTAGTTAAATTTTACTGTGAAAGTTTCATACAAATACTAAAGAAGAGAACGTTATACTAAACTCCATGTACCCATCATCCCCTGCTTCAACATTTATCATCATTCTGTTACTCTTGTTTCATTCATCTACCCCTCTCCAGTGAAGTTTTTAAAGCTAATATTTCACCCATAAATACTTCCATATGAATCTCTAAAAGATAAACTTTTTTTTTTAACATAACCACATTACCAACAAAATTAACAGTAATTCTTAGGCCTCTGATAAAAATGTATGTTCACTAATGGACTTTCACAGGGTTTTCCTTAAATCAGGCTTTGGGAAAAGAAAGAGAACCTGGCATAAGCAGAGTCCAACCCTCTAACTTGTCCTATTTTTAAGCTGAATCCCAGAAGGGGACACAACTGGCCTGAAGATACCCAGGATGTCCACATCAGAGCCCAGGCCCAGTTCCCTCAAAACATCTTCCCCATCTCCTGGGACTGAAACAACACCTTAAGTAGGACATAGAAACTCTTACCATCATCAGGTGGAAGAACATTCTGGAAGAGGCAATATTTAAGCTGGGTTTTGAAGACTATCTAGGAGCCCACCAGATGAAAAGACTTGTCTTTACAACTCCCACTCATAGCCCCCCAGAGTGGGGAACTGAGGGTGGGGAGAGTGTTAGCTGCTCCAGAATTTCCATATAGGAGAAGCTAAGGGAGGAGTCAGAGACTGGACTTAAAGTTTCATTTCTCGTGTTAAAGACTGCACCATCCTTCCTGTAGCGGATTGCTCGTTCTGATATTTCTCTGTCTTGCTGAATATTTTCGGCCCAGGAGCGGACTCCATTCTAAACTCTCCACACTCTCCCTGAGTACTTTCTCCAAAAAATGGATTGTACCATCCTGACCTGACATCCTGATCATCCCCCGGTGATTTCTCCCAGAATCCAGCCGTGGAATATAAGACATCTGTCTTTCTCCTTTGGTGATTTTTCCTCCCTGGCTCCCTACTTCCCGGGTGGTTTCTCCAAGCAGGCAATTGCCCTCCGCACTGTGCTGTATCCCGAGGGGCATTGCAGGTTTTCTATTACATAACATGAAGCTCCGGACCGCATCTCCAATAACTTCCTCCTCCCGGAAGCCTACCTAGCCAAGACCACACTCCCGTATTCTGTGTGGTAACCCCTGCCTACCTGTATGAAAACCGGCAGGAGGCCTATTTCCCCAGTGCACGGAATGGACACGCTTCCCAAGATGGCGCCCCGCAAGCCGAAGCGCCGTTGGGCGCAGCCATGTTCTCTGCCCGACAGCGCCTCTTACGGACACTGCACAAGGTCCCTAGCAACGGATCTTCGCCGGGTTGACTGTTGGCAGAACGCCGCTTCCAAGGTAACTCAGAGCATGCGCAATACCAACAGTCCGTTAGGGGCGGTGCTAGAGGAAGCGGAAGTGGCCCTCGGAGTCGTTTTTGCTGTTTGTTTCAAGAGAATCTTCACATTTTAATTCCGAGAGGTCTCTGAGGTGATTTTGGCTGGTCTTGATTAGGAATCTGTGGGGTCAGTGATGGAAGGATTGTCCGTGGAGTTAGTGATGATGGTTTTGGGGTTCAGCATGAGGGGCGGGGTCTGTGGCGTCGGTTGATGGATGTCAGAGGGGTCAGTGATAGGGTTCTCTCTGGGCAATGAGGATCTTTGAGATGAGTAATTGGGATTTCAGGGCCCAGTGATGAGGGTCTCTGGTGAGTGACAGGGTCTGTGGCGTCAGCATGGGGATCTCGGGTCTGTGACGAGCTTGCTTTATAAATATTCACAAGCTTAGGTGTGTAGCATTTTCTTTACTGCTCACGTCTGAGTGTTGGGGTTTTGTTTTTGTCTTTTTTTTGAATTTCAGTTATTTTTTTTCTTTGACGCATGAATTATTTAGAAGTGCATTCTCTATTTCAAATAATACCTCTGGGTGATGATCAAGTGTAAAAATTGCTTTATGGCCCAGCTCACGGTCTGTTTTCCTAAATGTCATTATCTATTACGTAAAAACAATGTGTTCTCTACTAATTGTATTGTATTGTTTCAGAAATATATTACACAGATTGTTTTGTCTGTTTCATTATAAAGATACACTCACACTGGAAAGGTGATTTGTCCACTTGCCCTTCCTTCTATCTGTTTTTGCTTTATATATTTGAAACTATTATTAGGAACGGTTATGTGTATTTTTAATAATAGATACGACTGAATAATTCAGAAGATATAGCAATTTAAGCTTCCACCAACAATTTATAAGAGAGTTCATTTTCCCAAATGCTTTCCACCATTTTTTTTAAAAGGCTTTTACAATTCTGAGGGAAAATTATATCTAGTTGCCTTAATGCATTTTCCTGTTAATAAAGTTAGCATCTTTTTCTTTAATTGCCATCTAAATTGCCTTTTCTTTGAATTTGCATATCCTTTGTTTTTTTTCTGGGCATTTTTTTTTTCTGTTTGCTAGATTTTTTAACATTAGGGATAACCTATCATCACATATTGAAAAAATCTTTTATATGTGTATCTTGATTTTTATTTTTAAGGTGTATTTTAACATAGAATTAAGAAATATTTGTTTTTTCTTTTGTAGTTTCTGGGTTTTCTCTCATGTGTAATAAGATCCCTCCTACCCCACCACAGTGTTATACAAATGTATACTCTAAATTTTATTTTAATATTCTTTGAGATTTTTTAATTACATAAACTTAAAATGTTTGTTCCTGTTGGAATTCAGTCTAACGTGTAGTGTGGGATGGGGATCTTGTTTGTTTTCTTCCAAGTGGATAGCCAGTTATGTCAGCACCATCTATGCAAAGAATGTCTTGTGTACACTGAATTGAATGTCACTTTGGTCGCGTATATAAATCAGTATTGTCTAGTCTATTGCTTTACTTGCTTTTTATATTTTTATATTAAATTTTAATATCCAGTAGTGCATGGTGGTGGCTGATATTTATTGCATGCTGCTTGCGTTCCAGGGAGGTGATGAGTGCTTTGCAAGCACCAGCTCATTTAATGTTCATAACTCTTTGAGGTCGGCACTTTCATCCTCATTTTTGAAACTGAAGCTGAAATAGCTTCTTCATTTTCTCATAGCCGAAAAGTAGCAGAGCTGCAATTCAAATCTGCGATAACATTACTCTGTATCTCATGATTTTCCCCGTATTTTACCATGACTATCACAGGTTTTTGTTAAACGTGTTCTCCACAGCACTGGTTCTCAAAGTGTGGTTCCTGGAATAGCGGCTTTAGCATCACCTGGGTACTAGTTAGAAATGCAAATTCTTGGGCCCTGCTGTGGTCTAAATGTTTGCCCCCCAACCCCAAATTCATATATTGGAATCCTAACACCCAAAAGTATGGTATTAGAAGGTTGGACCTTTGCGGGATGATTAGGTTTTGAAGGTACAACCCTCATGAGTGGGATTAGTGCTCTTATAAAAGAGATCCCATAGAGCCCCAAGCCCCTTCTACCATGTGAAGATACGACTAGAAGGTGCTGGCTATGAACCAAGAAGGCCTTCACCAAAACATGATCATGCTGGCACCTTGATCTTGGACTTCTCAGCTTCCAGAACTGTGAGCAATAAATTTCCATTGTTTATACGCTCCCTAATCTGTGGTATTTTGTTAGAGTAGCCCAAATAGACAGCCCCTACCCTAGACCTACAGCATCAGAGACTGTCAGAGTGAGTCTGAGAATTTTTAACTGTGTTTTAACAAACCCTTCAGGTGATTTGAATGCACACTCAAATCTGAGAGCCACTGCTTTGTGGTGTCTAGCTCAGGAAACTACATCTTGGTGTTCCCTGGAAATGTTTCTGTGATGACTGACCATGTGGACATTGTCTTTTCAGGTTTCTTGGCGTCTCTGGGGAGCCACTGGGCCAGATCTTCCTCCAGACCCCAGCTCACCTCTCCCCAGCAGCTCTGCTGGAGTTCACAGATGTCCACCAAACTTTAGGCTTCTGAGAGAATAAAGGTTGAGACCCAACATGACCATGCCAGCTAATTGGTCCTCTCCCCAGAAATCCCTGGGCCTGGCTCCAGAGGAACATAGCAGCTCATGTGAGGTGAGGAGGAGGAGTCCCGGGGGTGGGAATTCGTCCTGGGAGCACCAGAGCCTGAGGACGGAGGGAGTTGGGCCGCAGGAAGCAGCCAGACTCTCCTCTGCTCCTGAAACATCTTGATCTTTCTGCCGAGAATGAGCAACGTGCAGGTCATGTGTCCACATCTAGAGGCCAATAGTATGACAGTGGAGAGGTATGATGTCAAGGAAAACTCTCCTTTGTTTTGACCTCATGCTATATTGATCTTTTGGCTGAAGATGAAATTCTTGGTTAGAAATCAGTTACGTGCAAGACTTTGAAAGCATTTCTCTATTTCTTCCTAAACTGTTTCCCCTACACAAATACTTTCTCTATTCTCTCTCTGAAATTTGGTTCTCCGTGTTTTTCTATTTATTTATTACTTCTTATTCTGCTAAACTTAATCAACTTTGTCTTCCAGCCCTTCTATTGAGTTCCTCATTACTGCTATCAACATTTTAATTCGGAGTTTTAATTTTCAAAAACTCTAGTTGGTTTTATAAATGTTTCTTTTTATTAGCATCCTGTTCTTATTTCACAGATGTAATCTTATTTCTTATCTGAAAATATTGTAATAATTTATTCGGAATGGTTTAATTTTTTGAGTAGATAATACAGACACTTCAGAAATTAAAAAAAATATACAAAGCAGTACAATTGAAAGGCATAATGAAAGAAATTCTGGGAAAGGTCAGGACTGTGGTTGGTGCATCTCTGTCCCCTGCTTGCCCAGGTTGCCCCAATACAAATGACCAGTTTTATTAGTTTTGACTGCTTAGTTTCTTCCTTCCTTCCTTTCTTTCTTTCTTTCTTCATTTTTGGTGGGAGGTAATTAGGTTTATTTATTTATTTAATGGAGGGACTGGGGATTGAACCCAGGACCTCGTGCTTGCTAGGCATGCACTGTACCACTGAGCTAGACCCTCCCTGTGACTGCTTAGTTTCTTTATGTAAATAAAAACAATTATAAACTTTTTTCCTTTCCATTTCACAAAAAGTGGCATACTAGACGCATTTCTGCACTTTTTTTTCAACAACTGATAAAATTCAACACTGTATGGTACAATATCGTGAACAATGTGGCAGGGTAATTCTCGTCTTATCCTCCCTTTCTGTTGTATATATAAGAAGCAGTGGAATACCAGTGCAGGCAGTGCAGATGCAGTGAATCTCAGCTGAATCTCAGTGAACGTCCACTTCCATTGCTGTTGGGCAGTTCTGTGATTGGGCATCTTTATCTAGAAGGTAGGAAGAATGGAGCGAGTCAAAAGCAGCAGTCACTTGTATTAGCTAGAACAAGGGGATGTTTGGTCACTTTTGTGGTTTGAACAATGTTCTGATTTTTGTCTGTGCTCAGACATGATTACAGAGTGGTCTTGGTTTTGTCTTGCGCCATCATGGTCAGAGAGTGGTCCTGTTTGATGTTGGTGTTCTGTGTTTTTTGTGTAACTGGAGAGCACCGTGACCTGGCTGATCCTGCCTGGCCAGCTCCTAGCAACACCCAAGTCTAAACAATAGTGCCAGGCAAGTTCTCAGCACTCAAGGGTTGCTTTTCTCCTTGTTTAAAAATAAAGGAATGGAAAAATTGACTCAGAAACAAAAGCCAAAAGAAAGCTAAGGCTGCAGGTTTAGAAACAGATCAAAAGGAATTTAAGATGAAAAATATCCAAAGGGAGGGAGACGCCTGGTTCAAACTTACAAAAGTAATAATATACCAAAAAGAATTGTCAATATTTGTTTAATTAATAGTATATATCTTTGAACTATATTAAGTAAAAATGAACAGAAATCATTAAATATACCATTGACCATTTTATCAACTACTCTCAAAAACTTCATGATCAAAGCAGACAAAAAATACCTACCTTTGCTATAATGTTGATTTTATTTTCTGAGCAAGAGCATTATTCTATTATATAGAAAGCAAAAGGCTTTTACACAACATTGTGAGTGGACTTAATGCCACTTAAAATTTCTTTCTTCATAAATATTCTTTAAAAGAAAAATCACGAAATGTCTTCTTACAAAATTCTTTGAGTTGAAGTTTAATAAATACAGTACTAGATCTTAAAGTTGTGTGGTGAAGCTAAACCATGAACATAGGGGAAAATATAGTTTTAAATGCTTTTTGAGGAATCCTGGGAGTCTGGGGAAAAAGGAAACAAAACCTATGGTATGAGTTATACTTTCAACTGAAGGAGTTAGAAAAAGAACTCAACAAATATGAGATAACAATGAGGACTAAAAAAAGAGAAGAAATCAGTCACAAAAAGAATGAAATAATTGATAAAAATAATGGCAGAAGCACATTTCTGTGTGAAGGTGATCAAAAGGAGTAGAGATACATAGAAAATATGTAATAAAACAGAGACAGTTACTGCTATATCAAATATTAAAATAATCATGAATGTTATATAAAATCATACACAAAAACATGAAAACCTAAACAAAAAGGATAAAATTTTCCAAAAAGTAAATGTCAAAATGGCAAATACAAATGGTTCAGAAGCCTTTGAAGAAATTAAAATGTTGATCAGACACCTCCAACACAGTCAAAAATGTTGGAAAACGTCGTGTGGTTTTACAGTTTGATCTTTACAACAAAGTTTTGGGTCAAGATGGTATGTCAACTTATTCCCAATCTTGTTTTTGGTGTTTGTTTTATTTTGTTTACTATGTTAATCTTGATGCTCAAACCAGTCAACGGCAGTAAAAAAAAAACTAGAAATTGTGAACATAGATTCAAAAGTCAAGTGTATTAACTATTTACAGCAAAACAATGCTCAAAAATAATCTAGAAAAATAATTTATCTCAAAGAAATAAAATTTAAAACCTAGCTTAAATGGATAAATTTCTAGGAACATTAAACTTCCAATGAAACCTTTAATTACCATTTACTACATTTCCACTTGTAGGTGTTAAGATTTTTACTTAAAAAATTCTGCTTTTAATTAAATTAAGATTGCATCTTTGGAGAGATTTATTTGCATTGATTTTATTCTACTTTTGGAATACTAACGTGTGTGTGTGCAAGTTTTATGTTTAATATTTCTCAATGTACATAGGCACTTGAATGTTTCTAGATACCAACTTTTTTACAGTAAGATACATAGTTATGAGATTTTTACAATATAGCTTTTATTTTCCACTTTATCTTCTTGAGCCAAGAGATACTATTTAAAGTTTTCCATCACGAATATATTTCTATCTGTATTTGCCTGTAGTTTCTGTTTATACATTTTGATGCTATGTAATTTGGTGCAGTGACAGTAATGACATCTAAATTCTTTTTGTCCTTGTCACATTTACTGTTTTTTCCTTAGAATTCAGCTCTGTCTGATGTTTGGATAGAGGCTCTTGTTTCCTTTCTGTTGGTGGATTCAGATGTGCTTTTTGCTTATTCTTTTACTGTCATCCTTTGGATCACAAAGAAATAAACTGTAATCTCTGAACACAATTAAATAAAAAGATAGCTTTCAAGTATCATAATTTTAAACATTAAAAACTGCAAGTATCTTTAATACTTTCTCTATCCTGTCCTTCCTGCACGTTCATTCCTTCCCCTGAATTCAGTGACCTGCTTTGTATATACAACTCCCAAATCTTCAACTCCATACTAGCTCTCTCTCCACCTGCCTAGTATGCAGCCTTGTATATTTCTTATTGCCTAAATCTCACTATTTACAAAATTTATTATTTCTGGTCTTCTTTCTCCTCCTCTAGTTTGTAAACTCATCTGTGACATCGAACCTACAGCAACACAAAACTGATTAACTGAGACTTATATGAGTCCTTTTTCGCACTTTCAACTCAGTATCAGTTTTACCTCCTTAATTATTAACAGCGATCTCTCCTGTAGCCTTACCACAGCCTTACTTTAGGTGAGTAAGAATTTTGTATTCTCTCACATGAATTGTGCAGTGCTTCTTGGGACTGACTTTCCTGTCTTGCCCATTTCAGAATACTCTGTTTCGAGGATAATCTTTCTTCAGTATATTTTTTCAAATTTTTAATTTATTTTGAAATACTTATAGAGTCAAAGGCATTGCAAAATATACTACCGAGAGTTCTCCCATAAATTCCATTTTATTGAGGTACATGGCTCTTTTTATTCATTGCTGAATCTGGTTTGCCAGCATTTTCTTTAGGATTTTTGCATCTAAGTTCACAAGAGGTATTAGTCTGTAGTTTTCTTTCTGGTACTGTCTTTGCACTGTTTTGGTATTGGGGTAATAATACTGGTCCCATAAAATTAGTTGGGAAGTATTTCCTACTCTTCTATTTTCTGGATGAGATTATGTAAAAATGAGACTAACTCTTTGTTAAAAGTTTAGTAGAATTCTCTGGTAAAACTATCTGGGCCTGGAGATTTCTTTTTCAGGAGCTTTTACATTATGAATTTAATTTAATTTAATGGTTGTAGGGTTATTATCACCTTTTCTATTTCATCATGTTAAGTTTTGGTAGTTTGTGATTTTGGAGTTATTGGTCCATTTCTTTTAACTTATTGACTCTGTTAGCACAGTTTTTGTATTCCCTCATTTTTCTTTTAATGGCTGCTGCATCTGTAATTATACTCCTGTTTCATTCTTGGCATTGGTGATTTGTATCTTCTTTTTATCCTTGTCAGTCTGGTTGACTGCTAGGACAGTCAGCAAGGTTTATTAATGTCATTGATTTTTTTTCCCCAAAATAACTACATTGTGTTTTATTGACTTTTCCCCAGTTTTTTTAAAAAAAAATGTGTTTTCAATTTCATTGATACATACTCTTTATTATTTTCTTCTTTTTTCTTGCTTTGGGTTTATTTTGCTTTTCTTTCTCTAGTTTCTTGAGGTAGGAATTTAGATTATTGATTTGAGAACTTTCCTCTTCCATTTAAAAAAAAATTGATATATAATTGATGTTTAACACATTAGTTTCAGGTATACAATATTATTTGATGTCTGTATATATTGTGAAATGGTCACCACAATAAATCTAGTTAACATCCATCACCATACATAGTTAACAATCTTTTTTTCTTGTGTTGAGAACCTTCAAGATTTCTCTTAGCAATTTTCAAAAATACAATACAGTATTAACTATAGTTACTATTGCTGTATATTGCATCCCATAACTTACTTATTTTGTACCTGGAAGCCTATACTTTTGACCACCTTCGCCCATTTTGCCCACCATCTACCCTCTGCTTCTGGCAGCCACCAATCTCTTCGCTGTATCTGTGAGTTCAGTTCCTGTTTTTGGATTTTTTTTTTAACATTCTGCATAAAAGGAGATCATACAGTATTTTTCCTTCTCTGTCTGACTTATTTCACTTACCATATGCCCTCGAGGTCTACCCATGCTGTTGAAAATGGCAAGATTTCCTTCTTTTTTATGGCTGAATAATTTTCCATTGCATACATAAATACCACGTTTTCTTTATCCATTCATCCATCATTAGACACTTAAGTTGCCTCCATGTCTTGGCTACTGTAGATAATGCTGCAATGAATGTGAGGGTGCATATATCTTTTCAAGTTAGTGTTTTCATTTCCTTTGAAAAAGTATCCAGAAGTGGAATTGCTAGACAATTTGACAGTTCTAGTTTTAATTTTTTGAGGAAACTCCATAGTGTTTTCCATAGTGGTTGCACCAATTTACATTCTGCCAGTAGTGCACAAGGGTTCCTTTTTCCCCACATCTTTGCCAGCACTTGTTGTTTCTTATATTTCTGGGGGTATTTGTTTTTTGTTTTTATAACAGCCATTCTAGCAGGTGTAAGGTGATGTCTCTTTGTGGATTTGATTTGTATTTCCCTGATCATTAGTGATGTTGAACACATTTTCATGTACTTGCTGGCAATCTGTATATTTTCTTTGGAAAAAAATGCCTTATTCCAATCCTCTGCCCATTTTTTATTTGGATTGTTTGTTTCCATTTTTCTAATGTAAGCATTTAATGCTATAAATTTTCCTTTCAACATTTTTATCTGCATCCCACAGATTTTGATATGTTATATTCTCACTTTCTTTCAGTTCTGTGTATTTTCTAAATTTCTTTTGAGGATTCTTCTTTGACTTACAAGTTATTTAGAAGTGTGTTGTTTAGTTTTCAGATATTTTGTAACTTTCCAGATAGCTTTTGTTATTATTTTCTAATATAATTTCTTCAGAGATTTTTCTGTTATTTTTGTTACTGATTTTTAGTGTGATTCCATTATGGTCAGAGAACATACTTTGGATTATTTCAGTTCTTTTCAGTTGTTGAGGTTTGTTTCGCAGCCTAGGATATGGTCTGTCTTAGTCATTGTTCTATGGATGCTTGAAAAAGTTGTGTATTCTGCTGCTGTTGGTTGAAATATTCTAAATATTGATTAGATCCTGTTGTTTGTTCTTCTATATCATTGATGATACTCTAACTATTTTTATAATTTGCTGAATGTGGACTGTTCAAGTCCCTATAATGCCTTTTTTAAGTGTTTATGATTCAAGATGAAAATAGCCATTCCTTCAATTATGCATTTCCAGATTAGATTTTTTTAATATCATGTTTTTAAAAAATAACATTAAAAAAACATTTTATTATGAATTAAATGTAAATGTATTCAAGAGTAAAGAGAATAGTATAAGGAGCCCTTATATCTATTGTGCCTGTCACTCGGCTTTGGTGGCCATCAGTGTTCTATCATCCTTATAATATCTAAAATCACCCTCCTCCCCAGCTGCTGGATTATTTTAAAGTAAATCCCAAACACCATTTTATCTCTGAATACTTCAGTGTGTATTTCTAAGAGATAAAAATTCTTGTTTTCTTCCTTTTTTGTTTAACGTAAGCAGTAAGCAGTGATCACACCTAAAACATAACAGTAATTCCTAGATATCATCTAATACCCAGTTATTGTTTGAATTTCTCTAAACATGTGATAAGTACCTTTTTAATGTTGGTTTGCTTTAATTAAGGGCTGAACAAAGTCTGTAAGTTGCATTTGGTTGGTATGACTCTGACGTCTCTTTTAATAAAAGATTTCCCTCCATGTTTTTTCTGTTGTAGTTTAATTTTTGGAGAAACTGATCATTTGCTGCTTTATGGATTTAACTGATGTTTTGGTCTTGATACTGTTTACTATGTTCCTCTATCCTTCAATTACCTATGAGTGATTTGTTAGATCTGGAGGCTTAATGAGATTCAGGCTGGATTTTTTTTTAATATATTTGGCGAAAATACTTAATGGGTGATAGAATGAAATTAATTACTGTATCATGTCAGGAGGCACATTCTTTCTGGTTATCTCTCTTTTTGTGATGTTAAAACACATTGATCAGTGGGTGCAGATGTTGCTAGCTGATTCATACATTTTAAACTTCTCTTCAGCCTTTCACCTCAAACAGTTGAGCAACCCTTAATGATTATTGTCTAAACCCATTATTTCACTAGGAGTTATGAAATGATGTTATTCTAATTCTATCCTAACTTCTAGGATAGATTAGTGAGCAATCATTCTGTATAGAACTTTTCCTCTTTATTTGGTTATTCTGCAATACAGATCTTACAGGGAAATGTATTAATATAAATCTGATTATTACCTTTACTTAAAGTGAAACATTCATACTTGTTCTATAAGCAAACTGCTTTTCCCATAACCACCTTCCTATCATATTGTGCAGACTTCTCTCCACTTGCATAGATCTGTTTGCTGTTCTTCAAATTCACTGTGTGTTTTCCTGTATCCACACCTTTGCTTTCATCTTTTCTGGCCTCCCTCACAACCCCATTCTGTATTACACTTCTCATCTTCCAACTTAAATTCCTCACCTAATATAAACTTACACCCCCATGTAGAATGGACTTTTTCCTGTTTGGGGACCTCAGTGTGTTCCACATGGAGATTTACTTTTTGACACTTTAGTGAACTTGTGTCTTCTTTTTCTTTTCTTTTAAACCTTAGATCTTATTTATTTTCTAGTTCTTTTAAGTTGCTAGAACATTGGAAACATAAATAATTCATTTTTGTGTTTCCACAACTAGCATAATGGCTAGTTCTAAATTGCTCAGAAATTGTATCACAGGTCATTCATCCAGTTGCTAGAAGAATAAGAGAGTCTAGTTCAATCTTCAGTTTTGAAAAACAAATAATTGACTTAGAACCGTATAGAACAAAGCAGAAATTCTTTATTTGATGTCTATCTTCCATAAAATATTATGTAAAACTAGATATTTAATATACACCCTATATGAAATCTTATTTTTAAAAGTTCCTGGGTTATACAGGTGTGTGCATTTGTCAAAACTTCAAATGGTATACCAAGGATTTGTGCATTTCATTATATGTAAATCTTACCTTAAAAAGGTAAACTATACTCTAGTTAGTGATTTGCATTCTGAAGTATTTATGAGGAAGTGTACTGGCATCTGTAGTTTACTTTGAAATGCACTAGAAAGTAAGATGGATTAATGGATGGATAAAAGGATGAGTGACTGTGTGGTAAAACAAGTATAGTACATGTTAGTGATAGATTCTAAGTGGTAGTCATATAGGTTTTCACTATAAAATTCTTCTAAATTTTCTGTACGTTTATAAAATTGCATAATAAAATGTTAGGGAAATGATGGGAGGTGATTTTTTAAAAAGAGGAAGTGTATTAACAGCAGCAAATCCCAAGTTCCATATTTCTAAATAGAGTCTCTCCATTCCCCCAAAGCTAATTATTCATGCTGAACAGGAATGTGCCCTTACAGGGATCAGTGTCCTTCAGGGATGTGGCTGTAGATTTCAGCAGAGAAGAGTGGCAGCAACTAGACCTTGATCAGAAAAACCTGTACCGGGATGTGATGCTGGAGACCTACAGCCACCTGCTCTCAGTAGGTAAGCACAGTCACCTGCATGGCTAAGGGAAGGCCCACTGAGATTGTTTTCTTTCTCAGTTGCTGAATACTGTGAGATATCTGATTTATATGATGGTTTTGTCCTTTATTTGTTCAGGATTCTTTAGCCCTTTGGGGCACTCTGAATATTACAGTTGACCCTTGAACAACACAGAGGTTAGAGGCACCAACCCCCTGCACAGTTGAAAATCCATGTATAACTTTTGACTCCCCAGACACTTAACTGCTAATAGCCTGCTGTTGACTGGAAGCTTTACCAATAATATAAACAGTCGGTTGATACATATTTTGTATGTTACATGTATTATATACTGTATTCTTGCAATAAAGTAAGCTAGAGAACAGAAAATGTTATTAAGAAAATCATAAGGAAGAGAAAATACATTTACAGTACTATACTGTATTTATCGGTACCATAAGTTTACATCATTTACAAGGTGAATCGTCTTCTTTCAGTACCTACATCAATATTGTCTTAAGTGATGCAAAACACTGTAGATGTTATATGTATTACAACACTAGACATCAAAAATGAAAAGATAATGTGAAAAAGAAATTCGTATTATAGGTATAATGAACAATTCACTTATTGGTGATGAAGAAGCAGCAGTGTGATGGCTACACGGTAGCTGACCCTATACACTAATGGACGAAGTGCTGTACAGTTTTTATGGAATATGGTATTACAGTCAGATTCATAATACAGTATTGGAAACAGTTACATTAAAAAAAAATCACTATCTGTGATGATAGGCTGATATGCAGTTTCTCCAGTTACAAGAGAGGCATACCATATGGTAATGCAATTCTTTGAAAGTGAAGTTACAAAACAAGAAAACAAACACATTATTAATTTTATATTAAATATCACTCACCTTATGCCTATGTAAGGATAAGCTGTCGACTTTAATACAAATCTTGCACACGGTGTTCTACATGATGCATCCTTGATGATCATGATGATGATGATACAAAAAACATCTCATCCCTTTCTTGCTGCCATACAGTCACTAAATTTTCACAGGAAGACACATGCACACACAACAGGTAAGTTTATTAACTGTACAGCACGGTGATTATTTACTACTCATCAAACGGCAGTGGAGCATCATAAAGGTCTTCATCCTCATCATCCTCACGTTGAGTAAGCTGAGGAGGAGGAGGAAGAGGAGGCATTGGTCTTACTGTCTCAGGGGTGGCAGAGATGGAAGAAGTGGAGGAGGTGGAGGTGGAAGGGGAGCAGGCGAGGCAGGCCCACTGGTGTAACTTTACAGAAATACACTGTAATTTCTGTCTGACCATTTTCTTGATTTTTCATTTCTCTAAAAATGTTTCTATGTGGTACCAATCCTTCTTCCACCATTTGCTTCAGTTTCAGTGCCCATATCACAGAAAAGCCCGTGTCGTAAAAGAAGTCAGAAGGAGTCTTAAATAATCAGAACCTTTCTGGTGGATTATCTAACGTCAGTTTGTTCTCTGGCACTGCTGCTTCTGTGTCTTCTTCCTCATAATCTGGCGCTGATTCAGAAGCGCTCATCTTCATCAAGCCGTCTTCTGTTACTTCCTCTGGTGTGACGTCTGTTAGCTCTTGAATTTTTCCAAGATCCATATCTTAAAAACCTTCACCCACCTTTTTTTCCTTATTCACAATGTCTTTCATGGTTTCCCTCATTAGCTTTGTTGTAAATCCTATGAAGTCGTGCACAACATCTGGACACAGTTTCTCCAGCAGGAATTTGTTTCAGGTTTGATGGCTTTCACAGCATTTTCTCTAACAACGGTGGCATCTTCAGTAGTGTAATTCTTTTAGTTTGTCATAGTGTTCTCTCTTGAGGCTCTCTTCCATAGTGTTGACAGCCCTTACCATAGAGTACCGTGTGTAATAAGCCTTAATGGTCCTTGTGATCTAGGGGCTGAATTAGAGATGTTGTGTTTGGGGGCAAGTAGACCATTTGACAGCTTTGGTGGGGGTTCTGGGTGGCCAGTGGCATTGTCCAAATACAAAAGAACTTAAAAGGCATTCCCTTACTGGCAAGGTACTTTCTGACTTCAAGGACAAAGCCTCAGTGGAACCAATCTAAAAAGGTTCTTGTTATCCAGGCCTTCTTGTTTTGTAACCAAGATTGGCAGCTGGTGTTTATCTTTTCCCTTCAAGGCTTGGGGTTAGCCGCTTTACAAACAGATAAAGTCACTCCTGATCATTAACCCTACTGCATTTGCACAAAAACAGTAGAGTTAGTTAGGATTTAAGTTCCTGCCTTAAATCCTGGTGCTCACTTCTCTTCTTTAGTAATAAATGTCTTCTGTGGCTTTTTTTTTTTTTTCCAGAATAGAGCACTTTCATCTGCATTAAAAACCTATTCAGGCAGATATCCATTCTCCTCAGTGATTTTCTTAATGGCGTCTAGGAACTCATCTACTGCCTCCTGGTCAGCAGAGCTGCTTCTCCTATTATCTTGATATTTTTTAGGTTGAACCTCTTTCTAAAATTATTAAACCATCTTCTACTGGCATTAAATTCTCTAGTGTTAGATCCGTCACCTTCCTTTTGCTTTTTTTTAAACACCTTTTTTGTGGTATGGTTCCTGTACAGTAAACTACACATATTTCAGTTGTACAATTTGATGAATTTTGATAAATGTATACACCTATGAAACCACCACCACAGTCAAGATTAGCTAACATTTCCATCACTCCCCAAGAGGTGCAATTTTCAAATTCCCAATTTATCCCTTCCCAACCCCTTTACCCCCGATAACCATAAGTTCACAAATGAACTTACCTACAAAAAGAAACAAATTCACAGACATAGAGAATAAACTTATGGTTACCTTTTACTTTAAGTTATAATGACTTCACTTTTTCTCAAATCATGTTAGAGTCTCTGGTTATGCTTTTCTTATAGCAATCCTGCACCCACATTAAAAACTACATTTTTAGTACAAGATTAAAAAAAAGTATTTCTCAAAAAATGCAAGGTTTTCATGCCTGCTGGTGTAGCTGCAGTGACGCTTCATGAATTTCCTTTCCTTTTCTTTTTTTTTTTAAACAATAGTCCTTATGCTGGACTCATTTATCTTGAAATGGCCGGCAACCGCAGCTGCAGACCTCAATCTATGGGATGAGCAAGCAATTCAAATTTCTCTTGTAATGTCATGGCTTCTCTGCTCTTGGGAGCACTTCCAGCATCACTAGTGGCACCAGTATGGGTCCCATGATGTTATTCTGGGTTTATCATATTGCACTGAACAAAAAGTACATGAGAACCCGGAGAGATCCCTTTTTACTGTTGTACGCAATTTGCTGGAGAGAGGGACTGCTCACATGATGAGGGTATTTTAAGTGGATACTCACAGCACTTGAGCTCACTGCAGTAGAATAGGAGGTGGCTACAAAATTACGGTAGTACAGTACACACTACAGTTAATTTTATGCAGTTAGGATTTAATACCTCATCTTTACATTTGTTTACATTTCTCCACTGTGAATGGTGCCATGTAGGGTCTGTAAGTTTTTGTGGGGGTGAGTTTTGATAAATTTTAACTTTTTATAATAGATTTGTGTATATTCCATGGTAGTAAATGATAAAATAGACTAGTATCTACATGTATTTTATGCATTCATGACATCTCTTTTTCTTAAATTTTTTTGATATTTCTAGGCTATGCAGTTTGTCCGTATTTTCAAATTCTCACAAATCTCCAAAAGATTTTCCAGTATTTTCAGTAAATATAGTTATTGAAAAGAGTCCACAGATAAGTGGACCCATGCAGTTCAACAGTCCCCTGTTGTTCAAGGGACAACTGTACTCTGTTCTCAGAGATATACTATTACTTTCCTAAAGAACAAAGCCTCACTGAATGACAGAACTTTATTGATGGGTCCCTGAAACACAATTAGCTGGACCAAGACTTTTTGTCATGTCTCACAAACAGGGTATCAAGTTCCTGAACCAGAGGTTTTCATGTTGGAGCAAGGAAAGGAGCCATGGGCAATGCAGAGTGAGAGCCTGCGTCAGAGCTGTCCAGGTGAGTGGGACCTGGGCTGATGGGAGACAGGAGAGTAAATCTCAGCTATCTTGAGAAAGCCTGGCATTCTGTAACGCTGTAAAGATGGCTCTTCTCGAGGGTTCTAATTTTTTTGTGTTACTTGAGAACCCTTGACATTGGCCTCTCAAATAACTAAAAGCCTTCTACATAAATGCCTTTGTCATTTCCGTCTTCTTCCTTGGCTTTTTTGGAGTCTGGATCACATGCCGGTTTGCCTCATTAAATATTTACTTTTTTTCTTGGTTCTGCTCCATTTGTCTAACATTCTTTTATCTTTCTGCCTTCCCCGTTATCTGAGATCTTCTTTATGTATCTTTAAGATCTGCTTTCTTTCAAAGTTACTATATGTAAGACACTCCACTCCTACTAGTCCTCTTTCATTTCTCTCTCTCTCACTGTGAGATGCTTTTGAACTTTACCTCCAATCATGCTCTCTTTCTGTTTCCTCCATAGTCACTGACATAAAATTTCTCACTTCCCCGTTCCCTATGCCTTTTCTCCAGCTGATGACTTAGGGGTCGCTGTTGCTTAGCCTTTGGGAGTACCATTCGGACTTTTCCTTCTTATGGTGCTTGAGAATTTACACTGACTAGGGGCTTTCTGCCTGGCTGGCTGATTTTTGTAATTGCTTTATTTCTGTACTTCGCATGGGGTTTGAATTTAATCATGTCTTCATTCAGGACTATCATCATCAGTATGGGTAAGGATTCTCTATTTATTTTTTGATTTATTCCCTTTTCCTTCTTTTCCCCACACTCATCTCACTTCCCATCACAGGCAATTGTTTTATATGATGGAAACATACTTTTAAATTCATATATGTTCTTTTAAAATTTAAAGTAACTTGGGGTATGTATTATTAGTTTATATAAATGTTATTCTGATGTATATCTTATTCTTTGCCTTACTTTTTTCACTTAAGTGCATGGTGCATTGTCTTCATAAAGTTTCCTAAATAAACTGAATTGTATCCCAGAATGTTTCCTGTCACCACTGTCACCGAGCCTTAGCCAATGAGTCACCTCACCCTTTTCCCTTTGTTCAACCTGGATGAGCCATATGACCCTCCCCTCTTGCCTCTGCTAGCTGCTCTTTGAGCTAAAATCATCTCCTCATTCTCCTTTGAGAAGGAGAGTTTGAGTTTCAAACTTCACAGCAGAGAATTTCTGAAAAAGCTTCTTTCTACATTGAGAGGGAAAGTGATGCTACAAGTGACATTTTGTTGTATTTTATTCTAGAAGAATTTTGGCAGATTGGTGACCAGATAGAGAGCTATCAGCAAAGAGAAAAGAAATCTTTAAGAGATGTTGCTTTCATCAAGAAAACACTGACTATAAAGAGAGATTATGAATATAAGGACATTAGAAAAATAATCCATGGGAGCCAAAACATTCCTTCCCCAAAAAGACCCCATCAGTGTGACTTATTTGGAAATGCCTTGAAGCATAATTTAGATTTACACAGTCATAATAGAAACAGTGGGTCAAGGAACATTAATAAGATTACTGAACATGGTAAAATTTCTTCCTCTACTGGCCGTCAGTGTACTCCAGCAGGGGAGAAATTGTGGGACCATAATCAATGTGGAAAAACCCTCAGCTATAAGCAAGCATCCTCTCAACACCAGAAAATTCACATTGGGGAAAAATCTTACGAATGTGCTGAATTTGGAAACATCTTTACCCAGAAGTCACAACTCAAGGTACATCTGAAAGTTCATACAGGAGAGAAACTCTATGTATGTATTGACTGTGGGAAGGCTTTTGTACAGAAACCAGAATTCATTACACATCAGAGGACCCATACTAGAGAGAAGCCCTATAAGTGTGGTGACTGTGGGAAAGCATTTTTCCAGGTATCTTCTCTTTTCAGGCATCAGAGAATTCATACTGGAGAAAAACTCTATGAATGCAGTGAATGTGGGAAAGGCTTCTCTTATAACTCAGATCTTAGTATACATCAGAAAATTCATACTGGAGAGAGACACCATGAATGCAGTGATTGTGGCAAAGCATTCACACAAAAGTCCACACTCAAGATGCATCAGAAAATTCATACAGGTGAGAGATCCTATATATGTATCATATGTGGACAGGCCTTCATCCAGAAGACACACTTGATTGCACACCGAAGAATTCATACTGGAGAAAAACCATATGAGTGCAGTAACTGTGGGAAGTCCTTCATTTCTAAGTCACAACTTCAGGTACATCAACGAACTCACACAAGAATGAGACCCTTTATATGCAACGAATATGGGAAGCTTTTCAACAGTAGTTCCAACCTCAATACACATAAGAAAGTTCAAATTAGAGAGAAATCTTCCGTATGTAATGAATGTGGTAAGGCCTTTACCTACAGGTCAGAGTTGATTATACATCAGAGAATTCACACCGGAGAAAAACCTTATGAATGCGGTGATTGTGGAAAAGCCTTTACTCAGAAGTCAGCACTCACAGTGCATCAAAGAATTCACACAGGAGAAAAGTCATATGTATGCATGAAATGTGGGCTAGCCTTCATCCAAAAGGCACACTTGATTGCCCATCAAATAATTCATACCGGAGAGAAACCTTATAAATGTGGTCATTGTGGGAAATCCTTTACTTCCAAGTCACAACTCCATGTGCACAAACGTATTCACACAGGAGAGAAACCCTATATGTGCACTAAGTGTGGGAAGGCATTCACCAACAGGTCAAATCTCATTACTCATCAGAAAACTCATACAGGAGAGAAATCCTATGTATGTTCCAAATGTGGCAAGGCCTTCACACAAAGGTCAGACTTGATTACACATCAGAGAATTCATACTGGGGAGAAACCTTATGAATGTAGTACCTGTGGAAAAGCCTTCACCCAGAAATCACACCTCAATATACACCAGAAAATTCACACTGGAGAGAGACAGTATGAATGTCATGAATGTGGAAAAGCCTTCAACCAGAAATCAATACTTATTGTGCATCAGAAAATTCATACAGGAGAGAAACCCTATGTGTGCACTGAGTGTGGAAGAGCCTTCATCCGGAAGTCAAACTTCATTACTCACCAGAGGATCCACACTGGAGAGAAACCTTATGAATGCAGTGATTGTGGGAAATCCTTCACCTCTAAATCTCAGCTCCTGGTGCATCAACCAATTCACACAGGAGAAAAACCATATGTGTGTGCTGTGTGTGGGAAAGCCTTTAGTGGCAGGTCAAATCTCAGTAAACACCAGAAAACTCATACTGGAGAAAAGCCCTACATCTGCTCTGAATGTGGGAAGACCTTCAGACAAAAGTCAGAGCTGATTATACATCATAGAATTCATACTGGAGAGAAACCTTATGAATGCAGTGACTGTGGCAAATCTTTCACTAAGAAATCACAACTCCAAGTGCATCAGCGAATTCACACAGGGGAGAAGCCTTATGTGTGTGCTGAGTGTGGGAAGGCCTTCACTGACAGGTCGAATTTGAATAAACACCAGACAACACACACTGGAGACAAACCCTATAAGTGTGTAGTCTGTGGGAAAGGCTTCGTTCAGAAATCAGTGCTCAATGTGCATCGGAGTATTCACACTTGAGAGGAACAGAATGAGAAAACCTCAGTGAGATCAGATCTGGCTTTACATCACTGAATTCATGCAACAGAAAACATGCATATTATCGTAAGCAGAAATACTGCATCAGAATGTCACACTACAGAAGAGGACCTCTGGAAGGGCCCTGAGTGAGGTGAGCCCCTTCCCACATTGTCACCAGTCTCAGCAAACCTTGGGGCTTTCATATTGAGAAGGAACTTGGTCAATTTGGTACATTAGAAAAAGCCTTCTCATGAAAAATATAATGGAACACTGTTACCAAATTCTGCATATGAAGCATTACGTGAAGTCATGTTGATGATAATCCTGTTTACTCTGGAGTGGGTAAAGTGCCAACAGTTGAATGGTAGAGTGACACAATATATATGAGAGTGATAAACCCTCAGTTCTGTGAGGTGTTTGTTGCAGAACACAATGTCTAACTGAATTTTGGATGTTATTCTTCTGTTGAGTCTAACATGGTTTTGCGTATCCAATCCCCTGCTGAATATTTTTATCAAGAAAGAGATGCCACAATAAAAAATTATTTATGTATACAGACATAAACCTCGGAGTGTGTGTTGCCTCCTCCGCTATCCTCTAGCACCATGAGTGGCAGCCACCTTCTAAGCCACCAGTAGAGTGTAGTGTCTTCAGCTCTCATACAGCACGTTGTCTTCTGAGTCCTGTAACAGCATTGTGACTGCCCGTTAGTGCTAAACACCACCTCTGCTCACTACCCGTATCTCCCAGACTCGCTGAGCCTCATTTAGCCCCCAGCTTAGGGTCTTATTGGACTCCCACTACCTTCAGGAAAGCTTCTAAAGAGAGACTGTTCAGGTCACCTCCATCAACTCCTCACCTCAGTCTCCCTTTTACTGTCGTGGTTCTTCCAGCCCATCTGCCTTCCTTAATGACCTGACCTTCATGATGATAGTAACAAATTGAAAGCAAAACTCATCGAAAACAAATTCCAACATGCCTTCATTGTCTTCTCTCCATCTTCATGCCATGCACTCCACAAGGACCTTCTCCCCCATTTGCCTCAAACACATCGTTAGGTCCTGCCTCGGGGCCTTTGCAATTGCCGTGCCCTCTTCAAAGAGCACAGTTCTTCATTATATCTTTGTGGTTTCCTCCTTCGTATTTTTCTTCCAGCGGCATCTCTTCACAGAGGCCTTTCCTGCCCTTCCCTGCCCTTCCCTGCCTACCTGGCTTAAAATTCCAGCCCCCTCCCCTTCCTCCTTTATCCTTCTCCATAGCACTTATTACCATGACACCCTGTATATTTAACTTATTTGTCTGTGATTTCCACTCTAGAATGTTTTTCCCTCTTTTGTCCCCACTGTGGACCTAGACCTATGCCTGACATACAGCAGTCATTCCATGATGCACATTGTGGAGTGTTGACCTTACTCGTCCCTTGACTTCCCTTTGATCCTTTCTACATTGCAGCATAAAATGCTCCAATGAGGAAAACCAAATTGCCTAAAACACACCAGGTTTTTCCACCCCCAGTCTTTACCTGGCCTGTGCCTCCTTCCTGGCCTGAAAGTTGTAACATAATTGTAAACCTTTTGGCCTGGTGCCAACTCATATAAAGAAAGGAGAACTGTGGCACAGGAAATCCCATATAGATGTTTGATGTTCCAGGATTCCCTTCAGTGATTCTGAAATACCACAGTCAGCTTCAAAGTGACCACAAAAGAGCCCCCTCACTCTGCCCCAGCACACAAGTCCTGCCCTACCCTACTTGCACCTTGACAGGCTCTTGCCCACCCCATGCCCACCTACAGACCTGCTTATCATGCTCTGACAGGTACACCCAAAGCCAATAATATAAAAAAGGTCAAGAGCAGGGAGAGGTTTGCCTTCCTTGGAAGTTTGGTGCTCAACCAAGAGTTGGGCAGCAGTGGCCTCACAGATGTGTGAGAGGATCTGATTGAATGTTCAGCTGCTGGGTGGACAAACTGGCACCAGCAAAGTGGTTCCTCCAGGTCAGTCCATTGGCACAAGTTCTTATAAAGTTAATTATATCCTTGCCTACAACACAGCAATCCCAATCGAGGATGGTGACAACCGGGTTGAGGGGACAGGACTAAAGATTCTCCTGTAATCGGCTCACCCAAATTGGGCAGTGTGTAATGACATATCCCGTTACCACACCTTAGCTCCACGTCTAATCCATCGTCAGCTCCCCTTTCTCTCACCCCTTCACAGTATCTGGTGAACCACCGTATGCCCTTCCCTGTCTTAGAACACTATGGTGACCCACTACCCACTTTTCCCTCATTTGGCACTGCAGCTTCAGTTAATGTCTTGTGACCCACCACTATCCCCCAGCTTAGGACAGTGTTAGCTGACCCCTCAGGAGAGTCTGGAGACTGCTCCATTACCCTCTTCTTAACCCACCCCAGCACAAGGTCTGGACACCCTCCATTATCCCCCTTTTACCTGACTCCATCACTATGTTTATCATTCCTTATTAATTCCAAGAAGTAGTGTCTAGAGATCTGACATACGGCTTCTACAGTTACCTCCAGCATAGTGTATGTTACTTTACCTAACTTGTAAAACAGTCTTGTCACCTCCATACTCCCCATTTATTCCCACTTCCACCTAACTAGTGACTAATGACCACTTATTACAATCCTCGGAGTAGGGAACCATGGTATATATACCCCACCTAATCCAGCTTTTAATATCTCCTGATACTTCCATTAAACCTCTAGCAGGATGACTTGCGTCTCCCTCCATTAGCTGTCCGTCACAATGATCGTTTCCAGTTATCTTCCATGACCCCACCTAGCTGTGTTTGTAACCATCCCCAACACGGTATGTGGTGGTGCCCCCAGTCCTCTCTCTGAACACTGGTGTGTGCCGTTAACCTGCTTCCCCTCTCCCCAGGTAAGGGCAATGATTGATAAGGCACCATAAACTCCACATTAGCCATCTGTGTAAGACTCATTAACAACCCACAAAGCCTTTTGATGCCCATTACCCACTAATACAATATCTGTGGCTCTTCCATTAAATCCTGGTAATATCTGCTATTTCCCTATTGGCCCTCACTAACACAGTGTCTGCTGATTGCCGTTGGCCCACATTGCTTCATGAGGCCACTCAGTGTGGCTACTGCAAGTCCCCCAGCATTGCTTCTCCAAGTCCCCACCATTTGCATGGTCAGGAACCTTGGGGGATGGAGAAGGGATGCGGATAGGGTCGTAGCCTCAGAGACACACTCCAGGGAATTATTGGTCTGGAGTAGGCTGGGCAGGATCTGGGGTCCCAGGAGATCACAAACTGAGCTTCCCGTTTACTCCATGAGGAGTGATACAAGCAGAATAGTGAGGGCTGTTGACATGGATTAAAATCCTGGTGCCAGCCCTGATGCCCAGCAACCTTTCTCGAGCCTCAGCTGCTTCACCTGTAAAATAGAATTAAGGAGGATGAAGTGATTTACTATGAGTCACTTGAGGGGAGCGGACTAGTGGAGACCGATGACAGTGTCCTGTCGTTAATAAGATTACTAGTTATAGGTGGACGTGAGCATCAGACCCTCTCTGTATGACTTTGCCCAAACCCCACAGAGGGAAACATATTATCTTACAGTAAATTACTTCCCATTATTTCTCTTTTATATTTATTATGATATAATATCATAGTACTGAGATATTTTAAGTCAGATTTATTGAGGTATAATTTACATACAGTAATAGTCACTCTTAGAGTGTACAGTTCTGAGTTTTGACAACTGCATACAATCATGTAATCAACACCACAATCAAGAGAACAGTTCCTTCACTCCCCTAAATTCCCTCCTATCCCTTTTTAGCCATTCTCTGTACCCACTCTCAACCCCTCGAAATCACTGATCTGTTTCCTGTGTCTATAATTTTGCTGTTTTCATGTGTCATATAAATGTATGTATCCAAATATATGTAAGTATGTATCTCTTTCTGAGTCTGACTTCTTTCATTTAATGTGATGTATTTGAGATTCATCCATATGACTGTATGAGATACACATGGAAAATAAGTTGATGAAAAGACACTCAACATCATTAATCATGAAAATGCAAATTAAAACCATAATGACATACTACCACACACCTATTAGAACAGCAGTCAGTCACGTAGTACCAAAACCTGGCAAGGATGCAGAGCAATGCACAGTTCCGTGCATTGCTGGTGGGAAGGTAAAATAGTATATCCACTCCAGACGAAAGTTGCACAAGTTCTTATAAAGTTAATTATATCCTTGCCTACAACACAGCAATCCCACACTTAGGTATTTACTGTAGAGAAATGAGAAATCATGTATATACTCAAGTGTTCACAGAAACTTCACTCATGATCACAAAAAGATTGGAAACAATCCATATGTCCATCAGTGGGTGAGTAATTAAACAAATTGTAGTACATCTCTACAATGGAATACTACTCAGCCATAAATATGCTGATTTATGACACCATAAAAAGGAAATATTCTGGGGGAACGATATAGCCCAAGTGGTAGAGTGCATTCTTAGCATGCACCAGGTCCTGGGTTCAATCCCCAGTAACTCCTCTAAAAATAAATAAATAAACCTAATTACTACCCCCGCCAAAATGAAATATTCATTGGCACAAGCTACAACATGGATGAATCTCAAAAGTACTATGTTTTACTATGTGATAAATTATGTTTGCTAAAAGATTATTTATTAGATGTTAGGTTATAAATATCTATACATAATTAGGTTTGTACATTAGTTATAATTTTATATTGCATATCATTATATACTATAGTAATATTGTGTATTTATAATATATAGTACATTATAATATCATTATTGTATTTTCCTTATTACAATAAAATAAGATTTCAATTTTATATGATATATATACTATATGATTATATATTAGATTATGTATTTTTTATATTTTGTATCCCAGCTTTTTACATAAAATTTCAGTTATTTGTATTTTTACGTGTCTACATTTAATGTTTTTAGTGAAAAGATATAACTAAAATAAAAGGGGATGTAGGGTCTGGAGAACCAGCAGTTGGAGCTGGTCAACATTTTTATTATTTGTCAAACAAGCCCAGTTCTGGCTATTCTTAACATCAAGGAAGCTTGTTCCCCTTTGGGCCTTTGCCTGGAGAGACTTACCTAGCATACCCCACTTCACCTCACCCCACTTTCCGTACCATACGCCATGCCACACCACTTACTGTTTTACTTAATTCCACAATTAACCTATTCTTATTGATTTGAAGTATAAGTAACACAATTATAATTTATAACTAATATCATAATCCTTGCCATTATTTATCGTACGCCTCTGATTACTAAAGACAACATGAATAACTTCCACTCAGATGCTAAGAAATCCTGTGTCTCTTCTGCTTCTGCCACCTTCTGGTTGTTGTTTGCATTATATTAACACAACAATAGCCTCGCTTCTAGGGGCAGTGTTTTGTTTTTTTTTTTACCTCTGTGAAATCAGCACAATTTAGATTACTCTTTTATTAATATTATTATTGTGCTATTTTAATATTTATTATAATAATGGGCTTTGCTTGTGTTCTCTGTAGACATCTATGAAACAGGAAAATGTAAGCACCACATTAATATAATCATTTGAATTATATTAAATTTATGATTATCATTAATGCCAATTCTGAGAACACAGGGTGGGTTCCACTGCACTGTGGAAAACAGCATATCTATAATACATTGCTGAGTACATTAGCAATCTATTGCTATGTAACAAATTACCCAAAACTTAATGGCTTAAAACAACAGGAAACATTTATTTTCTTACAGTTTCAGAGGGCCAGAAATCTGGGAACAGCTTAGCTGGGTGGTTCTGGCTCAAGAACTCTCATGAGGTTGTAGTCAAGATGCTGGCCAGAGCTATGCAGTCCTCTGAAGGCTGACTGGGGCTTGTGGGCTCTGATTCCAAGTTAACTTATATGACTATTGGCAGGAGACTTTTAAATACCTTACCATGTGGGCCCCTTAAGGCTTCTTGTGTGTATTTAAATATGGTGGCTGGATTGGTTACACTGGTCAACCCTATTCATTATAAGAAAGGACTACACAGAAGTTTGAATACTAGGAGGCAAGATTCATTAAGGGAAATCTTGGAGGCTGGCTGCCATGCTGACATTGTGATTATTTGCATTTATGTTAATATTATCATTATAATTGATACCTCTATTAGGAATGATGACAATCTTGTAAAATCAGAGGGAAATGATCCACACATTACAAAGTCTCTGTGAGGTTTAAATGGCATAGAACCCAGTACACAGTGCTAATAGTGATGATTATGATGATGATGATGATAAGCAAATTTTGTTGAGTGCACCAGTCCCTGTTCCAGGGACTTTAAATCTATAAGCTCATTTCAATCCACACAGTAATGCTTAATACTGGCTCAACTATTATTCCCATTTCACAGATGAGCATCTGAGTCATTAAGAATTAAAGAGCTTGAGGCTGGGGGTATAGCTCAGTAGTAGAGCGTATGCTTGGCATGCACAAGTTCCTGGGTTCAATCCCCAGTGCCTCCACTAAGGGGAAAAAAAAAATCGAGGAACTTGCTCAAAGTCACAAAGCCAGTAAACAGCTCAAGGGAATTCAAACCCAGGCCAGCTGACTACAACGTCTATTATATTAACCCTCATGCAATGCTGTCTCTGAAAGGTCATTATTAGTATGATCACTTATAGTCTTAGTTATAGTGTTGTATACAATTATGCTCCAGTTAGAGTAGTTACAGTGTGGTTGTAAAACTTCTCTCTGAAAAGACTGGTTATTCCTATACCCCTACCCTTCCCCCACCCCATAGAAACATATATTATTAACATCATCATTATTATCTATTATAATCATGCCTAGTATAAGAGTGAGTAACATCTTTATATGGTGTGGCTTCATTTTTTAGTTTATTTTTACCTAGGAGTCTTTTCCTATCCAAGCTTTATATCAGCACTTGGGGGCCATGAAGTCAATGAAGAGCTCCATGGAATCCTATCTAATCAAAATACCATAGACTGGGTGGCTTAAACAGAAATTTATTTTCTTACAGTTCTGGAGCCTGGCAAGTTCAAGATCAAGGTGTCAGCCTGGGTGGGTTCTGATGAGGGCTGACTTCCTGCCTGGCCACCTCCGTGCCATTCTCACGTGGCCTTTCCTTGGTGCACGTGCATGGAGTGAGAGAACGATCTTCCATTTCTCTTCTTATTTCTCTATTGGATTAGGGCTCCACCCTTATGACCTCATTTAATCATAATTACCTCCTAAAAGCCTTATGTCCAGATACAGTCACACTGAAGCACCAGGGCTTCAACATGTGAATTTGGGGGTGACACAATTCAGTTCATAGCACCCTGCAAAGGACACTGTCTTTTGAAATCTGTGGTGTTAACCACAACCATCAGGGGGTGGACCTTGTCTCTGACTGTACAGCTTCAGCATCAGAGTCTGGAGTTGCCTTTGGTTCAGGAAGCCCCCTGTGGTTCTTGTAGAGGCAAGCCCCTCTGGCTTTCAAAGCTGGAGATTTGGGGACCTCATCTTTCAGGTACAGGTCTTAAAAACTAGGATGCTAGATGTGGAGTTCAAACCCTTCACTCCTCAGGGAGAAGCTCCAGTTTGTCAGTCCCTCCTGACTGTGGGTCACTGTGCCAGAGGAGGTCTCTGTGGCAAGACTGTGTCTCAGCCTCTCCTACCTGTTTCAATGTGGATTTTTATTCATTCACTCAACGTGTACGAGTCACTCAGCTAGTTCTGGGGTTTCTTACAGAGGAAATTGTTCTGTATGTAGCTGTAGATTTATTGTATCCATGGGAGGAGGTGGGTTCATGGCCCTCTAATTGGCCATTTTGAACCCTACTAGTTATCTTTTCCTGTGATGTCTTTGACTTTGGTATCAGGGTAAAGATGGAAGTTTACCCTCCTCTTCAAATTTTGAAAGAGTTTGAGAAGGATTGGCATTAATTCTTCTGTCAATGTTTGATAGAATTCACCAGTAGAGCCATCTGTTACTGGGATTTTCCTTCTTGGGAGGATTTGGATTACTAATTCAAACTCCTTAGTACTTACACATCTATTCAAACTTTCTATTTCTTCTTCATTCTGTCTTGGTAACTTGTATGTTTTTAGGAATTTATTCATTTCTTCTAGGTTACCCAGTTTGCTGGTGTATAAGTATAGTAATCTCTTATGAGCCTTTTTATTTCTGTGGCATCAGTTATAATGTCTCCTCTTTCCTTTATATTTTATTTAATTTTATTTATTATCTGTGCTGCCAAAATGTCCAACTTTTAATTTCCTTGATTTTTCTATTCTCTATTTCTAAAAAATTTCTGCTCTAATCTTTATTATTTCCATCCTTCTTCTAACTTTGGGCTTTGTTTTTCATTGTCTAATTCCTTGAAGTGTAAACCTAGGTTTTATTCTGGAGATATTACCTCTCTACTAATATAAGCATTTATTGCTATAAACTTACCTCTTAGCCTGTTTTTGCAGCATCTCATGATTTTGATATTTTGTATTTTTTGTTTGTCTTGAGATAATTTTTGATTTCCCTTTTGATTTCTTCTTTGACTCCCTGGTTTTTCAAAAGTGTGTTTTAAAATTTCCACATAGTGAATTTTCCATTTTCCTTCTGCTATTGGTTTCTACTTTCAATCTATTGTCAGGGGGAAAAAACCCCCAAATCTTACCTAACCATAATGCAAACATCAGGTACAGGAAAGTAACTTTGACACAACCTTCTTAACTCAACTGCAGATCTTATGGCAAATCCACTGTTTTTCCACTAATGTCTTGTTCTCTGCTCCTAGATAAGCATAGGAGTAGGAAGGAATTTCTCCTCAGCTGCCCCCAGCCTCTAAAATTTCAATATCTTCTTGTCTTTCATGGCCTCAAATGGTATTGATTTGGCATAATTAAGAAGAAGGTCTCCTAATGAAAGAATGTCAATGCCAAGCTTCTGTGGAATCAGTTACATCAGTTTTCCTTCTCAGCATATATTTCTGAACGTCTAGGCAGGTGTCTGCATTGACATTCTTGCTACATATAACGTACCTTGACTTTCATTCCAAATCACAGGACAATCTGTACATTGTGAGATGTATATACTACACCTAGACTGTACTTGTCCTTCTAATTCATCATTCTGAGTATTTCATCTGCAATTGCCTTTCCACTCTTCAGTGGTAGATTTACAATTCCAGTTTACCTGCATGTTCTTATTCATGCACACTTAATCTGGCTTCAACTGTTCTCACTGAGAAGTTAAACTTCAGGGCTGCTTGGGATGAGGTTTGCTCCTTTGAAATCACTCCTTTACTGCTTTTTCTCCTCACACTGCCCCCCCTCCCAGCCTCTCGGATCTTGGGTTGGCCTTCAGAGCATTTCCTCTTGTGGACCTGGTTATGGTTTTCATTCATGACAATTGTTGGGGTTCTTTTTGGGGTTCAAAGCATGGCTTGGGGTCATTGTTGGTCCAAGGAGCCTCAAACCTGCCTCTGAAGCACAGTTTTTCCTCTCCATTTTCCATTCTCTCTAGGATGGATATGTCAGACTTACATTTCTGTACCTCCTGCATGTGTTCTTCTTCATTATATTCCTATTGTCCTGGTCCCAGGAGGAAGGTGCCAGGAAAATGGTGTGCCCCACCTGGCAGGAAGTAGTGCCCTCCACGGCCTGACCCTCCGGCCATGCCCAGGAGGTGGTGGGGGTGGTGAACAGGCCAGGAGGGGGAACGTCGAACAATCTCCTGGAAGGTGCTGAGACAGGCAGAGAGCTGTCCCCTGGAATATAGCGCCGAGGCAGGGGCCTCCTCTGTCCACAACTAGGGGAGGTACTGGTACCAGGGAAAACAGATTTTCAGTGGATACCATCATTTCCAGCGGGGACTCGGGGAAATTAATCACCATCAATTCACCATATTCCAGCCCTCCCCGCTCCATCTGACAGCATTCGCATCCACCCTGACCCAAAAATGAGTCCAAAGAGGTGCCCGGTGTGTCTGTGTTTAGTCACCAAGTCCAGCCTCCACCAGGGTGGTGGAGATGCTGGTGTTGGTGGCAGGAGCAGCAGCAATTCAGATGTGTGAGATCTCGGTAACCTGAGTAGAAGAAGGTGGGCACAGGGCCCTCCCTACCCACACATCCCCCCGTTCTCTCCCCAGCACCACCACTTCACCCAGCGTCCCAGGGTCGCACCTGGCCTGGAACTGCGCATGTGCAGGCAAAGAGCGCTGTGTGCATCACAGTGATCACCAGGGTGACTAAGCTGGAGTCCTCCAGGCGCTGGGGGTGCGGGATCGCCCTCCCGCGGAGGCCAGGGGCAGGCGAAAGCTGTGAAAGTTTCTCCGGGGGGTCCAGTCCAGTGAATGAATGGGAGGACAGATATATGGATGGAAAGATAGAAGGATGGACAGATGGATATTTAGGGCTCCTGAAAGTGGAGGAAAGCCGGGTCAGGTTGACTAAACAGGTTCAGAAGCCTAGCAACAGTGTCTCTCCTCCGGATGGTGTTAAGGGTATCCCTGGGGCTGTCTTGGAGAGGTACTGGTCTCAGTGTCCATGGATTTTCGGTTCACACAACCATCACTTTAGTGGAGTCTTGGGGACCTTCATTCCCCCCACCTTGCTAGATTTCATCACCCACCCCCCCGATTTGACACCTTTCCCACCCACCCTGATCTGAATTTGGACATACCCCATTTCCATTTCCTTGGTTTGTTCTGTTTTGTTTTTAACTTTATCGATGAGATTTCATTCCCGTCCAGACTAAGCATTTCCCTCTGTGTCTATGATGAATGTGTGTTTGTACCTCCCCTGTACCTATCAATGAACTGCCTTGTGGCATGATCCACATCAAATGAAAGGTACTGCTTTTCCCTTTTGGTCTGATGAGTTTTAGCAGATGTACCAGGAGGTGGGTGCTGCCACCACCAGGACCTGGGACATGGGGGGGGACAGAGCCTGGCAAGCCTTTGAAAAAACTGATAGTGAGAATCACCGGGGCCTGGAATAAACTGCTTCTTCTTCACTTTAGTTCCTTCAAGAACCATTAGAGCCCTTTCCTGATAATCACCACTGCAGAGGTGACAATGGCTTGACACAGAATTTTAGTCAGTGACCCAAGTGCCCACCAGTGGTATATGTCTGAGCCAACATTCAGAAACAGCTGGCTTCAAAGTCCGGAATCCTGGCAATTTACCAAGCTCTTCTGTCTGTCTTAAGGCACAGTAAAGACTAAGATGCCTTGCCTGGAAATCAACACAGCCAGGCCAACCCCCAGACATACTTAATTCTTACTACAGCATTGGACATATGTCTTTCCTCCAGATACTGCTGCCTCTTGCCCTGAACACCAGGCCTTCAGACACAGCCGATTACCTCATGTGCCCACCTCTCCAAATGATGCCCAGGGTACTTCTAGACAGAAATAAGGGGCTCCGACTGGGCCCTGCTTGCCAACTCCTGTCTGGAGAGAATCAAGGGCATCTCTTAGCTGGCTGGTTCAATGCAGGCCTCATTTCTTCCTCAACAAAACATGGCCTCATATCATGGCTTGGATGTTTCCCTCCAGGAGGGGTAGGATAGGATAGGAGGCCAAGAAAGACTTGCCCAATAAATATGACCACACCAGGCAGGCCACCTAGGGAATGGGGAGCCCACTGGGCAGGCTCTTCCATCAGCAAGTCAAACTCATGTCTCAGGACCTTCCTGTAGGATGAAGACCAGATTTCCTGCTCCCTAGGGCACTTGACTGGGGAGAAATACACGAGTAGGGCAGGAGAAAGGCATCAGGAGACTAGCCACCACGGACAGCAGGAATTTAGAACAAGCCCTCCCCTGGCCCTCTCCCTGAGTCCAGATGTAGGGCAGAAGGAGAGAAGCACCACACGACTTCCCTGCTTTGTCAGAGGGAGGCCAGCCATAGGGGGGACAAGACAAAGAGGGACAGGAATCTGTCAGTGGGACAACTACTGAGGAAAGAGCCCTGAGTCCTGGGACACTTTGCGGAAGCATCATCACCTCTGTCCAAGGAGGAAGGTTCTCCCACACAGAGGAGGAAGCACCCTCAACATCTCGGCCAGATACTCCAGGGAATGTCCTTTGGGTGATAGTGATGGTGGAGGTGAAGGGATGGTGGAGAATGGTTGGGGAGCTGAGGAGGAAAACGGTGAGAAGGGACTTTGAACAGATTTCTGGAAGGCACTGGGAGAGGCAGGGACCATACCCAATGTGGGTCCAGGGCATGGGCCTCCTCTGCCCACGTCCAGGGGAGGTACCGCTCTCAGGGGTCAATGGATTTTCCAGCGATACAACTATCACTTCCAGTAGATATTGAGAGATCTTCATCACTGCCTGCCTCACCAGATTTCATCCCCTTTCTCCTCCCGTTTGACACAATTCCCACTCATCACGATGCGGATTTATGTCCACAGAGGCACCTGGCAGTGTCTGCATCTCGCCACTAGGTCTAGCCACTGCCGCAGAGATCTGGGACGTCGGTAACCTGAAGAGAGGAAGACTGGCGCACCCTCTCTACCTACCACCACCTCCCTCTGTCCTCTCCCTCTTCCTCCCTGAAAACCCACGGCGCTGGAGTTGACCCCACCCTCCAGCTGCGCAAGCGCCGGACTAAGCACGGCTGGAGCGAGGATGCTAGCGGTTGGAAGGCGAGGGTGAAAGCTGCGTCCCACGCTTTTTGAAAGGGCCTGTGGCCTGGCTTCCAGAGGTCCAGCGAAAAGACGGAAGGATAAATGGATGGGTCAATGGATGGATGACTGGAAAATTGGATTGTTGGGCTCCCGAAAGTAGAGGAAAGCCCGGCCAGGCCAGGTTTGCCAAGCAGGATTAAAGGAGGTAGGGAGAGAGGCTGGTGGGCGCGGGAGGAAGAACCGCTGGGGGAAGGCGCTTCCAGCTGACTCCCGGAAGGCACTGGAAGAGGCAGAGACCCCCAACCCGTGTGGCGCCAGGGCCTGGGCCTTTTCTGCGCTTGTGTAGGGGAGGTGCAGCTCTCAAGGGTCAATGAATTTTCGGGCGACAGAGACCATAACTTAGAGCAGGAACTAGGGATCTTCATCGCACCAGATTTTATTCCCCTGCCTCCCATTTGACACCATAACCACACACCCCAATCTGGGTTTGTGTCCACAGAGCGTCTCACCACCCCAAGTCCAGCCACCTCCTTACCTCCCAGCACTTCCCCTCTGTCTTCTTCTCCCCGCTGCCCCTTCCCCCAAACCCAGCTTCCCAGAGTTGAAGACCTCTCACTAACTGCGCGCGAGCTGGCAACTGGCTTCACAGTGACAAGCCCGGCTGCTGTGCGATACGTTGTCGGCTAGGCTTTGGCAGAACCGAGTGCAGATTGGCGGTTGGCAGGGTTAGGCGAAGGCTGTGCCCAATGCACTATTAAGGGCTTGGGGCCTGTGTCTTCTAGTTGTCCAGCGGATAGATGGAGGGGTAAATGGATGGATGGATGGATGGAAAGATGGATGGATGAATAGTTGGATTGTTGAGGCTCCCTGCCAGGCCAGGCTTACCAAGCCAAGATTAAGGGGGGTGGGGAAGAGATGTTGTAGGGCAGGGGAGGAAGAATGGCTGGGAGTAGGGGCTTTCAACAGATTCCTGGAAGTCACTGAGAGAAGCAGGCACCCCCCACCTCTTCTGGCCCCAGGGCATGGGCCTTCTCTGCCCATGTCTAGGGGAGGTACCACCCTCGGGAGTCAATGGATTTTCAGGCAACAGGGACCATCACTTCAAGCTGGGACTAGGGGTTTTCTTCACCGTCCTCTGCACCAGATTTCATGACCTGCCCCCGATGTCCCCACTTCTGCCCATTTGACAGCATTCCCACCAACCCAGATCTGAATTTGAGCCTACAGAGCATCTGGCCACCAGGTCCAGCTGCCATTGTGACAGTGGTGGTGTCAGTGCAGGCGGCATTAAAGATGGCGACATCCAGAGAGATCTGGGATGTCGGTAACATGGGAAAAGGATGGCTGATGCACCCTACCTACCTCTCATCAACTCCCCTCTGTTCCCCGGGCCCTCTCGCCTCAGACTACCCAGACTGGTAGAGTTGAAGAGCGCCTTCCAACTGCTACTGTGCGGGACCTGAGCACAACACGGCAGGTTGCTATGCGACAGGTCGACTAGGTTCTGGTGCAAAGGGAGCGCCTCTCGGCAATTGACTGGCCTAGGCCAAGACTGTGTCCAGTGCTCTATAAAGGGTCTGTGGCCTGTGTTTTCTTGTGGTCCAGTGCATGGATGGAAGGATGGACGGATGGATAAACGGACAAGTGGATGGATCGATGTACGGATGTATTGTTGGGTCTCCCAAGAGTAAGAAAGCCAGGCCAGGATTACCAAGCAGAATTAGAGTGGGGGAGAGAAGTTGGGGGGCTGGGAGGAAGAATGACAGAGAGAAGGGGCTTTCAATAGAATCTGGGGAGGCACTGGGAGGGGCAGCGTCCCCCACCCCGTGTGGCGTAGGGCATGGGCTTCCTCTGCCCACTAGCATAGGAACCACTCTCGAGGTCAAAGGATTTTCAGGCGACATGACCCTTGTTTTGAATGGGGATTTGGGGATCTTCATCGCCGCCCGCCACACCAGATTTCATCCTCCCTCTCCCCACCCCCTGTTGAATCCATTACCATCCACCTAGATCTGGATTTGAGTCTAGTTTGTGTCTCGCCACTTCAGCTGCTACTGCCGCTGTGGTGGTGTCAAAGATGGTGTACATATTCAGAGATCTGGGTTATTGGTAACCGGAGGAGAGAAATTCTGGCTCACCTTTCTTCCTACCTCCCATCATCTTCCTAGTATCCTCTCCCTCTTCTCATCTAACAACCCAGTTTGTCAGAGTTGAAACCCACCCTCCCACTGCTCCTGGGCGATGCACAGAGGGCAGCTAGCTTGATAATCACAAGCACAGTTGCCATTGGAAGGTAACCTGGGTTGTAGGGGAGCCCGAGCGCCATTTGGCGGTTGGCAGACGCAGGTGAAGGCTGTGTCTTGTGCTCTATTAAGGGCCAGTGGCCTGTGTCTTCCCGTGGTCCAGCAGACAGGTGGAAGGATACTGTAAATAGTGCTTCTATAAATTTTGGGGTGAGTGTATCTTTTCGAATTAGAGTTTTCGTCTTTTCTGGATATATGCCCAGGAATGGGATTGCCACATCATATGGTAACTCTATTTTTAGTTTTTTAAGGAACCTCCATACTGTTCTCAGTAGTGGCTGCACCAATTTGCATTCCCACCAACAGTGTAGGAGGGCTTCCTTTTATTATTTTCTCTACAGCCTTTATTTTTTGTAGACTTTTTGATGATGGCCATTTGACTGGTGTGAGGCAGTACCTCACTGTAGTTTTGAACTGCATTTCTCTAATAATTAGCAACGATAAGCATCTTTCCATGTGCCTGTTATTCATCTGTCTTCCTTGGAGAAATGTCTATTTAGGTCTTCTGCTTATTTTTTTGATTGGGTTTTTTTTTTTTTATTATATTGAGCTGTTTGCATATTTTGGAAATTAAGCCTTTGTCGGTCACATCATTTGCAAATATTTTCTCCCATTCCGTAGGTTGTCTTTTTGTTTTGTTTATGGTTTTCCTTGCTATGCAAAATCTTCTAAGTTTGATTAGGTCCCATTTGTTTATTTTTGCTTTTATTTCTTTTGCCTTGGGAGACTGACCTAAGAAAACACTGCTACAATTTATGTCAGAGAATGCTTTGCCTATATTCTCTTCCAGGAGATTTATGGTGTCCTGTTTTATGTTTAAGTCTTTAAGCCATTTTGAGTTTATTTTTGTGTATGGTGTGAGGGAGTGTTCTAGCTTCATTGATTTACAAGCTGCTGTCCAGCTTTCCCAACACCACTTGCTGAAGAGACTGTCTTTTCTCCATTGTATTCTTGCCTCCTTTGTCGAAGATTAGTTGACCATAAGTGCTTGGGTTTATTTCTGGACTCTCTACTCTGTTCCATTGATCCATATGTCTGTTTTTTTGTGCCAATACCATACTGTTTTGACTACTGTAGCTCTATAGTATTGTCTGAAGTCTGGGAGGGTTATGCCTCCAGCTTTGTTCTTTTTCCTCAGGATTGCTTTGGCAATTCTGGGTCTTTTGTGGTTGCATATAAATTTTAGGACTATTTGTTCTAGTTCAGAATCATACAAGTAATTTCTACTTCTTCAACTACATTACCACCTTTTAACATACTTTATACTTATTGCCCAAATCCAGAAAATAAGGTAGGCTTATATTTTCTTTTGTCTCTGTGTGTGATTTAAAAAAAAAGATTCAGAAGTCCTTGTCTGTAGACATGACATGACAAATACATAATATTCTGGCATGACAAGTATACCTGAGAGTTTGGCCCATTTTTGGCAAATCTATTAATCACCCATAGCCCATCACTTTTTTACCACTCCTCTGTAACAAGGAGGAAAGTGACAGAAATTACTTCAACATGAAAGCATTATCAGTTACGTTATGGGCTGGGCTGCTCAGAACACATTAGATAACCTGTTCTATCACTCAGTGATACTTACTCCTTGAGATGTAATAGGCAAGGTGGAAAGAGCATAAATGGTCCTATATAAAGTTATGGGCCCACTCTTAAACTGTACATCTGTGAACTAATCAGCTATCATGGAAGCAGTAGAACCCATATATGAGGATTCAGGGCAGGAAAATAGAAATATCTCTAGGTATCCTAGGTATTTCAAACAGAAGATTTAATATAGGGGATTAGATGCTTCCAAATCTTTGGAATGGCTAGAGGGCCAAGCATCAGGAGATTGCCACTGGTTTTAAAATCACACTAATCAACCTGTAATTTGGAGGTCAGAAATTACAGGAAACTGTAATTTGCTAGTATTTGATGAGTTAGAAGCCTGCATCTGCTGAAATCTGTATATCAAGTAGAAAGGCCTCTACCTCCCTTCTTACTTTATCTTATATGAAAGCATCTCATTGGCAGTAACTAAATTATAGTCAGCGCTGTAGTGGCAAGTAGTCTAGAAAATGAAATTCTTAGATTTCCAGCCCCTGAGACACAGGAGAGGGCATTAAAAAAATAAGTGGTAATTAGAGTGGTGGGGTATAGCTCAAAAGTAGAGTGTGTGTTTAGCATGCACGAGGTCCTGGGTTCAATCCCCAGGACCTCCATTAACAACAAAAAGAAAAAGGTGGAAATTAATACTGATTAGAAGTAAACAATATCTAACACTACATCTACATATAGAGGATAGAGTGGGAAAATGAACCCCATAATCCAAACAGGAACAACTGCAATAAAGACCTGAGGTGGGGTAGGGTTTATGGGAAGTAACTGGTACAGTGTTATCTACCTACCAGTGACAAACAGGGCTAGCTATCACTGTAATGTATGGATTCATATTGCCTGAAGATCTCACAGTTGAGGGCTTCTAGAAATAGAAAGGGAATTGCTATTAAGAATCCCTTTGGACAACGAAACCACAACTGAATGCTAAACAACCATCAAAAAACAAGACTGGAACCTAGCAAAAAAGACCTTCTGCGACTGGAAACATAAAGAGGGAGCCACAGCAGGATGGTAGGAGGGGTGTGCTCGCGATATAATTAGGCCACATACCCCTGGGGTGGGTGACTCACAAGCTGAAGATTTGTTAAGTTGCAGAGGCCCTCCCACAGGAGTGAAAGCTCTAAGCCCCATGTCAGGCTCCCCAACTCGGGTCCCTGGCATTGGGAAAAGGAGACTCCAGGACATCTGTTTTTGAAGGCCAGAGGGGCTTGGCTTTGGGAGCCTCACAGGACTGGGGCAAATGGAGTCTCCATTTGCTTGGGAAACATACACGGAAACTCATGTGCATGAGGTCCAAGAGCAGAGGCAGTGATTTCATAGGAACCTGGACCAGACCTGCCTGCTGGATTTGGAGGGTCTCCTGGGGACGTAGGGGACGGCTGCAGCTCACTCAGAGGACATAGAAGCTGGTGGCGGACATTCTGGGAATGTTAGTCTACAGGAGCTTTCCTGGAGGCTGACATCCTGATCGGATCATTAGGATCAAGACCTACCCCGACCCAACAGCCTGTAGGGAAGCCTCAGGCCAAACAACATACAGGGTGGGAACACAGCCACAGCCATCAGCAGACTTGCTAAGCCACAAAGGCCTCTAGACACAGCCCTACCTACCAGAGGTCCAGGACCAAGCTTCACGCAGCAGTGGGCAGGCATTGGCCTCTCCTGCCAGGAAACCTGCATAAGCCTCTAGTCCAGCCTCATCCACCAGGGGCAGATACTAGAAATAAGGAAACAATCCCAAAGCCTATGGAAGGAATCCACAAACACACAGAAAGACAGACGATATGAGGTGGCAAAGGAATATATCCCAGGCTAAGGCAAAAGATAAAATCCCAGAAGAAGAAATAAGTGATGAGGAGATAGGTAATTTATCTGAGAGTTTAAAGTAATGATGGCCAAAATGTTCAGAGAACTCAAGATGTACAAAATGAAGTTTTTAGCAAAGAGATGGAAAATATAAAGGATACCCAAACAAAGTTGAAGAATAAAATCACTGAAATGAACAATACACTAGAAGAAACCAAGAATAGACTAAAGGAGGCAAAAGAACGGATTAGTGAGCTGGAAGACAGATTACTGGAAATCACCACCTCAGAAAAGAAAAAAGAATGAAAAGAAATGAGGATAGTTTAAGAGAACTCTGGGACAACGTGAAGCACACTAATATTCGCATTATAGAAGTCCCAGAAAGAGAAGAGAGAGAGAGAGAGGACCTGAGAAAATTTTTGGAGAGATAAGCACCAAAAACTTCCCCAACTTGGGAAAGGAAACAGTCACGCAAGTCCAGGAAGCGCAGAGAGTACCACACAGGATCAACCAGAAGAGGAAAACACCAAGGCACATAGTCATCAAATTGACACAATTAAGGATGAGGAGGAAATATTAAAATTAGCAAGAGAAAAGCAAAAATAACAAATAAGGGAACTCCCATTAGGTTATCAGCGATTTTTCAGCAGAAACTCTACAGGCCAGAAGGGAGTGGCATGATATATTTAAAATGATGCAAGGGGGAAACTTAAAACCAAGAATACTCTATCCAGCAAGGATTCTCATTCAGACTTGATGGAGAAATCAAAAGCTTCACAGATAAACAAAAGCTAAAAGATTTCAGCACCACCAAACCAGCTTTATAACAAATGTTAAAGGATCGTCTCTAGTTATCAAACCACAAGGAAAGAGAACAAAAAGAAGAAAGAGAAAAAAAGAGAGACCTACAAAAGATTGCTTTGGCTGTTCAGGGTCTTTTGTGGTTCCTATAAATTTTGGAATCATTTGTTCTAGTTCTGTGAGGAATGTCATGAGTATTTTGATGGGTGTTGTGTTGGATCTGTGGATTGCTTTGGGTAATGTGGCCATTTTGATAGTGTTGATTCTTCCAATCCAAGAGCACAAGAAATCTTTCCATTTCTCTGTGTCATTTCAGCTTTTGGAGTATAGACAACCTCCTCGGTTAGGTTTATTTCTAGGTATTTTGTTGTTTTTGATGTAATGGAAATGTCTCTGCCAGTTATAACATTCCGATTTTTGAAATGAAAAAAAAAAAAAGTGAATGAAGGGCCACAAACGGCAAAATGCCCTTCGTTTTTATGGGTACATTGTATTCCATTATATATATATGCTGCATCTTCATTATCTATTCAACTATTGATATGCACTTAGGATGCTTCCATATCTTGGCAATTATAAATAATGTTGCTGTTTATAGCAGGGTATATGTATATTTTTGAATTAATTCTTATTCTGTGGTTGGCTTTATTCCTTTGATAACTATGTAAGTTTAAAAAGCTAAAACTCTAAATGTTATTAGAAAAAATGAACAGTACATATATGTAAATTAAAAATATATGTGCAGTTAAAAAAAAATCTATCAAGCCATGAAAGACATGGAAGAAACTTAAAAGACATATTACTAAATGAAAGAAGCCAGTCTGAAAAGGCTATAAATTGTACGATTCCAACCAAATGACATTCTGGAAAAGGCACAGCTACAGAAACAATAAAAAGATCATGGTTTCCAGGGGCTTGGGGAGAGGGAGGGAGGGAGGGAGGAATGAATAAATTGGGCACATGGGACTTCTAGGGCAATGAAATTATTCTGTATGATACTATAGTGGTGGCTACATGTCATTATGCATTTGTCAGAACCCATAGAATGTACAACATCAAGAATGAACCCTAATGTAAACTATGGACTTTGGTTGATAATAATGTGCCCATGTTGATCCATCGATTGTACCAAATATGCCACACTGATGAGGGATGTTGAGGATAGGGCAGTATATATGTGTCGGTGGGGAGGGCTATGTGCGAACTCTGTATTTTCTGCTCAGTTCTGCTGTGAACCTGAAACTGCTCTAAAAGAATAAAGTCTATTAAAAAAAAAATCCCGTGGGCTGAACACAGACCAAAGCGACATCTCTAGTCCAAAGCTACTCTGTTTAGATGGATCTGCTTATAGTGACTATTGTTTCTGCAGGGTCTTGCTCATGTGGTTCTGTTCCCTTGTGTGACTGATTATCTGTGACAGCTTGCTGGTCATTGTCCCTGAAAAATTATGTGTGGAGGCCTAGGCATAAGATAGGTATGCCCTCCTTCAGGGTGTATTCTCATTCGCCCTGCAAGGTATTACCCATCCAGCCCACCTCAAACCAAGTTCATAATATGAAGTTTCTTAATTGATTTAGGTTGCGTGTCCACAATGTCCCAAATCTGGTAAACTTTAAAAATAAAAAAGAACCTTACCCCAGGAAAACCACACCAGAACTGCTGAGAGTGGATCCCAAGCATTGGATTTTTAAAATCTGACTGAATTTAAGATGTAGTTAGAATTGAGAGTTCCTGGACTTGAGAGATGGGCAGAGTTTGGGATGAAGTCATAAAAGAGAAACATCTTTACACTTAAATATGATGTCTAAACATGCTCTTAAGCTGTGGCCACTGGTACATGGCACTGACCATAAGCAAAAGACCAGAATCTACTGGGTTTTTTTAAAAAAAAAATTTTAATGTAGGGGGGAAAGCAAACATACACAAAAATAGAAAAGATTGATTAATCACCATGTATTCATTACTCAGATTCAATAATTACCAACACTTTGTCAATTTTGTGTTAAGAAAAATGATCAAAAACTGGGAAAGAAGGAAACAATACTGTGTTATCTTGTGTGCCTTTTCAAAGTCATACTGGAGCATACTCTAAAAACCCCACCCAAAGACTAACAAATCATTTTAGAGAAAGATTTCCTAAACTCAGCACTGTTCACATTTTGGGCCAGATAATTCTTTGTTGTGCCAGGTTGTCCTCTGCATGGTTGGAAGCATCCCTGGCCTCTACCCACCACGTGTCAGTAGCATCCCCCTTCCCCACAAACTGTCTCCACAGATTGTCTAATGTCCCCTGGAGATTAAAACTGCACCAGTTTGAGAACCCAATGCTCTAGTAGAATGTGCCTTGTTTGACTGGCTTTTTACTACTAATTAGGATGAAGACTATATAGATAAATTTTACTTGGAGACAATTGGTACATTTCATATATTTTTTATAGACACAAACTGATTCTGTGGAGAAAAGATAACCTTACAGGTCATGGTTTTATTGCTCTGTAGGACATTAGTTTTGTATCTAACTTTGCAGTCTTATTTCAAGATTCTTTATTCCACTGACTATATACCTGTTTACTCTGAACCAAAATTCCAATCCTGCTAATTCCCTCATTATTAAGTTAAATGAATCTCTGAATATCTGTAAGAGTTCTAATTTTTAACTTTTTGGAAAGTATACTTTAAGACTTGTGTCACCAATTACCACCTCCACCCCTAGTTCAAGACAGGACAGGATGGGGTGTGGCCTCTGCTCATGCCAGACTACTTTCTAGATCTACCTTGATCCGGGGGGACAGTCTCATCCCACTGAGATCCAGAACAGTCTTCACTCATACAAGGGCAAAGGCCTATTTCTACTCAGGCCAGGGCACAGTCCTTTCTGCTCCAGAGTAGGAAAGGGCTGTGCCTCCTTATAGGCCAAATTTGGGGCCCAGTATCCCTTTAAATGATGACAGTGTGGAGGGCCACCACAACTGGTTCAATAGGCTGAGACCTGTCAACCCAGGGAGTAAATAAGAGCTGATGGTCACTACGGCTGGGTTAGCCCAGAGCCTTTAATTTGCCAAACCATGAATCCTTGGGGCTCCTTTCTCTCACCCCTCTGCCCAGAGCGGGCACTGTCACAAGCCATAGTGCTGATGATGGCCTTGCCTGGGTCCCATCTTTCCACAGATGATGGTAAAGTTGTGTGACTTCTTTCACATGTCTCACTTTTCCCTAGCCTACACGATCACTCAATAATCTTGACACTCTTTTTCTTCAAAAAATTGAGTTTTAATGTACATAAAATAAATGCACAAATCATAAGTCTTAACTTTGATGAGTCTTGACAATTATATAGATGCACAAAACCACCACCCAAAACAATATATAGAACATTTTCATTACTCCAAGAAATTCTCTTCAGAGTCAACAACTGCTAGAGTCAATTGCTTTCTGATTTATAACTCAATAGATTTGTTTTGCCTGTTCCTGAGCTTCACATACAGTGTGTATGTACTCTTTTGTAAAAACTCTTCTTTTATCTGTTTTCTCTCTCCACCTGTACTCCTCCTCCCCCGCCCCCCCCCCCAAGACCTCAGCATCTTGAGTCTCTTTATTTTTACTGGAGACCTCAGTCTTCTCTTTGTTCCCTAATTCATTGCCTTAGATACATTGAAGTAAAAATTTAATAATAATGGTAATGAACCTTTACCTCTATATAAAACAGACATACCTGGCTCTGCTTCCTTCTTTACTTACTAGCTGAGTGATTATGGATTGGACATCTTACCTCTGTGTGCACGTCCTGTGAAATCGTGATGATAACACTGCTTTCATCGTGTTTGTCTTTAAGGTTGTTCCTTAAATATTTCTAGCTCTCCCCATTTCAAGCTTATGGTAAGACTGTATTTATATCGTGGTTGGCTGACTGTTCAATGAGTAGTGGGAGCAAATGACATGTGTCATTTCTGAGGCAGTGTATTTAATTCCCAGCATAAGACACTCTAAGGCTCTCTTTCCTTTTGCCTAGCTGACTGGTGCTAGAATGAGTAGCCCTTGAAGTGAGCAGGCCAGCAACAGGCCAGGCATGTAACAGGCACTTTCCAAATGGTCATTTTTGTTAATTACTATAATCACTTCAAAACACTGTCATATAAACCACTTGTATTAATTCAAATCAGGCAAGACTGTTAAACTCTATTAAGTTTTAAAAATCTAACAGAGCCACAGGCCTTTAATTTCTCTATTATGCAAGATAAGAGGAAATTGCCAATAATCCCCTCTGACTTGACAGAACAATCTCACAAGTTTAGGAACTTGTTTAAGGAATCCAGAGACATCAATTACAGCATTTTTACCCCAGCATCCGAGTTACCTATTGCTGCATAGCAGATTACCCCCAAATCCAGTGGCTTAAAACAAACATTTAACAGCTCACACAGTTTCTGAAGGTCAAGAATCTGGGAGCTACCAGCTGGGTGGTTCTGACTTAGTCCCTCATGTGGTAGCAGTCAGTCCATTGGTGGGGGCTGCAGGCATTCCAAGGTTTAACTAGGGTGCAGGACCTGCTTCCAAGATGGATATCAGAAGGCACTTGGATATAATAAGGCATCAGTTCCTCCCTGGCTGTTGGCAGGAGTTCTTTGCTACCTGGGCCTCTTCATAGGTGGTCTCTGTCCTCAATGATATGGCAACCAACTTCTCCCAAAGTAAGTTGAGAGAAAGGGCTTGAACACCTCCAAAACAGAAGCTCAGGTGTCATTTACAATTTAATCTCAGTAGTGTCAGGCCATCACTTCTACTGTAAACTATTAACCTCAGACCTGCAATGTGGAAGGGGATGACACAAGGGTGTGAATACCAGGCGTCGGGAATCGTTGGGAGTCATTTTGGAGGTGAGCTGTTATACCAGTTGGTATGACCACCAAATAGAATTGTTTTTCTAGAGAGCTATTTTCATACGAAAAGGCAATCATTTCTAGAGGTGTTCCAAAATGATGCCTGGGATGTGCAGAGCACTGCGTGGATGGTTATAAAAACAGGACTCTGGTGAATGCTGTTGGTACCCCACTTTGCCTAGGCACTCACCATGCCCATATGCTGATGGCTGGCTTCTCCCTGAGCGCCTGCAGGCTCTGCCTGAGACCTGCCCGTGAGGCAGGCTGAAAGTGCTCGAGCTTTAAGGCCCCTGCAGAAGCCCTCAACAGTGAGGAACCAGAGATAACATAAATATCTCAGCTTCATCAGCCCTCGACTGGGAAAACTTGGAGGTGGTTTTCACACCATCTACCAGAGTTCCCCACAGGACTCAACCCCCATTACTCACAGGGGTAATCTGCTTATGGATGCACTCTGTGTTGGTTTCCATCCCTCCCGTCTCACTGACCCATCCCCTACCTCCCAAATAAACTGCTTGCACTCACACCCTTATTTCAGGTGGGCTTCTGGAGCATGAAAATTAATAAAGGAAAATCTCACTCCAATGGAGTAGGGAGGCCAGAAAAGGGAGATCTCAGGCAGTACCACTCCAGGTCCGTTTCAAGAAGAACTGTCAATTAGAGACCCCGACAGAAGAATCAACAGGAAAAAATCATCAATCACAGACCCCAACAAGAAGAGCTGTACATTGCATCTCCCACAGGAAATCCACTACCCCAACAACTCAGCCAATGAGAAGCCGTCTTCACTCTGAACTTTCACTTTTCTCCAACGTACTTGGCTTCAAAACAACCCCTCCCAACTACCTCCTTTTTCTCTGTAAAATAACAGTTCCTGTTTTTTTGTTGGACTTGTCCATGGTTTTTGCTGTGACTTGTTGTCCCGAATTGTGAGTCTCTGCTATATAGGAATAAACTCATTTTTTGGTCAAGTAAGTTGGCTGTTTTATTTTTAAAGTCAACAGGGTCAAGCCACCTGAGAGAAAGTTCCCACTTTCAACATAATCTTTTCAAGATCTTCCTACTGACCCACTCTTGCAGCTCCGCCCACTGGGTGAAGTCCCGCCTCTTCCTCCCGGGCCTCAGCCTCCCCGAGAGAAGAGCTTCTCTTCTTCGCCGTTCTCCCACGCCTAGAAAAAGTTTTACCTTGCTTTATGGGAGGGGAGTTCCTCGGGGGAGATGGCCGCGCTGGTTGCCCGTAAGAAGCGGTATGAACGTACGCGGCCATCTTACCTCACTGCTTGCGCTGCTGGAGACAAAGAAAGCTCAACTGCCGGGTCAGGGAGCCGCTCTGTTGGTCACAGGTGGTATGGGCTTCTGAGATGCTAAAAGCAGCAGTGACGTCTGTGTTTAGGGACTCAGGAACACTTGCTTCTCCCCGTTCTAAAATGGCCCAATCGCCTAACAAAGGGCCGAATCATCCGCTGCACGGCACAGGCGTAATCATGGCCGCCCCCAGCAAGCGGCTGACAAGCGGGCGCGGCCATCATACCTGCCATTAACGCTCCGGAACCCAGAATCCCGTTCTCTGGGAGGTTGCCAGGCGGCGGCAGCCAGCCTCCAAGTCGCGACTGAGTCTGCGCACGGTCACTCGGGATGGGAAGAGAGAAGAGCTTGTACTGTGGTGAGGCGGCGGGGTGCGACAACCCATTTCAGGTAATGGGCGCGGGTGCAGGGAAAATGGGAAAGGTCCCTGTGAGAAACAGTCAAACATCGGGACCCATGTAATAGTGAGCAGACGACTACGGTGGCCCGACTGGGTCAGTCATGGGTGCCCGTAAGGGTCAGAGACTGAGGGGACTGGAGGGTTAAGTGATTGGGCGTCTGAGCCTCGTTGGGGAGTCTGTGGTGGCGGATTTGTGGGATTCAGTGGCAGTGTCTGTGGAGAAAATGGGTTGGGAGTTCTGCGGGAATCAATAAATGAGAGTTCTTGATTGACAAGAGTGCCTGGGGGTCAGTTTATAGTGGTCTTACGGGGTCTGAGGCCAGGTGGGTTTCTTCGAAGACACTGATTTGAATGGCGTTGCGGCTCGATGATCAGAATACTGAGGGAGTCAGTGATCGGAAGTTCTAAGTTACGTTTGGGTACCTAGAACTGGTGATTGTGGAAACTCTGAGGTTCAGTGATGAGGGTGGTCAATGAGGATCAATGTTTGGAGAAATACTTTTAGGCTAATAGTGATTGAGACTTCCTTTGGCTCATCGATGGGGGATCTGAGGGTATCAGTGACTGGACTTTTGTAGATAGGGAATGTGGAACAGACGGATCAATGAGGGGGGTATCAGTGACTGAGACTGTCATAATTTTCAGGGGAGGTGGGACAATGGGAATCACTGATTGATCCCCAGTCATTGGGATATCATTGGAGATCAGTGTGGGTTCCCCATATGGGATCTGTGTTATTCACCGTTCTGCAATCAGAACGAATCAGTGACCTTTGTAGTCACTGACTAGTGGTCTTCAATGGTCATATTTGGACATATGGGGATATCATAGCTATAAGGACGCCCGAGAGCTGTAGATTGGAGACACCAGGTGTGTCTATGATTAGGAGGCTTAAAGGGAGTTGGTGTTGAGGCTTGTAAAGTGCAGAGGAAGGCAGTGGGAGAGTCAAGGATTTGAGGCTGCAACCCTGCACAGTGGGAACACACTTCACCCATAGGACATACCCCATCTGATGAGCAGCCAGTTCCCTCCTGTTCCTCAGGGCCAAAGCCTACCTCAGAACTCTTTTGGAAACCTCCCTCCCCCTTTTTGTATTGTTCCTCACATTAATGAAAGTGCTTTGAAAGGATTAAGCGTTAAACTCCTGTAAAATAACATGTTATTAAAGATGTGGCTTCTCTTGCTTTTGCCAAGGATTTAATGCATATTTCTCCTAATGCTTCCTTTAAGGTTCTTTCTGGAAAATGTAATGACATATCCATCTGTAACAGCATCCCAAGTGTGAGCCTGGTTTCTGGAAATCTGTTCTGACTTCATGGCAGCTAGGATGGATGTTCCTTTGCCTGTGGTCAGGAAACAAAGAGCTTACTGAGTAAGTATCTAAACTGATACTGTAAAAGATTTTGCTGAAGGGATAAACCTTGAGAGTGTTTGAAAATCCTTAAAAATAATGTTCTCACCACACACACACACACACACAAAAGATAATTACGTGAAGTGATGGAGATGTTAACGAACCCTAATGTGGTAATCATTTTGCAATATATACATGTATCAAATCAGGGGATTGAACACCTTAAACTTATACTATTATATCTCAATAAGGCTAGGGAAAAAAAGATGACTCACAGAAGGAAAAGAAACTGGTTCTGGAAGTTATCGTGTTCTAAGAATCTTTTTACTTTGTTCTGTATTTTTTAGGCATGGCATGTTTGACTTCCGTGAACCTGTGCCTTATAAAATCCTGGTAGAACCGTTCAATAAACCTAATACCACAATAACAATGACAAAACCAAAAAGCTACTTTTAGCAACTGCTCTTCACTGAAATTAAAGTCAAAGTACTGGTGATTAAGATGGACCAGGACAAAATCACAAATGAAAGGAAAATAAGATTTGATCAGTAGCTTAATAAAAGGGTGAAATGCTGAAACAGTCTTTTAATTGTTTTTTTTTCCCTCTGGGGGGAGTTAATTAGGTTTATTTATTATTTTTAATGGAGGTACTGGGGATTGAACCAGGACCTCATGCATGCCAGGCAGGTGCTCCACCACTGAGCTACACCCTCCCACCCCTGATTGTTTTAAGTATTACATTCAATCCTTAGGCAATCTTCAGACAAAGCACAGTGAGAATAGAATCTGAAGAAACCAAGGAAGTGGAGAGGTGAGGCAGGTAACATCTTTCAGAAACCATACATGCCAGGCTTTCATTTTTAGAGCAGACATTTCCTATTTTTCCGCTGCACAGAATCAAAGACGGGTAATTTCTTCGATGCAGGACCCACACGCATGGGTAAGGAGTCAGGCATTTTCTTTTTCTTGTAGTTTCCTTCATCACCTACACTATGCCTAGTGCCAGGTTTGGGAGCAAGTAATATTTGTTTTTAAAGTTTTTAACATAAATCTTTCATTGAAGTATAAGATGCATACAAAAGTATGCATAAATATACATACAACTCAATGAATTGTCACAAAGGGAACACCCCAGGGTAATGTGCTTATCAGAAAACAGAAGATTGTAACATCCGGAAAGCCCCATGATACTCGCTCCCAGCCACTACCCTGCCATGGGGACCAGTCTCCCAGTTCTAACATCACTGATTAATGTTGTCTGTTTTTGAATTTGAATTAAATGGAATATTCATACCTGGTCAAGGGGCAATATGTGGCTCCATTTGAAAAAATTCTTAAGTTTGAATCCAGATTATTTCATTTTACTTATGCAATAAACATTTTTCCAGATCATTTCCAGGCATAACACACATACATTTAAGTATCCTTATGTTAACGGCACAGCTCAATGAATTTTTACATTGACGAGAACTGTGTACACACAACCTAGATTAAGATATCTCTAGCACCCTGAAGCCTTATCAGTCAATACCCACTGCCATCCCAGGTCTAATACAATGGATTAGTTTTGCCTGTTTTTGAACTCGAATTAAATGGAATCATAGAAATAATCTGAAGCCAAAACATTCATACAATGGGAAAGTTTTGTCTGAAATTCTGAAACCAGATACACACCAGCACAAAATTCTAATCTGTAGCTCTGGCTTGGCCATTTGAGATTGCCTATTTTGTTTGTTTGTTTGTTTTTGGATATTCCTTCTGGAAGTCAAAAACATGCACATTGAACATTGTGCTGTACACCAGAAATTGACACATTGTGATTGACTATACTTAAGTTAAAAAAAACCAAAAAAACAAATGCACATTGAATTGGACCCTGTGCTTTGTGCCTGAGAGCATCCAGATGATGGTATCTATATAGTAACATACGGTTTTTGAGTTCAAATGTCAGGGTGTGGTGATGAGGATGTATGAGTCACTATCATGCAGGGAAGGAGATGGTATCCCTTCAGATGACTGCCATGCTGCTGTTGGGGGACTGACTGCGTGGTGGTACCGCTTATCAAGACTGACTAGCAAGACAGATGACTGGCTTCATCTTCCATCAGATTATCTGGTGGAATTATCCAGATTATCCACCAGAATCATCTGCTTTTTAATGACAAAAGAAAACTCACTACAATAATTTTACCTTGTTGTTGAGGGAAATTGAAAAAAAATTCTCCATACTTTCACCATATGTACCCAATTACTGTTTCTTATCCTTTTTATTTTAGTCTGTGTGATACTGTGATTTATAATAAGAAATATGTATGTGGTCTTCAGTCCTATTTTTGGCACAGAGCTCCTGAAACCCTTGGAATTTCCTAAGTGATAAGAGGGATAAAGGTGTCTTTTGTTATTCATAACTCAGCCCCTTTCAACCATTCCTGAGTTTGTGTTAAATGAGGTAACTTTTGGAAAGCCCCTAAGGATGGGCTTTTTTTTTTTTAATTAAAAAAAACTTTTTTTTAAAATTTCTATCTTTTTTTGTAGGGGCGGGGAGGAGGTAATTAGGTTTATTTATTTTATGATGGAGGTACTGGGGATTGGACCTAGGGCCTCCTGCATGCCAAGCATGCACTCTACTGCTGAGCTATGCCCTCCCCACCAGGATGGGCTTTTTAAAATTACTATTTATCATTCCTGTTTTCACAGGTGAGGAAAATGAGGCCCAGGGAGGTAAACTGTCTGGCCTAGATTCCTTCAGTCAGTTAAAGGAATCGCTTGGCTTTCAGACATCTGTCCGAGTGACTTGTAGGCTCAGGGTCTTACCAGAAGTTGCCCCTCCCTCAAACCCAGAGCACAGCCATCACTCAGATATGTCTGCTGCTCAGCCCTCTTGCAGGCTTCTTCCTCACTGGCCCCAGAGTATTGGGGGCTGCTGGATGACTTCTCACCATTGGGTCTGCTTATCTTCAGGTTTCCTGAGTGTACACGTTTGGGTCCCACCACCTTGTTGGACAGCAGGGCTCTCCTTGGGGCCACAGGACCTCAGTCACATCTGCAGAAGCCTCTGTCAGTGGCTGCAGCTGAGGGTGAGTTACCTTTGAGAGATGGAGCTTGAGGGCCTAATGGGCCAGGTAAAAGGCCCTCTGGTCCAGGAGAGGGGATCTTCTTCTGAAGGAGTCACCCAGGGTCCAAATCTCTTGCCAGAGCAAAGACTCTTAAGTAACAGGCTTTTAGTATTGAGGGACACTGACGTCTTTTTATATTTACGTGACAGTTGGAATAAGTCATTTTTAAGTTCCCACGCTTACCTGACACATGAAAGTATATAATTAAAGGCTGTTATTCCAGTTGTGGCCAGTTTTTCTTGATCTCTTCTAGTTAATTTTCCTTGATCTGTGATCAGTTGTGAGACTTTGGCAGTCACTAAGGTTGGAGGGATTAATCATCATTATGTAAAGAAACCTTAGGAGAGTAATTGGCTAGACCTGTTTCTCCAGGGGAGGGCACCAGGATAGTCAAACATTATGAATGTCACTGTATTCAAGAAAAGCTCTTCTCTGTGCCATGGGAAGATTACAATCTCCTCTTTTTGCAGAGGAGAGATATGAGTTGCTCTGTTTTAAAAGTTGTCCTCCTAGACTATTTCTCAGTGGGCAAAGCCTGGATCTGGTGGGAATCAGCTGTGAGGCTGTCACTGTTTGAGTTGCCAGTCATCAGGGCCACAGCTCAAGAATGCCAATCAGGAAACAAACTCTTGTTGCCCGCGCAGTGGTGGGATGGTTTTCCTGCCCTCAAAGGTGTGAGTCAGTTCTGGTGGATGTAGGAGTTATTTTGTCTACGTCTTGCCGTTTGCTTTTTGCCTTTCTTTTCCTTGTCTCTTTTACTGAGGTATAAAAGACATAGAGCAAAACATACAAATAGTAAATATACAACTTGATGGATTTTTAAATACATACACACATTCGTGTAACCACCACTTAGAGCAACGTTTCCACCACCTTAGAGCTGGGGTTGGCATACGATTGCCCATGAGCCAAATCTGGCCTGCCATCTCTGTTTGTAATTAAAGTTTTATTGGAACACAGCTGTACTCATTCACTGCTGTGTCATTATCAGTGGCTGCTTTCATGCTAGAACAGCAGAATTGAATAGTTGTGGCAAACTCCATAGGACCCACAAAGCCAAAAATATTTACTGTCTGGTCTTTCAAATAAAAAGTTGGCTGACCCCCTACGCTAGCAGGCTCCTTCCTACCCCATCTCAGTAATATCCATCCCCTTCCCACGTTCTGACTCTCTCACCATAGTTTTACCTGTTCTGGAACTCCCTAGAAATGGAATTATCCAGTATATTCTTCCTAAGTTTGACTTCTTTCATTGGACATAATATCTGTGAGATCCACATGGATTGCATGGATATCAGCAGTTCATTCCTTTTTGTTGTTGAATAGTATTCCATTATATGGAGAGGCCACAATTATCTAGTTCTCCTGGGCAGTTTCCGGTTGTGACTTACTATGATCAAAGCTGCCATGAACATTCTTATTCAAGTCTTCATTGAACACTATGCAGTTATTTCTCTAGTATATACCCAGGGGTGGGACTGCTGGGTCACGGGGATTCTACATTCAGCTTTGGCAGATATGGCCAAACAGTTTTCCAAAATGATTGAACCAAATTGCAGTCCCACCAGCCACAAGTCAGACCTCTTGTTGCTCCTGGATGTGGATTTTCAATGCCAGGCTGTAGCTTACTAGCACAGTATATTCAGACCTATTTATAGGTTTCTCACTACTGTGAGTGAAAAGCTTGAATGTTCTTTATTAATGTTTTGTATGAATTTAGTTCCGTATTTCCCAATATGTGTATTTTTTGGAAATAGGGAACCTCCAAGTTATAGTAGTCTTATCTAAATATAGTACCAGTTATTTTAAAAGGAAAATTTTAATATTGTGATTTTTGATTATCACTACATATTTATAGTTTTTATAGACTAAAGCTTTGTGAACATATGCATTCATACGGAACTATGAGGCCATATTCGTGTGTTTAACTTGGGTAGATATGGCCAGTTTTCTCCAGCGCTACTGCTTGCAAGGTTGGAGCCCCTTGAGGCTGACCTCTACTCACCCCCTTGCCTGGACCTATCCCCTGAGGAAGGGTCCTTGCTTTCTGACACTCAAGATTGTAAAGGTGCACCTTGTATTCTTTGTTCCAGATGATGGACTCAGACATTTTCTGAGGAGCTCTAGTTCTTTCTGGTGAGAATGAGTGGTAGCGATCAGAATCTGGGTGCTGGCAGGCTTTTCCAGTCAGGATGACACCGTGCCCGGTTACTTCAGTGAGAATCGCCACAAAAGATATAATTTTTAAAAACCAAGAGTTATTCCACTGGTAATTTTAATATAGTTCTAACATTAAACGTTCAAGTACATCAAAGTATTTATTTATACTCTTAACCTATGACTTGCCCTTTTAAAAATAATTTAAGCCATTACAGTTATTTCTTTAATTAAACATCTTGAGTTGTTTGTTGTCAGCGGTTGAACATTATTTTTTAATGACAACACTGAATAATCTGCTGGGTGAAGGGACAGAATGGGATTTCAAAATTTGTAGATACTGACAGGCATATGTAGCATAGATAAACAAGATTATACTGTATAGCACAGGGAAATATATACAAGATCTTGTGGTAGCTCACAGCAAAAAAAACAATGTGACAATGAATATATGTATGTTCATGTATAACTGAAAAATTGTGCTCTACACTGAAATTTGACAGAACATTGTAAAATGACTATAACTCAATAAAAAATGTAAAAAAAAATTAAAAATAAAACCATTTATTGAAAAGACAAAAAAAATAATAATCTGCTGGGCGAATAACAAGGTTTAGCCTTTCAGTAATTATGTGTACCACAGTTTAAGTAACCATTAGTTTTGTTGAAGTTATACAGTTACTTTGCTTTGCTTTGTGTTCTTCGTAGTATTATCGTAACAGATATGAAAGCCCCTTTTCTGGTATATACTTGGGACCAGTGGTATAAGTTTGAAGGATTTTTGGCTTTTAATAATTTCCAGTTTTCACATGGTAGCGGCTTTTGCTTCCTGGGAAGTCTGTTCTGTGCATCCACATTCTGGGTTGAATGGCACCATGTTTTCCTTCTACCACAATGACTTAAAGCATGGGTTTTTGTGCAGGAGTTATGTAGGGAATTTGCAAGTCCTAAAATAAGCCTGGTCTCTCACAGCTCTCTTCTCTCCTTCTCCATCCTCCTCCCTCCAATGTATCTTCACAGGCCACAGATCTTTTTCCAAGAACAACAGAAAATGATTGAGTACCAGGTAAGTATGACATTAACAAGCCTACTTTCCCTTCTTGGGGAAAGTGTTCTAGAAAAAATATATGCACTTCAACCACACATGCTCTGTCATGTGCTGGGTTCTCAGGAAAGCAGACTTGTGGATGGAGATCTGCAAGCAGGAGGTTTACTAGGGAGGCTCTTGGAACACCTGTAAGTCAGTGAAGGAAGCAGAGTGGGCAGAGGGAGTTGTTGAACAGAGGCATCAGCTGATCTTACAAGATGCTCTGGAGTTGGTATGGTCCTCAGTGTTGTCCTGAATGGAGGCAAGGAGGCCACTGCATTCTGAAATCAATCAGTCTTTGGTTGTAGGCTGCCCCAGGGAGGGCATGTAACCTTGGGTGGAGTGGCTCTCTTTGACCAAGGGAAATTCTCAAAAGGTCTCAAGCCTGCAACAGCCAGCCGTCTCCTAGCAGCTGGGAGAAGTACCTTGGTACTCCAGGGGGATTTGGGTGGAACGCCACAGCCTCTCGCTACACATAGATACAGTGGCCAGACACTTATTATACATGCTACTCTATCCTTTTCCCCGCTGATTAAAATGTCCTAGAGATGGTACCATATTGGTACTTTTTTTTAAACAATGTGCATAATCTCCATAATATGCATGGAATATATAATATACCCCCCTCCATTTTTTGGACCTTCTGATAGTTTCCAAATTTCATATTACAAGCAATGATGCAAGGCACATTCTTTGTTGAAACGTGTGATGTACAAGGGAGAGATTCCAGCAAGAGTCACTAACTGTGTGCTTCCTGGTAGCCCAGCAAAAAGGCAGAGACAGCCCATGGTTTGTGCTGGCCATAAGGAAGAAACATATTGTTATTTCCAAAGAAAACTTAGCTTTTTAAGGCACTTTTTTCTAAAGACATTTCCCTGAGGGGCCTTCTTATGACTGAGGCCGGGCAGTACTGTTGCTGACAGCGTGGTCCCAGGACGAGGGCATCTCCTGGAAGCTTTTTAGACATACCGAATGGCACGCCCCAGCCACACCGGCTGGACCAGTTAACTGTGGGTGGGGCCTGAGAATCTTTGCCTAACAAGCTCTGGACATCCTTATGCACATGCAAGTGTGAGCAGCACTGAAAGAATGGACAAAATTCTTAACGATCACTAACAACACAGAAGCATGTTTTCTCCAGGGCTTCAACTCATCCCTCGGAGTTGAGTGTAAGCCCCAAGGCGAAACTCTCAGTTCCCCAGGTGACCAGAACCACCACGGTCTCAGCTTCCCAATGACGTGACTGTTTTCTATCAATGTCAAAGTTGCGGGAAGTTTTAACTCCTCTGTGCTTTGTGGCTCATGGGTAACGGCAGAAAATGCTAAATTCCAGTTAAAAGAAAGTGAAAATACAAATATTACTTCTTCTGTGAGGGGGCAGGAAGATTCCTCCAAGTTTACAGAAGTCCTGATTTTGATCTAAGTTATCGAGATTGAGGAACAGATGAACTGCCCACTGTTTAAGTTTCTGTCTTTCCCTTTAGGTGTCTCTGCTAGTTTGGTAGCAAACAGTTGAACGTCTTATTCCCTAGCATGACTCGGTGTGAGGTCTTCCCAGCCCCCCCACCTTCCTCACTGATTTTGGATGGTGAAGGACCCTGTGCCCTGGCCGGAATCCACGCAGCCCCAGAGCTCCTGCTCTCCTACGTCTCATTCCGGAGACCCAGCTCTCCCCTCTCTGAGTTCTTTTCTCTCGTCCCTACAACCACTGTCAGTGTCTCCAACCCTAGAAACCATTACCATTTGTGAACCAGAACGTCCTTTGCTTTCTCTCCTGGTCTCCTTCATCTCCTGAAGTGAGTTCCTCGCTCTTGCTGTTTCTACCTCCTGTTTCTCATTTTTTCTTGTGTCCAGAATCCTCTCTTCCCACTTAAATAAAACTTCTGGCCAAGGTCCCAGGTGACTTTGCTGAGGCTGAAGTCAGGAGATGCTTTTTGATGGTTGTGCTGAATTCAGCTGTACTTTCTGTCTCCTTCTTCTGTCTGAAAGGCAGCCCCATGTTCTGGGTGAGAGCACTCAGACCAGACTGCTGAATCTGAATGCCAGTTTTTGGCAAGTCCTTGAACCTCTCTGCCTGTTTTCTCCTTTGTAATATGGATGTAGCATTAAATGAACTAATGTAGGTAAAGTGCTTGGAATAGACTTTGTTTATGACACTCAGTGAGGTTAGTCCTCCCTCCTTCATGCCGGGGACAGTGCTTCCCTACAGCTTCTCAACATCTTCTGTGGTTTCTCTTTCCATCTGCTTACCTCTTAGATGCTGATGTTTCTGTGGGGCCTCTGGGGGTGGTTTCATCCACTCTTAGGTGGATACTGGTGAGTCTACAGGTGACGCCCTCCTCTACACCCAAGCCCAGGCCTCCTCCCAGAGCTCCCACCCCCTTTGCCCACGACGTGATCAGCATCGTCCCTGGCTGCCTCGTAGGACTTCACGTTTAACGTGTACAAAGTTGAACTCCTGGTTTCTGTCTCTTCTTCCCTGTTTCCCATCTCAGGAGATGGTACCATCCCACCAGGCAAGCCAGGACCCTGAGGTTTGTCCTTGACTTCTCCCTGCCTTCCACTTGTCTCACTCAGTCACCAAGTTTTGCTAATTTTACGGCCTTAGTGTTTCTTCCATCTCTCTCCTCTTCTTCCCTGTGTTTGGTGAAAATGGCATGGTCTCTAGGGTGCAGAATTATATCTTTTCTGGTTTGCTCTGTTCTGGGCTATTCCCTTCCATTCTGTTCCACCCCACCCCAACCCGTCCCGTCCCAGTTAGCTCTGTTGGGGAAGTGCTGACCCAGAGCCTATCACTGAGCCAGGCCCTGTGCTCTGTGGCGAAGCCTGACTGCTGCTCTCCTGCTCCTGTGGTGCGTTCTGGCATCAAAGAGGCTGTCTGCCTGGCGCCTTCTCTGTGCCATGGCCTTTGTGTGGGTCTTAGGGTCTCCTGGGCCAGCCTGCATGGCCTCCACCCCGGTTCTGGTCCTGCCTTCGGGTCCACCCGCCTGGGCCACTGCTCAGGTAGCGCTGTGAGACCTGACATTCTTCAAGGAGCCCTGAGCCTCTTGAGGGTGGAGAGTGGCTGCTCTCAGCCCCTTCAGCCTCTGCGGGGCCCTGTCAGCACTTCCTTCCTCTGGCCAGTCCCGGAGGGGATGGGCCGGTGTCACTGGCACTGTGCAGTGCACTAGGGCTCCCCACCCCACCGACACCCAGGCACAGACCCTGGCCACCCCCTCTTTTTTTTGTCCTTTAAATTGTTTTCCCTTTCTTAATAGATTTTAAAATATTGATTTACAGTCTTTTCCTCCTTAAATAAAATAGTTACCTTTATACAGTGCTGTTATATGCCAGGCATAGTTTACACATGTCAACGCATGTAAACCACATAACTAAGAGACATACACTATTATCATCTCCATTTAACAGATGAGAATACTGAGGCACAGAGAGGTTAAATAGCTTTCCCAGGGTCACTCATTTAGTGGCGGAGCCTGTAGCTGAACTCAAGCAGTCCTGCCCTGAAGTCCATCCTTTTTGCTGATCTGCTCCATTGCGCCTCATTGTCTGTCAGCCAGTGTGAAGTTAGCGAGCACAGAGCAGCCCACAGAACCAGCCTCCCTTATGACAGCAATTGTAAGTTTGGAGGGTCCCAAGACCACCCTCAGGTTTGATAATTCTCTAGAAGGACTCACAGAATGTTACACTCACAGTCAGGGTTTATTACAGCAAAAGTACACAGATTAAAATCAGCCAAGAAAAAGATACTTGGGGCAGAGTCCAGGAGACCCCTCACACAGCATGTCCATCTGTCCTCTCCCAGCGGAGTTGTGGACAGTGCTGAATTCTCCCAGCCACCACGTGTGACCATGTAGAGTATTGCCAACCAGGGAAGCCCACCTAAGTCATGGCGTCCAGATCTTTTTTGGGGGATTGGTCACTAGGCATGGTTGACTGCTGACCTCAGTCTCCAGCCGCTCTGGAGGTTGACCTGATGCCTGTGACCCATAAATCACATTGCTAGACTTTCTGGTGCAGCCCAAGGGCCCCCGGTGAAAAAAAGAAGCCACTCTTATCCTGGAGGACATTCCAGGGGCTTAGAGATTAACTTCCAGGAGCTGAAGGCAAAGATCAGACCTCTCCTTGGGCAAGATTAAATTCTCTACAGTTGCAAAACTGTTTCTTCTACTTATAGGAATAGAGGAAGTTTTTTCCCCCTATTCCAACAATTCTCCAATTCTGTGCAGACAAGTTAGGGACTCAGTCTCCCAAGACTGCTCACCACTTCAGATGCCAGTCACAAGTCTCAGATTGTCACCTGAACTTCTGGTCAACCAGCTATAAATCGGTGGTTCCCATGACTCCCTCCTCAGTCTTAACTTGCTCTAACTCACAGAACTCAGGGAATCACTTTATTTACCATCACAGGTTTACTATAAAGGATACAAATGAACAACCAAGGGGGGAGGGTGTAGATCAGTGTTAGAGTCCGTGCCTAGCAAGCACGAGGTCCTGGGTTCAATCCCCAGTGCTTCCATTTAAATAAGTAAATAAACCTAATTACCTACCCCTCCCACATCCCCCCCAAAATGAACAGCCAGATGAAGAGGTACTTGGGGCAAAGTAGGTTCCTGAGCACAGGAGCTTATGTCCCCATGGAGTTTGAGGTGCCCCTCTCCAGCCCTGGATGTGTTCGTCAACCTGGAAGCTCTCTGGGGATTTTATGGAGGTTCCATCATGTAGGCCTAGTTGGTTAAATTATTGGCCTTTGGTGATTAGCACAATCTCAAATCCCTCTCCCCTCGCCAGAGACTGGGGGATCTGTGGCTACAAGTCCTAATTCTCTAATCACATTACTGGTTCCTCTGGCAACCAGCCCCCATCTTCCAAGAGTTACGTCATTAGCATAAACTCTGTTACGGCTGACAGGTGCTTGTTACAAGTAACAAAAGACACTCCTATTGCTCCTAGCACTCCGGAAGTTTCGGGGGTTTAAGAAGCTCTGTGCCAGGAACCAGGGCACAGATGCATTTCTTCATACATCACAATATCCCAGGTGCCTTCTTAGGTTAGTACCGCTGGGTCTCCCTCAGCAGCAGGGCCCCAGGGCACTGGGCTCTTTGGAGAATTTGTTCTCTGTGCCCCAAACCAGAGGATTGCTGGGCTGGGAAGCCTCCTTTCCACAATTGCTCCTCTGGGTCTCCTGCTGAACTCTTCTGCTGTTGGCCTCTTACATATGAGTGTCCCTCGTGGCTCTGGCCTGAGCACTTGGCTCCTCTTGTCTCCTCGCAGACGGATCCCGCACCACGTGACAACTTTAGCTGCCACTTCTGGGCTGATGGCTCACACAGCTTTAGTACGACGCCCTCTTTGCTTCTGCTGTTTTTCTTGACTCCACTTCATCACCACGGTCACCCAGTTGCTTTAAGGGTGTTACCCTTATGCTCTCTTCACCCCACAACCAGTTAAAGCACAGGTTCTGCTCTTCTTTAAAGTGGTTTTTCTCTGTCTCACTGTTAACATCCTACTTGTGAACCTCATTTTCCACCTGGGATATTAGTGAGTCTTTCCTTTCCCTTCCCTCCAGGTCACCTGTCACATTTCTCTTCCCATCCATTCACTTTCAGACTGTGAGTTTTGTATCTCTTGCAGGCAGCATTGCTTTTTTTAAGATCCAGTGTAATTAGATTTTATCTAATCTCTGCCTTTTTGGAGTGTTAGTTGGGGGAGGGTATAGCTCAGTGATAGAGTGCATGCCTAGCATTCACAAGGTCCTGGGTTTAATCCCAGTACCTCCAATCAACTATATAAATAAATAAACCTAATTACCTCTCCCTTCCCTCCTCCCCCCAAAAAACTATAATTAAAAACAAAAGAGGCTGATTTGCTTTACAGTTTAGTTTAGGCTTATAAAGTGGAGTGTTAGTCATGTGTTAAATAACCTTATAATTTAATATAGTTTAATATAAATATAATTAAATTATATAAATATAAATAAATTAAATATGTTATATAAATATATATATAAATTATAATAGTTTACTATAAATATAATTAATTATATTTAATATAAATATAATTATGTAACCTATGGTTGGCTTTATATCTGTCTTTTTTGTATTTAGCTCTGTATTTGTCCCATCTGCTTTTGTTTCCGTTTCTTTTCTCTTATGTGTGTGTGTGTGTCTGTTTGTGTGGATTAATTGGACATTTTTTAGAATTCTGTTTATTTACTTCAGGACACCTCTTCGCACTATGATTACAGTGGTTACTCTAGGGATACGGTGTACAGTCTGCTTACGGTTCTCATTGTACCGCTTGACACAGAATGCAGGAAACTCACCCCATGCCTTCTAGAATGGGCTTTCTACACATACTTCTCCCTTTATTGATGTCATATTGTCTTAAAGTCCATCGTCTCACCAGCCTCTGTATGCTCCCCTGTAGCTGAGCGATTGGCCGTCCTTAAGATCGCTATTTGGCCCCAGGCCTTGGTTCATGCTGCTCCCTCTTCAGGGAAGGCAGTTTCTACATCTTCCTGCAGACAAGACTCAGCTGCACATACCCTGGGCTCTGAAGCCTGAAAAATGTAATGGACCATTCACCTCTCTGTGTGCCGTAGCCCAGATGTCCTGCCGCCCCAGCTCTTACCCTTTCACCCTGATGGCTTTACATATTGCTTTCTCTCCCAGGCTGTGAGCTCCTTGAGGTCAGGAGCCATCCGTGACTGTGTCCCCAGCAACCAGCACTGGGTCAGACACACCGTGAGTCTTCAGTCAATATGTGTTGACCCAAAGTGTAAATGACAACAGCTTCCGGTCCCACCATATGTTGCCCAGAGCCAGGAATATAAAAGGCATCCTAGATAAATGATCGTAATAAGCTCTGACCTGTCAACATTATAAAAAAACCAGAACCATCACTGCTGCCTTCGTTGTTCCCACGTGACTCAGTGCCATTTCATCTTCAGCAGAGACCTGTGTCATTTAAGGACGTGGTAGTGGGCTTCACTCAAGAGGAGTGGCACAGGCTGAATCCCGCTCAGAGGGCCCTGTACCGGGACGTGATGCTGGAGACCTACAGCAACCTCGTGTCAGTGGGTAAGATCAGCTCTGCCACACAATCTAGATGATGCTTGAATGACCACCTTTCCCTTTTTAGTTGCTAAAGGTAACTGAAGTGCCCAGAACCTCTCAAGTATCAAATACTTCCTATGTGCCAGATACTTCCAAGATATTAACTCATGTAATCATCATAGGAGCCTTATGAGGTAAATACCATTGGTACCACTGTTTTACACATCTGGGGACTGAGGCAGAGAGGTGGATTAACTGCCCAGTGTCACCCATTCAGTATGCAGCAAGGCCAGAGCAGGATTTGAACTCCAGCAATCTAGCTGCACACTTTGCCTTCTTAACCCTTACATTGTGCTGCCTCAGTGAGCTTGACTTGAGTTGCAGTGGTCTCGGATGACTAATTCCTTTTGAGTTCTGGACAAGGTGTGTACAGTCTCCTCCCAAGTATACTGTCTGTTGCTCAGCCTTTCATGCTGCCTGAATGGCCCTGAAGACCAAGGAGCTCAGCCTAAGGCCTGGATCATTTCCCTGGAACAGGTTATGAAGGCACCAAACCATATGTGATCCTCAGGCTGGAGCAGGAAGAAGCACCATGGGTCTGTGAGGCGGCGTGCCCAGGCTGCCACTGTCGTGGTAAGTATGATAAATCCAGCTAAAGAGGTACTGTGGGAGGCTGGTACCATTGGAATTTGGTTCAGGGTCCAGCTCTTAAAAGCCTTAGAGCTTTAAAAAAGCAGCTGGAGACGTTTCTCTGAGAGCTTCAGCCTTCTTGTTAACCCTTCAGTCTCCATGTATCCCACCTCCCTGTGTGCTCGTTCTATCTCTGTCCAGAATCCTTGGTCTCTCTTAAGGTTAAAGGTTCACCTTCCCTTTCATAGTCAGGCATTCTTACAAATAAGTTTCTGTGATTAGCCCATTCTTGCTGGTCTCTTACTGTTTCTTTTCTAACAGTTTCTCGGTAAAATGCCTCAGACCCGCCTGCTATGCCCACGGTCTCACTCCCCATCCTTTCCTTAATCCCTTATATTATCCCTCAGCCCCTTAATTTCCTTAAGTCACAGAGGAGGAAGCAGTGGATTCCAGGAGGTGACCAGGGATCATTGGGTAGGGAAGGAGATGGCTGTGCTTGGCCTTTCTTAACTACTTCTATTGAATGTTCTGAATAACTGCGCCTCTCCCATCAGCCCTATAAAATGTCTCAACAGTACCCTGGTACCCTGAGTGTTAGTAGTCCACTCTTTAGGTTGCCTCTGGACTTCCACTTCTCCACAAGAGTCATGGGCTTAGCAAGAAGAGTCAGTGCCATCTGTTCCCAGATCTCTTTATGCCACTTAATAGTTAGTGTTGTAATCACATCATTGAATTAAATATTATGTAAACCCCAGAAACATTTAAGTCATTTTCATGCTTCTCCCCAAAATAATGTCTTTGAGATTACCACCATCCAGCTTTCACTGATTAGTAGTAGTAGCAGCAACGGCATCAGAAGGACTGGCCAGCACTCGGCGTGCTCACTGTGTGCCAGCTCTGTTCTCAGTCCTTTATGGCTGTCAACTCATTCAACCCTTCCAACACCTAGGGGAGGTATCCAGCCTTTATTACCTCATTGACAAATGAGGAAACAATCACAGAAAGTTTACGAAACTTGTCTAAGAATATAAGAAAGTAAGGAACCGAATGGGGATTTGAACCCAGGTTGTCAGGCTCTTGAACCAGTATTCTTCACCGTCACACTCTGGTGCCTTCTGAGGTGTATTTTGCTGTATGTTCATCAGCCTTCCTGAAACCATTGTAACCTGGCTGTCAGCTGCTTTTCTTTGCCCTCTTTCAAGAATTTTATATAATAACTGGGGGGGAGGGGGGAATGTAGTCAGCCCTCCTGTCTCGGTGCTCTGTATCCTCTTTCCCTGGTTGCAGCCCAGCCTTTTCCTTCCCAGAGACGGCTCCATTTTCTGTTTTCCAGCCTTGATTCTCTTAGCGGTGTAAGTCCCACAAAGAAGTCATCTATTTGGAGACCATACGATGCTCACAACTTGGCCTCTTTGCCATTTTGCCTCCTTTTGTCCCCCTCGTACCACCTAGGGCCCCTTCCCCTCATCTTACCAACCAGTGGGTCATCTCCACAGTTGTGTCCACTTATCCCTGTATTTTGCAGGACAGAAACTGAAGTCATCCTCACTCCTTGCTACCTCCCCTCCACCACACACACACACAAAGTGCATGCACACACATACCTCACCTTTTCATTCCAGAGCTTTGCTACCTTGTGCTTATTCTGAATCTTCTGTCTCTGTCACCCTCTCTGATTGTTCTATGCATACATGCTAGTTTTGTTGTTTTTCCTTTGAGGAATGACTTTAAATCTTCCTCACTACTTTGCATTTTCCACTGACGTCTCCTAAAGTTGAACTCAGATTATCTCATTCCTGAATATCTTTAAGTCAGGGGTTCTTAGCCATGGAACTTTTAAGCATTCTGGGGAAGCCTAATAGACCCCTTTTTTACATATAAAAATAAAATAAAATCCGTAAGATTATAGAAGAAATTACTAAAATACAATAGTTATTGAAATAAAGTTAGAAAATGCAGGATCAAAGTATTTTAAAAATATTAATGATATTAGTGATAATAGCAGATGTACTTCCTTTTTTACACATTAAATGAGATCTGGCATCATGTCTAATAACTGTCATGATCTCAGGTAGAGATGGTTGTGAATGTATTTTGGGAAATCTTCCACAACTATAATGTAACATGAACATACCATATTCCCAAACTAGTACAAAGTTACAAGAGTTAATAGTACTGTATTTGGTTGCTCAGTTCGTAATCAAAAGAAATGCTCAATTTTGGTTAGAACTTAGGGAAAATAAAGGTGTAATTTTTTTTCCCCTATACAAATTCATAGCTCCCAGATTTCTGTCTACCAAGTTAAGAACTTTTGCTTTAAATTCTAGTTAGCTTTGTTGATTCCTGCTTTTATCTAGTTCATCTTAGAGCCCTTGCCATTTATATTATTACTAACCAGCTCAACATGGTAAACTTTCCTACTGCTATAACAGTGCTTGTCAAACTCTTAATATGATAAGAAGCATCTGGGCAATTTGTTAAAATGCAGATTTTGACTCTGTAGGTCTGGGAATAGGGCTCAAGATTCTTCATATCTATCAACATCAAGTTCCCAGATGAGGCTGAAGTTGACCATTGAGAACCACACGTTCAGTAACAAGGTGTTATGTGACCGTTAGCCCCGTTTCCTCCATAATAGAGATCAGCAAACTGCGGCCTGTAGGTTAGCCACCTGGTTTTGTGAATAAAGTTTTATTGGAACACAGTTGCACCCTTACATTTTCTTACTGTCTGTGTTCCCACCATACAATGGGAAGGTTAAGTACTTGTGAACAAGGCAATATGGCCCATAATACCTGACATACTTACTCTCTGATCTTTTAAGAACACTTTTGCTATAATATCCCCTCTTCTTCAAGATTATTTCTCTCTATACTCTATGACACGTTCCATTGCATCCATGCCAGTTCCTGAATCTCTATTCTCTATTCATATGACGTTCTTCCCTGCATGGGTGATTTTAGTTATGATTCATGCTCTCTATTCATGTACTGTGCACCCCTTAAATTTTGATGGCATTTCTCTAGCAGTTTTATTCCAGATCATAATAACAGATTCATAAAGAAAGATTTGCTGTACTTTCTCTAGAAAACATTTGGCAAGTTAACGTCCAGAGGAAAAGACGGCAAGATGCATTTTTGAGGCAAAGTACATTCATCAGCAAGAAAACACTGCCCAAGGAAAGAAACCATGAACATGATAAGTTTGGGAAAGTATCACATCTGAGCCCTGATCTTTTCCCTTCAATTCAAAATCCCAATAACAGGGACCCTTGCGGGAAAAGTTTGAACCATAATTTAGACTTGAATGGTTTTAAGAGAAACTATTCAAAAAAGCAAGATGAATGCTATGGATATGGGAAACTGTTACAACATACAAAGCATGACAGACGACCTAATGGAGAAAAGCTCTGGGAATGCAGTCATTGTGAGAAAGCTTTCAGCCATAACCCAGCACTTATGTATAAACCAGCAGTCACCAGTTCTCTTGTGTACAAACGTAAGAGGGTTCCACCTACAGAGAAACCCCACGTCTGTACTGAGTGTGGGAAAGCCTTCTGCTACAAGTCTGAATTCATTAGGCATCAGAGAAGTCACACTGGGGAGAAGCCATATGGATGCACTGACTGTGGGAAAGCCTTCTCACATAAGTCAACCCTCATTAAACACCAGAGAATACACACTGGGATAAGACCCTTTGAGTGTTTTTTTTGTGGGAAGGCCTTCACGCAGAAGTCACACCGCAGGGAACATCAGAGAACACATACAGGAGAGAGACCCTTTGTGTGCAATGAATGTGGGAAGTCATTTGGCGAGAAGTCATACCTCAATGTACATCGAAAAATACACACAGGAGAAAGGCCCTATCGTTGCAGAGAATGTGGAAAATCCTTCAGTCAGAAGTCATGCCTCAATAAACACTGGAGAACTCACACAGGAGAAAAACCCTATGGATGCAGTGAATGTGGCAAAGCTTTCTACCAGAAGCCAAACCTCAGCAGACATCAGAAAATTCATGCTAGGAAGAATGCTTATAGGAATTAAAACCTAAGAATTGTCAGAAAGCCTTGAGTAAGATATCCTGTTTCATTATGTGTGGAGGAATTCATCCTTAGGAGAAATCTTACTGATTTGGTGAATTTGAACCAAGTGTTTTACAATAAGGCAAGTCATTCTCCAATTGTGATAGAAAATTTTATACAAAAGATTATAGAAAATACTTTATAATACATAAACCTGGTCACTCTGGCTTATGAAAGTTTAAAAATATATTAATGGAATGATAAAATACAAAGTATATATGAAGAAAAGTAGAGGTTTGTTGTTTGGCCCTTTTCTGAATAATAAAGTAATGTTTTTAATGGCTTTTGTTAAGTTAGCCAAAAACTTTATTAAATGTTTTTAATGTTAAAAAGGCACTTACTTTGTCTTTATTATTTTAATATATAAATATATTATTAACTAAAATAATAAATAATTTAAATAAATTATTTGTTTTGCCTTTATTTGTCTTGAAAAGGCAAAGCCAAGGAATAGTTTCACAACCTGACACTGAGTGAACAAAATGCTGTCAACTTTATGACTCAGCACACTCATTATTTAACAACAACAAAGGAGCATAGCCCTAGTACATTGTGCACTACTCCTGTTTTCTTAGTCTTGCTTAAAATGCCTGCCGCAAATTAGTAGGAGAGACACTTTTTATGAGTCTTATAATTCGGTAATGTTTCGTGCACAGATCAATGAAGGAGAATTCCTTTTTTTTTTTTTTTTTTTCCTGCAATTTAAGTTGGCAGCATCCACTTTTCTTCCCTATCAATTTCTCTTTGAATGTCCTGGACACTAAATCCCAAGTTTTTACATCATTCCAATTCAAAGCCCACTTCCCTGAATGAGGTATGTATGTAATCTATATAAGAAAACAAATGGCTACATTGTTCAAGACTTGCCTCCCTATAAGAATGCCTGATCCAGAATGAAAAAAGAAAACATAATCACAGATAAAGATGTGATTGAAAGAATGGTTAAAGGTATTTCATGTAACTCTAGATCAACATATTTTTAAAACAGGAAATAGATGCTTTTTCAGCAAAACATAAGCTATGAAAATTGCAATAAGTAGTGGAAAACTTGATGAAACAATTACCATTGGAAAATTTGGAAAAGTAATTAAAGATTTATGATTGAAAATGCTCTAGGCCTAGATGATTTCATGATTTGTTCTATTTAACTTTTAAAGAAGGTAATACCAGTGTTACTTAAAATATTTTACCCCATAGACTATGACCCCCCAATTTATTTTATGATGTCAGAAAAAGTTTAACAACAAGCCCAAATAAAAGCAGTTGGAAAAAAACAAAATTCCAGACCAGACTGACTCATGAATGTAGAAACAAAAGTTATAATTAAAATAATAGAAAATAGAATTTAGCAATATACCTAAAGAATGATATATTATGATGACCAAGTTATGTCAAGAATGCAGAGCCAATGCAGTAATAGAAAATATATCAGTAAAATTAACAGCCTAAAAGAGATGCTATCAGTAGACACTGACAAAGCATTTAATAGAATTTGTAAACATTTCTAATGTAATAAAATATAAATTAAATTATAATAGATGATAACTGCTTAGTTTCTTTACCAAACCCCACAGCATATATTGTGCTGAAGCCATTTTATAAAAACCAAGAACTTAACAGTTTAATAGATGCCCACTGTCATCTATTTTTAATAAATATTATCTTGGAGTTTCCAGTGAAGTTGATTTAAAAAAAAGAAAGTTTAATAATTGGTATAAACAAGGGGAAAGAAAAGGTAAAACTTCTTTTTGCTGATGATGTGATTGTATACCAATAAATGAAGAGAATAATGATTTTTTTGAGTTAAAAAGGTAATTTTCTAAGGCACAGAAATCAAGAATTTTTCTCTGTAAACATCTAATAATTTGTATGCAGTTCTTTTGGAATTACATGAAATTTCAATGATTGTTTTTTAATTTATGCGAAATGACTTTAAACTCCATATGGAAAAATAAATGCCTAAGTATCTAGATAAGAAAAATACGAAAAAGAAAATTTCATACCAAATGTCAGACTATAACATGAAGTAATTCTAATCAAATTAATATAGTATTGGCAAAAGAGCAGATAAATGCATCAGAGGAACAAAACAGAAAATACTGAATAGGACTCAGTGTATATGAGCTTTTTCATGTATGGAAAAAGTGCAATTTCAAACCATAGATGAAAGAAACTGTTTATTTAAAAAGGCTTCTGGCAAAACTGGCTTTTTTAACCAGGCAGAAAGTAAAGTTGAACCAACAGCACAAATCATATGAAAAAAAAAAATTCCAGGTGGACTCAGGATTTAAATTTTTCAATAACAATAAAATTCTTGAAAGAAAATGAAAGGAGACTACATGTACACAATCTAGGAATTGGGGATTAACTTTATCAACACAGGCGATGGAAAAGCTGTTAAAAAAAGTAATTGACTGTATTTCTCATTTGCATTGCAAAAGATGCCATCAGCAGCCAATACATAAACAATGATTTAGGGAAAATATTTGCAGAGCCAATCAGAGAAAAAGTCTTCTTGAAATTGACAGGAAAAAGATAACAGCAAAACATGGCAAAGAATGTGAATAGACAGTTGAGAGAAGAGCAAATTCAAGTGGCTGATGGCTCTATCAAAAAATGTTTAGCTTCAGTAGTTGTTGAGGGATGCACATTAAAATTGTAATGAGAACAGTATGCAATTAGGCTGACAAAAAAGAGCAGGCATGCTTTTTGTTGTCAGAACAAAGGATATTCTTAGACACTGCTCATAGAAACTGTGAATTGTTACAGTGCTTTTGAGAAGCAGTCTGGCAATATCTATTATAACTTAAAATACTTACACCACTTTGGGGAATCTTCTTTTAGAAGTAAAACCCCGGTACATGAAAGACATGTCCATTTATTGTGAAATTATCCCTAGTGGCAAAAAAAACCCAAAACACTAGAGTCAAAATAAATGCACATTGGTAGGGAAATTGGAAGAGGGAAGGAACTTTAGTATCCATTCCATAGGATGTTTACATAGCCATTAAGGTGGACAAGTTAAAGGTGGGGAGGGCATAGCTCAGTGGTCGAGTGTGAGCAAGCACGAGGTCCTGGGTTCAGTCCCCAGTACTCACACAGAGAAATAAATACATAAGTAAACCAACCAACCTAATTACCTTCCCCCCAAAAAAAAGAAAAAGAAAAAGAAAAAGGTAGACAAGTTAAAACTATGCTAATGGACTTGAATGGAATTCCACAATGTTTTCTTAAGTGAAAAAAGAAAAGTAGAAGTGTGTAAAATATGACTTTTTGTAAATCAGTTATAAAATGCCTGTAGGTGTTTGAGTGAACATGTATCATACATGTTGGTGTAAGATTTTACATGCATGGAGAAAAGTATAGAAGAGTATGCATCGGGCTGGGGGGAGATGGGTGATGCAGGTGGGTAACTGGGGAGTCAGAGAAGGAAAATGAAAACCCAGAAGAAAAAATATGTAAGTAACTGAACCAAGTATGATATGTCAAGTGTGTGATTAAGAAATTTGACAGGGAAGCTAGAACTCTACTAATTTGTGGAGATATTTCTGGTATGTTGTTAAGTGAAAAACAAATCAAATAATGTATGTGAATCTATTTTTTTAAATTAAAACCTATATGTGTATATATGCATGTGTATGTTTATATGAACAAAGAAAATTGTGGAAGGAAATAAAAAATTTGTTAACACTGGTTATGCTGGTAAGAAAGGGAAATACAAGTAGTTGTTTATTTTATATATATTTGTATTGTTTTACTTGTTGCAAACATATTACTTTTGTAATTTGAAAAACAAAATAAGGAGTGGGGAAAGCATTTTGAAATACATGAAACCTTGCAAATGTTTTTATTTTCTGACAAGATGGCACCCTGGCCTGATCTATTGTCTTTCCCTTAGCTCGGTACTTGGAATATCACCAGAGTAAAAGAGTATGTGTAGATCTAAAGAGCAAAAGGAAATACTTAGAACCCCTCAAGTAGAGAGATGCTCTGGTTTTATTTTGAAATAATTTTTGATTTATGAGAAAGTTGCATTTTCCATTATAGCTTATTACAAGATATTGAATATGGTTCCCTTTGCTATACAGTGGGTCCTTGTTTGTCTGTTTTGTATGTGGTGGTGTGTATCTATTAATCCCAAACTCCTATTTTATCCCTCCCCTCCCCCTTTTCCCCTTTGGTAACTGTAGTTTGTTTTCTGTGTCCATGAGTCTAGTTCTGGTTTGTAAATAAAACTTGTATTTTTCTTTAGATACAAAAAAAAAAAAGTTGCAAAACAGTTCCCAAATAATCTTCCAAAAGCTTCCCCTAATATTAATATCTTATATAACCATAGTATAATTATCAAAACTGGGAAATTAGCATTGATACACTAGTAGTTAAACTATATAGCCCTTCCCACTGATACTCTTCATCGAGTCCAAGATCCAGTCTAGCTCCCACGTTGCATTTACCTGTTATTTCTCTTGAGTCTCCTCCAGTCTATGACAGTTCCTCAGTCTTTTCTTGTCTTTCATGACTTACCCACTTTTGAACAATACTGGCCAGTTATTTTGTAGAATATCCCTCAGTATGGATTTGATTCAGTGGGTTATGCATTAATATTACAGAAGTGATTCAGCTTCAGTGCATCGTATCAGAAGGGACATGTGATAAATCTTATTGGTGATGTTAACCTCGATCATTTGGTTAAGGTGCGCAATGTCAGATTTCCCCACTCTAAAGCTGAGATTTCTGCCTTTGTAGTTAAATATCTCTGGCAAGATACTTTGCAGAGAGGTTTTTTTTTTTTTTTTTTCTTCAATACATATTAGCTCCATAGATTCTGTATGATTAGCTCTGGCAGAGGGTTTAAGCATCCTCAGTAATTCTGATGGTCAGACAAGGGTGGACCTCTGATATGAATCACATCACTTATCATTAGCTCTGAACAAAGCAACCTCCTCACAGGACAGATATTAATGAGAAACAATTATGACATTTGTTAACACTCATCTTTAGCTTTGGTAACCTAAGTATGTTAGTTATCTAGTGCTACCTAACAAATTATCACAAATTGAGTAGCTTAAACCAACACACATTTGTTCTCTCACAGTTTCTGGGAGTCAGGAGTCCAGACACAGTTTAGCTGGGTCCTCTGGTTCAGGGTCTCACAAGGCCACAGTCAAGGTGTTGGTCAGAACAGTGCTTTCATCTGATCCTCAGCTAGGGAAGGATCTGCTTCCAAGATCACATGGTTGTTGGCAGAACTCAGTTCCTTGTGAAATATTAGACTTTTAGGGTCTCCATTTCTTGCTGGCTATGGGCCAGAGGCTACGTTCAGTTCCTTGCCACATGGGCCTCTCCAAAGTACAGCTCACAATGTAGCAGCTAACTTCACATCAGGGAAAGAGTCTGCTTCCAATACAGAAGTAACACTCATGTAATATTGTGCAAGTGACATCCTGTCACCTTTGCTGTATTCTATTGGTTAGAAGCAAGTCACAGGTCCCAGCTACATTCAAGAACAGGAAATCATATAAGAGGAATCCCCTTCCCAGACTTCTAGGAGGTATAAATCATTGGGGGCCATCTTAGAGCCTACCCATCTTGCCAGGAAAATAGAATCGAAAAGTAGGAAGAATTCAGGACGGTGATGTGTTGGGACAGAGATCTGAGTGAGCCACAGGTTCTAGATGTGCTCACTGGGAGTTCCTGAACACTAATTAGAAGTAATATATCCATTGAGCTACAAGTGCATACCGAGTGCTTACCATGAACCACACACTGTTCTTTGCACTGGGGTACAAAAGCAGACAGAAAGGGAAACTGATTATTGTCAATGAGCAAAAAATGAATAGGGAAAGAGTACATAAAACAGTAGAAGGGGAGTAAAATTTTAGATATAGAAAGCCAGAAAGGCTTCAAAAGGAAGCTATGCGCAAGGACCTGAAGAAAGTCAGGGACCTAATAATGCTTCTGTCCACAAAAGACTTCCAGGCAGAGGGAACAGCAAATGCAAAGACTCTAAAATAGGGAGTGTGCCTGGAATGTTGGAGACCAGCAAGACATTGTATTATCTATTGTAAATAACAAATTACCCCCAAATTTACCTACCTAAGCCAACAATAAACATTATTTCACATACTGCCTATGGGTCAGATAGGAATTGCCACTGGAGCTTCTTTTCCCCCGCCCTGCCCCTTCCCAAATCTTTGTCCACCCAGGGCCTCTTTACCCACCCCAGCAAGCCAGAGCCCAAGTGCCTTTTGCACCCACAGGAAGAAAGCCCCTTGCTACGGCCTCTCTGGTTTCCCCACCGGAAGCGGACTAGAAGCTGCTTGACACCTCCTCCAAAATGGCGGCGCTTAGAGAAACCGGTTGCAGGGCGCCGCCGTCTTCCTTATGACCAACACCACGTCGATCATCAGGAGAAGCTGGCGGCTCCTGATACAGAAGTGGCAGTGCCAGAGCTGGGGTCCCCGCAAAAAGGATGGGAACAAGTCAGTGTCAATTTTCTATTGCACCAAGGACAGCCCAAAACTCTGGTCCCAAAAAGACTGAGGAATTGTAGGAAACATTTTCGAGAATGGCTGCCTCCAGGGAAAAAACAGCTCAATGGGCGAAGCTACCTGCGTCACCACTAGAGACCCACCGCCTCAGGGTCACGTGCTTTAGAGGTTCTTCCTCAGTAGTTGGCACCACACAGCCCTACATGTGTAACTGCAGGTGGCAGCAGCGTCATAGGCGGGAGCACCAGGCCTGCCCAATAGAAGGTCGGTTTAAAGAAACCATGGCAACAAGTGGGCTCGCAGAGGGATGAGGCTCAGAGTTTGGGTGCGAGGGACTGAAAACAGGAGTTGGGTGGCAGGAATCTGAGGTTTAGGAATTGGGAGGAAGAGGGTGGGTCTGAGGGACATAGTAATAAAGGGGTCTGAGGAGTGACAAGAAGCAGATGTCTGGTTATCATTGATTCAGAAGTCCAGGGAAGGTCTACGATTGATATGGGTGTCCCAATGGGTCAGGTATGTGGGGTCTTATAATTTGGGGGTGGGTGGGAGATTCTCTGGTAGGTGGGCTTCGGGGTACTGAAGGGATCGTAATGAGTCTGAGGAATCACTGATAAGGGATCCAAAGGGCTGGTGATAAGGTGACTTTTTTTTTTTTTTAATGGTGGTAAAATACACATAAACAAAATTCGCCATTTTAACCATTTTAATGCATACTGTTTAGTGGCATTTAATACAGTCACAATGCTGTGCAGTCATTATCACTATCTAGTTTCACAGAATTTTCATCACCCCAAAATGAAACACTATACTCCTTAAGCAATCACTTCCCATCTCCCCTACTGCCCCCTCCCCTAGCATCTGGAACCCACTAATCTGCTTTCTGTCTCTATGGATTCATCTATTCTGGAATTTTCATATAAAGGAAATCATAGAGTGTATGGCTTCTTTCACTGTGATGTTTTCTAGGTTTAGCCATGTTGTATCATGTATCAGTACTTTCATTCTTTTTACTGCCAAATAATAGTCCATTGTATAGCTATAGTATATTTGGTTTATCTATTTAGGTGGCCATTTTTGGGTTGTTACACATTTAATGTGTTGTTTACACTGTTGTGAATAGTGCTATGAATATTCTTACACACGTTTATTTTGGAACGCCTGTTTTCAATTATTTTGGGTATATACCTGGAAGTGGAATTGCTGGATCATGTGATAATTCAATGATTGATTTATTGACGAATGAACAAACTGTGCCTTATTATATTCCTACCATCAATGCACAGGGCTCCAATTTCTACCCATCTCCACCAACTCTTGTTATTTTTTAAAAGTTTTTTTTTTTAATTGTAGCCATCCTAATGGGTATGAAGTGGTATTGCCTGGTTTTGATTTGCATTTCACTGAGCAAAAGCTGTCCATCTGCTTGGACTGAAACAAATATTAGGCTAATAAAAAGAAAGTTAAAATTAAAAAAGTAAAATCAAAGGAATTAAGATTTCTACTTTAAAAAATACAACTTATTTTCTCCTCTCACACCATCTCCAAGTTTGTTGTGTAGATTAACATAATAAATCACTTAGAAAAATGCTTAGCAGATAAAAAGACCTCACTAAGATTTAGCTGTAATTATGGGTATCACATAATTTAGCTTCCAAACTAGGATGCTTTTGGGAGTGAAAGAGATTCTTTGAAGCAATTATTTTGGGATGGTAAGAATGAAATCTGACTATCCTAGGAAAATCAGGATCTGTGCTCACTGTTGCTGTTAAGACATTGATCATCACTGTTACGACATTGATCATCACTGTTACAGCCATAAAGACTCAGAACAGTACATGCGAAAGCTTGTCAGACTAAAACCCCACCTACGGTCATGTGAATTATTTACTTCATTTAAAATACACTAAGCCTGACAAAATACTCAGGAGAGTTAAAAGACCTCTATAAATGGAGATATATACTTTGTTCATACATCAGAAGACTTGATATTAAGATGTTCATTCTCTCCAAATTGATCTACAGATTCAATGCAACCTCAGTGAAATTCAGTCCCAGCAAGATCTTTTGTAGATACTGACAAGGTGATTCTAAAATTCAGAAGGAAATGCAGAAGACCTGCAATAGCCAAAACAATCTTGAAAAAGCCAAACAAAGTTGGAGGGCTAACACTAACCTTTCTAAACAATTAATTTCAAACTACAGTAATCAAAACAGTGTGGTTCTTCAGCTCACATAAATAGATCAGTGGAACAGAATTGAGAGTCGAGAAGTAAATCCAACTATATATGGACAACTAATATTTTAAAAGGTGTGAAAGCAATGCTGTGGAGAAAAGGATACTCAACAGATGGTGCTGGAACAACCAGAAAACCATATATTTCTTTTTTTCTAAAAAGGAACTTGGTTCCATCCCTTTCATCACATACAAAACTTAACTTAAAATATGTCGTACACTTAAATGTAAATTTTAAAATTTTAAAAATATAAACTTCTAGAAGAAAACACAGGAGGAAAATTTTGTGACATTGGATTAAGCAACGATTTTTTTGATACAACAGCAAAAACATGATTCCTAAAAGAGCAGACTGATAAACTGTACTTTGTCAAAATTTAAAAATGTCTGCTCTTCGAAGTAAGATTACTGAGAGAGTGAAAAGACAAAGTCACAGAATGGTAGAAAATCTCTGCCAAGCATATATCTGATAAAGGACTGGTGCACAGAATATATAAGAAACTCTCAAAACCCAACAATAAAACAAGCAGCCCAATTTTAAAACTGGGCAACAGATTTGAACATAACTTGCCCCTGCACCCCTCACCCTACCTCCCTCCATCCCTTTATGTCTGTCTTTTCATTAGCGCACTTACTAGTGTTTGAGAGTTTGACATTGTTGACTCTCTCTCAACTGGAACATAAGCTGTTGGGACCTGTCCATCCTGTTCGCTGCTGGGTGCCCCACTTATAGGAGAGTGTCCAGCACTCAGTCAGAACTCAGGCAGTATTTCTTGAATTAAGTGAGGTGCACAAGGCCATGTTGTGAGTTACTGGAAAAGCCATGAACTCTGGGTGGGAAATCCCAGTTTAAGAAGCCCTGAGCATTCAGCGTCCAGGGAGTGAATGGACATCAGTTGATTTATTGTTAAAAGGGCTGGCTTCATGGTCCTGCTGGACCTGAAGTACCAGACTCCATCATTCACCACACCACAGCCACGGTGAACTTCCTCCTTTTCCTTGAACACCCCAGCCACTTCCTGCCTCTCGATCATTGCCTTTGCTGCTGCTCCTTTCCACTGCCTTTCACCAGGAGTGTCCCCTGCTTATCTTCCCATCATCAAGAACCCTCCCCAACTGTCTTACTAGAGACTCTGAACCCCCTACCCTGACTCTAACAGTTCTGAGGTTTACAGAACACCTAAGGCTGCCTGAACTACCTTGTTTATTTTTTGGCTTGATTATTATTAGTCTTCTCTAGACAGCTGGAAGGCCTGTGGGAGACCATGTGTATCTTGTCCATCGCTGGACCTCCAGTGTGGAACAGAGCCCCATACACACCTGTGGCTCAGTGATACACACATGTCTGCAGTTCAGCACTTTACAGATCTTCACCCTTGATCTTCCCACTGACCTCAGGCACTCACCCCCATTTTACATATGGATAAATTCACAAATAAAGAGCCTAATAGTTTGTCCAGTTTCATACTGCCAGGGAGAGTAGTGGTTTCTGCAGACAAAGGTGGGAAATGGGTTTGTAGATCAGAAGGACCAAGCAGACCAGTAGTTCCCTGAGAAAAATAGATCTTACTGTCCTTTTATCTGCAGCTGCTAGAAAAGTGCTTGGCACTCACCCTGTACATAACAACTATTGAGTGAAGTGAGCTAATGGATTGTGAGATTTGAGCTGGGGGAGCAGGATGATCTGAAAGACACTAGATCACTGAGAGTGGTTGGCAGCCCCGGCATCAGAAAGAGGTTTCTGAGGTAAAGGTCCACTCCAGACTCTCCTGCCCCAAGGCCCAGAGCATGTCCTGAACCATGGCTTCAACGGAGCTAGACCACCGTTCTTGGGTTTGACCCAGCTCCCTGCTCTTTGGGTAGTCGTAGCACTCGACAGGGTAGGGGCAGACCACAAGCTTCAGCTCTGACAGCTCGGCTACGAGCTGTAGCAGGTTCTCCAGGATGGATGTGGCGATGCGGTTGCCAGAGAGGCTGAGGCTGTAGAGGAGGAAGCAGCATCTCAGGGCCGGCAGGAGGCCCACGAGGTGCGGATCCCTCAGGCTGCAGTAGTCCAGGACCAGTTCCTGCAGGAAGCCCGAGGCCTCCCTAAGAAGAGCCTCCAGCACTCCTGGAACCATCTGGGAAAGGTCATTTTTGCTCAAATCTAATTTTTTCAGATGTGAGGCCTGAGGGCTCTGGGACAGCCAGCAGATATCACGAATAAGAAGAGCACAGGCGGGGAGCTCCAAGGTCACCAGGGCATCAGACAGGTATCTGAGGAGAGATGGCGGCATGGGGTAACTCCCAGAGAGCAGGGCTGGGGCAAGAACCTTCTCAGGAGCCACCAGACCTCCTAGCCCCACAGACCCGGGTTAGCCCAGGCCCTAGACAGGGCCCAGGTCCAGTATGTAAAGACCTGCTCTGTGATCAGGTGACTGTGTCCCGGGACCAGCCCCACCCCCGAATGTGTGACACTGGTCACTGACTCAACATTTCCAGGCCTCAGTATTCAAGTCTGTAAGATGAATATCTTATTACTTAACATTTAAGTCTTTTTGGGATGTAGAGGTAATCATTTTTAGAAGGCTAAGCACATAAAATAAACAGTAAATATAGTTGGCCCTTGAACATCACAGCTCTGAGCTGCACGGTCCATTTATATGTGGATTTTTTTCAGTAAATACTACTACAGGACTACACGAACCACAGTTCCTTGACTCCTTAGATGTGGAGAGCCTACTGGAAAATTACCCTCGGAATTTCAACTGCATCCCTAACCCACCCAGGTGTTCAGGGTCAACTCTACTAAAATAGTAGCCATGACCAATGCATAGAAGTTTGGGGGCTGCTGTCATCTCTAGCTTCCCTTCCCCTAGTCATCAGACCCAAGACGCTAGATTTCCAAGAGTTCCCTGGAGATATTCTTCAGGGCAGTTGTCACTGGGAGCAGGGGCACAGGGGTGTCAACTATGACCACTATGTTTTACCTTTACTGCTTCTCTTCCCTTATAAAGATTCATAAGCTCCATTGGGCACACAGTGGGTTCCCAAGAATTATCTGCTGAATCAGTGAATGAAGGTAATTTTCCCTGAGAGGTGGTCTAGCAAGTGGTAAAAGGAACAAACTTCCTGGGTTCACATCTTGGCTGTGCCTCTTACTGGCTGTGTGACCTTAGAAAAGTTCCTTAACCTCTCTGGGTCCTGGTTGCCCCCATCTGTAAAATAGGTGTAATAGAATAGACTTGCTGTGAGTACAGGGCCTAGTGGATGTTTCCTGTTGTATGTGTGAGTTTTTTTATCCCCCAGGCTATAACTTGCCCTCTCTGGGAGTTACCACTCATTAAGGGGCCTAAGACTCTCTCAACTGGCTGGGACGTGCATCCGCTGTGTCCTGGCTCAGTCCCCTGCCCTATCCTGACGTGGAGACCATCATTAAGGAATGGGGAGAAGGGTCCCCTATGCTCACCTGAGAAGGCGGTGCAGGTGGTCTGAGAGGTGGGGAGAGGACAGGCGGAGCATCTGGAGGCGCCCCAGCGAGCTCAGGCGGGAGAGGAAAGAGTTGAAAGCATCGGAGGGCAGCAGCCTGTGAACAGCTGTAGTCTCAAAGATGGGCTGAGGCAGCGTGAGATTGCGCAGGTTTTTCATTTGTTCTACTTGTCTGGCAAATTGGCTTTCACCTGAGAACAACCCAAAGCAATCAGACACGTCCAGCTCTTGAATAAATTCCAGTTGCACCAAGTCCAGGATCTCCACAGTCTGGCTGAACACCACATTCCTGATGTGCAACTTCCCACAAAACAGACGCAGGGGCCGGCAGCTGTGCTGCACTTTCCGCAAAATGCAGGAAACTAATGTGTTCCTGTACCAGGTGTCCAAGGAGATGTTTATATATAGATCCAGAGGTTGCCAGTCCTGAGAAGGCTTCTTCCTCAAGCTTCTCCTTTGCCTGACTTTGGTCTTGGGAACCTCTGGTTCCATCCAGGCAGAATATAAGAAAGGGGAGTCAACTGCATCCTCAAAGCTGTAATTAGGCTCTATGAGGTCAGGGTCACGTCTGAAATCGACCACCCTCAGTCTTGATTTCCTGAGGGAAGAGAAGGAAACACAACAACCAGCTGAGGCCAACACTGGACTTTCCATCCCCATCACAAGCCCTGCCTTTCCCCAGCTGCTCTCCCTCTGCAACTAGCCCGCCTCCAGCCCTCCCTCCTGGAGTTTTCTCACATGGTGCACCCGCATGAGTGGCTGAAACACTCCCCTTTAAACATCACAGCTTTGCCACTGACCCCAAAAGGTTGCTTGGGTGATGTCAAGGGTTTCCTTGGAGTGGATGCTGTTGGTGTCCTGCACACCCACCACTGTTGTCTGCTAATGACTCATAGCCGCCCCCTTCTCCACAGAACTACCCTTAGCCAAACAGGAGAGAGCTGGCCTGGGAAGCCAAGCGTCTTCTTCCCTACGGGGCGGGAGGATACTCAACCAATGGCTGACAGGCATGGGGAACAGGGGACAGAACCCTGGTCTCTTGCCCAGTGTGGGACCCTCCTCTGTGGTGCAGTACACACGGGAGAGCTCCCTGTGGGATCAGGCTGAGGTCAGCCTTTAGCAGAGACCACATGCTTGCCTAGCTCCCCTGCCCTATCCTATACGCCTCCCATTCCCCAAAGAGCACTTCCCCACCTCAGTCTCTGCTTCTAGAAAGCTTGTCCAGACACATCCATTTCCTCCATCAGCAGCCATTGGAGCATCACCTTGTGCGGGTGCACGTTCCCTTCATAAGGGTGGACCCTCCTCTCTCTCTCTGTCTTCCTCTGTCTCCCTCCTCTCCAGGTCTCCCAGCCCCCCTACCTGGTCTGGACTCCGCGTGCAGGCAGGGCATCCAGGCTGTGTAGTACAGTCCAGAGGCTGTCCTGATAAGACCTTGGATCCACCAGGTGAAGCCCCAGGTGGAGCTCAGGGATGGGCCAGGCCTGCACCATGGCTCTGAGGAGCTTTCTGTGCCATCCTTTGAAGGCCACAGTGAACACAGTGGGGAAGAGGTTGACAGGGAGTTCATTCAGGGCCTGAATGGTAAAGGCCTCATCTCTCAGCAGGCTCTGGAGGGCCAGGTCCTTGAGTCAGGGTGGGATCCAGCTGTTCATCTCCTTGACCTGGCTGCAGGGTGAAGGGGAGACACTGAAGACCTATCTGAGGGTTGCTCTGATCCTGCCAAGCCTGGATTTCCCTTGTGGTCCAAGTTATGGAGAGGGTTTCAGGGCCCTAACCACCCTGGCAGAAGGCATTTCTGTTTATTTAGTTAGTGTCGTTCACATACTCTGTGTTATTTACGGCTTGTTCTCATCACATGACAGTCTTAGCGCTGACATCATGTATCTAGAAGGTAGCAATCCCTATTGCATGATATTTCAGGGAATTTCTTATATCTTAAAAGTTGCTCATTTCATCACACATTTTAACGATATCCAATTTTCACATGATTAAATAAATGTTAACATATTATTTCACAGTAACACTGTGATGTATTTAACTGCCAGCATTTAGTGCTTCTCTAATACTTTTCACATGTTAGTCTATATACATTGTTTGGTATTCTGTACTAAAATTTCAAAATGAGTTGTTAAAAAAAAAGGGGGGGTGTCAGTAACAGGGTAAACTTTTTTTCTTTGATTTTTTTCTTTCACTTAATTTTTTAAAATTCCTTTTTCATCATTTTTCTTTCTTCTTTTTGGTGGGGGGGAGGTAATTAGGTTTGTTTATTTTTAGAGGAGGTACTGGGGATTGATCCCAGGACCTCCTACTTGCTAAGCATGTGCTCTACCACTGAGCTATACCCCTTCCCCACTTCATCATTTTTCTTGATAGCCATTTTACCCATATTTGTCTACAAGCAAGAGTGCTTACTGATTTTCTTTTGAAGCCTCATCCTGTATAGTCTTTATTCCTTGCTTACAAAAATATATGAGCCAGCTTTTAAGGAAATCCAGGAGAATAAACACCACAGCCAAGCCTGTAGAGAAACTTGTGTGCAAACACTTGGTCAAAATTAAACCAAAGCTCTGTGATTGGACCTTTTCCTTCATTTAATATAAACAAACATGCTTTGTGTCTGGCTCTGGAGATACATCCATGAGTAACACTGGAAATAACTCTTCTCAGACCTTTGCTGGGAGGAGAGGTGCAGCTTGGTCTCTGGGAAGAGATTTGTAGTGAAATAAGATGTCCAAAGTGACCACGTGAGAACTTGTCTGTGAATTATGGCCCCTTTTTTTGACTGATGCGTATGGACACTTTAGGGTAGGAATATCAGCTACTACTTGATGAGATGTATAATCAGAATTTTGACATTCTTCAGAGGTTAACAAGAGCAGCAGGGTTGTGCTGTGAAATGTGTCAGGTCATTCACCACAAATCAGCTGATTGTGTGAAGGTTTATGTGACTTCCTTACATACCCTGTTGAGGTTCACTGGTAGCTTTTTAAGCATTCTGCCCTGGGGAGGAGGAATCTTCAAAATATTCTGTATAGAGAGGTTCAAATCTAGAAAAGAAGATATCTGGACTGTTCTAAGGAGGTTTCAGAACATCTCCCACTTAACAGACTCATTAGACAGGCGTTAAAAATCCTTAAGAAAGAAGTGGCTTGTTTTTAGTGCATAGCAGCAGACCAGAGGAGGGAACTGAAGAGATTTTTTTGTTTTTATTTTCTTTTGTAATTGTTTATTTATCCATAAATTCATGGAAGGAATGAAAACTGGTTGAAATTACGTGCCTGTTATTGACAGGGAAAACTTCAGTTTTATGCTTTCAGTTGCATTTTTTTTTTTTTTTTTAGTGAAAAAAAAAATCTTGGTACATGTAAGTGGGGAAAACATCCAGGTGTTTGGATTTAAAAACGTGATAAAAAGCTAATTTGATTGGTAGAGGGCAAACAGGTGTGTAAAACATTTTATTCCTTTGTAGTTAACATTTTAAGTCCTTAATGTCTTGGCTTTCCCCCCCAAACTCAGTATAAGTGATGCAGTCCTCTTGTGCTTCTCTAACTCATCTCCCACATTCTTTTATTTATAAGAAATGGAAAAGAATATCATACTAGATTGTCTCACTTAAGGCAGGTAGCCTTGACATCATAAAGCTCTCTTTCCATATCTTAATCCAGGCATAAATATCCAGTGAATGATTCTCATTAGAGAGCTAACTAATAATCATTGTTGAAAGCACGTAATTGAAGTATGCAGCAATGTTAACTATTTATGATTTGCTTTCTCTTTGTAGAACACAAAGTAATCATAGTGGGACTGGATAACGCAGGGAAGACCACCATTCTTTATCAATTGTAAGTATGTGGGTTTAATTAAGGTTTTTGTTATTTTAGTTATTGGAGTTAATTTTGTATAATTAGAATGAGATACCATTATAGTGGGAAAACTTAAGACACGTAGTTTTGTCTTCTAGCAGACACAAAATTTATTAAAAAGTGAATAGGGTAAACTGTTGTATGTTTGCTACAGCCTTCAAAAACATGCGTCTTTTTCCAGCCTTGAAAGAAAGAATTAATATTAAACTAAAACTAAGTGAAGCACACATTCTCACGCTGGAATGAAGGGATAAAGTGCGTTTCACTTAGGTCTTCCCACTCTGAGGTGCATGTGGCCAGACAGATGCCTATCCAGGAAGTTTCTGCTACTCTCCTGCCTAATAGCTCTGGAAGTTTAAAACATTTCCAGGCTTGGCAACTCACCAGAAATGAAGATCGCCCCTGAAAATAACTGCGTTAGTAGCTTGAAATAGGAAGAGGCTTGAGCCTTTTAGAGAAATACTTTAATACTTTAAGGAAATTTTAACAGGCCATCAACCCCCTTGTCAGATGACCTCCCATTATCTTCGGTTCCAAAGAAATGATCCTTGTTAAGCAATGGAAATGAATCTGTGTCCCTACGTTGTAACAAATAGTTACTAAATGCCGCGCACCATCGTGTGGCTCTTAACCTCTCCGCGCCGCATCTTAAGTGTAGCAGCTGAGAGCTTTCACTTAACCAGTTCTTCATGTATTTTCAGCTATTTTGCCAGAAAGCTACCAACTTCTGGCTTGTTGTTTCAGTTTAATAACCACGTGTTTTTTTTTTTTAAACATTCATTCATTGGCCGTGATGTATTTTAATATGACTTAACCTTTAGACATCACATCACATTTCAGAAACCTGCCATCACTGTTGAAGTAATTTTGCACATAGCTTCAAAATATGTATGTACATATATATAAAGCCCAAGAGAGATTTATAAGCTTTTCCACCACAGTACTGATGTGTTATAGGTAAATATGTATTTGTTGAATTAATTAGTGTAGCTTCACTGGTGATTCTGATAATACATGTGATAGGAGCATCAGCATTCTAATACGTACATTTTCATTTGCCCAAGGTGTTTTCAAGACTGCAGTTTCGGTTAATAGGCATGCAGTAATTTTTATGCCTCAGCCGGGTCTGTTTTCTCACATAAATAGTCTTCAGAATTACAGACAGCCTACTGTGCAACGGTGACTACTTTGCAAGTCGACGACAGTCACCTGGAAACCTGCTCTTTCAGGATGGGGCATTGGTTCTGCTCTAGCCGGTAACAGGGCACGGGGGCTACTGGAATTTTGGCCACAGAGATGCAACTTCTCACAGTTGCCTTCTATCCAGATCAAGCCTGTAGTTTACTCCATTAAAAGAACAAAAAAACCAGCCTTCCTTCAGGATTTGTTCTGTCTAGGTATTTGCACAAATGTTCTCCGGGGTCCCATTTCTGTTGCTAGTGGTTACCATCACTGATGCAAGTAAGGAAGGTTGATTCATATAAAAGTACAGGGAAAATGTGCATCAGGTACTCGGGATTGACAAGAGCTTTTATGGTGTCTGTCTTTTAACAGCTTAATGAATGAAGTGGTTCATACATCTCCAACCATAGGAAGCAATGTTGAAGAAACAGTCATGAAGAACACTCATTTTCTCACGTGGGATATTGGTGGTCAGGAGTCCCTGCGGTCATTGTGGAACACGTATTACACAAACACCGAGGTACGCTACAGGTACTTCTGAAGTTGAATGAAAACAACCAAGGGGTAAACCCAGAGAACAGACTGGACATAAGGCATAGCGACACTGCCTTTCAATAAGATTCTCTTTTGTGAGGAATGTGAGGTCCTCAAGTAGAAGAGAAGGGCAGGCGGCAGGAGTAACGGGGGCTGTCATCAGTGGAGTGCTTCCTGTAGTCAGGCTTGCTCTCGGCGGCCCCTCAGGGTGATACTGTTAGAGCTCCATTGTTGGAGAAATCGGACACTGGAACAAACTATGTAACCTTTCGCAACTTTATAAGAGACCCTGGTTAGGGGAGGAATAAAATATTATAAGTGTAATTTAATACAGGATTTTTAAGTAATATGAAATTGAGCATTCACAATTTTGGGGGGACTTTGGTTTAATTGAAAAGCAAATGGATGTGCAGGCCAGCCCCTCCCCAGTGTTCTCTTGTCATTTATTTTATTTTCCTAGTTCACAGTCAACCTGGACAACAAATCTGGAATATCTTCTACTTTTGTTTTTATTTCTTACAGGTAGGTTTTTTTGTTTGTTTGTTTTAAACTGTGCAGTGTGATTGAGAGAGGTTTGTCCTTGGGAATACTAATGCCCATTTGGGTCTATGATTTTTCTTTGCAAAGAGGTACACAAAATTAATTATTTTTTCTAAATGGAAGCCTCTTAAAACTTGAGTGTTTTTTGAGGGGTGGGAGTGCAGAGGAGGTGGAGTACTGATGCAAGGAATTCTGAGTGAATAAATTGCCTTTAAAAAAAGAACTATGTATTCCTCTAGGTTTATACTGTAATAGCATATGTGTATGTGCAGATATAGTCCAGGGCAGTGCACGAGTGGTCACACCAAGATGGCATGTCATAGATGTTCAGCAGATGTGGGAGCACTAAGTTTTTTTTTTTTTTTTAATTTGCAGGGGGAAGATAAGTTGGGAAGCTAATATTTATGGTTATAGGTTAGTTTAACATATCTTTCTGCAGTAAAATAACATCCCAAAACTAAAATTTGTTAGAGAATAAGGAAAGAACAACATTGCAGCATAGCTGTTGGAATGTTTTCAAAGCTGACAGTTAGCTCCAAGTGTGAAAAGGACATTTATCTTTGGTGAATAGGTAAAAGTTGGTTCTGGCTGATCCACGTATATTTACAGCATTACTAAGTGGTAGTTTTTGAAATTGCTGGAACTTTAGAAGACTCTGCGTGGATCCAGAAAGAGGTACATTATTACTGATGCCATTTGCAGGAAATGTTCTTTAAATAAACCATTTCTACAAGAATATCAAAATTACTGCAAAGAACCTTTGGCGTCTGATGTAAGCCCACCAGCATAGCACATGGCACTTGCAGTCAGACTCTTGTAGGGCTCTCGTCTGTGTGGTGGTTCTCCCATCGCCTTGTTCACCCTGGTCTTGCTTCTTCAATTCTTTACATGGAGGGATCGTTCAAAAGCTGAAATGTCTCCACTTTAATACAGCGAGTCAAAGTTGTTGATTAATTCCTGACACCTTCCTCTCATTAATTTATAGTTACCTCCCCATAAGAAAGTTTGCCGTGTTTCTTATACTTATCCTTTCTATTTTCTTTTCTTTTATCATTCTCAGCCCTTTCTCAGTTTATGTACAGGTTCCTATAGTTGTCTCTTTCCCTAATTTTAAAGCCATCTGAATAATCTGATTCTACCCTTCCTGTCTCGATTTCTTTTACATCACTTCTCTCCTATAACTCTTGAAACCACTTCATCTCACTTCTTAGCTTTTTCTTCTGCATAAGATGTTCCATTTAGGGGCCCTTTCTCACTTTACCTTCTTATTTTTCTTATCAAAGATACATTATTTTTAATGTATTACCTTCACCTTTTTTCACACACACCATTACCAATAGCTTTCTCCTGTTCTCTTTGCAGTCTTTAATTTCATCTGCATCTTTAGTATGTTCTTAACACCCAAGTATATTTATACTTAGCATATTTTTCTTGCCCTTTTATTGTTGATATTGTCATGTAAAAATGTCTTATTAGTTTTTTTTTTAAATGTGTTTCTTTTTTTTCTTTGAAACTAGCCTCTTTCTAAGAGGCAGGAGAGTGTCTTAAACATAATTATCAATTGCTTGAATGAGTACAGAGTACTTTTAAGTTTTAGTGAAAGTTACTTAAATTACTGTGACTTTCTTTTTAAAAACTACTTTTTATTACCTGCATTTAAAAATAAATCTTAGTACATATTAGGGTATATTATACATTCAAGCATCACCATTTGAAAATAAACTTGGGCATGGTTTTTATTTGTTGAATTATGAGTTATTTTTCTTATTAACATTTGGATTTTGCTGCTTGATGTGATTCAGTATAATGTAAACTCCTGATGATGAAAACGCAGTAGACCGTTTTATAGTGATGATGATGCCATCACAGAAAGTACTTCTAGCATTTTGAGTAGTTTTGCAGAGCACCTCACATCCCCTTCAATTTTCTTCCTTTTTCTTTTTTTCACTTCTAGTTCGTCATTCCTGTGGTCGATAGCATTGATGGAGAACGACTAGCTATTATAAAAGAAGTATTATACAGAATGTTGGCTCATGAGGTAAATTTTGAAAGCAAACATAAAATAAATGGAGTAAGGTATCCATATACAGGTTTTGCTTTTTTTACAATGATTAATGTCCTCTGCTGTCAGTTATTTTATTGTTAACAATGTTTTGTATATTAAATTGATGAAAGCTTTCAAGTCAAAATTTTTAGTGCTTTATTAAACTTAATAAAGCCTACCACATTAATTTGGAGATTAATACCATTATTGAAAATATTTTTCAAACTACTTAGCCATACCTTAAAAAGTCTGATAAATTGAGGCAAGAAAGAGGAAAATTTAAGTGCTTTTCCCCCTAGAGCTTATTAAAGCTGAAAATTCTTTAGTGAATAATTTGGGATCATTTTTTGAAATAGTTCTTATATACAAAGGACTTAGATAATAAAATACATTCATGTACCCACCAGTCAACATAAGATACTAAATCTTAGACCTCTCCAATCTGATTTCCTTCCCTTGTCTTCAGAGAATTCTAAAAGAATTCTCCCATCCTAAAGGTAGTGATCATTACTCCTGTGTGTAATTTTATACTTTTATTACTTTTTTTTTATATACCTATCAGTTCTATAGAATATAATATTCCATGTTGATAAAACAACTTTATATGGTGGTATCCTGTGTGTGTTTGTGTGTGTGTAATCTTTCTGTAACTTGGTTTAGGGGTTTTTTTGCACAACACTGTGATTTATCTATGTTAGTACATGCAGCTTTAGTTCATTCCTTTTAACAACTACATAGTATTCCACTGTATGAATATACCACATTTCATCTATTCTTCTATTAATGAACACAAGTTATTTCTAATATTTTGGTAGTATAAACAGTGCTGCAGTAAGCATTAATCAGTAGCTTAGGTTATAGAAAGACTAGTAAGTACTGCCCAACCCCTCCTGCAGTACTCTCCTTTAAACTTTGGAGGAATAACCAACCCTTAGTTTCATCTCTTCCATTGCCTTGTTAGTGTCTATTTTGTGTATTTCTGTTCCGATCTCATTATCTCCTTCCTTTACTGACTTTAGGCTTAATTTGTTCTTTTTCTAGTTCCTTGAACTATAACCTTAGATTGTTTAAGATTTTTATTGTTTCTTAATGGAAGACTTTATCACTATTCACTTCCCTGTTAGAACTCCATTTGTTGTGTCCCATAAGTGTGGGTATGTTATACCTCCATTTTCACTTATCTCTAGATGCTTCAAAATGTCTCTCTCAGTTTCTTTGTTGACTGATTCGTTGTTCAGGAGCATGTTATTTAACCTCCACATATCTGTAAATTTTCCTGTTTTCTTCTAGAAATTGATTTCTTCTGGTAATTGATTTCTAGTTTCATACCATTCTGGCTTGCTTGATATGATTTCAGTCTTCTTAAATTTATTAAGGCTTGTTTTGTGGTCTAACATGTGATCTATCCTGCATTATGTTCCATGTGTGCTTGAGGAGAATGTGTTCTGGATGGATGTTCTATAAATGTCTTAATTCTAACACACCCCAAAGAGCTACACCACCATAGCAAATTCCTTTAGCCCTTTGGGTCTGTTTCTTCACTGTGCAATGGGAAGAGGAAAGACATAAAATGAATTCCAAAATCCCTTACTGCTCATCAAGTAAGAATTAAGTCTCAAAGTTTCCTTTACCTTAATTTAAATTCAACAAACACTTGTATTCATCCTAGGCACTGAACATTTCCAGCCACCACCAGGAAGGTAACTATGGTTTAGCAAAATGAGATCCAATTCCATAGTACTTTAAGTTCCACACAGAAAAATTCATATGCAAAACTAAAGGACTTAACTTTAAAGAAAACTCTACAAAGACATCACAAACCTAATGTGATAAATAAAAGTAACTTAGGGTATACCTTAAATTATTACTCTCACTTTTTTTTTTTTTTTGCTGGAATGGAAGATGAGGCTTAAAATATTTACACTGTTTAGTCTATAACAAAAGACTCATGAGCCATTTAGGTAAAGCAACTAATGCCACTTTTAGGGGGGAAGAAAAAGAAATGAGCAGTAAATTTCTCTTCCAATGGGAGTTTTATGCCAGGCCTTAGAATTTAAGAAACTTGTATCATTCTGAAACAGAGGGGAATAAAACTTATCCTGAGAGGTGTTTTACAGTGATGAGCATTAATATAAGACGATAATTGAGCATGCTCTCCACATTACTTTTGAATTTCATGTATTGGATTTATACTCTCTAAAAATAAAATGTAATTTAAATGCTTGAATCTTGTATGCTAGACCTGAGAAAACTGTAGCTGAAATATTCACTGAAATTAAATGAAAATCTTAACTACAAAGTTTCTTCTCTTCTTCCATAAGGAAATCATTACCAATAGATTTTTTGATACTGATGTTTAAAAGCCTTATTTTTGCAAATAACATTCTGTAGATTCAAAGTGTATTTAAAATGATGATTAAGAGCTCCCATGGCTTCCCAAAAATTCATTTGTGGTTTACCCTGTTACCATACCTGTCATATACTATTCACTTACATTATAAAATTTTAGAATACACATCTTAGATGATAAAACATCAACAATATAAAAAACCTTTGCCTTTTATGAGTTTGAAGAGACAGAAAAGACATTGAAATATTTTTTCTTAAATGTTTGAAGTAAACAATATAATATTTTTTAAAAAATCAGCAGCTGTATAAACAGCTCATACAACTTAATAAAAAGACTAACCATCCAATCCAGAAATGGGCAGAAGACCTAAGCAAGCAGTTCTCCAAGGAAGACATACAAATGGCTAGTAGGCACATGAAAAAATGTTCAATATCGCTAATTATCAGAGAAATGCAAATCAGAACTACAATGAGGTATCACTTCACATCAGTCAGAATGGCCATCATTAAAAAGTCCACTAATGATAAATGCTAGAGGAGGTGTGGAGAAAAGGGAACCCTTCTACACTATTGATAGGAATGTAGTTTGGTGCAGTTGTTATGGAAAACAGTATCGAGATTCCTTAAAAAAACTGAAAATAGACTTTCCATATGATCCAGCAATCCCACTCCTGGGCATATATCCAGAAGGAACTTTAATTTAAAAAGATACCTGCACCCCAATATTCATAGCAACACTATTTACAATAGTCAAGATGGAAACAACCTAAATGTCCATTGTCAGATGACTGGATAAAGAAGTTGTGGTATATTCATACAATGGAACACAATTCAGTCATAAAAAGTAATAAAATAATGCCATTTGCAACAACAAGGATGAACCTAAGATTGTCATGGTAAGTGAAATAAGCCAGAAAGAGAAAGAAAAATACCATACGATATCACGTATGTGGAATCTGAAAAAAAAAAAAGGACAAACTTATTTACAAAACAGAAACAGACTCACAGACATAGAAAACAAACTTATGGTTACCAGTTGGGGACGAGATTAGGAAGGGGTAAATTGGGAGTGTGACATTTGCAGATACAACTACTATATATAAAGTAGATAAACAAGTTTCTACTGTACAGCACAGGGAACTATATTTAGAATCGTAGTAACCTATAATAAAAAATATGAAAATGAATATATGTATGTATATGTATGACTGAATTATGTTGTATACCAGAAATTGACACAACATTGTAAACTGACTATATCTCAATTAAAAAAAAATCAACAGCTGTGTTATATGGGCTTTTTTTTTTCTTTTTGGTCCTAAAAGATGATAGAGAGTAAACTATGCCCCCAACATAAGTTGTGTGCAGAGGTCCAGAGAGCCACAGAAATGTGCTTTAAGCATTTATTTATGGCAAGCATAGTGTGAACCAGAGGCAGAAGGCCTGGATCCTATTTCTGTTGTTAAAAACTTGATATGTGATTTTTGGGCAAGTCACTCCACCTTTCTGATCTGCTCCTTTATCTGTGAAACAGGAGGAACCATCTGACCTAGGATTTCTTCCAGTTCCTATAATTAACATCTGTGTGAATCCTCAATACTGCACCTGAGGGGCACGGGACATGGGCAGAAGCACTCACAGGAGAGCATTTACTCTGCTGGTCATGCATGCTGCCAGGAGGGGCCAGATTCTGTAGAGAGCCAGACACTAAATGGCCTGGCTTCATGCCTTGGCCAAAAAACACCATCGATGACTATGAGGGCACTTAAAGAGACTCAGCAAGAAACAAACTATTTTCTGAACATAGTCCAAGAACTAGGTAGGGGGTATGTGAGCCTTTACAACCTCAGACCCCTTGTGTTTCCAGCCTTTTATCTTGGCTAGCAGAAGGCCTGAGTTCATTTAGGTGACCTGTACTTTCTAAGCCTTAAGAGAAATACTTCTGAAAATAAATGGTTCTCATCCCCAGCCCCTTGTCTGACCCTTGAAAATACATATATTTTTACACAGCAGCTATAATACATGCAGCACTCAGGACACCTTCATTAGACAGGTTAGCATAGTGGTTAAAAGTATGAAATGAGCGCAAATCCTGGCTCTACTACTTAGCTGCTTTGTGATCTTGGGAAAGAAACTTAATCTCTCCGTTCTTCAGGTTCCTTTTCGGTAAAATAGGGAAATTAATAAAACCTAATTTCATAGAATGTTGTGAAGATTGATCAAGATAATGCATGCAAAGCAGTTAGCATGGAGCACAACATAAAATATAATTTAGTAAGAGATAGATAGATAGATAGGATCCATCTTTCAATCCTGGGACCTGGGACTCCCTGAAAAGGCTTATGTGAAGGCCAAAGGCAATTTTCTGAAGTAAATGACATCTGCTGATCTTTCCTCTTCTGAACAAACAATATGGCAAAGATTCAAAGCTAGGCTCAGCTCTTACTAACAGGATCCTGCAGGAATCAGGAGGAAATGAGATTATTCTTAAAAGTAGGAAAGAGTTATGCTGGTTTCAGACAAGATCCTTGTGAAAGATAGAAGGACACACATACACAAAAAAACATTTAATATGGTCCTACAGAATCGAAGGAAAGGGGTTGCTTTTCATTTATGCCTTCTCAAGCATTGCCAGTATTAACAGCTGCAGAATTTTATAACTGGATGGCTCCTTCGAGACCATCTAGTTTAACTCCCTTACTTGATAAGTAGCTGAGGCCCAGAAAGATAAAGCAACTTATTTGAGGTCATTCAGCAGTAAATGACAGTGCCAAGACAAACCAGTTTTCTGACTCCTCCCATTTGCCACCCAGTGCGCCTGCTGGTATCTTTCACCAAGTCATCATCCTGTCCTTGTGCCAAAAGGGCATTAAAACGCGAGCGCACACACACACATTTCTCACTTTTGCCCAGTTTCCCAAGAGGTAGAGAAGCAGCTCAACCCCTAAAACCTTCTTCCCACTGGGATTTGAGGAGGATTCCAATCTATACCCTCTCCCAGGCCCTCTTTGGAGTTTCTGCTCTCCTTTCTGTTCACGGTCACTCTTAAGGGCTCTTAGGAGTTCCTCACCCCAAAGATCAGGCACATCTCAGAGCATAAGTTACCACCTGCTAATTTGCAACTTTGCACCTTCCCACAAATGCTATACCTTGAGGCAGGAAAATACAGAACTATTATTGTTTCCTCCAAGCTCCCTAATTGAATTCAGCGAGAACTGATCCCTATCTCCCTAGGATAACTCAACCAGGTTTGTTTATATACTGCCTGTATGTGAAGGGCAGGAGAACTCTTAGGCATGCCTAACTCTGAAAGCAGGAGAAGGAGGGCACCAAGGAATAGGAGATGGATTGGGGGAAGGAGGGAGATGAGTAGAAGGAACACAGCGACCAAATTGCAAAGTCTGGATCCTGGGGACAGCTATACTGTGAGACTGACTCACCGCTGAGGAGACAGAACTGCTGAGGGGATTGCACTGTTTTCATTATGCACTCTGGTGACTGACTAACAACAAACTGGCGCCCCCAAACTACACATGTAGGAGGAAGCAGGCAAAGGCTATCCTGAAGTAGCAGAAACGATGAACTCTTTTTCCTCCCTCTCCCTTCTCCACTCTCATGAGAGGCTTGTCACTCTGCACCTTGCTGCGTACCCTGAGCTCACCAGATTTCAATGCATCATCCCTGTCGGGGAACTCCTCTCTCTGATCTCCGGAGGGTTAGAGAGAAACAGAGCATATCTCAGCTCTACCAAGAGCTGCCCGTCCTTTGCCCCTTGCTGGGGAACTGACTTGAGAGAACGGCTTTCACAGAGCGTTTGAAACTGACAAACGCGGGGCGCTTCTTGTCCCTAAGCACATACGCCTGCCTGGGGTGTCCCTCAGCCTGGGTCTCTGCTTTGAGAGTGGGAGGCGTTAAGTGTCACAGCCATGCATTCCTTCCCCACACGCTCAACTAACAACAAAACCAGAAGGAAGACGTTGCTTTTATCTTTTTTCCCTCCTTACCTGAATTCCGGGACCAGGTTAGGCTGCAACCTGTAGAAAGCAGCGGAGAGAGTGACCAGCCACCCGGGCTTGTAACTCCCGTTCTCGCACTCCAGATAAGGCGGGGACCAGTTGACATGGCTCTTGTCCCCGCTAAGCCCGTCCCTGCGCCGCCAGCTATGGCCCAGGCCCCGGGGCCCCTGATTGGAGCCGCGGCGGTGTAAGTGGGTCCTCCACTTGCGCCGGAGGCCGTGGAACCACTCGGTCGCCAGCATGGCGTTGGCCAGGTGGTGTGCCGAGGATGACAGGTCCTGGAGCAGTATGCGACTCTCCTCACGTGTGGCCTGGAGGAAGACCCGCAGGGCGGGCGCGGACAGCGACTCCATGCTGAAGGTGATGGCCTCCTGGGAGATGCTGGGCTCACCCTCCAGGAGGCTCCGCACTAGTGCCCGGTACCACTCCAGATCATCCTGCAAGTTCTGTTCCCGCGACTTATTGCTGTGCAGCATCATATTGAGGAAGTTGGTGGCGTGTGTCAGCGTGTCCAGCGCCCCGTGCAAGGAGGGATGGGAGCTGGCTAGGGCAGGCGACTTTCCCGGCAGGCCCGCCAACTCGTGGCGACTGGAGCAGTTGGCTCGCTTCAGCTGGTGGGAGTCCCCGGTGTAGAGGTAAGAAGCCACGTCCATGGGCACCTCCTCGGCAAGTTTCTGCGCCAAGATGGTGCCGTCGGTGGAGCGGCTCCAGGGAGCTGAGGCGTCCGAGGCAGAGGCTCGAGCCCACTGTTGGGAGTGCTGCTTCGCCCTCAGGGTGCTCTCTCGAGGGGAATCCGGCCGACCCGGAGGGTCGCGGCTAGCGCCAACAACTCCCAATCCCAGATGAACGAGCAGGAAGCAGAAGAGTAAGGGGTAAGCCATGGCTCCCATCTGCATGGCTCCCATCTGCCTCGCAGAGCGGAGAGGAGGTAACGGGAGGAGTCACTTTGAAAATTTTGATCGTCAGCCTATCAACAGTACGACTTTTACTAGGGGTCTTGCCCCTCCTCCAGATGGCACCTAGTCCAAAAGGACTTTAGAGTAAAAATGTTACGAAATACGCCTGGCTGACTAAGCTACCGTCACAGGAAATCAAATCACCTGTGTCAACGCTGGCATTGGGTCCGCTCGGGGTTACGCACCTCGCAGCCTTGAGCCGAAAAGGTTACATCCCTTCTCGCTGCCGCCAGCTATAGTTAGCCTGCTTAAGTCTTTCTGCTCAGCAGCTTCCACCGCCGCTTTCATTGAGGTGTGTTTGAGAGCCGCTGCTGCCCTGCCGCCGCCGCTGCCCTGTGCCGCCGCTTGCCGCCGCCGCTGCTGCCCTGCCGCCGCCGCTAAACTGCCGCCGCTGCTTGCCGCCGCTGCTAACCTGCCGCCACCGCTAACCTGCTGCCGCCGCCGCTTGCCGCCGCAGCCGCTTGCCGCCGCCGCTGCTGCCCTGCCGCCGTCACTGCCCTGCCGCCGCCGCAGCTTGCCGCTGCCCTGCCCCCGCCGCTGCTTGCCCCCGCTGCTAACCTGCCCCCGCCGCTGCTTGCCCCCGCTGCTAACCTGCCGCCGCCGCTGCTGCCGCCGCCGCTGCTTGCCGCCCCCGCTGCTACTTGCCGCCGCTGCTAACCTGCCGCAGCCGCTTGCCGCCCGCCGCTGCCCTGCCGCCGTCACTGCCCTGCCGCCGCCGCCGCCGCTGCCCTGCCTCCGCCGCTGCTTGCCGCCGCTGCTAACCTGCCGCCGCCGCTGCCAATCTGCCGCCGCCGCTGCCCTGCCGCCGCCCTGCCGCCGCCGCTGCTTGCCGCCGCTGCTGCCCTGCCGCTGCCGCTGCCCTGCCGCCCCCGCTGCTGCTTGCCGCCGCCGCTGCCCTGCCGCCGCCGCCGCCGCTGCCCTGCCGCCGCCGCCGCCGCTAACCTGCCGCCGCCGCAGCCCTGCCGCCGCCGCCGCTTGCCGCCTCGGCCGCCGAAGACGCTGCTCCATCATCTCACCCGTCCAGGTCGTTCCCGCCTCCCGGCAGTGGCTCCTCCTCTTTGGCTTCGCCCCAAGGCGCGGAACGCGCGCACACGGACCCGCACCGCGAGTGCAGCAGCGAGTCCCACAGAGCAAGGGTTTCTGTTAAGACTTTTGTCTCTCTTGAGCCGAGGGGGCCAGTCAGCTGGCTAATTGGAGCCTTTAGGTTTGGCCGCAAACCGCACTTCTGCCTCTCCGTGCTCTCGGGAGGAAAGCCGGTTTAAAGAGGCAGCTTGGCCGCAACCAAACCCTTGTAGGGCGGTTTCGGTTTCGAGTTGTCTTGCTCCCTGTTTGGCCGGCTTCGCTGTCAATCAGCCGACTGCCATTTGCTGGGCTGGGCGGGAGTCCAGCGCCGAACCCTCGGCGGCTCGGAGGAGGCGGTGGCGCGGAGTGTAGCCGCGCTGAGTTCTTTCAACCCACTCGCGTTCCCTGATGATTCGAGAACCCGAGTGGCGGGGGGAAGGGTGGGCGGGAGTGAGGGGATAAGCAAAGCTTTGCTGGCTCAGAGGGAAGGAAACTTGCGCGTACTGAGGAGGAGAGTGCTGGCGTCTTGCATGCTTAGTTAAAGCAGCTTTTTTTTTGCCTGGAAAAGAGGGAGAAGGTAGTTTCATTGGAGACTTAAATCGGAGGGGAGGGACGTAGGATGGAGACGTCCTCCCAAGCATCTGCTCATTTTAGGCAACTTATCAAATCTTCCTCCTTGTTGTCGGTTAAAGAAATGATTAAACCCTGCTTGCCGAGGTCTTAGCTATAAGGGAGTAATGGAGACACCTACAGGCTGTACTTTAAGAAAAAGTGCCATATTTAAGGAACCTCTGAAAGGGATGAAGGGGAACCTGTGAGAGTGTGTGCACATGTGGGAGACAACATGGGCAGGGTCAGGACTCGGACTGTGAGAGAATGAAAGAGAGTGAGTCTGTGTTGAGTGAGAAGGGAAGGCGTTCTGACTGGGAGTTCCTAGCATTAGTGGATGTAAGAACTGAAACATCTGGTTGGGGTATCCCAGCTGAAGAAAGAAAAGCTGAATAGGTATGCCAAGCCCCCCCCCCCCCCCCAAAGTGATTGGAAAATCCCTTAACACAGCCTCATTGTTTTATTTGAAGCTTTAAGAGTGTCTTCTAACATTTTCATTCTGGAAATACTAATTAGTGCTGGATAGGTAGTGTTTTATGCCTTTGCACCTTTCATATGCGCCTCCATTTTCAAATTCCCCAAGAAAAGCATATAGAAAAATCTCAAATTCACTTCAATTCCCAACTTAAAAAAAAAAAAAAAGTCACCTGTGGCATTTTAAGGTAGCTCTGCTTAGATTTACTTTGCCATTTTATTTTGTTCTCCTTGTTGAGAAAATACCTAAGCATGGAAATGTAAGCTCCAAAGAGCAAAGATTTGTCTGCATTGGTCACCGTAGTATCTTGGGCACCTAGAACACACAGATGGCTGGCATACAGTAGATTCCAAATAAATGTTTGCCAAATTAATGAATGAACCAGAAGAAGAAGATGATGATGATAATTATTTAAAAATCCTTCTCCTTACCTAAGAAGAGAAGTCTGATATGTCAGTGGTGAGGGCTTTTGGAATAAGTCATAGCAATCAGTTTTCCAAACTGCAATGTATGGTCTCCAAGGGAGTTTTTATAGCTATGCAAATAGTCATGATTAGATTTGTGTTTATTTACAAGTAGGTTTCATGTTCATATTTGACTTCTTTAAATTTTGCTTTGCAGCATATACTCCTTTACTAAATAAAGGTCATCTCATTTTAATCCTCTACTATAGTACATGTGGCAATAATAACAGGAATCTCTGTTTCTTTAATTTATCAATGTATACAATATGATTTTCTCTCTATTTAATCATCTGAAGACTGAAGTGTAATTTCTTTATTAATTGATGTTTTTGGAAAGCCTGCATAACTTATTAACAATTTTTTAAATTTTTCTAGTATTACATTTTAAAAGGAAGATGTAATTTTATTAGTAGGTGCTTCTGTAAGTAATTCAATGACTCAGTATTATTGAAAGACCTGGGTTCTGGTCCCAGCATTATTTTAAGCAACATATATGACCACTGGCAAGACATTTAAAGTTTCTGTGTCTTGGGACACGAACTGTATGTGGGCCTCATGATTTGACATTCAGGGAGTCCTGAAATGGCACCTGAGCCACTCTCCAGAAGTGCCAGCCCTTCCCCTAGCACACATCTAACAAGAGTGAAGCAGGCTATGAAAGGCTCTTGCAATTTTGGCATTCCCTTCAGTGGGTCACCTTCAGTCTGCATGGCCAAACAATAGAGGTGAACTAGTTAGGTCTAGAACATCACTGCCCAATAGAAATATAATGTGAGCCGCAAATTTGATCAATACATGTAACCTTAAATGTTCCAGTAGTACATTTAAAAAGTATAAAGAAAAAAATGAAATTAAATGTAATAATATATTTTATTTAGCCTAATGTGTCATTTCAATAGTTAAACAATATAACAATTATTAATGAGATATTCTATCTTTTTTGTACTAAATCTTCAAAATCCAGTGTGTATTTTATACTCACAGCATATGGCACTTCACACTAGTCACATTTCACATGCTCAATAACCACCTGTGGCCAGAGGCTACCACAGAACTCAAGCTCTGGAAAATAGTGCATCATGATCTAGGATGCTCTAGACAACATAGATCCACTCAAAATAAGGTACTACGGTCCAAATGCTCTTGGGGGTCAGGAGTCAAGCTAACTGAGTAGGTAGACAACCCTATGTCTATGTTAGTGCCCATCCCTGAAGGAGATAAATCAAAAGAAGTTTTTATAAGGGACCAAGATATAACACATACTCATACCCCTCTAAGCAGACTGTAAAATTCCACACAAACTCACAGACATATTATTCATTCCACAAATGCTGATTGAACTACGTATCAGGTGTTGTGCTTAGTACAGGGACAAACATCTGCCTGATAGACACACGGACCTTATATGTGTCTTAGGTGGATAGAGAGATAATAAAAAAGCAAACAAATAACTTTTACAATTACATATGGTGATAAGTGCCATGAAGAAATAAACACTGTAAAGTTACAAAGAGTGCATGGTATGGGGGCAGGGAGATTCTTACATAAAAAGATAAAAAAAAGAAAGAATTCAATGAGAAGTTAACACTTGAAGTGAGACCTAAAGATTGAGGAGTAGCTAACTAGGTAATAAGTAAGTAGTAGCAAACTAGCTAAAGGTAAGATGAAAAGAAACTAATCTTGGGTAGAGGGAGTCGTGTACGAGTGCACTAAGACTGCCAGTATTCCACTCTTAGAAGGAAAGAGGAATGGAGAAAGATGACTGCATTAAGATAAAGTTCATTTGTCATATAAAAAGTGCATATAATTGAGACAAAAAGAAAATCATCTTATAAGGTAATCAAGTGATCCTGGCATGATTAGCACCTCCCGACCACCACCAATTACATGGATGTGATTTGTAGAGCAGATAAATACCCTTGTGTGGCCTCAAATTAAGAACTATGTTATCTAAATGCATATTAACACCATGTGGGAGCTTGACTGTGATAGAACAATATATACAAGACCTGTAGGCAGTGTGTGAAAAGGCCCAAAGCATTTCCATCACAGCCCCAAAAGTCAATCTAATTGCTTTAGAACAGTCAGATTCATGCTGTTGAAAAAGCAATATGCAATGGAGCTTTGAGTTATTAGTTGTCAGTAGATTATTGATTTACCACTATTATAAAAAAAATGTGATGCTAGCATATCTTTAAATAAAAGAAATTAAAGGAGGTTAAAAAAACTGCTTAGAGCAGATTTTATGTGAGCAGTATAGGTAAAATTATTTAAAAATTTTAAGTGCTGCTTTAAATCATGAGATCAGCAAGGATTAGGACAGTGGGATATGGTGAAAGGACACTGGATTGGCAGTTGGGAGACCAAGCTCTGCTCTTCTGCTCTGCCGATATCTAGCCATGTGACTTTTGACAGTTTTTTTCAACTTGTCTGAGCCCTTTTGCTTCATCTGTAACACAAGAGAGATGTATTAGATATAGCCACAACTGAACCAATTTTAACTGAGTGATGGATAATGGTCCAGGTGTATTTTCCAGGAACTCATCATTCTTGATAGTTCTAGATTTATAAGGTAAATGTTATTTTTAGATTAAATAGTGCTATGTCTCAGTAAACAAAGTGGCACAACCCAAATCAAACTCTCGATACAGCAAATAAAGCCACAAAGAAGCTGCATAACCTGTTGCTATAACACAAAATCAGAAATCCAGTTCTTATTCCCGGTCTTACTGAGATTCTGGATTTCCCTACGCATATGCTACCCCTGTGCCTCATGTGCCTGTTTGCAAAATGAAGATCACAGTCCTTGTTATCCAAGGCATTGGTTTTGAAATTTCTGGATGCAGAATTATCACTAGAGAATTCCGATCATCGCTTTGGGTCTAGAGGGATGTTAAGAATCTGCATTTTAATAAGCACCACAGGTGATTTTGATGCAAATGGTCCAAGGAGCACATGCTGAGAAAAACTGCCTTGAGCCATGGAAAATAACTCTAAGATATTAGGAAAGAAGGTCTCCTGGTAAACACAAAGCCTTGCTATAAACTGTAAAATGAAGCCTGTGAAGGAAAAAAAAAATAGCACCTATCATCATCGTCATCACCATCAATCATCCTCCTCCTCTAAACATTTCTACAGCACTTGCGGTGGCCAAGCATGCTTCTAAGGGTTTTACACACTTTGCTTATTTAGTCTCCATCGCTGCACTGCGAGCTTGGTGCTGGTACCATTTTACAGATGAGAAACAAACAAGCAAATGAATTGCCCTAAGTAATACGGCCATCTGGCTCCAGACACCATACCCTTCATCACTACACCAGTGGTTCTCCAATGTTGGTACACACTAGATTTACCTGGAGCGCTTTTGTCAAAAGCACAAATTAGTGGCCTTAGCCCCCAAACTGCTGACTCAGTAGGTCTGGAATAGGGCCTGGGAATCTGCATTCCTAACACATTCCCACGTGATGTTGATACTGCTGGTCCAGGGGTCATACTTTGAGAACCTCTGCTCTGAGCTGTGCTTTTCACCATTATAATCTGTCACTCTTTGGTAACACTTTTCCATCCATTTTTATACAAAAAAAGGAGAAAGTCAACAGTAAGGGATGAAAAGATGCCTGAAATCTATTAAGGAAAAAACTCTCTGATTTTTTATTTCCAACTTAGAAAGCTTACTCAAGATGTTTATGTTTTTTCGCTTAGCAGTTTATTCTCATCTGCCTCCAGTTTACCCTTAAAACTCTTCCTCCCTGTCAGCATCACTTCTGACCGCATTCCTCTTTCCAGTCATCTCTGCTTTTCACTGTGAAATCATGACATGCGCTATTCTTGCCTCCCCAGTGAAGTGCATTTTTAGGTACCACTAAACACAGTGTCATCTAGGACTTTGACCCAAATTGCTAATTTCCCCTAATCCCCCTGCTCCCATGCACACAATATAGTTCTGTAAACTAAAGACTCCTGAACAACTTTCTGACCACAAGGGAAGAAAACACCAGGAAATGGCATATATGTGGGAAAATCCTGAGTGTGCTAAGGCCACGTATTTCCCCAAACAACTTCCCGTGACACCGACTGACATTCAGCAGTGGAGGAAGGGGCTGATCTGGCACTCATGGAAAAATCACACCAAATTAGTTAAAGCTCAACTCCATTCAGTGCAAGGATTGGCTGTTTTTCGTATTAAGTAATAAGAACAACAGAACAATCTGAAACAAAATTTACTGAAAAATAGACTTTGTGGCTAGCAAAAGATGGGAGATGGATGGATTTGTCTTTGCTCAATATTGTCTGCTTTCATTGCTGCAGGGAAGCACCTCACTCCCATGTGTATCTATATGTTGTTATAGTTCATGCTGTTGTTTTCATCAGCATATTGCCTTAGGCATAATGGGGGCTTACTTCATGATCAGTTTAGGACTTGGCTCTTCATCTGAACACAGGAGCTTTTGAAAGTTGGGCTCTTTAAGTGCCCAGGACCAGGTACTCATAGGAGACACTATATAATGACAGTTCCTCATTGATGAATAGCAGGAATTTGTAAATCCAAACAAACTTAAAAAGAACAGGTTTAGATAGCAAGTTCCTTATAAAATTTTTGCTGCTATTTTAAAAAACTTGAGAGACATTAATCCAGTAATGTTGATATCACTGAAATTTCAGACATCATCTTAATGTCAGGATTGTATGGAAATGGAAAACAAAGAAACATAACACAGAAATATATGCCAACCAAATGTAGTGAAAGAAGATAATCACTGCATGTGTTCCAGAAATACCTTCAGGCTAAGAAAATGATGAACCTAAGTATGAGTCCAGGTACAAAATAGTTTTGGAAACCTGTAATTTTATTTTGACAGTAATATTATGTGTGCCTAGTTTTTAAAAATGCTTCCTCCAGACCTCTGCTAGCCCTAAAAAAAAAAAAAAAAAAGAAACAAAAACAAAAACATGGAGACAAAGAAATTTAAGATTTCCTATCTAATCTCTGGTCAGTTGATTTCTCCTCCTCTTCTTCTTTCTCTTCCTCTTACAGACATCAAGTGCTCAGTGACAAATTAGCTGTAAGTCTGAATTGTCCCCAAGGAAAGGGAAGAGAGAACGTCCATACCTGTGAGGTAGTTGAAGTTTACTTAGAAGTGCCTTCTTTTGATTGCTTTTGGTACTAGCATTTAAGTAGGTCTGAGGCAGAAGCCCTAATCCTGTAGCATATATACATCATTTCTTCTTGTCCTTTTGATGTACCCTTTAGAATCAATAGTTTTGGGGAAATTTTTGCCTAGTCTTTACCAACAGCCCCCTATTCAGACATAAGAGAATTTTAGAGAAGTTGAGGCACACGAAGCTTTCAGCTCATTTTGTTCACTGTGTCAATGAATGGTCTTCAGTGATGGGGCTGACTTCCAGTAATCATTTATCACAGCGTCTGGGGAGGAATGGGTTCCTCATGAGCAAGTTCTTATATATGGCATAGAAAAAGCAGACTAGGGAACAGAAGGCTAAAAAGAGAAACAATTTTCCAGAATCTGCAGTATCATGAGTACCAAATGTGATGAAAAGTAACTGAACTGTTTGTTTTTATATCTCAAATCAGATATTTTAGAGTATAAAAATTAAAATGTAATTAAAATTGAAGAAAGAAATAAGAAAGTAGTAAGCTTTTCTGAATGTCAAGTTTGTTTTTAATTGAAATGGATTAACCAAGAGCAGAAGAGAATAAACTTCACTGAAGAATGATTTGTGATCTTCAGTAGAAACTATATCCATGTATCAGAAGTGAGTTCTATTTAATTCTGCCTGGATAGGCAGATGAACCAAATGGAATTGGAATCTGTTCTTTTCCTACGGCTCTATAATAGACTGAGGAATATATCCTGTTATGTCCCCACAAACAAGAAAACTAGTACATACATATTTAGCCCAAATACTTCTTTTACGCATCAAAATTTAGTCTCTTTTTACTACCATTCCCCTCCTGCTGCATTTCTCAACCTGCCACTCAAGACCACTTACCAACTTTCTTAGCCCATCCCACTAGTCCTCCACCACCTTTTGGAGATCCTCCATTCTGAAAAAGCTGTGCTGTTTACACTATTCCTTTATAAGTAATTTGTACACTCCAGACCTATGTCTGCCTTTGTAGAAGTTAATTCTGTCTATTGAGAAAACTTCCACAAATATGTTTTCTCTCCTTTAAAACCTTTAAAAACTACCAACAATTTGAATAGACATTTCTCCAAAGAGGATATCTATGCATGGCTAATAAGTTCATAGAAAGATTCTCAACATCATTAGTCTTTAGGAAAATAAAAATTAAAACCACAAGAAACCATTACACACCCACTAGAAGGGCTATAGTAAATAAGACAGATGTTAACAAATGTTGGTGAGGATGTGGAAAAACAGGAGCCTTTGTGCATTTCTGGTGGGCGTGGCACAGGCACTTTGGAAAGTAAGTTAACAGTTTCTCAGAAGAGTTCAATATAAACTGTTCTAAGACCCCACAATTCTACTCCTAGGTATTTGCCCAAGAGAAATGAAAACATTGTGTCCACACAAAGACATGCACATGAATGTTCACAGTGGAATTATTCATAATAGCCAAAGTCTAGAAACTGAAGCTACTGAAAGGTCTATCCACTGGTGGATGGATAGACACAGTGTGGTTCAGCCACACAGTAGAATACTGTTCAGCCATAACAATGAACAAATTGCCAACATACGCTATAAACATACGGGATAAAGCTCAAAAACATGATGTTAAGTGAAAGGTGCTGGATGCAAGAGACCACATATTGTGTCTAGATGAAATGTCCACAAAAGACGAATGTGTAGAGACAAAAACATAGGTTAGTGGTTGCCTGGGAATAAGAACCAACTATAAATGAGCATGTGGGGTCTTACTGATGAGGATGAAAATGTTCTAAAACTGATGATAGTAGCTGTACTGCTCAGTAAAGTATTTAAAATCATTGAATCTTACACTGGAAATGGGTGATATGTAAAATGTACTTCAATAAATTTTTTTTTCTAAAAAAAGGAACTACCAACTCTAGGTATTCTCCATAATTCACTTGATTTTCTTGAATCAACCTCTGATTCTATTTAGAATCATCTTAGTGCTTAGAACCCATGATATGATTTACATGTGCTGACTTAATGTGACCTGTGAACATCTAGGTGGACAAGTGAAGAAGGTCTGGGGAGCATTCTCATCTATATTATTTATTATTTTATTTTATTTAACAAATAAGTGTCTGTTGGTGTCCCACTATGTGCCAGACACTGTTCCAGATAAAAGTGATACAGCACGAAACACGTCAAGTTTCTGCCATCGTGGTGCTTACATTCAGCTGGAATAAGTACTATGAGGAAAAATAAAGGGAGATAAAAAGGTGTATAGAGACTGGAGGTCAGGGAAATCACCTCTGATTAAGTGGCCTTGAGTAGAAAGGTGGATGACACAAAAAAGTGAAACATGGGATGACTTCCAGGAGAACAATTTCCCCAGCAGCAAATAATGATCATAAAACCCCTGAAACAGTATCAAGCCTGGTCTGTCCCAGGACCAGCAAAAATTTCTGTCTTGGGAGAGGTCAAGGAAAGATGAGGGGAAAGAGAAGGCAGCCAGCAAGTCACATAGAGCTTTTTGCGCTGTGGCAATGAGTTTTGGTTTTATTACAAGGGCAATTGCAAGTCATGGGAGGGTTTTGACAGGAGTAACAAAATCATAGGGGTTGCTATACAGACTGACAGAGGAAGGCAAGAGCAGAGAGGAACTAGTTAGGAACCTGTTGCATTAGTCAGAATAAGAGATGATGATGATTTGGACTAGAAGTGGATGGGAAAAGCAGGATGACAATGGTTGAGTTAGCTGAAAATTGTTGAATTCAGGATTATAATTTTTTGAAGGTTAGGAAAATGGTTGCCCATTAATATCCTCTGAATTTCAGATGCAAAGAAGATTATCCTAGAGTAAGAATAATAATATATAAAATTATGTGTGCCAACTCTATTTGGGAATAGAATCCTAAATTTAGAATAAAGATTATTTTTTTTAGAAAAATGACTCTTCCTATGTACCAGTTTAAAGTACTCATATCCCAATTGAAAAATGAGCAGAAGCCATGAACAGAAATTTCAAAATGGAAGAAACATATATGGGCAGTAAACACAAAGAAAATGTGCAACCTCATGAAAATGCATGAGACACACAAAACATGAGACACACAAAGTAAATCCATAAGATTGGCAAAAATTGAAGTCCAGTAATGCCAAGTTATTGGCACTAGATGTGGGAAGGTTGGAGGAGATGTGGATCCACAAAATCCTTTATGCTTTACTGGTAGAAATGTAAATTAGTATGATCGTTTTAGAAAATAATTGAGGATTATCTAGTAATGTCAAACATTCACCTACTCTATGGTCTAGTACTTCCACGCTTGATATATACACAGAAGAAACTCTGCACATGTGTACCCTGTGATATTTACCACAATGTTAATAGCATCACTGTTAAAACAGCAAAACCCTAGAAAAACCTAGCTGCTCAACCACAGGAGAACAGGTGAATGAATTGTGTTATTCTCAAACAGATGAAAATAAACGCAAGGAAATTATGAACACAGGATTCAGGGAGATCGCTGACCTCCATGGGTGGAGTAAGGCATTGAAAATGAGGTGGGCACTAGATTCATGACTGCTTATTTAAAATAATTAAATAAATAAGTCAGATCATGCACTGACTAATGATGAAAGCATATTGGACAAAGGATGACAGTAAAGCCAAAGTCCTGAGGTCAATTAAAGGAGCTTAAGAAAGAAAAGGTGAGGGAACAGAAGGGAAGGAAAGAAATCACTGTCACTTTTCATTGCTTCTATAGCCTTGTCCCCAAATAAATTATCCCCACAGGCTATCTGCCCCCCCCCCCTTTGCAATTCTCTGGGCTGATGAATCTGGCAAAGCAATGGTACAAATGTTCTAGTAGTTGCCAACTTACTACTCTTCCTGAGTAACACAGTCAGCTTTTCTGGCTGACTTAGCCCAACAGCCAACCATCTACTTGTGGAAAGTTTCAGTGCTCAGACAGGCCTCTGGGGGAGGTATTTGAGATCAAGAAAGATTGGCAGTGCCTGCCTTCAACTAGATCTCTGTGTGAATGACAATTGTTCATCTCTGATGCAAACCACTTCAGGCTGAAATTTGATTTCACTTTCTAAGAGTCCAGATCCTTCTTCTCATCCCTATCAGTCTGTGTCCAGAGCACTATTTCCAGGCCCCCAGTGTGTCTTCTCAAAGACTGGCTGAGCCACTCTCCAGATGGAGCCAACATCATCCTCATCCACAAATCATGAACAGAAGGCTGAGGAAATGAGAAGTGTATACCCACCGGGAAGGGAGCAAAGCTTCCAGCACGGGGTACACAGCAAGATCACAGAGGCACAACGTAATTCTCCAGAAAGCCAGTTCGGATCAATGACAGGACAGCCTGGTTCCAGATGAAACTCTCCTGGATTTTAAAACACAAATAAATAGTAACATTGAAATGAGATAAGATTTACCACAAATTGAATCTGACATATTTAATGATATATATTATGATAATTATGGCACCTGAAGACCAGATATAAAGAGGAAGCCACTGACATATTTGACAATATTAGCTATTCCTGGGATTCCCTCAGACAAGAGATGGGAAAGAGAAAAGATAAAGTGCATGAGCTTCTCTCCTGCCAGAAGGGCACAGGGTACTGCTCCAGTCCTCCTTCCTTAAGAAGGATTTAAGGTGTGCCACAGTACCTGGAAGGAGAAACCAGCTTGATGCCCCAGAGGGTCTGATTTCAGTGTTCATTTAGAAGTCAAAGTTATCAGGTCAGATCTCTCTCTGATAACAGCAGAGAGAAGCCCTGCCTGGCGAGGGCAGTGGGGAGGGTGGGCCTTTGTTCAAACATCAAAATACTGTGGGAACAAACTGCTGGTTAGTGAGAGATGGTGGGAGGACAGCTAGATATATCAGCAAGCTGGAAAAATAGCCATATTTTCAGTACAACCTAATAATAATCTTTACTCCTAGTATTTTCTTAAAGTGAAGCTTTTTACTACTTAACACATTCCAAGTATACTAGGAATTGAAATGAGAAAGTCCAGATCCCAGGGTACCTCTTAAATACGGGCAGAGGATTTTAGACTTCATATACTAGGGCAGAGGATTTTAGACTTCATATACCAGTTCCTTGATCATCAGTAAACTAGTCTCTAAAATTTGACCTAGAGGTCATTGGAAGAGTAGTTCTTAGGTTAAAAAAAAAAAAAAAAAAAAAAAAGCCCAGAAATAGGTCCCTGTGCTGCCAAATGAGTTCTGAACTGGTGAATTCCTAAAAAACAGGACACAGCTTCCTGCAAATTATTAGGAAGTAGTTTTCACCTCCAATTTACTGGCTTTGTATTACAACGTCTATTGAGGACGCTGGGTTTCCCCCACCCTCACACACCCTTCCTCCTTGGATGGTGGCAGATTTGGGACAAGGACCAGGAGAAAACTGAGCTGTAGTGCTAATGAGTAGATATGTGAAGAGTGAAGAGGATATATATTTTTTTAAATCTTGTCTCTGCATAATGTACCTACCTGAATTCCTCTTTTGGATTCTTTATCCTTATTTAAACTTGTCATTTGAGCCTCTGAAGTAAAAATACGGTCCCAGGATCTTCTTAGTGAGAAAAGCACCTCTTCTCCCCAACATCCTCACACGGAGAAATCAGTTAAAACAACCTCCAATCAAAGGTCGTGAAGAAATCAGAGGGGAGCTGGGGAAAGTAGCAGTGAGCAGGCAGGTGAGCCTGGCCATGCTGGGTCTTTCCAAGATCTCTAAGTTATTGCTCATGAATGATCTTTCCCTGGCTGGGTTTGACTTTTGTGGGTTTTGGTTTAATTTTGCTTGATTTTCTTACTGTCAATAAGTAAGGCATTGCGGTAGTGTAGAATTGGTAAGGCATTAAAGTTTAGGAAGTGAGCCAGGAAGGAAAATGGCCAAGGAAACAGCCTGGCTGCCTTCAGACTAGGCTTCTAAGTCTTGGGGACAAATGGGGTCCTTGCAAAAGCTCATGGTCCAGCTGAACACACCAGGGTCACAAGAGCCACGTGCAAATTGGAGTCAAAGTGCTGTCATAATGAACAACACGTACTCCTTGGGGGTGGTTTTCACCTACACACAGATCTCCCTGGGAAACCGCACTCATTTGGTTTTTTTTTTTAATTTGCACTGGGTTTTTTGAGTTTGTGTTGAGTTTGCATTTGAGTTTGCAGATTCTGGTCATGGCCACTTTCTTTGTGACCAACACTTACTAGCATCTCCCACTCCTGTCGTGCAGCTCTGAGGTGGCTGCGGGAGTGCTGCCCATGAGTGGGCAGGATAAGCTGCGTGCACGCCCTGCAGGTCCCAGCTGGGCAGATCTCTGCCTCCTACCCTGTCCTCTGCAACTCAGAGGCACCTCAGGGACAACAGGGCAACCACATGAGGACATCTTCAGATGCAGAAAAAGGTAGTCATCACCATGCCATCACCCTGAATCCTTAGTTCCACTCCTGACTGGTTCAAACAAACCTTTTTCTAGAGCTCTGACCATTGCGGAAAAAAAAAGTTAAGACACGAATCACCTAGATTTTGAAACTCCAGACTTTTCTGGTTTGGTTTTGCATCATCACAAGGTAAGAATGACAGTTTACTAACTCAGATGTGAATGGAATATGGCTTTAAAATATCCTAGGGAACAATATAATTTTATGTGACTATTTCATCTCAACAATCAAATCAGAAATTCAGCCTCAGACATTTTGGAAAAATCTACCCATCCCACACCAGATTGGACCCTGGTTCGAAGGCTTCACACAGTGACCAATTGGAGGGTCTTAGTCCTCAGTTGTCTGTTTATCTCCACTTAGTACCAAGATATGTGCTGTCCCTGTTTGTGCAGACCCAGACCTGGTGGCTCTCTGACGCATGCCACACTACACGTGGGCCTCAGGCATCCCTGTCTGATGCAAAGCTGAGCTCTAAAGTGCCTGCGATCTAGGGTTGCCAAGTTGAGCAAAAATAATAATAATAACAACAAAAAAAAGACACTCAATTACATTTGAATTTCAGATAAACAGCAAATCAGTCTTTTAAGTATGCTCCATGCAATATTTGGAACATACTTATACAAAAAAAGATCGTCTATGTGAATTTCATACTTAACTGGATGTCCTGTATTTTATCTGAGAATCCCGTTGTAATCTCTGTGCCAATATTCCTCTATGAGATCTTGCTGCCTCCCTGAGGCATCTTCTGTAAACAGGACCTGGGGCGCTACGTCTCTGAAATTATGAACCTCTTCTAACACTAGACGAGGGGAACTTTTTTCTGGGGAATTATTGTTCTCAGTGGGATTAAACTGTTTCAAACAAAGCCAGAACATTCTACAGATGGTTCTGCTTTCCACCTGTTTTACTGGCCAAGAGGCAATGAATTAGTCTATTACCTTGAAATTGGAGGTAGTGGGCAAGGCAGGAATTAAGGTGTCAAATAGTTTATCCATACTCCCCTCACTTTTGTTCTTTCTCTCACTCTGTCCCTCCCACCCCTTTCTCTCTAGTTTCTTTTTGCAGTATCAAAAGAAAATGTTTGGAAAATGCATTTTTCTTTAGGTCAAGAGATCAGGCAGTTTTTACACTATGAAAGAGATTTATAAAAATACAGTAAGGTCATATGAATCCTTGGAAGTTAGAGTAACTTAAGTCACACATACAAAGGAGAATATAAACTCATGTCACACAAAAGTTCTTTTTCTAAATGTACATTTGAAGACCCTACACTTTTTTCCATAACAATGTGATCCCTTGTAACTCAAAGCAGAAGTTACTAAGAAAATGCATGGTTGTCTGGTAACCACATATACATGTTATAAAAATATTTTAAACATATTTTATGTGCATTTGATTTAATTGTTGATTTGAGTATTCCAAAAAATCCAGGAATACATTCTAATGAATGAATGAGGCAACTGCACAAAAGCATGTGTGAAATTATACTCACTGCAGCATTATTTATAGGAAAGAGAAGACCAATTTAACTGTCCTTCAATAAAATGTTAATTCAATTGTGCTATAATTACCTACTATGGCTCTTAAACCTGATATTTTATTTTCATTCAGTCAGAGTTCCTAAAATAAGGAAGAGAAATTAAAAGAGTTAAGTAGTGGAAAAGAAGATAGAAAACTGTCATTTTTCAATGACAACATAAATATCCATGTATGAAATTCAGAATAACCTACAGATTGAGTATTTGAACTAGTAAATAAGTTTAAGAAAGCTGCCAGATATAATGGCAATATAGAAAAATCAGTTGTAATTTTATAGCAGTGTAAATAGTTCGAATGTGAATTTTTTTTTTAAATTTACAGCAGCATCAGAAAAAAGGAAGGGAAAAGATTTTCAAGGACTCTACACAGAAAACTATAAAATATTATTTAGTGGAATTAAAGGCAAAACAGGAGGAGGGATAGATCAAGTTTGTGAATTACAAGACTCCATGTTTCTAAAATGTCAGTTATCCTCTAATTAAAGCCATAGATTCAGTGTAAACCCAGTCAAAAACCAAGCAGACATTTTGTATGTGTGATCATTGACGGACTAGTTCTACGACTACAGTAGCATTGCAAAGGGCCAAGAATAGCCAAAACAATCTTGAAAAAAAAGTGTCCGAGACATGAAAACTTATGATAAATCTGCAGTAATTATGACACCGTGGTACTGCATCAAGGATTGGCAGAGACCAATGGAACAGAATAGAGTTCAAAAGTCAGACCCACGCATGTGGTCACTTGACCTATGACAAAGGTGGCACTGCAGAACAGTGGGAATAGGACACTCTTCTCAATAAATGGTACCGAGTCACCTGGATTACTCAGATGCCCTTTCAGGCCTGAGGTACTCATTGTTCTGGTAGCTGGGAGAGTTAGATGGCTGCTCACTGCTCACAGCTGCCTCTCCTCCTGGGAATTTCCCATAGCCAAAGAAAGCAGCTTCTTCCAAGATGATTCTCTCTCCCTGAGGATACTCCTACATCAATGACTGGTCAACGCAAGTATGGAAAGTCCTGACCCTTCCTGGATTGGCCTCTCAAGGACCATTCTAGTTTAAGAGTTCCCCTTGGGAACAGCTTAGGTCATGAAAGCAACTGCATCCTCAAACTTAAGTCTCCCTCCACCCCATCTAACTCCGTATACTCCCTCTCAGAAGTTTACCCCAGTAAAACTTCTGCACACAAATCTTAGAGTCCCAGATTCTGTTTGCTAGGGAACTCAACCTGGAACACACTGGAAAAAATTAACCTTGACACTACCTCATACCTTACATACAATTAATTCCAAGTGATAGTTTATCTAATGTGAGTCATAAAAGATAAAATTTCTATGAGTATCTAACATAACCAAGCCCCCACTACTTTGGGGTTGAAGAAGGATTTCTTAAACAAGACACAAAAGCACTTACCATACAAAAAAAGACTGATAAATTGGACCACATTCGAATTAAGATCTTCTGTTTATCAAAGGATACAATTTAGAGTAAAAAGTCAAGCCACAAATTCAGGGAAGATAAACACAATGCCTATAAGCCACAAAGGATTTGTATAAAAAATACATAAAGAAAGACCAAAAAATCAATAAGAAGATAGAAAAATCCAATAGAAAAAAAGAAAAGGGTAAGAGATTTGAATGGGTACTTCCCACCCCCCGAAAGATATCAAAATAGCCAGCAAACAAATGAAAGGGAATTCAAACTTATTAATACTCAGAGAATGCAAATTAAAACCACAATTAAATATTCACCTCAAACCCACTGGAATGGCAAGATTAACACTACCAGGTGTTGGTGGAAAATGTAGAGCACCTAGAATACTCAGACAGAGCCTGAAGAAACTTGTATTATATAGTCTAATAAAATTGCATACTTGCATGTATGTCTCTTTTAGGAATAGCCCCAACAGAAATGAGCCGGCGTATATATCAAAACACTTACATATAAATGCTCATAGAAATGTTATTCATAATAATAAAAAATTAGAATAGTCCAAATGCCTGTTAATTTTTATAGACAATAAAGAAATAAACAAGGCAAGGAAAATAGAGTCAAAACAGAGGAAGCGTAATCAGGAAGTGCATGAAAAGCAATGAAATTATGTTGAGGTAGAGGATCTAAAAATTAGGACAGTCTTGAGTAAGAGAATGGCAAAGGGGGATAAAAATTTAATATTTTAGATATGGTGTCTCAAACAATTAAAGAATTATTAACACTTGATTTATTTATAGAAATTTATATAATTCATTCCTTCCTCTAACTAGAGTATTATACACACCCAGCTTATAAATTGAAATGAGCCAAACACCAAGAAAGTAGTGCATCCCTTTACTGGGATCTCTGCTCCTCTGAGTTGTTCAGCACAGTAGCAGTGCACCAGACACTCGCACCACGACCACCAGCCTGCTAGCAGGCAGCTGTCCTGAATGTAGGCCCATGGTAGTTAATTTTATATATCAACTTGCCTGGGCTATGGTGTCCAGATATTTGGTCAAACGTTGTTCTTGATGTTTCTTGTGAGGGTGTTTTTTGAATAAGATGAATATTTAATTGATGGACTTAGAGCAAAGCAGATTGCCCTCCATCATATAAGTGGGCCTCATCTAATCAGTCAAAGGGCTCAATAGAACAAAGACCCCAGCCCCACCCTACATCTCCCTAACCCAGCAAGAAGGAATTCCGCCAGTAGACTGTCTTTGGACTTGAACTGCAACTCTTCCTGGAGTCTCCAGCCTGCCAACATATTCCATCAGATTTTGGACTCACAAAGCCTCTTACAATCATGGGAACCAATTCTTTAAAATCAACAGATCAAACTCTCAGTCTCTCTCTGTCTCCCTCTCTCTCTTTCTCTCTCTCCCTCCCTCTCTCCCCCTACACAGATGCAGACAAACACACACCCCCTCTTGTTTTCCAGAAAAACCTGACTAACACAAGGCCTAATATCTGGGAACAGCCAGTTCCCCCACCTGGATGAGCCTGGCATGAATATTACTGGTTTCCTAGTCCTAAGTGCAGCCTGCCTCTTGAGTCATTTTATGCTCTCTGAAACTCACAGTCTTAAACACATCCTTTCCTCCCAGGCTTTCAAACTCTGCCATTTCCTCTGTGTCTTTACAGGGACCAAGCTGAAGACTCTCTGCATCTGGGGACAGAGTCATGTATCCGTGCCAGGCTCTGGCTCCCCGCTGAGCTTCCGTGTCTGCTCTGACATCCGCTTCTCCTCTGAGCTGGCTTGTCCTATCCTGAGTGTCCCCTGACACATCAGTCTCTTCAGGATCCTTTCCGTTGAGTTTCTATTGAACAGGTTGAAACTGTCTATAAAAGAAACCCTTTTCTTTAGTGTCAAAAGCATCTCAGATTTCAATTTGTTTCTTTAATAAAAGCGCATTCCCCAGGGTCAGTCAGTCTCTCTCAGCGCTGCTACTCAACAAGGCTAATATTCTAAGGTTACAGTTTCTTCCCTCTGGCTCACTCCAAGAAATCCTTTGTGGCCCTAAGGTTGATTCACTACCTGATCATTCTTCAGCTTAGAATCACTCAAGGGCTTATAAAGACATGGTCTAAGGCCCCCATTCCCAGAGTTTTTGACTCAGTATTTCTGGCTGGGGCCTGGGAGCTTGCGTTTCTAACATGTTCCCAGGTCAGGCTGAGGCTGTGGATCCAGGGACCACACTGAGAACCACTGTTCTGGCTCTAGTTCTTTAAGTGCTGCCTCCTGTGCCTGTTCCTCCATTGACTCCCTGCAGTCCCTAAATCTTTTATAGATATCTCTCTGGGCCCAGGGTGTAACTCATAGGGGTAAAGGGAATGGGAGCTCTCATAGGCTTCCACCGCAGGGATAGTACAAAAAAAGAGGGAATTCAAATCAACATTGCAACCACTTTTTTTTGGGGGGGGTGGCTGGTGTGTTATAAAGCACTGGCGGGGAGGGTTTAAAGAGATAACTGAGTTTCTGTTCTCAAGAAACTTAACATGTAACAAAGGGAAAGCCCAGCATAGCACTAACTATACAACAAGGGAAAATGTAGTATATTACAGTACATTCCAAAGACCTACAGGACTACAGCCAACACTGTTGGTGTACCAAGCATGTTCCCTAGGCCGACCCCACAGGTCAAGGGCAGACTTTTCCTCAGGGTCATGAAAGTTCAGGGTCAGCAAGTCCACAATCCTGTGGGAGCATCTCCTTAAAGTTCACATCCTCAGGGTCTCACTATCCTCCTACCAGTGTTGGCCCTGCCAGAGGTCACAAAAGAGTTCTACGGCTGCTGATGGATTCCAGCCTTTCTCTCCATACAGGTATTTTCTACCAGAGGAGTAGGCCAGGCGGGCCTGAACCACACATACAGTTGGTGGTGGAGCCAAGAGCTCATGTAGTGACAATGCAAAGTGCATAGAGCAAGAAAGAGCAGCGAGCCTAAGGCTGATATGTGAGGAATGTCAGCCTTCCAGGGATGGGATTTAGAAAGCTAAGTGGGGAGAAAAGCGGGACAGTTGGAGATCGGCTTTGATGCCTGATTGAAGTGTGTTAGATGCGGACTTGCCTTCGGAAGCTTCCAGGCTAGTAGGGAAAACAAGACAACTATTCTGGGACCAAACACTAAATCAGCATTAAGGAGAGAGTGTAACAAAGAGGGATAAGCTAAGGCTTGCCTTCACTTGGGCAATAGGATCCTCAGTTCTTCCATTTAAAATCGGTGACAGTGATGTTGATTGCAGAGTGTTTTTATGAAAAAGTACATAAAATAAACTCCTAAGCACAGTCGCTGGCTGACAGTAATCATTCCGTAAGTTGTTTTTATTGTAATTTCTGTTATGATTCTGTTGCTGGTAGTGACGAGTCAAGTTTCCAAGAAAGAGAGGGAGTTGTGGGCTGCGCTGGGGGTGATGGGTGATGGACAATGAGGAGTTGGAAGAGTCGGAACATAGAGCAGGATCCACTTGCCTCCTGGGACAGGACACGTGAGCAAGGAGCAAGGTCGGTGATTGTCAAAGTGTAGAAACGAGCCGGAGGATCAGTTGGTTCAGAGTGCGTACTGCGTGGGGGGGAGGCATTAAGAAAATGTGTGTTTTTCGTAACTAAGAATGGTGGAAGATGGCAACCAGACTTATGTGGTGATCGTTTCACAATGTATACAAATACTGAATTATTATGTTGTGCATCTAAAACTAATATGTTTTATGTCAATTATATCTAATTTTTTAAAAAAGGAGTAGATAGGGGCCGCACTATGAATCTTGGGATAGGAAGCTTGGGCTTTGTCCTAGAGTTCATCAAGAACCTCTGAAGCTTGATGACAAAAATTAACATATTATTGAAAACAATCTTTTAGTGAGATTAATTTATAAATTGCAAGCAGTAGTTGGGGAGAGTGATGCCACGTAGCTCAGCATCTCAAATATGAGATGATGCAATGTTAGTAGTGGAAATGGAAAGAGAATATTCAAGACAAATGCAAAAGGAAACATCAATTTAAAAGAGAAGACAAAGGCGTTAGGGTTAGATATGGAGGTGTGGGCAGAAGCAGAGGCAACTCTTTCCTTCATACCTGGACTTCCTACCCGGTCAGGTCTCTTAGAGAACATTTGTATTAACCTGCTTGTGCTTCCATAATGGAATGCCCGACTGGGTGGCTTAAACAAGACATTTATTTTCTCATAGTTCTGAAATGCAAAAATTCAAGATCAAGGTGCCATCACAGATGGTTTCTGGTGAGAACTTTGTTCCTGGCTTACAGGTGGCTCCCTTCTCACTGAGTCCTCACCTGGCCTTTCCGCTATGCCCTTGCTGTGAGACAATGGTCCCTTCTCTTCTTATAAGGAAGCCAGCCCTATTGGATTAGGGTCCCATGCTGTGATCGCATTTAACTGTAATTCTCTCTCTAAAGGCTCTGTCTTCAAATACAGTCACATTGTGGTGGGGGGACTAGAGCTTCATCATATGAACCTGGGCCGGGGGTGGTAGGGGACCCTACTCAGCCCGTAGCAGTGGTGTCATATGCTACATGAGACAAAGGAAGTATGAAGTTTGAGCTAATGGAGAGGAAGATAGTTTTGGCTTTAAATGCAATGGTTGGTTAATTTATAGAGCCATCCAGAATAACATTCTGTAATGACAAAAATGTTCTGTGTCAGCATTGTTTGTTACGGTAGCCGCTAGTCACAATATGACAACTGAGCATTTAAATATGGCTAGTGAGTCCGAGGAAGAGAGTTTTTAACTATATAGAATTTAAGTTTAAACTGTATTGAACAGCACAAATTAGAACTACAGGAACCTAGGCAGCGTAAGGAGGTTTTATCAATATATAGGTATCTAAGGCTTCTCCTAGGCTGTAAGGCCTTGTACTCTAGATACTCAACTTTCAACCACCTCTTGTCAGCCAAGAAAACTCTGAAGCTCTGAAAAGATATATGACTGTTCCAGGTTGACACAGCTGGTTACTAGACCCTACACAATCAGTTAGGGATTAAATATTTTTATGGCAGCAGTCATGCCATTAGAAATGCTTAACAGGCAGCTGGAGATAAATAGCTGTTTGTCAAGGACTGAGATCAGTGCTCGGGAGTCAGTGCGTGGGTGTGAAAGTGTGGATGAAAATGGATACAACATACAAAGAAAAGAACATGGGGCTCCACGTCAAGCCTTGATAAATACTGACATGTAAATGGAAGGAAAATAAAAACAAAGCATAAAAGGAAATAGATTTTCATCTGCCAATTTTATACCAATAATTAGATAGCCCCAGATCGCCACCTCCTCAACATGCTCACAATTCATCTCAGACAGGTGGGCACAGTTAAAGAGCGAGAGCACTTGCTGCCCGCCTCCCCGCCACAAGAGAGCTGGCTGCCCACAGCAAGGCACTAAACCTCTCTGTGGTTCCATCTCCTCCTTTGTCAAATGGGGTTGATGACAAGACTTCCATCAGAATGCTGTTGAGATTAAATGAGATGCATGTTCAGTACCAGCAAAGCCCTGGCGCATAATACAGATTCTTTAAATTTTAGATTGAAAAAAACTTATCTCATCCCCAACTTATCCTCTTCCCGTGTCCCTAATCTAGGCTAATAGCCTTGCCCTTCAGCTAGTTGGTCTCTCTGGAAATCTGAGTCATCTTTGATTCCTTCTTCTCCCTTAATCACCACATCCAGTAATTCACCAAGTGTTATTGATTCTAGCTGCTCCGTCTCTCAGATACAGCCACCTCTCTGTATGCCCTCCACTACAGCTCTCACACACGTCTTCTGCACTTTCTGAAAAAAGCATCCCTGTTTCCAATATGTTTGCTATACCCATCCATTCTCTACACCAGGATGGGATTTCTACACCATAGGATCTCCAGAGTGGGATTTTGAAACCTTGAGGTGTCCAGGGGAAGATTTTAAACCCCAAGTCATTTTGCAGCCTTCCCCAGCAGTTTCTTTTTGCAGACAGGATTAAGTTGACATTCCTCAGCACGGCACTCAAGACCATTCACAGCCCGCCTGCAAACTACCTCTGTTTACATATTTCACCTTTTACTTTGAACCAAGAATACATAAATAGGAACCCATGCATTTTAAAAGTTCAAATGAATAATAGTCTTGTGACTCAGTGTGGACCTGGGAGGAAGAAGCAGGGTTTGTTTTTGTTTTTCAGTTTGACGTCTAGGGGGAAATGCAAAATTCCCTGTCAAACCTTGCAGAGAGATTCCTTACCAGCACCTCCTGTTATTAGGTACTATTCCAACTCAGCCTTGTGATTTTCTTCTCTCATTTTTCATGGTAGGGAGGTTCCTTTTTCAGTGCCTACAGCTTCAAGCCTGCCTCCTGGAACACACGCTGCGTGTAATGTGGATCGTTCCTAGTCTATGTGAGAATGAAGTGAAGAGCCCCATAAAATAAAGGATCCCATTGAATTGGTTGCAGATGGTTTGGTGTCTTTTTCCTAATCCTCCACTTACATGGTCTTCATTTGGAGCTCAGGTCTCCTGTTATTGGGGCGCATGGATCCTTTCTCCAGGGGTTCCCGTGTTAACACTCCATCCACGTAGCCCGGTCTCACACGCACTCGAGTTGGCTTTTCTCTTTCATTTCTCCAAATATATTCCCTTTACAGGTTTTTCTACAATATCTTATCTTTACCTTTTTTTGAAGTAATTTTCATCAGTTCCACTCCTGTTTAATCTTTCTCAGAAGCACAAGTTCACACACACACACACACACACATACACACACACACACACACGAGTTCCCCACACCTGTGTTTAGGTGCCATTTTACTAGGCTGTCTCTGTGTTTGACTTAACATTTTCATTATTCCTCAATATCACCACATTCCAGGAAAGACAACCATTTTCCTGTGAACTTCTCATTTTGATCCACATGTCTCAGTAAAATGGAGAAATAGAGTCACAGACAGACAACATGAGGGCTTTGTTTAAGATGCTGGCCATACATAAATACATCGCACCTGTTCCCAAAAATAAGCCTGTGCGTCTGAACTATGACTGGTCATTTCGCGCCATCTGCTGGACACAAAGAGTCACAAGCTGGGAAAATCAGATCAGACTTCATGATTATCAGGTTCCCAAAGCTGACCTAGAACTGTGCTGAGCAAATTACTTCCTGCTGGAACAAAGCTTTATCTCCCCTTAGAACAAATCTCTCCAACTCCTCATAAATATCTCTTGGTTAGATTATGATGCCCAGTTGTTTGGTCAAACACCAGTTTAGAGGTTTCTGTGAACATGTATTTCAGGTGTGGTTAGCATTTAAATCAGTACCTTTGAATAAAGCTCATTACCCTCCATAATGTTGATGGGCCTCATCCAATCAGCTGAAGGTCTTCAGAGGTAAGCCTGAGGCTCCCCAAAGTGGAGGGAATTCTTTTCATGACTGAAGCGTGGAAACCCACTCTGAATCTCCAGACTATGGTCCCTTGGAATTCAGACTCAAGACTGCAACATTAACTCTTACCTGAATTTCCAGGCTGCAGGCCCACCCTACAGATTTCAGACATGATAGAAAGCTAGACAGACAGATAGACAGAGAGTTGGATAATCTCCTATTATTTTCATTTCCCCCTTGGAGAACCCTGACTAATCATTTTACTATATCCCAATGACAGGGGTATAGTTATGTTCATAGTTATAGTAAAGTACATTGCGGTCATCATGTAAAGATATGTGTAAATGAAGTCGTTATGCTGTATGCCTGAAACTTATAATGCAGTGCTGCATGTCAATTATATCTCAATAAAACTGGAAGAAATAAATTGCAACTTGGGAGACACAGGTTTGGGTAAAACTGAGTGTCTCAAGGACGGGAGTTAGGGGCTTATAAAGACAAAAAGCCAAGAGGTTGTCAAAAGTTGCCGGACGAGAATTGTGGCTGTTACTGATGTGAGCCAGGCAGGAAACCTTTTCCTTAAGGAATCACAGGTTATTTTCGGGTTGGGGCTTAATGAGTATCTTAAGTTTCTGGCAGGTGTTCCAGATGACTTCATTAAGGCAATGAATGCTCACAGGGTTGGATTCTCTGTGCGCTGAGATGTGCATAAGTCACACCTCCTTAGAGAGCCCTCTCAAGCAATGCAGACTCCATTTTTATTTTTCTTTCACAAAGGCAGCCTTCTGCTGCCAGGATCAGTGACCCCACCTCAGCCTGGAAGACATTCAGGTGAGCTTCAGCTCACTGGCTAGTGCTGTAGGAATAGCAGTGTTTGCCATCGATCTCTTCCCTGCAGGCGAGGCAGCGCCCACGGCAGCTGTAAATGAGCACAGGCTCGTGCTGGGGCGGGGCCGGGGAGTAGTCCTCTACCCTTCTAGGTTCATCTGGCTGGTCTAACATTTAAACTGACATGAGGCAGATTAACAGGAGAAAAATAAACAAAAATTGAATAACATGTGTACTTCCTGTTTATACCCCTGGGAGACAGCCAGGAAAAACTGAGTGAACTCATCAAGAAGGCTGAAGCCCTCACCTTCAACATCATCTTCAGCTAAAGACTGAAGAGGTTGCTGCAGGCAGCGGTCAGTTACAGAGGTTGGTTACATGGAATGGCTGGAGGCATGAGAAACTTCAGTTAGACAAGGGATGGAAAGGTGTCACTTTGATTTAGACATGGGAGTCATCAGTGACTCGTTGCGTGGGGATGGAGGAAGGGGAAGACACACCAGATGGGTGGGGACAGACTGCTGATTGGGAAGCAGGCAAATCTTTCAGGAAGTTTGTCGTCGGAATTAAGACTGTGTGGTTCAAGTTAGAGGGAAGAAACAGGGAGATGTTTACAGAGAGGGAAATTTGAAATCATCACTGAGAAGGAAGAAGATGCAAATTAACTAAATAAAAGTAGTAGGAACACTGGGCAGTGTCTGGTTGTCTTCAGCAGCACTTAGATGCCTGGGGGAACTTAAGGGGGAAGAATGATAATCAGTCAGTTGTGTCATTGGGAGTTTTGCCAAGTAAGTACACTGCAAGGACAGAAAAGGGAATAAAGGATGTAAGTAGGAGTTATTAAAATTTTAGCTCTTGGAAATTGTTGAGAAGGAGAATATTTCCTTTACTCTCTTAGGTTCAGTGATTGGGAGACTGCAAATTAAATTGACTAAAGCCAATTACTGTGAGAAAAAAATTACATATGAATACATGCAAGAGTTTACAAAGAAATGTGATTGGGAGGGGTGGCTAGAATTGGAGGCTTATATACAATTTAATAAGTGACAGGAAAAGGAGAAAGGCATTTTTTGAAAAACAAATGACTTCTTGGTGAGAGGGGAGAGAAAAGGTGCTAATGGTAGAACAAGTGACACTTAGGAAAGATAAATAGTGCCTTAGGAGAATGAATGGAAGATGTGACAGTTTTGTGACAATGTCCACTTGAGTCTGGTGCTCAGAACTTGTCTCTAATTTTAAGACTGTTTCCAAAAAGTAATTAAATAAATAGAGAAGATGAAAAGCCTGAGGTAGATTTCATTTCTCCTTGAGGAAATAGCTGTGAATCAGTGTTTAAGGTAGCATATAGAAAGTTTGATGGCACTGTAATGATTGTTGTGATCCATCAGAACGCTGACAGCAGCCACACCAGATCCGAATGCTGTCCGTCTAAATCTTCAGGTCTATATACAGTGATTAACAGTGGAAAATTCAAAAAAGCTATCAATCAACACTGCTCAATATCAATGAGAAGTTTGGTGGGTGGTTGGGTGTTGTTTAAACAGCTGGCATCCGGGCTCAGTTTGAGTATGTAATACCCCAAAGTGCTGGGTTTTATTCCCAAAATCGGCTTACAAGTTAATGAGATGCAGAGAAATGTGGCTTAAAATACCACATTATATGTGCATGAGTTTTAATCATGCACATATAATACAAAAATATTTTCCTTTAATAAACATTGTCTATATCTTACTTAAAGAGAAATAACTAAAATGTTACCCAAGCAGCCCAGCAGGTAAATATTTACTGTTCCTCTGTAACATCGTATAACAGATACTTTCTCTTCAAAACCTCCTCATATTCTTTACATGCTTTCAAAAGCATATCTTCAATTAATCTTGACTCTTTTGAAGATCCTCGAGGAGTTCTGTAGGACTCAGACTGAAGTTTAGGAGTAGCTGGAAAGAAAATGAAAGAATTAGATTCCTTATTTAAAATACTTCATAGGTAACTAAATGTCAGTTTTTTTTAAGCTGAGACTTTTCTAAGTTTTAAGAAGAATGAAAAATACCTACATATGATTACAACACAAACCCAAGATTACTACTCTACACTTTGCCCAGGGTTGCACGTTGAATTAACTGCTCTTGTGGCTAAGGATCAGAGCTCCTGGTTTTCTCATTACTCATTCATTTACTCAGCAGCCATGTGCTAAGGCACTGTGAAAAACACTGGAATCCCAAGATGAAGAGGACACAGTCCACCCTGAAAAATCATGTACTGTAAACTGGAAAAATAGATGAACAGGCAATTTCGGCACAGAGACATAAATGCCATGACAGGTATAAAAGAGGGCACAGGTGGAACACTCAGAAGGGACGTCCAGCTTTGTGTCAATACTGTCCACTCTTTGGTGGCCGTGATATGTAAGCAGATACCTGAAGGACGAGGAGAAAGTGCGGGGTGGGGGGAGAGGCAACAAGCAGACACACAGAGCAGAGGCAGGAAGGGCGCCCGCGGAGCTGGAAGCAGTCTGACTAGACGCTGGAGCAGAGGGCGGAGCAGGGGAGGAAAGAGACGTGGCTGAACTCTTTGGCAAGAGCCAAAGTGATGTGGGTATTTTTCCTCCAAGCTAAGAAAGTTGGAGTTTTTCCTGAGGGCAAAATGTTAACAAGTGACAAAGGGAATGACAGGAAATTTAACTGTCATCCACCAGGTGACAGCTACATGAACTGTGATTGCTTGAGTCTGGGGTTGTTGGCCTCTGTCACTATCAGAAACTCGAGAAGCTGATGAGCTCCATGTGTTCTGAGAACAGTAGCCATGTGCAGGTGACAGGCCCACAGGGCCAGCAGGAGGGGAAGGGTACAGCCAGAAATAGAGAACACAGACTTCTTTTTTAAAGCTATGGATCATGATGAAGAAGTGAGCAATAAGTATATTTATCATTATGAATGAAATTGTGCTTTCACATTTTTCATTAGATATGTGTAAGTAAAAAATTTAACGTAGTAACTGTTTTTCAAACAACAGAAAGAGGTGCCATTTACTGTTTACAGTGCATTTCAGAAATCAATGTCTAAATGCAGGAATGTTGGCAGCATACCTTCTTTTACTTCTCTAGCTGCATTATTTCCCAACTTCTTGTGCATCTGAAATAAGTCAAATATTATTTTTAATGTTTAAGTTAAACAAGAAAGACTATCAGAGGAATGACAGCTAGCTTATGAAATGTGGCCTTTAAATTATACTTTTAGAGACTTGACCTAACTTGGGGATTGCTTAAATAGAAAAATTATCAGATGAATAAAATAAAATAAATTCCTACTTACTTTGATTTTAGATAATAGAGAGTGTATATATGAAAAGCTTAGATTCCCCTGATGGAAAGTACAGTAAACACTGCCCTGTCAGAGACACATAATCTCAGAGGGTGATGTCCAATCTCATTAGCACAAAGAGTTTAAACAATTCAAGTCATGTTCTACACTGAATGCATTAATTTGCACTACTCAGAAAACCTGCCCTTTATAAAAGTTCAGTTGTTTTTTTTTAACTTTCATGGACTTTTCCTTAAAATGAGCTTTCTATTCCTGCACTTTTATAAAACTAAAATTTTAAGGTCTGTTCTATGCTAAATATGTTTTTAACACAGCATCGTAGATACATAAGATGAAGAAAGGGGTTCTGTTATAATGTCAAGTGAAAATTCTACTGGCAAACAAATTAAACAAATGGATGTTGCTCTCTGTATATGACTAAGACATTTATGTCAGAAAAGCTGCTTGAAAAAAAGGAGAGGCTAGCACCAGTTTCCAAACTTGGTTTCTGATTCACAACTTCCTAGACTTAGAAACAAGGAAAACAATACAGAATTCTTTGACTGTAACTTTGTTTCTGTTCTAGAAATTAGGGCCAACTTTTTGAAACTTGACTTAATTAGGTATGTATTTAATTATGAAATGTGTGGGGACACTTCAAACTACAAGTGTCCCCATCTAGAGTGTTCTTTTAAAAATCTTTCTTATAAAAGTCACCCACTCACTAAACAGGGTCTAAAATAGTCCACCAGACATAATAAACACTGTGGTGATAACAGTAACACAAGAGCCAAGGCCTTTGTAATTGTTAGGGGCAAAGACAAAATTTTCGGCCACCGTTTGCCGATATTTTCAGAGACTGTTTTCCATAACACTGTCTGACAAGAGCATTCTAGAGAGGCCTTATGCAATCAACAATGAGACAACAGTGCTAGGCAGGTCCTACGAATTTAGTAACACCGAACAGATGAAGGGAGAAGCCTTTATTGAAATAATTTCATATAACACTATGCAAAATGTAGATCACACTTTTACATGAATTGAAAGTAAGATTACTATCTTTTCCTCTGCAAGGCTATATTGTCAGTTTGTAACTATTAAATATATGTATTTTGCTGCAGAGAAAAGAAATGAGAAAGAATTTGTTGATCAAGGAGCTGAAAAATTAAGTATAGGGAAAAGAGTGAATGAAAGAAAAAGAACTGGAGGAAGTTAAGTGATTGTCTCACAAAAGATAACACGCTTCCTCATTTGTCCATTCACACAAAACGAAATGAGGGCAGGAGGGAGTCCACAGGGCAGAGAACTGATACCAGAAACAAGGTCACTACACTCTGCCTCTGCCTTATGAGAAATGAGCTTAACTACTGTGATAGTTTGATTAGAATTAAAATTCAGAGTGGATGTCCCCTGCCTTGGAAGGCTACTTTTAAAAGAAACGTGACCAGATTCTGCTGAGACACAGTGCTGTGTCATGTAAAAAGTTACAGTCTTAGGAATATTAATCGTTTTAGCTCTGGTGCACTGGTATAATCCCATTTAGAAAAAGGGTTTCTAAACTGAATGGATAGTTGAGAAATTTAAAAATTTCTTAAATAAATCATTAGACAATGTTTGAAAGTGTCAGTGATACACCAAAAGCCAAAAATCAATCAATGTAAGATTTAGTCTTCCTATTTAAAATAGATTTGAAGGATATTTATTTACTATTGTGGCCATGCTTCATGTTTGGCACACCAATACTTAAAACTCTTGAACATAACAAAATCTTTAAAACAGAGAAATTCTGTCTGTTATAATATTGTCTGGAATTAAGTTTTCAATTCTTAGAAAAAAATTCTATGTGCTAGAAAATCTAACAGTGATGTATCTGCTCAGGCTAATTGTAACTTTTTGTATTCTATAATAATATAATAAATAACACAATTGACTAAAACTGTAAAATTGCTTCTGACATGTAGGACAGAACACCCCAGAAATAAGCTAGAATGTGAAATCTGAGTGTAAATATTAGCAAAATAGATATGGGGTCCATCTGCTTCCACCACAACGATGTCAAGGGACAAGGCTATACTACATGTAGCAGTAAGAGAGGCAATAAATCCAAGCGTTATGAACTGGAGAAAACTTGCTTCAACAACCAGCGCGACTGAAATCACAGACTTAGTGCAATATTCCATCAAGTTAGAAAAAAAGGCTGAGTAAGCTAGAACTTCACAGTAGGAAGAGTCCAAACTGTTAAAACCTTGCAAATAAAGGAGAATGTTAAATTCAATCCCAATGCCATTTTTAACATTTTGCTTTCTGGAATCATAGCTGAAAAGCTGTGGAAGTCTGTTGTTTTGTTGAGCCCCATCCAAAAACCCATCCCTTCCTGTCATTTTAAACACTATGTTCACACCTCTCATAGCATTACTTTATGTTTTCCCAGCAGAAATCATTACATCCCTAGCAATTCCAGAAGGCACCTTCTTTCTGTACGTCTGACTAAGAATTCTGTAAACAGTAACTGTATAATAACTCCTGTGAGGTGCTCCGTAGTGGTGGTGAAGACGTGGCTTTGCATCTGGACAGAGCAGTGCCTTTTCATCTCCCTTGCTACATCTAGCATGATTTGGCCCCATGGCCCCACAGAAGAACTACGTGTACCTTGGAACTACAACACTGAGTTTAAAATAAACGATTTTCCAACTTATCTCGAAGTACTAAAATATAGACACCTCTTTCCACCAAGAACATTAAAGGAAAAAACTGTCCTCAGGAGCTTTCTCCTGCACTGCTTTTGCACTCACACTCTTCCACCACCATCCTGTAAATTGACACACTGTCAATTATTTGGTGACAACTAATGGGAACATTTCAAGTTTGCATCATGCTTAGCCACTGACAGAAGTGTTAGCCACGCATTTTGTTTCATACCACGCAGTCCAGTTTCATGACTCTGAAGCACTTAGACTCAATTTACCCACCACACTGTCTATGAAACCTGAGCTTTTTCTTCTTTTATTATGACATGAAGCCAAGTGAGAAAAAACAGGTTGAGACCTCACTTAACAAGGGCCCATGCTACCTTTCTCTGCATCAAGAAGATCACGAAAACACCATCAAAGCATAAACCAACGTGCACTGCTTTAAATAGCTCTTTTAACAACGATACACAATGGAAAATAGCTGTAATTTAAAGGCTCCGTATCATTGCCACGTCGGTATTTCTACAGCTGAGGGCAAGACAGAGACATAAGTGAACTTCATTTTAAAAATTTAAATATTTGCTTTACTTGACTGCATATTCAGAAATGTTCTACAATCGGTTAGTAAGACATTTTGTAACAATTAAAATAAAAATGCTATAAGTAAAATAGCAATTAAAGATGTACTCTTACAGAAAAAAGTGATAAAAACTTTAAACTTAAAAACAGAAATTAATGTTTTTAATGTTACAAGTTTATTGAATTCATAAAAAGAATTTATCTTGGATTCCTTTAAATAAAAACATCCATATGTGGTTAAGTATCTCGATGCCATTTACTTATGCTTAGGGGTAGAAAAAATGGAGTGCGGCAAAACTTGAAAATTACTATGAACCAATGCCAAACCAAAATCAATCAGAAACTAAGCCAAACATTGGAAAGTATATCTCTAGTTATTAGGCAATAATACTTAATTTCTCAAATAGAATTTAAAATGGAGATTTTAAGAAGTTTAAAGTTTGTCAGTTTAGTTGCAGTTATTGAATAAAGTTAATGACAGGTATCTCTTGAAAATGAGAAGTCCAGGGACTTAAAAAAAGTATAAAATTTCTGTCTCCTTTCTTTATTAGCACAATTAATTATGGCTTTTACTTAGTGTGTGTAAGTCAAATAAGTAACTCAGAATTTCATCAAATTAAAAACAAGGATTATATCAGAAATCTGAAACCCAGGGGAAAAAAGATAATATAACTAACCCTGAACAAGCAATCACTCACGCTAGTTGAAGGTTCTGAAAAAATCCTGAAGTTTGTACTTTGAGTGAGAGTCCATTTGTGCTCTGAGGTATCATGAAATTTTTCAGCAGGCCTTGTAGGAACAGTTTTGAGGACAGAACTCTTGTACTCTTCCGCCATCTGAAGTTTAGTGTTCATCACTACCAGCCTCTCGTTAATCCTGTGAGGATTGCAAAACACAGATTTCATTCATTTCATTTTTTTCCTAAGTGATGTGTATTTTTAAAGTTGCTGTAATAGTAAACAGATTGTCCCATTAAACTGTGTTTTGACAATGAAAATTCATCAGCGCAGACCTACTGTAAACAATTACAGTATAAAACTGTCCTAAAGAAGGACATATGAGCCTGGGGGGGCCCTTAACTAACAAGTACTTCAAAGTGGGGAGAGTCAGAGATGGAGATGCCTCCACAGGGGACCCCCTCTGCCTTCTGCACCGGCTGCATCTAGACATACTTGCCCTCAAGAAACCAGTTTAGAAATAAAAAATAAACCATCCCTCAAAGCCATTATCAAGTGTTTGCTTTCACCATCCTTCTGTACACATTTCACTCATTACCTGGGAGAAATTAAGCATGCGGCACTGAGGAACAGTTTAGAGCCACCACCTCTGGGGGGCACCAGATGGCAGAGTCGGTGATGGGAATAAACTGTGACAGCACCAGGGGCAATTTCAAGTGTCCCCCAATTTCCCAAATCTCACTTGGTTACTTCGCTTTTATCAGCACCTGGTTTCTATAACGAAAAATAATCTCAAGCGCATTTTCACTTTTATGAAAAAAAAAAGCAAAAAGCCAGAATAGCGCTGGGTGTTTGTTTTAGCCCGAGCCATCAGAAGGGCAACACGCACCCCGAGCAGCAAGAGGGGCCCCACCGAGCTCCTTCCCCAGAACCACACTCAGTATCCCGGCATCACGCCGCCTCGGCTTTGGACTGTGTCTGTGAGCTCCTGTGCTTTATGCATATTTATTTTGTGCATCCACCAGCAAGATGTGTCCTAAGGTAACTGCCTCTTTGCTTTACACAGACAACTTTCATAGGAACACTCTACTTTTGGATACCGGGGAGACCTGTAGCTTACAACATTGTTACTCAGGCAGTGGAGGAGGGGTCTGCCCTTTCTGTCTTCCCTCGGGCAGGCCACTGTATTCTTTATAGCCACTTTGTCGACTACTATACTGACCTTCACCCCTATGTTAGTTTCCCCCATTCCCCAAGCATGCCTTTACGTAGCAGAGACAAACTTAGAAGGATACAGTACTTCGTCTCAGGGTGCCCACTAGTGGTGATACCAAATATCACAATCAAGAAAGTAAATTCACCAAACACCAGAATGAGGCCCCTTGGGTTTAAATTGTACTATTCCAAAACACAGTTAACTTTAAACTCATTAACATTTCTACTTATGGGAATTCCAGCTAGAAATTTTGTGATAATATGGCTGTCTAACTAACAAAGTTTGCAAAACCCCCAGCTTAAAGTCTAGATCAGGTTAAATATATGCAAATATAAAACATAAAGTCATGTAAAAGCAACAAAAGGCAGGGAGATGCAAACTGCCCTGGACTATCATTTTAAAGGAGAGTTCATTTGCTAACATCATTTTCCAAAATTATACTATCTAGTCAGCTTTCACTTGCTACTCACCTCATGAACCTGGCTCAGTAAATATTATGCCTTAGAAGCAAATTAATGAACTAAATTATTCTCTATAATTCTATGTTTTGACTTACGAGTGTAATTGACTTGCCCATGATGTTCTATCTTCTGGCTCTTCGAGGTACAGTTGTCTGTATTTTTCCAGTTCTTTTTTCTCAGCATGTAACTGAAAAGTTTTACTTTTCAGTTCAGATTCCAGATATTTAATTTTATGCTTCATTTGACTTATTGAAGCATTTTTATATTCTCTTAACAAGTTTTCTTCATATGCTGCTTGTGTCTAAAGCAAATTAAAAGGATACAATTTTAAAAATAATTATAGCCTGAGTAATTACAGTGTATTTGTTCTCTTTAGTTTTGAGTCATTGATTCAGACAGCAATTTTAGATGTAAAAAACCTGTACTTTAAAATACTTATCATCAATGTCAAGTGAATTAAATCTGAATTATGAAATTGAAGTTAAATCACTCGTATCAGTACTCATGTAATGTGATAGTTCAAAGAATAATAGGATCAACTTGACATTTTAAAAATTGAACAATAAAACCTAAGAGTAACCCAAGAGTGTGGTACAATATTTAAATCACAATATTTTCTTTTCCTCCTAGGAGTCTTGATTTACACCAATTGGCCTTAAAATGATTCTCTAGTAAGAATTCTTCTGAAAGATCAATTTAGTGATAGTAATGATGGAAATTGAATAATTTAAAGGGAGTAACAAATGCGGCCTTCCTTCCAGAAATCTACAGAACAAACTGCTATAAGGGAAGTAGAGGAAACATAAAATGTATACATCCAAACTGAAATTTGCAGCAAGGTGTATTAGAGCACATTAGAGATCAATGCTTCACCTGTAAAAACTGGCTGAGTTCTTTCAGCATTCCTGCTACATCCTGTTTTGCTCGCTCTTCAGCCTCCCGCTTGCACTGCACGACTTGACTGAGTTCTGTCAATTTTTCTGCTACATCCCGTCTTGCTCGCTCTTCAATATCCTGTTTGTACTGCTCCACTTGACTGCGTTCCACTGTGTTCACTTCTAGGTGACGTTTGAGGTTTACTACTTCTTCTTCCAACTTCTTTTTCTCCTCCTCTAATGTTTCACATTTCTTTTGCATCCCTTTCATAGATAATAACTCTTTTAGAAGGAGCTGAGTTTCTGCACTCAGATGGAGAAGGGCTGAAGTTGTCGACTGCAGCTTTGCTGTAAGATCAGCATTCTGCATGAAGACGATAAAATTGTTTGGTAATGAGGTTAGCAGACTGAGAACATCCTAACTCTAACCCAGCATCGAACATTGAAATAAATTCAGTTGCAATAAAATGGTACCTACTTTGTGGAATGGAGAAACTCATATTACTCAGAAAATCAAGAAAAAAGTTCAAACCACCAAGAGTCACAAAAATATACTGTTTACTGTCATCATCTTTGTTATACATTTGTAGTTGGTTTTACACTCTTATAGTTCTGTAATTGCTTCATGTCCTTCCTACATAAAATAACTATAAGGCACCTCTTAGTAGAAAGTCTCTTACCCCTTCCTCCCCGAAGTCTTAACTCTCCATGATTTTTAAAGATTTGGGGAGATCATATTAAGTTACTCAGGGCTGAATTAATAAACCCCTCCCAAAACAAGTCTTTGGATATAAGACTGCAATTAATACATCTTACAACTATGGATTCTAATGCCATAAGCCTTTCTCTGAACTAGAAATATTTTATGCTAGTTTGAATTGCATCCCAAGGAGCAATGAATGACTTGCAGAGTTAAGGAGAAATCCATCTCCTAGTGTAGTGGTTTAGTAAGATGACCCATACATTTTTCTAAAGAAACAATCTAAAAAGCCTAAATTCTTGGAATCCCTTGTTACTCTCCACAAAACAAGAGAACATACTCAACAAAAACAAACAAAAAACTTGCTGGGATTTCAGTGACACTGACTTGGGAAGAACTACTTTCCTTCAGATAGGAGGATTATTTGGCAAGACAAGGCAGGTGGAGGTGGTGGTTGTAAAACTTCTCTACAAATTCCTTGACACTTCCCCTGTGAAGTTCCCTCCCCTGAAATATGTACTGACCTCAGCATCTGGTTTCTAGGGGACAGAATGTGGGGGCACAGCTGTGTGATTTCTAAGGCTAAATAGCTTCTGACTGTCACTCTGTAGGGTCACTCACACTTAGAACCCAGCCACCACATTGTGAAGCCCAGGCCACCTAGTGAGACTTTGTACATGCAGCTGTCCCAGCCTATGGCCCCAGCGAATGTCCTTAACCAAAGCCAGCTCCAACTTCCAGACATGTGCATGAACAAGCCTTTAGATTATTTTAGTGCCCACTTGATTCCAAGTGCAGAAGAAATAAGCTGGGTCCACTGAGCCGTGTCGAAACGCAGGTTTGTGAACCAACCAAATGCTGTTTTGAGTCACTGGGTTTTGAGGTGGATTATTATATAACTTATTAGCAATAAATAACTGGCAAAGATATTGATATTAAAAATGGGGTGCAGCCATTAAAAAAGAACCAGAAATGTGGGGATGCCTTTGAACCTGGAGGTAGGTGGAACCTGAACAGATGTAGAGAAAAGTAGGAATGAAAAGCCAAAGTGCCCATGAGACTGTTAGTGGAAGCCTGGGGGCCTTTGAAGGGCTGAGAACAAAGGCTTCTAGGCCAGGGAAGAAAATGACACTGAAACCAGAAGAAATGGGTGTCTTGCTACCAAAGAGTTGAAAGTAAAATTGATGAGAGAGATAAGCTAAAACAAACAAACAAAAAGATTATTGAATATAAAGGAACCAGGGCTCACTGGGTTCAAATATCTGTATCCCATTTAAAGAACTGCCACAAGCCCAATGGTCACATAATGGGTAAACAGAGAAATGGCTTCTAGGCTAAGATCAAATCTAGGGTGCTGCCAGGAAAACACAGTCTAAGGATGAAGCCAAGACTTTGTTAAGACCTTGGAAAGATTTAAGGTGCTGCCTGAAATTCCTTTAAAGTTCTTAACAGCATAAGAGTTTTAAAGGCATGGTCCCCCAACAGTTCCACAGGGAGCCCAAGATGGAGAGCTTATCTCAAAAAGACTTGTGAGGTTAGCTTTTCCAATGGCATGAACCCTGATAAAATTCACAGGAAACTCAAAGTTTTAAAGAGAACTGTGCTAGCAAAAACACTGCCTGCTAGCTTGGACTGAAAGGGACCAACACAGTGCAAAATGAGAAGAGGTCTTTGGGTTTTTCTTAGAAGGTCTACAAGGAGGAAGCTGGCTTGAGAGAACTACTCAGCTGTAAACACAGGTCATTGCTCAGGAAAGGGACAGAACCAAGAGCTCAGAGAGGGCAGCGAAGGAGAATTCCTCCCAGGGTTAGGACTAAGTCCTAAGCAAAGAGCCGGCAGCAAGCATCAGGCTGCATTTCAGAACTGGTACGGACCAGTGTGCCTCCCATTTTCCAACTGTGAGTGAGGGAGTTTGTGTGGTGGTAAAAATCCAGCCTCCTTATCCTCAAGCTACAGCACTGAGAGGAGTGTACCCAAGGGGCTGTACTCTAGAAACCACACCCAGGAACCTCAGCCCCACCTGGACCTGATGAAGATGGTAAAGTAAGACCCTGGACTGGAGCCTGAGCCTGACAGCATAGTGACCGAGACCTGCTGGGGAACTGAGTAGGGATAAGGGTGTTTCTCATATGGAAGCAGTAAGAAAGCATTGTGGCTAGTGAGTAGATTATGCTGGTTTTTGAATGTCTCCATAAATTTTCAAAATTAATTCCATAAAAAAGGTGGAATATGGGCCAACCTTAAGTGACTTGCTCCTAATGGAGAGAATACAGTGAAGGTGGCACTGGGTGAACGGCAGGGCTAGGTTTGAAAAGGCATTTCAGCTTCTGCCTCACTCTTAACCCTGGAACCCAGTCTTATGTTGTGGGCAAGCTCAGGCCACAGAGACAGCTTAGGTGTTCCAGGGGAGGGGGCCCAACTGCCTGCCCCACCAGAGCTGCAGCCAACTGCCAACATCAACTGCCAGACATCAGTGGATGAAGCATCAAGTGATTCCAGCCCCCCACCTTCCAGCGGCCCCACCTGTAGCTGAGAGGAAGAGAGGCCAGCTGTCTTGGCCACACTTTTCCTAAGTGCAGATTGTGAACAAAATAAGTGCTTGTTTAAGCCACTGAACTTTGGGGAGTTTGTTAGGCAGTAACAGATAAACAGAAAAATGGATGCGAAAAGATAATAAGAAATGTAACTTGTATATAGTAGAAATTGGTCTCCTATAAACTGTAATGTAATAAACGTTGAGATTAACATAATGACAAAGTGCTGATGAGAAGAAGCAGATAACTTAAAGAAAGACCTAAGAACTAGAGAGAAGGAAGGTTTTTTAGAGTTCCCTTCAATTACAATTTCTTATAAATAGGCATGTATGCCTTTTTACTATTTCCCCTCAACTTTGAGGATAAGGAAGACTGGTAGGCAAGGAGACATATGATTTGAAGACTAATAATTGAAAAACAACTAGAAATAGTTTACCGAAATCAGCCTTTTTACCTCATTTCAATTAACTGAAACTCTAAGAGACAGGCAGCTTTGAGAACTTACTAATCTGGCACTCACTCTTCATTTTCCTTTCCTCAGAGAGAAAATAAAATATTATGGAACCATTTTTAATCTTCTCAGTAGTCAAACAAATGTAGTGTCCTTTGGCAGTATTTAAATTAAACCCAATTTTTCCTTTCCCATACTTAAAGCTTGTTTGTAAGGGAAGGTAAGACTGTTTCACTTTTATGTTGTAGCACAATGCTTTTCCATATCACACAGATTGGCTTTGAATTTTTGAAATTCAAATTACTAATCTGTTATCTGTTTCTGATAAACTGATTGAATATTATCTGATTTTTAACAGTTGTATTCTTGAAAATTTTTCCTTGGATGCGGTGAAATATTTATTTCATCAATAATGCATTAAGCTATAGAATGCAGCTAGGCTTCTCTCTTGTTAAGGAAAAGGAGGTAGACACAGGGAGCTGAGAATGCAGGATCTACATGAAGAGCAGGATCGGCACAAGCATTACACACAAGAATGAAGCCAAAAGAGAATTTCACTGTGAACCACAAGATGATGGGTTAGAGAGGCTTCAAAAGAGGAAGGTTGAATTCATCTTTTCCAGGCTTAACCTTTTGCTTCTAGATAGTGAAACCTATGGATAAGTCTATGAATTATAATGAGTGCAACATAATGAAGTATATTGCAGAATGAGTCAGCAGATCCCATTACCATGACTTGATGGAAACCTGATTGATGTGGGAGGTACTGGGTGAGAAAATAAAGGTCTGAATGGGGTGTGGGGGGAAGGAATGGACTTTATCTTTGCAAGCCTACTTTCTGTCATGTCACAGAGTCAGCAAGGCATAAGCTGGCCACAGGCTTCTTCAGGAAGCAGCAAATCTCCACAGAAGTAGAGTTACAGACATTCCTCTACACCGACTTTCTATTTTTATGTAAAACAACTGGTAATGTGCAACATGACTCAGAAAGTGTTCTCATAACATCTGTCTTGGTACTGGCATAGGACAGACATAGATCAATGCATCACCACTGAGAATCTAAAAGAAACCCTCACATTTATGTTCAATTAATTTTCAATACAAGTGTTAACTAAGTGAATGGGACAACAATAGTCTTTTTAACAAATGGTATGGGACAACTGGATATCCACATGCAAAAGAACAAAATTCGACCTCTACCTCATACTATATATCAGAATTAACTCGAAAGAGCTAAAACTACAAAATTCTTAGAAGAAAACACAGGTGTGTGTCTTCATGCCTGGATCAGGCACTTGTTTCTTAGATAGGACAGTAAAAGACAGTAATAGATTAACTGAACTTCATGAAGATTAAAAACTTCTACTCTTCAAAAGACACTGTCAAAAGGTGAAAAAGCTTGCTCCTAAATAGGAGACAGCACTAGAATATCCTACATCTGATAAAAGATTTGCACCCAGGATACAAAAAGAACTCTTACAATTCAATCAAAAAAGACAATCCAATTTTACAATGGGCAAAAACCTGAACAGACAGGTCTTCAAAGAAGATACACAAATGGATAAGCACATGAAAAGATCCCCAACATTCTTAGTCATCAGAAAAATGCAAATCATAACCACAAGGAGATGCCAACTCACAACTACCAGGAGAGCTAATGACGAGTTTGACAGGAATGCATACAAATTGGGAGAATGATATACTTTTGATAAAAATGTTAAATGGTGCAGCCTCTCTGGAAAACACTATGGCAGTTTCTCAAAAGGTTAAACAGAGTTACCATATGACCCATACGACAGCATTTCCATTCTTAAGTCTATTCCCCAAGGAAATGAAAACATGTTTACACGAAAACTTGGACAGAAATGTTCACAGCAGCATTATTAGCAATAGCTAAAAAGCAGAGGCAAGCCAAAGGTCCATCAACTGACGGATGGATAAATGGTTTAGCCCCACAACCGAGTAATGTTTGATAGTAAACAGAAATGAAAATACTGACAAGCACTATGACATGGATGAACCTTGAAGACGTTATGTCAGATGAAAAAAGCTAATCATGAAGGACCACACAGCATGTGATTCCATTCATGTGAAACACCCAGAACAGGCACATCAATAGAGACAGAAATCAGAATGGTGGTTGCTGGGGGCTGAAGGAGATGGGGGGCTGGGGGTGATGGCTAAGGGATGCAGGCTTTCTTTTTGGGGTGATGGGAATGTTCTAAAATTGATTGTGGTGACAGTTGCACATCTCTGATTATACTAGGAGATACTAACTATGCATCCTAAATGAGTGAATAATATGATACGTGAATTTTTTTTTTTTTTTTTGGTGGGGGAAAGTTCTTCGGTTTTACTTATTTATTTTGAGAGGAGGCACAGGGGATCGAACCCAGGACCATGTGTATCCTAAGCATGTGCTCTACCAGTTGAGTTACACAATCCCCCCTATATTATGTGAATTATATCTCCATAAAGTTAAAAAAAAATCCAAAGGCAGGATCTAGAAAATTTTCTTAATTCTCTATTTTGGGTGTACCTACACGATCTGAACTTCTCCATGCTTTTACAACACGTCTAAAATGAAAAGAAAATGAAGGCAATGCCTAACTCCAACTGGTTTGTGTAATGACTTTTCTGCACAAGTTATCCTGAAATCCATGTAATCGATACACACAGATTCTATATCCATTCACAAAAGTGAGGATGAGACATGACAATTTTCTGGACCATGCCATGAAACATTATCCTCTGATTTTTATCTAGCTTGCCTCACTGTGGTGAGAGATCACACAAAAAATACTGTTTAATAGGAAAAAAGTTAACGTCTGTGAGGAAAGATGTATAATTTTCAACTTCTCTAAGGGTAAATATTGTAAGAAAAAAATATATTAAAAAATGGCAGAATGAGTGTCAATGTTTAAGAAACAAGTGCATCATAAAGGTAATAAAGCTGTAATTATAATGAAGATGCAAAAGAAAGCTGTCCCTGAACAGCTAGTGTCCTATAACACCATGCGCTGTACATTCACGGCTGACGTGCTCAATTTCATACATACTTGGTCTGCAATTTGATGTAATTTTCTCTCTAAATCCTGTGTCTTATTTTCGACATTAGTCTGATGACGTGCTGTTGTCACCTCCAGGGAAGCTTCCAACATGAACACTTTCTTTCGGGTGTCAGTCAGCTCTTGTTGAAGCCGTCTCACACAGGCCTAAAAGGATAACTCTGTTACTGATTTTTAAGTCACCTCATCATTAAGTTACATTAATAATATATAACTCCAACATATGGACTTTGAGAACTATCCCCACAGACATCAATTCGCCTTCTTTTACCCATAGGTACACATTCCTGTTTACTGACTTTTGTTAAAGACACAGAAGGCATGACCCTCCTGCCTTATTGACAGTAAGTTAACTTAGACAATGGGTGCAGCCCCACCAGCCATTCCCTGCCCCTCCCAGGAAGTGGCTGAGCTTTACCCCCACTGAAGTCTCTAACAGAAAGGGGTGTGCGGGTGGGATGAGTGGTGGTAAATTCCACACTGTGGAACATTCTTTCTCTTTCTCATTAGAGGCTTAAGTTCAGAGTTCACATATTCAATTTGGTGCTTAAGTCCTTCCAATAGACTCCTATCTCACAATAAAAATGAGGTTATTCCAATGGCCTTTGGGGACCCTAGACAACCTGGCCTCCCCTGCTTCCTGGACTGCAGCTCCTACAGCTCCCCCACCCCTCCCACTCACTCCCTTCCTGCCACTCAGGACTCTGGCCACTTCTCCTCAGTCTGAAAATGGGACACCACTGCCAGACTCGTACAGCACAGAGCGCCCCAGTTCCTCTGTACTGGACAAACTTAGATCCAAATGACAGTAACTGAGCCTTGGAATGAGAATTGTGAGCAGATTATTTGAAAAAATGTTCAAAGTAAATTATAAATAGATGGGGGGAAGACTAAGGCAAACACAGTTTTGCTAAAATTCACATTAGTCCCAAATTATGACTGAATGAAAAGTAGATGACTTTAAGGAGTGGACAGGTCACAGCAATACATGATTTGAGATGGAAATATTTCTGAATTTAATTCCAATTGACATGAATAAAAAGAAAATTATATCAACTAAAAATGTATGAAAAGCTACTGAAGGAAAAGTACTACAAGATGCAGCATTTACACATCGGTTCATCTGGGAAATCTGGATTTGACTGTCAAAGTAATCCACACAACTGAACCTTCTCTCTCTCTCTCGCTCTCTTTTCTTTTACTTTTTTTGTTCACACAACTGAAGCTTAATTTCAAACTACTCATTTTAGGTATGAGCATTTCATTTATCTGCTTCATCACGATACTAAAATGTGGTGACAGAAAGATTAAAATGATTTGTGTAGTATAAGACTAAATTGCTAATACCTGCCTGTATCTGTCAACAACTTACAGCTTAATCTCTTAAAATTTCAGGCGACAAGGCATATTTACTCAAAGTAAAGCACCTCTCAGTTCTAATTTTTGTTTACTGGATACAAGATATGCTTTTAGTCTGCTTTACAGGGTATATATTTATAGTCCACACATTTTTAACATTCAACTAGTTTCAACATTTAGCTTTCATCGGACACTGCTTTGAATTTTCTTTGAGGAAGTCTGAAAATTAGTTCTGTTTCTGGGTACTTACTTGCATTTCTGCTCTGTCAGTTTCATACTGATACATTCTGTCTTTTACACATTTGCAGTCATTGATTAATTCCTTGTTTCCTTCCTCCAGCATCAGAAGTTGTTTACGCGCGGCTTTACTCATATGATCTGGAAACGGCTCTGGGATATTAATTGTTTTTTTACTTTTGGCTTCATTTTGAGCAACTTCCAGTTGCTGTCGAAGCAACATGTTTTCACTTTGTAGTTCACACAATCTGTCCTCCAAGAATGCCTGCTTTGCAGCGTATTTATTGACTTTCCCTTGTTTGTGCCGATACAAGGGTTCAATTTCCTTGTTTGAACACTGGGCTTGGCTTTGGTCTCTATGCACACATTCTAATACCGTCACTGGTCTAAGAGCATCTCTCCTGGGATGTAGCTCAATTTCTGGGCCACGGTATTGACTTTCAGCTTCAGGAAGTTGCGGAGGAAGCACCTCGCCGTTATCTTTTGGGTCAGACACCTCAAAATTCATTGTGTCCTGTAAGTGAAACGACTCATCTCTTACTCTTTGAACTGTACTCAATAAGCTGACTTATCACAATTTCCTTTGAAGTGAAAGACTAATCTCTAAGTTTATACAATAAGAAGTTTGCAATAACTGGATATCCAATTGGAAAAACTTAAGGTGGATACAAGTCTCAAACTTTATACAAGCAGAAATCCCCAAAAGTTCAAAAATTTAATTAAAGACCATGAATCCATGAAAGTAAAAAAGAAATCACAGAAGAATTTTTAAGAAGCTGAGAACTGGAAAGGCTTTTCTTTCTCTGAAATACAACAAACCCAGAAGGCTTACAATAAAAAATGAAAAAATCTGACTACACTTAAAAATTGTATCTCATATCTAATCTTTACAGCTACCCCCTCAGTAAGAGCCTTAGCTCTGATTATATAACAATTTACCTTCCATTCCTTCATTCAGAAAAGACACAGAGCATCTACTAGATGCCAAGAACACCAAGAAATTAGTAAGTTAAGCTGTAAATGTCATAGTTCCTATTTAGGATGAGATAACTTTTAAATTTGCTTTAAATGAAAATATAGATCAATTCAAAAGAATAGTATAAATACTATTGATGAAACAGTGTTAGAGATATGAAATTTTCTCCTAAGACTAATTTACCTGACTCGGTTTATTCCATATACTCTTCAGTTCAAATTCTAGTGGTTGGAGAGTGCTTTCAAGTTGCTGTTTCTGGAAAACCTGTTCATTGTATTGTTTCTCCCTGAAAATTAATTTTGTTAGAAATTAAAAAGTTCATTTTATGATCTGGTTCTTCACATGCCGGTTTATTACCCTAATGGAATGTCTATCTTCTCATTTTGTTTTTCATTTCTAAGTCTCACATTTTAAATTCCTCACTTCAATCTCTTCATAAAGATATATATATTTGAAAAGTAGCAATGAAAAGACATAATGCTACTGAGTTTCAGTCAAGAGTAACTCTGGTGAGTAGTGTAGGAAAGAAATTTTGCAATTATTCAGTAAGTTATGAGTGAAAAATTACCCCTTTTTTCCCACATAGCCATAAATAACTCCTTTATTAGAACAGAGAATTTAGTTACTTATTAAGAGAAGTTGCTGTTTAGAAACAAGTTTATAAGTTCATGAGAAATAAAATTTCAACTTCATGAAATACTACAGGTACTCCTAAATGATCTACAGTGGGAGGTAACATCCACAGATGTCTTTTCCAGAACACAGATCCCCTAATTAGCATAATCCAAGGCGAGGCTGGGGAGTCCGCTACCTGACTCCCTACACTTTATGTTTCTTCTTTTGCAACACTTTGAACTTATCTTGTTGACTATTATTTATTTAGTAAATCATTTTTAAATCCCTTTGGAAACAAGGCAGGATCCATAGTAAGTAATTAAACAATAAAGAGTAATCTGTGCTTTCAGCATACACCTTTGAACTGATCTTATCTCTGCATGAGAGGGAAGCTGAAGAAATTAACCAGTAATCACTTTCCACTTTAGTTTTTAGTCCATCTATTCATATGTCAAGAATAAAACTGCATAATTTTTTTAAAGTTTCTGCCTTGAGACAATTGTTCATTTCATAATTCTGCAAGTGGGAATGTAAAGTAATAGAAACTTTCTGGGGGACAATTGGGAGATAAGGATCAAAGATCTTTTTTTAAAGAAATATAGAATGAGGAGATATATATATATATATTGCTGTGTTATTTCCAAGAGACTCATATTCCACAATACTAATGAAATTTTCTCCCCTGTAAAATCCCAAAAGTTCAGTGAGCATTCATAAGACTTCTCCTACATATCTTCATATTAAATATAAAGAGTTCAAATATTTCTTTAAAACTAAGGAATTCAGTACCTCATATTGCAGAGCTCTCGTTCCCACGCCACATTTTGACGTTCTAACTGTGAATTCATTTGTCTTGTTTCCAAAAGCTCTTTTTGTAGCTTGTTAACCTTATTTTCCATTTTTTTAACTTTTCCTCTAAGTAGTTCACAGTTAGATTCTTTACATTCTATTAAGCTTCTGAATGAATGAACTGCATTCTGAATTTTCAATAAGGTAGCATAATCTGCATTAGGAAGAAAACACAAATAGAAATAAGATGAATGAGTAATTTTTTGTGTATAAAGGACTGTGCATTTCGCATTCACTCATCCATACATTGAACAGATGGTACTGAGCATCTATTCTGTGGAAGACATTCTTCTAAGCTCTGCAGACATTAAAAGAATGACAAAGTAATATTGTGAACATTATGTAAATAAATTTGACAATTCAGATGAAATGGGTAAATTCCTCGAAACAGAGAAATTACAAAAGCTCAATTAAGAAAGAACACATAAGCTAAAAAGCCCTATATCTTAAAAACCAAAATGAAAGTCCTATTTAAAGACCTTACCACAAAGAAAATTCCAGTCCCAATGGTTACACTGGTGAATTCTACCCAATATTTTAGGAAAATTTAATACCAATTCTACAGAAATTCTCCTCAAAAAATGAAGAGGAAGAAATATGTCCTCATTCTACAAAACTAGCATTAACCTGAATCCAAAACCAGACAAAGGTATTACAAGAAAGAAAACTAATGTCATGAAAATGGAGGTAAAATTTCTAAATAAAACATTAACAAATCAAATCCAACAATACAGGATCATTCATCATGGCCAAGTGAGGTGTATCCCAAGAATGCAGGGCTGTATTAACACGTAAAAATCAATTAATGTTATTCATCATATTAACAGACTAACAAAGAAACATCATATGATCATGTCAGTGGATAAAAAGAGGCACTTCCCAAACCTTAACATCTATTGCTGATAAAAACTTCCAGCAAACTGGGAACTAAGGGAACGTCTTCACTATGACAAAGATCTGTGCCAGCTCTACAGCTGACACCATGCGCAATGGTGAAAAACGGAACGCTTTTCCCAGAAGGAGGGGAACTGGACAGGAATGGCTTCTCTTACTCCTTCTATTCAGCACTGTACTGGAGCCAGTGCAATCAGGCGAAATAAAGAACCAAAAGACATCTGGATGGGAAATGAAGAGGTAAAACTGTCTGCTAATCAGCGGGGAATATGATTACATGGTGGGAGTCAGCTAACTCCAACCTGTGGGCTGGGTTGCTTGCTTTGGTAAATAAAGTTTTACTGAAATACAGCCACATCCATTAACTTCTGTATTGTCTATGGCTACTCTTGTCATAACAGTGACAGAGCTGATTAGCTGTGACAGAGAACGTATTTATTGTCTGCATGTCTTAAATATGGACTATCTTTAGTAAGACAGTAGTTTAAAGAAGAAAAATCTTGACCACCTTTGGTTACATAGAAAATCTGAGACAATCCATAAAAAGGCTACTAGAACTAATCAATGGGCTCAGCCAGGTTGGAGGGCACAGAGTCAGTATACAGAAATCAACTGTATTTCTATCATCAGAAACTAAAATTTAAATTATATTATTTTAAAACAAACAAACAAATACAAATATACTATTTACAACCGCACTGAAAAAGAAGAAATACAGGTAATCTCATGAAAGACGGAAAGACCCAGACACTAAAAACTCTAAAATATTACTGACAAAATCAAGGAAGACCTATATAAGTGGAGAAATAAAATTTGTTCAGGGTTACAAATTCCATATTGTTAAGAAGTCAATTCTCCCCAAATTAATCTACAGATTCAACATAATCTACATCTAATTTCTAGGACACTAGCAGACTTTTTTTTTTTTTTGCACATTGACAAGCTGATTTTAAAATTCATATGGAAAGAAGGGTAATAAAATGAAACAAGATGAATCCAGAGGACTGTGGCCTTTAACCATGGAGATGTGAGAAGCAGTAGCTGGATTTTAAGCAAGGGGGTAACAAAAATCCGAATTTTAAAAACTATCTAGTAATCACGGTTGCGGTGTAGACCAAGGTTCCAGGAGGTGGAACGGTGGAGAAAAAATCCTGAGGTGATTTCAGTGTTCTAGGAGGGAAGTAGTGATAACCTGACCTTGGGTGAAGGCATAGGAGCGGCAGAGTCAACAGACAGCACAGGGAGTGGGAACGGTCACAGCCCCTGGCTGGCAGCGCACAACACGTCTGATTCTGCTTTAACACAAAGCAGGTTTCTGAGACGCAGCGGACTGTTACGTACCCGCGCTCCCTGGGGCAGCACTAGGTGTGCACACGTTACCGCGAGATACTTCAAAAGGCTTTGTAGTCATACAGGGGCCCTACCTTTACTCTCCAGGCTAAGTCGTTCGATTAGCCTCAGGGTGTTCTTATAATTAGGGTAAGGCGACTCGCAGTCCTCGGAAGCTGTTTCCGGTGACAGAGTTAAGTCATCGAGGTCACCCACAGAATTCACCTGCTCTTTGACCTACAAATAAATAATGCTATTTCACAGTGTCTCCAAGAAAGTTATAAAATATGCTCAGTGTACTGAGGTGATAAATATCCATCTTTTTATGAGAGCAAAAACACAGACACTTTTTGAAAGAACTGATTTTTGTCAAAAGGCTAATTTTATCAATAGTGTTTCCAAATTATTTTTAAGTAAATGTCTCTACAACAAAGGAGGATTTTCTGTTTTTCCACTCTATGTTTTATAAATTGTTTTACTAAAGGATAATATTTTTATAATTAATATTTTTCTATACCTTGCCCTTTTTAGCAGATGTTTTCTTTGAACACCTAAAAAAAAAAAAAAAAGCAATTCATTTCAGCCAAATACTAAATATTGAAAATACAAGAAATATGTAAACCTATTATTTTTTATATAAAATCTTAGCATTGATAATTAATTTTCAATACAAGGGATTAAACAAAAATGGAAACCATAACATTAAAGGACAAAGAAAGTATATCAATTATATTATTAACAATGTATTAAATTTAGATCAAGTGGACAAACAAAGAAAAAGGAAGAACATAAGGTTACTTGCATTATTTGATAGGAAAAAATATACCAGGATTTTCCTGTTGTTGTCATTTTCAATAAAAACTGGTATTTAAGGCACTAAAACCTATTTGGAAAGTATTACTTAAGTCCTAATATGAAAGAAACCCTTTTCTAATAATCATGGAATTAGCTTTCTTGAGGACCTAGTACGCAAATGCTATGCATTATTATCAGCACTTTACATGTCTTAAAGACATTTTAATCCTCTCAACAATCCTGGGAAATAGGTAATACATTACGTACTTTACCCAGGAAGAAAATTAGGCACAGAAAGGCTAAGTCACTTGCCAAAGCCCCTGTGTCTGCCCAGAATTCCAACCCAGGCAATCTGGCTTCAATACGTGCATTTCACAATATGCTAAGAAAGTAATATTTATTTTTAAGTATTTTTAACTAATATAGTAAATGAATCTCTATTATTATTCTATGTCTAGGTATAGTTATAAATAATAATTTCTGGGGCATATATCCAGAAGGAACCCTACTTCAAAATGACACCTACACCCCAATGTTCTAGCAGCACTATTTACAATAGCCAAGGCATGGAAACAGCCTAAATGTCCAACAGATGACTGAATAAAGAAGAAGTGGTATATTTATACAATAGAATACTATTCAGCCCTAAAAACCAACAACATAACACCATATGCAGCAACATGGATGTTCCTGGAGAATGTGATTCTAAGTGAAGTAAGCCAGAAAGAGAAAGAAAAATACCATATGAGATCACTCATATGTGGAATTTAAAAATAAAACAAAACAAAACAAAAATTCAAAACAGAAACAGACTTATAGACATTGAATATAAACTTGTGGTTGCCTAGGGGGCTGGGGGTGGGAAGGGACAGACTGGGATTTCAAAATGTAGAATAGATAACCAAGATTATACTGTACAGCACAGGGAAATATATATAAGAACTTATGGTAGCTCACACCAAAAAAAAAAAAATTGTGTCAATGAATATATGTATGTTCATGTATAACTGAAAAATTGTGCTCTACACTGGAATTTGATACAACGTTGTAAAATGACTATGACTCAAAAAAGTTAAAATAATAGTAATAATAATTTCTGAATCTTAACACCTATTTTTTAAAAATAAAAAGACTTTAGACCTAGGCAATACTGGAAATCAACTTTCAATAAAGATTTGCTTTTGTTAAAGAAATTAATGAGTGGGCATTCATTATCCATTCAGCTGTTTGTTCATGCATTTGACATGTCCTTATAGAGCAAACAAAACATGTTAATGACACTTTTGGTACAGGAATGATGGCTTTTGTAATTTAGAACTTAGTAATCCAAAAGTAATCATCTGTGATAGACTGTTAATAGTTTATTATTCTATTGTATATAAACAAAATCTTCCCCTTCTTCCTAGAATCTAAACAAATATTAAGTTAATATAATCTGATAGTTTACAATAGCATACAAAACCATAGCCACCCATGATGATACTGTCAAAGACACTATAATATCTAGAATCATCAAGGAATGATTAAACCCTATTCAGTATGGCCTAAGTGTGTGTATAGTTATTATGAGTATACAATTTTAAAAAAATCTATGTACAATAGTGTAATTTTAAAGTCACTATCTGCATATTGAATTGTGTAAGAATATTACGCTTCAGAACCAATGAATAAGCCCTTACAACAACTATATGTGAATAGACGTTTACTAGAATCTTTTAAAGATAATGTAGTACAATCAATACACTTTCTTATACCGGAAATGCAAACAAGGTTAAACTGAAAATCATCTCTTCTACGGAATCAATTCCAACAGCAGAGAGACATGCTCTACAAACTACCAACTGATTATTAAAAAAAAAAGAAAGGGAACCCCCACGAGCCCCACATCCCCCTTCAGTTATCACCCAGTCCTCTCCTGCCTTCCCAGTGAATGTTCTCTAAGGGGCTGTTTAGACCGATTCACTGCAGCCCGGCTTCCATGGGGACGTATTATTGAAACTTCTAGTAAAAGGCACTTGTCCTCATCTCAACCTTTTGGCAGCGTTCCTCTGATAGTTGAGAAATACCTTGCCAAGCCTTTGCACTATATGATGCTGTTCTATTTCCAGAGAAGGTAATCACTGCCAATATGTCTTCACCTAGAGATAAAGAATTTGTAGACTTTCCCTGCCATGACCTAGATCTCCTTCACTTAAACTGCTGTTGTCACTCATGTGCAGGAGACCACCAGCCAGTGAGGCAGTCTTCTCAAATACATGTGAAGTCACAGATGCTTTTAATGTCTGTTTTCCACTTTCATTCTTCTTTACTTCCTTCATAGGCAAGCCAGGAGAGCTACTTTAAAACAATCCATAAAAAAGCCAATTTTTAAAAAAATAATTCTACTAATAAATTTTAAGAAACCAATTTTTGAAAAATTCCAACTCTTATCCATCTTCAGTCATTTAATAATTCACAAAATGTTTATCAAGGGCCAACCATAGGCAAGGAAATACAAATTCTTGCTTCAAGGCAGATTTACAATTATGATACAATGTGATATGCAAGAGCTGACATATGGAAAGTAATAAGTGAGCATAAGGAAGGCTTTACAGAAGAGGGGAAACAAGCAGGTCATGAGCAAAAGAGACAGGAGGAAATGATTCTACCTAAGAAATTAGAATGTGAGCACAAAGATTAGGCATTTGGAATCTAAGAGTGTCCTTGGAACCTGGAAGGAAGAGTGCAAAATACATGGAAGCAAGTACAGAGATGAGTCTGGGAAGAAATTCTGAACAATACTAGGAAAATAATAATTATCTACTATTGAATTCTGATATACGCTTACCTATCAGAAATTTCTTTCTGCAGAGCAGGTAACTGCTGGTCATCAGTTTCTCCCCTCTTCCTCTGCTGAGTTTGTCGTTTATAACAGTTGCCATCACACATGGTTTCTGATCCTTCCAGTTCACCACTTTTGTTCCTGTTCTCTTCTACTTTAACCTTTAGTGAAAGTTTGATACAAAAGGTAATTATTACTTTATTCATGATAAAGGTGTTCTTTCCATTCATTTTATCATTTGACTCAGAGTTTGCCCTGATTTCTATTGATTAAAATATATTTGTTCTTACTTTAATTTTATCATTTGAAGACATTGAAATGTTTGTAAATTCTGCTTCTTTCTGTTTGAGGAAAAGAAAGAGAATTTCCAAAATTTTAAAAGGGCTTTCTTAATGTTGTGCTGTTACATCCACTCTTCTGCATGTGAATGGCAGAGACAGAGAAATAAAAAGACAAAGTCATAAAATTTGTCCTCTTCTGTCTTTACCACCTAGATTTTGTATTAAACAGCCAGACTTAGAAGACGTCACACCTTGGTGCTTCAGTAACACAAAGGAAACAATCTTCTTTCTGTGCTAAGGCTATCCTTTCCCCACTACATTTTATAATTCTTGTTTCATTTGGATCCTGGGGTATCAAAAAAGTGGTGTTTAATAACATATATAAACCCAAGTTTACCGAAAGGAGCAGAGTGAAACTGATGAATTGCCAGTTAGTGTGGAATTCTGGAAAAGGAATAATGATTCCCAATTTCACATTCAATAACCATGACCATTTTATAGCTAGAGGGCATAGGAGTAGTGAGTGATCTACCTTAGCCCCACTGTCTACTGATAATGGGAACACAACCAAGAAAGGTCAAGTGATTTGTCCAAAGCCCCTAAAGCAGCAATCTTCAGCATTTCACGGTGTCAAAAGAGATGATACAATTCTCTAACACTGAATCTAATAAAGTACCAAATAAATTCATCCAATTGATCAGATAAGTTAAAAGTGTGACTTTGGCAAAGCTGGTGGCAGGGCTCAACTCCTTTTTCTATTAAAGGAGAACACCTTCAGATTTCTGTCTACCTTTCACACTCTTTGCACTCACACAAAAGAACACACACACACATTTAAAAAATCCATTACTGGAAGTGAAGAAAACCATTCAGTGCATCTCAAAACTCAAGATTTCTCCTTTGGAGATAAATACAGATTTTTTTTCCTGAGGGTTCATACTACCTATATGATAACATCATACATGTCAAAACTTACTACATTTTATTAAATAATACAATGTAAGGGTCTGACTCAACAGAAACACCCAAGAGTGTTGATTCAAGAATATGTGGGAGCACATGTATTTGTTCTTAAGTATATCTCAGAGTGGCCGTGATGGAATTCTAAGTGTCCAGTGATCAGTAAGACACAAAAGCCACACTCACTAAAGCACAATGAACGGATCAGTTTAGTGAGAGTGTGTGCTTATATCCCTTGTCTCAGTCACTGCTTCCTTCCCATTCTATGGAAATGCAACTTATATTTAAGCCAATAGATTAAAAACAAACAAACCAACAAACCTTGAGCTTATTATATTTCCTAAGCCATTTCACTTGCGTTCATTCTGGCTCAGAAGGTCACGTGGCACACAGCTGAATTACTTTCCCACTTCATATGAAAGACTGACACAGACACTTATGTTGATTAAGGAACCAAACCCAGGAAAATACTTCCCTGAATTCGTGTTATTTAGATGGCAGAAATAGTCTGTTTCTACACAATTACATATTTAGATCATCCCCGTTTTATACATAAGCTATTTTCATAAGTGGAAAATCAGATCACATATGGATCAGAATGGAAGAGATGATTGATAAAGAGAAAAACCAGAGTAGCAGCAAAGGAACCTCTACCTCTTTTTGAAGTTGAATTTTCTTTTTCCAAAGCCAGGAATTCTACTTGTAACATGCCTACCTCATTCTTAAACCTTTGCATATCTTGGTGAAACTCTTTTAGATATACTTTGTTCTGCTACCATTTGATGGAGAAGAACTCACATTTCCTAATTTGGGGTCCATGATTTTAGAGTTATTAGCACCGCAGTTAACTGCAAGCAATGGCTTCTGGAGCTGGCCTTGTATTGGTTTGGTTTTCTTATAAGTATTTGAAACAGCAGACATAGCGTGACTTTTTGTCTGAATCATTTGTTTCATCTCACTGGAGTGGGCAAGCCACAAGACAAAAAGGCTTTTTGGACCACTTACCAGAGGTGTATGTCTGATCTCTGATTTCCAGGGAGTATTTCGGCTCCTTTTTTGTTTTCTTTTCGTATCAATTTCTTGGTTTTCTTTCACCAGCAGCCGTGCTCGGTTCCTTACTTCATTTTCTCTATCAGTAAAGAAACCCTCCTCATTTTTGTCACAAACATGTTCAGTGTCTGGTGTGTCATTTTCAGTTAACTTATTTTCATTTAAATAAAGTTTTGAAGATGACTGGCAGCCATACTTTCCTGAATCAGCCTTGGAGTAAGATGGGGAAACACTTTCAACAGTGGGCTCTTCGTGTTGAGGGAACGCCTGGAATCCTACAGAGATGGAGGCTCCAGGTGCATCTTGTTCCTCAGAATCACATATATTCTTTGTCACACTGGAAGGTAGTTCCTTTAAGTCACCATGTAGTTCAGAGTTGCCATGTAGTGACTCTGTCTTACGATGAACAGTAATTTTGCATTTTTCACGGATTTTACTGACTTTCTGATTTAACTTCTTTGTGATAAATTTTGTATTAATTTTCCAGTGTAATTTGCCTTTTTTGACCCACATGTCCTCATGCTTCTCCACACAAGAACGTTTTGAAGATACAGGTACGTCCTTTCTGTCCTGTTCCTTATTCATTCCTGGTTCTCCAGGCATTTTTTGCAGATGCACAGGTGAAAGATTGATCTGCCTGATTTGACCTTCAGATTTCTTTCCTTTCACAGTACATGCTTGTAAAACATATTTATCCTTAAGTAGTCAAGTACAGATAAAGAAAAATTAGAAAATAATTAAAATTTAACAAACTTCCTAATCTATGTTTGGCTACTCACAAACTAAGAAGTGAAAAACAACTTGCCTTAGCCTTGAAATAGGAGAAAAATAGGAACTCAGAAACCTAACTTTGTCACTGTTTGTTTGAACTAAACAATTCATACATGTTAAATCTACCAAGAATTAGAGATTATGTTTTTAACATTACAGAGGCTTCCTCACTAAAAAATAGTTCACCTCACATACCTTAAATAGTGAGCCCCTCCAGTGCATGTAAAGGTTTTTTAAAAAGGACTAATAACCGGAGAATAGGCAAAGTGTAAATTATTAGGTACCAAAATCAATTAACTTCAATCAGAAACAGGAACAAATTCACAAATTTTAATGCAAACTATATACTATGATAGTGATCTACCTCAATATGTGTTCTCTGCATCCATCCAGGTGTATTATACTCTAGTATTCACTAGTGAGAGTGAATAAAAGAATTTTTAATAATACTTACTGATTTCCTACCCTGAAATGAAATAAATTAGAAAGGTTTTTTTTGTTCCATAAAAGGAAAGGTCCAATCCTGGAAGGTTTGATTCTCTTAAGAGGCAGTTGGGTTGACTCTATGACCCCTATTTTCTCCCTGATTGTAGATTCTGAAATCAATTACATAGAGGTCACAAGACAGAAGAAATCTTTCATCTGGGCATCAATGACTTGCAATTTTAAATTGCAAATTTTGGACCACTGGGTATGACTGTTCCTTACATAAAACTAACACAGTGGTCATCACTGTTATATTGTTTACAATTTCAACTACTTAATCACATGATTTATTATTTGATATCACCTTCTTTATCATGTGAGGCAGTTATAAAAATGGAAGAAGTAAACAATATTCAGGAAGGATTTTTGCCTCAATTCCAAGGATAAAGTTTAACTATAAATTATTAAAGACCCTAACAATACTTTAAGCTTTGTAACTAGATAAAATGCTATTAAAAACAGAATATGAAATAATTATTTATTGACTCTAAAAGTGTAGTTTGAAAGGCAATTTCTTTTGAACTGTGTTATTAAAGCACAGAAAACAATATTAAACCAGAAATTTAAATTTACATTTTTACATACCTGTGACTGGTTGTTTTCACTTCCATCACGTCCTTCTTGCTCTTCCTTAGATGCCATTTCTAAGTCTAGGTCTGCTGAAAAATGAATATGCTTAATTAAAATTAACTACTTAGAACAGCTATATAAAAGGCAACATCTCTATAAAAATAGATAAAAAACATTACATCAGTTGACAGTTTAAATTAAGCTTAATCTTTAGCTGAATATTTACTTTTTTAAGTAATACTTCTAATTATCTAAAACTTCAAGGAAGTGTTTGGGAAATACTAGATGTTACCAGATTAAAGGCACACAAACATTTCAAGGTTTCATTCACAAATTCATCCACCAGACATGAACAAAACAAAGAGAAACAGTACAAAATTTAAAAATAGAGTAGAAACATACAGAGTCACAATAGACTCTATTCTCTACCTCCTAACTACCTTTTTAACAACATACCAAGCTTCAAGAGAAATGCTATTCATGGTTCCCAAAATTACTGTTACTTTTTATGCTTTTATCTTTCCTTAATCTGAAATCTTTCCCTCTATTTTTGTGACAAATTCCTTTTCCTCTTTTAAGTCTCAGCCTGCTTTGTGAAGTCCTCCTTGATTACAGCTATCTTTCTGCAGAGACACAGGGATCTCTTTCCTTGGAGCTACCTTAGTACTTCACAGATTTTTCTAGTGTATCTTCATCAGCTGAGCTGTAAACTATTTCTTTACATGTCTATCCTCTTTGGTCCTTTGCTGTAGAGGACAAACTCTTAAAAGTACCTTTGTAGAAACAGTCTTTATTTATTTTACTCAATAATTACTTATTGAGTTCCTGCTTTAGCAGTAGGCACTGGAGTTTAAAGAAGAATGTGGATAATAGGTGTCAGGGATGGCTTTTCTAGCGAGAATGCCTGAGCTGAGACTTCAGCAGTGAGGTCAGCCAGCTTCCCAGGAAAGCGGGACAGGAGAGCAAGAGAACACGCAAGGCTGGGCAGGAAGGGAGAGACGCACACGAGAGGGTCAATATTTGTGTGAAATCCAGGGCAGGTGAGGAGGGCATCACCAGCAGCTCAGAACACCAGAGCAAAGGACAGACAGAGGGCGCTAGAGATGGAGAGCCAGGCCGAAGTCAGACCACAAAAGCCTTGCCTGTCCCTGTAAGATGCCTGGACATTAATATGCTTTAAAGAGTGTTTCATGGTCATGTGTGCATTTGAGATAGATCACTCTACGTGCTGAATATAGCTGTAACTACTATTTATAAATTCAGAGCTAGATAAAAATAAAGCTAAGAAACCATACTTTGAGAAGGGAATCTGTGGATGGCCACCTAGGTTTCCCAACTAGTCAGAAAGCTCTAGACACCATCCTCCTACCGGCTCTCAGGAGTGTGCTGAATACTAGTCTCAACGAACTTACTTTCTCCTAACCCTCTTTGCTATTTAATATGCTGCTTTGGTCAGAGGATGAATGTAAATGTCATGCCAAAAAGCATTGTCTGGTTCTAGGTTGCATAAAAAGAGTAAACACAAGCGTGATCTTGCCACAAAGTGATTTCTGCAAAGTCAGAGTATGGCGAAGCCACGCACAGGTGGACTACGGCTAACTCTCTGTGCTGCTTTATTACCTTCTTTGCTGCTTCTGTTCTCTGGCAGCTGTGATTCACGCAGGCCACGGAGCGCTGCATTTTCTGACAGAGACACGGCTCCAATATTCATCTGGTCTTTATCTACTAGGGCCGTCTGCCTCAGTTCTGTGGGTGCTGACTGGTCTGTGGTCACTGATTGTGATAGCAACGGACATTTATTGACTTCCAAATGCTCAGCTCTTTGACCAGCCACTTTATTGGGTCTCAAACTAGTAGAATCCCAGTCTGAAGAATCCGAAAACAAAGTTTCCACTTATTAGAATATGAATAACAATACAAACTTGACTAACTTGTATAAATTGTCTTTCCAGAGCAGCAGCCCCAAGTCCGTCCGCAGCCCCACATCCTCCTCTCCTCTCGAACACACAGCTCCTTCCCAGCTGGTTGTACTTTACATGTCACTGCTGTTCACATAGGGAGCCACTGTCTCTCTTTTTTCTACTTTTAATTCTCTAGTATCTCTTATTTGGATTAACTCACACTCTCTATTAAACAGTCTATATACCATAAGAGCTTTATGAATAATTATGAGTCTTCAACATATGAATTTTTTCATTAACCAAATGGATGTCTAACCAGCCATTTACGGGACGTTTAAATATGCATGGCAGTATTGTGTCCTAGAGACATGGGTTTAAGAAAACTTAATGAACTGTACTACTTTAATTACAATGACACAGTCTTTCCTCAATGTACCAATCTCTTTAGAATTCTTTCCTTAATGCTTGGATAAACATCATCAATTTATTTAAGAAAAGATAGCCTTGAGTGACTAATTTTTTCCATATAAAAATAGGATAAGTCAAGGTACAAACTAGATCCAAAGAGTACAGGGTACCACGAGACAGGAAATATGTAACAAAAATGTTTTCCTTTTTTTAAAAGAATTAAGTTGTCAGATTTAAACTTTTTAAGACATGTTAAAGAAAAAAAGGTAAGAAATGTAGAAGTGAACTTTAAAGCCCGTTTCATCACAAGGGCCCCTGTATCATTTCACATCCATGAACCCTGTTTAAAACCGCTGTTCTCAAATGTCATCTGAGAAGCCCTGCAGCCCCAAGTTCCCTCCATCTAGGGAGTCCACGAGGTCAAAACTATTTTCACAATACTACTGAATGCTATTTTCATTCTCATTCTCCATTAATTGTGCAGTGGAGGTTTCCAGATACATGACATGTGATAACATCATAGCTCTAATGGCTAATGGAATGTTGGTGTGTGCTTGTATTTTAAATCTTTCAGTTTTAGTTTCTAATAATATTAAACATCAATAGATACAAACCAGTTAAGAGTTCTTTGGAATTGTCAATAATTTTTAATAGTATAAAAAGAATCCTAAACCCCAAAACTTTCAGGATTAGTGTTTTAAAAGATCGTTTCTACCAAATATTAAGGTAGGACTAATTACTTCCATCATTTTTAATAATCAAAGACACCAACCCCTTCACACACACACACTCCTAATCAAAACATCCAGTTGGCTTAAGATCTTTGGGGAAGGGAAATAGCTCAGTGGTAGAGCACATGCTTAGCATGCACATGGTCCTGGGTTCAATCCCTAGGACCTCCATTAATAAATAAATACAGAAATAAATAAATATCATCAATGTGACAGCACTAAAATAATTAAAGTGAAATATGACTGACATGTTAGCAAGTGAAGCTTTAACCTACGTAAAGGTCAGAATTCAGTTAAGCACTTTAAAACTCTGGAAAAACCTTAGAACCTAATAATCAATCTCTCGGAATCCCTAAGAAATATGGGGATACCAAACTGAGCACTTCAGTGTCTCCGAACATCAATAGAAACAGCAGAGTCAAAACTGACGTTTTAAAAAATCTTTTTCTTATGCTTATATATTTTATTCAATCATGGATGCCAATTATAACATCTGCCTTATTTATGTCATCTTTCAATTATATTTGAAAAAAAGGAAGGAATTAGGAATAAGAAGACTGTACTTCATTTCAGAGTTAAATTTGTATTGCAAAATTTACCTGATTTGAATGTTTGTAAATTCTTCATTCCTCCTGTTTTATTAGGAACAGAATCTTTCACTCCAACTGCAGGCTGAATGGTTTTTGAAACAAACCGATTAATAATGTACATTTGATACAATTTGTAGCAATAATTCAAGGGGGGGAGAGCATTGTTTAGCTCAGTGGAAGTGTGCCTGTTTAACAGTGCATGAGGTCCTAGGCTAAATTCCCATTACCCTCATTAGAAAAAATTTCATGATAAAAGTATAAAAGTTTTTACCTTCAAGTTAGGATGCATTTCAGTAGAATCTAAAAGCCAAAAGGGACACATAATCAATTACATGTAAATATGAAAGCCAACTATCCATTCATTCAGACTCAGTACTTAGCACAATCCTCATGCTTGCTTTGGAAATGAATACATTTGGTTTTGGTATTTCGTTTTTGAGGGGCAGTTAGGAAAGCAACAAGACAGAAATGTGAATCCATTATAGATACTGAATAAAGAACAGGAATATAGGTTGAAAAAAACATGCAGTTAAGATTTCAAAAGTACGATTATGTTTCAAATGACTTTATAAGATACAAACGTGCACATATACCAATGTGAACATGCTGCCTCAGGAGGAGAAAAGCGATCTTTAATCAGAAGAACAAATCAGGGCTCCAAGAAGACAAATGTGAAAGCTGATGGTAAAATGCAATAGCACAGCGTTCATGCGACTGACACCATTAGACTACAAGTATTTATCATGCTCTTCAACTTGTCCTATCATTTAGGAAGTCCACAGTTGTGATGGCAGTTTATTTGAATGTGCAATTCACTTATCATCAAAGTGTGATGAATTGATCAGCTTGGATACACACTTGTAGAATAATAGTTCATGAAAATATTCATTGTTTTCCATACCCACATGGGCTATTGGTATGCCTACATTTCTTGGATCCTCTGGCCATCGAAGTTTCTTGATCCACTCATGCAAGAAAGAATGTATACTGAGTTTTCAATATTGAAATCTGATGATCAAAAATAAAATTTAATTGCCACAGAATTATTAGATATTAAAAGTCTTTTATATTTCAAAACCTTTGTAGTATTCACTGAAAATAATATCTTTAACATTTATGGAAAGAACATTATTAATTTCTTTTGTTTCCTCTATACACAAGTCTACCCTCTGAGCGTGGTCTGAAGACCAGCAATGAGGGCATCACCTGAGATTGTTAGAAACAGCTCAGAATGTGCAGTTTTCACTGGGTCCCCAGGTGACTGAGTAAAATTTGAGAAACTCTGGTCTATACCGAGTCTGCTTCTACAGCACTTGGACTTAATTGAGCCTTCTGAAATCAAGCCTCACGCACCTCCCTGTAACACTTCCCCAAAAGCTGCATCAGAATTTGCAGACTTTCCAATGGACTCTTTACCAGGCTCCAGTCCCCTGACTTCCCCGAAATGCACCCTGCTCTCTTCCTCTTTCCCACTCTTCTGTTGACCTCTGAGACACCATCCTATATGGCAGCAACACGCTGCATGACACGAAGGTCCAGACATTTACAGATGACCACACATGCCTATGCTCATCCATGGTAGGTACCCCCAGCTCTGCGTGATCAGGTACCGCAGTCCTCACGGCCTTCCTAATGATCAGGGGGCTGGGGGAGTGGAACTTTCTGCTGTGCTTCCCGGACAAGCTTTGGTGCTGGAAGAAGCTCACTTTATACCCATCTCATCTCAAACACTCTTCTCTTCCTTCTTCTAAAGAACTATTCTACATTACCACCTCCTGCCAAGGACCCCCCTCCCTTTAATTCATTTTCTCCCCTCCTCCCTGCCTCTCTCATTCTTCACTCCCTCCTTCCCTCCTCCTGATTTCCTGGCTGTCCTCAGATCACAGAGCATCTTGAAAGAAAACTAACAACTGAGCTCCTCAAACAGCATTCTACTTTAATCGTTGCTGACACCTGATAAGATATACAATTTACCTCTTTTTCTCCTCTTTTTTCTCACTATATGTTCAACAGGTGATTTTCTTTGGCTGAGAGAATATATCCTAATTCATGTTTTAAATCAACATTCTGTCAAATGACTTTTTTATAAAATACAGTGCTTACTTTCTATTTGTCCATTTAATGTATGTTTTTCTCCTTGACCTGCAGCTCCAGATAACTGATCAACATAGTTCGGTAGTTGAACCTTGGTGGTACTCTGTTAAAATTAATATTAATAATGAATTGCATAAAGATTTCCTAATCCCTTTCTAAGAAAATATTTGTTTCCAACCTTATTATTATTATTTTTTAATTTCCTACTTTAAAAGCAATTAGATTAAAAAACAAGTCAAGCATATCCTAGAAACCCAAACATTTAAATAGAAAATTTCATATACACTCTCTAGATGAAGTCTATCTTTTATCTTCAGTTGGCTTTTGACTCTGTGAACTGAGCATGGAAAGCCAGGGCAAACATTTTCACAGACAAAATACTGACGTGCAGATTTCAACAAAGAATTAACTTCAAAACGCCTAATTCCATTTTGCATTCCTCAACAAAAGAAGAGGACGTTTTTAAAAAATAAATATTTTTATATGTATAACTGAATTGCTTTGCTGTACACTTGAAAGTAACATTATGAACTGACTACACTTCAATAAAAAATAAAATTAAAAATATACATATTTAAATATATCCTTTAATAAGTATACGTGCTATAAATTTAAAATGTTTCTTAGGGCAGATATTGACTTTAGTATTAAAATAACACACTTGGCATGAAAAGAAGCCTTGGAGTCTGTCATGTTGAATATTAACAGAACACTGTGGAAACTGTTACACTTCAGTAAACAAAGGCTTAGCAGAATCTAACTAGTATTTGATAAAACTTTCATTGATAGGAAAAAGAGTTGAATAAGGTAGCAAAGTAGAAAGAAAAACATTTATGCTTAAATTAACAGCAGAAAAATTTTAAATGTAGTTATGCAGCTCTTCAAAAAGTACCATAAGCTTTACTTTAATATGGGAAGAATAAGAACACTGTTTATTGACCATCTGCACATGCCAGGCCCTTATCATGCACGTTGTCTTTTCTACACACACCAATGATAAAGGTGATGCTAAGGACGCTTACCCACTTGCTGCTTCCTGGCCACTCCAAGATGCTGGAGCACCGTGATGAACAGACGGGACCCGCTGTTCTCTCTGTCTGGAACATCCCTCCCCTGGACCTTCGTGTGCTGGCTCCTTCCTGTCCGTCACCTGGCAGCTTTGGTCACACTCAGCTCTTGTCTGACTACCTAAATTCCACCCTTACTCCACCCCAGTCCTAACTACAAACTCCCCCACGGTTGTCTAACCTAACTCTCCCCACGTTCCTCATAGAAGGACTTACTGTCCCTGAAAAACGGTTCCTGTTTACTTGTTCTTCTGTTCCTGCCACTACAGCCTAACCCCTCAACTGCTACATTCAGTGTCTAATGGCCCGATGCATAGCTGGTGTTCAGGAACAGGAATTTATTTAAGGTCAAAACATCTAACATACCCAGAGGTCACCAAGTACCAAAGCACTATATACCTATCAGAAATGTCTGATAACAGCCCACCGACACTCAACATACCTCAAATGAGAAATCCCGTGCCCGCTCTAACTTTCCCATCTTATCATCCTTCAAATTTTAAAAAAGCGTCCTCAAGATTTTAGTAGGTCACTAGTGGCCACTGTCATCATTCTGTCTTACATTTCTATAGCACCCTTTACAGCTGACAATGTGTTTTCACATTTGTTACCACATTTTTGTTCATGACACATAACCTGAGGTTTAGGTGTCAATATCATATTTTTGAACGAGGTCACTGACATTCAAACAAGTCAGACAAGTTTTCCCAAGATCCCACAGTGGGTCAGAACCTGGATGCTACCACGTCTGCTGACTTCAAGTACAGTGCTGTGCCACTAGGCAGGAGCTGCCGAGATCCAAGGGCTTGGGCTCTTCTGACCTCTTTCCACGGCTATCACCTTGGAATAGGTCACCACTACCCTGCACTTAGCTTCCTTCATTTCGGTCGCCATAAAAGTACTCAGTGCACACTACTTTCCCTGCCCAAACTGGGCTGTCCTCAGTAAAACATCACTAAACCAAACTGCTGGCATTTTAACACCATGTATTTATTACTATTCCCCATGCTTTTTCTTCTCCTGAAATGTTCGTTGCAGATCTACCTGACAATCCAAATATAATAACACTTTCAAGTCACAGGCACTGTCTTTTCAAGGTCAAAGTGGTTAAACAAACAAAGAAAAACACTTTTTTTAAAAAAAATGCAACTTGTTTCTCTCTGAATCTCACTAGGAGTTTTACACATCCATTTATAACAAAGAAACAAACATCTGGTCACAGGCTGACCAAGAATAATTCATTAGTTTTTAGAAAATGTAACTTCAGAGACCAAACCGTTTCCCTGTGACTTCTAAGCCTTGGTTTTTGCACTACATACACCCGTTTCATTAGGTGAGTCTGGAAAATTAACAGAAGTTCACTCTGCAGTGGTATGACATGTAGCATGGAATGATTTTACTAAGTGCAGGTTAAATATATGAGGGAACAATTTTGCTGGGCAAATGCAAAGGTGAGAAAGTGAAGTCAAAACATCCCTCCATTTATGTTTTAACATCACGCAATGCTTATATTAGAAAATAATAATAGAAGACAGTACCTCAGAGTCCCAGGATGGTTCTACACCTTCATTTTCTTCTAATCCTAATGCTGAGGTTGGGCCTACAAAATGTAGTCACAGATACATTAATGAGAACACGTACCACTGGGAAGTTGAAATACATTTATAAGCCTATATTCATTCATGACTATGTCAATAAAATAAAGTGGCAGAAAAGAATTTCAGAGGGTTGAAGCATTTTCTGGAAGAAAACTTGGTCATAGTTGGGATATTTATGAAGAAAGGTGGCAAAAGAAAGACACTTGAAAAGAAAATTGTATCATATTTGGATCTACAAACTTCAGATTTTTTACTTTATTTTTTTTTTAATTGAGGTACCAGGAATTGAGCTATACCCTCCCCCCTCCAACCATACTAGCTTTTAAGCAGAGAAGGAAATCCACAGATGTGCACTAACTTACCACCTTTGTCATTTTTATGTGCTCCATCAATAGAAACCAATTTGTTATGATCTGCTTGCTCCTTTAGGACACTGTTAATAGTCCGAGTGCCGTTCTCTTTCCCACCAGTTTTTGGCTTTGCTGCTTCTTCCTATAAAAACAAAACAAAATGTAACAAAAACCCAACTTCAGAAAACATCATATTCCTGCACTTGGTCATTCAGTCAATCAGTCAGGAAGACAACATATATTTACTGTATCCATGAGATCATAGGCATTATCCTGGGAGAAGCTGGCAATATGTATAAAAGACAGATTCTGCTCTATATTCTAGGAGAGGTAGAGACACATGAAAATGAATCAACACAGACAAGTATAGCCAAAAAGAAAAAAGGTGAGGATCAAATTTTCTTTCCATTGTTCATAAAATTAGCTATATGTCCTTCAGAAGAGCCTGAGCATTTTCCATGACCTGATTTTCCTTCCCTTAATTTGAATTTGAGATTATTCCCATCATAATTTGTACTATAGAGCTCCCGCTCTCACTTAACCCCACTATTTCTGCTGTGCGTGTATAATAATCTCTCTCATTTTGACACTCATTTATCTTTATATTAATCTCATCCTTATTAAATGAATCCTTCCCCTTTGTATTCCTGCCCATCTTCATATTCATTCAGCTGTTCTTTTCAGTTGCTTTCTTGTTCTTTCCTTTCTTAATGGCACACTTGAGAACTGTTTATTGCCACCAAACTTTACAAATCTCAGTCCTGGACATGTGCCTCTCTTGTTATCACTCTGTTTTCTATTGTGATCTTGAGGACTTCCATTTCTGTGTAGGATCCTTTTCATCCCCATGAGAATCAGGGGGACGGTATGGGAAAAAGCACAGGAGGAACAAGTTAAAAATAAAACGGCTTACCTCTGTAACACCAAAGACTGCTGAAGATGGGAGAGGTTCCGGTGCTGGGAAGGCAGGATGAGAAAAGCCTGGAACTTCGGTTGATGGTTGGGGAAAGGTTGTAACCACATCTTCATTTTTCTGATCAGAATTATTGTCCTCAAAGTAGGTGCTAGTTCCTGGTATCAAAACACCATCTTTTGCCTCTGCTGTAGTGAAAACAAGGTACGGTAGATGAAATTATCTATAATTTCTAGTCAGTGAAAACACAAGAAGGACACTCTTCAAATAACTCACTGTTTATCGTGGGTTCTTGCCAGGCCTGAATCGGCTTTGCGAACCTTGGATGGCAGACATTCTAGAGAGGAAAATAACAGCTTTAAGAACAAGAAATATGAAATTGAATAAAATAATTATAACATTCCCCATTCCTAGAGGATCTAACACAAAGAGCACTGGCTTTGGAGTCATTCAGATATGGATTCAAATCCTGGTTGTGACCTTTACCAACCTACATCTTCTCATGGGGTGAGGATTATGAGAGATGATCTGAGGAGTCCCAAAATGTTACTTTCCTTACCCCTCATTGATTACTATACAAACACTGTGGAATCCATTAGATGACTTTCTTGACCAAAATGATCTAGAACAAAAACTTATCCCTGACAGTTTAGAGTCCTATTGAAAAAACTAACATTAAGAAATTTAAAGTCATTGTTCTATTTTGAAATGTGCTTGCATGATGTATATATGTGTGAATAATCTCTCATGGGGAAATATGAGAGTTTACTTTTTAGCAGTATCTTATTTGGATGAGTTAGAACAGCAAACAGTATAAGCTACTTGTATTCCATTTGCCAAAAAGCTAAAGACAAATGATTGTTTAAATTCAGCTACTTCTAGGAAAGAGGAATTAAAAACAAAAGTAATTCTGAAGGGCAATGACTCATGAGTGAGTGCCACACACATAGTAAACAGAAAGCTCTAACTAAATACAGTCACAGAGGCAGAGTGAGATGGACTGAAAGAACAGACACTGAAGAAGTGTTTTCTGGAAAGAAATATTAGGTTTGGGGCAAATCATTAAAAAAAATTGGGGGAGGAGGGAAAAAAGGCAACATGAGACATGACTAGTCAAGAACAAACATAAGACAAGAAAAAAAGGGAAATGTAATTATAACAAGGCATGTGGGGATATATATATATTTCAGCATTTATATATATAATAGATCAGTGATGTATGAGTATTGTTAGGTACATACTATCAATGAAAGCCTCTGTTTTACCTTTTTATTATATAAAACATTATAAATTATATATGCAAGTACATATATTGTTCTTCAGCAAAATTTTTAAAAATATCAAAATAGATGATATATAAAACATATATATAAAACAGAGGACTTTGTTCATAGTGTATCCCCAGTAATACTGACGTGAATTTCTCTACAACTGTTTGTTTGTCAATACTACTATAATAAATGGTTAAATTTTGTCACTGTTAGGCATTCAGTTGAACATGGTCGTCTCTCACTACCTGAATGCTGTAAATTGTTATTAGGGAGAGAGAGAAAGAGATTTTTCAAAGTTCCTAACACATCAACTTTCCAGAGAGATAACTGGTAATCAGGATTCTAAGGAGAATACATAGCTTGAAAAGATATATTGAATGGAACATGAGATGGGGCTAAAAAGAAGTTTAAAGAGTTTTCATCTCAAATTCTAAGCTCACAATTGGTGGATACTGAAAAACAGACTGTAACCTTTTCCTATTTATCATACACTTCTTATCTATTTCCTCGGCATTTATGACATATGTCCTCTCATAACAACTGAACTTTTACAACCTAAACAGAGGGAATACAAATTTAAGTCATATTTTTGGAAATCAAATGGATTTCATTATGACATAGTACACATATTATATTACCTGTACCATCCGATAGATTTCATTATGATAGAGTGTGCATGTTATATTATCTGCAACATGATACAGAATTCCATGTCTCCTCATGCATTCACATTCAAAAGATACTAAAATGTTTTTTATATTTCTAGGTGCTCCAGGAAATGCACAACTACGTTTCCTACTCTCTAGCGGCGTATACTGATGCAGGGGCTATAAAATAAATATGTAAATAACTATACTACAAAATGTCTGAAACTTGAAATTTCAGAATGGGACACGAGGACTGGACATACTTTTTAAAACTATAATACAAAAGAATTCTGAAGTAGGTTTCATCATATGGTTGTTATTATGAGTCTACCTAGAGAGCTGGTTGTTATTTTAGGGAAAACATGTATTCTTCAATTAGATGAAGAGTTTTGAATGAACTCTTAATGGGATAATTTAGAAAACACAGAGGAATCTCTTTATAATATGGGTTTTGAGAAACAGAATTTTAATTTCTAAATTTCTATAATTTCAACTATTATTTTAGTCTTAATGCAGAACCAAAGGTAGAAATGAGGTTAAAAAAACAAAAACAAACAAACAAACAAACAAAAACCTCTTTCCTAAAATCTCTATGCTACCAAAATAAAAAGTGTCCAAGGCGGGGGGAAAAAAAAAGACACATGCTACGTAGTTTTGGAACTCAAAGGCCCCAGGAACAGCCCATGATTATCACAGAGAGTAGCTGTGTGCACTGAAGATGTCCCTGAGGCACGAGTATTATATAAGTGCCATCAGTGTGGTTTAAAATCCAAAAACCCCTATCCCTGGCCAAGCTTCACACTTCCTCTATCGTGGGAAACCTTTTCACAGCACGGTTTTCCTGTCACTATATATTTTCTGGTCCATTTTGCTTCAGCCTCATCTTCAGTATTTACCAAAGTAAGAAAAGAAAAAATCAAGCTGTCGTATTTGTATAAAATTGTTTACTCTGACCAACTTTTCAACACAAACATAGAACAATGATAGGCAGACCACTGCTAAATTTTAAGAGTAAATACTACACAAAACTAAATTCAGAGCAGAAAAATTAATTTCACAAGAGAGCACTTTACCTTGGGAGCAAGATCTGCGTCATCATCTGCTGATTGCGATGAATCATCAATACAATATATGGATGAAACACTTTGGAGCAAAAATACACATCAAAAATGAGTGAGTTCATTTCTTTAAACAAACAAAAGTCTATGCTGAGGGATAAGAAAGCAGATTTGGGAGCCAGGCTGCCTGATGGTCAAGTCACAGGTCAACTACTTGTTAACCATGGAATCATGGGTCAACTAGTCAACCTCCTTGAACTACAGTTGCCTAGTTACCTAGAAGTAAGCTACAACAGCACAGCTACTCTGCAAAGCTGTTGCGGTGACTATATGAGGTAACAAATGTGAAGTACACAACACAGTGTCTAACCCAGAGTAGGACACTCAACAAACCTTGTTTCTTTTCTCTGTGTTCCCTTACTCAACATATAATTTTTAAAAATCCACAAAATCCTACCTGCTTACAGAGAGATCTTCAATCCTCAATGGAAACTTAACCCTTAAAGTCTCTATTAAAGAGAAAAGTAAAATAGATTTTTGTATCAGCAATAGAAAAATACAGAATACTAAAAGTATAAGACCAATGTTTTGTTAAAAAGCATTTCTTTGGGACCACACCTGGAGACTACACACTCGAGTGAATATTGAGTATACTCCTGGTGGGTAATTAATGAATAAAAACCACTTCCCCTCCTTTACATTTATCAAAAAAAAAAAAAAGATATTTAACAAAATTTGCTATCTTAGAGTGAACTGCTGCTTACAAGGACCAAAATCCCAACCAAACTTTGTGAGACTCTCAGAAAAATGATAATCACTAGTAGAATCAGTATCATAAACTGACAATGTCAAACTTACATAGCATGGTGTTTCTGGACGATACCCATGGGACAAACCCACCCTGCCATTTGGCTTTGTCAGCCTCGTGTTATCTGGGCACAGTCATCCCTATTCCCTCACATATGGCCTAGGGCTGTTTTCACACTGCAATGGCAGACATGAGTAGATGTGACAGACACCACAAGGCCTAAAATATTGACTCTCTGGCCCTTTATAGAAAAAGCTTGTGCATCCCTGCTTTGTGTCATAACCAGGAAACCCTAAGACTCAAATCAAATCTTCTTACTCTTCTCAACACTCTTCAGTGAATCCGTGCAGCTGCCATTGCTGGCTCCCAGCTCGGCAGCCATGTCTTCTTCGTTGTCCTTGCTGGACAACTGCAACTTTTCTTGGGTATTTTCTGCCCCAGTATGCGAAGAAGGTAAATTCTCAGCTGCAAAAAGAGAAATGATTATTCTGCGGTCACCACAGTAAATACATCTCCTTCCCCAGTGGCTTTTAGGAATGAGCATGTGATGTAACACAGCCAGTGAGATGCTAGGGGAAGCCTACCGGAAGCGTCTCTATTTTCTTCCTCATTAACAGAAAACATGCAGAGAGAAGTAGCCCTCCTCGCCTGCGGATACTGTCATGTGAGAAGATGACGCTTGGAGCTGCTGCCAATCAGCAGACCAGGAAAGGCGACATCACACGCCAGCAGCCTCACTGCTGAAGGAGGGACAGCATCTGGGATCCTGATGACATCACTGAACCTTCTAAACAACCCTGGTTCCTGTTGCTGTAGCCACTGTTACTTAGGTCTCCTATTATTATTTGCAGCTAAAAGCATTCTGACAAATTTCTTAAGGTCTACAGCAGACCTCCTCCTTCCTATAGTACTAGAAAGGCTTTCAGAAGCATGCCTGAGCTAGGTAGTCACCTCGTTCCCAACCATTCCTACAGCATCCTTTTTGCACCAACAAAATGAAACTCATAGATCCTGCAAAGTTCACCGGCACATCTTAGTGTTTGCATTGCTGTCCTTTCTACCAAATGTAATCTTGAAAGATGTTCTGCCCACCAAACACTGTCCTTCTGCCTCCTTCCCTGGCAAACTTCTACTCGCTCTGCATGCTTACCTGACATCCTACCCACTTTTAAAACACTCCCTTCCTCACCATGCACTTAAAGTACCTGGGACATATTAAATATCAATAAAAAATACATAAAGACAGTTACAAAGTCTGAGTGGGCTCTGGGACACAAGAGCACAGAATAAAGTCAAGTCAATCATAAAAATGGTGATGACTGTAACGAGCTCCTGGAGGCCAGGAACTGTGCTTTTGACCTGTTTGCATTCTGGAACGTCAGAGTGGTGCTTAGTACCTAAAACACACTTGATAGTCATCTGTCAAGTGGGTGAATTCACAGATAAGAATGTTTTCTTTGACAATCCTGTTTTAAAAAAACATACAGACACTAACCAGGGACAACTCTATTGTGTTATGAGCACCTTGAAGGCCAAAACTCTGTCTATTCCATCTTTGTATTTCCTACAACAGATGTTCTATCATTCATCGAGGTCTACTAAGTTTAAGGTGCCCTCATACAGTTCAGACTGAACAGCACGTTAGGGGTCACATCTAGGCAGAACAGTCATCTTTTGTTTTTTGTTTTTGTATGTGAAGTATTTCTGTGCTTTTATTGCAATTTGCTGAGTCCTGAGTTGTGCTATTTGAGTATTTATTATGACAACCCTTTAACTAATGGCAACAAAGAAACTTTTCCTAAGAAAATTAGAGTTTCAAGACAAGTATCCCCCCAAAAAGAAGAAAACATCTCACTCTCATGAAGTCAACATATCGCATTCTGTCTGCACTTATGAGGAATGAAATTGGCAACCGAGTGCGACCTTGTTGGTATAATGATGCAAAAAGTAACCAGTGCTTCTCAACAAGGCACTGCTTTTCTGACTTCTGCGCTATCACTAGGTATCTTTAAAAAACAATCTCTTATTAGTATGCTGCACACTTGCCCAGTTGTGCAGTTCTAATTGTTGGCCATTTGTTTATAGCACCAGGAAGGCACTGCCGAGTTCCGTTTTAAAGACAGTAACTTTTTTAGTGAGATTAATCACTATGCAATAACTAGCATTCATTCACCCAATGTAATCCATTCGCTATAAAAACTAAAGATCCAGTTCTATACCAAGGCCAATTTGTTATAAAGTTAGAGGAAATGTACAACAAAGTTAAAAAATGTTTTCCTTATTTACACAAAGATATAATATGGGATTTCAGGGGCTATGATTAAATAAATGAATTTCTTTTCAGACAGTATTGTCTCAGATTTTAAATTACCTACAATTATCTTCTTAAATAATTCTGAATACTAGACCATTAAGAAAAACTTAATTAAAAAATAGAAACATACATGAAATTTACACACTGGCTTTTTTTTTACTGCTCTTTCATTATCAAAAGTTCCTCAGTCTTACTTCCTTATCTATGGTAGGACCAACAAGAGTAACTTATTACCTGAAATCTGTCCCAGATGGCTATCTTGAGAGGGAGTATTTGGTATCTTTCCTTCTCTGTAGTCGACAATCAGCTGGTAAATGCTATACATAAAATAATGTGATAAATAAATATTACTACTTGAATACTAATATGAAAAATAATTGCCAAATATATTAAATTCTTAGATTATTTCAGATAATATCAGAGATATCAAAACTTCAATTGTCCCATATACGTCAAACTTGTACAATCTACAAACATTTAAATTTAACATGTGTAATTAAAGAAGAAAAAAATTAAAGTGAAGTAGTTAGGAACTGAGGGCAGTACAGTGCAGTAAGTTATCTAGAGTGAGCCTGACATATGGAAAGTGTCTCAAATTCAGAAGTCCCAGCTCTATAACCAACAGCTATTTGTTCCTGGAAAAGCTGCTTCTCTTCAGCCCAAAGTCTTCCTTTATACAACTGGGATCTTACTGTCTTCTTAGGCAGTTAGTTATTAATACTCATAAGAGTATTATGAAGATTTAATGAGATAATGTGCCCCCCCAGATGCTCAGAGAAAGCGTGGAAGAATGGAATAATTTGTTCTTGAACTTTAATGCTGGAACTATTTGAGAATCCCAAATAAAACCCAATGTGTGGTTTTTTCACAGGTGTAATATTTAAATGTGGCAGTTTTCAGGACAACGTTACAAATTATGGTGATTAGCTGTTCTTCGTGGTTTATAATTCAGGGCACCTCAGCTACTATATAATTTGTAGCTAAATTTATTTATAAATATATGACCTCATACAAGCATATGTATGAGAACTAAACAAGCTGTCACGCTGGTTTACGTGTCGATCACCATGAAGACCACGGAAACTGGATCAGCACAGACATCCCGGGAGCAGAGGTCAATCATGACCCGACTGCAGGACCATTTTCTTTTTCCTTTTCTTCTTTTAAAATTTTAGTAATGGTCTTTAGAGAGCAACGTCCAGACCCCAGACTCAGCTGCCAAGGAGATCCTGTTAAAACCAGTTTTAGTACCAACACTGCAGCAACAGAATCAAGGGAAACAAGAGAATGATTAGAATGCCCTCGCCCTGCCCCAATGCCTTGTGGGAGAGGACTGTCACTGTGATCTTAGGGAATCCCTCAGGCTCTTGGAAAATTCAAAAGGAAGATTATAGAAGAAAGTCCCCAAAGGAACATACTGGATTTTCTGCTCAACTAAACATTTCAAGACCTAAAGAATTAGAAAAATCAGGTATGTGACATTATTTGTACCCCCATGCACAGGGGTTACACTGGAATGAAATGGAGAACAATAGGATCCCTAAGGATAAAGGTCTTACAAAGCCTGAGATAAAGAACCCTGTGCCCACTGCTCCATCTCACTAGTCTGGCCTTTTGCTGGTTTCCAGCTGATGATGTGGAGTGTCTCACTGCCATCCACAAAGTGCCTGCTCCCAACTACGAACTCTCACCTGTCACATAACAAGTAACAGTTAGGTCATTTCCAACCTCAGTTAAGAGATACTTGGCATTTTAATGTAAACACTTACTGTTCAAACCCATTAGAATAAGCATATTGTTCAGCAGACCATCCGCGTGAATCTTGAGAATAGGGACTAACACCTTCCTGAAGAAGTAACTTGACTATGTCTGGGGAGTCATGAAATACAGCAAGGATGAGCGCTGATCTAAAAGAAAAAAGAGAGAACTTCACCCTTAGGAACTTAGTTAGCTTCACTTAAACAGTTAACTTGATCTATTTTACCAAGTTAATATCCTGCCCACCCCTGGAGAACTGACCATTTACATGCTCAAGTGCTCATCTCTGCAAATTACCTCCAAGGCCAAAATGGAGGGATAAAAAGAAGCCTCCTGTCCTACTTGGGTAGCACAAAGTAGAAGTTGCTAATTTAAAGTCCTCTGATGGACAGGAAAGGATGCTGAGGTCACTTGTCTGAAGTAGGTAAAGATTTAAACAAAGGATTCCCCATTTCTTCCCTAGTCTGAAATATAATACTTTAAAATCAGCTAGACGTCACGTAAGGAGAAGCTGTCTGCAGGCTGAAAACAGTAATATGAATAAAAATGGCAGTAAAACTAGTCACGGCTGCAGTTAACACGCTGAGAAGCACGTGCCCGGCACTAACCTGAATAGTCTACGTATGGTCTTTCTCAGGCACAGCCACCCTGGAAGGATGTACGACGACCCTCCTTTACGTGTCAGGATACATATTTGTTGATAAGTCATGTCTACCCAGGTAACACACCTGCCCAGCAGGAGAGCTGGGAATTCAACCTCGTCTGACTCTAAACCCCGGCTCTTTCCTCTTTATCACCCACCAATGACTTGTCTTCTTTAAAGGGAATGTTTATTCAATAATTAGAGCTATTTTTCTTCCTCCTACCATTATCAATTAAAAATAAGAACATTAAAATGTACTAGAAATGAAAAAGGATAAAAACTGATGAACCCACAGTATCTGGTAATAGTTACTCACTGAGTGATACTCACTTAGTGATAACCTAATAACATCAGTATCCTTCAAAGAAAGTAATTTAAAGCAGAGTCATCCAAAAGACAAAACAACCTCCTCTTTGTTTAATATGCATCTTTCAAGACAAAAATATATGCCAGGAAGTGGTTAAAAAAATTATAAAAGAATGAAGAAATTCTATACTGTCTCATAAGCAAAATTAAAATTAAAGTCCGTACTAATAAAAGTAAAATGAAATCCCTGAACTGTTGTAAGATCACACGACCAAGAAAATCAGGTTGCAAATGACATCAGTCTCTATTACAAAGGAAGATGTATCCTGCTGCATGCTGTTCTTTGTGACACCCATGCAGAATATTTGCTCTTCTACCTAACTGATGATGTGTTGATTCTAAGTTAATCCTCTTCTTCTTAAGTTAATCTTTCTGATTGGCTGTTATTACTCTAGAACAACATTAAGGTTTAAAAAAAAAACAGAGAGAACCAACTACTGTACCTTTGCACGTTGTCGACTGCATGTACATTTGCCCCGTTCTCTATCAAAAATCTGACCATTTCCTTTTTGTTCTCCTTGACAGCGAGTAAAAATGGTGTCAAATTACTCTGTAAAACAGCAAAAACAGTTGATAATGTACAAAATTACATATAATTTTCAAAACTGAATTTAAAAACTTAAGTCTCTGAACTTAAACATATACTATAAAGTAAATAACAAGCAGCCCCTTCCTCTTTGCCCCTCTATGCTCCTTCCCTTTAAAAGGCTCCTCCTTGATCTCTTCGAAAGTTTACCTGTGAAGTCATTCTCTGAAACTCACTTAAGACATTTGCTGGTTCCAAGAACCTTTGCTTCTATCGCAGTGTCTATCAGGCATTCTGTAGTTACCTTACTGCTCAACGACTACTTCTGACCCTCTAAACACTGCTCCAGAGAGAACCATTTAGCTACTGAGTCAAACATTTTTAAGGAGCCATGCTGAGTAGAAAGATACCATATTGTCTGCAACATGCATAGCCTATCCAATTATAGCTATGACTAATCTTATAAAGCTTGCAGACATTCCAATGGGAATATGATTATTTGCATGTAAAGAAAAAGGTTTCCTTAAACCAACTTATAAATTCTAATTTGAAAAAGTCCATCCCACTCTTAAGGGATTATTATAAAATATGAAATAGACTATAAATTAATATAGAGTGTCTTTAAAATCTTGAAATATTTATCAAAATATATTATACAACAGGAATTGTAAATTCAAATGCTTACAGAAGCAATGTAGGTGACCTGAGTAAGTGAAGGTCCCAGGTGAGGACAGCAAACCGGAGAACACATGTCCCACCGAGAAGGGACCCCCTCTGCAGGGCAGTCTGCTAAGAGCCTCGGCTCAAGGGGGACCAGATTTGATTCTTCAGGAGAAGTTCTGAAATGCAGATTTCTGCACGAGTCTGCTAAATTTTCAATGTTGACTCAATGTGTGGGGACAAACTGAACATATCCAGGGCCATGTTTAGTCTATAGCCCACTTGTGTTTTTATGTTTGTTGTGTTTCCAAACAGTTTGGTATAAATCAAGTATTTGTATGTAAAACCTTGCCTTTCTTTAGTATCATATGTCTTACACACCAAAACACTGGGCCCCAACATGCAATAAATATTGTGATTAAGACTCATAATACCCACTTTAAGAATTTTTCCAATGCCTACTAAAAGTACAATCTATCTCTGTCAAATTTTCCCTAATTGTTAATCAAATGTATAATTAGGATTAAGGATTAAGAGGTATAAACAATCAGGCATAAAATAAGCTACCAGGATATATTGTACATCATGGGGAATAGAGCCAATAGTTTATAATAACTATAAGTGGAGCATAAACTTTAAAAATTTGTGAATCACTAAACTGTATACCTGTAACATATAATATAGTACATCGACTATACCTCAATTAAAAAAATAAGATATTGTAAAATAAATACATGAAAAAAGGATTATAATACACCCTTCAAGAATTTTTCCAATGCCCACAAAAACTACAATCTACCTGTATCTAATTCAGCCTGATTGTTAATCAAATGGATAATTAGTTCAGAAGCTGGCCAAATCTAAATTATTAAAACAATTCCAATTTGTTACTAATGTCATGGGTTTGATGTTTAAAACTGCCATCTTGCATGGTGTACTTATATATACTTGAATATGGCTCATCCATAAAAAAGAATGAAATAATGTCACTTGCAGCAACATGGAAGGACCTAGAGATTCTCATACTGAGTGAGGTCAGTCAGAAAGTGGAAGGCAAATCCCATAGGGTATCACTTGATATGTGGACTCTAAAATGTGATACAAATGAACTTATTTACAAAACAGAAATTGACTCGCAGGCATAGAAAACAAACTGACGGTTACCAAAGGGGGAAGGGGGTGGGGGAGGAATAAATTAGAAGTTTTGGACTAGCAGATACAAACTAGTATATATAAAATAGATGAACAACAAGGTCCTACTGTATATACTACAGGGAACTATTCTCAAGATCCTGTAGTAAACCATAAAGGAAAAGAATATGAAATATATAAGCATGGAAGACCCCAAGGTGTACATGGAAGGCCATGTGGCCACCAGCACAAGCGAATGCCCCCTGCCGGATGTCAAACATGACCTGAACTGAGTTGCCGAAATTCTAGAACCTGGGATCCTTGGGTGCTCAGGGCCTGTGGCTTGCTGCCTCCCCTGCCCAGGTGCAGTCACCCAGCTCCCCCTACTGGGTACTGTGTTCCTTCCTCCTCCCACCCATCCCCAGAAGCACCCCTGCCCCTGCAGGCAGCCAGGCCTTCCCATCACTTCACTCCCCGCAAGCCTTCATCTTCTGTAGGCGCTGAGCCTACCACCCACTCCCAGGCACTTCCTAATGGCAAGTTGTTCCTTCGGGGGTAGAAGTGTGGCTGGGAGACAGAGCTCTGCCCTTTCTGTAGGCACTACCTCTAGCCCCTGGCCTTGGCTTTGGAGTTGTTTCCATGACAACAGGGCCTGATGTATTGCATTCAGTATACATATTACTACAAATAAAACACTTGAAGCTAGAAAAGACCCTGTATTTCAAGTATATTGTAAATAAAGTTAGTTGAGCTATACCTTGTTTATCGCCTCGATATTTGCATGATGGCGGAGCAGCTGTGTTGCAATTGACACACTCTCTTCCAAGATGGCATAATGGAGAGCAGTGTTTTGACCGCCGTCCTCAAGATTTGGGTTAGCACCGTGTTCCAGCAGGATACCGGCACATCTCCTGTTCAGGGATTGTACAGCCTGTTGGTATCATGCCAAGAAACAGACTGTAAGTGCCAGGCATTCCTAGTTAACATTCCCCAAGTTCCATCAGTTATGTTTAAAACAGATAAGTTAATTTTTAATATAAGTAGTTAAATCGAATCCATCTCACGTGGACACTGTTGGCAGCTACATACCCTGATGAGAGCTGTCGTCCTTTCCTTGTCACGAGCATTCAGATCACAGTTGAACTGGATAAGGAGAGCCACCACTCCTGGACAGCCGCTGATGCAGGCCAAGTGTAGCGGAGTCCTGCGAACATGAGAGAACTTTTTAGGGAATAGAGCACACTACTTCAAAGATACAATTATTCATGTAATTGGAAACATTCAACAGCATGCTATTCCTACCCCTTTAAAACTAACATTTAGTCTTCTTATCTTAGTTCTTCCTATGGAGAAAGAACAATATTTATTAGCTCTTATTACTCACCACTTTAATGGAAGAACAAGCAGTTTGAATAGAAAGGGCATGCCGTTGAGATTCAGCTCAACTTGGGTCTGACTTCTACTTTAACACTGTCACTCATTAGCTCTCACTTAGCCTGTCTGTGCCTCCATGTCCTCATCAACAAGATGGGCATGAAGTGATAGTTATCTTACAGGACGCCACTGTGAAGCTTAAATGAAAAGCTATGCAGAGTGTCTGGCAGTTTCTTGCCCAAAATAACAGCTCAATCATTGTTAGGTAATATTATAATTGTTACCGTTACTATTTCACAAAGACAACATTTCAATTAAGTAAAATGAGAGTATATCTACTTTGCTGCTGCAAGGATGAGAGACAACCCTGTACTTCAATGATTCTAACATGTTCATTTTCTCACACTTCAACATCTCTGACATGGGAAGGCAATTTAAAATTCATGTCTTGCAACCATAGTTGGCAGCTCCTCCCAGGTCCGCCCCCCCCCCGTCCCGCCACTGTTACCTGCCGTTCTTGTCTCTGCTGTCTACGGCATTTTTCTTACGTGACAGCAACTTCCGCAATGTTTCATCATAGCCTGAACATGCAGCTCTGTGGAGCTTTGGTAGCTCACTCTTATCGGTGATGTACGAAGGCTCAGGTCTCTCAAGATTCCTGAGGCCCACCCAGCTCGTGAACTTAATCACTTTCTTCATGACCCTGCCTTTCGCCTTCCGACACCACGCCCTTCCCGCTTGGCCTCTTGTCACCTCCCAATCTCAGCGCTAGCGCTATGGAAAAGCCACAGAGATCGCGCTGCCACACCTTGGCTGCAAAGCTCAGAGGCTTGGAATGTTTGGTCCGGAACACTTGTAGCCTGGCAACAGACCTAACCCTCAACTGCCCCTCAACTGTCCCTCCAGAGCCAGTGACCCTGCACGTGGGCACGGAGGCCCGGAGGCCCAGTGAGCCCCGTGTGCACGTGGGATCCTAAGCCATTTCAAATCTCTGCAATGGCTTGTGGGCCATTTTAGATTCCTTTCAGATGTCAGTGCTAGGTGGCTGAGTGTTTCAGGACATTTCCAGAAGTGAGGCTTGCCCCTGAGAAAGTCGTGTTTGTATGTGACAGTGGTTAGAGTAGGGTGGAACTACAGGATGCTGAAGGCCTCGTTCCCCAGAGAGCTCCCCACCAAAAACCTCTCCATCTCCTTATCCCTCACTGTATTCCTTTCCGCATCCCTCTGGGCCCCAGCCACTCTCCATGGACTTTAGCAGATGCAAACAGCAGGAAGCTGTTTTCACAGTTTCAGAGACTGTGGCAATATGCATCATTAAGTACAAACTTGAGAAACCAACACACGCTCTGCAGATGAAATGAAAATGTGTTTCTGCATGTCTGCTGCCCCTGCTCTGTGTCTCAGCCTTATGTTACACGCTTTCTTCACTTTTATTTTATTTTTTGCTTTTATTTCCACCAATTAAATCTTTAATCAATCCAAGATTTACTTAGGAGCATGGTACAACATTTGAGGACTTTTTAACCATGTAAATACAAAAGCACCACGTCAGTGATTCAGCGAGACCACGCTGCTGGCTGACCGCTTGCAGGAGGGGTGGAAGGTAGGGCAGGCCTCTTTTTCCTGCCTAGCTCCGTCCTTCCGCCCTCTGCTGGCTAATTATGGTTTCTGGCCCTGCCGGGATCAAAACTGCAGGGGTGCACCAGCTCCTCCTGAGTGGCCGATACTCCTGGGACCTGGTCTTGAGTGGACAGGACCTGGCAAGTGTTTTAAAGCTGACTCTCTCAGGGGAACTTCTGTGCCCACACCTACAGTGGCGGGCGGGAGGGGATTATTCAATTATCATGAGCAATTATTAATGACTACATATCATTTTAAATTTCATAATCAGAGCACATAAAGAGACCTTTGGAGGTAATCCAGTACAGCACCCTTTGAAAAGAGTGTTTTTTCTAAATATACTCGAGTGAGGGAATTCACACTTTCCTGAGGAGTCCTGTGATCTCAGAGGACATTCATACACACAGACAAAACACCCATGACACATGGGCTCGGGGAGATGATGCAGGCTTGGGGAGATGTTGTGGCCTTCGGGAGATGTGGGCTTGGATAGATGATGCGGGCTTGGGACATGATGTTGGCTTGGGGAGATGTGGGCTCAGGTACATGACCGGGCTAGGGGAGATGATGTGGACTCGGGGAGTTGTGGGCTCAGAGAGATGTCTCTGGCCAGGGGAGGTGACACGGTCTCAGGGAGATGACATGGCCTCGTGGACATTATGTGGGCTTGGGGACATGATGTGAGCTTGGGGAGACGTGGGCTTTTGGAGATGATGTGGGCTTGGTGAGCTGTGGGCTCAGAAAGATGACGCCGGCTCGGGAAGATGATGGTGACTTGTGGAGATGACATGGACTTGGGGAGATGTGGCTTTGGAGAGATGATGCGGGCTTGGGGAGATGAATAAATTTTTAAACTCTCTTCTTTTTATATTTTGCTCTTCATACGGAAGAGCCATAGGACCTAAACTGTTAAAAACCTTTAGCTAACTGATCCCAAAACAGCAGCTTTTGCTTCTTTCTCATCAAGGTAAATCTCTGTACATCTCTTGAGTGCTGACGATATGACAGCTGTGTTTAGGTACTGGGGATAAAAGGTGAAAAGGACTGGTTATTGTCCTTGAGGAAGTTTTATTTTTTATCTGGACTGAGAACTCTAAGTAGACGGTTCCAATGCAATGTATTAAAGTACAAGGAGGTATCAAGAAGGTACAGCTTCAAGGACTTGAAACCTACACAGTCGGCAAGTGGCTGTGCTGGAAAGATTTGTCTTCCAGGTTTTATCAGAAATAATTTCACACCATTTCAGTGTTAAAAATCTGTCATCCCTGCCAACATCAGCTGCACAATGGAAATGTGTGAACTACCACAAAAGGGGATTTGAAAACCAATTCAAGGGGAAAAAAATAACACTGTTTCTTTTATCACCGTCCTCACAGTCCTCTCCCTCCTCAGTGTAAAAGGTCTGTACACATTCTGTTGAATGGCGTATGATGTGACTGAGGTAAAGAAAAGCCTTCAAATTTCTGTTGTAGACTCAAGATCTAATTTGTCCAGACTTGAAGTCTGCCTTAGCACAGAGCCTTTAAGGGGAAAATGTAGAGAGAAAAAGCTTTGACTACCCTTAGAAGAAACAGGGTAGCAAATAGGGAACTTGAGAGAACCAAAACAACAGTTCGTCTAGTCAACAGGATATTTCCTGTTTTCTGGGGCTGTAAAGGTAAAAGAACACAGGTCAAAACCTCCTAAAAGCAGACAGAAATTCTCAGTTTCTCAATGCTTAGAGAAACAAAAAGTTGCTTTAAGCACACTGTCAAGTTTTTGTTTCAGTATTCATCAAATTTTGAAAATATACAGGGTGTGAGCCTGGAGATTTGGCTCTGAAGCACAGAACTAGAGTCACAACAGTATTTCATTCCAAAGAAAAAGAGGACTCACCAGGCTGTAAACCAGATGTGTGGGAGAGCCATACCCTTGAAACAAAGATGAGCCAGAGACAGACTGTGTAACTTAAATCCAAACCCAGCTTCAACCCATCCTCCGTAGTAACACAGCCTTCTTAGAAGGACACCAGTCACTGGACTGGGGACCTCCATCTATTTCAGTATGACCTCAGTAATTACTAACACCTGCAAAGATCCTATTTCCAAGTGCGGTCACATACTGAGATTCCAGGTAGACATGAATTTGGAGGAAAACTCTTCACCCCATTCCAGTTGGTATGCCCCAAAGAAAGGGATTCTGCTTCTATTCTCGAATAAAGAAAATTCAGAAAGTCATCATCATACTACTGGCAAGACCATTCAGGTAGACAGACACCACTCCAAATATTTACAACAGAATTGATTTAATAACATTGGTTACAGTGGCACTTGGATGGTTGCAGCAGTCAAACCGGGGAAGAGAAGGTAACCCAGATGTTAGCACAGAAGCAGCCCCTCTCACTCCTGCGTGTGAGCAGAGGGAAGTGATGTTATCAGAGCCCAGGGATGCCAGCCACCCAGCAGCAGCTAAAGCAACAGTGAGCCTGCCAGGCACAATGCAGACCCCTGAGGGGACAGAGCAGCCGGCAGGGGTGGATCACGGTGGGAAAGGGGAGAGAGCAAGTGGGGGGACCCTGGCTTTTCCTTCCCACTGCCCTCTAACTCCCCACCCAGCCTCCATTGGCCAGGCACAGCTGGAAGCCAACATCACCTGGGAAAATCAGCCTGAGAATGCTGACACCTCTGCCAAGCAAGAGAGAGGCTGGGAACAGATCGATGGGCAAACTGGCCATGGCCAGCCCAGCAAACATGGAGGAAGGTTAAAAAAAAAAATCCTCAGATATTACTAATTAGGATTTAAGCTTAAAATTAAATGTCTTAAGGAGGTAGGCATAGCCTCAAGTGCGTCCACTCTGTTCAGTCTCCTCACTGATAGGAAATGTTGCTTTAGTCTTAATTTTTGGAAAACGGACAATATAATAAAACAGTTAATGGACTTAGGAAAATCCTTTAAAAATCTCAGTAAATTTTTAAAATGTGTGCAGCCTGACGTGATACATATGGTATTGACCTAAAATCCTAAATATCTGTTTTCTAATTTCACCTCTTCTCTGGGCTTGTTTTGAGCTTATATAGAAGCGTTATTCTGTCAAAGAAAGCACATTAAGAAAGCAAATAACTAAAAGTCTCCTTTTTCTTTCCTCCTTCCTCCCCATTAGAATTAAGAAATGTAATGAACGTGAGAGTCTACAGCCTCCTTGAAAAAAATCCCCTTACACATTCTGATTCCAACTTTCTAAGCCATTATACAGCATTGTAAAGCATTCTGATTCTCCTATTACGGTACAGAAAAAAATGGTTTCACCATGCACTGATTTAGTAAACAGAATGGAAATGATATCAACATTGATATTTTGTGAATTGTCTACGAGCCGAGTACAGCTCAGTATGTCCAGTAAGAAAGAGCTGGGGGGAGGGGTAGGAAGAATGAAAGAAGGGAAAAAAAGAGCTTTGAAAAAAATGTATCGACTTCAAAGCTATTAAAAACCATTCCATTTCGAGCAGATGCCAACCCGCACTCCCTACCCAGTCTCTGTATTTTCATTGTTAATGATACAGAAATAAATGAAGACCAGTGTATCTCAATAAGGATATAAATCCCATGAGGACAAAGCATGTTCACCGATTCTCCAGCATACAGAGTAATGCTCAGAGCATATGCTAGATAAAAATGACAGATCAGATGAATAAACGGCAGCTTCCCTGAATACAAAAGCCAGAATGCACTGCTTATTTCTCTGCAATCCCACAAAATCTAGCTTCTGTCACTAGTGTGGATGCCATCAGTCTGCCTGGTACATAGTACCCTGTGCCCTGTATTGTCCTCCCCAGTCCCCCATCGAGTAGTTGAATACAGAGAATGGCTAATTTTTTTCACGGTAACAGCTCATGCTGTCCTCAAAACATATCTCCTGTTGTTTCATGCATGTCCATCTCATCTCTAAAAGGGATTGTCCTCATTTCTGTCCTCCCTTTATTTATAGTGTGGCCTCAGGTGGGTCAGAGCTGCTTTGAACCGGAGCCTGCTGTCTGGAAAAGGAGATGGTTGGATCACATGATCCAAAGCCCCTTCTAACTCCAACAGGCTATGATTATCTTAGGGCCTGAAGGTAAAAGACTAAGAAGGCCAACAGGGTCCAGGTTTCCAAATGACTTCCAGTTTGGTGCGTTCCATTAATTTGTAAAGTCAGCTGTTATGTGCTGCCGGTAACACTGGTTTACATTCAGAGCAGTGGGGAAGTTTCCATGTAAAACACAAGAAGTACAGCATGGCAATGAAGCATCCATCCTTTGACGACAATCTGATCTGAAAAACAGGACAACAAAACCAAAGAACTGCTAGGGGTAAAATGTGTTGATCTTTCGTGTCTATGGGCAGAGACACTACTGAGGAGCTCCCCACCAGACATAAATAAAATCCTTTAATGCAGAGGTAGTTTGTTACAGTCTCCACAAATGATGCAGTCCCAACACCAAAGGAAAATGCATTAGTATCAGATGTAGAATTTCCAAGACTTCTGTGTTTAAGTTTTTCTTTAAACAGCTACCTAATATTAATTTATTATGTCTTCAGTGAGTGTTTACTGACTACCTGCTGTCCAGCTGTGGACTCTGCACTAGGAGCTAGGTGAGTCTGAGCAAGTTATTCCACTTAACTTGTGCCTGAGTCTTTTCATCACTTGAAAGGGGATAATGTTAGTGCCCGATTCGCAGAGTTGTTGTTTGGATTAAATGAAGTAACAGGGACAAAACCCTAGAACAGAGACTAACACATAGTTAGCAACATTTAAGTGACTTTTGTTGCTAAAGGTGTTACTGCTGTTGTTCTTTTACTGTTACTTTCCCATGCAAGGCACTCAGCTAAATGTGTTGGAGAGCTTTTAAAAAGATATTACGGGGGGGGGGGGATGGGAATGACTAAGCAGAGCACAGAGGATTTTCTGGGCAGTAAAAATGTCCTATGATATTCTAATGGTAGATACATGTCATTATATATTTGTCCAAACTCAAAGACAGTACAACACCAAGAACGATTCCTAATGCAAACTGCAGACTTGGTGTGATTGTGATGTTTGGATGCAGGTGCAGCAATGGTAACAAATGCAGCCTTCTGCTGGGGGAATGTTACCAATAAGGGAAGCTGTGGGGGAGGGGGAGGAAGGAGCACACCAAATATCTCTGTCCCTTCCCCCCAGTTTTGCAGTAATCCTAAAACTGCTCAAAAAATTTTCTTAAAGCACACGACATAATATCCATGTCTCACCGCTCAAAAAAGCCTGAAGGCATAGAAGTGACAAATGACTGTATTAAATGGTAAAAGTAATAATGCCATGAGAGAGAAAAAGATAAGATGCTATGAACATTTAGAAAAAGAATTATTTGCATAAGTTTCCATTCTAGCCCTTACCACACAATGTGATTTTTTTGAGAAACATGCTTTCTGTCCCTCCTGCCCATCCCTAGTGGACTGAAAGTCACTTGGAAGATAAGTGTATGGCTAATTCATCTTTCACTCACTTTGCCTTACAAAGAACATGATATAAAGGAAGATTTCAATAAATCTTGATTTGACAGGAGTAAACATCACTAAGCTCACGTTCAGATAGTTATCATTTGACTGTGAACTGGGCATCCACATAGAGATGTCTGGAAAGAAGTCAGAAATAGCAATTAAAGTTTCTTAAGTAAAGGAAGGGCCTTGGACAGAGTCCTATAATTCAAGAAAATACTATAGTTGTCTGCAGGATTATCAAAAAGGCAAGAGGTCACTTAAATTTTCCAGTGTTATTCCAGTGTCAAGAAATTTAATCCAACATATTTTTAATTTTCCCTGAGTTTTAGATCTTTAATAAGATTCATAAAAGTTTTTTTTTTTAAACCTACTTCAAGTCCATTATTGGGGTGGTACCACTTGGCTCATTATTAAAATAAAATAATGTTTGGACATTTGAAATGTGAGGCCATTTAGCAGATACTGAATTTTATGACTTCTTAGATAATACTCATGTTGTAGATACTCTCAGAAAGAAGGACCTTGGCTAAGAAAATTTTATTACAGATTCTGTGACTGGTTTCCTATCCATCTAATCCTGTCCGTGAGGATTTGACTAAAATCTAGAACCTTTAGAAAGTAATTTAGGGCAACAGTTCCCAGTTACACAGAAAACAGAATTAATATATCAGCCCCCTCCAACCTGCAGGCACTGCAGAAGCTGTAGTTCAGGTAAAACATTCTCTCTAATTGCTATCTTGCCACACCACCTCCCCAAATTGAGATATTTGCAAAGTACTTTCCTATATTGCAAGGCAGTTACTTACTTCCTTTATTTCCTTCTTCTCCAGAAGCTCAGAGTAATTACAATGGTATTTCCTATTTATTTCTGAAAAGACCTTGAGACATTTGTTTCTGCCCATTTGGGAATTAATACGCTGAATCCATTATGACAAACTACAACATAAAAGAAACACAGACTTGATAAAGCACAAAAAGTTTATTTTTTGAAATGCATTGCTAATCCAAAACAGAAGTGTGGAAAGTTCCCCAAAAGTAAGAAGTAATGATGATGATGATAAGCTAAATGAAGAGCAATAGAGTAGAACCTAACCACGGAAAGGAAAATGGAAGTGAAACCATTAAGCAGCGAATTGGCATGTTTATTCAGTAATAAACTGAATTCAATTCCAGCTGCAGCCAGTCCCCCCAAGTACTTGGGTAAGTAAGTTTACAATAGTTCCTTGCTCCAAGTACTGCACTTGTAGATTTTCTTCCCATTTTGTTGAACAGGAGACAGCTGTTCCTAGGATTCCCCTTTAATTAAAGGAAATTACTTCCTTTCAACACTTGAGACAGTAAGTTTTATTTTGTGGATTTGGGATCCTGAAAAATACCAAATATTTAGTAAAACTGAGGGACTGTAGGTTATTCACAAACATGAACTCTGTGGCTGCTGGCATTCCATGGATCCTATCCCAATCAACCCTATTCAAAATTAAAAATCACGGCAAACCCCAGGCCTGCCTGCCAGCCTGAACCGGGTGACAGCTGAAACACTCCTTTCTGTGCAGCAGAAAGGTGGAAAACGGCGGCGGCTGAGCCAGAGAAACTGCACTCTGCCCCCAGGCTGAGGGGCCAGGGACGCACCTGCCAGCCAGCAGCGACTCAAGAAAGCGAAAGGACTTCGGAACAGCGATGAGAGAAGAAGGGCTCACCCAGGGAAACTCCGCGACTTGCAAGCGCACCCCGCGCCCCCCCCCCCCCCCCCCCCCGCCGTCCCGCGATCCGGCGGCGGGGAGCCCGCCCGCCGAAAGTGAAACCGAGGAAACGCCGCGTCGGAGGCGGGGGGGGGGGGGTGCGACATCAGCCCGCCGACGTCCGGCGCCGTCCTTCCGGGATGAGCGGGGGAGGCGGGGCGGAGGCGGGCTTGGGACTGGCTGAGGCTCCGGTGGGTGGGTGGGTTCAGACCAAGGGGACTGCGGGTCGGCGTTGGGCTCAGTGGGCTCGAACGAAGGACTCTCGGGCAGCGACTCGGCGCGGCGCCTCCTGCCGGGTAGCAGGGCGGCCGGTCGCGGCTTCCCGGCCAGCCAGTGCCCTCCCCGCGCGGTCCCAATCGGCTTCTCCTCGGATCCCCGCGGCCAGCGCCGCGGTGCGGGCCTGGCGCAGAGGCACCTGCTGCTGAGGGACCCCGCGGCCCGCCCAGGTGCTCACGATTGGGCTGATCTTCGCCAAACCGTGGAGCCTCTTCTGTAACCAAGGTAAGAAGGATGGTGCTGCCTAACGGCTCGCACCGGAGGAAGTGGGTCTGGCCGCCGAAGGGGACAGCTCGGGAGGCAGGGCTCTCTGTGGTCACTGGCGTTCTGAGACGCAGAGAAGTGAGTTAGTCGAGAGGGTAGGGTAAAAACTCAGGATTTTAGGCTGGGAGTGGATGCTGGAGAGACGTGATGACGGGGAGAAATGGAGAGTCAGAAAAGGGGCATTTGGTCTCCCAAGAGCCAAACCAAGAATTTGGGGATTTTAGTGAAGGAAAGCGGAAAGCACCTAATGCTACCTGGAGGCACTTGCAGGGCCTTTTTCGTCTCTCGTTAAGCATCCTAAGTGTCCTGCCTGAGGATAAATGTCTGCCCCCAAACCTATCAACTTTTTAAAACTAGTGCTGCTTTGTTTTCTGCCCTGCTCTTGAAGCCCGTGCGCCTTCACGTTCTGTTGTTTCGACTGCTCACCAGGACTCGGGAATATGTTGTCCTGTAGAGATTCACGGTTTTCCTGGAAATCTTCATTGCAAACCGATTATTCCTCTCTTCAGTGCTGGAAAACTGAATGTTTTTGGTTCCATTTACTATGTTGCTTGTCCGTAACTAGTCTAGAAGTGGTTCTGAGACATCTAAAACTTGCAAGTCCAAAGGGCCGAGAAGTTGTAAAACCTGTTGTGAGTCAGAGTGACTCAGATGTGATGCCTTCTGAAGAGAGAAAATTGACCCACACACAAAGGGCCAGCAATAGGTAAAGTTTTAGGCATTCTTTTAACAGAATGTTTTCTCAGTATTTGAAGCCAGTTTAAAAACTCAACTAGTTTCATTTTGCATTTAATGCCCAGGCCTAAAGAAAGGCAGTCTTTTATGGCCAATTTGTTACTGCTAATATGGTGGGGGTTTTTTCCTGGACTTAATAAGTCATGAAGAGAATGAAATGGCTTTAGCTCACTTGTGCTGTAGATTGATAAGAATACTAAAATAGCCTTTTTTCAAGGTTACTAAAGATAGATACATACACATATACATTGCCTGCCTTCCTTCCCTGACCACTCTTACCACCCCGACACTCAGTCTCTGTCTTTACCATTTTTCTGAGTAACAGTTATCCCTGTCATCGTATAAGCTTATTTGTTTACTTGTCTTTTTCTTTCAATAGAAACTCACTGAGGCATGAACTTTGTCTTACTAACTGTTGTAGCCCCAATACAAAAACCTTTCAATTTTTTGTTTTGTTTCTCAACATAAAAATTTTATGTTGAAGTAACACAGACATTCTTTTAAAAAAGTTATATAATGGCAAAGTCTGAAAGTGATGTATATTAGTCAAATGTCTTTAATGCCTTAGCCTTTTTTCCCTCGTATATACTTTGATATTTCTGGATAATGTGCATATATGGAAATTTTAAACAGTATAATTTGTCTTTTTAAAAAAATGGTAAAAATCAACATATAATATTTTATTTATTTCAGGTGTACTAATTATTTCTTATAGCAGAACAGAAAATACTTTGGCGCTTTTCCCTTATCACCCCTATATAGTATTTTGGCTTAATCCACACTCTGTCTTTTCATTATTGTCACTATAAAGTTTAGTTACTGCTGTGCTGCAGTGTTCCCCTTTTTCCTACACCTTTTTTCCCCTAGAGTAACTAATATTTCATTGCCTTAGTTTTCTTTGTATGTTTGGTTAAGTCATTTCATGCTATACAGAAGCTCTCCTGCACGTTTGTCCACACACCTCTCTGCCCGGTCAGTGTTCCATCCTGCTCCAAGTTGGACCTGTGTCCCTCTCTGTGCCTGGTGCACAGCTGTTCTGGACATGTCCTTGCTATCATTCTAGGAATTTCCCTTCCTTTTCTGTTTTATGAGAACTTGTTTTTCTTGCTTTACTCTTTGATGAAGCACATGCTTCAGACATTTGCTGCAAAGGTTTCCAAAGTGATCATTTTTCTGCAGTTTAAAATAATGAAAATGTTTTGGTCTACCTTCACTTTTGATTTATAACTGGGCTAGATACAGAATTCTGAGTTGGGAAAATGTTTCTTTCAGAATTTTGAAGATGTTGTCGTCCTCCAGCTCCTAGTACTGTTGTTAAGACCAGTATTCTGCGATTTTTTTCTTAGGCTTTCTAGTAGATTTTAGAATCTTTCATTTATCCTTGCGTTTTTAAATTTGAAAGAATTGTGCCCTGTTACATAATTTTTTGATTCATTGTGCTAGGCCTTCTGCACCTTTTTAACACATACTTGCATTTTTTTCCATTTAGGATTTTTTTTTTTTTTTTTTTTTTTTTTTTTTTACTGTTTAGGATTTCTACTTTCCTGAGAATCTTGTTGGTCATATGGTACTAAATTGATTATCAGATATTCTTTTCCATCTAATTTCACTTTTTTAAAAAAAAAATTTCTAGGATATTTCCTTTGTCTTCCAAATCTTTTGAATATTTGGTTCAGCTATCTTATTTTTAGTTTATAAATGCTTTTTCTTATTTGCTGCTTTTTAAAATTCTTGTGGCATTGCTTCATAATGGGATGTCTTTTAAGTGTCTTAAGTTTTCTTTTTCCCTTCTGTTTCTATTTTTATATGAGCTCTTCACTGGAAACTTTCCTCATAGATCTATTGGAAATAATTCTCTTGCATGAATATACTATGGCTTGTTTCTTCGTTTGCATCAAAGTAGGTTGTAGTAAGTGAAACTGTTAGATTTTCCAAAGTGATTATACCATTTCCGTACTTCGACCAGCAACACTTGACATTTCTAATTATTCCACATCTCTACTGACATGTGGTGTTGCCAGTATCCTAATGTCAGTCAGCCTGCTGGGTGTGCAGTGGTACCTCACTTTGCTTTCACTTTGCATTTCTTTGATGACTTTTGGGGGTTAAACACTTCTTCATGTGCTAATTGGCCATTTGTGTATCTTTTGCAACATGTTGAAATCCTTTCCCCATTTTTTTGTTTTGGGGTTTTTTGTTTGTTTTTTGGTCAAAAAACTATATTTATTTATATATTCTGGAATTGAGTCTTTTATAAGCTACATTTTGTGAATATCCCCCTCTTCCTCTTACCATTGCTTCCCTATTCAGTGTCTTTTTTTTTTTTTTCCATATTCATTGTTTTAATGGGGATTTTTGCCAATGGAGTTTTTTGTTTGTTTGTTTTTTAACATTTTTGAATGAAGATTTTTTATTTTGGTGAAGCTTTAGCTTTTATGCTTAGGCCCATGAGCCATCTAAAATAATTTTGTGGGTTATGTGGGTAGGGGTTGTGATTTATTAAGTTTTTAGAAGAATGTCTGCTTGTCCCAGTATAATTTACTGAAGATTTTTCTTTCCCAGTGGATTACTTTGGAGTCTGTTGAAACTCAAATGATTTAAAAAATTTTTTTTCTTTAAGTATAGTCAGCTTACAAAGTTTTATCAATTTCTGGTGTACAGCGTAATGTTCTAGTTATACGTATACATACATATATTCCTTCTTATTTTTTTCCTTATAGATTATTATAAGATATTGAATATGGTTCCCCGTGTTATTAAGTAGAAACTTGTGTATTTTATATGTTGTAGACAGTATCCGCAAATCTGGAACTCCCAATTTATCCCTTCCCACCCACATCCTGCCCTGGTAACCATACATTTGTCTTCTCTGAGTCTGTTTCTGTTTTGTAAATGAGTTCATTTGTGTCCTTGATTTTTATCTCTAGACTTTGTCTTCTCCTGCAATGACTTCAGGTACATTTTGGAAGTAGTTTCTCTCCATTTTGTTTTGTTAATCTTTTCAAAGAAGAGATTTTTTCCTCTATTGTCTCTTCCTAATTCCTGTTATTTACTTCCTTCTACTTACTTTTGGTTTACTTTACTCTCCTCTTCCCTTCTTCTTAAGGGTTGGGTGTGTGGCATTGTTTTTGCTTCATTTTCCTTTCATCTGTAAGCATCTTAAAGCTGTAACTGTTCTGTTAATTACTGCTTTAGCTTTATTCCACAGGTTTTAACATGTTATATTTCATTTAGTTTGAAACATGAAAAAATTTGATTTCTTCCTTGACCTATGGTATCTTTACAAGTGTTGTTATGGTTTCCAAATATTTGTTTTCGTGATGCAGGGAAAAACGTATGGGGGGTGTGAGGAGGGTCCTCGGTTGAGCCCTTGGGACCTGCCTGGCCAGGACTGGATTCTTGGCTTCAAGCAGGAAAGAATTAAAGAGCGAGCCACAGTTGAGTAAAGGTAGATTTGTTTAGAGAGATACATACTGCATAGAGTGTAGGCTGTTCACAGAAAGGCCACAAGGTGTGTGGGTTGGGTGCTTAGGTTAAAGAGTAGGTACGCACTCCCTAGACAGTGCAGGCCCTCTCTGAAGAGGAGGGAGCCAGAGGGGGCAATGAGCTGCCGTGTGGCCAGTTTTTATGGGCTCCTTAGCTTCATAAGTTAACTGGTGGGAGGACCATCCTAACTACCCTGGGGAAGGGGCTGTGGTTCCTGGAAATTTGGCCACTGCCCACTCTGACCTTTTACAATTAGCTTTGGAGCTGTCTTGGTGCCTGTGGGCATGTTATTCATGTTAATATATTACAGTGAGGATATAATGAAGCTCAAGGTCTACTCGAAGCCAAACCTTCCACCATCTTGAGCCTCAAGGCCTAATGGGAATTGAACTTATCCCATTTTGGTGTTAATTGCTGTCATTCTTTGAATGGCTGTGCCCTGCCCTCTTCCCTCCTGTCACAGTCAGAAGCATGCTCTGTAAGCTTTTTTTTTTTTTTTTTTCCAAATTTATTGGGACTTTTATAGTTCATCAAAATAGTCTGTTTGGTATATGTACCATTTGCAGTTGAACGTGTATTCTGTATGCAATGTTCTATGTTTGTTTAAGGTTTTAATTTTCTTTATATATTTTATATCTAAATGTGTATCTCTTCTAGAGAGCGTATGTTGGGATCTTGTTTATTTTATCTAGGGTGAAATTCTCTTTTAATTGGAATGTTGACCCAATTTATTGATATGGTTGGATTTATGATATGATTAGATGTTAAGGTATGTTGTTGTATCATTTGTTTTCTGTTTGTCCCATCTCTGTTTTATTTTGTTATTACTCTATTCCTCTTTTCCCACTTTCTTTTGGGTTAAGTATTATTTCTTTTGAAGAATTCCATTTTAATTTATTTTTTGCCTTTTTTAAAAATTCCATTTTGCATCATTTTGATGGTCCTTCTAGGCAACATACATTCTTACCTTTTTGCAGTCTAAGGCAACTAAGGGTTAATAATCTAACGCTTGGAAGTTTTAAGAATCTTTAAACTGTATATGGAGTTGTACTCTCCCCTCCTCTAGTCCTTTATATAGGTTATGTGTTTGTATTGTGTCTACATGTGTTGTAAGTTGCACAATACAGTGTTATAATTTTTGCCATAGACAGTCACGTTCTTTAAAGAGAGTAAATTTTTCTTATATTTGCCCACATTACTATTTTTCATGATTTGAATTTCCATCTTGTATAATTGCCCTTCAAGCTGATAAACTACCATCTTTATAGTGTGGTTTTATCTGAAAATGTCTTTATTTTGCCTTTATTCCTGATGTATATCTTTGCTGAAAATAGCAGTCCCCCCCCCCAACTTCACAGGCCTGTAATTTCTATATCTATAAAATCTGCCAAGTGAGCCAGGTCAGTAGTTCTGTGCATTTTTGGAGACCTGGGTTCCTCAGGCTTGCCGTATAGGTGGTGTCTTTGTTGATGAAGAGGTGGAGGTGGGAGGGAAGGAGTAGAGCTCAAGTTCTGCGGTCTGTTCCAAGCCATGATATTTTATGATTCTATAATAAGTATAATATAGGGCAGAATTACTTGTTTTTTGGTTTTTAAAATAGCTTTTCTCTTTCTTCCTTTCTTTCCTTCTCTTTCTTTCTCTCTCCCTTTCTTTTTCTCTCTCCCTCTCCCTCTCAAGAGGCTGACTTGCTTGGCACCTCCTCATTGCTGTCTAGGGCTTCAGGTCTCAGACTGTAGCATTATCTCTGACATTTTACTGCCTACCCCATTGCAATAATGCAAACTTCTTTTCTGTATGTGCGATATTCCAGTTTGGAGTCACTCAGAGTCAGCTCCAGGGATAGGCCTCACATTACCCTCTGGTCAGTCACAGGCCACAAGCAGCCAGGAAAGGCAGGCCTCACTCAGCAAGGCAGTGGGAACTGTGGGCACCAAGTTTACTTCTAATTTTATCAAGAAAGCATCTTTTTAAATAAAGGGATAAATCCAGAGGTGCAGTAAAAATAGCCTGAACTTGAGCCAGTGGTTGAATATTCCAAGAATTTTGAGAGGCAGTTCTTACACCATTAGTAGCTGGAAATTGGCTGTGGTGTGAGTCACAAAAGCCACCAAAGAGGGCTCCCCCCAGCCAGGTTATGAGAACAATTGTTCAGACTACCTTTTTAAAAACAACACCTGGAAATTAGACCTATCCACCCTACCTCTCTGTTACAGCCACATGATATCTACTGTCATTTTAGAGGGTTGAATTATGAAATATGAAATATAGACAGTGCTTAAAACAGAAATGTACATTTTTAATGACTAATTAATAACCAGACACCCATATAGCTGCTACCCCACCATTTGTAATTCACATGCAAAATTGTAATCATATACAACTTATGTTTTGTAGGTGGCTTTATCATTCCAAATAATTTGTATTATTGTTACTTATTATAAATGTACATTATGCAAAGCAGAGGACAAGTCAGTGGTTTCGTTATCAGTATTGCTCAACTTGCTTTTAAAGAGTTACTACTAGAAATGTCTTCTGTTTGCTCTTCACAAATCTTTAGCATTTTTACACTGTTTTTTTTTTTTTTTTTTTTTTTTTTTTTTTTTTTTAACTCCCTTGGGAAAGGTTTTCAGGAATGGTAGAATTAGGGAAAATTGGGTATGTGGAAAATATAGTTAATACAGATTTTCAACAGCTCTGGATTGTTTATTTGTCCAAAATAAAACTATAACCATCCTTTAAAGCACAAACTATATAGACCACTTCCTGGCCAGAGTGCTTATTCAAATATATGCTAATGTTCAAAGTTACTTTAAAGTTTCAACATTTGGTTTGTTCACTCTCATGTAATAATATGTCATGGGAAAGGAAAATTACTATAAATATATAGGACAGAATAACTGAACTAGAAAATAAATAAAAAAAACTCCATCAGTAAACTAAGCAAAGAGATATTGTCTGGGAAACAAAATTAAGTAATAATAAAAATGAAAAACCTCCTAAATAAGCCAGTCAAAACACGAAAAAAAGAAAAACAGAAATAATAGTAGTTATGAGAACTCTCATGGCCTGGTGGCCCTGGAGGATAATAAACACCACAGTAGGGTTGATTGTGATCAATAAAAGCAAGATGTTAAAATAATAGATGGCCATCTGTCTACAGCATAAAATGTCCATTGAACAAATTAGGAAACAAAAATCCTTCCGATAGATGATCCGTCATTTGGTAAAGTTCAACAAACATTTCTAACACTTTAAAAGAACAGTAGAAGTCAGCAGTGATGAATATCTATCTAATCAAAATTCATGTATTTGTCAACAGTGAAGTGCTAAATGCTTTTGACATTAAGTATTGAATGGGTAATCCACATGACCCCATTCCACCAACATCATTCTGAAATTTCTTGCTCACACAACAAAGACAAAAAGACATAAAGGAGTCTAGCTGAAAGGAGAAAATATAGGTAAATCTGTCTTAGGGAAAAAAAGAAATTTGTCGCCAGTGAAAAGCATTTCTGTCTCCTTACTAAAATATCTAAGATTACCCTTAATGACAGATGCATGGGGCTAAGTTAAATACATAAACAAGTTAAAATAAAAATAACGAAATAAAAGGTATGCCATGTTTCGCGGCAGAAAGACTGAGTAATGCAAAATAGACACATTCTCACTAACAAATGTTTAGGTATTGCTTGTATTTGAATTTTTTAACTTACCTAAATCGTTCTAACTTTAATTTGGAAGAATAAACAGAACAAATTTTGCTATTGTTTAAAAAGATTAAGGAGGTGGTAATGATCTCATCAGATATAAAAGATTATCAAGCCATAACAAGTAAAACCACAGGAAATTAACCTAAAAATACACACAGAGCCTCAGAAAAGGGTGGAAACCCCTCCCAGAGTTTAGTAGGAATCTACAGAGACCCCTGCAGGCTAGTGGAGGACTTGGGGAGAAATGGGAGGGAGAGTGGAGAATCAGGTCTGTGGAACTTACCAGTAGCTTTCAGCCACGTTAGAAGCAGTAGACCTGTGAACCGTGACTTTGACCTAAATTGTGACACACAGAGGGCTGGCCCATTTAGGCTCCACCCCTTTTCCAATTCCAGGTGGCAAGAAAAGAGCCTCTGATTGGTCCCACTTCACTGGCGGCTACAGAGTTCCTACTCTTGATCATCAATACAAAAAGCCCAAGGAGGTATTTTCCTGCTAAAGAATAATACTTGACAACCCAGTGGGTCACTCTAACAACAAGAGTGATTCACCATTGGAAAATCACTATCAGTTGTTCATTCAGTTTGCAAATCAAAGGAGAACAGCCAGGGATCATTTCTAGTGAGGATGGAAAAGAATTGTGGGCTGGGTAGAGATGGGGGAAGAGGAGAACCTTTGGGCAAGAGCCTGACACTGCACTCAAGTGGAGTCACCTTAGGTGTCTGTAATGTTATACTGAATCATAGATTACTATTAATTTTTGGAAATTAATAATGGTGATCTTTTCAATAATGAGAATGCATTCATGAGTGGTATGTGATGTAGAATTTTAACTCATTTCCATGAAGAATTTTTAATGAGATGGCAGTTTGTGTGGTTAACTTTATTTTTTTTTTAATTTTTGTTTATTGAAGTACAATTCCAATGTGTCAGTTTCTGGTATACAGCACAATGTCCCAGTCATGCATATACAAGTATATATTCATTTACATATTCATGTGGTTAACTTTAAAAAGAAGATTAAAAAGTGACTAAGAGAGCCCACGGTAAGTGGAAATACCTCTTAAATTAGCCACCTACTTTAAAAAATATTACTACACACAACATGAATATTTGAAATAAAACTCATTTTATGTGGCCAGACAAGAAAAATTTAAACATAAAAAGTTCTCTGCCCTTTGTCCACCTCTCCCCTGACTGTGCATTATGTATCCACCAAACCTTCCCATCGGCAGGAATATCTCCTCACCCATGAAGACCAACAATCTCCTAGCATCAAGAAGACCACTCCTTAAAAGATAACATTCCTTCTTGATCTTGTAAGGGATCACATGACCCACCAGGATGACACTTAGACCTGGATTATGTAAACTATCAATGATAGGTCATTTGATGTACAGCCCTGTGTCTCAAAGACTTATAAAACTGTGCCATGATTTCTGACCCATGGAGCAGTTCTCAGAGCTTTCTGAGATGCTCTTCCTGGGTTATAATCCTCAAATTTGGCTCAAAGAAAATTTTCCAATTCTTTCTTAAATTGGCTAATTTTTCATTGACATATACTTGGCATAGTTGGCAGGATATCAGAAAACCCACCATAGGACACCTGGAGTCTACCTCAAACCAGCAGTTGGTACCAGCGTGGGCCCATTGAGCCACCCGGCTTCTCGGTACTCCTCAGGTGTCCTGGTGAGTTCTCCTGATATTCTGATCTCTTTGTTTGGATGATGATCCTAAAATATTTTTTCAAGCTGGTTTTCACTTAAGACTTGGAGTCTTAAGGGGCACCAGTGTGTTTCCTAGGCTAGAACATAGGTGGACGGGTTTTTGTTAAATTTGGCTTAAATTGAGAAAAAAATGAGTTGATATATGGTCTGAACAAAGCTTTCACTAGTGTAATGAGACACTGAATTATTCAGCTCTGAAGAATAAAGGGACATTTTGCTCTTTCCAGCCAGATGGTGTCCTCAGGTGACTGCTGACCTTGCAGAAATGTCTGTGGATCAATCTCTCAAGATGCGCAGTGGTCCATAGGGGAACCCCACCAAGACCATCACGTAAGTACTGCTCACCAGGGGGGTGAGACAGAGGCCCATTGCCTGGCACTCTGAGCATCCATGATGGTTTCAGGCTGTAATTGGCAGAAACCGAGCTACGTGAAAGAAGTCGAAACTACCAAAGGGTAACTCTTTGGGGAGTTAGATGCAGAAGCAGCACTTGTGTGATCCCCACACTGTCCTCACAAAGTTGTTCAGGTCACGTCTCATATCTACATTAGGCTACGAAATTAATACAGGAATTGTGCCTCAAAAGCCAAGCAGCTCCCGTGCCAAGAGCCACCTATGGGAATACCAGCTGGGTTTATGTGTGATTGCGAGTACTCAATTGGGAACTAAAGAAAATCGGGCCCTGAAATGGCCAAGGTGGGGTTCTTTTGACCTCCCAGAGTTGAATTTTGACCCCACAATTAAAGCGAGCAGTTGTCTGTGCCTTCAAGGTCTATGGAAACAACCATGGTAAATATTTATCTCTTTTCTAAAACTAGATAAGCAGGGCAAAATATTTGTAGGGCTAGTTCCATAGATCCTTTGAATTGGGGAAACATCTAAATTGTTAAAACTTTAGAGAGCTCTCATCTTAAGCTATTTATTACACCTATTTTAATTGATACGTGGAAGTCCCAAAGGCTTCAAAATTCCAAAATAGCCTCATTGAAAGATTTGTTGTAGAAGGCTAATGAAAGTAATGATATAAAAGGTACCTAAAATTTTAACTACTGCTCCCCTCTATTCTTTATGTGAGTACTCATTCTAATAACTTTCTAAATTGCCTTTCCACTCAGAAGGCACTATTAAGTGGTTACCTTTAGAAATGGGACCATGTGAGGTTGTCGGTGGGTCGCTTCAGATCAAAGGCCTGAAGTGAGGGCCATAGTTAGAGAACTTCTTAAACCCACAGAGGATCCTCAAAAATATTTGTAAATAGATTACCAAAATGGGAGGCTACCAATCTTACTAAATTGACCACAGCTGATATTCAGAGTCTGATAGGAATTTTGGGGGAGGCCTTCTCCCCTAATCTAAATGAGGGAAAGTAAAACAATCCAACATAGGTGAATGCGTGTGTCAATCCCTCTATATCATTGAGGTGGCCGCCCAATTCTTTGAGGAAAACAAACTCCTTGTCTTAGAAATCTAGTCTTTACAGGGCCAAGGGTGTGGCTCCAGTAATAATCCAAACCCTACCAATCCTTTTACCACTCCCACCGTAGTTATCTTAGGAGGCTTTTAAGTACTGAGGAAAAAAATCTGGCCTTAGGGACCAGAATCACTCTGGAGGAACTTGCCTTTCTCCTCCAATGCCCTTGAGACGTGAATGTGCTACCTTGTCTTCTCCCTTATCTCCATCACCTTTTAGGGAAGGAGGTAGGTAACTTGGAACTTGACTTATCAAAGACAGATAGAAATCTTAAGTGTCTTCTCCATAAATATTAGTAAAAAGTGTTTAACCATTTACATAGGTGACCTTGATTTGTTTCATCTACCAGAAACTCAATTTGAATCCAACCTCTTATATAACTGATGGGTTTTATATTGTACCTGATTCAGGGCTGAAATTTTGGATGGGAACTATGAGGTCTAGTGTTTCTTTGTGTGTCTGTACATATGTTGTAGATGTGTGTTGTAGATGTGTGATACTGCCAAAATTAATTTGTAAAAGAGCTCTATTTAATTGGCTTAAGGGAAATTAAGCATTTATATAAATACTCAAAAATATAAAAGAATCTGGCCAGAATGAATATCAGGTTCATGTAATCAGGGAAATATGCAGTATTAAATCAATATCTGGCATTAAAGTTAGCTTAAGCTTGTTGCTTTGATTAACACAATCATGTTCTTAGAGTCATCAACATTAAGTATTTGTCATGGGATTCAGCGGGCTGGTGTGGAAGTGGTAAAAGAATTTACCGAAGACAAAGGATGAAAATAGAAAAGGAATTTATTAAGTATTCTGTCATAGACTACAGAGGGCCACACTGATGAGAGGTGCCTGGGTGAGCCCTGAGGGTCGGTTGCTTCCTGTACCAAAGAGTCACAAGGTACATGATTGGCTTGTGTGCAAGTCTCAGATTGGTTGATGTTGAGATAATAGGGAAGGGAGGGGGCCGTGAAAGGGTAGGGCTTCGTGAATCTGGTGGGAGGCTGTGACCGGTTCTGGTGGTCAGGCTTCCGGGCATTGTATAGGTGATTATCTCAGCCAAGGCAGGTATGTATTAGGAAAGGAATGTTCTTTGTTATCTTTCAAGGGCAGCAGTTGGGTGCCTGGCGGGCCTTGGAGCAGAGGGTCTTTGGAGCAGGAATCTGCCAGACATCTGAGGACCCCACAAATATAATACTTTCATTGCACCTAGGTTTACTAGAAATCAAATAACACCTTATTATTTGTTACAAAAATGATATGACAAAGCTTTTAAGTAAATAGAGGTAAATTCTTTTTGTGTTTTGGGAATGTCTGCTTTAAGAATATCTCCAGATTTTGGTAACTTGAAACTAAACCAAGTTAAAATGAGAATTTATTCACTATCCAGGTCACTTCAAATGGGATAAAATACCAGGACATTAATTGTCGGCCAGTATAAGGTCACCTACTTTTGCCTTCTTAGGAGAGGAAGACTAAAGCATGTTTGTCAATCAGGAAATGCCAGTATGACAGTTCACAATTACTTGCCTTGGTTTTCACTAGAGATTAAGATTTTAAGGGAAACATTTCAGTATGCATGGAAAGTAGGATGTGTGTTCTCAGCAAAGAAGGTATGAACAATGAAAATGCATTCTGTTAAAGAAAAAAAAAGATGATTTGGTTCTAGAGCTGGTTTCTGTTTCTAAATGGGGAAGAAATTGATGGACAGATGAATATTGATACAGAAAGTTGCAGGTTTGTGGAGGGGGGACACAGAGAGTTTTCTGCATGGTCAGGATTGGCTAATGAGCCAGAAAGAAAGGGGGCAGGGCACAGCCATTAAAGGAATGACACAGCAATTAGCACCAAGATGACAGAGAAGTCAACTCCTGGTAGACTTTGAGGCCCAAGATGGCAGGAGATTTGACTTCCAGTAGACCTTGAGCTTCATTTTATGCTCATTGTAATATATTAGCATGGTAAATGACACTCCCCCCAGGTGCCATGACAATTCTGAGACTAACCATAAAAGGTCAAAAAGTGGGCAGTGGCCCAGTTCCTGGCAATCCCCACCCCTTCCCCAAAGTAGTTGGGATAATCCATATGCTACATATGCTAATTGTTAGCATATGAAGCTACCAAGCCCATTAAAACTAACAACCCAGTGTTGGGGGGGGGAGGTTATAGCTCAGTGGAAGAGTGCATGCTTAGCATGCACAAGGTCCTGGGTTCAATCCCCAGTAACTGCATTAAAAAAAAAAATCTAATTGTCTCCCCCCAAAATAAAAGGAAAAAAAATTTTTAAAGAAAAAAAAAAACTAACAATCCCCACACCTCATGGTTGCTCTCCCTTCTGAGTGAGATGAGCCACACTCTGTCTGTGGAGTACGTATCTACTTTTACTTTAGACTAAACACCCACCCCCACACCTTGCGGCCTCTCTGGCCTTCTGAGATAGCCTACACTTGGTCAGTGGAATCTCTCTGTGCATCTCTCTGAATGAATCTACTTTTACTCAACTATGTCTTGCTCTTCAGTTCTTTCCTTTGTGAAGCCAAGGACTCTCACTTGATGGGGCATGTCCCCTGGACTCACCTGAGACCTGGGACATGGTCATCCTCTCCTGCCTCATTTTTTTTCCTGTATCACTAAAATAAGATTGAATTTAATTAAGAAAGTGAGTCTTAAATGTAAAGTGGTACAAAACCTGGATTTCTCTCTCTAGGAGAACAGAGTTTTCTTAAAATACTGAATACTGTGTTTGGTAATAGATTTCTGTGAGTGTTCTATATTTGCCATTGAGACCTTTTATTGGCACCTTGATTAAGTGAATGGGTATTTTTTTCACAGTAACCGGTGATTCAATTTGACCAAGTGTTTTAAAACTTAGATACTTTTGACAAACTTCCCAAAGATCCAACTCTAAATGAGGTTCATTTGACCTCTAGCTAACTTTCAGGTTTTCCAAAGTGTCCCTGGAACACTTCAAAATGTTTGTTTTCTCTTCATCTCAGAGAGAAGAATATCAAACTAACTAGGCTTATTTGGTATATAAAGTTACATGGGAAGCATCATCAAATATGTGGTAATAAAACTTCAATTGTATCATATGGGTAAATGTCATTAATATACATTCTAGAAGTTACATGGAATTCCTAAAATTCTAATATGTCCTAGTAAATGATATTGGTCACAATTTTAGTGTATGTCACAGCAGTAACTAAATTTCTTTTCAACTGCTTTGTAATCAAAAAGTCTTTAACCTTGACTTTTTAAGCTTTTGTCATTTATAGACAAAGATTATTGTACTTTGATGATTTTTCAAAAATACTTTTCTTCAAGAATCGTAGAAAGGACTTTTTTGGGAACATTCTAAAAGTTTTATTTAGCATAGGTGGATTATTTCATTATAACACTTGTTAATTTCAAGACAGCCATTAAAATTACTTACTGGCAGCTACCTAAGGCCCCTTGGAGCAATATCTCAATCTGCGATTGGGTGGCTAAATAATGTAAGATTAAGGTACCCCAATTAAAGGGGCAAAGCTACTGTGCAGTGGGTCTCTGTATATATCTTAAGTACACGGGTGCCTTGCAAATTGAAATGCACAAGACCTCCAATTATATAGTTTGATACTTATAATACAGGAGTACAACTGAATTTCTCTGGTGGCATTTTGATAAGTTGTATTTTCATTTTTATTTAAGATATTTTAATATTTCTGAGATTCCTTTGACTTGGGTAGTAATTAGAAGTGTGTTGTTTAATCTCCAGGTATTTTGGGGTTTTCCAGCTATCTTTCTGTTATTAATTTCTAGTTCAATTCTATTCTAATGTGAGAACATAAATTGTATGATTTCTGTTCTTTTGTTAAGGTGTGAGTTAAGGCCACAGAAGTTTGTTTTGTTTATCTTGGTGAATGTTCCTTGTAAACTTGAGAAGAATGTGTATTCCACTATTGATGGATGAAATAGTCTATAGATGTCAGTTATATACAGTTGATTGATGGGGCTAGAGTTCAACTTTGTCCTTATTGATTGATAGAAAACAAACTTATGGTTACCAGGGAAAAGGGGATGGGGAGGGATAAACTGGAAGTTCAGGATTTGTAGCTACTAACTACTAAATATAAAATAGATAAACAACAAGTTCCTACTGTATAGCACAGGGAACTATATTCAATACCTTATAGTAACCTCTAATGAAAAATATGAAAAAGTATGTATGTGTGTATAACTAACTGAATCACTATGCTGAATCACACCAGAGACTAACACAACATTGTAAATCAACTATAGTTCAATTTTTTTTTGAAGTATGGAAGTTTAAAAAAATGTGTTGAAAGAATCCAATTATAATAGTGGATTCATTTATTTCTCCTTGTAGTATTTATTTTTTTTGGAAGCAGTCAATTACAGTGTGTCAATTTCTGGTGTACAGCACAATATCTCAGTCATGCATATACATACATACATTGGTCTTCATATTTTACTTCTCCTTGTAGCTCTAAAACTTTCTGCCTCACATATTTGGATAATCCATTATTAGGCACACATAAAGATTACTTCTTTGAAAATTTACACCTTTACCATTATGTAGTGGTCCTCTTTATCCCTGAAAATCTTCCCTGATCTGAAGTCTGTTTCCTCTAAAACTAATATAGCTATTCCAGCTTTCTTCTGATTAGTGTTAGCATGGTATACTTTTCTTTCTGAGGGGGAGGTAATTAGGTTTCTTCATTGATTTCCACTTGGAGGAGGTACCAGGGATTGAACCCGGGACCTCTTGGGTGCTGAGCATGCGCGCTCTACCACTTGAGCTATATACCCTTCCACCAGCATACTATACTTTTATCTTTGATTTTATCTTTGATATTTAAAGTGATTATTGATATAATTGGATTAATACCTACACCTACTATATTTGTTACTGTTTTCTATTGCCTTTTTTGTTTCATTTTTTGTTATTTCCTTTTGTTTAAAGCTAGAGTTCAAGTACTGGGTAAAAGTAACACTGGTAAACAGACCTTTAGTGATGTGGTGGTAAGGTGTGGGGAGAGGGGGAGTGTTTGATAATCCTATGATTAGGCTTCGGTCTTGGTGAAACTGCCACTGGACTGAGAACTTCACCAGTGCTTCTCAGTCCACCTCCCTCCCTTAGGTGGGACAGGATGGCTAGAGTGGACCGGAGTTGGGCATTTCTTCATCAGGCTGGTTAGATTCTAATAAAAGCCAGTAGGGTGCAGGCTCTGGTACAATAATTTCTCTTTGGGGCATGCCTTGTTAAGAACAGAATGCTTTGGGTGTATTTCAAAATAGCTATTTTCCCCCTCTCTGGCAGAAGCATAATGGGGATTTTTCTCCAGTCTTCACTATGAGAACTTGATTTGGCTCCTAGAGGTAAAACTCATAAAAATGTGGGTGCTTCTTTAAAACTGGGATCCTCCTGGAGTCTTTAATTTTCACATTTATCCACACTGAGCCTCCTGCAGTTTGTCCCTTAACGTTTAGGTTTTCCAGCCTCTGTACTGGTTCCCACAGAGGTTTCTGCTAATGTGCTCTGATAAGCTATGATTCTCTGGATCCACCTGTCTCTAGTTTGGTGGGCAGTAGTTGACCCTGTGACCTCAATTCTGATAGAACTAAAAAGAGTCACTGGCTTTTAGTTTATTCAGCTTTTCACTTGTTGTTATGATGGATCGATGACTTCCAAGCTAGTTGTGGACCAGAAACTGGAAGTCGTATCTCTAGTTGATTTTTTTTTTTAATCTAACACATTTTGATTCCCTTTTGTGTGCATTCTATAGATATTTTCTTTGTGGTTACCAGGAAGATCCTAAAGTTACAATTTATTTTAAATTGATACCACCTTCAATTCCATACTAAAGCTCTATTCCTTTACAGTTGGCTCCTTTTCTTTATTAATATCACAAGTTGAGTCTTTATATATTATGTGTACTTTAACCTAGGTTTATAATTATTTTTATGTGTTTGTCTTTTAGATCTTGTAAAAAAAACCCCACAAATTTTGCAAATCAAAATTACATTAATACAGGTTTTATACTTATCCATGTATTTATCTTTATCAGGGATCTTAATATTTTTGATGGCTTACAGTTATGTCTAGCATCCTGTAGTGTCTGACATCAGGGAAGTGGAAAATGCTCCATTTCCAAATTCCTAGCTTACCTGTAATGATTTAATTTCACCCTTTGAGTCATGATTTTATTAAAAAAAAAAAACCAAAAGTGCCAAATGATTCCCAAATATATACACTTCCCAAAGATGTTAACAGCAATTAGGAGCAAATAGGATTTCACGTTCAAATTAGTTGGCTCATGCTCGGATAAACGAGTTAAGGGGGAGGTGGTTTTTTTTGTTTTTTTTTTTTTTTTGTCTTTTTTTTTTTAAACTGCTGCTGTTGTGGTGCATTGTAATATGTGGGGTTATAAAGCTTTCGCTAAGATGGAGACATGGTATTTGGAAGTAACTACAAGTCACTCATTCACATCAATTTTACTACATAATGTAATATATTGTTTTGCTTTTAACAAAATATTTTTCAGAAGTGCATGGCATGGTGGGATCCATTAAACTATAGGTGATTGGCCAGTGTTTTCTGGACTGCTCAATATTTGGAGTGTGGACAGAATGGTAGTGATGACAGCAGTGACTTCACAGCACTTGGGTCAAATTTAATGACTCATATTTTTTAGATCAAGTTGTATGTATGTTGACATATGTAAAATGATGAATGTGTGTTATAATAATATGTTAAAAATCTAACTCTAATAATGCTAAGAAAACTAAAGCTCACGGAAGCATATAAGATGTTGGGGCTTGGTCAAGCAAATTTCAGTCTTTATAGAGTTTAGATAATATATAACAGTCAATTTTTATATTTTTGTGATCTACTTATTTTGACATCAGGATTATGAAAAATTCATAGAACCAGATGGCAAGCTTTTATCTCATTAGATTTGGAAGTTCCCTGATTATTTGATAGATTTTGCCCATAAAATCATCTGGCTTGGGGGAGGTAGAGCTTTTGATTACATTAAAACATTTCCCCTGCATTTATTATTTTGTTATATTATGGGTCTACATCTTTTGGAGTAATTCTGATGAATTACATTTTCCTACAACTATTATGTACTTCACAAGATTTCTAGATATTGGTAAATATGTTAATCTCTCTAAACATACTTATCTCATATATAATTCATCTGTCTTCTTTTTTTCCATCAGAATTACCAATGCTTGTATCTATATGTATTTTTTTCTGTCAAAGAAATAATTTTACTTTTTCCTTGAAGTATTTTTGCCTTTTATTTCTACTGATAACTTTTCTTCTATATTTGGATTTAGTTTACAGTTATTCTTCTAGCTTTTTGTCTTGTACATTTAATTCATTTATTAATCATGTCTTAGTGTTTTAATATCACTATTCCTATCAGGCTATACGTTTTTTATCTAAAGGCAGATCTGGCTGCCTGCCAACCCTCAATGTTTTTCTGCATAATGTGCTCATGCTCATATAAACATAATTTGGGGATTGATATCCTACTTAACTCACAATATTTGTGTTTTTTTAAATTGAAGTATATAGTCAGTTACAACGTGTCAGTTTCTGGTGTACAGCATAATGTCCCAGTCATACATACACATATATATATATTCATTTTCACATTTTTCATTGAAGGCTATTATAAGATATTGAATATAGTTCCCTGTGAACTCACAATATTTGGAGGGGGTATTATCAATATTCAGATATTTGTTGGCTATCATATTTTAATTTTTTTCCCATTCTGGAAAAGGATATGACCTACATATGTTCTACTTTGAGGGGCAAGTGATTATTGAGTTAATATTTCATGTCTTTCTCTTTTTTGACAAATAGTGTTTTCAACTAATCTTGATATATAAATAGGATTTTGATGGGTATGAAGTTATTGTGTAGTGTGAAATATGAGGTGTGAATGTAGGCTTATTCACCCATTCTCTGTCCTTGAGTTTTCTTAGGGTTTTTTTTTTTTTTTGTAACTTCATGCTGAAAAAGGAGTAAGTGTTGGTGAGCTGATTTTTACAAACATTACACCCGCTGATCTTTTTCATTATAAATTCTTTGATGTCAATTAAGGTGTATAAGTCCTTTTCACAATAATAACAATGAAGATATTAATGCTAATGTTGGATAACTATCAGCTAGATAGTTACTATATGTTATAAAAGCCCCAACCATTTTACACTTATTAACTAGTTTATCCTTACAGCAACCCAACACACACATCATTAGGATACATTTATACAAAAAATATATATAAAACAGCACTAACTTTTCCTACAAATACTTACATATTTGGTTGTGTGTGCATATGCATGTAAAAAGATTGTTTTAAAAAGGTCTGGGAGGATAAAAACAAATTGGTAACAGTGATTACAATGAGGGAACTGGAGTTATTGGGAATATTTTACAGGGGGACTATATTCATCAGTTATTTCAGCACTGAAATTTAATGTTTTTAAATTTCAAATGAAAAAAATACTGAAGTTGCATTTAGAAGGGAACTTTCATAAACTGCAAAGTTTAAACAGGCACCAAAATGTTTGTCAGTAGTTATTTAGCAAAGTGATAGTCAACTACAGAAGAGATTACTAGGACACCATTAAAAAGATGATACATAAACATCTATACTTACTGAAACAGTGGCATGATAAAAGCAGGTCATGGCACAGCATGCACGTCATGATCACACTCAATAAAGCCTAGGATATGCTGTAATGAAAGTAGTCATCTCTGTTTGGTAGGCTTATAAATAATCTTTATTTTTCCCTTTGTGTCCTCTAATTTTTTTTTACAGTAAGAAAATATCAGTTTTGCAAAAGGGAAAAAGAATAGAGCTGCCTTCAAAAAAACAAAGTTTTAATTCCACCACAAAGTCAAAGATAGCCTATGTAACACAATTTACAGTGTAGTACTCTGTAAGCCACAGAACTAGAAAAGATGGCCCTAAAACATAAGGCAGTACAAACATAAATATATAACCAAAATGGAAAACAACTGGGAAGGAATTATTGAATAAGTAGTTTTGGAATGAAATCTTTCTTTGGTGGGGGGGGGCGTTAATTTAGACCTTGAATTCACATTTTAAATATATTTGATAAATCTTATGTATAAAATTACAAATACATTAGAAAAAATAGAGTTAAGAGTACAATGGGTTGAACTATGTTGAAGTCCTAACCCCTGGTATCTATGAGTATGATCTCATATGGAAATAAGGTATTTGCAGATGTAATCAAGTTAGGATGAGGTCCTTGGGGTGAGCCCTAATCCAATAAGACCTGCATCCATATAAGAGACGAGACACAGGGTCCCAAAGGGAGAAACCAGTATGAAGATGGAGGCAGAGATTGGAGCAATGCATCTACAAGCCAAGGAATGTGAAAAATTGCTAGCTGTTAGGAGAAGCCAGGAGAAGGACATGGAACAGATTTTTCCTCAGAGTCCCCAAAAGGAACCAACCTTGCCAACAACTTTGATTTTGGATTTCAAGGCTCAAAAACTGTGAGAGAATAAGTTTCTGTTGTTTTAAACCACCTAGTTTCATGGTACCTGGTACTCTGTTACAGTAGCCCTAGGAAATATCACACAGGGGAACCTTCAATCATGCGTTATCTGGGGGACTTCTGATTTATTTTTTGTATTACCTGTTTTTTAAAAGTATTATTATAAAGGTTACCAAAAGGGCCTCTCATTTATCCAGTATGAGTTCCTTCATGGCGGATGAGGTCAGAGCGACTACCAAAGGCCTTCCCACATTCCTTACAATCATAAGGTTTCTCACCAGTGTGAATTCTTTGATGTCTAGTAAGGTTTGAGCCTTTATTAAAAGCCTTCCCACATTCATTACATTCATACGGCTTTTCATCTGTATGGATTCTCTGATGTTGAATAAGTTCTGAGCTCTGAATAAAGGCCTTTCCACAGTCTTTACATTCATAGAGTTTCTTGCCAGCATGAATTCTGTGATGGTTGGTAAGTGTTGAGGCACTGCTAAAGGCCTTCCCACATTCCTTACATTTATAGGGTTTCTCACCAGTATGCATTCTGTAATGTTGAATAAGCCTTGAGTGTTGAGTAAAGGCTTTCCCACATTCCTTACATTGATAAGGTTTCTCACCGGTATGAATTCTCAAATGTGGAAAAAGTTGTGAACTCTTAGTAAAGGCTTTTCCACATACTTTACATCCATAGGGTTTTTCACCAGTGTGAATTCTCTGATGATCATTAAGGTTTGAACAATAATTAAAGGCTTTTCCACATTCCTTACATTCATACGGTTTTTCCCCAGTGTGAATTCTCTGATGTTGAGAAAAATATGAACTGCAACTAAAAGCCTTGCCGCATTCTTTACATTCATAGGGTTTTTCACCAGAGTGAATCCTCTGATGCCGAGTAACAAGTGAGCCACGACTAAAGGATTTCCCACACTCCTTACACTCATAGTTTTTTTCAGCAGAATGAATTCTCTGATGTTGAATAAAGTGTGAGTTTTGATTAAAGGCCTTTCCACATACCTTACATTCACAGGGTTTCTCTTCATTAATAGTTTTTTGATGTGGAATAAGAAATCTGGGCTGAATAAAAGTGGGTATGTCTTCATGGGTAAATATTACTTGACTAAAGTGTCTCTTCTTTAGAGATAATAACTTCGTCTCACACATGGATTCCAGATCTGAAAGAAAATAAAAAGGCATACATTCATTCTTTCTATTCTGGAAAAGGTTAAACTTCTAAAAAAGGAATCCAAAGATTAAGCTAAAAATAATGCCTGGGAAAGTAAGTGCTTAGACAGTTATCAAATATGGCTAAGCAATTTGTAAAATTAATAGGAAAAGCATAGATATTAAGGAGAGGCAATAAAGGAAGTTGAAGTGAGTGACTAGGAAAATAGATGACCTCTATAATCCAGAAATTCTGGTGTGGATCAGAATTATCCAAAACTTCAGTGAAAACCACACTATTCAGGGCCATCCTCCACATTCTACAGTGAATCTAGTCAAATACCTTTATATAAGCACACACACACACACACACACACACACACACAGAGCATCATACTATATGTTTTGTAATCTGTGGATAGTTGTCACAATTATGCCTCCTAGACCCTGCTCTATGTACTTCTTCATCTAACTGTTCATTATATCCTTTATATAAAATGGTAATCATAAGTGTAGTGCTTTCATGAGTTCTGAGTTATTTTAATGAATTATCAAACCTGAAGGGGTGTGTGAATTTAGTCAGCCAGGCAGGAGCATGAGTAGCCTGGGAAATGCCACTTGCAGCTGGTGTTTGAACTGAGCGCAGTCTTCTGGGATACGTTTGCCCTTTAACTTGTGGGACCTGATGTTAACGCTGGGTAGTTAGTATGAGAACTGAGTTGAATTGAAGTGTAAGACACTTAGTGGGTGTCAGAAAATTGATGTCAGCCTGCATTACTGAAATGATGAAACTGTTGTTTTAGCACAATTTAACACCCAGGATACTGATAAAGGTTCCTACCTTCCTCACCAGAAGAGAAAGTGAAGGTCCCCTCTCATGGGAAAATTGTGTGCAAGAGCAAAGACCAATGGTTACCAAAAGTGGGCAGTTCTCAGTAAATCAACCCAATCAGATCATCCTAAAGTAAACAAGACCCACTCCTCACTACACAAAGACTCCAGCCATCTTTTTAGTGTCTCAGACTTAAACATGACCAGTAAGTCACAGTTTATCTTACATTTGAAGTAAGCTTTTAACATGGAAAAGAGCCCCAAAAAGGACAAAGTATCTGTGAGGAAACACTCAACGCAAGGAACAGGGGAAAAAAATGTCAAAGAAATATAATAAATAACCTCAGAGAGATAACAGAAGATCTGATATCTACTGAACAGGAATAAGATGCTAAATAAAGGAACACTAAGAAAACAAACACATGAAGTTCTTAGAAACTGAAAATATAATAGCAGAAGTTAAAAAAAAAACAAACCAACAGTTCCTGTCTAGAATGCTCCCTATAAGATGGAGGAAAAAGAAATAGAGGTCCACTACCACTGCTACCAATTAATACATCCTGCCTACCGTTGTAACAAAGCAATACCAAGTATGATGACTGGAAAGGAAGAGATAAATCTTAAAATGCAGATATGATGATCTAACTAGGAAAACCAACAGAATGAAAAACTATAAGTTCAGTAAAGTTGTTAAATAAAATATCAACTTAAAAAAATTTAATAATTTCAAGATACATCAGCAAGATGGTAGAATAAGAATCCCCAGACTCTTTCCACCAAAAGATACACAGATTTAACAAAAATACATGGATCAATTCCCTTTATAAGAAATCAAGAAACTAGAATTGAGGTTCCTGCATTGTGAGCATGAGCCAGCCACATCAAAACTGCCAGGAAAATTGGAGACATCCTCTCACCTGGCAGAGTGCCATATAATTGGGAGGAAATCTCCACCTTCCAGCTTCTCCCTGAGGATGAAAAGTTTGGATTGCACACCCAATGTCTCAACTTTTCCAAGTACTGCCCAAAAAGACTGCCTTCTCTTCTGACCGTATTGGATCACTGACATCTGGCATGCACTAGGTTCCTGGGGGAGACAGAAAACAAAACCACTGGTTTGAACTAGCATGCTGGCACTCTTCACGGCTCCTCTCCCTGCTAAATGCAGGGTGAGGGGTAGAAAAAGCTCATCTCCTAGATTCTCCCCGGGGAGGGAAAGTGTTGGACCATGTATCAAATATTCCAACTTTTCTGGGGTTGGCACTAGCTTGTCTTGGGAACTGGCATATTCTAAACAGCTGGGAGGCCACTGGGATCAAAGAAGGTAATTTGAACTAGGATGCAAACACTACCATAGCCCTACTCCCCAGCCCAGATCAGAACTAAGAGGCGAAAAACTCCAGCTCCCACCTTCTCCCTGGGGAGGGAAAGAGCTAGACCATATATTCAATGTTCTAATATCTCAAGGAGCTACCTGAGGGATTGGTACTTGTCTTGGGAACACTGATGGGACCTGGCATACTATAGATGACTGGGGGCTACTGAGAACAGATGGTGGTTTGGACCAGCATGAAGGTTTGACAGTCTCACAGAAACTCTGATTGGTTTTCTCCTGGATGAGGCCAACGCATAAAGAATGGGATCGGTGGCAGTTGTTTCTAATGTGTAGGTATGAGCACAATGAGTCAAGGAAAATGAAGAAACAGGGAAACACAATCCAAACAAAAGGAACAAAATAAAGCTCCAGAAAATGACCCTAATGAAATGTAGTTACAGGAATTACTTGACAGAGAATTTTAAACAACCACCACAGAAATGCTCAATGAGCTCAGGAGAACAATGTGTGAGCAAAGTGAGAATTTCAACGAGACAGAATAACCAAGCAGAAATCTTGGAGCTGAAGAATACAATAACAGAGCTGAAAAATTCAGTAGAGTTCAACAGCAGAAAGAGCACCAGAAAGAATCAGCAAACTTGAAGACAGGTAATTGAAATTATTCAAAGGGGCAAAAAGGAAAAAGAATGAAAAAGAGTGAAGAAAGCATAGGATTTTATAGGACACCAACAAATGGACCACAATATATGCATTATGGCACTCCCAGAGGGGAAAAGAGAAAGAACCAGAAAACTTATTCAAAGAAATAATGGATGAAGACTTCCTAAATCTGGGGACATCCAGACTCAGGAAGCCAAAGAACCCCAAAAAAGATGAACCCAAAGAAATCTGCACAAGGACACATTATAATCTAATCCATACTGTGACACATTATGCCACACTGAGACATAACCTCTTTGTCAACAAAGATAAAAAGAATTTTGAAAGTAGCAAGTGAAGAACAATTTGTCATGAACAAGGGCACACACCTAAGACTTTCAGAATTTTTCAGCAGAAACTTTAAAAGCCAGAAGGGAAGGGGATGATATACTCAAAGTGTGTCTGGCAGGGGGCATTCTGCCAATCGAGATTATTATACTCAGGAAAACTGTTCTTCATGAATGAAGGAAAGAGAAACATTCTCAGAAACACATAAACTGAGGGAAATTCATTACCACGTGACCTACCTTACAGGAAGTGCTGTAGGGAGCTTTTAAACTTTAAACAAAATGGTGCAAAACATGACATAAGAATGCATAAAACTTGTTGGTAAAGATAAATATATAAACAAACACTGAATATTGTACTCCTATAACAGTATTGGGTAAATCACTTTTGATTCTAGTCTAAAAGACAAAAGTATTAAAAATAACTATAGTGTTTTTGTATGTGACTGAAGTTAAATTATTACCAGCTTAAAACAAACTCATATTTTATGAAAGTCCCATGATAATAACAAAGAAAACACCTTATAGAGGTTACACAAAAGAAAAATAGAAAGGATTCAAAGCATATCAACACAAATAATCAAAGAAACAAAAGAAAGACAGCAAGGGAGGAAAAGAGGGGCAAAAGAACTATAAGAAGAACAAAAAATAATGAATAAAATGGCAATAGTAAATCCTTCCCTATCAATAAAAACTAAATATAAATGGATTAAACTCTCATATCGAAAGAGAGTGGCTGAACGGAGAAAACAATAATAGCCAACTATATGCTGTCCTCAAGAGACCCCACTTAAGATTTAAGGACACAGATAATGGCTGAAAGTGAAGGAGTGAAAAAAGATATTCCATGCAAACAGTAACCTAAAGAGAGCAAGGGTGGCTATACTTACATCAGATAAAACAGACTTTAAGTTACAAGCTGTCATAAAAAACAAACAAGGATATTATATAATGATTAAAGGGTCAATTCCCTAGGAGGCTACAGCAATCATAAATATACCTGCATCCAACATGAGAGCACTTAACTATATTAAGCGAACACTGACAAAACTGAGGGGAGACATAGACAAAAATACAATAGTAGTAGGAAAATTCAATAGCCTACTTTCAATAAAAGGTAGAACAACCAGACAGTAAATCAAGAAAGAAGGGAGACTTGAACAGTACTACAGATCAATGGACCTAAATGATATATACAGAATATTCCATTCAACAGCAACAGAATATATTCTTGTCAAGCATAAATGGAAATTCTCTAGGATAGATCATAAAATAAGCCTTATGAAATTTAAGACTGAAATCATACCAAGTATCTGTTCTGACTACAATGGAATGAAACTAAAAAATCAACAGCAAAAGGAAAACTGGAAAATTCACAAATATGTGGAAATTAAATAATACATTTTTGAACAACCAATGGGGTCAAAGAATAGTTAGAAAATTAGAAAATATCTTGAGACAAACAAAAACATAATATTTATGGGATGCAGAAAAAGGAGTACAAAGAGGGAAGTTTATAGTTCCTACATTGAAAAGGAAGAATCACATATATACAATCTAACTTTACATTTCAAGGAACAAATTAAATCCAAAATTAGTGGAGGAAAAAAAATAATAAAGCTTAGAGTAGAGATGAACAAACAGAGAATAGAAAAACAATAAAAAAGATCAATGGAACTAATAGTTGGTTTACTGAAAATATAAAATTGACACATTTTTAGCTAGACTAAGAAAAAAAGAGGTGACTCAAATCAGAAATGAAAGACATTATAAATGATGTCGCAGAAATGAAAACTAAGAGAGCACTATAAACAATTATACATAAAGAAAGTAGATAAACTGGAAGAAATGGGAAAATTCCTAGAAACATACCTATCAAGACTGAATCATGAAGAAATAGAAAGTCTGAGCAGACCTGAAACTAGTAAGGAGATTAAATTAGTAATCAAAAATCTCCCAACAAACAAAAGCCCAGGGACAGATGGTTTCACTGGTGAATTTTACCAAACATTATGCCAGTCCTTCTCAAACTCTTCAAAAAAATGAAGTGGAGGGAATACTTCTAAAGTCATTTTATGAAGCCAGCATTACCCTCAGTCCAAAGCCAGAGAAAGAAATCATTAAAAAAGAAATAAAGAAAATTATAGGCCAATCCTCCTGATGAATATAAATGCAAAAACTCTCAACAAATTAAACAACACTTTTTAAAAGGATCATATGTCATGACCAACTGCAATTTATTCCTGGATGAAAAGATGGTTCAACATACAAAAATCAACATGATACACCACTTTAACAGAATAAAGCATAAAAATTACATAATCGTCTTAATAGATGAGAAAAAGAATTTTGTAGAATTCAACACTCTTTCATGATAAAAAGTCTCAACAAACTTAGAGGGAAATTACTTCAACATGGTAAGGGCCATATATGAAAAGCCCATAGCTAATATACTAATAAAAACTGAAAGCTTTTCCTCAAAGATCAAGAAAAAGGCAAAGATGCCCACTTTTGCCACTTCTTTTTAACATGGTACTGGAAGTCCTAGCCAAAGATTAGGTGAGAAAAGGATATAAAATGGCTCTCAAATTGAAAAGGAAGAGAAAAAACTGTCTCTATTTGCAAATGACATCTTATACATAGAAAACCCAAAAGACACCACATAAAAACTGTTAGAGAACTAAATATATTCAGTTTTCAGTTGCAGGATACAAAATATAGTGGTTTTATACCAACAATAAACTATCTAAAAAGAAATTAAAAGAACAATCCCATTTACAATAGCATCACAAGGAGTAAAATACTTAGGAATAAACTTAATTATGGAGGTGAAAGACTTGTACACCGAAAAGTATAAAACGTTGATGAAACAAATTAAAGATAACACAAATAAATGGAAAAACATCTGGTGCTTATGGCCTGGAAGACTTAATATTGTTAAACTGTAATCTATAGATTCAGTGCAATCCCTATCAAAATCCCGATGGCATTTTTTACAGAAATGGAGAAAAACAATTCAAAGGGCCAAAAATAATCTTTAGAAAAGTACAAGAAAGCTAGATGCATCAATCGTCCTTATTTCAAAATATATTACAAAGCTACAGAACTTAAAACAGTATAGTACTGCCATAAAGACATTCATATAAACCAATGGAACAGAATAGAGAGCATAGCAATAAATCCATGCATATACAGTCAACTAATCTGCAACAAGAGCACCAATAATATATAATGGATAAAGGAAAGTCTCTTTAACAAATGGTGTTGGGATAACTGGATATCTACATGCAAAAGAAAGAAATTGGACCCTTAACTTACACCATAACAAAAATCAACTCAAAATGGATTAAAGACTTAAACATAAAACCTGAACCTGTAAAACTAGCAGAAACATAAGGAAAAAGCTTCATGACATTGGTCTTAGTGATAATTTCATGCATTATGACACCAAAGCAAGGCAACAAAAGCAAAAATAGACAAACAGGACTATATCAAACTATATGATAGTTTCTGCACAGCAAGGGAAACAATCAACATAGTAAAAAGACAACCTACGAATGGGAGAAAATATTTGCCAACCATATATCTGATAAAGGGTTAATTTCTAAACTATATAAGCAAATAACCTGGTTAAAAATGGATTAAGGACTTGAACAGACATTTCTCCAAGGAAGACATACGAATGGCCAAAAGGTATAGGAAAAGTTGCTCAGTATCACTACACTAATCATTGGGGAAATGCAAACCAAAACCATGATGAGATATTACTTATCACTGAACAATAATAAATGTTGAGGATATTGAGAAACTGGAACTCTGTTTATAATTGGTGGGAATGTGAAATGGTACATCTGCTAGAAAATCAGTATGGAGGTGCCTCAAAAAAATTAAAAATAACTTTCATATGATCCATCAATCCCACTTCTGAGTTATTCATCAAAAAAAAAAAAGATATCAGAATATTGACGAGATATTAGCACTCCTATGTTCACTGCAGCACTATTCACAATGGCCAAGATGTGAAACAACTCAACTCCACAGACAGATGAATATAGAAATAAAATGTGATACACACACACACACACAATGGAATATTATTCAGCCTTAAGAAAAAAGGCAGTCCTGCAATATGTCACAACATGGATGAAACTTGAAGATGCTATGCTAAGTGAAATAAGCCAGTTACATAGAAGAACAAATACTGCATGATTCCACTAATAGGAGGTATCTAAGAGTAAAACTCATAGCAAAGAGTAGAATGATGGTTGCCAGAGGCTGAGGTGCGGGGGAAATGGGCAGTTGCTAGTCAGTTATGCAAGGTGAGTAAGGCCTAGAGAGCTGCAATACAACAGTGTGCCTACAGTAACAATATTGTATTATGCAATTAAAATCTGGTAAGAGGATAGATCTCATGTTAAATGTTCTTATCTCAATAAAATAAAATTTGAAAAAAGAAAAGGTAAAAAGACCAAAAAAGTGGCTGTGTGAATTTATACCACATCTACAGCCTATGAGGGTGCATAATGCTCCACATTCTTATCTACTCTTACTAATGTCAAACTTAAATTTTTGTGCATGTTGTGGGTATCATAATGGTATCCCATTGTGCTTTTAATTTGTAATTTCCTGATAACTAAGTAAGTTAAAACTCCTGTTCACATGTTTAAAAGAAAAATAGTATTACTCTGCACTACTATTACCAACTAGAAAAATTTAGATACTCACGGTAGCAACAAAATCTATTTCAAATAATCTAGAAAAATCTGAACTATGAAAAAAATTGCTATGGAATAACTTTTAACTCTAATAAAAGACATGAAAGTAACCTGAATGAATCAAGAAACATTACATGATCTAGAAGGGACAATTTAATATTATAAAAATGTCAATCCTCTCCAAATTAATCTATGAATTCAAGTAATCCAAAACAAAACTCTAGTTGGATTTTTTTAAATGACTAAAATTTTACACGGAAAAGCAAAAGTATACCAGAGGCTAAGTAAACCTTGGATTTGAAAAATAAGATGTTAGATATTAAAAAATACAAGCCACAAAAATGAAGACACTCTGGTACTGGCATTATACCATAAGACAATAAAGTTCTGAGAAAGATTCATATATGAGAAATTATTATCCAGTAAAGATGGCACCAGAAATCAATGAAGAAAGCTCAATTGTTTTACAGGTGATAGAGGGGGAAATGATTCAATTTATGAGGAAAAAAACTCTGGATCCCTACTTAACATCTCCTAAATGGGTTATTCCAAATAGATTAAATACATAATATGAAAGGTAAAACTATTATATAAAAAGGAAACTTTTTAAATAGAAAATCTTTGTGAAAAATAGACAAGGAAAGACAACTTACATAAAACTCCAAATATAGAAACCATAAAGAAAAACACATGAACTGAAAATACATCAGAATCAAGGATTTCTGTTAAATGAAGGCCACAACAGATAAATTTAATGCAAAGTAGACTAGAAGATACTTGCTAATTAATAGGAAGAAGTAAGTGGTCTCAATAAAAATACTGATAAAGGTTAACAAGGTTAAAATGCTAATAAACCTACCAGATGTTCATACTAACAGTTAGAAATGCAAATGAAGGCAATAATGAAATATCACTTTTCACTTACTAGACATGGGAAAGTAGAAAGCTGGAAAATGACAACTCTCGGTGGGGACACATAAATTCTTAAGTACTGTTGATGAAAGCACAGAGTGGTGTTGCCATTCTGTATAGCCATCTGGTACTACTTAAACAGGTATACATCTGCTCCACTTTGGGGTATGTATCTAAAATTGAAAGTAATGCAGAAGGATAAATATTACATGCCTCTTAAGTGTCATACCAGTATATCACCTATCAGGTCCATTCAAGGATTATTTCATTCTCTGGGGTAATGTACCTTGGTTTCACTTACTATTTACTACTCATTAGGAACAAGGTTCTGTTAAAATTAGATGTAAACTTTAATTTTAAAAAATTAGTAAGTTACAAATGATTTATCTGGTGGAAAAGGTAGCCCGAAGGGTATGGTCTTATTCTGTAAGACAGTAATTCATTTTTGTATCCAACTTAGTGATGTTATTCCTGCATTCATTCTTTAGGGTACAACATGAACTCAGTCTCTCCCAGATAATCTGAACTAGGCTTGATCATGCCTCCGGCTATGTCATGAATGAGTTAAATAAACCTTTCAAATGTGCTTATCACATATTTACAAGAGTCATGTTTAACTCATGAAAAGTTATACTTTTGAAAAGTTTTGAAAATGTTATACTCAGACAATTCTGAAGGTCCCAGTGAGATGTCCAAATGGATTCACCTATATGAGTCAATTATACTGTGTGACTTGAGAAGTGGACTTCATGGGCTATTTCAGCCCCAGCATGTACTCTTTTCTTGGCTGCCTCAGTAAATCCCAAGCAGCAGTAAAACTCTACTTTCTTTCACTCTGTTTCTCTCTATCCTCTCTCCAACATGTTTTGGATTTTGTTTTAGGGCCAAGTTTAGTTTTGGTTCTGGGTTGTACAATGCTGGTAAGTTATACTGACTAGGAATCTAAATTTTATGGTGATTTCTGCAGGGATGATAGAAATCTCTTCCAGTTATCTGGGGTTCAAAGTGAATCCTTAGATAAATGAGACTGACATAATAATTTTGGTTTAAAAATAATCATATATCTTCATTCTGATTTTATCAGTGTAAAACATAAGATTTTAGATTATAAAAACTATAAAATATGTGTTAAACTAAATTGTTATAATCCTTTCAAACTTTTTGAGATCAAAAGTAATTGTATTGCTCTGGAGTGTGTTAGCTTAAATATAATACTGAAGATTCTTAGTTAAGACCTTAGTTATTAAATAAGAAAAATTAATGGATAATCTTTGGAAATCTGAATGATTTCTAAGGTAAAATATAAAAACATTGGTCTCCATGCATAGTTTTAACATATATGCCATTACTATTTAATATGTATACCTCATTATTCTTTATGTTAGAGAGTGGTTATACCTCTGGGTATTATAAACAAACACATTAATTTCTGTCCCTTTTATAAGGGCTTAAAAGGGAGGTAGGTAGCTTTGGGGAGTGGTATCACATGAGCTAAGAACCCTTCTAGTTTGTTAAAATGTTTACATATGACAGTTCTCAATTATCTACCTCCCACAATTTTCTGTGGTTAAAAATTATAATTAATATGAGTAGTTAAGACTATCTGGAAACAACAGTTGCAGAGATGTAATGGGATATAGTTTTGTCATATTTAAAATAAAACAAACCAGATAATAGTTTTGATGGGTTTATTTTCAATTTAGCATTTGATCTTGGGAAAACTATGTAAAAACAGTCCTAAATAACTACTATTTAACAAAGATATCAAAATGGAAATAAAAACTAAAATGAAAATTAAAGTAATACATATCAAAAATGGGGCTACACATTAAGCAGGTAACAAAGGAAAGTTATAACACTATTTATATAATCAGTATATAAACTGTAGTTATATAATCAAGAAACGTGTGGTGGTTGTGGGAGCCCAGTCCTACCAGAATAAGAGATCTAGAAATACTTTGATAATTTGGTAGATCACAAAATGACAAAATAAGCATACTATCCAAAATATAAAGGTAAGTTTAAGAATTATTCAAGCCAAGAGTTGAAAATCTGTTGACTTTGATGGAAGGGACTGGGGCAGTAGGGATGGGAACGTATAGATGGAAAAAGTGGGCTGCTGTTTTTCAATATAAGCTCTTTAATACTATGTGATTTTAAATTCTATAATATACTACTTTGGTAAAAAGGAAAATTTAATTAATTATACAAAAATGGAAAAAGAATAAACAGAGACCATGAGTGGAAAAGTATGGGGTCAAAGGAAGACAGTGAAGGGAGTGAATAAGCAAACTGATAGGGAGGAAAAACAGTAAGAGGAGACACAGGAAAATAAAATACTTAGGGCTAGCTGAGATCTACTGAGGGCAAGGAAGGAGACTGACAAACTCCTATCTAGGTTCCCAGAGCTTTGTTGAATACAGAATTCTCTTTCAGTGGAGGCATGGTCTATTTCCAACACTATCTCCACAAATGACGTCTACTTCCAAGGATCTAGCAATTAATATCTATTTCAATCAATTCCACTTCTAAATTTTTTGACTGTTTTATAACTTTTTTCTGAGCTTCCTGTTTGATCTTCTTGTTTGCTGAATTCTACTTTGTATATTTACAAAAATGTTCTAGCTTCCACATTAAACAATGAGTTTCTTAATAAGTCTACATATTTTCTGAACTATGTAACACCTAGCAGAGTACCTGCACAAACTGAAAAATCAAACTTTTTTAGAAGACTCTATCTTAAAATATTAATTCTCTGGAAACTGACGTATAAATTCATTTTAACCTTAATCAAAATGTCAGCAGTTATTTTTATGTGTGTGAATATTAATAAGCTGATTCTAAAATTTATATGAAAATGCAAAATACTAAGAGAAGAAGCAGGAGAACTTGCTCTACCAGATAATAAGCCTTGTTATATGCTACAGTATTATTATAGTGTGGTATTGAGACAAAGGTAGACAAGCCAATGGAACAAAATTAAGTCCAGAGACAAACTTACAGATACAGGGACACATGATTTATGACAAAGGTAGCCTTACAGGGAGTGGGGAAAAGTCTTTTAAATAAGCATTGCTGGGTCAATTGGATAGTCACATGGAAACAAATGAAATTTGACCCCTACCCTCACACTACATACAAATATCAGCTCCAGGGAACTGTAGATCTAAATGTAAAAGGTAAAACAGTGAAGCTAGTAGAATAAAACACAGGGAACATTTTCATGACTTTGGGGTAGGCAATGATTTCTACACAGAACACAAAAAGTAACAACTACAGAGGAAAAGACAGATAAGTTTGACTACTTAAAATTAATAACATCAAAAGAAAACACGAATAAAAAATAAGCCACAGAGTGGTAGATAATATTTACAGAGGGCTCATATACAATAATATTTACAGAGGGCTCATATACAGAATATCACTAAGAAACACATACAATCCAATGAACAACCCAAGAAAATTAAACAAGTCACAGAACACACACACCCCAGAACAGCTTAACTTAAAAGGTCCAGCAATATCAAGAATTGGCAAGAATGTGGAACAATGCAACTTTCATATTGCTAGTAGAAGTATGAACTGGTGTAATGACTTTGGAAAACCGGCATTATCTATTAAAATTGAACAAACACACATCCTATTACCCAGTAATTCCACTCCTAGATATACACCCAGAATAAATGTGTACATATATGCACCAAAAGGTCTGTACAAGAACAGGGGAAGGGTATAGCTCAGTGGTAGAGTGTGCACTTAGCATGCCCAAGGTCCTGGGTTCAATCCCCAGTCCCTCTATTAAAATAAATAAACAAACCTAATTACCTCTCCCCCCAAAAAAATGTTTACAGCAGCATTATGTAAAATAGCTAAAAACTGGAAAACAACCCAACTGACCCAACTGTCAATTGTAGAAAGGACACTTTATTTATAATAATTAGCAATATATAATATAAAATATATCCATAGAATGGAATACAGCACAAAAATGAAGATGAACTAACATCAGCTATATCCAATACCATGGATGATACATCCCATAAACAAAGTTGAGGAAAAACAAAAAAAGAGGCAAAATAATAAATACTGTATGATTCTACTTATATGCAGCTCAGAAACAGGCAAAATTAATTCATGGAGGTAGAAGTCAAGATGGTGTTTATTTTGGGGGAAAACAAAGAGGCTGGTGATTGGGAAAGGGCAGAAAGGGTGCTAGTAATTTTCTATTACTTGTCTGAAGTGGTGGTTATATCGATACACATTCATTTGCATAATCTGTCACTATATGATCATAATCATGTATTTTCCATATGTATGTTATATATTAATTTTTTAATGTAAAAAATAATCAAATGTTTAATACATGAAAGAATGAACTACTAAATCCAGGACAAACTGGTTATTGAAGGTAACAAATACTTGGAAAGTAGACAAAACAAAAACCAGTATAGGAAGAGAAAACACACACACACACACACACACACACAAGCTTTGGCTGGGTATGGAATGGGTGGGAATATCTACTCAGGGTGGGAATATCTACTGTTATACAAGTCTAAATGCAGCAGATCCTATGAAGGAATGAAATCTAAAACACGGTAGAATAATTGTCTTGGAAATGAAGAAGGAAGGTATTTGTTACACTGGACTGGGAGGAAAGTATAAGAGAAAACAAAGCAAGATACCTTTTTTATGGAAGAGGCCTTAGGTTTTTGAGGGGAGTTTCCTGATAACATCTTGTAGGTAATATATCCTCAAGGCTCTGCTCGTGCTATATCATCTCTCACTTACCTGAACAAAGGCCTCTTGTCAGCTCTCTGTCAACCATCCAGGGCTCTTTTCCTTGTTCCAATAAGGAGATCACAGCTGGTTTAGAATTGGAAAGTCCTGATCACAAGAAAAGATATGGGACATTGTTATGCTGCTGGTGTCCCAGAAATCAGATCCTGTCCCTTGATGATCGAGAAAGAGATGCCACTATAGGAAGAATCAGAGAAAGATGAAGATAAAGCTTCAGCCACGGCCCACTGGAGCTGCCTGCTTCCAACTCTTCCATTCCATTCCAACTCAACCATTCCTTGGGGAACAGGGAGCAGAAATTTAGCCGGTTACTTGAACAATTCAACAATGGAGAAAGGAGACATTCCCAAGGGCAGACTCTGAATTTGGGGGGATAGTTATCCTTACCCACTGAAACCAGGTTGCTGAAATTCTCCAACATCACTTCTTTGTATAAATTCATCTGACCAGAGTCCAGGCATTCCCATTCCTCCTGAGAGAAGTTTACAGACACATCCTTGAACATCATTGACCCCTGAAACAACAAACATGTTTTCACAATGGAAGGAGAGAAGGAAAAGATGGTAGCAGAGGGCTCTACAGATAAGCACAGAGATTATTAAGAAAATTGAAGGGGCTGGAATTATATAAGTCAAGACATATCTCCTATGTACAGAGGGATATGTCTAGGAATGTGCAAATAGAGTGGACTTTTCCAATGAGGTAAAATAGCAAGGATGCAGCTCAGTGCCTGGCCACAGTAAAGTCTGCATAAATGAGGGTTCCTTCCCCCTCCCCATGTTCCCTTTAAGCCCCAAGAGAGGAAAAAATGGTGATGGACTTAAAAAAAATCTTAGATATATTTTGGAGTAAAATTTCAGAATATTAGAGAAGAACAGAACTTTCTAAAAGCTTCTGTGGATCACAGGAAAATTTTCAGGAATTAGAATGGCAATGGATTTCTCAACAGCACCATTTGAAGTAAGAAAACAAAGTGATTCCTTTAATGTTACAAAGGAAAATGAATTCCAGCTGAGAATTCCATACCCAGCCAAGGCTAGTATGAAGATTATATACCAAGCAAGATTAAATACACAGCTAGTGTAAAGATTAAATCAAGACAATTGTAGATCTGCAGAGAATGAATGATAAAATTATCTCTTATCTAGCCTTTCTTAGGAAGCTACTGGCCTATAAATTAAGAAAATGAAAGGTATCATATTCAGAAACTAGAAAACTAACATGAGAATGGTGAACAAAGTCCAGTATAATTGTAAAAGTCTAGTCCCAGGACATATCTGGCAGCAGACCTAGAAAGCAGCACCTAAGAACAGGAGGACAGAGGACTGGGGAAAGAAACCATTGAGCAAAGAAAGAGTTCAGGTTGAGTAAACAATGAAGTTTAGTATGTCTCCCTTTTCACACTGCAAGCTTCTAGCTTGAAGCAAGCTTGAACTCAGAGAAAAGGCTTTGAATGAAACTTCCATATTGCACTCAACTAGAGGTTATAAAACGAGACTGATCTTGTGACTGAAAATAACCAAAGAATACCAGAGTGATCAAAACAATTATAGGGACTGCACAAGCTTTTATCCAGGGCAACAAAATAATTAGCCATAGAGTTGAGAGTGGGAATTATAGGAAAATAAATTCTTTTGCTTGATCCCTATGGAGTCCTGCTTATTTCAAAGTATTGGTTATAAGGTGAGTTGGTTTTTCAGGTACACAGTCATATCAGCTGCAGAAAATGATAATCTTACATCCTCTTTTCTAATTTTTAACCTTATTTTTCCTCTTGTCTAAGTGCTTTGGTTAACACCTACAGCACAATGTTACATAACAATGGCAATGGTATATACCCTTGTCTTTTTTTCAAATTTACTAAGGATGTTTCGTAATATTCCTGATTAAACAAAAGGTTAGCTACTGAACATAAAATTCATTTTATTCCTTTTAAAATTTATTTTCCACTTCAGTATACTACCTCCCTAGAGTTATTCGCATTAATATTGGGCAATAATCTTCATTATAGAGATGACGAGTGTAATTAGATGTTGATGAGAGAGGGGAACCAGATACTGTCTGGGCTTTGGCACAGGAAAATGGATTGAAAAGACTCAGCCTTTTTCTGAAGAAATTCAGACAGAAAGGCCTTAAGCAGAATAGACTTGGAGACTGATTCTCATCCTGATTTTCTCTGCCTCTGTATCAAATGCATTTTTTAAACTGAGAATTCCAAATTTAGTTCCTCAGCTCCAAATTTATACCTTCAGAAAACACTGTTCCTACTGTGAGTACTCTACCTTGGTACACTCTCATTTTCAGATAATCGAATCATAAAATGAATAGCCTTATGATTTGGTGAGTTCCCCAAGATTAGAAGTGTTGAAACACAACTGAATAAAGATATTTTTTCTACTAGTTAGAGAAAAAATCCAAAAACTCTAGCTACCTGCCATGTCCTCCACCCACTTCTGTGACAAGGCAAGGTTCTTTTGCTTAATATTGCTTTGATTTGAGCTGTAAGTATTAACTCTAAAAACCAAAAAGAGATTAAGAGATTAAAAAAAAATGGTGAGAAATTATAACCTATGTGTAATTAGAGCCTAAGAAGAAGAGGAGAGAAAATGAGGCAGGGCCAATCTATGAAGATGGCTGAAGATTTTCCTGAACACCTAAACACAAATTCAAAAAACTTTAACAAATTGCAAGCAAATAAATAAAAAGGAGTGCACACTTACACATTTCATACTAGAATTACAGAAAACGTAAAACAGAGAGGAAGTCTTAAAAACAGCCAGAGGAAGAAAAGCCAAATTACCTCAAAGGAGGAGCTAGAATAATCAAGACTAGGTTAAATAAATAGAATTATCACTTTAAGTACAAATATAGTAGATTATTTGCATAACTTTGGGACAAGGAAGGATTTCCTAAATAAAACACCAAAAACAACAACCATAAAGGGAAAAAAATAGGTAAATTTGGCTTCATTAAAAAATTTGGAATTTTATTCATAAAACTACCTTAAAGGAAGTGACAAAACAATCCAAATAGTAGAAAAATATAATCAATAAAGGATCCATATCCGGATTATATAAAGAATTCCCATGAATCAATAAGATAATCCAAGAGCAAAATGTGTAAAAGATTTGAACAGGCATGTCGTGAAAGAAGAAACCCTGATAACCAACAGAATAGGAAATGGTGTTCAATCTCACTATTAATCATGGAAATCCAAACTCAAACCTGTGTGAATGTATGTATATGTGTTAGTATAAATACACATTTAAAATAAATATTTAAAGATTTCATGTTTGACACAACTGATCTGAAGAAAAGATAAACCATAACTCATTCATGCAAAAAATAATACGTATCTTTGAAAAATGGTATTTACAAAGATCACCTGACGACAAAGGAGAATGACCCTTTATTTAGAGAAACTGAAAGATATAAAATGGTAAATGAAGTATAATTTCATTTTGAAAAAATAATGAAAATACTCCAAAATATTAACACTAGTTATTTAAGTGGTCCCATTTTTTTTCTCGGTAATTCTGTGTTTTTTAAATCTCTAGAATAATCATGATTTTATTTTAAAATCACAATACTGCATTTAAAAAGAAGAAAACTCGGCAAAAGGAAGTGAAGCCGTTTTCCAATCAAGTAAACATTAGGTGTATGGGAGTTACTGTGCTTCAATAGCAGGCTCAACTATCCTTCCCTCCAGTGGGAAAATTATAGGAACCTATAATCAAATGAAGTATCTTTATCAAGCATTAACTTTCATAAGAAGGAAAGCAAAGAGGAAACCCCAACATACCTTGGACACTGCTTGCAGAAGTTCATCGTGCATTCTTTCCCTCGCTTCTGCGCCTCACCTGGAGAAGGGTAGAACTGGGAGAGGAGAAAGTAACTCTGAGACACCAGGTTTTTCTTCTTGCTCAAACTGGTCAGGTCAGAGGTCAGCCCCAGCCCCCCGCCCTTCGCAACACACCCAGAGAATGGAGATTAGAGGAACATGGGGCATCCTGTCCTATCCTAGTGTCTTAGGAAAAGGCTGATGTCACTGCTGTCGAGGACAGCAGAGGTTTCCTAGGGACAGAGTTCTGGAGTCACAATCTCACAGCTGACAGACGCCTGATACCCACACACACTGTGCCACATACATTAGGCGCAGTCATACTTAAAACAAGGGAACACGCACTCCACACCCGCACACACAGAGCCGTAATACAAACGCAAACTCCCCACGAACACATACAGTTACACTCTCAGAGTCGCAGGTACCCCAGTGCCGCGGGGTCACAATCCCACAACCATAGGCATCCTATGTCCGCACACTGGCCGCACAACCTCCTCTTTCCATGTCGCTCCGCCCGCACAGGCTCAAGGACCCAGCTTCGCGTCGGCCTCTGGTCTCTTCAACTTAGGCCTTTCAGGTCCCCCAAGGTTTGAACCTGCAGAGCTGAGCCAGTTCCCCAGGAGCCCACGATCTCTCACCCCGCGGATCTAACGGTCCCGCCAGACAACACGAAAAGTTCAAGTTCCTGCGAGAAGAGCGACGGGCCGCTGGGTCCTCTGGTAAATGTGGTCCACAGCCGGCCCCACGGCCGGTTCCTCTCAGCGCCCGGCCGGCTCCAGGCGAAACAACGGCTCCTGCAATTCTCAGAGTCTCGTCAGGTCCCAAATTTGCGTCTCGCGGTAGCTTGGCCGGCTTGGGCTCAGCCTCCCTAGCGGACCTGGCTCATCCCCTCCCTCGTACAGGAAACGCCTGCTCGATTCTGGCCGGAAGTTGATTCGGGCCGCGGGGCCTTCTGGGAGGTGCTGTGTAGCCGAACGTCCGTTGGGAGGCGGGCGTGGGGGGATAGTTCGGCGTTACCGGCACCTGGCCCGGGCCTTCCTGCGGGTCGCCTTCGCCTGGCCTCTCAGAAACTGCGCACTAGATGCGCATTCGGGCGTTTCCGGCAGGTGACGCTGCCGCGTCCCCGGAGCGGGCCTTGAAGGAGGGGCTCAAGCAGTTTGGGCTGCACCAGCGCGCGCGGCTGACGGGGCGGAGCCTTAGAGGAGGCCCAGAGTGTCTGGAGTAGTGGCTGTGCGGAGTGCGCGGGGTGGGAATACGCTCCTGGAAAGTGTTTGTGAAGTTGTTAGAACAAGAAACTGTCGTGGAGAGTTCGTAATTATAATAATCTGTGGGGTTGTGATCCTGTGTGTGTGTACGTGTGATTGTGATGATGTGAGTGTGATGGAGTAATTGTGATGGGATGTCTGTGTTATGGTTATGTTTGTGATTTATGACAACGTGTGTGGTGTCTGTGACTGTCAGGCAGCTGTGCAGTGTCTGTGAGTGTGGTGAGATATTTGTGACTGATAGTGGTTCTTACCTGAGTTGACTTGTGAGTTGCCTTTGGCATAATTGGTAATTGAAAAAAATTTCTGTGTTTGGTTTCGAGTGGTCCTTTCTCCCCATTGGCCACTCTCATAATATCCTTTGCTGCGATTTCCCCCCCCCCCCGCCCCCCCCCCCAGCAGTTCTTGGCCCTGTTCTGTTGCTTTCCAGTTTCCCTTGGTGATTTTCCCCGCCAGATTTATTATCTACTCTTCCTGTGGCTTCTTTTATTATATGTATTAGTAATTTTTATTTTGCCTAACAAACCACCCTGAAACTGAATGGCATACACAAGCATTTATTCTCTTGTTCACAGGTTTGTAGGTTCTCTGTGTTCAGTTTATCTAGTCTGGGCTTGGCTGGGTGGCTGGGCTGCAGAATGGATTTAGATTTGATTCACATGTGTTCTTTCTGCAGCTCAGGCTAAACGGACAGGGGTTACTAGGACGTGTTCTTCTCATGGTGGATCACCAGCACAAGATAGATCATAAAATTCCCTTAAAGCCTCTGCTCCCAAATATACTAATACTACGTTAGCCAAAGCTAGTCACCTGCCTAAGCTTAACATTAATTACGCCCACAGTCAGAGAGCAAGGCAAAGTGACACGGTAAAGAATGTGAAAGTATAATCCTGTTAGGGGTAAAATGAAGAATTGGGACCAATATTCCAATCTACAACATTAAGAAACATACCTCTTTATTCTGGTGACTGCTTTTTAGTCCAGGTTATCTTTTGTCTGGTAATACGTTTTTCAGGTTTTGTTACTGTATTTTACAGGAATTTCATTTTACAACCCCTTCTGTTTGTCTTTATACTTCAGGTCTGTCTCTTGTAAAGTGCATATTGCTGGGCTCCTCCTCCCCCCCCCCCCCGCTTTTATCCTGTTAGACTATTATTTTAATAGGTGAGTTTAATTCATTTACATTTATTGTGATTGTTGATTTAAAATTCTCTATTATAGCTTCTTTTTTTTATTGTGCAGGTTTACCTTTATCCCCTTTCTCTCTCCACTGCTTTGGTTTCTTATCCTGGAATTTTTAACATGCATATTTAACAAAACCCAAACTTAAGATTTTAGAACACTTGAACTCCAAACTACCCACCGATTTCTATGTTATTCTTGACTGATATATTGCTTTCTTCTAATTTTAATTACCTGAAATTAGTAGTAATTCATTTGCTCAGTATATACAGCTGACCTTTGAACAACATGGGAGTTAGAGGCATCACTCCCCCTCCTCCCCTCGTAGTCAAAACTCGAAGTAGAACTTTACAGTTGGCCCTCTGTATCTTAGGTTTTGCAACTGCATATTCAACCAACCTCAGATCGTGTAGTATTGTAGTACGTATTTGTTGGGAAAAATCTGCATGTAAGTGGACCCACGTAGTTCAAACCTGTGTTGTTCACGGGTCCTGTATGTGTGTGTATTTTTTCAATTGTATTAAAATTGAGATACCATAACACATAAAATGTACTATCATAATATTTGTACCCCCATGTTCATTGCAGCATTAGTTACTATAGTCAAGATGTGGAAACATCTATCCATTAACAGATGAATGGATAAAATGTGTCATATACGTACAATGGAATACTATTCAGCCTTAAGCAAGAAGGAAATCCTGCCATTTGTGACAACATGGACATTATGCTAAGTGCAATAAGCCAGTCACAGGACAAATACTACATGATTCCATTTACATAAGATATCCAAAATAGAATCAAAGAAGCAGTGAGTAGAACGGTGGTTGTCAGGGGCTGGAGGGAGAGGAAAATGAGGAATTGTTTTCCAATAGGTACAAGATTTCTGTTATGTTCAATGAATAATTTCTAGAGACCTGGACAACATAGTACATATATTAACAAAATGTTATTGTGCATTTTAAAATACGTTGAGAGAGTAGATCTCATATTAGGTGTTCTTACCAAAAAAAAACAAAACAACACAAGGACGTTTTTGGAGGTGATGAATATGTTTAGTACCTTGGTTATGGTATTGGTATCATGGATGTATGTATATGTCCAAACTCATCAGGACATACATGTTAAATCTGTGAAGTTTTTGGTGTATCAGACCTCACCAAAGCTAAAGAATACACAAAAAATTATCATCTTAAGCATTTTTAGGTGTACAGTTTAGTGGCATTACATTTACATTGCTGTGCCACCATCACCACTGTCCATCCATAGAACTCTATCTTGCAAAACAAAAACTCTGTATCCATTAAACAGTAACTCCTCATTCCTTCTGTCCTCCAGTTCCAGGCAACCACCATCCTACCTTTTGTCTCTCTGAATTTGATTACTCTATGTACCTCATGTAAGCCAAATCATACAGTATTTGTCCTTTTGTGACTGTTTTTTTTTAACTTACCATAATGTCCTCAAGGTTCATTCATATTAAAGCTTGTGTCAGAATGCCCTTCCTCTTCAAGGCTGAATAATATTTCATTGTATGTATATATCATATTTTGTTTATCCATTCATCTGTCAATGGACAGTTGGGTTGCTTCATCTTTTGATTATTGCAAATAATACTGCTATAAGCAGGGGTATACAAACAGCTTTTCGAGTCCCTGCTTTCAGTTCTTTTGGGTATATACCCACAAGAGGAATTTCTGGATCATATAGTAATTCTTAATTTTTTGACTGCCATACTGTTTTCCCTAGTGGCTGTACCACTTTAGCAACATCTTCTATCAGTGGCACACAGACAAAAATAAATACCTATTTTCATGGACTTTATATGAGGGGGTGGACAAATGATATGTATGATAAATAAATTATATAACTTGTTAGTGATAATTTCCATAAAAAAATAGAAACTATGTAAAAGATATAAGGAGTATATCCCATGCATAATAATTCTCAAAATTTATTATAATTGAATGTTTTCTATTTTATTGTTTCTGTTCTGTCATTCAGGGCAAGGATTAGTCTACTCTCTTGTGTATCTTTTTTACCATAAATTATAAATTAATATTTCTTAATAGCCATTTTATTTATCATCAGCTATCAATGTGACATGAGTGTAATTCTCATTTCAAATGAAGAGTATGGGAATTATAAATTGCAATTCTTGTTTACTCAAGTTGTCAGGATAGATAGGAAATGGAAGAGCTGGACTTTTAATGCGACTCTCTTTTACTGCAATTCTTGGGTTTTTTGATTCAGCTCTTTATCTGTCACTGCATCAGGCCTATTCTTTTGCTCACAAAATATATTTGATAAGTATGTGAACATCATTATTGTATTTACTTTGTTTCTAAACTCTTGGTGTCTCTATTTGAGCACTTGGTTCAACCTGAGTTGCTGAGTCTTTTGAGTTTTACAGACTCCTGCTGTCTCTGCATCCAGCATCTCTGGTCAGTGACAACAGGCAATGTGAATTACAAACAAGGAAGCTAATTATTTGGAACTGTATCAGTTATCTATTACTGTGTAATAAGGTACCTCAAAATTTAGTGGCTTGAACAACAATAAGCATTTATTATCTCAGTTTTTGTAGCGGGGAATGACTTAGCTGGATATTCTGGTTCAGATATTTCATGAAGTCGCAGTTAAGTTGTTGGCAGAACTGCAGTCATCAGAAGGCTAACTGGAACTGGAGGATTTGCTTCCAAGAGGGCTGGCAAGTTAGTGTTGGCTGCTGGCCTCTCGCTAGGGCTGGTTGAGTGTCTTCTTGGCATGGTGGCCGACTTCCTTCTCAGTACATGACTCAAAAATGTGCAAGACAGAAACCACAATGTATTTTATGACCTAGCCCTGGAAGTCATACACTGTCATTTTTGCAATATCCTATTGGTTGTACAGGTCAACTCTATTCAGTGTGGGAGGGATGTATGAAAGACATGAATACCAGAAAACAGTGATCATTCAGGGCCACCTTGGAGGGTGGTTCCCACAGGGATCCAGTGGGAAGACCTCAGTTGAATTTGATTTGTGTCATAAGCCTACAGGTCCTGGCTCCACAAAGATAAGACAGATCTATGATGTGAGTTGAAAGAACCCTAAAGAGAAGGTAACTATTATGGAAAAAGACCTCCTGATCTGAGACCTTCCCCAGAAGTTAAGGAGTCCTGAGATAGAGGGAACCCTGGAATAGCTGGACCTGCACCCTACCTTAACTCCTCTGCCTAGAGTGAGGAAGGCCTGAGTGACAGCTCAACCTTCAGAGATCAGCAGTAGCTGTCTGACAGTGGAGCGTTTGATGCAGATGTTGGAAAGGCGAGGTGAGGTGGCTCAGAGATGGGCAGTTTAGGAGAGAGGCCATACATTCACAGACAGAGAGAGTAAAAAGAATTAGGAAATTCATTACTCTTACCAAGAAGATTCACAACTTATTGACTGTGCATGGTTGACATCTGTTTTTTATTTTATAAACTTGACTGTTGTCTTTTTAGTAAATTTCAATGTAATTTCTATTTTTTAAAATATGTTTAGATCTTTTTTAAGAGCGCTGTTAAGTATATAACCATAAACAAAAGTTTCCTATTCCATCCCTTCCCATCCCCTGTTCCCACCACCCATAGGCAAACCACTTTGAACTTTTTTTCATCTCTGCTTTTCTGAATAACATCCTCATACTGCTAATGTTTGATTTCTGTTTTAGGTATTTCCTATTGACTTTTGACATTGGAGATAAGGATTATCTGTTTTCTACCTAACCCCTTGCTTGTTATCCCAGCCCATTCCAACCCACTCTCCTCCTTGCCCTTCTTTCTAATATGGTGTTTTATTAGAGGTTGAACGTTGACCAGATGTCAGGATCTGCATGCATTTTCTTTTGGGCTGGTCAGTTTCCCCAGCAAGAAGTTCTAGATTTTGTCTGAGGAGGAAAAGCCAGAATCCTGCTTTTGGGAGGCAAAAGAAGAAGTTTGCAGGGGAGCATCTCATCTTTCAATATGACAGCTTTCACCTAATTCCCTTATTTTCTCTACATTGCTTCAACCCAACCTTACATTCAGTTCCCAATTTTTCAGTCCCACCCCAAACTCCTCCTGCCTGCAGAAATAGCCATAGGCTCCATTCCTGAGCCTTTCGAGTGTTCAGCCATGATTTCCTCACTCACCTTCACTTAAGCTTTAGCTTTCTCTAAGTTAGACACCAATCATCTGTCTGGCTCTCTAGCTTTCAAAATTTTTGTTGACATCTCTTACCTGCTAAAGTCTTCTATATTCTTTGTCCTTGTGAGTTTCATTTTCTTTTGTTACTTTTATTTGCTTGTGTTTTGGAGAGAGCAGAAATAAATGCAAGTATTCAGTCTTCCATTTTTAACCTGAAGGCCCTGAATTTTTTAGGGTAAATAATAAATTAAGTTATTTTAAAATGACATTAGAATTATAACTGCATTTCATTCCATCATATGAATGTTCCATAATGCCTATAACCTGTCTGTGATTAATTTTTTCCAAATTATTTATAGTGCTTCATAAATAGTTTAATCATTAAATTTTTGTGGTATTTATTATTATATACTTAAGATCAATCTCCTATTAGGAATAATATAGCAGAAGCCTACAGAAATACTATAGTGTCAACGGATTAATTGGGCATCCTATACTTAGCCCTCCAGAAATTCCCATCAGACCCTATATGATTAAATTACAAGCCATCTATGTATATTTCAGTGTCTCTATAGCCTGGTGGTGGTTAACATTTCTCAGAGCTCTGAGGATCATTATAGGGGATCTTAGAGCTGGTGATGAAGATTTCTATATTCCTTTATCTGAAGCTCTGAAGTAAATTGTTTTTTATTTCTCTTTCCTCAGCTTGGCATTATCTGGACTGTGCCCTTTTTGAGGAAGAAGAGGATATGACTAGTTCTCTGGAAGAGGATATGACCAGTTCTCTTGTACGTTTTAAGCATTTACTTGTTTCCTGCATTATTTTACAATGCAGTTGCAGTGGCTTACGTTAACCTACTAGAAAGCTGGATAAAAACTAAATTGAAAATCAAGGTGAGGGAAAATATGGCTAGAAAATCAGAACCAGGGGAAATGCGAGATATGGCTATGCAGAAATAGGTCCATTCAGACTTATTAAAGTTGAGTTCAAATTTGAATTATGATATGGAAAAGCAAAACCAAATGAGACATAAAGTTCACCCCATAATTTGCACTGTTTATGGGGAAGAGCTTACAATTCAAGAAAAAGAAAAGTGTTTCATTGGTACATATTCCAAAGTAACTCCATAATTCTTATAATTTTAACTTCAATTTTTAAAAAGTACATCTTGGCCATAGATTAAAAACTAGAATTATATTCAAGAGTAAATTGAACACCATTTTCAAATGATACTACATGTATGTTGTCTTCAGCTGAAATTTTTTAAGTGGAGCTAAAATATATACTAATATTCTATGGAAAAATCTTACAGTTCTGGTATCTACAACTCTTAAAATGTTTTTTAATGGTCTCAGAAGATGCAGTATTCTTCATCTTCTTGCAGAATGACTCATTTTCCTCTGCTCTTGTTTTTTTTGTTTGTTTATTTCCAGCTCTGGAATCCCTCACACTCCTGTATTTTAAATACTTTCCACTTTACTGCCTCTTTTTCCTCAGCTCCTATCTTTTCCATCCTGAAACACACTTTTTTGACCATATGATTATGTGGCTCATCCAGTTATTTCTCCTGCAGAGTGGTTTTCTGGGCCTAGACAGACTTGGGTTCAAATCTTGGCTCAGCAATTTACTAAGCGCATAATTATGGGCAAGTTTCTTAATCTCTTTGGTCTAAACTACATCATCTGTAAATGGAGATAATAATAATACTTATCCCATAAAAATGTTGGGAGGGTTAAATGTGCATAGTAAGTGCTCCATAAGTAATATTGTTAATTATTAGCTATATAAATCTTTCCTACCTGAAAAGATCTTTGGATGTGTTGGCTGTATTTACTGACCTACCTTTTTAGTTTAACATATAAAACTGATAAGATAAAAGAGAAGATGCCTGATTTGGGTTCACAAAATTAAGCCTTGTCTTCAGTAAAACTCCCATAAATACTGTAATAAGGCAAAACTAGAAACACTTTTTATAGTACATATACAGAAATATACTAACAATTCTTTAAAAACAATAATTAAGAATATAGAAAATTAGGTGAAGAACATGGGGAAGTAGTTGGAAAAAATGCGGATGGCCAATAAATATTTTTAAATAATAATGTCACAAAGAAATAGACCATTAAGATCTGCAGATACATTTTTAGATGTATTTTGAATTAGTTGGTAATGACCATCTTTTATAAGAGGATTCCAAATAATTAGTTCACATGTGCATTTTCTTTATAGAATAAAAAGCTAGAGATAAGGAGTTGTGATCTACAAATAGGACACTCTTAGCTTTCAAAGAATTCATGCAGTTCCTTTCAGATACTAGAACCAGGTGTTTTGTTCTGGACTATCGAATAGAAATGGACTGCCCACATTCCTGCGCATGCAGACCTAAATTCATTCTAGAATATGGATGTAATATTCACGGCAGCTTTTATTTATGTTTGAATAGACTACATAGTAGCTAGAAAAATCTTTTACAATAATGTTATGTTGTTAGTCCTTTTTCTACTTGAAATTAAAGAATTTTAAGAATGCCTACTTCAGTATTAGGATTTATGCAGGTATCTTTTTCTAATCTGTCACTTATATATTTTTTTTTCTGGTTGGGGGGAGGTAATTAAGTTTATGTATTTATTTATTCTTGGAGGAGGTACTTGGCATTGAACTCAGGACCTCATGCATGCTAAGCATGCACTCTACCACTGAGCTATACACCCCACCTTGTCACTTATATGTTATCGTGTATCTTTTGTTGTATAGAAACTTTAAATTTGGATAGTACATCTAGCATATGATAAATATGTGCATCCAATAAGAATTTAGTTAAAATGAATACACAACATTAATTTTGGTAGTTATTGTTAAACTTGGGAGACATTTATTTTTACCTTCCCACATCACTAATCATGGGGACGACTGGCTAAATCTTCTATCTCCTCAGGATAACATACATTATTGAGTGACTGTTACATCCTATGGAGAACTTCAATCTTTCATCCCAAGAGCACTCTTTGAACTGATCTATGCAACATTAATATTTAATAGTCTTTTCTTTCATGAGTTGCCAATGTTGATCTTTTCTAAGATATCTTTCCTAATATTAAGTTATAGAGATAGTTTCTTTTCATAGCTTTGGAGTATTTTTTAACTGAAGTATAGTTGATTTACAATATTGTGTTAGTTTCTGGTGAACAGCATAGTGATTCAGTTCTACACATATATATTTTTTCATATTCTTTTTCATTATAGGTTATAAGCAGCTGTTGAATATAGATCCCTGTGCTATACAGTAGGACCTTGTTGTTTATCTATTCTGCATATAGTAGTTTGTATCTGCTAATTGCAGACTCCCAATTTATCCCTTTCCACCCCTTTCCCCTTTGATAACCATAGTTTGTCTTCTATGTCTGTGAGTCTCTGTTTTGTAAACAAGTTCATTTGTCATTTTTTAAAGATTCCACATATAAGTGGTGTCATATGATATTTGTCTTTCTCTGTCTGACTTACTTCACTTAGTATGATAATCTCTAGGTCATCCATGTTGCTGCAAATGGAATTGTTTCGCTCTTTTTTATGGTTGAGTAGTATTCCTCTGTGTGTGTGTACGTGTGTAGACACCACATCTTTATCCATTCATCTGTCAATGGACATTTAGATTGCTTCCATGTCTTGGCTATTATAAATAATGCTGCTATAAACATTGGGATGCATGTATTTTTTTGAATTAGAGTTTTCTCTGGAAAACACCCAGGAGTGGCATAGCGAGAAAGTGAGTTTTGAGTGCAGGACTTCTTGTGTTTCCAATTATCTGTCTTGAATTGGGGCATACTTGTGGGATCCTGAGACTTCCTGCTGACTTGGAGAAGTACAATTTGATGGATAAAAATATGGGCTCTGCTGCTACACTGCTTGGGCTGGAATTTCAGCTCTACCACATAGTAGCTTTATGACCATGGGAGAGTTATTCTTAACCCTGAGTTCCTTATCTTTCAAATGGACAATAATAGTAGCTATTTCATAACCTTATTAGGTGAATTTTGAAAGTTAATATATCTAAAGAAATTCTAACTGCATGGCACATAGTAGTACTCAATAGATGACAATGATGATGATATTGATGGTAGTAATGATCATAGATCATAGAGATAGTTTCTCAGAAACATTCATTGTGATTCAGCCTTTGGTAATTTTCATTGGTATTTCCTGTTTTTCTATCTTATTTATACTATTTCTTGAATATTCTCCCAAATGTGGGATATAGATTTCTTTCTTAGAGCCTTTATAGATAAATATTTTTCTTTATTTCCTTATTTGGATATTGAAGTTTTTAAATAAGGAGGAAGAGTTAGATATTTGTGATCAAGTAACATTCTTTTCCAGAAATTTATGATTTGTGTTTTAGTTTCTATTATACCACTCTCATAGTTTTCTCATCCTGTGATTGTAATACAATAAGCAAGAAACAAAAACCTGAGACTCTTTCTTTGATGCTTCACTACTGATAATGCCCTTGGCCCTTTACCCACTGTGTATGTTCTCTACAACCCCTCATATCCTTTAGCCATGCATTCAGCTCCCAATTTTAGGTTGATGGACTGAGAAATTGTCATCTCCTCTCTTTGTACTGCTAACTGCATGGTGGAACATTTCCATCTGGAAAGTCCTATAGAAATTTCAAACTTTGCACATTCAAATTTTCATACCCCTCCTCCTTCCTCCTGCCTTAATTCTCTCCCTTCCCTACTTTTTCCGTGTTCTCTTTCTCACTAGATCACACAATTGCTTGGAGTGGTTCTAAGCCAGTTACCTGTGAGTCACATCTAACTCTTCCATCTCTGTCACAGTCCAGTGCAAATCAGTGACCACCATTTCCAGTTTCCTGCATAATAGATGAATTACAAAGTTTGCTGACTCAATAATTAGCATACTCTTATAGGATACTTCTACTATGGTGTATTTTCTCCCACAGTATAAATACAAAATTAGGTAAATATAGACCTGATATACAGTATCTGATCCCTGGATAGTAGCTAAATGAGTTCTTACAGTTTTGACCATAGTGTCTAGTTTTGATGGCTTCAGATTAATTAAGGTTGTGTTTTCACAGGAAACAGTAACATTTAAGGATGTGGCTGTGGACCTCACCCAGGAGGAATGGCAACAAATGAAACCTGCTCAGAGGGACTTGTACCGTGATGTGATGCTGGAGAACTATAGCAACCTAGTCACAGTGGGTAAGAGTAGCTTTGCAACCTTACATAGATTCTTTTCCATTTTTGCAATGTGTGAAGACTTCAGCTTGCCTGATGTCATTAACTAGGCTTCCGTTTCTCCATGTGATTGTATGTGCTTGTCTTCAGAGTAAAGGCTAATTACTTTGTCTTACTGTGGAAGTTCCTCCGTTCTTACCTTTCACAGGTCAAGTTCCCAGGACTTAGCCCAAAATCTAGATGACTGTCTCTAGCGTTAACATTCAAGTCCTTTGCTGTCTCCCATTATAGGCTATCAAGTCACCAAACCAGATGTGATCTTCAAGTTGGAGCAGGAGGAGGAGCCATGGGTGGTAGAAGAGGAAATATTTGGAAGACACTATCCAGGTAAATAAGTGAAAAGGCAGGTCTGAATAGAAAGCCACATGACAGTTGTTCAGGGGGTTGATACCATTTCACATTTTCCAAGATTTTCTTAAAGGCCCTAGTCTTCTAAAGTGCCTTAGATCATTGTGATGCTTTCAGATGCTATTCATACATTAGAGCAATCTTCCTTTTTCAAATTTAAGAAGGCCAGTAGCCCTATCTGATTTCAGGATACCAAAACTTCCCTAATTCATTTACAGGATTTTGTCCCTGTCTCTGATCCGTAGCTCTCTCTTTCCTTTGTGTTCATAGTGTTTTTTTTCCCTCATGCATTCAATATTTCATGGATGTGTAGTATTTAAAAACAGAGTTTCAGAGTTAGATTCCTTTTCGTTTCTTACCTTCTTCCCATTTTGAAAAGCCTCAGTTTTGTAACAGTATTCACACTTCCCATTGCATTTCACAAACCTCATATTCCCATATAGCTTTGTTTTCTTTGTTTAGTTTTGTGTCGGGGGGAGGGGGTTAGGTTAATTTAATTAATTAATTAATCTATTTTAATAGCAGTACTGGGGATTGAACCCAGGACCTAGTGCATGCTAAGCTCTGCCACTGAGCTAAACCTCCCAGCCTTACCACCCCCACACCAAACTTTAAAAGTTTCTGGATTACAGATTGTTGCCTTCTTTTGCTTATTCCCACCTTTCATTCCTTTAAATTTTTTTTGAAAATATAACACATGCACAGTTGGTTAAAAATATAAATAGTCCAAAAGATAACATTGAAGAGTGAGTCTCTCTCTTATCCTTGACACTCAGTCCCTTTCTTTTCTCAGTTGCATACACTTCTTTTTCAGGGTTGTCCTGAAAAAGTTGTTTATTTTACCATATGAATTTTAGATTCACCTGTCTATTTCCAGAGAAAAACCTGCTGGATTTTTTGTTGGGAATGTGTTAGAAGTATAAATTAACTTTCGGAGAGTTGACATCTTCATAATGTCGAACTTTTCTATCCAAGAACATCATCTGTTTCTTTGTTCAGATCTGTCTGTTTTTATGTCCTTCAGAAATGCTTTCCAATGTTTCCTTTGTAACTTTTGTAAATTTCTTATTAAGGTTTATACCTAAGTAATAGACAAGAGGAAAAAAAAATCAGTACTAGAAGAATTGGAAAGGACCCTGTAAAAAACCATCTTTATTTACAGATGATAAGATAGTATCCCCATAAAACACATGGGAATCAACTGCAACAAATAGTAAGAGAATCTAGTGAGATGGTAGGTTATCAGATTAACAAATAAAAATCAGTGGTGTTCATGTATACTTCAACAATTAAGTAGAAGTTATAAGGAAAAGGAAACCACATTTATAGCCGTAACAATATGGATGAAGTACTATTCTGGGCATAGATATATGGCAGTGTACTGAACAAAGTCCTGTCCTCATGGAGCTTGTAATTTAGTGCGAACTAGTGTCTCTGAGGTTTTGCATGTAAGAAAATACCTTTCTAAAAAACCTTTCTATTTAGCTGAGATTTGGCTGTGTACATAATTCTTGAGCATAGTGTCTTCCTGGACATTTTTGTAGACAGTTACCTAAGGAATTTAGACAGTCCTTTACTGTCTCCTGGCTTTGAATGTTGCTTGGAGAAATCTGAAGCTCAATTGTTTCTCCTCATAGGTGACTTTATATATTTGCTTGGATGCCCATAGATTTCTTTTTTTTTTTTTTAAGCTTTAGAACTTTATGAGGCTTATTGATCAGTCAATATCAGAGTTTCCTTTAAACTTATATATTCATGTTTTTTGGTTTCTATAGTGTCATTGCATAGATCTGATGCTGGTTCCTTTTATAACTATCATTCCTCATCTTTGAATAAGATTATTTCCTGCTGGACCCACTATTTACAGAAGGAGAGTGTTGAAGATTGTCCTGAAAAATGCTCTGAGCTAGTAGGAAGCCTCTGTTGCTCATTTGACCTCTTTTATCACACAGAGTTTTGTGTTGAAAGTTGGGTTGCCCTTTGCTTCTCCTGAATCAGAGATTATCAGTTGCTTGCTTCCTCTGGCACTTAGTATCTATTCTGCACCCCAATGCCAGCAGCCTGCTTGTACAAGAATAATGTCTATTTCACATCTCCTTGTTTAGCTCTGTCTTTCCTACCATTTGACAGGGGCAGATAAAGACCATGATGTTCCCGCCTGTTATAAACACATCTGGATCCCATTTTTGCAAAAAATGACTCATTCATTCTGCCCACAGGGTGTGCCTTCTGTGGAGAACTCTGTTCACCATGCTTTCTGTCTGAGTTAAGAGAGAACAGCCACTGTCCCTGGCTTTTTCCCTACTTGGTTCAGTCTGTCCTCTGGTCTTTCCTTATGCACTGGAATTGGAGTTTAGCTGTCTTGCTTTTATTGAAGATATATTTTCTTTTTCTGTTTCTTCTTCATGTTTGCAGAGAGGAGAGGAGACAGAGATGTTTAGTTCCACCATATTGAAACAGCGAAGTCCTCTTCTGTATTTATCCTGTGGATCACCTTCTTGGAACTTTCTTCTTTGCTCCTCTCTAAAGGATTCTGATTTCTCCTTAGTTCCTGTTTATTGTTCATTTCTTATTCCCTTATGAACTGTTTTACATGGCTTCTTTTCTCCAGCCCTCATTGAACATTATATATAATGGTTCTAAATTACATAGAGACTCCTTTTTCCTTTATGATATAGGTGTGTTCATATCTTTGAGTCAGTATATATCTGCAGAAATGACAAGATTGGAATATGTTGTCTTTAATGTCTCCAGTATTGTGAAACTCTTCACAACTTTGCCTTTAAGTGTGGCTTTAAGTGTGCCTTTTATGAGTGCTCTTACCTGTCTTGGTTCTAGAAGTTGTTTAACTTTGATCTCAGTTTCTAATAAATGGTCCCCAGCATTTCCAGCCTATATAAATCCTCCCCCATCTCTGAGCTAACTTTCTACTTTCATCTACTGGAGTGACTTGGTGTCTAAAAACATATAAGACAGTACTGTGTTATAGTATATATTTTCAGACTTTGATGTCTGAGACTTAAGTTATTAACTCACCAACAGAAAGTAAGTCTGTGTCTTATTCTTCATGTAAAAGATTCATGAATTGATTAATGTAGAGCTATATTTAGAGAGATTTTTCTTATTGTTTTTGTTGTTTTAAAATACTTACAGAACTTCAGAGTAAGTGCAGAAGGATTCAGTTAGAGTTTAAAAAAAAAGACAGCAGAACCACATGAAATATTGTTGAAATCTTAAGTTACATGTGAGGCATTTATTTAGTAAATGAATGAATCAGACAGAGAATACCTTAAAAGTTTTAAGAGAAGGGCTGTAGAAGGAGTAACAAGATCAAGAAAGTATTTGTTTGTTTCTTTGTTTGTTTTAAAGAGGGCTTAAAGCTGTTTTCCTGTTAAGATCTGTAGATCTTAAGACTTACTTAGGAAATGAAAAAAAATAACAAAAGATTTGGAGAGTAAAATTAACATGACATATTTGTGGAGTAAAATTATAAGTATGTCTGATTGTAAAGGATTAGTGAAATACCTGGTGGGTTATCTAGTAGAGAGTCAGAGAGTTCCAATCTTTGTCTGCTTTCAGGACCTCTTTTATGTTTTTAAATGTTGTTGGCAATTTAACTTTATCCCTTCTTTAACCACTGAAGCTATAGTTTTGCCTTTTGCCTGGTTGCATCTAACTTGGCAGCAAGGTTACAATAGTTAGTTACAAGCAGACGCTTGTAAGATAACTGAATATAAAGATTTAAAAATATCCAGTTATCTGAATTTTCAGTAACCCACAGCTGATGGAACTCCAAGAGTATGGAAAACCAACATAGAGCCAATGACACAGAAAAGAATATTATCATTTTGGTAACAGTATGTGAGCCATGATGAAAGAACAAAAGCTGAACACAACAGGATTTGATGGTTGCTGTGTACATCTTACTGCATCTTATGTTGGTTTGTGTCACTTTGAGAAATACTGAGATTGATCATGTGTTGAGACAGATGCATGTGTTGTGAATCAGAATTCACCTGTTTTAAAGATATTTATTAACCTTTCACTTAAGGATTTTAGCAGCCATTGATGATTATTGCCTAGATCCATTATTTTATTCGCTGAAATTCTCCAGTAAAGAACTCTCATCAATTATGTGATTACCCTGATATATGTATCTACAGACCAAGAAAGATAAATACTCAACTCATTTTTCACTGCTTATTTTGTTATCATTGACATACTGTTACTACTGAGCCAAGATATGGCTGTTAATTACATATCTTTGTATTACTTTTTATCATTTCTACAATTACTACTTAGCTAATTTTTCTGCTTGCTTTGTTTTTTTAATCTAGTTTTAATTTTACTGAGCTCTTAAAATCTTTATTTAAATAAGGAATCCATGAATGTCATTAGTTTACTTCATGTTGATATATGAATGGATAAGAAGGAAATTCTAAAATTCTTACAGTTAACACATTTGTGTTGCTCTTTGAGTACGAGACATAGTGTATTGTAATGGTTAGATTAGAACCTAGGAGTGTTTTGTGGAATCCAAAAGCCAATTCTGTGGATCTCTTCCTATCTCCTACCTGGAGGTACATGCCAGTACCTGTGAGGCTAACCAACAGAAAGGAATTGGAGGTCTCACTATTCAAAATATAAATGTTTGTATAATTCCTACTTTTTTAATATGAAGCCATTCCTCTGTATCTAGTTCACTTATTCCTATGTCTAGAGCCTCTGTGTTTCGTTTTCTTCAGAAAGTGAGGCTTCCTTTTCCTGCTTGGATGGTGGACACATGGCTACTTCCTGTGTGGACTCAGGGGTTGTGGTGTATTGGTCAAGGTTCAGTCATAGAGAAAAGAATCTATTCACTGGTGATTTAAGAAGGAAGGAATTTATGTGAAGGTATTAAATACCCCCACAGAATTTGGGGGAGGACTGAAGGACAGACTATAGGATAAGCCTTTAGGAATAAGTCTCAAAACCATACCATAGAAGTGAGCTGCTACTGTGTGATCAAGAAATTGCTTCTTGTTGAACCAGGAAAGTGCCTCTACAGCTTCCATTTCTGTTGTAACATCACAAACAAAATGCCCACTTTTTTTCCCCTTTAAATTCATTTTTGAATTAAAATGTTGTATGGTGAATCTAAATCACATTCAGAACCCTGCATTCAAATGTGTCTAGGAAATGTACTTCTAACTGTCTCATCCTTTGCAGGATGGAAAAACATAGGAGATTGGAATAGATGTTACCTAAGCAGATCCATAATATCTGCCTCAGGGATCTGCTCCCTTTTCAGACTCTAGATTAATCCTCTTTTTTTCAGCCCTACTCTTATCTCTGCCTTTTGAGTACCTGAATCCTCCAATTCTTGAGGTTTTGCAGTGTCTTATCGCCAAATCACTTTGTTGCTTGACATTTAAATCTTGATAGCACAAAACTTGAATTTCTTAGCGCAGCTATCAGTTGACAGTTCTCTATATGCCTTTCATCATCCATTATTTTGTTGAAATCTCTTATTTACTCTTTTTACACTCCTAGTTCCTTTGCTCCTGTGGGTTTGAATCTTTATTCTTTTGCTGTCATTTTAATGGAAATTTCCATTAAAATGACAGCAAAAGAATAAACGGCACAATCAATCCATTGTGTTAAACCACAAGTGTTAATTTTATCCTCTAGTCATTTGACTCCCTATCCAGTTATTTATGTGTTTGCTTTTTCATCTTAATTATTCTATTCATTTTACTGATTTCTGCATTGTATAAGTACACATTTAAATCAATCAAAGCAGCGTGGGCCTATTGGCAGTTTTCTCTCCATAGTATTATCTATAGGAGTTAACTTCTCAAGTCTTAGGAACTAGGGACATTTGCACTTTAGATTTCTTTTGTATTTGGAGACTAGAGCCAACAACAAAGATCAACCCCACTTTAGGGAATTTCGGAAATGTTATCAATAGTGCAGTAGTAGAAAAATTCAAAAGTAATTTTTGGTCCTCCATTTTAGAAGTTTGGGAAGTTGATGAACAGATCAAGAAGCAACAGGAAACACTTGTGAGGAAAGTCACATGCATCTCCAAGAAAACTCTAATAAAGGAAAATGTCATTGAATGTAAAAAAGTTGCCAAGATATTTCCTCTGAGCTCAGACATTGTTACTTCAAGACAAAACTTCTATGAATGTGACTCTCTTGATAAGGGTTTTGAACATAATGTAGATTTACTTAGTTATGAGAAAGGCTGTATAAGAGAGAAAAGCTATGAGTGTAATAAGTATGAGAAACCATTTTACCATTGCTCATCCCATCTTGTAACCCCCTTTAAGTGTAATCATTGTGGACAAGACTTTAGTCATAAATTTGACCTCATCAGACATGAGAGAATTCACGCTGGAGAGAAACCCTATGAATGTAAGGAATGTGGAAAAGCTTTCAGCAGGAAGGAAAATCTTATTACACATCAAAAAATTCATACTGGAGAAAAACCATACAAATGTAATGAATGTGGAAAAGCTTTCATTCAGATGTCAAACCTCATTAGACACCAGAGAATTCATACTGGAGAGAAACCTTATGCATGTAAGGATTGTTGGAAGGCCTTCAGTCAGAAATCAAATCTCATTGAACATGAGAGAATTCATACTGGAGAGAAACCCTATGAATGTAAGGAATGTGGAAAATCCTTCAGCCAGAAGCAAAATCTTATTGAGCATGAGAAAATTCATACTGGGGAGAAACCTTATGCATGTAATGAATGTGGTAGAGCTTTTTCTCGAATGTCATCTGTTACCCTACATATGAGAAGTCACACAGGGGAGAAACCTTATAAGTGTAATAAATGTGGAAAAGCCTTCTCTCAGTGCTCAGTATTTATTATACATATGAGAAGTCATACAGGTGAGAAACCCTATGTATGTAGCGAATGTGGGAAAGCTTTCTCTCAAAGTTCATCCCTTACTGTACATATGAGAAATCATACAGCTGAGAAACCCTATGAATGTAATGAATGTGGAAAAGCCTTCAGCCGGAAGGAAAATCTCATCACACATCAGAAAATTCATACTGGAGAGAAACCTTATGAATGTAATGAATGTGGGAAAGCTTTTATTCAGATGTCAAACCTCATTCGACACCAGAGAATTCATACTGGTGAAAAACCCTATGCATGTACAGTATGTGGGAAAGCCTTTAGTCAGAAATCAAATCTCACTGAACATGAGAAAATTCACACGGGAGAGAAACCCTATCATTGTAATCAGTGTGGAAAAGCTTTCAGTCAGAGGCAGAACCTCCTTGAGCATGAAAAAATTCATACTGGAGAGAAACCATTTAAATGTAATGAATGTGGTAAAGCCTTCTCTCGAATCTCTTCCCTTACTCTTCATGTCAGAAGTCATACAGGGGAGAAACCCTATGAATGTAATAAATGTGGAAAAGCCTTCTCTCAGTGCTCGTTACTTATTATACATATGAGAAGTCACACTGGAGAGAAACCCTTTGAATGTAATGAATGTGGGAAAGCATTCTCTCAAAGAGCATCCCTTTCTATCCATAAGAGAGGTCATACAGGTGAGAAACGCCAAGTATACTAAATGAATAAAGACCTCTTAAATTCAACCCATGCTTTCCTTAACTTTAAAAATCTTGGCATAATCTCAAAAAATGAACCAGATCTCTATGAAAAAAATATAAAGCTTTATTGAAGGGCAAAAGAGTAAATGGAGAGAAATATGATGGATATAGATGGAAAAACTCAGTATCATAAAATGCCAGAACTCCCCAAGTTAATCTATAGACCTAATATAGTTCCAAACATCTAAGAAGAATTTGCCAGGATCTTTAAAAAACTCTAAAATTCATGTGAAATAGAAGTCTATGGATTGTTGAGATGATTTTGAAAAAGAACAGAGAGGACACACCTTCTAGCAAATACTACACATTTTATGAAGTTATGGTTATAAAATAGTGTGAGATATTAGTGCATTAATGGGTAAGTAAAAAGATTTTACAGAATGTAAGTAACTAATGAATATATGTGAACTTGGTGTGTATTAGACATGACATTATGAATCAGTAGGAGGATGATGGCCTTGTCAATGAAAATTGTTGGAGTATTTGAATCTCCATATTGGGGGAAATAAAATTACATACAATCTTGCAATATATAAAGAAACAGAATTCCAAAGGATTTGAACACTGAAGTGTGAAAAGCCAAACTCCAAACTTTTTGGAAGAAAATAACAGGCTATTGTCTATGACTTTGAAGCAGGGAAGCTTTTTTTTTTTTTTTTAAGATAAAAGGACCCTGCAGTTTCACTTCTGGATGTACCTCCTAAAGAAACTCATAAATATGCATAAGAAATACATATAACTGAATTGAAAACAACCTATATAACAGAGGGGTAATGGATGAATAAAATGTGTTATATTCAAACAACAGAATAGTATACGGCAGTTAAAAGCAGTGAACTTGATCTGTATTGTGTAACATGGGTAGTTATTTGAAATAATGTTGAGTGAAAAAAAGAAATCAAGATCCAGATGAAACATACTGTATGGTAACATTCATGTAAATTGGAATGAAATCACAAAGAATAGAATATGTTTTTATTATTGACATTTGTATGTAAAACTATTTAAAATGGATTAAAAAGGATGCATACCAAATTGTTGATAGTGTTGTCTCTGGCAGGAGATTAGACTGAGGGTGTTGATCAAAGGGGACTTTTAGCTTTACTTGTAGTTTTCATGCCTTAAAAAAAGATTGATAGCATATAAAATAAATCTTAAAAGTTAATGAAATATAATGGTGATATGGCTGTCTTGACTAGTAGTGTTTTTGTAGTTATTTCTCAGAATGTACAGGCTAGGGGCAACTATGCCCAAGGAAGAAAATATTATAATGGATCCATATGCCATATCAGATGGTGGACTATTTTGTCAAGAATAGCTCCAGAAAATTAGTAATTAGAAGTGATAGTGCTATTTGCTATATAATATGAAATAAGCATATTTTATCAATCCTATGATGCCTTTTGTTCACATTTTAACATTTCTGAAATTAGGACTCAACTTTCAACCAATTATGACTCAGATTCAAGAAAGTGTATGATTATTTATTAAACACTTGAAAATCAGAGGGCAATGTGATAAATCAAAAATGATTTTATTTACTGTTTTAGGCATTATGGTCCCTACTTTCTCAGTGTGTCTTGCGTTATTTGACAACTGATTTGTTGGATTCATAGCTACCTAATTAGTAATACGCTTAGAGTCATTGTGGAAAGAACCAGATTTTCTTGAGAAATTGACTCTACAATATTAGTCTTCTTCCCTTGTAAATTTCCATACAAGCAAGATAAGCATTAATATCATGGTTAATTATTACAATATTTTGAAACAAGAAAACCTTTTATTTTCCTGAGGTGCCCATAAGCAATTATGTAAAATTGCTTCACCCTTAATCTACAGATCATTTTATTTCTTCTACAACCCTTGATTTACACACATATGTAATTTCAGTTGGAAGCAGTAATAATAGAGTTCCTCTAAAAGGATCTCATGCTGTGTAACAATACATGAACCAACTCTTACTTCAGATAATTTTTTTTATTATCCCATCTCTATAATATTACTTAATGTAGAGAAGACTGTTACTGCCTTTTTAAAAAAGGAGATTATGATTGGGGATGTCAATCAAAAGGAATCTTTAGCTTTGAATATTTGAATGTCAGCTGCATCTGAAGCTGATTTCACAAAACTAAAACTTCCTCAAACTGAAGTTGTGAGGTACAAGCATGACTAATACCAGCTTTGGCTTTAATTAGCAATTTTTAAGATTATCAGTGATTTATCATTGTAAACAGCAGGCACTGATTTTTATGAAATCAAAAATTTTCCAAAACTTATTATCTAAATGAATGTTGTCATTTCATAAGCTCTTCTTTTATGGTTTTGTGCTAAGACCAATTTTGGTAGCACACTTAATTTTTGTAGACTTTTAAAAAATAGTTTTCAAAGTTCATGTGTTGCCTACACAACAAAACCTGTGTAAATATTTTTTTAATTGCAAAACTTTTTTTTTTTTTGTCTAAACTGTCACTTTTCACTCTGATTTTCTTCTTCATGTTTCTTTATTTGGCTCATATCTCATTTAAATCCTAGGCCCCTTTCTTTACATAGCTTTGGAGTCAACAGAAAAGTTTTAAATTTCACTTACCTTTTATAAGGACCACCTTAGGTGCCTCTTTTAGCCTCTCCTACTAAGAATGGTTGTGCTTATTGGATGAGATAAAGTGCCTGAGAGTAAACCTGAATCTCAAGTCTAGGAAGGCTCTTTTCCTGACTATGTGTTAAGAAGAAGATGATCTAGTCTCCATAAGTTAATTTTTTTTCCTGCCTTAAGGAGTAGGAATAAGGTATAAGTGGCTGAGATAATGACTGAAAAAATCATTAATCAAATCACGATAAATGCCTCTCTACTTGGACACACATAAACTACTGCCTGGAGAATTTCCATTCTAGATTTCAGCCGCAATGGAAAAACGGTCTGGAGTTTCCTTAAAAAACTAAAAATAGATTCACCATATGAGCCAGCAATCCCACTCCTGGCATAATCTGGAGAAGACTCTTAATTCAAAAAGATACATACACCTCATTGTTCATAGCAGCAGTATATACAATAGCCAAGACATAGAAACAACCTAAATGTCCATCGACAGATGAATGGATAAAGAAGATGTGAGATAGATATATATATATATATATAAAATGAAATACTACTCAGCCATAAAATATGAAATAATTCCATTTGCAGCAACATGGATGGACCTAGAGATTATCATACTAAGTGAAGTAAATCAGAGAGAATTACCATATGATATCACTTATATGTAGAATTGAAAATATGACACAAATGAACTTATTTATGAAATAAGATTCACAGACATAGAAAACTTACGGTTACTAACAGGGAAAGGGGGTTGGGGGAGGGATAAATTAGGATTTTGGGATGAGCAGATACAAACTATATAACAAGGTCCTACTGCATAGCATAGGGAACTGTATTCAATATCCTGTAATAAGCTATAATAAAAAAAAAGTAGATTTGGACTTAACTTGAAGTTTGCTGATATGAAAGATGAGGAAAGAGAGACAATGGATAACGTCTACATTTTTGTGGAGAGCAACGGCTTCATGAATGGTCACTATTTGCTAAAAGTGCAGCAGACTTGGGAGAAACAGTTTGGGATAAAGATTGGAAGATGAAATTGAGATCTATTGTGGGCATTCTTTTAGCTTATATTTCCCAGAAGCCGACCTTAAGATGAGGATTTCTATGCAAGTGATTTATTAAGGAAGTGCTCCCAGTAAGAAGGGTGAAGGCATAGAGGAAGCAGGACAGAAAGAACTAAATCAAGGGTGTGATCTCAGCTATCGTCCTGCCGTGGGTCATTTCAGCTTGATTTCTAAGGCAACTCTAGAATCATTGTAAGCTAGGCTTCCGAGTTGTCAAGATTCCTACCTCATTGTGCTGCCAGCTGCTGAGGATCTCAGCTGCTGACGACTCACAGCTAAGTTCCTCTTTGGAAACTGGTCTCAGATGAAGAGAGCTGCATTGTGCAAGGTTATACTGTCTCCCCAAGGGCAATTTAGAACAAGTTCAAAGAGCTGTCCGAGTCCTAGAGCTCCCCAAAAGATTGCAACTGCATCACAGCTTCACCTTTCACCCAATCCTGCTTCCTTCATTTTCTACAGGTATTCTCAAAAGCTCTTCCTAATAAAACTTATCAAAAATTTTCATCTCAGGCTGTTTCCCAGGGAACCTGACCTATGACTAGGATATTTTGCAGCAGCAAGTCTCAAATTGAAATAAAAATTTTAAATTCATTTAAAAATGAATAAAATCACATATTAACATAAATAACATTTTTATGAAAAATAATTATTTTCCAAAACAAAAATACTTAATGAGAAGAGTGGCATCATTATACAATTTTGCAAATACCTTTAATGGTTTAATGGAAGACAGCTGGGTTGTCATATCTGCATTCATTCTGTAACAATTTCACATGTTATATAGACAGGGAAACTACTGCACACTCATGAGAGAATGAGAATGAAAAAGGAAAAAATCTTGGAATTACTATGAAAATAATTTTGACTGAAGGGACCCCTAAGGATGCTGACCACTCTTTTAAGAACTGCTGTTTTGACATCTGGCCTAGTCTCTTCAAAACTCATTGTTATGGACTAAAAAGGTGTGAAGGGAGGAGGAACGAGGAGAGGTACTGGCCTTCTACTTAATAATATAGTGGCCTTGGATGGATGAAAAGAAAGAATAGTGGCCAAAGAAAATGTTAAAGTGTGGGTAAATAGAAAGAAATATTGACAGTGGAACAAAATAGCACAATTGACTTTACAGCATTAAAAACAACAATAAAATTACTGGAAAACAATGGCATATAATTCACAGGATTGGAGTGAGTTTGATTCAAAGTATTTCAAATCCCTTTAATGTTAAAGATAATGTTTTGAGATACACATTTAGTAGAATGTAAGAGATCCCAAATAACAGTACCTTAAAATAAGATTAAAAACTGATTTTTTTATCCTCACATTTTATAGTCTGCAGTCAGGTAGTATAGAACTGGTACAGATTCTCTTGTATTCATCACCCCCACATTCAAAAGAGCCATCACATTCACATCCCAGGGAGCCAAATAGAGGAGGGGGAAAATTTAAGGATAGATAGATGAAGTTGCACACATTACTTTCCTTCACATCCTGCTGGCTAGCACTTAGTAACAAGGACAGACATAGCTGCAGAGCCAGCTAGGAAAATTACCAAGACTTATAACATCCAGCACTGGTGATGATGCAAGTTAGTGAATACTGAATCATTGCTGGTGAGGATGAGAAATATATGACTTTCAGAAATTAAAGTTTTACTACCTATTAAAAAATCCAAAACTTCTGATGGCAGCTCTGATATTTAAGGAACTTGGAAGTTGTCACTCCTATCCTTACAACAAGGGGGAAAAGCTAAACAAACAAAATCAATGACTTCTCTTAAACCCATCAGAGAATTGAGATCACAGAGAAAACCACCATCCTGAACTGTGGAGAGATGGAAAAATACAGATAACAGCCAAAATCAGCTTATCTGGAGCAAAAGCCACTGGAGTCATAAACTATTAGGAACCATTTATATGATAATTTTTTTTCTTTTTTGAAATCTCTTTTTCTTATTGAAGTACAGTCAGTGATAATGTGTCACTTTCTGGTGTACAGCACAATAATTTTGATGAACTGCTGAAGGTGAGTGTGAGTTAGCTTGAGTATGAGACTCTCTGGGGGTCCAACCTTAGGGGACCCCCACATTTAATGGGTTTTACCTCTAAGGAACCCCACCCCCTCATTTTTGGGGCAGGGGAAGGGGCAAAGCAACCTTTTAAAAATAACACTCAGAGTGTTCTCTATAACAAAGGCCTGCTCTCCTAAACAAATGACATTATCAGAGCCTTATCTCCTTAAGGGAAGGGCAATTAGCTAATGCCAGCACACCCCTCCTCAACCTTCCTGTCTCACTGAAAGGGAAAAGGGGAATAAAAGGATGAGAAATACTTCAGAAGTATTCAGACCCACTAAAAAATGAGATTTGTTTATAAGATTTGTTTATTCCTTCCCCCACCCCTTAGCACTACATCAGTAGGTCTCCTGTATAGTAACAGTGGATTGCAATGGAAAGAGCCACAAGGTACAGGTGCAATTTAAGAAGATCTTAGGGAAACCCAAAGACAACTGGGTGGTGGGGTGAACAAGGATACAGGGGAGACTGAAGCCTCTGGAACCTATAGCTGTAGCAAAGATTAAACATGGTCGGGCTACTGGCCATATTTACATAAAATCTCACACTAAGTTGTACTTACTTCAGTTTATATTACCCAATACATCATATCCAGCTTTGAACAAACAATTTCAAGCTATACTAAAAAAGCAAGAAAAAGTGATTTGAAGAGGTGAAGCAAGCATTAGAACCAGATATGACCAGATTTCAGAATTATCAGATAGGAAATTCAAAATAACTGTGATTAATATGTTAAAGGACTCTAATGGAATATGTAGACAATATACAAAGTAGTTGTATAGTGTAAGCAAAGAGATGAAAACACTAACAAAAGATCAAAAGAAAATGCTAGAAAGCAAAAAACACCTTTGATAGGTTCATCAGTAGACTGAATATAGCCAAAGAATCAGTGAGCTTGGAGATACATCAATAGAAGTTTATCAAGATGAAATGTAAAGAGAAAAAATGAAAGAATGATTTCAAAACAAAACAAAACAAAAAGCCCTAAAGACAAAACAAAACCAGAATAGAATATCCAAAAACTGTGGGAAAATGACAAAAGGAGTTACATAAATGTAATTGGAATGCCAGAAGGAGAAGAAAGAGGTAAAGGAGAAGAAATATTTTTAATAATAATGGGAGTGAATTTTCCAAAATTAACACCAGATCACAGATTCAGGAGGCTCAGGAAACACCTAGCATGTGAAATACCAAGAAATCTACACCTATGTACAGTTGACCCTTGAACAATGCAAGGGTTAGGGGCACTGACCCCTCCAGAGCAATCAGAAATCCGCATACTGCTATCTGCTTTAAAAACAAAGGAACTGAGAAATGGCTCACCCAAGGGCAGGAAGCTGAAACAGTTTGGATAGAATCAGGACTTTCACCCTAGTTCTTTTTTTTTTTTTAATTGAAGAACAGTCAATTACAATGTGCCAATTTCTGGTGTACAGCACAGTGTCCCAGTCATTCATATACACACATATATTCATTTTCATGTTCTTTTTCATTAAAGGTTATTACAAAATACTGAGTATAGTTCCCTGTGCTATACAGACGAAATTTGTTTTTAAATCTATTTTTATATATAGTGGTTAACATTTACAAATTTTGAACTCCCAAATGTATCCCTTCCCACTCCCTTTCCCCCAGTAACCATAAGATTGTTTACTGTGTCTGTGAGTTTGTTTCTGTTTTGTAGATGAGTTCATGTCCTCTCTTTTTCTTTTTTTTTTTAGATTCCACATATGAGTGATATCATAAGGTATTTTTCTTTCTTTTTCTGGCTTACTTCACTTAGGATGACGATCTGCAGGTACCATCCATGTTGCTGCAAATGGCATTATTTTATTATTTTTTATGGCTGAGTAGTATTCCATTGTATAAATATACTACAACTTATTTGTCCAGTCATCTGTCAATGGACATTTAGGTTGCTTCCATGTCTTGGCTATTGTATATAGTGCTGCTATAAACATTGGGGTGCATGTATGTTTTCGAATTAGAGTTCCCTCTGGATATATGCCTAGGAGTAAGATTGCTGGATCATATGGTAAGTCTATTTTTAGTTTTTTGAGTAATCTCCATTCTGTTTTCCACAGTGGCTGCACCAAACTGCATTCCCACCAGCAGTGTAGGAGGGTTTCCTTTTCTCCACACCCTCTCCAGCATTTATTGTTTGGTGACTTTTTAATGATGGCTATTTTGGCTGGTGTAAAGTGATACCTCATTGTAGTTTTGATTTGCATTTCTCTGATAATTAGTGACATTGAGCATTTTTTCATGTGCCTACTGGCCATTTGTATGTCTTCACTGGAGAATTACTTGTTTAGGTCTTCTGCCCATTTTTGGACTGGGTTGTTTGGGGTTTTTTTGTTGTTATTAAGTTGTATGAGCTGTTTATATATTCTGGAAATTAAACCTTTGTCAGTCGCATCATTTGCAAATATTTTCTCCCATTCCATAGTCATTTTGTTTTCTTATGGTTTCCTTTGCTGTGCAAAAGCTTAAAAGTTTAATTAGGTCCCATTTTTGATTCCACATATTGTGATCTCTAATCAAACACAAACCTTTCCCCACACTTAATTTAAAGACCTATAAAATGAAAATATAAGTGCTATATTTATTGAAAATAATCTGTGTATGAGTGCACCTGTGCAGTTTAAACCTGTGTTGTTCAAGGGGCAACTATATAATATATTGAAACTAGAGAAAACCGGAAACAAAGAGAAAAATCTTGAAAGAAGCCAGGATGAGACACCTTAACTATGGAGGAACAAGGATAAGAATTACATTGGGCTTCTCTTCAGAAGCCATGTATAAGCATGAAGAGAATGGAATGAAGTATCTAAAGTGTTGGGGGGAAACCTAGCATTCTATAAAGCTATAGTAGTCAAAATAATATGGTGCTGGCACAGAAATACACACATAGGTCAAGGGAACAAAATAGAGAGCCCAGAAATAAATGGCATGAAGTAAGTCAATGGCATGAAAACAAAGAGAGGAACATCCTAGATTAAAAGAGACTTGAACTGTAGGATTCAGAAAATTTAGCTCCAATCAAAGTAAACTAAATTTTAAAATAAATAAATAGACTTGAGAGACATAACAATCGAACACAATGTGTAGATCCTGTTTGGATCCTATTTTGATAAAACTGATGGCAAAAAGATATTTGGGAGTGAAGTATCATCCTACCGCATTTTTCTGATGACTAATGACGTGAAATACCTTTTTGCATTTAGATATCTTCGTTTGTGAAGTGCCTGTTGTAGTCTGTTGCCCATAGATTTATTGGATTATCTGTCTTTAATTTGTGGATATATATTCTGGATATGCATCCTTTGTCAGATGTATGCATTATCTTCTTCCAGTGCCTTGATTTTTTAAAATTCTTATTTTTATTGAAGTGTAGTCAATTTAAAATATTAGTTTCAGATGTACAGCAAAGCAATTCAGTTATACATATACGTATATATTTTTTTTTTCAGATTCTTTTCCATTACAGCTCATTACAAGAAATTGAATATAGTTCCCTTTGCTATACAGTGGGTCCTTGTTGTTTATCTGTTTTATGTATAGTAATGTGTATCTGTTAATCCCAAACTCCTAATCTGTTCCTCCCCCAACCCCTTCCTCCCTTGGTAACCACAGTTTGTTTTCTTTGTCCATGAGTCTATTTCTGGAAAATCCGAGGGAGACAAAACAGAGGGGAGAGAGGAAGTGAAGGAAGGGTCAGTGCTATTTTAAGATTGAAATAAACTTTAAGGATTTATGAAGGTTTCAGACACTTAAAGTCAAATAAATGCAGTAAAAAAAGACACATGGCCTACATTAAAATTAGTTTTAGCTACATAAAATTGTGTTGAGTATTAAACCTGCCAAATTGAATTTGAGAGACATTTGATTATAAATACTAACTTTCACATTGTAGTTCTCATGTTTTAAAGCCTACACATGTTTCAAAAATGGAGGTATAGTTTACATATAATAAAATATAAAAATCTTAAGTATGCATCATATGCATATAACTATGTAATGCACATGATATGTGATCTCACCCAGATCAAGATGTAGAATATTTTCCATTCCCTCAGAAAGTTCCCTTGGCTCCTTCCCAGACAATAACTACCGTCCTCTTCTGAGGTAATCACTCTTTTGACTTCCATCTCCATAGATTAGTTCTGCTTGTTTTAACACTCCATGTAAGTGGATTCATATGTCTTTGGCATCTGGCTTCATTTGCTCAGACATCTATGTTGTGTGTAGAAGTTTGTTTAATTGCTGAATAAGGGTAGATACCACAGTTTGTTTATCCAATCACCTGTTGATGAATATTCAGATTATTTCCAGTGTGGGACTATTACAGATAAAGCTACCATGAACATATGTGTACAAGTCTATATATAGATCTATGTTTTCCTTTCTCTTGGGTAAATACCTAGGAGTGGGTTAGCTGGGTCCTATAGAAGGTATGTGTATGAAAGTTCTTAATTTTTGATACTGTTAGTCCAGTGTCAGTGGTTTCATTTTCTCAGCTTGGCAAGCCATGGAAATATTAGCCACAGTGGCAATTTCAGCTGACAATTTTGTGACCAACAAATACAGATGAACGTCAGCTGCGCCGGGCTTTGGGCAGAGCGCCAGTGCAAAAGTCAAGGCAAGATTCAGCAGCTGTTTAAGGGGCATAATTAATAACCGTCTTAGTGTTCCCCGATAACCAGCTGCTCTTTCTCCTTGAACTAAATTTGCCAACTGAGAGCAACATTAGCAGGCATTTCATGTAATAATACCAGTATAGCCTGTGGTAAATGAACTTGGCAGAGAGCTGCCCCACGACCGAAGCCCCACTCCAAAGTCGTTTCTTACCACCGAGATGGTACCTCTGCATGAATTAGAGGCCCAAGTCACATACAAATTTGTTATATTAGCCTCAACTTTTGTGTAATTTTACTTTTTTGCTGCATGTTAGATAGTAACTTTCTAAGATCTCCTGGTATCTAGCATGCAAGTGTGATTTCTGCTATGTCTGGGAGTTCCTTACAGGGACTAAAACTGAGGCACAGAATAAGCCATAAGTGTTATCTGAAATATGAGGCACCTGAACTGGTCTTGATATTTAAATAAAAATGATTAAGTGAAGGTAGACATAAGACGTGGCTGAGTTTATAGCAGAATACAAATAAGATGTGTCCCCATGGGCTGACTGATGGCCCCAGTGTCAGAGGTGGAAGAGGGGTACCTGTGAATAAAAGAATTTATCTTTTGCACTCTCTTAGTTAGGACCTGGTCTGGTCTTTAGTTATTTGGGGATATATAAATGTTACAGGAGGGAGATTACAGCTGCTCTTGAAATTTTCATTAAAGATATGAATGTGATCTTATTTTATTTCTTTGGTCATAGTAACTAGAATACAGAAAATTACTTAGCTATTTTTTCAAAGAAGACTAAGTAAATATCCCATCCCATCCTTTGTCTTTTAGAGTAGTGCTTCTCAAATTGTGGTGAAAGACAAGGGTTTTTTTCTTTCTTTATTTAAAATTTGCAACCTATTACAGACCAAGACTTTTGGAAAATATAATTAACATAAGTTTCATGAAAAATAAAAAAGACATACTAACACAAGCCCTAATTTTTAAATTTTTATTTTCAAGTGACATAAAATTAGATTTTCATAAATATAATCAGAATGAACATAACAGAGAGAAAGAAAATAGTATTAAACAGGTTGCGTTGTTCCTTAAAGTGTGCATGGGTGATTCAAAATTACTATTACACTCATAGCTTTGTGTAGTTCTGTGATCATAACCAAAGAAAATATGCAAGAAATAGCAATTCTCCACACTGTGTCCTGTACACACACTTTGAATGAACACTGTGTATAACCATTTTTAGAATTTCTACAACAAATGAGCTATTTAAGTTGCTGAGTAAGAACCTCCCTCTTCTGTGCTACCCAGCCCCCATCCACCTGCCACTCTTACCTGTGTCCACAGGACCCGGAGTCTACATTCTTTCTTCGACCCTGGTAATAAATGCTCTATTAAAGCATCACCAGCCTCAACCATGTGCAGGCACGTCTCACCTTGGCCCTTTCTCACAGGTTTCAGCAGGGGTTCCTCCCAGGAGTGATTCCTGTTCCTGAGGCTTTGTCCTCTTACTTCCCTGCAAAGAATCTGATTTGCAGGTATCTCTATCTCTAACACTATGGATTTTGCCCAAGTTTTAAGCTCAGAATCATTAGCTCTTTGCCTGAAATCTTCACTCTGGGGCCCAACTTCATATCTTTCCTGCAAGAAACCAGGTTTCTGGTGGTAGGTGTTTGTGTTATACACCAATATTTGATAGACAAAACAGACAGCCTCAGCTCACCTTTTCTTTTCTGATTTCCATTATAGATGTTGGAAGAATTCAATCTTTTATTTTGCAGCCTATCTTGTCACTAAGGGCAACTATATATCATAAATTTGGCCAATGATATGTAAGCAGAAATATTTGGTGGTCAGGGGTGTTAGAAAGCATTTGCTTTCTTAATTAAAAGGGCTCAGTCAGCTAGCAGAGTCTTTCCCCTTAATTTTTGCCAAAAACAAAGACCAATCTTGAGTCCCTGATATGACACCATTCCCTGTGAGGACCAGCCTGATAGAAGGTCGATTACATTAGACCTTTCCATCTTGGATGGGGCAGAGATTCGTTCTCACAAGTATAGACATATACTATCTTAGATTTCCTTTCCCTGTCTATAATGTTTCTACCAGCATCACTAACCACGGACTCATAGGAGTCTTTATCCACCATTATGGCATCCTGCATAGCATTTTGTCTGAGCAAGAAGCTCATTTCATAGCAAAGGAAGTACAGCAATGCATTCATGCCCATGGAATTAACTGGTCTTACCACATGCTCTGTCACCTGGAATCAGCTGGCACAACTGAAGGTGGGATGGCTTACTGAAGATTCAGTTACGGTGCCAGTTGGAGACGTCACTCTTGAAAGGCTAGAGTTCTGATTTACACGATGCAGTATATATTTTGAATTGGTGACCATTATGGTCTCCCCTGTAGCCAAAATACATGTTCCAGGAATGAAGAGGTGAAGTGAATGTGGCTTCTCCCACTAAGACACCTAATAACCCACCCCCGGAATTTGAGCTTTGCTGTTGTGGAGAGAGTAGCCCCCAAGGGGGCAAAGCTTCCACCTGGGGACACACCACTGGCACTTGGTCTATTGATTTGAAAGATGAGACTTAGCCTCTTATACATATTGGGCTCCTTATACCACTGTGCCAATGCGAGGAGAGGGGGAAGTCAACCTACTGGCTGGAATGATGGATCCTAATTACCAAGGATGAAGCAGCTTACTGCTATCCAGTGGAGGTAAAGAGGGCCGTATCTGGAACCCAGAGGATTCTCTGGCACTCCTCTTAGTACTTCCATGCCTCGAAGTAAAGTTAATGGAAAAATGACAGCGATAAAAAGAAAAAAATACAGCATGATTGAAGACACAGAATCTTTAGGATTGAAGGTTTGAGTAACTCTACCAGGTAAAGAACCTAGGACATCTGAGGTTTTCACTAAAGGCAATGGAAATACAGAATGGGTTGCTGAAGAAGGAAGCCGTAGACACCAACTATGACCCATATCCAGTTAGACATGAGGACTGTAGTAGCTTTGCATATTTTCTCTTTGTTTGTTGTATGTGTTTATTTATATATACTAACCACTTTTTTCCTCTCTTCTCATTTTTATTTTATTTACAAGAAGTTGTTGGAAGTTAACTTTACAATTTATTCTCTAGGCAACAGAATATTCAGTGGGGCTGTAACTGAATCCCACTTTGGCTTGAGAAATAATTAATATACTAGAAATTAATTAATTAATTAACAATAAATAGAGCTAGCTGTTGGGATTTTCTCATTTTCTTATTTTTTGTTGTGCATTTTCTTGTTTGGATAGCTGTGTCTTGCTAGGTAGATGTGTAGAGCTGTTTTGTTGTTGTATGGGGGCTCAAATGTGTATTGAAAGGTGCTTAGAAACTGAGTAGCCAAAGGGGTCTACTGTGCCCGTTATTATTGCCTCTCAGCTCCAAACTCACCCTTCAATACCTGCTCTGTGAATATGGACTGGATTCGTTAAACATTATTTTTTTTTTAAAATAGAATTAGAGTTGATTTGCAATGTTGTGTTAGTTTTGGATCTACAGCAAAGTGATTCATATATATATATATTCTTTTTCAGATTCTTTTCCATTATAGGTTATTACAAGATACTGAATATAGTTAGTAGTGTGTGTCTGTTAATCCCAAACTCCTAATTTGTTCCTCTCCCCCTCCCCTTTATGCTTTGGTAACCATAAGTTTGTTTTCTTTTCTTTTCTTATTTTGCATTTTTTTTATTGAAGTATAGTCAGTTTACAATGTTGTGTCAATTTCTGGTGTACAGTATAATGTTTCAGTCATACATATACATACATACATACATTTTCATATTCTTTTTCATTACAGGTTACTATAAGATACTGAATATAGTTCCCTGTGCTATACATTATAAAGTTCTTTATAGTTAGTAGTTAGTATCTGCAAATCTTGAACTCCTAGTTTATCCCTTCCCACCCCTTTCCCCTCCTGGTACCATAAGTTTGTTTTCTATGTCTTTGAGTCTATTTCAGGTTTGTAAATAAGTTCATTTGTGTCATTTTTTTTAGATTCTACATATAAGAGGTATATGATATTTGTCTTTCTCTGTCTGACTTACTTTGCTTAATATGATAATCTCTAGGTCCATCCATGTTGCTGTAGATGACATTATTTTATTCTTTTTTATGGCTGAGTAATATTCCATTGCATATGCATATATCACATCTTCTTTATCCATTCATCTGTTATTGGACATTTAGGTTGCTTCCATGTCTGGGATATTGTAAATAGTGCTGATATGAACACTGGGGTGCATGTGTCTTTTAGAATTATAGTTTTCTCCAGGAATGGGATTGCTGGATCATATGGTAAATCTATTTTTAATTTTTTAAGGAACCTCCATACTGTTCTCCAAAGCGGCTGCACCAATTTACATTCCCACCAACAGTGTAGGAGGGTTCCCTTTTCTCCACACCCTCTCCAGCATTTATTATGTGTAGACTTTTTAATGATGGCTATTCTGACTGGTGTAGTTTTGATTTGCATTTCTTTGATAATTAGCAATGTTGAGCATCTTTTCATGTGCCTCTTGGCCATCTGGATGTCTTCTTTGGTGAAATGTCTATTTAGGTCTTCTGCCCATTTTTTGACTGGGTTGTTGTTTTATTGATATTAGGCTGTATGAACTATTTGTATATTTTGGAAATTCATCCCTTGTCAGTCTCATCATTTGCAAATATTTTCTCCCATTCTTTAGATTGTCTTTTCATTTTGTTGATGGTATCCTTAGCTATGCAAAAGCTTTTAAGTTTAATTATGTCCTATTTGTTTATTTTTGCTTTTATTTCCATTACTCAAGGAGATGGGTTGTAAACATTCTTTACAGTGAATATGATGTGAAGCTTTGTCAATAGAGGGTGCTGGAGAAGGAAGGTGGCATCTATTCTTGGTTCTGGTTGCTGTATTTTGCTTTTTCTTGCTCTTGCTTCATGGTCCATGGGTTGTTCGTGTCAGTGTATGTGTATGAGGACATGCTCAACACCACTGTGCTCCAGAGCATGCAGCCTCTTGGAAGTCTTGCAGACTTGGCCTGGACCCAGTGACCACCTTGCTGAGGCCCTTCTAATGAGACACTGTGTTCTCCAGACTCCATGCTCACAGGGGCATCCCAGCTCTCTTTGCATGCCTGCTGATCAGCTTTGGCTTGCATGTGCCTTGGAGGGCTGTTTCCTGGAGCCCTCGTGATATGGATACCATGCATCTCAGGCCTCATTCCTGCAGTGCTACGCCAACTCTCTTTGAGAACTTGGCAACCCAACAAATTTCTCTGCCATCTGGTGGGCTGCAACCACATCTTCTCAAATGAGGACTGAAACCCACTTCTGGGAGGGACTCCCAAGTTTGTCCTTCCTCAGCCCTAAATGACCCTTTCAAGTTCTTTGATGTCTTTGTAGTTATTCTATCACTGATTAATAATTCTTTATATTAAACTTCTGTTTAAATTCTGGTGCAGTTTTTGCTTTCTGATTGAACCCAAACTGATAAAAACTGAACATACTGGTACAGAAATCCCACTGTTATTCACCAAGACCCATCCACACTTAAGTTCTCCATGATACCCAACTCTTAAAAGTCTCATAAGGCAGGATAGTTTGCTCTCTGCTTCCTTGACAGATCATAATCTCTACAATAAAGATTCTCAGCTTTCTCTCCTAAAGAGATGTTTCTGCCCATTAGTGTTCCTAGCAGATCATTGAGCATGCTGGAGAAGCTCAACAACCTGGAGGTGAGTATCTGTTTATGGTGATGTTGTATTTTTGTGGGGGTTAAATTCCAAAGTCAGGAACAAAATAAAAAATTGGTTGTATTCTAAATTATACTATAAAATATCTTAAATGGTTCTCAAGGCATATAACATGGTTTGATTATCTAACACTGAAGAAGAATATGTATATATGTGTCAATAATATATCATTAACATGCATATATAAAGTTCATATACAAAACATAATTTCATGATTCATATTACATGAAAGAGTAACACATATGTATTAATCTATGTGAAAGGGTAACACATACCTTGTATTAAATGTGCATATGATTGTTGGGAAATAGGAGATTCGTGTGGTCCTAAGTTATGAGCCCTCAGATTACTCACCAAGTAGAAAGGAAAAAACATAACTTTACAATTAAGATATTTGGCCATTACCACCTAAACTGAGTGATCGAATTTAGCATCACCAAGAGTGAAATGAGCTGACGTCATGTTTCTCCTGATATAACACAACAAGAGGACACTATATTGCCTATGTCTAGTGTCCTTCATTGTCTATGTAGTGTCCTTACCAAATATGTTTAACCTGGATTTTACCTTGAGGAAGTAACCAGACAAATCCAGAATGTAAGACATTCTTTGGAACAACTGAGCTAGATTCCTTTTTTAAAAAATCAATGTTTAAAGAAAAGAAAAAGGTGGAGGGACTGTTCTAGATTAAAAGAAACTAGAGACATAACATCAAGTGTAATGCATGAACTTTGTGTCCTGATTACAGAAAACCCTATAGAAGACATTTGGGGGACATTTGGGAGAAACTGTGTGAATTGTGGAATTATTAATTTCCTTGACTCTGATCATGGTGTTGTGGTTAGAGGTACCTGGGATGTGCTACTGTGTTTACTGATGTGAGTGTGAGACAGTGTTTTGTGGTATGTGGTGATATATGTGTGATACACTGTGCTTAGTGGTGTGTGGTAAGAAAATGTCCTTGTTTTTAGGAGATACATGTTGACATATTTAGTACTCAAGTATAATGATACTTGAATTTATTTTCAAATGGGAGAGAAAGTTTACCAAACATGGCAAGTTGTTAACATTGATGAATCCAAGGGATAGGCATGTAAAAGAGTTCTTTGTACTCTTGTTTCAGTACTTTTGGAGATTTGAAAACTTTCCAAATAAAAAATTGAAGAAAATGTGCCTATTAGATGATTCCGCTCAATGATGTGGGAGAAATAAATTTGGGAGGGCACTGAGATGCTTAAGGATGTCTGCAAAGACCCCACTGGAACAAGAGAATTAGGCAACTAGGGAATTTGTTTCTGTAAGAGAAGAAATTTTTGGAGAAGGAATGCAGAATATCCTGGTTGGGGCCGGGGGTGGGGTGTGTGTGTGTGTGTGTGTGTGTGTGTGTGTGTGTGTGTGTGTGTGTGTGTGTGTTTGAAGTACCTCAGGAAGTAAGGCAGAAGGAGTAACTCATGGAGGACTTGGCTTTCTGATGAATGACAGGTCATTCCATCCTCCTTCTGCTCTGAAGGAAGATTTACTTATCCAGAGACTGGGGTCAGAAGTCTGAAGTGGATCTTACGGGCTAAAGTCAAGGTGTTGGCAGAGCAACATTCCTTCTGAAGGCTCTAGGGGAGAATATTTTCCCCTGCCTTTTCTAGCTTCTAGAATCTGCCGTATTCCTTGTTTCATGGCCCCTTACACCCTCTTTGGAGCATACCATTCTAACCTCTCCTTCTGTCTTCACATCTCTCTGACTCTGACCCTCCTGCCTTCCTCTTATAAGGACCCTTGTGATTACTTTGGGCCTACTCAGATAAACCAGGATAATCTTATCTCCAAAGATCCCTAATTTAAGCATATCTGCAAAGTCTCTTTTGCCATGTAATATAACAGAGTCATTCATAGGTTCTGGAGCTTAGGACTTAGATGTCTTGGGAGAGAAGGGACATTATTCAGTGTACCACATTATCTTTTTGGCATTATTTGATATATTTTTCTTTTCCTTTAATTTGTTTCTTTTCCTTTAATTTGTTTCCTTTAATTTGTTTATTGCTTTTCCAATATTAGGCAATCTTTTGACATAATTTACTATACAAATTTTATACTACATTATTGAAATCAGCCTTTTATTTGGAATATCTGCATCTATAATCACAAATGCTGAAGTAATTTTAAAAGGTGGCTGTTAAGACTGAGGTGGCTCTAATGCCTTGGTGGCCTCTATACGCAAACCAAAACCTACCCCAGAGTCAGTGCACTCAGATCCAAGAAAATAAACCTTAGGGTTTATTTTCCAACCAATCACAAACAGCCAACTCAGCTTTCCCAAATAAGGCAACTGATGAAGCTATAGCCAATCAAATAAATAATTTCCCTGCTTTGCTTTGGAGCCTTCAGTATAAAAAACCTCCTGCTGGGTGAGTGCTCCTAACCACTTTCAGCTGAATGCTGCCTGATTCAAATCGATGTATGTTCAAGTAAGCTCTGGAAAACTTTTGTCTCAGTTTATCTTTTAATACAAATGAAACTGATTAATACTTTTCTTTTGGCCTATCATTATCAGGTTTTATACTAATTAAAGTTAACTAGACAGCATTCCTTTTCCTAGAATCTGAATAAATTGGACGGTCATTAGTAATTCAAAAATTAGCTAAAATTCAGCTATAATCACCTGGTCCTTTTTAATGATACATATTTAAAGATATATTTAAATTTTATCATGGTTATTGTTCTGTTCAGGTTTTCTACTTCTTAGTAGAAATTAGTAATTTAAATTTTACTAGAAAATCTACAATTACCTCTACTATTGTTATAAAGTTGCATATAGCCTCAAAATTGTATTAAACATTATGTCTATGGTTTAACCTTTCACATTTCTAATAGTTTTATTTTAATTTTTTGTTTGTTTTTGTTACTTTTTATCAATATTGTGTTTCATTTATCTTTTAGAACCAAAGTGAATTTCAAAAATTGGGTCCACTCCTTTGTTTTCTAGTTCATCAATTTCAGAATCTATACTGATGGAAGACATTTTTACTTATTTAAGGTATGTGTCATTGTGGCTTATGCATAATTTGGCTTGAACTTGATATATTACTAGAACAGCCTTACGTCCTGTGTATCTTACATTGTACATCTGCTGTAACTATTAAAGGAAAAAAAATGGCACTAGCCAGAAGAACATCCACTTTGAAGATAGGGATAAATGCCTCTCTTCCTATAAGCTTACACCAGTACTCCTCTGAAGATAAGTTCCTTTCTCAGAGGCCAAGGCCATACTGACTCACCATATACGTGCTAATCTGTCTCTTTTGAAACCTTGAAGGAATGCACCCATGTCATGTTTGATATATGTTCCTTGTTGCAAAACTGCTGAAAACCATGCTTCTCAGAGCTACTGAGAGATTGTATCAGCCTCCCTATCCTGCCACCAGTCTTCAGAATATCTGGAATAAAACTCTCTTCCACTCCTTATTATAGATTGTTTGTTGATTATTTTTGTCCGCAGTATTCATTTTATATTTAACAAAATTTAATAAATAATGTTTTATAAGAAGGACATGATAATGGCTAAAATATAAGGGAACACTCTTAAAAGTAAAAAAAGCTCACAATTACACGTCCTAGAAATTAACTACTGTTAACAAATGTTGGTGTGACTTTCCAGCGATCTTATTACCCAAGTGTCTTTTTAATTGTATTTATGTACTTATAAAATGTTTTAAAATAGTATTACATGGTATATAGAGTTTAGTATCGGTATTCCATTCTGGACTCAGGGTTGTCCTTGAACCTCACCGGGCCCTTCTCAGACTCCGTCATCCTCAGCTCTAGACTGCGCGCCTTCAGTCTCTCCTGCGCCAAGTCCCCAACCCGCTAGGCTAGGACTGCATTTCCCAGATGCCTCTGGGTGGGCCCGGCCCCGACCAGGCATCCCTCTGATCCCGCCCGAATCGTCTTGAAAAGCCGGAGCTGGGGCTGCAGCCTTCCGGCGTTCCGACTGCACTTCCCGGCGGCGGGCGGGGCTTGGGAATGAATGAATGCTCAGCTGAAACTCGAGCACCCCCGCCCCCCGGCCGTGGGCTACATTTCCCAGGAGCCTCCACGGTCCACAAGGCTTTCTTAGCCCTCCACGGCCACCTACCACTACCTCGACCTGTCGGTTCGCCCAGGTCCTCCGAGGATGCTCCGGCGCGGCTGGGCGGCCAGGACTGGGCTTCACTGAAGGCTTGGAACACGACGCGACTCTGTTGTGCCGGCCCAGGCCCTCCCTGGATTTTTCCTCCTCTGGACTATACTTCCCGGAGGCCTCCGCGGTGCCTGCCGCTTCCGGCCGAAGTTAGCTGGCCAGCGGTGAGTTGGCGGGAGTCCGGCCGCAAGGGATCGGGGCATTCCGGACGACCTCGCTGACTGGTTTGGGGCGGATTCGATCAGACTGGAGTGAGAGGACCCCGCAGAAGTGGACGGTGAGGAGTCCTGGGGCAGGGCTGTGGTCGGTCAGGAGTTTTAAATGTGGGTGGCTGTCGGGCACGTGTCCAGCTGCGTGCCCGCGCTTGAGAAATAAAGGACGTTGGGGAGAGCGGTGGTATCTCAGCCGCTAGGCCACACTCGGGGGTGGGAGGTGTCGGCCGTCCGCCAGCACGGGTGGGTGTGGGAGAGGGCTGGAGAGATCCAGAGGTCAAGGGTATCGCAGCTGTGTGGCCTCCTGCCTGGGGAAAGTTGGGGCGATACACTCTGGGCTTGGATTGTGCGCCCGACGTCCGGTGCTCGGCGACCAGTGCCTCGCGGGGCCGTGGTGGGCCCCATCTAATCGGGACTCTGTAGCCCTGTGTGTGCGCCCAATGCGGTCACGTCGCGAACTGTACCTTTGGGGCTAGAGCTGAATGGCTCCCTCTTTGTACATACTGGGTGGGTGCCGTGGATGGATGGGTTCTGGGAGTCTACTCCGGACTCGATTTAAGCTCCCATTGCTCTCTCGAGCCCAGAACGAACACAGCTGCAGCCGTTCGCTCTTCAGCGCAGTTAATGGCGTTCTCCTGGGGCTGTTTATGGTGGTGTCTGGGGGTGGGGAAATGGGGAGTTTCTAGAGCTTTGGGCAGGGAGCCCCTTCTACTTCCACTTCTCTGTTCTTCCACCCTGTGGCCATCAGGGATCCAGGCCCACAGAGGTGTCCCCAGCCTAGAGGACAGGAACATGGGACTCTGACAGGTGGATTCAATTAAGATGTGCCTTGGAGCCGCAGATCTGGGCTCAGTGCAAGATACTGGGCCCGGAAGAATCCAAAGTCAGTCTCTTACGGAGGAAAGAGGCCACAGTCTGGGAATCTTTGCCAGGACTCCCATCTGGGCCCCTAAGGTTGCCTGCTCTTCTTTTTGATGCTGGGAGAGGGTAGTGGGATTGCAGGCTTCTTTGGCTTTGGACTCCCTCTCAGTGCCTGGGGTAGGGGAGAGAGTTGTTCTGAATTGGCCTCCTCTGGGCTCCAGGAGGGAACTGTTGTCTCAATTTCTTAACCCTTTTCCACCTTTTTCCTTTTCTAAGAATCCAGAAGAGGAGAAGAGAGGAACCGCTGCGCATCGAAAACCATGGCTGAGGTAAGTTGTGTTTGCCATTTTCTTCTTGGAAAGGGCCTCTTGTTTTTCCAGGACGTTGTCCTATTTCAGAATTTTATCCAAAAGGTACACAGTAGTGATTTGGAGAAAGGGGAAGAGAGGAGAAAACCACATTTATGGAGCAGTTTCCCTAAACCAGCCAGGAACCTAAACCTGGGCTATCTGCTTTGCATACATTGTCCTTTCTGATCTGGAATTTCCATTTCTCAGGATTTTGTTCAGTGCTAGCATAGTCTTGACAGAATGTGTCTCCGTGATTGGCAGGAAAGTTGAAGAACAGAATGTGATTGCTTAAGTCTCACTAAGGTCTTTGTTGTCCCCTTCAGGGTCACCTGCAGTAGCCTATTTGCTTCCAAATTTCTAACAGCCTGGAATGGCTGCCTGTCCCCTTCAGATCTAGAAATTCCCCTCCTCAAATAGAAATAACCTAATTGCTCTCTTTCTAATGATTACTATAGAATTCTTGCAAAAATTTCAAAATTTGAGAAAGTTATTAAAGTGTATCACCTATGGTCCCACCATCTAGAGGCAATCACTATTAATACTTTAAAGTTATTTTGGGAGGGAGGGTGTAGCTCAAGTGGTTGAGTGCATGCTTAGCATGCACACAAAGTCCTGGGTTCAATCCCCAGTCCCTCCCCCCAAAATAAATAAATCTAGTTACCTCCCCCTCAAAAAAAAAAAGATAAACAAAATAAAGTTATTTTGTCTGCACATATGTGTGGGTATGTAATTCTGTCTTCAGAAAGGGATCATACTGCTAATAGAAGCAACTAACGTATTGAATGTTTACTTTGAGCCATTGTAGTTTGAAGTTCCTGACTTGTTATCTTATTGGATCCACAGAACAACCCTATGAGTCAGATACCACTATATTTCATTAATTCTGTGATGCTTTTTTTTAATCCCCACATTTTAACTTCTCTGAAATCAGAATGGGTTTTACAATTCCTGGCAAGCTGTAGTTTCATTGATGGCGTTTTTTTTAGTTCCCGGTGTATAAAGTAACAGTGGCTTTACAGTCAGTGGCATCTCAGATTTGATGAAATATGGTAGTATTCTAAGTTGACAGACGAGGAAATAGATTAAGCCACTTGCTCCAAAATTACATAGCTAATAAATGATACAACTGGAAATTCTAAATCGCCTAGTGATTTCCTTTGCTTGCTTGTCATAATGTTAATCTTTTTTGGTTTATTTTAAATAACAGTTTATACATTAAGCATATTTTCTCTTTGTCATTTGTAAGTTAAACAATAGAAAAAAAAGAAATATTTTTTCACAGTTAATCTATTTTTAGATTCTGAATTTTCAAAAACTGTTCTTTTCCTTTTATGTCATGCCCAAAGGTCTTCCCTACTAGAAAAAAGTCATTCATAGTTTCCTAAAGTACTTTTATCTTTTTTATAAACAACTTAATATTTAAAGTATCCAGTATAAGATATAACCAGAAAAAGTTGGCTGTGAAAGTTCTAATTTGGGATGTTACTTAGATTATTTTTCTGTGACTTTGGAGTAATGGACTTTAAAGAGTGCCACAGTACTTGTAGTATGTGAAATTCAGGGTTTTCTCTTGGATGTGTCTGAGTGTGGCTCTTCATTAATTTGGTCCAGTCGCTTTTCAAGGATTCTTTTCACTCTGAAGACTGAAGAAATATTCTATTTTGGATTAATCTGTTTCTTCCTTTCTCTCTGACTTTTCTCCTAAATTCTGTGAGAACTTACTGAGTTTGTCTTCCTGTTTCCATTCTGGCCAGAACCTTCCTAAGATTCTCAGAAGAGGACTGCATCCTCCCGGTCAGTTCTCAGCACCTGTTGAGAGGAAGGAGCGCTGGCTCGCCTTGCTCTTCAGCCCTTGACTGTCCATTTCTCCCTGTAGTTCCTTCTCTCCTCAGGGTGGTCATTGTCCTTCCTCTGTGTTAATGAGAGGCTTTGCACTACATAAAAGAGTATAGTCTTACCCTATTTCTGCCATTTTATTACTCTCTGACCATGGCCTTTCTCATAACTTCTCCTGTATAACGTAGTCTACAGGGTTTGGGGAATTTGATGGTAATGGAAATTCACCTGAATGTGCACGTACACTGGCAACCTGGAGGTCCCCCAACTCCTACCTCCTGGTGTCCTCAACATCCAGTGAGGTGCCAAATCCCATTGCTTCTGTCCCTTTCCTGTTCCTTGAGCTCATGCCCTGGGACCTCACTTCACTGTCTGTGTATCAAATTGGACCTTTGTGGGAGTGGATAGTGTGTTGACTTAATTGGACTTCCTGGCTCTAGTTTATTCTTCCAAAACAAAATAGTCCAAACATTTCCTTCATTCAATGAATCTCTCTTACTTTCAGGATAAAGCTCCAATTCTCACATTCATTGTTTATTAAAAATCACATTTTATATTTATCAGAGCACCAACCCTAGTATTGGAGTAAAGTGGTGAGTAAGGATGATGTGTTTAGTCCTGACACAGGTGACTGTCAACCGAGACCGTTCTGTGTTTAGTCCTGGCCCCTGTGGATTTCTCCAACATCAGCTTCTGTCTCTTCCTTTCCCAGAATCCCTCACCAGTTACCCCAGTGAACTGTCTGCTGCTTAGATACACAGGATGCAATTAGTCTCCCTCTCTACCTCCAACTTACCCCAGTCACTCTACTTGGATCGCTTCTCCATCTGTGTGTTGTTATTGTTGTTTTAATTTATTTTTTATTGAAGTGTAGTTGATTTATAATGTTAGTTTTAGGTGTACAGCAAAGCGATTCAGGTGTGTATATACATATATATATATATATATATATATGTATGTATGTATACACACACATAAATATATTTTTGCAGGTTCTTTTCCATTACTGCTCATTATAAGGAATTGAATATAGTTCCCTGTGCTATACAGCAGGTCCTTGTTTATTTATTTTATATATAGAAATGTGTATCTGTTAATCCTAAACTTCTAATCTACCCCTCCCCTGCCTTTTCCCCCCAGGGACCACAGTTTGTTTTCTGTATCTGTTGAATCTATTTCTGATTTGTAAAAAATTTTTTATATATATATATATAATACATATATTTTTTAGATTCCACATATAAGCAACATCATATGATATTTATCTTTCTCTGTCTTACTTCACTTAGTATAATAATCTGTAAGTCCATCCATATTGCTGCAAATGGCATTTCATTCTTTTTTATGGCTGAGTATTATTTGGTATATATATACCACATCTTCTTTATCCATTCATCTGTTGAGGGACATTTAGGTTGTTTTCATGTCCTAGCTATTGTACATAGTGTTGCTGTGGGGTGCATGTGTCTTTTTGAATTATAGTTTTGTCTGAATATGTGCCCAGGAGAGGGACTGCTGGATCGTATGGTAAATCTATTGTTAGTTTTTTAAGGAACCTCCTACTGTCCTCCATAGTGGTTGTACTAATTTACATTCCCACCAACAGTGTAGGAGGGTTCCCTTTTCTCTGCACCCTCTCCAGCATTTATTATTTATAGACCTTTTAAAGATGGCCATTCTGACTGGTGAGAGTGAGGTGATACCTCATTGTAGTTTTGATTTGTATTTCTCTATTAATTAGTGATATCAAGCATCTTTTCAAGTGCCTGTTGGCCATTTGGATGTCTTCTTTGGTAAAATGTCTATTTAGGTCTTCTGCCCATTTTTTGATGGGGTTGTTTGTTTTTTTTGATATTAAGGTGTATTAAGTGTTTGTATATTTTGGAAATTAGTCCCTTGTCAGTTGTGTCATTTGCAAATATTTTCTCCCATTTTGTAGGTTGTCTCTTCGTAATGTTGATGGTATCCTTAGCTGTGCAAAAGCTTTTAAGTTTAATTAGGTCCCATTTGTTTGTTTTTATTTCCGTTACCCTAGGAGCTGGTTTGAAAAAAATATTGCTGCAATTTATGTCAAAGAGTGTTCTGCCTACGTTTTCCTCTAGAGTTTTATAGTATCTGGTCTTACATTTAGGTCTTTAATCTATTTAGAGTTTATTTTTGTATATGGTGTTAGAGAATGTTGTAATTTCATTCTTTTACATGTCGCTGTCCAGTTTTCCCAGCACCACTTATTGAAGAGACTGTCTTTTTTCCATTGTATATTCTTGCCGTCTTTGTTGTAGATTAATTGACCATAAGTGTAAATTTAGTCATTATTTCTTGTATCCAGACATGAAATTGATTTTTAGATAATGATTTTGTGTTCATCCAATTTGCTGAACTCTGATTTATTCTAATATCTTGTAGACTGTTTTGGATTTGGGGTCATCTAACTTAGATAATCATATCATTGATGAATGAAAACACCTTTTGTCTATAAATAATTGTATTATCTATAAGTATTGATGTTTTCTTTCTTTTTTCAACCTTTATTTAGTGTTAATTCTTGTGTTATTGCACTGGCTCCACCTCCCAGAACAGTATTAGCTAGTGAATGTGGGCACCTTTATCTTAGTCCCAGCTTTAGAGGAGATTCTTTTGATACTTCACTTTTATTTATTTTTTAAATTTATTTATTTTAATTTTGTTTTTTGGCAGGGGAGGGAGGTAATTAGGTTTATTTATTTATTAGAAGAAGTACTGGGGATTGAACCCAAGACTTGTGCTGCCACTTGAGCTATACCCTCCCCCTGATATTTTACTTTTATTTATGACTTTTTCTCTTGGTGTTTTGTTGTTTTCTTTAAAGATGTTCTTTATCAGGTGGGAGACATTGCTTTTTATTCCTAATTTGCTGAGTTTTTGATCACAAATGAATATTTAATTTTTTTAAATGCCTTTCTACATCTCTTGAGGTGATCATACAGGTTTTCTCTTTTAATTTGTTAATTGCTTAATAACTTAAATTGATTTCTAAAATCATTTATACCTGGTTTTATCAGGAAAAACCTAACTTGGCTATGACGTGTTACACTTTTTTTTACATAATGCTGAATTCAGCTAATAATTTACTTAGAATTTTTACATCTGTAGCATGTGTAAGTTTGGCCTATAATTTCCATTTTGCATGAAATCTTTATGCAACTTATAAAACTGTCAAGGTTACTCTAGCCTAGGAGTCAGCAAACTGGCCCTGACCTGCAAGCCAAGAATGTTTTCTACATTTTAAATGATTGGGGAAAAACATCAAAAGAGAGATAATATTTTATGACATATGAAAATTATATTAATTACAGTTCAGTGTCCGTAAATAAGGCTTTATTGGAACATAGTCACACTTATTTGTTCATGTAACATGTTTGGCTGCTTCCAAGCTGCAGTGACAGAGTCAAGTAGTTGAAAGAGATGGTATCACCCACAGCGTCTAAAATGTTTTCTATTTGGCCCTTTACAGAAGAAGTTTGCTGACTTCTGTTCTAGCCTCATAAAATATGTTATAGTGTACCCTTCTCTTCATTTGTCTTACTCCCTTGGTAGGATGGGGTGGTATCGAGTACAGTGTTAATCATTATCTTCACTTCATGGCATATTGTTAATGGTTTGAGCAAGGTTGTTCTCTTGTTTGATGATTTATTTATATCTCTTCCATTCCATCCTGTACCACCTCAGCCGTAGGCAATCCTGTTAATGAACATCTTTTTATTAGCGTGTATTCATGAAAAATGTTTGTGTTTTGTGTTAAGGTCCAATGTAGTCAGTTTTTCTGAATCTTCCAGATATGATTGCACTGAATATTATTTGAATTGGGTGCATTTTTCTGTATGTGGCCATTAAATCAAGCTTATTAATTTTGTTATTTAAATATTCTCTATTTTTACTGACTTTTTGTCTGTTATATCTGTTGGTTATTTTGAGAGGTATGTTAAATCTCCCACTATGGTGAGGGCTTATCTGTCATAATCCTCTTCCTTTTTCTTCTATGTGTGTGTATGTGTATGATGTATATTTATTATTTGTTAGGTGTGTACACAAGTTATCTGCTAGCCTTTTGTTTCCAGTCTTTCTGGAGGCTTAAGTTTTGGATGTGTTTCTTATAAACAGCATATAACTGGGCTTTGGTTTTTGATCAGCTTTGTCTTTTAATGAGAGCATTTAGTCTATACAGTGCTTGTAATTACTGATATAATTGAAAGTATCATTGTTGATTTAGTTTGTGTTATTTATTCTACCTCTTCTGTATTTTATTCTCTCACCCCCTTTTCCTTTCTGTGAATTTGAAAGTTATAAACTATTTTTGTTTATTGTTTACCTTAGACATTTTAACATATTTTCCTACCATTGTCTAAAACTAAAGAACATCTTTATGCTCTTGCTGCATAGTGTAAGGAACTAGAGATTCCAGCTGATCAAAAGGCTTATATTGTTGTCAAGTATTTTTCTTTCGTTGATTTCTTTTTCTAAACCCATAAAATCTTTATTGTTTTTTAAATTTTATTTCTTTGGGGCAGGGGGCAGGTAACTAGGTTTACTTACGTGTTTTATTTTTAGAGGAGGTCCTATGGATTGAACTAGGACCTTGTGTATGCCAAGCATGCGCTCTACCACTTGAGCTATATCCTCCCCCCACATTTTTATTATTTTATATATCGAATATTAGCTTAGGTTATCTGCGTATTTGCCATCTTAAAGAATGGCGCCATTCACCATTCTTATGTCTCAGACTCTATCTGGCATCACTTTCCTTTAGGTGGAAGTAAATATTTTAATACATTTCTGTTCCTTGGTTTTTTGAAAATGTCTTTGTCCTCACTTGTGAGAGATAATTTTTATTTTGTTATCTGTGGTGCACATTATTGCTGTTGAAAAGAGATTTGTCAGTCAGACTGTTGTTCTTTTGTAGACAATCTGTCTTTATCAAATTGCTTTTAATATATTCTCTTTTAATGCTCTGTAGTTTTGATATAACTGTCTGGGATTTCTTTTTATTTATTCTGTTTGAGACTCATTTAACTTCTGAATAATGCCTTCTTTTGCCAGTTATGAAAATTTCTTAGCTGTTATGTCTTTAATTACTACCTTTTTCTCAGTTCTCTTTTTTCTCCCAGAAGTCTAGTTAGATATCTGTTAAATCCTCCTACCTTATCTTCTTAACCTCTCTTTTACTTTCCCACATTGTCTTCGACAGCATTCTGCACAATTTCTTTTTAAATCCTTCAGTCCGGAAATTTTTCTCTTCAGAGATATTTATTCCAGCTCTTGTGTGATTTAATTTTAAGTAGTTTTTTATTCTAAGTTTTAATTCTTTTTCTTTCAAATCTACCTGTTATTTTTATAGAGTTTTGTTTCTTACTACCTTACCTTTTTAAAAAAAAATATATGTAATATACCTTTCTTACATTCTGTCATTATCTATATAATATATGAATTTTTGTTGGTGTGATCTTTTCAACTCCCACATTTTATTATGGAAATTTTCAAATATAATGGAAAGTTGAAACAATTCATTTTCCTGACTCTCTGATCATGGAATTATGCCTCTTTGCATGTTTCATTTTTATTTAACTTTTATTTAGGTGAAATTCACATAACATACAATTAACCATTTTAAAGTGTACAGTTCGGTGGCATTTAGTGCATTCACAATGTTGTGCTGTTTTATTATTTTTGACTCTTTGGTCATTTTCCTTGGAATCCTACCCATGGATTCTTGGGGTCTGGTGGAAGGTTGTTCCTCTAGGACACATCTGTGTTTGCTTCTGCCCGGAGCACTGACAAACCAGAACCACCTGAAAGTAGTTTCATAGATGGTGGGATTTTTAGATTCACTTTAGTAATATGCATGTGAGCCCCGACCAGTGTGAGGACTGATTTGTGGTTACAGTTCCTCAGGGGAGAATGTTTTCCTTCCACCAACAGCCAGAGTTCAAGTCAGGCAATTTTCCTTGCAGCCTGAGAATAGGATTGCTGCTTCTACTTTCCCTTACCCTGAGGGCCTGGTCCCGAGCGCCCAGGTCTTTGTAGTGCAGACCAGTTGGACTTCACCTGGGCCAGCTGTGGCTTGGTCTTGTCTCTCCTGACCCTTTAAGGTCACGCATATCAAAGCTTACGAGACATCTGGGCTCAGCAGAGGTTCTCTTGGTAAAATCAGCGTCAGTGGCTCAGCACACCCTGTTGGTTCCCATTCTGACTCAGTTTTAGCCTCTCTCCTTCCTTATCAGCTCATCATTACATTCCCTTAAAATCTTTTTACTATTCCGTACATTATTTTTCAGCTGCTGATTTGGTTGTGGTAACCAGCCCCCCACAGAGCTTGATGCCCTGTGACTGTCTCTGCTTTTCTGTTTCCCTCCCTGATTCTGAGCTTTTAAGGACAGGTGCTGAGTCAGAGTCATCGTGTCCCCAGTGCCCATGCAGAGGCAGAGCCATGGGGGATTTTGATGAATGTTTCTGGATAAAGGAATTTTGTCTGCAGAACCGCTTTTTTCCGCCCTTTCCCTTCTGCCTTTGATTTCCCCTCATAGAGTGCTGTGCTCTGCAGTGCCAAACAGAGCAGACCGAGCATTTTCTGCTCCTGTAAGTGCAGAGTCCAGCTCAGGTTTCTTTCAGAGGATCAGGAAACCCCTGACTGCATATGCAGGAGCCAGAAGTGGAAGGCATTCAGCTGTAGATTTAAAGCCCAGCAGTGCCCTTGCTGACTGCATATTTGAGTAAATGATAACACTTCTCTAAGCTAAAGCTTCCTTTGAATTAATATTTGTGAGCCTCTCCTGAGGATTAATACATACAAGGCGCCAGGAAATTAAAGTGCTTAATGCACAATCATTGTACTTGAGACACAGTGAGCACTGCTTGTCAGGCAGTGAGGCGGAGGGTAGGGGTGAGAAGGAATAATGTCGGGCAGGAAAGCCTTGGATGGGAACCAGGATGTGCTGGGCATGAGGATTCTGAGAACCATGGTTTCACGTAAAGCCGCTGCAACCTGCATCCAGTTGAGCTTGGCTGAGGCAAGTCAGGACCTGCCGATCTTGGTGGTGGTCTGGCTCAGTATTGGTGACTCTGGACAGGATCTTTGTGGAAAGAGGTTTCCATTTCGGTTCTAAAGTTCCTAATACTGGGACATGGAAACAAAGCCAAGGAGGTACCTGATGTACTGAGTCTTAGGCCTGGAGGAGGCTGGAGACCTCTGTTGCAGAAACCGTCCAGCTCTGGGCCTGCCCAAATACCCTGTGCTCCTGGGCCTGAGAGCTCCATCATGTCTTTGGGTTGCCTCCATGGCTGAGGAGCGCAGTGTCTCCCAGGTTGTAGACAGAACAAGGGTCTGCCCAGGGCAGGTCAGAGTAGGCCCTTCTGGGTTCAGATGAGCTTCTGATGGTGAAAAAGATATTTCTTCTGAATACATTATGTATAGTTGGATTCCCTGGGGTTCAAGGAAAGCAAAGGTTTGTTATTGTCCCCTAAATATCGAGATATCGAGAGAGAGAGAGCGAGCGAGAGCGCGCGCGCACGCGTGCACATGCACGTGCACACACAGTCCTTTGGGGACTCTGAGCTCAGTCTGGTGACTTGGGGCTACTCTTGCTTCTTCCTCCTTTGACTTTTCAAGCTCTGCATTTCTCTAGGATGAACGCAGGATATAAATGATCTGATTTTGCAACTCTAAAAGCCATTGTTTATATGAATTGATGTGTCTTCTCTCCTTCATGGAATGCATTTGTTAATTTGGAAGATTTGAACAGTGTATTTCTTTTTCTTGAAACTGCCTACATTTCTGAGCCCCTCCAAGGAACTTTTGTTCCCCAGTTCTTCCCATTCCAGTGAGTGATGCTGCTTTGGGCTGCTGTCCCCTAAGGGTTCCTCTCATCTCCAGCAAATCCTTAGTTATTCATTCAGAAAACCACTTAGCATTCCTTCCGTGCAGATCCTTCTACTAGAAGTACTGATGGGATGGGAAAACCAACCCTTGCTGGAAATTTGGTACCTCCCTCATGAGACCTGGGATTGCATAAAGTGGAGGTGAGGGGTTAAGTGAGATTCCATGTTGCGAATTTGAGTTTTCCAATTAGACAAGAAGGTAACTGATAATAATTCATTACATTCTCAGTATTTGTCCATGTCTTTAACTCAGGTTTTTTAGACTAGGAATATGACAGGAGAAATGACAGATTCACTGTATAAAGTTATATGATATTCCAAGGAGTCTCGGGTCCATTTTGAACTTGCCTAGTGTATGCTCATCTTGGGTCACATCATCTGGATTTTACTTCATCAGCTCTGATAGCTAAGGAACAAGGAAAGAATAGTTAGGGATGATTTATTGTAAAAGGAACAGTTTAACCACGTGTATAAATTATTGAAAAGTAATGACTCTCAGAACTTCAAAAGGATTTTAAAAAACTTGTCTAACCTAGTGCTGCAAAATATGAACATTGACTACATAAGATGGGGGTGTTGGTCAGCCAGTAAAAATGATGTCTACTTGTGGTGACATGGAAAATGATTAGGATTAAATATTCTAGTATATTTGTGAGTCTGAGTTTTTAAGAAGTTATTAAATCATGTAAGTTATGTTCAAATCCTATTTTCAGAGATAGACATTTTTTGTTTGTTTTTTGTAGGGGAGGTAATTAGGTTCATTTGTTTATTTTTTTTTTAATTTAACGGAGGTATTGGGGATCAAACCCATGACCTCATGCATGCTAAGCATGCACTCTACCACTGAGCTATGCCCTCCTTGCCAGAGATGGACATTTTTAAAGATATATTTGAACTTTTAAACATTTTTTTTAAATGAAAGAATGGAAGGAGACAGAAGTATTGTGTGCTGAACGTAGCATGTGCTGTGTACTTGCGTGTACAGTTTCATTTAATTGGGAAACACCAATTATCTGACCTTTGTTTATTCCTAGACCTGGGTGATAACGGTAGAGAATGATGCCAAGAGGTTATATCTGTAGTTGCAGGCATGTTTAAGAATGATTTGTACAACACAGGGAATATAACCATTATTTTATAATAACTGTAAATGAAATATAAGCTTTAAAAATTGTGAGTCACTATTTTTGTATACCTGAAACATTATAGTACATCAACTATATCTCAGTTTCAAACAAAAGAGAAGGATGTGTGCACCAGGAATGTGTGCTGTGATCATCCTTGTTTCCACACTGACCCATCTGTGTTGAAAGGTCCAGCCAAGCCTGTTTTCCCTTATTGAATTGCTTTATCCATTTTCTTTTATCCTGTTACAAAGTTTTGTCCATTAATTTCTGTGTATTTTTATTTGTGGTTTCAGGACTTGAAGTTCAAAGATGTGGCCATTTACTTCTCTCAAAAGGAGTGGGAAGGCTTGCTTTCTGCTCAGAAGGATTTGTACCGAGATGTAATGTTGGAGAGTTATGACAACCTGCTCTCACTGGGTGAGTTTATCTGCCCTCCAAAATTCAGAGTCAGCCTTCTGGAATCTTTGTTATAAATTTCTCATGAGTGCTTTCCAAGTGCCTGGCTGAATTAATGATTCTTGCTGATCAAAGAATGCTTTGTCCCTTGTGAAGTTAGAAATTGGCTGTTCCATTGGACAACTTTATCTTTTTCATTCTTCTGACCTTCACCCTTTCCTCTGACCTTTACTTTACTTATTCTGCTTTCTTGATAATCATGGACTGATTTTAATTCTGAGATAGCCACACATTAACTTAGTCCTTTTTCTCCCCTCCTTGAATAGGATTTTCAGATTCTAAGCCAGATGTGATCTCCTTATTGGAGCAGGGGAAGGACCCTTGGATGGTTAAGAGCAAAGAGTCAAAAGAATGGTGCCCAGGTGAGTAATGGTGGTCACCCAGCTGGCCTGTGACACTCCTGAGATGCTGGTAAGAAAGATCCCTGAAAAATCCTGAGATCTGGAGATGAAAGCAAGGATGTTTCAGCATGAGCCCCCAAATTTTTACTCCACTTCCCACTTTCTTGCCACCCTTCCTCATATCCCCTCTGATTTTGGGAAGGAAGTGCCTTCCTCCTTCCCTTGAGACAATCATTTTCCCTGCACTTTGGGTCCAGTTTTGTTCTGACTTTTTAAAATAGCTTTATTGACATATAATCGACATGCAATACAACTCATTCATTTAGAGTATACAGTTCAGTGGTTTTTAGTATTTTCAGAGTTTTGTAACCATGACAACAATCTAATTTTAAAACATTTTCCTCATCCTGCCATTAAATCCCATGCCCATTAGCAGTAACTCCCCACAGTCAGCACTAGACAACCACTAATCTACCTTCCGTCTGTAGACTGGCTGTTCTAGACATTTCATATTAATGAAATCACACACTATGTAGTCTTTTGTGACTGGCGTCTTTCAGTTAGAATGTTTTCAAGGTTCATATATGTTGAAGCATATACTAGTACTTTATTTATATTGCCAAGTTATGACTATCCCACATTTTGTTTATCTGTTCATTGATTGATGGACATTTGGTTTGTTTTCCACTTTTAGGCTGTTATGAATAATGCTTCCCTTTTCCTAGTTGAATGTTTTTATCATGAAAGGGTTTTTTGGATGCTCTTGTTAACTACTTTTTCTGCATATATTGAGATATGTAGTCTTGGTCCTTTGTTCTGATAATATGGTATATTGCGCTGATACATTTTTGGCTGTTAAACCAACCTTGCTTTGCCCAGGTAAATCACACTTGGTCATGGTGTCTCTAACCCTTTCTATTTATTGGTGGATTTAGGTTGGTTTTATCTGTTGAGGACTTCTGTGTCTATATTAAACAGTGAATATTAATCTATAGTTTTCTTGTGGTGCCTTTTTCTGGTTTTGGTATCAGGGTAGTAGTGGCCTCAGAATTCATTGAGAAGTATTCCCTCCTCTTCTGTTTCCTGGAAGTGTTGGTGAAGGATTTGTATTAACTTTTCTTTAAGTGTTTAATACATTCAGCAGTGGAGCCATCTGGTCCTGGGCTTTTCTTTGTGGGAAAGTTTTAAAATTATTATTCAATCTCTTTGTTACAGGTCTTTTCAGTTGTTCCCTTTCCTTTTGAGTCAGTTTTGGTAGTTGTGCCTTTCCGGGACTTTGTCCATTTCATCTAGGTTGTCTAAGTTGCTGCGTATAGTTGTCCATATATTACCTTGTAATGCTTTTTATTTCTGTAGGGTTGGTAGTAATATCCCCTCTTTCATTCCCGGTATTAGTGTGAGTCCTCTCTTTCTCCTTTGATCAGTCATCCAGTTTAAAGTTGTCACTTTTGTTGATCCCTTCAAAGAATCAACTTATAGTTACATTGATTTTCTCTATTTTTTTTTCTATTTTATTTGTACTTGTGCTAAATTAACTGTGCAATGGAAAAAGTGGAGAGATTTGAGATTGATTTAGAGGAACGGTTTTTTAGCATTCATGAGTGAGTGCACGGGACAGAGCAATGTGAGCATCCTTGTTGGATGTTACTTTTTCGCTGTGAACATTCCTCTAAGGTCCATAATTATGATTCCAGTCCATGCTTTTTGCAGTTTTTTTTTTTTTTTTTTCTGACAGATTGTTTTTCCAAAATATTTGAAGTAATAGCATCTTCTGATATCTGATGTCTGGAACTTCCCATACAACATAAAAAGCCATTATTTTACCAGTCACTTATAGAACTTGCATAGTACTCTTCTCCCAAGGACAAAATCAGAGCATCCCCAGTGTAAGTGGCATTTTCATTAGATCCCACAGACAGACCATGTGTTAGTCACAGAAGAACTTCTCTGCTCACCAGTTGTGCCAGGGTTATTCATCTTTCCAGGCTTCCCAGCTGTTTATCTTTTCTGCATCCTGCTCTGGGCCAGTCCAGCCACCCAGGACCATAACAAGAGCAAGGGGGATAGCCCAAGCAGCGGGGTGCCTGCCTAAAGCTCTGACACCTTACACTGAGCACCTGGAGAACAAGCATCTCCTTATCTCAGAGCAGCCCTTCTTGGTATCTGAGTAGTTAACTGTCCAGTGTCAGAAGGCCAGCAAATTGTGGGACTAGGATTCACACCCGAGCATTCTGGCTCTAGAATGTGTTGTCACAATACCATACAATCTCTTGTAAGTGGTTGCCATAGTATCCTTGATTTCCACTGGCATTTTCTCAGGATTACATAAGATTTTTATTGTGTAAAACTGTCGGTATTCTAGGAGACGGGTGCAGGCACATGCGCGGACGTACTCTTAATGGTGCTGGCTTGTTTATGCTTCGCTGCCACAGGCGTGAGGAGTGATGTAGGGAGAGCACGTTGAAGCTGGGCAGAAGACACCTCCGTCACCAGTTAAATAATTAAAAGCTATTTAGTGATGTGGAGTGATATCTCTGCATCTCAGGTCACTCTCCTAAGCTCATCATCGTCAGCACGTTTCTCTTTATTTCCATCTGAATTCCCTTCATCTGGGGATTAGATTATTTAACGTGAACTGAACTGTATGCTGGGGATTGGAATTGGTTATATCATGGAGAGTAAAATAAAAATTCGGTTAGTTCTAGGCCATTTGGGGAGAAGTTATACCGGTAGATAAACTGATGAACAAATATGTAATTCCATAATTGAGGAAAAGATTGAGGGCAAAGAACAGGATACATGACAGAAAATAAGATACTTAGAATGAGAGGAGCTGGCCATGCAGAGATCCTGGAACAGAGAACGTTCATGGAGGATGAAACATTTCCTGAAAGGGTCTAAGATGAGACAGTCATTGGCATTTTGTGGGAGTCAAATGGAGGCCAGTAGAGTGGGCTCATGCTGCGTGAAGGTGAGAGCTCTTCAAATGAAGGTGAGCAGGGAAGCAGGGTCCAGATACTGGAGAGAAGGAGGGACAGATGTGTGGTAAGGCAAGTAGGGGCCGAATGTTGACTGTCGAATCTAGGTACTGGGAACATGGTGGTTCACTGTCCAATTCTTGTTATTTTTCTGTTCCTTTGAAAGGTTTCATAATAATGTTGGGAAATAGATAAAATGGCATGTGGTTAAGTGCACTGCAAAAAAAAAAATAGTGATGTGGGTCTTGTTTTGTAAAGAGTGGTCTCTTGAGTTGGCATTTGAATTGAGGTCAGAATGAAGTCATTGAATGAGCCGTAGTGATATCTCAGGGGAGACATTTGCAGGCAGAGACTCTGAGGGAGAGGCGTACTTGGCACATGTGAACATCCAGCTGGTCAAGGAGCTGGAGCAGAGTCAGCTACGGGGAGGAGACAGGCATTGAGGTCAGAAAGAGGTAGTGCAGGACAAGTTCAGGGAAGGCCCTGTAGACCACATCAGGGTTTTGACTTTTACTTTGTATGAGAAGGAAATCCAGTGGATGTTTTTGATCAGAAGACTGGCAGGATCTGACTTATTTTAGCAAGAACATCCTGACTACTGTGTTGGCTGTGGGGTGACAGGGGCAACAGTGGAAGCAGGGAGATGCATGAGGATAGTGTTTTGTTAATCTTGGTGAGGGATGGCTTTGGACAAAGTGACTCCACTAGAGTTAGTAGCAGAGAGAAGGAGGCAAAGTCTGGCTCTATTTGAGGCTGCACGTGAGAGGACTGCTGTTAGATACAACGTCCTGCTCCTTTAGATTCCCGTTTACTTAGTCTTTGGTGGTTCCTGGACATCAGATGTTCTATTTTATTTATTTATTTTTTAGATTCCACATGTGAATAATGTCATATGGTATTTTTCTATTTCCGGCCACTTCTCATAGAATGATGATCTTTAGGTCCATACGTGTTGCTGCAAATGGCATTTTTTTTTTTTTCATGGCTGAGTAGTGTCTGGAAATCGTATTTTTTAACAGGGTCCCCAGCTGACTCAGATTCTCACCAGAGATGAAAGAATCACTTCCTTCACAAGCTCCCTTCACCTTCTTTATTATTTTCCCAATTCCCCTTTTTTCAAATTGCAGTGCAGTGTTAAGAGCTATTTAAATTATTCGCTGTTTCTAGTTTGTTATTCCTACCTTAGAACTTTTCCTTCTTCTGCAACATGAAAATACTGTTTTCCTTCTTGTTATCCTACAGGTTGGAAGTCCAGAAGAGAAGCTAAGAATTTCTCTCTAAAGGAGGAGAGCTATGAAATTCAATCTTTGCAACCGGAAGTAACAGAAAGACCTACACGTTCTCACCTTGAGTGCACCAGGGTCAGGAGTAACAGAGAGGTCAAGTGCCGCGTGGAGAGGCTGCCGGAGGAGCGTTTTAGACAAGCCGTAATAGCCTCTAGAGAAAGGTTCGCTTCCATCCAGCGCACAGATCGTAGAGCACCTCGGGCAGTTCATGCTGGAGCCAAATCCTGTGAATCCAAGGAATGTAATGAGGCTTTCAGGTGCCAGCCACACCGCAGTCGACAGGGAGGACGTCGTCATAAGGAAAAAGGCTCTAAATGTGGAGAATGTGGGAAAGCCTTTAGTAGTAGGTCAGACTTGGTTAAGCATCAGAGAATTCATGGAAGCAAAAAAAGTAATGAGAATAAGAAATGTGCCTTTCTTCGTGACTCTGAAATGACTAAATCTCAGAGCATTAATACTGCTGAGAAACCTCATAAATGTAAGGAGTGTGGGAAAGGCTTTCATTCTAGCTCACAACTTAGAAAACATCAAAGGATTCACGTAGGTGAGAAACCGTATAAATGCACGGAGTGTGGGAAGGCCTTTCCATCTACCTCACAACTTAATTTACACCAGAGAATCCATACTGATGAGAAATACTATGAATGTAAGGAATGCGGGAAAGCCTTTACCCGTCCCTCGCACCTTTTTCGACATCAGAGAATCCATACTGGTGAGAAACCCCATAAATGCAAGGAATGTGGGAAAGCTTTCCGTTACGACACACAACTTAGTCTTCATCAGATAATTCACACTGGTGAGAGACGCTACGAGTGTAAGGAATGTGGCAAGGTTTACAGCTGCGCCTCACAACTGAATCTCCATCAAAGAATTCACACCGGTGAGAAACCTCATAAATGTAAGGAATGTGGGAAAGCTTTCGTCTCCGATTCACACCTTGTTCGCCATCAGAGTGTCCATACCGGGGAGAAGCCATATAAGTGTAAGGAATGTGGGAAGGCCTTTCGCCGGGGCTCAGAACTTTCTCGACACCAGAGAGCTCACTCTGGGGAGAAACCCTATAAATGCAGGGAATGTAAAATGGCCTTTACTTGTAGCACAGAACTGATTCGACATCAAAAAGTTCACACGGGTGAGAGACCTCATAAATGTAAGGAATGTGGGAAGGCTTTTATTCGAAGGTCAGAGCTCACTCATCATGCGAGAAGTCATACGGGCGAAAAGCCCTATGAGTGTAAGGAATGCGGGAAGGCCTTTGGTCGGGGCTCGGAACTGAATCGACACCAGAAAATTCACTCGGGTAAGAAACCCTATGAATGTAAGGACTGTGGGAAGGCCTTCATTCGTGGCTCACACCTCAGTCAACATCAGAGAATTCATACCGGACAGAGGAGTGAATGAAGAAATGTACCCAGAATGAAGGCCCAGAATTTGGCACCTGAAAATTCATATTAGTAAATCATAAAACCCCATCTGATTATAAGGAATGATTATAAGGAAGCATTTAGAGAGAACTGTTTACTCAGTATCAGAGTTCTTATGTGGATGTGAGGCCTTCTTTATTTAGGGGCCAGAGTTTGACATTTATTACTGATGAGAAACCACCTAAATGTTAAGAATTAGGAGGGGTTTGCATTTCACAGTTTATCAGACGTCAGAGTTCAACTGGTGAAAAAGTAGAAAACACTCCACGAATATAAGGGAAGTGGGAGGACTTATTATTAGGAAGATAGTGAATGTGTTAGAGACATGAATCGTTCGAACTTAACATCAAGTCATTAGCCCTCAGGGGAAATCAGAGGATTCATAAGACAAATACATATGTGGGACACCAATTTGCTTCAGTTAACAAGTTATTCATCTGATAATTCGTACTAAAGGAAGGCTACATTAATGTTAAAAACGCAGATTGTTCCATTCCACTCAATTCTTGTCAAGCATTTGCAAGCTCATTCTCTAAAATTAACCTGAACTGAATCAGAGTTGGAGAAGATTTAACCAATATTTAGTGTTTTCTTGCCTTCATCATTATAACTCATTTTTATAGGGCCACTTACTTAATTTTCTCATTTATAAGCTTAATTTTCTCACTTATAAGCTTAATTTTCTCACTTATAAGCTAGTAGTATTAGCACCATGTTTCTTAGTAGCATTGTGTACATAGTATCCCTTAGAATAGTGTCTGGCTCATACTGAACGTTTAAAATAAGAGCTGCTTTATTGTTACTTTTTTTCATAATTGTGTATGTCAAGATGAGAGGAAGGCCGCATGTGTGCAGTGACTATATCAACACCTTACCTCATCTCTTTGAGGGATGTCAGCTCTTTCTGGAGAAAAATTAAAAACTGAAGCTTTCATTCACATGTTGCCCCTTTCCCTGTCAGGGGGTTCATCATGTAAAGAACCCCAGCAGAATGGAAGTGGGTTGCTGTGAGGTCAGGGGGAAGATTTAGATGATTTTTTTTTTTTAAACCTTCCAAAAAACAGACATGCCACAATCTCTTACCTCTTTTCTGGAGAATTAGGAAATAAAGCCTTAGCCAAAATCCATTTCTCCACAGAGAAATTTAAAAGATGCCTATCGTTTTATATTAAAAAGGAAATCCAAGCAAATTATCATTACTAATGAATGACAGAAACAACTTCAGTTGAAATCTGTAGCAAGCAACCAGAGCATGACTCTAGGAGAATTTAACTTCAGTATATGTAGAAACGGACAATTAAAAGCCAGGATGCATCCTCACTTCACTGTACTTGGTACACTACTTGGAACAGTTCCTCGTAGGTTCCCAGAGAAGATTTGTTGATCAGAGGAATGAGAGAGTGACTGAACACGCATTCAACTCTAGTATGTTGAAGTACTCTAACAAAGTGGAGAGCCCCCCCCCGCAAAAAAAAAACACCTTGAAAACTTTTGAAATGAAAAAGATTGCAACCTGAAAAGAAAAAACTCAAGCTTCGTAAGTGAGAAAGGATACGTAACTACAGAAATGAAGATCAAGAAATAAGGCGGTGTCAATATGGTGGACACTTGGTTGCCTGGCCGTTGGTGTTCACCATTCGCCCTTTGCCAGGCTTGCCTGCTACCCACCTAAGTCTACATGCAGGATGCTTGCCCTCCTAACGGCTTTGCATATGTGAAACAGCCCTGGCCACAGAAGATCTAAGCAAAGCTCTGCACGTGAGCTTCAGTTAAATTTTCTTTACTAACAATGTAAAAGGAAATCTTCCTACACACAGGATGCACGCCTGTACGTCTGTGGGATAACGTGGGTTGTGGCCATTTTGAAGCCAGAGGAGGCAGAAGCTGAGGTTGGCACAAGCAATAGATGGGAATTACCTGTGTCCTTGACATTGTTGAGCTGATGAAACAACTCAGAATTGCCCTGTGCCTGGACTTGTGCTAAATAAGAAATTTTATGCTTACCTAAGTTTATATTCACTTTATAGAATATATCTGAGTCCTGGAAAATAATATTTTCATATTTCACATTTTCATATTTCACATTTATTCAACTTTAGTAGGATGAGAAAATGTTTATATTCAGCTTTTTATAGTATATATGAAATTATGGAAAAAGCATTTTCTTAAGTATTTTCTTAAACATATATGTGGATATATATGCACAACTTCGATTTGGTAAGATGTGGGAAATGCTTGTTTACATTCAGCATTTTATAATGTATGTTTATATTCAGTTTTTTATAGTATGTCTGAAATCCAGGAAAAATATTTTTCTGAGCATAGTTAAGAACCAAGAAGAAAGTGATTAAAGAGCTACACTATATAATTCCTCTTATACTAGAGTATCTTACAGATAAAATCTTCTAAGTCTTTAAGATACAGAGTATCAGCCATGAGGCCAGCAGACCCCTTATACCACATTTGGAAAAGGACAGCTTCCAGGTCAAATCAGCTATAAAAATAATCCATTGTACTCATAATGAATATTCCAATTAAAATAGCAAGTCAAATCTAGCAGCCCTTTAGAAGAAAATAGGGTTTTTTAAATCCAGAATAAAATGGTTCATTATCTGACCTGTCAGATTATAAGAAATGTGTAAGTGTAGCATTGCACATTGAAAACTAGACACTAAAATAACTTACTGAAAGTAGTAAACTGTTACAGCGCATGTGTGTTCAGGGGCTGTGATGTCACTGTTCTGGTCCATTTAATCACACCTCATGGTCTAGACATTCATAGCATTTGGAATAGTCACCATTCAGTGGGTTCCAGCTTTGCCCCATGCTTTAGAATACATACTTTAAGTAAGTTTAATGTAAACATGTATTATGTGATTAAATTGGCCATAGCTAACTATCAGTCAATCCATTGGAAGGCAGTTTATAACAAAAATTTGAGCATTTTTTAAAAGAGGGAAGTGATTACCAAATTTTTTTCTACACTGGTATATTTATTCTTAAGTCTGTTCTTGAAAGTTGTACATAGTATTCTACGGGAACATGTGCCCTTTAGAAGACTTGAAAAACTTTAAAAGCCAGGTAAAACTAGGTGTACTTGGTTCTGTTACAATCATTAACATTTGTTGAATTGTAAATGTCATATAACATGTTTTACCAGAAATAAGAGGTGTACTGCAAAGGTTTAAACAGGAAGGAAAAAAGAAAAGAAAAGCAGTCCATACTTATTCCCTGAAGTGCCAGTGTCAAAACCCTCCCATGCTTTTTCCATATTCTCATCCCCACACCAGGGATGTTTGTTGGTGATCGGGTCCTGGTGGGGAGGGTGTAGCTCGAATGGGGTTGTGCTGACAGGCTGAAGCACAGCCGCCTTTTCTCACTTGGTAACACTCCACGGCCTGCCTTCCCACTGGAACCTACAGACGTAACCATTTAGCTTTCATCACTGACCTAAGAGAGACAAACCATTATACATGCAGTCCATTCTACCAATGAGAGTTATTTTTACAAATTGTACAAAACAATTTTACTGTACATGTTGGTGTTTCTGTAAAGTGGATGGATTCCTAACGGTTGGATTCCCTGCCTTACAACATAGCACATTTAAAATGTAATAATTAATGTCCTATATTCTGAAACTTGCCATTAACCTCTACAGGATTTTATGTCCATTTGTAGCAGCTTCAACCAGGACTGAACTTTTGTTAAGTTGAGGGGTGGGGGGAAATGTGCCTTCAATTTGCATTTTCCTAGCTGCCAGTGAGGGTGAGCATCTTATCTACCATGCCTGAGAGTCATTTAAATTGTATTTCTATGACTTGCTTGTTTTTATCCATTCATTTTATAATTGGAGTAGTTTTTGAAGCAATTTGTAGAAACTTTAGGAAATTGTTTTGTCAGGTCGTGGTTTGTTTTCTTAGTCTAGCATGTATTTCCTTTATATGACAAAAGGAGTCAAACTTTATTGTGAAAGACCAGATAATAAGTACTTTAGGGTTTGTGGTCATACTCTGCCTTCCTAATGTGAAAACACGTAGTACATAAACCAGGGGTCATTTTGCCATCCCTGCCCCCGGCCCCAGCAGACTGTCCAGAGACATTTCCGGTTGTCACTATAAAGGGAGGTGCTGCTGGCGTCGGGGATGCTGCTAAACACCCTCCCCACACCCCGCTCCCTGCCCCACCTCCAGCAGAATTATCTGGTCCAGGATGTCAGCAGTCCTGAGGTTGAGAAATCCTGATCTGTAAGCAAGTGGGCGTGGCTGTGTTCCAATAAAACTGATTCACAAAAACGAGCAACAGGCCGCATTTGGGCCACAGGCTGTAGTTTGTTGACTCCCATTTTATCTTTTTGCTATGTGGTATCTAGTTTTTGGTTTTATTCCTGAATTGTCTTTCATCTCATTTTTCCAAGTTCTGTTTTATGCTTTTAAACCTTGACTAAAATAGAGAAAAGCAGTAGCACCTGTGTAACTACTGCCTAGTAATTAGGCATCTTACTGTCTTTGACTAATGTTTTATAACGTAAGTAAGTCATCTCAGAAACAGGTGAAGTGTTTTCTCTTCGGTCCTGCTCTTCTCCCTGGGTCTGCGGAAGCTGAATAAAATCAGTACTTAGGGGGAGGGTACAGCTCAGTGGCAGGGTGCGTGCCTAGCACGCACAAGGTACCGGGTTCAATAATCAGTGCCTCCATCAAAATAAACCTAATCCCCCCCCAACACACACACACACAAACAAATACTTAGATGTACACATAGAGACCCGTATTACTAGGTACCACCTAAGTAACAAGCAGTGACACATCTTTCCGTAATTTGCATTGACAGTACGTAGGATATAAAACTACTGAAAAATACCAATCTCATTCTTTTACCTGCTCTGCTGTATTTTTATGCAGTTATTCATTGATGTCTCTACTGGTAAAATAGAATGGATTGTATCTGCAATTTTTCTCTATTTTAAGAAGCAAGGGATTTAATAAAGGATATTTTAGAACTTGAAGCAAGTTTCAGGAGGCCAAAAAATTTGGCCCGCACAACCCAGGAAAAAGTAGTAAAGATAAAGGCCCAGATGTACCTCAGATGCTCTAATCGAGGCTCAGGTGCACTGCTCCTTGAACAGTACTTGAACCCAGTACTGCTCACAGAAACCTGCTGCTGCCACTGCCACCAGCTGCACGTCACCCACTGTTCTGGGGAATGGATGCCAGCAATTCCACAGCCGCCTCAGGGGAACCAGTCACTCTGCCACTGTGGCGCCTGTCCCTCCATGTGCTGCCCCCACCCCGCTGCTCACTTCCTCCACCTCCAGTGTTCCGGGGGTGCCTGGGAGAACCTTAGCGAATTGCATGCCCAGCTACAGTGGAGTCCGGGTGAGTGTGTGGCTTGTAATGAGTAATCACAACTTGGGGAGATGACAAGGCAGATTCATTCTTACCAGACACTGTCCCATTAAGTCTACTTGGGTGGAACATGTACTTTCTCTGACCCCAAATGAAATAATAGGCAGACTGTGCCCTGACTTTGAGGCCAGTGGAGAAAGCAAATGCGTAAGCGTTGTTTACAGGTGGGGCTTCTCGCCTCCCCTGAGCTCAGGCGTGTTGGAGGGTGAGGAAGAAGGCTGATGAGGAAAGAGGACAGGTGGCTTCTGCTGCTCCTGTCCTCTTAGCTCCCAGCTTGCGGTCCCTGGTTTCTAATTGATTTGTGGATGGAGCTTAAGTATTAGAAAAAGAGATCAAGTTCCTGTTTGCATGATAATGCACAGTAACCCTGGCATACCACTCTCTGCACTTGGCTGGTTCTCTGCTGGGGTGCTTTTGTCAAGTTATTTGGAGACCCTCAGTATGTAGCATAGATCTGTTCAGTTATCTTTTGGCATTCTTTTTTCTAATTTGTGTCTACTTCAGTAGTCTTTTCATAAACTTTTTCTAAATAATATTTATTTAATCTGTTAATGTAATATATCACTGTTAAATGTTTCTTCATGATTAGATTCAGAATATGCATCTTTGACATTTATTAATTTTTGAAAGAAACTCATATCCCTTCAGGCATATGAGGAGGACATGATGTGACTGTCCTATTACTGGTGATGGTAACTTTCATCACCTGATTAAGGTGGGGCTCTCCGAGTTTCTCTACTGGAAAGAATATTTTTCTCTTTGTAATTAATATATAATCTATAAGGAGATGCTTTTTTTTTCCTTGAAGAAAAAAAAGGAATTTTATTCGAGCCAAACTGACCTTTCTGATCCTATCCTCATACTTGTCTTTGTAGGGGATGCTTTTACTTTATATTTTTTAATGTTTTATTTATTATTGTATCATTTTATTTATTTTTTGTTGGGGGAAGTAATTAGGTTTATTTCTTTTGGGGGGGGTCCTGGGGATTGAACCCAGGACCCTGCACATGCTAAGCATGTGCCCTACCACTTGAGCTATACCCTCCCCCCAGGGGATGCTTTTAGATTAATAATTATTCTCCATTAAAAGTTTAATAGCCCTTGATGATTTTATGATAGTCATATCCTTTATGATTCTAACTCTTCCGAAGTTGGTTGAAATTTGTTTCATGGCTCAGAATATTCTCAATCTGTATAAAAGTTCTGTGCTTGCTTGAAAAAATGCCCACCCATCGAATCACTATTCATGAGCTTCCCAGGTTGCTTCTAAAGGTTGTACAAAGAACCATCAGTTCAAAGAATGTATTTAGAACAGATCCTAATTGACCTGTTAACTGTTGATGAAAGTGATAACACATATCCTGTTACATAAATGTTGTTATTACTTCAACAGTTGATAGTATATTTTCAGTAACGTTTTATTGTGGAATTGTCTCTGGTTTCAGACCTTGTCCCCTAGGAGGAGAGAAATCCAAAGTGGAAATGTGTTCTGTTTGCCAACATTTGAGAGGGAAACGCGCAAGTAGGGATAGAAACCAACCGTAAACCATTACCCATGGTTTTGATTGCTTTTAAAGATAACTTAGCACATTGCGGAAAACATTGTGACAGTTACAATGGAAGTTTGACAAAGCGAGGAGGGGCCACAGAAGGTAACTAAACAAGGAGCAGAACGACCAGAGAAGTAAAGAGACATACTAGTGATTACATCACAGTACTTATTTCTGGTTTCTCCCTAAAGCCCTGTTAAAATGATAAAATATAGAAATCAAAAGAATAGAGAGATGACATTTTTTTCTGTTATTTCAAGATTTTGGAAGATAGAAAGCATGAGAGAATATCGACCAATACCACAACCTTGGAACCTTAAAAGAAGTCTTGGAAAAAAAATAAAAACCTCAGAAAAGTGAGATTAATTTTGTACCACAAAATACCAGAAAGGCCCTGCCAGCAATCCCATGTCTGCACAGTGGTGACAGCAGAGGCAGGACAGTCCCAAAAATTTCAATGGAGGAAAACCTTTCTCTCTGACCAGAGGAACTGTTTCCAAGAACATACGGGAAATTCTGTTACTTTCTACCTTTTTACTTCTTGGCCCTAGAGGGTCACAAACACATGGCAGAATAGAAAAGCAAACTGTCTTATCTTTCTACCAGAAGTCAGGGAGGAGTGATCTCTGATTAGGTAAAAAATATCCAAGTGAAAATTTTAGAACTGAGAAATATGAAAATGAGGAAGTTTCACCCTATGGGCTCAAAATCAGAATGAAGATGGCAGAGGAAAGATTAAGTGAAGGTGATTGATGCAAATGTTCTAATCTGTGTAAAAACAAAAAAAAAATGATCAAGAACTTCTGGTTTTGGTGCTGACATGTGAAATGCTTGGAAATCATCACTTCCATCTCAAAACAAGAAAAAGCTGGACAAGTTGAAAATCAACAACTTTTCTCGGACAGATCAGAAGACAGGCTGCAGATCTATCCACTCTCCTGAAATCTAGAGACACAGGCGAACTCGGACACAGTCAAGATCTGTTTACCTGGATCAGAGCAGACTTCTGAACAAACATTATCAGGGATAAAGAGGGGCCCAACAAAGATAGAAAGGCAGTTTCCAAGAAGATAATCCTAAATGTGCATGCACTTGACAGAGAACATCAAAATACATGAGGCAAAAACTAGAAGACTGACTGAAAGAAACCAAAGATCTAAATAAATGGAAATATAATCCAAATTCATATATTAGGACACTCAATATTGTGAGGAGGTCAGTTGTTCCAGACTTGACCTGTAGATTCAATACAATCTCAGGTACACCAGAAGATTATTTTGTAGATATCAAAATTATTCTAAAGTTTATGTGGAAAAGTAAAATCCCCAGAATAACCAACATAATAAAGAGGAAGAATAAGTTTATGTGGCTCACATATTTTCAAGATTTATTCTAAAGTAATCAAGACCACATGGTATTTAAGAATAGACATATATCAGTTGAACAGACTAGACAGCCCAGAAATGGACCCCTACAGTCAACAGATCTTTGACAAAGCAGCAAAGATAATTTAATAAAGAAAAGATAGTCTTTAAAAAAAATGGTTTTGGAAAAACTGGATGTATATATTTTAAAAAGATCCCAGACACAGACCTTATGTTACAGAAAAACTAACTCAAAATGATCATAGATCTCAATGTCAAAATTTAAAACTAACGCATACTGAAGAAAACAGGAAAAAATGTACACGACCTTGGGTTTGACAATGGATTTTTAAGTACGTCAATAACACGATCCATGAAAAGAAACAATTCTAAGTTGGACTCTCAAATTTAAAATTTCTGCTCTATCCGATACGCTGTAAAGAGAATGAAAAATAATTCAGAGAAAATAGTTGCAAAACACATCTGATAAAGGATTATATACAAAGGGAACCTTAAAACTCAACAAACCCAACAAAAACCAATTTAAAAATGGGCAAAAGATGTAAGTAAACAACTCACCAAAGAAAACACACAGATGGCAAATAAACACAAAACACACTCCACGTTTTCCCTGTCATTATAGTATTCCAAAGTAAAACAATGGGACTGTGTACACTTGTTAGAATGGCTGATGTCCCCAGACAGACAATACTAACTGCTGGCAATACTAACATGGGAGCAACAGAACTCATACCACTGGTGAGAATAGAAAATGATAGAGCCACTTAGAGTTTCTCACAAAACTAAGCATTATTTTACCATATGATTCAGCAATTGCATTAATTAATATTTACCCAATAAAAGTTGAAAACTGATGTCTACACAAGAACTTGCAGCTGAATATTTAGTCACTTTATACATATCTGCCAGAAGGCTGGAAGCAAAAAGGATACCCCTCCACGTGTGAATAGATAAGCAAACTGTGACACATCTTTTTGAAAAGGAATGTTATTTGGCAATAAAAAGAAATTAATTACCAAGTTATGAAAAGACATAGCAACATACAATTCCTCTCAGTCAAAGAAGCCAGTCTGAGAAAAGATATCCCTACTGTGTAATTCTAATTTTATGCCATTCTGGAAAATGCAAAACCATGGAAATGGTTAATAGGTAAGTGGTTGCCAGGAGTTGAAGGACGGGGCTTTGGGGGGAGTTGACTAAGTGAAGCACAGGAGATTTTTTTTAGGGTGATGAAACTGTTCTGTGTGATACTTTAACAGTGAATCAAGACAAGCATTTGCCAAACCCACAGAACTTTACAGCACAAAGAGTAAACCTTAGTGTATAAGAACTTTCAAATATTTGAGAGGTTAGTTGATCCCAAGATGGAATACATAGTGTGATAAAATAATCTAAATGTGTTGCATAGTGTCGTGATTGTTAAGTTTAGCAAATCCATTATAGCAGACATTATAGTGAGATTTGTAATTATCATAAAATTGTTCTTACTTCAGCATTTATGTTGTTTGAACTGAGTGATTAAGGAATTTGTGGTTTTGTTGACAGTGTTCTTCAGTTTGCACATTCAAATGTATTGGCTCTCTTGGCAAAAGCAATTAAAGAAAAATCCCAGAATGGGACCTGATCAAACTTAAAAGCTTTTGCACAGCAAAGGAAACCATAAACAAAATAAAAAGACTAACCTACAGAATGAGAGAAAATATTTTTGAACAATAAGACCAACAAGGGATTAATTTCCAAAATATACAAACTCAGTATCCAAAAAAAAAAAAAAAACAAAACCCTTAAAAAAACACACACATACACACAAGCCAATGAAAAAACAGGCAGAAGGCCTAAAACGGTATCTCTCCAAAGACATACAGTTGGCCAACCAGCACATGAATAAATGCTCAACATCGCTGATTAGAGAAATGCAAATCAAAACTACAGTGATGTATTACCTCACACCAGTCAGAATGGCCATCAATAAAAAGTCCACAAATGATAAATGCTGGAGAGGCTGTGGAGAAAAGGGACCCCTCCTACACAGCTGGTGGGAATATAATTTGGTAGAGCCACTATGGAGGACAGTATGGAGGTTCCTTAAAAAACTAAAAAAAGATTTACCAGAGGATCCAGCAATCCCACTCCTAGGCACATATCCGGAGATGACAAGAACTGATTCAGAAAGTTATAGGCACTCTAGTGTTCATAGCAGCACTGTTTACAACAGCCAAGACATGGAAGCCACCTAAATGTCCATCGACAGATGGAAAGATAAAGATGTGATGTGCATACACAATGGATTACTACTCAGCCATAAAAAAAAAATATTGCCATTCACAGCAGGGTGGGTGGGTGTAGAAAATATCACACTAAGTGAGGTAAGTCAGAGAAAGACAAATGTGTTGTATGTGGAATCTAAAAACTACAAATGAATTTTTTGCAAAATGGAAATAGATTCACAGACATAGAAAGCAAACTTATGGTTATCAAAGAGGAAAGGGAAGCGGGGATAGGGATAAATCAGGAGTTTGGGAATAACAGATACACACCACTATGTATAAAACAGGTAAGCAACGAGGATTTACTGTACAGCACAAGGAACTATATTCAACACCTTTTAATAACCTATAGCAGAAAATAATTTGAAAATATATGTAACTGAACCACTTTGCTGTACACCTGAAACTAACACAACATTGTAAAAAACATTGGCCCTCTAACAAATGCAGGTGAGAGAATCCTCGGTTTATGTGAAGCATTAAAATCACTTTAATTCTGAAGAAAAGGCCCTCCCAGTTGTTGACTTCTAAAAAAATCTATTGAGTGAAGCCTGTGTCTTTCTTGATCACAGTTTTTAACGTCTCTTTGTGATGGTTAATTTTGTGTGTCGATATGCCTGGGCCATGGTGCCCAGAAACTTTGTTAAATGTTGTTCTGGTTCTGCTGGGTCTCAGGGTCCACATGGCAGAGCCACTTGTGTGGCAGCCTGGACTGGCTGCAGAGCCTTCTCTTTTTCTGGGCCCCACCTGAAAACTGCCAGCTTTCAGGTCACCGGGTAGATGGCCACAGTAGCACACTGTTGGGCTGCACCCCACAAGCCTGCAAGTGTTGTAGTGGCCCAGCCTCAAGACCGAAGAAAGAGCCTGGAGGCAGCGACAGAGACACCCATGGTTTATAGGACGGGGGATCCTACACAGACGGCGAGCAGGACGTGACAGCAGTCTTTGCTACCTGGGGAAGGAGGCTGCCACTTACAGGGTGAACTGACATCAGGTTGGCTCATCAGTTACCAGGGAAACCAGCAGCTGGGGCACATCCTGCACAGCCCCTCAGATTAATCACCGTCACGAGGGCAGATGTCTCCCTTTAATAAACTAGCGGGTGGAGCCGTTCCGACCTGAGGACTGGAGCAATCACAAGCTGGGGCAGGAGGCAAACATGTTCGTGTGAATAGGGTGCAGGTGAAGAAGGGACTGGTTGAGCAGGGGATGCACAAAAAGCAAGAACAGCCATCTTGAGCGTTTGTTCTCCATACCCTGCACGACCCTTACAATTCTGGTCCACCCCTCTTCCGAGATGTCCCCGGGGCCCTGTGTCGAGAGGCGCACTGCAACCAGATGCCACAGACGCAACAGTGACAACAGCAGCTAAAGAGTATCAGGAGTCCAAGAGGCGGACAAGCCTCGTAGCCAGGTGCTTACCGGGTCAGTTCTCACGAAGTCCAGGGGAGGACGACAAACAGCACCTCACTGCAGACCCAGCGATCAAACTCATTTCACAGTGAGGCCGCCATGGTCGCCCAGTCCGCAGATTCCCTCCCCTGACTAGGGACGAAATGTAAGATGTTTGACAGGCCCCATACAGGGGGGACCAAGCCCATTAAGCAGAATACAAGCAGCAGCAGCACTGTGAGACACACCACCCTGACTGCGGCTCTGGCCTGACCCACAGCAGCGCACCGCCTGTCCCCGCTCAGCCCCGCAGCCTCCCCGAATACCGGAGATGAGCTAGAACAGAGCCCAGGGTTAATACTGGTGCCTCTCCAGTAAGGGGCTCGGACTAATTAGCTTAGCAGTCTTAAGTGGGTCCAAGTAGAAGACAGGTGAAATCTGTAAACCCCTTTCTAATCCTATTCCCCGTGAGGCGGCAAACCCAAATCTGCCGGCATTGACCTGCCAGTCCCAGGGCCATTTTATAATGTGTTCCCCTGGGGGTAGATCCTGTGTCAGGAGCAAAGGTGAGCTACTGTCCTGACCGGTGGTTAGTAGTGGTCCTCCAGTGGTCCACAGCTGATCCCGGGATTGTGCTGGTTAGTTTTCTCTGGGTGCACACGGCGCAGGCACTGCTCCGGGGACGTTCAGTTACAGTCCACAGGGCTTGAGTTGGCCTCCTGGCCTGTATGTTGAGAGATTGGGTTTCCGTTTCAATTGTTGTTTAAACAGTCCATTCATCCTTTCCATTAGCCCGGCAGCAGCGGGGTCGCGAGGCAGGTGGAAATGTCAGTGTGTGTCACTTTTAATCAGCCCCTTCCTGAACTTCATGGTCGGTAAAGTGGATTCCCTGGTCACCATGGATGTCCGTGGCGGCCCTGTATGTCACGCACAGCTTTCCCAGACCTGTAGATTTTGGTGTTGCTGGCCGACTTGGGTGGGGCTTTAGGAATGTCTCCCACCTGTTGTAACGTGCTGCAGACTGCACACCGCTGTGGTCATCACACTGCAGCGTTGCTCTGCCCCTTCCACAGCCACAGCCAGAAGCCCAAATACACTCATTATCTTGCCTTTGCCACAGGCCCCAACCAAACCCTTTGAGTAACTGACCACGTCCAATTCACAAGCCTGTCCCTGAGTTAGTACCCCTAAAGCCTGTGTCTGTAATTGTCCAGGGGGAAGGGGTCAGGGATATGCTTGTATTTTGTAGGTAACCCAGGTCCTTGTGTTTTCTCCGTACTCATCAGCCATCCACGGGCAGTCAGATGAGCTGCAAGCATGGGGCGGCTACCTTTTTCTTGCTTATACTTGAGAGCTTTGAGGACACTGTGCTAAGTGAAATAAGCCAGCCAGAAGGACAAATACTGTGTGATTCTACTTACACGATCTGTCTAAAGTAGTCAGATTCATAAAAGCAGAAAGTAGAACGGCAGTTACCAGGGGCGGGGAGAGGGGAGCAGGAAATAGGGAGCTGTTTTTTAATGGATAGAGTTTTGTATGATGAAGAGAGTCTGGAGATTGGTTGTGTAACAATGAATACACTTAACTCTGCTGAACCATACACATAAAAATAGTTAAGATGGTAAATTTTATGTTATGTATACTTTACCATAATTAAAAATTATTTTAAAAAATTTCACCATTCAGAACTTTACAATGAAATAATACTTTGAACTGCTTATTATGTCAACTAAAACAATTCTATTCAAAAAGCTCAAACTGTTCCTCAGTGTTTACACCATGTGCTTATGTTCTAAGGTAATAAATGCAAATGTATTCATTTATGCTCCCACACTGTTTCGGGGGGAGAAAGGCTATCTAGAGCCAAACACTCTCCAAACCTTAGCCTTAGTCAGGTATGTTTCCAGGAGCAGCTACTTTTTCACTGAAGTATAGTCGATTTACAAGGTGTATTAATTTCTGGTGTACAGCACAGTGATTCAGTTATACATGTCCATATATTCCTTTTCATATTCTTTTCCATTATAGGCTATTACAAGGTATTGAATATAGTTTTAAAATGGAAAGAGACCCTGAGGTTAACAGGATATCATCAATATAACGCAAGACAAAGACCTCTTGTGGTGGTCAGATGCCACAGGGCCCCCCATGCTAGTGGACGGTCACCTCCCGATCACTCCTGCGACTTCCTGTCCCCCACCCTTACTTCCCGACATCTCCACGCTTAAGGGAGTTTCCTCGGCCCCCTGGCTGGCTGGCCAATTTCTGGGCTGCACCCCGCTAGCCTGCAAGCCTTGAGACCAAAGAAAGAGCCCCAAGATGGGGGACAGAGACACAGTGGTTTAACAGATGGGGGATCTTACACGTCTGAAGCGAGGTCCTGGAGCGACACCCCACTGTGCGCGGCAGGCAATGGCGGAGCATGGCGGCAGCCTTTGCTATTCAGGAAAGAAGGAGGCTACCGTTTATAGAGGGAACTGACATCAGGTTGGCTCATCAGTTACCAGGGAAACCAGCAGCTGGGGCACGTCCCTCACAGCCTCTCAGATTAACCACCATCAGGAGGGCAGACGTCTCCTTTTAATAAATTAGCGGGCAGAGCCGTTCTGGCCTGAGGACCAAAACAATCTCTAGCTGGGGCAGGAGGCAAACACGTTCACGTGAGTAGGGTGCAGCTGCGGGAGGGACTGGTCGAGCAGAGGGAGCACAAAGAGCAAGAACAGCCACCCTGAGTGCCCTGAGCACACTCATAGCTAATGCACCAACGCCTCCAAAGTCCAAAGAGGCCCTCCAGGCACTGTGCCTCTTTTCTGGTTCTAGGAGGGGTCAGAGGCAGCTCTTCCTTCACCCTAGGAAGGACATCTTGACAAGCCCCACACCACTGGACTTCTAAAGTCTTCACTAAGGTAGAAAGCCCTTAGGCATTTTTTAGATTTATTTCCCACCCTCTGACACACAAACATGTCACCAATAATAACTCTGGAGTAGTTGCAACTTCTTGCTTTTTGCTAAATCCAATCAGCAAAAACGTCATTTTGTTCATTTTGCTTAGAAGGAGAAAGAGCCAGGTGTGTGATTATATACCAGTTCATGAGCTGTGGCCAAAGGTTTGGCTGGATGGCCAGGGTCTTGGAAGGAATATGACTGGAAAACTGAGGACAAGGAGGTCTGGATAAGAGGTTTGCAGGTGGCCCCCTCTGAACGGGTGAAAAATGTGCAGATAGTTGTGTCCCATGTGAATGTTCACCAAAGGGCGATCTCAGCAGAGAAGCGGTCTAGTAAGTGGAGAGTATGACCTGTTCTGTGGGCACCAGTCAGCCTCTTTCCCCAGTCACTCTTGTCAGTACTCGATGGGCTCACAAAGTGGCCACGGTGGCAGGGATGGAGGTTATGCACGGGCTCAGCAACACGGACTCCCACTCACCAAGACCGACCTGGCTACAACCTCTGCCGGTGCCAGGTGCCCAACCTGCCAGCAGCAGAGACCATCAGTTCTCAACATGGTACCATTCCCTGGGGGTGATCAGCCAGTTGTCTGGTGGCAGGTTGATCACACTGGACGGCTTCTGTCATGGAAGGGGCAGCATTTTGTTCTCACTGTAACAGATACTTTGAACACGAATTTGCCTTCTGTGCTCACAATGCTTCTGTTAAAACTACCATGCATGGACTTAGAAAATGCATTATGAATCACCACAGTGTCCCGCACAGCATTGCCTCTGATCAAGGAACTCACTTTCCAGGAAAGGAAGTGCAGCAGTGGGTCCAGGCTCACAAAATTCTCTGGTCTTACCACCGTCCTGAAGCACCTGTGTGACAGAACAGTGGGATGGCCTTTTGAAGACTCAATTGCAAAACTGACACAACATTGTAAACTGACTATACTTCAATGAAAAGAAAAAAAAAAATATATATATATATATAAAAGACTCGATTACAGCACCAGATAGGAGGTGATGCATGATGCTCTCCATCAGTGTCCAAATACACAGTGCTGTTTTCCAACAGGATTCACTGGTCCAGGGGCAGAAATAGGAGTGGAACCCCTCACTATTACCCCTAGTGTCCCAAGAACAATTTTGCTTCCATTTCCTGTGAACTTACTCTCTGTTGGCCTAGAGATCTTAGTTCCAAAGTGAGGAATGCTTCCACTAGGAATCATAACAATGATTCCACTGATCTGGAAGTGAAAATTATGATGATTAACCTGGTTGTTGTAAGAAAAAATAGCATTCTCGTAATATCCTGTCAGGAAATTGAATTATTTCATATCTCAACATTTTACATGTACATATAATTTGACCTTCCAATTTCACCCCTAATAGTTTTAAATTTTAATGGTTTACTTTAATGAAAAAAAAGAAAACAAATATAGGTATGTATATGCATGACTGGGACATTGTGCTGTACACCAGAAATTGACACATTGTAACTGATGGTACTTCAATAATAATAAAAAAAATTTCTTAATAAAATGTTGCAGTTGTCATTGGTCAAAAAATTTTTTAATGGTTTAAACTTAAAAAGTCAATAAATAACCAAAAAGCATTTAACTAAAAGACTGTCTGTGCTGTGATTCATCTGTGCAACAGAATACCATGTAACTATTACAGTAATGAAGTATATTCATATGCAGTGATTTTTACAAATACAATGACACTGCACTGATATTTTCTAACACGGTACCCAAGAAAATTTTAATAGTGGCTGCCTCTGGGATGGGAGCTATAGAAGGTCTCACCTGATGGGGAGGGTAATAGCTCAGTGGTAGAGCATATGCTTAGCATGCATGAGATCCTGGGTTCAATCTCCAGTATCTCCATTAAAAAAAAAAATCTCATGTGCCATAGAGATTTACATTTCATCATGGACCGTTTCATTTTATTTTAAAGTTTTACCAAATGCAAGTGTATTTTTTATTTTTTCAAGGAAAACACTCATTTTCAAAAGCAGTTTTGCTACTATGTAAGGACCCGTGCAACTAACAGCATGCCTAAAGCTGGATTTTTTTTGCTTTCATCTCAAGGAAACCCATGCAGAAGATGTGGCCTGAAGATGTTCACTTTAAAATTACTGAAATAGTAAAATATTTGAAACTATAATTAACACTGCTCTATGTTATATATGAAAGTTTTTGATGGAGTAAATCCTAAGAGTTCTCATCACAAGAAAAAAAAATTCTATTTCTTTAATTTTGTTTCTATATGAGATGATAGATATTCACTAAGCATGATAATCATGTCATGATGTAAGTCAAATCATTATGTTGTACACCCTAGACTTATACAGTGCTGTATGTCAATTATATCTCAATAAAATTGGAAAAAATAAGTAACTATATCTAAACTTAAAATGCTAGCAAAACAATAAACACCATAATACAGTTATAACATAAGCCACCTTGAGAGAAAATAAATCCAACATTTATAAATGTATAATACCTGGAATGATCAATATCTGGATTATTTTAAGAATCCTGAAAAAAATCAATGAGATAAGCTAAAAAGAAATACAGAAAATGCATGAATAAAAATGCACCTTAAGGGAAACATGACTGGTCAATAAACACATAGGAAAAAATGTGATCAATTCACTTACAATCAGGGAAATACAGACACATATCCAGTAACCGAAGGGATTCAAAATTGGTACAATGATGGAGCAACAAACTGGCACTATGTGAAACAACGTATCTTCTTGATGTATCTTTGAGAGTCTTGACTCTCTAAAGAAACAGGAAGATACACAAAATGGTATTCAATATAGAATTTTTATTACAATGAAAAATCATTTATGTCTTAATCACTGTTTAATAGAATATTTAAGCATGTTTAATATATACATTATCAAGGACCAAGCGGGAATCTTTTCAATGAGATAGAAAAGCACCAGCCCTCCACCCAGCCAGGGAGCTGCCTTGACTAGGACATAAGCTGCAAAGGAAAGTGCCCTTCCTCACCCGTTCCCGGCACGCTCACTCACCAGAATATCTGAAATGACATCCTTGAAGACATGCATTGTGGTTCTGGTAGCATCTACCAAAGTGGTTCACATTCTATTAAAAGATATTTGGAGTGAGACTTGCACGATGAAGTTTGAGATACACTGTGTTCAACGAAAATTTCTTTAATATATCTTTCGACAAGCTGATAAAGTGTACGTAGATTTCCCCCAAAGTAAATTTTTATCCTTTGTTTCATTTATACTTTTTCCCAAGAAATCTTTTTTTTCCCCCAAATATCATCAAGGACTAGTATTCCCTGAAACAAATTTGTGGGGAGTGTTGGGTTAAGGCCTTAAGCAATGCTAAACACAGGTCTTCTGGAAATCTCTAGTGCTTGGGAAAGGCAAAACACTGACCTGTTAGTGAAGACTGATTTTCTAAATTCAACTACTTAGAATTATGAAGAATAGAATCTTCATAAATGAAGCTGGTCTAGATTTGGATTTTTAGGAGCTATCTTCATCTAGTTTTGCTCAGGATTACTTCAGCTGTGCAAAATTAATTGGTAAAAGCCCACTGAGGATTATGTATTTCTTAAGGCTTTTTACATGTACGACTATCATATTTTTTTCCTTAAATAGGAATTTCACACACACCCACATTTGTCTGTTGGTCCTTCTGGGTCTTAGAGCAGAGTCAATTGTGATAACACATTCTTAGAGAAGAAAATGTTTTCCTCTATATTTTTACAGGTATTGGAATACACACAGTACATATAAATAGTGTTAGCCTATAATTAAAGGAAAAATTTCTTGATAATCTGTAACTATGTCACTATCATTGTTAACGCTCTAAATGTATGATGTTTTATTTTCTTTTCCTCAATTTGACCTGCCAAGACATAGTTATTAACATTTGGAGCAAATCTACTAGTATCTAGTCTCTTAAATTCTATCGTACTTTGCTTCTCTTGTGTTGGTTTTATTTAGCTCTGTTTCTAGTTTCTTGAAATAAATGCTTATTCATTTCTTTAACGTATTTGTCTGTGTGACATGCCCAGCACTGACTGCTGTGGATGAGTGAAGAAGATGAAGACTGAGCCCAAACAAAGTTTCCTTAGTGCATTCAGGGGCATGAGTTTCTCACTGAATAGAATTTTAATGACTTCCGCAGGCATCACATTAACAGTCATTTCTTAAATAGTGTATAGCATCAGTTCTGATTTTAAATATTTTATTATTGAAACTTTCAAACACATTTTAAAAAGTAGAAATATTAAGGACAACGAACCCCCATAAACCACTCTATTTCAGTAATTATCAGCATTTTGCCAATCTACTTTCTAGCTCTCTTTGTCAATTCTATTGCTTTTGCTGGAGTACTTTAACGCAAATCTAAATATCTTATCTTTTCCTATATATGGAAGCACGTATCTCTTAACATGTAGCATCTTTTATTTCTTAATAACCACACTGATATCATCATTCCTAACAAAACTAATATTTCTAAATATCACCTAATACTCAGGGCATGCCCACATTTCTCCCAGTCTCCAAGATGTCTTTTTACATTTTGTTCAGTCTGGGTCCAAGTAATGCCCACCTACTGAATTTAGGTGATATGTCTCTCAAGTCTCTTTTAATCTGTTGACAGTGTCCTTCTTGTCTTTTTGTCTTTTTCATGCCACTCATTAGTTGAAGAAATCAGGTCGTTTGTTTTGCAGAATTTTACATGTTCTGGATCTGCCTGGCTGCTTCCTTGTGGTACCACTTGCTTTGTTCAACTATTCCCCAAATTCTTGGATTAAAATTTTTTTAAAGGTTTGACTCCTTCAGTTCATTATTGTGGCAATAGGGCTTCACAGGTGATGGTGTGTACTTCCCGCTGCATTGTATCAGAAGACGCGTATTGTCTAACAAGTCCCACTTTTATAGGGGATAAAACTGATAAGAGGGCTCAGCCGTGGTCAGCTTGGTAAGTCCAATATAAAGTTCTCACTATAAACTCTTTCACCAAATCGTTTTAATATCCATTGAACATCATTTGCTGGACTCATTATTCCACTAGGAACTAGAAAATGATGAAAATGGTGAGTTGTTTCTAAGTCTATCACTTTTTCTGTATTTACTGGTGAGATTCTTTAAATTTAAAATTTTTTTTTTAATTTGATGTGCTTTGGGTGACCCTGAAACTTGGTTCACATAAAAGCAAAATAAATACTTATTTTCCCCTTTATTTATTGGTTTTCAGAATGATGAGCTGCTGCCCATGCATCTTCCATGGCTGACCGAACTGTGCAGCCATAAGCAAGTAAACTAACAAACTACAACTGGGGTCATGACAAAAGACCCAATTCTCTGTGGTGGACAGTGGGGCAATCTGAGCGACAAAAACTATACTGGCTGTAATGGAATGTTTCTTTCTTTTAAAAAGAGTTTTACACACACACACACACACACACAAAATATTCAACTCCCAAGTGGTTAGTTTCCTTTTTGCCATCTTTTTGATAGTTTCTAACTAATCTTGATGGTTGTCAGACAACAGGGATTACAAAACGTTAGCTCTTTGGAATTTATTATGGGAAAATAATTTCATGTTTCTCTGATTCTCCAACAGTTGAACTCTTAACAATCTCATCTTTATGAAATTCATAAGGTTTCTTTTCAGCGTGAAATTTCTGATGCAGCTCAAGTGATGAGTAACTTCTCACACTCAAGTCTAGGAAGTCATTTAACATCCTAGACTTTATCCAGAATAAATTATCTTAAGTTTAGTAAGTGCCGAGCAGTGACAGGAGGCATTTCTACGTTGATTACTTCTACAGGATATTCCTTTCATATGAATTCACTAATACTAATGATGTTAATAACAATTATAGATAATATTTACAGAAAACATGCTATGTGGCTATTTTTCCGAGTATCAACTACTCAATCCTCACAACAATTCTATTACACAAAGTAGCAGGCTGACTGTGAGCTGGCCCCAATGGTCCCTCTCTCCTGGTATTCATACTCATGGGCAAGCCTGTTCCCTGGGGTGTAGGGCAGCCTAGTTCCTTGCTTCTCGCCAACAGAAGACAGCAAAGGCAATGAAATGTCATTTTAGTGATCATATCACACAAGATGATAACTTCCATGATGCTGGCAGACTCTTACCGCTTTCTTGCCTTACATACTTTGATGAAGTAAGCAGCTGGGTTGAAGAGGCCCTTGTGGCAAGGAACTGAGATCAGCCTTTAGCCAACAGCCAGCTGGAAACTGAAGAATTCAGTGCAAGAGCCCTCAAGGAAATGAATTCGGCCAACAACCACGTGAGGTTGGAAGTGGATCCCTTCCCTACTCGAGCCATCAGATGAGATTCAGCCCTGGCTGAAACCTTGATTTTAACCTTGTGAGAGACCCTAGAGCAGGAGACCCAACTAAGTTATGCCTAGACTCCTGACCCATAGAAATTGAAAAAATAAATGTGCATTAATTTAGGCTACTAAGTTTGTGGTAATTTACTACACAGCAATAAATAACTAATATACATAGCTACTACTATCACCATTTTACAAGTGAGCAAAATGAGGCACAGAAATTTAAGTACCTTGTCCAATAACACACCAATAATAAAGTAGCAAAATGGCGATAATGATAGGTAAGGCTAAAGATTTTCCTGAATTCATTATATTATTTTCTCATATAAGTTTGCTGAAGATAAATAATGTTTAAATGGTGGTAGAAGGTTTTAAATCAACAATTTCTTTCCTGTAATATAAAGTTTCCTTATGCTTAGTTGTGACCATGAAACAAATTTTTTCAAAAATGAATTTTCTGATGTTTTGTAACATAATGTGCCCTTGAACATGTTCCTGTATTAAATCCCATTATGAATTTTCTGATGTTGAGTAAGGTGTGAATGTTGTCGAAAGGCCTTCTTACATTCCTTACATTTGTAGGGTTTCTCACCAGTATGAATTCTCTGGTGTTGAGTTAGAAATGAATAAAGTCTAAAAGCCTTCCCACATTCCTTACATTCATAAGGTTTCTCACCAGTGTGAATACTTTGATGTTGAGTGAGCTGGGAGAGCAGTCTGAACGGTTTTCTGCATTCCTTACATTCATAGGGTTTCTCACCAGTGTGAATGCTCTGATGTTGAGTAAGTTGTGAGAGCAGTCTGAAGGCCTTCCCACACTCTTCACATTCATAAGGTCTCTCACCAATGTGAATGCTCTGATGTGAAATAAGTTGTGAGTAACTACTAAAGGTCTTCCAACATTCCATACATTCATAGGGTTTCTCACGGGTATGAATTCTCTGATGGCGAACAAGTTGTTGCCTTAGTCTAAAAGTCTTCCCACATTCCTTACATTCATAGGGTTTCTCACCAGTATGAATACTCTGATGGACAGTAAGCTGCTGGCATATTCTAAAAGCCTTTCCACACTCCTTACATTCATAGGGTTTCTCACCAAAATGAATCTTCTGATGTATTCTAAGGTCTGGACCACAAACGAAGGCCTTCCCACATTCCTTACATTCGTAGAGCTTCTCAGAAGTATGAAGTCTCTGATGTCGAGTAAGGTGTGTACACTGTCTAAAGGTCTTCCCACACGCCTTGCACTCGTAGGGCTTCTCGCCAGTGTGAATTCTCTGGTGCCGGGCGAGTTGCTGATGTACTCGAAAGGCCTTGCCGCACTCCTTACATTCATACGGCTTTTCCCCAGTATGAAGTCTCTGATGTTGAGTAAGTTCTTGGAGGACTGTAAAGGCCTTCCCACACTCCTTACATTCATAGGGTTTCTCACCAGTGTGAAGTTTGTGATGTCTAATAAGGTGCGCACGCTGTCTAAAGGCCTGCCCACACTCCTTACATTTATAAGGCTTCTCACCAGTATGAATTCTCAGGTGTTGGCTAAGTGTTGAGCGACGAATAAACGTCTTCCTGCATTCCTTACATTCATATAACTTTTCTCCATTATGAACTCTCTGATATTCGGCAAGAAGATTATGCCTTTTGTAAGTAGCGATTTTTTCAGAACCAATTTTCACTTGCCCAAAATAGCCCTCCTGTGGTTCCTTCGGCCCCTCCATCTTGCTTTTGCATTCCCAATCATTTCTAAAAATGGAGTCCTGAAGGCTACAGCTTTTAATTCTTTCTATTAGCTCCCACTGGAATGAGCATATTTCATAAATGTCCTTTTCTGGAGATAAAATACTGGTCCTGTATCTGGATTCCAAATCTGAAAGAAAGCAAGAAAGCAAAGACATGCTGTTTTCCTGTTCCAGAAGAAAACTTCTACACAGAAATAAAAAGCACCTAAAAAATGCCTACTACCAGTGAATGGACTAGACAGCTCTAGAAGACAGGCATTTCTGTTACAATAACACATATGTGCACCTAAAGAAAACCTATCCTCTGCAAAATTACACACTGACAATTAGAGTTTATGAGGAAAATAGGGCTGGAGAAGACCACTCAAACCTATGCAGCTTTACCGGTAGAGCACTAACAAATATATTCATTGATATCTCATGAGATAACCAAAAGGCAGCCCAGCATCGCTGAAGGTTGCTTCATGGGTATTAAGATGTACCAAAAATAAAGTGGAAACGCTGGATTTCAGGTGCTGAGCCATTGTATGTGAAAATTAAGTCCTGAGCCAGTGAGGTTACCATTAAGGTGGGAAGAGGATGAAGTGTACTCTGTCAACAGCTAGCAGCCTTGCAAGGCTGATGGTATGTGTGTCTGGGGAGGGAGCCCTGGATGAAAGCATTTAGTATTAATTTTCTTAATATATCAGTGAAAGGGCTCTTAATGATACAGCATCAAACAAGGCTCTTCCCTGTCCTGCTGAATGTGATCAATACATTTCTACTATTCTGGCACCATTCAACTAGAAAAATTACCTGTGAAATAGCTAAGTTCCACATTATATTGATATCATTTCTGATTTCATATCATTATTAAGCTTATGTGTATTATGGACTATTAACTTTATTATGGAACAGACTGTATTCTCATGCACTTCAAAAAAAGGGCAAAGGGAACACAGAGAATAACGAGCCCAGGAATGGAGGTGAGGCTGGTGATTAGTGAAGCAAGTTAAATCAGTGGAGGTTTAAGCATGGATAAGAATCACCTGAAGATCTGTTAAAACTATACAGAGGTATGTTTACCTGGCTGAAACAGAATCTACAGGCCTAGGTCCCGGGCGTATTTCTGTTTTGTTCTTATTTATATTCGACAATAAATGACCCTACTGTTGTTAAGTGTTTTCTGCTGATTATTTAAATGTTTTCGATGATTTCTTTTTACAATTAGAATAAAATATAAATACCAGAGCATGGATAATAAGGGTTCTGCTTATCAAATCCTTTCCTACTTTCTCTTGTTCATGCCATAAAGGCCCATTTTCAGCTCACAAAATGCACTACAACTGTTGCCATTAAATGGGACTGTTCACAGGCTGCTCCTACTTTAAGAAATCCTCTGACTTGGCATGGTTAGCTTCTCTCCATCCTCTGGACTCAAGTCAAAAGTCACATCTTCAGAAAAGCTATTCTTGCCAATCCCACTTAAGTCTATGCACCTTATGCTCTGTCCCAGCAACCTGTTGCTTTTCTTTATAACACTTTCCCCAATTTTGGAATAACATTTGCATTAATTTTCTCATTGATTTATTAATAACGTATTAATTAATTAATGTTAGTTTCTTACCCCTAAGTTTTCCCCGTGGCATAAACAATTCTAAGTTTACTTACTATCGAATAACAAACCCCAAATACACAATAGTCTATTTTTTTTTTTAACTGAAATGGTTAATTAAAATAGAAACTGTCTGATGACACTAATGGACAACCAAAGCAGCCAGGACTCCTGGGGCCAAGGTCCTAGAGAGAAAGCAAACATGAATTAAGCCAACACTCCAGATGGAATTTCCTGAGGTATTTGCCAACTATTCAACTGAGCATCAATCATGGTCAAGAAAGTAACTTCTAAAAGGCTAACAGTCCAGGTAAAGATTCTGGCAGTCTCAAAGCACAGGGGAGAAAGACACCGGAGTTCAGAATCCCCCTAAAGAGAAAGGTCCTCATAATCATCCCAGACTTTCAGCTGAGACCCCAGAAGGGCTGCAAACAAGCAGTAAACAGACTGTTCTTGAATAGAGGAAGTTGATCAGCCTATACTCTGTATGCCTACCAGAGGTAAATCATCTCTGAAGAAAGACAATATATGATTCAGAAACAGTATTATTCAGAGCCTCTAAAATTTTTCAAACATCATGTCTAGAATCCAACTGTAAATAATCAGGTATAAACAACTGGAGAAAAAAATGACTAAAAAACCAAGAGGTAAAATGGACAATAGAAACAGACCCAAGCTAGTCCAAAACATTGATTAATATTCCAAGAAAACAGATACAAGATGTAGAATTTAACCAGAAGTGGAATTCATTAAAAATATTCAAACAGAATTCTTATAACTGAAAAATACAAGAACTAAAATTAAAAACTTTAATAGAATATTAGACATAGTAGATAACTGAACTGGGAAATGGGTTTAGAGATGATATCAAGGATGAAGCACAAGATTAAAAATAAATAAGAGAAGAAGAAAAAACAGAAAAAAAAAACCCAGAAAAGATACACAAGACAATGTAAACATGTCTAACATATGTGTAACTCAAGTCCCAGAAAAGAGAAGAGCAAAAATGAAAAAGAAACAATATTACTGATAAGACATCAAATCTAATTTTTTTATTTCAAAACTTCAAGCAGAATATATACATTACAACATAAAACTATACACCACAATAAATCTGTGAACCAAATAAAACAGAAAATTCCAAAAGCAGTTATGGGGAAAAGGATGCCTCCAAGACAATACCTCCAACAAGTTACAACATGACTGACAAGCTGCTACTCAATGAAAATGGCAGAAACCAGAAGCCAAGAGGACATCTACTAAGAAAGTAACTGCCAATCCAAAATTTCATACCCCAAAACAACAATAAAATTCTCTACCCTTTAAAAATGAAGACAAAATAAAGATATTTTCAAATAAAACCTAAAAAGAATTCATTGCCAGCAGGTACAATAAAAGAAATACTAAATAAAGTACTGTACAGCACAGGGAACTATATTCAATATCTTGTAGTAACTTACGGTGAAAAAGAATATGAAAATGAATATATGTATGTTCATGTATTACTTATGTATAATGCTGTACACCAGAAATTGACACAACATTGTAAACTGACTATACTTCAATAAAAATACATATACAATAAAATGAAAACAAAAAACAAAAATACAAACAAACAGGAAAACACTAAAGGAAGTTCTCCAGGGACAGAGAAAATGATTCTAGATAAAAACTACAATGCAGGAAAGAATAAGGAGCACTGTAAAAGGTTATGTATATAGGTAAATCTAAGTGAATACTGACAACATAATGTAAATTAATACTCTGTGGGGACATAAACGTAGATAGAATTAAGAAACATGACAACAGGAGGGAGGGTATAGCTCAGTGGTAGAGTGCATACCTAGCATGCACAAGGTCCTGGGCTCAGTCCCCAGTCCCTCCATTAAAAATAATACTAATAATTAAATAAATAAACCTAGCCACCCTAGCAAAAACAAATAAATAAAAAGATGAAAATTTTTAAAAAGATACCTGACAATAACAGTACAAAAAAGTAGAGGGTACATCAAAGGAATTAGAATGTTATTAGCATCTCTACAGTGTTGGGAAAGATACAAAGGAACTAATTTAAGATACAATGCAGTAAGTAAAGAATGCACGTGTGACTCTCTAGGGCAACTATGAAAAATACATGTATAAATGACACACTCAAGAGCAAAAGCTAAGATAAAAATACTTGATTAATCCAAAAAAAAAAGGGAGGAGTGGGAAAAAAGGAGGAAAGAACAGGTTTTACAAACAGAAAAAATTAGGAAGATAGCAGATTCAAATCTAAATATATAAGAAAATTACTTAACTACAGATGGATAAAATACATCAATTAAAAGACAAAGATGCTCCTTATCCACATCAGGAGAAGAAGGCTATGTGAGCAGTCCAATCTGGGTAAAGAGGACACGTGCCCTCATGGAGGCAGCCCTGTGAAGGCTGTTGGGGAGCTGAAGCGAGATGGGGAGAGTATGCAGACAGAGCAGCAGCCCAGCATGTGCTGGGCAAATCCACCATGACGCTAACACCTACCACCCACCACTACCACTCTAATCAAAACTACTATCATATTCCATTGGGACAAATGAAGTAGCCTCTTAATAGGTCTCCCTACTATTCAGCTTGCCCATATTCAGCCTGTTCTGCACAGAGTGATAATTCTAAGACAAATCAGCTCATGTCATTCCCCTGCTCCAAAATCTCCAATGGCTTTCAATCACACTTAAAAGTCACACACCTTCCCCTATGACACACAAACTTTTACATCATCTAGTCCCTGCCTAACTTTCTGACTTCATCCTGTTATCCTACTTCTCATTTACCTTTTGAATAATCATTCTAATCATTCTGATCTTCTTGCTATTCCTCAAAAACACACAGTTTTTATCCCTCCAACCTAAGGCCTCTGCATTTACTATTCTGTTAGGATTGTTCTTGCTTTAGATATTCATACGGTCCAAGATCATTTTTCATGTCTCCACTCAAATATCACCTCTTCAAAAAGCCCCAGCCATCATATGACAAACCTATCTACACCTGCCACTTTCTATCCCTTGCTCTTCCCCCTTTTCTTAATCAAACTTGTCACTATATAATACTATTTATTCATTTACCTTTTTCCTTAATGTCCTTACTCCTATTAAAATGTAAACAAGACTGCTGGGACCTAACACTCTTGCTCACAATTGTTCCACTGGTGTCTAGCACAGTGCTTGGTTCAGATTGGGAACTCAAGTATTTTCTGAATAAATGAACAAGTATATTTTTAGGCAAGCATACATATATAAACTAATCAAATCATATTAGTGTGTATATATACTATTCAAAATAAAGACAAAAAAGAAACTGGACCCCATGTTGATATTGCTATGGACTGAAATAAGTCCTTCCAAAATTATATATTTAAGCCCAACCGCCAATATGACTGTATTTGGAGACAGTGCTTTTAGGAGGTAACCAAGGATAAATTAAGTAGTATGAGTGGGGTCCTAATTCACAGACTAGTGGATAGGATGGGCTAGGCTGGGCCAGGCTAGGCTAGGACAGAACTGGTGGCCTTAGAGGAGGAAGAGAGAGATCTCTCTCTGTCTCCACCATGTGAGGACAGTGTGACAAGGGGCCATCCACAAGACAGGAAGAGAGCCCTTATCAGGCCCAAAAAGGCTAATCTTAGACTGCTAGCCTCCAGAATTGTGAGAAAGCAAATTCCTGTTGTTTAAGTCACCCAGTCTATAGTATTTTGTTCAGCAGCCTGAGCTGCCTAATACACATTCAGATATAGATGAACTGTAGTCATTGATCAAGAAAACGAGTAGCCCCTCTCTTTGTTCAAATCTTTTACCTATCACCCTCAACAGGACGTTTTAATTTACTTTTTTTGGATATTATCAATCACAGTCTCTTTTTTTTTATTGAAGTATAGTCAGTTTACAATGTTGTATCAATTTCTGGTATACAGTATAATGTTTCAGTCATTCATATACATACATATATTCCTTTTCATATTCTTTTTCATTATAGGTTAATTTACTTTTTATTTTGAAGTAACTGTAGATTCATAGGATGTTGTAAAGAAATGTATAGGAAAGTCTCTTGCACCCTTCACCCAGCCTCTCTCAATGTTAACATCTTACAGACTATAGTGCAATACTTAAACCAAGAACTTACCCTTAGTATAGCTATGCATGCCCTCATGTGTGTATGTGTATAGTTCTGTGCAATTTTATCACATGTAAAGCCTTGCATCATCACCACCACAATCAAGATACTCAACTATACCAGAACCACAAGACTCCCCTGAGTTACTCCCTTATAGCCCCAATGATCTCCTCCCTCACTACATTCCTAACCCTTGGCAACCACTAATCCATTTTCCATTTCTGTAACTTTAATGTTTCATACATATTAGATAACTGGAGTCATACAGTTAATAAACTTTTGTGACTGGTTTTTCTCACTCGGCATAATCTCCTTGAGGTTCCCCCAAGTTGCTGTGTGTATTAATTAACGCATTCCTTTTTTGTTGCTGAGTATTATTCCACGGTATGGATGTACCTTTTACTCTTATTTAATTGGGCTGTTTATCATTATAGTGGTTGTAGTGTACAGACTGGATGCTAGCCTTTATTTTACTACTATTTTCTCTCAGTCTGTGACTTACTACTCATTTTTTATTGGTATATCTTGATGAAAGTTTTAAATTTTGATAAATTATGATTTATCAGTTTTTAATTTTTACAGTTATTGCTGTCACCTAAGAAACCTTTCCTTACTACCAAGTCACTCCCGTTTTCCTCTAAAAGCCTTATATTTAGTTTTTATATTTTTACATATAAAATATTTAGTTTAAAATTTTTTATTTTTTATATTTAGCTTTTATATTTGGATTTTTACATTTTTTTAATGTTTAGTTTTCATATTTAAGCCTAAAATCCATCTCAAATTAATTCTGGTATGAAGTAGAGGTTGAGATTTTTTTCCAGTTAATCCAGCACCATTTGTTGAAAAGACTTTCCTTTCCCCACTGGAATGCTTTGGTGCCTCTGTCAATAAATAAACGACCCTTTAAGCGCATGTGAGGTCTATATCCAGGGTCTCTGTTCTGTATGCTGACCCTTAGCAAATATCACAATGTCTTGATTACTACAGTTTTATAACATTATCTTGAAATATCTTGAAGTCATGTAGTCTAAGTTCTACAATATGACCTTTCTTTTTCAAGATTATTTTAGACATGCTAAGTCCATCACTTTTCCATATAAATTTTAGAATCAGCTTATTAATGTTTAAAAAAAAAAGGCTCCTAGGATTATGACTGGAATTGTGCTGAATCTACACGATTGACATTTTTACAGTACTGTGTCCCCAGCCCAACAATGGTATCTCTCCATTTATTCAGGTCTTTTTCAATTTCTCTTAGCAATGTTCCATGGTTTTTATAATTGAGGTTTTGCACACTTTGTCAAATTTATTCCTCAGTATTTTGTTTTCTACACTATTGTAAATTGATTTAATTTACTTTAATTTTTCTTAATTAACTTTACTTTTCCAATTTTTTTCACTCTTAGTATACAAAAACACAGTTGATTTTTGTAGCTTAACCTTGTATCCTGTGATCTTACTGTGACCTTCACTTACTACGTTGAGGAGCTGTTGTTTTGATTCCTTAGGATTTTCTAAGTATACTATTATACCATCTCCAAATAGTTTTACTTCTTCCATTTTGAGCTTTATATAAAGTCTCTACTTTCTTTTTCTTGCCTTATTGCAATGGTAGACCTTCAGTACAATGTTAAATAGACATGGGGAGATTGGGCATCCTTGCCTTGTTCATAATCTTAGAGGGAAGCTCTTCAATCAAGTATGATTAAGTTTATGATGTAGGTTAAGGTGCTTTTTATCAGGTTAAGGAAGTTCCCTTCAATTTCTAGTTTTCTGAGAATTTGTATCATGAGTGGACACTGAATTCAGTCATATGCTATTTTTATATCTATGGCGATGATCACATAGTTTCTCACATTTCTGTTAAATGGTGAATTACACTGATTAATTTTTGAATGTTAAACTAAGCTTGATTTCCTCAGATAAACCCTACTTGGTCATCATTTTTATATATTGCTGGATTTGATTTGCTGATATTTTGTTAAGACTTCTATATTAGGGGGTGGGTATAGCTCAGTGGTAGTGCATGCTTAGCATGCACGAGGTCCTGGGTTCAATCCCCAGTACCTCCATTAAAATTTTTTTTTAATTAAAAAAAAAAAAGAATTTTATATCAATGTTCATGAAGGAATAAGTCTATAATTTTTTCCCCCTTTGGTAATCTCTTTGTGAGGCCATAGTATATGAGTTGTGCTAGTCTCATAAAATTAGTTGGGAGGAGTTCTTTCCTTTTCTGAAGGAATCTGTGTAATACTGCTGCTATTTCTTCCTTAAATATGTAAGAGTTCACCAGGGAAACCGTCCAGCCCTGGAGTTTTCTTTGTGAAAATACTCTTGATAATAAACTCAATTAACTTGAATAGATATGAGGTTATTCATATTTTCTTTTGTGTCAGTTCTGGTTTCAAGAAATTTTTCCATTTCATTTAAGTTGTCACATTTATTGGCATGAAGTTATTCGAGGTATTCTCTTATTATTCTTTCAGTGGCTATAACATGTGAAGTGAAAACCTCTCTTTCATTCCTGGTATTGGTAGTTTATGTTGTCTCTCATTTTTTCTTGATTAGTCAAGCTGGTGTTCACCAGTTTTGCGGATCTCTTCCAGAACTCAGCTTTAAGCTTTATGAATTCTACTTCTTTTTCTATTTGGTTGATTTCAGCTCTTATATTTATTATCATCTTTTTTTTCTTCTACTGAGAACAGTTTCTCTCTTTGAAATGGGAGAAAAATATGAGAGCTGTAATCAAGGCCAGCAGGAAGCTCCCCTGCTGGCCCAGGCTTAAAAGATTTTAATTTGCTTCCCAGGCCTCAGGTCTCTCCTCCACAGGCCATGGGATTTTAAAGAGAGATCCCTAACAACATCTCAAGGGCATGTCTCTATCTTAACAAGCTTGGCCACTACCTATAGTAATGACTTCCCCATGCCTGCTCAGCCCTCACTCACCACGGTGGAGTCTTCTTGTCCCTTCCCTGACAACCATCCAGGGCTCCTTCCCTTCATCCAATAAGGTAATCTCATCTGGTTTAGAAATGGAAGGTCCTGCTTAAAAGATAATGTAACACGCAATGATAAGCCCCGAAGTCCTTAGGTTCTGATTTGGTTAAATTTATAATAAACTATAGATCAAAACAACACTTTATAAGTCCTAAGAGCAAAGAAATGCAAGCAAGCTGAAGGACACTCATTAGGGTAACCTCAGGGCCACAAGGAATAGACACCAGATGGTTAAGAACAGGCCTTAAAACAACTTAAACTCATACCAGCTCTGTTGAGAGGCAGTCATAAGTAATGGTTGTGAAAACAGACTATGGATCCAGACTGCCTGAGTTCAAATCCTGCCTTTGTTGTTGTGTTACTGCAACAAATTATTAACCTTTAGTGCCCAAGTTTTCTCCTCTGAAATGAGGATAACAGTACATTTTTCACAGAGTTGTTATGAGGATTAATTAATAATGTACAATGCTCAGAATAGTACCTAAGTACAAACATATGCAGTTATATGCATATATACACATATTATTTGTGTGCATTAGCTATTAATTTCTATTGTTATCAATTTGCTGAGAGGAGAATAAGAGGCTTCCTGAGACATCCTCAGATCCTTACTAGGATATTCATTTAATGTTAAATGCAAAGCTCTTAGATTTTAACTTTCAACCACAAAGCAAGCAGAATTGACTATGTCTGTTATAGCAAACAGAATGCATTTACTCGAGTTTTAAATGAACTTTGTGGATCCACCTCATATTATACAAGTTCTACAGTGCCTCTGGTTTTTAAGGAGACTCAGCAGCCCTGTGTCTAGGTATCCCCTTGGCAGGTGAATTAGAAGTCAATCCTGAGCTCAAATACCATACGAAATCTGGCTTCTTAGACAGTGCTTCTGTTGGAAACAACCCAGAATTCAAACCTCGCCCCTTGGATACTAAGGAAACAAGGAAATAACAGAGCCTGAAGGAAGTCTGAAGGGCTTAGCAAGATGAGAGTGATGAAGTATTAGAAGGAAGGGCCTATTTCCAACCTAACAAAGCTTAAACCATTCCTTTGGAACAGAAAGAAACATTTTTATCTAGTTTCTCAAAACATAGTCCTGAAATTGACAGTAGAGAAAGTCAATATAATTTGGGATAAACAGCCTTACCCAGTGAGATGAAGTTGCTATAATTCTCCCACATCACATCCCTATATAAGTCCCTCTGGGCTGAGTCCAGGAACTCCCATTCTTCCTGTGAGAAGTCTATGGCCACATCCCTGAATGTTACTGAACCCTGAAAAAATAAAACTCATATTACTTATGAAAATAAATATTTTTTAAATGGAAAGAGAGGAGATCAAGGACTGCATTGCAGAGAGGGAGCACAGAGCAAGCCAAAAAGGTAGGGCTGAAAATTTGTAACATGCATAAGAGACAGTCAGAAAATCAGTATCACTGAAGCAGAGTGCTACATGTCTTGAACAGTCCTGTGGCTGTGGAGATTAAATTTTTACCCAAAAATAATATCTGGAAAGGAATAAAATAATCAAAAAAAAATCCCAATTAAATGAAACAGTGCTCACAAGCCTTCTGCAAGCTGTGTCTCTACCACAAATTCTTAAGAAACATGAGGTCTTCTACTTTCTTTTCCCTTTAGTGATCATGAAAAAATAGTGATAAAAATTTCTCCCAAATGTACTAAGAAAATAGACTCAAGTTCATTACAAAGTTTCAGTGCTCACCTTCTACATTACGTAACACTTACGCATATGGGTGACCTTCTTACTCCATCCACCACCCCTCACTGAACACTTAACACTCATTGTCAGATCTCTGGAGCCTTGAGAAGGTATCAAGGCAGCTCAAGAAATTTTAGGCCTCACAAGGCGTCAGTTATATACCTGTCTAATCCACCCAATCCTAAACTCCTTACTTACTGTAAGATCTCAACACATGCAGGGACTAAAGCCACCCAGTGCTAAATCTCATCTTACATACTTAAAAAAACTCAGGTCTGTGGAGTTCAACTAGCTTCACATTTCCCCCCAGTACAGAATTACAGCACACACATGATATCTTTGGCTTTAGTATTTTCATTGTCTCGTTCACTGAATTTTTCTTTTCATTTGCTTTGTTTCTTTCTCCACAATTTCCTTCAATACTTTTCTGACTTTTTAGGGGTTCATTTTCCAAAATGACAAAAACAGAGGCAAAATGCATTATGAAAATATGTTTCCAACATGACAGAACGTGAGGGCAGGAATGGCTCACACTCAGTGTGGTGCTGATGCCTCCCTTATCACCAGCTGCACCAGATATACACGCCCCCTTCAATGACACCTGCGTGCGCTGCAAAACATCTGCAGGTGCTTCTGAGGGTCTAGTAACTGTATCTGGAATCTAACAAGACATCCTGCACTTTTTTTGTAATTTAGGTTTTTTTTTTTTGGTGGGGGGAGGTAATTAGGTTTGTTTGTTTGTTTGTTTATTATTTTTATAGGAAGTACTGGGGATTGAACCCAGGACCTCATGCATGCTAAGCATGCGCTCTACCACTTGAGCTATACCTCCCTCCACAAACTGCATTTTTATTTGTTTGTATAAAAAAAAAGTTGCAGTGGGGAGGGTATAGCTCAAGTGGTAGAGCATATGCTTAGCATACACAAGGTCCTGGGTTCAATCCTCAGGAAAGCCTCTAAAAATAAACAAATAAACCTAATTACCTCTCCCCCCCAAAATAAAATAAAATAAAATTTTAAAAAGTTGCTTTCATCTACACAATTTCACTTACATAAAGTTCTAAAAATAGGCAAAATTAATGTACGATGTTTGAAGTTGTGATAGTGATTACATTTAGACTGAGGGGGGAGAGAGTGACTGAAAGGGGGGATGCTAGTAGTATCTTCCTTCTTGACCTGGGTGCTGATAGCATAGATGTACTCAACTTATGAAAATTCACTCAGCTGCACACTCCAAGTATGTTATATGTTAATGCAAACTTCAAAAAAACTTTTAAAAGATGTCAAATTGTGTACTGGGGATATATATTTTTCCTATATAAAGCAAGACCAAAAATCACTGTACTCAGAGAAATATGTTTTCTCTGATGTCTAAGTATTAAAATCAAAAGCTGAGGGTATAGCTCAGTGGTAGAGAGCTTGCTTAGCATGCATGAGGTCCTGGGTTCAATCCTCAGTACCTCCATTAAAATAACAAATAAGAAAATAAATAAAAACCTAATTACCTCCCCCGAAAGTCAATAAACAAACAAACAAACAAATAAAATAAAGGTATAACACTTCAAAAAAAAAATCAAAAGCTGTCCTACAGGAAAAATGTTAACGGGGGGATATTCTGCACAGAATACCTGCATTTTCTCAAGGCATTTCACTTTTGCGCTCTTGTGGTTCTTGACAGATTCTGTGGACAGGACATGGTCCACATTAGTGGAAAAAAGGAAAAAGAGGACACTGGGTTGTCAGTCCCTACCCCTCCCAGGAATGAGAGGAACTGCAGTGGGTGCTTGGATGGAGCTCTGCTAAAGAGGAAGTTTCAGGATAAGGAATGTATACATGGCCGAGAAACTGGCAACATTTCAAAAAGGAGGAAGAAGTATCAACTTACGTGGGCCATTGTTTTGAACTTTAAGAACTGGTCAGTCCTTTTTAAGACTTCCCTGCTGGAGAACTTCAGAGTCCAGATAAGACAGATCTGGAAGAAGAAAAAGCAGGCATGAGACCAGATGTGCCTCAGAGTTCCCCAAATGACTTATGTTAGATGAGCTTTTTTCTCTTCCCTTCCTGCTTCTAAACTTTTCCTCACCACTGTCCCCACACCCAAACTGGAAGAGAGTACAGGGAGTCTGAAGAAACCCAAGCCCCGATAAACCTCAGCTGAACAATGATGATCTTGGTGTCAAAGCCCAGATACTTCAATGGGAGGGTTTCTGGCCAGTTCTCTATCAGGCAGTGTTGATCTGTCCTGACACTGGATTCCTAGGTCTTGTCCTGAGCAGCTCCTCCTCTCTCTGGTACAATTTTTCAGGGCTGAGGAAGAGCCACACCATCCACACAGAGCCTGCTATGAGCCCCCAAGATCCTGCCTGAACTGTCTAAACACAAAGACTGAAAACCACACAGATTGAGCCTGGCAGCTCCTGCCGCTGTAAAGGTGCACTGGCCTTCCCCCATCCAGGACAACTCACTACTCTGTTTCCCAGTCAGAACCCTTCACACTGTGACGTCCTTTGCCACCCCCTCTCTTTCAGTAGAGGACTCATGATCGCTGTAGTCAGTCAACAACAAACATGCGTTGATGGCAGCTTTATGTACATCACCCATTGACCCTCAGCACTGTTCTGAAAGGTAGTTCCTCTCTCCTTCCAATGGTTCCGAAAACTAAACCTACTATATTGCCACACAGTGTAAGTGGGAATTATGTTCAATTTCTTGTAATAACATATAATGGGAAAAAAATCTGAAAAAATACATATATGTATGCAAAAATTTTTAAATAAATGCAAGAACAAGAAAGAGAGAGAGAAAGAGAAAGAAAGACAGACAGACAGAAAGAAAGAAATCGATGTTCGGGGTCAACTCATTTGCCCAAATTCACAGTTTTTACGTGGCAGAGCTTTGTTTTGGAGTATCCACATGTCTCTAACTGAAAAGCCATCTTTCAGCTTTGGCTTTTGCCTCTGAAAGCTAGGATGCCTATTTCACTGAGAGAGACCTGAGCAAGGGCAATTCACTGACAAATAGAAACTAACCTTTCAAAAGATACTAGACGTCACTACTAATTAATGAAATGTGTGAAAGCAACCAAAAAGTATCTTTTTACAGTGACTAGACTGGGAAATCAAAAGACTGGTGACATGCTGTATTAGTATTAGTAAGGCACAGGGAAGTGGATACCAGGTTGGTCCAAATTTTAGAACTACGTGAAATGGCATTTAAACCCTGTAACCCTGTAAACCAGAAACTCTACTTCCGAGACAAAAGGAATTATTTGCACATAAAGCTGTTTGCAGAGGTATGCTGACAGATATGGTTTATAAGGGAAAAAAAGCTAAAAAGAATCAAACTGAGGAATGATTCTAAAAACTTGTTGAAAACCATGCAGAGTAAAAAATGATGTTGCCCTATTTTTGATGAAATGGGCAAAGTCAGTATGCTAAAAACAAATTAAAAAAAACAAAAAATGGCATAAATGAACTTATTTACAAAACAGAAACAGACTCACAGATACAAAATACAAATTTATGGTTACCAATGGGGAAGGGGTAGGGGAGGGATAAACTAGGAATTAGGGATTAGCAGACACAAACTACTAATACATAAAACAGATAAACAACAAGCACCTTTGTTTAGCACAGGGAACTATACTGAGTATCTTGTAATAATCTATAATGAAAAAATATGATAAAAGAAAAAATATATAAATATGTAACTGAATCACTATGCTGTACACCAGAAACTAACACAGCATTGTAAATCAACCATACTTCAATTAAAACAACAACAAAACCAAAACATACCCCTCAAATACCAGGATGTGTGGCATTAAACCATCTTGACAGAAAAAAAATAACACATATGTCTACAAGGACTAGTTAAAATGTTTCCCGTGAGAGCCCACGACAGTTGCCACTATATTAAACATAGTGTGACTCCACGCACATAAATATTCCAAAGGTTAAGGTTTTCCCAGTTCAAGTTTTCTTTCAGTCTTCTGTTGAACTGAGAAAAAAAAGCTCAGGATACTCTAAAAACAGCTGTTGTTTTTTCCTGAGTGGCTTTTCCTCTGTTCCTTAGCTTCTGTCTCATGAACGCACTCTATGATTTAATTTGCCCATGAATGTTAGATTACCACCTAGAAAAGAGCAACAAAAAGTCCCTGACTGATGTCTCTGAAACCCTGGTGGCAGTCTCTCGACTGCTTCCTTTCAGAGAGTCCTGACAAATGGGATTATTTTGCTTCTGAACCAATCCTTTGGGCTAAGATGTCTAATGAAGCCCTCCAGCTGCTATTAGATCTTCCTGTCCTATTAGTCTCACTTTGCATGTAACATCATTAAAATAAAAATTGTCAGGCATAAACCTTACTGTATGAAATCCACTTACCTCCACAGGGACCCCAAAGCTTCAGTATAATCTGGACAAAATTTAACAGTGCTTGCTGTCATCAGATTAATATCTCCTCCCTCGTGACAGATTACTGAGTAAGGCAGGGAGGATTTTTTTTAAGCATACCTATGACGAGATTTGATATACTGTTGTAACTACTACCATCGGCTTTGCTGTCAGACTTCCAGGATATAAATCTCAACTCCCGCAGCTATTAACTGTGTGATCCTGGAATGTTACTTAGTTTTTCTGCCTTCGATTCCCCCCTATATAAAATGGTGATAATTATAGACTCTATCTCACAGCATCATTATGAGTATTAAATAAGACACTACATATAATAACTCACTAAAGTAGGAAATATTTAATAAAAGTCAGCTGTATCAGTGAAGATGAACATCACTACATAGTCTTCTTTCCACAATTATTTTAAAAATTCTCTTCTTTTTTCTTCCACAAAAAATTTGAACTTCTCAGCCCTGCTCTTCCTTATAACGCTAACTAATAAATTTCAAAGCTTCAAGTTGATAGGCAATTCCTCTTGATTAACAACAAGGTTATTGTGTTGTAGTGTCTGATTCCAACTAAATGTAATCTCAAAAAATCACAGCCTAAAATAAATCTGCATGAAGTTTACTTGCAGACCATCCAAATTATAAGAAAGCAGTAGCTCACAGGAGGAATTAAATGTTCGTGTCAATAGCCACTGGACCGGAGAGGATACTAGAGGTGGGGGTGGGGGTCTCTCTCCTCACCCTCCCCATCACTCGCTGGGAAGCAAGAACAAAGCACCAGGTCCAATGGACAGGATATTTCGGGTGTTAAAGCCTAACGAGCTGAAGACTGCCTGGAACAAGCCTGTACAGTCTAACAAAATAAGATTTATTGACTCAAGAGAGGGAGGAAATTCCACAGGAACGGTTGGAATGTGATGGAGGAGAAGGGTAAGAAAAGCTCTTTTGTAAAGAGTTGTGTGCCAACCGAAGGATTTTGAGGAAGTGGGGAACAATCCTGGAATGACGGCCGTTTCTGAGGTAAGAATATGAGAGGCAGGGATTAACTGGACACTGAGGGCTATCAGGGAAGCGAGGGTAATTTAGCAATTAGGTTACCCCAGTAATAAAATAAAAATAGCAAGGCGGGCCCAGAGCATCATTGGTGAGAAAGCTGTAGTGTTTCCAAGAGGGAGTCATTACGGCATTTTACAATTGCCGCATGACCTGGGCAGAAATAATGTTTTCTATTAACTATACAGCTGGCTTTATCTGTCTTTTTTCCTCCCAATCTGACTAATGGCAGGGCTGCTTTTTCTCTTTTCAATCCGACCTGATTTTCACTCTTTCACAGTAGAAACAAATGTTCCCAAGTCCAGAAAAAAAATTAAAATTACATTTCATGGAACAAAGAGGAAACAAAAACGCATCATTATACGTATGTGTGTGTGTACCATATCATATATGTATGTATGAATCCTCCCCTTTTTCTCTCCAATCCTAAAGACCTGCAGGTTGGAGGACGGAGACGGGAATGTCGACGCATGGAGCCTTTCCGGAGCTCAGCCCGGCCAGGCTGAGGACACACCCCCGCTATCACGCTTGCTCCCACCAGCCGCCACACACATAACCCGAGGAAGCAAGAGGGAGCCTGGGGTGAAGCTGACCCTCCGTGGTATCAGAGAATGGACAGAGGACAAAGGCCAGAGCCGGAATCTGTCTCCGAGTTCAGGAGAGCTACCTTGGGAGGGAGCTCTGGTTAAGCGGTGGTTCTGGGAGCTGTTGTTCTTTTCAAGGCTGCGCCTTTTTGTTAGGGGCCTTCACTGTGGGGTTCATAAATCTAACTCGGAGCCATTCTGGGCCGCTTCATCTGCGCGGCCCTGAAGCAGGAGGGCAGAGGACGCATCAGGGTACCCAGTGTCCAGTCAGCGTCACAAGCTACAAGGTCCCTGAATGCAGCCCGGTACACACAGAGGCCCGCGCCAGGCCCGCGCCGCCCCCGCGCCGCCCCCGCGCCCATTTCCTCCATGCACGCGACCAACTCACCTCTCCGAGCCGACACCAGCGAGGAAGCCGGAAGGAAACTAGGTGCAGGGACATCTGGGACATGTAGTCCCCGGTAGGGAGGGCCTGGTCATCGCCCCAGAGGGCTGCGCGGAATGCGCAAGCGCAGGCGCTGGCGCTCGGAGCCAGAGCGCGCGGCGGCCCTCCGGGCTTGGCGATGGGCGGGCGGGGAAGGGCTTCCAGCCTGCCGCGGACTGAACGTGGCACGCTCTGCGATCTCGGGTTTGTGTTGTGGTTGAGGAATCCCTAATAGAGCTTAGAGAGAAGTCTTGGCACCAAAGGGCGCTTAATATATGTACTAGGCACATGGCAAGTGCTCAGTATATATACCCAAGCAGGACATGGGTATACATCAAGTCTCAGTATCTCCATAACCCTAGCAGAACATGGACACACGGAGGTTGCTCGCGCTCTCGCTCCCTCTGTCCCTCTCTTCCTCCTCTCTTAGGATTTTCTTCCTGCCTTCCTCTTGGCGCTTGTGGAAGTATAGTTCTATCTTTTTAAAAAATCTATTAAGGTGGTTGATATTGTCGTTCAGAAGTTCTTTATCCTGATTTTTAAAAATCTAGGTCTTGTAATTACTGAGAAGTGTGTCTATTTCTATTTTCCTTTTAGTTCTACCAGGTTTTGCTTCAGGTATTCTCAAGCTCTGTTAAGTGCAAGCATTTAACATTGTCTTCCTGAGGAGGAGGACTGAAAAGTGAACATTAGAGGGGGTGTTTTCAGAAATCTCTCAGATGTCTCCTAATTGGTCCTGCCCTGAGTTCGTTCAGGAAGGAAACAGGATAAGCCCACCAGGAACCACACTGCAGCATACTCCCCATCTTGACTTTTTTATGTATTAGTTAGTAGATGGAAGAATTTTTCTTCTCTCAAGAATATCAGACTTTAGAAATTATTTGAAAATATCTAGGCTAATCTTAAGTCTCATTTTGCGAACAGTAGAATGTATATTAAGTAGGAGATACATGAAAACTATGATTGTGGATTTATCTATTTCTACCTTTAGTTAGTTCAGTTTTTGCTTCATGTATTTTTAAGTTCTGTTACTATAGAATGTGCACATTTTAAGATTGTGTCTTCCCAATGAATTGACCCTTCTGTTATGAAACATTTCTCTGTCTTGTCTTGACATCTGTTTTGTCTAATATTTGTACAGTCACTCAAGTTTTCTTGTACTTACAGTGTGCACGGTATATCTTGTTCCACCGTATGTGAGTATATTTAATACACATTTCTAGTAGACAGCATGTAGTTTGGGTTTCACATTTTTAATCCATTGTGGCAGTCTCTGGCTTTTCATTGAAATATTTAATCAATTTATATTGATGTTATTATTAATTTGGTTGGATTTGTGTTTACTATTTTGTTGATTTCTATTTGCCACATTAAAATTTAATAATTTCTCCTTTCCTGCCTTTTTTGGGGGAAGGTGTTCAGTTTTTTCTGATACACTTGAATTCTCCTGTTGGCTCTTCACCTACACCTCTATGGATCTCGTCAGAGGTTGCCCTAGGGATTAGATATATATTCTTTATTTAACATAGTCTAACCTTGAATTAATGGAGTTAATATTGTACCACTTCATGTAAAATATAAGAACCTGTAACAATATCATTTCATTTGCATTCCCTATTCTTTGCCCTACTATTGTCACATCTATTATATCAGCTACGTACCTTATAAAACCCACCATACCGTGTTCCATTATTTTGCTTTAGTTATCTGTTTTAATAACATTTAGAAAAGAAATCAAATTTTATAATTACCCACGTATTTTCCATTTCTGATGCTCTTTTCTTGCTGTTGGTCTTTTCTCCTGTGTCATCTAATGTCAGTTCCCTTCAACCTGAAGAACTTCCTTTAGCATTTTCTGTACTGTAGTTATGCTGGTTATGATCTAAATGTTCATTTATCTGAAAATATCTTCATTATAAAAGGATATTTTTCTCTGGAGATAGAATTCTAGAATTCACATTTTTTTCTTTAGTACTTTAAAGATGTTATTCCATTGTCTTTTGGCTTTGGTTGTTTCTGATTAAGTCAACATTATTCATGTTTTGGCTTCCCAATATGTTATTATTGTTTTTTTGTATCTGATTACAGGATTTTCTATTTATCAGAATTGAGGGATTTGGGTCATAGTTTCTGTTCTACCACATTCTATCAATCCTCTCATTCTAGGGCTCTGTTTACAAGCAGTAGGTCACTTAATATTGTTCCATAAAAATCTTTTTTCCTTTTTCCAATCTTTTTCTTTTTTGTACTTCAGAGTAGATAATTATTATTGATCTATCATGGAGATCACTGACAATTTATTTCTTCTGATGCCTCCCATCTGTTCTTATACTCATTCAGTGAAATGTTTGTTTCAGTTTTTTCAGTTATAAAACTCTCATCCCCATTTATTTTTTATCCTTTCCATTTTCTGCTGAATTTCCTCTCCATTAATTCATGATGGCCATATTTTCCATTAAGGCAACAAACATTTATACTACTTCCTAATTAATTCCAATATCTGGATCATCTCAAGTTCTGTTTCCATTGGTTGCTTTTTTCCTGCTTATGGATCACATTTTCCTGCTTTTTTTTTTTTTTGAATGACTAGTAATTTTTTTAATTGTATGTGGTACATTGTGGGTGCTATGTTGTTGAGAGTTTATATTTTGTTATCTTACTTTAAAGAGTACTAATTTTTTTTTTTTTTTTTTTTTTTTTTTTTTAGCAGCCAGTTAATATACAGGCAGATCAGTTTAATCTCTTCAAGGCCTATTTTAAAGCTTTCTTCCCTTAGATCTACAGTAGCCTTTGCTTTAGGGCTAGCATAACCCTACCCTTGAGTTGTGGCCTTTTTAGGGTGTCAGCTGACTACCAGGATATTCAGAAGTGTCTGTCCACTCTGAATGTTTGGAATTTTCTCTCTCCCAACACTGTATGACTTCTAGAATCTTTGTTGAGGTCTTAGCTCCCCAAAGCTGGTCTCTGCTAGGCTTTATGGAGTCTCTCCCTGTATGTGCACAGCTTAGTATTAATTAAAAATTTAAGGAGATCCCTATGCGAGGAGTTATGCGGCTCCTTCTTTGCAGAAAACTATTGTCTTGACCCTACCCTACAAATTCCAGCCACTTAGCATCCCCAAACTCTATTCTTAGCCTCTACAGCCCAATGAGACTCTGAGTTTACTTGAGCTATACCACTGCATATCATATTCCGGACAGTAGCCCTAGGCAGAAAGCAGAGACAATCATGGGCTTCATGTTCTTCTCTTCTATCAGTGATCATAGTCCTGCTGCCTGTTGTCCAGTGTTTGAAAACCATTGCCTCATATTTTGCCCAGTAAACTAATGATTGTTTTTGGCAAGAAAACCAGCCTGATATCAGTTACTCCATCATGGTCAGGAGCTAATTTAAATGTTTTAATCCCTGGAATCCATACCTCTTTTGGATTTCTAGTTCACTAGGAGTGTTGGTTGGAGACCGAACCACCATCCTGTGCTAGTTCACAATCTTAAGCAAGTGAATTAATTAAGTTCTTAGCACATTTGACCTGTCTAGCATTTAGGAATACACTGCTTTTATTACAGTGCTTATGATGTACTTGACTGGATTCAAGAAAAAGAATCTGCAGTTTCATGCATCTCAGTGGAAAAGTGAAACCATCCTGCAATGATTGTATTTTACTTTTGTTAATTTACGATAGCTTCATTTTTCTTTTATTGTAATGATATAATTAGGCTTTTGGTACCACCCTGTCTTTAGGTGTTACTTTTAGAATGTTAATGCTTTCTTATAGTCACATTTAACTGAAACAAAAGTCCTTCAAAATCTATTCACCAAATACTTATCACACCATAGGTCAGGCAATATTATGCGTCAGGTATATTAATTAATAAGTAAAATCACACAATAAAACCAGTTACTACCCTCAATGAGCTCACAGCCAAGAACTGAAAAATGACTATTTTGATATAATGTGTTAACTACAAAATTGGACTGACAAGACTGACTTGATCAGGACTCTTGTACTCACCATCTCAGCAGCATCTCACCCAGTTCCTGGAAAATATCAAGTGCTTAAATGTATGAAAAATGAACACATGGAGACACTAGGGTGTAAAAATCTCCTTTTAAGGTTTGAGTATATAGTATAACCAACTATTGGGTGAGAATGTTTACATAGACAATTCAGATATCAGTTTGTTCCATTGAGTACAGCAGATATTTCTTTTTTTTTTTCAGCAGATATTTCTTGATTACTTTGGTAACACTGGTAGATTCTGGGCATAAAAATTACAGAAGGAGATTATACTCGTATAGCATTAAGTGCAATAATCAAGTTAAGTACAGGATGCAAGAGAATTCAAATGATGGATAAATGGCTTCTAGACCTTATGTTTGAAGTGAATCTTAAAGGACAAGTATGATTTTATTTCAAGAGACATATATATTCCAACCAAAACTATGGAGTTATATAAAAAGATAATGTTTGGAGACCTCATATTACTGATTTCAAGACTTCTATAATGTCACAGCAATCAAAACAGCATGGTATCAGTAAAAGACTACATACAATATCAGTGGAACAGAGGAGAGAGCCCAGTAATAGACCCACACAAACAGAGTCAATTAATCTTTGACAAAGGAGTAAAGGAAATGCAATGGAGAAAGGATAACCTTTTCAACAAATGGTGCAGAACAACTGGATGCCCATATACAAAAAGAACAAAAAGCAAAATAACACAAAACCTTAACACAGACCTTACACTTTACACAGAAATAAACTAAAAATGGATCATAGCCCTAAGCATATAACACAAAACTATAAAACTTTAAGAAAAAAAATAAGAGAAAATCTGTGGGACTTTGGGATGGTCGATGAGTTTTTATATACAACAAAAGCATAATCAGTTAAAGTTAAAGAAAAAAATCAGTAAGTTAGACCTTATTGAAAATAAAAAACCACTTGGGTGAAAGACACAAAGAGAATGAAAAAACAAGCCATAGACTGGAAGAAAACATTTGCAAATACTTATCTAATGAAAGATTTGTATCCAGAATATATTTTTTAAAATCTTAAAACTCAACAATAAGAAAATAACCCATTTTAAAAATTGGCAAAAGCTTTGAGCATACACCTCACCAAAGAAGATCTACAGATGGCAAATAAGGATATGAAAATATTCTCAACATCATTTGTCATTGGGGAATTGCTAATTAAAACAGCAGTGAGATATCACTACTATCTTAGTCTGGGCTGCTACAACAAGTTAGGATAGACTGGGTGGCTTAAACAACAAGTATTTATTTCTCACAGTTCTGGAGGCTAGCTGGCAGATCAAGATCAAGGTGCAGGCAGCTTCGGTATTTGGTGAAAGCTGGCTTCCTGGATTGCAGATGGTCATCTTGTCTCATCTTCACATGACAGAGAGCAGAGAGAGGAGAAGCAAGCGCTCCTGTCTCACATGGGTACTAGTCTGAAAAAGGCTACATACTCTATGATTCCATTTATATGACATTCTGAAAAAGGCAAACTATAAAGACATAAAACAGTTCACTGATTGCCAGAGGGTTAGGGATTTGGGAGAGTTGAACATGTGAAGCACAGGGACTTTTTTGGAGTGGTGAAACTATTCTGCATGTTACTGTAGTAGTGGATATATAACACTATGCGTTTGTCTAAATCCACAGATCATCACAGCAAAATAGTGAACTTTAATGTTTACATGTTAAAAAAATTCATTTAGGAAGTTGATACTGAGGGATCTTAGGATGGGATTTAGACAATGACAAAATAATCCAACTGTATTAAAAATGTATGATAAACCTCACTGAAGAGTATGGGTGGGGGGAAAGAGGCTGACCTAAGTAACTTTGGGAATGAGTAAAAACTGTAAGTCTAAAGACAAATGCACATAAATGGTGTATGGGTAAACAATTTTGAAACCACTACATGTACATGGATATTAACAAATAAATCAATGGATGAAAGACAATGAAAGCTAGGTTCCTCAGTCTTGGAATAGGAGGTTCCAGACCACCAAGGGGGAAGGTAAGAGGGTCCTGGTTACCAACTATGTGTGTGTAGGGTTTTCCACACACCACCAAGCAATTTTTGGACATCAGGTAGACATACAGTTCAACTCACTTCTGATACTATCTACCCAGAGATAGCACCAGCCTGGCTCCACCGGCAACAAGTTCTCATCCTTAGGTGCTTTCCAAAGGTCACTTCCTTAACATAACAAAACACACCTTTATCACTCTCATCACCTAGGAAATTTTGAGCGTTTTAGGAGCTCAGTGCCAGGAATGGAGGGTAAGACCAAATATATATATATCTTATTATAAATAACAATATCACACTATAATGAAAAAGAGTATAAAAAGGAATATGTATGTATATATGTATAACTGAATCACTATGTAGTACACCAGAAATTAGCCCAACATTGTAAACCGATTATACTTCAATTAAAAAAATAATAAAAGTTAAAAAAAATCACAATATCACAGAAGGCAAAATGAACTATTTGTTATTGGATTAGAGTCAGACAAATCAATATGAATTCATATTTGGCTTAATATATATGAACACACCCATATATAAATAATTATAGATTTGTATATATACTTAGGTTAGTACACACAAATATATTTTCTAGCTCTGTCTGCTGAGAGGGCTTAGAAGCAATCCCTGTGCCCAGCTCTTCGTTTCTAATACCATTCAACAATGAAAGAAGTGTGAAATGTTAAATAAAATGGAGTCACTTACGTCAAGGGGTTTTAAAATGGAGCCAGAAGGCCATTAGGAGGTGGACCTTATGTACATCCTCACCAGACAGAACCAGAACTTTTGAACTGGGCCAAACCACAAATATGCCAAGGACTCTTCAAGAACACATGCAATTTGTCACAGAAATGTACTTTTTCCTCCTACTGGTGATAGCCTTACACTCAAGTTTAGCCAAAACTAGCTTCTGCCTCCAACTCCAATTAAGAGTCTGTAAACCAAGCCCCTGAATTTTACTCCCTAGTTAGTGGGACACCGTTTGGGTTGCTACTAGAATCTGTGTGCCTCCAATTGCAATTCTTTGATCCAAAATAATCTTTTTTTTTTTTTTTTTTTGCTTGATTATTGCCTCCTAGGTTTATTTAGGTTGACAGGAACCAGAGCTCCTTGAAGAAATGGCTGATTCTAGGGTTGGGCAGGAAATACACAAGACGAGCCTGGGATGTCTTGTAGTACCGGAAAGTAAAGGAAGTGCTCAAAAAACAAAATGATGGGGGGGGGGGTATGTCAAAGGGACACAGGAGCCAACTGAAAGAGCTCACAATAGCCAAAGCAGGAACAATTTAAGAAACATAAACAAAAACATAAAAACATGGTATTGGATTATAACCCAAAGTAGAAAACAAATATCCATGAATCCATCCTGACACGAAATAAATGGTTGAATAAATAAATGGGGGAGAATGAACAAACCTCCCATACAGAATAATTCTAAATAATTTGTGTGGACTACCCCCCCTCAAGTAGTCGGAGCATTACTCCCCATCCCTAAAGTGTGGGCTGTGCATAGTGACTTCCTTCCAAAGAGTGTAGCATGGAAAGAGGGGAAGAGTAATTGCACAGCGGAGAAATCTGGAAAACACTACCTGAGCTAGGTATTCAAGGTTAATAGCATCACTGATAAGTTATGTTGTTAGCATGTACCTCTAACATGATGTTAAGAATGGCAGTTAATGTGGTCTTCCTTCCTCAAGATTCAAACCCCCAGTCTAACTAGGAGAAAAACATTAGATAATCACAAATTCAGGGACATTCTATAAAATGACTGACGAGTACTCCTCAAAACTGTCAAGTACATTAACAACTAGGAAACTCTGAGAAACTGTCACAGTCTTGAGGAGCACAAACAAGGACATAGAAGACTAAATGTGATGTGGTATCCTAGATAGGATTCTGGAACAGAAAAGCATTATGTAAAAACTAAGGAAATTTGACCAGAGTATGGGCTTTAGTTAATAATAATATACAAACGTACCACAGTAATGTAAGATGTTAACAAAAGGGGAAACGGGGTGCTCATTATTTGGGAACTCTGAACTATTTCTGCAATTTTTCTGTAAATCTAAAACCATTCTAAAAGAAAAGGCTTATTTAAAATAAAGTATGAGTCTATAGAACAAGATAATGGGTACAGGAAACTTGCATTTGACCTTTTAAATTAAGAAATAACAAAATGACGCTGTACACCAGAAATTGACACAACATTGTAAACTGACTATACTTCAATAAATAAATATAAATATAAATACACACACACACACACACAAAAGTAACAGATGAAAAGTGAGATTTATATGATACTGGAGTGTTTTAAGGATCCCCATGGTAGAAAAGTGGCCGGAGCTTAGAACAAAGCCTTTAAAACTCAATTAGGCCTCTGTATCTCCCACCCTACCTCAGTCTCCATTCACTGAAACACTAGAAAAAAAAGTATGCGTAAAACCAGGTTAAGCTTTTTTTTTTTTTTTTTTAAACCAATCTGCTTTCATGGAGATTAAACTCATGAAGTAAATAACTCAATAGCTTGGCTGAAGAGTAGAACTGTAAATAAGTGGAAGAGTGACTGTAACAATAGAAAAATCAAGATTAGAGTTTCTCCCAAAATTCTGTACAAAATAATAAAAATGGAAAACATGACAGAAAATGATTATGTGAAAGGCAGTGCCAGAAATTGTAATATCAGTTCTAATAGGAAGTATAGAAGGAGAAACCAATAATAAGGAAGAAAAAGAAATTTTAAGAAAAGAAAAAGACAAAAAAAATTTCTTGGAGGTAAAAAAAGACAAATTTTCAAGTAAAAATTATGAAAGCTAAAATTTTAAGTACTCTTTCTTTTTACCGGGCCTAGTTTTAAGAATGTTACATGAATTTATTATTCCTCCTAACAGCCTCATCATGTGGGTACTATTTTGATCCTCATGCGACAGACACAGAAACAGAGAGGTGACGAAACCTGTCCAACATCACAGAGCAATTAATGAAGGAGGCAAAATGCAAGCTTGTTTTCTTCATTATTTAAATTTTTTATTTTGAAGTAATATCAAATGTAGGGAAAAGCTGCAAGAACAGCACAAAGAATTCCTGTATACTCTTCGTATAGATTTTTATAAATGCTAACATTTACTGCATTTATTTTATGATTCTATTTTTTTCCTGAACAATTAGAATTTAATTCAGAAGTCAGTTGCACACATAAGGCTCCTTTACCCATGAATGCTTCAGTGTACACATCCCAAATGCAAAGGCACTCTCTCCCATAATCTCCATAATTACGACACTCAAAATTATGAAATTTATACTGAAACAGTACTTTTAGTATTTACCTTATTCAAATTCACAATTGTTCCAATAAAGCCATTATAGAAAACAATTTTTCTGGTCCAGGGTCATGTGTTACACTTAATTGCCATGTCTCTTTAGTCCCCTTAACCTGAAACAATTCCTCAAGCTTTGTCTTTCTTGACCTTGACATTTTTGACTAGTACAGGCCAGTTATTCTATAGAACCATTGCTCAATTTGCATTTTTCTGTTATTTCTTTATGATTAGATTCTGGTTATGCCCTTTGGCAGGAATATCACAGGAGGTGTTCTGTTCTTCTCAGTGCATTGTAACAGGAGGTACCAGATGTCATTTTGTGCCACACTGGTTATGTTCACTTCGATTACTGGTAAAGGTGGTGTCTGCCAGGTTTCTTCACTGTAATGTTACTGTTTTTCCCTTTGTAAGTAATACTGGTGCGGAGAGACTTTAAGATGTTATCAAACTGTTTCTCATCAAATTTTCACCCACTTGTTTTAGCATACATTGATGATTCTTACCAGAATCAATTACTGTGATGGTTGATTGATGGTGATTTTGTAATTTCACTGTTCTTTCTACACTAATAAGTCAGCATTCTACTATAAAGCATGTTTCATAAATTTTTATCTCAGTCACTGATTCAATGATTTTACTCAATCTGCTACTGTCTTGAGCTATTTTAATGCTCATATTGTCCAGATTTGGCCAGTGAGAACTCCAGACTGACACTGTGACCTTTTGACATAGTTCAATCATTTTTTTTTTTAACACTTCCTTACTTTCTGCCCCTACAAAATGTTCCAAACCTCATCCTGTGCTTTCTCTGCTCAGTTTTTTAATGCTATTTGTCTGAGGAGCCCTGATTCCTTGGATCTGGGTGCTGGTTATTCTCATTGCTACTGGGATATAATTGCTTCTATGTCCTCTCTGCTACGGGGACATACATACACACACAGAAATATATGTATTTCTATATTTACCTATTTTTAAAAAGCATGACTTTGTAGTAATACTTCAAGCTGCAATCCAATTCCACAGGGTTCATTGTAACCTCCTCTTCTCCATGTTGTAACTCCTTACTCCAGCAATGATAAACTTGGCTCCTGTTATATTTACCTACTCCCATATTACAGTTACTTTTTGGACTATTTTAGAATACATGAAGAAGCAGTTTCGGAATTGCTAATCCATATCATTGTGTAAATCAATCCTACTAACTAGAGTTAATTATTCATTTCCAGGTTTTTTTTTGTTTTTCCTTTCTGTTTTTAGCCTGTGGGAATATGGTCAAATTGTCCTCAAAAGTTGCTTGCATTAGTCTTTTTTTCCCCTTTAATGTGAAGGAAATGTTTATTTTTGCTTATATTCCAATTTAGGGTCTCTCTTCTGTTACTGACTTTTAAAATCTGTAAAATATTAACATGGTCCCCAAAGTAAAAACTACAGAAAAATATAGAAGAAATGTCACTTCCCTTATCCTTTCCTGTACTAAAATTCCCCTATACATTTGGGTCTAATTATGGAATTTTGTTGTATTCCACTGGTCTGTTCATGCAGGAATATCACATTGCTTTGATTATAGGGAATTTATAGTATTTTTAATTATCTGGTTGGACTAGTACCCCTTTGTACTTTTTCTTTTTCAGTGTTAGCCTGGCTAACACATAAAACCTGTATTGCAACCACTATGGATAATGTATATCCTTCAGATGAAAAGATCGATTGAATTGTCCACCTCCAGTAAAATTCTCCTTCCCAGTATCCTTTTTCTTCACGAGGCTTATCAATATCTGAAGTTATCTTAGTTAGGTATTCTCTGGTTGTCTGCTTTCCAGATTCTCCTGGAGACTGGGGATCTTGTCTTTAATATTCATTAGCATATCATCAACAGGCAGAGCACACCGTGGCACACTGCAGGTATACACGCTGCATGCAGTTTTTTGATTAGTTACTCTGGTGGGGGCAGTCATATCACACTGTGGTTTTCATTCTTCCATTTTCTTGATAATTAATGAACTTGAGCGCCTTCTGATGTCTTTATTGGCTACCTGAATATCCATTTTTTTGAATGCTTATTTGAGTTTTTCCCCATATCCTATTTGATTGTTTGCCATTTATTGATCTGTAGTGGTCCTTTATATACTCTGGATGAATTCTTGGTCAAATATATGTATTGTGAATATATTCTCCCACTCTGTGGCTTCTCTTTTCATTTTCTTAACGGTGTCTTTTGGTGAAAAAGATCTTTAAATTTAATATAGTAAAATTTACTATTTTTTCTTCACACGGGTAGTGATTTTGTGTTAAGAAATCTTGGCTGACCCAAGGCTAGAAAGATATTCTATGTTTTCTTCTAAAGGTTTTGTTTTATCTTCTACAATTACATCATTAACATATCTGGAATTGATTTATGTGAAGTATAAGGTACGAGCCTAGATTAATTATTATCAATATGGATATGCCATTGACCCAGTGCTACTTATTGAAAAGACCATCACCTCCTCTGCAACCACACTGCAAAGGAACCTTTGTCATAAATCAGATGACCATATATATGTAGGTCTATTACAGGGCTCTTTATTTTGTTCTACTGGTCTACTTGTTCATTTCACATCAATATATTGCCTTAATGACCAAAGTATACCTTATCACATTAGCAAATTCAAGAAGAAAAATATATCAATGTGGCAAAAGGCATCTGACAATACTTAGCAGGCATTTTTAATAAAGTTCAATAGGGACTGAAAGAAACAAGTGAACCACACAATGTCTGTTAACCTCAAACATAGAGCAAACATTATATTAAGTGATTTCCATTAAGCTGGGAAAAACAATTAGATGCCTGCTATCACCATGAATCCTAAATCTGGTTCTGGAAATTGTTTCTACTGCAATAATAATAAAATAATCACTATAAGTACTCAAGAAAAATATCACATCTGTTTGCAGCTCACATAACTAATTGCCTAAAAAAATCAAGTCTGGTAAAAAAAAAATTTAAAAGGTTATTGGGTAATAATGAAAGCTGTAACTGCATCCATAAAGTTTTAATATAACAATATTACAATAAATACAGAAATAAGCCACAATCTGGGAGAAGCTAAGTCCATCATTCTACTAGGTTTACTATCTAGAATGTTATGTTTAAGAATCCCACGATTTTTATATGAATGTTTTCTAAAAAAGGAATATGGGCAATATATATGAATTGGCAAGCTACAGTACTTAGCAATAAACAGATGTGAAAAGATGCTCAACTCACTATTTACCAGGAAGATATTAAAGCACATACCAGAAGTGAGGATAAAAGGAAGTAACATTTCACTGGTTGAAGGAGTTGTAAACTGGCGACATAATGATGTTCTCCTCTTCCACAGCAGTATGTACTGAGGTTGAAAGTGAACATGATCCGCGACTTACCAATCTGATCTTTTGATAAATACCTCAGAGAAACCCTGCTTATGTGCAGCAAAAAACTCAAATATTCACTAAGAAATTTTTCAGTGAGAAATTATATCTAACTTAAATATTGACCAATAAAAGGCCTAAATACATATGATGTATTCATACAAAAAATAGGGCCAGGGGGGTTCTATTCTGTTGAAGAGCATCATATTAAATCCAAAAAAAGCAAACAGCTGATGAGTCACTTTCCTCACCACACAGATAACCATACACCTACCATAATGCTGACATCGCCATCCTCGAAGCCACTTCTTTTTGGTTACAGCAACATCTTCTAAAGTGGAATTACATCTGCAGTAGGAAATGGCAATGGGGGCTCTATAGTGAAGTATGAGATACACTGGGTTAGATAAAAATGAAACTTTTTTGATAGTCTTTTGATAAGCACTAGTGTGAATTTTTCCCCCCAAGAAATATAGAATACAGAGCTCTCTCATGCTTGTTTGACCACAAAGTCATTTTCTTCAAGAACCACTAAGTACTGGTGTTTTGAGGAACATACTTTAAGAAATTCTGAGTTAATGCACTGTCCTCAGAAGACTTCTGTTAACAAGAAAATGTTACCAGGGAGGAAAAACACATTGACCTACTAGCAAAAACTAATTTTATCATAGCACTTAAAATACTTGTAGGTATTACAATTTTGTGTAAACACTGTGTACTACTCACAAATTAAAAGCAATTTGACATCATGAGTGGGAAAGACGTACTGTTCTAGATGGTGAATGATTATTCTAGATGGTGAATGATTATTCAGTGACTTCTGCCCAATCTGCCCACTCTGAGCAAAATGGACTTTAGAGGCACAAGTCAATGTATGACAGTAACACTAATCTGGTTGAAAACAAAGTGTTGTGGCAATACTAATTTTTCTTCTGTGGAAGGTAGTAATTTTTAAGCACTAAATACCTATTTTTCACTTATTTGTTCATTCTTTTTATAAAATTGATGAGGTTAAAATAAATGAGAATTAAGAAGAGAAATAACCTAAAAGACACTGGGGCTAGATCAGGTCATTTTCCCCAACATTGTTACATTGCTTAAGTTAGAAACCTAAAATCTTGGTACCTAATAATCACAACAGGTCAGGCCCCTGGATATTCCTGCTAAATCATTTTATGTTTTATAATTGTTTTATTAGACTATTGAGTTCAATGTACTGAATTTTATTTGGAATGTCTGCATGTATCTTAAATGATACTGGTCTAGATTTTGCTTTTTAGGAATATCCTCATCTAATTTTATTATTGGGATATTTGCCTTATAGAATAATCTGGTAAAATTTTGTTAGAAGTTACCTGTTCTTTAAAATTTTATTGGTGTAAAACTATTGAGTCTAGTTTCTAAAAAACAAGAGCATAACTACATACATTTTCCCTTTGTTTGCAGCTCTCATAGATTATAAATCTAAAATCTATAAATTATAAATTAAAATATAAAATAAATAAAATATAATATCTATGCTTGGTCAGATCTATAGTATCTTAGTCAACTTGGATCATTTAGGTTTCCCTAGATAACTCATCCTCTATATTTTTACTCATATTGAAATGCATATATAGTAATACATCTATAAATTAAAAAAATTTTAAATCTCCTTGATATATGTAGCTATTTTACTATTCCCATACATAATGCTATAACTGAATCATCTTTTTTTCCTCAATAATAACTACCAATTCTATATTGGTATAAAATCTACTGTTTTATTAACTATTCGATTTTTACTTTTTTATTTTGGGGGGAAGTAATTAGGCAATTTTACTTTTTAAAATTGTATTTTTACTTTTATTGTATGAGTTACTTCCTGTTGCTTATCTTAATTAAAAAAAAATTTTGAGTTTTTTTTTTTTTCAACACACTTATCAATTGCCTGTTGTGTGGCAGGCAACGTAGATGTGGGGACAGAGTAGTGAACCTTCTCTATCCAGGTTTTCTAAATGCATGAATATTAATTTTCTACTAAGTAGAGCTTTGGTGACTTCCCACAAATTCTTATTTGTAGGCATCACATTATTATTTATCACTAAGCGGTCTAAAATTTCAGATTTTCTACTTTAAAAAAGCTATATTATGGAAGTTTTCAAATATATGCAAAGGTAGTAAGAATAGTACAATGAACCCTATGTACCCATTATCCAGCTTCACCACTTAGCAATATTTTGCCAATCTTGTTTCATCTATCCTTCTCACTTTTTTTCTTCAGTATTATAAAGCAAATTTAAAAAGTACACGACAATTTCATCCTTGAATATTACACTACAGATCTCTAACGCGTAAGGATTTATACACACATACAAACCCCACAACCATGTCATCATGTCTAACGAATGAATAATAATTATTTAATATAATTTAATACCCATTCTAAGTTTACCTTTTTAAAATAATGGAAAAATTTTTTTCATTTATTTGTCCAAATCAGGATTGTACTAACTGTATTTTCTTATTTTCTGTATTTTTGATGCTCAGACATTTGGGGACTTGATCTTGGAGCGACTACCCCTCCCAGGGATAGAAAATTCCTTGGCAAATGACTCCCCTGTGACCATGCGTTGTGATATACAAACCAATCAATCCAAAGTCCACACCCCAAAATATCTCCTTTAACCGACTCTCACATACCAAGCCAATATTCCTCCTAGCCTAAATCACCCCAGGGCCAAGTACTGGACAACTAAAGACCACTCCTGTATCAGAGCTCAACAAAACTGTTCAAACTAACCAGTCCTAAACTTGCTCGGGGGACCTACCTGGCACCATGTGCCTATTCCCTGCTGGGAAAACTTCAGTAAAGGTTCTGAGTCACACCCTCTCCCACCTGTGCCTCCTAACAGGACTGGGTGCTTCCTCCATGTGGACCTGTGTGCATGCAGTGCCTCCTGTTTCTTCTAGAAATCTTCCAATATAAGCTTCTTCCTTCGTGACAGTCATTTCCACATCTGTGTGTCTTACCGCACCTGATTAAGACAAATCCTGGGTACATTTTAACAAAAGGATGTCAACACATTCCACACACTATTTAATTCATATGTCTCTTAAGTCTCTATAAATTCTATTTCTAATGTCTTGATATATATTGGTTAAGAAACAAGGCTTTTTAGTCTGTGAAATTTCCCACACTCTGGATTTGGTTGTTTGCTTCTTTGTGTCATTACTTTGTTCATTTATTCCCTAAGTTTCCTGTAAACTGGTAGATTTAGAGACTAAATTACACTTCTGGATCAGTATTTTGGGCAAGAATACTCCACAGGTAGTATACATCCATTGCATTATGTCAAGATAAACACACAGCCTCACTGATTTAATTTAGAGATCTTAATATAGATTAGTGGGTTGTCATTCTGCTCTATCCATCAAAAGCTTCCTATAATCTTTCACCTAATGGATGGTCTTCACATTCATCGTTATCACCAAGATCTATTATTTCATAAATAAAAAGTGTGATTTTTTTGATTCCTTTGATCTTTATTAGCCAGAATTCTCTAATAAAGAACTTTCTTTCACCAGCTTTTGGTTGTCTTGAAACATAGTTTCATAAAGGAAAAGTAAGATAAAAGCTACATTTTCCCCATTTCCTTATTAATAAATGCCCTAATATGCTCTGTAGCTGACCAATACATTTGGTCAGAAAAAAGAAGCAGCTATCAAAGACTATAGTAATCATGACAAAAGGACACAGGATCCAAATTGAGGGGATTCCCACTCATCAAAGACAGGACAATGTAAGCATTAAAAAAAAAGGCGACAATGGATTTTAAAAAATCACTCCAGGTTTTATAATATAGGTGGATTTGTAATTTCCAAATAGTTTTTTTTATCTTATCCTTTGTTAACTTTAAATTTATACTGAGGTCAGAGAGCATAGATTGTAGAGTATCTTCTTCTTTATGAACTGAAAAAGAACATCTTTTACTATTTTAACAAGAGTAAATTACCTGACGTTCAATAAGGGATGAGTGTTGGTGGAAGGCATTTCTATGTTCACTGTGCCCTTAGTCTTTCATATGAGTTTTCAAGAGAGTAATATTCATGATGATAATAATAAACCAAAATTTAATGGCTTAAAACAACAACCATTTTATTGTATCCCATGATTTTGCAGGTCAGGAATTTGGGCAGGGGCTCAGTTGGTCCATTTTTCTCCTCTGTATGGCATCAACTGAGGTCAGTCAGTGCATTCAGCTGATGCCTGGTCTGGAGGATCCACAATTATTTCACTCAAATGTCTGGTGTCTCGGTGGGCATGTCTGGAAGACTCGGCATAGCAGAGTGCCTCTCCCTCTGCCTCTCTGTGTAGTTGCAGGGCCTTTCCATGTGGTCTCTTCAGCAGAGTAGCCTGACCAGGTCAGGATCTGATGTTGACAGAGTATTCCAAGAAATGAGGCAAAATCTGCCAGTCCAGAAATTAGCACAGCAGTACTTCCACAACTCTACTGGTCAAAGCAGTCACAGTCTGCCCAGATTCAAGCGGGGAAAGGATATGGATTCCACCTCTTGATGGGAGGCGTGTCAAAGAATTTGCGGCAATCTTTGCTCTGCCACCGTGTTATATTGTTTTATAAATGAAGAAATTATAACCAGAGCAGTTAAGCACCTTGTTCAATATAATACAGGTATGAAAGTGATGGGATAGAGATGATAAGTGTCTTCCCCACATCTGTTATATTAATAGGGTTAGTTTTTAGAATGAATGTGAAGATTTTCAGGTTTGAGTGAGGGTGGGATATATTAAATTAACATATCCTTTTAACACTACAAACTCCCTTATACCCAGTCAGGTGCATGTATGAAGCACAAGGGACTAATTACTACATTCACAGATTGTTCTACAGCACAAGACTGAAAAGGCTTTCTTATATTTTTACATTATGAATTTTCAGATGATGAGTAAGATGTGAATGTTGTCTAAAGGCCTTCTTACATTCCTTACATTCATAGGGTTTCTCACCGGAATGAATTCTCAGATGTTGAATAAGAGATGAATTAAGTCTAAAGGCCTTCCTACATTCCTTACATTCAAAGGGTTTTTCACCAGTATGAATGCTCTGATGTAGAGTAAGTTTTTGGCGCAGTCTAAAGGCCTTTCCGCATTCCTTACATTTATACGGCTTCTCACCAATGTGAATACTCTGATGTTGTGTAAGTTGTGAGAGCAGTCTAAAGGCCTTCCCGCATTCCTTACAGTCATAGGGTTTAACACCAATATGAATACTCTGATGTGAAATAAGTTGTGAGTAACGACTAAAGGCCTTCCAGCATTCTTTACATTCATAAGGTTTCTCACCAGTGTGAATTCTGTGATGAAGAATAAGATGATAACCACGACTAAAAGTCTTTCCACATTCCTTACATTCATAGGGTTTCTCACCAGTATGAATTCTCTGGTGGAGGGTCAGCTGTTGCCGCACTCTGAAGGCCTTGCCACATTCTTTACATTCATAGGGTTTCTCGCCAGTGTGAAGTTTGTGATGTACTCTAAGGCCAGAGCCACACAGAAAGGCCTTTCCACATTCTTTACATTCATAGAGTTTGTCAGCAATATTAAGCTTCTGATGTCGAGTAAGGTGTGCATACTGTCTAAAGGCCTTCCCACATTCTGTACATACGTAGGGCTTCTCACCAGTATGAATCCTCTGATGGAGAGTAAGTTGTCCACGAACTCTGAACGCCTTCCCACATTCTTTACATTCATAGGGTTTCTCACCAATATGAATTTTCTGATGTACTCTAAGGTCTGGGCCACATATGAAAGATTCTCCACATTCCTTGCACTCATAGAGTTTTTCACCAGAATGAAGTCTCTGATGTCGAGTAAGATGTGCAGTCTGTCTAAAGGCCATCCCACATTCCTTACATTCATAGGGCTTTTCACCAGTATGAATTCTGTGATGAAAAGTAAGTTGTTGGCGTACTCTAAAGGCCTTTCCACATTCCTTACATTCATAGGGTTTCTCAACAAAATGAATTCTCTGACGTGAAGTAAGAGATGTGCGTTTTTGGTAAGAGGACACTTTTTGAGATGCAATTTTCACTTGACCGAAATAATCCTCTTGTCCTTCAAATTTTCTTTTGGACTCCCAATCATTTTTTAAACTAAGGCTCTTAAGGCCACAGTTTTTAATTCTTTCCATTATCTTCCACTGGGTTAAGTTCATTTCATAAACACCATTTTCTGAAGATAACTTCTTGGTCTCATACCTGGTTTCCAAATCTGACAGAAAACAAGAGAGCGAACATGCAGTTTTCTTTTTTTAAAAGAAGTAAAATGTCCAGTAGAAATAAAAGACAAAGTAATAACCAGTAAAATTCTAAAAATAGTTATACAATTTGGAAAAAAAAAATCAAAAGGGAACACCAGGAAAACGAGTTCGTGTAAGAAAGTGAGAGGGTGACTAAACATTTTAAGTCAGTGGTTCTCAAGTTGAAATGTGAATCAGAATCACCAGGGCGCTTGTTACAAATACTGTGATTTAGACACCATCTAAACCACTTGAATCAGATTCCACAGTCCCAGGCAGTTCTATATTTAATATTCTCCACATAAAGATGCTGATGGAGAAGAAAGATTGAGAATTCATACTTAAATTTTTTCAGCAATTTCTCTTATTCTTAGAATAAAATCAAACTCCTTGTTGTTAAAAGGCCTCTGCTTGCCTATGCCAACTAAAAATTGGCACTCACCCTCTGCCTCTACAAAGATTGAATCACGTTGGCACTTGCCATCTACCTCTGCTTGGGTTAAATCATGAGCCGCTGCAGCCCCTGACCTCCAACACTCCCTGAAAGGAGCTCAGGGTGGAGATGAGGAATGAGGAACTCTGTGTCTGGGAAAACTAGCAGAACAGGACTTTATAGTTAGATATTTTCAGGAGATTTTATGAGCCCAAATTCTTGAGTTTCTTCATATTTAGAAAAACACTGAATTCCTTAACAGTGACACCTGCTACTCGTGACTAGCAGCAAGCAAGCCTTTGCCTAAAATGTGTGCTTGACTGCATGTACCCCTCTTCACTAAAATCATATATATAATGCTGAGCTTCCCCCTGCCTCTTTGGAGCAGTTCCTCAGAGCTATCTGAGATGCTGTCTCCAAGGCTATAGTCCTCATTTTGCCCCCAAATAAAACTTGACCCACAACTTTCACGTTCTATGATTTTAGTTCAGTCGACAACTATAACACATCATCTCAAATCACTGCCCTCTCCACTGCTGCCTGGAGAGGCCTCTCAGCAGATCTTAGAACATGTTCCAACTTAATTCCACTTCTTAGGACTTTTCAGTCTGCTCTATTTCCCACAAATCTTTTGTTTGGACTCTCTGCATGGTTGGCTCCTTCTCACTCTGAGGTCTTAGATTAAAAGTCACTTCCTCTAAGGGCTGCTGACTCTACTGACAGTACCTAAAGCTATGTCCTTATTATACAGCTAACCCTTGAACAACACAGGTTTGAACTGCACAGGTCCACTGATGCCTGGATTTTTTTCAATACACATACAAAAATATACGTGTAGAACATCGTGTGCAAGAGTTGTACTAAAGTGGACAGCCTATCCTTACACAGGCATAGATGAGAGATATTTACAATCAAATTAATAATGTGCTACTTTTCTTACTATTACATAACTTTGCTTTCAAAGAATTACATTACCGTACAATGTACTTCTCTCTTATAATTGGAAAAACTGCATATCAGCCTATTGTCACAGGTAATTGGTTTTTTAAAATGTAACAATGTTTCCAATACTGTATTATGAATATCACTGTAATACTGTATGCCATAAAAATTTTATGCCAATCCATTCATTAGTGTATAAACTATGCTACCATGAAGCAATCATATCAATTACACTAGACTACCATAAAGCAATCATATTGCTGCTTCTCCATTTTCAATGCATAAATTATTATACCTGTAAATAAATATGATTTTTTCACATTATCTTTTCATTTTTAATGTCCAGTGTCAGTAATACGTATATAACATCTACAGTGTTTTGTATCATATAAGACAATATTGATGTAGGTACTAACAGACAATCTTACATAAACAAATGACATAAACTTATGGTATCAATAAATGCAGTACAGTACTGTAAATGTATTTCTCTTCCTTATGATTTTCTTAATAACATTTTCTTTTCTCTAGCTACCTTCATTGTAAGAATACAGCATATAACATATATAACATACAAAATATGTGTTAATCAACTATTTGTGTTACTGGCAAGGCTTCCTGCCAACAATAGGCTATTAGTTATGTTCTGGTGGAGTCAAAAGTTATAGTGGATTTTTGCCTGCACTGGGGGTGGCACCCAAGACCTTGTGTTGTTCAGGTGTAAACCACATGTCTGTGTTGTTATTATGCATATATTACATATCAACAGATCTATATTGAAATTATCTATTTATTAATTTTTCCAATTGTTATTCTGCTTATTTTCTTACCCCTAAATCTCGTCAACGGCAGAAACAATCCCTGCTTCACTCTCCATTAAATAATAAATCCAAAGCACATAATAGGTTTCACTCATTTAATTCCCATAGTTATATACCTACTCTGAATATATTTCTCTGCTTCTAACCTCTCACACTACAATGACTAAGCATCTTCTCATTCATCCAAGCTGGCCCAGCAGAACATATAAAAGAAAAATGGTGGTTGTATATTCCTGTACACCTTTCCATTGCTTATACCCTGTCTATGCAGTATTCTTTACAGTGCCCATTCTATAGCTATGGCTTACTCCTTCTTTGTCTCCACATCACAACAAAGTAACTGAGGAACTCTACTTACTTAAACTCCCCTTAAGCTTATTCTGTTACTCATCCATTTTACAAATGCTCAACGGATTTTGTTCCTTCATTCCCTTGTTCGAGTCTTCTCCCTTCCATCTCCTCAGAGGCAAGGCCATTTCTGTATTTCCTAGTAATGTGTACCAAGGACCTCTCAGGGAAACATGTTTATGCCTTAATTAAAGTTCATGAGATCCTTAGCAAAAAAAAAAAAAAAGATGTAATATGTAAGTAACTCACTAATAGAGTCAAAGGGTTTTACAGTAACTTGAATGTGAAGAACTTGCTAACAAAAATCATGATGGAAGTAAACCAAAGGATGGTAACCAGTGGAAGAAATGGCCAGAGGGGAGTTTAAGTGCTGTATGAGATGTGTATGAGAGAGAAAAATGATGAAGTTTTTAATTATTACAATACAGTCTATATAAGAAAGTTGAAATCATAGTTTCTACTAAAAGTGAAAATTAGTAACAACAACAAAAAAGTAAATCCACTTAGAATTTTATAAGTCTATATTAAATAACTCTTAGATTGACAGGAAAATAAGATCCAAAATAGTATTTTTTCAAAGAAAACTACAGTAATAATAAAAAAAAACTACAGTAAATTATTATCTGTAAAACTGTAACCACAGTGCTTGAAAGAAAATAAAAAACTTAAATACATCAACAGTATAAATGAAAGAAAAAATTAACTAAAAATCCAACTCAAAAAATTAGAAAAACAAACTGAAGCAAAGCAGAAAGAAATTAACTATATAGAAGCAGAAGTAGAATAGTTAGAAAAAAAAAAAAGAACACACAAAGTAAAACAAAATTCTTTTTAAAAAATCAATCAGCAAAATAGATAAACTATTAGTTAATATAGTAACAGCAAGAAGGCATAGACATAGAAATAAAGAAATGGCAAAGTGAAAATAATCATGAATAAATACAGAGGATAGTTGAAAAAAAGATTACTTTGCCAGTAAGTTTTAAAACATAGCTAAAATGAATAATTTTCTAAGAAAATATAATTACCAAAACTGATCACAGAAGAGATATAATGTTTCAAAAGATTAGAATGTAGTCAGACTTACTATCTCCTTCTCCCAGGAAAAAAAGCTTTCAAAAGGTTATTAAAGCTGTAAAGAATAAGCCATTCAAATTATATTTACTCTGAGAACTAAGAACTATTTCATGACATAATAATGTCATACTAAATAAATATTGTTCATAAAAAGAAAACTACATACCAATTTTCTGAAAACTAATGTAAAAATTCTAAGCATCTAATGACACAGCATGCCAAAAGACCCAGTGCTGTATATTCAAAGAATGCTAAAGTGGTCCAGTATGGGGAAATCTATTAAGATAATTCAACATATTTAATAGAGCTGAGGAAAGAAGGAAAAAAAATCACATGACCATCTCCATAGATGCTGAAAAGGCCAGTAAAAAAAAGAAACATTCCTGATTAAAAAAAAAATAGCTCAGTAAAACAAGAGTAAGTACCTGCCTAAACTGATAAAATATACATAACCGTAACAAAAAAGCAGCTTTGGCGTTATTAGTCAAGGCACTTAAATATCAAAAAAAAAAAAAAGAGAGAGAGAAGTAGAATTTAAAAGAAGGAGGTAAAACTGTATTTCCAGAGGATCTGAATGAATCATTGGAAAACTTACAAGATTTAAATACTATAAATGATAACAGAATTTAATAAGGTAGTAGGTATAAAATACAAAAACCAATAGCCTTTATATATACATTTAACAATAAAATATGATGGAGAAAAAAAGATTCCAGTCATGCTAGTAACAAGAATAAACTTAAAAGATATACACAACCTTAACAAAGAAAATGCTGAAACATTCATGAAGCATTTGGTGTTAGATTTTTCTAAAGAAATCACACACCAAATCACAGAGGGAGATTACTCTGCACAAGGTGACAGTGGCCTACCAAGGGTGTTCATGCTGAGGAACGGAGCAGGTATGGAGACAATGGCAAACAACAAATAGCTGTGTTCAAAGTAGCCAGGTATATGGAATTCTGCAGACTATCACCCTTGGCCAGACAGCAACTACTTTTGTCTGCCTCCAGAGTAGACAACACATAAGTGGGCCAGGGCATGAGGCAGGTCAGTGGCTGGTCATGTCCTGGGGATATGGCCACCTCCACAGGCCCAGTTGACAAAAGCACTCCTATGTCACATGGGTTAACTGTGTCTGTTCCAAACAAGTTTAGGCCAGTTTCACTTTTTTCCTGAAAGTATCTAACTTAATTAAATAATACGTAAACTCATGAGAAGTATTCTCTATTCATTGCAAGTTTGGTTCTTGTTCTACTTTAAAAATTTTTTAACTAGAAATAACAGACTATGAATTATGTGTGTTGTTTAGATGAAAAAGTAAATACAAGACACAATGGAAGGAAAGGCTTGAACACATATCAAAAGTATTGACAAAGACCTGTATTTTAATGCTGAGAGTTAAAATACACTTTTATGGTATGTACATAAAATATTTAACCCATTTTTTAAAATTTATTTTTATTTTTGGGGGGTAATTAGGTTTACGTATTTATTTTTTTTTGGAGGAGGTACTGGGGATTGAACCCAGGGCCTTGTGCATGCCGAGCATGCGCTCTACTGCTAGAGCTATCCCCTCCCCACTAACCCATTTTTATGAATAAACAAACCAAACACCATTCCTAATTCTGTTGGACCAAAGGATTTCTATTCTATTAAGCAATGCTGATGAGAATACAGAAAAATATAAACCTTTGCTTTGATCAGCTAAAAATACGTAAATATAAAAAATCATAAATGTGATTCCCCCTTTGCAGAGAACCAGCTTTAATTAAGTGGGAAATGTCACATAAATTACCTGGACTTAATACTTAAGTCTGTTTAGGCATTTTATTATTAACCATCTTTCTTTGTTGATGCAAGAAAGTCTAGGATATAGAAGATTTGGTTTCAAGGAAGTCCTATTTCCATTTCAACACTGGGGACAGAGGATAAAGATCTGAAAATAATAAAACCTGACATCCAAGGAACTGTAATTCTGAAGTATCAATTTTCACCACATCCTGAATAAGCCCATAGTGAATGCCACCACTTAATAATCCTCACATTCTATTCATGATTATCCTTCTGATTTCACTGAGAAAAGAACAATACAAGAACATGCTGTCCTCTCTTCACTACAAAGACCAACTTACTTACATTCATAACCACACTGTTTTCCCTTCAATTCCTTCTTGTTCCCTGGATCCCACCCACTTCCTCTATCCCCACCTCAAGGACACTGCTTTCTCTACTGTATCAATTTTCTCCACCTACAGAATCATTCCCATGGGCACACAAACACGCTCTAGTATCTCATATCTCACCTACTCTTCTCTTACTAAGTCATTCCAAGCAGGTTTTCACTCCGACTTCATTAAAATCACTCTTCACAAGGTCACCAGCATTCTCCTTCTTACCAGAACCTCAGGTCTCATTCTCTACTCCCCATTTTGAAACATTTTCTTTTGTTTTTATTTTGTGTCAGTGGCTGGTCCTTCTCTACCCTTTGCCTCCCCCTCTTTTAAATGTCTGACTGGTGGCATATCCCACGAATCAATCTTCAGGCCTCCTCTCCTTATCTGCTTTCTTCTATCTGCATGGGTTCCTTAGATGAACACATTCAGACCCATGGACTCAAATTCTAACCATAAAGTGAAGACACCCAGGTGTAATGTACATCAGGCTATAATCTCTCCCTGAGCTCCATGTGTACATATTCAGCTGTCCTCTTAACATCTAAAACAACAATTTAAACTTAAAATATCCAAAAAAGAAATTCCCAATGTCTACCTGCCAACCTGCTCTTCCTATCTTCCCCAGCTCAGTAAACTGTGCTTCCATTCACCCAGCTATTCAAGCTAACACCCTTATCTCCTCCTTTGATACCTCATTCTCACTTACTTCATTCATAATTCTACCAGCATGTTCTTTTGGCACTACCTTCTGAGTCTTACGGCTTCTTACTACCTCCTATCTTTGCCATTCTGATCCAAATTATCATTGCTTCTAGTCTGAACTGAAACTGCTTCCATACTGGTCCTTCCTGCTTTTGCACTTGACCAGAGGGATCATTTTAAAACATAAAGCAGACGACAGCATACACTTTCTCTTGATGATTACATTATCTAGCCCCTGCCTAACTCTGATCTCATCTCCTGTTACTTTCCCTTCCCCATCCCCCTGTTCTAGCCATAATGGCTTTCAAACACACAAAGCTAACTTCTTCATTAGACCTTTTCTATCTGCTCAGAACGCTCTTCCTCTAGAGTAAAATGGCTTGAGCCCTTACTTCACATCTCTTCTCAAATATCACCTCCTAAAAAAAGCCTTCCTTCATTTGTCTACTTTTCTGTATGCATTTATAATTCAATAAAACTTAACTAAAAGGAAGAAAGAAACAAAGAAAAGGAAAGAAAAAAAACAATGACCTTGTTTAAGATGTCTAACTTTGAGTCAATAATTGTTACTTGGCTAAATATTTCTGACTAAACTGGTATTATCTTTTTCACTTGGAACAACTGCATTTCATAGTTTTTTTAGTATTAACAGTTGTAAATATCATTAAATCACCCATGTGTGAATAAGGAAATAAGTTAGGATTGGGGGGGAAAAAAGTATGTTTTTCTCTATTCTGGTAGAAAGTAAGTCAGAAGATATAACGTTATAAACAGTATGGGTACTGAAATGGCCCTATTGTTACAAAAGAACTTCTAGCCTAAAATGAGTCTCCTCGGCCAAACCTGAATATACAGAGAGCAAAATACAAAATGATAACATATGTCTCTATATCAAGAATTTTAAGGGTTCTCTTTTTTTTAACAAGAGGTTCAAAGAGAGATGAAGAAGGCACAGAAGGAGAAGCTGAACCAAGGCATCATTCTCCCTATAGTCTATCGCATTCATATTTCTCCTGATGTGAAGGTAGATATATACACACGTGGGGAAAGGCAAACCAGAATGATATTCTGTGACCTAAGGATCTATCTTCTAGAGTAATTTATATGAAATTTTACTTGCTGATAAAACATATAGTATTATTATAATGTCAAGCACATTCATCTCTGTAGTCTTTTTTTTCCCATTTAAAATTTTATCAGAAAAGTTAGGGGAAAAAAACGCTTCCCTGACCATAACTAAAATAGTCTTCCCATTCCATCCCATTCTCTATTCCTTTACTACACTTACTTTCCTTCATAGTACTCTCTTATATGACATTATATTTTCTGTTTATTTACAGTTACCCTGTTTCTCTTACTACAAGGTAAATTCTCATGGGGATAGGGCTCTACTGGTTTTGTTTACCACTGTATTGACGGGTGTCCAGCAGAGTGCCCACCACAGAGCCCAGGTGATTGATGGATGGATGGATGGATGGAGCTAGCTATCTATCTATCTACCTATCAATCAATCAATCATCTGTCTATCTATCCAGAGCAGCAGCAACTGAATCAAAATTATCTATCTATAAATGCAGAAGAAATACAAATATAGATAGAATAATATTGGGAACAAAGAGAGCACCTCTCCACACCCCATGCCCCCTTCAAAGGGGAGGAAAATTAGTGAGAACAACAAAAAAAAGGAGAGTGGTAAGTGGGATACAGTAGTTCTGTTTGTATCCCTAGCTAAGTCTCAGACGTTTTCTCCTTAAGCCATCAACTCTCAAAGTCGGCTTTATGAACAACACAAGAGGCTGTGCTTCTTCCCTAAGTAGTTGGGCAGTTTCCTCTGGGAATGGCTTCCCTCTGACTTACTAGCCCTCACTCACCAGGATACCGTCCTCTTCCTTTCCTCATTACTTTCCAGGGCTCTTTTCCTTGCTCCAATAAGGAAATCACATCTGGTTTAGAAATGAAGCATCCTGGTCAGAAGAAGAGATGTAAGGTAACAGGGAAATTAAAAAAAAAAAAATTCAAAATTACTTTGACTTAGTCTTGGTTAAATTTTTAATAAACTATAGGTCAGATGATAACTGATAAAGCCTTTAGATCAAAGAAAAACAAGGTGGTTAAAAAAACATCATGTTAAGATTACATAATATATGGAGATTAGAGAAGGAGGGAAGAGGTCTTAATTTATATTCATGCAAGTTCTCCTTCTTGAGAGGCAATAGTAGTTGAGAGACTGTTTGGGTTCAAATCTTGCCTCTGCCATATCCCAGTATCATAACCTTGGACAGGTTACATCTATGCTTTATTTTCCTCACCTATAAAATAGAAATAATTATAGTACCTACCTTATGTGATTGTTGTGAAGATAATATTAATACCAATCCATATCTAAGCACTGCCTAGAATATATGCTTAGTGCTACATAAATTTTATTTGCTATTATTATTCATCATCATTATTATTTGCTGACAGGAAAACAAGAAGTTTCCTGAGGCATTCACTGTTTTTTCTTAGGATATTCATACAATGTTAAATGCAAAGCTCTTGGACATTTAACTTTCAATTCTAAAAGTAAGTAAAAGGGGATATGCTTGTTTACTAACAAAAGGAATGAGTTCTCTTGAATTATAAATAAATCCTGTTGGTAAAACTTGCCACTAAAAAAATTATGTGTTCTTTTAATCAAGAAAAACCAAGATACAAGGTCTAGCTATTTTCCTTATAGGTATACCAACAAGCAACAAAACACCTATAGCCATTCTGAGTTCAAATACAAAGTGAAGCCCGATTTCTTTGACACTAGTAAGGCTGTAAATCACCCAGATTTCAAATCCAGCCCTTTCATCATTAAGGAAGGCCTAAAGGCCACATGAAGACGGGGAAGATGAATATGCTTAATGATGGTGCTCACTTCCAAACAAATAAAGCCCAAGCCATTCCCTTGAGAACAGGGAAAAAACTTGAAAGATATTCATGAAATTTCTAGAGAAGAAAGCTGATACTACAGAGAACAGAGTCTAAATTTCCAGAGGCAGATAACCTTACCCAACGAGACCAAGTTGCTGTAGTTCTCCAACATTACATCTCTGTACAGATCTCTCTGTTTCAAGTCCAGGTATTCCCACTCCTCCTGAGAGAAGACTATGGACACGTCACTGAACATCACTGATCCCTGAAATGACAAACCATATAATACAACTGAAATTTAAAAAAATTTGTTTTAAGATGGAAAGAGGGAAAAATGGATGAGACACTGTAGGAAATGGATTACAGAGCAAGCAAACAGGCTGGAAGCCTATAACATAGTGAGTTAGGAAATGAGTGCGCCTGAGGCAGGAAGCCTATGTTCCTGAAGGGTCCTGCTGCTACAGATGAAGCCCTTTGTATACTCTGGTGTATCTTAACTGCCCAAACATGTCTGGGAAGGAAAAAAAATAATCAGTTTTCTAATTAAATGAAATACTGTATACAAACTTGCTATATGTCTCCCTCATAAATTCTCAAGAAATGTGAGTTTTTCCACCCTTTCTCCTTAAAGAACATATTTTTTAAAAAGTTTTCTTACAATATCTCTATGTTAGAAAAGAATCTGAATACAAGTAAAGAATTTCTTCCAAGTTCATAATTGAATCAGAAAATATCATAAGCATTTCCCCATTTATGACAAATTCTTTAATGAACGTTAAAAAAGCAGTCTATGCAATGGATATATCAGACTTAATCATTCTATACCAGACTATTTTTGTCTATACAAAATATTTAAGGTCCTCCTCAATTCTGAGGGATTACAACCACTCATGTATCTGCATGATCCTCCCTATTGTTTTCCATCCCTCACTATATGCATTCCTTGTTCCTGAGGTAGAGGATACTGATGTAGCTTCTGGATACTAGTGATCCAGAATCACAAAGATGTCATTCTAGACCAGCACTGTTGTTCAGATACATGGAACCCTGTTTCTGGTGTACAACTCTTAAAGCTTCCCAGAGCAGAGACAATCTCTCTGCATGCAGACCCAATCACAAGCCTAATTCTAAAACCATACACTGAGGTTGAGGCCAACCAACAACAAATCTTATCTTATATACTTGGAAAACTCAGGTTTGGAAAAATTCAGTTTTCCCATGAGTAGTCAAACATCTCTCTTAAGTGATTTCACTTCTGTTCTTTTGGTAAAAGACTGAGCACATACAAGAGATGTCAAATGTTTTATTCAATGAATACATGAACAATGACGGAAGAAAGAGGATTCACAGGACAGGCATTATGCTATTTGGCCTCATCCCTCACTGGATTTGGAGGAACTGGGAGAAAGTCCTTAGATTGGGCTCTGACATTCAAGAAGTTTCAGGATAAAGATAAGTTCATAGGACCTTAACATGACAGTATTTCTAGAAGGTGAAAGAAACAGTAACTTACATGGGCCATGGTTTAGAAATTCAAGAACTGGTCAGTTCTCCTTGGGGTTTACTTGCCTGGAGAAGCAGAGTTCACAGAAGTCAGAGCTAGGGGAAGAAAAAAGAGGCAGTGAGATCAGATAGGCCTCAGAATTCCCCAAATGACTGGATTTAATATATCCTTTCCCCTCCCTGGACCTCCCCACCACACACACACACACACACACACACACACACAGAAGAATATTATTCAGGCATAAAAAAAGAATGAAATCTTGCCATTTGCTATAACATAGACGGAACTTCAGAGCATTGTGCTAAGTGAAATAAGTCAGAGAAAGACAAATACTGCATAATTTTGCTTATATGTGGAATCTAAAAAATACAAACAAACGCTAATCAAGCTCATAGATACAAAAAACATACTGGCAGCTGCCAGAGGTGGGGGGGGATAGGAGGGGTAGAGAGCATGACATACTTGAAGGGGGTCAAAGGTACAAACTCCTAGTTATAAAATAAACGTTGTAATGTACAGCATGGCAACTATAGTTAATAATACTGTAGTGTATATTTGAAAGTTGTTAAGTAAGTAGTTCTCATCACAAGAAAAAAATTTTAACTATGTGTGGTGACCAGATGTTAACTAGAATTATTGTGGGGATCATTTTGCAATATATATAAATATCAAATCATTATGCTGTACATCTGAAACTAATATAATGTTATATGTCAATTATACATCAATAAAAAAAGAAAAACAAAACAAAAAATAAATAAGGACTTTCATGTAATGGATATTTTACACGCTTTAACTGTATCCTCAGGATTGCTATGTAGTTAATTATCCTATCTATGCAATGGATGAGAAAATTCATACTAAAAGAAGCGAAATCACTTGCAGAAATTCAGTTAATAAGCAGCAATGCTGCATTTGGAATCCTTATTTTTCTAACCACAAAGTCAGCTTTCATTCAACTCTAGCTCTTCCTATGAAACCCAGAATCTCGTTTCAAAAAGAAAAACATGAGCACGTGTAACTCACTATAAATAGAAATAACACATCAAACTACTAAAAGATATTAAATCTCACTTTGAGTATTATTGATGTGCATGTTAGCAAGTTTGTAAGGAAATGAACATTCTCACCTGCAGTCTGTGTAAATTTAAAAGTATGTGCAAGCAGCATTTAAACCATGCAAACACCTTGACTCAGAAATTCTACTTTTGAGATGAAAGAAAAAAACTGTATATATTGACAAAGATGTAAGAATGTGCTGATGGATATTATTCATAGTGGGAAAAAGCTCTTCAGAACTACAATGTCCTTCAGTAGGAAACAGATTAAACAAATTACAAAGAATCCATAGAGTGAAAAAACTTGCTATTCAAAAATTATAATGTAGACCTTTAACTGGAAAGATGGAAATACATTTACTACATGTTGCTGAGTGAAGAATACAGGTTGTGACTAGTGTAATCCTGATAAGGCAGGTAAAAACACCTATATGTATCTGTATATTCATGTATGTGCACAGTAATCACTAAATGCTAAGCTTTATTATTAAAAAATTTTAATTGAGGTATAGTTAATGTACAATATTGTATTCATTTAAGCTTTAGAAAATGCATAAGAACATATATTCAAGATACGCAGTCTTTAGAAAAATATAACAAAATGGATTCTATGATTATATTTGTAAAGCATATATATGTATCAGCATAAAGATACATTAACAGGCATCAACAGGCAGAAAAAAATCTGCAAAGATTGCTGATTTCCACACTATGATCTTAATTTTCTTTTTGTTTAAATTTATTGCATAATTTTATATGGTCATATATACTGTTGAAATATATAACTTTGTAAAAAGGAAGCTTTTCTTCAAATAGGTGAAAGAGATTCATTTTTTAAAAAGCAGTCATCCCTTAGAGGAAAAAAGCTGCTGTTTTTATTTATTTCAGCTCCCAATATCTGAACCAACTCTATGATTTCTAAGTTTGTTTATATATTTTTGCCTGGCAAAGAAAGGTAAAACATTTCCAACTAATGCCCCTGTTTCACTGCTGCTGCCTCTCATTACTGTGTGTGTGTGTGTGTGTGTGTGTGTGTGTGTGTGTGTGTGTGTGTGTGTGTGTGTGTGTGTGTGTGTGTGTGTGTGTGTGTGTGTGTGTGTGGTGGGCGAGTGGGGTGATTAGGTTTACTTATTTATTTTTAGAGGAGGTAATGGGGATTGAAGCCAGGATCTCATGTATGCTAAACAGTGCTCTACCACTTGAGCTATATCCTCCCCCTTATTATAACTTTGACTTACGAATTTATCTTGCTTTTGATCTAGTCATTTTAGCCATGATACCCTTCAAATAGCTACTGGGTTTTCTTTGTCCTGTTGGTCTTGCTTTGCATCAACATCATGAGAAAAAAAACAAAAACAAAACAAAACCACCCTATGAGACATAAGAGTTACTGCATAAAATACATTTACCTCCATAGAAATCCAATGGGTTTGGTACTATTTGGTCACAATCTGATAGTACTTGCTATAATCAGATGATGTCTCCTTCCTAGGAACTCCCAAGCACCATCTGACTTCTTCACTGAGTTTATATTATCTTAGTCTTATTCTTGTAGAGGTTTATCTACCTTGATAGATAATAAGCAACTTAAGGATTTTAGTCACAGTATTTTCCCCAAGTAGTAGCACAGGATCTGACATACTATGAGACTTTAAAAACGTCTGATAATTCAACTTAGAAATCTCTAGGAATTTATCCTTAGGAAGTATTTGTAAAAGTATACACAAAGAAGTTCAACAAAGAATAATTTATAACCAAAAATCAGAACACCTAACAGTAGGTAACAAGGTAAATAAATTATGTTCCACTGTAATAAGGGCATACTGTGCAATTGTTAATAATGAAGATATCGGCTCATATTAATTAATGAAGATATACATGATAAACTGCCACGTACACCAGGCAGGCTAAAAAGATGCACAATATTGGGAGATGGTTGACTCTTATACATGAACAACACAGGCTTGGTTGTCAGGATCCAGGATGTGAATCTGACAGTTATCAACTAGGAGGCTTCGGATATGTTACTTAATTTTAGTGCCTCTGCTTCCTCATTGACAAACTGGAGAATAGTAACAGTATCTATCTTACAAGGTTATTGTGAAGGTTAAGTAATATAATTAATACTTACAGTGCACTTACAATGGCTTATAATAAACACTGAATAAAATGAAAAACGTAACATATCCTTTATTTCATTTATTAATGAAAGTTATCTTTAATAATTTAATACTAAAATGCCCCAAAAGAGGTTTTTTATTACAGTAAATTTTTTGAAATTTCCAGAACTGCTCTTTCTTACATTAATAAATTTTAGAACTTGGCTTGAGAATGTAATTTTTCTTAAATAATAATATTAGCAGAAATCAATGTCTCCATAATCCTGAAAAGGGTAAATTCTGGAAAGGTTTTTCAAATTAGAGGGAAACCACTACACTCACATTTATGCTGTACAGGCATAGCAATATAATAAATCTTATGACTGCACAGGATTCCTTTTTCAAAGAGTTGGAGATTCTTTATCTCCTTAAATAAACAATTTTTATGATTCTATTTTGCAAAGCAAACATATGTACACAAGTGCACAGAAAGAATATATGGAAAAACAAACATCAATATTGTAATATTCATTAATTCTGGATAATGGAACGAAGGGCAATTTAAATTTTCTTCTTAAAACTTCCTTAGGTTCCTGTATTTTATTCTTTCTACAATAAACTTGCATTAATTTTATCATCAAAACCAAAAATTAAACTACTATTTTCATACAAACAAAATAAAAAAGAGTTGGGAGAAGGAGTACCTTCTGGTTGTTAAGAGAAATGTGAGTCATAGGCCTGTGATGTAAGTGGGTTCCACACAAAAAAATCAGCATGGCAGAAATAGTTAACAATCCTCAGTTCTTTCACTGTTCTTCATCAAAACAATGAGCTATCTTCACTATCTTTCTCCAGTAACTGAACACAATGAAGGTAAGCAGCATTCCCAGATTTAGAAAGAGTATGCCAAAGCAGACAGAACACTATTTGATACACAACAGATGCTCTATCTCTGCCTTTCTCCACTGAATAACTCTTTGAAGTTTTATATTAGATATAATCCTTGCACAATGTCTTACAAATCCCTGGTTTATTGAAAGGGATTCAAACATAACGAAAAATTTCTGGAGTCATCTTGTCCAAAACTATGACTACTGCTTAAAATTGATCATTTTACTTTTTTTTCCTTCTCATGAATCACATAATATCAATGGCATAAAATCCCATATCATGGATGAAATATGATTTATTTAATAATTCTCTACTGTTAGACACTAATTTTATATAGTTTCTTCCCAAAGAACATTCTCAGATATTATAATCTTTGATTCTAGGCCAGCAGATGTGAATCATTTTGGGTCATGGTTTGATAACCTCATTAAATTATGGACCTCTTTCCCAGGAAAATGGCATTTTGACAAATATCCATAATTTTACATATAATTTCAAGGGGTTTCTGGTACCCTGAAAGCCTCAAATGGATTTAAATTACCACTAGTTAAGAATTCTTGTTCCAGATCGTTTGAGCACCTCATCTTTTAAAACTAGGATATATCCAACACACTTAGCCTGATATTTTCATTTTTCCTGATCTAGTGGAGGCCAATGGGGAACTGTCCCAAATCACTACTTAACAAATAGCTCATGTTTATTAAGTACTTAAAAAGTATCAGGCACTGTCCTAAGAGCTTTACACATAGTTATAAAGAGAAAGCTCTCAGAAATAAAAGGAAGTACCTGCCACATAGATATATGCATGCAGGCACTAGGAAGGGGAACTAGGTCTCAAATTAATGGAAAGGTCATACTAAGGAGAAAGAAACAAATGTTCCCACGTCCTAAAAAATAAGGATGCATTTCACTGAACAAGAGGAAATACCCACTTGCCTTGGCCTTGACTTTTAAATGGGCAATAGCAATTCATTCCTCCTCCTCCTCGTCACAGCCTTTTTCTTAGCTTAACAGGACTGAGGAAGAAGGGAATCTTAAAACAACAGGCCTTTCTAGGAGTCCAGCCCATCCTGGCTGAACAGTCCACACCTGTCCCACCAACCACCGCCCACACATACCCAGAGTGAAGTAAGAGGGAGAGTAAGGACCCTTCCCGGTATTAGAGAAAAGCCAGGGTCACGGATGTCCAGGGCTGGAAAAGAACTTTAGAGCAGTTTCCCGGAGGGGATTCGGCGGTTCTGAAACCTGCAGTTGGACGGTGCGGGGCAGGGTACGAACGCGCCCGAGGATGTAGCGCGGTGGGAATACTCCCAAGAGCCAGCCTAGGGGGCACGTTCATTTCCAACATTCCTATCCCAAGGCGAATTGAGCTTTTTTGCTGGGAGTCTTTTCTCTGGCTCTCAGATAACTGACTAGGGGCCATTTCTCTGAGGCTGGCAGGAGATTCAGCTGTGACGCTACGGTCGGAATCACACAGCCTACGGCCACCGCAACCTTCGGTCACTCAAGAGACTCTGCACCCAATTCAGTCACACAAACCCACTAGTTCCGGGCTCACAACCGCACATAGTCCCGATGCCACACCCCGGTCCAGTCACGCCCACACACACTACACCGCGTTACACCACCGCCGTTCTCGCGCACACTCGGGGCTGAGGTGCGGGGTTCCCAACGCTATGCGGTGCCGCTGCGCTTCTCTTCCCTCGCCTCATCCCCGGGGCGCAACGCCTTTCCTACCGATGGCCGAAACACTCCGAGCCAGGACTGCTCATCTGGGGCGCCGAACTCGCCTGACGGTGATGACGAGTGGAAGGGAGGGCGCGACAGCTCAGGTGAGTTCACCACCCTCGGGGCCTAACGGGCCGCGCGCGGGGGTTATTGGGAGCTCGGACTGCACCCGCTGAGTGCGCAGGCGCAGCCAGGCCCCAGGGGGCGGAGCATCGGTGAGTGAGCCGAGTCGAGCGAGCTGTGTCGAATGGGCACGGAGACCCACTTGGGCCCCAGCGGGGGCGGGGCTTTCGGTTCTTTGTCTTGAAGTAGCTGCAGGGCCTGCAGCGGGGCGGGGGCGAACGACTGGCGCGTTTATGGGTGTGCGTAACTCTCCGTGAGGCCAACTGGGGAGGTCTGTAACCGAGGACGGCGCTGGTCTGTCTGTCTTTGGAGTGGTTCTGGGTGCGATCTTTTCATTGTGGCTGGTTTGTGTTTGAGATGGTGCGACTGCGGGGATTGCGATTCATGATGATTTTATGACTGGAATTGTGTCGGGCTGTGTAGGACTGAGAATGTTGTGGGGGCCTGTGAGATAGTGGGGCTGACTGTGAGGGCGGGAAGTTGCGTTTCTGTATCTATAATTGACGGTGAACAATTCTGTGGCCCGGTTTTGATAGATTTCTTTTCCTTGGGCTTTCCCTGCAGATGCGGATGTGAGTCACTCAGTGTGTGTCTGAGAAACGACATGTCTGATTGTATGACTAGTGTGTGTGCTCTGGTACGTGTCTGCAGGACTGTGAAGAACTGGCTATCTGAATGATTGGATGTGACCAAGAGCCTGACAGTCCTCAACTCTGAAAGAGAGAGAGGAATGTTACATCTTCAAGGAGCATCAGCTTTACTGAAGGATTTTGTGAAAAAACAGATTTTTTTTCTGAAAAAATATATTTATTTTTACACCTAATCACAGGTTTACTATGGAGAAGAATAAGCATTACTTTTAAAATAAGACTTAAAAGGAAATTCCTGCCATGAAGTCGTTAGTTGGCTTCTGCCCGGAATTCCCATTAATGAACTTTCCCTGTCTCATAGTGTTAAGGGGATTTTGTTAGGAAAATTTAAGAAGCCCTAGTATATGAAAAAAAATCTTTACACAAAAGAGAAGCAGTATGGCTACAGTAGACAGCCCACAATTAGGAAGTCAGATATCTTGGATTCTAGATCAGACACTCTATTCCCTTTGTTAAAAGAGGGCAAGAAACTTGTTTTCAGACTCAAAGCATGAGTTTATACTGACATTACTAATTCAAATTTAACATTGCAGGGTTTTATTCTTACCTCTTATATTTCTGCCCATTTTCTCTAACAGAAATTCTAGTTCCTAGTAATACGAACATATTTATTTATTTATTTGCATTAGCCTAGAATCACCAGCAAATAGTTTACATTTGCAATACCAATATTATTACTAACAATTAAAAAAAAAATTTGGTGGGGGGGAGGTAAGTAGGTTTACTTATTTATTTGTTTAACGGAGGTACCGGGGATTGAACCCAGAACCTCGGGTATCTTAAGCACGCACTCTACTACTGAGCTATACCCTCCCTCAGTACAATTTTAGATTCTTTTAAATTCTGCAGTTCTTTTAAAGCAGGGGTTGGGAAACTATAGTCTGCAGCCCAAACCTGGCCTGCCACCTGTTCTACAGCTAGTGAGTGTCTATGGTATCTATTTTTAAATGGATATAAAAAATCAATAATAATAATAATCAAGAAGAACAATATTTTGTGAGGTGTGAAAATATCTATTTCAAATTTCAGTGTCCTTGAATAAAGTTTTATTGGAACATAGCTGTACTCCTTTATGTTTTGTTTATGGCTGCATTTGAACTATAAAGGCAGATTAAGTAGTTAATGTAGACTGGCCTGTGGAGCCTAAAATACTGTGGGTTCTCATTTTTCAGGGTAGTTACTATTCTATAAAGTTGTTGCAAACACTGAATTAGTGAACTGTTGCTCCTAGCAGAAATACAGCGTTAGTTTCCCACAGGCATCTGGTCACAACATTTTCCTCAACCAATCAATACATAACATTGTTTTATGTGTTTCTATTTAAGGACGCTTTTTATATATTGTTGATTTATTAACATTGAACTCAAGGCCAACAGCACTATAACTCATTCCTGAATGAAGTCTATCTAACATATATTTTCTCTGCGAGGCATATCACAGCCTTCTTGCCCTAGACAGCACTTCAGCATAGACTTGGGGGCTATTTTAAATAGCAAAATCACCAACAAAAAGCACAGAAATGAGAAAAAAAAAAAAGTGGTACTGACTACACTATAAAAAGGGTACAGTATAGCTGAAACAAGAAGGCAGAGGTTCCCTTATTTGACCTCTGCTGAGAACCTGTGCTGGGGGACTCATTTGTCATTGATCTTCACAAGTCCATGAATGATCACAAAAGTGCTGGAAGTATTGACTCTGAGGTTACAAATGATTTTTTTTAACAAGTAGGTACGTTTGAAAATATGGAATCTGCAAATAGTGAGGATAACTATTTACTGTCTGGCCTTAAACAGAGAAAGTTTGTCAGCTCTTGTTTTAGAGTGCATCCCTCTTAATTATACAGTTAGAGTGTTTAAAAACTAGTTGAAATAATTCTTTTCCTATGTCATCAGTAAATTCTGTAGTTAATTATAGCCCATTAAATAAACAAAAATCCATGAAGAAGAGAAAAAAGGAGTGAAAAAGGAAGACTCCTCTTTACAGAAGAATGCCAGTTAATAAGTTTGTTTTGTTTTACATGGCTGTGAGTGCTCCTTCAAATACATTTACAGTATATGAAAGCAACAAGAGCAAACCAACCTGTAATGTATAAGGGAATACCAATAAGACTAATTGCAGGGTTTTCAAGAGAAAAAAAATGGCAGACAGATAAACAAAAACTGAGAGATTTATTTGCTAGCAGATTAACAGAGACACCTTACAGGAAATACTACAGGAAGTTTTTCAGGTTGCAAGCAAGTGATCCCATTCAATAATTCAAATCCACATGAAAAAGAGTACTAGTAAAGATAATTGCATAATTATAAAAGTGTACAAATGCATATTTCTTTTCTGGTCTTCTCTTTACTGATTTAAAAAGCAACTGAATAAAACAATATGTATATAATAATATTTGGGGCCTATAACATGTAGAAATATATTTGCCAGTAACAGTGCAAAGAAGGAGAATGGGAGCAAAGCTGTACTAGGCTAAGGAAACAACAGCAGAGACATGGTAGTAACTCCAATCCACAGGAACAAATGAGAACCATAAATGGTCAATAAGAAGGTTAATATAGCAAACTCTATAAATATATACTTGTTCTCCTTTCTTGTCTCAGCTTCTATAATAGGCATAAAATCATAGAAAGTAATATAATAATGTAGAGTGTTAAAATAATATATTTTAGGGTATGTAGCATATATAGGTGTAATATATATAACAATATAGCAAAAAAAAAAAAAAAAAGAGGAAGAGGAAATAGAGCTATATAGGAGTAACATACCTGTATCTCAATGGGCTAAATCTGAAATAGATCTAATAATGTAAGGTCTATATGGCAAGCCCTAGAGCAACCATTAAGAAAATAACTTTTAAAATGGTAAAAAAAATCATTAAAAGAATTTAAATGTTATGTTAGAAAATATTCAGTTAGTGCAAAAGAAAGAAGTATAGAATAACAGAGGAACAAAAAGGACATAAGATATAGAATACAAAAAATAACACGGCAACAATAAACTCAACAATATCCATAATGTTAGATATGAATGAATTAAATAATCCATCAAAAAGCAGAGACTGTCATACTTACTTGGCATGATCATGAAGGTGGTTTTCCCAGGGTGAGGCTTATCCATTGCACTCCAGATGTGCTGACCCCTGTTATTTCCCCAAATATGAGAATCTCAACTGCGTAATTTGTGGCAGTCAGCAAATCTATAAAGGCAGAAAGTAAACTAGTGGCTGTAGATTTGCTGAAAATACTTATAGAACATATATGTAATCAATGACTTGTATCTTGAATATACAAATAATTCTTATGATGCAATAAGACAAACCAACAAAGACTGGTAAAAGACGTAACAGATACTGAGACAGGCTGGGGGACTGGCATCCTCTACTAGAGTGCTTGCACCTGGACAAATGTCTCCTGGAGCAATAGAACACAAAGAAACTATAAGAGACTAAAAATAATTGCACACTTGTGCAGCTGGGGCAATTATAAACAATAGGATATAAAAAGGCCACAAACCAACTGCCATTTCTGAGGTGCTGGGAGCAAAAGCAGGGGACTGTGCATGATCCCTGCACATGGCACCACCAAGCGGGTAGACAGACCACCTAAGCCAGCATCCTACACAACCCACAGACCTGCCCCCATTGTTATCCCATTTAAGGACCCAAGCAACTCCTCTTTGAGAGTGAGCAAGGGCACCTGGAAACCATAAATGAAACAAAAAGACAACCCATGGATGGGAGAAAATATTTGTAAACAAGGTAACTGACAAGGGCTTAATTTCCAAAATATACCACAACTCATACAACTCAATAACAACAACAAAACCCCATCAAAAAATGGGCAGAAGACCTAAACAGACATTTCTCCAAAGAAAACATACAAATGGCATTAGGCCCATGAAAAGTTGCTCAATATTGCTAATTATTAGAGAAATGCAAATTAAAACTACAATGAGGTATTATCTCACACCAGTCAGAATGGCCATCATTCTGAAGTCCACAAACAATTGGTGTGGAGAATAGGGAACACTCCTGCACTGTTGGTATGCCATTATAGAAAACAGTCTGGAGGTTCCTTAAAAAACTAAAAATAGAGTTACTGTAAGATCTACCAATCCCACTCTTGGGTATATACCTGGAGAAAACTCTAATTTGAAAAGATACATGCACACCAATGTTCATAGCAGCACTATTTACAATAGCCAAGACATGGAAGCAACCTAAATGTCCATCAACATATGAATGAATAAAAAAGGTATTATATATATATACATACAAAATATATAATGAAATATTACTCAGCCATAAAAAAGAATGAAATAATGCAATTTGCAGCAACATGCATAGACCTAGAGATTATCTTACTAAGTGAAGTCAGAGGACAAATACCATATGATATCACCTATATGTGAAATCTAAAATATGATATAAATGAACTTATTTACAAAACAGAAAGACTCACAGACAGAAAACAAACTTACGGTTACCAAAGGGGAAAGGTGGGGACGGATAAGTTAGCAGTTTGGAATTCACAGATACAAACTACTATATATAAAATGGATAAACAACAAGGATGTACTGTATAGCACAGGAAACTATATTCAGTGTCTTGTAATAACCTAAAATGAAAAATGATATGAAAAGGAATGTATATTTTTTATATATATATGTATAAGACTGAATTACTTTGCTATACACCAGAAACTAACAACATTGTAAATCACTATACTTCAGTTTTTAAAAAAATCAGTGAAAGGTCAAAACAAAACAGAACAAAACAACCCCATCCCCCCAAGCCTCCTTCTAAAATGGTTCAGGGAAACTACTATATAAAAATAAGTAACAGAAAGTTATCAGACAAATTCCATAAAAGTTTCTATTTTAAAAAGGGAGAGAATAAGGAACACAATAACATCCCTACAGACAATGAAATCACATCAGAAAGCAACGTGCACTAAAGATCAAAATTGGAACCTACTATTTCAAAATGAACTTATGTTGCATTTAGGAAATGATACAAAATATGAAGGAACAATATAAATTGGAACAAGAAAAATTCAGAAATGAGGTGCTAACTCAGAAAAGAATTAGAAATAAAAAGAATTTAGAAATAAAGACTTAACTAGAAGGAACACAACAAGGAATAAACCAACAGATGCCTATGAGAAATAGAAGGTAAAAATGAGGAAAATTTCTAAAACTGGAAAGAAATGAAGAAAGTAATAAAAAAAAAAAAGACTTGAGATACAGAGAAAAATACTGAAGACAGGCAAAGAAGATCAAACATATTAATAGAAATTCCTGAAGGAGAAAACCAAAGCAATGGAACAGAAAAAATACTAAAAATTCATACTACTAATACTACTAATTATTATTATTATAAAAATTCTGATACAAAAAAGATTTGCAATTACATGTTGAATAAGTAGGTGATGTACCTGAGAATATCAATTCAGAACAACAAACTCCAAGTCATATTAGTAAAATTACTTTAAAGAAAATAGCAAATTATTTGGGCCCCTAGGGAGAAATGAATACGTGACTTTTAAAAGGAAAAAAATCAGGTTGTCCTCAGAAATTTTGAGAGTAAATATTTTATAAATATAAAATGGAGTAAAATATTTTAATACACAATGGAAGGAAATATAAGCCAAATATTTTATATCTAGCAACTAAAGAACTTTTATTAACATATGAGTATCAGGAAATACTGTAGGTTAAAAGACATGTCAGTTAAAAAACAGCAAGGCAAAACATAGTGTTTAGAGATGTACAAATGGATAATATTATGAAGGAATACAAGGAAGTGACTACTAGAAAAGTTAGGAGAGTTTTAGTGGTTACTTATGGAGACATGGAAAGGTAGTAATTGAGACAGGGCACACGGAGGAATTTCTGGGTTATCTGGTAAACTTCTGTTTCTTGACCTGAGTGATGGTTATAGGGGTATTTCTCTTATCACAATTCATTTAGCTATATTTTTTGTGGTTCTTCTGTATCTGTGTTTTATTTTTGCAATAAAAAAGATTTTTAAAAAGTAAGCAACAACAGAGTCTCAGGAATTATAACTTAACTTTCCCCCTACCTCACAGCATGTATACATGGACGGGAAAAGGCATAAAAATCAGTGCTTTTGAAAGCCACTCAAGCCTGAAAACATTTGTATTTTCTGGAAAACTGTTCCAGTTTCTTAGAGAATGAACAAAAACTGGAATTCTAAAGGGATTAAAATATCATGTCTGCTAGCCTTCGAGCGTATTTAGAGCCTGAATAGACATAACCTGGATGGGGCAGGAATTCAAGCCCTGAACATGGTTTAAGGTAATCTCCAACAGGTGCCTCTATCATCCTGACAGAAGTAATGTCAATTGTTTCTTGATCTCAGGGAAGCTTCACAAATAATTATTTTCAGGGGCTCTGAAAAGCATGTGTAAAAGAAACTAAACCCCTGATGAAACAAGGTACCATGAGAGAGAACCATAAGACAGCAACAATAGGCTTTTATTTGAATCACAGATACAAGCTACCAAAGAACTTTGCTTATATTTAAAGTTTGACTTTATTTCTTTAACATATATGTAGAAAACTATTAAAAAAAAAACATAGATTTGGAAAAGAAATAAAACTTTTATATGTGAAAAGTACAAAAACCAAAATTAGATATTTAGTGTATGAGTTGGGCACAAAATTGGATACAATAACAGAAAAGAGAATTACTTTACTGGAAGAAAGATCAAAATAAAATACCCAGATTCTATCAGAGAGAGAGACAAAATGAAGCTCTACATAAAAGAGACTGTAAGGATATGTCAGAGTTTGAGTTGCAATTAAACTTCAATATTAGAAGAAACTATAAATGAACAATCTCCAAAGATGATGAAAGTGTCTAAACCATTGACTTAAATCCTCCAACCTGGACCCATTATGGAGAAACTGCAGAAAATCAGACAATGAGAAAATCTTAAAGCACCAAAAGAAAAAGAATAAATTTCTTTCAAATTAGCCAGTAGACTGACAGCTAACTTTTCATAGCAGCAGTGAAAGTTGAGAGTGGAATGACAGCTGAAATAAAATACTGTCCACTGAAATAAAATAATAATGAGACATAGGGGAAATGATCCCACCTGGAAGTGTTGAGAAACAAGAATGAATGAAAAGCTATATAGGAATTAAGGGGGGCAAATGTAAAGGAACAGTGACTATAAAAAAGTTATGTCTGTGGGGTTAAAAAAGAATAAAAATGCAAGGGAACAATAATCTACATTGGGATGAGTGGACAAATGTAGCTAAAATACTCTTAAGTACTTTCTGTTTTCATGGGAGTGAATAAAGATGTGAACTCTTAGAACTTGATACGTTTTAGCATTCATATTTTCTGAGGTAACCCTTAAAGCATAGAAATAGTATGTAGAATTTACAATAGTAGAGGTAAAAAAAAAAAAAAGATAACATTTAAACTCCTGAAGAAAACAAGGAGAAAAAAAGAATACAGAATTGGCAAGATAAAAACCGAAAAGCACAAAGCAAGATGGTAGATTTAAAGCAAAATATACCCATAGTCATATTGAATAAATTAGATCTAATACTCTACTTAAAAGACAGATAATGTCAAATTGAATTTAAAAATTCAACTGTATTGTGTTTATCAAACACATCTCTAACTTAAGGACACAAAAAGATTAAAATTAAGGATGGAAAAAATTTTATCATGCAAACAATGAACAGGAAAGTTATGTAACTGTACTACTAGCAGACAATCTAAACTTTAAGACAAGATGCATCATTAGAGATAGTTTGTTTGAAGATCTTGTCTGATGTAGTTATCATGCAAGATGACTTTTTCTCATGCTCCCCTCCCCTTAAATAATATACAGTCCCCAGACTCTCCTTTTTCTCTTATGTAGGTTGTTACAACTTAGACAAAAGGTATAGAATGTCTACAAAGGATCCTAACGCATATGCAGGAGGTGTAGACATTACCCAGTGTTTTCAGTTGAGTGAGGAATAGCTGTATTACTTTAAGTGAGATTTTCATTTTCGGCTATGGAAAGAACTATGTATGATTAACGGTATGCCATCTTGTGAACACTGATCATTTATTTGGCTGCCCAGTTCATGTGTACCCTTGCTATGATGAAACATCCATCTTTAAGAAGCAGAGGCTGATTCTCACTAACCTGAAAATGCGTCTCAGCCTCTACACCAGCTCACGCACAGGGATGGGACCTAAGCTTCAGCACTCAAACACACTCCTCTCAGAACAGCAAGGTGATGGTACAAGGGAACAAGGATGGTGGCAATTCCATCTGGGTGATGGGTAACCCCAGGTACATAGGGGGCAGTAGCAGGAAAGTCCAAAGTCCAGCACCCATGGTGTCAGTATTGTGAGTTGGGGATTCTGTGTACAGCAACAGCAGTGGTGACCTCACCACACAAGTTCTGTGTCATCATTTGGAGCACTATTCCTGGCTCTGTATCTTTGTTCTTCAGCACTCTAACATTTCCTATGAGCAACTCAATATCATTTGAATCAATTCCTTATCTAGTCAAATTAACAAAAGGTAGAACATACTGACTGTAACCAATATGTTCCCATTAAAATTAGAAATAAAACAAAGATGGCTACAGAAAAAAAATTTTGTGGGTAATAATTTAATCACAACCTTTTCGTTCTGATTTCTGGACTGATTGAAAAATAGAACATTTTTGTCAGTAAAGCTTAAAATGCATGTCCTAATACTTCATTCAAACTCTAGACACTGGGTCATACACAGGTGGAGGACTGGGTCTGCAAAGTGGCATACAGAATCATAGCCTGCCCCAGGAACATGAGAAATTCAGGGTCAAATATAGAGAGGTAATTTATGTGTTTTAACACATTTCACCAAAGCAATACATCGTTTTTCTTATGATACACAAACAAGAGTAGGGGTGAAAATAGGAAGCAGAAATTATTCTCAAAATCTGACCCTTCAGTCTGTAAAAATGGGGAAAATATGGTTAAAAGAAAAAGTCCTGCTCAAAACCACTGTCATCAGGTCTATAGCATGAAATAAGAAAATAAAATAGGTGTAATACTGTTAGATGGGTATATACCTTTATCTGCAAATTATAAGAAGTCAAAAGAATCACTTTATAATCAATAGCCTAATAAAATGTTAAATTTTCAGATATTACTAGCATATTTTAAGAACTGTATATATTATATTTTATGTACATTATAAAGATATTAGAGGGTAAGGAGGATGAAGAGCTGTCAAAGAAATTTCAAGACATACACATATATTAATGAATAGCCACTCAGTGTCAATTGTGCAGTCATTTGGGATACTCATATTTAAAACTGAGTAATTCAAAATATAATCCCAATGAGTTTTTAATTGGAACTGGATAAAAATATTTTTAAAATTCTAACAAAGAAACATTTACCTTTATCTTCAAATAAAAACTATATATTTATAATATATGTATCTTTATTTACAAGTAATAAGTTACTGAAAAGTATAAATGAAAGATTCCTGGAATGTAGATCTGAGGATATGAGCATTTATTACATGAGAAGTATACTCATATTTTAATTCAGTAGATGAACAGTTTAATAATTGTTTCTGGCATCATTTGCCTTATTTCTGAATGGAAACAAAGCTGACATACTATGTCATACCATATATAATAATCAATCCAGATGGATTAAATGTTAAATCTGTGTGTGTTTATACACTCACATAAACACATATATGAAAAACTGCACTTTGTTCCTTTATCTTCTTGCCCTCTGAAATTTTCTATAAATAATACCTTTTTAAGAAACATAGAAAACATTGGAAATGGTTAGGGAAATCTATTTTATAGAAATAAAATAGACAAGAATATATTGTAAGAGTGTTTATTGCAGCACCGATTTTAAATGGCAAAGAAGGGGAGACCATCTGAAATATCAGAACTGGGGAAATACTGTAGTTGAGTAGGTATTGGTACAAGCATACTGGGGAATATACTGTAATCACTTAAAAGGCTAAGTTCAATCATTATTTACTGATGAAAGAAAATCCAAAATGTACAGTTGAATGTAAAAAAGCAAATTACAGAGAAATGTATAAAGTATCATCCATTTTTTGGTAAAAATATACCAAAATAAATAATTTATTTGTAGTAGTGTTTAAGCACGAAGAAATATGTACACAAGGCTTAAATGTTACTCACAAGGAAATAGACAGAGGGGGAGGGAGTGAGGAATGGAGAGGAGCAGAGATACTGATTTTTTTCTTTTTATTGGCATTGTTTCACTGGTTTGGGTGCAAATACATTACCTCTGTAATTTTAGATGAGGAACTTAATACATGACTTGAAATACACACACCAAAGACTATAAAATGTCAATTAGTTCTCATTTTGATAGTAGTGCAAAACATTAAAACAAAATAGCTTCATCTTTACTAATTCTCCCATCTGCAGTTACGCTGCTCACTCTACTTATCTCAAATTGATTATGAAGTATTTTACTTCTTCATACCTGGTAAAAAATATAGTAACTCAAAATTTTTTTCTTTTAATGTCCTCTAATGTGGGACTTAAAGAGTGGGGCATGAAAGGACAGATCTATAGTAACTTTAGATACATGGATTTTCCTTCCACAGGTACTGTTGTAGCCATCCAATGTAGGAAGCTGCTTGCTTGAGCATGAAAGTTGAGGCCCAGGAAAGGCCCATCTCAGAACACTAACCTAAACCTGCAGGACACTTTTTTTTTTTTAACTTTTGGGTTACTTAAGAAATCTTTAGCAGGCTTCCACACAATAATGGCAGAGTTGAGTAGTTGCAACAGAAACAATATGGCCTACAAAGGGTAAAATATTTACTTTCCAGCCGTTTACAGAAAGTTGGCTGACCTTTTGGCCCAAAACAGAATACATAATTCCAGTGACATATTTGCTGCTAGTGCAAAATAGGGATGGTCTGGCTTTTTTTTTTTCTCAATAGGTTAACCTTTTTAAAATTTTCTGCTTTGTGTGTATGTATAGTTCAAGAATGGGATATAGAACATATAAAATATTTATCCTATTTTCTAACTGACATGATGCAGATAATACAAAAATCTACATATAGAAAATATGGATATGGATCAAGTCCTTAAAAAAAAAAAACTTTGTACTTAGAGATTAGCTACTTTATCCCTGGAAATACTTTTCATATTTAAGAAATTCTGGGAAAATTGTCGTGTTATAGTATCCCTTGCCCCACTTAAATTTCCTCGGGACCAAGGAGTTCGCACTATTAAAAACTCCTCCTGTGAGCCTTTTGCTCACCTATTGCTCTAGCGTCCAGAACAAAATTAACCTATGGGTCACTTGCTACTTGCAGAGTCAATATATCTTCTTTGGTCCCCATCATGTTTGAAAAAAAAAAAAGGAGCTGCCATTTAAAACTCAAGGGCTATCACACAATGAAAAAAGGAAGATTCTGGATTCTCCCCAAATGTCAGAAAATCTGGCAAAATGAGGCCTGCACTTCCTCATAGCACTCATTAGCTGGAACTGGGCACTGGGCATCCTCTCTAGCTACTGTCCCAACCAGGTTCATTTCTATTATTCATTTAATAGATACCTACAATTTGCTATTTTCTTTAGTATGCTTGTCTATATCTTCATGGATGACCCTGAAAAAGAGCTTCCTTTCTTGTGTCTTTCTAACCCATTTCTAACATAAGGATTATGTTGGAGTATGTTATGATATGTCTACTTCTATATAACAAACAGTTCCTTGAACGCTTGGTAAAGTTTGCCTGTTCTCATCACAAGGAAAAAAATTCTGTAAGTATATATGGTGGTGGTTGTTCACTAGACTGACTGTGGTCATTTCTGAATATACATAAATATCAGATCATTATGTTGTACACCTGAAACTAATATAATGTTAGTACCAGTTATATCTCAATTAAAAAAAGTTTTACCTGAAAAGAAATTCGGTTTGTTGCTTCTTTAGTAACAGCTACCACATCTCACGCTAAATATCCCTTTATCTGTTTATAAGAGGGTCTTCCAAGGGTTCTAATTGACTTGGAGTCAATACCGGTAATTTGTATTTTCCTAAAAAGTAATTTTGTCTAGGTTTTCAAATGTATTGGAAAGAAGCATTGTATTCAGTGTAAAATTTAAAATTGATAACTATAAGGCTTTTTTATATGTTTGCATATCCATTTTTCATAGTTCTGTTTGTCTTTTCACACTTTTTCTTCATCAGTGTCACCAATGTTTTGTCTATATTATTGTTTTTACGTTAGGTATTATATGATGTAGTAAAAAGGATACCACTCTGAATATAGCCTTTCCTGCTCATTACACACGTTACTTTCCCCACTAACACCCAGGATTATTTCATGTTCCATAGGAAGTAAGTGATGATGGCAAATTTTCTTACTTCATTACCCTCAATGGATCTTACTTCCATTATATATCCTGATGTTGAGTAAGGTCTGTAGAAACAGTTGCTTTTCAACAAATGATATTAATGACAACGATGAATACAGCAGCAATGACCAACATTCTGTGGGTATCTATTTATTATATGACAGGCACAATTCTAAAAATTTTGTCTTTATTTGATCCTTACACAAAATTATGAGGTAGGTATTATAAATATCCTCACTGTATAATTTCTGCTGAGACATACATGTATAAAAACAAAATTATTCAGGTAGGAGAAATACTAAACAGATAAAGACTATCCTTTGGGAAGGGAAATGAGCGCAAGGATAATGGTCAAAGGGTATGTCTGCCTTATTTGCAATGTTTAAATCTATTATAAGGAAAATATATTGATATATTATTTCTGCAATTAAAATAAGACATGATTCAAGGATACGCCCAGGGAGAGTGTCCATCAGGGCACTGTGTATAACAGCAAAAACTCCGGAGGAAACTGCAATGTCTATCAATAGGGATTTGAAGAAATATTATAGCAACACGTGGAAACAACCATGAAGATACTAGGATCTCCATGTACTGAGTGATAAGCTGTCTGTGAATGTTTTTACAGTAAGAACGTCTGAATTTTGTAAAGAGCAGAAAGAATAAGACATCTTCAAAAATAAAGAGGTCACTTTTATTGGGCATTAAAGGTATTTTTAAAATAAAGGTATTTTACAAACCATGATGTAAACAGACGGACTTTACAGTCATATGAATTTAAGATGGATTAAGAGATGAATATAACAACTATAGGCAAATTCGGGGAAAAAGAAAATGAAAGTCACAGGATTACATTTCAGCATGTATACTTTGATGTTTAAGATAAGGTTAGAAAGGTGCCCAAAGTGCTGCTGTCATTTTCAATGTTTAAGAGACTGAATTATCTGATGGCAAGAGAAACAGGAGCTTTTATTAAAGGGCTTCCAAAGTGTATTCTACTCATAGGGAGTTTCTCCTACAAGATTTTTCATGGCTGAATAAGCTGTCATTGACAAATAAGATGTTTCTACATGATTCTATTTAGAGGGATTAATATCAAGATAAATTCTCTTGTTGAATAGTTGATGTTGAATAGTTTTGAGCTGTAATTGAAAGCCTTCCCACACATTTTAGATGTTCTATGTTTTATCACCAGTACAAATTTTGATGTGGAATAAGTTGTGAGTCATAATTAAAGGTCTTTCCACATTCCCTATATTCATAGGGTTTCTCACCAGTATGGATTCTATGATGACTAATAAGCTGTGAACTCTGAGAATAGGCCTTCCCACATATCTTACACTCATAGGGCTTCTCGCCAGTATGAATTCTCTGATGTCGAGTAAGGTCTGAACCAGAACGAAAAGCCTTTTCACACTCCTTACATTCATAGGGTTTCTCACCTGTGTGGATTCTCTGATGTTTAATCAGTTGTGAGCTCTGACTAAAGGCATTACCACATTCCTTACATTCGTAGGGTTTCTCCCCTGTGTGAATCCTCTGATGCTGAGTAAAGTTTGAGCCACTGCTAAAGGCTTTCCCACATTCTTTACATTCATAGGGCTTCTCACCAGTGTGAATTCTCTGATGTCGAGTGAAGTTGGAGCCACTACTAAAGGCCTTCCCACATTCCTTACATTCATAGGGTTTCTCACCAGTGTGAATTCTGTGATGGCGAGTAAGGTCTGAGCCGCAAATAAAGGTTTTTCCACATTCCTTACATTCAAAGGGTTTCTTGCCAGTATGAATTTTCTGATGATGACTGAGTCTTGAGGGATGTCTAAAGGCCTTTCCACATTCCTTACATTCATAAGGTTTCTCAATGGTATGAATTATCTGATGTGTGGTAAGCTGTGAGTCACGTCTAAAGTTTTTCCTATATTCCTTAGTAGCACAGTATTTCTCTTTATTATTAATGATTTGCTGTAATGTCAAGGATGGATGTTGACTAAAAGTGGGCATGCCTTCATGGGTGAATATCAGTTGACTGAAATGTCCCTCCTGAGAGCCAGGTTGTCTCTCAAACTGGCCATTACATTCCCAGTCACCTCTGAAACTAGAGCACTGAAGGTCATGTCTTGTAAGTCTTTCCATTATCTCCCACTGGGCTGACTCTATTTCATAAATTTCCTTCTTCAGAAATAATTTCTTGGTCTCACATCTTGATTCCAGGACTGAAAGAAAATATGAAAGCAATCACTCACATTTTTCTTGTTTGGGAGAAATAAAACTTCAATTAAAATGGGAGAATTAAACTGAATTTAAAAAAAAAAAGGACAAGAAAAGAGTGAGGAAAGATGGCACAGTAGGATGAGGGCAGTAAGAAAGCCACTGGTTTCCAGATGTTGCTATAAATCAGAATTACTTAGGGGAGCTTGCTAAATACACAGATGCCTTAGGCCCCCTTGCTACAGCTTGACTCTAATCACACATACACACACAAAAAATCTTACAGCATATGCACACACACACACACGAGCATCCCAAGGCATGAGCTGTAAAACAAGGGAAATGATCATACCTACTTAATAACTGTTGTCAGGATTAAATGAGTATGTCTGAGGGAAATTTTCCAGGGGTTGGCAAAGACTTGGAATAATTTTTATAAGTAAAGTTTTATTGGAACACAGCCATTCCGTATTTATTGGAATATGTAAATTTACTCGTTTATGTATTGTCTGTGGCTGTTTTTGAGCTACAGTGGCAGGAGTAGCTGCAACAGAGGTTGTATTGTCTGCAAGCCTAAAATATTTGCTATTTGGCCCTTTAAAAAAAGTTTTCCAGGCCCTGGTTAGATCTGTGTTGTCCATTACAGTGGCCACTAGCATATGTGTCTATTTGAATTTAACATAATTAAAATTAAAAAAAAATTCAAATTCAGTTCCTCAGTGGCAGTATCCACATTTCTCGTGTTCAACAGCCAAATGTGGCTAGTGTCGACCATATTGGAAATCACAAACATAAGACATTTTCACCATTGCTGAAAATTCTAGATTTAGTAATACCTTAAGAAAAGTCAAGTGTTGAGTGAATCTAGCATGGGTGGTGTATAGGGAGAATTTTTTGTGATTAGATATGGTATATGAAAATACTTTGATGAAAATACTACGCCTTGGAATTCTGTGATTCTGAACTTAGAGAAAAAGAGGAGAGGCGTTAACAAGTGCTCAAGCACTGCAGCAGTGATGGCCAACTAACAGGAAGGGCGTCTGTAGGTTCAAAGAGAAGGAAAAAGAATTTAATGGGAGGCAGTGTATTGCTATTGAAAGATCAGAGGTACAAGATTCAGTTATAGGAGTTTTGAAGTCAAACTCAGTTAATTACAAGCTTTGTTTTCTTGGGCAAATGAGTTCATCTTTCTGAGCCCCCAGTTGTCTGTCTGCGTGACAGGAATGGTAACTCCTGCAATCATTGTGAGGATTGAGAATACTATATCAAAAAGTACTGGGTATAAAATTAGAATTTGGAAGATAATATTATGGAAGAATTTCCATACAAAAATGGGAATGTTAGGCAAGTTAAGTGTTTTGAAGACCATACTATGGACCCTGGGGGGAAACCTCAAGCCAAAAAAGTAAAGATCACTCTAGTACCATCTTCTTCCTCTTCCTCTCATAATTTATCTAGCAAATACTGCCTAATCTGTCTCCTAAATATATCCTGAAACTCTTCCTTTTATAGTAAATATAACACCTAATGAAACATCTCTCCTTCGACTATTGAATAGCCTGCTACCTGGTTTCCTCACTTGAGGTTTGCAATCTCAGATCCATTTCACTAGAAGGGCATTAGCCGGCCACTGCTCTGCTTAAAGTCCTTTTGTGGTTTCCCATGTGATGTTGCTCTTAAAATTAAAGCCAAACTCCTGAACATGGTTGACACAGCCCTGAAGGATCTGGTTCTTGCCTCCCTTTCAACCGAATCTCACAGTGTGTTCCTTTTGGTTTCTGAGCGCCATCCACATTAGCCCTATTTTGCAGTTCTTCAAATGCTCCTAGCTGATAGTCCCTGTTTAGGCCCTTTCAGGTAACTTTTCCATTTGTCTAGAAGGTATTTCCTTTTACTCTTGGCCTTGATAACTATTACTTATTTTCCAAATCTCTACTCAAAGGTCATACTTTTTGAGGCCTTCTCTGATCCTATTGCCAGATTATACCCTCCTTGTAATTACACATTTAGCACTCTGATCTCTTCCTTAACAGGATTTCCACAATTTGTAGTAACATATTTATTTAGGTTCATTTAATATCTTTTTTCCCTCAATAGGTCTTAAGTTCTGTGACGGCAAGGAAAATGTTTGTTGTCTTCATCAGTGTGAATCCAACTCTGAGTATGGTATATGACACATATTGGAAGATCAACAAATACTTATTCGCTGACTCAATTAGCAAGTAAAGATATACTCCTTAATGAAAAATGTCTAAAAAATTCCTCTAGAAAGAGAGGACATAATTTTTTCAAACATGGCATATTGTATATATGCATTTATTACTGCTCTTTTATGAAATTCCACTAGAGTGAGAGTAATGAGATTAAAGAAAAGAAGAAACTCCATGAGGACAAAGAGAGTGGGGGAAAAATGCAGCAATAAAAGTTTGGAAACTAGAGACTAGATGAAACACTAATAAATGATATAGCAGCCATTAAAAAAAACCCAAACAATCCCTGAAACCTAAGTCACAGATTAGTCCTATTGTACAAAGCCAGTTATTTTCAGGAACACAATCGTCAGGCACCTTAGGAAACAGGGTGCAAAGGGGCTATAAAATGGAATATTAATTGAAAATCTCCAAGAAACAGACAGACCTCAGATTCTCAAACCTACTCCATATAGCACGCTGATTTTCAAGCCCACTATACCCAATAAACTCACAGAATCTGGCAGCCAAGCTTATTTTTTTAATTCCAGAAAGAAAGCAGAGGAATCTATTCTGGAGAAAATCAGCCCAAGAGGAAAGACCTGACAGGTGGTGTCTGTTCTAGGGAGATCACTCTACAGTGACTACATTAACAAATCTACAAATCCTCAGTCACTAACGAGCTCAAATGGGCTTTTCAATGCCATGGGTTTCTATGAGCTAATAGCCTTGAGTCACTAGCTATTTCAGGAAACCCTTAAATATAAGAGCTTAAAACTAAAGAGAAAAAAACTCTGGAAAGAGACAATGAAGGAGAAAAAAATCCAAAATTCAAAAGAATGCTTCTAAAAACCACATGTAACAATCCCACAAGAGAATGATGCCAGAAAAAAGAAATACATTTTTATAAGAAATAATACAGGATTAGAAGTTAATAAAATTATCTCACAGAAAGTACAACATAAAAAGAAAGGTGGAAAATAGGAAAAAAAATTCTAGGGCTAGCACAAGAAATTTAAGATTGAATTATGAGTGTTCAATCATTCAGAAAATTAAATGAGCCCTTACTGTGTCAGACATGGTGCCAAGCACTGGATACAAAAAAATGATCAAAGTTTGAAACATACAGAATACAGAAAAAGAGAAAACAATGGGAAACAAATGATCAACAAAATAATACAAGAAAATTCCAGTGATTTTTAGTTTCTAGAATCTCAGTGAGTCTCAGTGAGTGCCCAGCCAAATGAAAGAATAAAATGAACATCATGATACTTCAACATGAACATGAGAACATCACAAATAAATAATAAACTCTAAAAGCTTTCAAAGAGATTAAACAGATCACCTAAAATAATTAAGAACCTGAATAGGTTGTGGAATTCTCAACAACACTAGATGCTAGAAGACTTTAGAAATCCTTGGAGTAATGCCTTCAAAAATTTGAAGTAACTTTTTCAACCTAAAATTACATCTCCAGTCAAATTATCAATCAAATTATGAGGATGAAATGAAAACATTTTTATTCATGCAAGGATTCACAAAATATGCTTTCTGTTTACTTCTTTGGCATATTTTAGAAAGATGTGTTTCGGAATAATGAGAAAACAAAGAAAGAGGAAGGCAGGAGATCCAACAGTTAAAGTATATAAAAGTATCCAAGGCATGCAAAAACAGAAGAGAATCAAAAAGGAACTCAAAGTTGAGTGGTAAAGGGAATCAATGGGATGATCCAAAAGGAATCCACTGGATGGTAATAAAGGGAAATTCTAAAAAATAGCTATGTAACAATTGTCCCTGCGTAAGAACAATAGAGGGTCAGGGGAAGATGTCTCAAAAAACATACAGTTACCTAACATGTCTGAAAAGAGTTAGGTTAGTGCCAGACGTACAGAAAACTAAGCAACTCTCAGTTAAGATAAGGTTTAACTTCATGGAAAAGAAAGCCATTTACACAGCCATTAAGTGAACTAAATAATGATTTAATTAAATTCATGCTATAAGTATATTTGGAGGATGAGGAAAGAGGATGTAAAGTAAGCTAAATCTTCAAATTCCACAGCGAAAAGTCAACCATCATCACTAAAACTAGAATTGATTCTTGAAAAAAAATTCTCAGGGAAAGGATAGAATTGGTGATTGATAAATGATGGCAGGGTCATGGAGAAGGAAGAGTAATAGGAAATAAAATAAACATAAAATATGAATTCTATCAGCCATAAAAAACGACAACATAACGCCATCTGCAGCAACATGGACGTCCCTGGAGAATGTCATTCTAAGTGAAGTAAGCCAGAAGAGAAAGAAAAATACCATATGAGATCGCTTATATGTGGAATCTAAAAAAGAAAAAAAAAAAAATATAAAACAGTAACAGACTCACAGACATAGAATACAAACTTGTGGTTGCCAAGGGGGTGGTGGGTGGGAAGGGGCAGACTGGGGTTTCAATATTTGTAGATACCGACAGGCATGTGCAGAATAGATAAACAAGATTATACTGTATAGCACAGGGAAATATATACAAGATCTCGTGGTAGCTCACAGCGAAAAAAAAAGTGACAATGAATATATGTATGTTCATGTATAAATGAAAAATTGTGCTCTACACTGGAAATTGACACAACATTGTAAAATGACTATAACTTAATAAAAAAAGTTAAAAAAAAATGAATTCCAGAAGGAGGATATGGTGATGATACAGAACCAACAAGACAAATTCCCAGAGATGAAGAAAACTCTTAGTAAGTAGGTAGTTCCTTTCCATGCTGAGCAGAATTTATGAGGAAAGAGTTTTAATTAGATATTCTTGGTAGAATTTCTGAGGTTCAGAGAAAAAGAAAATTCCATGTAAGTAAAAACCCAATGAATCAGGTTGTCTCCTACTCATGTTTGTGTTCGGTGTTGCCCCAACAGTTCTCTAAAGTTCTTAATTAGTTACCAGCCTTGAGATACCAGGTTTAATATAGAAATCCGTATTTCTAGCTTTCCTTGAAAAACTGGAATATCTATCTGTTAGCACTTGGCCTGTATTCTCATATGACAGCTGTCTCCTACATTTAACAAGTGCTTACTCCTTTCAGACAGGGCAGGGACTTGCTCTCATTAGCCACTGTCCCCACTATTTCCTAGTCCCACACAGATGCCCAGGCCAGAGTTTCATTTGCCATGTACATTTGCAGTATTGCTTTTCTTAATTTTACCTTCATTCCTAAAGGGTTTTTGCTGGCCATGGCATTCTGGGTTGAGAGTTCTTTAGCAAATAAAATACTGTTCTACTTTCTTCTGACCTCCACGGTTTATGAAGAGAAATCCAGTCATTCAAATTATTGTTTCTCTACAAGTGATGCATTATTTTTCTATGGTTCTTTCATCACTTTGTCATCTATTTTCAGCAAACTGACTATGATGTGTCTAGGTATGGATTTCTTTGGGTTTATCCTGTTTAGGGTGGCTGAGCTTCTTGAATTTGTAGGTTTGTTATTTCTTTCACCAAATTTGGTAAGCCACTATTTCTTCAAATATTTTTTTTCAGTCCTATAGTTTCCCCTCTCCTTCTGGGACTTCAGTGACACAAATATGAAACCTCTGTTGTTGTCCCACACATCTCTGAGGTTGTATTCTTTTAAAGTTTTCAACCTTTTTTTCTGTTATTCATATTGGCTAATTTCCTTTGATCTACCTTCAAGTTCACTAATTCTCCTCTGTTATCTCCATTCTCCTATTGAGATTATCCAATGAGTTTAAAAATTTTTGGCCATTGTATTTTTCAGTTCTAAAATTTCCATTTGTTTCTTTTATTATCTTCTTTTTGTTAATTGGATTTTTTTCTTCTTTTTTTTTTTTGCTGAGTTACACAGGTTCTGTATATATATTTTGGATATTAACTTTTATTAGATATATTATTTGCAAATGTTTTCTCATTCACTAGGTTGCCTTTTCATTTTCCTGATAGTTTCCTTTTCTTTGTAGATTTTTAGCCTGATGTCATCCCATTTGTTTATTTTTGCTTTTGTTGCCTTTGTTTCAGTGTCATATCCAGAAAAATCCAAGACTGATGTCAAGGAGCTTACCCTCTGTGTTTTCTTCTAGAAGTTTTATGCTTTCAGATCTTCTGTTCAAGTCTTTAATCCACACTGAGTTGATTTTTGTGTAAAGTGTAAGATAGTGGTCCAGTTTTTCCAACACCATTTATTGAAGAGACTGTCCTTTTCCCACTGTATATTCTTGGCTCCTTTTTCATGAATTAATTGACTGTATAATGGGTTTATTTCCTGTCTATTTTGTTCCATTGATCTGCATTTGTTTTTAAGCCAATATCATACTATTTTTACTATAGGTTTGTGATCTAGTTTGAAATCAGGAAGCATGATGCTTCCAGCTTTGTTCTTCTTTCTCAAGATTGCTTTGACAATTCAGGGTCTTTTGTGGGTTCCATATAAATTTTAGGATTGTTTGTTCTATTTCGCTGAAAGATGCCTTGGGATTTGGATAGGGATTGCACTGAATCTGTAGATTACTTTGGGTAGTATGAACATTTTAACAATATTAATTCTTCTAATCCATGAGCATGAAAGCATGGAAGAGTCTTCCATTTATTTGTGACTTCTTCAATTTCTTTTGATGTCTTATAGTTTTCAATGTACAGGTCTTTTCACCTCTTTAGTTAAATTTATTTCTAGGTATTTTATTCTTTGGGGTTTTTTTTGATGCAATTATAAATGGGACTGTTTTCTTAATGTCTCTGAGAGCAGTTAGTGTATAGAAATGTAACTGGCTTCTGTATATGGATTTTGTATCCTACAACTCTTCTGAATTCATTTATTAATTCTAACAGTATTTTTGGTGGAGTCTTTGGGGTTTTCTGTATATAGTATCATGCTATCTGCAAATAGTGACAATTTTTCTTTTTTCCTTTCCAATTTGGATGACTTTTATTTTTTTTTTCTTCCCTAGCTGCTCTAGCTTAGACTGCCAGTACTATGTTGAATAAAAGTGGTCAAAGTGGGGATCCTTGTCTTGTTCCTGATCTTAGAGGAAAAGCTTTCAATTTTTCAACATTCAGTATGATGTTAGCTATGGGCCTGTCACATATGACCTTTAATATGCTGAGGTATATTCCCTCTTTTCTGAGCTTTGATCATGAATGGATGCTGAAAAAAAGTCAACATTTTAAATAAAATTTTACTTATTGTAATTTAAAAATATATATGGAAGACCAAAAAGTCAAGTATAACCAAACACTTCTGAAGAAAAAGGTGGAGGGATCTGTCCCACTAGAGGTCAGGACTTTTTATAAAAGCAAGAGTAATTACGACAGGGATAAATAAAAAGGCCAATGGAATGAGTGACCTATGTATATGTGGAATTTTAACATATGACAGAAGGAGCACCATGGATCAGTGGAAAGCAGTGGGGCAAAGATAATATGTTCCCTATATGGAGAAAATATTATAACTGCTCTCACACCATTCATGAAAATCAATTCCAGTTATATTAATAGGGCTTTTATAAGAAAGTCAAAACATAAAAATTCTTGGAAGACAAAAAAGGAGAAAATTAGGCTAGGAAAAAGTTTCTTAAGACCCCACAGGTGTGAAACATACAGGAAAAAAGTAGAATTTTTTATAAACTATGTATAATTTAACCATTAAATATATGATTTAACCATACTAACACAAAGAATTACTGTTCACCAAAAGCTATCATAAAGAAAGTGAATAAATAAGCTACAACTGGAAAACATGTCTATAAAACATGTTACTGACCAAAATTAGTACCAAGAAAATACATAAGGAGTTCCTACAAATTTTAGGAAACAGACAAACAGCCTAATACAAACATGATCAAAATGGCATTACGCAGAAGATATACTAATGGCCAAACGAGGAAATGTAATCATCTTCAACAGTAACCAGGAAAATTTAATTGAAAACAATGAAATAAGATTTTATTTAAAAAAAAAAAGATTTTAACTCACCAGATTGTTAAAAAGGAAGAAAATCTTACAATATCAATTACTGGGAAAGACGGTGATACACACACTTGGAGAACAGTTTGGCATTACCTGGTAAAGCTGAATAAGAATGTATGCCAATGTAAAACCAATTGGGCCACATGGCCTGTCTGGTATGTTTTAATGTCCACTATATTCTCAGACAAATCTCCAAAAGCCTATATCCTCTTTTTTTAGCTATGTGTCTATACAAACTAAGTGGAATGGAGACCTGAAGTGACTATCTGGAGATAACAGGATCCAACATGTTAGCTCATTTTTTTTAAAGCACCTTTAAAAAGGTTTAATTAAAAAAAAAAAAAACACTCTTTAAAGGTGGGGATTTCAATTAAAGAAAGAAAGAAAGAAAGAAAGGTGGCAGGCAGGAAAAGAATGTATGCCAAGACCAGGCAATTTTATTCCTAGGTGTATTTCCTAGCAAATCTCTTGCATATGCAAATCTAGAGGTTTACATGTTATTATGCTATAATTTATGTTAATTATCTGTTATATATCCTATTGTGTATGGATTATATTTCACAAATAACTATACTATTTTTTAAAATAAAAAACTTAATGGATAGGTTGAAGAGCCAAAAAGTCAAAACTGAAGAATATACTGGTGAATCAATACAAATCAAGGCAAAGAATTCAATATAAAGGCAGTATAAATGGAAACAGAGATGAAGAGTAAAAGACACTGGAGATGATCCAGATGTTCTAAGGTCTGTTTACTGGAGCCAAGAGAGAAAAGAGGAAATGGTAGCAAGGTAGTATTTGAAGAGATGACTGCCAAGGCTTTCCTATCACCAGAAAAAGATATAAGTGCTCAGGTTGAAAAATACAACCAGAAGCAAAATATGAAGGAATAAAGGTAACCACACCTGAATATATTACAGTAAAAATTTAGCCCATTAGAAGAAAAGTTCATAAGGAATAACAATCATACATGAAGGAGAAAACATAGGAGAATATCGTCACTTCATGGTCTTATGGTAAGTAAAGATTTCTTAAACAGAACACAAAGTACAGATAGTGTGATTTTGTTTATATTAAAGATTCAAAAATAGGCCAAGGAAGAATTTCTTACGTAAGACCCAACAAGCATAAAGCACAAAAGAGAAGACTGATAAATCTGATAAAAATGAAGAACTTCTGTAAACAAAAAGAAACCATAGAGAGCTAAAAGGCAATTCAGAGTGGAAGAAGGTATTTGCAATTTTTTAGACCATGGAATATACTCATATGCAAAATAAGTAAAGAGCCATCACTAAGAAAATACAGGCAATCCAACAGAAAAACAGGTAAAAAACACTTGAACAGACAATCCACTAAAGAAGAATTTCAAAAGACCAATAATGATAATGAAAGTGTGTTCAACCTCATTAGTAAAAAGGGAAATGCAAACTAAAACCACACTGCAGTATCACTATACACTCACCAATTGGTAGAAATCTAAGTGTGACAATTCCTTACATTAGGAAGCACATGCAACAATGGGAGCTCCTATATACTGCTGGTGAGACTGTAGACTAGCGTAGGCATTAAAGAAAAGCTGGGGGGGGTACATTCAGTGGTAGAGCACATGCTTAACATACACAAGGTCCTGGGTTCAATGCCCAGTTCCTCCTCTAAAAATAATTACCCCCCCCTAAAAAAAGAAAAGCTAAATATCAGGCAGCTAAAGATATGATGTCTTATGATCTATTCATTTCTCTCCTATTCAAGTAACATAGAAAATGTTCATAGTAGCTATTTGTAACTGTCAAAAACAACCTAACTGCCTATGAAAAGTAGAACTGATAAACTGTGGTATATTCATCTAATTGAATGAATCAACTCTGACTATAAGAAATAATATGTATGAAATCTTATAAGCAAAATGCTCAGTTAAAAAAGCAACATAAAAGAATATATAGTATGATTCTATGTATGTAAATTTCAGACTCAGTTAAAACTAACCTATATTGTTGCAGGTCGCTCTCTTAGGTATTAAAAGGATAAGGGGACACAAAGAGATCTGTGCTGACAGTGTTATAGTTTTGAGCTGGGTGATGGTTCCATGAGTTTAAATATCTGCCTACAGTTTGTTACTTTTCTGTACTTGTGATAATTTCCAATAAAAAGAATGCAAATATACTCACTTCTGGGCTTATCTATCTCTACAGGTACAAGTGGATAGATGGATCAGAGAAATAGAAAAAGAAGCCCTGAAATACAAGCTAACATAAATCAGAACTTATTACTGAACAGGCAGATAAAACAATGATGAAATAAGCAGCTGCTGAATAAATGGTGCTAAAATAGGATATGCGAGGAGTTGGGGGGGCACAGGTAATTGATTTGCACTCTCAATTACAGCTTACTGTAAAAGAACTTTAAGATGGATTTAAATGCTATCAAAATAGCAGAAAAAAATTTTAAAAATAACAGAACACCTATAAAATTTGTGGAGGCCACTTAATTTTCTAAAATCAGAAATAGTAATAACCACAAAAGAACTGAGTACAAACACATTAAACATACACTTAAAGATGCCAATCCAAATTAAAATTTAAAAAGTAAAAGCACCCCCTGGAAATGGGTAAATATGTTTTATTTCATAAAGTCCATAAAAATTGACTGAAAAAATAACAGTAATCGATTAAAAAAGTATAAAATACAGTAGGGAACAAGTTAAAAGACAAGAGTACCATTAAGGTGAAAATGTCCACTCTCACTAGTCCTCAAAAGAATGATGCTAAAACAATCCAGTGTACCAAGAAATCATCATAAGATTTCTTCAGGATGATAAGGCATTCACATTATGTAAGGAAGAAAATGTCCATATTTTTTAAATTACATTTTGAAGTTATGCAAAGGTGAAATAACCCGAGGTCTTGGATTCACTTAGAAATACCTGAACAGTAACAACTGGGGCAGATGAAGTACTGGTCGCCTGGCTGCTCCTCAAACACAGCTAATGCACACCTGCCTCAGGCCCTCGAATGTTTGGCTTCCTTCTCTGGCATGTTCTTCCTCCCAGTAACCATATACAATGATTCACTGCTGTACTTCTTCAGATCTCTGCCCAAACGTCACCTTATTGGAAAAAGCTTCTCTAATCATGTCACATAAAATAGCACCCTCCATCCCTTTTCTCCACTTTGTTTTTCTTTTTCACTATTATAGGATATATTATATATTCATTTATTTGTGTATCTCTCCCTGCACTGGAGGGTAAGCTCTGGGAACAGATTCTATTCACTGCTGTAACCTTGGTGTTGAGAACAGTGCCGGGCATGCAGCAGGTACTCAATGGACATATACTGAATGAATGAACGTGCTGTCCCGTTTTTCCTCCTTTGTACCAGACCTCTTTATCTTTGCCAGCTCCAAGTTCTCACTGGAGGCACAGACCTTTTTTTCCCTAACATTCTATCTACAGTCAATGACACGCATGCTCGAATCTCCCTCTATGGCCTCTATGTGGATTAACTCCTTTTCTACCTCTTTAGCCCTCACTTTCTGCTGAGCTCCCTATTTTAACCTCTCTTATGGTGGTTCTACTTTTTAGAAGTTGTATATAGTATCCCGATTGAACTATGAAATTGCTTATTAATTTTTTAATCTCTTCAGTATCAATCAGAGTACCTCACACACTAGACTATTCAGTAAATGTTCACTAAAAGTATGAATGAATCAATGAGTGAGCTACTGTATCTTAAAAATCTTAAAGAAAATAAGTCTTTGGTAATGTAGAAAAAAAATTTCAAGAGACAGTGATAGTTTTTAAAGGACTAAATACAAAAGAGGATGAGAAGCTGATAAGGGAGTAGATCCAAATTATGGATAGAGAGGAGTACTATTAGAGAGGGTGGAGGAGGGCACCAGCTGGTTAGAATTGGGACAAAAGTGTAAGAGCAGAAAAGCAGGCAAAGTGTGAAGTAAGGAGAAAAGGTAAGGTCATTTGAAAGGTCATGCTGGAAAGGCTTACTTCTGCACAGTAGGCCTAAAGTTTTTAAGGGGAGCTTCCCAGACTGCATCTCAAAGGGGCAGTCTTTCCACTGACCAATTGGGTCATTACCTGCTGTGCCTCACTTACCTGGCCACTGGTATCTTGTTGGTTCTCTGTCAACCAACCAGGGCTCCTTCCCCTGCTCCAAGAAGGAGATCACATCTGGTTTAGAAATACAATGTCCTGCTTACAAAAGAAGTAACGAGATAAGTTTATGATGAGAATGTCCCAGAATTCAAATCCAGTCCCTCCATTATTAAAAAAGAGTTAAGGAAAGATACATCAGATTTATGAAAATATAAGAGGACTTGAAACTTCCTTCATAACTCAATGCAGCTTCCTCTTTCTAACTTTACGATATTAAAAACATTCCCCTGGGAACAGGATGTAGAAAGCCAAATGGTTACTTGAAAGGCACGTGAGTATAACACCAGAGGAAGCAGACCTTCTGAGGGCTGAATCCGAATTATTATGGACAGACGTCCTTACCCATTGAAACCAGGTTGCTGTAATTCTCCAACATCACATCTCTGTATAAATCTCTCTGATCATCATTCAGGCATTCCCACTCCTCCTGAGAGAAGTCTATGGACACATCACTGAACATCACTGACCCCTGGAACAACAACCATGTTAAATTTTTAAAAATTAGGTTTGATTAACAAAAAAGTGTTTTGTGAAGGAAAGAGAAAAAAAATAAAAGTGTACAAGAAGTGCAAAACAGAAGCATACAGAGTGGGGCTGAATGTCTGAGATACAAGTGGAAGACTGTAAACAGATAAGCAGGACTGAATCACTGTGCTTGCATGTCATTCTGTTTCCCCCAGGGCAAAACTGCCTGTGTAGAGTGGGACACTTCCGTTACCCAAACAAGACTGGGGAAGTACAAAATCCAGGTAAGAGGATTTCCCAATTAAATGAAATAATGTATACAAACACCTAGCACACACTTATATGTTACGAATATATGTTGAGTCTCTTTCCTCTTTTCCAAAATAGCTAGTGGTAAAATTTCGGAAAAAGGGATAAAGACATTAAAAGCATCCAGAGGAGAGCAGGTCAGATAAAAGATATCAAGAATCAGAAAGGCGATTGGGCTCTTAAGAAAATCACTGATAACAAGAAATGGTTAGGACCAATTCTTCAATATGCTGAGAAGAAATTCTGATCTAGAATTCTATAACCAAACCATCATTCTGTTGTGACAATTGAAAAAAGGCATGCCTAGACATTAAAGGACTCAAGCACAATTTCTTAGGGAACTATCGGAGGTTGTGCTCCACTGAAATTGAAGAGTAAACCAGAAAAGAGGAAGACATGGGATTCAAGAAACAGGTGAATTAACACAGGAGAACAGTGAAGGAAACTCCCAGGAAAAAGAAAGGGAAGTCTCAGAGAAATAGGCCTAGAGAGCAACTAGACCAGATGGGGAGCAGGGTGAAAAGGGAACATACAGAAGTCTCCATGTTCAAACAAAATTGATGTGTTTGACCAGATGGAAAACATATAAGCTGGCATGTGGCAGTGATTCTGGAGATTCTGCACATAAGTACATGGACAGCTAAGCAAATTGGGGGGGGGGGGCAGTTAACCCCCAGAAAAATGAAAGTCTGTAACAGAATAAAGCCATGAGTTGGCTCAGCAGTGAGTGGTATTTGCAATCATAAGAATGTATGTATTACTGAATTAACCAAAAACTGTGATATAAGGATGAATGACAGAAGAAGAGGAGAGGAAGGATGCAGCACAGGAGTATAATGTCCTGTCCACTCAGCAGTAAGTCAAGGAATAATGAGGAAAATCGACTCATCAGTATTCAAGAGTTGATGGCAGCTACCTTTTGGGAGTGGAACTAGTGGTGGCGCAAGACTGAAAGTACTATTTCACTCGTGCACATGTACAAGATGACTTTAAAAAATATTTTATCTTGGAAAATTTGCGTATCATTCAAGACTGATCCATTCTAATGCCACACTATTATATAATAAGTGTTACTCCTTGTTATACCAAATTATTTTCATAAGCATATTTTTTTCACTGAATAATCTTCTATTACATGGATATAAATGACAACTTCTCTTTTGCTTTCAGACATTGAGGCTGAAGGTGACCTTTAAAGACCTTCCCAACATTGGCCCAATCTTACCTAAAACCGCCCATTGCTCAACTGTAAACTCCCTTTGTTTCTGAGCTACTTGAAATGATGCAGCATGATCCAGTTTCACATATGGCATTACGGAAGTCTACCATCAAGGATGATGGTGGGGTGTCAGAGCTTTGTACTGATCAGCAGTCATACCCCCAAAACCTATAAGGCTTATACACCAGATCTTTCTGTGTATTAAGGATGAAATCAAACAAAATCATTCCATTTTCTGACTGGAAGACAGGTCTATGGAGATGATCAGGGCTTTGACCTACAATGTGCCCCTAATGACTCATCTCCACTCCATCAAATCACTGTCCAAGCAAATTAGATGCATTAACAAACGGAAATCACATTTCTGTTCCGCTGAGATTTCTGACAGAAGTCGGGGATAGAAGATGCTGAAGGACTTACTAAATGAGTCTGTAAACATTGTTTAAAAGAAGAAAGGGGGAACTGTGGAGGGCACTGGGTTGTTTAGGAGGAAACAGGGTTCGGGTTCCTGAGGGGGAACCAAGTTAACCCACATAAAAAATTTTTTTCCAGACCTGGTCTCAGTCAGACTGTTTTTACATTGTGTAGTTCTCAATTTGTGGGAAAAAAAATAAGGATTCTTGATAAAATCCATACGTAATTTTCTAATGGATTTTAATCTGATTAAGACCTTTTCAGACAAACTTGTTACATGACCCCTTGGCCCTCTTAACAGTTATCTGTAATTTATGAGTGTAAAGATCTTTAACCAGACATCCTTTCCTTTTTTTCAACAATGATTACCTAACCACTTCTTTTTTCTAGAAATATCTTCACCAAGAGAGAAATTTTTGAATTGGTTCATTAGAGATCTTTTTCTTTAAAGCAAGGGTAAGAGAACTTTGGCACTGCTTGTAACTAAACTGTCTGAAAGCTGTTGTTTTTTTAAACACCAAAAAGCATCATGATGAGGAAAGCAAATATTTAAATGTACTAGGAGTAAAAATGACTCTATTTGAGCAAAAAGAAACAGCATCTTACCTGAGCCATGGCTTTGATATTGAGTCCTCCTCTGGGCTCCTCTTATGGAAAAAGGCAGAGCTGGGGGAGGCAAAAAAAAGCCATGTAAGATCCTGTGCCCCTCATGACTCCCAGAGTGATCGTTTCCCCTCTGTTCACTCCACACAAATACTTGAGGGTTATTAGAAAAATGGGCAAATCTCTCATTATCCCCTACTCCAGAAACCTCAGACTTTGACTGGACCAGGATTTGTACAACTTGATATGGATTAGAGAATATAGTTTGTATATATACATATACACACAAAGGCATACTTTTAAAAAATAAAAATTGTAGCATATTATATATACGGTTATACACACTATTATTTTTACTTAATAGATCTTGGACCAGATCCCAACTAGTACATTCAGAGTTATGTAATTCTCTTAGCTACACTGTATTCCATTAAATGGATAAACTTTAATTTATTCAACTGATCTGCTGCCAATAATTCCTAAAAGTTGATCATATGCCTTTTAGTTTGGATATACATTGGTCAAACCAGTTTTCAATGATCTTGGGTTGTACAATCATGTCACAAGTCCTGACCAAGAAACATCTCGTTGATGAACTAGATCCTCTAATCTTGCCTCGTTTGAGAAGACTTTTGGGGTTAATGAGTCTTGCCTTAAGAAAACTGAAAACCAGAAATGTAAAAAAGTAATTTTATGGAAACTTTGGGAAGATATTAAAATTAGTGTAAGAATAGGAAAGAATTTGAAAAGAGTTAAAATAATGTAGAAATAGACTAAACCCCACTGATGCTTTAGAATAGCTTTTGACTGTAAGTGTGATAATAAAATTTGGAACAATTGTGTATATTCTGTGTGCTTCCTAAGATGCTTAAAATGTCCAAAAGAATAAGTTAACTAATAGAAGTCTAAATTGTTTAAGGGGAATAAGTGAATTTGTGATTGATGTTTAAATATTTAAGAAAATTTGTGGGTTTTTTTGTTTACTGGATATAGGAATGTAATAAACTGAGCATTATAAAAGTATAAAGGGTAGTGAGCATTTCTATATACAAAGCTCCTTGATCATTAAATAATTTATCAATAATTTCATGTAAAACTGAACACTCAGAAAGTAACACCATGTTACCAGGTTATCAATTATTTAATGGCTACTTCTACCCCTAGTTAATCACTGCATTCCCCTACAGGTAAACATATTGCAGGAAATGAAAATCAAAGTAATCCACAAATGCCTCTTCCTTAAAACCTGAAAACATTCCTTTATTATAATTAGTATTACTACTTATTAAAGACTTAGTATTCTTTTATCAACCACATAGCCTACTATGTGCCAGATACTAAAGAATCAACAGTCATCCTCAAAGACATGAAAAAAATTCCTTCTCCTGTACTCCTCACTTTTAAGTCCCCCATTCTGGTCTCTCCTCTTGGCCTTTCCCTGGTTAAAGGGACATCTTCAAATGCTGTACCTTCCAAGCAGAATGGGCAGGAAACATTCTTACTTTCATAGATCCATACTATATTTGTCACATTCCCAACCCTCTTCATCTCTGACCCTAGATGGTATCCTCCCCAGGCTGAAATCTTGCATCTGAGGGATCTGCTCCTCCCTTTTAAAGCCAACAATCTCTGTATGCTTACAACATGACCACAGCTGGGGTGTGGAGTACTGCCAAAATATACCACTATAGAGAAGAGAGTCTTTTAAAGTCTAGTAAGTAATTTAAAACTTGAGAACTTTGTACTCTTCTAAATAATAAATCTACCATTTTAAATTAAAAAAAAAGTAATGTTTTAATTTATTTCCGGCATTATCCTGAAAATTTCCTATGTGCCAGGAATTGTATTTGTCTGTTAGTAACAGAGACCTGAAAAGCAGTTTAATTTTTCTTGTATAACGAGAAGGCTAGAAGTAGGCTTTCGCCCCCACAGTTGTCAGACACAATATCTATCATACAATTAAAACTTACTAGACATGCAAGGAGATAGAAACAGAAAAGAGAAGCAGAACCACAGACAATTCAGATACGAGTTGGCAAACACATACTTTTAAAATAGCCACAATTAAAATATTAAAGACAACCAAAGAAAAGATAGGCAAATGGATGGTAAGATAAAGAAAATAAACAGAATTGAAATCCATAAAAAAGAATGAAATAGACTATCTACTTCAGTAAATTAAGAAATAAAGAAATCATTGCTAACTTTGAGATCAGACAAGCAGAAGACAGGATTACTGAACTCAAAGACAAGCCAACAAAAAAAACTTCTACATGAAGCACAGAGAAAAAAAGAAGTGAGTATAAAAGACACATGAACACAGTCAAAAGATCTACCATACATGTATGTGGAGTCTCAGAAGGAAAAAAAGGGATTGGAGAGGAATTAATATTTGAATAGATTAATTAACTAAGACTCAACAAGAATTGCAAGAAGCTCAGCAAACCTAAAGAATAATATATAAGAAAGTAAACAAAACAAGCACACAACAAAAGCAAAACCACAATCAAGCATATCAGAGTCAAAGAGCTGAAAACCACAGAGAAAGGAAAAAAATCTTGAAAGTACCCAGAGAAAATACAAGATTTACTACCAACAGCATTGATGAAAAAAGGGAGGGATAACGTAAACAAAAGCAGGAATGAAAAAGGGAACATCATTACAGACACCACAGACATTAAAAAGATAATAAGACAATACTGACAACTTTATATTCTTAAGTTTGAAAGCTTAGATGAAACAAATTCCTTTAAAGAAAAAAAAAGCCCAAACTGACAAAACAAATAAAAACAACAGAACAGCTGAAGAGTTAAATTGATTCCATAATTTATAACCTTATCAAGAAAATTTCAGGCCTCATAGCTTCACCAGTGAATTCTTCCAAAGTTAAGGAATAACGTTAGTTTTACATGCACTGAAAAACAGAACACAGGGAATTCTTCTCAACTCATTCTATAAGGCTTCTACAAACCTGACACCAGAACTTAACAAAAACATAAAAAAAAAATTATGGACCAACAGTTCTCATGAACACACATGCAGAAATTCTACATAAAGTATAAACAAATTTAACCCTCTAGGGGAAAAAATGTAATGCATTATGGCCAAATAGAGTTTATTTCAGGAATAAAAGGCTGGTTCAACATTTGAAAAATCAACATAATAATTTACTATATTAATAATAAATAAAATAAAAACTATTTAATCCTTTCATAGACACAGAAAACACATTTATCTAAATTCAGCCCTCATTAATGTAAAATTAGTGTAAAAATGTCTTAGCAAATGAGGGAAAATCTCCCGGAACCTGATAAACAGCATCTGCAATAGGTGCTTTTGTAGATGTTAAATAGAAAGACAAATACAAAAAGCAATTGTACTTCTAGTAGCGACTGGAAAGTTTAAAAAGTTTATATACTATTTATAGGTTCAATAACAAATGTCAAATACCCAGGTATAAATCTAACAAAAGATGTGCACTGAAAATTATAATAAATTGCTGAGAGAAATTAAAGACCTTAACAAATTTAGATATACACCATGTTTAATAATTGGAAGATTCAATATTGATGTCAATTCTCCTCAAAATAACATATAAATATACAAACGAAATCCCAGCAAGGATTTTTCTTTTTTGATGAGAATTAACAAGTTGATTCTAACAGCAACAGGAAATTGAAAGGACTTACAATAGCCACGACAGTCTTGAAAAAGAAGAAAAAGATTCGGAGGATTAATACTATAGATTTCAAAAGTGATCCTGACAAAAAGACAAGTAAATAAAAAAGAACACAGTTCAGAAAGAGAACTACATATATAATATCACCTGATTTCTGACAAAGGCTTTTAATTAAACAGCGGTGGAACAGCTGGGTATTTGAATGGAAAAAAAAAGTTAACCTTTATCTTTACCTCTCACCATACACAAAAATTGAAATATGGGTCACAGAGTTAAATGTGAATGTTAAATCTAAAAAGCTTCCCAAAAAACCCAGGAGAGTATCTTCAAGAACCTTGGGAATAAGCAAAGATTTCTTTTCAAGATACTAAAAGTCACTAATCATAAAATACAAGGGGTTAAAAAAAAAACTGCTAGAAAGATGAGGAAAGATAGAAATAGGCAATCACAAAAAAAAAAAAGATTCTAAAATGTTCAAGCACAGTCATAATTAATGAAATTAGAGAACAACACTGAGATACTATGTTCCATATATTAGATTGGTAAAAGCTAAAAAGGATGCATGCCAACACGTTCTGCTGGCTAGGCTGTGGGCAGAAAGAGGCACTCATACATTGCAAGTGGAAATGAAAACTGGTACAGCAGCTCTAGAGGAGAATTTAGCAATACCTAACAAAACTGCACACATGCTTACCTTTGGACCCAGCAATCATACTTCTAGGAATCTATTCTGAAGATACACCTCCAGCAACATAAAAATACATGTATACAAAGTTATTTATTGCAGCACTATTTCCAGTAGTAAAATACTATAAATGACCTAAACACCCATAGTAGGCGAGTGGTTGAATAAACCATGATAAATCCATATACTGGAATATTATGTAACCATGAAAAAATAATTATTAGTATCTTTTTGAATTCTAGTAGAAGAATGTCCAGGATATAACATTAAGTGAAAAAAGAAATGTTCAAAAGAGTTTCTAGAGTGTGCTATCTTTAATGCAAAAAAGAGGTCATTCAAAAGAATACCTGTATTTGCTCCTTTGTGCAAAGGAAATACCAGAAGGATAAAGCAGAAAGTAATGAGGTTGATTAGGTGCAGGGAGTGGACAGGAAACATGTTAATGTTTTCATATTCAAAATATTATGGCATGTTACATTCAACCAGAATATGGGGGAACCCAAAGTGTAACACACCAAGTGAAGTGTAGGAAAAATTAGTAACAAAACTACACTGAAGAGGCCGGTGAAGTAACTTTGGAAACAGTTTTCAACTGTATTAAGGTTAGGTTAAATAAAAACGTTGCACACAAATACTTTACTATAGCTAGTACATTTGTTTTTTACATGAGTATGGGTTAGCAATTCTGCAACTACTTTACATGCATTATAGGATATGTGCAAAAAAAAAAAAAATCATTGATACTAAGAAGCAAGTTTCTCACTGTTGGAGAAAAGAGTTGCAAATAAGGAAGTGGCCAGACCTGAAGGGAGACAATTCTCCATGAGTCTTGAATGTTTCTGAGCTTCTTGTGAGATCAGAGACACTAAGTGCTATAATTCTGGATTATTCCTCCAAGATGTTTATATAGAACATCCCTGGAAGACAGAATTAGTCTCTCCCTAGAGCAAAAGGCAGGCATGCTTATGATCCGTTATAAAAGATTTAGGTTTCCCCATCGACAGATGACTGGATAAAGAAGATGTGGTATATTTATACAATGGAATACTATTCAGCCATAAAAATGACAACATAACGCCATTTGCAGCAACATGGATGTCCCTGGAGAATGTCATTCTAAGTGAAGTAAGCCAGAAAGAGAAAGAAAAATACCATGAGATTGCTTATATGTGGAATCTTAAAAAAAAAAAAAAAGAACTTAAATACAAAACAGAAACAGATTCATAGACATAGAATACAAACTTGTGGTTGCCAAGGGGGTGGAGGTGGGAAGGGACAGACTGGGAGTTCGAAATTTGTAGATACTGACAGGCATATGTAGAGTAGATAAACAAGATTATATTGTATAGCACAGGGAAATATACACAAGATCTTGTAGCTCACAGCAAAAAAGAATGAGACAATGAAAATATGTATGCTCATGTATATCTGAAAAATTGTGCTCTACACTGGAAATTGACACAACATTGTAAAATGACTATAACTCAATAGATAAAATAAAATAAAATAAATAAAGTTGAAGGGAATCTCTAGAAACACTTAAAAAAAAAAAAAAAGATTCAGGTTCCCTAAACTCAAGGGAGCACATAAATGTCTGTGTATTTTGCATCATCCTATAGGTGCAAGTGAACCAGTGCAAGGAAAATATTGATACTTTGGTTAATGCTACTGCATGGGCAATAAACTGTCTCTCACGTCTGACTTCTCATGTCTTCTGCCAGCATCTGTGAAGCTGCAGCAAGCTAACTTTTAACTTACAGGTAGGATAGAATCTCAGATACTTCACAGATCTGGACAGTGGTATTGAACTGGAATTGAAAGTATGAGTATGAACTGGTGGTTTTTAAATACACACAAATAGATAGATACAGATGTGTGTATATACATTTGCTTACTTTCCAGCGCTAGTCCATTGACAGGAACTACAGCAATCACACGTGGCAGCAATGAGCACACCAAGTGCCCAGAGCTTGGTTTATAAATCTATTCTTCAGTAAAAGAAACCAAGGCTCCTTGGAACCACTGATTCCAGGGCTAGAGGAGGGGAAATACAAGCATGGAACATCTTGGTGCCAGAAAGTAAGGCAGCGCTCAAAAAACGATGGCATGTTAAAAGGACACAGAGGTCAACATGAAGGAGTTCTTAATGGCCAAATTGGGGGCAATATGAGCAACAAAACATACAACTATAACAGATTAAAACTCACAGAATAATATAAGTATCTACGAGTTCATAAATAAATAATTGAATAAACATATGAGGAATAAGGAACAGCTCTTCTTTATACTAGAATTTAAATTAAAAAATATAGAAGGAATGATGGAAAAGGAAAATCAGCACTAGGCAAACATCACAGTAATAACTGTTACAAACAAGAATTATCAATGGATGTTAAAATTAATAGGCGAGGGGGTCAGGGTATAGCTCAGTGGTAGAGCACATGTTTAGCATGCATGAGGTCCTGGGTTCAATTCCTAGAACCTCCATAAAAGTAAAATAATTGAAGAATAAAGAACAACAAAATTTTTTTTAAATTAATAGGCGAAAGTATAATGAGAAACAGTATTTTTGCAGTCTCAAAGCATCTCCCTAGAAGATACTTATTAATTTTAAAAGGAAAAATAGTCATTTTACAAAGGAGAGCCTAGGCAGACATCACCTTAACCAAATGGTCAAAGTTAACATTACTGATAATGAGATACACTGATGTCATATAAAACCTGATATGACACATTGAGAAGAACACATCATTTGTGATCTTTTTGCCAAAAATACATAGTCTAAATTTAACCATGAGGGAACAGCAGACAAATCCAAATTGAAAGACATTCTACAAAATAACTGGCCAGTGCTCTTCAAAAGTGTCAAGATGGTAAAGCATAAAAAGGACAAAAGAACTATGTCAGATGGGAGGAGAGTAATATCAACAAGACAACTAAATCAATGTGGAAATGTACACTGGATTCCGGAACAAAACAGGGCACTGGTAAGACAATTAGCAAAATTTAAATAAAGGTCTGTAAATCAGCAAACGGCTTGTATCAGCATAAATTTCCTGGTTTTCATAATTGTATTGTAGACACCTAAATGAAGAGTGTATGGTAATTATTTACACTAAGTATACAATATGATAAAAGTTTTTTTTAAAATGAAAAACAATGTTTAAAAGACAAGAGGGCAAAAAGAACAGAACAGACATTTTAAAAAATTGGATATTCAAAAGGCCAATAAAGATATCAAAGGTGTTGAACATCATTAAACATCAGGGAAATGCAAATTAAAACTGTGATGAAATTCCAATACATTTCCACCAGAATATTTACAATAGAAAACAATGTGGAGCAACTGAAACTCTCATACATCACTGGATGGAGTGCAAATTGGTACAACAAAAGATACTGGTAGTGTCTATTAAACATATCCCTGCCCAACGATCTGGCAATTCCACTCCTAAATATTTACCGAAGAGAAGAGTATCTATGTGTTCATCACAACCACAGCAGAATGTTTACTGCGGCAACACAATCTGTAACAGCCTCAAACTGGAAACTACCAAATGCCCCTCAACAGTGTAATCAATTAATAAATTGCAATATATCCCCAAGTGTAGTGAGAACCAAGTAAAATTACACTCAAAAACATAGATGAATCTCAGAGACGTAATGTGGAACAAAAGAAGTCAGGCATAAAAGAGCACATGCTATATAATAACACTTACATGTGAAATTCAAGAATAGGTAAAATTAATGAATGACTATAGAATTCTGAATACTGATTCTGGGAGAGGAATAACTGGGAAAGGGCATAAGGGAATCTTCCGGGGTGCTGGCTAAGTTCTTCATATTGAACTAGGAAACTGTTTTACGGCTGTATCCTTAAGATTTGTGCACTTTATATATGTCATATGTCATAAAAATGTTTTTAAAAAACTATCAAAACGATGTTTTGGTAGGGACGTGGAGCAATGAAATGTTTCAAATGCTGCTGTGCAAGTATAAATCTGGCACTCACTTTGGTAAATATTTTGGCACTACTTTGTAAAGTAGAAGATACATGACCCAGCAATTCTACTGGTAGGTAAACTCATGCATGTGTACTCTTTGTAAAAGAATCTCATGGCAGCAGAGTCCATGAAGTCAAAAAATAGAAATAACTCAAATGTCCATCTTTACGAGAAGAGATGAGTAATAGTGGTATACTTCAAAGGATGGAATACAATGCAGCAAAGAAAAATTACATCTAATACAGACAATATACTATCATTAGATATAATAACACTATTATATCCAATACAGATAACTCTCAAAAACATAGTTATACAAATAAGCAAAATAAAAGATAAAAGACAGCATGGCAGCATTCATATAAAGTTTAAAAACGGTGTAAAACTACAATATAATGCTTAAAGAGGTACACATAAGTAAAAAAACCTCAGAGATTTATCCAGTCATACATAGTCACACACAAACATAAACTACCATGGAGACATACAACTAGAAGTAACCCACAAATAAAACAGTAGGGTTGCATATCCAGGGCCTCAAGGGGTCACATAAGCACAATCACACATTTACCAAGAGGACAATCAATCAGAATCGGCACAGTCATAGGCACTGCACACCTGCACATGATCGCAGTCACAATCACACTAACCACAGACAAAACCACACAGTATCCACAGGTATCCCCACCTGTACTCTGCAACACAGGTCACACCCCTCTATGGGACAAACGCTATCACATTCACCGAGTCACAAGCTCCTCACCCGAATATACAATGCCGCACGTGACTACACGGTCATCCCTGGGTCGCATCCTTTCACCTGCACAGTCACAGGCTCTGACTGTGCTGCACACGGTTATCGCTGGAACTACACGCTCACTACAGTAACAGCCACACACAACCACACGGTCATGCATCACGTACCACCACACAGATACAACCACACAATTTCAGTCTCACCTCCTCAGCAGTACAAAGCCGAAGCTCCGGCCCTGCCCTCTCCTCGGGTTCCCCACCTCAGGTATTCCGAGCTTCCAAACCCGCAGAACCTTCCACGGCACTGTAACAGTTACCGGCGCAAACCTGAGGGTCCCGCCAGCGCGTGACTTGGAGGCCAAATTTACGCGAGAAACGCGCTATTGCCGAGGAGTCCTCTGGGAAGTGTAGTCAGAGACGTCCTTGTGGCAGGCAAAAATGGCTGCCGGTCGTCCTGATTCCTGTCAGGGTTCACCTGCGGCCCTGGGGAAAGGATTGTTTCCTTTCATCGATCCGCTCACCGGAGGCCTTACGGAGCCAGGCGCAGCCTTGGGCCGTGGCTCCCAAAGACGGCCACTCCGAAGTGTTTGAAAATGGATTTCCCGGGCGCCCCCTAATAGCCCCTGAAGTTGAACAGGCTCTGAAAGAAAAGGGCTGGTCCGCTAAGGGAGATAATTGGCACCGCCGAGCCTTCTGGGAAAAGTAGTTAGGGAGCAGGAAAAGCGGTGGATGGACCGTTTGAAATTCGCCTGGATTCTTCACAGCCTGCGCCAGGCCACACCCCGGAGACTTCTGGGAGTGTCAGCGCGCCCAAGGAGCGCGCAGGCTTCCGGGGTCGCGGTTTTGGCCTTTGTTCGGCGTGAGTTTGGCTTGGGGCTTCCTCAGTGCAGAGAACTTGTCGGACCTGAGAGTCTGAGATCTGAATCTAGTCAGGGAGACCGAAGGGGAGGAGATCTGGAACTTGCAATGGATTTAGAGAGGTTGAAGAGGAGGAATCGCTAAACGTGAAATGGGGAGGGGGTGGCCCAAAGGGAGGCGTTTCCTACGCTGCCAAGAGGGCAGTTGTTATTCTGTGGTGTGTGGTAGTCAGAGCCTGAGAATGAGGGGGCGGTGAGGCAGGCGGTGCAGGAAGGAGTGAGAGCCGGGGTGTGTGTGACTTAGGGTGTTGGGGGTCGTGGAGAGGACAAACGGTATTCAGAATTTTGTGTGCTGGGGGTGTGTGTGTAATTGAACATTCAAATAAGTGTCACCGCATTGTATCTTGGAAAGTAATTTCTGAGTCTCAATGTAAAACAGTTAACAGGAAGAATAGATCTTGCAGTTTGGGGTTTTGTTTTAAGATTTGATGGGAGAAAGATTACATAATTGAGCTAATGAATGATTTAAAGCTTGACTTTTATGTAAAACCAGAAGCATCGATTATGGAATAGAAATAAAAACAGCTTTCTTAAAAAAAAAGTTGATTTGAAAGAAACTTTTTTTTTTTTTTTATGAGGTGCTTCCTTTTCCTTAGAGCCCAGACACTGAACATATAGCCAGTCAACTTTATGTGTTCTTTTAATATCTTGCCGGAGGAGTGCATATCTAAGGGAGTTGATTTGTGAAGTCCTGGACTAAGAAATAGCTTTAAAGTTTGATGGGTAGTATCGGCCATTGGAAACAGCAGAGAAGTGAATTAGGGAGTGTTATTCCCATTTTCTGATTAAAAAACATGGTTTAGAGAGATCAAGGAATGTAAGTTTTAAGTTCTTCAAGGATCCTAGTCAGATCGACAGATTTACTGGTTTACTCATTTCCTCTGGTTACCCGCCAGGCCAGGTAGATTTTGTTAGGTGTAAAAATAATTTGCTTCTAATGGCAAAGATGCTTTCTCCAAGAATTTTACTACAGCTACTTTTAATATAATATAAATAAAAGGAGAAAGTAAGGTAGATGGATATAAAATTCATGTAAATAAACTTACTATGTACAACCAATCTTGGAATAGTATGAAACGTTCAGAATCACCTTAGCAAGAAATAAATAGAACCTATCTAAGAAAAAAATTTAAAACACTACGAAGGACACACAAAAAGAATTAACAAATGAAAAGTTATACCATATTCTTTAATAGAAATCTTTAACATCATAAACATGTCATTTTAAGTTTATTTATTAATTTAACATGATCCCACTGAAAATAACATTTTTCTAAATAGAGGTTATTCTAAAGTTCAAATGGAAAAACAAAGAAGACAGTATATCTGGAAAAAAAGCAGTGTCGAGCAGTTGACGCTAGTCTTACCAGATTACAAAACATACGCTAAAACTTCAGAAATTGAAATAATGTGGGATTGTCATCTTACTGGACAGACAATGGAACAGAATAAAGAATCGAAAAATGGAACCAAATATTTTAGGGCAGTGGTTATAGTTCAGTGGTAAAGTGCATGAAAATATGCTCAACCTCATTCATATAAAGATAAATGCCACTAAAACTATAGAAATACTGTTTCTTATGGACTTGAAGGGGAAATATTCCCAAAATTCAAAAACTTACATTGTTAGAGGGACTTCACATTGGTACAAACTTTTTGGAAGGCAATTTGGCAGTGTCTTTCAAAATTCAAGTTGCATTTACCCTTTCATTGAGCAGTCCCACTTCTGGAATTTTATCCTACAGGTGTAGGTATGATGATGCGTATCTAAAGTTATTCATGTAGCAGTCTTCACAATGCAAAAATACTGGAAATAGCTGTAAGTAAACCACTGAACATAGTGCAACACTATGCAATTGGAGAAAAAAAAATGAGATCACTGTCTATGGTCTGATATGAAAAGCGTTGAAGGTATATTAAGTAAAAAGAATAAGATGTAGAACCTTTGTCATAATATGTTGTTTTTTGTAAAAGAAAGGGGGCAGATATTTGTATTTGCACAAAGTTGAAATTTGTCTGAGAAACTGACGGAAATGATTCCTGTGGCAGACATTGGGGCAATAGCGTGGGTAGGGACAAAGAAGGGAGTAATTATTTCCTTATATTTATTTGGGACATACTCTTTCTACATAAATAGTTGTGCATTGTCATCTTTACATGCGAAAGGAGAGGTTATTTTTTGTGTTCATCACATTTCTTTTCAGAAGGGTATCACAACTGCATTCTTGAGAATTTCCTTTGCTGAAAATTCTTTCATTTTTTAAATTAAAAGAATCTTATTTATTAATTATTGTATTATTTAATTATTTTATTTTAGTGGGCGGAGGGAGGTAATTAGGTTTATTTATTTTTTTTTTAGAAGAGGTACTGGGGATTGAACCCAGGACCTCATACATGCTAAGCATGTGCTCTACCACTTGAGCTATACCCTCCTCCTTCATTTTTTCAATTCTAATCTCCTGATCACTAAAACAAATAACAACAACAGCACCAAAAACATTAGTGAATTATTTTCCCTCTGGCCTTTTTAAAATTAGGATTCTGTTATTGACCATCTTCTCTTAATCTGTAAGTTTTTGTTTTATTTTTTTTTTAGCAACTATATCCCACTATGATGGCGTCAGCACCATTTACTGACTCATGCCAACAGATTTGTTTCCATTATAGGCCTGTCTTTTTTGTGTATGTGGTAAATTACACATAAGATAAAATTTACCGTTTTAACCGTTTTGAACTACACAGTTTGGTGGCATTAGTACATTCACATTGTTGTCCAACCATCACCACTGTCCATATCCAGAATTTTTCATCATCCTAAACTGAAACTCTATACTCACTATACAATAAATAGCTATCCCGTGTGCCTTCAGCCTCTAGTAACCACTATACTACTTTCTGTTTCTATGAATTTGACTTTCTAGGTACCTCTCATATAAATAGAACCGCAAAATATTTGTTCTTTGGTGTCTGGCTTTTTTAACTTAGCATGTGATGTTTTCATGGTTCATCCATGTTGTAACCTGTATCAGAATTTCATTCCTTTTGAAGGTTGAATAATATTTCATTGTATATTTATACATTTTGTTTATGCATTTATCTGTTGAGCATGTGGGTTGTTTCCATCTTTTGATTATTGTCAGTAATGCTGCTGTGAACAAGGGTATACAAATATCTCTTTGAAATCGTGTTTTCAGTTCTTTTGTGTGCATATTGGGTGGAATTACAGGATCATATGTTAATTAAATATTTAATTTTTTGAGGAACCACCATATCCTATATCCTGCCAGAGTGATATTGTGACAGTCACCTTGTTGGGATGGTTGAGAGACCAACTGCTCTTTTACAGTTTTCTTCTTAGCCACATTGCCTGTGTACTTTGTAAAAAATCAACTTTATTGAGGTTCAATTTAAACACAGTGAATTTTACCCATTTTCATTGTTCAAAGAGTTTTGGAAATGATTCTCTAAGAACTCTTTGCCTAACCTGAGGGCAGGGAGCTCTATGTTTTCTTTAAAAGTTTTATAGTTTTATATTTTCATATTGAGACCTATTATCCATTTTTGAGTTAATTTTTATTCAAGACTTATAGCAAGGTTTGTTTTTTTTGCATAGGGATGTCCAATGTCCAACACCATTTGTTGAAAAGACTATCTTTAGTATATTCAATTGATTTCTGAATATTGAATCAGCTTTGCATTTCTAGGATAAACCTAACTTGCTTGCAATATATACTATATTGCTAGCTTTGATTTACTAACTTTTTGTTGAGCAGATTTATATCTATGTTAACAAGGAATATTGATCTGTGTTTTTTTTCTTTTTTTTTGATACTGTCTTTGTCTGGCTTTGGTATCAGAGCAATTCTAGCCTCATAAAGTGAGTTGGAACGTTCTCCTTTCTGTTATTTTGGTAGAGATTGTGCAGAATTGACATTATGTATCCTTTAAATACTTTGTAGATTTCAATAGCAAAGCCATCTGAGCTGGAATTTTCTTTTTGGAATTTTTAAATTGTGAATTTAATTTATTTTTAAAATTGAAGTATATTTGATATATAACATGTAAGTTTAAGATATGCAACATGTTGATTTGATACATTCATATGTTGCAGTATGATTGCTTTTCTAGCATTAACTAGCACCTCCATCATGTCACATAATTATCATTTCTTTTCTGTTGTGAGAATTAAGAGCTAGCATCCTTCTCTTGTTGGTGATTTTAAAAGAAGTTCTCAGTTTTTCAACATTGAATATGATGTTATCTATGGGTTTTTTATATATAGCTTTATTGTGTTGAAGAAGTTTCATTCTATTCTTTTTTTTTTTTTAACATTTTTTATTGATTTATAATCATTTTACAATATTGTGTCAAATTCCAGTGTAGAGCACAATTTTTCAGTTATACATGAACATATATATATTCATTGTCACATTTTTTTCTCTGTGAGCTACCAGAAGATCTTGTATATATTTCCCTGTGCTATACAGTATAATCTTGTTTATCTATTCTACAATTTTGAAATCCCAGTCTATCTCTTCCCACCCCCTGCCCCCTTGGCAACCACAAGTTTGTATTCTATGTCTGTGAGTCTATTTCTGTTTTGTATTTATGCTTTTTTTTTTTTTTTTTTTAGATTCCACATATGAGCGATCTCATGGTATTTTTCTTTCTCTTTCTGGCTTACTTCACTTAGAATGACATTATCCAGGGACGTCCATGTTGCTGCAAATGGCATTATGTTGTCAGTTTTTATGGCTGAGTAGTATTCCATCATATACATTCTATTTTTAATTTGTTGAATGTTTTGATTATGAAAGGGTGTTGAATTTTGTTAAATGCTGTGTATTACATTGATTGATGTGTGTTGAACTATCCTTGAATACATTGAATCATTCAGGAATACATTCCACTTAGTTATAGTATATAATCTTTTTGATATGTTATTTCAGTTTCTCAGTATTTTGTTGAGGAATTTTGTATCAGTATTCCTAAGAACTATTGGTCTGTAGTTTTCCTTTCTTGTAGTGTCTTTGTCTGGCTTTGGTATCAGAGTAATGCTGAACTTTTAGTTGGAAAGTGTACCCTCTTCAAATTTTTGAAGTTTGAGAAGGATGGGCATTAATTCTTCTTTAAGTGTCTGGTAAAATTGCTGAATGAAGCCATCTAGTCTGTGGCTTTTATTTGTTAGGAGATTTTTGATCACGGCTTCAATTTCCTTGCTAGTTATAGGTGTATTTAGATTTTTTATTTCTTCAGGGTTCTAGTTATGTCTTTCTAAGGAATTTATTTTGTAGAGATTTTACATTTGTTGATGTACAGTTATTCACACTATTCTCTTATTATCCTTTTTATACCTGTAAAATATGTAGTAATGTCCCTACTTTCATTTTTTATTTTAGTAACACACATTTGAATCTTTAGTTCAACACACATTTTGAATCTTCTGTTTTTCTTAGTCAGTCTAGTTGAAGGTTGTCCATTTTACTGATTTTTTTCAAATATCTTACTTTTGGTTTCATTGATTTTCTGTATTTTCTGTTTTTAAATTTATCTCTGCCATAATCTTTCCTTTGCTAGATTAGGGCTAAATTTGCTCCTCTTTTTCTGTTCCTTATGGTGCAAACTTAGGTTGTTCTTTGAGTTGTGTTTATAACTTTAAATTTATTTTCTAGCACTGCTTCTGCTGCATCATGTATGTTTTGGTATGTTAACTTTTCATTTTTATTTATTTCAAGGTATTAAAAATTCCCTTATGATTTCTTCTTCGACTCCTTGTTTAAGAGTGTGTTGTTTAATTTCTATGTATTTGCAGACTTTCCACTTTTCCTACTGTTACTGATGTCTAGTTTCATTCAATTGTGATTGGAAATCATTGTATTATTTCAATTTTTGTATCTGAGTTATCTGAGTTTGTTTATTGAAAATTTACTGAGACTTGTTTTGTGGCCTAACATTATCTGTTCTTCAGAATGTTCCATATAAACTTCAGAAAAAAATTGTATTCTGCTGTTGCTAGATGCAGCATTCTCTGTTAGATCTAAATGTATTGTTCTGTTTTCAAGTCTTCCATTTCGTTATTGATCTTGTTCCTGTTGTTTCTGTGCATTATTGAAGTGGAATATTGAACTATCCAACTATTATTGTAGAACTATTTCTCCCTTCAATCCTATCAAAGATTGATTCATATATTTGGGGCTCTGATGTCTGGTGCATAGGGTTATTATTCCTACATTTCTTGGTCAATTTGCCCTTTTATCAATATGTAATTTCCTTTTCTCTTATAAAATATTTTTACTTAATGTCACATCTGTCTAATATTAGTATAGCCAATCCAGCTCTCCTTTGGTTACTATTTGCATGGAATTCAATTTATTTCTATCCTTTTACCTTCAACTTCTTTGTGTCTTTAGATCTAAAGTGACTATCTTGTATATAGCATATAGTTCAATTTTTTTTCCTTTTAATCCATTTTGGCATTCTCTGCCTTTTGACTGAAGAGTTGAATAAATTTACACTTAATATAATTACTGATAAGGAAAAACTGCTGTTTTGCTATTTGTTTTCTGTATGTCTTACAGCATTTTACCCTCATTTTGCCATTACTTCCTTCATTTGTGTGTGTGATTTTTTTTCCTGTAGCGACACATTTTGATTCTCTTCCCATTTCCTTTTGTGTATATTCTTTGGCTATATCTTTATGGTTACCATGGGTATTACATATAACATTCTAATGTTATAACAATCTAATTTGAATTAATACCAACTTACCTACAGTCACATAACAAAATTTTACTCCTATACAGCTGTGTTGTCCCTTTGTTATTAATGTCAGAATGTTGCATCTTTATACAGTTGTGTGGCCAATAACAGATTTGTAACTATTTTTGTCCATTTGTGTTATAAATTCTGTATAAAATAAAAACTGGAGTTTAAAACTAAAATTACAAAAACAGTATTTTTCCATTTATTTTCCTTTACTGGAGATCTTTTTATCTTCAACCTGAAGGTCTCCCTTTAGCATTTATTGTAGGGCAGCTGTAGTGAAAATGAATGTAACCTCTTTTCTGGGAAGTTCTTAATTTCTCCCTCATTTTTCAACAACAGTTTTTAGTCATGCCAGATACTGGATTTTCAGTGGATAGTTTTCTTTTTTCTTTAAAAATTTAAATAATACCATCCTACTACTTTCTGACCTCTAAGGTTTCAGGTGAGAATTTGACTGACAAGCTTATTGAGGATCTGTTGTATACAATGACTTACTATTCTGCTTTCAAGAGTCTCTGTCCTTCACTTTTGAAAATTTGATCACATTGTGTCTCAGTGTAGGTCTCTTTGCATGTCCTTGCTGGAGTTCATTGAGCTTCTTGGTTTCGTAGATTGATCTTTCATCAAAGTTTTGAAGTTTGGGGCCTCTATTCATTCAAATAACCTCTCTGCTCCCCTCTCTTCTCTGTGACTCTCATAATACCTACATTGATCTGCTTGTTGGTGTCTGACAAACACTTTTTGCACTTTTGTTTGGGTTTCTATATGCTTCTTATATTAATTTTAATTATTCAATATAAAATGATATATTAATATATTCAAGTTTGCCGATGTTTTTCTTTTCTCAACTCATATCTGCTGTTGAACCCCACTCATAAATTTTTGCATATCAGTTATTATACACTGTAGCTCCAGGATTTGTTTGGTTCTATTTTATAATTTGATTGTTGATATTCTTATTTTGTTCATATGATTTTCCTGATTTCCTTTAGTTATTTGTCCATATTTTTACTCATCTTTTTGACCATATTTAAGACAGTTATTTTAAAGCCTTTGTCTAGTAAGTCCAAGGATAGTTTCTGTCAGTTAACTTTGTTCCTTCGAATGAATCATATTTCCTGTTTCTTTGTGTGCTTTGTTTTGTGCTACTAATTGGGCGCTATTATAAAGTTTTAATTCTGGAAATCAGATTAATTCTGGAAATCGGATACTATTGTAAAGTTTTAATTCTGGAAATCAGATTCTCCCCTTTCCTAAGGTTTCAATATTTTTGATTGTTAAAGGCTGTGGTAATCCAATACTTTTTCTAAACTATTTTTGCAGACTTTTTCTTATCATGAATAACTTAAAAAAATTTTTTTTTACATCTGTTTTTTAACTGTTTTGACAGAGATTTTCTTTTACTTTTGGGGAGAGGTAATTAGGTTTGTTTGTTTGCTTGTTTGTTTATATTAATGGAGGTACAGAGGATTGAACCCAGGACCTCATGGGTGCTAAGCACGAGCTCTACCACTGAGCTATACCCTCCCTTGACAGATTTTTCTTAAATGCTAGGAGCTGGAACAACCCACCCACCCACTCACACAGGCAAAAGAACAGCCACCTTTGCAGATTGGCTCTGTGTGGGGCAGTCCTTCACCATTTGGCTAGAATTGCTCTGAGCCTAAGGATCATCCCAAGGTGAAATCTTGTCTTCTTAGGTCTTTTCTTAGCAAGCTTCTGGTGTGGACATGTGTGTATCTTCCTAAAGCCTATTATATATACATTTGCTTTTGAATGTCCTAATTTCCCAAAGACTTTTACCCCAGCTTCTCCTCCAGGCCATAGATGACTATATCCCCACCCATAATCTTTTGCCCCAGGTATCTGTGGGTTTATAGTCCACCTTGAAGGTTTTATGAGCAGTGCATGCTCCCTTTCCTGCCTGCATTGTGTAGTGTGAAATGGATGGGTGTCTTGCATCAGTCCTTGTACCCTCAAGATAGGTTAGAACAGGCATACACAATAATTTGCAAGCATGGCCTGCCCTGCTCCCTCCAGTTTGAGAGGGGAAGCTGAGTTGCCACTTGTTCAAGACCAAGATCCCTTCTATGTGGGGCAAGAGTGAAAATGCCACAAAACATTACTAACAGTTTGAAGATGGCTTTTTCTTGTTTCTACAAACCTTTTTTCCAGCGGTACTAACAAAGTTGGTTCAGAAAGCTTCTGGTTTTGTTTTTTTTTTTTTTTTTCAATTTCTGTGGGGGAACAATAGCTTGGAGCTTCCTAGTTCAACATTTTGGTGCTGTCCCTAGCAGGAAGTGTATTTTTCACTTATTTCCCGTTCTAACAATTCTTATTTTAAAATAAGGAAACTGGGGCTTAGGGAGTTTTACAAATTGCCAAAAATTACAGAGCTTTTTAATGGAGTTGAGATTACACTCTCCTAATGGAAAGTGCCTGTTTTACTTACCATATATTTGGAGCTCATAATAAGCATCTGATAAGATGGTTACCCCATATTTAACTGACTGGGGTAGAATTAAGCAGGAAACGGGCAGTCTTAGCTTGGGGTACTGTAACAAAATACCATAGACTGGGTAGTTTAAAGAACAGACGTTTATTTCTTACAGTTCTAGAGGCTGGGAAGTCCCAAGATCAAAGTGCTGGCAGATTTGGTGACGGTCCAATTCCGGGGTTGTAACAGCTGCTTTCTCACTATGTGCTCACATGGCTTTTTCCTGGTGCTTACACACATGGAGAGATCTCTCTCTTCCTTTTTTTCCAGTATGAGTGTCCCTCCCTCATGACCTAATCAAAACCTAATTAGTTTTCCTAAGGACCCATCTTCAAAACCATCACACTGGGGATTACGGCTTCAACACATGAATTCCGGGGGTGGGATACAGACACTCAGTCCATAACAGGTTTCCCTTATTCACCAAACTGATAAAATCTCCTATAATATAATGGTATTAAATAGGGATGGGCTTCAAATTACTTTGTTCAGAATCCTCATGCTGAAGGACATGAATCACAATTTGAATAAATGCAAAGGCATACTGTTTTGGGGTGGACAGAAAGACAATATCCTAAATGTCACTTCTCCCACTTAGAGTATCAAAGGGTTTTTATAATTCGAGAAAACTATCTTTATTTACATAGAAAGAAAATTAACTTAGATTAGCAAATAAAACTGAAAAATAGTAAGGGGGACTTGCTCTATTATGCAGTATCAAAATACAGTAAGGCTAATGTTAATGCTATCATTTAATATGGTATTAGTATAGGAATATAAAAATAGATTAGTGAAACAAGAGAACACAGAATAGATCTTGGTACAAATGAGAACATAAGGCAGTTTTAGTTGAAGGAGGAAAAGATCATCTGGTTAAAGGATTACATAGCAAAGTTTCAGTTGAATAGGAAAAGTATGGGATCAGTAACGTTTCCCACTAACCCATGTCTGGAAAGATGACCTTAGATTTGCCTTTCTACCAGTTTCCCAGAAGAAAATACCACTGTAAATCCCTCAGATGCCATGGTGGATTACTGTAAAATGTCCTGGATGAGGATGTTAACATTTCCCAGGCTGAGGTGAACCCCACCATTTGTAACCTCTTCTCCCCTGTGCAGTGCTAAGGCACTGGAAGCTGTGTTGCTTAGGCAGTTGAAGGACTGTCTGATGAATATGCTGTGAAGATGCTGTCTTGTCAGGAAAAGCTAATAATAAACCTAATGTTGGTTTAAAACTTACTGTTCTGTCTGTCTTTTTGATTGCCAATTCAAATCTGTGATGGCTTATGGTGGACATGCAGTTGTCAGAGCTGTGTGACTGGCTGCTAAACTAACAGCTGGATTATTTTAACAAATTGTCCTTGTACAACTAGAAACCCATCTAGAAGAAAATAACAACCTTCATATATGACATTAAATGCTAAATTCTAGGTGGAATTAAATATTTACATATTATAAAAAGAAACAGTAAATAACTTGCAAGAAAACCTAAGAAGTAACATACATAATCTAGAGATTAAAATATCTTTATAACCAACCCATAAACTTTGTAATGTTTAATATGTGAACAGGTCTTCAAAACTGACAAAAAAGAAATTGTAGGAAAATAGGCCAACAATATGAAAATTTACAAAGAAGCAAATCTAGGAGCAGGCAAGGTTATACTCATCAGACAAACATGAATTTAGCATAGTATCACCTAGTGCCGGGCTAGAGGAAACTTGTCTTTTGGAAAATTACTGATAGCATCTATTAAAATGTTAAAGTAGCACATATCCTAATTGCTTATCTTACTCTATCTGACCATGATAATCATTCTTGTTTCTGGGCCTTAGCCCTGGCCATCTATAAGCACCAAAATGTAATCCTCTTAGTTTGGTTTGCATTAGAGTTGGTAATTGCTCTGGTGACATCAAAGCTACACCAGCACAGGAGCATAACACTTAATATGAGAGAATGCTTACTGAGAAATGGAAGAAAAGAAAGGATATTTAAATTCACATAGATATACAAGTATGTTATTTGGATACATAACCTCAGAAAATCAACCCCTGGCATTTTTAATCTTATCTCAAGACCAACCTTCAGAAATGCCAGTGACAAGCAGTGCAGTTGTATCAGCATAGCATTTCTTTGAGTTTAAAAGAAGTTGATATATTTGAAAATAGCCTAAGGTTTAAGTGTGACATAGTCATTTTTAATCACTTATTCAAAAGAGCACTAACTGCTTTCTATATGTCAAGTAATTGAGGAAAGGAATTAAATAAAAATCCTCAAAAAGATTTGCTTTAATAAAAGAATTCTGTCTAGGTCTGAGATCTCCCCTTTCAGAGCTATTTTCCCAAAGAAAATAAACAAACAAGAGATGAGGTGATTATGTCTGAGAGATTAGGAAAAAAAAAAAAAGAGTCTCAGATTAAAACTGAAGCTGAAATGCAAGAGTTTTACTCAGTGGCATATTAAAAAATGTTAGAGTACCATGGTTTCCTCATTATGAAAATGTCAAATTTCTAATGCCAATACTAGTTATGTGGACTGTTGAGATTTCTGATAAATGTTACAGTAAAAACTAATTCTCTCTAATAGGTCTGGTCATGTATTATTAAATATGATCCCTTAAATGTATATGATCCAATCATCTTGCAAAATCATGCTGTAAGTTCTCAGTAGCGACCACACAGAGATTAGTGATATGACATTTGAGAGTAAGTTTAAATAACTGAAATTGTTAAGTTACCATCTTAATTTTAAAAATTATTTCATATAGTAAAGATACGATTTTAGAAATATCTGCTGTAAAATATTAGCATCTATTTGGGAGTGTTGGTCCATTATAACATGTACTCTGTATAGTTTCCCTACCCGTTTCCCTATCTTTTAAAATTTTCCAAAGTTTAAAAGAAATAGCATAAACAACAGAATAAGCACATATATTATTACAACCCAGAATTAACTAACATTTTGCTATATTTACTTAGAATCTTTCTTTCTTTTTAATGAGATAGGTATTTAGATATAAAACTGAAGTAGCATTTAACTACCATGCTTGGCCCCATTTCCCTTCTATTGCCTTTCTCTCTAGAGACAACCACTTTAGGGAATCAAGTGTGAATCCTTCTGATCTGTTCTTCATAGTTTTACATAAAAATGTTCATCCATAACCAATGCTTTAATAGTAGTGTTGGTTAGTGTTAATTCAAATTCACACATGTATGATTATAATATATTCATCACTTCTTTTTTTCACTCTATGTGATTTTTCAGATCTTTCTGTTAATACATATAAATTTGATTTGTTATACTTAACTGCCAGAGAACGTTCTATATCACATTTTATTCATCCATTTCACAAGTGACAGACATCTCTTTCCAATTTTTTGCTAATATAATTCATGCTGCAATGAACATAAAGGTACATGATTCCCTGTGTACATGTATCAGTTACTTGGGTATATGTATATATACTCAAGAGCAGGAATCTGGAATCTATTTTTAGAGATTCTTTTCTACCCCAAGGTTTGAAAAAAATTCTCCTATAAAATTCTTATGTTACTAAGTTTTGCTTTTTGCACTCTAGTCTTAAATGCTTTCGGATGTCATAATAAATACTTTAATGTATCACAATAGCAAAGACCTAATATTTTTCCAATGAAGAGTCAATTGCCCTGAGACCATTTTTTGAATCATCCATGATTTTCCTGCCCATTTGTGATTACCACCTCTATAAATTGCCAATTCCCCATACAAACATGCATGTTTCTGAAAACAATATTCTATCACAATCTTTGTTTTCTACAACTGCATCAAGAGCAAATAGTTTTGATGATTGTACATGTAGCAAAACATAACAAAAAGATGATAATTCTGTCTCTTAATTTCACATCATTATACCTCTCATATCTTTTTCTGAATGCATCAGGTAGGCCTTCCAGAACCATGGTGATTAGTGTCCAGAACTGGGTCCTTCCTCATTTTAATGAGAATGCTCCTAAAACTACAGCATGAACAGTGTTGGTTCTGAGGGTTCTGGGAGTGTAGAATTTCAAGATACTATGATAGTTATTAAATTCTCAATATTTTAAGTTTGAGTTGTTGCTGATGGATTTTCCACATTCACATCACTTTACTGTAAAATAATTTTTCTGATATACTGCTTAGTATGAATTCTGTTGAAGGTTTTCCTAAATTCAAGGCATTCATAGAGTTTTAATGAGTATGAATTCTCTGGTGTCTAATATGATGTGACTTCTGGCTAAAAGCTTTCCCACATTCATTACACTGATAAGGTTTTTCTCCAGTATGGATTCTCATATGCAGAGCAAGAGTTGAGAACTGAGAGAAAGCTTTCCCACATTCATTACAACCATAGGGCTTCTCACCTGTATGGCTTCTCATATGCACCGTAAGAGATGAACTTTGACAGAAAGCTTTCCCACATATTTTACATTCATAAGGCTTATCACCTGTATGAATTCTCACATGTACAATAAGTGATGTGATTCTAGAGAAGGCTTTTCCACATTTATTACATTCATAGGGTTTTTCTCCTGTATGAATGTTGTGATGTTTAATGAGGTACTGCTTCTGCCTAAAGATTGTTCCACATTCATTACATTTATAGGGTTTCTCTCCAATATGAATTTTCTCATGCTCAGTAAGGTTTGATTTGCCACTGAAGGCTTTCCCACATTCCTTACATATATAGGGTTTCTCTCCTGTATGACTTCTCTGGTGTCTGATGAGGCTTGACTTCTGAATGAAAGCTTTTCCACACCCTTTACATTCATAAGGTTTCTCTCCAGTATGTATTCTTTGATGGATAATGAGGTTTTCCTTCTGGCTAAAGGCTTTTCCACACTCATTACATTTAAAGGGTTTCTTTCCACTATGGATATTCTGATGTTTAACGAGGTATTGCTTCTGGCTGAATGCTCTTCCACATTGATTACATTCAAATGGTTTCTCTCCTGTATGAATGTTCTCATGCTCAGCAAGATATGACTTGCCACTGAAGGCTTTGCCACACTCCTTACATGCATAGGGTTTGTTTCCAATATGATTTCTCTGGTGCTTAATGAGGCTTGGTGTCTGAATAGAAGCTTTCCCACATTCATAAGTTTTCTCTCCAGTATGATGTTTTTGATGAGAAAGCAAGTTTCGCTTCTGGCTGAAGGCTCTTCCACACTTATTACATTTATATGGTTTCTTTCCTGTATGACTTCTCAAATGCAGAGTAAGGGATGAGATTCGAGAGAATACTTTACCACATTCAGGACATTGCTGTGATTTCTCTCCAGTATGTATTTTCTTATGCTCTATGAGATTCTGCTTCAGGCTAAATGTTTTTCGACATTCATTACACTCATAAGGTTTCTCTCCAGTATGAATTTGATCAGGCTGAAGGAGATCCGATTCAGGCTGAAGGCTTTCCAACATTCTTACCATGCACAGATATTTTCTCCAACTAGAATTCCTTAGTATCTCTTCACACGTGACATGGATGAAAGCTTCTCCACATTCAGTAAATTCATATAGTTTCTCTCCAATAATAATTCTGTATCTAATGAAGTTGAATTTATGATGGAAAACTTTTCACACAGGTAGTCCTGAGAACAGATGATTAAATTGGGATGAAACACAGCATCCTTATTATATTCTCAATGGTTCTTTCTTAGGTAGCTTCTTTCATATTTAAGTGTAAATTATGTTCCAAACTCTTTTGAACTGAATCCTGTACATAGAGGAGTAGTCTTAAAGAATCAGTGTCTGTGCTCAGAGTAAATACTTTCCTCCTACTTAGGTTTTCAGAGTTTTTCCTTAGCTGTATATTCCTGGAGAAGGATGAGACTTAACTCGCATGTCTTTCCTGTTGTGCCTTTATTTATTTAGAAAATTCCCAGGCCTTTTCTAAAAGGGAGTACAAAAAAATTATCATTGAAAACAGTAACTGTAAAATATTTAATCCCTGGTATGCAATAAACATACAATAAAGTAGCTATCATCATCATCAATATCAGTAATGTGTGTGAATTTTTCCACTATTTTTTAACAAAATTTCAGAAGTATGCAATTTTTAAAATAGACTGTTTCAAACCTAACCTACCAGTATGAAAAAGAGAGCTCAAATACAAACAGCATTCCTGGGTGCATATAGCTTAAACTGCTTTTAAAGGAAACTACATACTTTATAAATCAGTGAAGTAAGAGGAATCATAAAGAACAGGTGACAAACAGGATGAAAGGACAAAAACATAAAATTTGGAAAGCCTAGGATGAAGGGATAAAAAAAAAAAAAGAATAGAAATATCATTAAAGGGATGTGTGGTTAAATAAGACACTTATTTCTGTATCTTCCTAAACTCTATTAACATGTCAGTAAGGGGATGAAGGTCATTACTCATAAAAACTAAGAGGTTGAGGAGACAACGGTGGATGAAAGTATTAAGAAACTTTGAAAGGAAAGCAAATAAAGGACTATAAATTAACAGCAGAACTGAGTGGCTTAAATAAAACGCTAGCAGAAGAGGATGCCATTTAGAAGCGTGGTAATTCATCACACAGCTGTCAACAAAAAGGCTCTATAACTGGAGAGACTGGGTGAGAGTGGAAGGTGGGGCTTATAAAATGACTATAAAAGGAGGAGCTGTCCCACCAAACTCTCCTAACTGGAAGGAATAGGAATTTATTATCAAGACAAAGTACAACTGAGAGACTCTAAATGTAGTGATGGCAAGGGAAGCAGATGAGACTACCATACTAAAAGAAGGGGATGAGTAAAAATTGATACATAGAATCGGGTCCCAACTGCTTTCTACTGCTAGACTCCAGGAACGCTAGAAGTTGCCAGGTGTCAGATAATGAAAGCATTCTTTTCTGAAAAAAGGAGATGATCATGCGAATTTATAGATACTGACATTTGGAGTCTAGATATCTGACTGAATGCTGCACAGTGAAGCCCACCATTTTACAAGCCCCACCCATGCACAAGGAGATTACAATAATCTTTCTGGTACCTCAATGTATTAACATAGAGTTACAGATCACAAAGATTTGACAAAAGCCCTAATGTGAAAGATAGATCAAAACAAAGAGGAAACAACAAGGCAGGGAACAGAAGAACACACACATACAATACCATAGTTAGTATCACAGAAAGCTAAGAGGTTAATATAGCAATGAAATAGTAACAAGATTCTATAAATAAGTGGTTTGGGAAGTAAACAGTATGATGTTGATCTTAAAAATTCAATAGATTGGGGGAAAATTCCAGAAATCCAGGGTTCAAGAGAAAATATGAAGAACCAGAGAAAGGAGTTCCACAGAAAATATGAAGAAAAAATGAATGCAGGAAATGTTCTGAACCCCGTATTTCATACTTAGCATGTTGATAAGGATTTAAATGGATTACATTTAAAACAGGTAAAATAGCTGTATAAGATGCGAGAATAAATACCCATAGACACTGTCAAATGAGTTGAAAGTGGTTGTCTATGTGGAGTTGGAACTGTGGGTTAAGGATGGAGCAAGCAAAGCTATAATCCTATTTGACTTTTAAAAGCTCACATTTGTTATACCTACAGAGATGTCCTTGAAGACTTGTAAAATAATGCTAGACATTGCTCTTTTTATTTACTTACAGTTGAGTTTCACATGGGATAAATGGTGAATTACACATCTATTTAATGGGAACAAAAATAAAATATGCCAGAAAATAATCATCTTTGCTTCTAAATCTGATTTGCTGTGGCATTTTGATTACTGATACTATAATTTCTGGATACAGAAACCATCAATATCATCAATTTTGGTTTTCATTTATTTTTCTTCTTTTATTTTGTCTGATATACTGGCACTCAAGCTCTTTTCTTGTAAAGAGCCCTTTTCTTGGCCTCTCTCTAAATCCCTTCTTTCATGATTTTTCCATCCACTCACTGGAAACCTTCAGATTGTTCTGATCTATCCCTCTCAAAACTTTTTCTTCATTTTCTTATAAATCATTGCAAGAACTGACTAGTAATATGCTGTTACTCATATCAGTGCTACAATTTCCATAATTAAAAAAAATACCTCAACCCTTACTGTGTGCCATAAGCAAAAAAGGCACTGAAAACGAATCATAGACCTCAACATAAGCATTAAAGTTATTAATATAAAAGAAAAATGATAAAGTAGACTTCATCAAAATTAAAAAGTAATGTCCTTCAAAAAACACAGTTTCTTAACAAAAAGTTTCTTAAGCAAAAAGTAAAGCCACAGAGTGGGAGAAACTGATAAAGGGCTTGCATCCAAAATATATGGAACTGCTTAAACTCAACAATAAAAAGATAAACAATTTAGTTTTTTAAATGGGCAAAAGGCTGGAATAGACATTTAACAAAGTAAAACATATGAATGGCCAATAAGCACATTAAGATAAGTTCACCTTAACTAGTAATTCGGCAAATGCATATTAAACCCTTAATAAGATACACTGTACACCCATAAAATGGCTCAAGTTAAAAGGACTCTGGCAATCCAAGTGTGAGAGTGTGAAGCAACTGTAACTCTCATACATTGTTGGTGGGAATGAAAAACGGTACAGCTACTTTGGAAAACAACTGAGACTATTTTATAGAGTTAAATATACATATATTATTTTACCCAGCAATCCCACTCCCAGGCATTCATTCAAAAAAAAAGAAAAAAAGAAAAAATATGTTCGCAGGAAGACTAGTATGTGAATGTTTATAATAGCATTATTCATAATAGCCAAAAATGAAAATAAAACAAATGTCTATTAACTGATGAATAGAATATGTCCTATGGACATAACACTAATCAGCAATGAAAAGGAATTAAATATTAAAAATCTACAATATGACAACCTCAAAACACAAAACTAAGTCCAAGAAATTAAATGCAAAAGATTATGCACTGTGTGACTACATTTATATGACATTTAGAAAAGGCAAAGCTCTATTGACATAAAGCAGATTAGTGGTCACCAGGGATGGGGGAGGGGTGTAGTTCAACTGCAAAATGGCACAAAGAACTGCCCATGGAACTGTTCAATACGTTGATTTTGGTGTTGGTTATATGGCTATAAACTGCTCAAATTTATCAAATAATATATACTTACAGGGGATGACTTATTTTATGTAAATTATACCTCAATAAAGATGAAAAAGTACATCTTTAGAATGTGACAATGAATGTACGTATGTTCATGTATAAATGAAAAATTGTGCTCTAAACTGGAATTTGACACAACATTGTAAAATGACTATAACTCAATAAAAAAAAAGTACATCTATCCACACTGAAGCTCCACAACAATCACAAATTATTTAATAATCATCTTATCTGTGCTGAAGACTTCAAACAAGAAGGATAAAAAACTGGCCTTTCTCTCAATGAGCTTCAATGTATGTCTTAGACATCAAAGTGAAAAACATGAATATAAGAGAGTATACACTTAAGATCCAAGCTGCTCTGAAAGCTACAATATGGGATGGAAATACAGAGATTAGAGATTGCCCTAGAAGTGACAGAGATCGTTTAATAAAGATAAAGCTCAAGGTTCAATGATGGATAGGACTTTGATAGATGGATCACTGCACAAAGGCAAAGATGCAAAGAATTTCATATACAGAAAGTAGGGGTAAGGGTGTAACAGTTACTGTTTAAAGCTGGAATAATACATGGTCACCAACTGTGTGGTGAAGAGGAAGACTGACAATATAAAATATATATCACCCATAGTGGGGAGTAAATAGATATTGCCTAAAGAAGTTAAGGAAGAAGATGAAGAAAATTACAAATATAAAGGCAACCAAGAGAAATTAAAAAATACAAACTTCCCAAATTTTCAGAAAAAAAAATATTCAAAACAAATCAAAGATCTTACTGTAAAAGATACAAAAGATGAGGCAGAACTTAAACAGTATATAATATTAAATAAGAGAACCATTATCAACCATATTGTTCCTGTCAATAAATATAACTAGAGCTGGGGAGGGTAGAGCTCAGTGGTAGAGCATGTGCTTAGCATGCACGAGGTCCTGGGTTCAAACCTCAGTACCGCCATTAAAATAAATAAATAAATAAATAAACCTAATTACCCCCTCCAAATCAAACAAACAAAAAATAAATAAAATATTTTAAAAAATAAATGCAATTTGAATAAAAATAACTATTAAAAGAACTATGATAGGCTCATACAGAAAATTCTCAGGCCTCAACCCAGATCTCCTGAATCAGAAAACCTGCGGGTAGGGCCCGGCAGTCTGTGTTTAACAAGCCCTATAGGTGACTTCGATGTATGCTAAAGTTTAACAACTGGTATAACAAAACCCACCTAAACTATATATATATATATATACAAGATAGGCATCTAAAACAATATATAAGAAATGCTGAAAATAAAGAATAAAGATAAAACAAAGAAGATAATCTTGAATATATAAACTACAGAAATATAAGATGCAAAACCAGATTAGCAAGGGAGAAGACTACCTCTCTCAACCTAGGAGATCAAATCCATGAACTATGAGAATGTATAAAAAATGGGGACATGAAATAAAAACATACACTAATTTATAATGTAGAGCTAACCAGTTTCTTCTCTATCTTGTAAATAGGTAGAAACCACCTTTAAAATGCTCAGAGAACATTCTCAAAATTAGCCCACAGAATAGGTATAAAACCTCAAATATTCCACAAAGTATAAAAGGATAGACAAAATACTTTGACTAAAAAAAGAAGTCATAAATTAGAGAAATAAAAATCTTTCACATGTAAATTTCAAAAGCTACCGGCTGGAACAAACTCTTTGGTCAAAGAGGAAATTAAAATAAGTTGCATAATATTCAGAATAATTATTCAGAACACAATGTATATCACAGCCCATAGAATATATTTGAAAAAAATACTTGGAGAAGTTTGAGCACAAATGTTTTACATTATTCTAAGAAGAAGCAATAATAAACACTCAAAATAAGGAATTACAATAAGGGAAAGTGAGCAAAAGACAAACAAAAATTATTAAAGATAAAAAAGTAATTATTACAAACAGAAAAAGAGAAGTAATAATAGATTCACGAGTTGATTCTTAGGGAAAAACTAAAAAGGAATAAAAGCAAAATTACAAAAATAACAAATGATTATTTAAAAATAACTGTAGATGGAAAATAAGGATTGTACAGACTATTTTGCTCAACCCTATGCAAATAAATTTGAAACCTAGTAAATATAACCTATGAAAACTGAGACCAGAAAAGACAGAAAACGTAAACAGAAAAGCATAGAAAAAAAGAGACAATTGTTCAGACATTTCATCACCATAAAGTCCAAGGCACATGTGGCTTAAGATTTAGAGTTTACTAAACTTTTAACAAATTACAGTAATACTATTTATTACAAATTTTCCAATTCTTAAATTCATTGAATTTGCAAAGGTATGATGCAAAATAAATCAGGATTAAGTTCTTATTCCTAATAAGCCAAAAGAAAACAAAGAAATTACATATTATTGGCAATAAAAGTCCCCTGTATTTTTATAGGAATTATATCAACATTTTTCACACATATTTACCAGAATTGAATTTTTTATACTGTAAAATGACAGACAATCCTGAACTGAACTAGGTAATATTATCTGAATACCAGGCAAAGTGGTCCTTTCAGCAGCATTTATCCTGTGGTTTAAAAAGTATTTTCAAAACACAAATCAAAATGCTCTAATGCTAAGCAAACCAGTTTTATGCTATAATACCTGAACTGAGCAGTTGCAACAGAGATCCTATGGCTTAAAAAGCCTAAAACACTCACTATCTGGCCCTTTATGGAAAAAATTTACTGACCCCTGCTACCCGAGAGTGGAGATTCCTCCCTCCTTTATCTGGCTGGACCAGGATGCACTGTTGCTCCAGCTTCAAGTACAACTAAATGATAAACCTGGAAGAAATCTGGATCTTAAACTACTGCAAAGACCAAAGCTATCAGGGACATCCTGACTACTCACCTGTAACCAAGAAATCAATTCCTACATTCCTCAAACCAGCACATTTTAGGGTTTATTATAGTCACTTAGCTCTACCATGACTGATAGCACTTTTTAGTCCCATCTCATTGCTTTACATATCATGGATGGGCAGATGCCTACTCAACTCAGGCACATGAAAGTTGTCTCAGACTGTAAGAGAATGGAGAAGATGAATGAAATTTTTACAAAAACTTTTTACAACACAGAGCATAGTTTGCCAACCTCTGCTCTTAACAGGTCACCATTTATACAGAATACGTTAAGAGTTTGCTTAATATTTGAGCATCTTGATATATATTGCAACTCTTCTCTACATAGCAACCACGGTAATCTTGTCAAGAGTCAAATCATGTCACTGCTCTGCTTAAAAGTAAACATTTAGAAGCATACGGTGTTAATAGTGGCTGCTTCCAGGGAGCAGAAATGGAGAACTCAGGGCCAGGAATGAGGAGACATAGCTATTATTTTAATTTCTATCAAGTGTATGTATTAGATTTTAAAAATAGTAGTACTATATCTCTTTAAAAGTAAGAGAGAGGTGAACTAGTAGGAAGTCAGCACCAATTGCCAAGCCTGCATTACTGTTTAAAAGCAGGAGGTGGAGAAAAGTTGTACTATGATAGTTGGAGGTAAGAAGATAAGAAGAAATAAGAATAAGGGGGGTAAGATTCACCTCTGAGATATATAACAATGGAAGGAGGGAGAAATGATAGTTAAATTTTAAAGAAAAGAATCTATGTGCTAGTTTTCAAACAATTACAGATCTAGAATCCTTGGCAAAAAGGACTGAGTGAGTAAGGAAGGGAGTCTAGGCATACAGAGAGAAGTGAAAAATGGAGCATGTTAGTGAGAAGAGGCACGAAATTTAGACTGTGAAAGTCAGAAAATTGAGACTGCAAATGAGGTAGAGAGGCTGGCATCCAGAAGAGACGTTAGAGGGGCAACCAGTCTTCCAGAACCTGAGAAAAGAAGAGCTTCAATCCAGGAAGAGTCTTTTGAAACATTATTTGGGGATCTAAAGAATCCTCAGCAATTGTCACTCCAAAAGACAAGGGCTACGGGGTAGGGTATAGCTCAAGTGGTAGAGTGCATGCTTAGCATGTATGAGGTCCTGGGTTCAATCCTTGGTACCTCCTCTAAGAATAAATAAGTAAATAAATCTAATTACCTACCCCCACCAAAAACAAAAACAGAAACAAAACAAGGGCTGATAAGACCATCTCCTCAAAAAAAATTTTCAGGTGCTGCAAACTCACTGAATGACTGTAATGAGCCTTTATCCCATTCATACCTGCTGGGTTCTGTCTCACTCCCCTGGAGAACACCTCCTTTACATTCCTTCCTCAAACATCCATTGCTCTTCTTGTTTGAACTGATGAATTTAAAACTCGAAATACTGACATACGATTCGGATGTGATTGTTGAGGGTCAAAGCAGCATCCCAGAATTTAGACTGGGTCCTTAGGATCCTCAAAGGTTTTGAAGGATAAAGAAAGTGTAGCTCCTGGGGATGCACAGGGAAGCTGGCCTGTGAACAAGAACAAAGTAATGATGACCCCTTGGCTTAGAAGCTGGAGTACAAACATACATGTGAGCACATAGGAAAAAAGTATTTATAATTTGCATCTCAGGCCAAACCCATTATGCTATTTATAGGCTCCACATATTTCAAAAAATGGGAAACAGAAGGTACCTTATTTTCAGAATTTAGGTTATACAGACAACTACATGACTGAGTTGCGAGAGTTCTCTAGACTCACAACCTGTACAGGTACCTTTGAGCAGGTGTCACTTGTGGCCTTGCTCCTGATTGAACAGTCACAGTTCTGAATACCATTTTACCCCACAGCAATACTTTTCTCATAAATGTGAAGTCACCAAACTTGAGTGATATGGATAAAATGTAAAGGAAGTTGTTCTGGTAATGATTCATGGATCAGAGTTCTTAAAATTTTTAGAAGCCTAATATTTGTCCTATGTTATGTTACTCTAGGAGAAATTAAATATTCTAAGTGTCCCATAATTATACGGTCATTCAATCATTAGTTCAGTAAATTTATATATTTATCACTTATTATGTGTACTGAAGAGACCATGGTCTCCAATTTGTAATGGGGTGTGACAGATAAAAGGGTAAAACTTTCTCAGAAGCTCCTCCCTTATCTAACATAGGAGGCTTCGAATCCGGGTGGACAGTGCTATGAATTCATGAAAACAGGTTAATACAAAAGGGGGAAAGGATGGAGGCAAACTGCAGGATTAAAGACATTTTGGACATAAAGAGTTTGAAGTTCCTATGCAACCTCCAGATGGAGCTGTCCATTAGGCAGTTGGAGACACAGATGAAGAACTCAGTACAAGCCTCAAACAGAAATGGACATTTGTTACTCTTCTATCACCTGAAGTCACAGCAATGGAATTCTGTTGCTCATACTGTTCTTAGAGGTGAAAAAAGATGATCAAAATCAGAAACTCAGGAACACTAATATTTAAGGGACAAACAGAAACATAAGTCACAGATGGAGGTTTTTTGGGGGAAGTTGTTCCTTGGTTTTGACTGAAGTATGTAAGTGAGGGTAGGATCATTGAAGGCAAGGGAACATTCAAGAATGAGGCAGTGATAAACAGCTGAAAAGGAATGGAGTGAATGTAGAAATCTAATTCCTCTATTGCAGTTAAAAATGGAAAGGTACAAAACAGGCAAGCAAAAATGTCCCTGCCCTAGCTGCTGCATCCCCTGACAACAGTTTTTATTTTCTGTGTGAACTTCAAAAGTTTCTTCATGCAATCACAAATATAAATTCCTACCCACACTTAATAAAAAAAAAAAATTAGATTATTACACCTAGCATACACCTTCCTTTCTTCGTGTAACAAAATACATCGCAGACTTTTAAAATCTGTGACATATTTCCATTTGCTCAAGTTTTATTTTGGGTCCTTCATTAACATTTAAAAATAACCTTCGTATAGGTTTATACATTTACTGTTTATCCCTAGGTGTTTAATGTGATTTGTTGCTATTGTAAATAAAGGACTTTTCTTTATAACTAATACTGATTATTTTCTGTATGATCAAAGCTATTATTTCTACATATGAGTTTTCGTGCTGTAGTACTTTGCTTTCACTGTATCGAAAAACATGTTTAGGGTGATAAAATGCTGGAAGAAACTGTCTTTATAGGTAAAAGAAAATCTGTTTCACTACGTTTACAAATGCTATTTGGTTTGAGGAAAACCTGGTCAAATTAGGAGTCAGATTGCCATACTCACTGACAAACTAGGGAGTCTTAAATTGGTTACTTGATCTCTGCACCAAAGACAGGACAAGTTGCTTCCCAATTCTGTGTTGTCTGCACTAGTGGAAACTACCTCTTAAAGCTATTCCTTAGTCCAGGACTTCTCAAGGCAGCCTCACCAAAATTCTTCCAAAGAATGAAGGAAAGTCAATACCTACATGGAGTCTAGATACTCAATAACGAGTTTTCCAGAAATATTTCTTCTTAAAAAAATAATCCCGATTTTGTTTTCTACTCCACAGTGAGTCTGCTTTAATATAAAAATCGCTTTAAAATTACTTATCGCTCAATTGCTTAGCCTTTTCCCTTTCTCATTTTTCAAAGAAACGGATGCTCCAGAAAGATGCATCCTTATCGTTATTTAGAAAGAAAAGTGAGGTTTAGATGGTACTACCCCACTAAGCTCACAATGCCACCTACTCTCACAAACTTAGAACCACACAGGTTACAAATCTACAATCCTCTCGCACTCCCTCACAGTCTTGGTCACCCGCCCGCGAAGCCGCCCCACTTTCCTTCTGGACCCCTGCCCCCATCCACATAAGCTTCGAACACTGCACGTCACAGGAGGCGATTTCTCCCCTTCAGTCTCCCCAGCCCGGTCGCAGGCTCCGCGAAACCTACCCTACAGCCTCCGTGACCGGACTGTAAGCCCAGAAACCCAGGTCTCGCGCCCAGATCTGCGATTCGCAGAGCCCAAACCAAACTCACCAGCAGACAAAGACAACGATGGCGAGCCACGAATTCTGCGCCTGCGCACTTCTTGGGCTGGCTAGCACTCCCAGAGGTCTCCTGGGCGCCAACAAGCCCGGACTCAATCCCCGACGGAATCGGTCGGTATTGGTCGGTCGTCCGCTCTTCTGATTGTGGACTACATTTCCCAGAAGTTTCAGTGGTTCGAGAGACCTTTTCGAGTCAGCTTTCGCGCTTGCTTAACTCCGCCCCAGTTTGTGGGACTGTCTCCCCGGCTGGGGGAGGCGGGTACGTAGGCCGAGCTTCAGGACCTAGGTAACATTCTATCTGTGTTATGTCTGTCTCTGGGAGAGGGCAGTGTTGTGTCTTGCGTTATAATAAGCTCAGTTCAAGCGCGCCGGTAACTCCAACTAGGAGTTATAGTTAAAGGCTACGTCCGCCAGGAGCGCCGGAAGACTCCTGGTTCCAGGCTTGGGGAGGCGGGGGGAGAAGGGGTGAAGGGAGGGAGCGATTGTGAGGAATCTCTGGCTGAGCTCTAGCCAGGCGCCATCTTGTCTCTCGCGAGTGCGGCGCCGAACTACATTTCCCAGCAGCCGCCGCGCCCGGGCAGCTGGAGCCCAGGGCTGCTCTCGGAGCGGTTGGGCCTGGTCGCTGACACCTTCCGGAGGGAGGAACGCAGGTAAAACGTTCGGAGGCCGGGCTGGGGCGGGGAGGGAATGGAGACTGAGTCTTAAGTCTTCAGGCGGAACGGGTAGGGTTGGGGAGGCTGGTGTCAGTTATGAAATTGTGTGTGATAATGCGGGAGCGTCAGTATGTGTGTGTGTGTGTGTGTGTGTGTGTGTGTGTGTGTGTAGCCTTATGCAGGTGAGTCTCCCTGATATGTTACTGCGTGTGCTAGTGTGTGTTACCTGTGACTGTGTGTCCTTGTAGTGGTGTGTGGTTGTTTCTATGTGACCATGTATTCCTCTTTGCGTGCAGGCATGTGTGAGCTTTGTGACTGCTTCTGTAACTGCGCCTCCGTGGGGTTGGACTGTGCAGCACTGTGTGCGGAGGGGAAGGAAGTTTGACTCAGAGTGTTAACTTTGTCTAGTGGTGGGTGTGTGACTATACAGCAATAGCTGTGTGAATTTGGGGAGACTGTTGGCGACTGTGTGTCACACATAGTCATATATGACAGCACAGGATGGGATAGCTCTGCCTCTTGACAGTAAAGACCCTGACTCTTGTCTGTGACATTGAGGTTGAGATGGAAGCCCGAATGTTCTCTGATAGCCTTCCCGTGGTCGAGGAAGGGCAAGTGAGCAAGGTGACCCTGTCATCTGGGCCTCAAGAAAGGTTCATTGTCTCCTTTCCCATTTCTATCAGTTACCGGACTCAGTGGGTCTGCCCCTTGTGCATAGCCAATGAACACGCCAAGTACTTAAAATTTTTTTTCTTAATTTATACAATTTTTAAAGGTTACTTTTCATTTACAGTTATTACAAAATGTTGGCTTTATTCTTCGTGTTGTACAATACATCCATAAGCCTATCTTAAACCCACTAATTTGTACCATTTACTCCCTCAGCCATATAATGTTCCTTCCCCCTCCCCACTAGTAATCACTAGTTCTATATATCTGTGAATCTGCTTTTTTTTTGTTATATTCACTAGTTTGTTGTATTTTTAGGTTCCACATGTAAGTAATAATACAGTATTTGTCTTTGTCTGACTTATTTCTTTTAGCACTATGCCCTCTAAGTCCATCCATGTTTCTGCACATGGCAAAATTTCCCTTTTGATGACCGAGTAGTATTACCGTGTGTGTGTGTGTGTGTGTGTGTGTGTGTGTGTGTGTGTGTGTGTACATACACCACATCTTTATCCATTCATCTGCTGATGGAAATTTAGGTTGCTTCCATGTCTTGGTTATTGTAAATAGTGCTGCTATGAGCATTGGGGTGATGTATCTCCTCAAATGGGTGTTTTGGGGTTTTTTGGATATATACCCAGGAGTGGAATTGCTGAGTCATGTGTTAGTTCTATCTTTAGTTTTTTGAGAAACCTTCATGCTTTTCCACAGTGACTACATCAATTTTCATTCCCACCACCAATGCATGAGGGTTCCCTTTTCTCTACATCCTTGCCAACATTGGTTATTTGTGTTTTTCTTGATGATAGCCATTCTGACAGGTGTGAGGTGATATTTCATTGTGTTTTTTATTTGAATTTCTGATGATTATTGGTGTTGAACATCTTTTCATGTGCCTGTTGGCCATCTGCATTTTCTCTTTGGAAAAATGTCTGTTCAGTTCTGCCCATTTTTTATATGGGTTGTTTGTTTTTGATGTTGAGTTGTATGAGCTGTTTATATATGTTGGATATTTATCCCTTATTGGTAATATCATTTGCAAACATCTCTCATTCAGTGGGTTGTCTTTGATTGATGACGGTTTTCTTTGCTGTGCAAAAACTTTCAGGTTTAATTATGTCCCGTTTATTTTTGCTTTTATTTCCTTTGCTTTAGGAGATGGACCCAAAAAAGTATTGCTGTGATTTATGTCAGAGAGGACACACAGAGTACTTTTGATAAAAACAGGAGCATTTATTATAGTGACAAATGAGGAGCTAGCCCTCAAAGCACTGTCTCTCTGAAGCTGCTTGGGGAACTTTTAAGCCTAGGGGACATGCATAGTCCTGAAAGGGTGGGCTTGATGAAGAGGAAAAGATTATTCAAGGTTGTCAAAAACTGCAAGCAAGCAGGTGTTTTGGTTGGTTGTTCCCACTGTGGTTTTTTGTTGACTGGAATGCACTCAGCCTTCTCAGAACATCTGGTGTTTGCAACTTTCTGCAATTTAAGGGTTAGTTTCTGCAAAACAAAGCACTCTTTGGTTAACCCTGTTCTTCCCCTACTGCTGCCTAGCTAACATATTCTTCTCCAACAGAGATCTCCAGAGAAGAAAACAATGGTTATAACATCTAAAAGTCATATTTAAGGCGGCTTAGTATTTTCTCTTTGTTTCTAAAATGCTCCATTTTTTTCAGGAGGTGACTTTTTTTTTTTTCTTGGCAAACACCTCAAAAAGACCCATCAAGTAACTTGGAACCTGCTATTTCTCGATGACCATATCTTTTTTGCATTTCCTAATTTTTAAAATTAGTATGACAAGTGGTTCAGTTTATGTTGTGAATACTGAGTATTCTGGTTTTACATATGTATATACATGTAAACATGTAGATTCATATATACACACATGTGTGTAAACATATATACATATACATTTTATATTTTCATTTAAGTGATGTTGTAACTTCCCACCTAATTGAAAGTTATTTGAGAAATAAACTTAGAATGTCTTTTTAATAATTTAATTAAACGTTTGTAATAACATAGTAACAAAGAGCCACCCAGGAAGTGAGTCTTGGGCAATAAACACAAAACCTCAAAAGCAATTAACAACTCTAGAACTTAGTATCAATAAAGGAGTATCACTGAAACATAATTTTTCTCTCTAAAATTACCCTCATTTCTATGAAACAGCCAAAATAAGACTAATTTGTTTGCAAAATAAGTCTGGTTTCAGTAAACTTAGCCTGATTATTTAGATAACTGTAATTTATTATAGAAGGTCTTTTAATTGGCTGTGCTGGAACTTTTCATAAGGAATCTCAGATTCAACTTTTAAAAGGCCTCTCAAGACTAGGAAATCCTTGCCAATGACTTGCCATTGGATTCTGCCTGTGATAGCTATATATTTGTTTAATTCCTCTCTTTGTTTTCTATGTCTGTGAGTCTGTTTCTGGTATTTTGTTCTTCTTGATGCAATGGTAAATGATGTTGCTTTCTTAATTTTTATACACTAACAACAAACTACTCTTTGTATAGAAATACATACAAAATTATGTATATTTTATATCTAGTAGTTTTTTGGATTTTCTATGTAAAGTATCATGTTATCTGCAAACAGAAACAGTTTTGCTTCTTTCTTTCCAATTTGGATTAGGGCTTCCAATACTATATTGAATAACAGTGTCAAGAGTGGGCATTCTTGCCTTGTTCCAGATCTTAGAGCAAATGCTTTCTGCTTTTCACTATTGAGTATGATGTTACTTGTGGGCTTGTCATATATGACCTTTATTATGTTTAGATATATTCCCTTTATATGAACATTGTGGGGTGTTTTTTTTAATCATAAATGGATGGTGAATTTCATCAAAATTTTATTTTACCTGTTTAGATGATCATACGATTTTTATTCTTCAGTTTGTTAATGTGGTGTATCATATTGATTGATTTGGATATTGAACCATCGTTGCCTCCCTTGGCTAAATTCCACCTGATCGTGGTGTATGATCCTTTACTGTATTGTTTGTTTGTTTTTTTTCTTTCTTTCTTTAAATTGAAGTGTAGTCAGTTTACACTGTTGTGTCAATTTCTGGTGTACAACATAATGGTTCAGCCATACATATACATACATATATTTGTTTTCATATTCTTTTTCATTATAGGTTACTGTAAGATATTGAATATACTTCCCTGTGCTATATAGTATAAGCTTATTATTTATCTATTTAATGTATTGTTGAATTCTCTTTACCAGCATTTTGTTGAGGACTTTTGCATCTAGGTTCATCAGTGTTACTGGCCTGTAATTTTCTTTTTTTCTGATACCTTTGTCTGGTTTTGGTATCAAGATGATGCTGGTCTCACAGAATGAGTTTGGAAGCATTCCTTCCTCTGCAATTTTTTGGAATATTGAGAAGGATAGATGTTAACCCTTCTCTAAATGTTTGGTAGAATTTATCTGGGGGCTTTCTGGTCCTGGACTTTGTTTGGAGTTTTTAAAAAATTATTATTATTGGTTCAATTTCATTACCAGTAATTGGTCTGTTCATATTTTCTGTTTCTTCCTGGTTCAGTCTTGGGAGATTGTACATTTTAGGAATTTGTCCATTTCTCTAGGTTGTCCATTTTATTGGCATATAGTTGTTTGTAGTTATCTCTCATGATCCTTTGTATTTCTGTACTGTCATTTGTAACTTCTTTTTCATTTCTGGTTTTATTCATTTGGGCTGTCTTTTTTTCTTAATGAGTCTTGTTAAAGGTTTATTGGTTTTGTATATCTTTTCAAAGAACCAGCTCTTAGTTTCATTGATCTTTTCTTTCTTTTTTTTAGTTTTTATTTCATTTACTTCTGCTCTGATCTTTATGATTTCCTTCTTTCTACTAACTTTGGGGTTTTTTCTTCTTTTTCTAGTTCCTTTAGGTATAAGTTTAGGTTGTTTATTTGATATTTTTTTTAATTTCCTGAGGTAGGCTTGTATCACTGTGTATTTCCTTCTTAGAACTGCTTTTGCTGTATCCCTTCCAGATTTTGGAAGGTTATGTTTTTGTTTTCCTCTGTCTCCAGCTATTTTTTATATTTCTTTGTTAATTTCTTCAGTGATCCATTGGCTGTTTAGTAGTGTATCATTTGGCCTTTGTGTGGGTTTCTGAAGTTTTTTTTTTTTCCTTGTAGTTGATTTCTAGTCTAATAGTACTGTCATCAGAAAAGATGCTTGATATGATTTCAGTATTCTTAAATTGAAATTTTGTTCCTTTTGTTCTCTTATGATTTGAGGATTATTTTTAGTATTATGTTTGGATTCCTTTTTCTTTTTTGTATGTATCTATTATAGATTTTTGGTTTGTAGTTACCATGAGGTTAATATATAGCAATCTATGTATATACATGTTTATTTTATTGTGGGTGTAGGTAATTTTACTACTTTTGTCTTTTAACCATCCTATTAACTTTGTATGTGATTGATTTACTACCTTTACAGTATGTTTTCCTGTACTGATGACCTTTTTCCTTTTGTAAAGTTCATTTTTCTAGTTGTGGTCTTTTCTTTTTCACTTAGAGAAGTTCCTTTAACATTTCTTATAAAGCTGTTTCAGTGGTGCAGAACTCTTAGCTTTTGTTTATCTGTAAATTTTTGATCTCTTCATCAAATCTGAATGTGATTCTTGTCTGGTAGAGTATTCTTGGTTGTAGGTTTTCCTGTTTAATCACTTTAAATATATAGTGCTATTCCCTTGCAGGCTGCAGAGTTTCTGCTGAAAAGTCAGCTGATAGCCTTATGGGAGTTCTCTTGTAAGTAATTTGTTGCTTTCCCCCTGCCACTTATTAATGTTCTCTCTTTATCTTTAATTCTTGCCATTTTTAATTACAGTATGTCTCGGTGTGTTCCTCTTTGGTTTAGTTCTGTTTGAGACTCTGTGCATTTCCTGAACTTGAATATCTGATTCCTTTTCCAAGTTAGGAAAGTTTTCAGCTACTTTCAACCAATCTTCAGTTATGTTTTCAGCCCCTTTCTCTCTTCACCTTCTGTGGCCCCTGTAATGTGAATATTAGTGCACCGAATGTTGTCCCAGAGGTTCTTAAGCTGTTCTTATTTTCATTCTGTTTTCTTTTTTTAACATTTTTTATTGAGTTATAATCATTTTACAATCTTGTGTCACATTCCAATGTAAGGCACAATTTTTCAGTTATACGTGAACATACATATATTCATTGTCACATTTTTTTTCGCTGTGAGTCTGTTTTCTTTTTTTTTCTGTTCAGCATTAGTTATTTCCACTACTCCCTTCCAGCTCACTGACCCATTCCTCTGTATCATTTAGCCTACTGTTGATTCCTTCTAGTGCATTTTTCATTTAGTTATTGTATTCTTCATCTGTTTGCTGCTTCTTTATATTTTCTAACTTTTTGTTAAAAACTTGTAACAGAGAATTCTGTGCATCTGTTTTCCTCCCCAGTTCTTTGATCATCTTTACAATCACTACCCTGAACTCTTTCTCAGCTAGTTTGTCTATCTCCACTTCACTTAGTTCTTTCTCTGTGGCTTTATCTTGTTCCTTCATTTTAAACATATTCCTCTGTAATGTCATTTTGTCTAAGTTTTGGCTTTATCTTGTTCTTTCATTTTGAACATACTCCTCTGTTACATCATTTTGTCTAAGTTTCTGTTTTTGTTTTCATATGTCTAGTAGGTTGGTTATGTTTCTTGACCTCAGAGAAGTGACTTCTTGTAGGAGACATCCTACATGTCCCAGTAAGGCACTCACCGCTCATCACCAGAGCTGTATGCTCTAGCCCCTTTGAGGGCTGTGTGTGTCCTTCTGTTGGGGTAAGCTATGTGGGTGGTCTGCTAGGCTTGGTTGGCCGTCCCTATCAAGTTCATTGCCAGGCTCTGCCTTGTGCAAAGGCTACCATCCACTGGTTCATGCGACTGGATCTCAAGATGGCTGACTGTGGTACCCTAAGTTGCCCTGAGTCTTGTGCTGGCTTACTGGGGGTGGAGTCAGGGTCCAGGAGACCCCAGGGCTATTTCCCACTAGTGGTGTGTGAAGCCAGTCCTGGGGCTAGTGCCAGCCAATGTGCAGGCAGAGCCATGTCAGGGGTGCCAGAGCTGGTGTTGGGTTGCTGGTTGGTGGGGCTTGTTCCTGACACTGTTGGCAGCAGGGTCCAGGGTGTCCCAAAACTATTGTTGGCCTGTTTGTGGGCGGGGTCAGGGCTTAGCCACGGCCAGGGTTCAGCCAGTCCCAGGGCAGGATCTGGCCTGCTGGTGTGCAGGCTGGGTCCCCAGGCTGTGGGGCTGTGATTTTCTTGAAGCTGATGTCTGCCCACTTGTGGGTAAACCTGGGTCTGAGGCTAGAAGTGGCTCATTGGTGGGTAAGGCCAGATTGTTTCCACCTTTGGCTATTATGAATTAATATAATTAATTTATAATAAATATAATGCTGTTAGCATTCATTTACAAGTTTTTGTGTGGACATATGTTTTCAATTCTTTTGGGTTTTCAATTCCACCTAAATTTTGAATTGCTAGGTACTATGGTAAGTCCATGATTAATATTTTGAGGAACTGCCAAACTGTTTTCAAAGTCCATTTCACATATCCAATAGAAATTTATTTGGTTTCCAATTTTCTGCACCCTCACCAACACTTTTTACTGTCTGTCTTGTGATTGTTTGCCCTTTTAGGTGTAAATTGGTAACACATTATGATTTTGATTTGCATTTTTCTGGTGACTAATAATGTTTCCATGTGTTTAATGGCTATTTGTATATCCTAGAAAAATGCATATTCCACTTATTTGCTTATTTTAAAGTTGGGCAGTTTTTCTTCTTCTTACTGAGTTCTTTATATATTCTGAATTCAAGGCTGTTACCTGATACATGATTTGCAATCCTTCCCCCACATTTTGTTGGTTGTCTTTTTTATATTATAGCCTTTATTTTCAGAGTGCTTTTAGGTTTAAGGAGAGTTCCTATATACCCCTCTCTCCTCTGATCAGTTCCCCATATGATTAATATCTTATAGTGGTGTTTTACATTTATTATAATTGAAGAATCAATATTGATACATTATCATTAACTAAGGTCAATAATTTACATTGGGGTTCACTCTGTGTGATATATAGTTCTATGGAATTTTCAAAATGCATAGTGTCATGTGATATACAGCATCATCTTATATCATTACAACATCACACAGAATAATTTGCCCTAAAAGTCCCCTGTGCTTCAACTGTTTCTCTTTCCCCAGTCCCTTCTCCTTCCTGGCAACTACTGATAATTTTACTGTCTACAGTTTCCTATCACAAAACTCCATATAGTTGGAATCCTTAAAGTATGTAGCTTTTTCAGACTGGCTTATTTTTAAAGTATACCCAGGATTTGTTTTAATTAGGTATGGTAACATACACAGACACAGAAATGACTGTCCTGAAGGAATACACTTCTGTAATCACAGGCAGCACAGCACATCACACAGGTCCACACGAGGAAGCACCAGGGCCTGTCAGGAGGTAGAACAAGAAGAAAACGTGAGCAAGAAGCTTTATTGTGTTTTCTGCAGGAAGGAATGGGTGGAATAGTGGAAGAAGGCTTTAGATTGCTTAGTTTGAACAGTTTCAGAGGGTTGAGGGGCAAAGAGCTGTCCGTACTTGCTAGGATATGGCTCTCGAGTGATTAGGGCAAGGGAATGCTGCCCATGGTGTGAGAGTCTGATAAAGGGGGTCATTGAAGGCTGTGCTCTGTTTGATTAGTTTTCATTTGAAAGGCAGGCTCACATGTGAGTTGTTCACTGTCCGAAGGAAATTGCTATTCTGGGAGGCAAAGTCTCTCCTGAGTCATTAAAGCCCCAGGTATCAAACAATCAAAAATATAGAAAATAAAAAAGACACATTTCACTAAGCAATGTGTATTTAAGTTTCCTCCATGTGTTTTTGTGGCTTAATAACTAATTGCTTTTTCTCACTGAATAATTCATTGTATATATGTGCAGTAGTTTGTTTATCCATTCACCTTTTAAAGACCTCTTGGTTGCTTCCAGTTTGGGGGAATTATGAACAAATATGCTGTAAGCACTCGAGTGAGGATTGTTGTCCATAGGTTTTCTCCTTATTTGGACAAATACTTTGGAGAAAGCTTTCTTGATCATATGGTAAGACTATGTTTAGCTTTGAAATAAACTGCCAAACTGTCTTCCAAAGTTGTTCTATTTTGCCTTCTCATCGGTAATGAATAAGAGTTCCTGTTTCTCCACATCCTTACCAGCATTTGGTATTGTCAGCATTTTAGATTTTAGCAATTCAGATAGGTGTATGTGGTATCTCATTATTGTAGTTTGCAATTTCCTAATGCCATATAATTCTGAGCATCTTTGAATAAGCTTATTTGCTATCTATATATCTTTTGCCAGGTGTCTGTTCAGATCTTTTATACATTTTAATTGAATTGTTTGCTTTCTACTGTTGAGTTTTAAGAGTTCTTTGCATATTTGTGTTTCAAGTCCTTTGTCATGTACGTTTTTCAAATATTTTCTCCCAGTCTGTGTCTTGTCTTTTTATTAAAAGTGTCTTTTGCACAAGAGAAATTTTTTATTTTAATTACCTCTAACTTATCGTTTTCTTTTTCATGGATTGTACTTTTGGTGTTTCTAAAAAAATCATTTCCAAAGCCAAAGTCATCTACATTTTCTATGTTATCTTCTAGAAAGTTTTTAGTTTTATACAGTACAGTTAGGTGTGTGATTGATTTTGAATTTTTTTTGAAAGTTGTAAAGCCTGGTCCAGATTCATTTTCTTAATGGGGATATCCAGTTGTTCCTCAATATTTGTTGATTGGCACCTTTCTCCATGGATTTGTCTTTGTTCCTTTGTCAAAAACCTATTTGTTTGGATGGTGGGCAAGATGGCAGAGTAGTAGGACCACGAACTTGCCTCTCCTTGCAGCTACAAAACAACTACAACCAACTTCTGAATAGCTATCGAGAAAAAAGACTCGACTCTAGCAAAAAAGGTCTGCTTCAACTGAAAACATTGAGATAGAACCACATGAAGGTAGGAGGAGTGAGTTCTGATATAGTTGGGCCCCATATGCCCTAGGTGGGCAGCCCACAAGCTGAAGAACAATTAAGTAACAGAGGCGCTCCCACAGGAGTGAGAGTTCTGGGCCCCACGTCAGGCTCCCCAGACCAGGGTCCCGGCAGTGGGAGGAGGAGACCCCAGGACATCTGGTTTTGAAGGCCAGTGGGGGTTAACTTCAGGAGCCCCACAGGACTGGGAGAGACAGAGACTTAAGTCTCTTGGGAAGTGCACATGGGATCTCACCTGCACCAGGTCCAGGGGCAGAGACAGTGATTATACAGGAACCTGGGCCAGACCTGCCTGCTGGTTTTGGAAGTTCTCCTGGGGAGTTAGGGGACTGCTGCAGCTCACCCAGGGGGCATAGAAGCTGGTGGCAGACATCCTGGGAGCATCCCTGGAGGCTGACATTGATTGGAGCAATAGCACCAAGACCCAGCCCCACCCAACAACCTGTAGGCTTAAGGGCTGGGAACCCTTAGTCCAAAGAACATACTGGGTGGAAACACAGCCTCACCCATCAGCAGACTTTCTGAGCCACAAACGCCTCTAGGCAGGGCCCTACCCACCAGAGGTCCAGGCCACGCTTCACCCAGCAGTGGGCAGACACCAACCTCTCCTGCCAGGAAACCTACGTAAGCCTCTAGCCCAGCGTCATCCACTGGGGGCATAAGAAAACAGTCCCAAGCCTGTGGAAGGAATCCACAAACACAGGCCAGACTCTACACTGGGACCAGCTCAACCCTGCCCCTTGGGTGACAAGAGAGGAGTGTACTGCTGGGACACATAGGATGTCTCCCACAGAGGGCCACTTCTCCAAGGTCGAGAATCATAACTAGCCCATCTAAAAACACAGAGGTAGCTCACAGCAAAAAAAATGTGACAATGAATATATGTATGTTCATGTATAACTGAAAAATTGTGCTGTACACTGGAATTTGACACAACATTGTAAAATGACTATAACTCAATAAAAAATGTTAAAAAAAAAAAAAAACCACAAAGAGAAAGACAGACAAAATTAGGTGGCAGAGGAATTTCCTCCAGGACAAGGCACAAGATAAAATCACAGAAGAAGAAATAAGTGATGAGGAGATAGGCAATTTACGTGAGAAAGAGTTTAGAATGATGATGGTGAAGATGTTCGAAGAATTCAAGAGAAGTATATATGCACAGAGTGAAGTTTTTTGCAAAGAGCTGGAAAATATAAAGAATAGCCAAACAAAGTTGAAGAATAAAATTACTGAAATGAGTAACACACTAGAAGGAACCAAGAATAGACTAAATGAAGCCAAAGAACAGATTAGTGAGCTACAAGACAGAACAGTGGAAATTGCTATTGCAGAACAGAAAAAAGAAAAAAGAATGAAAACAAATGAGGATAATTTAAGAGAACTCTGGGACAATATGAAGCACACTAATATTCACATTGTAGGGGTCCTAGAAAATGAATAAAGGGAGAAAGGACCTGAGAAAAATTTTGAAGAGATACTAACTGAAAACTTCCCTAACTTGGGAAAGGAAACACTCACTCAAGTCCAGGAAGCTTCGAGAATCCCACGCAGGATCAACCCAAAGAGGAATACACCAAGGCACATACTAATCAAATTTACAAAAATTAAGGGTAAGGAGAGAATATTAAAATCAGCAAGACAAAAGCAACAAATAATATACAAGGGAACTCCCATAAGGCTATCAGCTGATTTTTCAGCAGAAACCCTTCAGGCCAGAAGGGAGTGGTATGATATATTTGAAGTGCTGAAAGGGAAAATTTTACAGCCAAGAATACTCTATCCATCAAGGCTCTCATTTAGACTTGATGGGGAAGTCAAAAGCTTCACAGATAAATGCTAAAAGAATTCAACACCTCCAGACCAGCTTTACAAGAAATACTAAAGGAACTTCTCTAGTCATCAAAGCACAAAAAAAGAGAACAAAAAGAAGAAAGAGAAAAAAAAATATTGCTGTGATTTCTGTCAGAGTGTTCTGCCTATCTTCTAAGAATTTTATGGTTTCTGGTCTTAAATTTAGGTCTTTAATCCGTTATGAGTTTACTTTTGTATATGGTATGAAAAAATGTTCTAACTCCTTTTTTTTATATGTAGCTGCCCAATTTTACCAGCATCTTGAGAAAACAAAAAGCACTTATTGAAGAGACTATCTTTTCCCCATTGCATATTCTTGCCTTGTTTGTCATTGATTAATTGACCTTAAGTGCGAGTGCATTGGTTTCTTTCTGGGCTTTCTATTCTGCTCTGTTGATCTACATGTCTGTTTTTGTGCCAGTACCATACTGTTTCGATCACTGCTGCTTTGTAGTCTGAAGACAGAGAGCATGAAACTTCCAGCTCTATTCTTCTTTCTCAAGATTGCTTTGGTTATTCAGAGTCTTTTTTGTTCCCATAGAAATTTTAGATTTATTTGTTCTAGTTCTATGAAAAATGCCATTCGTATTTGATAGGGACTGCATTGACCTATAGATTACCTGGAGTAATATGGTCATATTGACAATATTAATTCTTCCAATTGATGAACATGCTATATCTTTCCATCTGTGTCATTTTCAGTTTCTTTTGTCAGTGTCGTAGTTTTCTGAGTAAAGACCTTTTACCTCCTTAGATTAATTCCTAGGTATTTTATTCTTTTTGATGCAGTTATAAATGGAATTGCTTTCTATTTTTGACACTTTGCTGTTAATGTGTAGAACTGAAACATATCTCTGTGTAATAATTTTGCATCCATTCGTAGGTTGTATATTCTATATGCATAAAGAAAGTTAGAACATGGGTAAGATAGATGATCGGCAGAGGAGCCACAAGGCATCCTATGTACACCTCTATGTTATGAAAGACTTGTAACATTGCATAGAGTTGATAGCGCTATCCAAATTTTTCTGCATCCTTTTGTTAATAAAACAAAAATGACCATGCATGCTAATATCCAGTCTAATAGATATTTAGTGGTATTTATAAATGATCTGCATTGATTATCACCCTAACATAGCAATATATTAGGACCTTAAGTCAGTTGGTGAAGAAAAGTGGCTGAGCTTCTTTTGTAATTAGAAGAAATAAAATGTATATAATAACATGAACCAAATACTTCTAGAACAAGAACAAGAATTCTAGCATGCAGAATATCCTGGCTGCAGTAGAGTCCATATCAAATAAGTGAAATACCTAATAAGACAGAAAAGGAACATATCAAATCAGTAGAGAAATTTGAGCATCAGACAGGCTATAAAAATGTGTTGAAGAGTGTGTTTTCTAATGGTAGATTTATCTCTGTTCTTAGGTAAACCACGTACATATGGAAATTAAAATGTAGGAAATAAAGAATATTTCAATTTAAAAATCTGTTTAGAATTCTGAGATCTCTGTTCTGGTCCATTGATCTATTTGTCTATTCTTTTGCCAATACACAGTCTTGATTACTGTATCGTTATAGTAAATCTTATGTTGATAGTGTTAGTCCTCCAACTTTTTCATGTTCAGTATTGTTTGACTATTGTGAGTCACTTTCCTTTCCATATTATCTTTAGAATCAGTTTGTCGGTGTCCACAAAATAACTTGTAATTTTAATTGATATAGCATTGATTCTATAGGTCAAGTTTGGAAGACCTGTCATCTTACTATTGAGTTATGAACACAGATTTTTTTCTATTTATGAACATAGACTAGTTCTTTGATTTATTTCATCAGTTTTCTATCTCCTTATCTATCTCTTGTACATATTTTGTTAGGTTTATTCCTCGGTACTTTTTTTGTTATTGTAAATGGTTACGTTTTAAATTTCAAATTTCTATTTTCATTGCTGGTATATAGGAAGATACTTGACTTTTTTATCCAGTTTTTTAATGAATTCTTTGGGGTTTTTATGGTCAACCATGTCATCTGCAGAGATGGTTTTATTACTTCCCAATCTGCATATAGTTTATATATTTTTATCTTGTTGTATTTGCTAGAATTTCTAGTACAATATTAAATAGGAGTGGTGAGAGCAGACATCCTTGCCTTGTTCCTGCTCTTAAAGGGAAAGCTTTTAGTTCTTCACTATTGAGTATGATGTTACCTGTCAGTTTTGGGTAGATGTTTTTATCAAGTTGAGTAAGTTCTCTCTATTCCTGGTTTGTTGAGAGAAGCTTTTAAATCATGAATGAGTATGGAATCTTTTCAAATGCCTTTTCTGACTCTATTGATATGATCATATGGTTTTTCTTCAGTCTGTTGATGAGATGGATTAATTACTTCAGTTTTATATGTTGAGCCGATCTTGCATGCATGGGATAAATCCCACTTGGTTGTGTATGTGATTCCTTTTATACTTTTTTTTTTTTTGGATTTGACTTTCTAATATTCTATTGAGGATGTTTGCTTTTATGTTCTTGAGAGATACTGGTGTGTAATTTTCCTTCCTTACAGTGTCTTTATTTGATTTTGATATTAGGCTAATGATAGGTTCATAGAATGAGTTAGGATGTGTCATCTGATTCTATTTTCTGGAAGAGATTGTAGAGAATTAGTATATCTGCCTTAAACATTTAGTAGAATTCACCAGTGAAACCATCTGTACCTGATGCTTCTATTTTAAGTTATTATTCAGTTTATTTAAAAATATGGACATTCAGATTATCCATCTTTTTGTGTGTATTTCAGTAGAATTTGTCTTTTTAGGAATTTGTTTTGTCTAAGTTATCTAATTTGCTGGCATGCAGTTGTTCATAGCATTTCCTTTAATACTTTACATTTCTATGAGGTCAGTAGTCACACCCTCTTTTCATTCTGGATTTCATTACCATCTCCTTATTTTCATGGCCATTTTAGCTAAATATTTGTCATTTTGTTGATATGTTAAAGAAAGAAATTTTGACTTTATTTATAGTCTTTTTTTCTATTAACTTTTCTATTTATTTCTCATCTATTCCTTAGTATTTCCTTCATTCTTGTTTTTATTCCCCTCTAGTTTCTTAAGGTGCAAAGTTAGGTTACTGATTTGAGAGCTTTCTTTTTTAAAAAAAAAAAAGTAGGCACCTATAACTATAAATTTACCTCTATTCACTGCCTTGTATGCATCTCATGAGGTTCATTTTCATCTGAAAGTATTTTCTAATTTTCCTTACTTTTTGCTTGATTTTTAAGTTATTGGTAATGTGTTTAGTTTCCAAATATTTGTGAATGTCTCAATTTTCTGTTATTTATTTCTAATTTAATATTACATAACTGGATATACTTCATATGATTTTTAACCCTTTTAAGTTTATTAAGATTTGTTTCATGTCACAAGGTGTGTTTTATTCTGGAGAAATTTGTTTTATGTGTGCTTGAGGAGAATGTATGTGTATTTTGCTGTTATTGGGTAGAGTTTCTGTTGATGCCTATTATCTAGTTGATTTATACTGTTGTTCAGGTCTTCTGCTTTCTTGTTGACAATCTTCCTAGTTGTTCTAGCTGTTATTGAAAGTGGTTTTGAAGGCTCTAACTATTGTTACCTTGTCAGTTTTTGCTTTGTGTATTTTGAAGCTCTGTTTTTAGGTAGATGCCATGCTTTAAGCATTTTTATGATAGTAGCTTTAAAATCCTTGTAAGATAATTCTAATATCTTTGTCATCTTGTTTTTGGTAGGTGTCCCCCCCCCCCGGTCTTTTCTCATTCAAATTGAATATTACTGATTCTTGTGAGAATGAGTAAATTTTTACTGTACCCTGGTGATCTGGGGTATAATCTAATCATACCGTGGTTCTTATGTAAATCTTGCTACTTGTTGATAAGAGCAAATTTAGTCATGGCTCAGTTTACACACATAGTATTTGGAGGCCCCACTGGCTGGAAGGGGAAAGGGCCTTTGTTACTACTGCTTTGGAGTGATACTGCACTGGCAGTTCACACACTGCCTCTGTAAATGCCTGCCAGATAGTATGAGGAGGAACACCACCTGACAAGTGCCAAGTCACAACAGTACTCAGCACTCTATACTTACACACTTCCATTGCACCTGCCAGCCAGGAGATGAGGTGTGCTTCATGATTCCTGGGCTAGGATGGCAGTCAGTGCTACATAGTTGTAGCTGCCCATTATTGATGGGCTAGGATGGTAGTCAGATCTCTGCCTACACACAGAATCTGCATGTGACCACTGGGAGAGGGGGCACTGCCACTTTAATGCTGGGCTGGGGTGATATGCTGTGGGCACACAAAGCATCACAGATGCTAACTGGCAAGAAGGTAGGGTGGCGCTGCTAGCTGTTGTGCATAACAGTGTGGAAGATTGGTACTTTTTGTTTTTAGTGTTCAGCTAATGTAGAGTTGGCATTGTCAAAGGGTTCGGTTCTGCAGGGCAGCAACCTTCTGAGCTCTTTGGCTAGGGAAAGCGTAGCTTTGGTGTTTTGATTGTTATTGTGTCGTGTTTTGGTAGTTGTTTGCACCTGGCGGCATTTCAGATTTCAGGCTTCTCTGGTGCGAGGTTGGAATATACAGGAAGACAAAACACAAAGCACCCAATTCTCCTTCAGGGAACTCACCATTGAGTCGGGTTGTTCTTCAGATCCCAAGGTCCAGACAGTTGGCCTTCACTTCTCCAACTTTCAGATTCTTAAATTTGTTTCATATATTTTTTCCACAGATTTTAAGTCTAATAATTGAGGAGTAACAGGACAAAATGTGTTTACTCCATCGTATCCAGAACTAAGGTTTCTTTCTTACCTTTGCTCTTCTGCGTGTACAGAGGGTTGTTGTTTTTGGTTTTTTTTTTTTTCCCCCTCTACTGCTGGTTCTAAGATTCTCTCTTTATCGTGGAGTTTAATCAGGTTTGTTGCGATTCCCTTGGGGTACTGGAGTTTTTTTTTTCCCCTTCATGTTTCTTGTGTTTGGGATGGGTTGAACTTCCTGGATCTGTGGGTTTACAGTTTTCATCAAATCTGGAAAGTTTTCAGCCATTATTTCTTCAAATATTTGTCCCCTGCCCATTCTTACTCTTCTCTTCCAGGGATCCCAACTACATGTAATTAGGCTATTTGAAGTCCCACAGCTCTTTGATACTTTTATCTCCTCAGTCTGTTTTCCACTCTGTTTCAATTTGTATAGTTTTTATTGTTACATCTTGAAGTTTACTAATGCCTGCTTTTGCAGTATTTAATCTATTAATCCCATCCACTGTGTTTTAAAGTCTCAGACATTATATTTAACCTCTAGATTTGTTTGGGTCTTTTAAATATCTGCCACTTTAGTACTTAACATGGTCAATCTCCTGTCTTCCTTGTTGGAAATGCAGAATAAGTTATGGTTGTTGTACTGTCAGCATCTATTATCAAATGTAAAATTTATTTTTGTCATTTCTTGATTTTTCTCATTATAGTCATTCGTTCCTCCTTATTTACATTCCTGGTAAAATTGATTTACTAGCAGATATCATGAAAGTTACCTTCACTGTGCTTGGTATTTTTGCGTTTCTATAAATATATGCAAGCTTTGTTCTGGGATATAGTTATGCTACCTGGAAAGTTTGTTCATGATTTGCTTTAAGGGTTGCTAGGTGAAACCAAGAAATCCTTAGTGCAGTGCTAACTTGCTTCTCTACTGAGACAATAGCTTTTTGCATAATCTTACTAGTGCCCTGTAAATTATGAGATTTACCACTCTTGCTGATGGGGACACAAGTGATTCCTGGCCCTGTGTGAGCTCCAAGGATTATGTGTGCTCCTACCCATTTCTTCTGCTGGCTTCAGGTGGTCTTCTTGACCTCATGCACTGATAAGAACTTAGCTCAATAATCTGCCGGGCAAATTACAGCCTAATAATTGCTCTAGCCATTAAAGCCTCCCTGGACTCTCAGCTCCATCTTTAGGAAGATGATGAAGCTCCTCCCGCATTCACCCTGTGCTGAGATGCGGAAATGCTGTCCAGGCAGTAAGCTGGGTCAGGTGTGTTTCTCACATCTGTTTACACTTTGTTAGGCATTATCATTGTGTTGTCTGGTGTCCAATGTCTGAAAAACATTATTTCTCATTTTTTCTAGTGTTTTATTATTTAGGCAGGAAAAGAAATCCAGCCTCTATTATGCCCATTTTGGCTGGAAAGAAGTTTGGTTTTTTTCTTAATTCGAGACTTAACAAAAGAATTGCAAGAAGACTACAAAGTGTTCATACACCTTTATCTCAGTTTGCCTAATGTTAACATTTTACATTACTATAGTACAATGATCAAAACCAGGACACTAACATTGGGTATAACACTACCAATCAAATGACAGGCTTGAATTGGATTTCATCAAGTTTTCTCCACTAATGTTCCAAAAATTGAACCCACAGTCCAGCCTTGTATTTAGTTCCCTTGCCTTTCATGACCTAGAAAGGTTATAAACTTTTGGAGTATTGGGTAAGTTATTTTACAAAAGGCTCTTCATTTTGGATTCGCCTGAAGTTTCCTCATTGCATGATCATGGTTATGCATGTTTTGGTGAGAATACTACCCAAGTGTTAGTCCTTAGAGCATCACCTTGATGCCGATGTCTTACTATTGGTGATCATTTGGTTAAAGTAGTGTATGCAATGTTTTATCTTTCTAATTAAATACATGGGAGAGATACTTTGAGACAATTCTAATATCCCATTTTTCCTTAAACTTTCACCTTCAAATTTTACCATTCATCTATGGATTTTGTATATAATGATCATTATTATTATGGTGATTTCCTATTTCCCTCATTCCCTTTACATTTATTAATTAGAATAATTCACCACTAAATTGAACCAGAATTCTTTCTTCGAGGTAGCTAATTTCATGGTTAAGGGCAGCAGTAAACAGGATGGGTCTGGAACATCCTGTATTGGGGGAAAAAACCCAAAGCTTCCAAGTAGGCTAGGGAAAACATGGAAAGGATAAAGGAGCAAATGAAGATGGAAAGGAGTAAAGTTTTAGCAATTTAAGCACCAATAAGAAGTATCAAAAACAACAATTGCATTTTGGTTTATTAGAGTAGCAGTCTGTGAACAGACAAGAGTTCATTAAAAAGTTCAAAGAAAAATGTTAATGTGATTGAAATGTAGGTATAATTACAAATGAGGGAGACGTGATAAGGGTATGCTGTATTCATCAATTTTTTTCATCTATTCATTACAGATTTCAAAAGGTAAATGTCAAGACATACGGTTATTTTACTTCTGTCATTAATTTTAAGTTCATATATAAGGTTTAGATAGCTCGTTTTAATTTGTTCAAGCAAGCAAAAAATAAATAAATAAAAGCACACAAAGAGGTGTTGGGCAAGCAGTTCTGGAGTACTGTACCAAGAAGAGAGAAATTAATCAGCATTGATGGTAACTCAGAATGACCAGGTGAAGTGGGATTGAAGAGCAAATCAGTATGGTCACATGATAGTTCAGTAAATAGAGTGAGCTTTTAATAATATTGTTAATAATTATAATACAGTTGAATTACTTCAAAGATGGGTAGTAACAATTATTCTCCTCTTCCTATGTAAAACTTGAAAGAAGTCATAAATTCTGGGAAAGAGCCAATTTCAAAAATTAAAATCTAATGAATGATGGTAACATAAATATAATAGGTAAATTTTCTTATAAAAATCTAATAACCAGTGGCTTGTGATCACATTGATTAAATAACCAGGCCAACTGTCCTAAGAAAGAGATGATAGGCAGCTAAGATTTGCAGCCTTATTGACTGTCTCATTTTCTTCTTCTTCCTCTTCTTGGTTTTCCCTTGAATCAGGTGAGTTTACTTAAAACCAAAGGTTTACTGATTATTAAGCTGCTAAAACACAGTAAGACAACACTGAGATACAAAACCCAATTGAAGCCATGGTAATAATAGAGTTGTAAACACTCTTAATGTAAGTTCAGTGATCAGTTTATGGTCATTGCAGTAGTTGTAGATTTCCTCCTCCTTTAAAGCTGCTTAACAAATTTAAGAGGCTGATAAGATTGTATTCAAATATTTTATGAAATGTTTAAGTGCTCATTTTATTTGAATTCCAGTTGATACTGCCTAGAGGTGAAAAAGACTGCTCAAAAGGAATTGTGTTTCAGTAGGTATTTAAAGAAATCTGTTGTGTAAAAACAAAATAGAAATTCAAAAATAATTCAAATATTTTATGACAATGGAAAGGTTAACGTCTCCCATTAGAACAATCAATAGAAAACAAACAAACAAATCTACACAAACACCATGCAGGGCCACAGACTTTAAAACCACATAGTAGCTGACTGGGAGTTCTAACTCTCTAAAGAAAAATATGCCATGTATTACAAGCAAAAAATTGTAAAGATGTATTTGTGTAATATTAGCAATCATAAGCCCCAAACAATGAATAGACAAAGGAGCAAAAACACAAACACCAAAAGTAATTACAAGCAAAACATCCCTGGGCAAGAAACTCATGTGAAAATAACTCACTTAATAGTTAGGAAATAGATTTCCAACAAATTTAAGAAATGGATTAATAGGGACCATCCTACATAAATGGATGTTCAGAATGTTAATTGATATAAAAAGGAGAAATATTTGGTGATATTGAAACAAAGCTGAAAGTATTTATTCCTATGAATGAACAATTCTACTTCTCGAGCGGCCATATAGTCTGGAAACAGATTTAATGAGAGACAGTGAATCTCCTTGATTGCTTCTTATTGAATGCACAGGTTTTTTCCCAGTGAAACTCAGAAACAAAAGACCTTTACGTCTCATCAGTATAACTTGTTTAATATCAAGTAAGGTGCCTGGCCACACTAAAGGCCTTCCCACACTCCTTACATTCATAGGGTTTCTTACCAGTATGAATTTTCTGATGTTTTGTAAAGGAAGAACTATGTCTAAAGGCCTTTCCACATGCCTTGCATTCATAAGGTTTCTCTCCAGTGTGAATTCTCTGATGTTCTGTAAGCGCAGAGCTGTGCCTAAAGGCCTTCCCACATACCTTACATTCATATGGCTTCTCACCACTATGAATTCTCTGATGCTGAATAAGAGCTGAAGTAAGTCTAAAGAACTTCCCACACTCTTTACACTTGTAAGGTTTCTGACCACTGTGAATTCTCTGATGTCGAGTAAGTTCACTACCTACTCCAAAAGCTTTCCCACATTCCTTACATTTATAGGGTTTCTCACCAGTGTGAATTCTCTGATGTCTAGTCAGGGATGAACTATTTCTAAAGACCTTTCCACATGCCTTGCATTCGTAGGGTTTCTTACCGGTATGAATTCTCTGATGTCGAGCAAGTTCCCTACAGACTCCAAAAGTCTTCCCACATTCTCTACATGTGTAAGGTTTCTCACCTGTATGAATTCTCTGATGTTCGATAAGCTGTGAACTAATTCTAAAGACCTTCTCACATTGTACACATTTGTATGGTTTCTCACCAGTATGAATTCTCTGATGTTCAGTTAACTGTGAATGAAATCTGAAGTCCTTGCCACATTCCATACATTTATAAGGTTTCTCGTCAGTGTGGATTTTCTGATGTCTAGTAAGTTGTGCATGCACTCTAAAAGATTTCCCACAGAAAGTGCATCCATAGGGTTTCTCACCATCATAAATCCTGTGAAGTGGAGTAATTTCTTCAAATTTTCTAAAAGTCCTTACATATTCCTTACATCTGTAGCACTGCTGATCATCATGGATTTTCTGGTGTACATTAAGGTCTTCATAAAAACTAAATGCATTCCCACATTCCATATATTTACAAGGTTTCACAGCAGTATGAATATTCAGTTGTAGGGCATGTGAGTCATCTACTCCAATGGTTTTCCAGTATCTACTACACTCATAGGTCTCAGCAGTATGTATTTTCTCATACTCATCAAGGTTTAAGTCACAACTAAAGACCTTGTCATAGTCCTTAAATTCAGAGGGCTTCTCCCTGTCATGGATTCTTTGATGTAATGTAAGAGAACTATTATTTTTATACTTGGGCACTTTTTCAGAGATGATTTTCATTTGACTGAAATATCCCACTTCAGGTCTTTGTACTTCAATCTTCCTTTTGCTTTGCTGATCAATTCTGAAAATGGAGTTCTCAAGGCCAGCTGATGTACTACTTTCTATTACTTCCCACTGAAAATCATTTTTTTCAATAATGTCCTTCTCTATAGGTAAAGTCTTTGTGTCGTACTTGGACTCCAAATCTGAAAGAAAGGTAAAAAAAACTTTTCTTTTTTCATGCATCACAAAAATAAAAGTTATAAAATGCACAGGAGAAAAACTGAAAATAGTTTATAGTATAAGTGAATGATTAAAATACTGCTATCAAATTTCAAGAAATGTAAAGTGAGCTCAGTGAGTAAGAGCATGATATAAGATTGTGAGGTTTGTGATAATGAAAGCAGATTAAGTCACTGGGCCTGAAACTGATGTGTTGATCATCACCTAGTAAGCCTGTCAAGTACTGATGTTCATAAACTAATCCAGATAAACCGAATGAACACCTATAAATGCAGAATTAGTCATCAGTATCTCATAGAGATACTGCAAACGCAGATCAAAATTTGATCATCTATAGATACTATCAATTTTCTGTTATTTTTCTTCTGTTCTGTTACAACAGAATCCAAATACTTTACCATGGATAACAGGTGGGTGCTGCTTGTCAGACAACATTTTAATCCATTATCCCCCTTCACCTGATCTTTTTTTCACCTCCTGTATCAAACCACATTTCCTATCATCTAGAGCTGCCCACAGGATGTTCCATTTCTCAGAAATGGATTCCTTTTACATCACCTCCTTTCATTGTCCAGGTTTAAAAGTTATTACCCTCAGAAATGATGTCCTAGCTGACTGAGTAACTTCATATCTGTGTCTCTATTCCAGTATCTAGTTCCTTGCCCTCATAGCCATTTTTTAATTCGTGTACTCAGTAATTTTCTCTGTTGTCATACTGTTCATTGCCTCATTCCTTAAACTTTAAAAGGACAAATCATTCTTTTATGTGCCACTGAATAGCAAGTCCCACGGTCATAGTAGCTGATAATTAAAGGAAAAGTAAATCACTGGTTGAAAGGATTCTAAGAACAAAAGCAGGTACTACAAATACAAGTCATTTGAGAATACAGTTATCAAAATAATTATGTAACTGTAAGAATAATGCAACAGTTAGAGCATGTCTCCACACCTTCAAAACCTCACAGTATAATAAAGTGATTATATATATATAATTTATAATATAGTAAGATACATTCATATATAAGAATAGTGAGTGTTTATAAATGATTGCTTTCCAGTTGCCTCTCCATTTAGCTCATATTGTCTCCATCACTGCTCTTAATTCCCTCTCATACAGAACCATGATTTTCTTTATCCCACATGTCAATAAAGGTAGTGTTTTTATTTACTTCTCTTCAGTAGCATTTTCACTATTATTCATCTATCCTACTGAAATCCTAGTCTATATTTAATGTTTTCCTTCATGCTTTTTCCCCAATAGACTTTTCAATTCTCCTGTACTCAAAACTAACCACTGTTATATTTCCTGAAAAAGTATCAGACTATTTTAGATATTATAATAGGTATATACCATATTATAAGGCTTATGCAATTCTGAACAAAGCTATGCTGAAAAGTAGAATATGCTAATAGAATGATATGCAAAAAATGGTCAAGGGGGCAAAAGTGTAAGGCGTTTTGTAACAAAGGATCTGTTGGACCTGGCTGGAGACTGGAAATCAGATGAGGGGACAAACCAAGGAAAATCTAAAGTGGCTGATAAACACTCCACGATAAAGGGCAAAAATAATTTCACGTGACTGAATTATGTTATGTATAATAAAAGTGAAATAATATAAACATGATTATTTGACTAAAATAATAAAATCATAAACAAATGGCAGTGTCAGTAAATTAAAAGCCCTTCCACTTAGAAATGAAGACGCTTTCTACCAAATAACTGTTTATTGGAAATGAAATTATAAAACTTTTGGAGAATGATGGTATTGAAAATATTACATGTTAAATACTATGGAACTCAACAATAGTTACATAAAAAGTAAGGATGTAAGTGCTTATATTAATAAAATGAAAGAATGAAAACAACCAATGTATATATCCCACTCAAGAAGATAGAAAAGAACAAAGTGACCTAAAGAAAAGGTGAGGGGAGGATTCACTAGATACACAATCAGAATGTGTCAAGTTAGAAAACATATAAAGAATAGAATTAATAAGTACAAAAACTAAGGTGACAAACAAGGACAAGAACCATCACAGAGGGTATTTTTAAAATGTAATAAGACTCCTATACTAGTCAATTTGAAAAATGTTGACTTATGAGTTATTTTCTAGGTAAATAAATATTGAAAACTCCAGAAGCCATAAAAATTGAAAAAAGACCAATTTGTTAGAGATAAAACTGTCAAATACCTCCCATGAAACCAAAAACATCATAAGCATGACTATTTCCCAGGTTGTGGCAATAAACCAGGTAATGAACCTAAAATAAATAAATAAGTAAATAATAATACTCCTAAAGTAGAGATCTGAGTCAAGACCTCGAGCAGGGAAGGTGGAAGATGCGCCCTTGATTGTTGTGACAGAAAGCAAGAAAGTTCTATGACATTAATGGGTCATGCCAAAAGGACACAGAAATCACTTGAAGAGACCACCATTTTGACAATCCAAGAATCAAAAGGGGGAAAAATACTTTGTGCACTAAAACATGCCAAGTAAATGACTAAATAAAATTTGTAGCTGGTATTAAATTTTTTTAAAAATAACAAAACACATAGGAACATAGAAGACCAGAACTCACTTTTAACCAATTCAGGTGTCTCGTTTGGGATAGGGAAAGTACAGGGTGAGCCTGGGGATGCTTCAAAAAGCAAAAATAAACTCAAAGGGTAAAGGATCAACATCAAAGGTACATAAAAATCACCATTAGGAATTACTCAGTACAAACAGGCATCAACAATCAAAGGCCGTGGTGGGCTAAAAGTACACTGAACCAATGAAAATAAACAAATACATAATGATACATAAATAAGAGAAGGTCAGAAAAGTTCAAGTGTACCATTTGAGGCGACTCTTTAGTTATGATCATACAAAGAACAGAATCAAACATTCTTGCCGCCTTTCCCACTAGATTTCAAGTTTATCAAAGAGCATGAGAGTAACTAAGAAATGTTCAAGGAATGATTAGAAAAACATTGATTCAGATGAAGATTTTCACTTGTAAAAGTCATTAGGTGAATTGTTGATAAGAACTGTATACCCATAGAATGCCAAACTAAGACCACAGAGATCACTTTCTGACCATAATATCTGAATTAGTTATTTCTCCATCATTCTTTATCCCTTTATTTTGCTTACTTTTCTTCATAGCACATATCTAGTGATACATGATAAATTCTCTAGTCATTTATTTAACTCTTTATTATGTATCTCACTACTATGTTAACTCTCTGACAGTAAGGTCTGTATTGGTCTCTCTCACCATTGTAGTAATAGGGTTAGCACAATATCTGTCTCAGTGTAGACACTAATTAAATGTTGAGTATATAAATGACCAAGATTTCTTGGTCAATAAAGACATTTACATAAGTCTAAATACAAGAGGAACTGGGGGAAATGTTGGTTGAACTGGGGAAGATCTTAATTTGCTTCCCCAAGTGTCAGGCATTTTTTCCATAGGGCTTTAAAGGGAGTTTCCCCAAAACATCACAGAGGCCCCCCCTCTCAACAAGCTGGGCTTTTTACTCTGGTGATGGCTTTCCTTGCTTCATCAAGCCCTCACTCACCTGGCTCTGTGTACCTGTCACATCCCTTGCAACCCTCCAGAGCAACTTCCCTTCCTCCAGTAAGGTGATCACAACTGACTTAGAAATGCAACACTCTGCTTACAACAAAGAAATGTAACATAAGGTATAAGAAAATGTAAGAATTATAACCAGCTCTAAAAACACCTTTGAGAATAGGTCAAGTTTTTAATAAATAAAGTTGAAGTGATATTAATAAGACTTCCAAGAAGAGAAATAAGAGAAGACTGAAAGAACATTGACTTTAGAGTGACCACAGAATTACAAAGTATAAAGAGACCAGAAGGCTAGACAGGTAAAGAAGTGTCTTATTTATTCCCATGCCAACTCTTTGTCTTGAGAGGCAGTACGTTGTAACAGTTAAGAATACCAGGGTTGGTGCCAAACTGCTTGGGTAAGAAAACCTGCTGTGACACTAAGTGGCTATGTGACCTGGGAGAAGTTGCCTGAGTACCCTTTGCCTCAGCCGTCTCTTCTAAGAACAACAGAACAAGTAGGATATGTGTCTTAGAGTTGAAGAATTAGATGACTTAGTACATTAAAATTGCTTCAAGCAGGGTCTGGTACAAGGCAAGAACTATGTGAGCTGAGAGGAAAACAAGCAGCTTTCTAAAATATTAAAAGGTTCTTGCTGGAATACTGACTTAAACGTTAAATGCAAAGTTCTTTAACCACACACCAGGTGTAAGACAATACTTGTGGCAGGCAATGGATATGAATTCTATTTACCAATCTAACTGCATGAAGTATACAGATTCTTTTACATAACAAACCAGGACACAGCCTCTTAGCTGTTCTCCCAGAAGGTGGGTAAGAAAGTAACATAAAGCATTTATAGCAATTCTAGGCTCAAACACAATATAGTAGACGTGTCAAAGGATCCACTGTGTGTATCCTACAAGTCAAATCCAGCTCCCTTGTATCAAGGAAGGTAGAAATTACATGAAGGGACTGAGAAGGCATGGACGCCATGAAGAATGGTAAAGATGCTTAATGGAGGTATCATCTCCAACACAAGGCTCAATCCATGCCTTTGGAAGCTGGGAGAAGAAATTCATCTAGTTTCTTTAAAAATAGCTTTGAGTTCATTGAATATCAACTGATAACTCTATAGAACACATTCTAAGTTACATGAAAAGCTATATTTACCCAGTGAGACCAAGTTGCTGTAATTCTCCATCATCACATCCCAGTACAAATCCCTCTGAGCAGAATCCAGATATTCCCACTCCTCCTGAGAGAAGCTGATGACCACATCCCTGAATGTCACCAATTCCTGAAACACACCACATATTATAAGTAAAATTGAATGAAACATTTCTGAGAAAAAAAAAAAAAAAAAACAAGAAATAAAGAGCTGCATTACAGGAAGGGGTCTAATAATAAATAAATAGGCCTGGGGTTGAAGCCTGTGGTATGGGAAGTAAGGAAATTAGTGCTTCCAAGATTATTGATAGGTTTTTAAAGAATCCTTTTGATTCAGAGAAACCTTCCTGCATACTATGAGATTTCTTAATTAGCTAAGCATGTCTGGAAATAAAATACAAATTAAAAGAAACTGTCTACATGCACATTGCATGCTGTGTGCCTACTGCATGAATTATCAAATATGGTGAATTTCTACATTCTCACTCTTCTGTACAGGAAAAATATCTAACTTAGAAAATGGGATATTAAAATATTCTAAAATTTCTTAGAATGCCAAGTTCATCCCTGTTAATCTCCATTTCACATTATATGATAAGAATTACAACTTCTAATGAAAAATTATTTAGTAAATGCTTTTTAGTGGCTACCAAGTAGACTGCTTGGTGAAAATAGATCAGCCTTAATTATATTTAGACATTTAGGTTGGATAAGATCTCCAATTCTGGAAGTCTACAATCATCTATTTATCCATGACTGAGACCAGTCAACATCAAATCCAATCAACCTGGAAAATCAGGTCTGTTCAGGAGAAGTACAGAGTTTGCCCATGTCATCAAATGGATCCATTTGCACGTTTTCTCTACCCAAGAATATGAAGAAGGATGTAAATACCTCAATTTAGGGATTCTGTTTCTACTCTAGAGCTGCTCTGAAAAAAAGACTCAACACAAAAGAGTGTTGAACACTATTTGGAGAATATATAGGCATACAGGAGGTACACTGTGCTGTTAGACTCCAGCTCTTACTAGAAAGTGAAAAACTGGGGATGTGGGGCAGGCTTTAAGGGCTACTTGGTTGGAAGACACAGATAAATGTTCACAAAGGAGACAGAAACATCAACTTACGTGGTCCATGGTTAGAACTGTAAAGAATTGGTCAGGGAATTCCACTTCAGGTGTGACAGCATGAGGAGCTCCACGGACATGGTCCCCACTGAAACGTGGAAATTATGCAAAAAAATGTAGAGCAAATTAAGAAACATCTGTTCAAGAAAACCTAGTAAAACTTATTAAGAACTGTGAAAGTTTGCAGTATCTGAATCAAACTGCACCCTTCCTTGTCTATCCCATCTCAGTGGAGTCGGGAAACAAAAAAAGAGTCCATTCCAAACTGGTACAGCGAAGGACACAAACTTCCTCATCACTCCTCAACCCCTGCTCCCAGCCAGATAACCATCTTCCTGGGAGGAGTAGGGCATCAGCACTTCTCACCCTGTCCCCACTTACTTGTTGCTCAGGCAAATGCAGCTAAGGGATGGGGACTTTCTCCTGCCTGGTAGCCACACAAGAAATGTAGGCTGGACACTGGGTGCGGCACTGCTGGGAACACTGGGGTCTCCAGTGCCTTTGCCTTGGCTCACGGGGCGGGAGTTCCTGCCAAGACAGGCAAGCTGAGGCCTGGGGCTGCTGCACAACCCCCTCTGCATCCCTGTCGAAAGGAACTGCCTTCATTTGCAGCGACGTGTGGAGAAGTTCAAGGGTAAGGAAGTTTTGGTGAAAGGCTATTGGGAGAAGACTGGAAAATTCATTGGAGATAAATGCTAAACTGTAAGCTGGCTAGTTTGCCAGAAAGGATCAAAGAAAGACACTTGGGGGGCCCTTCCTGTTATCAGAACAAATCTCTAACACTTGACTTGATTCCATTAGTCTGTGAAGCAATGTACACCACAAAATAACAGTGCTAGCAGTCACAATTAGTGGATCTTAACAGCTTGGTGTGGTCAGAGGTAGCCCTGTCAAAACCACTGGCTATACTCCAGCAGCAACATCAGATATTTACACTATGGGGGAGGCAGAATTCACTTAATTAATCTAGTCAGTCACTAAACAAATAAGCAAATAAAAATAAGAAACCTGGCGAGTAGATGAAAGTACCAGAGTTGTAACAATTATCTAAAATGTGTATTTTCCAGAAACAAGAGACAGGTGAAGGAATAGGAAGATATGACCCATAAACCAAGCCAAAAGAAACCAAAAAGAATAGAAACTGCCTATGAGAGCAACCAGATTTAAACAAGGACTTCAAAGTAGCCATTGTAAGTATGTTCAAATAAACAAAAGAACCCATGCTTAAAGTAAATGAAGGTATGATCGCAAGGTCGTATCAAGTAGAGAATATCAATGAAGAGACAGAAGTTATTTACTATCACCAGATGAAAAGTATAATAACTGAAATGAAAATTTCACTAGAGTAACTCAACACTAGATGTGAACTAGCAGAAAAAAAGTACTAGCCAAGTTAAAGATCTCTTGATAGAGATCATGCAGTGTGAAGAACAAAGGGAAAGTAAGGAAGAAAAATGAACAGAGCTTCAGAGAAATGTTGGACACCATTAAGCATACCAACATTCATGTACATAATAGGTGTAACAGAAAAGAGGAAAGGATCATTTTAACATATTCCAATAAATAATGGATCCAGGAAGCTTAACAAGCATCAAATAGTTAAATGCATAGAGATCTACATCTAGACAAATCATGACAAAAATGGTGAAATGCAAAAGGAGAGAATCTTGAAAGCAGCAAAAGGAGAGTGAGTTGTCCCTTACAAGTGAACCCCCAATAAGGTTAACTGATGACATCTCATCAGAAATAATGGAGACCAGAAAGTAATGGGATGATACATATGAAGTACTCAAAGCACTTTCAACCATATCCAGCAAAGCTATTTTTAAAAAATGAAGATGAAATAAAAACATAACCAGGTAAAGAACTGCTAGCAGTTCAGTCTTAAAGAAATACTCAAGGGAGTTCTTGACTGAAAGCAGGTGATCCCAGGCAGCAAAACATCCACATGAAAAAACAAAGAGCACTAGTACAGGTAATTATGTAATTTTAAAAAATGGTACATATGCATATTTCTTCTTCTTCACTTAACTGACTTAAAAGTCAACTGTATGAAGTAATTATATATATCACATAAAATTATTATAGGGCCTGTAACATATATAAATGTAATATATTTGACAATAATAGCACAAAGGAGGTGGGTAGAAGAAAAGCTGCCCTGGGCTAAGGAAATGAATCCAGATGGTAATTTGAATCCACAGGGTCAAATAAAGAGAATAAAAAGTGATAAATAGGATTACTATAACAAAAGCAATAGATGTATACAAGTTTTCCTTTTTTTCTTGGAGAATCTTAAAAAACAAAGATTTATATAAAGTAAAAATTACAACAACAAATGGTAGGGTTTGAAACATTAATACAGGTAATGTGAATAACAGTATTACCACAAAAAGGGGTGAAAGGAAGTAGGGCTATATAGGAGTAACATTTCTATATCTCACTGGAATTTAGTATAAATCAGAAGCTGTTCCTGATAAGGTAAGATGTATGTTAAGCCCAGTATCAATCACTAAAATATTTACAAATCATGTATCTGATAATGGGTTAATAAAATACATAAAGAATTTATACAACTCAATATAAAAAATTCAATTAAAATGGGCAGATAATATTAATTGACATTTTTTCCAAAAAGGACATATATATGGTTGATAGATACATGAAAAGGTGCTCAATTCAATATTAATAATCAGAGAAGAAACAGACTCACAGACATAGAAACAAACTTATGGTTACCAGGAGGGGAAAAGGGTGGGAATGGATAAATTGGGAGTTCTAGATTTGCAAATACTAATATACATAAAATAGATTACAAGTTTATACTCCCTCACACCATACACAAAAACAAACTCAAAATGGCTTAAAGACAAATACAAGACAAGATACAATAAAATGCCTAGAAGAGAACAGAGGCAAAACATTTTCTGACATAAATTGTAGCAATGTTTTCATAGGTCAGTCTCCCAAGGCAAAAGAAATGAAAGCAAAAATACACAAATGGGACCTAATCAAACTTACAAGCTTTTGAACAGCACAGGAAACCATAAACAAAATGAAAAGACAACCTACAAACTGGGAGAACATAAATGCAAATGATGTGTCTGACTACAGATTAATTTCCAAAATATACAACAAGCTCATGCAGCTCAATATCAGAAAAACAAACAACCCAATCAAAAACTGGGCAGAAGACTAAATAGATATTTCTCCAAAGAAGATATACAGATGGCCAACAGGCACATAAAAAGATTCTCAACATCATTAATTATTAGAGAAATACAACTCAAAACTACAAAGAGCTATCACCTCACACCAGTTAGAATGGCCATCGTTGAAAAGTCCACAAATGAGAAATGCTGGAGAGGCTATGGAGAAAAGGAGACCCTCCTACACTGTTGGTGGGAATGTAAGTTGGTGCAGCCACTGTGGAAAACAGTACGGAGGTTCCTTAAAAAACCTAGAGTTAACATATGATCCGGCAATCCCACTCCTGGACATATAGCCAGAAAAGATGAAAACTCTGAAAAGATACATGCACCCCAGTGTTCATAGCAGCTCTATTTACAACAGCCAAGACATAGAAGCAACCCAAGTGTCCATCAAGAGATGAATGGATAAACAAGATGTGATGTATATAACTGTATCTATATATATATATGTATGTGTGTATGTGTGTGTGTGTGTATATACACACATAAAATGGAATATCCCTCAGCTATAAAAAAAAAAAAAAGAATGAAATTATGCCAGTTGCAGCAACATGGATGGACCTAGAGATTATCATACTAAGTGAAGTAAGTTGGACAGAGAAAGACAAATGTTGTATCACTGATATGTGGAATCTAAAAAATAATACAAAACTTATTTACAAAACAGAAACAGACTCACAGACATAGAAAACAAACATGGTTATCAAAAGGGAAAAGGGGGGAGTAATTTAGGAGTATGGGATTAACAGATACCCGCTGCCATATATAAAATAGATAAACAAGAATTTACTGTATAGCACAGGGAACTATATTCCATATCTCATAATAACCTATACTGAAAAGAATAAAAAAAAGTGTGTATATGTATGTATGTAAGTGTATATGTATATACCCAAATCACTTTGCTGTACATATGAAACTAGTGAAAGAAGTCAGATACAAAAGATCACACATTATATGATTTCATTTATATGAAAGGTCTAGAATAGGCAAATCTAGAGACGGAATGCAGATTAGTGTTTTCTGAGGGCTCAGACATGGGGTCGGGGAATAAAAGAGGAAGCCTACTGTAATAGCTCAAGGGTATGGGGTTTCTTTTTGAGGTCATGAAAATGTTCTAATATTGGTTGCGGTGATACATGCACATATCTCTGAATATATTAAAAAACACTAAATTGTATACTTTGGGTGAATTGTATGGTATTTGAATTATAGCTCAATAAATGTTATAAAAAATATGGAGCAGCAGAAAAAAAAAAAACTGGTCAGTCGTTCTGTGGTTCACTGCCTGCAGAAGCAGGTACCACAGAAGCCAAAGCTGGGGGAAATAAAGGGAGCTATTAGACTAGATGTGATTTATAGTTCCCCTAAGCTGGAATAAATACAATGTTTTCTTCTGTCTTCCTACATTCAAACATCTCCTGAATCACACATAAAATGTGCAATAAAGAGAGAGAATGGATAAACCTCAGGGAACAGAGTTCTTCAGTAACAGACTCAGCAGAAGCCTTGCTGCATTGGTGGAGGAATTAGACACTGCAGCAAAAAGCTTTCTAGCCAGGCCACCATTCTGTTGATGCAGATTGGGACTTGAGGTTGTGCCACTCAGACACACCCTTAGGAGATGCTCCTCCTCCACCTGCACTTTCTAGAGCTAAGAAGGGATAACACCATCCATACTAGAACCTCCTGCCTGGCTGCCACAGACAGAAAGTAGAAAATAGAACTAACAAATCTTAGCGCCTCTAAAACTGTACCTGCCCGCATAGGTTTTCAGAATACATGTATACATTCCTGGAAGACATGTGATCAGTCTTCAAGTGTGATAATGGATTTGTATTTTTTCCTTTAATTTTGTTAGTGTTTGCTTTATACACTTTGAAGCTACATACTTTGCTCAAAACAAAATAAGTAGTGATTTATCTTCCTTTGAAACGGCTCCTTACTATTATGAAATACGTTCCTGGCTTCAAATGTATTTTGGAGACACTAATTTTGATCGACTTTCGCAAAGCATTAGTATACTACATCTTATTCTGTTCTTTTACCTTCAATCTTTCTGGGTCCTTTGATTTAAAATGTCTTTCTTAGCGGGAGGAGGTGTATAGCTGAGTAGTAGAGTGCATGCTTAGCATGCATGAGGTCCTGGGTTCAATCCCCAGTACCTCCCTATGTATGTATGTATGTATAAATAAATAAATCAAATTACTCCCCCTGCCCAAAACAAACAAAAATTTAATGTTTCCTTTATAAATAACAAAATTTAAAAATCCAGTTTGAAAGTATTTGTCTTTAATTTGGTGTTTATGCCCTTTATCTTTAAAGTACATTACAGAATTTGAGCCTGTTACGCTGCTTTTTGTTTCATACTTGTTCTTTATCATAATAGTACACAACCTCCAATCACCTTTAAAAATCTGGGCGGGAGGATATAGCTCAGTGGTAGAGCATATGTTTAGCATGCATGAGGTCCTGGGTTCATTCTCCAGTACCTCCATAAATAAATAAATAAATAGATACCTAATTTTTTTCCTTAAGAAACAGATAAAAAAGTAGACAAAATTCTATTACAAAGATACTAGAGTATTTTATGATAATTATAAATCTCTAAGGGTAGGCAATAGGTTAAACTATGGTGAGCTATATGTTATCAATATCTATGTAGTATTTAACAGTTATGACTGATCCATAGTAAATGTTCAGGAAAATTTTTTTGATGAATTATTCATTGAGATAATCAGATTAAAAAAAATTTTGGGGGGGTATAATTAGATTTTTAAAAATTTATTTATCTACTTGAAGGTACTGGGGATTGAACCCAGGACCTTGTGCATGCTAAGCACGCACTCTACCATTGAGCTATACCCTCCCCCTCAAGATTTTTAAAAGTGATTGGAGGTTGTGTACTATCATGATAAAGAACATAAAATCTATCATTCAAAATTCAGTTTGTAAATCTCATCTTTGGCTGATACTAATTGTGTAGCCTTTTACCAAGTTACTTAACTGCCTGTATTTCCTCATCAGTAACATGGGAATAACACCATGATTACCTCAAAGTGTTGCTGTCTGGATCAAATTAAATAAAACACATAAGGTACTTTCAGTGCCATATAAAATGCACCTAATGATGCCTAATAAACCCTGCCTGTTAATTTATAAAATTGTAAAGAATATTTCCCATCCTTTGTTTGATTATTCTTTTAAAAAAATTCCCTCTGTGCTGCTCTTTTTTGCTACAGTAAAATTTTAGGTTTTTAGGTCTGTTCTTTCTTGAAATGTTAACTCATTTCAGAATCCAGCCTTGAGATTTCAATTTTTTCCTGATTAATATTTCACAAATATTCTCAAAAATTAAGAGGACATACCTCCTTGCCTTCTACACAAAGCTGCAGACATCTAACCAGCTCAAAGACTCTAGCAGGTAACAATTTGAGCATAGAAGGCTTAATCTTGTTCCTTTGTCTAACAGAGACTTGCATGCATACTTATTTTTGTTTCTATAAATCTCTCCTTTCAAGTGTAATCTGTACAACGAAGTCTTGTAGGATACTTGGATTTCCCAGATCATTCCTGTGTCCTCTGAAAGAAACCACAAATTCAAAAAAACGTGAAACACTGGAAGAGAAGGGGAACCACCTCTATGGTCTTGTTATTAATTGGGAGGGGAAGGTCTAGGAACCAGGAAATGGATAAGTCACAATTAGGTAGGAAAATTTAGGAGAAAAAAAGCAAATATTCTATGCTCTGTAAAACAAAAATGTATGACAGAACAGAAAGCAAACATGAACTGACCTTGAATGGGCCATTAAGTAAGTAGCAATGCTCTCCACTTCAGAACTTGCAAAACTAAGGGACCAAGAAGAAGTTAAGACGCTGGACTGGCTAAATAAGAACATCAGACATGACCTATCACCCACCACAAATACAAGCAAATGGAAGTAAGAGGGAAACTAGAATACTGCTTTTACCAGTATCAGTGAAAAATGTAAGCATCATCTATGTCCAGAGCTGGAATCAAAGTTCAAAGCAGTTTCTATGAGGCATAGCTCACAGAATGCTATGGTTTGAAACAGGTAAATGGCCTCCATATTGCATCCAAGGAGTTTAACCCAGGAAGGAATCTTAGACCTGTGTCCTTCCCTTCTTGTCGTCCCAGAAGCCTGTCTTGAAGGAATGCCAGCCTACATTCTCATTCCATGATTTAGGGTATATTTTTCTATTGGGAACTTTCATTATAGGAGTGAAATTCATGACATAGTTCTGATGACCATTTCTTTACAGCTAGATGCAGCTGGTATAAGGACAGAAGAGAATCCAGGGAAACATGTTCCAAGAAACCAGGGAACCTACAACTGAACCCTTGGTGGGCAACGCTCACTTAAATGCCCCCTCTGTGGTAAGCACTAGGTTGAGTATTGGGGACATGGTGATATAATTTATATATATATAAAATATATAATATGTAAGTATTATATATAAATATATACACACACACACGTAAAAACAATTTAACAGATTTCTACAAGCTCACTGAACGAAACTCCAAGCTTATTGAAAACAAAACAAGCTCTACTTCATTCACAATTAATAGTCGTTTACAACCGAGCTGTCACAAGATCACTCGGTCACAGTGTCAGTCAGACACCCTCATCACGAAAGTCATGAAGACCATGGTCACACAGCAGGCTCCGCCCCAGTGACAGCCCCATGAGCCCAATCATATAGCAGGCACGGCATTCCAGGGCCCCGTCAATACGGACTCACTTGCGCGCGCGCGCGCGCGCGCGCACACACACACACACACACACACACACACACGCGCGCGCACCGGCGCGAGCTAACACGCGACAGTGATGCCGTCACAATAGCACCCGCGACCACGGCCGCCCGCGGCTCACGCATATACAGGCTTGAGGCTCCTGGCTCCACATGCCCCTGGAAGTCCGAGGCCTCCTCACCGCCAGCGCCTCCCGCAGCCCGCCCTGGGACACCTCAACTCACCAGGCATAACCCAATAACCACCACGACACCGGAAGAGAAATCGAATGTCGAAGTTCACCCGCGGCTCTGGGGGCTGTGGGAAACGTAGTCTGACTCCGAAAATGTCCAGCCCCGCGGGCGGAGCGTGGAGCCCACCCGCCCCGCCGCAGAGACCCCTGCACGCCCGCCGCCGCTCACCGTTGGCGGACGGGTTGCACTGGTGGTTCTTCCAGACACCGAAGAGCCGGGTGGTGGTCCTCTGCGAGCGAGGTGAGGTCGTGGAAGGGAAAGAGAGCCCAAGGCGAGGAAGTAATCGCCACCCTGGGCCGGGGAGGGCAGAAAAGGGAATCGGAAGCCTGCCCGAGGCGGGCCGAGGAAGAAAACGGAAGAGACCTGGTTCGGGGACAGCCGAGTGAGACTCGCAAGCCCTGGGTCGAGGAGGGGAGTTGGGAGTCGGGTCACCCGGCAGAGGAAGGTCGGGGAAGGTATCGTGAACCCCTGCCGACGGAGACAGGGCTAAGGGCTGGAGCGGTGCGGAGGGAGTTCTAGCCCGAGATGACCCAGGCGGGAACTCCACTCAGGCCTGTACGTGCGGGACCCCAGGTCCGTGGTCGGTAATCACGGGGCGAAGCGTTTTGTTGTTAGTTTTTTTTGTCAGTTTTGCCCCTTGAGAAAGCCCCACCACCCAGAGCGGCACGTAGTAGCAGACGCCCAGTGAGTGTATGCCCGCCCTGGTGAGTGTTTCATACCGTCACCGCCAGGAAGTTCCTGCTGTCCTTCTCCAGCCAGTCTCACTACAGAGACAGCCATAGGCCTGATACATGTCATCGTAATTTAGTCAGTTTTAAATTCCACGTCTCCTTTAGCTCATTCTAGCTCTGTAAGATTTATTGAAATTGTGTAGTTCATTTTTTAAAATGTCTCCATATCATTCCATTGTGCCTATGTGCCGCAATTTGTTCATTTTTCTCTTTATGAACATTTGCTGTATTTTCAGGTTTTATATATAATGAATAACGCTGGCATGTTTCCATTTTCCCTGGGGAAATACCTAGAAGAAAGAAAAATAGAAAAATGCTGATAATAGGTTAAGTTTATATTTAACTTTCTAAAAAGCTGACAAACTTTGTAGAATGACTAGTTGTAATTTGTGTTTGAGACTGTATGTGACTATGAAGTAAGTGGTTTCAGAGTTGGATTTGGTATTCTATGGAATTATGAGATAGGCTCAGTGGAGTTAGAGGAGTATCATGTAGTGCCCATGGAGTTGTGGTTTTGTGAAGTAGGTGAGATCACAGGAAACTGAATGTATCTGTACCAGTTCTTATTTATCATGATTTTGTTTGTTCATTCCACGGTGACTGTGAAAGTGGATCACTACGTAAGTGATATTAATGAATGACTGAGAAACTGTGTGTCTAGTTAGGTAGGTGTCATTTTGATTCCGCTTGCAGAATTATGACCGTTACAAATCAAGTAAAATAGCAGTATAAGATATACCTAAAGGAGATGAAAACAGGATATCAAAGAGGTATCTGGCTCCAATCTTCACTGCAGAATTTTTCATAGTAGCCAAGACATGGAAACAACGTAAGTGTCCACTGACAGATGAATGGATAGGGAAAATGTGTACACACACACACACACACACACACACACACACTGGAGTATTAGCCTTAAAAAAGAAGGAAATCCTGACTTTTGTGACAACATGAATGGACACTGAGGGCATTATGCTAAGTGAAATTAGTCAGAGAAAGGCAGATACTGTGTTTTCACTTGAATGTGGAATCTAAAAACACCTGAACTCACTGAAATAAAAAGTAGAATAATTGTAGTTGCTGAGAGTGGGAGAAAAGGAGAGATGTTTGTCAAAAGTTACAAACTTTCAGCTATGAAATGAATAAATTCTGGGGTTCTAATGTACAGTGTAGTGACTATTAATAATACTCTGTATTGTATGCTTGAAAGTTGTTAAGAGATTAGGTCTTAAATGTTACCACCGTGCACAAAAAAGGCGAATTATATGAAAGGATGGCAGTGTTAACTAACTTTATTGTGGTGATCGTTTCACAGTATATACATGTATCAAATCATGACATTGTACACCTTAAACTTACATATGTTACTAAAAAAAGAATTGGAAAGTAGGAGGTAAAATTATAATTTCTAGATAACTGGATTGCATACTTGGAACACCACCTGAACTAATTCTAATATGTTGAAATGCCTAGGGTTCAACTGGTAGCACACAAGAAAAACTCTTTTTAGCTCTATGTACTACTTTTAACAGATTTGAATGAGGTTTTTTTTTCTGTTCCTGGATGAAATTATGGGTGATTTAATTACTTTTTCAATCTAAGCTAAGGAGAAGTATCTAAAATACTTCCAATCACAGGGTCCGTCTCATAGTAATTAAAATAGTCATTTTCTAATAAAAGCATTTACTATAAAAAAATCAATATTTAAACTTCAAAGGAAAAATTTCTTCCATCTGACTGGAACCTGCACTGTGGAAAATTACATAATCAGTTTCTTCTCTATTTCCCTAGAATGTATTATTGAAAAGTTACTGTTTAGCATAATGAATATTAATATTTAATAGTAACTGCTTACTACTTAACTAGGCAGATTTAACCAAGTTGTTATGGAAATTCTACGGTAAATGGGGTTTTCACGTGGTTTCTTTTCCCTCCCTTCTCTCTCCTTTGTTCATTTTTCTAAAAAAGAATCCGAAAGAGGGAAAGTCCTTTCTTGCAAATCTTAAAGCCATGGCTCAGGTGAGATGGAACTTTCTTCTCTCCTTTATAAAATAGTCTCTTCACTCTAGCATATATGAGCATTTTCCCATCTTGAAACTTCCTGGCGATAGAACTCCCTTTCATGGAACTGGTATACATTTCCTTTTATTCTCGCCAGATAAACCTGTGCCTTATCCAGGTTCTTCTGATTTTAACTAATGTTCACTTATTTTGTTTGGTTTTTTTTTTGGAGGGAGGGGATAATTAGGTTTACTTATTGATTTACTTTTAGAGGAGGTACTGGGGGTTGAACCCAGGACCTTGTGTATGCCAAGCACGTGCTCTACCACTTGAACTATACCTCACCCAAAATGTTCACTTATTAAGTGCATATTTCTGTTAGCATCTCTTTTCTCATGCTCACAAACAGAAATATATTCTCTATAAGTAAGCATACAGTGCTTGAATGAACCTTTCTTGTGTAAATACTGATTTGATGTCTAAGTGGTGAGTGCTAAGGAGAACCCATCCAAGGGGAAGACTTCATTTTGTCCACAGACCTTGGTTTTCTGGTGAGTAAAGATGGAGGTAAAATCAATAGAATATAATATGGCAAGAAGGGAGATTCCCATGTTACACTGTATCCTCTCTTCCCCTCCAGCTAAGCTTTATGAATCATGTTTCTCCATCTCTCCCTTGTATATCAGTAGTGCTTTGTCCCGTTTATGTCTCCATTCTGTAACAGACACCAAAGACATGGAAGTAATTCATGGTTGAAAAAGCAGAGAGGAAAGCCTACTTTCTATACACAGTAGAGCACTGGAGAAGAGAGGACAAGAGGAGCAGGCCCATGGTGACAGGGGCCTAGGAAGAGAGCAGGCCTTGAACCTTGGTAAAATTAGAAGTGGTGCCCTAAGCCCTCCTTTGGTCGTTAATTCAATACTACCCACTCTTTTCTCCACTCCTCCCTTACATTTTTTAAAAGGTGAGGAAATCATTCCAGTTATTTCTCTCATTAGGTAAGGGGCAAGAACAAAGTGCTGGAGAAATTTTTTTAAAGAGAGACATAAATAGATGCCTGTCCCTACTCTCCCTATAAACACATAGATATGCCATCTAAACTATAACAAAATGCCTTTAAAATGGCTAAGTTCAAAAGAAAAGGAAAAAGGAAAATTCTGCATCCAGAAACAGAGATGAATCACAACAGTAAATATAAAGGAAACTCTGAGCTGACATCTCAGAAACCCCATAAAGATTTTGATTGTATATATAATGCTTCAGAGTACTAACTGGGGTCTGGGGTTCTAACTTCACAGGGACAAGGGGCAGAGAGCTGGAACTAAGACCTTACATAGTCCTATAAAGTATTTCTAGAAAAATGCTACACACTGGCCCAAAGAGATGTGGGGGCTTCCAGTCTCTGAGATTTTTTTAGGGGGTTGGGGCAAAAAATACAAATACTGTATTATTTCTCTTATATGAAGGATGTAGTGATCAGACTTATAGAAACAGCAGGATGGTGGTTAACTGGGGAGGAGGAAATGGAGAGTTATTTAATGGATACAGTTTTAGGTTTGCAAGATGAAAAAGTTCTAGAGATTGGTTGTATAACCATGTGAGTATACTTAACAGTATTGAACTATACACTTTAAAATGGTTAAGATGGTTAATTGTATGTTATGTGTGTTTTACCACAATTTTTTAAAATGAAGAGAGGCTTAAACTAGAAAAAGATAACCCAAAAAACTAAGCCCAAAATTTAAAAAAAGAAAGAAAAATGGGCAGAAATCAGTAAAGCAGAGAGCAAATAGAGAAAATGAACAAACCAAAAGTTCTTTATTTGGAAAGAGTTTTAAAATTTATAAATCCCTATCAAGAATAGTTAATAAAAGAAAAAAATGCAAATTACCAGTGTCAGGAATGAAAATGGAGATATCACTACAGATTCCACAGATAGCAAAAATAAATAAATAAATAAGGAATGTCATGAACAGCTTGATGCCAATAAATTATATAACATGATGAAGTGATCTTATTGCTTGAAAAGACTTAACTCAAGAAGAAATAGAAAAATGGAATCTCTCTATATCCATTAAAGAAATTTAGTTTTTAATTTTAAAAAATTCCTCAATAGAGAACCTGGCTAAATTCTCCTGAAATGCTTACAATTTGGCAAGAATTAAAGCTAACAACACTGTTTTAGAAATTCTTTCAACTCAGAGTGCATGACATTCATTTGAAATAAACAATAACCCTTCCTCGCTGAAATGAGCTTAGAAACAAAAACTACAAATCAACAGGGAAAAAAAACCATCATGGGAGAGGCAGCAGGTAAAGAAGAAATATGGTGGTGGGGGGGGATTGGGTAAAGATGGTCAAAGGTACAAACAAGTACTGGGGGTATATAACACAATGACTATAGTTAACAATGCTGTATGGTATATATGAAAGTTGCTAAGAATAAATCCTAGAAGTTCTCATCACAAGGAAAAAAATTTCTTTTGTAACTATGTGAAGTGATGGATATCAGCTAAACTTATGTGTTAATGATTTCACAATATATGTATGTGTCAGGTGATTATTCTGTGCATTTTAAGCTTATATGATGTTATATGTCAATTATATCAATAAAACTGGCCAGGGGGGAGAAACCTGGCACCTGCAAAACTGCAAAAGTATGACAACATAAAAGAATATGAAATAAATGTTTAAACTGGAAAAGTCATAACAAAAGCACAATACATAAAAAGAATTTGCAGGTATTAAAAAGGATAAGGAGAATTTCTAGAAATAAAACAAAGTAAAAAAAAAAAAACCCAAGAACTTAAAGAATTAACACAACTGAAAAGTAAATTATTGGACTTAAAGATACATCTAAGGGGATCACCTAGAAAGCACAGAGATACAAAGTGAAATACAGAAGAGAAACTAAGAGATAAAGAAGAAAATGAAAAGGTTCAATACACATCTAATGTCATAAATGTCAAAATAGAGAAAGGAGGGGAGGCATCAGGAAAGAAAATGATTTAGAAATTTTCATAATTAAAGTCATGATTTCAAGATGAGGAATCAAAATAAGTCGCAAGTAGGATAATGAAAGTAGATCTGACACCTAGACATATCAGAACTCTGCAAAATAACAAGTCTTCTGGAGGAAAGAAACAGATAACATGTTACCTAAAAGGAAGATGATTAGGCACACAAGATGTCAGAAGACAATGGAATAATACCTTCAAAATGGTTAAGGAAAAATAGCAATCAAGAATGGGATAAAATAAAGACATTTGAAGGCATTATTCCAAATGGTTAAGGAAAAACAGCAATCAAGAATGGGATAAAATAAAGACATTTGAAGGCAAAGGTTGACTGGACTTTGACTCACTGGAAAATTTCTAAAAGATACACATTAGCAAGAAGTAAACTGAACCCAAAAAGATAGAATGAGACAAAATTGGTCAGGAAGTTTAATCAAGTGTGTACTCAGAAATAATCATTAATTTAATGGTGTTTCAAAACAAATTAGATTAAAAGCACCAAATAATAATAGAATAACTTAAAGCATTCAGTCTGTCATTTTTTTGAGATACCAATTAATTACAAATCAGAGATGCTAGTTAAAGATTTGAGGGTAATCTCTTAAATCAGTAGATTACTTTTAATCTTGTAGAGGGGAAAGGAGAGTAAAGAAAACTTGACTGATTTCATAGAAATCAGTAAGTGTACTGGAAGAAGCAAGTACAAGTTTTATTAAAAAGAAAGTGGGGAGATGGGCCATGGAGATAGAGAGGCCTAATGAGCAGAATGGCATGTCAGCTCTGAGGCTGAAGTGTAGTGTCCTTGCCTTTCTAGTTTGTAGTGGGGAAAGATACAACAAACCCAAATGCTGACTAAAAGAGGAAAGAGAACTGGTGTTGAAGATTCAGATTTCCACTCCTTTTCTCCTACTCTTCCCAGTCCAGAGATGTATAGGAGCTAAAGGATAAGTGTGAAGTTTTTGTGTCATTTGTTGTAGAAATGGGCTGCCTCCTGACGAGCAGATATCCCTGGATCTAAGCTCATGTGGAGACAGTCACTTGCAGGACAATGTTAATGAGCTTTGGGGTCAAACACATCTAAGTTCAGTCCCCACCTGCACAATTTTTAGTTGTATATATCCATTAATTTTACTGAGCCTTCTCTTCAGATACAAAATGAAGATGGACATGCCTGCTCTACCTGTCACCTGTAAAGGGAGGGAATAAATCCTCTTCATTTGAACTGTGAGTATGAAATTAGAGAAAGTATATAAAAGGGCCCGCAGTGTAGTCACTCAGTAAATTTGTGTTTTTCCACCTGTTTTTCACAAAATAAAATAAAACAGTAGCTGGAAAATTGCTTTGAATAGCATAAGATACTGTGCACTCAAAAGAGATTACTATGAATTCTTACTAACTAACTACTTTTAATCACATTGTCATGCTCCCTCCTTTATTATTCAGCATGGCAACATGTGAGATTGGATTTTGGTGGGATGGAGATAATGGGAACCTGGATCCTTCTTGGATCCACCTCTGGATGTGATCATTAAAAGCTACCTACCATCACCACACAGCTCAATTCCCAACTGGCTCAGTAACTGTGGATCTCTAAGCAACATCTCACATTTACCTTTATGTCTTCTGAGCCAATCAGTATGCACTGTTTCTTGGTTTACATACCACATTGTTTAGGTGACTTACATGTTCATCATGAAGCAGAAGAGGTGACAATGAGAGACCAGGCAAAAACAGGACTGTCCAAAATGGAACATGAAGTCCCATCCTGATTGTAGAAAATTACATGCTATGCATTATATGTCTATAAAAATTATCTTTTATATTTTCCAAGTCCTTATATTTTGAGCTTTTCAGTCCTGTTTTGTCTTATAATTGCAACAAGTAACTGCTTAGTCTAAGAATGTTGACTCACCTAATTAACAGTAGTTAAAAAAAAGAATCTTAGAAGAGTATGGAGGAAACGTGTGCATCTCTGAAGTGGTCTGTCATTAGTTAACTAACTAAAGAGGTGTAAAGCCAGGTCTGTTGGTTACTTGTTGCCATGGCTATAGAATTGTCATTAGCTGATTAAACAGGTTTAAAACAAAACAGAAAAACAAAATCAAACAAACAAGAAAAAGATAGTTACTGGAGATATAATGTACATCGTGTACCCTGTATTTTCAACTGAGTGAACCAATAAATTACCTTTATTAAAAAAACTTTTGAGCAGTAATTGACTAATAATAATTGTATGTATTTAAAGCATACAGTGTGATGATTTGATATACATTTACACTGTAGAATGGGTACCAAGATCAAGACAACATATCCATCACCTCATATAATTAACAGAGCTAACAGTAAAATTTACTATTTTAAGTATATATCTGAGCATTAAGTATATTTACATTTTTGTGCAACCATGACCACCATCTGTCCCCAGAACTTTCCCATATTCCCACATGAAAATCCATTATCAGTAACTCTTCATTCCTCTCTCCTCCAATCCCTAGCAACTATCATTCTATTTTTTTATCTCTATTTATTTCACTACTCTAAGCACCTCATATAAGCAGAATAATACAATATTTGTTCTTTTGTGACTAGCTTATTTCACTCAGTGTAATGTCTTCAAGGTTCCTCAATTATTGTAGTATGTGTGGGAATTTCCTTCCTTTTTATGGTAAACCATATTCCATTATTTACGATTATTCAAACGTATATATACCAAATTTTGTTAACCCATTCATCTGTCCATGGACACTTGGGTTGCTTCCACCTTTTGGCTATTGTCAAGAATGCTCTACGAACACGAGTATACAAATACCTGTTTATTTCCTTGCTTTCAATTCTTTTGGTTATAAAAACAAGTGGAACTGCTAGATCAAACAGTAATTCTATATCAGAAACTTTACAAGTTCTTCTCAGTGGTGGCACCATTTTACGTTCCTTCCAGCAGTGCTTCCAATTTCTCTACATCCTCTTACTGACACCTCTTATTTTGTTTTGCCTTGTAAAATACAAAATCCATCCTAATGGATATGAAGTGGTATCTCATTGTAATTTCTGCCCAAAATACAATTCAAGTTCTTTGCCCTTTGTTAAATTGGGTTGTTTTTTGTCTCTGAGTTTAAGGAATTCTTTAAATATTCTGGATATTAATCCCTTATCAGGTATGACTTGCAAATATTTTCTCCTATCCTGTGGTTTGCATTTTTGTTCTGTTGACAGTGTGAACTGTTGATAGTGTAAAACACTTTCATGCACAAACATTTTTAATTTTCATTAAGTCCAATTTACATATATTTTTCTTTTATTGCCTATGCTTTTAGTGTCATATCCAAAAAACCACTGTCAAATCATGTATCATGAAGATTCTTCCTATGTTTTCTTCTAAGAGTTTTAGTTTTACCTCAGATGTATAGGTCTTTATCCATTTTGAGTTAATCTTTATATATGGTGTAAGATAATGGTCCAAATTCATTATTTTGCCTAAGAATATCAAATCTTCCCAACACCATTTGTTGAAAAGACAAGTGAGAAGCTTGGCGCTTTGTAGTCTGCCATTTTGCTGTTACTCCATATCACATCATTTTAACCTCCTTTTATTCCTTTATCTTCCACTTTTTAAGGATCTTTGTGATTTTACCAGGTCCATCTGGATAATCTAGGATAATTCCCCTATATCAGCTGATGAGTGAACTTTGTTTCATCTGTAAACTTAATTCCCCTTTGCCATGTAATGTAATATATTCATATGTTCTGTGGATTAGGACATAATATTTGGAGGGAGCCATTTTTCTGCCTACAACAATAGTATTCTCTATCTTTTCAGTAGTTGCAGGATCTGCATTGATACCCCCATTTCATTCCTGATATTAAAGATTTGTGTCTTCTCTTTTTACCTTTGTTGTCTTGGTAGAACTTTATCAATTTTATTGAATAAAAGCTTTTGGTTTAACTCATTGTTCAGTTAATTCCTGTTTCCATTATCTCTGATTTCCACTCATTACTTCCTACCTTCTTCTGGCTTTGGGTTTATTTTATTCATTTTTCTATTTTCTTGAGGTAGGGACTTAAATAATTGGTACAAGACCTTTCTATTTTTCTAATGTAAGCATTTAACATTATAAATTCCCTCTCAGCACTGCTTTAGCTGCACACCACAAATTCTGATGTGTAGTATTTTCACCTAGCTTTATATATATTTTAAAACTTCCTCTCTGTCGTAGTCAGTTCAGGCTGCTAAAACAAATACCATAGACTGGGTAGCTTAAAAAAACAGACATTTGTTTCTCACTGTTGTGCATGCTTGGCAGTCCAAGATCAAGGTGCTGGCAGATTTAGTTCCTAGTGATAATCCTCCTGGCTTACAGGTGGCTTACAGGTCCTCACATCATGGAGAGAGAGAGCAAGCTCTGGTCTCTTCCTCTTTTCAGAAGGGCACTAATTCTATCACAGGAGCCCACATTCATGATATCATCTAAACATAATTATCTCTCATACCATCCACATATCTCCATATAACATTCCATTGGGGGTAAGGCTTCTACATAAATTTTGGGGAAACACAAACATTCCACCCCTGGCCCCCCAAAATTCATGTACTTCTCATATGCAAAATATATTCATCCTGTCCCAACAGCCCCAAGAGTCAACTCGCTCTAGCATCACCTCTAAAGTATAAAGTCCAAAGTATCATATAAATATCACCTATATCAGAAACAGGTGAGACTTGAGGCATGATTCATCCTGAGGCAAAATTCTTCTCCAGCTGTCAACCCATGAAACCACATAAGATACGTGCTTCCAAAATGCAACTTTGGGACAAGCATAGGATAGACATTCCCATTCCAAAAGGGAGAAATCAGGAGGAAAAAAAAATGGGGGATAGGTCCCAAGCAAGTCCAAAACTTAGTAAGGCAAGCACATTACATCTGAAGGCTTGAGAATTAATCAATCTTCTTTGGTTCAATGTCCCACCTCCTGGATCCACTTGGGTGGCAGTCCTGCCTCTGCAGCTCTGTCAGATGGAGGTCATATCAAGGGTCTGCCAGGTGGGAGTCACATTCCCAAGGCTCCGGGCAGCCCCATCCACAAGGCTCCATCTGGCCTGATGAAACCAAGGGAGCTCCCCCAACTCCTTTCCCTTTGAAACTGAGGAGGCAGCCCTGATGATCTCTGAATCACCTTTGGGGTCCTTCTTCCTTGTCTTGAAGAATAGCACACCTGCTGCCAAACAGCTCTATGGTGGTTCTATGAAGTCTGACATCCTTCCTTCATTTCCTCCCATTCCTGTCCCCTTCAGTTCAAACTATATTGTTTCTGTTGCGGTGACTTCATACCCAGACTAATCTCATCAAATGGTTTTTTTCGTCACACCTGTAGTTTTCAGATCAAGCTTTCTCAGTTTTTGCAATAGGGATAGGCTGAGAATTTTCAGAACCATCAAGTTCTGGTTCCTTTTTGCTTAAAAAACTTACACTCCCACCAACAGTACATGAAAGTTCCAATTTCTCCACATCCCTGCCAACGCTTCTTTTTCCCTAGTTTGTTTTTTTTTTTGAAAGTAGCTATCATAATAGGTCCATCTGTTTATTTACTCTTAACCTACCTATATTATTTGAAGAGAGTTTCTTGTAGATTGCATACACTTTGGTCATTAAAAAAACCTTTTTTTGATAATCTTAATTTGTATGTTTAAATCATACTCATTTAATATACTTACTGATGTTAAGATTTAAGTCTGCCATTTTATTTGTTTTGTTGCTCCTACCGTCTATTTCTGTTCTCTCCTGCCATTGCTGTGATTTTTATGAATACTTGTTAGTATTCCATTCTAATTTATTCATATTGTTTATATTTCTTTGTATAGGTTTATTTAGTGGTTGCTTTATGGATTATGATATACACACTCATCATAGTCTACTAGTATCAATATTTATCACTTTGTGTGAAAAGTAGAGATCTTAACGTGGCTGAGGTCTCTTTAACATCCCCCACTTTATGATATAGTTGTCTTAAATATTACCTGTATATACACTGAGAACCACATCAGACTATGAATCATTTTAGCTGTAAAATACCAAACAATTTTTAAAACTCAAGAGCTGTCTGTTACTTTATGACTTTTATCTGTTTATCCCTTTCAGTGCTTTCTTCATTTCAAATGTTCCAAATTTCTTTCTGTTATCATTTCCTTAATGTGTCAAGAATTTACTTTTAGAGCAGGCTTTCTGGATTAACTGAAGTTTGTTAACAATGGAATGGTAATGGTCTGACTCTACTTCCCTCACCTTTTTCATGGTACATACCTCTTAGTAAGGCAGTTTGATTATTAAATGCAGCTATCTCCCAAAAGCTCTTTTCTAGGCTGCTTATTAGATGACTTACCAGCATGAAAGGGAGAGGGAGGGTTATGTAAACCCACTTGGAAAAAAGGAAACTTCAGGATTTTGTCCTGACCTGGATATAATGTATCTTTCTGATTAAGTTACAGACAAATTTTTTTCTGTGAAAATGCTTTTGTCCCTCTTTTGTCCCTTCCAAACAAAACAGATGAGAGTAAGAAATTATGTTGTTATGTTTACTAAATGGGACATGATGATTTTGTAACAAAAGAGAAAACAAAAACAAAAACCCAACACCTGGGAAGACACTTGACAGGACTGACTGTGGGCCAGCAGGGGTTGGCCCCAGTTCTAGCACTTTCCATGCAGTACACCTCCAGATACTACTCACGCTCCTGAAGTGAATGAGCTGATGTTACAGATAAGCAAAACGGAGACTAACTAGCTTTAGGCAGTGCCTCTGAAGCCAAGAACTAAACTGAATTATTTGAATTGACCTGGCAACCCCAGGGTGGGAGGCCCATGATGAGAGGTCATATTGGGGGCCCTATTAACCTCTTGTTATGTAATAAGCCAAAGATGGCCCATGTGTATTAGCCTAAAATGGCCCCCAAATTGTTATTTCCTCACAGCAGGCTAGAATCCTCAGCCTAAAACCTACCAGTGCCAGCTCAAATCTAACACATCATGTAGTTTTAAATATAGTCCAAATAAACATGTATTTTGGACATTTAGAGCCTACCTGCTCTGTACACCCCATGGAGTTGTATCAACATCTGCTAACCATGAATAAGACAAGCCCTGTATCTATTTTAAAAACTCCAAACTGCTGTTGCCCTTCAGAGCTCTCTAATCCAGAGACTACCCACCCACCTTGGGCTGAGTGATGTCACCTAGACACATAAGCCCCCTTTCTGATTTCCCCTTCTTTCCTGGTAAATAGGTACCTTGCCCTATTCCCCTTCTGGGTGGTAGCCTCACACTGCTGTCCTTGAAAGGTGTCTTGCTAGAAGGCATTTCCTTTCTCATGTAACTCTAAGTACCACCTAATCAATATTGTTGTGTGTTACTGTCACTCATGGTCCTGCCTCAAATCAACCCCTAAATCCTCAAACTTCATACACCCGTACTGCCTGACTAGTGCACGTCCCACTTCGGGCACTCTAACAACTGTAAACTCCTTGTTTCCAGGAGGACCACATGTGCCCTCCGGGACTGCACTTCTGGTGTAGGTGCTCTATTATGACGCTGTCTCAGCCCTGGAAGGCATTCAGGTAAGATTTAATGTACTGGACAGTGTTGTATTGTACCTAAATCGATGCCTCAGGATAGATAAAGAAGGGTTAATACAGAAACTTGAGTAAGCCACCTGGCTTTCTAAAATAGACCTTTATGGCTCAATGTGGTGTTTGTTTAAACCAGCTAAATTGAAGACTCTTGGAAGGTATAACTAAGGCAAATAGTGCTAGTTGCTCTCAACATGCTGTGGGGGTTCTAGTGATAATAATTTTGCGGTAAAGATGCCTTGGCCAAGGCCCAAGAGAATACTGCTGATATTGCTTAGAAAGGCCTGCTTGCAAGGTTGGCCTTTGGCTGGCATCTGAAAACTAAGATTTCAAGAGTGTTCTTACTATTCCCTAATTTACAAGCGTACATAGTACCTACACTGTTTATGCAAACAATATGGTTTATGCTGAATACTTGCTTTCCTTCCGGAAGTCTGAAATTTTAGTACTTGTTAAACAGAGGGCTTCTATGTGACCAGTTCCCAGTAAAAATCTTGCGCAGTGATTTTTCTCCCTGGAGAGTAACACTGCATAAATATTGCTGTATTTTTCCTTCTGGGGGAGCTTGCATTCTGTGTGACCCCTAATGGGAGGAAGAGAGCATTAGGAAACCCGGGGACTGATTCCTTTAGACATCACCTGTGTCTTTTCCCTTATGATCCTTAGTACATTGCTGTAAGAAATTTTAGACATGGTTACAACTATACACTGAGGCCTGTAAGACCTTCCAGTGAGTCTGTGAATGTGCATGTAGTCTTAGAGACTCCCAACACATCACCTACATATTTCATGTGATCTAGGCTGTGACTGAAATCTAATGCCTTTCTATATTCCAAGTATTTGTAGGGTTTCTAACCAATATGAAATTTTTTATGCTCTCCATAGAATCTAAAGGCCTTCTCACACTCCTTACACTCATAGGGTTTCTCTGTGGATTCTCAGATGTCCAGTAAGTTGCCTGTATATTCTAAAAGATTGCTTACTGTCTTAAGTATTTCTCACCAGTACAAATTCTGTGATGCTGAGTGAATTTTCCACATGCTCTGAAGGCTTTTCCACATATGTTACATTTATAACAACTCATCAAAATGAATTTCTAGTGTACTGTAAGGTCTCTGTGGAAACCTAAGGCATGCCCTACGCTTTGGACATTTACTAGCTTGCATAACAGTAGGAATTTTCAGATATGCAGTGTATTGTTCATGCACACCAAAGGCCCTTCCATATTTTTTTACATTCATAGGTTTTCTCACTAGAAAGAACTCTCATCATGAGCAAAGTCTGAACTACAAAGATGTTCTCATATCCCTTTACCTATAGAGCATCTCTTATAAATTCCCTGATACAGAGTAAAAGATTTATGCTTATAATTGGCTACATTTTCAGAAATTATTTTCATTTAGCTAAAATGTCCCCCTTGAGACCCTTCCCTCAATCTTGCTTTTGTTTTGCCAGTTATTTCTAAAAATGTTGTCCTCAAGGTCAAGGATTTTACTTTTTCAATTACCTTGCATTAGGAACCTTTTTTTTTTTTTCCTAAAAATGTCTTTGTCTTACATCTGGACTCCAAATGTGAAAGAACAGGAGAAAGGAAACAAATGATTTTATTTTTCCCTGTGCCAGAAAAATTAAATTGTTATTAAATACATAGAGGAAACAAATTGAAAATAATGAATGTTAGCAGTCAGTAGTTAACAGTGTTTTAAAATCTGAAGAAAAGCAAGAAGACTCAGAGAATGAGGAGATTATATATATGATATGGAAGTTATGAAAGGGCAAAGTTAAGTCCATGGCTCTGAAACTTAGGTGTTGATCAGAATCAACTGGGAAAGTTGTTGCAAGTCCTGATGTATAGCAACCAACCTAGATGAACTCAGTCAGTATCAAAGGACAGGTCCCAAGCACCTGTATTTCTGATGTCTCTACTAAATAATTCCTGATGCAGATCAAGATTTGGTTGTCCCTGCTTACAAGCTGTTTTTAATGGCTTCTCCATCCAAGCAATTTCTCATGGATAACAAGGACCTACTTATTTCATTTCACTCTATCCTCTTGCCTAAAATCCTCTTCCTTTTAGTTCCCAGATCATGAAATATTTATCTCCTAGAGCTACCTATCTCTTTCACCTCCCATGGGTGGGTTCACTGTGTGATTTCCTCCTTTTTTTCCATCTGATCTGAAGGGTGCTTACTCAAAACGGTTGTATCAGCTGACCCTATCGAAGAAGTTTCTATTCTAGCACCTAGTTCCTTGACTTCATTGTACATTGATTTCTCTTTATTATTTAAATTAATGCATTTATTTCCTTATTCCTAAAGACCCACAAGGGCAGATGCAATCATTTCTCTCATATGCCACTAAAGAATAAGCTCCTAGGACAATGCAGTTGTTAGTTACAGAACAAGTTAATTAATGGATAAAGGAATAGAAATTTTGATGAGAATGAAGGTAAATATTAGGAAGATAAGATATTGTTAAGACAGATGAGTATTATTTAACCCCAAAATTAAGCAACAGTTACTATATATCTCTTTCTGCTTCCCATCCCTTACATACGTCTACTGTAGTAATGAAATACACTCTTTCCTATATTATTTCCATTTCAGATGAGAATAAAAGCATATCCAAACTAACACAGCCAAAGCCAACCATTCTTATATTTCTTAGAAAAGCATCTCAAAGAATTTTCAGATATTGTTAACAGGTATGCCATACTGTAACGCTTATACAATTTTAATCAAAAAGGCTTGGAGCTCCAATGGAGAATAATCAGACTCAATAATATGGAGAAAGGCCTTGATGGGACAAGAGTGCCATGAGTTCTATGACAAGTAATATGTTGATTTTTTGGCTAGAGGATGGCAATAAAGATTAGCCAATAGTCTAAAGAAAATCAGAAGTGAAAGATTAACCATGCGTAAGGAGGGACCAAGAATAATGTTCCTAGGACTAAACAATGTTATGTGTAACAAAGTTGAAATAAAACAAGAAACATTAGTTTGCTGCAATAAACTAGAGACTAATGATGTAAATAAATAAGCAATCTACTAAATAAGTGTTGTTTCAGTTGTGGAAATACAATCCAAATGAAGAAACATCTAGAAAACCATGATGTTAAAGACACTATACAATTTTTCAGCAGTATCTAGGGCATAAAACTATAGAAGCCAGAGTGTAAGTCATGGACTTAAATGCTTATATTAATACAAATAAAATAATAAAGATTACTAAATGAAGCATCCACCTCAACAAGTTAAGCTTAAAAAAGTAAAATAAAGAAAAGCAGAAGGAAGGAACTAATAAATACAGAGGTAGAGGTAGAATGTAGTGAGTTATAAAACACATTAAAAGTAAAATAAGATAAGAACAAGAGGAGAAATCACCACCACAGAGCGTGTATATCTATTTAAATGATAAAGACTCCTATGCCAATCAATTTGAAAATGTATATGAATAAAAAAAGTTCTAGATCTATATACCCCAGAAAACATAAAAAGTTGAAAGAGATCAGTTTTGAGAAAGAGATAATATGCTCAAACACTTAAAAATTTAAAAGCCAAAAATGCTTGAAGCACTCCTGTTGTTCATATTGTGGTCACTAAATACCAGTGCCCATTTTATAAACTCCCTAGAAAAATGTCTGAATCTTGATTTATGGTAGGGAAGGTACAAGGAGAGCCCTGAACATCTTACGCCAGGAAGAAGTAAGCTTTCAAATACTAATTGATCATGTTAATAGGCCACAGACACCAGCTGAAATGGCTGTAACAGGCCAGCAGTATAACCTATAAGAATAAAAATGAAAAATAAAGTGCTTTTAATAAATAAATGTTTTAAACAAAGACTAATATCTAATGAAAAAAGATGGTCATGTCTCAAGTGTCTGGTTGGGGGAGGGGAAGTTACAAAGTAAGCCTGCCATGTCTTGTGTCAGAAAGCAAGAGTCATTTCAAAGATTAAATACTAAATCTAATGTCCACAGAAATCAGCTTAAAGAATTTAACTACCCAATATTCTAATAACAGGAGCATTTTGGGGAAAACTACAGTGGTGCTGGTCCTAGGTAAGATGGAGTAAGTACATCATAACTGTTTCTGAGGGTCAGAAGTCTAGCCACAGTTAGCTAGGTATTCTGCTTCAGGATCTTCCACAAGTCTGCAATCAAGGTATGGTTCAGGGCTAGAGTCTCATCTGAAGGCTTAACTGGGGAAGGAGCTACTTCTAAGCACATATGCTTGTTGGCAGCATTCAGTTTTTTGCAGGCTACTGGACTGAGGGCATCCTGGTTTTTGTTGGTTCATGCCCAAAGGCCACTCTCAGTTTCTTGCTACATGGACCCTCCAGATGGGCCACTTGCTTCATTAAAGCTAACAAGGGAGAGAGTCTCCTGGAAAAACTGCTGTTACAGTCATATATAACATAATCACAGAAGTGACATCCTTTCACCCTTGCTGTATCCTACCTGTTAGAATAAGGACAGTCAGAGGTCCTGGCCACACTCAAGGGGAAGGGATACACAAGGACACGAGTACCAGAAGGCAGAGATAATGAAGACAGGGGCACATCTTCGGGGTATCTCCATCACATGTTAATTAACAGCAGAGACTGTCAAATGGAATTTTTTTAAAGACCCAACTACATGCTGTCTACAAGAAACTCATTTCAAATATAGTTAAAAGTAAAAAGATGAATAAAGAATGCCCTGAAAACACGAATCAAAAGAAAGCTAAGTGGCTTATATATTATCAGACAAGTAATGCTAAAAAGCAAAGAAAATTATCAGGAATCTAAAAGAACTTTACAAAATAAGAAATTCATCAAAAAGACCTAACAATCACAAGTGTGTATGCATATAACAAAGAAGCTTCAAGTATATGACACAAAAACTGATAAAACTGAAAAGAGTAACAGACAAGTCCACAATTACACTGGAAGACTTCAACCTTCCTCTCTCAGTAGTCAACTGAACTAGTAAATAGAAAATCATTAAAGATATAAAAGGACTAAACAATATCATCAATCAGCTGGCTATAACCAGCATTTATAGAACAATCTACCCAACAACAACAGGAAACACATGCTTTTCAAGTACAAATGGAACAGTTACAAAGATAGACTATACTCTAGGACATAACAACAAACCTTAACATACTAAAAATTACTGAAATCATGCAAAGAATGTTCTCTAACCATATATGATTAGACTCGATCCCAATAACACAAAGTAAATAAGAAACTCTCCAACCACTTGGTAAATAAAAAACACACTTCTAAATAATCATTGTTATCAAGGGGGATTAGAAATATACTGAAATTTAAAAAGTTGAATATATCAATAGTTTCAGTCTGTTGCTTCCTTTATGAGACTTAAAGGCAAATGCAAAGCATCAAGTGATTATGTGAAAAGAAAAAAGATCTCAAATCAGTAGACTTTTACCTCAAGAAACTAGAAAAACCAAAATTAACTCAAAGCAGAAAAATAATAAAAATAAGAATAGAAATAAATGAAATAGGAAACTGAAAAAGACTGAACACCAGTAAAACAAAAAGTTGGTTCTTTGAGAAGATCAATTAAATTGGTAAACATTTGTTAAGACTAACAAAGGAAAAAAGGGAAGACAAAAATCACCTATATCAGGAATTAAAGTAAGCTTTACACACCCTACAGACATAAAAAGATAATAAGAGAATACTATGAACAACTCTATGCCCATAAATTTGACAACTAAAATGAAACAGTTCAATTCTTAAAAATCACAAACTACCAAAACTCACCCAACATGAAATAATAACCAGACTAGCTTTATAACTATTTTAAAAATTGAATTCATTTGTAAATTCTTTTAAAAATCTTTCAAAAAAGAAATTTTCAGGTCCATATAGTTTCTCTAATAAATTCTGCCAAACACTTAAGAATTAAGATCTGTTATGAATAGGCTTTCCAGAAAAAAGTAATGGAGGGAACACCTTCCAAATCATTATGAGACCAGCATTACTCTGGTATCAAAAAGACAAAAATAATACTGTAACTTTTAACATAAAATTAATACTGTATTAGTTTTCTTCAATTTCAAAGAATTATATTACCATTACAGTATGCCTCTCTCTCATAATTGGAGAAACTGCATATCAGCCTTTTACCACAGTTAGGTTTTTTTTTTTAAGTAACAATATTTCCAATACTGTATTGTGAATATGACTGTAATAATGTATGTGACAAAAAATTGTGTAATGATTCATTTAGTTTACAGGTTAGGCTACTATGAAGCAATCATATTGATTATACTATAATACTTTAAGGCAATAAAATTTGCTGCTTCTTCATTAACAAATGTATGAATCATTATACCTATAAGTAAATATGAATTTCTTTTTCACATTATCTTTTAATTTTTTATGTCTAATGTTGGTAAAAGGTACAATATCTAAGGGTTTAGTATAATACAATATTAATGCAGGTACTGACAGACAATTCATCTTGTAAAGAGACAACGTAAAGTTACAGTAATGATAAATACAGTGTAATAATGTAAATGTATTTCCTTTTCCTTATGATTTTCTTAATAACATTTTCTTTTCTCTACCTTACTTGATTGTAAGACTACAGGATATAATACACATAACATACAAAATATGTGTTAATAAACTGTCATGTTATCAAAAAGGCTTCCAGTCAATAGTAAGCTATTAGTAATCAAGTTTGGGGGGATTCAAAAGTTATATGCAGATTTTTGACTGCACAGGGGGTCAGTTCCCCAATCCCTGCACTGTTCAAGGGTCAAGTGTAATCTAATAATTATCACTTATGATCCATCGAGCTTTTATATATTCCTAGTCAAAAGCCTGATTTCACATCTGAACTCTTAACTTATTCTTGAGTCAAAGAGGAAACACAAACTAAAATTTAAAATTTACAAAAAGATAATTAGAACACTATATATCAGACCTTGTGTGAGAAGGTAGAGCTATTTTCAGAAGAAAACTGTCTTAAAGTGCTTAAGAAAAAAGTCAGAAAAAGTTTGAGAAGTAATAATTTAGGAATTACAAGTTCAGGGATTCTGAGGATAATTCCAGCAAATGATTGCTAGGACTCACAGAACTTACTGAAAGCTATTACAGTCAACTGTTATGATTTATTACAGTGAAAGGATACAGATTAAAATACGTCAGGGGTCAAAGCCAAATGGGGCAGAGTCTGGTAAAAGTACAAGAACAGAGCTTCTCCCAGTGAAGTCATGGACAATGCTGACTTTTTCCAGCAACGGTGTGTGACTAAGCATGGAGTACTGCCAACCAGGGAAGCTCATCTGAGCCTTGGTGTTCAGAGTTTTTGCTGGGGCTCAGTCACATAGACATGGTGACTGCCTGCATGGCTGACCTTAGTTTCCAACCCCTCCAGAGGTTAAGCTAATACTGCATGATTCAGAACTCCAACCTAAATCATACTGTTAGACTATTTGGTATTTACCTTCAGGTAAACAAAGACACTATATCAAAATACAAAATATATAAACAGCCTGAGGCTCAAGCGTCTACTATAAAAGTTTTGAGTTCCGGGATAAGGAGGTTGATTCACTAGATGTTGACGCCTGCCACAGGAGTGGTGGTTCTCATTATCAGTGCTTGCTGGCCCATAGCCTCTATGAGATTTTTTTCACAAAAAAATTTCAAAATAAAGATATAGAAAGAGAAGAGTTCACATGTCTTCTGTGAGAGAGGTGGAAGTTGGGGGCCATGGAGGAACTCAATCTTCTTGACCACAAGAGGGGAGAGAATCAGGGTCTAGGTCCATGTGTTGACATGTACAGAGAAACAGGCAGAGCTTGTGGTCAGCATGGATGGCAGACTGGATACATGCGGAGTAACTGAGTAATAAGTAAATGTACTAAGGATACCTGGAACCAGGATGCTCACAGTCAGAAAAGAGGCACAGACATGTAAATAGGAGGTCTAAAATAAATCTTGTTAAATTGGATTGGAATTAGAGGTGTCAGTGTCCACTAAATAATTTTTTTAATTGTTTAAATTTTAACAAAGCAGAATTCTATATCCAGAGAAAATATAATCAAGAATGAATGCAAAATAAAGACACTTTCAGATAAAAGAAACCTAACAGAATTTGTCACCAACAGACCTGCATTACAAGAAATGCTAAAAGAAAGTTCTTCAGGCTGAAACAAAATGCTACCAGTGGGAAAACGAGATCTTCAGGAACAAAGGAAGACAGCATAAATGGTAACTCTCTGGGTTAATGTAATAACTCTTCTTATTATATTAATTTCTTTAAACCACATATAACTATTCAGAGTAAAAATTTTAATAGTATGTTTTGTTTATATAGAGATGGTATATATAGCTAAAGTGGCTATACTAATTTCAGATAAACTAAACCAGTAATAAGGGGGACGTTTCATTATAGAACAGGTGATACATTAGGAAAACAATTATTATCATTTATGTGTACACACCTAAAAACACAGCAAACAACACTGCACTTGCACGACCCTAAGAATGAGTGCCTCCTTAAATTTTGCACCCCAGGTGCTTTACTCAACTCAACATTACTTTGGTTCTGACCCTAATTTTAATATCTATCTCTCAGTAATTGGAAAAAAACAAGACAAAAAAAACCAGTGAATAAATGATATGAACTATCAACCAACTTGGACTAATTAATATTTGTATAAAACTCACCCAACATCTACCAAATACGTATTTCCTTTCAGATGCACATAGCATATTCACCAATATGACTATATATATTGGGCCATGCAAAAAGCATCAATGAATTTCAAAGGATCAAAACCATACACAATGTATTCTCTGATCAAATGGGGCTAAACTGTAAATAATAATGAAGTAGCTAGAAAACCCACAAATGTTTGGAAATTAAACGACACAGTTCTATATAATCCATAGGTTAAAGGAGAAATCAAAATGGAAGTAAGAAAATATTTTGAACTGACTGATAAAAATGCAACATATAAAAATTTGTGGAATGGAGTTAAAGTAGGGAATTTCTGGCTTTAAATGTTATAGTAAAAGAGAGAAACGTCCAAACTCAGTAACCAGAGGTTCCACTTTATAAGCTAGAAATGGAAAGGCAAAGTAAATCCTCAGTACCCGGAAGGAAATAAGAGAAGAAATAAAAAGTGATTTCTTTGGAAAAAGCAACAGAATAGATTAAACCTTACCTAGAATTACTAAAAATAAAAAACTGTCTTTGCAACAAATCACTAATATCAGGAATAAAAAAGAATTTATCACTAAGGAATATATAAATAGTAGAAGTCTAACAAGGGAATTACTATGAACCATTTCACTGCAACAAATGTGACAACTCAGATGAAATGGACAAAACTTGAAATATACAACTTACTATAAAACAGACATAAGATGAAATAGAATATCTGAATAGCCCAATTATCTATTAAAGAAAATGAATTTGTTATCAAAAACAAAGAAAACTCCAGGCCCAGCTGATTTTACTAAAGGATTCTACCAGGCATTTAAGATATAATACCAATCTTACACAATGATTCCTGGAAAACAGAGGAGAAAACAGTTCACATCTTATTTATGAGGCCAGTACTACATTAATACCAAAACTTGACAAAGACATTACAAGAAGATAAAATAACATACTAAAACCTTGTGCAAAATTTCTTAAGAAAATGTTAGCAAATTGGATACGAAAAACACATTGCTCTTGTGTTTCTCCTTTAGTCTTACACTAGTACCGTACTTTAGTTTACTTCTCGTCACCAAATGTGTGGGTTTTTCCCCCTTACCAAGCAATTCTCTAATACAAGTTGGGTGTCCTACAAATTAACTAAATTCTGATGCCATGTACCTATATATAGCATCAGAGCCTACAGGTTAAGGGCTCAGTCCCACAAGACTGTCTCCCCCACTACCCAACCCTATTTCAGATGCCAGTCAAAAGCCCCAGGCTGTCACCTGTACATCTGACCGACTGGCTGTAAATCGGAGTTCCCATGACCCTTTCCTTGGGTATGAGCATTTCCTAGGACAGCTCACAGAACTCAGAGAAACATTTACTTGTGTTTACCAGTTTGTAATATAACAAAAGACATCATAAAGGATACAGATGAACAGCCAGATGAGGGAGTACATAGAAGGATGTCTGGAAGGGTCCCAAGCCAAAGAGCTTTTGTCCCTGCAGTGTTGGGATGCACCACCTCCCGGTACGTAAATGTGTTCACTGACCTACAAGCTCTCAGAGCCCCGTACTTTTGGGATTTTTATGGAGGCTTTATCATGTAGGCACAATCAATCATTAACTTAATCTCCAGTCCCTCTCCCCTACCCAGTGAGCTGATCACTTCAATCACGGCTTGATATTTCTGGTGACCAACTACCATCCAGGGGCCCACCAAGAATTGCCATCTCAGAACAAAAGACACTCCTATTACCTAGGAAATTCCAGAGGATTGAGGAACTGTGTCAAGAAGCAGGATTAAAGACCAAATATTAGAACAAAAGATGCTCCTAGTACTTTTATGACTTAGGCAATGACAAGGGTTTTAGGAGCTCTATACCAGGAACTTGGAGCAGAGGTCAACATATTTTTTTTTATTTGACACAAATTTAATCTGGAAATATATATATAAGGAAATACAACATGACCCACAAATACAAGATTGATTTAGCATTCAAAAATCAATTTAATTCATCATATTAGTTGATAAAAGGAGAAAAGACATATCACATCAATAGTTTCAGAAAAAGTATCTTACAAAATATAATATCCCTTCATGATAAAAATTCTCAGCAAAGTAGGACTAGAGAACTTGCCAGATTTGATAGAGCATCTATGAAGAACCTCCAGCTATGTGTAATGATGAAATATTAAGCACCATCCTCCTATGATCAAAAAAGGGCAACCATGTCTACTCTCACCACTTCTATTCAACACAATTGCAATAAGGCAATAAGAATAAATGAAAGATAAAACATTTGTAAGGAAGAAGAAAAACTTCCGCTATTTATAGATGGCAATTGTTTGCTTACAAAATCCTAGAGAATCTGTAAAGCATTCTAGCACTTACAACTAAATTTACAAAAGTTGCTGGGTACAAAGTTCTTATATAATGATTAACTAATTTTATATAGTAACAGCAAACAATTAAAAAGTGAATTTTTAAAAAAGACCTAACAGATGTAATTAAAAATTCCCCACCTGATCAGCCCTCACTCAACTAAGCTGTCTTCTTGACAACCCTCCCAGCTTATTCCCTTGCTCTGATAAAGTGGTCACACTGCTTATAAGAAATAAAGATGAAATAATGCATGAAAATATTTCTAAGAATTAAAACCAATTCTATAAAACACGTTGAGAATTAGTTAAATTTCTAATGACCTTTAAGCAAAAACAATTAGTGAAGACTTCAGAGAAGGATAGTGGGATTGAGAGAACAGTCACCTTAGGGTGACCAAAGAATCACAAAGAACAGAGATGAGAGAGGTAAAGAAAGGTCTTCTTTTATTTAAACCTACACTGACTCTCTGTCTTAAGAGGTGATATAGTTTAACAGTAAAGCACAATGAGAATTATGTTGGCTATGATTACTATTTTTTGTTTGTTATCTGCTAAAAGGAAAAATGGAGTTTTCTGAATCATTCACAGGTTTCTTCCTAGGATGGTAGATAAATGCTGATAAATGCAGAGTTCATGGGTTCTAATTTTTAATGACAAAGTAGGTCAAATAAAACAATTTTGTTATAAGAAATGAATATGTTCACTTCATTTTAAAATATTTTTTATTCAGTCCATCACCATGTAAATTGTGGAGATTACTCTGATGATCAGTACATATCAGGATTCTTTTTGTCTAGCTCTTCTCTCTAAAGATGGCTCAGAAAATAACACAGAGCATTTTTACTGATTCTGAGTTCAAACACAATGTACCACCTGATTTCTTTGGCAATGGACATGTCTTCAGTGTCCTACAAGTCACATCTAGCTTCCTGGGTATCAAGGGAGGTAGAAATTATATGAAGGGGCTGAGAAAGGTATGAATATCATGAGAATGGTGAGGTGTGTCACCTGCAATACAACACAGCTTAACCTGTTCCTTTGAAAACAGAATGAAAAAATTCGCTTACTTTCTTAAAAGATAGTCTTGATATTCCAGAGCGAATATTTAAATTATTTGAGGTAGACAGCTTACCCCGTGGGACCAACTTGCTGTTCTCCATCATCACATCCCAGTATAACTCCCTCAGAGCAGAACCCGATATTCCCATTCCTCTTGAGAGGTCTAGGGCTGCTTTCCTGAATGTTACCCATCCCTAAAAGCACAAACCCAAGCATTACTGGTGAAATTCAAGAAATGCTTTCAAATAGAAAGAGAATAAAGGTTGAAATCCAAGAAGAGGCTGTACAAAAGCAAATAGGCATCACCTGGAAGTCTATGGTAAGAGAAGTTAAGGAAATCAGTGTCTCAAAAACAGATTCTATACATATTTTTAAGAAATCTAGTTGATTTAGATAAAAGTTCATGCCTATTATGTGATTCCTCAGTTACTAACCATGTCTGTAAACATGGCTAGATATGAATAAAAGAATCACAATTTTCCAATTAAGTGAAATAGTGAATACTAGCTCATAAATGAGTAATAAATTGAATTTTTACATCCTATTTTTCTACAGACTAAGAAAATACAATTCATGGAATTTCTTTTCCAATATAGTATTAAATCTGTACATAAATATATAGCGATAACAGAGTTTGCATAAAATTAAAAAATTTCTTCAAGCCTCAGGTTCATTATGTCACCTCCATTTTTTTCTATTAGTCATTTTTGTAATGGTTTTATATGTCACAATAAATTATTCTCTAACTTGTTTGGGCTTTGTTGTTAAGACCATTTTTTACTTGAAGTATAGTTGATTTACAATGTGTTAGTTTCTGGTGTACAGCACAGTGATTCAGCCATACATATATATATATATACTTTTTTATATTTTTTAATTATAGGTTATTACAAGGTATTGAATATAGTTCCCTGTGCTATACCATAGGAACTTGTTGTTTATCCATTTTATATATAGAGGTTTGCATCTGCTAATCTCAAAACTCCTATTTTATCCCCTCCTTTTCCCTTTGGTAACCGTAAGTTTGTTTTCTATGTCTGTGAGTCTGTCTCTGTTTTGTAAGTTCATTTGTCTCATTTTTTTAGATTCCACATATAAGTGATATCATATGCTATCTGTCTTTGTCTGACTTACTTCATGTAGTATGATAATCTATAGGTCCATCCATGTTGCTGCAAATGGCAGTATTTCATTCTTTTTTATGGCTGAGTAGTATTCCATTCTATACATATACCACTTCTTTTTCTTTTTTTTTTTTAAATGTATTTTTATTGAAATATAATCAGTTTACAATGTGCCAATTTCTGGTGTACAGCACAATGCTTCAGTCATATAGGAACATACATATATTTGTTTTCATATTGTTTTTAACCATAAGTTACTACAAGATATTGAATATAGTTCCCTATGCTATACAGTATAACTTGTTGTTTATCTATTTTATATATATCTATATATTTGCAGTTAGTATATGCAAATCTTGAACTCCCAGTTTATCCCTTCCCCCCCCACCCCCCCGGGTAACCATAAGTTGGTTTTCTATGTCTGTGAGTTTATTTCTGTTTTGTAAATGTTTGTCTTTTTTTTTGGATTCCACATATAAGTGATATCATAGGGTATTTTTCTTTCTCTTTCTGGCTTACTTCACTTAGAATGACATTCTCCAGGTCCATCTGTGTTGCTGCAAATGGCATTATTTTATTATTTTTTTATGGCTGAGTAGTAGTCCATTGTATATATATACCACATCTTCTTTATCCAATCATGTCAATGGACATTTAGGTTGCTTCCATGTCTTGACTATTGTAAATAGTGCTGCTATGAACATTGGGGTGCATGTACCTTTTCCAATTAGAAAATTCTCTGGATATATGCCCAGGAGAGGGATTCTGGATCATATGGTAAGTCTATTTTTTTGTTTTTAAAGGAATATCCATACTGTTTTCCATAGTGGCTGCACCAAATTACATTCCCACCAACAGTGTAGGAGGGTTCCTTCTCCACACTCTCTCTAGTATTTATTGTTTTGGGACTTTTTAATATCCATTCTGACTGGTGTGAGGTAAGACCTCATTGTAGTTTTGATATGCATTTCTCTGATAATTAGCAATACTGAGCATCTTCTCATGTACCTACTGGCCATGTGTATAAGACTATTTTTTTAAGACTATTTTTTAAAAATATGTCCTAAGCACTACACTTTCTTATGCCAAATTATTTAGTAAATTTTTAATAGCTACACTATAGTCCATCCTGTGTATACAGCTTCTTAGATCTCTATTATGTGTGTGTGTGTGTGTCTTTTCAAATACATGACAGATCTTTCTCCTGATATTCATCTTTCCATGACTGATTCCGAAGGTAGATTCCTGATCTCTCTGTATGCAAATCCCAATTTTACTCTTAACCAATCCTCAAAGCCTTACAAAACACGGGATCTCAACACATACCAACACTGAGGACACTCAACTGCCAACTGTATATTTTATGTCTTAAATCTTCTATTTTCCTAGACAAATACTAAGAATTTCCAAGTTTTTCCATGAGTAATCAAATAGGACCAACTTCTCTTAATCATCCCTCTGCTATTCTTTGGATGGTGAAATATCTCTTCCTCAAGGAATACAATTTTACTCCATAATTCTTCTTAAAAGAAGGCTGAACTTACAGGAGATGCTACATATCAAGGGAGAATAGAAGGATCCGTCAGGACCACCTTGGGCTGTTTGGCATCATACTTCGCTGATATGGGAGGGACTGGGGAGAGTTTCTTAGATATCTATTACATAAGACATTTCAAAATAAGGAAATGCTCACATAATCTAATATATCTTAACTACATTCAAGAACTAGAGAGAAACAGCAACTTACCAAAGCCATGGTTAAAAATGGTTGAGTACTTGTCAATACTCTTCAAGGTTTCCCACTTAGAGAAGCACAGAGACCACAGAGGTGAGAACTGGGAAAAGAAAAGTCAGCTATAAGATGAGATACACCTTTCAGCTCCCAAACTGATGCACATTAATATGAGCTTTTTCCTTCTGTCTTCCTGTTTGTAAAAATACCTTGTCAACATACATAGAAAATAACAGAGGTAAGAGGGATTCTGGACAAATCCAAACCCTCCACACACAAGAAATACAATAGACAAGCACAGACAACAAGCAGTGTCCTCTTGTCTGAAAACAGGATCCAGACACTTTAGCAGGAGGGTTCTGGCCCATCTTCCACTCTGATAATACTCGCCTGGACCTGAGAGTGGGAAGGTATTTTCCCTCTATTCCACATTCCAGGCCTGCAAAGGGAAGACACCATCCACACCTAAACCTCCTCTGTGGCCTCAGGGACTGTCACGTATTGTTAATTCCAGTAAGGCCCACAATATTTCAGATTTTGTATGTTCTTCCAGAATTTTGCCACTCACCCACTTTGTCAAGAAGTGGAGTTTATTTCCCTTCCTTTAAAACAAAACAGGCCTTTGTGATTCTCTTGATGAACAAGAGTGCAGTGTAAATGACACTGCGTATCTTCCATGGCTAGGCTAGGTTAAGAAAGGAAATGGAGCTTCCTACTAACAACTCACTCTCAAGATGCTCACCCTGAAACCCAACCATTTTGTTGTTAGGAATCCCAGCATCTACACAGAAAGGCCACAGCTAGATATTCCAGCCACAGTCCAGCTGAGGTGTCTGCCGACTGCCGGCATCAACCACCAAACCTTCTCGTGATTCCAGCCCCCAACCTTCGGGCTACTCCAGCTGAAACCACACAGAGCAGATACTCTAGCTGTCGCCATAAAGTTCTGCCCAATGAACAAATTAATGATTAAAATAAATGTTATCATTGTTCTAAAGCTAAGCCACTAACTTGGGGGTGGTTTGTTATGCAGAAACTAGGAATGCCTGATCATCCCACACACAAAAGCAGGAAACAGTGCCACTGCAAAACAGCATTGGCTCACATGGAGGCCTGCCCCCAGCCAACACAAGGCCCAGAATCCTCCAGCTCAGCAATTCCCGTTTCTTAATCACAGTCAACTCCCCTGATTCCTTGTAGCATCATTTACCACCTCTCTCACCAGCATCCAGGCTGGAGAAAAGTAAGTTCATGCCTCTTGCAGCTTGAAAACAAATATTTGCTAAGAACGCCATTTGATAGGTGCTTTGTAAACCTTACTATTTAGTCTTCATCAGTGCTCTATAATTTAATTTAATCTCCCTGTTCAGCAGATCAGAACACAAAAAGTAAAGAAGTCAGGCAGTTTGCAAATTTCAATAAGTGGGGTCTGTATATTCTCCAGTTGTTGGATCTAGTGTTCTCTAGATGTCAATTAGGTCATCTATTAACGTCTATCTGTAATAATGATTTTTTTTTTCCCTTGTTCTAACACTTATCAAAAGGTATACTGAAAGCTTCAGCAATGACTGTGGACTTGTCAGTTCATCTTTTTCTTTTGTTAATCTTTGGTTTGTTTATCCTGAAGCTACTATTAAGTATATACAAATTCATGGTTACTATATCTTCTTTCTAGGTTTCAACTTTTATCATTGTGGAACGTCCCCCTGTTATCGCTCATAAATTTTTTTCTGATCTTCATATAGAGACACCAACTTTCCCTTAGTATTTGCATTATAGCTCTTTGGTATTTCAAGTTTTCTGTGTCAGTATAGTTAATGTGTGTCAGCTGCTTAAAGCATATGGCTGATTTTGTTCTTTTCATCATGCCTGACCACAATTTTCTTTTTATTGGACTTAATCTACTTTCATTAAATTTAATTACAAATAATGTTGAATACATCAATGTTTGCTTTTATGTGTCCCCTCTGTTTCTTTGCTCTTTTGTGCCACCATTCTTACCTCCTGGTGTATTAATTAAATATCTCATTACTCTAGTTTTCCTCATTAATTTATAGTGTCATTCATTATTTTCTTAGTGGTTATCATAAAGACTGCAATATTACACTTAACTATTAAAACTCTCATGCAGTGGCTGTGAAAGCATTACACACTGGAAATCTGTTCATCAGTGTCTACAAAACTGAACATAAATATATTACATAACCCAGCAGTCCTTCTCCTATGTATCTCCACAGCAAAAACGAATGCTTTTGTCCACAAACCACATGTAGAATAATGTTCATAGCAGCAGTATCTCTAAAAGAAAAATTAGAAATAACCTAAATTTCCAACAACAGACTAGCAGATAACTAATCTGTGCAACATCCTATAATGGAATATACAGCAAAAGAAAAAGTACCTGCTACATGCAACAGCATGAATTTCACAAAGATGTTGGGGAAAAAAAGGTAGTCATTAAATGCAAAGCTATAAAAAAATTTGTAGTTAAGAACATGATCAATGATATCTCAATAAAACTGGGGAAAAGTATGAAAAATATTTCAAAACATAGTAATTTTAAAAAATAATGCATAAACATAATGTAATTTTGTTTGTAACATATGTGTGTATATATAAACAAAAAGAAAAATGGAAAGCTATGAAGCCTTATATTAGTATTGTTTCTCTTTTTATTTGAAATTACTTCTTAATTTAAGACTGGCCATGTATTAATATAAATAAGCACTTAAAAATTCTGTAAAAAGGAAGCTATTCTTCAAAAAGATGTTAAGATTAATACATGGCCACTGTTCATATGTATGTATTATTCATATGTATATTTGTTTTATAGGTGATTACCTTAATTCATAGTAAATGATGAGGAAAGACATTTATAATGAATTAATAAGCAAGACAGGCAGGTTAAAATTATTGCGAGGTTATATACTGTCACAAATAAGAGCAAGCTCTGTAGTTAAACTTTCCGTATGTCAATCTTAGCTCTGAAGTTATTGTGTCTGTTACCAAGTATTTCATCTGTACTGCCTAGATTTCCTTATAAATAAAATGAGAAAAACAATAGTAGCTAGTACCTCAAAGAGTTGTCAAGATTAAGTGAAAAACAAAAAAACCAACAAAATGTTACCTATTTTTAACTGATAAAGAAGAGACAATTTCATATCCTGTAATCTACTACCATTAAAGGATACTCTCTGTTCTGTTTTTCTGAGGACATTTGAGCTTCTTACTGCTCGTCCTTATCATGCTTGTACACAACAGAACACAGTTTACAAATGTAACTAGTCTTCACTAGCAATGTTACCCACAGAGAATTTCAGAAAGAAAAGGAGGACCGCAACTACACAAACATCATTCTGCCTCATAAAACTAGCTCAGACAATATGACCACTTGAGTAACAAATTGAAAATGTTAACAAAAACTCAATTTTTGTTAACCCTACCTTTTATGCTGCATTATTTATAACTGCATAATTATAACTACTCACATCATTATAAACTCATCCTTGTCAGCAGTTTATAAAATGAAGTCTCCTAAGATACCTGGTCTTGAGATACTAGTGCTGTCTTCTGAAAGTTATCAAAATATGTAAAAAAAAAAAATACTTAACTAAGCAGCTTTACTTGACAATTTGATCTCCTAATAAAATGCATAAGTTGATATCTGTGTAATAGCAAAAGGTCTATCAAATCGGTTGTTGGATACCACTGTCACTTCCTTCTTATTCCTACTGATAATGGTAATTTGTGTATCAGGATCCACAAAATGGAGGCCAGCTCAGCGGTCCAGCCCACATTACAAAGCTAAACTGAAGTTACAAGAAACACCTATATAGGAAAGTTAGTGCACACCAATCACAATCCTCCAACTCAGCTTTGGCCAGCCTACCTTACCCTAGGAAATAGGGCCAGCTAGTCTCATAAGGAAATCTCTCATAAGGACATCGGAGCCAATCATGCCATTTCCTTGTTGCCTCTTCTCACATTCTATAAAATCCTCTTGCCCAAAACCCCTTGGGAAGAATACTCTACTGCTTCAGAGGCACTCTACTCCTCCAATCCATGGGTTGTTTCCCTTGAATTAAAGACATCAAACATGGTAACTAAATTGTTTTAGTTTTATCCTTTGACACTACATACAAGAAAATATAACAAATCATTGATTGGGTTGAATTCCTTTTTCAAACTAAGAGTTAGAGAGGTCTTTATTCGTTTAAATGATTAATTCATGTGATTTTTTTTCCTGAAAAAAACCAAAATCATATAAACATAGGCATAAGGAAAAATTTAGAAGAATGTACACCAATGTTAATAGTGATTATTTCTAGATGCTAAAATTTTGAGTACTTTTAACTTCCTATTTTATAACTTCAAATTGAATTACTAATTTCTTTTTCAACAAGACTGCATTAATTCCATCATCAGGAATTAACATCTACTTCCTTTTTTTTAAGAGTATTTTTGAAAAAAGAGTTGTAGGGAGAGCTATCTTCTACTTACTAGGAAAACTGAGCAGACTGGCAAAATGACAGGTACTAGCACTAAAACCAGTGTGACTGAAATAAACCTACAAAGACTTGTACCTTCTTTTACTGCATTTCATAAATGTAGTGAAACACTTTCCATGCTACGATTCGCCTGTGAATGAGCACAATTCAGGTACATGACACTTTTAGACTAAACAGTGCTTTGTTCATAGTAGAGGCTTAATAAATGTGACTTTATCATTGCCGTTCTCTACTGAATGACCAGTTAATGGATCATACTGGATATAATCCTTGAAAAATCGGTAAGAAATACCATTATAATAAAGAAATTGATTTATAATTTACCAATTGAGTACTTTTATTCATAAACATGAATACTGCATAGCATTACATTTTATATTTTATATTAGAATCTCTATTATTGATATAATATTAATAACTTGACTCTAAAGTGATTAACTTTATATTTACATAATACAGGAAATTATTTTGGGACAAACTCCTCCTAAAATTCACTTCCAGGTCTAAGTTACTGGTTCCAGGCAAGTGGTTCATGTACACCTTTGATAGTCTCAAAATTATAGACTTTTTCTATAAGAAAAATATGCATTAATAAAATAAAAATACAATAATTTGGTATATAATTTCAAAGCAAAGCAAATCATTTAAGGTGAAGAATCCCTGTTCTAGACCATCTGAGCATCTGGTCTTACTTACAGGTGCCCATTACAATTAACTTCGTATTTTCATTGCTTCTTATGTATGAATGTGGAAGGCCTTAGCATATGCACATAATAGCAAGTTTTTAATTTAAGCAGTTTTTAATTTAAGCACTTATTATTTCCAGCCACTGTTCCCAGGCCTTTTATACCCAGATAAGCTAAATAAGAACACATTCTTCATCATTAACAATCCTCCATCATCCACGTTAAATTAATACACCCAATGTGGTGGCAAGGTATAGCTCAAGTGGTAGAGCACATGCTTAGCATGCATGAGGTCCTGGGTTCAATCCCCAGTACCTCCTCTAAGAGTAAATAAATAAAGAAGCCTAATTACCTCCCTCTGCCAAAAACACCAAACAAAATAATAAATAAATAAGCCCAATGGAAGTATGAGAAAGACTGAAACACTGCTGACCGTTCCCTGTATCATAAAGTCAGGTTCACTGAAGCCTAGGACTGAAATCTGCTTCTAGGTTCACAGCAATTTACTGTCAACAAAGCTATGAAAATGCTGTAGATCTGTAATATGCAGCTGCAGCTTGCCCCCACAGAGCTTCCAAGAGGAATCTCTGGAGGAAAGGACCCTACCTTGAGGGCAATTCCAGCTCTAAAATCGCCATAATAAACAGAGAAATGCGTTTTTTTTTTAAGTTGGAACCTTCATTCTAGGTCTCAAATATTCAACTTCTCTTTGACAGCCATTTTTGTGCAGCGTGGCTATAAAGTGAAATCACAGAAGCAGTGAAAGAAAACCCAGTACAACAAATTCCAAGAAACCACAGAATTTACAACTAGCTCCAAAACAGGCTACACTTAACGTACTGCATGCCTACTGTGTTTTAAACACTAGTCTAGACAACAGGTATAGGGGGGCAATGATGAAGGCAACAGGGGCCATGCTTTAGAACTGGGGCCCTCTGACAAGGCCCTCGGAGTCTTGACAGACACAGATTGAGTCACACAGGGCTCTTGTCTACTGATACCTCAGCGCCAGAATTGCAAACGTGAAGCTCTATCCTCCTGAAAGTAAAAAAAAAAAAAGCCACAATAGGCTAATTATGGTCAGTCTCCTCCAGTCGGTCACAATAATGCTGTTAACAGGATTACTCGGTCACAGTGTACACCTTATAGTCACCGCCGACCAAGGTCCTAAAAAAGGCCCCGCCCCCACTCTGTCCTAGGAGCCAAATCTGGACCAGTCAGGGCCTCCTCACCACGCACACATTTTGGCCCCATCACACAAGCGCGCGCGCGCTCCCTCTCTTCCTGACACACACACTCCCATAGTCACATCTTACACTGACGCAGTCACACAATCGCACACACACCCACAATCACCTTCCTCAGCAGGTGATTCACATCCGCCTGAGGCTCTTGCCTCCACCCGCCGCATCCGTGCCTGGGAAACTCCAGGCCTGCGGCAGTGAGCTCCTTCCGCACCCAGACCCGGATAGCTCAACTCACCACACGGAAAACTGTGATCTCAATGCTAGCGGAAAATGAACCAGAAGCCGAAGTTCATTAGTCCCCAGGGCCTGTGAGAAACGCAGTCAAAACCGGAAAAGCGCGGAGGCTGACACGAGCAAACCCGACCGCCCGCAGCTGGGACCGCGCGGCTCCTAACCCGCCGCCCCGTGGACTCCTGGGAGCGCCAGCCACGCGGGAGTGCGCAGGCGCAGTCGACTGAGCCTCGGCTCGGGGTGAGGTTCGTAGGTCCTGGGGGCTTTGACCAGGAAGCGGGAAGTGGGATCTCTAGCCCTGGAGGGCAGACTAGAGAAGCGGGACCCGGTGGGAAGTCCGGGGAGGAAGCCGAGAGTCCGAGTGGGCCTGGTAATTCTGAGGAGGGAACCGGAACCGGGCCCGTAGTAACCAGACAGATCTGTGCGAGCGGGGCCTCGGGCGTGGTCCGTGGGCGTGACCCTGAGGGTGATAAACGACTGTGACCTGGTGCGAGTTTTGCTAGGGGGGATTTTGTCTGTTTTGACCCCGAGGAAGCTACACTGCCAGGAGCGGGGCCTCACACAGCGGGTGTTGTGTGTGTGTGTACAGTGTGTGTGTGTACCAAATGGAGACGGCCTCCTGTGCCCAACCTGCTGCATTTTGGGTGCATCCTACTCTCTGGGATGCTGCGGCTGGTTGTGTGTGAAAGTGGACGGAGTCTTGTTGCTGCGTGGGGATTCCTCTGCCCCTGTCGCTCTTCAGATTGTATGTGAATCGTGTTTGACACCGCAGGTGACGATAGAGAAGCTAAATGGTTTGTGCTGTGGTTTTTGTGACTTTGCATGAAATTATGAAATGTGCTGTCTGAGATTGTGAATGGCATGTGGGTGCCGCGGGATGGTGCTTTTCTGAAGGAAGTGATTGAATGTAATTCTGCGTGTTTGTAACCTACTGTTACGATTTGTGATGGTTTTGTGATTGAGAAACTGTATGACCGCTAGTTGGGTATGTAAGATTTGATTTTCTGAATAGTGGTCATTAAGCCTGCCTCCAAAATTGTAACTCAATAGCAGTTTAGCATATGAAATAGAGGTATGAGTATTGGAAAGGAATAGATAAGATCTCATAATTCCCAGATGGTGGGGTTCATCACAGGGAAACATTACATGAACTAAAACCAATACGCTGAAATGAGTAGCGTTCCATGGGTAGTATGCAGGAAAAAGCAAACAATTTTTACTCACAACTAGCACTTTCAACACTGATATATGAATGAGAAAAACTGTTTGCAACTTAAAGGGTTAATTTATTTAATTAAAATAAAAGCTAATGTCACCCAATTACAAAATAAACATGAGAAAAATAGACATACTCTAAGATATCACAGAAAAGAAATTAAAGGAGCTTATACTCATAGTAAGAAATGTGTAAATTAGAACTATACTATATATCTGGTAGGCAGAAATTGAAGTTATTGTCAACTGCATTCATAGGATGGAGAGATGTATTGTCATGCACTGCTGGTGACAGTATAAATTCACAGAAAATCCATGAAGAATGATTTGGAAATGTATGATAAATCTGTCTTCCATGGGAGATGGAAGGTACAGCTACAGAGGGGGAAAACACAGTGTTCCCTCTCTCCAAGTTACAACAGATATCTACCTGACCACGAAACCAGGTTTCTGGCATTGGTAAGGGAGCAGGATTTGTTTATTTTCTCACTAATCTCCATCCTGAATTTGTGTGGGGTCCACAGAGTAGGCAAGTGCTGAAACTGTGACAGTTGACACAGATTTAACACAGACACTGAGTTATTCTGGGAGATCTACGTCAAATATGGATTCACAAGGCTCTATATCCTCCCATCTCTCCCTTCTCAGGACTCTTCCCTTGTCCAAAAGGAGAGCTCAAAAGAGAAGGCAAATTCTTAAAGCCATGCCTCAGGTGAGATGATATTTCCTTTCTTACTGAAATAACTTGGTTTTAGGTTACACGAACATTTGCTTCCCTAGCCTTAAATTTTCTGGATATTGGAACTTGCTTCCATCAAGGTTTTCACTGGCAGGCCACAGTTTGTAGGAACTGCTGGCAGACATGGATAGAATACTGGTCTCCAGTAGAGCAAGCAAGTGGCCTAGGTACAAAATTTGAGTACTGTCAGGGCTGCCCATCCCTAAATTTTGTACCGTAGGTGCCTCACCTGCCTCCTCCTAGTTGCAGCCCTGTTCCCAGTTTCTCTTATTCCAACCATATAAACATAAGCCTTCCCCAAGTGCACCTTCTAGATGTAGCCAATGTTCACATATTGATTGCGTTTATCATTCACCATCTCGTTCCTCAGTCGTCTTAAAAAAAAATACTTCTGGAACAGAAATGTATTATCTTGATTTAAGTGGGAATATAATACTTGAATGAATCTATCTTGTCTAGACACTGATTGGAGATCTAAATTGTGAGTCAAGAAGCAGACATCGAAAAACCTTGATCATCTCCAGTGACCAAGGTTTTGTAGTGATCAGGTGGGAAGCAGAATGGGTAGATCACATTGTTATTTTGTGATTAGACTTCCTGTTTTGTGAGGTTTTTAGAACAGAGATTTGCTTGCAGACTTGTACAGAAAACTGAGATTTTACATTCCTCTCTGGTCCTTATGTTTTATGCATGTCTGCCAGCAATTCCTACAAACTGTGCCCTGCCAGTGGAAACCTCTCCAATGTGGCGCTATAGATTTATTCTTATCTTTTTAGTTTCTTCTAATTTTTGTATGTGGGTGCAGGAGACGGAGACGCTTATGCTAATCCATTCTTGACATGTTCTATTCTTGAATCCAAGGTGGTACTCTGGTTTTCTTATCTTTCTCATAAAACTCCTCTTCATCTACCAGTCTTGACCAATTTTCCACAGATGCTAACTGCTTCTCTTCCCTGTCTGTTTTTCTCTGTGCACAGTCACATTCACTACAGAGTTTATACTGATCTGATTCTCATGACTCTGAGATAACCTCTCTCCATCCTAGACCTCTGTCCAGGGCATCAGAACCATATATCTAATCTCCAACATCAATCACCACCTGTCTGTTCCATAGACACTTCAAGTACATGTCCAATGTTTACCTCATTATCTCCTTTCATCCAGTTATTCTTCCTTCTGTTTCCTATTTCCATTTTTCAGTCTAAGCACCTACCCACTTGCTAGGCAGATGAGCTCTGCCTTTCTTTCTTCCACTCTACAACCAATTTATGAAACTCATCATGTAGCAACCAGTTGTCCCCTGTCTAGACCACTAATATGACCTTAATCTAGGACACATCTCTAACAGGGGTTACTCAGTTGTCTTTCCCACCTAACACACCTCAGGCCTTCTCTAGTGTTCAGGAGTATTACCTCTAAAGTACAAATTTTGTCCCATAACATGTGCTGATTTAACATTTCTTCTTGTTATTTATACTCCATAAAGCAGCAGACCCAAAGTGGGGTATGCATTACAATGGAATGTACTGAAAAGAAGGAAAATACTAATAGTTTACATTTGAAAATGGTGATCATTAACAAAGTGGATGCCATTAATGCCGATTGATGATTTACAAATAAATGCAATGTGTTGGAAATGTGCTCAGGACATTTTTAAGACCACTGCTCTGTGGGGAAAAAAAAATCCAGTATTGTTACATAAATATGCCCACTGCCTACCTCCATATACCTTTTTCTTCTTACAGCTCAAAGACTCTTTCCTAATACACTGTACCTTTTGCTATTTCCTGAATTTGCTAAGTGGTTTTACTCTCCCCTTGAATTTTAAAAGCCAGTGTCATGTAGTCCTATAAAACAAATTCATTGTGAGTACAAATTTTTTATGTCCTCAATGAAGTCTTGGAATACAAAATGAAATTTTCTTTACTTTGTAGAATATTCCCATGTACATAATTCTGTCATTGCTTCTGTAATATCTGTTGAGTGTATGTATTTACATTATGCCTCTCTTTTAGCTTGTAACTTCTTAAATGCAAGGTCAGGGTTTTAATCATTTTGGTGCACCAAGCAGCCAACCACATTCAAGGCAGATAGTATGAGCTCATATATTTTTAGCATGAGATAATAAGTAAATATAGATGAATATATTTTCAGAGAAAGTTTTCTGCAATACAAAACACAAAGTAAAAAACTATTCTGACCACTAAACATGGTCTCCAATGCCTAGTTCTCACTCATTCCAATTACTTTAGGATGAACTAGAGTGTGCCCTTACAGGGATCAGTGTCATTCAAGGATGTGACTGTGGACTTCACCCAGGAGGAGTGGCAGCAACTGGACTCTGCTCAGAAGGCCCTCTACAGGGATGTCATGTTGGAAAACTATTGTCACTTCGTCTCTGTGGGTAAGCAAAATTCCTTGAATCCTTCAATGTTACGCATCTCCTTTCAAGAAATTCTGAAACATGTGGAACTTTGAATTTCAAAGATCAGAGGGGATGAATCCCTTTTTGTTAGTAGAAAGCGCAGTGATGTTCTCACTTGCCTAACTTTGGTAAGACGTTCTTGTGTACCTTGTCTGCCACCTTGAGGCTGTATCTTTCTCTTCGATAGTTTTGATATGTATGTTCATGTATGACTGAAGCATTGTGCTGTACACCAGAAATTGACAAAACATTGTAAATTGACTATACTTCAATAAAAATATATATATATACCAAAAATAAAAAATAAAAATAAATTTTAAAAATTCAATAGTTTTGAAACCTGACAGCTTACACCGAGTCTTATTTTTTATTTTCAGGCTTTCACATGACTAAGCCCGATATGATCCGCAAGTTGGAACAAGGAAAAGAACTATGGACAACAGGGAGAATTTTTCCAAGTCATAGTTACCCAGGTGAGTCTGTATAGATAAAGTCCAGTGGACTTAGGTAGTTAATGCCTTTGAATGTTTTTAGAGATCTTTTTTTTTAATTGAGGTAAAATACACATAAAGTTTACCATCTTAACTGTTTTTAAGCATATAGTTCCATGGCATTAAGTACTTTTACATTGTTGTGCTACTGTCACCACCATTCAACTAATGAACCCTTCATCTGGCGGAACTAAAACTCTATGCCCATTAAACAGTAATGGCCTCTGACAACCAACATTCTACTTTGTCTCTTTTTTTTTGGAGGGAAGGTAATTAGGTTTATTTATTTATTTTTTGGAGGAGGTACTGGGGATTGAACCCAGGACCTTGTGCGTGCTAAGCATGCACTCTGCCACTTGAGCTATACCTCACCCGCCATTCTGCTTTGTCTCTATGAATTTGACTACTGGTAGGTACTTCATGTAAGTGGAATCATATGGTGTTTGTCTTTTTTCTGACTAGTTTATTTCACTCAGTGTAATGCCCTCCAGTTTCACCCAGCTGTAGTATGTATCAGGATTTTCTTCCTTTTGAGGGCTGAATAATATTCCATTATATATACTATATATATGTGACACCTCTTGCTTGTCCATTCATCTGACAATGGACACTCTGGTTGCTTCCATCTTTTGGCTACTATGAATGATGCTACTGTGAACATGGGTATACAAATATCTATTTGAGTCATTGCTTTTAGTTCTTTGGGTATACATGCAAAACTAGAATTGCTGGATCACACATTAATTCTATGTTTAATATTTTGAGGAACTGCTATACTGTTTTCCATAGTGGCTGCACCATTTTACATTTTCTCACCAACAATGCACAAGGGTTCCAATTTCTCCACATCTTATTTTCTTTTTGTCTTTTTTTTTTTCTGATAGTAGCCATCTTATTAAGGATTTATTTTTAAAGGCCTGAGATCTTTGAAGGGCCTATACATACTGACTTCCATGCCTGTAAAATCTGAATTTTAGTTTTGAATAACACTCCCCATGTAAATCCTCTCCTTGTGGGCCCTTGTGCCTGTAGAGCAATTGGCCGCTATTACTTTACCAAGAATCCACTCTGTGCTTTGTAAATAAATGTACATAGAGATCTTGAGTGTAAAGTTCTTTGATTTCTGGCAGAAATATAAGCCCGTGTATCTCTCACACTAATCAAGATGAAGGACACTTCCATTAACCCATTAAGTTCCATCAGGCCTCTTCCAAGTCAGCCCCTCTCACTAAGGCAATCACTGCTGTGATTTCTACCAGCATAGATTAGTTTTATCCATTCTGGACCTTTTTCACATCTTTCTTTTACTCAGCTTAATGTCTCACAGATTTATACATGTTTTTGCATACTTAAATAGTTTATTTTAATTGTAGAATAGTATTCAATTGTATGAATACACTAGTTTGTGTACATATCTCCTGTAATAGACATTTGAAATGTTCCACTTTGGGGCTACTATGAATAAAGCTACTGTGAACATTCTTGTAACAATCTTTTTGTGGAGGTTTATTTTTATTTCTCTTCAGTAAACACCTAGCAGTTGGTGTTGCTCATTCATAAGGCAGGTTTGTTTCACTTTTTAAGAAGCTGCCAGTTTTTAAAAGTTACCATACCATTTTAAACTTTTACCAACAATGTATGAGAAATGTGATTGCCCCACATTCTCCTCTACGTTTGGTGTTATCAGTAGTTTCATTTTGGTCATTCCAAAGTAGCATTCTGAAGAATGGTAGTCTTATCTTTGCAGTTTTAATTTAGATTTCTCTTATGACTAATTATATTGAGAACTTTTTCAGGTGCTTTTTATATCTTCTTCAGGGGTGTCTGTTCAAATGTTTTACCCTTTATAAATGGATTTTTTTTCCTTGAATAATGGGAATTCTTTACGTATTCCGAAGAGAATTCTTTTGTTTGATGTGGGTATTGCAAATATTTCCTCTAGTCTGTAGCTTGATGATTCACTTTAATGGTGTCTTTTAATAAGCACAAGTTTTTAACAAGTCCAGTTTATAATTTTTTTTTTTTATCATTGTTTCTTTGACCTGTCAAATATTTGCCTTCTCCTAGGTTGTGAAGATAGTTCCCTGTATTTTCTTCTAAAAATGATATGTATATTTTGCTTTCTTTTTTTAAATTAGTTCTGTGACCCATCTCATGTTAAGTTTTGTTTATAATATGAGGTAAGGGCTGATGGTCTATCTTCTTACATATAGATATCAATATCTCCCATCATTCGTGGAATTGAATTAAATTGCTGTGATGATCTTATCAAAAATTATCTGATTGTATTTGTGTCAGTTTATTTCTAGAGTATTCTTTCCTTTCATATATTTTAAGTCCTAGTGCTTGTACCACCTGGCCTTTGATTATTGTAGCTGTATAATAAAGTCTTGATGTCAGAGTAAGTCCTTTTAACTTTCTTCTTTTTAAAAAATTGTTTTGGCTATTCCAGATCATTTTCTTTTTCAAATACATTTTAGAATAAACTTATTGTTTCTTTAAATAGAGTGCTGGGATTTTTATTGGTGAGAACTAACATCGTAGCAATATTGAGTCTCCCAGTCCATGGCTGTACTATATCTTAAAATTTTAGTTACCTCCTTTAATTCCTGTAAACAGTGTTTTATTATTTTAGTATAAAGGTCTTATCCATTTATTATTAAGTTTATCTCTAAGCTTTTCATATTTTTGGTGCTATTGTAGATAGTAGGATTTTTAAATTTTCTTTGTCCAGCTTGTTAATATATGTAGCCACAACTGACTTCTAGATACTGACTTTGCATTACTGATTTATTAAGTTTTATTGTTGTTGCTGTTGTTCTTTGTTTTGGTATATTCCTTTAGATTTCCTACATATAAAACATGCCTTCTTTAAATGAGATATTTCACTTTTACATTTGCATACTTTATTGCTTTCATTTCTTTTTCTTACCCTGTGGTACTGATGAGGACCTACAGTACAATGTTGAATAGAAATAGTAAGCCTGAGCATTCTTAGCAGTTCACTAAATTTAGAAGGAAGCCATTTAATAATCCATTCCTAAGCTTAATATTAACTGTAAGTTTTTCATAAGTGCTCTTTATTAGATTCTGGAAGTTCTCTTCTTTTCCTAGTTTTCTGACAGTTTTAATTATGAGATGGATATTTATTTTAACAAATATTTTTTCTACATCTGTTGAGATGATTGTATGATGTTTCTTCTTTAATCTGTTCTGTATGTATTACATTGGTTAACTTGAATTTTAAACCAACCTTGGGCTCCTAGGATGAACTCCAGTTGGACAAGATGCATTATCCTTCTTAGAGATTGCTGAAATTGGTTTGCTAGTATTTTAGTAAGCTTTAATGCATGATTTTACCAAGGATGGTGGTCCATAGTTTTCTTGTAATGTCACTGAGAAGTGTCTGTATCCAGAATTGTGTCAGCCATATCAAACTAGGGGTGATTCCTCTTTATCTGTTTTCTTATGGAATTAGTGAATTAGTGCAAGATTGGTATTATTGCTTCCTTAAATGTTTGATGAAAATCATTATTAAGCCATTTGGGTCTGCATTTTTATAATTCAAGACTAGTGCTTCCAACCCTTAGGAAGTAACAGAGTCTAGAATTATACTTCTACAGGAAACAACTAGAAAACTGGACAAGATTATTTCCAGATGTTGAACAACAGGCAGCACAGGCCTGGATTCCCGAGAGAAGAAAAACAAATGAGATGCACCCTACCTCATTCCAGGCTTTCATCTGAAGGCAACTTCCAAACTGCAGTGCAGAAAGAGGAATCCAAAAAACACTTGACAATTTTATTGACTTAAGGGGACCAACACTGGCATTCAAGGAGACTGAGGTGGCTAGAATTTGCAGGACACACTTCCCCAAAAGAGGGAGCTATGCAGGGAAAGAGTTCCCCAAATCTGGAAAAGGTTCCCCTTGAGTCTTTGGCCAAATACACATCTGCACGTTTGTAGGTGTTGAAACCCTATGAGACCAGGCAAGGACACGTTCTAAGAAAAATACAATTACCACGGTGTTGTGAGACAAACAATTCCCATAGCCTACTGCACCAGGAATCATTTTATTTCCCTCCAGCCAGAGTGGAGAGAACTTGTTAATACATAGGACATTAGAGAGATTCCCTAGAAAGGTCACACCTAGTAAATGGGGCTAGATTAGCCATCGATCAGAGACTGCAAGATTTGCCTTAAAAGAGCTTAAATAAAAGCATCAAAAGGATTTAACCAATCCAAAAGTAATTGCTGTGTGTCTGTTGGGTCCTCCAAGGAGATGCTGAGATGGAGTTGGGAGTGTCATAGATTTATTAGAGGTGACATCTATGAAAGATAAAAGGAAAAAGTGAGATCAGAAATACACAGCCATCAGACCATGATACAGATATGACCCCTGTGGAAGGAAAGGGCGAGAAGCTAACAGGACTGGGCAGGGAGAGCCTTAGACCAATATGCAGATCTGACAAAGTGTCAACCAGCCTAACTGGTCTGAAGCAAAAACTGTCCATCAGAAGAGTCCCCATGGACAGAAATGGCCACCCTCAGTGTTCAGTCATTGGGTGGGAACTCCCTGGGGAGGCCTGGTTTGGTTCAAAATCTGAAGAGCTTCCTGAAGATGGTAAAAATTAGAGGTTGCCAGGTAACTACAGTTCTTGCACATGACTGGTAAGTTCTATTTTGAAGAGAGATCCTAGTGGTGTAACTTGGTGGCTGCCACAGAATGCCAGAAAAAGGCTGCCAAACTCTTTATGAAAATACGACCATTATCTTAAACTCAACAACACTGATAGTGTGTGATGTTCAATCAAGAATTATTAAACATTATGAAGAAGCAGGAAAATATGACCTGTAAACAGGAAAAAAATCATTCAATGGGGGAAAAAACTCAGTCAATAATAACAAACCTAAAATTGAACACATTGAATATACTTCAATTAAAAAAAACTTTAAAAGGTAGAGGTAATGGAATTTGCAGACAAGGATGTTGAAACAGCCATTGTAAATGGCTTCATTATCATCAAGGATGTAAAGCAAAAATTAACATAATGAGGCAAGATAACAAATACTGAAATAAATAAGAACCAAATGAAACTTCTAAAGATGACTGTTCAGTATCTGAAATGACAAGAAAGACCGAACTATGTGCTGTATATTAAAATGTAAAAACACAGGTAGATGAAATATAAACAGATGAAAAAATGTGTACCATGCTGTCTGGTGGTTGCAATGTGAGGGTGATACCAACCCTCCCTACTCACCCAAAATTTGGTTCAGATGTCCAGACTGAAATTTGACATAACGAGGCTTTCCTAGGGAGAGCAGGGAAGATTCCCAAGCTAGTCCTAAAATGGCTTGAGAGAGCAAGGATGGGTGTCAGGCTTTGGTGGTTATTGTGGTTAGGGGATGGGTCAGGTTGGGGTTCTGTATGTGAGCTAAGGCTTGCATGGTTTAAACTTCCTGCCAGCACCAACAGAGCCAGCATCCTAAGTTTTCTTATAGGCTTGCCCAGGTATGGGGCAAGAGTGGGGAAAAAGGGAGTGGGTCTAGGAAGTTGTTAGCAGTAAGACATCAGAAATGGAATCTGACCCTATTACACATGCAAACACTAAGAAGAAAATGTGAGTGGCTATATATGAAAGTAGATTTCAGAGCGTGGAATATTATAGTGATAAATAGGGACAGATCATCAGAAGTCATAACAATTCTGCCAGCTTCAAAATACTTCAGTGTTTTTCAAGAAGCTTTTTATCATTTTCACTGCCCTAAAGAATCTTTTTAGATATTTTTTTTTTCTAACTGCCTCCCCTCTGTGAAATTTTAATACCATTATCTATTTATAGTCTGTTGCCCTTTGGAGGGCCACAAACCATTGTAATATCTAAGGTTTTCTTTTTTCATTTTCCCTGGAACCAATTTTGCTCCCTTAGGAGCAGTATCACCCCTACTGAGAATGCATGAAGTACATGAAGCAAAGCTGATAGACCTGAAAGGAGCAATATAATTATAGCTTAAGATATAAATACTTCTCCCTCAGAAATGGAGAGAACAAAGGGAAAGAAAATCAGTAGGACTATGGAAGGCTTGAAAACACAATGAATTTTATCTAGTTCATCTTTATAGAATATTTTACATGAAACATTCACCATGATAGACCCTATTTACTGGGCCATAAAACAAGCATCAACAAATTAAGAAGAACTGAAATCATAGCGTATGGTCTGTGACCACAGTAGAATTAACTTAGAAATCAAAAACATATCTCTAAATTACCCAAATATTTGGAAATTCATCACATTTCCAAATAATCCATGAATCAAGGCAAAAATCCTAAGGTAAATTGGAAGATATTTTGAACTGAATGTTACTTAAGACAACATATCAAAATGTGTGGAATGCAACTAAAGCACCATTAAATTTTATCCCTTTAAATCAGGGTCTAAAACAATGATCTAAGCTGTCACCCTAAATAACTCGAAAAAGGAAGGTGAATTAAACTCAAAAGTTTGTAAAAGGAAAAAATTAAGACTAAAGCAGAAATCTGTGTAATACATAACAGGAAAAATAGAGAAAATGAGTGAAGCCAAACGCTGATGTATTAAAATACTAAAATTAATAAACTATAGCTATATATACTAATTTCAAAAATGGAAGACACAAATTTCACCAATATAAAAAATTAAAAAGAGGCTCCATCACTACAAATTCCACAGACATTAAAAGGACGATTAGAGAACATACAATTTTATGCCAACCAATACAGTAGGAGAGAACACGTCCCAACTCCTAAGACCAGCATTATCCACAATCAAAGGCACTATGAGAACAGAAAACTACACACTAAAATCCTTCATGAAGCTAGGTATAAAATCCTTCATAAAATATTACAAAACTAAATCTAGCAATATTTTGAAAGGATGATACCTCATGACCGAAAAGAGTTTATCCCAGGAAAGCAAGGTTGATTTGGTATTCAAAAGTCAATCTATATAATTTACGTGAAAAGGAGTCTAAAATCAAGGATGTAAGCTACTACTTAAAGTATGAGGGAAAAAACACATAATCATCTCAGTAAATGGGAAAATAATTAAATTCAATGTCTATGATAAATCTGTTTATTAGCAATCCAGGGAATTTCCCTCAAATTCAAAAAGAGTATCTTTGAATAACTTACAGCTACCATCACCTTCAATGGTGAAAACCTGAATGCTTTTTACTCTAAGATCAAAAACAAAGAAAGGATGCCCCCATCACCACTTCTGTTTATCACTGCACAGGACACAAGCCAGAACAATAAGGCAAGAAAAAGAAGTTAAAAGGCTACAGATTAGAAAGAGAACTATCTTCATTTGTAGGTGACATGACTATGTACATAGTAAATCCTAAAGAATCTAAAACAAAAACCGTTAATTTAACAAGTTCACACGGTACTTGTATTAGCTCAAATTTGGGGAAATTTTGGTCTATACTTCTACAGTTATTTTTTTCTCTACTCTCAGTTATATTTTAAATCCTATCCTCTAGTTCACTAAGGATTTTCAATTCTTTTAGTTGGGGTAATTTCTGTTAACCTGACTTCCAGTTTATTGGTTTTTATTCCCTTATGTTCATTTGCTGTTAAACCTATCCAGTGAATTTTATATTTCATAAACTGGGCTTTTTTGGTTTGCATTTCCTTATCTTTCCTGAATACTCTGTCCCTTCACCCATATTTCCACCTTTTCTTGTAGATTTGTAAACCTATTTATCATCGTTATTGTAAATTTCTTATCTTCTAATTTCAACATAGGGGACATGTATCAGTCTGTTTCTGTTGACCAGTTTTTATCTTCCTTATTGGTTACATTTTCCTGTTTCTTCTCAGGAAAATTTAATATAGTATTTGTCAAGATGCTGGATCATTTTTCTTCCTCTGAAGTTTGCTGAGTTTTAATCTAGTGTAGGTGGTTAAGTTACTGAGGGTCATGTCGGTTCCTTTGTCAGGTTGCTCTTAAGTTGTTTAGATTATTTCTGCTTCGTTCTCAGCTTTGCCTTAAGTTTTATGGAGTTGCTCTAAGCCTTGGGATGCAGCCTTTACTCCTAATACATGGCCATTCTAGGGTTTACAACAGGAAGACCAAAGTTTTAACCAGGTTCTTCTAACGTGGCACAGGACTGGAATTTAAAACTGTTTTTCCAGAGCTAAGTAGTTGCTGAAATCTTTGCTCAGTTCTTTCAGTGTTCCAGCTTTCTTTTCCCTTTGTGCTCCTTGCAGTCTTACCCTGCAAAAATGTAGTAAGCCAAGGTTTTGAGCAGGGGTTTATGCTAACATCAGGGCTCTTCTATGCTTCCTTCATTCTTGGATTTTTCCTGAATTTACAGCAGTCTGGTATCCCTGAACTCTGTCTCTGATTCTTCCGTGCAGGATGACTCCTGCTTTCTCCTTGAGATCTGTCTCCTTGTGCTGCATGAACTACCAGGGCACACAGTGGAAAACCTCGATTAATGTAGATCTCACTGCAGTTTGGTTTCTTTCTTTCAAAGGTTTATTCATTACAGTTTCTGCCTGCTTTTGATCATTCATTAGTGCCTTCAAACCACTTTATAATTGGTCCATAGTTATCATTGTTATCAGCTGGAAGGTTATTTTGATACCAACTTCTTTGCCATTACCAGAATCTGAATGTCTAGATCAGCAGTTCTCAAACTTTTTAGTCTCAGGACTTATTAATACTCTTAAAATTTCTTAAACAGAAATTTTAAAAATATCCATTTATTTCCTCTAAAAAGAACAATATAAAAATAATAAACTCATTACATGTTGACATAAAAATCATATTTTATCAAAAAAACTATTTTCCAAAAGAAAAAAAATGAGAAAAGGGACATTGATACATGATTGAAATTTATTAATGTCTTGCTTGATAGAAGACATCTGATTTTTACATGATTCTACATTTAATCTGTTGTTGCAATATGTTGTTTTAATTGAAATATATAAAGAAACTCTTCCTTCACACATATATGTAGTTTGAAAGAGAAATATTTTAAAAGCCTTTTTAGATCATTATGGCTATTCTTCATTAATACTACACCCAGATTGAACAATTGGTAGTTCCGAAACAGATAGTTGCAGTTCGACAATTGGTTGTTCCTAAGCAGTTGGTTGCAATATAAAATCTGAAATCATAACAATGAACTTCTGTCCACTATTACATAAAATCCAATGGTCTATTTAAATATTTTACCCATGTATTTTTTGGTATTATTATGTATTGGCCATATAATAACAACAGTTATTGCTGAAAGTAACAGTTCTCTGGTGTACACAGGTCTTCCAAATTTTGACACATTTCCATATACAATACTTTCTAAAAACCCCAAACCCACATTTGTTAGCATCACCAGTAAACTCATCATAAAAGTCGTTAAGTATTGGGAAGTTGACAAGCTCACAGTAGCAAATACAAGCTTTCCAACATAATGACTTATAGTTGACAGCCTGAAATTTATCCTCGGTAACAAGTATTGGCAGATGTTTTCTTTGAATTCACAGGTTTATGTTGTTCATAAAAATATCTACCAGATAGCCACATCTGAATAATAGCATATTTTTAAGTAAAACAGCTGTTCCACAAAAAGTAGATATTCCGTTCTCAACTCAAATAATTACACCAGCACTTTTCCTCACAAAATACATTATACAATTGGCCCTTGAACAACACACATTTGAATTGTGCAGGTCCACTTGTATGCAAATTTTTTTACAATAGTAATTATTGTGGTACTACACAATCCACGGTTGGTTGAATCCATGGATGTGGAACCTTGGATATGGAGAAACTGAGGGCTAACTGTAAGTTACATGCAGATTTTTAACTGTGCAGAGGGTTGGCGCCCCTCACTCCCCGTGTTGTTTAAGGATCAACTGTACTGTGGTATGTAACAGAAGTGCTTTATACATAATTCTTTAATAATCAGACAGAATATTGAAAATATGTGTACTTAAAGGTGGCAATCTAATAAAATGAATGATTTTTTATACGCCATCAGAAAGTCTGAAGTGAAACTTGTTTCCTGTGAGTATGTGGTAGTTCAAAATTCAGTGATTACTATTACAGATTGGTACCAGTGCTTTGATTTATGGGGTTTTTGGGGGGGCTGGGTTGTTTTTTTTTCTTTTTTTTGTGTGTATATATATATATATATATTTATTGAAGTATAGTCAGTTTACAATGTTGTGTCAATTTCTGATGTACAGCATAATGCTTCAATCATACATTAACATACATACATTCGTTTTCAATATTCTTTTGAATATCCATTCTCATATTCTTTTTCACCATAAATTACTACAAGAGATTGAATATACTTCCCTGTGCTATACAGTATAAACTTGTTGTTTATCTATTTTATATTGATTTACGTTAATGTGCCAGCATTTTATCCACTGTATTAATCATATTTTTAATTTTCTATATTTTATGTTTTGACATCTTTGGGGAGTCTTACTGGCTGAGGAGGGATCGCTCCTCCCAGAGCTAGCTAATTCCTAGAAATAGTAAACAACTTGTTGGTGAGCCCACCTTTCATATACAAATCAACCAATCCCCAGACCATATCCTCAACCACCTCCTTTATCTAAATCACAGCCAGTATTTCCCCTGCCCTAAATCACCTGGGGCCAGGTACCGGATAACTGGAGATCATCCCTGTCCCCAACAACCTGTCAACACTATTCAAACAAGCCACTCCTAAGCTGTTTCCTCTGCCCTGCCTTACCTTTCCCATGGAAGCAAGCCCAAATAAAGGCTCTGGCCTAGACTTTCTACTTGTTTCTTTCTGCCTCCTGACCAAACCTGGTGCTTCCCTAAGTGGCCCTGCATGGCATGGAATGGCCCTTCCTCTCAGGAAATGCAAGTAATAAAATTTTTTCTTTTAATACTATTAGCCTTTCTGTGTCACTTCCATAAATTAAAATTCCATGAGATACCCACTATCACTTTTTCCCCATTTGTGCAATACACAGTTAAATATACAAATGAAGTGTTATTATTAACAAAAATAGTTTTGACTTTGTGGACACCTCCACATAAGAGTCTCTTGGAAACTGCAGATACAGGCCTTTCTTCTTGTTTCTCATCTCTTTCTTTAACATTTCAGCCCTCTATCTTTATTCTTTTGTTATAGTCTATTTACAGGCATCTTAAATCTAACCAAAATATAAAAAGGAACTCATTGCTAATATTTATCTTTCTCTTAGTTTTCATTATCTTTCCTTCCTTTACCCTTATACTTGTTTCCTGCACTCAGTCTCACATCCCATTGTCACTGTGAGACCTACTGTCAGATTTCAAAATCCATATGCCTTGGACCAAAGTGATAATTTCAGTAGCACTTCATTTCAATAAATTTCTTCCTAATAAGTCTCCATGTTTCATATCATAGTGCTCAGACTCCTGATAGCTGAGTACCTGGATTTGGGTGAAAAACTTATCCTGTGTCCCAGGGTGTCTTTTACATCTTGGTTGCTTTGCTTCCCTCTATCTACATTGCCTGGAAAAATAAATATTTGTTCAATAAATGGATTTTATTTCAGTAGGCTCTCATCAGTATCCTTGAAGGATCTTTCTTTATCCTCAGTTCTTGTCTTCACAAAAGCCCTCTAAGCTCTAACAATCTGATCCATTCTCAAATTGTGATTCCCTTATTTTATGTGAATGAATTTCAAATAGACATGTTTAGTCCATTTCTCCCACTTGGAGATCTTGTGGTATATTTTAATCTGCCTACAGCAATACAGCAATCAGTTTTTTCACCCTTTTGGTTACTGATATTTCAGAAATAATAATAATTATCTTTATCTTTTTTTCTATATACTTTTGATCCTGTAGTCAGCTTCTTGTAGTATCAGGTTGATTCCACCATCTGTGCTATATTTTTCAAATGGTCTCTCCACAATTTTTGTTTTATTTCACTCCATGAAATATCTTTACATCCTCTCATATTCTCATTTGCCACTGACATCTTCCAAACTGAGAGCCATATTATTTCAGGTGTGGACTGTTGCAGTAACTATTTAGATTTGCCATGGTTTTTCCCCAGTTCTTTCCATTTTCTTTCAGTCAATATGCAAAAAAGATATCACTTACTATATGGAAGTTAAATCCCTTCTTTTTCAAGGGCTGTCTGGTCATTCCACATGTATTTCTCTGTGTAACTGAGAACTCTTGCTAATATCTATTTGTTCTAGTCTCCCAAATGTACTCCATACAATTGATTTTATTTGTCACAACTGGACCTTTCATTATATGACAGCTGCCATACACCCACAGGGATACTTGCAAAGTTAGCCAGCTGTAAAGTATGAGAGTGCAGTAGCACACCCATGACCACCCTCACCTCTGATACCAACTGCAAGTTCAGGGGTCCCAAAGATTACTGTTAGGGTCAATAGTTTGCTATAAGGACTTATAAAACGTATTGAAAGCTATAATACTCACAGTTATGGTTATAAGACAAGAATATGGATTAAAATTAGCCAAGAGGAGAAGCACATAGGGCAGAGTCCAGGAAAGAACCAAACACAGAGCTTCTAGTTGTCTTCTCTCTGTGGAGTCATGGACAGCGTTACTTTCCTGATATGACAGTACATACAGAATACTGCCAGCCAGGGAAGCTTCACCCATGTCTAGTGTCCAGAGTTTATATTAGGGCTACATCACATGGGCATGCTTCACTGCCCATGTGGCTGATCTTAGTTTCCAGCCCTTAAGAGGTTGAGCTGATATGCTGACCCAAAGCCCTCACCCTAAATCACATCATTAGTATGACTCAAAGACATCCTCCCCTCCAATCACATTGTTACTTTCTGGCTCCCAGGCAAATAAATACACTCCTGTCAAGCATGACATTCCAAAGACTTAGCAACTACCTCCCAGAAGTCAAAGGCAAATGTCAGACTTCTCTTTGGGCAAGATTATATTCTTTACCACAATACTACATATCCTTTAGTTAAAAGATCAAGTTTCACTTCCTCCATGAAATGTTCCTTAACTACTCCAGAGCATGGCAGTTCCTTTTTTTCTGCATTCACATTGTATTTAGTGTCTGTAACATGTGAACAGACCCATCCTCTGATATGATCTAATAATTTGATACCTGATTCAACATTGCTTTATCTGAGGCCTCTTTCCCCATCAGATTAATGATTCCCCCAAAATAAGATCCTCTCTTTTACTTTCCCTACTGTAGCTTGTAGCAGAGGCTAGATATTCAGTAGTTACCTGACTGATGGCCTATGGTAGCATGCAAGGAAAATATCTTTCTCATCCTTTCAGAAATCATTTAATGGTAAGTTCTTTTTAGATTTACATGCCAACATCATATCCCTTCACCTCAGATAACAGTGTGTTAATGTGTACTTACAAAATTTCAAAAAATATAGCCAATAAAATGTTGACTTCCAAGAGTGTGAGTTTTAGTTGGGAAGGCATTATTATCATATTGAGCATTTTACATATAATCTTCATATTAAAATGGCAGGTTGTTGAAAGATTACTTGACATGGATGGTCCAGACTATAATTATACTCAAATTTCAGACAAATTAGACATGGGAGGGTAGAAAGAATATGTGAAGGCTTTTGGATAAATTGGACAGTAGCATGTCCCTGAAGGTGGCTGAAGTTCTCAGGAAGGCAATATAATTCCAATTACTAATACGGATGAGTTTTGCATGTCCTAGAACTATACATAAATGGAATTGTATGGTATGTACTCTTTTGCATAAAGCTTTAAATCAGAAAAATGTTTGTGTTTTATCCCTTTTGTCCCTCTGTATCTGTAGGTTTTTCCTTTTTATTGCTGAATAGTATCCATTGTATAAATATCATTGTATTCTACTGTAAATGCAGGATACAGTATTATCTGTTTACCTTTTGATGGGTGATTTGATGGGATAAAAGTGCTGTTGTAAATAAGATGCAAATCATGGGTAAGGTGAGTCTATCTTTAAAGTTGCTCCACCAGATATAGGTGAGTAAAGTTACAATAGTAAGATATAGCCAAACATTTATAAGAAAAATAATAGTTTTTAAGGTCAAGCAGGGCCACACACATACACTGAAGAATCCAGCCTTTCACAGCCCCAGAAGGGAATAGCAACTGCATTGGGAGGAAAAGTTGAACCCATCCTTCCCTAAAACTGAACAAGTAGTTCAGCAAATTGAAAGGAGGAAAAGTTATGATTGATGGTCAAGAGAATTTAGTTATTTCCCATCTCTGGAAGAATAATTGTAGTAGCAGCAATCAGAATACAACAGTGATTATGCTTGTGTTGCACATATGCTTTGTCCTCTGATTTATTTTACAATTCCTAATGGAATTATGTTTTCCCAATTCTTCACTTTCAAGAGAAAAAACTTATAGTTAATGTGGAGAGTTAGGATCTAGACTACAGACTTGTGTGTCTATCTACACATACTAGAAAAGGAATGCTTGAGAAAGTTCATTTGCCATTGTTGGGCTAAATACAAGTGAGGAAGAAACAAATGGAAGAATTTTATGACACTTATTTAGTAATTAGAGAATAAATATATACGCTTTCATCTCCACCTGAACATTTTCCTTGCTTACTGTTTATTACCCTTGATAGGCTCACTTCATTATTTCGGAACCTGCCCGTTCCAAGAACAATCACACTTTCACCATCCTTTATCTTCTGCTGACTTGTCCTTCTGTTTACTATTCCTGCTCAGTGTAACTTACATCTACAACATTTCAAAAACATGTGTTGTTTGCTTATGTTTATACCAGTTTTTCCTCATTTTAACAGTGTAGCAGGGTTTGTTTCTGTTCTATGCATTTTCCTTCCAGGAGGTAATTTATTTTGGCCTTTGTATAGACTCTAATAGTGAGACAGACAGTCCCCTCATGGGTTGCTTGTATATGTATCTAACTCATAACATTATGTGAAGACTTAGAATTATTAATTTTATTTTTTCTAGAAGACGATGGGAAAGCTGAAGATGTTTTAGTGAAATTCAAAGAATTTCAAGAAAGGCATTCTAGATCAGTTGTATTCCTCAACCACAAAAGACTAATGAAGGAGAGAAGTAATATTTTGGGGAAAACATTTACTGTCAGCAAGAATTGTATTATTTCAAAAACAACACTACGTGAATATAAACCTGATGGAAAGGTTTTTAAAAATATTTCAGAATTAGTCATCAGAAATATAAGCCCTGTAAGAGAGAAGTTTGGTGAGAGTAATGGATGGGAGAAAACACTCCTTAATAAGAAGCATGAGAAAATTCATACTGCAGTTAACCTCTGTAGACAAACAGAAAGGAGCCTGAGTGATAAACAGGAGCTTATTCAACATCAGAAGGTTCAGACTCCTGAGCAGTCATTTGAACATAATGAATGTGGAAAACCCTTCCTCATGAAAGGAATGTTATTTACACATACTAGAGCTCACAGAGGAGAAAGACCCTTTGAATACAATAAAGATGGAATAGCCTTCATTGAAAAGTCAAATCTCAATGTCCACCAACAAAATCTTACGGAGAAGAAGCCCCATGCATACAACAAATATGGGAAATTCCTCTGTAGAAAGTCCATTTTTATCATGCATCAGAGATCTCAAACAGAAGAGAAACCCTTTCAGTGTCCTTACTGTGGTAATAGCTTTAGAAGGAAGTCATACCTCATTGAACATCAGCGAATTCACACAGGTGAGAAACCTTATGTTTGCAATCAATGTGGAAAAGCCTTCCGTCAAAAGACGGCCCTCACTCTTCATGAGAAAACACATATAGAGGGGAAACCCTACATTTGCATGGATTGTGGGAAGTCCTTCCGCCAGAAGGCAACCCTCACTAGACATCATAAAACACACACAGGAGAGAAGGCCTATGAATGTACTCAGTGTGGAAGTGCTTTTAGAAAGAAGTCATACCTCATTGATCACCAGAGAACACACACAGGAGAGAAACCGTATCAGTGCAATGAATGTGGGAAGGCATTTATCCAGAAGACAACCCTCACTGTACATCAGAGAACTCACACAGGAGAGAAACCGTATATTTGCAATGAATGTGGGAAGTCCTTCTGCCAAAAGACAACCCTCACTCTTCATCAAAGAATTCACACGGGGGAAAAACCCTATATTTGTAACGAATGTGGGAAGTCTTTCCGCCAGAAGGCAATCCTCACTGTTCATCAGAGAATACACACAGGAGAGAAGTCCAACGGATGTCCTCAGTGTGGGAAAGCCTTTAGTAGGAAATCAAACCTCATTCGCCATCAGAAAACCCACACAGGAGAGAAACCATATGAATGTAAAGAATGTGGGAAGTTCTTCAGTTGTAAGTCAAACCTCATTGTCCATCAGAAGACTCACAAGATAGAAACTATGGGAATTCAGTAAAAGATGTGACTTTTTTGGTAAAAATTTTAAAGTCATAGTAAACCCTATACATGATATTGCTTGTAAGTGTAATAATATTAAACAATTTAAGGTACTATACCACATATTTACCTACTATCTGCTAGCCTTTAAACACACAAGAAGAATTACTAGACAAATGAAATGACAAAAGTCATTAAAAATACAAGCTTCAATTTTTTATTATTATATTCACCAGACATAACCTTCTCTGTCAAATTGCTACAGACATTTTAAATTGCTTATTTTCAATTTCCATACACACTTTGTTGTGACCCACTAACAAACAGTAGGCTGTCTGGCAGTGGGCCATGGACCACACTGTGAGCAGAAGTGCTTTAAAAAAAAGGTGTGAACTGTGTTTCTCACTGCAAATATGGAAGAAAATTAGTTGTGACCTCCTCAGAGTTAGCCACAGTTCTAACTTCTAACATTATAAATTAGTTTTTGCATATTATAAACCTTTATATAAATTAAATTACAATGTATTCTTTCATACATGACTTGTTTCATTCATCACTGTCTCTAAAACTCATCACTAGTGCATGTCACAGAAGGTTATTTATTTTCATTCTGTATAAAATTCCATTATATGATTATATTACAATTTACCCAATTTACTGTTAATGGACTTTTTCATTGTTTACAGCTTAGGGTCATAATAAACAATGCTCCTGTGAACATACTTATATTTTGATGTACTTTTATTCATTTTTCTTGTGTATATACTTATGAGTAGGATTGCTGGGTCCTGGGGTATATGTATGTTCAGTGAGCCTTGGTGGATACTACCAAACAATGCAGAACTTTCACAACGTGAGATAATTCACTCTGTAGGAAAACAACTGTAAATATTATCAATATGGTGATGGTTGAAGTGAGAGAATTCATGCTAGAGGGAAACTATGAATATTGTAAAAACTGTGACTCCATATATAATGCATGTCCAAAGGCTTTTAGCCACAGCTCAAATCTTAATACCAGATACATGTAATAAATGTGAGATTTCCTTTAGCCATAGGAATGTCTTACTTGAAATCAAAGTCATGCTAGAGAAAGGGAGGCACCTAGCATCTTCGTTGCTCAATATTAGACAATTCTAATTCTTTTATACTATATGAGTATAATAAAGGGGGCAGGGGATAACTTTACCTATGGCCTCTACCTTCACTGGTCATACAAAAATGATGAATATGGAAAAGCTTATAGCCACAGCTAAAATCCTTACAACACCAGGGAATTCACAAAGGACAAATGAAGTGAGACATAATAGTGACCACCAACCTTATGTCCTTTTGATCTTTAGGATGGCACTAATCTCTGCCATCTCCCTGGGATGTTACAGTTTTTTTTTTTTTTTTTTAATTTACTATTGTAGCTTGAGAGGACAAGGGGTAATCTCAGAGCTTTCTTGATCTTTTCCACTATGAAAGCTATTACACTACAGGCCACGGACCCAATGTGGAGTAACTCCAACTCCAAAATATGTAAATACTTATATAAATTCAGGGATCCATAAAATGACCACCAGATAGTCTGTGGACCCAATAGTTCTACTGTAAGCCAGATTCTGGCCAGGAATCCATTTATTACCTGACCTCCATATATGCCTGTTCTAACGTGTGGACCACAGTAATGCTTTAGGTCTCTAGGTATCATTGTCAACTCAGACCCTTTGTATGCTAGTCTTCTAGATGTCTGAGTATTCTTTTTCCAGCATACAGTTGCTCAAGTAAATGGTCATATCCTGTGGAAGAAGGACTTAGATGTCCCTCATGATCCCCTGATTCCTGGTATTCATGCCCTTGTGTAATTCCCTTCCCTTGAGCGTGGGCTGACTTAGCAACTTAACTTTTTTTTTTTTTTTTTTTTTTTTGGTTTCACTGTTTCTTAATGAAAATTTTAAAAATTTGTTTACTTTTAAAAATTTTGCTTAATAGGGGGAAGTAATTTTAGGTTTATTTCTTTTTAAACAGAAGTACTGGGGATTGAACCCAGGACCTTGCGCATGCTAAGCATGCACTCTACCACTGACCTATACCCTCCCCCAGCAACTTCACTTCTAACCAATAGAATGCATAAAGGAAGTCACTTACATTATTAAGTTATAAACTATTACAAATTCTTTCTTGCTAGAAGACTCTATTGACTGGCTTTGATGAAGCCAGATGCCATATTGAAGAAACCCACACAGCAATGAACTGAGGGTGGGCCCTGGCCAACAACCAGCATGAAACTGGGGTCCTCAGTGTCATACCCTGAAAAGAACTAAATCCTGCACATGATCACGTGAGCTTGGAAATGATCCTTCTCCAGTTGTGTCTTTGGGTAAATCCTGGCCCATACCTTGACTGCAGCCTTATGAAAGACCTTGAAGTAGGGGACCCAGCAAAGCTGTGCTCAGATTCATGAACCTTGGAAACTGAGATAACAACTGTGTGTTGTCCCACAAAATCTGTGGTAGTTTGTTACACAATAGCATATAATACAGCATAATAAAGAATCTGACTCCATTTTCGATGTTTGCTGGGTGTCCCCTCCTTTGTAGAGGTGGGAAGTTTAAATCACACAAGCCCCTGCCTGTGCCTGGGAACCCTTACACAGCTCCACTTTCTGAGCCCAATAAAAACTCCAGCCACTTTCCCCTCCATGATCTCTCAACCCATTCTGAGACCTGCTTGGGAATCTACCTTGTTTCCCCCGGAAAAATCTCACTATGTGAGTAATAAACCTTTCCATACCCTCTTGGTGCATGTGTGGTAACATCAGTCTTGACATCCAAACCAAATTTTGGTTTGAGGGTCTATCCCACATCTGTAGGGTGGTTGCAAAAATCTGAGCCAAGTGTCTACACAATGACCATCACAATCAGGGTTCTTTCCTCTCATGCTTTGGCTTGCTAACTAGCCCTGCTGCCTTTGGCAACTGTGAATTTTGAGTTGCTGCCAGCTGGAAGGCATGCTGTTTGACCTATACTTCTGCCTGCTAGAGAGTTTTTGCTTTGAGCTTGGCTGCTTTGTGCTGTACTTGCCGAGTCCTACCAAACCTGTGTTAGAAACTGACCTAAGTCAGAAGTTTTTATAATTGGCATTTAGAAGAATGAGATTGAAGTCTCCCTTAAAGCAGCTCTGGGTCATGCATGTGTCTTGGCCCAAATCTATCTATCTCAGAGTGAATCATATGTCTCAATTCCAAGCATAAGTCATTACTGTGCTATGCTCAGGAGAATGACTCGTACTCTGTGATCACTAGTTGTGTGTTTCAACTAGGTACTGGCCCCTATTCTAAAGGGCACTAAGAAGAAGACTGATATCCTGTGCAATATTCAGGTCCACTGGGTGATTGCTTCTTGAAGGAAGTGCAGTCACCACATGGCATGCTAAGTCTACTTTCCTAAAACCAGATGGTTTCCTAAGACCCTTTGCTAAGACACCTTTGCTGGTGCTGCTGCCTGTGCCTCAGTGAGCAAGAGATTCTGATCCTCAGGCTTACAGGAAAAAACTTACATGGAACTCTGTGGTACAGTTCCTAATGAACAGTGTCCCTGAATACTTTATTCCTATCCCTTTTGAAGGGCTATAAGACAACATCACTCTATTTACAACTGTAAAATAAAAAAGACTCTGAGTTAGATAGAGGGCCACAAATTATCAACATTTAGAAAGGAGGGTGGGGAAATCAGTATCCAGGGTTGCTAAAATATATTACCAAAATGTCTATTTTCAACAACAAAAAAAAACTATTATAACTGAAAAATTGTGCTCTACATGGGAATTTGACACAACAGTGTAAAATGATTATAAATCAATAAAAAATGTTTAAAAAAATTTTTTAAAAATGAGACATATAAAGAAATAGGAAAGTAAGACCCATACACAGAGGAAAAGCAAGTAAAAGAAACAGACTTGAAAGAGCCCAGATATCACATTGAACAGACAAGGATATCAAACCAGTCATTAAAATTATGTTCAACAGCTAAAGAAAATCACGATTAATGAAGCTAAGAAAAATACAGTGACAATGCTTCATCAAAGATTAACCATTAATAAAGAGATTGAAATTATAAAAAGATGTAGAATAAGTCCTGAGCCATAATTAAAGGTCTTCCCACATTCTTTACATTCATAGAGTTTTTCACCGTTGTAGATTCTCAAATGTTTAGGTTGTGAGCAATGAATAAAAGCCTTCCAGTATTCTTTACATTCATTGCACTTGTTACTATATTGAATTCTCTGTTTTTTAGTAAGGTATAATGTACCAACAATTTCTACACTTTCCTTACATTCAGAAAGTTTTTCTTTAGAATGAGTTCTTTTGTGATGACTAAAGAATAAATGGCAATTGAAGTTTTTTCTAAATTCTTTACATTCAAAGCTTTTCTCACTAGTATAAAATTCCTGAGCGAATAAAGCATGTTGGCTAAAAATGGGCATGTGTTCATGGCTGATAATAAATTGCCTGAAATAGCCCTCCTGCTGTCCCTGTTGTCTCTCAAATTGACTTTTGCATTCCCAAGTATCTCTGAAAATGGATTTCTCTGGGTTATGGCTTTAAAATGGTTCCATGACAACCCATTGGGATGATTCTGTCTCATAAATACCTTTTTGGAGATAACTTCTTGGGCTCACACCTGGAAACCTAGTCTGAAAGATAAGAAACACATTTTAATTGCTGGTTTTGTATTACCAGTGAAATAAAATATCTCTAGTAGAAAGAGAGAGAATTGAAAAAAATTTACATAACAAATGAAAGCCTTGGGGAGCTCTCAAATACTATCATGAAACTGAGTGAAAAAAGGACAAGGAGATGCAGAGAAATGAAAGCTCATGAGAGAAAGTGAGGGAGTTAATTAACAAGTCAGTGGTCCTGAAATTTTCATCTACTTCAAAATCACCTTGGGAGTCTGTTGCAATTATGGATGTTTACAAAACATTATAGATCAACTGAATCAGAATCTACAAGATCTATATGTTTAAAAAGCTCCACCAGGCCAAAGATTATGTGATGGGAGACTACTAGTTGTCCCAAAATGCCTTAGTCTCCTTTTGTATGTTGATTGAATCTATGGTTTTTAGTTGAGAACAGGCTGCCTTTGCAGCAGAATATGCCATGTAACTGGATTCTACCTAAAGAAATGCAGGAGTATTGTGTAGTACCCTCTGAGAACTTAAAGGGTCAGCTGGCCCATGCCCTGTATCTGTTATTCTGCCACTTCCTCAGCAAAGCCAGCTGCAACGTGGATGTGATGGTTTTGCAGAGCAGAGCTGCCACTCCAGCCTGGATTTCAATGCAAGAGAAAATTGAATTTCTATATATATAGTTTAAACTACAATTATTTTGCATATATTTATCAGATGCAGCCAAACCTATATCCAAACTAAAACAGTTTCCCATTGAACTGAAATTTTAAAAATCCACATGAGCCTTATACAAGGCCTCTGATTACCTATAAGACCTCTTTTTGAGTCCAATTCCTTTTTATTAAGGAATAAATGTGTTACACCATTAACTTCCTTTTAACAACTAGGACATTCCAAAGTCTTTCCTATATTAGAGCTTTTCAGAGGCTGTTTCAGAAAAGAAAGTTTGAGAGTGACAACTAAATAAAGCATTCTATTCTAACACAATTTATTTTTCCATTTTCCTAATGATGGACTTTGGGATGTTTCCAGTTTAGGGCTATTATGATTAGTACTGCTATGAGCATTCTTTGCACGTTTCTTTTAGTGGAAATAGGACTACTTTTTGCTAGGTGTATATACCTAGGAGTGAAATTGCTGCATCAGAGCATATGCATTTGTTCAGTGTTAGTTGACACTATCCAAAAGGGTTCTAACTTACAAGTTCATCAAACTCGAAAAGAGTTCCTGTTCCTCACATCCTCACCAACACTCGTGATTGTTACTCTTCTTCAGGTGTCCTGGCAGATGTGCTGTGATACTGTATTGTAGTTTAACTTGCAGTTCCCTGATGACAAATGATGTTCAACACTTTTCCATATGTTTGTTGGCCAACTGGATGTCTTTCATAATTTTATTAATTTTTGTCCAATTTTATTAAGTTTTTTGGCGGTAAAGTTCATATACCATAAAATCCATTTTATACATTTTGAAGTATTACAATTCAGTAACTTGTACTACATTCCCAATGTTGTACAAGACCACTAAATCCACAGCATTTTTATCATGTCAAAAAGAAATCCCACACCCACAGTCATTTTCTTTTCTCTTTCCCCCGAGTCCCTGGCAACCACTAATCTGCTTTATGTCTCTATGAATTTATCTAGACATTTCATACAAATGGAATCATACAATACATGATGCTTTGTGTCTGTTCTCACTCAGTATAATGTGTTCAAGGTTCAATAATGTTGTAGCACATATCAGTACTTCATTCCTTTTTATAGCTGTGTAATATTCCACTGCACAGATATACCAAATTATGTTTATCTGCTCTTCAGTTAAGAGACATTTGTTCATCTCTGGATTGTATTCTTCTTTTTGATTTGTAGGAATTCTAAATTTATTCTGGATATAACCAACATACATAATGCAAATATCTTCTCCCACCCTGGGACTTGTCCTTTCACTCTCTTAGTACTAAGTTCTGATAAAGAGAAGTTCTTAATTTTAAGGTAGTCTAATCCTAAGGTCATGAAAATATACCCGTATTGTCTTCTTGAAGCTTTTACTATTTTACCTTTCAAATTTAGATCTATAATCCACCTAGTGTGAAGTAGAAATCAAGATTCCTACTTTTCAAGAGATATTAGCACATTTTATTGAAAAGACAATCCTTTCCCTGACTTTGTCTTGTATCAAATGACTATATGATAGTCATTTTCTGTATAATCCACTTCAGTACATATTTCAACTCCCATAACTCCTTTGAAACATTTCCAACTAAAGGCAGTAACAAAATTAACCAAAATCAGTACTCAATTGTCAGTTGTTATTCTACCTGACTCATTAGCAGCATCTGACACAACCAATCAATCCCTTTCCTTCCTGTATGCCATAATTTCCTGATTATCCTCCTACTTCTCTACTGGTATTCAATCCATCTTAATGCATTCTCCTCCAATTCCTAACCTCTAAATGTAATGTCCCAGAACTCAGGCTCTGGCCAGCCCTCAATACACACTCCTACTAAACATCAGTCATATACTGCTAAATCTTAAATTTCTACCTCTAACTTTGAAAAAAATAGTTTTTTAATTGTGGTAAAATACATGTTAAGATAAAATTTACCATCTTACCCACTTTCAAGTGTACAACTCAGTAGTTTTAAGTATGTTCACGTTGTTGGGCAATGAATCTCCAGAACTTTGTCATCTTGCAGAACTGAAACTCTGTATCCATTAATAACTCTCCATTCTTCCCTCCTCCAGTTCCTGGCAACCACCATACTGCTTTGTTTCTATGGATTGACCATGCTAGACACTGGAATCATACAGTATTTGTTGCTGTTCTTTTGTAACTGGCTTATCTCACTCAGCAAAACATCCTCAAAGTTCATTCATGTTGTAGCTTGTGTCAGGATTTAGTTCATTTTCAAGGCTGAATAATATTCCATTATATATATGCACACAGATATACACATTTTATTTACTGATTCATCCATCTGTTGATGGAGACTAGGTTGCCTCCACCTCTCGGCTACTGTGCATAATGCTGCTAAGAACATGGGTATACAAATATCTGTTTGAGTTGCTGCTTTCAATTCTTTTGAATACATATCCAGAAATGGAAGTGCTGGATCACATGGTAATTTTATTTTTAATTTTTTGAGGAGCCACCATACTCTTTCTCATGGAGGCTGCACCACTTTACATTCCACCAACACAAGAGTTTCAGTTTCTCCATATCCTCACCAGTTCTTGTTATTTTCTGGTTTTTTTTAACAGTAGCCACCCGAATGGGTATGAGGTGATATTTCATTGTGGTTTGGATTTGCATTTCCCTAATGGCTAGTGATGTTGAGCATATTTTCCTGTGTTTGCTAGCCATTTGTATATGTTTTTTGAAGAATATCCATTAAAATCCTTTCCTCATGGTTTAAATTAAGTTGTTTGATGTGGTTGTTTTTGAAGTGTAAGAATTCTTTATATATTCTGGATATTAACCCCTTATCAGATATACGATTTACAAGTACTTTCTTCTATTCCATAGGTTGCCTTTTCAATTTATTGATGCCTTTGATGTAAAGCATTATATATATTATATTATTATTGTATCATATATAACATATAAATATTATATATTTTACTGTTGCTCTTGATGTATATTACTCTTAGCTTTTATCTTACCCCTGAGCTCCCCATTAATCATCTAATTGCCTAGTTGAAATCTTCATGTAAATATGTAATAAGTATCTCAACCATAACATGCCCAAAGATAACTTTAAATTCCCATTTCTAGACTCATTCATGCTCCAGCTTAACCCATCTCAGTAAATGTAACCATCTTTTATGAATAGGTTAAGCCAACAGTTTAATTTTTTTCATCTTACTCAACTTATACTGCATTAGCAAGCATGGTCAACTTGTTCTTTAAAATGTATAAAGACACCTGATCATTTATCACCACCATTTCTATCACAGTCTAAGGTACACTGTTGTACTACTGCCATAGCTCTCAAATTGGTCACCTGCTTTCCTTCTTCTTCCACTAAGCACATCATATCCAACTGATGTAATATGACTTCTGTTCTCAAATCCCTCTAGTAGTTCCCAATCACATTTGGGAAAAAAAGATTATTATAATACTCTATAAGTCCCTATATTCCTTAGTGTCTATCTACCCCTCTTATCAAAACTTGTAGGATGCAACTAAAGCCATATATAGAGGAAAATTTACAGGCTTAAATGCAAATAGAAAAAAGAAATTCTTAAAGTGAATCATCTAAACATGTATCTCCAGAAATTAGAAGAACAGCAAACTAAGACCCCAATGAGTAGAATTAAGAGAAAAAAAACAAAGATAGTCAGAATAAATAAAACAAATAAATATATAATATAGACGATTTCTGGCAAGACTGATCAAGAAAATTAGACTACCTATCCAACAGATTGAATATTAATTATAAACAAAAAACTACAGTGGAATAACTTGGCAAACACCACCCAAACTAAGTGATCAAAGGTAACATCACTAATAATAGGACAGAATGACATTATGTACCTCTTAAATGATACATTGAGAAGGACACATTACCAATGCAATAATCCTGCCATACAGCTTTAGTTCATTCCTTTTAACAACTACATAGTATTCCACAGTATGAATATACATTATGTTCCATGTGTGCCTATCTTTCCTAAGAACAAAGATACACAAAGATTACACACACACAAACACACACAGAATACCACCATATAAAGTTGCTTTATCAACATGGAATATTATATTCTATAGAACTGATAGGTATATAAAAAAAAAGTAATAAAAGTATAAAAATACACACAGGAGTAATGATCACTACCTTTAGGATGGGAGAATTCTTTTAGAATTCTCTGAAGACAAGGGAAGGAAATCAGATTGGAGAGGTCTAAGATTTCGTATCTTATGTTGACTGGTGGGTACATGAATGTATTTTATTATCTAAGTCCTTTGTATATAAGAACTATTTCAAAAAATGACCCCAAATTAGTCACTAAAGAATTTTCAGCTTTAATAAACTCTAGGGGGAAAAACACTTACATTTTCCTCTTTCTTGTCTCAATTTATCAGACTTTTTAAGGTATGCCTAAGTAGTTTGAAAAATATTTTCAATAATGGTATTAATCTCCAAATTAAAATGGTAAGCTTTATTAAGTTTAATAAAGCACTAAAAATTCTGACTTGAAAGCTTTCATCAATTTAATATATGAAACATTGTTAACAATAAAATAACTGACAGCAGAGGACATTAATCATTGTAAAAAAGCAAAACCTGTATATGAATACCTTACTCCATTTATTTTATGTTTGCTTTCAAAATTTACCTCATGAGCCAACATTCTGTATAATTCTTCTTTTGTAATAGCTAGTCGTTCCCCGTCAATGCTGTCGACCACAAGAATGATGAACTAGAAGTGAAAAAAAAAAAAAAAAAAGAAAAGAAAATTGAAGGGGATGTGAGGTGCTCTGCAAAACTATTCTAAGTGCTAGAAGTACTTTCAGTGATGGCATCATCATCACTATAAAATGGTCTACTGCGTTTTCATCATCAGGAGTTTACATTATACTGAATCACATCAAGCAGCAAAATCCAAATGTTAATAAAAAAAAAATAACTCATAATTCAACAAATAAAAACCATGCCCAAGTTTATTTTCAAATGGTGATGCTTGAATGTATAATATACCCTAATATGTACTAAGATTTATTTTAAAATGCAGGTAATAAAAAGTAATTTTTTAAAAAAAGTCACAGTAATTTAAGTAACCTTCACTAAAACTTAAAAGTACTCTGTACTCATTCAAGCAATTGATAATTATGTTTTAGAAAGAGGCTAGTTTGAAAGAAAAAAAAGAAACACGTTTAAAAAAACTAACAAATAAGACATTTTTACATGACAATATCAACAATAAAAGGGCAAGAAAAATGTGCTAAGTAGAAATATACTTGGGTGTTAGTAACATACTAAAGATGCAGATGAAATTAAAGCATGCAAAGAGAACAGGAGAAAGCTATTGGTAATGGTGTGCATGAAAAAAGGTGAAGGTAATACATTAAAAATAATGTATCTTTGATAAGAAAAATAAGAAGATAAAGTGATAAAGGGCCCCTAAATGGAACATCTTATGCAGAAGAAAAAGCTAAGAAGTGACATGAACTGGTTTCAAGAGTTATAGAAGAGAAGTGATGTAAAAGAAATTGAGACAGGAAGGGTAGAATCAGATTATTCAGATGGCTTTAAAATTAGGGAAAGAGACAACTATAGGAACCTGAATATAAACTGAGAAAGGGCTGAGAATGATAAAAGAAAAGAAAATAGAAAGGATAAATATAAGAAACATGGCAAACTTTCTTATGGGGAGGTAACTATAAATTAATGAGAGGAAGGTGTCAGGAATTAATCAACAACTTTGACTCGCTGTATTAAAATGGAGACATTTCAGCTTTTGAACGATCCCTCCATGTAAAGAATTGAAGAAGCAAGACCAGGGTGAACAAGGCGATGGGAGAACCACCACACATACGAGAGCCCTACAAGAGTCTGACTGCAAGTGCCATGTGCTATGCTGGTGGGCTTACATCAGAGGCCAAAACTTCTTTGCAGTAATTTTGATATTCTTGTAGAAATGGTTTATTTAAAGAACATTTCCTGCAAATGGCATCAGTAATAATGTGCCTCTTTCTGGATCCACGCAAAGTCTTCTAAAGTTCCAGCAATTTCAAAAACTACCACTTAGTAATGCTATAAATATACGTGGATCAGCCAGAAACAACTTTTATCTATTCACCAAAGATAAATGTCCTTTTCACTCTTGGAGCTAACCATCAGCTTTGAAAACATTCCAACAGCTATGCTGCAATGTTGTTCTTTCCTTACTCTCTAACAAATTTTAGTTTTGGAATGTTATTTTACTGCAGAAAGATACATTAAACTAACCTATAACCATAAATTTTAGCTTCCCAACTTATCTTCCCCCTGCAAACTAAAATAAAAAAAAAAAAAAAAAAAAAAAAAAAAAAAAACCAAAAAACTGAGTGCTCCCACATCTGCTGAACATCTATGATGTGCCATCTTGGTGTGACCACTCCTGTACTGTCCTGGACTATATATGCACATACACATATGCTGTTACAATATAAACCTAGAGGAATACATGGTTCTTTTTTTAAAGGCAATTTATTCACACAAAATTCCTTGCATCAGTACTCCACCTCCTCTGCACTCCCACCCCTCAAAAAACATTCAAGTTTTAAGAGGCTTCCATTTAGAAAAAATAATTAATTTTGTGTACCTCTTTGCAAAGAAAAATTATAGACCCAAATGGGCTTTAGTATTCCCAAGGACAAACCTCTCTCAATCACACTGCACAGTTTAAAACAAACAAACAAACAAACAAACAAACCTGCCTGTAAGAAATAAAAACAAAAGTAGAAGATATTCCAGATTTGTTGTCCAGGTTGACTGTGAACCAGGAAAATAAAATATATGACAAGAGAACACTGGGGAGGGGCTGGCCTGCATATCCATTTGCTTTTCAATTAAAACAAAATCCTCCCAAAATTGTGAATGCTCAATTTCATATTATTTAAAAATTCTGTATTAAATTACACTTATATTTTATTCCTCCCCTAACGAGGGTCTCTTATAAAGTTGGGAAAGGTTACAGAGTTTATTCCAGTGTCCAATTTCTCCAACAATGGAGCTCTAACACTATCACCCTGAGGGGCCACCGAGAGCGAGCCTGACTACAGGAAGCACTCCACTGATGACAGCACCCGTTACTCCTCCCGCCTGCCTTTCTATTCTACTTGAGGGCCTCACATTCCTCACAAAAGAGAATCTTATTGAAAGGCAGATGTCGCTATGCCTTATGTCCAGTCTGTTTTCTGGGTTTACCCCTTGGTTGTTTTCATTCAACTTCAGAAGTACCTGTAGCGTACCTCGGTGTTTGTGTAATATGTGTTCCGCGATGACCACAGGGACTCCTGACCACCGATATCCCACGTGAGAAAATGAGTGTTCTTCACGACTGTTTCTTCAACATTGCTTCCTGTGGTTGGAGATGTATGAACCACTTTGTTCATTAAGCTGTTAAAAGACAGACACCATAAAAGCTCTTGTCAATCCCGAGAACCTGAAGCACATTTTCCCTGTACTTTTATATGAATCAACCTTCCTTACTTGCATCAGTGATGGTAACCACTAGCAACAGAAATGGAACCCCGGAGAACATTTGTGCAAATACCTAGACAGAACAAATCCTGAAGGAAGGCTGGTTTTTTTGTTCTTTTAATGGAGTAAACTACAGGCTTGATCTGGATAGAAGGCAACTGTGAGGAGAAGTTGCATCTCTGTGGCCAAAATTCCAGTAGCCCCCGTGCCCTGTTACTGGCTAGAGCAGATCCAATGCCCCATCCTGAAAGAGCAGGTTTCCAGGTGACTGTCGTCGACTTGCAAAGTAGTCACCGTTGCACAGTAGGCTGTCTGTAATTCTGAAGACTATTTATGTGAGAAAACAGACCCAGCTGAGGCATAAAAAGTACTGCATGCCTATTAACTGAAACTGCAGTCTTGAAAACACCTTGGGCAAATGAAAATGTACGTATTAGAATGCTGATGCTCCTATCACATGTATTATCAGAATCACCAGTGAAGCTACACTAATTAATTCAACAAATACATATTTACCTATAACACATCAGTACTGTGGTGGAAAAGCTTATAACTCTCTCTTGGGTTTTATATATATGTACATACATATTTTGAAGCTATGTGCAAAATTACTTCAACAGTGATGGCAGGTTTCTGAAATGTGATGTGATGTCTAAAGCTTAAGTCATATTAAAATACATCACGGCCAATGAATGAATGTTTAAAAAAAAACCAAGTGGTTATTAAACTCTGAAACAACAAGCCAGAAGTTGGTAGCTTTTTAGCAAAATAGCCGAAAATACATTAAGAACTGCTTAAGTGAAAGCTCTCAGCTGCTACACTTAAGATGCGGCGCGGAGAGGTTAAGAGCCACACGATGGTGCGCGGCATTTAGTAACTATTCGTTACAACGCAGGGACACAGATTCATTTCCATTGCTTAACAAGGATCATTTCTTTGGAACCGAAGATAATGGGAGGTCATCTGACAAGGGGATTGATGGCCTGTTAAAATTTCCTTAAAGTATTAAAGTATTTCTCTAAAAGGCTCAAGCCTCTTCCTATTGCAAGCTACTAACGCAGTTATTTTCAGGGGCGATCTTCATTTCTGGTGAGTTGCCACGTCTGGAAATGTTTAAAACTTCCAGATCTATTAGGCAGGAGAGTAGCAGAAACTTCCTAGATAGGCATCTGTCTGGCCACATGCAGCTCAGAGTGGGAAGACCTAAGTGAAACGCACTTTATCCCTTCATTCCAGCGCGAGGATGTGTGCTTCACTTAGTTTTAGTTTAATATTAATTCTTTCTTTCAAGGCTGGAAAAAGACGCATGTTTTTGAAGGCTGTAGCAAACATACAACAGTTTACCCTATTCACTTTTTAATAAATTTTGTGTCTGCTAGAAGACAAAACCACGTGTCTTAAGTTTTCCCACTATAATGGTATCTCATTCTAATTATACAAAATTAGCTCCAATAACTAAAATAACAAAAACCTTAATTAAACCCACATACTTACAATTGATAAAGAATGGTGGTCTTCCCTGCGTTATCCAGTCCCACTATGATTACTTTGTGTTCTACAAAGAGAAAGCAAACCATAAAGAGTTAACATTGCTGCATACTTCAATTACGTGCTTTCAACAATGATTATTAGTTAGCTCTCTAATGAGAATCATTCACTGGATATTTATGCCTGGATTAAGATATGGAAAGAGAGCTTTATGATGTCAAGGCTACCTGCCTTAAGTGAGACAATCTAGTATGATATTCTTTTCCATCTCTTATAAATAAAAGAATGTGGGAGATGAGTTAGAGAAGCACAAGAGGACTGCATCACTTATACTGAGTTTGGGGGGAAAAGCCAAGACATTAAAGACTTAAAATGTTAAGTACAAAGGAATAAAATGTTTTACACACCTGTTTGCCCTCTACCAATCAAATTAGCTTTTTATCAAGTTTTTAAATCCAAACACCTGGATGTTTTCCCCACTTACAGGTACCAAAATTTTTTTTTCACTAAAAAAAAAAAAAAAAAAATGCAACTGAAAGCATAAAACTGAAGTTTTCCCTGTCAATAACAAGGCACGTAGTTTCAACCAGTTTTCACACCTTCCATTAATTTATGGATAAATAAGCAATTACAAAAGAAAATAAAAACAAAACATCTCTTCAGTTCCCTTCTCCGTTCTGCTGCTATGCACTAAAAACAAGCCAATTCTTTCTTAAGGAGTTTTAATGCCTGTCTAATTAGTCTGTTAAGTGGGAGATGTTCTGAAACCTCCTTAGAACAGTCCAGATATCTTCTTTTCTAGATTTGAACCTCTCTATACAGAATATTTTGAAGATTCCTCCTCCCCAGGGCAGAATGCTTAAAAAGCTACCAGTGAACCTCAACAGGGTATGTAAGGAAGTCACATAAACCTTCACACAATCAGCTGATTTGTGGTGAATGATCTGACACAATTCACAGCAGAACCCTGCTGCTCTTGTTAACCTCTGAAGAATGTCAAAATTCTGATTATACACCTCATCAAGTATTAGCTGATATTCCTACCCTAAAGTGTCCATACGCATCAGTCAAAAAAAGGGGCCATAATTCACAGACAAGTTCTCATGTGGTCACTTTGGACATTTATATTTTCAGATAAAACCACACTATAAAAATGGTAGTTTTTCAGCTTGAAGGGCAATTATACAAAATGGAAATTCAAAACATGAAAAATAGTAATGTGGGTAAATATAAGAAAAATTTACTCTCTTTAAAGAACGTGATTGTCTATGGCAAAAATTATAACACTGTATTCTGCAACTTACAACACACGTAGACACAATACAAACACATAACCTGTATAAAGGACTAGAGGAGGGGAGAGTACAACTCCATATACAGTTTAAAGATTCTTAAAACTTCCAAGCATTAGATTACTAACCCTTAGTTGCCTTAGGCTGCAAAAAGTTAAGAATGTATGTTGCCTAGAAGGACCATCAAAATTATGCAAAATGGAATTTTTAAAAAAGGCAAAAAATAAATTAAAATAGAATTCTTCTAAAGAAATCATAGTTAACCCACAAGAAAGTGGGAAAAGAGGAATAGAGTAATAACAAAACAAAACAGAGATGGGAAAAAACAGAAAACAAATGATACAACAACATACCTTAACATCTAATCATATCATAAATCCAACCATATCAATAAATTGGGTCAACATTTCAATTAAAAGAGAATTTCACCCTAGATAAAATAAACAAGATCCCAAAATACGCTCTCTAGAAGAGATACACATTAAGATATAAAATATATAAAGAAAATTAACACCTTAAAGAAACATGCATAGAACATTGCATACAGAATACACGTTCAAGTGCAAATGGTACATATACCAAACAGACTATTTTGATGAACTATAAAAGTCCCAATAAATTTGGAAAAAAAAAAAAGGACAGCTTACAGAGTCTGCTTCTGACTGAGACAGGAGGGAAGAGGGCAGGGCACAGCCATTCAAGGAATGACAGCAATTAACACCAGAATGGCATAAGTTCAATTCCCATTAGGCCTTGAGGCTCAAGATAGTGGAAGGTTTGGCTTCGAGTAGACCTTGAGCTTCATTATATCCTCACTGTAATATATTAACATGAATAACATGAATAACACACCCACAGGCACCAAGACAGCTCCAAGGCTAATTGTAAAAGGTCAAAGAGTGGGCAGTGGCCAAATTCCCAGGAATCCCAGCCCATTCCCCAGGGTAGTTAGGATGGTCCTCCCACCAGTGAACTTATGAAGCTAAGGAGCACATAAAAACTGGCCACATGGCACCTCATTGCCCCCTCTGGCTCCCTCCTCTTCAGAGACGGCCCGCACTGTCTAGGGAGTGCGTACCTACTCTTACTTTAACCAAAGCACGCAACCCACACACCTTGTGGCCTTTCTCTCGGTGAACAGCCTACACTTTTTGCAGTATGTATCTCTCTAAACAAATCTACCTTTACTCAACTGTGGCTCGCTCTTTAATTCTTTCCTGCTTGAAGCCAAGAATCCAGTCCTGGCCAGGCAGGTCCCAAGGGCTCAACCGAGGACCCTCCTCACACCCCCCATACGTTTTTCCCTGCATCACGAAAACAAATATTTGGAAACTATAACAATACTTGTAAAGATACCATAGGTCAAGGAAGAAATCAAATTTTTTCATGTTTCAAACTAAATGAAATATAACATGTTAAAACCTGTGGAGTAAAGCGGAAGCAGTAATTAACAGAACAGTTACAGCTTTAAGATGTTTACAGATGAAAGGAAAAATAAGCAAAAACAATGCCATACACCCAATCCTTAAGAAGAAGGGAAGAGGGGAGTAAAGTAAACCAAAAGTAAGTAGAAGGAAGTAAATAACAAGAATTAGGAAAAGACAATAGAGGGAAAAATCTCTTCTTTGAAAAGATTAACAACACAAAATGGGGAGAAACTACTTCCAAAATGTACCTGAAGTCATTGCAGGAGAAGACAAAGTCTAGAGATAAAAATCAAAGACACAAATGAACTCATTTACAAAACAGAAACTGACTCAGAGAAAACAAACTTATGGTTACCAGGGCAGGATGTGGGTGGGAAGGGATAAATTGAGAGTTCCAGATTTGAGAATACTGTCTACAACATATAAAATACACACACAAGTTTCTACTTAAAAGCACAGGGAACTATATTCAATATCTTGTAATAATCTATAAGGAAAAAAATAAGAAGGAATATATGTATGTATACGTATAACTAGAACATTATGCTGTACACCAGAAATGGATAAAACATTATAAGCTGACTATACTTAAATAAAAAAATTTTTTTAAATCATTTGAGTTTCAACAGACTCCAAAGTAATCCACAGGGAAAGAAAAATCTTCAGTAAATTATACTGGGACAAGCAGATATTCTTCTAAAAAATTAATAAATCACAACACCTACCCACATAACCCCCAAAATAATTTTAGATGGCTCATGGGCCTAAGCATAAAAGCTAAAGCTTCACCAAAATAAAAAATTTTCATTCAAAAATGTTAAAACAAACAAACAAACAAAAAACTCCATTGGCAAAAATCCCCATTAAAACAATGAATATGGAAAAAAAAAAAAAAAAGACACTGAATAGGGAAGCCATGGTAGAGGAAAAGGGGGATATTCACAAAATGTAGCTTATAAAAGACTCAATTCCAGAATATATAAATATAAATGGTTTTTTGACCAAAAAACAAACAAAAAACCCCAAAACAAAAAAATGGGGAAAGGATTTGAACATGCTGCAAAAGAAGGTACACAAATGGCCAATTAGCACATGAAGAAGTGTTTAACACCCAAAAGTCATCAAAGAAATGCAAAGTGAAATCAAAGTGAGGTACCACTGCACACCCAGCAGGCTGACTGACATTAGGTTACTGGCAACACCACATGTCAGTAGAGATGTGGAATAACTAGAAATGTCAAATGTTGCTGGTCGAAGTACAGAAATGGTATAATCACTTTGGAAAATATAACAGTTTCACTTACTACAACCTATTATGATGCAAACGAAGAAACAAGCCATAGTATATTCATGCAACAGAATTATTTCCAATAGATCTATCAGGAAAGTTTCCAGTGAAGAGCTAATATAAAAATAGAAACAGAAGGGAAAAAAAAAACTTAAGACACTTAAAAGACATAGCATTATGAAGCAATACCACAAGAATTTTAAAAAACAGCAAATAAGAAAAAGCATTTATAAACTAAAAATAAGATAGCTGAACCAAATATTCAAAAGATTTGGAAGACAAAGGAAATATCCCAGAAACATATTTTTTTTTAAAAAGTGAAAGTAAAATGGAAAAGAATATCTGATAATCAATTTACTAGCATATGACCAACAAGATTCCCAGGAAAGTAGAAATTCTAAACAGTAAAAAAAAAAATTCCTAGAATGGAAAAAAATGCAACTATGTGTTAAAAAGGTGCAGAAAGCCTAGCACAATGAATCAAAAAATTACCTAACATGGCACAATTCTTTCAAATTTAAAAATGCCAAGGATAAATGAAAGATTCTAAAATCTAGTAGAAAGCCTAAGAAAAAAATCGCAAAATACTGGTGTTAACAACAATACTAGGAGCTGGAGGACAACGACAACATCTTCAAACTTCTGAAAGAAACATTTTCCCAACTCAGAATTCTGTGTCTAGCCCAATTATAAATCAAAAGGGAAGACAGACCAAAACATTTTCAGTATTTTAAACTGCAGAAAAATGATCACTTTGGAAACCTTTGCAGCAAATGTCTGAAGCATGTGCTTCATCAAAGAGCAAAGCAAGAAAAACATAAGTTCTCATAAAACAGAAAAGAAAGGGAAACTCCTAGAATGATAGCAAGGACATGTCCAGAACAGCTGTGCACCAGGCATGGAGAGGGACACAGGTCCAACTTGGAGCAGGATGAAACACTGACCGGGCAGAGAGGTGTGTGGACAAACTTGGAGGAGAGCTTCTGTATAGCATGAAATGACTTAACCAAACATACAAAGAAAACTAAGGCAATGAAATATTAGTTACTCTAGGGGAAAAAAGGTGTAGGAAAAAGGGGAACACTGCAGCACAGCAGTAACTAAACTTTATAGTGACAATAATGAAAAGACAGAGTGTGGATTAAGCCAAAACACTATATAGGGGTGATAAGGGAAAAGGGCCAAAGTATTTTCTGTTCTGCTATAATAAATAATTAGTACACCTGAAATAAGTAAAATATTATATGTTGATATTTCATCATTTTTTTAAAAAAGACAAATTATACTGTTTAAAATTTCCATATATGCACATTATCCAGAAATATCAAATTATATACTAGGGAAAAAAGGCTAAGGCATTAAAGACATTTGACTAATATACATCACTTTCAGACTTTAAAATTATATAACATTTTTAAAAGAATGTCTGTGTTACTTCAACATAAAATTTTTATGTTGAGAAACAAAACAAAAAATTGAAAGTTTTTTTATATTGGGACTACAACAGTTAGTAAGACAAAGTTCATGCCTCAGTGAGTTTTGATTGAAAGAAAAAGACAAGTAAACAAATAAGCTTATATGATGACAGGGATAACTGTTACTCAGAAAAATGGTAAAGACAGAGACTGAGTGTCGGGGTGGTAAGAGTGGTCAGGGAAGGAAGGTAGGCAATGTATATGTGTATGTATCTATCTTTAGTAACCTTGAAAAAAGGCTATTTTAGTATTCTTATCAATCTACGGCACAAGTGAGCTAAAGCCATTTCATTCTCTTCATGACTTATTAAGTCCAGGAAAAAAAACCACACCATATTAGCAGTAACAAATTGGCCATAAAAGACTGCCTTTCTTTAGGCCTGGGCATTAAATGCAAAATGAAACTAGTTGAGTTTTTAAACTGGCTTCAATTACTGAGAAAACATTCTGTTAAAAGAATGCCTAAAACTTTACCTATTGCTGGCCCTTTTTCTGTGGGTAAATTTTCTCTCTTCAGAAGGCATCACATCTGAGTCACTCTGACTCACAACAGGTTTTACAACTTCTCGGCCCTTTGGACTTGCAAGTTTTAGATGTCTCAGAACCACTTCTAGACTAGTTACGGACCAGCAACATAGTACATGGAAGCAAAAGCATTCAGTTTTCCAGCACTGAAGAGAGGAATAATCTGTTTGCAATGAAGATTTCCAGGAACCCCGTGAATCTCTACAGGACAACATATTCCCGAGTCCTGGTGAGCAGGCGAAACAACAGAACGTGAAGGCGCACGGGCTTCAAGAGCAGGGCAGAAAACAAAGCAGCACTAGTTTTAAAAAGTTGATAGGTTTGGGGGCAGACATTTATCCTCAGGCAGGACACTTAGGATGCTTAACGAGAGACGAAAAAGGCCCTGCAAGTGCCTCCAGGTAGCATTAGGTGCTTTCCGCTTTCCTTCCCTAAAATCCCCAAATTCTTGGTTTGGCTCTTGGGAGACCAAATGCCCCTTTTCTTACTCTCCATTTCTCCCCGTCATCACGTCTCTGCAGCATCTACTCCCAGCCTAAAATACTGAGTTCTTACCCTACCCTCTTGACTAACTCACTCACTTCTCTGCATCTCAGAACGCTAGTGTCCACAGAGAGCCCTGCCTCCCGAGCTGTCCCCTTCGGCGGCCAGACCCACTTCCTCCGGTGCCAGCCGTTAGGCAGCTCCATCCTTCTTACCTTGGTTACAGAAGAAGCTCCACGGTTTGGCGAAGATCAGCCCCATCACGAGCACCTTCGCGGGCCGCGGGGTCCCTCAGCAGCAGGTGCCTCTACGCGGGGCCCGCACCGCGGCGCTGGCCGCGGGGATCCGAGGAGAAGCCGACTGGGACCGCGAGGGGAGGGCACTGGCTGGCCGGGAAGCCGCGACCGGCCGCCCTGCTACCCGGCAGGAGGCGCCGCGCTGAGTCCCTGCCCGAGAGTCCTTCGTTCGAGCCCACTGAGCCCAACGCTGACCCGCAAGTCCCCTTAGTCTGAACCCACCCACCCACCGGAGCCTCAGCCAGTCCCAAGCCCGCCTCCGCCCCGCCTCCCCCGCTTATCCCGGAAGGACGTCTCCGGACGTCGGCGGGCTGATGTCGCCCCCCCGCCTCCGACGCGGCGTTTCCTCGGTTTCACTTTCTGCGGGCGGGCTCCCCGCCTCCGGGTGGCGGGACGGCGGGGGGGCGGGGTGCGCTTGCGAGTCGCGGAGTTTGCCTGGGTGAGCCCTTCTTCTCTCATCGCTGTTCCGAAGTCCTTTCGCTTTCTTGAGTCGCTGCTGGCTGGCAGGTGCGTCCCTGGCCCCTCAGCCTGGGGGCAGAGTGCAGTTTCTCTGGCTCAGCCGCCGCCGTTTGCCACCTTTCTGCTGCACAGAAAGGAGTGTTTCAGCTGTCACCCGGTTCAGGCTGGCAGGCAGGCTTGGGGTTTGCTGTGATTTTTAATTCTGAATAGGGTTGATTGGGATAGGATCCCTGGAATGCCAGCAGCCACAGAGTTCATGTTTGTGAATAACCTACAGTCCCCCAGTTTTACTAAGTATTTGGTATTTTTCAGGATCCCAAATCCACAAAATAAAACTTACTGTCTCAAGTGTTGAAAGGAAGTAATTTCCTTTAATTAAAGGGGAATCCTAGGAACAGCTGTCTCCTGTTCAACAAAATGGGAAGAAAATGTACAAGTGCAGTACTTGGAGCAAGGAACTATTGTAAACTAACTTCCCAAAGTACTTGGGGGGACTGGCTGCAGCTGGAATTGAATTCAGTTTATTACTCAGTTAAGTAAGAGGTGTGTGTTATATATACATGCCAATTCGCTGCTTAATGGTTTCACTTCCATTTTCCTTTCCGTGGTTAGGTTCTACTCTCTTTATCGCTCTTCATTTAGCTTATCATCGTCATCAGTACTTCTTACTTTTGGGGATTTTTCCACATTTCCTTTTTGGATTAGCAATGCAATTCAAAAAATAAACTTTTTGTGCTTTATCAACTGTGTGTTTCTTTTATGTTGTAGTTTGTCATAATGGATTCAGAGTATTAATTCCCAAATGGCCAGAAACAAATGTCTCAAGGTCTTTTCAGAAATAAATAGGAAATACCATTTTAATTACTCTGAGCTTCTGGAGAAGAAGGAAATAAAGGAAGTAAATAACTGCCTTGCATTATAGGAAAGTACTTTGCAAATATCTCAATTTGGGGAGGTGGTGTGGCAAGATAGCATTTAGAGAGAATGTTTTACCTGAACTACAGCTTCTGCAGTGCCTGCACGTTGGAGGGGGCTGATATATTATTTCTGTTTTCTGTGTAACTGGGAACTGTTGCCCTAAATTACTTTCCAAAGGTTCTAGATTTTAGTCAAATCCTCACGGAGAGGATTAGATGGATAGGAAACCAGTCACAGAATCTGTAATAAAATTTTCTTAGCCAAGGTCCTTCTTTCTGAGAGTATCTACATCATGAGTATTATCTAAGAAGTCATAAAATTCAGTATCTGCTAAATGGCCTCACATTTCAAGTGTCCAAACATTATTTTATTTTAATAATGAGCCAAGTGGTACCACCCCAATAATGAACTTGAAGTAGGTTTAAAAAAAAAACTTTTATGAATCTTATTAAAGATCTAAAACTCAGGGAAAATTGAAAATATGTTGGATTAAATTTCTTGACACTGGAATAACACTGGAAAATTTAAGTGACCTCTTGCCTTTTTGATAATCCTGCAGACAACTATAGTATTTTCTTGAAGTATAGGACTCCGTGAAAGGCCCTTCCTTTACTTAAGAAACTTTAATTGCTATTTCTCACTTCTTTCCAGACATCTCTATGTGGATGCCCAGATCACAGTCAAATGATAAGTATCTGAACCTGAGCTTAGTGATGTTTACTCCTGTTAAATCAAGATTTATTGAAAATTTCCTTTACATCATGTTGTTTGCAAGGCAAAGTGAGTGAAAGATGAATTAGCCATACATTTATCTTCCAAGTGACTTTCAGTCCACTAGGGATGGGTAGGAGGGACAGAAAGCATGTTTTTTTAAAAAAAAAATCACATTGTGTGGAAAGGGCTAGAATGGAAACTTATGCAAATAATTCTTTTTCTAAATGTTCATAGCATCTTATCTTTTTCTCTCTCATGGCATTATTACTTTTACCATTTAATAGTGTCATTTGTCACTTCTGTGACTTCAGACTTTTTTGAGGGGTGAGACATCGATATTATGATGTGTGCTTCAAGACAATTTTTTGAGCACTTTTAGGATTACTGCAAAACTGGGGGGAAGGGACAGAGATATTTGGTGTGCTCCTTCCTCCCCCTCCACCACAGCTTCCCTTATTGGTAACATTCCCCCAGCAGAAGGCTGCATTTGTTACCATTGCTGCACCTGCATCCAAACATCACAATCACACCAAGTCTGCAGTTTGCATTAGGAATCGTTCTTGGTGTTGTACTGTCTTTGAGTTTGGACAAATATATAATGGCATGTATCTACCATTAGAATATCATAGGATATTTTTACTGCCCAGAAAATCCTCTGTGCTCTGCTTAGTCATTCCCCTCCCCCCCTGTGATATCTTTTTAAAAGCTCTCCAACACATTTAGCTGAGTGCCTTGCATGGGAAAGTAACAGTAAAAGAACAACAGCAGTAACACCATTAGCAACAAAAGTCACTTAAATGTTGCTAACTATGTGTTAGTCTCTGTTCTAGGGTTTTGTCCCTGTTACTTCATTTAATCCAAACAACAACTCTGTGAATCGGGCACTAACATTATCCCCTTTCAACTGATGAAGAGACTCAGGCACAAGTTAAGTGGAATAACTTGCTCAGACTCACCTAGCTCCTAGTGCAGAGTCCACAGCTGGACAGCAGGTAGTCAGTAAACACCCACTGAAGACATAAAAAATTAATATTAGGTAGCTGTTTAAAGAAAAACTTAAACACAGAAGTCTTGGAAATTCTACATCTGATACAAATGCATTTTCCTTTGGTGTTGGGACTGCATCATTTGTGGAGACTGTAACAAAGTGCCTCTGCATTAAAGGATTTTATTAATGTTTGGTGGGGAGCTCCTCAGTAGTGTCTCTGCCCTAAGAAATGAAAGATCAACACATTTTACCCCTAGCAGTTCTTTGGTTTTGTTGTCCTGTTTTTCAGGTCAGATTGTCATCAAAGGATGGATGCTTCATTGCCATGCTGAACTTCTTGTGTTTTACGTGGAAACTTCCCCACTGCTCGGAATATAAATCAGCGTTACCGGCAGCACATAACAACTGACTTTACAAATTAATGGAATGCACCAAACTGGAAGTCATTTGGAAACCTGGACCCTGTTGGCCTTCTTAGTCTTTTACCTTCAGGCCCTAAGATAATCATAGCCTGTTGGAATTAGAAGGGGCTTTGGATCATCTGATCCAACCATCTCTTTTCCAGACAGCAGGCTCCGGTTCAAAGCAGCTCTGACCCACCTGAGGCCACACTATAAAATAAGGGAGGACAGAAATGAGGGCAATCCGATTTAGAGATGAGATGGACATACATGAAACAATCAGAGACGTGTTTCGAGGACAGCATGAGCTATTACCATGAACAAAAAAAATTAGCCATTCTCTGTATTCAAGTACTCGATGGGGGGCAGGGGAGGACAATACAGGGCACAGGGTACTATGTACCAGGCACACTGATGGGGTTCACACCATTGACAGAGGCTAGATTTTGTGGGATTGCAGAGGAATAAGCGGTGCATTCTGGCTGTTGTGTTCAGGGAAGCTGCCATTTATTCATCTGATCTGTCATTTTTATCTAGCATATGCTCTGAGCATTACTCTGTATGCTGGAGAATCGTTGAACATGCTTTGTCCTCATGGGATTTATATCCTTATTGAGATAGACTGGTCTTCATTTATTTCTGTATCATTAACAATGAAAATACAGAGTCTGGGCAGGGAGTGCGGGTTGGCATCTGCTCGAAATGGAATGGTTTTTAATAGCTTTGAATTTGATACTTTTTTTCAAAGCTCTTTTTTCCCTTCTTTCATTCTTCCTACCCCTCCCCCCAGCTCTTTCTTAGTGGACATACTGAGCTGTATTCGTCTCATAGACAATTCACAAAATATCAATGTTGATATCATTTCCATTCTTTTTACTAAATCAGTGCATGGTGAAACCATTTTTTTCTGTACTTTAATAGCAGAATCAGAATGCTTTGCAATGCTGTATAATGGCTTAGAAAGTTGGAATCAGAATGTGTAGGGGGATTTTTTTTCAAGGAGGCTGTAGACTCTCACTTTTGTTACTTTTCTTAATTCTAATGGGGAGGAAAGAGGAAAGAAAAAGGAGACTTTTAGTTATTTCCTTTCTTAATGTGGTTTCTTTGACAGAATACCGCTTCTATATAAGCTCAAAACAAGCCCAGAGAAGAGGTGAAATTAGAAAACAGGTATTTAGAATTTTAGGTCAATATCATATGTATCACATGAGACTGCACACATTTTAAAAATTTACTGAGATTTTTAAAGAATTTTCCTAAGTCCATTAACTGTTTTATTATATTGTCTGTTTTCCAAAAATTAAGAATAAAGCAACATTTTCTGTCAGTGAGGAGACTGAACAGAGTGGACGCAATTGAGGCTATGCCTACCTCCTTAAGACATTTAATTTCAAGCTTATATCCCAATTAGTAGCATCTGAGGATTTTTTTTTAACCTCCCTCCATTTTTCTGGGCTGGCCATGGCCAGTTTGCCCACCGATCAGTTCCCAGCCTCTCTCTTGCTTGGCAGAGATGTCAGCATTCTCAGGCTGATTTTCCCAGGTGATGTTGGCTTCCAGCTGTGCCTGGCCAATGGAGGCTGGGTGGGGAGTCAGAGGGCAGTGGGAAGGAAAAGTGAGAGTCCCCCCGTCTGCTCTCTCCCCTTGCCCACCGTGATCCACCCCTGCCAGCTGCTCTGTCCCCTCAGGGGTCCGCATTGTGCCTGGCAGGCTCACTGTTGCTTTAGCTGCTGCTGGGTGGCTGGCATCCCTGGACTCTGATAACATCACTTCCCTCTGCTCACACGCAGGAGTGAGAGGGGCTGCTTCTGTGCTAACATCTGGGTTACCTCCTCATCCCCGGTTTGACTGCTGCAACCATCCAAGTGCCACTGTAACCAATGTTATTAAATCAATTCTGTTTTAAATATTTGGAGTGGTGTCTGTCTTCCTGAATGGTCTTGCCAGTAGTATGATGATGACTTTCTGAATTTTCTTTATTCGAGAATAGAAGCAGAATCCCTTTCTTTGGGGCATACCAACTGGAATGGGGTGAAGAGTTGTCCTCCAAATTCATGTCTACCTGGAATCTCAGTATGTGACCGCACTTGGAAATAGGATCTTTGCAGGTGTTAGTAATTACTGAGGTCATACTGAAATAGAGGGAGGTCCCCAGTCCAGTGACTGGTGTCCTTCTAAGAAGGCTGTGTTACTACGGAGGATGGGTTGAAGCTGAGTTTGGATTTAAGTTACACAGTCTGTCTCTGGCTCATCTTTGTTTCAAGGGTATGGCTCTCCCACACATCTGGTTTACAGCCTGGAGAGTCCTCTTTTTCTTCGGAATGAAATACTGTTGTGACTCTAGTTCTGTGCTTCAGAGCCAAATCTCCAGGCTAAAACCCTGTATATTTTCAAAATTTGACGAATACTGAAAGAAAAACTTGACAGTGTGCTTAAAGCAACTTTTTGTTTCTCTAAGCATTGAGAAACTGAGAATTTCTGTCTGCTTTTAGGAGGTTTTGACCTGTGTTCTTTTACCTTTACAGCCCCAGAAAACAGGAAATATCCTGTTGAGTAGACGAACTGTTGTTTTGGTTCTCTCAAGTTCCCTATTTGCTACACTGTTTCTTCTAAGGGTAGTCAAAGCTTTTTCACTTTACATTTTCCCCTTAAAGGCTCTGTGCTAAGGCAGACTTCAAGTCTGGACAAATTAGATCTTGAGTCTACAACAGAAATTTGAAGGCTTTTCTTTACCTCAGTCCACATCATTCGCCATTCAACAGAATGTGTACATACCTCTTACACTGAGGTGGGAGACGACTGTGAGGACGGTGATAAAAGAAACAGTGTTATTTTTTTCCCCTTGAATTGGTTTTCAAATCCCCTTTTGTGGTAGTTCACACATTTCCATTGTGCAGCTGATGTTGGCAGGGATGACAGATTTTTAACACTGAAATGGTGTGAAAATATTTCTGATAAAACCTGGAAAACAAATCTTTCCAGCACAGCCACTTGCCGACTGTGTAGGTTTCAAGTCCTTGAAGCTGTACCTTCTTGATACCTCCTTGTACTTTAATACATTGCATTGGAACCGTCTACTTAGGGTTCTCAGTCCAGAGAAAAAATAAAACTTCCTCAAGGACAATAACCAGTCCTTTTCACCTTTTATCCCCAGTACCTAAACACAGCTGTCATATCGTCAGCACTCAAGAGATGTACAGAGATTTACCTTGATGAGAAAGAAGCAAAAGCTGCTGTTTTGGGATCAGTTAGCTAAAGATTTTTAACAGTTTAGGTCCTGTGGCTCTTCCGTATGAAGAGCAAAATATAAAAGAACAGAGTTTAAAAATTTATTCACCTCCCCAAGCCCGCATCATCTCTCCAAAGCCACATCTCCCCAAGTCCATGTCATCTCCACAAGTCACCATCATCTTCCCGAGCCGGCGTCATCTTTCTGAGAACACAGCTCACCAAGCCCACATCATCTCCAAAAGCCCACGTCTCCCCAAGCTCACATCATGTCCCCAAGCCCGCATAATGTCCGCGAGGCCATGTCATCTCCCTGAGACCGTGTCACCTCCCCTGGCCTGAGACATCTCTCTGAGCCCACAACTCCCCGAGTCCGTATCATCTCCCCTAGCCCGGTCATGTACCTGAGCCCACATCTCCCCAAACCCACATCATCTCCCCAACCCCACGTCATCTCCCCGAGCCTGTTATCTCCCCGAACCAGCATCATCTCCCCAATCACACATCATCTTCACAAGTCCTCATAGTCTCCGAAGCCCATGTTATCTCCGCAAGCCCACGTCATCTCCCCGAGCCGACATCATGTCCCAAGCCCGCATCATCTATCCAAGCCCACATCTCCCGAAGGCTACAACATCTCCCCAAGCCTGCATCATCTCCCCGAGCCCACGTGTCATGGGTGTTTTGTCTGTGTGTGTGAATGTCCTGTGAGATCACAGGACTCCTCAGGAAAGTTTGAATTCCCTCACTCGAGTATATTTAGAAAAAACACACTTTTCAGACGGTGCTGTACTGGATTACCTCCAAAGGTCTCTTTATGTACTCTGATCATGAAATTTAAAATGATATGGAGTCATTAATAATTGCTCATGATAATTGAATGATCCCCTCCTGCCCGCAGCTGTAGGTGTGGGCACAGAAGTGCCCCTGAGAGAGTCAGCTTTAAAACACTTGCCAGGTCCTGTCCACTCAAGACGAGCTCCCAGGAGTATCGGCCACTCAGGAGGAGCTGCTGCACCCCTGCAGTTTTGATCAAGGCAGGGCCAGAAACCATAATTAGCCAGCACAGGGAGGAAGGATGGAGCTAGGCAGGAAGAAGAGGCCTGCTCTGCCTTCCACCCCTCCTGCAAGCGGTCAGCCAGCAGCGTGGACTCGCTGAATCACTGACGTGGTGCTTTTGTAGTTATATGGTTAAAAATCCTCAAATGTTGTACCATGCTCCTAAATAAATCTTGGATTGATTAAAGATTTAATTGGTGGAAATAAAAGCAAAAAATAAAATAAAAGTGAAGAAAGCACGTAACATAAGGCTGAGCCACAGAGTAGGGGCAGCAGACATGCAGAAACACATTTTCATTTCATCTGGAGAGCGTGTGTTGGTTTCTCAAGTTTGTACTTAATGATGCATATTGCCACAGTCTCTGAAACCATGAAAACAGCTTCCTGCTGTTTGCATCTGCTAAAGTCCATGGAGAGTGGCTGGGGCCCAGAGGGATGCGGAAAGGAATACAGTGAGGGATAAGGAGATGGAGAGGTTTTTGGTGGGGAGCTCTCTGGGGAACGAGCCTTTCAGCATCCTGTAGTTCCACACTACTCTAACCACTGTCACATACAAACACGGCTTTCTCAGGGGCAAGCCTCACTTCTGGAAATGTCCCCAAACGCTCAGCCACCTAGCACTGACATTTGAAAAGAATCTAAAATGGCCCACAAGCCATTGCAGAGATTTGAAATGGCTTAGGCTCCCACGTGCACACGGGGCACACTGGGCCTCCGGGCCTCCGTGCCCACGTGCAGTGTCACTGGCTCTGGAGGGACAGTTGAGGGGCAGTTGAGGGTCAGGTCTGTTGCTAGGCTACGAGTGTTCCGGACCAAACATTCCAAGCCTCTGAGCTTCGCAGCCAAGGTGTGGCAGCGCGATCTCTGTGGCTTTTCCATAGCGCTAGCGCTGAGATTGGGAGGTGGCAAGAAGCCAAGCGGGAAGGGCGTGGTGTCGGAGGGCGAAAGGCAGGGTCATGAAGAAAGTGATTAAGTTCACGAGCTGGGTGGGCCTCAGGAATCTTGAGAGACCTGAGCCTTCGTACATCACCGATAAGCGTGAGCTACCAAAGCTCCACAGAGCTGCATGTTCAGGCTATGATGAAACATTGCGGAAGTTGCTGTCACGTAAGAAAAATGCCGTAGACAGCAGAGACAAGAACGGCAGGTAACAGTGGCAGGACGGGGGGGGGGGCGGACCTGGGAGGAGCTGCCAACTATGGTTGTAAACATGAATTTTAAATTGCCTTCCCATGTCAGAGATGTTGAAGTGTGAGAAAATGAACATGTTAGAATCATTGAAGTACAGGGTTGTCTCTCATCCTTGCAGCAGCAAAGTAGATATACTCTCATTTTACTTAATTGAAATGTTGTCTTTGTGAAATAGTAACGGTAACAATTATAATATTACCTAACAATGATTGAGCTGTTATTTTGGGCAAGAAACTGCCAGACACTCTGCATAGCTTTTCATTTAAGCTTCACAGTGGCGTCCTGTAAGATAACTATCACTTCATGCCCATCTTGTTGATGAGGACACGGAGGCACAGACAGGCTAAGTGAGAGCTAATGAGTGACAGTGTTAACGTAGAAGTCAGACCCAAGTTGAGCTGAATCTCAACGGCATGCCCTTTCTATTCAAACAGGTTGTTCTTCCATTAAAGTGGTGAGTAATAAGAGCTAATAAATATTGTTCTTTCTCCATAGGAAGAACTAAGATAAGAAGACTAAATGTTAGTTTTAAAGGGGTAGGAATAGCATGCTGTTGAATGTTTCCAATTACATGAATAATTGTATCTTTGAAGTAGTGTGCTCTATTCCCTAAAAAGTTCTCTCATGTTCGCAGGACTCCGCTACACTTGGCCTGCATCAGCGGCTGTCCAGGAGTGGTGGCTCTCCTTATCCAGTTCAACTGTGATCTGAATGCTCGTGACAAGGAAAGGACGACAGCTCTCATCAGGGTATGTAGCTGCCAACAGTGTCCACGTGAGATGGATTCGATTTAATTACTTAGAATAAAAATTAACTTATCTGTTTTAAACATAACAAACTGATGGAACTTGGGGAATGTTAACTTGGAATGCCTGGCACTTACAGTCTGTTTCTTGGCATGATACCAACAGGCTGTACAATCCCTGAACAGGGGATGTGCCGGTATCCTGCTGGAACACGGTGCTAACCCAAATCTTGAGGACGGCGGTCAAAACACTGCTCTCCATTATGCCATCTTGGAAGAGAGTGTGTCAATTGCAACACAGCTGCTCCGCCATCATGCAAATATCGAGGCGATAAACAAGGTATAGCTCAATTAACTTTATTTACAAGATATTTGAAATACAGGGTCTTTTCTAGCTACAAGTGTTTTATTTATAGTAATATGTATACTGAATGCAATACATCAGGCCCTGTTATCATGGAAACAACTCCAAAGCCAAGGCCAGGGGCTAGAGGTAGTGCCCACAGAAAGGGCAGATCTCTGTCTCCCAGCCACACTTCTACCCCAGAAGGAAAAACTTCCCCTTAGGAGGTGCCTGGGAGTGGGTCGCAGGCTCAGTGCCTACAGAAGATGAAGGCTTGCTGTGAGTGGAGTGATGTGAAGGCCTGGCTGCCTGCAGGGGCAGGCGTGCTACTGGGGATGGGTGGGAGGAGGAAGGAACACAGTACCCAGTAGGGGGAGATGGGTGTCTGCACCTTGGTGGGGGAGGCAGCAAGCCACAGGCCCTGAGCACCCCAGGATCCCAGGTCCTAGAAATTGGGCAAGTGAGTTCAGGTCATGTTTGACATCCGGCAGGGTCATTCGCTTGTGCTGGTGGCCACATGGCCCTCCATGTACACCTTGGGGTCTTCCATGCTTATATATTTCATATTCTTTTCCTTTATGGTTTGCTACAGGATCTTGAGAATAGTTCCCTGTAGTATATACAGTAGGACCTTTTTGTTCATCTATTTTATATATAGTAGTTTGTATCTGCTAGTCCAAAACTTCTAATTTATTCCTCCACCACCCCCTTCCCATTTTGGTAACCATCAGTTTGTTTTCTATGTCTGTGAGTCAACTTCGGTTTTGTAAATAAGTTCATTTGTATCGTATTTTAGAGTCCACATATCAAGTGATACCCTATGGGATTTGCCTTCCACTTTCTGACTGACCTCACTCAGTATGAGAATCTCTAGGTCCTTCCATGTTGCTGCAAATGGCATTGTTTCATTCTTTTTTATGGATGAGTCGTATTCAATTATATATAAATACACCATGCAAGATGGTAGTTTTAAACATCAAAACCCATGACATTAGTAACAAATTGGAATTGTTTTAATAATTTAGTTTTGGCCAGCTTCTGAAATAATTATCCATTTGATTAACAATCAGGCAGAATTAGATACAGGTAGATTGTAGTTTTAGTAGGCAATGGAAAAATTCTTGAAGGGGGTATTATAAGCTTTTTAAAATGTATTTATTTTACAATATCTTATGTTTTTAATTGAGGTATAGTCGATGTACTATATTATATGTTACAGGTATACAGTTTAGTGATTCACAAATTTAACTATATGCTCCACTTATAGTTATTATAAACTATTGGCTCTATTCCCCATGATGTACAATACATCCTTGTAGCTTATTTTATGCCTGATAGTTTATGCCTCTTAATCCTTAATCTTAATTATACATTTGATCAACAATCAGGGAGAATTTGACACAGATAAATTGTAGTTTTAGTAGCATTGGAAAAATTCTTAAACTGGGTATTATGAGTCTTAATCACAATTTTTATTACATGTTGGGGCCCAGTGTTTTTGTGTGTAAGACATATGATACTAAAGAAAGGCAAAGTTTTACATACAAATACTTGATTTATACCGAACTGTTTGGAAACACAACAAACATAAAAACACAAGTGGGCTATAGACTAAACTTGGCCCTGGATATGTTGTTTGTCCCCACACATTGAGTCAACATTGAAAATTTAGCAGACTCGTGCAGAAATCTGCATTTCAGAACTTCTCCTGAAGAATCAAATCTGGTCCCCCTTGAGCCGAGGCTCTTAGCAGACTGCCCTGCAGAGGGGGTCCCTTCTCGGTGGGACATGTGTTCTCCGGTTTGCTGTCCTCACCTGGGACCTTCAGTTACTCAGGTCACCTACATTGCTTCTGTAAGCATTTGAATTTACAATTCCTGTTGTATAATATATTTTGATAAATATTTCAAGATTTTAAAGACACTCTATATTAATTTATAGTCTATTTCATATTTTATAATAATCCCTTAAGAGTGGGATGGACTTTTTCAAATTAGAATTTATAAGTTGGTTTAAGGAAACCTTTTTCTTTACATGCAAATAATCATATTCTCATTGGAATGTCTGCAAGCTTTATGAGATTAGTCATAGCTATAATTGGATAGGCTATGCATGTTGCAGACAATATGGTATCTTTCTACTCAGCATGGCTCCTTAAAAATGTTTGACTCAGTAGCTAAATGGTTCTCTCTGGAGCAGTGTTTAGAGGGTCAGAAGTAGTCGTTGAGCAGTAAGGTAACTACAGAATGCCTGATAGACACTGCGATAGAAGCAAAGGTTCTTGGAACCAGCGAATGTCTTAAGTGAGTTTCAGAGAATGACTTTACAGGTAAACTTTCGAAGAGATCAAGGAGGAGCCTTTTAAAGGGAAGGAGCATAGAGGGGCAAAGAGGAAGGGGCTGCTTGTTATTTACTTTATAGTATATGTTTAAGTTCAGAGACTTAAGTTTTTAAATTCAGTTTTGAAAATTATATGTAATTTTGTACATTATCAACTGTTTTTGCTGTTTTACAGAGTAATTTGACACCATTTTTACTCGCTGTCAAGGAGAACAAAAAGGAAATGGTCAGATTTTTGATAGAGAACGGGGCAAATGTACATGCAGTCGACAACGTGCAAAGGTACAGTAGTTGGTTCTCTCTGTTTTTTTTTAAACCTTAATGTTGTTCTAGAGTAATAACAGCCAATCAGAAAGATTAACTTAAGAAGAAGAGGATTAACTTAGAATCAACACATCATCAGTTAGGTAGAAGAGCAAATATTCTGCGTGGGTGTCACAAAGAACAGTATGCAGCAGGATTCATCTTCCTTTGTAATAGTGACTGATGTCATTTGCAACCTGATTTTCTTGGTCATGTGATCTTACAACAGTTCAGGGATTTCATTTTACTTTTATTAGTACGGACTTTAATTTTAATTTTGCTTATGAGACAGTGTAGAATTTCTTCATTCTTTTATAATTTTTTAACCACTTCCTGGCATATATTTTTGTCTTAAAAGATGCATATTAAACAAAAAGGAGTTTGTTTTGTCTTTTGGATGACTCTGCTTTAAATTACTTTCTTTGAAGGATACTGATGTTATTAGGTTATCACTAAGTGAGTATCACTCAGTGAGTAACTATTACCAGATACTGTGGGTTCATCAGTTTTTATCCTTTTTCATTTCTAGTACATTTTAAAGTTCTTATTTTTAATTGATAATGGTAGGAGGAAGAAAAATAGCTCTAATTATTGAATAAACATTCCCTTTAAAGAAGACAAGTCATTGGTGGGTGATAAAGAGGAAAGAGCCGGGGTTTAGAGTCAGACGAGGTTGAATTCCCAGCTCTCCTGCTGGTCAGGTGTGTTGCCTGGGGGACATGACTTATCAACAAATATGTATCCTGACACGTAAAGGAGGGTCGTCGTACATCCTTCCAGGGCGGCTGTGCCTGAGAAAGACCATACGTAGACTATTCAGGTTAGTGCCGGGCACGTGCTTCTCAGCGTGTTAACTGCAGCCGTGACTAGTTTTACTGCCATTTTTATTCATATTACTGTTTTCAGCCTGCAGACAGCTTCTCCTTACGTGACCTCTAGCTGATTTTAAAGTATTATATTTCAGACTAGGGAAGAAATGGGGAATCCTTTGTTTAAATCTTTACCTACTTCAGACAAGTGACCTCAGCATCCTTTCCTGTCCATCAGAGGACTTTAAATTAGCAACTTCTACTGTGTGCTACCCAAGTAGGACAGGAGGCTTCTTTTTTGTCCCTCCATTTTGGCCTTGGAAGTAATTTGCAGAGATGAGCACTTGAGCATGTAAATGGTCAGTTCTCCAGGGGTGGGCAGGATATTAACTTGGTAAAATAGATCAAGTTAACTGTTTAAGTGAAGCTAACTAAGTTCCTAAGGGTGAAGTTCTCTCTTTTTCCTTTTAGATCAGCGCTCATCCTTGCTGTATTTCATGACTCCCCGGACATAGTCAAGCTACTTCTTCAGGAAGGTGTTAGTCCCTATTCTCAAGATTCACGCGGATGGTCTGCTGAACAATATGCTTATTCTAATGGGTTTGAACAGTAAGTGTTTACATTAAAATGGCAAGTATCTCTTAACTGAGGTTGGAAATGACCTAAATGTTACTTGTTATGTGACAGGTGAGAGTTCGTAGTTGGGAGCAGGCACTTTGGGGATGGCAGTGAGACACTCCACATCATCAGCTGGAAACCAGCAAAAGGCCAGACTAGTGAGATGGAGCAGTGGGCACAGGGTTCTTTATCTCAGGCTTTGTAAGACCTTTATCCTTAGGGATCCTATTGTTCTCCATTTCATTCCAGTGTAACCCCTGTGCATGGGGGTACAAATAATGTGACATACCTGATTTTTCTAACTAATTCTTTAGGTCTTGAAATGTTTAGTTGAGCAGAAAATCCTGTATGTTCCTTTGGGGACTTTCTTCTATAATCCTCCTTTTGAATTTTCCAAGAGCCTGAGGGATTCCCTAAGATCACAGTGACAGTCCTCTCCCACAAGGCATTGGGGCAGGGCGAGGGCATTCTAATCATTCTCTTGTTTCCCTTGATTCTGTTGCTGCAGTGTTGGTACTAAAACTGGTTTTAACAGGATCTCCTTGGCAGCTGAGTCTCGGGTCTGGACGTTGCTCTCTAAAGACCTTTACTAAAATTTTAAAAGAAGAAAAGGAAAAAGAAACTGGTCTTGCAGTCGGGTCATGATTGACCTCTGCTCCCGGGACGCCTGTGCTGATCCAGTTTCCGTGGTCTTCATGGTGATCGACACGTAAACCAGCGTGACAGCTTGTTTAGATCTCATACATATGCTTGTATGAGGTCATATATTTATAAATAAATTTAGCTACAAATTATATAGTAGCTGAGGTGCCCTGAAGTATAAACCACGAAGAACAGCTAATCACCATAATTTGTAACATTGTCCTGAAAACTGCCACATTTAAATATTACACCTGTGAAAAAAACACACAGTGGGTTTTATTTGGGATTCTCAAATAGTTCCAGCATTAAAGATCAAGAACAAATTTTTCCATTCTTCCACGCTTTCTCTGAGCATCTGGGGGGGGTACATTATCTCATTAAATCTTCATAATACTCTTATGAGTATTAATAACCAACTGCCTAAGAAGACAGTAAGATCCCAGTTGTATAAAGGAAGACTTTGGGCTGAAGAGAAGCAGCTTTTCCAGGAACAAATAGCTGTTGGTTATAGAGCTGGGTCTTCTGAGTTTGAGACACTTTCCATATGTCAGGCTCACTCTAGATAACTTACTGAGCTGTACTACACTCAGTTCCTGACTACTTCACTTTAATTTTTTTCTTCTTTAATTACACATGCTAATTTTAAATGTTTGTAGATTGTACAAATTTGACGTATATGGGACAATTGAAGTTTTGATATCTCTAATATTATCTGAAATAATCTAAGAATTTAATACATTTGGTAATTATATTTCATATTAGTATTCAAGTAGTAATATTTATTTATCACATTATTTTATATATAGCATTTACCAGCTGATTGTGGACTACAGAGAAGGAAAGATACCAAATACTCCCTCTCAAAATAGCGATCTGGGACAGATTTCAGGTAATAAGTTACTCTTGTTGGTCCTACCATAGATAAGGAAGTAAGACTGAGGAACTTTTGATAATGAAAGAGCAGGAAAAAAAAAAAAGCCAGTGTGTAAATTTCATGTATGTTTTTATTTTTTAATTAAGTTTCTCTTAATGGTCTAGTATTCAGAATTAATTAAGAAGTTAATTGTAGGTAATTTAAAATCTGAGACAATACTGTCTGAAAAGAAATTCATTTATTTAATCATAGCCCCTGAAATCCCATATTATATCTTTGTGTAAATAAGGAAAACGTTTTTTAACTTTGTTGTACATTTCCTCTAACATTATAACAAATTGGCCTTGGTATAGAACTGGATCTTTAGTTTTTATAGCGAATGGATTACATTGGGTAAATGAACGCTAGTTATTGCATAGTGATTAATCTCACTAAAAATGTTACTGTCTTTAAAACGGAACTCGGCAGTGCCTTCCTGGTGCTATAAACAAATGGCCAACAATTAGAACTGCACAACTGGGCCAGTGTGCAGCATACTAATAAGAGATTGTTTTTTAAAATACCTAGTGATAGCGCAGAAGTCAGAAAAGCAGTGCCTTGTTGAGAAGCACTGGTTACTTTTTGCATCATTATACCAACAAGGTCTCACTCGGTTGCCAGTTTCATTCCTCATAAGTGCAGACAGAATGCGATATGTTGACTTCATGAGAGTGAGATGATTTCTTCTTTTTGGGGGGGATACTTGTCTTGAAACTCTAATTTTCTTAGGAAAAGATTCTTTGTTGCCATTAGTTAAAGGATTGTCATAATAAATACTCAAATAGCACAACTCAGGACTCAGCAAATTGCAATAAAAGCACAGAAATACTTCACATAAAAAAAACAAAAAACAAAAGACGACTGTTTTGCCTAGATGTGACCCCTAACGTGCTGTTCAGTCTGAACTGTATGAGGGCACCTTAAACTTAGTAGACCTCGATCAAGGATAGAACATCTGTTGTAGGAAATACAAAGATGGAATAGACAGAGTTTTGGCCTTCAAGGTGCTCATAACAGAATAGAGTTGTCCCTGGTTACTGTCTGTATGTTTTTTAAAACAGGATTATCAAAGAAAACATTCTTATCTGTGAATTCACCCACTTGACAGATGACTATCTAGTGTTTTAGGTACTAAGCACCACTCTGACTTTCCAGAATGCAAACAGGTCAAAAGCACAGTTCCTGGCCTCCAGGAGCTCGTTACAGTCATCACCACTTTTATGATTGACTTGACTTTATTCTGTGCTCTTGTGTCCCAGAGCCCACTAGGACTTTGTAACTGTCTTTATGTATTTTTTATTGATATTTAATATGTCCCAGATTCTTTAAGTGCATGGTGAGGAAGGGAGTGTTTTAAAAGTGGGTAGGATGTCAGGTAAGCATGCAGAGCGAGTAGAAGTTTGCCAGGAAAGGAGGCAGAAGGACAGTGTTTGGTGGGCAGAACATCTTTCAAGATTACATTTGGTAGAAAGGACAGCAATGCAAACACTAAGATGTGCCGGTGAACTTTGCAGGATCTATGAGTTTCATTTTGTTGGTGCAAAAAGGATGCTGTAGGAATGGTTGGGAACAAGGTGACTACCTAGCTCAGGCACGCTTCTGAAAGCCTTTCTAGTACTATAGGAAGGAGGAGGTCTGCTGTAGACCTTAAGAAATTTGTCAGAATGCTTTTAGCTGCAAATAATAATAGGAGACCTAAGCAACAGTGGCTACAGCAACAGGAACCAGGGTTGTTTAGAAGGTTCAGTGATGTCATCAGGATCCCAGATGCTGTCCCTCCTTCAGCAGTGAGGCTGCTGGCGTGTGATGTCGCCTTTCCTGGTCTGCTGATTGGCAGCAGCTCCAAGTGTCATCTTCTCACATGACAGTATCCGCAGGCGAGGAGGTCTGCTTCTCTCTGCATGTTTTCTGTTAATGAGGAAGAAAATAGAGACGCTTCTGGTAGTCTTCCCCTAGCATCTCACTGGCTGTGTTACATCACATGCTCATTCCTAAAAGCCACTGAGGAAGGAGATGTATTTACTGTGATGACCGCAGAATAATCATTTCTCTTTTTGCAGCTGAGAATTTACCTTCTTCGCATACTGGGGCAGAAAATACCCAAGAAAAGTTGCAGTTGTCCAGCAAGGACAACGAAGAAGACATGGCTGCCGAGCTGGGAGCCAGCAATGGCAGCTGCACGGATTCACTGAAGAGTGTTGAGAAGAGTAAGAAGATTTGATTTGAGTCTTAGGGTTTCCTGGTTATGACACAAAGCAGGGATGCACAAGCTTTTTCTATAAAGGGCCAGAGAGTCAATATTTTAGGCCATGTGGTGTCTGTCACATCTACTCATGTCTGCCATTGCAGTGTGAAAACAGCCCTAGGCCATATGTGAGGGAATAGGGATGACTGTGCCCAGATAACACGAGGCTGACAAAGCCAAATGGCAGGGTGGGTTTGTACCATGGGTATCGTCCAGAAACACCATGCTATGTAAGTTTGACATTGTCAGTTTATGATACTGATTCTACTAGTGATTATCATTTTTTTGGGAGTCTCATAAAGTTTGGTTGGGATTTTGGTCCTTGTAAGCAGCAGTTCACTTTAAGATAGCAAATTTTGTTAAATATCTGTTTTTTTTTTTTTTTGAAAAATGTAAAGGAGGGAAAGTGGTTTTTATTCATTAATTACCCACCAGGAGTATACTCAATATTCACTCGAGTGTGTAGTCTCTAGGTGTGGTCCCAAAGAAATGCTTTTTAACAAAACATTGGTCTTATACTTTTAGTATTCTGTATTTTTCTATTGCTGATACAAAATCTACTTTACTTTTCTCTTTAATAGAGACTTTAAGGGTTAAGTTTCCATTGAGGATTGAAGATCTCTCTGTAAGCAGGTAGGATTTTGTGGAATTTTAAAAATTATATGTTGAGTAAGGGAACACAGAGAAAAGAAACAAGGTTTGTTGAGTGTCCTACTCTGGGTTAGACACTGTGTTGTGTACTTCACATTTGTTACCTCATATAGTCACCGCAACAGCTTTGCAGAGTAGCTGTGCTGTTGTAGCTTACTTCTAGGTAACTAGGCAACTGTAGTTCCAGGAGGTTGACTAGTTGACCCATGATTCCATGGTTAAGAAGTAGTTGACCTGTGACTTGACCATCAGGCAGCCTGGCTCCCAAATCTGCTTTCTTATCCCTCAGCATAGACTTTTGTTTGTTTAAAGAAATGAACTCACTCATTTTTGATGTGTATTTTTGCTCCAAAGTGTTTCATCCATATATTGTATTGATGATTCATCACAATCAGCAGATGATGACGCAGATCTTGCTCCCAAGGTAAAGTGCTCTCTTGTGAAATTAATTTTTCTGCTCTGAATTTAGTTTTGTGTAGTATTTACTCTTAAAATTTAGCAGTGGTCTGCCTATCATTGTTCTATGTTTGTATTGGATATTTGGTCCGAGTAAACCATTTTATAAAAATACGACAGGTTGATTTGTTTTTTCTTTTCTTACTTTGGTAAATACTGAAGATGAGGCTGAAGCAAAATGGACCAGAAAATATATAGTGACAGGAAAACTGTGCTGTGAATAGTTTTCCAACGATAGAGGAAGTGTGAAGCTTGGCCAGGGATAGGGATTCTTTGACTTTTAAACCACACTGATGGCACTTGTATAATACTCGTGCCTCAGGGACATCTTCAGTGCACACAGCTACTCTCTGTGATAATCATGGGCTGTTCCTGGGGCCTTTGAGTTCCAAAACTACTTAGCATGTGTCTTTTTTTCCCCCCGCCTTGGACACTTTTTATTTTGGTAGCATAGAGATTTTAGGAAAGAGGTTTTTGTTTGTTTGTTTTTGTTTTTTTAACCTCATTTCTACCTTTGGTTCTGCATTAAGACTAAAATAATAGTTGAAATTATAGAAATTTAGAAATTAAAATTCTGTTTCTCAAAACCCATATTATAAAGAGATTCCTCGGTGTTTTCTAAATTATCCCATTAAGAGTTCATTCAAAACTCTTCATCTAATTGAAGAATACATGTTTTCCCTAAAATAACAACCAACTCTCTAGGTAGACTCATAATAACAACCATATGATGAAACCTACTTCAGAATTCTTTTGTATTATAGTTTTAAAAAGTATGTCCAGTCCTCGTGTCCCATTCTGAAATTTCAAGTTTCAGACATTTTGTAGTATAGTTATTTACATATTTATTTTATAGCCCCTGCATCAGTATACGCCGCTAGAGAGTAGGAAACGTAATTGTGCATTTCCTGGAGCACCTAGAAATATAAGAAACATTTTAGTATCTTTTGAATGTGAATGCATGAGGAGACATGGAATTCTGTATCATGTTGCAGATAATATAACATGCACACTCTATCATAATGAAATCTATCGGATGGTACAGGTAATATAATATGTGTACTATGTCATAATGAAATCCATTTGATTTCCAAAAATATGACTTAAACTTGTATTCCCGCTGTTTAGGTTGTAAAAGTTCAGTTGTTATGAGAGGAAATATGTCATAAATGCCGAGGAAATAGATAAGAAGTGTATGATAAATAGGAAAAGGTTACAGTCTGTTTTTCAGTATCCACCAATTGTGAGCTTAGAATTTGAGATGAAAACTCTTTAACCTTCTTTTTAGCCCCATCTCATGTTCCATTCAATATATCTTTTCAAGCTATGTATTCTCCTTAGAATCCTGATTACCAGTTATCTCTCTGGAAAGTTGATGTGTTAGGAACTTTGAAAAATCTATTTCTCTCTCTCCCTAATAACAATTTACAGCATTCAGGTAGTGAGAGACGACCATGTTCAACTGAATGCCTAACAGTGACAAAATTTAACCATTTATTATAGTAGTATTGACAAACAAACAGTTGTAGAGAAATTCACGTCAGTATTACTGGGGATACACTATGAACAAAGTCCTCTGTTTTATATATATGTTTTATATACCATATATTTTGATATTTTTAAAAATTTTGCTGAAGAACAATATATGTACTTGCATATATAATTTATATTGTTTTCTATAATAAAAAGGTAAAACAGAGGCTTTCATTGATAGTATGTACCGAACAATACTCATACATCACTGATCTATTATATATATAAATGCTGAAATATATATATATCCCCACATGCCTTGTTATAATTACATTTCCCTTTTTTTCTTGCCTTATGTTTGTTCTTGACTAGTCATGTCTTATGTTGCCTTTTCTTCCTCCTCCGCCAATTTTTTTTAATGATTTGCCCCAAACCTAATATTTCTTTCCAGAAAACACTTCTTCAGTGTCTGTTCTTTCAGTCCATCTCACTCTGCCTCTGTGACTGTATTTAGTTACAGCTTTCTGTTTACTATGTGTGTGGCTCTCACTCATGAGTCATTGCCCTTCAGAATTACTTTTGTTTTTAATTCCTCTTTCCTAGAAGTAGCTGAATTTAAACAATCATTTGTCTTTAGCTTTTTGGCAAATGGAATACAAGTAGCTTATACTGTTTGCTGTTCTAACTCATCCAAATAAGATACTGCTAAAAAGTAAACTCTCATATTTCCCCATGAGAGATTATTCACACATATATACATCATGCAAGCACATTTCAAAATAGAAAAATTACTTTAAATTTCTTAATGTTAGTTTTTTCAATAGGACTCTAAACTGTCAGGGATAAGTTTTTGTTCTAGATCATTTTGGTCAAGAAAGTCATCTAATGGATCCCACAGTGTTTGTATAGTAATCAATGAGGGGTAAGGAAAGTAACATTTTGGGACTCCTCAGATCATCTCTCATAATCCTCACCCCATGAGAAGATGTAGGTTGGTAAAGGTCAGAACCAGGATTTGAATCCATATCTGAATGACTCCAAAGCCAGTGCTCTTTGTGTTAGATCCTCTAGGAATGGGGAATGTTATAATTATTTTATTCAATTTCATATTTCTTGTTCTTAAAGATGTTATTTTCCTCTCTAGAAAGTCTGGCATCCAAGGTTCACAAAGCCGATTCAGGCCTGGCAAGAACCCACGATAAACAGTGAGTTATTTGAAGATTGTCCTTCTTGTGTTTTCACTGACTAGAAATTATAGATAATTTCATCTACCGTACCTTGTTTTCACTACAGCAGAGGCAAAAGATGGTGTTTTGAAACCAGGAACTAGCGCCTCCTTTGAGGACAATAATTTTGATCAGAAAAATGAAGATGTGGTTACAACCTTTCCCGAACCATCAACCGAAGTTCCAGGCTTTTCTCATCCTGCCTTCCCAGCACCGGAACCTCTCCCATCTTCAGCAGTCTTTGGTGTTACAGAGGTAAGCCGTTTTATTTTTAACTTGTTCCTCCTGTGCTTTTTCCCATACCGTCCCCCTGATTCTCATGGGGATGAAAAGGATCCTACACAGAAATGGAAGTCCTCAAGATCACAATAGAAAACAGAGTGATAACAAGAGAGGCACATGTGCAGGACTGAGATTTGTAAAGTTTGGTGGCAATAAACAGTTCTCAAGTGTGCCATTAAGAAAGGAAAGAACAAGAAAGCAACTGAAAAGAACAGCTGAATGAATATGAAGATGGGCAGGAGTACAAAGGGGAAGGATTCATTTAATAAGGATGAGATTAATGTAAAGATAAATGAGCGTCAAAATGAGAGAGATTATTATACGCGCACAGCAGAAATAGTGGGGTTAAGTGAGAGCGGGAGCTCTATAGTACAAATTATGATGGGAATAATCTCAAATTCAAATTAGGTGAAGGAAAATCAGGTCATGGAAAATGCTCAGACTCTTCTGAAGGACATATAGCTGATTTTATGAACAATGGAAAGAAAATTTGATCCTCACCTTTTTTCTTTTTGGCTATAATTGTCTGTGTTGATTCATTTTCATGTGTCTCTACCTCTCCTAGAATATAGAGCAGAATCTGTCTTTTATACATATTGCCAGCTTCTCCCAGGATAATGCCTATGATCTCATGGATACAGTAAATATATGTTGTCTTCCTCACTGATTGACTGAATGACCAAGTGTAGGAATATGATGTTTTCTGAAGTTGGGTTTTTGTTACATTTTGTTTTGTTTTTATAGGAAGAAGCAGCAAAGCCAAAAACTGGGGGAAAAGAGAACGGCACTCGGACTATTAACAGTGTCCTAAAGGAGCAAGCAGATCATAACAAATTGGTTTCTATTGATGGAGCACATAAAAATGACAAAGGTGGTAAGTTAGTGCACATCTGTGGATTTCCTTCTCTGCTTAAAAGCTAGTATGGTTGGAGGGGGGAGGGTATAGCTCAATTCCTGGTACCTCAATTAAAAATAAAATGTAAAAAATCTGAAGTGTGTAGATCCAAATATGATACAATTTTCTTTTCAAGTGTCTTCCTTTTGCCACCTTTCTTCATAAATATCCCAACTATGACCAAGTTTTCTTCCAGAAAATGCTTCAACCCTCTGAAATTCTTTTCTGCCACTTTATTTTATTGACATAGTCATGAATGAAGATAGGCTTATATATGTATTTCAACTTCCCAGTCGTACGTGTTCTCATTAATGTATCTGTGACTACATTTTGTAGGCACAACCCCAGCATTAGGATTAGAAGAAAAGGAAGGTGTAGAACCATCCTGGGACTCTGAGGTACTGTCTTCTATTATTATTATTTTCTAATATAAGCATTGCGTGATGTTAAAACATAAATGGAGGGATGTTTTGACTTCACTTTCTCACTTTTGCATTTGCCCAGCAAAATTATTCCCTCATATTTTTAACCTGCACTTAGTAAAATCATTCCATGCTACATGTCATACCACTGCAGAGTGCACTTCTGTTAATTTTCCAGACTCACCTAATGAAATGGGTGTATGTAGTGCAAAAACCAAGGCTTAGAAGTCACAGGGATTCAGCTTGGGCTCTGAAGTTACATTTTCTAAAAACTAATGAATTATTCTTGGTCAGCCTGTGACCAGATGTTTGTTTCTTTGTTATAAATGGATGTGTAAAACTCCTAGTGAGATTCAGAGAGAAACAAGTTGCATTTTAAAAACAAAAGTGTTTTTCTTTGTTTGTTTAACCACTTTGACCTTGTAAAGACAGTGCCTGTGACTTGAAAGTGTTATTATGTTTGGATTGTCAGGTAGATCTGCAACGAACATTTCAGGAGAAGAAAAAGCATGGGGAATAGTAATAAATACATGGTGTTAAAATGCCAGCAGTTTGGTTTAGTGATGTTTTACTGAGGACAGCCCAGTTTGGGCAGGGAAAGTAGTGTGCACTGAGTACTTTTATGGCGACCGAAATGAAGGAAGCTAAGTGCAGGGTAGTGGTGACCTATTCCAAGGTGATAGCCATGGAAAGAGGTCAGAAGAGCCCGAGCCCTTGGATCTCGGCAGCTCCTGCCTAGTGGCACAACACTGTACTTGAAGTCAGCAGACGTGGTAGCATCCTGGTTCTTACCCACTGTGGGATCTTGGGAAAACTTGTCTGACTTGTTTGAATGTCAGTGACCTCGTTCAAAAATATGATATTGACACCTAAACCTCAGGTTATGTGTCATGAACAAAAATGTGGTAACAAATGTGAAAACACATTGTTAGCTGTAAAGGGTGCTATAGAAATGTAAGACAGAATGATGACAGTGGCCACAAGTGACCTACTAATATCTTGAGGACGCTTTTTTAAAATCTGAAGGATGATAAGATGGGAAAGTTAGAGCGGGCACGGGATTTCTCATTTGGGGTATGTTGAGTGTCGGTGGGCTGTTATCGGACATCTCCGATAGGTATATAGTGCTTTGGTACTTGGTGACCTCTGGGGATTTTAGATGTTTTGACCTTAAATAAATTCCTGTTCCTGAACACCAGCTATGCATCGGGCCGTTAGACACTGAATGTAGCAGTTGAGGGGTTAGGCTGTAGTGGCAGGAACAGAAGAACAAGTAAACAGGAACCGTTTTTCAGGGACAGAAAGTCCTTCTATGGGGAACGTGGAGAGACTTAGGTTAGACAACCGTGGGGGAGTTTGTAGTTAGGACTGGGGTGGAGTAAGGGTGGAATTTAGGTAGTCAGACAAGAGCTGAGTGTGACCAAAGCTGCCAGGTGATGGACAGGAAGGAGCCAGCACACGAAGGTCCAGGGGAGGGATGTTCCAGACAGAGAGAACAGCGGGTCCCGTCTGCTCATCACGGTGCTCCAGCATCTTGGGGTGGCCAGGAAGCAGCAAGTGGGTAAGCGTCCCTAGAATCACCTTTATCATTGGTGTGTGTAGAAAAGACAACGTGCATGATAAAGGCCTGGCATGTGCAGATGGTCAATAAACAGTGTTCTTATTCTTCCCATATTAAAGTAAAGCTTATGGTACTTTTTGAAGAGCTGCATAACTACATTTAAAATTTTTCTGCTGTTAATTTAAGCATAAATGTTTTTCTTTCTACTTTGCTACCTTATTCAACTCTTTTTCCTATCAATGAAAGTTTTATCAAATAATAGTTAGATTCTGCTAAGTCTTTGTTTACTGAAGTGTAGCAGTTTCCACAGTGTTCTGTTAATACTCAACATGACAGACTCCAAGGCTTCTTTTCATGCCAAGTGTGTTATTTTAATACTAAAGTCAATATCTGCCCTAAGAAACATTTTAAATTTATAGCACGTATACTTATTAAAGGATATATTTAATTATGTATATTTTTAATTTTATTTTTTATTGAAGTGTAGTCAGTTCATAATGTTACTTTCAAGTGTACAGCAAAGCAATTCAGTTATACATATAAAAATATTTATTTTTTAAAAACGTCCTCTTCTTTTGTTGAGGAATGCAAAATGGAATTAGGCGTTTTGAAGTTAATTCTTTGTTGAAATCTGCACGTCAGTATTTTGTCTGTGAAAATATTTGCTCTGGCTTTCCATTCTCAGTTCACAGAATCAAAAGCCAACTGAAGATAAACGATAGAATTCATCTAGAGAGTGTATATGAAATTTTCTATTTAAATGTTTGGGTTTCTAGGATATGCTTATCTTGTTTTTTAATCTAATTGCTTTTAAACTAGGAAATTAAAAAATAATAATAATAAGGTAGGAAACAAATATTTTCTTAGAAAGGGATTAGGAAATCTTCATGCAATTCATTATTAATATTAATTTTAACAGAGTACCACCAAGGTTCAACTACCGAACTATGTTGATCAGTTATCTGGAGCTGCAGGTCAAGGAGAAAAACATACATTAAATGGACAAATAGAAAGTAAGCACTCTATTTTATCAAAAAGTCTTTTGACAGAATGTTGATTTAAAACATGAATTAGGATACATTCTCTCAGCCAAAGAAAATCACCTGTTGAACATATAGTGAGAAAAAAGAAGAGAAAAAGAGGTAAATTGTATATCTTATCAGGTGTCAGCAACGATTAAAGTAGAATGCTGTTTGAGGAGATCAGTTGTTAGTTTTCTTTCAAGATGCTCTGTGATCTGAGGACAGCCAGGAAATCAGGAGGAGGGAAGGAGGGAGTGAAGAATGAGAGAGGCAGGGAGGAGGGGAGTAAATGAATTAAAGGGAGGGGGTCCCTGGCAGGAGGTGGTAATGTAGAATAGTTCTTTAGAAGAAGGAAGAAAAGAGTGTTTGAGATGAGATGGGTATGAAGTGACCTTCTTCCAGCACCAAAGCTTGTCCAGGAAGCACAGCAGAAAGCTCCACTCCCCCGGCACCCCGATCATTAGGAAGGCGGTGAGGACTGCGGTACCTGATCATGCAGAGCTTGGGGTACCTACCGTGGATGAGCATAGGCATGTGTGGTCAGCTGTAAATGTCTGGACCTTCGTGTCATGCAGCGTGTTGCTGCCATATAGGATGGTGTCTCATAGGCCAACAGAAGAGTGGGAAAGAGGAAGAGAGCAGGGTGCGTTCTGGGGAGGTCAGGGGAGCTGGAGCCTGGTAAAGAGTCCTTTGGAATGTCTGCAACTTCTGATGCAGCTTTTGGGGAAGTGTTACAGGAGGCGCGTGAGGCTGGATTTCAGAAGGCTCAATTAAGTCCAAGTGCTGTAGAAGCAGACTCGGTATAGACCAGAGTTTCTCAAATTTTACTCAGTCACCTGGGGACCCAGTGAAAACTGCACATTCTGAGCAGTTTCTAACAATCTCAGGTGATGCCCTTGTTGCCGGTCTTCAGACCACGCTCAGAGGGTAGACTTGTGTTTAGAGGAAACAAAAGAATTTAATAAGGTTCTTTCCATAAATGTTAAAGTTGTTATTTTCAGTGAATACTACAAAGGTTTTGAAATATAAAAGACTTCTAATATCTAATAATTCTGTGGCAATTAAATTTTATTTTTGATCATCAGATTTCAATATTGAAAACTCAGTATACATTCTTTCTTGCATGAGTGGATCAAGAAACTTCGATGGCTAGAGGATCCAAGAAATGCAGGCATACCAATAGCCCAAGTGGGTATGGAAAACAATGAATATTTTTATGAACTATTATTCTACAAGTGTGTATCCAAGCTGATCAATTCATCACACTTTGATGATAAGTGAATTGCACATTCAAATGAACTGCCATCACAACTGTGGACTTCCTAAATGATAGGACAATTTGAAGAGCATGATAAATACTTGTAGTCTAATGGTGTCAGTCGCATGAACGCTGTGCTGTTGCATTTTACCATCAGCTTTCACATTTGTCTTCTTGGAGCCCTGATTTGTTCTTCTGATTAAAGATCGCTTTTCTCCTCCTCAGGCAGCATGTTCACATTGGTATATGTGCACGTTTCTATCTTATAAAGTCATCTGAAACATAATCGAACTTTTGAAATCTTAACTGCATGTTTTTTAAACCTACATTCCTGTTCTTTATTCACTATCTATAATGGATTCATATTTCTGTCTTCTTGCTGTCCTAACTGCCCCTCAAAAGCAAAACACCGAAACCTAATGTATTCATTTCCAAAGCAAGCATGAGGATTGCGCTCAGTACTAACTCTGCAGGAATGGATAGTTGGCTTTCATATTTACATGTAATTGATTATGTGTCCCTTTTGGCTTTTAGATTCTACTGAAATGCATCCTAACTTGAAGGTAAAAACTTTTATACTTTTATCATGAAATTTTTTCTAATGAGGGTACTGGGAATTTAGCCTAGGACCTCATGCACTTTTAAACAGGCACACTTCCACTGAGCTCGACACTACTCCCCCCCCTTGAATTATTGCAACAGATTGTATCAAAAGTACATTATTAATCGGTTTGTTTCAAAAACCATTCAGCCTGCCGTTGGAGTGAAAGATTCAGTTCCTAATAAAACAGGAGGAATGAAGAATTTACAAACATTCAAATCAGGTAAATTTTGCAATACACATTTAACTCTGAAGTGATGTACAGTCTTCTTATTCCTAATTCTTTCTTTTTTTCAAATATAATTGAAAGATGACATAAATAAGGCAGATGTTATAATTGACATCCATGATTGAATAAAATATATAAGCATAAGAAAAAGATTTTTTAAAATGTCAGTTTTGACTCAGATGTTTCTATTGATGTTCGGAGACACTGAAGTGCTCAGTTTGGTATCCCCATATTTCTTAGGGATTCCGAGAGATTGATTATTAGGTTCTAAGGTTTTTCCAGAGTTTTAAAGTGCTTAACTGAATTCTGACCTTTACGTAGGGTAAAGCTTCACTTGCTAACATGTCAGTCATATTTCACTTTATTTTAGTTCTGTCACATTGATGATATTTATTCATTTCTGTATTTATTTATTAATGGAGGTCCTAGGGATTGAACCCAGGACCTTGTGCATGCTAAGCATGTGCTCTACCACTGAGCTATTTCCCTTCCCCAAAGATCTTAAGCCAACTGGATGTTTTGATTAGCAGTGTGTGTGTGTGGAGGGGGTGGTGTCTTTGATTATTAAAAATGATGGAAGTAATTAGTCCTACCTTAATATTTGGTAGACATGATCTTTTAAAACACTAATCCTGAAAGTTTTGGGGTTTAGGATTCTTTTTATACTATTAAAAATTATTGACAATTCCAAAGAACTCTTAACTGGTTTGTATCTATTGATGTTTAGTATATTAGAAACTAAAACTGAAAGATTTAAAATACAAGCACACACAAACATTCCATTAGCCATTAGAGCTATGATGTTATCACATGTCATGTATCTGGAAACCTCCACTGCACACTTAACGGAGAATGAGAATGAAAATAGCATTCAGTATTATTGTGAAAATAGTTTTGACCTCTTGGACTCCCTAGATGGAGGGAACTTGGGGCTGCAGGGCTTCTCAGATGACACTTGAGAACTGCGGTTTTAAACAGGGTTCATGGATGTGAAATGATACAGGGGCCCTTGTGATGAAACGGGCTTTAAAGTTCACTTCTACATTTCTTACCTTTTTTTCTTTAACTTGTCTTAAAAAGTTTAAATCTGACAACTTAATTCTTTTAAAAAATGGAAAACATTTTTGTTACATATTTCCTGTCTCGTGGTACCCTGTACTCTTTGGATCTAGTTTGTACCTTGACTTATCCTATTTTTATATGGAAAAAATTAGTCACTCAAGGCTATCTTTTCTTAAATAAATTGATGATGTTTATCCAAGCCTTAAGGAAAGAATTCTGAAGATATTGGTACATTGAGGAAAGACTGTCTCATTGTAATTAAAGTAGTACAGTTCATTAAGTTTTCTTAAACCCATGTCTCTAGGACACAATACTGCCATGCATATTTAAACGTCCCGTAAATGGCTGGTTAGACATCCATTTGGTTAATGAAAAAATTCATATGTTGAAGACTCATAATTATTCATAAAGCTCTTATGGAATATAGACTGTTTAATAGAGAGTGTGAGTTAATCCAAATAAGTGATAGTAGAGAATTAAAAGTAGAAAAAAGAGAGACAGTGGCTCCCTATATGAACAGCAGTGATATGTAAAGTACAACCAGCTGGGAAGGAACTGTGTGTTCGAGAGGAGAGGAGGATGTGGGGCTGCGGACGGACTTGGGGCTGCTGCTCTGGAAAGACAATTTATACAAGTTAGTCAAGTTTGTATTGTTATTCATATTCTAATAAGTGGAAACTTTGTTTTCGGATTCTTCAGACTGGGATTCTAATAGTTTGAGACCCAATAAAGTGGCTGGTCAAAGAGCTGAGCATTTGGTAGTCAATAAATGTCCGTTGCTATCACAATCAGTTACCACAGACCAGTCAGCACCCACAGAACTGAGGCAGACGGCCCTAGTAGATAAAGACCAGATGAATATTGGAGCCATGTCTCTGTCAGAAAATGCAGCGCTCCGTGGCCTGCGTGAATCACAGCTGCCAGAGAACAGAAGCAGCAAAGAAGGTAATAAAGCAGCACAGAGAGTTAGCCGTAGTCCACCTGTGCGTGGCTTCGCCATACTCTGACTTTGCAGAAATCACTTTGTGGCAGGATCTCTTTTGTGTTTACTCTTTTTATGCAACCTAGAACCAGACAATGCCTTTTGGCATGACATTTACATTCTTCCTCTGACCAAAGCAGCATATTAAATAGCAAAGAGGGTTAGGAGAAAGTAAGTTCGTTGAGACTAGTATTCAGCACACTCCTGAGAGCCGGTAGGAGGATGGTGTCTAGAGCTTTGTGACAGGTTGGGAAACCTAGGTGGCCATCCACAGATTCCCTTCTCAAAGTATGGTTTCTTAGCTTTATTTTTATCTAGCTCTGAATTTATAAATAGTAGTTACAGCTATATTCAGCACGTAGAGTGATCTATCTCAAATGCACACATGACCATGAAACACTCCTTAAAGCATATTAATGTCCAGGCATCTTACAGGGACAGGCAAGGCTTTCGTGGTCTGACTTCTGCCTGGCTCTCCATCTCTAGCGCCCTCTGTCTGTCCTTTGCTCTGGTGTTCTGAGCTGCTGATGATGCCTTCCTCACCTGCCCTGGATTTCACACAAATATTGACCCTCTCGTGTGCGTCTCTCCCTTCCTGCCCAGCCTTGCGTGTTCTCTTGCTCTCCTGTCCCGCTTTCCTGGGAAGCTGGCTGACCTCACTGCTGAAGTCTCAGCTCAGGCATTCTCTCTAGAAAAGCCATCCCTAACACCTATTATCCACATTATTCTTTAATGTCCAGTGCCTACTGCTAAAGCAGGAACTATATAAGTAATTATTGAGTAAAATAAATAAAGACAGTTTCTACAAAGTTACTTTTAAGAGTTTGTCCTCTACAGCAAAGGACCAAAGAGGATAGACATGTAAAGAAATAGTTTACAGCTCAGCTGATGAAGATACACTAGAAAAATCTGTGAAGTACCAAGGTAGCTCCAAGGAAAGAGATCCCTGTGTCTCTGTAGAAAGATAGCTGTAAACAAGGAGGACTTCACAAAGCAGGCTGAGACTTAAAAGAGGAAAAGGAATTTCTCAGAACAATAGGGGGAAACATTTCAGATTAAGGAAAGATAAAAGCATAAAAAGTAACAGTAATTTTGGGAACCATGAATAGCATTGCTCTTAAAGCTTGGTATGTTGTTAAAAAGGTAGTTAGGAGGTAGAGAATAGAGTCTATTGTGACTCTGTATGTTTCTACTGTATTTTTAAATTTTGTATTGTTTCTCTTTGTTTTGTTCATGTCTGGTGGATGAATTTGTGAATAAAACCTTGAAATGTTTGTGTGCCTTTAATCTGGTAACATCTAGTATTTCGCAAACACTTCGTTGAAGTTTTAGATAATTAGAAGTATTACTTAAAGAATTAAATGTTCAGCTAAAGATTAAGCTTAATTTAAACTGTCAATTAATGTAATGTTTTTTATCTATTTTTATACAGATGTTGCCTTTTATATAGTTGTTCTAAGTAGTTAATTTTAATTAAGCATATTCAATTTTCAGCAGACCTAGACTTAGAAATGGCATCTAAGGAAGAGCAAGAAGGACTTGATGGAAGTGAAAACAACCAGTCACAGGTATGTAAAAATGTAAATTTAAATTTCGGGTTTAATATTGTTTTCTGTGCTTTAATAACACAGTTCAAAAGAAATTGCCTTTCAAACTAGATTTTAGAGTGAATAAATAATTATTTCATATTCCGTTTTTAATAACATTTTATCTAGTTACAAAGCTTTAAGTATTGTTAGGGTCTATAATAATTTATAGTTAAATTTTATCTTTCGAATTGAGGCAAAAATCCTTCCTGAATATTGTTTACTTCTTCCATTTTTATAACTGCCTCACATGATAAAGAAGGTGATATCAAATAATAAATCATGTGATTAAGTAGTTGAAATTGTAAACAATCCAGCAGTGATGGCCACTGGGTTAGTTTTATGTAAGGAACAGTCATTCCCAGTGGTCCAAAATTTGCAATTTAAAATTGCAAGTCATTGATGCCAAGATGAAAGATTTCTTCTGTCTTGCGACCTCTATGTAATTGATTTCAGAATCTACAATCAGGGAGAGAATAGGGGTCATAGAGTCAACCCAGCTGCCTATTAAGAGAATCAAACCTTCCAGGATTGGACCTTTGCTGTTAGGGAACAAACAAAACCTTTCTAATTTATTTCATTTCAGGGTAGGAAATCAGTAAATGTTATTAAAAATTCTTTTATTCACTCTCAATAGTGAATATTAGAGTATAATACACCTGGATGGATGCAGAGAATACATATTGAGATAGATCACTATCATAGTATATAGTTTGCATTAAAATTTATGAATTTGTTCCTGTTTCTGATTGAAGTTAATTGATTTTGGCACCTAATAATTTACACTTTGCCTATTCTCCGGTTATTAGTCCTTTTTAAAAAACCTTTACATGCACTGGAGGGGCTCACTATTTAAGGTATGTGAGGTGAACTATTTTTTAGTGAGGAAGCCTCTGTAATGTTAAAAACCTAATCTCTAATTCTTGGTAGCTTTAACATGTATGAATTGTTTAGTTCAAACAAACAGTGACAAAGTTAGGTTTCTGAGTTCCTATTTTTCTCCTATTTCAAGGCTAAGGCAAGTTATTTTTCACTTCTTAGTTTGTGAGTAGCCAAACATAGATTAGGAAGTTTGTTAAATTTTAATTATTTTCTAATTTTTCTTTATCTGTACTTGACTACTTAAGGATAAATACGTTTTACAAGCATGTACTGTGAAAGAAAAGAAATCTGAAGGTCAAATCAGGCAGATCAATCTTTCACCTGTGCATCTGCAAAAAATGCCTGGAGAACCAGGAATGAATAAGGAACAGGACAGAAAGGACGTACCTGTATCTTCAAAACATTCTTGTGTGGAGAAGCATGAGGACATGTGGGTCAAAAAAGGCAAATTACGGTGGCAAATTAATACAAAATTTATCACAAAGAAGTTAAATCAGAAAGTCAGTAAAATCCGTGAAAAATGCAAAATTACTGTTCATCGTAAGACAGAGTCACTACATGGCAACTCTGAACTACATGGTGACTTAAAGGAACTACCTTCCAGTGTGACAAAGAATATATGTGATTCTGAGGAACAAGATGCACCTGGAGCCTCCATCTCTGTAGGATTCCAGGCGTTCCCTCAACACGAAGAGCCCACTGTTGAAAGTGTTTCCCCATTTTACTCCAAGGCTGATTCAGCAAAGTATGGCTGCCAGTCATCTTCAAAACTTTATTTAAATGAAAATAAGTTAACTGAAAATGACACACCAGACACTGAACATGTTTGTGACAAAAATGAGGAGGGTTTCTTTACTGATAGAGAAAATGAAGTAAGGAACCGAGCTCGGCTGCTGGTGAAAGAAAACCAAGAAATTGATTTGAAAAGAAAACAAAAAAGGAGCCGAAATACTCCCTGGAAATCAGAGATCAGACATACACCTCTGGTAAGTGGTCCAAAAAGCATTTTTGGCTTGTGGCTTGCCCACTCCAGTGAGATGAAACAAATGATTCAGACAAAAAGTCACGCTATGTCTGCTGTTTCAAATACTTATAAGAAAACCAAACCAATAGAAGGCCAGCTCCAGAAGCCATTGCTTGCAGTTAACTGCGGTGCTAATAACTCTAAAATCATGGACCCCAAATTAGGAAATGTGAGTTCTTCCCCATCAAATGGTAGCAGAACAAAGTATATCTAAAAGAGTTCCACCAAGATATGCAAAGGTTTAAGAATGAGGTAGGCATGTTACAAGTAGAATTCCTGGCTTTGGAAAAAGAAAATTCAACTTCAAAAAGAGGTAGAGGTTCCTTTGCTGCTACTCTGGTTTTTCTCTTTATCAATCATCTCTTCCATTCTGATCCATATGTGATCTGATTTTCCACTTATGGAAATAGCTTGTGTATAAAACGGGGATGATCTAAATATGTAATTGTGTAGAAACAGACTATTTCTGCCATCTAAATAACACGAATTCAGGGAAGTATTTTCCTGGGTTTGGTTCCTTAATCAACATAAGTGTCTGTGTCAGTCTTTCATATGAAGTGGGAAAGTAATTCAGCTGTGTGCCACGTGACCTTCTGAGCCAGAATGAACGCAAGTGAAATGGCTTAGGAAATATAATAAGCTCAAGGTTTGTTGGTTTGTTTGTTTTTAATCTATTGGCTTAAATATAAGTTGCATTTCCATAGAATGGGAAGGAAGCAGTGACTGAGACAAGGGATATAAGCACACACTCTCACTAAACTGATCCGTTCATTGTGCTTTAGTGAGTGTGGCTTTTGTGTCTTACTGATCACTGGACACTTAGAATTCCATCACGGCCACTCTGAGATATACTTAAGAACAAATACATGTGCTCCCACATATTCTTGAATCAACACTCTTGGGTGTTTCCGTTGAGTCAGACCCTTACATTGTATTATTTAATAAAATGTAGTAAGTTTTGACATGTATGATGTTATCATATAGGTAGTATGAACCCTCAGGAAAAAAAAATCTGTATTTATCTCCAAAGGAGAAATCTTGAGTTTTGAGATGCACTGAATGTTTTTCTTCACTTCTAGTAATGGATTTTTTAAATGTGTGTGTGTGTTCTTTTGTGTGAGTGCAAAGAGTGTGAAAGGTAGACAGAAATCTGAAGGTGTTCTCCTTTAATAGAAAAAGGAGTTGAGCCCTGCCACCAGCTTTGCCAAAGTCACACTTTTAACTTATCTGATCAATTTGATGAATTTATTTGGTACTTTATTAGATTCAGTGTTAGAGAATTGTATCATCTCTTTTGACACCGTGAAATGCTGAAGATTGCTGCTTTAGGGGCTTTGAACAAATCACTTGACCTTTCTTGGTTGTGTTCCCATTATCAGTAGACAGTGGGGCTAAGGTAGATCACTCACTACTCCTATACCCTCTAGCTATAAAATGGTCATGGTTATTGAATGTGAAATTGGGAATCATTATTCCTTTTCCAGAATTCCACACTAACTGGCAATTCATCAGTTTCACTCTGCTCCTTTCGGTAAACTTGGGTTTATATATTTTATTAAACACCACTTTTTTGATACCCCAGGATCCAAATGAAACAAGAATTATAAAATGTAGTGGGGAAAGGATAGCCTTAGCACAGAAAGAAGATTGTTTCCTTTGTGTTACTGAAGCACCAAGGTGTGACATCTTCTAAGTCTGGCTGTTTAATACAAAATCTATGTGGTAAAGACAGAAGAGGACAAATTTTATGACTTTGTCTTTTTATTTCTCTGTCTCTGCCATTCACATGCAGAAGAGTGGATGTAACAGCACAACATTAAGAAAGCCCTTTTAAAATTTTGGAAATTCTCTTTCTTTTCCTCAAACAGAAAGAAGCAGAATTTACAAACATTTCAATGTCTTCAAATGATAAAATTAAAGTAAGAACAAATATATTTTAATCAATAGAAATCAGGGCAAACTCTGAGTCAAATGATAAAATGAATGGAAAGAAAGTCTTTATCATGAATAAAGTAATAATTACCTTTTGTATCAAACTTTCACTAAAGATTAAAGTAGAAGAGAACAGGAACAAAAGTGGTGAACTGGAAGGATCAGACACCATGTGTGATGGCAACTGTTATAAAGGACAAACTCAGCAGAGGAAGAGGGGAGAAACTGATGACCAGCAGTTACCTGCTCTGCAGAAAGAAATTTCTGATAGGTAAGCGTATTTCAGAATTCAATAGTAGATAATTATTATTTTCCTAGTATTGTTCAGAATTTCTTCCCAGACTCATCTCTGTACTTGCTTCCATGTATTTTGCACTCTTCCTTCCAGGTTCCGCGGACACTCTTAGATTCCAAATGCCTAATATTTGTGCTCACATTCTAATTTCTTAGGTAGAATCATTTCCTCCTGTCTCTTTTGCTCATGACCTGCTTGTTTCCCCTCTTCTGTAAAGCCTTCCTTATGCTCACTTATTACTTTCCATATGTCAGCTCTTGCGTATCACATTGTATCATAGTTGTAAATCTGCCTTGAAGCAAGAATTTGTATTTCCTTGCCTATGGTTGGCACTTGATAACCATTTTGTGAATTATTAAATGACTGAAGATGGATAAGAGTTGGAATTTTTCAAAAATTGGTTTCTTAAAATTTATAAGTAGAATTATTTTTTAAAAATTGGCTTTTTTATAGATTGTTTTAAAGTAGCTCTCCTGGCTTGCCTATGAAGGAAGTAAAGAAGAATGAAAGTGGAAAACAGACATTAAAAGCATCTGTGACTTCACATGTATTTGAGAAGACTGCCTCACTGGCTGGTGGTCTCCTGCACATGAGTGACAACAGCATTTTAAGTGAAGGAGATCTAGGTCATGGCAGGGAAAGTCTACAAATTCTTTATCTCTAGGTGAAGACATATTGGCAGTGATTACCTTCTCTGGAAATAGAACAGCATCATATAGTGCAAAGGCTTGGCAAGGTATTTCTCAACTATCAGAGGAACGCTGCCAAAAGGTTGAGATGAGGACAAGTGCCTTTTCCTAGAAGTTTCAATAATACGTCCCCATGGAAGCCGGGCCGCAGTGAATCGGTCTAAACAGCCCCTTAGAGAACATTCACTGGGAAGGCAGGAGAGGACTGGGTGATAACTGAAGGGGGATGTGGGGCTTGTGGGGGTTCCCTTTCTTTTTTTTTTAATGATAACATGGTAGTTTGTAGAGCATGTCTCTCTGCTGTTGGAATTGATTCCGTAGAAGAGATGATTTTCAGTTTAACCTTGTTTGCATTTCCGGTATAAGAAAGTGTATTGATTGTACTACATTATCTTTAAAAGATTCTAGTAAACGTCTATTCACATATAGTTGTTGTAAGGGCTTATTCATTGGTTCTGAAGCGTAATATTCTTACACAATTCAATATGCAGATAGTGACTTTAAAATTACACTATTGTACATAGATTTTTTTAATATTGTATACTCATAATAACTATACACACACTTAGGCCATACTGAATAGGGTTTAATCATTCCTTGATGATTCTAGATATTATAGTGTCTTTGACAGTATCATCATGGGTGGCTATGGTTTTGTATGCTATTGTAAACTATCAGATTATATTAACTTAATATTTGTTTAGATTCTAGGAAGAAGGGGAAGATTTTGTTTATATACAATAGAATAATAAACTATTAACAGTCTATCACAGATGATTACTTTTGGATTACTAAGTTCTAAATTACAAAAGCCATCATTCCTGTACCAAAAGTGTCATTAACATGTTTTGTTTGCTCTATAAGGACATGTCAAATGCATGAACAAACAGCTGAATGGATAATGAATGCCCACTGATTAATTTCTTTAACAAAAGCAAACCTTTATTGAAAGTTGATTTCCAGTATTGCCTAGGTCTAAAGTCTTTTTATTTTTAAAAAATAGGTGTTAAGATTCAGAGATTATTATTACTATTATTTTAACTTTTTTGAGTCATAGTCATTTTACAACGTTGTGTCAAATTCCAGTGTAGAGCACAATTTTTCAGTTATACATGAACATACATATATTCATTGACACAATTTTTTGTTTTTTGGTGTGAGCTACCATAAGTTCTTATATATATTTCCCTGTGCTGTACAGTATAATCTTGGTTATCTATTCTACATTTTGAAATCCCAGTCTGTCCCTTCCCACCCCCAGCCCCCTAGGCAACCACAAGTTTATATTCTATGTCTATAAGTCTGTTTCTGTTTTGAATTTTTGTTTTGTTTTGTTTTATTTTTAGATTCCACATATGAGTGATCTCATATGGTATTTTTCTTTCTCTTTCTGGCTTACTTCACTTAGAATCACATTCTCCAGGAACATCCATGTTGCTGCATATGGTGTTATGTTGTTGGTTTTTAGGGCTGAATAGTATTCTATTGTATAAATATACCACTTCTTCTTTATTCAGTCATCTGTTGGACATTTAGGCTGTTTCCATGCCTTGGCTATTGTAAATAGTGCTGCTAGAACATTGGGGTGCAGGTGTCATTTTGAAGTAGGGTTCCTTCTGGATATATGCCCCAGAAATTATTATTTATAACTATACCTAGACATAGAATAATACTAGAGATTCATTTACTATATTAGTTAAAAATACTTAAAAATAAATATTACTTTCTTAGCATATTGTGAAATGCACGTATTGAAGCCAGATTGCCTGGGTTGGAATTCTGGGCAGACACAGGGGCTTTGGCAAGTGACTTAGCCTTTCTGTGCCTAATTTTCTTCCTGGGTAAAGTACGTAATGTATTACCTAATTCCCAGGATTGTTGAGAGGATTAAAATGTCTTTAAGACATGTAAAGTGCTGATAATAATGCATAGCAGTTGCGTACTAAGTCCTCGAGAAAGCTAATTCCATGATTATTAGAAAAGGGTTTCTTTCATATTAGGACTTAAGTAATACTTTCCAAATAGGTTTTAGTGCCTTAAATACCAGTTTTTATTGAAAATGACAACAACAGGAAAATCCTGGTATATTTTTTCCTATCAAATAATGCAAGTAACCTTATGTTCTTCCTTTTTCTTTGTTTGTCCACTTGATCTAAATTTAATACATTGTTAATAATATAATTGATATACTTTCTTTGTCCTTTAATGTTATGGTTTCCATTTTTGTTTAATCCCTTGTATTGAAAATTAATTATCAATGCAAGGATTTTATATAAAAAATAATAGGTTTACATATTTCTTGTATTTTCAATATTTAGTATTTGGCTGAAATGAATTGCTTTTTTTTTTTTTTTAGATCTTCAAAGAAAACATCTGCTAAAAAGGACAAGGTATAGAAAAATATTAATTATAAAAATATTATCCTTTAGTAAAACAATTTATAAAACATAGAGTGGAAAAACAGAAAATCCTCCTTTGTTGTAGAGACATTTACTTAAAAATAATTTGGAAACACTATTGATAAAATTAGCCTTTTGACAAAAATCAGTTCTTTCAAGAAGTGTCTGTGTTTTTGCTCTCATAAAAAGATGGATATTTATCACCTCAGTACACTGAGCATATTTTATAACTTTCTTGGAGACACTGTGAAATAGCATTATTTATTTGTAGGTCAAAGAGCAGGTGAATGCTGTGGGTGACCTCGATGACTTAACTCTGTCACCGGAAACAGCTTCCGAGGACTGCGAGTCGCCTTACCCTAATTATAAGAACACCCTGAGGCTAATCGAACGACTTAGCCTGGAGAGTAAAGGTAGGGCCCCTGTATGACTACAAAGCCTTTTGAAGTATCTCGCGGTAACGTGTGCACACCTAGTGCTGCCCCAGGGAGCGCGGGTACGTAACAGTCCGCTGCGTCTCAGAAACCTGCTTGGTGTTAAAGCAGAATCAGACGTGTTGTGCGCTGCCAGCCAGGGGCTGTGACCGTTCCCACTCCCTGTGCTGTCTGTTGACTCTGCCGCTCCTATGCCTTCACCCAAGGTCAGGTTATCACTACTTCCCTCCTAGAACACTGAAATCACCTCAGGATTTTTTCTCCACCGTTCCACCTCCTGGAACCTTGGTCTACACCGCAACCGTGATTACTAGATAGTTTTTAAAATTCGGATTTTTGTTACCCCCTTGCTTAAAATCCAGCTACTGCTTCTCACATCTCCATGGTTAAAGGCCACAGTCCTCTGGATTCATCTTGTTTCATTTTATTACCCTTCTTTCCATATGAATTTTAAAATCAGCTTGTCAATGTGCAAAAAAAAAAAAAAAAAAAAAGTCTGCTAGTGTCCTAGAAATTAGATGTAGATTATGTTGAATCTGTAGATTAATTTGGGGAGAATTGACTTCTTAACAATATGGAATTTTTAACCCTGAACAAATTTTATTTCTCCACTTATATAGGTCTTCCTTGATTTTCTCAGTAATATTTTAGAGTTTTTAGTGTCTGGGTCTTTCCGTCTTTCATGAGATTACCTGTATTTCTTCTTTTTCAGTGCGGTTGTAAATAGTATATTTGTATTTGTTTGTTTGTTTTAAAATAATATAATTTAAATTTTAGTTTCTGATGATAGAAATACAGTTGATTTCTGTATACTGACTCTGTGCCCTCCAACCTGGCTGAGCCCATTGATTAGTTCTAGTAGCCTTTTTATGGATTGTCTCAGATTTTCTATGTAACCAAAGGTGGTCAAGATTTTTCTTCTTTAAACTACTGTCTTACTAAAGATAGTCCATATTTAAGACATGCAGACAATAAATACGTTCTCTGTCACAGCTAATCAGCTCTGTCACTGTTATGACAAGAGTAGCCATAGACAATACAGAAGTTAATGGATGTGGCTGTATTTCAGTAAAACTTTATTTACCAAAGCAAGCAACCCAGCCCACAGGTTGGAGTTAGCTGACTCGCACCATGTAATCATATTCCCCGCTGATTAGCAGACAGTTTTACCTCTTCATTTCCCATCCAGATGTCTTTTGGTTCTTTATTTCGCCTGATTGCACTGGCTCCAGTACAGTGCTGAATAGAAGGAGTAAGAGAAGCCATTCCTGTCCAGTTCCCCTCCTTCTGGGAAAAGCGTTCTGTTTTTCACCATTGCGCATGGTGTCAGCTGTAGAGCTGGCACAGATCTTTGTCATAGTGAAGACGTTCCCTTAGTTCCCAGTCTGCTGGAAGTTTTTATCAGCAATAGATGTTAAGGTTTGGGAAGTGCCTCTTTTTATCCACTGACATGATCATATGATGTTTCTTTGTTAGTCTGTTAATATGATGAATAACATTAATTGATTTTTACGTGTTAATACAGCCCTGCATTCTTGGGATACACCTCACTTGGCCATGATGAATGATCCTGTATTGTTGGATTTGATTTGTTAATGTTTTGTTTAGAAATTTTACCTCCATTTTCATGACATTAGTTTTCTTTCTTGTAATACCTTTGTCTGGTTTTGGATTCAGGTTAATGCTAGTTTTGTAGAATGAGGACATATTTCTTCCTCTTCATTTTTTGAGGAGAATTTCTGTAGAATTGGTATTAAATTTTCCTAAAATATTGGGTAGAATTCACCAGTGTAACCATTGGGACTGGAATTTTCTTTGTGGTAAGGTCTTTAAATAGGACTTTCATTTTGGTTTTTAAGATATAGGGCTTTTTAGCTTATGTGTTCTTTCTTAATTGAGCTTTTGTAATTCCTCTGTTTCGAGGAATTTACCCACTTCATCTGAATTGTCAAATTTATTTACATAATGTTCACAATATTACTTTGTCATTCTTTTAATGTCTGCAGAGCTTAGAAGAATGTCTTCCACAGAATAGATGCTCAGTACCATCTGTTCAATGTATGGATGAGTGAATGCGAAATGCACAGTCCTTTATACACAAAAAATTACTCATTCATCTTATTTCTATTTGTGTTTTCTTCCTAATGCAGATTATGCTACCTTATTGAAAATTCAGAATGCAGTTCATTCATTCAGAAGCTTAATAGAATGTAAAGAATCTGACTGTGAACTACTTAGAGGAAAAGTTAAAAAAATGGAAAATAAGGTTAACAAGTTACAAAAAGAGCTTTTTGAAACAAGACAAATGAATTCACAGTTAGAACGTCAAAATGTGGCGTGGGAACGAGAGCTCTGCAGTATGAGGTACTGAATTCCTTAGTTTTAAAGAAATATTTGAACTCTTTATATTTAATATGAAGATATGTAGGAGAAGTCTTATGATTGCTCACTGAACTTTTGGGATTTTACAGGGGAGAAAATTTCATTAGTATTGTGGAATATGAGTCTCTTGGAAATAACACAGCAATATATATATATATATATCTCCTCATTCTATATTTCTTTAAAAAAAGATCTTTGATCCTTATCTCCCAATTGTCCCCCAGAAAGTTTATATTACTTTACATTCCCACTTGCAGAATTATGAAATGAACAATTGTCTCAAGGCAGAAACTTTTAAAAAATTATGCAGTTTTATTCTTCACATATGAATAGATGGACTAAAAACTAAAGTGGAAAGTGATTACTGGTTAATTTCTTCAGCTTCTCTCTCATGCAGAGATAAGATCAGTTCAAAGGTGTATGCAGAAAGCACAGATTACTCTTTATTGTTTAATTACTTACTATGGATCCTGCCTTGTTTCCAAAGGGATTTAAAAATGATTTACTAAATAAATAATAGTCAACAAGATAAGTTCAAAGTGTTGCAAAAGAAGAAACATAAAGTGTAGGGCGTCAGGTAGCGGACTCCCCAGCCTCGCCTTGGATTATGCTAATTAGGGGATCTGTGTTCTGGAAAAGACATCTGTGGATGTTACCTCCCACTGTAGATCATTTAGGAGTACCTGTAGTATTTCATGAAGTTGAAATTTTATTTCTCATGAACTTATAAACTTGTTTCTAAACAGCAACTTCTCTTAATAAGGAACTAAATTCTCTGTTCTAATAAAGGAGTTATTTATGGCTATGTGGGAAAAAAGGGGTAATTTTTAACTCATAACTTACTGAATAATTGCAAAATTTCTTTCCTACACTACTCACCAGAGTTACTCTTGACTGAAACTCAGTAGCATTATGCCTTTTCATTGCTACTTTTCAAATATATATATCTTTATGAAGAGATTGAAGTGAGGAATTTAAAATGTGAGACTTAGAAATGAAAAACAAAATGAGAACATAGAAATTCCATTAGGGTAATAAACCGGCATGTGAAGAACCAGATCATAAAATGAACTTTTTAATTTCTAACAAAATTAATTTTCAGGGAGAAACAATACAATGAACAGGTTTTCCAGAAACAGCAACTTGGAAGCACTCTCCAACCACTAGAATTTGAACTGAAGAGCATAAGGAATAAACCGAGTCAGGTAAATTAGTCTTAGGAGAAAATTTCATATCTCTAACACTGTTTCATCAATAGTATTTATACTATTCTTTTGAATTGATCTATATTTTCATTTAAAGCAAATTTAAAAGTTATCTCATCCTAAATAGGAACTATGACATTTACAGCTTAACTTACTAATTTCTTGGTGTTCTTGGCATCTAGTAGATGCTCTGTGTCTTTTCTGAATGAAGGAATGGAAGGTAAATTGTTATATAATCAGAGCTAAGGCTCTTACTGAGGGGGTAGCTGTAAAGATTAGATATGAGATACAATTTTTAAGTGTAGTCAGATTTTTTCATTTTTTATTGTAAGCCTTCTGGGTTTGTTGTATTTCAGAGAAAGAAAAGCCTTTCCAGTTCTCAGCTTCTTAAACATTCTTCTGTGATTTCCTTTTTACTTTCATGGATTCACAGTCTTTAATTAAATTTTTGAACTTTTGGGGATTTCTGCTTGTATAAAGTTTGAGACTTGTATCCACCTTAAGTTTTTCCAATTGGATATCCAGTTATTGCAAACTTCTTATTGTATAAACTTAGAGATTAGTCTTTCAATTCAAAGGAAATTGTGATAAGTCAGCTTATTGAGTACAGTTCAAAGAGTAAGAGATGAGTCGTTTCACTTACAGGACACAATGAATTTTGAGGTGTCTGACCCAAAAGATAACGGCGAGGTGCTTCCTCCGCAACTTCCTGAATCTGAAAGTCAATACCGTGGCCCAGAAATTGAGCTACATCCCAGGAGAGATGCTCTTAGACCAGTGACGGTATTAGAATGTGTGCATAGAGACCAAAGCCAAGCCCAGTGTTCAAACAAGGAAATTGAACCCTTGTATCAGCACAAACAAGGGAAAGTCAATAAATACGCTGCAAAGCAGGCTTTCTTGGAGGACAGATTGTGTGAACTACAAAGTGAAAACATGATGCTTCGACAGCAACTGGAAGTTGCTCAAAATGAAGCCAAAAGTAAAAAGACAATTAATATCCCAGAGCCGTTTCCAGATCATATGAGTAAAGCCGCGCGTAAACAACTTCTGATGCTGGAGGAAGGATACAAGGAATTAATCAATGACTGCAAATGTGTAAAAGACAGAATGTATCAGTATGAAACTGACAGAGCAGAAATGCAAGTAAGTACCCAGAAACAGAACTAATTTTCAGACTTCCTCAAAGAAAATTCAAAGCAGTGTCCGATGAAAGCTAAATGTTGAAACTAGTTGAATGTTAAAAATGTGTGGACTATAAATATATACCCTGTAAAGCAGACTAAAAGCGTATCTTGTATCCAGTAAACAAAAATTAGAACTGAGAGGTGCTTTACTTTGAATAAATATGCTTGTCGCCTGAAATTTTAAGAGATTAAGCTGTAAGTTGTTGACAGATACAGGCAGGTATTAGCAATTTAGTCTTATACTACCCAAATCATTTTAATCTTTCTGTCACCACATTTTAGTATCGTGATGAAGCAGATAAATGAAATGCTCATACCTAAAATGAGTAGTTTGAAATTAAGCTTCAGTTGTGTGAACAAAAAAAGTAAAAGAAAAGAGAGCGAGAGAGAGAGAAAAGGTTCAGTTGTGTGGATTACTTTGACAGTCAAATCCAGATTTCCCAGATGAACCGATGTGTAAATGCTGCATCTTGTAGTACTTTTCCTTCAGTAGGTTTTCATACATTTTTAGTTGATATAATTTTCTTTTTATTCATGTCAATTGGAATTAAATTCAGAAATATTTCCATCTCAAATCATGTATTGCTGTGACCTCTCCACTCCTTAAAGTCATCTACTTTTCATTCAGTCATAATTTGGGACTAATGTGAATTTTAGCAAAACTGTGTTTGCCTTAGTCTTCCCCCCATCTATTTATAATTTACTTTGAACATTTTTTCAAATAATCAGCTCACAATTCTCATTCCAAAGCTCAGTTACTGTCATTTGGATCTAAGTTTGTCCAGTACAGAGGAACTGGGGCGCTCTGTGCTGTACGAGTCTGGCAGTGGTGTCCCATTTTCAGACTGAGGAGAAGTGGCCAGAGTCCTGAGCGGCAGGAAGGCAGTGAGTGGGAGGGGTGGGGGAGCTGTAGGAGCTGCAGTCCAGGAGGCAGGGGAGGCCAGGTTGTCTAGGGTCCCCAAAGGCCATTGGAACAACCTCATTTTTATTGTGAGATAGGAGTCTATTGGAAGGACTTAAGCACCAAATTGAATATGTGAACTCTGAACTTAAGCCTCTAATGAGAAAGAGAAAGAATGTTCCACAGTGTGGAATTTACCACCACTCATCCCACCCGCACACCCCTTTCTGTTTGAGACTTCAGTGGGTGTAAAGCTTGGCCACTTCCTGGGAGGGGCAGGGAATGGCTGGTGGGGCTGCATCCATTGTCTAAGTTAACTTACTGTCAATAAGGCAGGAGGGTCATGCCTTCTGTGTCTTTAACAAAAGTCAGTAAACAGGAATGTGTACCTATGGGTAAAAGAAGGCGAATTGATATCTGTGGGGATAGTTCTCAAAGTCCATATGTTGGAGTTATATATTATTAATGTAACTTAATGATGAGGTGACTTAAATGTCAGTAACAGAGTTATCCTTTTAGGCCTGTGTGAGACGGCTTCAACAAGAGCTGCCTGACACCCGAAAGAAAGTGTTCATGTTGGAAGCTTCCCTGGAGGTGACAACAGCACGTCATCAGACTAATATAGAAAATAAGACACAGGATTTAGAGAGGAAATTACATCAAATTGCAGACCAAGTATGTATGAAATTGAGCACGTCAGCCGTGAATGTACAGCGCATGGTGGTATAGGGCACTAGCTGTTCAGGGACAGCTTTCTTTTGCATCTTCATTATAATTACAGCTTTAGTATCTTTATCATGCACTTGTTTCTTATACTTTGTCTCTCATTCTGCCATTTCTTTATATATTTTTTTCTTACAATATTTACCCTTAGAGAAGTTGAAAATTATACATCTTTCCTCACAGACGTTAACTTTTTTCCTATTAAACAGTATTTTTTGAGTGATCTCTCACCACAGTGAGGCAAGCTAGATAAAAATCAGAGGATAATGTTTCATGGCATGGTCCAGAAAATTGTCATGTCTCATCCTCACTTTTGTGAATGGATATAGAATCTGTGTGTATCGATTACATGGATTTCAGGATAACTTGTGCAGAAAAGTCATTATACAAACCAGTTGGAGTTAGGCATTGCCTTCATTTTCTTTTCATTTTAGACGTGTTGTAAAAGCATGGAGAAGTTCAGATCGTGTAGGTACACCCAAAATAGAGAATTAACAAAATTTTCTAGATCCTGCCTTTGGATTTTTTTTAAATTTATGGAGATATAATTCACATAATATATGGGGGATTGTGTAACTCAAGTGGTAGTGCACATTCTTAGCATACACAAGGTCCTGGGTTCGATCCCCTGTGCCTCCTCTCAAAATAAGTAAGTAAAACCGAAGTACTTCCCCCACCCAAAAAAAAAAAAAATTCACGTATCATATAATTCACCCATTATGATGCATAGTTAGTATCTCCTAGTATAATCAGAGATGTGCAACTGTCACCACAATCAATTTTAGAACATTCCCATCACCCCAAAAAGAAAGCCTGCATCCCTCAGCCATCACCCCCAGCCCCTCATATCCCTCAGCCCCAAGCAACCACCAGTCTGATTTATGTCTCTATAGATGTGCCTGTTCTGGGTGTTTCACATGAATGGAATCACATGCTGTGTGGTCCTTCATGATTAGCTTTTTTCATCTGACATAACGTCTTCAAGGTTCATCCATGTCATAGTGCTTGTCAGTATTTGCATTTCTGTTTACTGTCTAACATTACTTGGTTGTGGGGCTAAACCATTTATCCATCCATCAGTTGATGTACCTTTGGGTTGCCTCTGCTTTTCAGCTATTGTTAATAATGCTGCTGTGAACATTTCTGTCCAAGTTTTCGTGTAAACATGTTTTCATTTCTTTGGGAAATAGACTTAAGAATGGAAATGCTGTCGTATGGGCCATATGGTAACTCTGTTTAACCTTTTGAGGAACTGCCATAGTGTTTTCCATAGTGGCTGCACCATTTTATATTTTTATCCAAAGTATATCATTCTCCCAATTTGTATGCATTCCTGTCAACGCTGGTCATTAGCTCTCCTGGTAGGTGTGAGTTGGCATCTCCTTGTGGTTTTCATTTGCATTTTAGTGATGACTAAGAATGTTGGGGATCTTTTCATGTGCTTATCCATTTGTGCATCTTCCTTGAAGACCTGTCTGTTCAAGTTTTTGCCCAATTTAAACTTGGATTGTCTTGTTATGATTGAATTCTAAGAGTTCTTTTTGTATCCTGGGTGCAAATCTTTTATCAGATGTAGGATTTTCAAGTGCTTTGTCCCTTTCAGGAGCTTGCCTTTTCACCTTTTGACAGTGTCTTTTGAAGCATAGAAGATTTTAATCTTGATGAAGTTCAGTTAATCTATTTCTGTCTTTTACTGTCCTATCTAAGAAACAAGTGCCTGATCCAGGCATGAAGACACACACCTGTGTTTTCTTCTAAGAATTTTGTAGTTTTAGCTCTTTCGAGTTAATTCTGATATATAGTATGAGGTAGAGGTCGAATTTTGTTCTTTTGCATGTGGATATCCAGTTGTCCCATAGCATTTGTTAAAAAGACTATTGTTGTCCCATTCAGTTACTTGACACTCGTATCAAAAATCAATTGACCGTAAATGTGAGGGTTTCTTTTAGATTCTCAGTGGTGATGCATTGATCTATGTCTGTCCTATGCCAGTATCAAGTCAGATGTTATGAGAACACTTTCCGAGTCATCTTGCACATTACCAGTTGTTTTACATAAAAATAGAAAGTCGGGGTAGAGGATTGTCTGTAACTCTACTTCTGTGGAAATCTGCTGCTTCCTGAAGGAGCCTGTGGCCAGCTTATGCCTTGCTGACTCTGTGACATGACAGAAAGTAGGCTTGCAAAGATAAAGTCCATTCTTTACCCCCACACCCCATTCAGACCTTTATTTTCTCACCCAGTACATCCCACATCAATCCAGTTTCCATCAAATCATGGTCATGGGATCTGCTGACTCATTCTGCAATATACTTGATTATGTGGCACTCAGTATAATTCATAGACTTATTTATAGGTTTCACTATCTAGAAGCAAATGGTTAAGCCTGTAAAAGATGAATTCAACCTTCCTCTTTGGAAGCCTCTCTAACCCATCATCTTGTGGTTCACAGTGAAATTCTCTTTTGGCTTTGTTCTTGTGTGTACTGCTTGTGCCCATCCTGCTCTTCATGTAGATCCTGCATTCTCAGCTCCCTGTGTCTACCTCCTTCTACTTCACAAGAGAGAAGCCTAGCTGTATTCTATAGCTTAATGCATAATTGATGAAATAAATATTTCACCCCATCCAAGGAAAAATTTTCAAGTGTACAACTGTTAAAAATCAGATAATATTCAATCAGTTTAACAGAAACAGATAACAGATTAGTAATTTGAATTTCAAAAGTTCAAAGCCAATCTGTGTGATATGGAGAAGCATTGTGCTACAACATAAAGGTGAGACAGTCTTACCTTCCCTTACAAACAATCGTTAAGTATGGGAAAGGAAAAATTGTATTTAATTTAAATACTGCCAAAGGACACTACATTTGTTTGACTACTGAGAAGATTAAAAATGGTTCCATAATATTTTATTTTCTCTCTGAGGAAAGGAAAATGAAGAGTGAGTGCCAGGTTAGTAAGTTCTCAAAGTTGCCTGTCTCTTAGAGTTTCAGTTAATTGAAATGAGGTAAAAAGGCTGATTTCCGTAAAATGACTATTTCTAGTTGTTTTCCAATTATTAGTCTTCAAATCATATGTCTCCTTGCCTACCAGTCTTCCTTATCCTCATAGAAGTGGGGAAATTATAAAAAGGCATACATGCCTATTTATAAGAAATTGTAATTGAAGGGAATGCTAAAAAATCTTCCTTCTCTCTAGTTCTTAGGTCTTTCTTTAAGTTATCTGCTTCTTGTCATCAGCACTTTGTCATTAAGTTAATCTCAACGTTTATTACATTACAGTTTATAAGAGAACAATTTCTACTATATACAAGTTACATTTTTTATTATCTTTTCGCATTTATTTTTCTGTTCATTTGTTACTGCCTAACAAACCCCCCAAAGTTCAGTGGCTTAAACAAGCATTTATTTTGTTCACAATCTGCACTTAGGAAAAGTGTGGCCAAGACAGCTGGCCTCTCTTCCTCTCAGCTTCAGGTGGGGCAGCTCTAAGGTGGGGGGCTGGAATCGCTTGAAGCTTCATCCACTGATGTCTGACAGTTGATGTTGGCAGTTGGCTGCAGCTCTGGTGGGGCAGGCAGTTGGGCCCCCTCCCCTGGAACACCTAAGCTGTCTCTGTGGCCTGAGCTTGCCCACAACATAAGACTGGGTTCCAGGGTTAAGAGTGAGGCAGAAGCTGAAATGCCTTTTCAAACCTAGCCCTGCCGTTCACCCAGTGCCACCTTCACTGTATTCTCTCCATTAGGAGCAAGTCACTTAAGGTTGGCCCATATTCCACCTTTTGTATGGAATTAATTTTGAAAATTTATGGAGACATTCAAAAACCAGCATAATCTACTCACTAGCCACAATGCTTTCTTACTGCTTCCATATGAGAAACACCCTTATCCCTACTCAGTTCCCCAGCAGGTCTTGCTCGCTGGGGTGTCAGGCTCAGGCTCCAGTCCAGGGTCTTACTTTACCATCTTCATCAGGTCCAGGTGGGGCTGAGGTTCCTGGGTGTGGTTTCTAGAGTACAGCCCCTTGGGTACACTCCTCTCAGTGCTGAGGCTTGAGGATAATGGGGCTGGATATTTACCACCACACAAACTCCCTCACTCACAGTTGGAAAATGGGAGGCACACTGGTCCGTAGCAGTTCTGAAATGCAGCCTGATGCTTGCTGCCGGCTCTTTGCTTAGGACTTAGTCCTAACCCTGGGAGGAATTCTCCTTCGCTGCCCTCTCTGAGCTCTTGGTTCTGTCCCTTTCCTGAGCAATGACCTGTGTTTACAGCTGAGTAGTTCTCTCAAGCCAGCTTCCTCCTTGTAGACCTTCTAAGAAAAACCCAAAGGCCTCTTCTCATTTTGCACTGTGTTGGTCCCTTTCAGTCCAAGCTAGCAGGCAGTGTTTTTGCTAGCACAGTTCTCTTTAAAACTTTGAGTTTCCTGTGAATTTTATCAGGGTTCATGCCATTGGAAAAGCTAACCTCACAAGTCTTTTTGAGATAAGCTCTCCATCTTGGGCTCCCTGTGGAGCTGTTGGGGGACCATGCCTTTAAAACTCTTATGCTGTTAAGAACTTTAAAGGAATTTCAGGCAGCACCTTAAATCTTTCCAAGGTCTTAACAAAGTCTTGGCTTCATCCTTAGACTGTGTTTTCCTGGCAGCACCCTAGATTTGATCTTAGCCTAGAAGCCTTTTCTCTGTTTACCCATTATGTGACCATTGGGCTTGTGGCAGTTCTTTAAATGGGATACAGATATTTGAACCCAGTGAGCCCTGGTTCCTTTATATTCAATAATCTTTTTGTTTGTTTGTTTTAGCTTATCTCTCTCATCAATTTTACTTTCAACTCTTTGGTAGCAAGACACCCATTTCCTCTGGTTTCAGTGTCATTTTCTTCCCTGGCCTAGAAGCCTTTGTTCTCAGCCCTTCAAAGGCCCCCAGGCTTCCACTAACAGTCTCATGGGCACTTTGGCTTTTCATTCTTACTTTTCTCTACATCTGTTCAGGTTCCACCTACCTCCAGGTTCAAAGGCATCCCCACATTTCTGGTTCTTTTTTAATGGCTGCACCCCATTTTTAATATCAATATCTTTGCCAGTTATTTATTGCTAATAAGTTATATAATAATCCACCTCAAAACCCAGTGACTCAAAACAGCATTTGGTTGGTTCACAAACCTGCGTTTCGACAAGGCTCAGTGGACCCAGCTTATTTCTTCTGCACTTGGAATCAAGTGGGCACTAAAATAATCTAAAGGCTTGTTCATGCACATGTCTGGAAGTTGGAGCTGGCTTTGGTTAAGACATTCGCTGGGGCCATAGGCTGGGACAGCTGCATGTACAAAGTCTCACTAGGTGGCCTGGGCTTCACAATGTGGTGGCTGGGTTCTAAGTGTGAGTGACCCTACAGAGTGACAGTCAGAAGCTATTTAGCCTTAGAAATCACACAGCTGTGCCCCCACATTCTGTCCCCTAGAAACCAGATGCTGAGGTCAGTACATATTTCAGGGGAGGGAACTTCACAGGGGAAGTGTCAAGGAATTTGTAGAGAAGTTTTACAACCACCACCTCCACCTGCCTTGTCTTGCCAAATAATCCTCCTATCTGAAGGAAAGTAGTTCTTCCCAAGTCAGTGTCACTGAAATCCCAGCAAGTTTTTTGTTTGTTTTTGTTGAGTATGTTCTCTTGTTTTGTGGAGAGTAACAAGGGATTCCAAGAATTTAGGCTTTTTAGTTTGTTTCTTTAGAAAAATGTATGGGTCATCTTACTAAACCACTACACTAGGAGATGGATTTCTCCTTAACTCTGCAAGACATTCATTGCTCCTTGGGATGCAATTCAAACTAGCATAAAATATTTCTAGTTCAGAGAAAGGCTTATGGCATTAGAATCCATAGTTGTAAGATGTATTAATTGCAGTCTTATATCCAAAGACTTGTTTCGGGAGGGGTTTATTAATTCAGCCCTGAGTAACTCAATATGATCTCCCTAAATCTTTAAAAATCATGGAGAGTTAAGACTTCGGGGAGGAAGGGGTAAGAGACTTTCTACTAAGAGGTGCCTTATAGTCATTTTATGTAGGAAGGACATGAAACAATTACAGAACAATAAGAGTGTAAAACCAACTACAAATTTATAACAAAGATGATGACAGTAAACAGTATATTTTTGTGACTATTGGTGGTTTGAACTTTTTTCTTGATTTTCTGAGTAATATGAGTTTCTCCCTTCCACAAAGTAGGTACCATTTTATTGCAACTGAATTTATTTCAATGTTCGATGCTGGGTTAGAGTTAGGATGTTCTCAGTCTGCTAACCTCATTACCAAACAATTTTATCATCTTCATGCAGAATGCTGATATTACAGCAAAGCTGCAGTCGACAACTTCAGCCCTTCTCCATCTGAGTGCAGAAACTCAGCTCCTTCTAAAAGAGTTATTATCTATGAAAGGGATGCAAAAGAAATGTGAAACATTAGAGGAGGAGAAAAAGAAGTTGGAAGAAGAAGTAGTAAACCTCAAACGTCACCTAGAAGTGAACACAGTGGAACGCAGTCAAGTGGAGCAGTACAAACGGGATATTGAAGAGCGAGCAAGACAGGATGTAGCAGAAAAATTGACAGAACTCAGTCAAGTCGTGCAGTGCAAGCGGGAGGCTGAAGAGCGAGCAAAACAGGATGTGGCAGGAATGCTGAAAGAACTCAGCCAGTTTTTACAGGTGAAGCATTGATCTCTAATGTGCTCTAATACACCTTGCTGCAAATTACAGTTTGGATGTATACCTTTTATGTTTCCTCTACTTCCCATATAGCAGTTTGTTTGTAGATTTCTGGAAGGAAGGCCGCATTTGTTACTCCCTTTAAATTATTCAATTTCCATCATTACTATCACTAAATTGATCTTTCAGAAGAATTCTTACTAGAGAATCATTTTAAGGCCAATTGGTGTAAATCAAGACTCCTAGGAGGAAAAGAAAATATTGTGATTTAAATATTGTACCACACTCTTGGGTTACTCTAGGTTTTATTGTTCAATTTTTAAAATGTCAAGTTGATCCTATTATTCTTTGAACTATCACATTACATGAGTACTGATACGAGTGATTTAACTTCAATTTCATAATTCAGATTTAATTCACTTCACATTGATGATAAGTATTTTAAAGTTCAGGTTTTTTACATCTAAAATTGCTGTCTGAATCAATGACTCAAAACTGAAGAGAACAAATACACTGTAATTACTCAGGCTATAATTATTTTTAAAATTGTATCCTTTTAATTTGCTTTAGACACAAGCAGCATATGAAGACAACTTGTTAAGAGAATATAAAAATGCTTCAATAAGTCAAATGAAGCATAAAATTAAATATCTGGAATCCGAACTGAAAAGTAAAACTTTTCAGTTAGATGCTGAGAAAAAAGAACTGGAAAAATACAGACAACTGTACCTCGAAGAGCCAGAAGATAGAACATCATGGGCAAGTCAATTACACTCGTAAGTCAAAACATAGAAGTATAGAGAATAATTTAGTTTATTAATTTGCTTCTAAGGCATAATATTTACTGAGCCAGGTTCATGAGGTGAGTAGCAAGTGAAAGCTGACTAGATAGTATAATTTTGGAAAATGATGTTAGCAAATGAACTCTCCTTTAAAATGATAGTCCAGGGCAGTTTGCATCTCCCTGCCTTTTGTTGCTTTTACATGACTTTATGTTTTATATTTGCATATATTTAACCTGATTTAGTCTTTAAGCTGGGGGTTTTGCAAACTTTGTAAGTTAGACAGCCCTATAATCACAAAATTTCTAGCTGGAATTCCCATAAATAGAAATGCTAATGAGTTTAAAGTTAACTGTGTTTTGGAAGACTACAATTTAAACCCAAGGGGCCTCATTCTGGTGTTTGGTGAATTTACTTTCTTGATTGTGATATTTGGTATCACCACTAGTGGGCACCCTGAGACGAAGTACTGTATCCTTCTAAGTTTGTCTCTGCTACGTAAAGGCATGCTTGGGGAATGGGGGAAACTAACATAGGGGTGAAGGTCAGTATAGTAGTCGACAAAGTGGCTATAAAGAATACAGTGGCCTGCCCGAGGGAAGACAGAAAGGGCAGGCCCCTCCTCCACTGCCTGAGTAACAATGTTGTAAGCTACAGGTCTCCCCGGTATCCAAAAGTAGAGTGTTCCTATGAAAGTTGTCTGTGTAAAGCAAAGAGGCAGTTACCTTACGACACATCTTGCTGGTGGATGCACAAAATAAATATGCATAAAGCACAGGAGCTCACAGACACAGTCCAAAACCGAGACGGCATGATGCCGGGATACTGAGTGTGGTTCTGGGGAAGGAGCTCGATGGGGCCCCTCTTGCTGCTCGGGGTGCGTGTTGCCCTTCTGATGGCTCGGGCTAAAACAAACACCCAGCGCTATTCTGGCTTTTTGCTTTTTTTTTTCATAAAAGTGAAAATGCGCTTGAGATTATTTTTCGTTATGGAAAACAGGTGCTGATAAAAGCGAAGTAACAAAGTGAGCTTTGGGAAATTGGGGGACACTTGAAATTGCCACTGGCACTGTCATAGTTTATTCCCATCACCGACTCTGCCATCTGGTGCCCCCCAGAGGTGGTGGCTCTAAACTGTTCCTCAGTGCCGCATGCTTAATTTCTCCCAGGTAATGAGTGAAATGTGTACAGAAGGGTGGTGAAAGCAAACACTTGATAATGGCTTTGAGGGATGGTTTATTTTTCATTTCTAAACTGGTTTCTTGAGGGCAAGTATGTCTAGATGCAGCCGGTGCAGAAGGCAGAGGGGGTCCCCGGTGGAGGCATCTCCATCTCTGACTCTCCCCACTTTGAAGTACTTGTTAGTTAAGGGCCCCCCCAGGTACATATGTCCTTCTTTAGGACAGTTTTATACTGTAATTGTTTACAGTAGGTCTGCGCTGACGTATTTTCATTGTCAAAACACAGTTTAATGGGACAATCTGTTTACTATTATAGCAACTTTAAAAATACACATCACAGGAAAAAAATGAAATGAATGAAATCTGTGTTTTGCAATCCTCACAGGATTAACGAGAGGCTGGTAGTGATGAACACTAAACTTCAGATGGCGGAAGAGTACAAGAGTTCTGTCCTCAAAACTGTTCCTACAAGGCCTGCTGAAAAATTTCATGATAGCTCAGAGCACAAATGGACTCTCACTCAAAGTACAAACTTCAGGATTTTTTCAGAACCTTCAACTAGCGTGAGTGATTGCTTGTTCAGGGTTAGTTATATTATCTTTTTTCCCCTGGGTTTCAGATTTCTGATATAATCCTTGTTTTTAATTTGATGAAATTCTGAGTTACTTATTTGACTTACACACACTAAGTAAAAGCCATAATTAATTGTGCTAATAAAGAAAGGAGACAGAAAATTTATAATTTTTTTAAGTCCCTGGACTTCTCATTTTCAAGACATACCTGTCATTAACTTTATTCAATAACTGCAACTAAACTGACAAACTTTAAACTTCTTAAAAAGCTCCATTTTAAATTCTATTTGAGAAATTATGTATTATTGCCTAATAACTAGAGATATACTTTCCAATGTTTGGCTTAGTTTCTGATTGATTTTGGTTTGGCATTGGTTCATAGTAATTTTCAAGTTTTGCCGCACTCCATTTTTTCTACCCCTAAGCATAAGTAAATGGCATCGAGATACTTAACCACATATGGATGTTTTTATTTAAAGGAATCCAAGATAAATTCTTTTTATGAATTCAATAAACTCGTAACACTAAAAACATTAAGTTCTGTTTTTCAGTTTAAAATTTTTATCACTTTCTTCTGTAAGAGTACATCTTTAATTGCTATTTTACTTATAGCATTTTTATTTTAATTGTTACAAAATGTCTTACTAACCGATTGTAGAACATTTCTGAATATGCAGTCAAGTAAAGCAAATATTTAAATTTTTAAAATGAAGTTCACTTATGTCTTTGTCTTGCCCTCAGCTGTAGAAATACCGACGTGGCAGTGATAGGGAGCCTTTAAATTACAGCTAGTTTCCATTGTGTATCGTTGTTGTTAAAAGAGCCATTTAAAGCAGTGCACGTTGGTTTATGGTTTGATGGTGTTTTCGTGATCTTCTTGATGCAGAGAAAGGTAGCATGGGCCCTTGTTAAGTGAAGTCTGAACCTGTTTTTTCTCACTTGGCTTCATGTCATAATAAAAGAAGAAAAAGCTCAGGTTTCATAGACAGTGTGGTGGGTAAATTGAGACTAAGTGCTTCAGAGTCATGAAACTGGACTGCGTGGTATGAAACAAAATGCATGGCTAACACTTCTGTCAGTGGCTAAGCATGATGCAAACTTGAAATGTTCCCATTAGTTGTCACCAAATAATTGACAGTGTGTCAATTTACAGGATGGTGGTGGAAGAGTGTGAGTGCAAAAGCAGTGCAGGAGAAAGCTCCTGAGGAGTTTTTTCCTTTAATGTTCTTGGTGGAAAGAGGTGTCTATTTTTTAGTACTTCGAGATAAGTTGGAAAATCGTTTATTTTAAACTCAGTGTTGTAGTTCCAAAGTACACGTAGTTCTTCTGTGGGGCCATGGGGCCAAATCATGCTAGATGTAGCAAGGAAGATGAAAAGGCACTGCTCTGTCCAGATGCAAAGACACGTCTTCACCACCACTACGGAGCACCTCACAGGAGTTATTATACAGTTACTGTTTACAGAATTCTTAGTCAGACGTACAGAAAGAAGGTGCCTTCTGGAATTGCTAGGGATGTAATGATTTCTGCTGGGAAAACATAAAGTAATGCTATGAGAGGTGTGAACATAGTGTTTAAAATGACAGGAAGGGATGGGTTTTTGGATGGGGCTCAACAAAACAACAGACTTCCACAGCTTTTCAGCTATGATTCCAGAAAGCAAAATGTTAAAAATGGCATTGGGATTGAATTTAACATTCTCCTTTATTTGCAAGGTTTTAACAGTTTGGACTCTTCCTACTGTGAAGTTCTAGCTTACTCAGCCTTTTTTTCTAACTTGATGGAAGTATTGCTCTAAGTATGTGATTTCAGTCGTGCTGGTTGTTGAAGCAAGTTTTCTCCAGTTCATAACGCTTGGATTTATTGCCTCTCTTACTGCTACATGTAGTATAGCCTTGTCCCTTGACATCGTTGTGGTGGAAGCAGATGGACCCCATATCTATTTTGCTAATATTTACACTCAGATTTCACATTCTAGCTTATTTCTGGGATGTTCTGTCCTACATGTCAAAAGCAATTTTACAGTTTTAGTCAATTGTGTTATTTATTATATTATTATAGAATACAAAAAGTTACAATTAGCCTGAGCAGATACATCACTGTTAGATTTTCTAGCACATAGAATTTTTTCCTAAGATTTGAAAACTTAATTCCAGACAATATTATAACAGACAGAATTTCTCTGTTTTAAAGATTTTGTTATGTTCAAGAGTTTTAAGTATTGGTGTGCCAAACATGAAGCATGGCCACAATAGTAAATAAATATCCTTCAAATCTATTTTAAATAGGAAGACTAAATCTTACATTGATTGATTTTTGGCTTTTGGTGTATCACTGACACTTTCAAATATTGTCTAATGATTTATTTAAGTAATTTTTAAATTTCTCAACTGTCCATTCAGTTTAGAAACCCTTTTTCTAAATGGGATTATACCAGTGCACCAGAGCTAAAACGATTAATATTCCTAAGACTGTAACTTTTTACATGACACAGCACTGCGTCTCAGCAGAATCTGGTCACGTTTCTTTTAAAAGTAGTCTTCCAAGGCAGGGGACATCCACTCTGAATTTTAATTCTAATCAAACTATCACAGTAGTTAAGCTCATTTCTCATAAGGCAGAGGCAGAGTTTAGTGACCTTGTTTCTGGTATCAGTTCTCTGCCCTGTGGACTCCCTCCTGCCCTCATTTCGTTATGTGTGAATGGACAAATGAGGAAGCGTGTTATCTTTTGTGAGACAATCACTTAACTTCCTCCAGTTCTTTTTCTTTCATTCACTCTTTTCCCTATACTTAATTTTTCAGCTCCTTGATCAACAAATTCTTTCTCATTTCTTTTCTCTGCAGCAAAATACATATATTTAATAGTTACAAACTGACAATATAGCCTTGCAGAGGAAAAGATAGTAATCTTACTTTCAATTCATGTAAAAGTGTGATCTACATTTTGCATAGTGTTATATGAAATTATTTCAATAAAGGCTTCTCCCTTCATCTGTTCGGCGTTACTCACTTCGCAGGACCTGCCTGGCACTGTTGTCTAATTGTTGATTGCATAAGGCCTCTCTAGAATGCTCTTGTCAGACAGTGTTATGGAAAACAGTCTCTGAAAATATCGGCAAACGGTGGCCGATTATTTTGTCTTTGCCCCTAACACTTACAAAGGCCTCGGCTCTTGTGTTACTGTTATCACCACAGTGTTTATTATGTCTGGTGGACTATTTTAGACCCTGTTTAGTGAGTGGGTGACTTTTATAAGAAAGATTTTTAAAAGAACACTCTAGATGGGGACACTTGTAGTTTGAAGTGTCCCCACACATTTCATAATTAAATACATACCTAATTAAGTCAAGTTTCAAAAAGTTGGCCCTAATTTCTAGAACAGAAACAAAGTTACAGTCAAAGAATTCTGTATTGTTTTCCTTGTTTCTAAGTCTAGGAAGTTGTGAATCAGAAACCAAGTTTGAAAACTGGTGCTAGCCTCTCCTTTTTTTCAAGCAGCTTTTCTGACATAAATGTCTTAGTCATATACAGAGAGCAACATCCATTTGTTTAATTTGTTTGCCACAAGAATTTTCACTTGACTTTATAACAGAACCCCTTTCTTCATCTTATGTATCTATGATTCTGTGTTAAAAACATACTTAGCATAGAACAGACCTTAAAATTTTAGTTATGTAAAAGTGGAGGAATGGAAAGCTCATTTTAAGGAAAAGTCCATGAAAGTTAAAAAAAAAACAACTGAACTTTTATAAAGGGCAGGTTTTCTGAGTAGTGCAAATTAATGCATTCAGTGTAGAACATGACTTGAATTGTTTAAACTCTTTGTGCTAATAAGATTGGACATCGCCCTCTGAGATTATGTGTCTCTGACAGGGCAGTGTTTACTGTACTTTCCATCAGGGGAATCTAAGCCTTTCATATATACATTCTCTATTATCTAAAATCAAAGTAAGTAGGAATTTATTTTATTTTATTCATCTGATAATTTTTCTATTTAAGCAATCCCCAAGTTAGGTCAAGTCTCTAAAAGTATTATTTAAAGGCCACATTTCATAAGCTAGCTGTCATTCCTCTGATAGTGTTTCTTGTTTAACTGAAACATTAAAAATAATATTTGACTTATTTCAGATGCACAAGAAGTTGGGAAATAATGCAGCTAGAGAAGTAAAAGAAGGTATGTTGCCAACATTCCTGCATTTAGACATTGATTTCTGAAATGCACTGTAAACAGTAAATGGCACCTGTTTCTGTTGTTTGAAAAACAGATACTACGTTAAATTTTTTGCTTACACATATCTAATGAAAAATGTGAAAGCACAATTTCATTCATAATGATAAATATACTTATTGCTCACTTCTTCATCATGATCCATAGCTTTAAAAAAGAAGTCTGTGTTCTCTATTTCTCGCTGTACCCTTCCCCTCCTGCTGGCCCTGTGGGCCTGTCACCTGCACATGGCTACTGTTCTCAGAACACATGGAGCTCATCAGCTTCTCGAGTTTCTGATAGTGACAGAGGCCAACAACCCCAGACTCAAGCAATCACAGTTCATGTAGCTGTCACCTGGTGGATGACAGTTAAATTTCCTGTCATTCCCTTTGTCACTGGTTAACATTTTGCCCTCAGGAAAAACTCCAACTTTTTTAGCTTGGAGGAAAAATACCCACATCACTTTGGCTCTTGCCAAAGGGTTCAGCCGCGTCTCTTTCCTCCCCTGCTCCGCCCTCTGCTCCAGCGTCTGGTCAGACTGCTTCCAGCGCCGAGGGCGCCCTTCCTGCCTCTGCTCTGTGTGTCTGCTTGTTGCCTCTCCCTCCCCGCACTTTCTCCTCGTCCTTCAGGTATCTGCTTACATATCACGGCCACCAAAGAGTGGACAGTATTGACACAAAGCTGGACGTCCCTTCTGAGTGTTCCACCTGTGCCCTCTTTTATACCTGTCATGGCATTTATGTCTCTGTGCCAAAATTGCCTGTTCATCTATTTTTCCAGTTTACAGTACATGATTTTTCAGGGTGGACTGTGTCCTCTTCATCTTGGGATTCCAGTGTTTTTCACAGTGCCTTAGCACATGGCTGCTGAGTAAATGAATGAATAATGAGAAAACCAGGAGCTCTGATCCTTAGCCACAAGAGCAGTTAATTCAACGTGCAACCCTGGGCAAAGTGTACAGTAGTAATCTTGGGTTTGGGTTGTAATCATATGTAGGTATTTTTCATTCTTCTTAAAACTTACAAAAGTCTCAGCTTAAAAAAAACTGACATTTAGTTACCTATGAAGTATTTTAAATAAGGAATCTAATTCTTTCATTTTCTTTCCAGCTACTCCTAAACTTCAGTCTGAGTCCTACAGAACTCCTCGAGGATCTTCAAAAGAGTCAAGATTAATTGAAGATATGCTTTTGAAAGCATGTAAAGAATATGAGGAGGTTTTGAAGAGAAAGTATCTGTTATACGATGTTACAGAGGAACAGTAAACATTTACCTGCTGGGCTGCTTGGGTAACATTTTAGTTATTTCTCTTTAAGTAAGATATAGACAATGTTTATTAAAGGAAAATATTTTTGTATTATATGTGCATGATTAAAACTCATGCACATATAATGTGGTATTTTAAGCCACATTTCTCTGCATCTCATTAACTTGTAAGCCGATTTTGGGAATAAAACCCAGCACTTTGGGGTATTACATACTCAAACTGAGCCCGGATGCCAGCTGTTTAAACAACACCCAACCACTCACCAAAATTCTCATTGATATTGAGCAGTGTTGATTGATAGCTTTTTTGAATTTTCCACTGTTAATCACTGTATATAGACCTGAAGATTTAGACGGACAGCATTCGGATCTGGTGTGGCTGCTGTCAGCGTTCTGATGGATCACAACAATCTTTACAGTGCCATCAAACTTTCTATATGCTGCCTTAAACACTGATTCACAGCTATTTCCTCAAGGAGAAATGAAATCTGCCTCAGGCTTTTCATCATCTCTATATATTTACTTACTTTTTGGAAACAGTCTTAAAATTAGAGAAAAGTTCTGAGCACCAGACTCAAGCGGACATTGTCACAAAACTGTCACGTCTTCCATTCATTCTCCTAAGGCACTATTTATCTTTCCTAAGTGTCACTTGTTCTACCATTAGCGCCTTTTCTCTCCCCTCTCACCAAGAAGTCATTTGTTTTTCAAAAAATGCCTTTCTCCTTTTCCTGTCACTTATTTAATTGTATATAAGCCTCCAATTCTAGCCACTCTTTCCTATCACATTTCTTTCTGAACTCTTGCATGTATTCATATGTAATTTTTTTCTCACAGTAATTGGCTTTAGTCAATTTAATTTGCAGTCTCCCAATCACTGAACCTAAGAGAGTAAAGGAAATATTCTCCTTCTCAACAATTTCCAAGAGCTAAAATTTTAATAACTCCTACTTACATCCTTTATTCCCTTTTCTGTCCTTGCAGTGTACTTACTTGGCAACACTCCCAAAGACACAACTAACTGATTATCATTCTTCCCCCTTAAGTTCTCCCAGGCATCTAAGTGCTGCTGAAGAAAACCAGACACTACTACTTTTATTTTTTGCATCTTCTTCCTTCTCAGTGATGATTTCAAATTTCCCTCTCTGTAAACATCTCCCTGTTTCTTCCCTCTCAGTTGAACCAGACAGTCTTACTTCCGATGACAAACTTCCTGAAAGATTTGCCTGCTTCCCAAACAGCAGTCTGTCCCCACCCATCTGGTGTGTCTTCCCCTTCCTCCATCCCCACGCAACGAGTCACTGATGACTCCCATGTCTAAATCAAACTGACACCTTTCCATCCCTTATCTAACTGAAGCTTCTCATGCCTCCAGCCATTCCATGTAACCAACCTCTGTAACTGACCGCTGCCTGCAGCAACCTCTTCAGTCTTTAGCTGAAGATGATGTTGAAGGTGAGGGCTTCAGCCTTCTTGATGAGTTCACTCAGTTTTTCCTGGCTGTCTCCCAGGGGTATAAACAGGAAGTACACGTGTTATTCAGTTTTTGTTTATTTTTCTCCTGTGAATCTGCCTCATGTCACTTTAACTGTTAGACCAGCCAGATGAACCTAGAAGGGTAGAGGATCACTCCCTGGCCCCACCCCAGCATGAGCCTGTGCTCATTTACAGCTGGCGTGGGCGCTGCCTCGCATGCAGGGAAGAGATGGATGGCAAACAGTGCTATTCCTACAGCACTAGCCAGTGAGCTGAAGCTCACCTGAATTTCTTCCAGGCTGAGGTGGGGTCACTGCTCCTGGCAGCAGAAGACTGCCTTTATGAAAGAAAAATAAAAATGGAGTCTGCATAGCTTGAGAGGGCTCACTAAGGAGGTGTGACTTATGCACATCTCATCCCACAGAGAATCCAACCCTGTGAGCATTTATTGCCCTAATGAAGTCATCTGGAACACCTGCCAGAAACTTAAGATACTCACTAAGCCCCAATCTGAAAATAACCTGTGATAACTTAAGGAAAAGGTATCCTGAATGGCTCACATTAGTATCAGCCGCAATGCTTGTCAGGCAACTTTTGACAACCTCTTGGCTTTTTGTCTTTATAAGCCCCTGACTCCCGTCCTTGAGACACTCAGTTTTACCCAAACCTGTGTCTCCCAAGTTGCAATTTATTTCTTCCAGTTTTATGGAGATATAATTGACATGCAGCACTGCATTATAAGTTTCAGGCATACAGCATAACGACTTCATTTACACATATCGTTACATGATGACCGCAATGTACTTTACTATAACTATGAACATAACTATACCCCTGTCACTGGGATATAGTAAAATGATTAGTCAGGGTTCTCCAAGGGGGAATTGAAAATAATAGGAGATTATCCAACTCTCTGTGTATCTGTCTGTCTAGCTTTCTATCATGTCTGAAATCTGTAGGGTGGGCCTGCAGCCTGGAAATTCAGGTAAGAGTTAATGTTGCAGTCTTGAGTCTGAATTCCAAGGGACGATAGTCTGGAGATTCAGAGTGGGTTTCCACGCTTCAGTCATGAAAAGAATTCCCTCCACTTTGGGGAGCCTCAGGCTTTCCTCTGAAGGCCTTCAGCTGATTGGTTGAGGCCCATCAACATTATGGAGGGTAATCAGCTGTAGTCAAAGGTACTGATTTAAATGCTAATCACACCTGAAATACATGTTCACAGAAACCTCTAAACTGGTGTTTGACCAAACAACTGGGCATCATAATCTAACCAAGAGATATTTATGAGGAGTTGGAGAGATTTCTTCTAAGGGGAGATAAAGCTTTGTTCCAGCAGGAAGTAATTTGCTCAGCAGAGTTCTAGGTCAGCTTTGGGCACCTGATAATCATGAAGTCTGATCTGATTTTCCCAGCTTGTGACTCTTTGTGTCCAGCAGATGGCGAGAAATGACCAGTCAGAGCTCAGACGCACAGGCTTATCTTTGGGAACAGGTGCGATGTATTTATGTATGGCCAGCATCTTAAACAAAGCCCTCATGTTGTCTGTCTGTGACTCTCTTTCTCCATTTTACTGAGAAATGTGGACCAAAATGAGAAGTTCACAGGAAAATGGTTGTCTTTCCTGGAATGTGGTGATATTGAGGAATAATGAAAATGTTAAGTCAAACACAGAGACAGCCTAGTAAAATGGCACATAAACACAGGTGTGGGGAACTCGTGTGTGTGTGTGTGTGTGTGTGTGTGAACTTGTGCTTCTGAGAAAGATTAAACAGGAGTGGAACTGATGAAAAATACTTCAAAAAAAGGTAAAGATAAAATATTGTAGGAAAACCTGTAAAGGGAATAAAGTTGGAGAAATGAAAGAGAAAAGCCAACTCGAGTGTGCGTCAGACCGGGCTACGTGGATAGAGTGTTAACATGGGAACCACTAGAGAAAGGATCCATGCGCCGCAATAACAGGAGACCTGAGCTCCAAATGAAGACCATGTAAGTGGAGGATTAGGAAAAAAGACACCAAACCATCTGCAACCAATTCAATGGGATCCTTTATTTTATGGGGCTCTTCACTTCATTCTCACATAGACTAGGAACGATCCACATTACACGCAGCGTGTGTTCCAGGAGGCAGGCTTGAAGCTGTAGGCACTGAAAAAGGAACCTCCCTACCATGAAAAATGAGAGAAGAAAATCACAAGGCTGAGTTGGAATAGTACCTAATAACAGGAGGTGCTGGTAAGGAATCTCTCTGCAAGGTTTGACAGGGAATTTTGCATTTTCCCCTAGACATCAAACTGAAAAACAAAAATAAACCCTGCTTCTTCCTCCCATGTCCACACTGAGTCACAAGGCTATTATTCATTTGAACTTTTAAAATGCATGGGTTCCTATTTATGTATTCTTGGTTCAAAGTAAAAGGTGAAATATGTAAACAGAGGTAGTTTGCAGGCGGGCTGTGAATGGTCTTGAGTGCCGTGCTGAGGATTGTCAACTTAATCCTGTCTGCAAAAGGAAACTGCAGGGGAAGGCTGCAAAATGACTTGGGGTTTAAAATCTTCCCCTGGACACCTCAAGGTTTAAAAATCTCACTCTGAAGATCCCATGGTGTAGAAATCCCATCCTGGTGTAGAGAATGGATGGGTATAGCAAACATAATGGAAACAGGGATGCTTTTTTCAGAAAGTGCAGAAGATGTGTGTGAGAACTGTAGTGGAGGGCATACAGAGAGGTGGCTGTATCTGAAAGACGGAGCAGCTAGAATCAATAACACTTGGTGAATTACTGGATGTGGTGATTAAGGGAGAAGAAGGAATCAAAGATGACTCAGATTTCCAGAGAGAACAACTAGCTGAAGTGCAAGGCTTTTGGCCTAGATCAGGGACACAGGAAGAGGAATAAGATTGGGGATGTGATAAGTTTTTTTTCAATCTAAAATTTAAAGAATCTGTATTATGCGCCAGGGCTTTGCTGGTACTGTACATGCATCTCACTTTATCTCAAAAGCATTCTGACGGAAGTCTTGTCATCAACCCCATTTGACAAAGAAGGAGATGGAACACAGAGAGGTTAAGTGCCTTGCTGTGGGCAGCCAGCTCTCTCGTGGCGGGGAGGCGGGCAGCAAGGGCTCTCGCTCTTTAACTGTGCCCACCTGTCTGAGATGAATTGTGAGCATGTTGAGGAGGTGGCGATCTGGGGCTATCTAATTATTGGTATAAAATTGGCAGATGAAAATCTATTTCCTTTTATGCTTTGTTTTTATTTTCCTTCCATTTACATGTCAGTATTTATCAAGGCTTGACGTGGAGCCCCATGTTCTTTTCTTTGTATGTTGTATCCATTTTCATCCACACTTTCACACCCACCCACTGACTCCCGAGCACTGATCTCAGTCCTTGACAAACAGCTATTTATCTCCAGCTGCCTGTTAAGCATTTCTAATGGCATGACTGATGCCATAAAAATATTTAATCCCTAACTGATGTTCTAGGGTCTAGTAACCAGCTGTGTCAACCTGGAACAGTCATATATCCTTTCAGAGCTTCAGAGTTTTCTTGGCTGACAAGAGGTGGTTGGAAGTTGAGTATCTAGAGTACAAGACCTTACAGCCTAGGAGAAGCCTTAGATACCTAAATATTGATAAAACCTCCTTACGCTGCCTAGGTTCCTGTAGTTCTAATTTGTGCTGTTCAATACAGTTTAAACTGAAATTCTATATACTTAAAAACTCTCTTCCTCAGACTCACTATCCACATTAAAAATGCTCAGTTGTCATATTGTGACTAGCGGCTACCGTAACAAACAATGCTGACACAGAACATTTTTGTCATTACAGAATGTTTTTCTGGATGGCTCTATAGATTAACCAACCATTGCATTTAATGCCAAAACTATCTTCCTCTCCGTTAGCTCAAACTTCATACTTCCTTTGTCTCATGTAGCATATGACAACACTGCTACGGGCTGAGTAGTGTCCCCTACCACCCCCGGCCCAGGTTCATATGATGAAGCTCTAGTCCCCCCACCGCAATGTGACTGTATTTGAAGATAGAGCCTTTAGAGAGAGAATTACAGTTAAATGCGATCACAGCATGGGACCCTAATCCAATAGGGCTGGCGTCCTTATAAGAAGAGAAGGGACCCCTGACTCACAGCAAGGGCACAGTGGAAAGGCCAGGTGAGGACTCAGTGAGAAGGGAGCCACGTGTAAGCCAGGAAAAAAGGTCTCACCAGAAACCATCCGTGATGGCACCTTGATCTTGAATTTTTGCATTTCAGAACTATGAGAAAATAAATGTCTTGTTTAAGCCACCCAGTCGGGCATTCCATTATGGAAGCACAAGCAGGTTAATACAAATGTTCTCTAAGAGACATGACCAGGTAGGAAGCCCAGGTATGAAGGAAAGGGGTGCCTCTGCTTCTGCCCACACCTTCATATCTAACACTAATGCCTTTGTCTTCTCTTTTAAATTGATGTTTTCTTTTGAATTTGTCTTCAATATTCTCTTTCCATTTCCACTATTAACATTGCATCATCTCATATTTGAGATGCTGAGCTACGTGGCATCACTCTCCCCAACTACTACTTGCAATTTATAAATTAATCTCACTAAAAGATTGTTTTCAAAAATATGTTAATTTTTGTCATCAATCTTCAGAGGTTCTTGATGAACTCTAGGACAAAGCCCAAGCTTCCTATCCCAAGATTCATAGTGCGGCCCCTATCTACTCCTTTTTTTAAAAATTAGATATAATGGACATAAAACATATTAGTTTTAGATGCACAACATAATAATTCAATATTTGTATACATTGTGAAACGATCACCACATAAGTCTGGTTGCCATCTTCCACCAAACTTAGTTACAAAAAACACACATACTATTAATGCCTCAACCCCCACGCAGTACACACTCTGAACCAACTGATCCTCCGGCCCATTCCTACACTTTGACAATCACCGACCTTGCTCCTTGCTCAGGTGTCCTGTCCCAGGAGGCAGGTGAATCCTTCTCTATGTTCCGACTCTTCCAACTGCTCATTGTCCATCACCCATCACACCCAGCGCAGCCCACAACTCCCTCTCTTTCTTGGAAACTTGACTCGTCACTACCAGCAACAGAATCACTACAGAAATTACAATAAAAACAACTTACGGAATGATTACTGTGAGCCAGCGACTGTGCTTAGGAGTTTATTTTATGTACTTTTCATAAAAACACTCTGCAATCAACATCACTGTCAGCAATGTTAAATGGAAGAACTGAGGATCCTATTGCCCAAGTGAAGGCAAGTCTCAGCTTATCCCTCTTTGTTACACTCTCTCCTTAACGCTGATTTAGTGCTTGGTCCCAGAATAGTTATCTTGTTTTCCCTACTAGCCTGGAAGCTTCCCGAAAGCAAGTCCACATCTAACACACTTCAATCAGGCATCAAAGCCGATCTCCAACTGTCCTGCTTTTCTTTCCACTTAGTTTTCTAAATCCCATCCCTGGAAGGCTGACATTCCTCACATATCAGCCTTAGGCCCTCTGCTCTTTCTTGCTCTATGCACTTTGCATTGTCACTTCATGAGCTCTTGGCTCCATCACCAACTGTATGTGTGGTTCAGACCCGCCTGGCCAACTCCTCTGGTAGAAAATACCTGTATGGAGAGAAAGGCTGGAATCCATCAGCAGCCGTAGAACTCTTTTGTGACCTCTGGCAGTGCCAACACTGGTAGGAGGATAGCGAGACCCTCAGGATGTGAAATTTAAGGAGATGCTCCCTCAGGATTGTGGACTTGCTGACCCTGAACTTTCATGACCCTGAGAAAAAGTCTGCCCTTGACCTGTGGGGTCGGCCTAGGGAACATGCTTGGTACAACAACAGTGTTGCCTGTAGTCCTGAGGGCTTTGGAATGTACTGTAATATAATACATTTTTCCTTGTCCTATACTTAGTGCTATGCTGGGCTTTCCCTTTGTTACATGTTAAGTTTCTTGAGAACAGAAACTCATTTATCTCTTTAACCCCTCCCCGCCAGTGCTTTATAACACACCAGGCACTCAAAAAAAAAAAAAAAAAAAAGTGGTTGCAATGTTGAATTGAATTCCCCGTTTTTTTGGCCTATCCCTGCAGTGGAAGCCTGTGAGAGCTCCCATTCCGTTTACCCCTCCGAGTTTCATCGTGGACCAGGAGAGATATCTATAAAAGATTTAGGGACTACAGGGAGTCAATGGAGGAACAGGCACAGGAGGCAGCACTTAAAGAACTAGAACCAGAACAGTGGTTCTCAAAGTGTGGTCCCTGGACCCACAGCCTCAGCCTGACCTGGGAACATGTTAGAAACGCAAGCTCCCAGGCCCCACCCAGAAATACTGAGGCAAAAACTCTGGGAACGGGGGCCTGAGACCATGTCTTTATAAGCCCTTGAGTGATTCTAAGCTGAAGAATGATCAGGTAGTGAATCAACCTTAGGGCCACAAAGGATTTCTTGGAGTGAGCCACAGGGAAGAAACTGTAACCTTAGAATATTAGTCTTGTTGAGTAGCAGCGCTGAGCGAGACTGACTGACCCTGGGGAATGTGCATTTATTAAAGAAAAAAATTGAAATCTGAGATGCTTTTGACACTAAATAGAAGGGTTTCTTTTATGGACAGTTTCAACCTGTTCAATAGAAACACAACGTAAAGGATCCTGAAGAGACTGAGGTGTCAGGGGACACTCAGGATAGGACAAGCCAGCTCAGAGGAGAAGCGGATGTCAGAGCAGACACGGAAGCTCAGCGGGGAGCCAGAGCCTGGCACGGATACATGACTCTGTCCCCAAATGCAGAGAGTCTTCAGCTTGGTCCCTGTAAAGACACAGAGGAAATGGTAGAGTTTGAAAGCCTGGGAGGAAAGGATGTGTTTAAGACTGTGAGTTTCAGAGAGCATAGGAGGACTGAAGAGGCAGGCTGCACTTAGGACTAGGAAGCCAGTAATATTCATGCCAGGCTCATCCAGGAGGGGGAACTGGCTGTTCCCAGATATTAGGCCTTGTGTTAGTCAGGCTTTTCTGGAAAACAAGGGGGGGGGTGTAAGTGTGTGTGTGTGTGTGTGCATGTGTGTAGGGGGAGAGAGGGAGGGAGAGAGAGAAAGAGAGAGAAAGAGAGAGAGGGAGACAGAGAGAGACTGAGAGTTTGATCTGTTGATTTTAAAGAATTGGTTCCCATGATGGTAAGAGGCTTTGTGAGTCCAAAATCTGATGGAATAGGTTGGCAGGCTGGAGACTCCAGGAAGAGTTGCAGTTCAAGTCCAAAGACAGTCTACTGGCGGAATTCTTTCTTGCTGGGTTAGGGAGATGTAGGGTGGGGCTGGGGTCTTTGTTCTATTGAGCCCTTTGACTGATTAGATGAGGCCCACCTATATGATGGAGGGCAATCTGCTTTGCTCTAAGTCCATCAATTAAATATTCATCTTATTCAAAAAACACCCTCACAAGAAACATCAAGAACAATGTTTGACCAAATATCTGGACACCATAGCCCAGGCAAGTTGATATATAAAATTAACTATCATGGGCCTACATTCAGGACAGCTGCCTGCTAGCAGGCTGGTGGTCGTGGTGCCAGTGTCTGGTGCACTGCTACTGTGCTGAACAACTCAGAGGAGCAGAGATCCCAGTAACGGGATGCACTAATTTCTTGGTGTTTGGCTCATTTCAATTTATAAGCTGGGTGTGTATAATACTCTAGTTAGAGGAAGGAATGAATTATATAAATTTCTATAAATAAATCAAGTGTTAATAATTCTTTAATTGTTTGAGACACCATATCTAAAATGTTAAATTTTTATCCCCCTTTACCATTCCCTTACTCAAGACTGTCCTAATTTTCAGATCCTCTACCTCAACATAATTTCATTGCTTTTCATGCACTTCCTGATTACGCTTCCTCTGTTTTGACTCTATTTTCCTTGCCTTGTTTATTTCTTTATTGTCTATAAAAATTAACAGGCATTTGGACTATTCTAATTTTTTGTTATTATGAATAACATTGCTATGAGCATTTATATGTAAGTGTTTTGATATATACGTCCACTCATTTCTGTTGGGGCTATTCCTAAAAGAGACATACATGCAAGTATGCAATTTTTATTAGACTATGTAATACAAGTTTCTTCAGGCTGTGTCTGAGTATTCTAGGTGCTCCACATTTTCCACCAACACCTGGTAGTGTTAATCTTGCCATTCCAGTGGGTTTGAGGTGAATATTTAATTGTGGTTTTAATTTGCATTCTCTGAGTATTAATAAGTTTGAATTCCCTTTCATTTGTTTGCTGGCTATTTTGATATCTTTCGGGGGGTGGGAAGTACCCATTCAAATCTCTTACCCTTTTCTTTTTTTCTATTGGATTTTTCTATCTTCTTATTGATTTTTTGGTCTTTCTTTATGTATTTTTTATACAAATCCTTTGTGGCTTATAGGCATTGTGTTTATCTTCCCTGAATTTGTGGCTTGACTTTTTACTCTAAATTGTATCCTTTGATAAACAGAACAACTTAATTTGAATGTGGTCCAATTTATCAGTCATTTTTTGTATGGTAAGTGCTTTTGTGTCTTGTTTAAGAAACCTTTCTTCAACCCCAAAGTAGTGGGGGCTTGGTTATGTTAGATACTCATAGAAATTTTATCTTTTATGACTCACATTAGATAAACTATCACTTGGAATTAATTGTATGTAAGGTATGAGGTAGTGTCAAGGTTAATTTTTTCCAGTGTGTTCCAGGTTGAGTTCCCTAGGAAGCAGAATCTGGGACTCTAAGATTTGTATGCAGAAGTTTTACTGGGGTAAACTTCTGAGATGAGTATACGGAGTTAGATGGGGTGGAGGGAGACTTAAGTTTGAGGATGCAGTTTCTTTCATGACCTAAGCTGTTCCCAAGGGGAACTCTTAAACTAGAATGGTCCTTGAGAGGCCAATCCAGGAAGGGTCAGGACTTTCCATACTTGCGTTGACCAGTCATTGATGTAGGAGTATCCTCAGGGAGAGAGAATCATCTTGGAAGAAGCTGCTTTCTTTGGCTACGGGAAATTCCCAGGAGGAGAGGCAGCTGTGAGCAGTGAGCAGCCATCTAACTCTCCCAGCCACCGGAACAATGAGTACCTCAGGCCTGAAAGGGCATCTGAGTAATTCAGTTGACTTGGTACCATTTATTGAGAAGAGTGTCCTATTCCCACTGTTCTGCAGTGCCACCTTTGTCAAAGGTCAAGTGACCACGTGCGTGGGTCTGATTTTTGAACTCTATTCTGTTCCATTGGTCTCTGCCAATCCTTGATGCAATACCACGGTGTCGTAATTACTGCAGCTTTATCGTAAGTTTTGATGTCTGGGACATTGTTTTTTCAAGATTGTTTTGGGTATTCTTGGCCCTTTGCAATGCTACTGTAGTCCTAGAAGTAGTCCGTCAATGATCACACATACAAAATGTCTGCTTGGTTTTTGACTGGGTTTACACTGAATCTATGGCTTCAATTAGAGGAGAACTGACATTTTAGAAACATGGAGTCTTGTAATTCACAAACTTGATCTATCCCTCCTCCTGTTTTGTCTTTAATTCCACTAAATAATATTTTATAGTTTTCTGTGTAGAGTCCTTGAAAATCTTTTCCCTTCCTTTTTTCTGATGCTGCTGTAAATTTAAAAAAAAAAATTCACATTCGAACTATTTACACTGCTATAAAATTACAACTGATTTTTCTATATTGCCATTATATCTGGCAGCTTTGTTAAACTAATTTACTAGTACAAATACTTAATCTGTAGATTATTCTGAATTTCATACATGCATATTTATGTTGTCATTGAAAAATGACAGTTTTCTATCTTCTTTTCCACTACTTAAGTCTTTTAATTTCTCTCCCTTATTTTAGGAACTCTGATTGAATGAAAATAAAATATCAGGTTTAAGAGCCATGGTATGTAATTATAGCACAATTGAATTAATATTTTATTGAAGGACAGTTAAATTGGTCTTCTCTTTCTCATAAATAATGCTGCAATGAGTATCTCTTCACACATGCTTTTGTGCAGTTGCCTCATTCATTCATTAGAATGTATTCCTGGATTTTTTGGAATAGTCCAATCAACAATTAAATCAAATGCACATAAAATATGTTTAAAATATTTTTATAACATGTATATGTGGTTACCAGACAACCATGCATTTTCTTAGTAACTTCTGCTTTGAGTTACAATGGGATCACATTGTTATGGAAAAAAGTGTAGGGTCTTCAAATGTACATTTAGAAAAAGAACTTTTGTGTGACGTGAGTTTATATTCTCCTTTGTATTTGTGACTTAAGTTACTCTAACTTCCAAGGATTCATAGGATCTTACTGTATTTTTATAAATCTCTTTCATAGTGTAAAAACTGCCTGATCTCTTGACCTAAAGAAAAATGCATTTTCCAAACATTTTCTTTTGATACTGCAAAAAGAAAGTAGAGAGAAAGGGGTGGGAGGGACAGAGTGAGAGAAAGAACAAAAGTGAGGGGAGTATGGATAAACTATTTGACACCTTAATTCCTGCCTTGCCCACTGCCTCCAATTTCAAGGTAATAGACTAATTCATTGCCTCTTGGCCAGTATAACAGGTGGAAAGCAGAACCATCTGTAGAATGTTCTGGCTTTGTTTGAGACAGTTTAATCCCACTGAGAACAATAATTCCCCAGAAAAAAGTTCCCCTCGTCTAGTGTTAGAAGAGGTTCATAATTTCAGAGACGTAGCGACCCAGGTCCTGTTTACAGAAGATGCCTCAGGGAGGCAGCAAGATCTCATAGAGGAATATTGGCACAGAGATTACAACGGGATTCTCAGATAAAATACAGGACATCCAGTTAAGTATGAAATTCACATAGACGATCTTTTTTTGTATAAGTATGTTCCAAATATTGCATGGAGCATACTTAAAAGATTGATTTGCTGTTTATCTGAAATTCAAATGTAATTGAGTGTCTTTTGTTGTTGTTGTTGTTATTATTATTTTTGCTCAACTTGGCAACCCTAGATCTCAGGCACTTTAGAGCTCAGCTTTGCATCAGACAGAGATGCCTGAGGCCCAGGCGTAGTGTGGCATGCGTCAGAGAGCCACCAGGTCTGGGTCTGCACAAACAGGGATAGCAGATATCTTGGTACTAAGTGGAGATAAACAGACGACTGAGGACGAAGACCCTCCACTTGGTCACTGTGTGAAGCCTTCGAACCAGGGTCCAATCTGGTGTGGGATGGGTAGATTTTTCCAAAATGTGTGAGGCTGAATTTCTGATTTGCTTGTTGAGATGAAATAGTCACGTAAAATTATATTGTTCCCTACAATATTTTAAAGCCATATTCCATTCACATCTGAGTTAGTAAACTGCGATTCTTACCTTGTGATGATGCAAAACCAAACCAGAAAAGTTAGGAGTTTCAAAATCTAGGTGATTCGTGTCTTAACATTTTTTTTTCCGCAATGGTCAGAGCTCTAGAAAAAGGTTTGTTTGAACCAGTCAGGAGTGGAACTAAGGATTCAGGGTGATGGCATGGTGACGACTACCTTTTTCTGCATCTGAAGATGTCCTCATGTGGTTGCCCTGTTGTCCCCGAGGTGCCTCTGAGTTGCAGAGGACAGGGTAGGAGGCAGAGATCTGCCCAGCTGGGACCTGCAGGGCGTGCACGCAGCTTATCCTGCCCACTCATGGGCAGCACCCCCGCAGCCACCTCAGAGCTGCACGACAGGAGTGGGAGATGCTGTAAGTGTTGGTCACAAAGAAAGTGGCCATGACCAGAATCTGCAAACTCAAATGCAAACTCAACACAAACTCAAAAAACCCAGTGCAAATTAAAAAAAAAAATCCAAATGAGTGCGGTTCCCCAGGGAGATCTGTGTGTAGGTGAAAACCACCCCCAAGGAGTACGTGTTGTTCGTTATGACAGCACTTTGACTCCAATTTGCACGTGGCTCTTGTGACCCTGGTGAGTTCAGCTGGACCATGAGCTTTTGCAACGACCCCATTTGTCCCCAAGACTTTGAAGGCTAGTCTGAAGGCAGCCAGGCTGTTTCCTTGGCCATTTTCCTTCCTGGCTCACTTCCTAAACTTTAATGCCTTACCAATCCTACACTACCGCAATGCCTTACTTATCGACAGTAAGAAAATCAAGCAAAATTAAACCAAAACCCACAAAAGTCAAACCCAGCCAGGGAAAGATCGTTCATGAGAGACAACTTAGAGATCTTGGAAAGACCCAGCATGGCCAGGCTCACCTGCCTGCTAACTGCTAATTTCCCCAGCTCCCCTCTGATTTCTTCTTGACCTTTGATTGGAGGCTGTTTTAATTGATTTCTCCGTGTGAGGATGTTGGGGAGAAGAGGTGCTTTTCTCATTAAGAAGTAGATCCTGGGCCCATATTTTTACTTCAGATGCTCAAATGACAAGATTAAATAAGGATAAAGAATCCAAAAGAGGAATTCAGGTAGGTACATTATGCAGAGACAAGATTTAAAAAATATATATCCTCTTCACTCTTCACATATCTACTCATTAGCACTACAGCTCAGTTTTCTCCTGGTCCTTGTCCGAAATCTGCCACCATCCAAGGAGGAAGGGAGTGCAAGGGTGGGGGAAACCCAGCGTCCTCGATAGACGTTGTAATACAAAGCCAGTAAATTGGAGGCAAAAACTACTTCCTAATAATTTGCAGGAAGCTGTGTCCTGTTTTTTAGGAATTCACCAGTTCAGAACTCATTTGGCAGCACAGGGACCTATTTCTGGGCTTTTTTTTTTTTTTTTTTTTTTTTTTTAACCTAAGAAATACTCTTCCAATGACCTCTAGGTCAAATTTTAGAGACGAGTTTACTGATGATCAAGGAACTGGTATATGAAGTCTAAAATCCTCTGCCCTGGTATATGAAGTCTAAAATCCTCTGCCCGTATTTAAGAGGTACCCTGGGATCTGGACTTTCTCATTTCAATTCCTAGTATACTTGGAATGTGTTAAGTAGTAAAAAGCTTCACTTTAAGAAAATACTAGGAGTAAAGATTATTATTAGGTTGTACTGAAAATGTGGCTATTTTTCCAGCTTGCTGATGTATCTAGCTGTCCTCCCACCATCTCTCACTAACCAGCAGTTTGTTCCCACAGTATTTTGATGTTTGAACAAAGGCCCACCCTCCCCACTGCCCTCTCCAGGCAGGGCTTCTCTCTGCTGTTATCAGAGAGAGATCTGACCTGATAACTTTGACTTCTAAATGAACACTGAAATCAGTCTCTCTGGGGCATCAAGCTGGTTTCTCCTTCCAGGTACTGTGGCACACCTTAAATCCTTCTTAAGGAAGGAGGACTGGAGCAGTACCCTGTGCCCTTCTGGCAGGAGAGAAGCTCATGCACTTTATCTTTTCTCTTTCCCATCTCTTGTCTGAGGGAATCCCAGGAATAGCTAATATTGTCAAATATGTCAGTGGCTTCCTCTTTATATCTGGTCTTCAGGTGCCAGAATTATCATAATATATATCATTAAATATGTCAGATTAAATTTGTGGTAAATCTTATCTCATTTCAATGTTACTATTTATTTGTGTTTTAAAATCCAGGAGAGTTTCATCTGGAACCAGGCTGTCCTGTCATTGATCTGAACTGGCTTTCTGGAGAATTACGTTGTGCCTCTGTGATCTTGCTGTGTACCCCGTACTGGAAGCTTCTCTCCCTTCCTGGTGGGTATACACTTCTCATTTCCTCAGCCTTCTGTTCATGATTTGGGGATCAGATAGAGGATGTTGTTGGCTCCACCTGGAAAGTGGCTCAGCCAGTCTTTGAGAAGACACACTGGGGGCCTGGAAATAGTGCTCTGGACACAGACTGATAGGGAAGAGAAGAAGGATCTGGACTCTTAGAAAGTGAAATCAAATTTCAGCCTGAAGTGGTTTGCGTCAGAGATGAACAACTGTCATTCACACAGAGATCTAGTTGAAGGCAGGCACTGCCAATCTTTCTTGATCTCAAATACCTCCCCCAGAGGCCTGTCTGAGCCCTGAAACTTTCCACAATTAGATGGTTGGCTGTTGGGCTAAGTCAGCCAGAAAAGCTGACTGTGTTACTCAGGAAGAGTAGTAAGTTGGCAACTACTAGAACATTTGTACCATTGCTTTGCCAGACTCATCAGCCCAGAGAATTGCAAAAGGGGGGGGCAGATAGCCTGTGGGGATAATTTATTTGGGGACAAGGCTATAGAAGCAATGAAAAGTGACAGTGATTTCTTTCCTTCCCTTCTGTTCCCTCACCTTTTCTTTCTTAAGCTCCTTTAATTGACCTCAGGACTTTGGCTTTACCGTCATCCTTTGTCCAATATGCTTTCATCATTAGTCAGTGCATGATCTGACTTATTTATTTAATTATTTTAAATAAGCAGTCATGAATCTAGTGCCCACCTCATTTTCAATGCCTTACTCCACCCATGGAGGTCAGCGATCTCCCTGAATCCTGTGTTCATAATTTCCTTGCGTTTATTTTCATCTGTGTGAGAATAACACAATTCATTCACCCGTTCTCCTGTGGATGAGCAGCTAGGTTTTTCTAGGGTTTTGCTGTTTCAACAGTGATGCTATTAACATTGTGGTAAATATCACAGGGTACACATGTGCAGAGTTTCTTCTGTGTATATATCAAGCGTGGAAGTACTAGACCATAGAGTAGGTGAATGTTTGACATTACTAGATAATCCTCAATTATTTTCTAAAATGATCATACTGATTTACATTTCTACCAGTAAAGCATAAAAGATTTTGTGGATCCACATCTCCTCCATCCTTCCCACATCCAGTGCCGATAACTTGGCATTATTGGACTTCAGTTTTTGCCAATCATATGGATTTACTTTGTGTGTCTCATGTTTTGTGTGTCTCATGCATTTTCATGAGGTTGCACATTTTCTTTGTGTTTACTGCCCATATGTTTCTTCCATTTTGAAATTTCTGTTCATGGCTTCTGCTCATTTTTCAATTGGGATATGAGTAGTTTAAACTGGTACGTAGGAAGAGTCATTTTTCTAAAAAAATAATCTTTATTCTAAATTTAGGATTCTATTCCCAAATAGAGTTGGCACACATAATTTTATACATTATTATTCTTACTCTAGGAAAATCTTCTTTGCATCTGAAATTCAGGGGATATTAATGGGCAACCATGTTCCTAAACTTCAAAAAATTATAATCCTGAATTCAACAATTTTCAACTAACTCAACCATTGCGGCGGCAGCAGGACAGCGGCGGCGGCGGCAGGGCAGTGGCAGGTCAGCGGCGGCGGCAGGGCAGCAGCGGCGCGGGAAGCATCGGCGGCGGCAGGGCAGCATCGACGGCGGCAAGCAGCGGTGGTGGCAGGGCAGCGGCGGCAGGAGGGCAGCAGCGGCGGCAGGAGGGCAGCAGCGGCGGCGGCGGCAAACAGCAGCGGCGGCAGGACAGCAGCGGCGGCAGCGGCAATCAGCGGCGGAGGCAGGGCAGCAGCGGCGGCGGCAAACAGCGGCGGTGGCAGGGCAGCAGCGGCGGCGACAAGCAGCAGCGGCGGCAGGGCAGCGGCGGCGGGAAGCAGCGGCGGCAGGGCAGCGGCGGCGGCAGGGCAGCAGCGGCGGCGGCAGGCCAGTGGCAGGTCAGCGGCGGTGGCAAGCGGCGGCGGCGGCAGGGCAGTGCCAGATCAGCGGCAGCGGCAGGAAGCAGTTGCGGCGGCAAGCAGCGGTGGCGGCAGGGCAGGAACGGCGGCGGCAAACAGCAGCGGCGGCATGGGAGCAGCGGCGGCGGCAAACAGCGGCGGCGGCAGGGGAGCAGCGGCGGCCACAAGCAGCGGCGGCGGCAGGGCAGCAGCGACGGCGGCAGGGGAGCAGCGGTGGCCACAAGCGGCGGTGGCGGCAGGGCAGTGGCAGGTCAGCGGAGGCGGCAAGCAGCGGTGGCGGCAGGGCAGCGGCGGCAGCAGGGCAGCAGCGGCGGCGGCAGGGCAGTGCCAGATCAGCGGCAGCGGCAGGAAGCAGTGGCGGCGGCAAGCAGCGGCGGCGGCAGGGCAGCAGCGGCGGCGGCAGGGCAGCAGCGGTGGCCACAAGCAGCGGCGGCGGCAGGGCAGTGGCAGGGCAGTGGCAGGTCAGCGGCGGCGGCAGGGCAGCGGAGGTGGCAAGGCAGCAGCGGCGGTGGCAGGGCAGGGCATTTTTACTAACTCTGAGTTCAAACACAATGTACCACCTGATTTCTTTGGCAATGGACATGTCTTCAGTGTCCTACAAGTCACATCTAGCTTCCTGGGTATCAAGGGAGGTAGAAATTATATGAAGGGGCTGAGAAAGGTATGAATATCATGAGAATGGTGAGGTGTGTCACCTGCAATACAACACAGCTTAACCTGTTCCTTTGAAAACAGAATGAAAAAATTCACTTACTTTCTTAAAAGATAGTCTTGATATTCCAGAGCGAATATTTAAATTATTTGAGGTAGACAGCTTACCCCGTGGGACCAACTTGCTGTTCTCCATCATCACATCCCAGTACAACTCCCTCAGAGCAGAACCCGATATTCCCATTCCTCTTGAGAGAGGTCTAGGGCTGCTTTCCTGAATGTTACCCATCCCTAAAAGCACAAACCCAAGCATTACTGGTGAAATTCAAGAAATGCTTTCAAATAGAAAGAGAATAAAGGTTGAAATCCAAGAAGAGGCTGTACAAAAGCAAATAGGCATCACCTGGAAGTCTATGGTAAGAGAAGTTAAGGAAATCAGTGTCTCAAAAACAGATTCTATACATATTTTTAAGAAATCTAGTTGATTTACATAAAAGTTCATGCCTATTATGTGATTCCTCACTTACTAACCATGTCTGTAAACATGGCTAGATATGAATAAAAGAATCACAATTTTCCAATTAAGTGAAATAGTGAATACTAGCTCATAAATGAGTAATAAATTGAATTTTTACACTCTATTTTTCTACAGACTAAGAAAATACAATTCATGGAATTTCTTTTCCAATATAGTATTAAATCTGTACATAAATATATAGAGATAACAGAGTTTGCATAAAATTAAAAAATTTCTTCAAGCCTCAGGTTCATTATGTCACCTCCATTTTTTCCTATTAGTCATTTTTGTAATGGTTTTATATGTCACAATAAATTATTCTCTAACTTGTTTGGGCTTTGTTGTTAAGACCATTTCTTAATTGAAGTATAGTTGATTTACAATGTTGTGTTAGTTTCTGGTGTACAGCACAGTGATTCAGCCATATATATATATATATTCTTTTTCATATTTTTTAATTATAGGTTATTACAAGGTATTGAATATAGTTCCCTGTGCTATACCATAGGAACTTGTTGTTTATCCATTTTATATATAGAGGTTTGCATCTGCTAATCTCAAAACTCCTATTTTATCCCCTCCTTTTCCCTTTGGTAACCGTAAGTTTGTTTTCTATGTCTGTGAGTCTGTCTCTGTTTTGTAAGTTCATTTGTCTCATTTTTTTAGATTCCACATATAAGTGATATCATATGCTATCTGTCTTTCTCTGTCTGACTTACTTCATGTAGTATGATAATCTATAGGTCCATCCATGTTGCTGCAAATGGCAGTATTTCATTCTTTTTTATGGCTGAGAAGTATTCCATTGTATACATATACCACTTCTTTTTCTTTTTTTTTTAATATATTTTTATTGAAACATAATCAGTTTACAATGTGCCAATTTCTGGTGTACAGCACAATGCGTCAGTCATATAGGAATATACATATATTTGTTTTCATATTCTTTTTAACCATAAGTTACTACAAGATACTGAATATAGTTCCCTATGCTATACAGTATAACTTGTTGTTTATCTATTTTATATATATCTATATATTTGCAGTTAGTATATGCAAATCTTGAACTCCCAGTTTATCCCTCCCCCCCCCACCCCGGGTAACCATAAGTTGGTTTTCTATGTCTGTGAGTTTATTTCTGTTTTGTAAATGTTTGTCTTTTTTTTCGGATTCCACATATAAGTGATATCATAGGGTATTTTTCTTTCTCTTTCTGGCTTACTTCACTTAGAATGACATTCTCCAGGTCCATCTGTGTTGCTGCAAATGGCATTATTTTATTATTTTTTATGGCTGAGTAGTAGCCCATTGTATATATATACCACATCTTCTTTATCCAGTCATGTCAATGGACATTTAGGTTGCTTCCATGTCTTGACTATTGTAAATAGTGCTGCTATGAACATTGGGGTGCATGTACCTTTTCCAATTAGAAAATTCTCTGGATATATGCCCAGGAGAGGGATTGCTGGATCATATGGTAAGTCTATTTTTTTGTTTTTAAAGGAGTATCCATACTGTTTTCCATAGTGGCTGCACCAAATTACATTCCCACCAACAGTGTAGGAGGGTTCCCTTTTCTCCACACTCTCTCTAGTATTTATTGTTTTGGGACTTTTTAATATCCATTCTGACTGGTGTGAGGTAAGACCTCATTGTAGTTTTGATATGCATTTCCCTGATAATTAGCAATACTGAGCATCTTCTCATGTACCTACTGGCAATGTGTATAAGACTATTTTTTAAAAATACGTCCTAAGCACTACACTTTCTTATGCCAAATTATTTAGTAAATTTTTAATAGCTACACTATAGTCCATCCTGTGTATACAGCTTCTTAGGTAGATCTCTATTATGTGTGTGTGTGTGTGTGTCTTTTCAAATACATGACAGATCTTTCTCCTGATATTCATCTTTCCATGACTGATTCCGAAGGTAGATTCCTGATCTCTCTGTATGCAAATCCCAATTTTACTCTTAACCAATCCTCAAAGCCTTACAAAACATGGGGTCTCAACACATACCAACACTGAGGACAGTCAGCTGCCAACTGTATATTTTATGTCTTAAATCTTCTATTTTCCTAGACAAATACTAAGAAATTCCAAGTTTTTCCATGAGTAATCAAATAGGACCAACTTCTCTTAATCATCCCTCTGCTATTCTTTGGATGGTCAAATATCTCTTCCTCAAGGAATACAATTTTACGCCATAAATCTTCTTAAAAGAAGGCTGAACTTACAGGAGATGCTACGTATCAAGGGAGAATAGAAGGATCCGTCAGGACCACCTGGGGCTGTTTAGCATCATACTCCACTGATACGGGAGGGACTGGGGAGAGCTTCTTTGATATCTATTACGTGGGACATTTCAAAATAAGGAAATGCTCACATAATCTAATATATCTTAACTACATTCAAGAACTAGAGAGAAATAGCAACTTACCAAAGCCATGGTTAAAAATGGTTGAGTACTTGTCAATACTCTTCAAGGTTTCCCTCTTAGAGAAGCACAGAGACCACAGAGGTGAGAACTGGGAAAAGAAAAGTCAGCTGTAAAATGAGATACACCTTTCAGCTCCCAGACTGATGCACATTAATATGATCTTTTTCCTTCTGTCTTCCTGTTTGTAAAAATACCTTGTCAACATACATAGAAAATAACAGAGGTAAGAGGAATTCTGGGCAAATCCAAACCCTCCACACACAAGAAATACAATAGACAAGCACAGACAACAAGCAGTGTCCTCTTGTCTGAAAACAGGATCCAGACACTTTAGCAGGAGTGTTCTGGCCCATCTTCCACTCTGCTCATACTCGCCTGGACCTGAGAGTGGGAAGATATTTTCCCTCTATTCCACATTCCAGGCCTGCAAAGGGAAGACACCATCCACACCTAAACCTCCTCTGTGGCCTCAGGGACCGTCACATATTGTTAATTCCAGTAAGGCCCACAATATTTCAGATTTTGTATGTTCTTCCAGAATTTTGCCACTCACCCGCTTTGTCAAGAAGTGGAGTTTATTTCCCTTCCTTTAAAACAAAACAGGCCTTTGTGATTCTCTTGATGAACAAGAGTGCAGTGTAAATGACACTGCGTATCTTCCATGGCTAGGTTAAGAAAGGAAATGGAGCTTCCTACTAACAACTCACTCTCAAGATGCTCACCCTGAAACCCAACCATTTTGTTGTTAGGAATCCCAGCATCTACACAGAAAGGCCACAGCTAGATATTCCAGCCACAGTCCAGCTGAGGTGTCTGCCGACTGCCGGCATCAACCACCAAACCTTCTCGTGATTCCAGCCCCCAACCTTCGGGCTACTCCAGCTGAAACCACACAGAGCAGATACTCTAGCTGTCGCCATAAAGTTCTGCCCAATGAACAAATTAATGATTAAAATAAATGTTATCATTGTTCTAAAGCTAAGCCACTAACTTGGGGGTGGTTTGTTATGCAGAAACTAGGAATGCCTGATCATCCCACACACAAAAGCAGGAAACAGTGCCACTGCAAAACAGCATTGGCTCACATGGAGGCCTGCCCCCAGCCAACACAAGGCCCAGAATCCTCCAGCTCAGCAATTCCCGTTTCTTAATCACAGTCAACTCCCCTGATTCCTTGTAGCATCATTTACCACCTCTCTCACCAGCATCCAGGCTGGAGAAAAGTAAGTTCATGCCTCTTGCAGCTTGAAAACAAATATTTGCTAAGAACGCCATTTGATAGGTGCTTTGTAAACCTTACTATTTAGTCTTCATCAGTGCTCTATAATTTAATTTAATCTCCCTGTTCAGCAGATCAGAACACAAAAAGTAAAGAAGTCAGGCAGTTTGCAAATTTCAATAAGTGGGGTCTGTATATTCTCCAGTTGTTGGATCTAGTGTTCTCTAGATGTCAATTAGGTCATCTATTAACGTCTATCTGTAATAATGATTTTTTTTTTCCCTTGTTCTAACACTTATCAAAAGGTATACTGAAAGCTTCAGCAATGACTGTGGACTTGTCAGTTCATCTTTTTCTTTTGTTAATCTTTGGTTTGTTTATCCTGAAGCTACTATTAAGTATATACAAATTCATGGTTACTATATCTTCTTTCTAGGTTTCAACTTTTATCATTGTGGAACGTCCCCCTGTTATCGCTCATAAATTTTTTTCTGATCTTCATATAGAGACACCAACTTTCCCTTAGTATTTGCATTATAGCTCTTTGGTATTTCAAGTTTTCTGTGTCAGTATAGTTAATGTGTGTCAGCTGCTTAAAGCATATGGCTGATTTTGTTCTTTTCATCATGCCTGACCACAATTTTCTTTTTATTGGACTTAATCTACTTTCATTAAATTTAATTACAAATAATGTTGAATACATCAATGTTTGCTTTTATGTGTCCCCTCTGTTTCTTTGCTCTTTTGTGCCACCATTCTTACCTCCTGGTGTATTAATTAAATATCTCATTACTCTAGTTTTCCTCATTAATTTATAGTGTCATTCATTATTTTCTTAGTGGTTATCATAAAGACTGCAATATTACACTTAACTATTAAAACTCTCATGCAGTGGCTGTGAAAGCATTACACACTGGAAATCTGTTCATCAGTGTCTACAAAACTAAACATAAATATATTACATAACCCAGCAGTCCTTCTCCTATGTATCTCCACAGCAAAAATGAATGCTTTTGTCCACAAAACACATGTACAATAATGTTCATAGCAGCAGTATCTCTAAAAGAAAAATTAGAAATAACCTAAATTTCCAACAACAGACTAGCAGATAACTAATCTGTACAACATCCTATAATGGAATATACAGCAAAAGAAAAAGTACCTGCTACATGCAACAGCATGAATTTCACAAAGATGTTGGGGAAAAAAAGGTAGTCATTAAATGCAAAGCTATAAAAAAAATGTATAGTTAAGAACATGATCAATGATATCTCAATAAAACTGGGGAAAAGTATGAAAAATATTTCAAAACATAGTCAATAGTTTTAAAAATATAATGCATAAACATAATGTCATTTTGCTTGTAACATGTGTGCATATATAAACAGAAAAAGAAAAATGGAAAATTATGAAGCCTTATATAAGTATTGTTTCTCTTTTTATTTGAAATTACTTCTTAATTTAAGACTGGCCATGTATTAATATAAATAAGCACTTAAAAATTCTGTAAAAAGGAAGCTATTCTTCAAAAAGATGTTAAGATTAATACATGGCCACTGTTCATATGTATGTATTATTCATATGTATATTTGTTTTATAGGTGGTTACCTTAATTCATAGTAAATGTTGAGGAAAGACATTTATAATGAATTAATAAGCAAGACAGGCAGGTTAAAATTATTGCGAGGTTATATACTGTCACAAATAAGAGCAAGCTCTGTAGTTAAACTTTCCGTATGTCAATCTTCGCTCTGAAGTTATTGTGTCTGTTACCAAGTATTTCATCTGTACTGCCTAGATTTCCTTATAAATAAAGTGAGAAAAACAATAATAGCTAGTACCTCAAAGAGTTGTCAAGATTAAGTGAAAAACAAAAAAACCAACAAAATGTTATCTATTTTTAACTGATAATGAAGAGACAATTTCATATCCTGTAATCTACTACCATTAAAGGATACTCTCTGTTCTGTTTTTCTGAGAAGGACATTTGAGCTTCTTACTGCTCGTCCTTATCATGCTTGTACACGACAGAACACAGTTTACAAATGTAACTAGTCTTCACTAGCAATGTTACCCACAGAGAATTTCAGAAAGAAAAGGAGGACCGCAACTACACAAACATCATTCTGCCTCATAAAACTAGCTCAGAGAATATGACCACTTGAGTAACAAATTGAAAATGTTAACAAAAACTCAATTTTTGTTAACCCTACCTTTTATGCTGCATTATTTATAACTGCATAATTATAACTACTCACATCATTATAAACTCATCCTTGTCAGCAGTTTATAAAATGAAGTCTCCTAAGATACCTGGTCTTGAGATACTAGTGCTGTCTTCTGAAAGTTATCAAAATATGTAAAAAAAAAATACTTAACTAAGCAGCTTTACTTGACAATTTGATCTCCTAATAAAATGCATAAGTTGATATCTGTGTAATAGCAAAAGGTCTATCAAATCGGTTGTTGGATACCACTGTCACTTCCTTCTTATTCCTACTGATAATGGTAATTTGTGTATCAGGATCCACAAAATGGAGGCCAGCTCAGCGGTCCAGCCCACATTACAAAGCTAAACTGAAGTTACAAGAAACACCTATATAGGAAAGTTAGTGCACACCAATCACAATCCTCCAACTCAGCTTTGGCCAGCCTACCTTACCCTAGGAAATAGGGCCAGCTAGTCTCATAAGGAAATCTCTCATAAGGACATCGGAGCCAATCATGCCATTTCCTTGTTGCCTCTTCTCACATTCTATAAAATCCTCTTGCCCAAAACCCCTTGGGAAGAATACTCTACTGCTTCAGAGGCACTCTACTCCTCCAATCCATGGGTTGTTTCCCTTGAATTAAAGACATCAAACATGGTAACTAAATTGTTTTAGTTTTATCCTTTGACACTACATACAAGAAAATATAACAAATCATTGATTGGGTTGAATTCCTTTTTCAAACTAAGAGTTAGAGAGGTCTTTATTCGTTTAAATGATTAATTCATGTGATTTTTTTTCCTGAAAAAAACCAAAATCATATAAACATAGGCATAAGGAAAAATTTAGAAGAATGTACACCAATGTTAATAGTGATTATTTCTAGATGCTAAAATTTTGAGTACTTTTAACTTCCTATTTTATAACTTCAAATTGAATTACTAATTTCTTTTTCAACAAGACTGCATTAATTCCATCATCAGGAATTAACATCTACTTCCTTTTTTTTAAGAGTATTTTTGAAAAAAGAGTTGTAGGGAGAGCTATCTTCTACTTACTAGGAAAACTGAGCAGACTGGCAAAATGACAGGTACTAGCACTAAAACCAGTGTGACTGAAATAAACCTACAAAGCCTTGTACCTTCTTTTACTGCATTTCATAATTGTAGTGAAACACTTTCCATGCTACGATTCGCCTGTGAATGAGCACAATTCAGGTACATGACACTTTTAGACTAAACAGTGCTTTGTTCATAGTAGAGGCTTAATAAATGTGACTTTATCATTGCCGTTCTCTACTGAATGACCAGTTAATGGATCATACTGGATATAATCCTTGAAAAATCGGTAAGAAATACCATTATAATAAAGAAATTGATTTATAATTTACCAATTGAGTACTTTTATTCATAAACATGAATACTGCATAGCATTACATTTTATATTTTATATTAGAATCTCTATTATTGATATAATATTAATAACTTGACTCTAATGTGATTAACTTTATATTTACATAATACAGGAAATTATTTTGGGACAAACTCCTCCTAAAATTCACTTCCAGGTCTAAGTTACTGGTTCCAGGCAAGTGGTTCATGTACACCTTTGATAGTCTCAAAATTATAGACTTTTTCTATAAGAAAAATATGCATTAATAAAAGAAAAATACAATAATTTGGTATATAATTTCAAAGCAAAGCAAATCATTTAAGGTGAAGAATCCCTGTTCTAGACCATCTGAGCATCTGGTCTTACTTACAGGTGCCCATTACAATTAACTTCGTATTTTCATTGCTTCTTATGTATGAATGTGGAAGGCCTTAGCATATGCACATAATAGCAAGTTTTTAATTTAAGCAGTTTTTAATTTAAGCACTTATTATTTCCAGCAACTGTTCCCAGGCCTTTTATACCCAGAAAAGCTAAATAAGAACACATTCTTCATCATTAACAATCCTCCATCATCCACATTAAATTAATACACCCAATGTGGTGGCAAGGTATAGCTCAAGTGGTAGAGCACATGCTTAGCATGCATGAGGTCCTGGGTTCAATCCCCAGTACCTCCTCTAAGAGTAAATAAATAAAGAAGCCTAATTACCTCCCTCTGCCAAAAACACCAAACAAAATAATAAATAAATAAGCCCAATGGAAGTATGAAAAAGACTGAAACACTGCTGACCGTTCCCTGTATCATAAAGTCAGGTTCACTGAAGCCTAGGACTGAAATCTGCTTCTAGGTTCACAGCAATTTACTGTCAACAAAGCTATGAAAATGCTGTAGATCTGTAATATGCAGCTGCAGCTTGCCCCCACAGAGCTTCCAAGAGGAATCTCTGGAGGAAAGGACCCTACCTTGAGGGCAATTCCAGCTCTAAAATCGCCATAATAAACAAAGAAATGCGTTTTTTTTAAGTTGGAACCTTCATTCTAGGTCTCAAATATTCAACTTCTCTTTGACAGCCATTTTTGTGCAGCGTGGCTATAAAGTGAAATCACAGAAGCAGTGAAAGAAAACCCAGTACAACAAATTCCAAGAAACCACAGAATTTACAACTAGCTCCAAAACAGGCTACACTTAACGTACTGCATGCCTACTGTGTTTTAAACACTAGTCTAGACAACAGGTATAGGGGGGCAATGATGAAGGCAACAGGGGCCATGCTTTAGAACTGGGGCCCTCTGACAAGGCCCTCGGAGTCTTGACAGACACAGATTGAGTCACACAGGGCTCTTGTCTACTGATACCTCAGCGCCAGAATTGCAAACGTGAAGCTCTATCCTCCTGAAAGTAAAAAAAAAAAAAAGCCACAATAGGCTAATTATGGTCAGTCTCCTCCAGTCGGTCACAATAATGCTGTTAACAGGATCACTCGGTCACAGTGTACACCTTATAGTCACCGCCGACCAAGGTCCTAAAAAAGGCCCCGCCCCCACTCTGTCCTAGGAGCCAAATCTGGACCAGTCAGGGCCTCCTCACCACGCACACATTTTGGCCCCAACACACAAGCGCGCCCGTGCTCCCTCTCTTCCTGACACACACACTCCCATAGTCACATCTTACACTGACGCAGTCACACAATCGCACACACACCCACAATCACCTTCCTCAGCAGGTGATTCACATCCGCCTGAGGCTCTTGCCTCCACCCGCCGCATCCGTGCCTGGGAAACTCCAGGCCTGCGGCAGTGAGCTCCTTCCGCACCCAGACCCGGATAGCTCAACTCACCACACGGAAAACTGTGATCTCAATGCTAGCGGAAAATGAACCAGAAGCCGAAGTTCATTAGTCCCCAGGGCCTGTGAGAAACGCAGTCAAAACCGGAAAAGCGCGGACGCTGACACGAGCAAACCCGACCGCCCGCAGCTGGGACCGCGCGGCTCCTAACCCGCCGCCCCGTGGACTCCTGGGAGCGCCAGCCACGCGGGAGTGCGCAGGCGCAGTCGACTGAGCCTCGGCTCGGGGTGAGGTTCGTAGGTCCTGGGGGCTTTGACCAGGAAGCGGGAAGTGGGATCTCTAGCCCTGGAGGGCAGACTAGAGAAGCGGGACCCGGTGGGAAGTCCGGGGAGGAAGCCGAGAGTCCGAGTGGGCCTGGTAATTCTGAGGAGGGAACTGGAACCGGGCCCGTAGTAACCAGACAGATCTGTGCGAGCGGGGCCTCGGGCGTGGTCCGTGGGCGTGACCCTGAGGGTGATAAACGACTGTGACCTGGTGCGAGTTTTGCTAGGGGGGATTTTGTCTGTTTTGACCCCGAGGAAGCTACACTGCCAGGAGCGGGGCCTCACACAGCGGGTGTTGTGTGTGTGTGTGTACCAAATGGAGACGGCCTCCTGTGCCCAACCTGCTGCATTTTGGGTGCATCCTACTCTCTGGGATGCTGCGGCTGGTTGTGTGTGAAAGTGGACGGAGTCTTGTTGCTGCGTGGGGATTCCTCTGCCTCTGTCGCTCTTCAGATTGTATGTGAATCGTGTTTGACACCGCAGGTGACGATAGAGAAGCTAAATGGTTTGTGCTGTGGTTTTTGTGACTTTGCATGAAATTATGAAATGTGCTGTCTGAGATTGTGAATGGCATGTGGGTGCCGCGGGATGGTGCTTTTCTGAAGGAAGTGATTGAATGTAATTCTGCGTGTTTGTAACCTACTGTTACGATTTGTGGTGGTTTTGTGATTGAGAAACTGTATGACCGCTAGTTGGGTATGTAAGATTTGATTTTCTGAATAGTGGTCATTAAGCCTGCCTCCAAAATTGTAACTCAATAGCAGTTTAGCATATGAAATAGAGGTATGAGTATTGGAAAGGAATAGATAAGATCTCATAATTCCCAGATGGTGGGATTCATCACAGGGAAACATTACATGAACTAAAACCAATACGCTGAAATGAGTAGCGTTCCATGGGTAGTATGCAGGAAAAAGCAAACAATTTTTACTCACAACTAGCACTTTCAACACTGATATATGAATGAGAAAAACTGTTTGCAACTTAAAGGGTTAATTTATTTAATTAAAATAAAAGCTAATGTCACCCAATTACAAAATAAACATGAGAAAAATAGACATACTCTAAGATATCACAGAAAAGAAATTAAAGGAGCTTATACTCATAGTAAGAAATGTGTAAATTAGAACTATACTATACATCTGGTAGGCAGAAATTGAAGTTATTGTCAACTGCATTCATAGGATGGAGAGATGTATTGTCATGCACTGCTGGTGACAGTATAAATTCACAGAAAATCCATGAAGAATGATTTGGAAATGTATGATAAATCTGTCTTCCATGGGAGATGGAAGGTACAGCTACAGAGGGGGAAAACACAGTGTTCCCTCTCTCCAAGTTACAACAGATATCTACCTGACCACGAAACCAGGTTTCTGGCATTGGTAAGGGAGCAGGATTTGTTTATTTTCTCACTAATCTCCATCCTGAATTTGTGTGGGGTCCACAGAGTAGGCAAGTGCTGAAACTGTGACAGTTGACACAGATTTAACACAGACACTGAGTTATTCTGGGAGATCTACGTCAAATATGGATTCACAAGGCTCTATATCCTCCCATCTCTCCCTTCTCAGGACTCTTCCCTTGTCCAAAAGGAGAGCTCAAAAGAGAAGGCAAATTCTTAAAGCCATGCCTCAGGTGAGATGATATTTCCTTTCTTACTGAAATAACTTGGTTTTAGGTTACACGAACATTTGCTTCCCTAGCCTTAAATTTTCTGGATATTGGAACTTGCTTCCAGCAAGGTTTTCACTGGCAGGCCACAGTTTGTAGGAACTGCTGGCAGACATGGATAGAATGCTGGTCTCCAGTAGAGCAAGCAAGTGGCCTAGGTACAAAATTTGAGTACTGTCAGGGCTGCCCATCCCTAAATTTTGTACCGTAGGTGCCTCACCTGCCTCCTCCTAGTTGCAGCCCTGTTCCCAGTTTCTCTTATTCCAACCATATAAACATAAGCCTTCCCCAAGTGCACCTTCTAGATGTAGCCAATGCTCACATATTGATTGCGTTTATCATTCACCATCTCGTTCCTCAGTCGTCTTAAAAAAAAAATACTTCTGGAACAGAAATGTATTATCTTGATTTAAGTGGGAATATAATACTTGAATGAATCTATCTTGTCTAGACACTGATTGGAGATCTAAATTGTGAGTCAAGAAGCAGACATTGAAAAACCTTGATCATCTCCAGTGACCAAGGTTTTGTAGTGATCAGGTGGGAAGCAGAATGGGTAGATCACATTGTTATTTTGTGATTAGACTTCCTGTTTTGTGAGGTTTTTAGAACAGAGATTTGCTTGCAGACTTGTACAGAAAACTGAGATTTTACATTCCTCTCTGGTCCTTATGTTTTATGCATGTCTGCCAGCAATTCCTACAAACTGTGCCCTGCCAGTGGAAACCTCTCCAATGTGGCACTATAGATTTATTCTTATCTTTTTAGTTTCTTCTAATTTTTGTATGTGGGTGCAGGAGACGGAGACGCTTATGCTAATCCATTCTTGACATGTTCTATTCTTGAATCCAAGGTGGTACTCTGTCTGGTTTTCTTATCTTTCTCATAAAACTCCTCTTCATCTACCAGTCTTGACCAATTTTCCACAGATGCTAACTGCTTCTCTTCCCTGTCTGTTTTTCTCTGTGCACAGTCACATTCACTACAGAGTTTATACTGATCTGATTCTCATGACTCTGAGATAACCTCTCTCCATCCTAGACCTCTGTCCAGGGCATCAGAACCATATATCTAATCTCCAACATCAATCACCACCTGTCTGTTCCATAGACACTTCAAGTACATGTCCAATGTTTACCTCATTACCTCCTTTCATCCAGTTATTCTTCCTTCTGTTTCCTATTTCCATTTTTCACTCTAAGCACCTACCCACTTGCTAGGCAGATGAGCTCTGCCTTTCTTTCTTCCACTCTACAACCAGTTTATGAAACTCATCATGTAGCAACCAATTGTCCCCTGTCTAGACCACTAATACGACCTTAATCTAGGACACATCTCTAACAGGGGTTACTCAGTTGTCTTTCCCACCTAACACACCTCAGGCCTTCTCTAGTGTTCAGGAGCATTACCTCTAAAGTACAAATTTTGTCCCATAACATGTGCTGATTTAACATTTCTTCTTGTTATTTATACTCCATAAAGCAGCAGGCCCAAAGTAGGGTATGCATTACAATGGAATGTACTGAAAAGAAGGAAAATACTAATAGTTTACATTTGAAAATGGTGATCATTAAGAAAGTGGATTGCCATTAATGCCAATTGATGATTTACAAATAAATGCAATGTGTTGGAAATGTGCTCAGGACATTTTTAAGACCACTGCTCTGTGGGGAAAAAAAAAATCCAGTATTGTTACATAAATATGCCCACTGCCTACCTCCATATACCTTTTTCTTCTTACAGCTCAAAGACTCTTTCCTAACACATTGTACCTTTTGCTATTTCCTGAATTTGCTAACTGGTTTTACTCTCCCCATGAATTTTAAAAGCCAGTGTCATGTAGTCCTATAAAACAAATTCATTGTGAGTACAAATTTTTTATGTCCTCAATGAAGTCTTGGAATACAAAATGAAATTTTCTTTACTTTGTAGAATATTCCCTTGTACATAATTCTGTCATTGCTTCTGTAATATCTATTGAGTGTATGTATTTACATTTTGCCTCTCTTTTAGCTTGTAACTTCTTATAAGCAAGGTCAGGGTTTTAATCATTTTGGTGCACCAAGCAGCCAACCACATTCAAGGCAGATAGTATGAGCTCATATATTTTTAGCATGAGATAATAAGTAAATATAGATGAATATATTTTCAGAGAAAGTTTTCTGCAATACAAAACACAAAGTAAAAAACTATTCTGACCACTAAACATGGTCTCCAATGCCTAGTTCTCACTCATTCCAATTACTTTAGGATGAACTAGAGTGTGCCCTTACAGGGATCAGTGTCATTCAAGGATGTGACTGTGGACTTCACCCAGGAGGAGTGGCAGCAACTGGACTCTGCTCAGAAGGCCCTCTACAGGGATGTCATGTTGGAAAACTATTGTCACTTCGTCTCTGTGGGTAAGCAAAATTCCTTGAATCCTTCAATGTTACGCATCTCCTTTCAAGAAATTCTGAAACATGTGGAACTTTGAATTTCAAAGATCAGAGGGGATGAATCCCTTTTTGTTAGTAGAAAGCGCAGTGATGTTCTCACTTGCCTAACTTTGGTAAGACGTTCGTGTGTACCTTGTCTGCCACCTTGAGGCTGTATCTTTCTCTTCGATAGTTTTGATATGTATGTTCATGTATGACTGAAGCATTGTGCTGTACACCAGAAATTGACAAAACATTGTAAATTGACTATACTTCAATAAAAAAATATATATATATACCAAAAATAAAAAATAAAAATAAATTTTAAAAATTCAATACTTTTGAAACCTAACAGCTTACACTGAGTCTTATTTTTTATTTTCAGGCTTTCACATGACTAAGCCCGATATGATCCGCAAGTTGGAACAAGGAAAAGAACTATGGACAACAGGGAGAATTTTTCCAAGTCGTAGTTACCTAGGTGAGTCTGTATAGATAAAGTCCAGTGGACTTAGGTAGTTAACGCCTTTGAATGTTTTTAGAGATCTTTTTTTTTAATTGAAGTAAAATACACATAAAGTTTACCATCTTAACCGTTTTAAGCATATAGTTTCATGGCATTAAGTACTTTTACATTGTTGTGCTACTGTCACCAGCATTCAACTAATGAACCCTTCATCTGGCGGAACTAAAACTCTATGCCCATTAAACAGTAATGGCCTCTGACAACCAACATTCTACTTTGTCTCTTTTTTTTTCTTTTTTTTTTGGAGGGGAGGTAATTAGGTTTAGTTATTTATTTTTTGGAGGAGGTACTGGGGAGTGAACCCAGGACCTTGTGCGTGCTAAGCATGCACTCTGCCACTTGAGCTATACCTGACCCCCCCATTCTGCTTTGTCTCTATGAATTTGACTACTGGTAGGTACCTAAGGTAAGTGGAATCATATGGTGTTTGTCTTTTTTCTGACTGGTTTATTTCACTCAGTGTAATGCCCTCAAGTTTCACCCAGTTGTAGTATGTGTCAGAATTTTCTTCCTTTTGAAGGCTGAATAATATTCCATTATATATAATATATATATGTGCCACCTCTTGCTTGTCCATTCATCTGTCAATGGACACTCTGGTTGCTTCCATCTTTTGGCTACTATGAATGATGCTACTGTGAACATGGGTATACAAATATCTATTTGAGTCATTGCTTTTAGTTCTTTGGGTATACATGCAAAACTAGAATTGCTGGATCACACATTAATTCTATGTTTAATATTTTGAGGAACTGCTATACTGTTTTCCATAGTGGCTGCACCATTTTACATTTCTCACCAACAATGCACAAGGGTTCCAATTTCTCCACATCTTATTTTCTTTTTGTCTTTTTTTTTTTCTGATAGTAGCCATCTTATTAAGGATTTATTTTTAAAGGCCTGAGATCTTTGAAGGGCCTATACATGACTGACTTCCATGCCTGTAAATTCTGAATTTTAGTTTTGAATAACACTCCCCATGTAAATCCTCTCCTTGTGGGCCCTTGTGCCTGTAGAGCAATTGGCCGCTATTACTTTACCAAGAATCCACTCTGTGCTTTGTAAATAAATGTACATAGAGATCTTGAGTGTAAAGTTCTTTGATTTCTGGCAGAAATATAAGCCCGTGTGTCTCTCACACTAATCAAGATGAAGGACACTTCCATTAACCCATTAAGTTCCATCAGGCCTCTTCCAAGTCAGCCCCTCTCATTAAGGCAATCACTGCTGTGATTTCTACCAGCATAGATTAGTTTTGTCCATTCTGGACCTTTTTCACATCTACTTTCTTTTACTCAGCTTAATGTCTCACAGATTTATACATGTTTTTGCATACTTAAATAGTTTATTTTAATTGTAGAATAGTTTTCAATTGTATGAATACACTAGTTTGTGTACATATCTCCTGTGATAGACATTTGAAATGTTCCACTTTGGGGCTACTATGAATAAAGCTACTGTGAACATTCTTGTAACAATCTTTTTGTGGAGGTTTATTTTTATTTCTCTTCAGTAAACACCTAGCAGTTGGTATTGCTCATTCATAAGGCAGGTTTATTTCACTTTTTAAGAAGCTGCCAGTTTTTAAAAGTTACCATACTATTTAAAACTTTTACCAACAATGTATGAGAAATGTGACTGCCCCACATTCTCCTCTACGTTTGGTGTTATCAGTAGTTTCATTTTGGTCATTCCAAAGTAGCATTCTGAAGAATGGTAGTCTTATCTTTGCAGTTTTAATTTAGATTTCTCTTATGACTAATTATATTGAGAACTTTTTCAGGTGCTTTTTATATCTTCTTCAGGGGTGTCTGTTCAAATGTTTTACCCTTTTTTAATGGATTTTTTTTCCTTGAATAATGGGAATTCTTTACGTATTCCGAAGAGAATTCTTTTGTTTGATGTGGGTATTGCAGATATTTCCTCTAGTCTGTAGCTTGATGATTCATTTTAATGGTGTCTTTTAATAAGCACAAGTTTTTAACTTAAGTCCAGTTTATAATTTTTTTTCTTTTATCATTGTTTCTTTGACCTCTCAAATATTTGCCTTCTCCTAGGTTGTGAAGATAGTTCCCTGTATTTTCTTCTAAAAATGATATGTATATTTTGCTTTCTTTTTTTAAATTAGTTCTATGACCCATCTCATGTTAAGTTTTGTTTATAATATGAGGTAAGGGCTGATGGTCTATCTTCTTCCATATAGATATCAATTTGTCCCATCACTTGTGGAATTGAATTAAATTGCTGTGATGATCTTATCAAAAATTATCTGATTGTATTTGTGTCAGTTTATTTCTAGAGTATTCTTTCCTTTCATATATTTTAAGTCCTAGTGCTTGTACCACCTGGCCTTTGATTATTGTAGCTGTATAATAAAGTCTTGATGTCAGAGTAAGTCCTTTTAACTTTCTTCTTTTTAAAAAATTGTTTTGGCTATTCCAGATCATTTTCTTTTTCAAATACATTTTAGAATAAACTTATTGTTTCTTTAAATAGAGTGCTGGGATTTTTATTGGTGAGAACTAACATCGTAGCAATATTGAGTCTCCCAGTCCATGGCTGTACTATATCTTAAAATTTTAGTTACCTCCTTTAATTCCTGTAAACAGTGTTTTATTATTTTAGTATAAAGGTCTTATCCATTTATTATTAAGTTTATCTCTAAGCTTTTCATATTTTTGGTGCTATTGTAGATAGTAGGATTTTTAAATTTTCTTTGTCCAGCTTGTTAATATATGTAGCCACAATTGACTTCTAGATACTGACTTTGCATTACTGATTTATTAAGTTTTATTGTTGTTGCTGTTGTTCTTTGTTTTGGTATATTCCTTTAGATTTCCTACATATAAAACATGCCTTCTTTAAATGAGATATTTCACTTTTACATTTGCATACTTTATTGCTTTCATTTCTTTTTCTTACCCTGTGGTACTGATGAGGACCTACAGTACAATGTTGAATAGAAATAGTAAGCCTGAGCATTCTTAGCAGTTCACTAAATTTAGAAGGAAGCCATTTAATAATCCATTCCTAAGCTTAATATTAACTGTAAGTTTTTCATAAGTGCTCTTTATTAGATTCTGGAAGTTCTCTTCTTTTCCTAGTTTTCTGACAGTTTTAATTATGAGATGGATATTTATTTTAACAAATATTTTTTCTACATCTGTTGAGATGATTGTATGATGTTTCTTCTTTAATCTGTTCTGTATGTATTACATTGGTTAACTTGAATTTTAAACCAACCTTGGGCTCCTAGGATGAACTCCAGTTGGACAAGATGCATTATCCTTCTTAGAGATTGCTGAAATTGGTTTGCTAGTATTTTAGTAAGCTTTAATGCATGATTTTACCAAGGATGGTGGTCCATAGTTTTCTTGTAATGTCACTGAGAAGTTTCTGTATCCAGAATTGTGTCAGCCATATCAAACTAGGGGTGATTCCTCTTTATCTGTTTTCTTATGGAATTAGTGAATTAGTGCAAGATTGGTATTATTGCTTCCTTAAATGTTTGATGAAAATCATTATTAAGCCATTTGGGTCTGCATTTTTATAATTCAAGACTAGTGCTTCCAACCCTTAGGAAGTAACAGAGTCTAGAATTATACTTCTACAGGAAACAACTAGAAAACTGGACAAGATGTTGAACAACAGGCAGCACAGGCCTGGATTCCTGAGAGAAGAAAAACAAATGAGATGCACCCTACCTCATTCCAGGCTTTCATCTGAAGGCAACTTCCAAACTGCAGTGCAGAAAGAGGAATCCAAAAAACACTTGACAATTTTATTGACTTAAGGGGACCAACACTGGCATTCAAGGAGACTGAGGTGGCTAGAATTTGCAGGACACACTTCCCCAAAAGAGGGAGCTATGCAGGGAAAGAGTTCCCCAAATCTGGAAAAGGTTCCCCTTGAGTCTTTGGCTAAATACACATCTGCACGTTTGTAGGTGTTGAAAGCTTATGAGACCAGGCAAGGACACGTTCTAAGAAAAATACAATTACCACGGTGTTGTGAGACAAACAATTCCCATAGCCTACTGCAGCAGGAATCATTTTATTTCCCTCCAGCCAGAGTGGAGAGAACTTGTTAATACATAGGACATTAGAGAGATTCCTTAGAAAGGTCACATCTAATAAATGGGGCTAGATTAGCCATCGATTAGAGACTGCAAGATTTGCCATAAAAGAGCTTAAATAAAAGCATCAAAAGGATTTAACCAATCCAAAAGTAATTGCTGTGTGTCTGTTGGGTCCTCCAAGGAGATGCTGAGATGGAGTTGGGAGTGTCATAGATTTATTAGAGGTGACATCTATGAAAGATAAAAGGAAAAAGTGAGATCAGAAATACACAGCCATCAGACCATGATACAGATATGACCCCTGTGGAAGGAAAGGGCGAGAAGCTAACAGGATTGGGCAGGGAGAGCCTTAGACCAATATGCAGATCTGACAAAGTGTCAACCAGCCTAACTGGTCTGAAGCAAAAACTGTCCATCAGAAGAGTCCCCATGGACAGAAATGGCCACCCTCAGTGTTCAGTCATTGGGTGGGAACTCCCTGGGGAGGCCTGGTTTGGTTCAAAATCTGAAGAGCTTCCTGAAGATGGTAAAAATTAGAGGTTGCCAGGTAACTACAGTTCTTGCACATGACTGATAAGTTCTATTTTGAAGAGAGATCCTAGTGGTGTAACTTGGTGGCTGCCACAGAATGCCAGAAAAAGGCTGCCAAACTCTTTATGAAAATACGACCATTATCTTAAACTCAACAACACTGATAGTGTGTGATGTCCAATCAAGAATTATTAAACATTATGAAAAAGCAGGAAAATATGACCTGTAAACAGGAAAAAAAATCATTCAATAGGGGGAAAAATCTCAGTCAATAATAACAAACCTAAAATTGAACACATTGATATACTTCAATTAAAAAAAACTTTAAAAGGTAGAGGTAATGGAATTTGCAGACAAGGATGTTGAAACAGCCATTGTAAATGGCTTCATTATCATCAAGGATGTAAAGCAAAAATTAACATAATGAGGCAAGATAACAAATACTGAAATAAGAACCAAATGAAACTTCTAAAGATGACTGTTCAGTATCTGAAATGACAAGAAAGACCGAACTATGTGCTGTATATTAAAATGTAAAAACACAGGTAGATGAAATATAAACAGATGACAAAATGTGTACCGTGCTGTCTGGTGGTTGCGATGTGAGGGTGATACCAACCCTCCCTACTCACCCAAAATTTGGTTCAGATGTCCAGACTGAAATTTGACATAACGAGGCTTTCCTAGGGAGAGCAGGGAAGATTCCCAAGCTAGTCCTAAAATGGCTTGAGAGAGCAAGGATGGGTGTCAGGCTTTGGTGGTTATTGTGGTTAGGGGATGGGTCAGGTTGGGGTTCTGTATGTGAGCTAAGGCTTGCATGGTTTAAACTTCCTGCCAGCACCAACAGAGCCAGCATCCTAAGTTTTCTTATAGGCTTGCCCAGGTATGGGGCAAGAGTGGGGAAAAAGGGAGTGGGTCTAGGAAGTTGTTAGCAGTAAGACATCAGAAATGGAATCTGACCCTATTACACATGCAAACACTAAGAAGAAAATGCGAGTGGCTATATATGAAAGTAGATTTCAGAGCATGGAATATTATAGTGATAAATAGGGACAGATCATCAGAAGTCATAACAATTCTGCCAGCTTCAAAATACTTCAGTGTTTTTCAAGAAGCTTTTTATCATTTTCACTGCCCTAAAGAATCTTTTTAGATATTTTTTTCTAACTGCCTCCCATCTGTGAAATTTTAATACCATTATCTATTTATAGTCTGTTGCCCTTTGGAGGGCCACAAACCATTGTAATATCTAAGATTTTCTTTTTTCATTTTCCCTGGAACCAATTTTGCTCCCTTAGGAGCAATATCACCCCCACTGAGAATGCATGAAGTACATGAAGCAAAGCTGACAGACCTGAAAGAAGCAATATAATTACAGCTTAAGATATATACCTCTCCCTCAGAAATGGAGAGAACAAAGGGAAAGGAAATCAGTAAGACCATGGAAGGCTTGAAAACACAATCAATTTTATCTAGTTCATCTTTATAGAATATTTTACATGAAACATTCACCATGATAGACCCTATTTACTGGGCCATAAAACAAGCGTCAACAAATTAAGAACTGAAATCATAGCGTATGGTCTCTGACCACAGTAGAATTAACTTAGAAATCAAAAACATATCTCTAAATTCCCCAAATATTTGGAAATTCATCACATTTCCAAATAATCCATGAATCAAGGCAAAAATCCTAAGGTAAATTGGAAGATATTTTGAACTGAATGTTACTTAAGACAACATGTCAAAATGTGTGGAATGCAACTAAAGCACCGTTAAATTTTATCCCTTTAAATCAGGGCCTAAAACAATGATCTAAGCTGTCACCCTAAATAACTCAAAAAAGGAAAGTGAATTAAACTCAAAAGTTTGCAAAAGGAAAAAATTAAGACTAAAGCAGAAATCTGTGTAATACATAACAGGAAAAATAGAGAAAATGAGTGAAGCCAAATGCTGATGTATTAAAATAATAAAATTAATAAACTATAGCTATATATACTAATTTCAAAAATGGAAGACACAAATTGCACCAATATAAAAAATTAAAAAGAGGCTCCATCACTACAAATTCCACAGACATTAAAAGGACAATTAGAGAACATACAATTTTATGCCAACCAATACAGTAGGAGAGAACATGTCCCAACTCCTAAGACCAGCATTATCCACAATCAAAGGCACTATGAGAACAGAAAACTACACACTAACATCCTTCATGAAGCTAGATATAAAATCCTTCATAAAATATTACAAAACTAAATCTAGCAATATTTTGAAAGGATGATACCTCAAGACCAAAAAGAGTTTATCCCAGGAAAGCAAAGTTGATTTGGTATTCAAAAGTCAGGCTGTATAATTTATGTGAAAAGGTGTCTAAAATCAAGGATGTAAGCTACTACTTAAAGTATGAGGGGAAAAAACACATAATCATCTCAGTAAATGGGAAAATAATTAAATTCAATGCCTATGATAAATCTGTTTATTAGCAATCCAGGGAATTTCCTCAACTTCAGGAAGAGTATCTTTGAAAAACTTACAGCTACCATCACCTTCAATGGTGAAAACCTGAATGCTTTTTACTCTAAGATCAAAAACAAAGAAAGGATGCCCCCATCACCACTTCTGTTTATCACTGCACAGGACACAAGCCAGAACAATAAGGCAAGAAAGAGAAGTTAAAAGGCTACAGATTAGAAAGAGAACTATCTTCATTTGTAGGTGACATGACTATGTACATAGTAAATCCTAAAGAATCTAAAACAAAAACCGTTAATTTAACAAGTTCACTGGGTACTTGTATTAGCTCAAATTTGGGGAAATTTTGGTCTATACTTCTACAGTTATTTTTTTCTCTACTCTCAGTTATATTTTAAATCCTATCCTCTAGTTCACTAAGGATTTTCAATTCTTTTAGTTGGGGTAATTTCTGTTAACCTGACTTCCAGTTTATTGGTTTTTATTCCCTTATGTTCATTTGCTGTTAAACCTATCCAGTGCATTTTATATTTCATATACTGGGCTTTTTCAGTTTGCATTTCCTTATCTTTCCTGAATACTCTGTCCCTTCACCCATATTTCCACCTTTTCTTGTAGATTTGTAAACCTAATTATCATCATTATTGTAAATTACTTATCTTCTAATTTCAACATAGGGGACATGTATCAGTCTGTTTCTGTTGACTAGTTTTTATCTTCCTTATTGGTTACATTTTCCTATTCCTTCTCAGGAAAATTTAATATAATATGTTATCAAGATGCTGGATCCTTTTTCTTCCTCTGAAGTTTGCTGAGTTTTAATCTAGTGTAGGTGGTTAAGTTACTGAGGGTCATGTCGATTCCTCTGTCAGGTTGCCTTTAAGTTGTTTAGATTATTTCTACTTCGTTCTCAGCTTTGCCTTAAGTTATATGGAGTTGCTCTAAGCCTTGGGATGCAGCCTTTACCCCTAATACATGGCCATTCTAGGGTTTACAACAGGAAGACCAAAGTTTTAACCAGGTTCTTCTAACATGGCACAGGACTGGAATTTAAAACTGTTTTTCCAGAGCTAAGTAGTTGCTGAAATCTTTGCTCAGTTCTTTCAGTGTTCCAGCTTTCTTTTCCTTTTGTGCTCCTTGCAGTCTTACCCTGCAAAAATGTAGTAAGCCAAGGTTTTGAGCAGGGGTTTATGCTAACATCAGGGCTCTTCTATGCTTCCTTCATTCTTGGATTTTTCCTGAATTTACAGCAGTCTGGTATCCCTGAACTCTGTCTCTGATTCTTCCGTGCAGGGTAACTCCTGCTTTCTCCTTGAGATCTGTCCCCTTGTGCTGCATGAACTACCAGAGCACACAGTGGAAAGCTTGGATTAATGTAGATCTCACTGCAGTATGGTTTCTTTCTTTCAGAGGTTTATTCATTACAGTTTCTGCCTGCTTTTGATCATCCATTAGTGCCTTCAAACCACTTTATAATTGGTCCATAGTTATCATTGTTCTCAGCTGGAAGGTTATTTTGATACCAACTTCTTTGCCATTACCAGGAAAAAAATAAGAAGGAATATATGTATGTATACGTATAACTAGAACATTATGCTGTACACCAGAAATGGATAAAACATTGTAAGCTGACTATACTTAAAGAAAAAAAATGTTTTAAACATTTGAGTTTTAACAGACTCCAAAGTAATCCACTGGGAAAGAAAAATCTTCAGTAAATTATACTGGGACAAGCAGATATTCTTCTAAACAATTAATAAATCACAACCCCTACCCACATAAGCCCCAAAATAATTTTAGATGGCTCATGGGCCTAAGCATAAAAGCTAAAGCTTCACCAAAATAAAAAATCTTCATTCAAAAATGTTAAAAAACAAACAAACAAAATACTCCATTGGCAAAAATCCCCATTAAAACAATGAATATGGAAAAAAAAAAAGACACTGAATAGGGAAGCCATGGTAGAGGAAAAGGGGAATATTCACAAAATATAGCTTATAAAACACTCAATTCCAGAATATATAAATAAATATAAATAGTTTTTTGACCAAAAAACAAACAAAAAACCCCAAAACAAAAAAATGGGGAAAGATTTGAACATGCTGCAAAAGAAGATACACAAATGGCCAATTAGCACATGAAGAAGTGTTTAACCCCCAAAAGTCATCAAAGAAATGCAAAGTGAAAGCAAAGTGAGGTACCACTGCACACCCAGCAGGCTGACTGACATTAGGATACTGGCAACACCACATGTCAGTAGAGATGTGGAATAATTAGAAATGTCAAATGTTGCTGGTCGAAGTACAAAAATGGTATAATCACTTTGGAAAATCTAACAGTTTCACTTACTACAACCTATTATGATGCAAACGAAGAAACAAGCCATAGTATATTCATGCAACAGAATTATTTCCAATAGATCTATGAGGAAAGTTTCCAGTGAAGAGCTAACATAAAAATAGAAACAGAACGGAAAAAAAACTTAAGACACTTAAGACATACCATTATGAAGCAATGCCACAAGAATTTTAAAAAACAGCAAATAAGAAAAAGCATTTATAAACTAAAAATAAGATAGCTGAACCAAATATTCAAAAGATTTGGAAGACAAAGGAAATATCCCACAAACTTATTTTTTTAAAAAAAGTGAAAGTAAAATGGAAAAGAATATCTGATAATCAATTTACTACCATATGACCAACAAGATTCTCAGGAAAGTAGAAATCCTAAATAGTAAAAAAAAAAAAAAAAAAAAAAATTCCTAGAATGGAAAAAAATGCAACTTTGTGTTAAAAAGGTGCAGAAGGCCTAGCACAATGAATCAAAAAATTACATAACAGGGCACAACTCTTTCAAATTTAAAAACGCCAAGGATAAATGAAAGATTCTAAAATCTACTAGAAAGACTAAGAAAAAAGTCACAAAATACTGGTGTTAACAACAATACTACAAGCTGGAGGACAACGACAACATCTTCAAAATTCTGAAAGAAACATTTTCCCAACTCAGAATTCTGTATCTAGCCCAATTATAAATCAAAAGTGAAGACAGACCAAAACATTTTCAGTATTTTAAACTGCAGAAAAATGATCACTTTGGAAAACTTTGCAGGAAATGTCTGAAGCATGTGCTTCATCAAAGAGTAAAGCAAGAAAAACATAAGTTCTAATAAAACAGAAAAGGAAGGCAAATTCCTAGAATGATAGCAAGGACATGTCCAGAACAGCTGTGCACCAGGCACGGAGAGGGACACAGGTCCAACTTGGAGCAGGATGGAACACTGACCGGGCAGAGAGGTGTGTGGACAAACGTGCAGGAGAGCTTCTGTATAGCATGAAATGACTTAACCAAACATACAAAGAAACCTAAGGCAATGAAATATTAGTTACTCTAGGGGAAAAAGGGTGTAGGAAAAAGGGGAACACTGCAGCACAGCAGTAACTAAACTTTATAGTGAGAATAATGAAAAGACAGAGTGTGGATTAAGCCAAAACACTATATAGGGGTGATAAGGGAAAAGGGCCAAAGTATTTTCTGTTCTGCTATAAGAAATAATTAGTACACCTGAAATAAATAAAACATTATATGTTGATTTTAATCATTTTTTAAAAAAGACAAATTATACTGTTTAAAATTTCCATATATGCACATTATCCAGAAATATCAAAGTATATACTAGGGGAAAAAGGCTAAGGCATTAAAGACATTTGACTAATATACATCACTTTCAGACTTTGCCATTATATAACTTTTTTAAAAGAATGTCTGTGTTACTTCAACATAAAATTTTTATGTTGAGAAACAAAACAAAAAATTGAAAGTTTTTTTATATTGGGACTACAACAGTTAGTAAGACAAAGTTCATGCCTCAGTGAGTTTCTATTGAAAGAAAAAGACAAGTAAACAAATAAGCTTATATGATGACAGGGATAACTGTTACTCAGAAAAATGGTAAAGACAGAGACTGAGTGTCGGGGTGGTAAGAGTGGTCAGGGAAGGAAGGCAGGCAATGTATATGTGTATGTATCTATCTTTAGGAACCTTGAAAAAAGGCTATTTTAGTATTCTTATCAATCTACGGCACAAGTGAGCTAAAGCCATTTCATTCTCTTCATGACTTATTAAGTCCAGGAAAAAAAACCCCACCATATTAGCAGTAACAAATTGGCCATAAAAGACTGCCTTTCTTTAGGCCTGGGCATTAAATGCAAAATGAAACTAGTTGAGTTTTTAAACTGGCTTCAAATACTGAGAAAACATTCTGTTAAAAGAATGCCTAAAACTTTACCTATTGCTGGCCCTTTGTGTGTGGGTCAATTTTCTCTCTTCAGAAGGCATCACATCTGAGTCACTGACTCAGAACAGGTTTTACAACTTCTCGGCCCTTTGGACTTGCAAGTTTTACATGTCTCAGAACCACTTCTAGACTAGTTACGGACAAGCAACATAGTACATGGAACCAAAAGCATTCAGTTTTCCAGCACTGAAGAGAGGAATAATCGGTTTGCAATGAAGATTTCCAGGAAAACCATGAATCTCTACAGGACAACATATTCCTGAGTCCTGGTGAGCAGGCAAAACAAGAGAACGTGAAGGCGCACGGGCTTAAAGAGCAGGGCAGAAAACAAAGCAGCACTAGTTTTAAAAAGTTGATAGGTTTGGGGGCAGACATTTATCCTCAGGCAGGACACTTAGGATGCTTAACGAGAGACGAAAAAGGCCCTGCAAGTGCCTCCAGGTAGCATTAGGTGCTTTCCACTTTCCTTCACTAAAATCCCCAAATTCTTGGTTTGGCTCTTGGGAGACCAAATGCCCCTTTTCTGACTCTCCATTTCTCCCCGTCATCACGTCTCTGCAGCATCCACTCCCAGCCTAAAATCCTGAGTTTTTACCCTACCCTCTCGACTAACTCACTTCTCTGCGTCTCAGAACGCCAGTGACCACAGAGAGCCCTGCCTCCCGAGCTGTCCCCTTCGGCGGCCAGACCCACTTCCTCCGGTGCCAGCCGTTAGGCAGCTCCATCCTTCTTACCTTGGTTACAGAAGAGGCTCCACGGTTTGGCGAAGATCAGCCCAATCGTGAGCACCTGGGCGGGCCGCGGGGTCCCTCAGCAGCAGGTGCCTCTGCGCCAGGCCCGCACCGCGGCACTGGCCGCGGGGATCCGAGGAGAAGCCGACTGGGACCTCGCTGGGAGGGCACTGGCTGGCCGGGAAGCCGCGACCGGCCGCCCTGCTACCCGGCAGGAGGCGCCGCGCCGAGTCGCTGCTCGAGAGTCCTTCGTTGGAGCCCACTGAGCCCCACGCCGACCCGCAGTCCCCTTGGTCTTAACCCACCCACCCACCGGAGCCTCAGCCAGTCCCAAGCCCGCCTCCGCCCCGCCTCCCCCGCTTATCCCGGAAGGACGGCGCCGGACGTCGGCGGGCTGATGTCGCCCCCCCGCCTCCGATGCGGCGTTTCCTCGGTTTCACTTTCGGCGGGCGGGGTCCCCGCCGCCGGGTGGCGGGACGGCGGGGGGGCGGGGTGCGCTTGCGAGTCGCGGAGTTTCCCTGGGTGAGCCCTTCTTCTCTCTTCGCTGTTCCGAAGTCCTTTCGCTTTCTTGAGTCGCTGCTGGCTGGCAGGTTCGTCCCTGGCCCCTCAGCCTGGGGGCAGAGTGCAGTTTCTCTGGCTCAGCCGCCACCGTTTGCCACCTTTCTGCTGCACAGAAAGGAGTGTTTCAGCTGTCACCCGGTTCAGGCTGGCAGGCAGGCCTGGAGTTTGCCGTGATTTTTAATTTTGAATAGGGTTGATTGGGATAGGATCCATGGAATGCCAGCAGCCACAGAATTCATGTTTGTGAATAACCTACAGTCCCTCAGTTTTACTAAGTATTTGGTATTTTTCAGGATCCCAAATCCACAAAATAAAACTTACTTTCTCAAGTGTTGAAAGGAAGTAATTTCCTTTAATTAAAGGGGAATCCTAGGAACAGCTGTCTCCTGTTCAACAAAATGGGAAGAAAATCTACAAGTGCAGTACTTGGAGCAAGGAACTATTGTAAACTTACTTACCCAAGTACTTGGGGGGACTGGCTGCAGCTGGAATTGAATTCAGTTTATTACTGAATAAACATGCCAATTCGCTGCTTAATGGTTTCACTTCCATTTTCCTTTCCGTGGTTAGGTTCTACTCTATTGCTCTTCATTTAGTTTATCATCATCATCATCACTCCTTACTTTTGGGGATTTTTTCGACACTTCCTTTTTGGATTAGCAATGCATTTCAAAAAATAAACTTTTTGTGCTTTATCAAGTGTGTGTTTCTTTTATGTTGTAGTTTGTCATAATGGATTCAGCGTATTAATTCCCAAATGGGCAGAAACAAATGTCTCAAGGTCTTTTCAGAAATAAATAGGAAATACCATTGCAATTACTCTGAGCTTCTGGAGAAGAAGGAAATAAAGGAAGTAAATAACTGCCTTGCAATATAGGAAAGTACTTTGGAAATATCTCAATTTGGGGAGGTGGTGTGGCAAGATAGCAATTAGAGAGAATGTTTTACCTGAACTACACCTTCTGCAGTGCCTGCAGGTTGGAGGGGGCTGATATATTAATTCTGTTTTCTGTGTAACTGGGAACTGTTGCCCTAAATTACTTTCTAAAGGTTCTAGATTTTAGTCAAATCCTCACGGAGAGGATTAGATGGATAGGAAACCAGTCACAGAATCTGTAATAAAATTTTCTTAGCCAAGGTCCTTCTTTCTGAGAGTATCTACATCATGAGTATTATCTAAGAAGTCATAAAATTCAGTATCTGCTAAATGGCCTCACATTTCAAATGTCCAAACATTATTTTATTTTAATAATGAGCGAAGTGGTACCACCCCAATAATGGACTTGAAGTAGGTTTAAAAAAAAAACTTTTATGAATCTTATTAAAGATCTAAAACTCAGGGAAAATTGAAAATATGTTGGATTAAATTTCTTGACACTGGAATAACACTGGAAAATTTAAGTGACCTCTTGCCTTTTTGATAATCCTGCAGACAACTATAGTATTTTCTTGAAGTATGGGACTCCATGCAAGGCCCTTCCTTTACTTAAGAAACTTTAATTGCTTTTTCTGACTTCTTTCCAGACATCTCTATGTGGATGCCCAGATCACAGTCAAATGATAAGTATCTGAACCTGAGCTTAGTGATGTTTACTCCTGTCAAATCAAGATTTATTGAAATCTTCCTTTATATCATGTTCTTTGCAAGGCAAAGTGAGTGAATGATGAATTAGCCATACTATCTGCCAAGTGACTTTCAGTCCACTAGGGATGGGTAGGAGGGACAGAAAGTATGTTTTTAAAAAAAAATCATATTGAGTGGAAAGGGTTAGAATGGAAATTTCTGCAAATAATTCTTTTTCTAAATGTTCATAGCATCTTATCTTTTCCTCTCTCATGGCATTATTACTTTTATCATTTAATACAGTCATTTGTCACTTCTATGACTTCACGCTTTTTTGAGCGGTGAGACAGGGATATTATGTCATGTGCTTTAAGAATTTTTTCAGCAGTTTTAGGATTACTGCAAAACTGGGGGGAAGGGACAGAGATATTTGGTGTGCTCCTTCCTCCCCCTCCCCCACAGCTTCCCTTATTGGTAACATACCCCCACCAGAAGGTTGCATTTGTTACCATTGCTGCACCTGCATCCAAACATCACAATCACACCAAGTCTGCAGTTTGCATTAGGAATCGTTCTTGGTGTTGTACTGTCTTTGAGTTTGGACAAATATATAATGGCATGTATCTACCATTAGAATATCATAGGATATTTTTTACTGCCCAGAAAATCCTCTGTGCTCTGCTTAGTCATTCCCCTCCCCCTCGTGATATCTTTTTAAAAGCTCTCCAACACATTTAGCTGAGTGCCTTGCATGGGAAAGTAACAGTAAAAGAACAACAGCAGTAACACCTTTAGCAACAAAAGTCACTTAAATGTTGCTAACTATGTGTTAGTCTCTGTTCTAGGGTTTTGTCCCTGTTACTTCATTTAATCCAAAGAACAGCTCTGCGAATCGGGCAGTAACATTATCCCCTTTCAAGTGATGAAGAGACTCAGGCACAAGTTAAGTGGAATAACTTGCTCAGACTCACCTAGCTCCTAGTGCAGAGTCCACAGCTGGACAGCAGGTAGTCAGTAAACACCCACTGAAGACATAATAAATTAATATTAGGTAGCTGTTTAAAGAAAAACTTAAACACAGAAGTCTTCGAAATTCTACATCTGATACTAATGCATTTTCCTTTGGTGTTGGGACTGCATCATTTGTGGAGACTGTAACAAACAACCTCTGCATTAAAGGATTTTATTTATGTCTGGTGGGGAGCTCCTCAGTAGTGTCTCTGCCCATAGACACGAAAGATCAACACATTTTACCCCTAGCAGTTCTTTGGTTTTGTTGTCCTGTTTTTCAGATCAGATTGTCGTCAAAGGATGGACGCTTAATTGCCATGCTGGACTTCTTGTGTTTTACTTGGAAAGTTCCCCACTGCTCTGAATATAAATCAGCGATACCGGCAGCACATAACAACTGACTTTACAAATTAATAGAATGCACCAAACTGGAAGTCATTTGGAAACCTGGACCCTGTTGGCCTTCTTAGTCTTTTACCTTCAGGCCCTAAGATAATCATAGCCTGTTGGAGTTAGAAGGGGCTTTGGATCATGTGATCCAACCATCTCCTTTTCCAGACAGCAGGCTCCGGTTCAAAGCAGCTCTGACCCACCTGAGGCCACACTATAAATTAAGGGAGGACAGAAATGAGGACAATCCCTTTTAGAGATGAGATGGACATGCATGAAGCAACAGGAGATATGTTTTGAGGACAGCATGAGCTGTTACCATGAAAAAAATTAGCCATTCTCTGTATTCAACTACTCGATGGGGGGCTGGGGAGGACAATACAGGGCACAGGGTACTATGTACCAGGCAGACTGATGGCATCCACACTAGTGACAGAAGCTAGATTTTGTGGGATTGCAGAGAAATAAGCAGTGCATTCTGGCTTTTGTGTTCAGGGAAGCTGCTGTTTATTCATCTGATCTGTCATTTTTATCTAGCATATGCTCTGAGCATTACTCTGTATGCTGGAGAATCGGTGAACATGCTTTGTCCTCATGGGATTTATATCCTTATTGAGATACACTGGTCTTCATTTATTTCTCTATCATTAACAATGAAAATACAGAGACTGGGTAGGGAGTGCGGGTTGGCATCTGCTCGAAATGGAATGGTTTTTAATAGCTTTGAAGTCGATACATTTTTTTCAAAGCTCTTTTTTTCCCTTCTTTCATTCTTCCTACCCCTCCCCCCAGCTCTTTCTTACTGGACATACTGAGCTGTACTCGGCTCGTAGACAATTCACAAAATATCAATGTTGATATCATTTCCATTCTGTTTACTAAATCAGTGCATGGTGAAACCATTTTTTTCTGTACCGTAATAGGAGAATCATAATGCTTTACAATGCTGTGTAATGGCTTAGAAAGTTGGAATCAGAATGTGTAGGGGGATTTTTTTCAAGGAGGCTGTAGACTCTCACGTTCATTACATTTCTTAATTCTAATGGGGAGGAAGGAGGAAAGAAAAAGGAGACTTTTAGTTATTTGCTTTCTTAATGTGCTTTCTTTGACAGAATAACGCTTCTATATAAGCTCAAAACAAGCCCAGAGAAGAGGTGAAATTAGAAAACAGATATTTAGGATTTTAGGTCAATACCATATGTATCACGTCAGGCTGCACACATTTTAAAAATTTACTGAGATTTTTAAAGGATTTTCCTAAGTCCATTAACTGTTTTATTATATTGTCCGTTTTCCAAAAATTAAGATTAAAGCAATATTTCCTATCAGTGAGGAGACTGAACAGAGTGGACGCACTTGAGGCTATGCCTACCTCCTTAAGACATTTAATTTTAAGCTTAAATCCTAATTAGTAATATCTGAGGATTTTTTTTTTTAACCTCCCTCCATGTTTGCTGGGCTGGCCATGGCCAGTTTGCCCATCGATCTGTTCCCAGCCTCTCTCTTGCTTGGCAGAGGTGTCAGCATTCTCAGGCTGATTTTCCCAGGTGATGTTGGCTTCCAGCTGTGCCTGGCAAATGGAGGCTGGGTGGGGAGTTAGAGGGCAGTGGGAAGGAAAAGCCAGGGTCCCCCCACCTGCTCTCTCCCCTTTCCCACCGTGATCCACCCCTGCCGGCTGCTCTGTCCCCTCAGGGGTCTGCATTGTGCCTGGCAGGCTCACTGTTGCTTTAGCTGCTGCTGGGTGGCTGGCATCCCTGGGCTCTGATAACATCACTTCCCTCTGCTCACACGCAGGAGTGAGAGGGGCTGCTTCTGTGCTATCATCTGGGTTACCTTCTCTTCCCCGGTTTGACTGCTGCAACCATCCAAGTGCCACTGTAACCAATGTTATTAAATCAATTCTGTTTTAAATATTTGGAGTGGTGTCTGTCTTCCTGAATGGTCTTGCCAGTAGTATGATGATGACTTTCAGAATTTTGTTTATACGAGAATAGAAGCAGAATCCCTTTCTTTGAGGCACACCATCTGGAATGGGGTGAAGAGTTTTCCTCCAAATTCATGTCTACCTGGAATCTCAGTATGTGACCGCACTTGGAAATAGGATCTTTGCAGGTGTTAGTAATTACTGAGGTCATACTGAAATAGACGGAGGTCCCCAGTCCAGTGACTGGTGTCCTTCTAAGAAGGCTGTGTTACTACGGAGGATGGGTTGAAGCTGGGTTTGGATTTAAGTTACACAGTCTGTCTCTGGCTCATCTTTGTTTCAAGGGTATGGCTCTCCCACACATCTGGTTTACAGCCTGGAGAGTCCTCTTTTTCTTCGGAATGAAATACTGTTGTGACTCTAGTTCTGTGCTTCAGAGCCAAATCTCCAGGCTAACACCCTGTATGTTTTCAAAATTTGACGAATACTGAAAGAAAAACTTGACAGTGTCCTTAAAGCAAATTTTTGTTTCTCTAAGCATTGAGAAACTGAGAATTTCTGTCTGCTTTTAGGAGGTTTGGACCTGTCTCCTTTTACCTTTACAGCCCCAGAAAACAGGAAATATCCTGTTGACTAGATGAACTGTTGTGTTGGTTCTCTCAAGTTCCCTATTTGCTACACTGTTTTTTCTAAGCATAGTCAAAGCTTTTTCACTTTACATTTTCCCCTTAAAGGCTCTGTGCTAAGGCAGACTTTAAGTCTGGACAAATTAGATCTTGAGTCTACAACAGAAATTTGAAGGCTTTTCTTTACCTCAGTCCACATCATTCGCCATTCAACAGAATGTGTACATACCTCTTACACTGAGGTGGGAGACGACTGTGACGATGGTGATAAAAGAAACAGTGTTATTTTTTTCCCCTTGAATTGGTTTTCAAATCCCCATTTGTGGTAGTTCACACATTTCCATTGTGCAGCTGATGTTGGCAGGGATGACAGATTTTTAACACTGAAATGGTGTGAAATTATTTCTGATAAAACCTGGAAAACAAATCTTTCCAGCACAGCCACTTGCCGACTGTGTAGGTTTCAAGTCCTTGAAGCTGTACCTTCTTGATACCTCCTTGTACTTTAATACATTGCATTGGAACCGACTACTTAGGGTTCTCAGTCCAGAGAAAAAATAAAACTTCCTCAAGGACAATAACCATTCCTTTTCACCTTTTATCCCCAGTACATACACACAGCTGTCATATCGTCAGCACTCAAGAGATGTACAGAGATTTACCTTGATGAGAAAGAAGCAAAAGCTGCTGTTTTGGGATCAGTTAGCTAAAGGTTTTTAACAGTCTAGGTCCTGTGGCTCTTCCGTATGAAGAGCAAAATATAAAAAGAAGAGAGTTTAAAAATTTATTCACCTCCCCAAGCCCGCATCATCTCTCCAAAGCCACATCTCCCCAAGTCCATGTCATCTCCACAAGTCACCATCATCTTCCCGAGCCGGCGTCATCTTTCTGAGCCCACAGCTCACCAAGCCCACATCATCTCCAAAAGCCCACGTCTCCCCAAGCTCACATCATGTCCCCAAGCCCACATAATGTCCACGAGGCCATGTCATCTCCCTGAGACCTTGTCACCTCCCCTGGCCAGAGACATCTCTCTGAGCCCACAACTCCCCGAGTCCACATCATCTCCCCTAGCCCGGTCATGTACCTGAGCCCACATCTCCCCAAGCCAACATCATGTCCCAAGCCCACATCATCTATCCAAGCCCACATCTCCCGAAGGCCACAACATCTCCCCAAGCCTGCATCATCTCCCCGAGCCCATGTGTCATGGGTGTTTTGTCTGTGTGTGTGAATGTCCTCTGAGATCACAGGACTCCTCAGGAAAGTGTGAATTTCCTTACTCGAGTATATTTAGAAAAAACACTCTTTTCAAAGGGTGCTGTACTGGATTACCTCCAAAGGTCTCTTTATGTACTCTGATTATGAAATTTAAAATGATATGTAGTCATTAATAATTGCTCATGATAATTGAATAATCCCCTCCTGCCCGCCACTGTAGGTGTGGGCACAGAAGTGCCCCTGAGAGAGTCAGCTTTAAAACATTTGCCAGTTCCTGTCCACTCAAGACCAGCTCCCAAGAGTATCGGCCACTCAGGAGGAGCTGGTGCACCGCTGCAGTTTTGATCCCGGCAGGGCCAGAAATCATAATTAGCCAGCTGAGGGAGAAAGGACGGAGCTAGGCAGGAAGAAGAGGCCTGCCCTGCCTTCCACCACTCCTGCAAGCGGTCAGCCAGCAGCGTGGCCTCGCAGAATCACTGACGTGGTGCTTTTGTATTTACATGGTTAAAAAGTCCTCAAATGTTGTACCATGCTCCTAAATAAATCTTGGATTAATTAAAGATTTAATTGGTGGAAATAAAAGCAAAAAATAAAATAAAAGTGAAGAAAGCGTGTAACATAAGGCTGAGCCACAGAGCAGGGGCAGCAGACATGCAGAAACACATTTTCATTTCATCTGCAGAGCGTGTGTTGGTTTCTCAAGTTTGTACTTAATGATGCATATTGCCACAGTCTCTGAAACCGTGAAAACAGCTTCCTACTGTTTGCATCTGCTAAAGTCCATGGAGAGTGGCTGGGGCCCAGAGGGATGCGGAAAGGAATACAGTGAGGGATAAGGAGATGGAGAGGTTTTTGGTGGGGAGCTCTCTGGGGAACGAGGCCTTCAGCATCCTGTAGTTCCACCCTACTCTAACCACTGTCACATACAAACACAACTTTCTCAGGGGCAAGCCTCACTTCTGGAAATGTCCTGAAACACTCAGCCACCTAGCACTGACATCTGAAAGGAATCTAAAATGGCCCACAAGCCATTGCAGAGATTTGAAATGGCTTAGGCTCCCACGTGCACACGGGGCACACTGGGCCTCCGGGCCTCCGTGCCCACGTGCAGGGTCACTGGCTCTGGAGGGACAGTTGAGGGGCAGTTGAGGGTCAGGTCTGTTGCTAGGCTACGAGTGTTCCGGACCAAACATTCCAAGCCTCTGAGCTTCACAGCCAAGGTGTGGCAGCGCGATCTCTGTGGCTTTTCCATAGCGCTAGCGCTGAGATTGGGAGGTGGCAAGAGGCCAAGCGGGAAGGGCGTGGTATCGGAAGGCGAAAGGCAGGATCATGAAGAAAGTGATTAAGTTCACGAGCTGGGTGGGCCTCAGGAATCTTGAGAGACCTGAGCCTTCGTACATCACCGATAAGAGTGAGCTACCAAAGCTCCACAGAGCTGCATGTTCAGGCTATGATGAAACATTGCGGAAGTTGCTGTCACGTAAGAAAAATGCCGTAGACAGCAGAGACAAGAACGGCAGGTAACAGTGGCGGGACGGCGGGGGGGGCGGACCTGGGAGGAGCTGCCAACTATGGTTGTAAAACATGAATTTTAAATTGCCTTCCCATGTCAGAGATGTTGAAGTGTGAGAAAATGAACATGTTAGAATCATTGAAGTACAGGGTTGTCTCTCATCCTTGCAGCAGCAAAGTAGATATACTCTCATTTTACTTAATTGAAATGTTGTCTTTGTGAAATAGTAACGGTAACAATTATAATATTACCTAACAATGATTGAGCTGTTATTTTGGGCAAGAAACTGCCAGACACTCTGCATAGCTTTTCATTTAAGCTTCACAGTGGCGTCCTGTAAGATAACTATCACTTCATGCCCATCTTGATGATGAGGACACGGAGGCACAGACAGGCTAAGTGAGAGCTAATGAGTGACAGTGTTAAAGTAGAAGTCAGACCCAAGTTGAGCTGAATCCCAACGGCATGCCCTTTCTATTCAAACTGGTTGTTCTTCCATTAAAGTGGTGAGTAATAAGAGCTAATACATATTGCTCTTTCTCCATAGAAAGAACTAAGATAAGAAGACTAAATGTTAGTTTTAAAGGGGTAGGAATAGCATGCTGTTGAATGTTTCCAATTACATGAATAATTGTATCTTTGAAGTAGTGTGCTCTATTCCCTAAAAAGTTCTCTCATGTTCGCAGGACTCCGCTACACTTGGCCTGCATCAGTGGCTGTCCAGGAGTGGTGGCTCTCCTTATCCAGTTCAACTGTGATCTGAATGCTCGTGACAAGGAAAGGACGACAGCTCTCATCAGGGTATGTAGCTGCCAACAGTGTCCACGTGAGATGGATTCGATTTAACTACTTATATTAAAAATTAACTTATCTGTTTTAAACATAACTGATGGAACTTGGGGAATGTTAACTAGGAATGCCTGGCACTTACAGTCTGTTTCTTGGCATGATACCAACAGGCTGTACAATCCCTGAACAGGAGATGTGCCGGTATCCTGCTGGAACACGGTGCTAACCCAAATCTTGAGGACGGCGGTCAAAACACTGCTCTCCATTATGCCATCTTGGAAGAGAGTGTGTCAATTGCAACACAGCTGCTCCGCCATCATGCAAATATCGAGGCGATAAACAAGGTATAGCTCAACTAACTTTATTTACAATATACTTGAAATACAGGGTCTTTTCTAGCTTCAAGTGTTTTATTTGTAGTAATATGTATACTGAATGCAATACATCAGGCCCTGTTGTCATGGAAACAACTCCAAAGCCAAGGCCAGGGGCTAGAGGTAGTGCCCACAGAAAGGGCAGATCTCTGTCTCCCAGCCACACTTCTACCCCAGAAGGAAAAACTTCCCCTTAGGAAGTGCCTGGGAGTGGGTCGCAGGCTCAGTGCCTACAGAAGATGAAGGCTTGCTGTGAGTGGAGTGATGTGAAGGCCTGGCTGCCTGCAGGGGCAGGCGTGCTACTGGGGATGGGTGGGAGGAGGAAGGAACACAGTACCCAGTAGGGGGAGATGGGTGACTGCACCTTGGCAGAGGAGGCAGCAAGCCACAGGCCCTGAGCACCCCAGGATCCCAGGTCCTAGAAATTGGGCAAGTGAGTTCAGGTCATGTTTGACATCCGGCAGGGTCATTCGCTTGTGCTGGTGGCCACATGGCCCTCCATGTACACCTTGGGGTCTTCCATGCTTATATATTTCATATTCTTTTCCTTTATGGTTTGCTACAGGATCTTGAGAATAGTTCCCTGTAGTATATACAGTAGGACCTTTTTGTTCATCTATTTTATATATAGTAGTTTGTATCTGCTAGTCCAAAACTTCAAATTTATTCCTCCACCACCCCCTTCCCCCTTTGGTAACCATCAGTTTGTTTTCTATGTCTGTGAGTCAACTTCGGTTTTGTAAATAAGTTCATTTGTATCGTATTTTAGAGTCCACATATCAAGTGATACCCTATGGGATTTGCCTTCCACTTTCTGACTGACCTCACTCAGTATGAGAATCTCTAGGTCCTTCCATGTTGCTGCAAATGGCATTGTTTCATTCTTTTTTATGGATGAGTCGTATTCAATTATATATAAATACACCATGCAAGATGGCAGTTTTAAACATCAAAACCCATGACATTAGTAACAAATTGGAATTGTTATAATAATTTAGTTTTGGCCAGCTTCTGAAGTAATTATCCATTTGATTAACAATCAGGCAGAATTAGATACAGGTAGATTGTAGTTTTAGTAGGCAATGGAAAAATTCTTGAAGGGGGTATTATAAGCTTTTTAAAATGTATTTATTTTACAATATCTTATGTTTTTAATTGAGGTATAGTCGATGTACTATATTATATGTTACAGGTATACAGTTTAGTGATTCACAAATTTAACTATATGCTCCACTTATAGTTATTATAAACTATTGGCTCTATTCCCCATGATGTACAATACATCCTTGTAGCTTATTTTATGCCTAATTGTTTATGCCTCTTAATCCTTAATCTTAAATATACATTTGATCAACAATCAGGGAGAATTTGACACAGATAAATTATAGTTTTAGTAGCATTGGAAAAATTCTTAAACTGGGTATTATGAGTCTTAATCACAATTTTTATTACATGTTGGGGCCCAGTGTTTTTGTGTGTAAGACATATGATACTAAAGAAAGGCAAAGTTTTACATACAAATACTTGATTTATACCGAAGTGTTGGAAACACAACAAACATAAAAACACAAGTGGGCTATAGACTAAACATGGCCCTGGATATGTTCAGTTTGTCCCCACACATTGAGTCAACATTGAAAATTTAGCAGACTCGTGCAGAAATCTGCATTTCAGAACTTCTCCTGAAGAATCAAATCTGGTCCCCCTTGAGCCGAGGCTCTTAGCAGACTGCCCTGCAGAGGGGGTCCCTTCTCAGTGGGACATGTGTTCTCCGGTTTGCTGTCCTCACCTGGGACCTTCAGTTACTCAGGTCACCTACATTGCTTCTGTAAGCATTTGAATTTACAATTCCTGTTGTATAATATATTTTGATAAATATTTCAAGATTTTAAAGACACTCTATATTAATTTATAGTCTATTTCATATTTTATAATAATCCCTTAAGAGTGGGATGGACTTTTTCAAATTAGAATTTATAAGTTGGTTTAAGGAAACCTTTTTCTTTACATGCAAATAATCATATTCTCATTGGAATGTCTGCAAGCTTTATGAGATTAGTCATAGCTATAATTGGATAGGCTATGCATGTTGCAGACAATATGGTATCTTTCTACTCAGCATGGCTCCTTAAAAATGTTTGACTCAGTAGCTAAATGGTTCTCTCTGGAGCAGTGTTTAGAGGGTCAGAAGTAGTCGTTGAGCAGTAAGGTAACTACAGAATGCCTGATAGACACTGCGATAGAAGCAAAGGTTCTTGGAACCAGCGAATGTCTTAAGTGAGTTTCAGAGAATGACTTTACAGGTAAACTTTCGAAGAGATCAAGGAGGAGCCTTTTAAAGGGAAGGAGCATAGAGGGGCAAAGAGGAAGGGGCTGCTTGTTATTTACTTTATAGTATATGTTTAAGTTCAGAGACTTAAGTTTTTAAATTCAGTTTTGAAAATTATATGTAATTTTGTACATTATCAACTGTTTTTGCTGTTTTACAGAGTAATTTGACACCATTTTTACTCGCTGTCAAGGAGAACAAAAAGGAAATGGTCAGATTTTTGATAGAGAACGGGGCAAATGTACATGCAGTCGACAACGTGCAAAGGTACAGTAGTTGGTTCTCTCTGGTTTTTTTTAAACCTTAATGTTGTTCTAGAGTAATAACAGCCAATCAGAAAGATTAACTTAAGAAGAAGAGGATTAACTTAGAATCAACACATCATCAGTTAGGTAGAAGAGCAAATATTCTGCATGGGTGTCACAAAGAACAGCATGCAGCAGGATACATCTTCCTTTGTAATAGAGACTGATGTCATTTGCAACCTGATTTTCTTGGTCGTGTGATCTTACAACAGTTCAGGGATTTCATTTTACTTTTATTAGTACGGACTTTAATATTAATTTTGCTTATGAGACAGTGTAGAATTTCTTCATTCTTTTATAATTTTTTTAACCACTTCCTGGCATATATTTTTGTCTTGAAAGATGCATATTAAACAAAGAGGAGGTTGTTTTGTCTTTTGGATGACTCTGCTTTAAATTACTTTCTTTGAAGGATACTGATGTTATTAGGTTATCACTAAGTGAGTATCACTCAGTGAGTAACTATTACCAGATACTGTGGGTTCATCAGTTTTTATCCTTTTTCATTTCTAGTACATTTTAATGTTCTTATTTTTAATTGATAATGGTAGGAGGAAGAAAAATAGCTCTAATTATTGAATAAACATTCCCTTTAAAGAAGACAAGTCATTGGTGGGTGATAAAGAGGAAAGAGCCGGGGTTTAGAGTCAGACGAGGTTGAATTCCCAGCTCTCCTGCTGGTCAGGTGTGTTGCCTGGGGGACATGACTTATCAACAAATATGTATCCTGACACGTAAAGGAGGGTCGTCGTACATCCTTCCAGGGCGGCTGTGCCTGAGAAAGACCATACGTAGACTATTCAGGTTAGTGCCGGGCACGTGCTTCTCAGCGTTTTAACTGCAGCCGTGACTAGTTTTACTGCCATTTTTATTCATATTACTGTTTTCAGCCTGCAGACAGCTTCTCCTTACGTGACCTCTAGCTGATTTTAAAGTATTATATTTCAGACTAGGGAAGAAATGGGGAATCCTTTGTTTAAATCTTTACCTACTTCAGACAAGTGACCTCAGCATCCTTTCCTGTCCATCAGAGGACTTTAAATTAGCAACTTCTACTTTGTGCTACCCAAGTAGGACAGGAGGCTTCTTTTTATCCCTCCATTTTGGCCTTGGAGGTAATTTGCAGAGATGAGCACTTGAGCATGTAAATGGTCAGTTCTCCAGGGGTGGGCAGGATATTAACTTGGTAAAATAGATCAAGTTAACTGTTTAAGTGAAGCTAAGTTCCTAAGGGTGAAGTTCTCTCTTTTTTCTTTTAGATCAGCGCTCATCCTTGCTGTATTTCATGACTCCCCAGACATAGTCAAGTTACTTCTTCAGGAAGGTGTTAGTCCCTATTCTCAAGATTCACGCGGATGGTCTGCTGAACAATATGCTTATTCTAATGGGTTTGAACAGTAAGTGTTTACATTAAAATGGCAAGTATCTCTTAACTGAGGTTGGAAATGACCTAACTGTTACTTGTTATGTGACAGGTGAGAGTTCGTAGTTGGGAGCAGGCACTTTGGGGATGGCAGTGAGACACTCCACATCATCAGCTGGAAACCAGCAAAAGGCCAGACTAGTGAGATGGAGCAGTGGGCACAGGGTTCTTTATCTCAGGCTTTGTAAGACCTTTATCCTTAGGGATCCTATTGTTCTCCATTTCATTCCAGTGTAACCCCTGTGCATGGGGGTACAAATAATGTCACATACCTGATTTTTCTAATTCTTTAGGTCTTGAAATGTTTAGTTGAGCAGAAAATCCTGTATGTTCCTTTGGGGACTTTCTTCTATAATCTTCCTTTTGAATTTTCCAAGAGCCTGAGGGATTCCCTAAGATCACAGTGACAGTCCTCTCCCACAAGGCATTGGGGCAGGGCGAGGGCATTCTAATCATTCTCTTGTTTCCCTTGATTCTGTTGCTGCAGTGTTGGTACTAAAACTGGTTTTAACAGGATCTCCTTGGCAGCTGAGTCTGGGGTCTGGACGTTGCTCTCTAAAGACCTTTACTAAAATTTTAAAAGAAGAAAAGGAAAAAGAAACTGGTCCTGCAGTCGGGTCATGATTGACCTCTGCCCCTGGGATGCCTGTGCTGATCCAGTTTCCGTGGTCTTCATGGTGATCGACACGTAAACCAGCGTGACAGCTTGTTTAGTTCTCATACATATGCTTGTATGAGGTCATATATTTATAAATAAGTTTAGCTACAAATTATATAGTAGCTGAGGTGCCCTGAAGTATAAACCACGAAGAACAGCTAATCACCATAATTTGTAACGTTGTCCTGAAAACTGCCACATTTAAATATTACACCTGTGAAAAAAACACACAGTGGGTTTTATTTGGGATTCTCAAATAGTTCCAGCATTAAAGTTCAAGAACAAATTATTCCATTCTTCCACGCTTTCTCTGAGCATCTGGGGGGGGGCACATTATCTCATTAAATCTTCATAATACTCTTATGAGTATTAATAACTAACTGCCTAAGAAGTCAGTAAGATACCAGTTGTATAAAGGAAGACTTTGGGCTGAAGAGAAGCAGCTTTTCCAGGAACAAATAGCTGTTGGTTATAGAGCTGGGACTTCTGACTTTGAGACACTTTCCATATGTCAGGCTCACTCTAGATAACTTACTGCACTGTACTGCCCTCAGTTCCTGACTACTTCACTTTAATTTTTTTCTTCTTTAATTACACATGTTAAATTTAAATGTTTGTAGATTGTACAAGTTTGACGTATATGGGACAATTGAAGTTTTGATATCTCTGATAATTATCTGAAATAATCTAAGAATTTAATATATTTGGCAATTATTTTTCATATTAGTATTCAAGTAGTAATATTTATTTATCACATTATTTTATATATAGCATTTACCAGCTGATTTTCGACTACAGAGAAGGAAAGATACCAAATACTCCCTCTCAAGATAGCCATCTGGGACAGATTTCAGGTAATAAGTTACTCTTGTTGGTCCTACCATAGATAAGGAAGTAAGACTGAGGAACTTTTGATAATGAAAGAGCAGTAAAAAAAAGCCAGTGTGTAAATTTCATGTATGTTTCTATTTTTTAATTAAGTTTTTCTTAATGGTCTAGTATTCAGAATTATTTAAGAAGATAATTGTAGGTAATTTAAAATCTGAGACAATACTGTCTGAAAAGAAATTCATTTATTTAATCATAGCCCCTGAAATCCCATATTATATCTTTGTGTAAATAAGGAAAACGTTTTTTAACTTTGTTGTACATTTCCTCTAACTTTATAACAAATTGGCCTTGGTATAGAACTGGATCTTTAGTTTTTATAGCGAATGGATTACATTGGGTGAATGAATGCTAGTTATTGCATAGTGATTAATCTCACTAAAAAAGTTACTGTCTTTAAAACGGAACTCGGCAGTGCCTTCCTGGTGCTATAAACAAATGGCCAACAATTAGAACTGCACAACTGGGCAAGTGTGCAGCATACTAATAAGAGATTGTTTTTTAAAGATACCTAGTGATAGCGCAGAAGTCAGAAAAGCAGTGCCTTGTTGAGAAGCACTGGTTACTTTTTGCATCATTATACCAACAAGGTCTCACTCGGTTGCCAATTTCATTCCTCATAAGTGCAGACAGAATGCGATATGTTGACTTCATGAGAGTGAGATGTTTTCTTATTTTTGGGGGGGATACTTGTCTTGAAACTCTAATTTTCTTAGGAAAAGTTTCTTTGTTGCCATTAGTTAAAGGGTTGTCATAATAAATACTCAAATAGCACAACTCAGGACTCAGCAAATTGCAATAAAAGCACAGAAATACTTCACATACAAAAACAAAAAACAAAAGATGACTGTTCTGCCTAGATGTGACCCCTAACGTGCTGTTCAGTCTGAACTGTATGAGGGCACCTTAAACTTAGTAGACCTCGATCAATGATAGAACATCTGTTGTAGAAAATACAAAGATGGAATAGACAGAGTTTTGGCCTTCAAGGTGCTCATAACACAATAGAGTTGTCCCTGGTTAGTGTCTGTATGTTTTTTTAAAACAGGATTGTCAAAGAAAACATTCTTATCTGTGAATTCACCCACTTGACAGATGACTATCAAGTGTGCTTTAGGTACTAAGCACCACTCTGACGTTCCAGAATGCAAACAGGTCAAAAGCACAGTTCCTGGCCTCCAGGAGCTCGTTACAGTCATCACCATTTTTATGATTGACTTGACTTTATTCTGTGCTCTTGTGTCCCAGAGCCCACTCAGACTTTGTAACTGTCTTTATGTATTTTTTATTGATATTTAATATGTCCCAGGTACTTTAAGTGCATGGTGAGGAAGGGAGTGTTTTAAAAGTGGGTAGGATGTCAGGTAAGCATGCAGAGCGAGTAGAAGTTTGCCAGGGAAGGAGGCAGAAGGACAGTGTTTGGTGGGCAGAACATCTTTCAAGATTACATTTGGTAGAAAGGACAGCAATGCAAACACTAAGATGTGCCGGTGAACTTTGCAGGATCTATGAGTTTCATTTTGTTGGTGCAAAAAGGATGCTGTAGGAATGGTTGGGAATGAGGTGACTACCTAGCTCAGGCACGCTTCTGAAAGCCTTTCTAGTACTATAGGAAGGAGGAGGTCTGCTGTAGACCTTAAGAAATTTGTCAGAATGCTTTTAGCTGCAAATAATAATAGGAGACCTAAGTAACAGTGGCTACAGCAACAGGAACCAGGGTTGTTTAGAAGGTTCAGTGATGTCATCAGGATCCCAGATGCTGTCCCTCCTTCAGCAGTGAGGCTGCTGGCGTGTGATGTCGCCTTTCCTGGTCTGCTGATTGGCAGCAGCTCCAAGCGTCATCTTCTCACATGACAGTATCCGCAGGCGAGGAGGGCTGCTTCTCTCTGCATGTTTTCTGTTAATGAGGAAGAAAATAGAGACGCTTCCGGTAGGCTTCCCCTAGCATCTCACTGGCTGTGTTACATCACATGCTCATTCCTAAAAGCCACTGGGGAAGGAGATGTATTTACTGTGATGACCGCAGAATAATCATTTCTCTTTTTGCAGCTGAGAATTTACCTTCTTCGCATACTGGGGCAGAAAATACCCAAGAAAAGTTGCAGTTGTCCAGCAAGGACAACGAAGAAGACATGGCTGCCGAGCTGGGAGGCAGCAATGGCAGCTGCACGGATTCACTGAAGAGTGTTGAGAAGAGTAAGAAGATTTGATTTGAGTCTTAGGGTTTCCTGGTTATGACACAAAGCAGGGATGCACAAGGTTTTTCTATAAAGGGCCAGAGAGTCAATATTTTAGGCCATGTGGTGTCTGTCACATCTACTCATGTCTGCCATTGCAGTGTGAAAACAGCCCTAGGCCATATGTGAGTGAATAGGGATGACTGTGCCCAGATAACACGAGGCTGACAAAGCCAAATGGCAGGGTGGGTTTGTCCCATGGGTATCGTCCAGAAACACCATGCTATGTAAGTTTGACATTGTCAGTTTATGATACTGATTCTACTAGTGATTATCATTTTTCTGAGAGTCTCACAAAGTTTGGTTGGGATTTTGGTCCTTGTAAGCAGCAGTTCACTCTAAGATAGCAAATTTTGTTAAATATCTTTTTTTTTTTTTGATAAATGTAAAGGAGGGGAAGTGGTTTTTATTCATTAATTTCCCACCAGGAGTATACTCAATATTCACTCGAGTGTGTAGTCTCCAGGTGTGGTCCCAAAGAAATGCTTTTTAACAAAACATTGGTCTTATACTTTTAGTATTCTGTATTTTTCTATTGCTGATACAAAAATCTATTTTACTTTTCTCTTTAATAGAGACTTTAAGGGTTAAGTTTCCATTGAGGATTGAAGATCTCTCTGTAAGCAGGTAGGATTTTGTGGATTTTTAAAAATTATATGTTGAGTAAGGGAACACAGAGAAAAGAAACAAGGTTTGTTGAGTGTCCTACTCTGGGTTAGACACTGTGTTGTGTACTTCACATTTGTTACCTCATATAGTCACCGCAACAGCTTTGCAGAGTAGCTGTGCTGTTGTAGCTTACTTCTAGGTAACTAGGCAACTGTAGTTCAAGGAGGTTGACTAGTTGACCCATGATTCCATGGTTAACAAGTAGTTGACCTGTGACTTGACCATCAGGCAGCCTGGCTCCCAAATCTGCTTTCTTATCCCTCAGCATAGACTTTTGTTTGTTTAAAGAAATGAACTCACTCATTTTTGATGTGTATTTTTGCTCCAAAGTGTTTCATCCATATATTGTATTGATGATTCATCGCATTCAGCAGATGATGACGCAGATCTTGCTCCCAAGGTAAAGTGCTCTCTTGTGAAATTAATGTTTCTGCTCTGAATTTAGTTTTGTGTAGTATTTACTCTTAAAATTTAGCAGTGGTCTGCCTATCATTGTTCTATGTTTGTGTTGAAAAGTTGGTCAGAGTAAACAATTTTATAAAAATACGACAGCTTGATTTTTTCTTTTCTTACTTTGGTAAATACTGAAGATGAGGCTGAAGCAAAATGGACCAGAAAATATATAGTGACAGGAAAACCGTGCTGTGAAAAGGTTTCCCACGATAGAGGAAGTGTGTAGCTTGGCCAGGGATAGGGGTTCTTGGATTTTAAACCACACTGATGGCACTTATATAATACTCATGCCTCAGGGACATCTTCAGTGCACACAGCTACTCTCTGTGATAATCATGGGCTGTTCCTGGGGCCATTGAGTTCCAATACTACATAGCATGTGTCTTTTTTTTCCCCCCGCCTTGGACACTTTTTATTTTGGTAGCATAGAGATTTTAGGAAACAGGTTTTTGTTTGTTTGTTTGTTTTTGTTTTTTTAACCTCATTTCTACCTTTGGTTCTGCATTAAGACTAAAATAATAGTTGAAATTATAGAAATTTAGAAATTAAAATTCTGTTTCTCAAAACCCATATTATAAAGAGATTCCTCTGTGTTTTCTAAATTATCCCATTAAGATTTCATTCAAAACTCTTCATCTAATTGAAGAATGCATGTTTTCCCTAAAATAACAACCAGCTCTCTAGGTAGACTCTTAATAACACCCATATGATGAAACCTACTTCAGAATTCTTTTGTATTATAGTTTTAAAAAGTATGTCCAGTCCTCGTGTCCCATTCTAAAATTTCAAGTTTCAGACATTTTGTAGTATAGTTATTTACATATTTATTTTATAGCCCCTGCATCAGTATACGCCGCTAGAGAGTAGGAAACGTAGTTGTGCATTTCCTGGAGCACCTAGAAATATAAGAAACATTTTAGTATCTTTTGAATGTGAATGCATGAGGAGACATGGAATTCTGTATCATGTTGCAGATAATATAACATGCACACTCTATCATAATGAAATCTATCGGATGGTACAGGTAATATAATATGTGTACTATGTCATAATAAAATCCATTTGATTTCCAAAAATATGACTTAAATTTGTATTCCCTCTGTTTAGGTTGTAAAAGTTCAGTTGTTATGAGAGGAAATATGTCATAAATGCCGAGGAAATAGATAAGAAGTGTATGATAAATAGGAAAAGGTTACAGTCTGTTTTTCAGTATCCACCAATTGTGAGCTTAGAATTTGAGATGAAAACTCTTTAACCTTCTTTTTAGCCCCATCTCATGTTCCATTCAATATATCTTTTCAAGCTATGTATTCTCCTTAGAATCCTGATTACCAGTTATCTCTCTGGAAAGTTGATGTGTTAGGAACTTTGAAAAATCTATTTCTCTCTCTCCCTAATAACAATTTACAGCATTCAGGTAGTGAGAGACGACCATGTTCAACTGAATGCCTAACAGTGACAAAATTTAACCATTTATTATAGTAGTATTGACAAACAAACAGTTGTAGAGAAATTCACGTCAGTATTACTGGGGATACACTATGAACAAAGTCCTCTGTTTTATATATATGTTTTATATATCATCTATTTTGATATTTTTAAAAATTTTGCTGAAGAACAATATATGTACTTGCATATATAATTTATATTGTTTTATATAATAAAAAGGTAAAACAGAGGCTTTCATTGATAGTATGTACCTAACAATACTCATACATCACTGATCTATTATATATATAAATGCTGAAATATATATATCCCCACATGCCTTGTTATAATTACATTTCCCTTTTTTTCTTGTCTTATGTTTGTTCTTGACTAGTCATGTCTCATGTTGCCTTTTTTCCCTCCTCCCCCAATTTTTTTTAATGATTTGCCCCAAACCTAATATTTCTTTCCAGAAAACACTTCTTCAGTGTCTGTTCTTTCAGTCCATCTCACTCTGCCTCTGTGACTGTATTTAGTTAGAGCTTTCTGTTTACTATGTGTGTGGCACTCACTCATGAGTCATTGCCCTTCAGAATTACTTTTGTTTTTAATTCCTCTTTCCTAGAAGTAGCTGAATTTAAACAATCATTTGTCTTTAGCTTTTTGGCAAATGGAATACAAGTAGCTTATACTGTTTGCTGTTCTAACTCATCCAAATAAGATACTGCTAAAAAGTAAACTCTCATATTTCCCCATGAGAGATTATTCACACATATATACATCATGCAAGCACATTTCAAAATAGAACAATGACTTTAAATTTCTTAATGTTAGTTTTTTCAATAGGACTCTAAACTGTCAGGGATAAGTTTTTGTTCTAGATCATTTTGGTCAAGAAAGTCATCTAATGGATTCCACAGTGTTTGTATAGTAATCAATGAGGGGTAAGGAAAGTAACATTTTGGGACTCCTCAGATCAACTTTCATAATCCTCACCCCATGAGAAGATGTAGGTTGGTAAAGGTCACAACCAGGATTTGAATCCATATCTGAATGACTCCAAAGCCAGTGCTCTTTGTGTTAGATCCTCTAGGAATGGGGAATGTTATAATTATTTTATTCAATTTCATATTTCTTGTTCTTAAAGCTGTTATTTTCCTCTCTAGAATGTCTGCCATCCAAGGTTCGCAAAGCCGATTCAGGCCTGGCAAGAACCCACGATAAACAGTGAGTTATTTGAAGAGTGTCCTTCTTGTGTTTTCACTGACTAGAAATTATAGATAATTTCATCTACCGTACCTTGTTTTCACTACAGCAGAGGCAAAAGATGGTGTTTTGATACCAGGAACTAGCACCTACTTTGAGGACAATAATTCTGATCAGAAAACTGAAGATGTGGTTACAACCTTTCCCCAACCATCAACCGAAGTTCCAGGCTTTTCTCATCCTGCCTTCCCAGCACCGGAACCTCTCCCATCTTCAGCAGTCTTTGGTGTTACAGAGGTAAGCCGTTTTATTTTTAACTTGTTCCTCCTGTGCTTTTTCCCATACCGTCCCCCTGATTCTCATGGGGATGAAAAGGATCCTACACAGAAATGGAAGTCCTCAAGATCACAATAGAAAACAGAGTGATAACAAGAGAGGCACATGTGCAGGACTGAGATTTGTAAAGTTTGGTGGCAATAAACAGTTCTCAAGTGTGCCATTAAGAAAGGAAAGAACAAGAAAGCAACTGAAAAGAACAGCTGAATGAATATGAAGATGGGCAGGAGTACAAAGGGGAAGGATTCATTTAATAAGGATGAGATTAATATAAAGATAAATGAGTGTCAAAATGAGAGAGATTATTATACACGCACAGCAGAAATAGTGGGGTTAAGTGAGAGCGGGAGCTCTATAGTACAAATTATGATGGGAATAATCTCAAATTCAAATTAAGGGAAGGAAAATCAGGTCATGGAAAATGCTCAGACTCTTCTGAAGGACATATAGCTAATTTTATGAACAATGGAAAGAAAATTTGATCCTCACCTTTTTTCTTTTTGGCTATACTTGTCTGTGTTGATTCATTTTCATGTGTCTCTACCTCTCCTAGAATATAGAGCAGAATCTGTCTTTTATACATATTGCCAGCTTCTCCCAGGATAATGCCTATGATCTCATGGATACAGTAAATATATGTTGTCTTCCTGACTGATTGACTGAATGACCAAGTGCAGGAATATGATGTTTTCTGAAGTTGGGTTTTTGTTACATTTTGTTTTGTTTTTATAGGAAGAAGCAGCAAAGCCAAAAACTGGTGGAAAAGAGAACGGCACTCGGACTATTAACAGTGTCCTAAAGGAGCAAGCAGATCATAACAAATTGGTTTCTATTGATGGAGCACATAAAAATGACAAAGGTGGTAAGTTAGTGCACATCTGTGGATTTCCTTCTCTGCTTAAAAGCTAGTATGGTTGGAGGGGGGAGGGTATAGCTCAATTCCTGGTACCTCAATTAAAAAAAAAATAAAGTAAAAAATCTGAAGTGTGTAGATCCAAATATGATACAATTTTCTTTTCAAGTGTCTTTCTTTTGCCACCTTTCTTCATAAATATCCCAACTATGACCAAGTTTTCTTCCAGAAAATGCTTCAACCCTCTGAAATTCTTTTCTGCCACTTTATTTTATTGACATAGTCATGAATGAATATAGGCTTATAAATGTATTTCAACTTCCCAGTGGTACGTGTTCTCATTAATGTATCTGTGACTACATTTTGTAGGCCCAACCTCAGCATTAGGATTAGAAGAAAATGAAGGTGTAGAACCATCCTGGGACTCTGAGGTACTGTCTTCTATTATTATTTTCTAATATAAGCATTGCGTGATGTTAAAACATAAATGGAGGGATGTTTTGACTTCACTTTCTCACCTTTGCATTTCCCCAGCAAAATTGTTCCCTCATATATTTAACCTGCACTTAGTAAAATCATACCATGCTACATGTCATACCACTGCAGAGTGAACTTCTGTTAATTTTCCAGACTCACCTAATGAAACGGGTGTATGTAGTGCAAAAACCAAGGCTTAGAAGTCACAGGGAATCGGTTTGGTCTCTGAAGTTACATTTTCTAAAAACTAATGAATTATTCTTGGTCAGCCTGTGACCAGATGTTTGTTTCTTTGTTATAAATGGATGTGTAAAACTCCTAGTGAGATTCAGAGAGAAACAAGTTGCATTTTTTAAAAAAAAGTGTTTTTCTTTGTTTGTTTAACCACTTTGACCTTGAAAAGACAGTGCCTGTGAGTTGAAAGTGTTATTATATTTGGATTGTCAGGTAGATCTGCAACGAACATTTCAGGAGAAGAAAAAGCATGGGGAATAGTAATAAATACATGGTGTTAAAATGCCAGCAGTTTGGTTTAGTGATGTTTTACTGAGGACAGCCCAGTTTGGGCAGGGAAAGTAGTGTGCACTGAGTACTTTTATGGCGACCGAAATGAAGGAAGCTAAGTGCAGGGTAGTGGTGACCTATTCCAAGGTGATAGCCGTGGAAAGAGGTCAGAAGAGCCCAAGCCCTTGGATCTCGGCAGCTCCTGCCTAGTGGCACAGCACTGTACTTGAAGTCAGCAGACGTGGTAGCATCCAGGTTCTGACCCACTGTGGGATCTTGGGAAAACTTGTCTGACTTGTTTGAATGTCAGTGACCTCGTTCAAAAATATGATATTGACACCTAAACCTCAGGTTATGTGTCATGAACAAAAATGTGGTAACAAATGTGAAAACACATTGTCAGCTGTAAAGGGTGCTATAGAAATGTAAGACAGAATGATGACAGTGACCACTAGTGACCTACTAAAATCTTGAGGACGCTTTTTTAAAATTTGAAGGATGATAAGATGGGAAAGTTAGAGCGGGCACGGGATTTCTCATTTGAGGTATGTTGAGTGTCGGTGGGCTGTTATCAGACATTTCTGATAGGTATATAGTGCTTTGGTACTTGGTGACCTCTGGGTATGTTAGATGTTTTGACCTTAAATAAATTCCTGTTCCTGAACACCAGCTATGCATCGGGCCATTAGACACTGAATGTAGCAGTTGAGGGGTTAGGCTGTAGTGGCAGGAACAGAAGAACAAGTAAACAGGAACCGTTTTTCAGGGACAGTAAGTCCTTCTATGAGGAACGTGGGGAGAGTTAGGTTAGACAACCGTGGGGGAGTTTGTAGTTAGGACTGGGGTGGAGTAAGGGTGGAATTTAGGTAGTCAGACAAGAGCTGAGTGTGACCAAAGCTGCCAGGTGACGGACAGGAAGGAGCCAGCACACGAAGGTCCAGGGGAGGGATGTTCCAGACAGAGAGAACAGCGGGTCCCGTCTGTTCATCACGGTGCTCCAGCATCTTGGAGTGGCCAGGAAGCAGCAAGTGGGTAAGCGTCCTTAGCATCACCTTTATCATTGGTGTGTGTAGAAAAGACAACGTGCATGATAAGGGCCTGGCATGTGCAGATGGTCAATAAACAGTGTTCTTATTCTTCCCATATTAAAGTAAAGCTTATGGTACTTTTTGAAGAGCTGCATAACTACATTTAAAATTTTTCTGCTGTTAATTTAAGCATAAATGTTTTTCTTTCTACTTTGCTACCTTATTCAACTCTTTTTCCTATCAATGAAAGTTTTATCAAATAATAGTTAGATTCTGCTAAGCCTTTGTTTACTGAAGTGTAGCAGTTTCCACAGTGTTCTGTTAATACTCAACATGACAGACTCCAAGGCTTCTTTTCATGCCAAGTGTGTTATTTTAATACTAAAGTCAATATCTGCCCTAAGAAACATTTTAAATTTATAGCACATATACTTATTAAAGGATATATTTAAATATGTATATTTTTAATTTTATTTTTTATTGAAGTGTAGTCAGTTCATAATGTTACTTTCAAGTGTACAGCAAAGCAATTCAGTTATACATATAAAAATATTTATTTTTTAAAAACGTCCTCTTCTTTTGTTGAGGAATGCAAAATGGAATTAGGCGTTTTGAAGTTAATTCTTTGTTGAAATCTGCACGTCAGTATTTTGTCTGTGAAAATGTTTGCCCTGGCTTTCCATGCTCAGTTCACAGAGTCAAAAGCCAACTGAAGATAAAAGATAGACTTCATCTAGAGAGTGTATATGAAATTTTCTATTTAAATGTTTGGGTTTCTAGGATATGCTTGACTTGTTTTTTAATCTAATTGCTTTTAAAGTAGGAAATTAAAAAATAATAATAATAAGGTTGGAAACAAATATTTTCTTAGAAAGGGATTAGGAAATCTTTATGCAATTCATTATTAATATTAATTTTAACAGAGTACCACCAAGGTTCAACTACCGAACTATGTTGATCAGTTATCTGGAGCTGCAGGTCAAGGAGAAAAACATACATTAAATGGACAAATAGAAAGTAAGCACTGTATTTTATAAAAAAGTCATTTGACAGAATGTTGATTTAAAACATGAATTAGGATATATTCTCTCAGCCAAAGAAAATCACCTGTTGAACATATAGTGAGAAAAAAGAGGAGATAAAGAGGTAAATTGTATATCTTATCAGGTGTCAGCAACGATTAAAGTAGAATGCTGTTTGAGGAGCTCAGTTGTTAGTTTTCTTTCAAGATGCTCTGTGATCTGAGGACAGCCAGGAAATCAGGAGGAGGGAAGGAGGGAGTGAAGAATGAGAGAGGCAGGGAGGAGGGGAGAAAATGAATTAAAGGGAGGGGGGTCCTTGGCAGGAGGTGGTAATGTAGAATAGTTCTTTAGAAGAAGGAAGAGAAGAGTGTTTGAGATGAGATGGGTATGAAGTGAGCTTCTTCCAGCACCAAAGCTTGTCCGGGAAGCACAGCAGAAAGTTCCACTCCCCCAGCCCCCTGATCATTAGGAAGGCGGTGAGGACTGCGGTACCTGATCACGCAGAGCTGGGGGTACCTACCATGGATGAGCATAGGCATGTGTGGTCAGCTGTAAATGTCTGGACCTTCGTGTCATGCAGCGTGTTGCTGCCATATAGGATGGTGTCTCAGAGGTCAACAGAAGAGTGGGAAAGAGGAAGAGAGCAGGGTGCATTTCGGGGAGGTCAGGGGACTGGAGCCTGGTAAAGAGTCCATTGGAAAGTCTGCAAATTCTGATGCAGCTTTTGGGGAAGTGTTACAGGGAGGCGCGTGAGGCTTGATTTCAGAAGGCTCAATTAAATCCAAGTGCTGTAGAAGCAGACTCGGTATAGACCAGAGTTTCTCAAATTTTACTCAGTCACCTGGGGACCCAGTGAAAACTGCACATTCTGAGCTGTTTCTAACAATCTCAGGTGATGCCCTCATTGCTGGTCTTCAGACCACGCTCAGAGGGTAGACTTGTGTATAGAGGAAACAAAAGAAATTAATAATGTTCTTTCCATAAATGTTAAAGTTATTATTTTCAGTGAATACTACAAAGGTTTTGAAATATAAAAGACTTTTAATATCTAATAATTATGTGGCAATTAAATTTTATTTTTGATCATCAGATTTCAATATTGAAAACTCAGTATACATTCTTTCTTGCATGAGTGGATCAAGAAACTTCGATGGCTAGAGGATCCAAGAAATGTAGGCATACCAATAGCCCATGTGGGTATGGAAAACAATGAATATTTTCATGAACTATTATTCTACAAGTGTGTATCCAAGCTGATCAATTCATCACACTTTGATGATAAGTGAATTGCACATTCAAATAAACTGCCATCACAACTGTGGACTTCCTAAATGATAGGACAAGTTGAAGAGCATGATAAATACTTGTAGTCTAATGGTGACAGTCTCATGAACGCTGTGCTGTTGCATTTTACCATCAGCTTTCACATTTGTCTTCTTGGAGCCCTGATTTGTTCTTCTGATTAAAGATCGCTTTTCTCCTCCTCAGGCAGCATGTTCACATTGGTATATGTGCACGTTTGTATCTTATAAAGTCATTTGAAACATAATCGTACTTTTGAAATCTTAACTGCATGTTTTTTTCAACCTATATTCCTGTTCTTTATTCAGTATCTATAATGGATTCATATTTCTGTCTTGTTGCTTTCCTAACTGCCCCTCAAAAACGAAATACCAAAACCAAATGTATTCATTTCCAAAGCAAGCATGAGGATTGTGCTAAGTACTGAGTCTGAATGAATGGATAGTTGGCTTTCATATTTACATGTAATTGATTATGTGTCCCTTTTGGCTTTTAGATTCTACTGAAATGCATCCTAACTTGAAGGTAAAAACTTTTATACTTTTATCATGAAATTTTTTCTAATGAGGGTAATGGGAATTTAGCCTAGGACCTCATGCACTGTTAAACAGGCACACTTCCACTGAGCTAAACAATGCTCTCCCCCCCTTGAATTATTGCTACAAATTGTATCAAATGTACATTATTAATCGGTTTGTTTCAAAAACCATTCAGCCTGCAGTTGGAGTGAAAGATTCTGTTCCTAATAAAACAGGAGAAATGAAGAATTTACAAACATTCAAATCAGGTAAATTTTGCAATACAAATTTAACTCTGAAATGAAGTACAGTCTTCTTATTCCTAATTCCTTTCTTTTTTTCAAATATAATTGAAAGATGACATAAATAAGGCAGATGTTATAATTGGCATCCATGATTGAATAAAATATATAAGCATAAGAAAAAGATTTTTTAAAACGTCAGTTTTGACTCTGCTGTTTCTATTGATGTTCGGAGACACTGAAGTGCTCAGTTTGGACCCCATATTTCTTAGGGATTCTGAGAGATTGATTATTAGGTTCTAAGGTTTTTCCAGGGTTTTAAAGTGCTTAACTGAATTCTGACCTTTACGTAGGGTAAAGCTTCACTTGCTAACATGTCAGTCATATTTCACTTTAATTATTTTAGTGCTGTCACATTGATGATATTTATTTATTTCTGTATTTATTTATTAATGGAGGTCCTAGGGATTGAACCCAGGACCATGTGCATGCTAAGCATGTGCTCTACCACTGAGCTATTTCCCTTCCCCAAAGATCTTAAGCCAACTGGATGTTTTGATTAGCACTGTGTGTGTGTGGAGGGGGTGGTGTCTTTGATTATTAAAAATGATGGAAGTAATTAGTCCTACCTTAATATTTGGTAGAAACGATCTTTTAAAACACTAATCCTGAAAGTTTTGGGGTTTAGGATTCTTTTTATACTATTAAAAATTATTGACAATTCCAAAGAACTCTTAACTGGTTTGTATCTATTGATGTTTAATATTATTAGAAACTAAAACTGAAAGATTTAAAATACAAGCACACACCAACATTCCATTAGCCATTAGAGCTATGATGTTATCACATGTCATGTATCTGGAAACCTCCACTGCACAATTAATGGAGAATGAGAATGAAAATAGTATTCAGTATTATTGTGAAAATAGTTTTGACCTCGTGGACTCCCTAGACGGAGGGAACTTGGGGCTGCAGGGCTTCTCAGATGACATTTGAGAACAGCGGTTTTAAACAGGGTTCATGGATGTGAAATGATACAGGGGCCCTTGTGATGAAACGGGCTTTAAAGTTCACTTCTACATTTCTTACCTTTTTTTCTTTAACTTGTCTTAAAAAGTTTAAATCTGACAACTTAATTCTTTTAAAAAAAGGAAAACATTTTTGTTACATATTTCCTGTCTCGTGGTACCCTGTACTCTTTGGATCTAGTTTGTACCTTGACTTATCCTATTTTTATATGGAAAAAATTAGTCACTCAAGGCTATCTTTTCTTAAATAAATTGATGATGTTTATCCAAGCATTAAGGAAAGAATTCTGAAGATATTGGTACATTGAGGAAAGACTGTGTCATTGTAATTAAAGTAGTACAGTTCATTAAGTTTTCTTAAACCCATGTCTCTAGGACACAATACTGCCATGCATATTTAAACGTCCCGTAAATGGCTGGTTAGACATCCATTTGGTTAATGAAAAAATTCATATGTTGAAGACTCATAATTATTCATAAAGCTCTTATGGTATATAGACTGTTTAATAGAGAGTGTGAGTTAATCCAAATAAGAGATACTAGAGAATTAAAAGTAGAAAAAAGAGAGACAGTGGCTCCCTATGTGAACAGCAGTGACATGTATAGTACAACCAGCTGGGAAGGAGCTGTGTGTTCGAGAGGAGAGGAGGATGTGGGGCTGCGGACGGACTTGGGGCTGCTGCTCTGGAAAGACAATTTATACAAGTTAGTCAAGTTTGTATTGTTATTCATATTCTAATAAGTGGAAACTTTGTTTTCGGATTCTTCAGACTGGGATTCTACTAGTTTGAGACCCAATAAAGTGGCTGGTCAAAGAGCTGAGCATTTGGAAGTCAATAAATGTCCGTTGCTATCACAATCAGTGACCACAGACCAGTCAGCACCCACAGAACTGAGGCAGACGGCCCTAGTAGATAAAGACCAGATGAATATTGGAGCCATGTCTCTGTCAGAAAATGCAGCGCTCCGTGGCCTGCGTGAATCACAGCTGCCAGAGAACAGAAGCAGCAAAGAAGGTAATAAAGCAGCACAGAGAGTTAGCCGTAGTCCACCTGTGCGTGGCTTCGCCATACTCTGACTTTGCAGAAATCACTTTGTGGCAAGATCACGTTTGTGTTTACTCTTTTTATGCAACCTAGAACCAGACAATGCTTTTTGGCATGACATTTACATTCATCCTCTGACCAAAGAAGCATATTAAATAGCAAAGAGGGTTAGGAGAAAGTAAGTTCGTTGAGACTAGTATTCAGCACACTCCTGAGAGCCGGTAGGAGGATGGTGTCTAGAGCTTTCTGACTAGTTGGGAAACCTAGGTGGCCATCCACAGATTCCCTTCTCAAAGTATGGTTTCTTAGCTTTATTTTTATCTAGCTCTGAATTTATAAATAGTAGTTACAGCTATATTCAGCACGTAGAGTGATCTATCTCAAATGCACACATGACCATGAAACACTCTTTAAAGCATATTAATGTCCAGGCATCTTACAGGGACAGGCAAGGCTTTTGTGGTCTGACTTCGGCCTGGCTCTCCATCTCTAGCGCCCTCTGTCTGTCCTTTGCTCTGGTGTTCTGAGCTGCTGGTGATGCCCTCCTCACCTGCCCTGGATTTCACACAAATATTGACCCTCTCGTGTGCGTCTCTCCCTTCCTGCCCAGCCTTGCGTGTTCTCTTGCTCTCCTGTCCCGCTTTCCTGGGAAGCTGGCTGACCTCACTGCTGAAGTCTCAGCTCAGGCATTCTCGCTAGAAAAGCCATCCCTGACACCTATTATCCACATTCTTCTTTAAACTCCAGTGCCTACTGCTAAAGCAGGAACTCAATAAGTAATTATTAAGTAAAATAAATAAAGACTGTTTCTACAAAGGTACTTTTAAGAGTTTGTCCTCTACAGCAAAGGACCAAAGAGGATAGACATGTAAAGAAATAGTTTACAGCTCAGCTGATGAAGATACACTAGAAAAATCTGTGAAGTACCAAGGTAGCTCCAAGGAAAGAGATCCCCGTGTCTCTGTAGAAAGATAGCTGTAATCAAGGAGGACTTCACAAAGCAGGCTGAGACTTAAAAGAGGAAAAGGAATTTGTCACAACAATAGAGGGAAAGATTTCAGATTAAGGAAAGATAAAAGCATAAAAAGTAACAGTAATTTTGGGAACCATGAATAGCATTTCTCTTGAAGCTTGGTATGTTGTTAAAAAGGTAGTTAGGATGTAGAGAATAGAGTCTATTGTGACTCTGTATGTTTCTACTGTATTTTTAAATTTTGTACAGTTTCTCTTTGTTTTGTTCATGTCTGGTGGATGAATTTGTGAATGAAACCTTGAAATGTTTGTGTGCCTTTAATCTGGTAACATCTAGTATTTCCCAAACACTTCCTTGAAGTTTTAGATAATTAGAAGTATTACTTAAAAAAGTAAATATTCAGCTAAAGATTAAGCTTAATTTAAACTGTCAACTGATGTAATGTTTTTTATCTATTTTTATACAGATGTTGCCTTTTATATAGCTGTTCTAAGTAGTTAATTTTAATTAAGCATATTCATTTTTCAGCAGACCTAGACTTAGAAATGGCATCTAAGGAAGAGCAAGAAGGACGTGATGGAAGTGAAAACAACCAGTCACAGGTATGTAAAAATGTAAATTTAAATTTCTGGTTTAATATTCTTTTCTGTGCTTTAATAACACAGTTCAAAAGAAATTGCCTTTCAAACTACACTTTTAGAGTCAATAAATAATTATTTCATATTCTGTTTTTAATAGCATTTTATCTAGTTACAAAGCTTAAAGTATTGTTAGGGTCTTTAATAATTTATAGTTAAACTTTATCCTTCGAATTGAGGCAAAAAACCTTCCTGAATATTGTTTACTTCTTCCATTTTTATAACTGCCTCACATGATAAAGAAGGTGATATCAAATAATAAATCATGTGATTAAGTAGTTGAAATTGTAAACAATATAACAGTGATGACCACTGTGTTAGTTTTATGTAAGGAACTGTCATACCCAGTGGTCCAAAATTTGCAATTTAAAATTGCAAGTCATTGATGCCCAGATGAAAGATTTCTTCTGTCTTGCGACCTCTATGTAATTGATTTCAGAATCTACAATCAGGGAGAAAATAGGGGTCATAGAGTCAACCCAACTGCCTATTAAGAGAATCAAACCTTCCAGGATTGGACCTTTCCTTTTATGGAACAAAAAAAACCTTTCTAATTTATTTCATTTCAGGGTAGGAAATCAGTAAATATTATTAAAAATTCTTTTATTCACTCTCACTAGTGAATACTAGAGTATAATACACCTGGATGGATGCAGAGAACACATATTGAGGTAGATCACTATCATAGTATATAGTTTGCATTAAAATTTATGAATTTGTTCCTGTTTCTGATTGAAGTTAATTGATTTTGGCACCTAATAATTTACACTTTGCCTATTCTCCGGTTATTAGTCCTTTTTAAAAAACCTTTACATGCACTGGAGGGGCTCACTATTTAAGGTATGTGAGGTGAACTATTTTTTAGTGAGGAAGCCTCTGTAATGTTAAAAACATAATCTCTAATTCTTGGTAGATTTAACATGTATGAATTGTTTAGTTCAAACAAACAGTGACAAAGTTAGGTTTCTGAGTTCCTATTTTTCTCCTATTTCAAGGCTAAGGCAAGTTGTTTTTCACTTCTTAGTTTGTGAGTAGCCAAACATAGATTAGGAAGTTTGTTAAATTTTAATTATTTTCTAATTTTTCTTTATCTGTACTTGACTACTTAAGGATAAATATGTTTTACAAGCATGTACTGTGAAAGGAAAGAAATCTGAAGGTCAAATCAGGCAGGTCAATCTTTCACCTGTGCATCTGCAAAAAATGCCTGGAGAACCAGGAATGAATAAGGAACAGGACAGAAAGGACGTACCTGTATCTTCAAAACGTTCTTGTGTGGAGAAGCATGAGGACATGTGGGTCAAAAAAGGCAAATTACACTGGAAAATTAATACAAAATTTATCACAAAGAAGTTAAATCAGAAAGTCAGTAAAATCCGTGAAAAATGCAAAATTACTGTTCATCGTAAGACAGAGTCACTACATGGCAACTCTGAACTACATGGTGACTTAAAGGAACTACCTTCCAGTGTGACAAAGAATATATGTGATTCTGAGGAACAAGATGCACCTGGAGCCTCCATCTCTGTAGGATTCCAGGCGTTCCCTCAACACGAAGAGCCCACTGTTGAAAGTGTTTCCCCATCTTACTCCAAGGCTGATTCAGGAAAGTATGGCTGCCAGTCATCTTCAAAACTTTATTTAAATGAAAATAAGTTAACTGAAAATGACACACCAGACACTGAACATGTTTGTGACAAAAATGAGGAGGGTTTCTTTACTGATAGAGAAAATGAAGTAAGGAACCGAGCTCGGCTGCTGGTGAAAGAAAACCAAGAAATTGATACAAAAAGAAAACAAAAAAGGAGCCGAAATACTCCCTGGAAATCAGAGATCAGACATACACCTCTGGTAAGTGGTCCAAAAAGCCTTTTTGTCTTGTGGCTTGCCCACTCCAGTGAGATGAAACAAATGATTCAGACAAAAAGTCACGCTATGTCTGCTGTTTCAAATACTTATAAGAAAACCAAACCAATACAAGGCCAGCTCCAGAAGCCATTGCTTGCAGTTAACTGCGGTGCTAATAACTCTAAAATCATGGACCCCAAATTAGGAAATGTGAGTTCTTCTCCATCAAATGGTAGCAGAACAAAGTATATCTAAAAGAGTTCCACCAAGATATGCAAAGGTTTAAGAATGAGGTAGGCATGTTACAAGTAGAATTCCTGGCTTTGGAAAAAGAAAATTCAGCTTCAAAAAGAGGTAGCGGTTCCTTTGCTGCTACTCTGGTTTTTCTCTTTATCAATCATCTCTTCCATTCTGATCCATATGTGATCTGATTTTCCACTTATGAAAATAGCTTATGTATAAAACGGGGATGATCTAAATATGTAATTGTGTAGAAACAGACTATTTCTGCCATCTAAATAACAGGAATTCAGGGAAGTATTTTCCTGGGTTTGGTTCCTTAATCAACATAAGTGTCTGTGTCAGTCTTTCATATGAAGTGGGAAAGTAATTCAGCTGTGTGCCACGTGACCTTCTGAGCCAGAATGAACGCAAGTGAAATGGCTTAGGAAATATAATAAGCTCAAGGTTTGTTGGTTTGTTTGTTTTTAATCTATTGGCTTAAATATAAGTTGCATTTCCATAGAATGGGAAGGAAGCAGTGACTGAGACAAGGGATATAAGCACACACTCTCACTAAACTGATCCGTTCATTGTGCTTTAGTGAGTGCGGCTTTTGTGTCTTACTGATCACTGGACACTTAGAATTCCATCACGGCCACTCTGAGATATACTTAAGAACAACTACATGTGCTCCCACATATTCTTGAATCAACACTCTTGGGTGTTTCTGTTGAGTCAGACCCTTACACTGTATTATTTAATAAAATGTAGTAAGTTTTGACATGTATGATGTTATCATATAGGTAGTAAGAACCCTCAGGAAAAAAAATCTGTATTTATCTCCAAAGGAGAAATCTTGAGTTTTGAGATGCACTGAATGGTTTTCTTCACTTCCAGTAATGGATTTTTTAAATGTGTGTGTGTGTTCTTTTGTGTGAGTGCAAAGAGTGTGAAAGGTAGACAGAAATCTGAAGGTGTTCTCCTTTAATAGAAAAAGGAGTTGAGCCCTGCCACCAGCTTTGCCAAAGTCACACTTTTAACTTATCTGATCAATTTGATGAATTTATTTGGTACTTTATTAGATTCAGTGTTAGAGAATTGTATCATCTCTTTTGACACCGTGAAATGCTGAAGATTGCTGCTTTACGGGCTTTGGACAAATCACTTGACCTTTCTTGGTTGTGTTCCCATTATCAGTAGACAGTGGGGCTAAGGTAGATCACTCACTACTCCTATGCCCTCTAGCTATAATATGGTCATGGTTATTGAATGTGAAATTGGGAATCGTTATTCCTTTTCCAGAATTCCACACTAATTGGCAATTCATCAGTTTCACTCTGCTCCTTTCGGTAAACTTGGGTTTATATATTTTATTAAACACCACTTTTTTGATACCCCAGGATCCAAATGAAACAAGAATTATAAAATGTAGTGGGGAAAGTATAGCCTTAGCACAGAAAGAAGATTGTTTCCTTTGTGTTACTGAAGCACCAAGGTGTGACATCTTCTAAGTCTGGCTGTTTAATACAAAATCTAGGTGGTAAAGACAGAAGAGGACAAATTTTATGACTTTGTCTTTTTATTTCTCTGTCTCTGCCATTCACATGCAGAAGAGTGGATGTAACAGCACAACATTAAGAAAGCCCTTTTAAAATTTTGGAAATTCTCTTTCTTTTCCTCAAACAGAAAGAAGCAGAATTTACAAACATTTCAATGTCTTCAAATGATAAAATTAAAGTAAGAACAAATATATTTTAATCAATAGAAATCCGGGCAAACTCTGAGTCAAATGATAAAATGAATGGAAAGAACGCCTTTATCATGAATAAAGTAATAATTACCTTTTGTATCAAACTTTCACTAAAGGTTAAAGTAGAAGAGAACAGGAACAAAAGTGGTGAACTGGAAGGATCAGAAACCATGTGTGATGGCAACTGTTATAAACGACAAACTCAGCAGAGGAAGAGGGGAGAAACTGATGACCAGCAGTTACCTGCTCTGCAGAAAGAAATTTCTGATAGGTAAGCGTATATCAGAATTCAATAGTAGATAATTATTATTTTCCTAGTATTGTTCAGAATTTCTTCCCAGACTCATCTCTGTACTTGCTTCCATGTATTTTGCACTCTTCCTTCCAGGTTCCGAGGACACTCTTAGATTCCAAATGCCTAATCTTTGTGCTCACATTCTAATTTCTTAGGTAGAATCATTTCCTCCTGTCTCTTTTGCTCATGACCTGCTTGTTTCCCCTCTTCTGTAAAGCCTTCCTTATGCTCACTTATTACTTTCCATATGTCAGCTCTTGCATATCACATTGTATCATAATTGTAAATCTGCCTTGAAGCAAGAATTTGTATTGCCTTGCCTATGGTTGGCACTTGATAACCATTTTGTGAATTATTAAATGACTGAAGATGGATAAGAGTTGGAATTTTTCAAAAATTGGTTTCTTAAAATTTATTAGTAGAATTATTTTTTTAAAAATTGGCTTTTTTATGGATTGTTTTAAAGTAGCTCTCCTGGCTTGCCTATGAAGGAAGTAAAGAAGAATGAAAGTGGAAAACAGACATTAAAAGCATCTGTGACTTCACATGTATTTGAGAAGACTGCCTCACTGGCTGGTGGTCTCCTGCACATGAGTGACAACAGCAGTTTAAGTGAAGGAGATATAGGTCATGGCAGGGAAAGTCTACAAATTCTTTATCTCTAGGTGAAGACATATTGGCAGTGATTACCTTCTCTGGAAATAGAACAGCATCATATAGTGCAAAGGCTTGGCAAGGTATTTCTCAACTATCAGAGGAACGCTGCCAAAAGGTTGAGATGAGGACAAGTGCCTTTTACTAGAAGTTTCAATAATACGTCCCCATGGAAGCCGGGCTGCAGTGAATCGGTCTAAACAGCCCCTTAGAGAACATTCACTGGGAAGGCAGGAGAGGACTGGGTGATAACTGAAGGGGGATGTGGGGCTCGTGGGGGTTCCCTTTCTTTTTTTTTTAATGATAACATGGTAGTTTGTAGAGCATGTCTCTCTGCTGTTGGAATTGATTCCGTAGAAGAGATGATTTTCAGTTTAACCTTGTTTGCATTTCCGGTATAAGAAAGTGTATTGATTGTACTACATTATCTTTAAAAGATTCTAGTAAACGTCTATTCACATATAGTTGTTGTAAGGGCTTATTCATTGGTTCTGAAGCGTAATATTCTTACACAATTCAATATGCAGATAGTGACTTTAAAATTACACTATTGTACATAGATTTTTTTAAATTGTATACTCATAATAAGTATACACACACTTAGGCCATACTGAATAGGGTTTAATCATTCCTTGATGATTCTAGATATTATAGTGTCTTTGACAGTATCATCATGGGTGGCTATGGTTTTGTATGCTATTGTAAACTATCAGATTATATTAACTTAATATTTGTTTAGATTCTAGGAAGAAGGGGAAGATTTTGTTTATATACAATAGAATAATAAACTATTAACAGTCTATCACAGATGATTACTTTTGGATTACTAAGTTCTAAATTACAAAAGCCATCATTCCTGTACCAAAAGTGTCATTAACATGTTTTGTTTGCTCTATAAGGACATGTCAAATGCATGAACAAACAGCTGAATGGATAATGAATGCCCACTGATTAATTTCTTTAACAAAAGCAAATCTTTATTGAAAGTTGATTTCCAGTATTGCCTAGGTCTAAAGTCTTTTTATTTTTAAAAAATAGGTGTTAAGATTCAGAAATTATTATTACTATTATTTTAACTTTTTTGAGTCATAGTCATTTTACAACGTTGTGTCAAATTCCAGTGTAGAGCACAATTTTTCAGTTATACATGAGCATACATATATTCATTGACACAATTTTTTTTTTTTTGGTGTGAGCTACCGTAAGTTCTTATATATATTTCCCTGTGCTGTACAGTATAATCTTGGTTATCTATTCTACATTTTGAAATCCCAGTCTGTCCCTTCCCACCCCCAGCCCCCTAGGCAACCACAAGTTTATATTCTATGTCTATAAGTCTGTTTCTGTTTTGAATTTTTGTTTTGTTTTGTTTTATTTTTAGATTCCACATATGAGTGATCTCATATGGTATTTTTCTTTCTCTTTCTGGCTTACTTCACTTAGAATCACATTCTCCAGGAACATCCATGTTGCTGCATATGGTGTTATGTTGTTGGTTTTTAGGGCTGAATAGTATTCTATTGTATAAATATACCACTTCTTCTTTATTCAGTCATCTGTTGGACATTTAGGCTGTTTCCATGCCTTGGCTATTGTAAATAGTGCTGCTAGAACATTGGGGTGCAGGTGTCATTTTGAAGTAGGGTTCCTTCTGGATATATGCCCCAGAAATTATTATTTATAACTATACCTAGACATAAAATAATAATAGAGATTCATTTACTATATTAGTTAAAAATACTTAAAAATAAATATTACTTTCTTAGCATATTGTGAAATGCACGTATTGAAGCCAGATTGCCTGGGTTGGAATTCTGGGCAGACACAGGGGCTTTGGCAAGTGACTTAGCCTTTCTGTGCTTAATTTTCTTCCTGGGTAAAGTACGTAATGTATTACCTATTTCCCAGGATTTTTGAGAGGATTAAAATGTCTTTAAGACATGTAAAGTGCTGATAATAATGCATAGCAGTTGCGTACTAAGTCCTCGAGAAAGCTAATTCCATGATTATTAGAAAAGGGTTTCTTTCATATTAGGACTTAAGGAATACTTTCCAAATAGGTTTTAGTGCCTTAAATACCAGTTTTTATTGAAAATGACAACAACAGGAAAATCCTGGTATATTTTTTCCTATCAAATAATGCAAGTAATCTTATGTTCTTCCTTTTTCTTTGTTTGTCCACTTCATCTAAATTTAATACATTGTTAATAATATAATTGATATACTTTCTTTGTCCTTTAATGTTATGGTTTCCATTTTTGTTTAATCCCTTGTATTGAAAATTAACTATCAATGCAAAGATTATATATAAAATATAATAGGTTTACATATTTCTTGTATTTTCAATATTTAGTATTTGGCTGAAATGAATTGCTTTTTTTTTTTTTTTTAGGTCTTCAAAGAAAACATCTGCTAAAAAGGACAAGGTATAGAAAAATATTAATTATAAAAATATTATCCTTTAGTAAAACAATTTATAAAACATAGAGTGGAAAAACAGAAAATCCTCCTTTGTTGTAGAGACATTTACTTAAAAATAATTTGGAAACACTATTGATAAAATTAGCCTTTTGACAAAAATCAGTTCTTTCAAGAAGTGTCTGTGTTTTTGCTCTCATAAAAAGATGGATATTTATCACCTCAGTACACTGAGCATATTTTATAACTTTCTTGGAGACACTGTGAAATAGCATTATTTATTTGTAGGTCAAAGAGCAGGTGAATTCTGTGGGTGACCTCGATGACTTAACTCTGTCACCGGAAACAGCTTCCGAGGACTGCGAGTCGCCTTACCCTAATTATAAGAACACCCTGAGGCTAATCGAACGACTTAGCCTGGAGAGTAAAGGTAGGGCCCATGTATGACTACAAAGCCTTTTGAAGTATCTCGCGGTAACGTGTGCACACCTAGTGCTGCCCCAGGGAGCGCGGGTACGTAACAGTCCGCTGCGTCTCAGAAACCTGCTTGGTGTTAAAGCAGAATCAGACGTGTTGTGCGCTGCCAGCCAGGGGCTGTGACCGTTCCCACTCCCTGTGCTGTCTGTTGACTCTGCCGCTCCTATGCCTTCACCCAAGGTCAGGTTATCACTACTTCCCTCCTAGAACACTGAAATCACCTCAGGATTTTTTCTCCACCGTTCCACCTCCTGGAACCTTGGTCTACACCGCAACCGTGATTACTAGATAGTTTTTAAAATTCGGATTTTTGTTACCCCCTTGCTTAAAATCCAGCTACTGCTTCTCACATCTCCATGGTTAAAGGCCACAGTCCTCTGGATTCATCTTGTTTCATTTTATTACCCTTCTTTCCATATGAATTTTAAAATCAGCTTGTCAATGTGCAAAAAAAAAAAAAAAAAAAAGTCTGCTAGTGTCCTAGAAATTAGATGTAGATTATGTTGAATCTGTAGATTAATTTGGGGAGAATTGACTTCTTAACAATATGGAATTTGTAACCCTGAACAAATTATATTTCTCCACTTATATAGGTCTTCCTTGATTTTCTCAGTAATATTTTAGAGTTTTTAGTGTCTGGGTCTTTCCGTCTTTCATGAGATTACCTGTATTTCTTCTTTTTCAGTGCGGTTGTAAATAGTATATTTTTATTTGTTTGTTTGTTTTAAAATAATATAATTTAAATTTTAGTTTCTGATGATAGAAATACAGTTGATTTCTGTATACTGACTCTGTGCCCTCCAACCTGGCTGAGCCCATTGATTAGTTCTAGTAGCCTTTTTATGGATTGTCTCAGATTTTCTATGTAACCAAAGGTGGTCAAGCTTTTTCTTCTTTAAACTACTGTCTTACTAAAGATAGTCCATATTTAAGACATGCAGACAATAAATACGTTCTCTGTCACAGCTAATCAGCTCTGTCACTGTTATGACAAGAGTAGCCATAGACAATACAGAAGTTAATGGATGTGGCTGTATTTCAGTAAAACTTTATTTACCAAAGCAAGCAACCCAGCCCACAGGTTGGAGTTAGCTGACTCCCACCATGTAATCATATTCCCCGCTGATTAGCAGACAGTTTTACCTCTTCATTTCCCATCCAGATGTCTTTTGGTTCTTTATTTCGCCTGATTGCACTGGCTCCAGTACAGTGCTGAATAGAAGGAGTAAGAGAAGCCATTCCTGTCCAGTTCCCCTCCTTCTGGGAAAAGCGTTCTGTTTTTCACCATTGCGCATGGTGTCAGCTGTAGAGCTGGCACAGATCTTTGTCATAGTGAAGACGTTCCCTTAGTTCCCAGTCTGCTGGAAGTTTTTATCAGCAATAGATGTTAAGGTTTGGGAAGTGCCTCTTTTTATCCACTGACATGATCATATGATGTTTCTTTGTTAGTCTGTTAATATGATGAATAACATTAATTGATTTTTACGTGTTAATACAGCCCTGCATTCTTGGGATACACCTCACTTGGCCATGATGAATGATCCTGTATTGTTGGATTTGATTTGTTAATGTTTTGTTTAGAAATTTTACCTCCATTTTCATGACATTAGTTTTCTTTCTTGTAATACCTTTGTCTGGTTTTGGATTCAGGTTAATGCTAGTTTTGTAGAATGAGGACATATTTTTCCTCTTCATTTTTTGAGGAGAATTTCTGTAGAATTGGTATTAAATTTTCCTAAAATATTGGGTAGAATTCACCAGTGTAACCATTGGGACTGGAATTTTCTTTGTGGTAAGGTCTTTAAATAGGACTTTCATTTTGGTTTTTAAGATATAGGGCTTTTTAGCTTATGTGTTCTTTCTTAATTGAGCTTTTGTAATTTCTCTGTTTCGAGGAATTTACCCACTTCATCTGAATTGTCAAATTTATTTACATAATGTTCACAATATTACTTTGTCATTCTTTTAATGTCTGCAGAGCTTAGAAGAATGTCTTCCACAGAATAGATGCTCAGTACCATCTGTTCAATGTATGGATGAGTGAATGCGAAATGCACAGTCCTTTATACACAAAAACTTACTCATTCATCTTATTTCTATTTGTGTTTTCTTCCTAATGCAGATTATGCTACCTTATTGAAAATTCAGAATGCAGTTCATTCATTCAGAAGCTTAATAGAATGTAAAGAATCTGACTGTGAACTACTTAGAGGAAAAGTTAAAAAAATGGAAAATAAGGTTAACAAGCTACAAAAAGAGCTTTTTGAAACAAGACAAATGAATTCACAGTTAGAACGTCAAAATGTGGCGTGGGAACGAGAGCTCTGCAGTATGAGGTACTGAATTCCTTAGTTTTAAAGAAATATTTGAACTCTTTATATTTAATATGAAGATATGTAGGAGAAGTCTTATGATTGCTCACTGAACTTTTGGGATTTTACAGGGGAGAAAATTTCATTAGTATTGTGGAATATGAGTCTCTTGGAAATAACACAGCAATATGTATATATATATCTCCTCATTCTATATTTCTTTAAAAAAAGATCTTTGATCCTTATCTCCCAATTGTCCCCCAGAAAGTTTATATTACTTTACATTCCCACTTGCAGAATTATGAAATGAACAATTGTCTCAAGGCAGAAACTTTTAAAAAATTATGCAGTTTTATTCTTGACATATGAATAGATGGACTAAAAACTAAAGTGGAAAGTGATTACTGGTTAATGTCTTCATCTTCTCTCTCATGCAGAGATAAGATCAGTTCAAAGGTGTATGCTGAAAGCACAGATTACTCTTTATTGTTTAATTACTTACTATGGATCCTGCCTTGTTTCCAAAGGGATTTAAAAATGATTTACTAAATAAATAATATTCAACAAGGTAAGTTCAAAGTGTTGCAAAAGAAGAAACATAAAGTGTAGGGCGTCAGGTAGCGGACTCCCCAGCCTCGCCTTGGATTATGCTAATTAGGGGATCTGTGTTCTGGAAAAGACATCTGTGGATGTTACCTCCCACTGTAGACCATTTAGGAGTACCTGTAGTATTTCATGAAGTTGAAATTTTATTTCTCATGAACTTATAAACTTGTTTCTAAACAGCAACTTCTCTTAATAAGGAACTAAATTCTCTGTTCTAATAAAGGAGTTATTTATGGCTATGTGGGAAAAAAGGGGTAATTTTTAACTCATAACTTACTGAATAATTGCAAAATTTCTTTCCTACACTATTCACCAGAGTTACTCTTGACTGAAACTCAGTAGCATTATGTCTTTTCATTGTTACTTTTCAAATATATATATCTTTATGAAGAGATTGAAGTGAGGAATTTAAAATGTGAGACTTAGAAATGAAAAACAAAATGAGAACATAGAAATTCCATTAGGGTAATAAACCGGCATGTGAAGAACCAGATCATAAAATGAACTTTTTAATTTCTAACAAAATTAATTTTCAGGGAGAAACAATACAATGAACAGTTTTTCCAGAAACAGCAACTTGGAAGCACTCTCCAACCACTAGAATTTGAACTGAAGAGCATAAGGAATAAACCGAGTCAGGTAAATTAGTCTTAGGAGAAAATTTCATATCTCTAACACTGTTTCATCAATAGTATTTATACTATTCTTTTGAATTGATCTATATTTTCATTTAAAGCAAATTTAAAAGTTATCTCATCCTAAATAGGAACTATGACATTTACAGCTTAACTTACTAATTTCTTGGTGTTCTTGGCATCTAGTTGATGCTCTGTGTCTTTTCTGAATGAAGGAATGGAAGGTAAATTGTTATATAATCAGAGCTAAGGCTCTTACTGAGGGGGTAGCTGTAAAGATTAGATATGAGATACAATTTTTAAGTGTAGTCAGATTTTTTCATTTTTTATTGTAAGCCTTCTGGGTTTGTTGTATTTCAGAGAAAGAAAAGCCTTTCCAGTTCTGAGCTTCTTAAACATTCTTCTGTGATTTCCTTTTTACTTTCATGGATTCACAGTCTTTAATTAAATTTTTGAACTTTTGGGGATTTCTGCTTGTATAAAGTTTGAGACTTGTATCCACCTTAAGTTTTTCCAATTGGATATCCAGTTATTGCAAACTTCTTATTGTATAAACTTAGAGATTAGTCTTTCACTTCAAAGGAAATTGTGATACGTCAGCTTATTGAGTACAGTTCAAAGAGTAAGAGATGAGTCGTTTCACTTACAGGACACAATGAATTTTGTGGTGTCTGACCCAAAAGATAACGGCGAGGTGCTTCCTCCGCAACTTCCTGAAGCTGAAAGTCAATACCGTGGCCCAGAAATTGAGCTACATCCCAGGAGAGATGCTCTTAGACCAGTGACGGTATTAGAATGTGTGCATAGAGACCAAAGCCAAGCCCAGTGTTCAAACAAGGAAATTGAACCCTTGTATCAGCACAAACAAGGGAAAGTCAATAAATACGCTGCAAAGCAGGCATTCTTGGAGGACAGATTGTGTGAACTACAAAGTGAAAACATGTTGCTTCGACAGCAACTGGAAGTTGCTCAAAATGAAGCCAAAAGTAAAAAGACAATTAATATCCCAGAGCCGTTTCCAGATCATATGAGTAAAGCCGCGCGTAAACAACTTCTGATGCTGGAGGAAGGATACAAGGAATTAATCAATGACTGCAAATGTGTAAAAGACAGAATGTATCAGTATGAAACGGACAGAGCAGAAATGCAAGTAAGTACCCAGAAACAGAACTAATTTTCAGACTTCCTCAAAGAAAATTCAAAGCAGTGTCCGATGAAAGCTAAATGTTGAAACTAGTTGAATGTTAAAAATGTGTGGACTATAAATATATACCCTGTAAAGCAGACTAAAAGCATATCTTGTATCCAGTAAACAAAAATTAGAACTGAGAGGTGCTTTACTTTGAGTAAATACGCTTGTCGCCTGAAATTTTAAGAGATTAAGCTGTAAGTTGTTGACAGATACAGGCAGGTATTAGCAATTTAGTCTTATACTACCCAAATCATTTTAATCTTTCTGTCACCACATTTTAGTATCGTGATGAAGCAGATAAATGAAATGCTCATACCTAAAATGAGTAGTTTGAAATTAAGCTTCAGTTGTGTGAACAAAAAAAGTAAAAGAAAAGAGAGCGAGAGAGAGAGAGAAGGTTCAGTTGTGTGGATTACTTTGACAGTCAAATCCAGATTTCCCAGATGAACCGATGTGTAAATGCTGCATCTTGTAGTACTTTTCCTTCAGTAGCTTTTCATATATTTTTAGTTGATATAATTTTCTTTTTATTCATGTCAATTGGAATTAAATTCAGAAATATTTCCATCTCAAATCATGTATTGCTGTGACCTCTCCACTCCTTAAAGTCATCTACTTTTCATTCAGTCATAATTTGGGACTAATGTGAATTTTAGCAAAACTGTGTTTGCCTTAGTCTTCCCCCCATCTATTTATAATTTACTTTGAACATTTTTTCAAATAATCTGCTCACAATTCTCATTCCAAAGCTCAGTTACTGTCATTTGGATCTAAGTTTGTCCAGTACAGAGGAACTGGGGCGCTCTGTGCTGTACGAGTCTGGCAGTGGTGTCCCATTTTCAGACTGAGGAGAAGTGGCCAGAGTCCTGAGCGGCAGGAAGGCAGTGAGTGGGAGGGGTGGGGGAGCTGTAGGAGCTGCAGTCCAGGAGGCAGGGGAGGCCAGGTTGTCTAGGGTCCCCAAAGGCCATTGTAATAACCTCATTTTTATTGTGAGATAGGAGTCTATTGGAAGGATTTAAGTACCAAATTGAATATGTGAACTCTGAACTTAAGCCTCTAATGAGAAAGAGAAAGAATATTCCACAGTGTGGAATTTACCACCACTCATCCCACCCGCACACCCCTTTCTGTTTGAGACTTCAGTGGGGGTAAAGCTCAGCCACTTCCTGGGAGGGGCAGGGAATGGCTGGTGGGGCTGCACCCATTGTCTAAGTTAACTTACTGTCAATAAGGCAGGAGGGTCATGCCTTCTGTGTCTTTAAGAAAAGTCAGTAAACAGGAATGTGTACCTATGGGTAAAAGAAGGCGAATTGATGTCTGTGGGGATAGTTCTCAAAGTCCATATGTTGGAGTTATATATTATTAATGTAACTTAATGATGAGGTGACTTAAATGTCAGTAACAGAGTTATCCTTTTAGGCCTGTGTGAGACGGCTTCAACAAGAGCTGACTGACACCCGAAAGAAAGTGTTCATGTTGGAAGCTTCCCTGGAGGTGACAACAGCACGTCATCAGACTAATATAGAAAATAAGACACAGGATTTAGAGAGGAAATTACATCAAATTGCAGACCAAGTATGTATGAAATTGAGCACGTCAGCCGTGAATGCACAGCGCATGGTGTTATTGGGCACTAGCTGTTCAGGGACAGCTTTCTTTTGCATCTTCATTATAATTACAGCTTTAGTATCTTTATCATGCACTTGTTTCTTATACTTTGACTCTCATTCTGCCATTTCTTTATATATTTTTTTCTTACAATATTTACCGTTAGAGAAGTTGAAAATTATACATCTTTCCTCACAGACGTTAACTTTTTTCCTATTAAACAGTATTTTTTGAGTGATCTCTCAACACAGTGAGGCAAGCTAGATAAAAATCAGAGGATAATGTTTCATGGCATGGTCCAGAAAATTGTCATGTCTCATCCTCACTTTTGTGAATGGATATAGAATCTGTGTGTATCGATTCCATGGATTTCAGGATAACTTGTGCAGAAAAGTCATTATACAAACCAGTTGGAGTTAGGCATTGCCTTCATTTTCTTTTCATTTTAGACGTGTTGTAAAAGCATGGAGAAGTTCAGATCGTGTAGGTACACCCAAAATAGAGAATTAAGAAAATTTTCTAGATCCTGCCTTTGGATTTTTTTTTAACTTTATGGAGATATAATTCACATAATATAGGGGGGATTGTGTAACTCAAGTGGTAGTGCACATTCTTAGCATACACAAGGTCCTGGGTTCGATCCACTGTGCCTCCTCTCAAAATAAGTAAGTAAAACCGAAGTACTTCCCCCACCCAAAAAAAAAAATAAATTCACGTATCATATAATTCACCCATTTAGGATGCATAGTTAGTATCTCCTAGTACAATCAGAGATGTGCAACTGTCACCACAATCAATTTTAGAACATTCCCATCACCCCAAAAAGAAAGCCTGCATCCCTCAGCCATCACCCCCAGCCCCTCATATCCCTCAGCCCCAAGCAACCACCAGTCTGATTTATGTCTCTATAGATGTGCCTGTTCTGGGTGTTTCACATGAATGGAATCACATGCTGTGTGGTCCTTCATGATTAGCTTTTTTCATCTGACATAACATCTTCAAGGTTCATCCATGTCATAGTGCTTGTCAGTATTTCCATTTCTGTTTACTGTCAAACATTACTCGGTTGTGGGGCTAAACCATTTATCCATCCATCAGTTGATGGACCTTTGGGTTGCCTCTGCTTTTTAGCCATTGTTAATAATGCTGCTGTGAACATTTCTGTCCAAGTTTTCGTGTAAACATGTTTTCATTTCTTTGGGAAATAGACTTAAGAATGGAAATGCTGTCGTATGGGCCATATGGTAACTCTGTTTAACCTTTTGAGGAACTGCCATAGTGTTTTCCAGAGTGGCTGCACCATTTTATATTTTTATCCAAAGTATATCATTCTCCCAATTTGTATGCATTCCTGTCAACGCTGGTCATTAGCTCTCCTGGTAGGTGTGAGTTGGCATCTCCTTGTGGTTTTCATTTGCATTTTAGTGATGACTAAGAATGTTGGGGATCTTTTCATGTGCTTATCCATTTGTGCATCTTCCTTGAAGACCTGTCTGTTCAAGTTTTTGCCCAATTTAAACTTGGATTGTCTTGTTATGATTGAATTCTAAGAGTTCTTTTTGTATCCTGGGTGCAAATCTTTTATCAGATGTAGGATTTTCAAGTGCTTTGTCCCTTTCAGGAGCTTGCCTTTTCACCTTTTGACAGTGTCTTTTGAAGCATAGAAGATTTTAATCTTGATGAAGTTCAGTTAATCTATTTCTGTCTTTTACTGTCCTATCTAAGAAACAAGTGCCTGATCCAGGCATGAAGACACACACCTGTGTTTTCTTCTAAGAATTTTGTAGTTTTAGCTCTTTCGAGTTAATTCTTATATATAGTATGAGGTAGAGGTCGAATTTTGTTCTTTTGCATGTGGATATCCAGTTGTCCCATAGCATTTGTTAAAAAGACTATTGTTGTCCCATTCAGTTACTTGACACTCGTATCAAAAATCAATTGACCGTAAATGTGAGGGTTTCTTTTAGATTCTCAGTGGTGATGCATTGATCTATGTCTGTCCTATGCCAGTATCAAGTCAGATGTTATGAGAACACTTTCTGAGTCATCTTGCACATTACCAGTTGTTTTACATAAAAATAGATAGTCGGGGTAGAGTATTGTCTGTAACTCTACTTCTGTGGAAATCTGCTGCTTCCTGAAGGAGCCTGTGGCCAGCTTATGCCTTGCTGACTCTGTGACATGACAGAAAGTAGGCTTGCAAAGATAAAGTCCATTCTTTCCCCCCACACCCCATTCAGACCTTTATTTTCTCACCCAGTACCTCCCACATCAATCCAGTTTCCATCAAATCATGGTCATGGGATCTGCTGACTCATTCTGCAATATACTTGATTATGTGGCACTCAGTATAATTCATAGACTTATTTATAGGTTTCACTATCTAGAAGCAAATGGTTAAGCCTGTAAAAGATGAATTCAACCTTCCTCTTTGGAAGCCTCTCTAACCCATCATCTTGTGGTTCACAGTGAAATTCTCTTTTGGCTTTGTTCTTGTGTGTACTGCTTGTGCCCATCCTGCTCTTCATGTAGATCCTGAATTCTCAGCTCCCTGTGTCTACCTCCTTCTACTTCACAAGAGAGAAGCCTAGCTGTATTCTATAGCTTAATGCATAATTGATGAAATAAATATTTCACCCCATCCAAGGAAAAATTTTCAAGTGTACAACTGTTAAAAATCAGATAATATTCAATCAGTTTAACAGAAACAGATAACAGATTAGTAATTTGAATTTCAAAAGTTCAAAGCCAATCTGTGTGATATGGAGAAGCATTGTGCTACAACATAAAGGTGAGACAGTCTTACCTTCCATTACAAACAAGCTTTAAGTATGGGAAAGGAAAAATTGTATTTAATTTAAATACTGCCAAAGGACACTACATTTGTTTGACTACTGAGAAGATTAAAAATGGTTCCATAATATTTTATTTTCTCTCTGAGGAAAGGAAAATGAAGAGTGAGTGCCAGGTTAGTAAGTTCTCAAAGCTGCCTGTCTCTTAGAGTTTCAGTTAATTGAAATGAGGTAAAAAGGCTGATTTCCGTAAAATGACTATTTCTAGTTGTTTTTCAATTATTAGTCTTCAAATCATATGTCTCCTTCCCTACCAGTCTTCCTTATCCTCATAGAAGTGGGGAAATTATAAAAAGGCATACATGCCTATTTATAAGAAATTGTAATTGAAGGGAATGCTAAAAAATCTTCCTTCTCTCTAGTTCTTAGGTCTTTCTTTAAGTTATCTGCTTCTTGTCATCAGCACTTTGTCATTAAGTTAATCTCAACGTTTATTACATTACAGTTTATAAGAGAACAATTTCTACTATATACAAGTTACATTTTTTATTATCTTTTCGCATTTATTTTTCTGTTCATCTGTTACTGCCTAACAAACCCCCCAAAGTTCAGTGGCTTAAACAAGCATTTATTTTGTTCACAATCTGCACTTAAGAAAAGTGTGGCCAAGACAGCTGGCCTCTCTTCCTCTCAGCTTCAGGTGGTGCAGCTCTAAGGTGGGGGGCTGGAATCGCTTGAAGCTTCATCCACTGATGTCTGACAGTTGATGTTGGCAGTTGGCTGCAGCTCTGGTGGGGCAGGCAGTTGGGCCCCCTCCCCTGGAACACCTAAGCTGTCTCTGTGGCCTGAGCTTGCCCACAACATAAGACTGGGTTCCAGGGTTAAGAGTGAGGCAGAAGCTGAAATGCCTTTTCAAACCTAGCCCTGCCGTTCACCCAGTGCCACCTTCACTGTATTCTCTCCATTAGGAGCAAGTCACTTAAGGTTGGCCCATATTCCACCTTTTGTATGGAATTAATTTTGAAAATTTATGGAGACATTCAAAAACCAGCATAATCTACTCACTAGCCACAATGCTTTCTTACTGCTTCCATATGAGAAACACCCTTATCCCTACTCAGTTCCCCAGCAGGTCTTGCTCGCTGGGGTGTCAGGCTCAGGCTCCAGTCCAGGGTCTTACTTTACCATCTTCATCAGGTCCAGGTGGGGCTGAGGTTCCTGGGTGTGGTTTCTAGAGTACAGCCCCTTGGGTACACTCCTCTCAGTGCTGAGGCTTGAGGATAATGGGGCTGGATATTTACCACCACACAAACTCCCTCACTCACAGTTGGAAAATGGGAGGCACACTGGTCCGTAGCAGTTCTGAAATGCAGCCTGATGCTTGCTGCCGGCTCTTTGCTTAGGACTTAGTCCTAACCCTGGGAGGAATTCTCCTTCGCTGCCCTCTCTGAGCTCTTGGTTCTGTCCCTTTCCTGAGCAATGACCTGTGTTTACAGCTGAGTAGTTCTCTCAAGCCAGCTTCCTCCTTGTAGACCTTCTAAGAAAAACCCAAAGGCCTCTTCTCATTTTGCACTGTGTTGGTCCCTTTCAGTCCAAGCTAGCAGGCAGTGTTTTTGCTAGCACAGTTCTCTTTAAAACTTTGAGTTTCCTGTGAATTTTATCAGGGTTCATGCCATTGGAAAAGCTAACCTCACAAGTCTTTTTGAGATAAGCTCTCCATCTTGGGCTCCCTGTGGAGCTGTTGGGGGACCATGCCTTTAAAACTCTTATGCTGTTAAGAACTTTAAAGGAATTTCAGGCAGCACCTTAAATCTTTCCAAGGTCTTAACAAAGTCTTGGCTTCATCCTTAGACTGTGTTTTCCTGGCAGCACCCTAGATTTGATCTTAGCCTAGAAGCCATTTCTCTGTTTACCCATTATGTGACCATTGGGCTTGTGGCAGTTCTTTAAATGGGATACAGATATTTGAACCCAGTGAGCCCTGGTTCCTTTATATTCAATAATCTTTTTGTTTGTTTGTTTTAGCTTATCTCTCTCATCAATTTTACTTTCAACTCTTTGGTAGCAAGACACCCATTTCCTCTGGTTTCAGTGTCATTTTCTTCCCTGGCCTAGAAGCCTTTGTTCTCAGCCCTTCAAAGGCCCCCAGGCTTCCACTAACAGTCTCATGGGCACTTTGGCTTTTCATTCTTACTTTTCTCTACATCTGTTCAGGTTCCACCTACCTCCAGGTTCAAAGGCATCCCCACATTTCTGGTTCTTTTTTAATGGCTGCACCCCATTTTTAATATCAATATGTTTGCCAGTTATTTATTGCTAATAAGTTATATAATAATCCACCTCAAAACCCAGTGACTCAAAACAGCATTTGGTTGGTTCACAAACCTGCGTTTCGACAAGGCTCAGTGGACCCAGCTTATTTCTTCTGCACTTGGAATCAAGTGGGCACTAAAATAATCTAAAGGCTTGTTCATGCACATGTCTGGAAGTTGGAGCTGGCTTTGGTTAAGGACATTCGCTGGGGCCATAGGCTGGGACAGCTGCATGTACAAAGTCTCACTAGGTGGCCTGAGCTTCACAATGTGGTGGCTGGGTTCTAAGTGTGAGTGACCCTACAGAGTGACAGTCAGAAGCTATTTAGCCTTAGAAATCACACAGCTGTGCCCCCACATTCTGTCCCCTAGAAACCAGATGCTGAGGTCAGTACATATTTCAGGGGAGGGAACTTCACAGGGGAAGTGTCAAGGAATTTGTAGAGAAGTTTTACAACCACCACCTCCACCTGCCTTGTCTTGCCAAATAATCCTCCTATCTGAAGGAAAGTAGTTCTTCCCAAGTCAGTGTCACTGAAATCCCAGCAAGTTTTTGTTTGTTTTTGTTGAGTATGTTCTCTTGTTTTGTGGAGAGTAACAAGGGATTCCAATAATTTAGGCTTTTTAGTTTGTTTCTTTAGAAAAATGTATGGGTCATCTTACTAAACCACTACACTAGGAGATGGATTTCTCCTTAACTCTGCAAGACATTCATTGCTCCTTGGGATGCAATTCAAACTAGCATAAAATATTTCTAGTTCAGAGAAAGGCTTATGGCATTAGAATCCATAGTTGTAAGATGTATTAATTGCAGTCTTATATCCAAAGACTTGTTTTGGGAGGGGTTTATTAATTCAGCCCTGAGTAACTCAATATGATCTCCCTAAATCTTTAAAAATCATGGAGAGTTAAGACTTCGGGGAGGAAGGGGTAAGAGACTTTCTACTAAGAGGTGCCTTATAGTCATTTTATGTAGGAAGGACATGAAACAATTACAGAACAATAAGAGTGTAAAACCAACTACAAATGTATAACAAAGATGATGACAGTAAACAGTATATTTTTGTGACTCTTGGTGGTTTGAAATTTTTTCTTGATTTTCTGAGTAATATGAGTTTCTCCCTTCCACAAAGTAGGTACCATTTTATTGCAACTGAATTTATTTCAATGTTCGATGCTGGGTTAGAGTTAGGATGTTCTCAGTCTGCTAACCTCATTACCAAACAATTTTATCGTCTTCATGCAGAATGCTGATCTTACAGCAAAGCTGCAGTCGACAACTTCAGCCCTTCTCCATCTGAGTGCAGAAACTCAGCTCCTTCTAAAAGAGTTATTATCTATGAAAGGGATGCAAAAGAAATGTGAAACATTAGAGGAGGAGAAAAAGAAGTTGGAAGAAGAAGTAGTAAACCTCAAATGTCACCTAGAAGTGAACACAGTGGAACGCAGTCAAGTGGAGCAGTACAAACAGGATATTGAAGAGCGAGCAAGACGGGATGTAGCAGAAAAATTGACAGAACTCAGTCAAGTCGTGCAGTGCAAGCGGGAGGCTGAAGAGCGAGCAAAACAGGATGTGGCAGGAATGCTGAAAGAACTCAGCCAGTTTTTACAGGTGAAGCATTGATCTCTAATGTGCTCTAATACACCTTGCTGCAAATTACAGTTTGGATGTATACCTTTTATGTTTCCTCTACTTCCCATATAGCAGTTTGTTCTGTAGATTTCTGGAAGGAAGGCCGCATTTGTTACTCCCTTTAAATTATTCAATTTCCATCATTACTATCACTAAATTGATCTTTCAGAAGCATTCTCACTAGAGAATCATTTTAAGGCCAATTGGTGTAAATCAAGACTCCTAGGAGGAAAAGAAAATATTGTGATTTAAATATTGTACCACACTCTTGGGTTACTCTTAGGTTTTATTGTTCAATTTTTAAAATGTCAAGTTGATCCTATTATTCTTTGAACTATCACATTACATGAGTACTGATACGAGTGATTTAACTTCAATTTCATAATTCAGATTTAATTCACTTCACATTGATGATAAGTATTTTAAAGTTCAGGTTTTTTACATCTAAAATTGCTGTCTGAATCAATGACTCAAAACTGAAGAGAACAAATACACTGTAATTACTCAGGCTATAATTATTTTTAAAATTGTATCCTTTTAATTTGCTTTAGACACAAGCAGCATATGAAGAAAACTTGTTAAGAGAATATAAAAATGCTTCAATAAGTCAAATGAAGCATAAAATTAAATATCTGGAATCTGAACTGAAAAGTAAAACTTTTCAGTTAGATGCTGAGAAAAAAGAACTGGAAAAATACAGACAACTGTATCTCGAAGAGCCAGAAGATAGAACATCATGGGCAAGTCAATTACACTCGTAAGTCAAAACATAGAAGTATAGAGAATAATTTAGTTCATTAATTTGCTTCTAAGGCATAATATTTACTGAGCCAGGTTCATGAGGTGAGTAGCAAGTGAAAGCTGACTAGATAGTATAATTTTGGAAAATGATGTTAGCAAATGAACTCTCCTTTAAAATGATAGTCCAGGGCAGTTTGCATCTCCCTGCCTTTTGTTGCTTTTACATGACTTTATGTTTTATATTTGCATATATTTAACCTGATCTAGTCTTTAAGCTGGGGGTTTTGCAAACTTTGTAAGTTAGACAGCCATATTATCACAAAATTTCTAGCTGGAATTCCCATAAATAGAAATGCTAATGAGTTTAAAGTTAACTGTGTTTTGGAAGAGTACAATTTAAACCCAAGGGGCCTCATTCTGGTGTTTGGTGAATTTACTTTCTTGATTGTGATATTTGGTATCACCACTAGTGGGCACCCTGAGACGAAGTACTGTATCCTTCTAAGTTTGTCTCTGCTACGTAAAGGCATGCTTGGGGAATGGGGGAAACTAACATAGGGGTGAAGGTCAGTATAGTAGTCGACAAAGTGGCTATAAAGAATACAGTGGCCTGCCCGAGGGAAGACAGAAAGGGCAGGCCCCTCCTCCACTGCCTGAGTAACAATGTTGTAAGCTACAGGTCTCCCCGGTATCCAAAAGTAGAGTGTTCCTATGAAAGTTGTCTGTGTAAAGCAAAGAGGCAGTTACCTTATGACACATCTTGCTGGTGGATGCACAAAATAAATATGCATAAAGCACAGGAGCTCACAGACACAGTCCAAAACCGAGACGGCATGATGCCGGGATACTGAGTGTGGTTCTGGGGAAGGAGCTCGGTGGGGCCCCTCTTGCTGCTCGGGGTGCGTGTTGCCCTTCTGATGGCTCGGGCTAAAACAAACACCCAGCGTTATTCTGGCTTTTTGCTTTTTTTTTTCATAAAAGTGAAAATGCGCTTGAGATTATTTTTCGTTATGGAAAACAGGTGCTGATAAAAGCGAAGTAACAAAGTGAGCTTTGGGAAATTGGGGGACACTTGAAATTGCCACTGGCACTGTCATAGTTTATTCCCATCACCGACTCTGCCATCTGGTGCCCCCCAGAGGTGGTGGCTCTAAACTGTTCCTCAGGGCCACATGCTTAATTTCTCCCAGGTAATGAGTGAAATGTGTACAGAAGGGTGGTGAAAGCAAACACTTGATAATGGCTTTGAGGGATGGTTTATTTTTTATTTCTAAACTGGTTTCTTGAGGGCAAGTATGTCTAGATGCAGCCGGTGCAGAAGGCAGAGGGGGTCCCCTGTGGAGGCATCTCCATCTCTGACTCTCCCCACTTTGAAGTACTTGTTAGTTAAGGGCCCCCCCAGGTGCATATGTCCTTCTTTAGGACAGTTTTATACTGTAATTGTTTACAGTAGGTCTGCGCTGACGTATTTTCGTTGTCAAAACACAGTTTAATGGGACAATCTGTTTACTATTATAGCAACTTTAAAAATACACATCACAGGAAAAAAATGAAATGAATGAAATCTGTGTTTTGCAATCCTCACAGGATTAACGAGAGGCTGGTAGTGATGAACACTAAACTTCAGATGGCGGAAGAGTACAAGAGTTCTGTCCTCAAAACTGTTCCTACAAGGCCTGCTGAAAAATTTCATGATAGCTCAGAGCACAAATGGACTCTCACTCAAAGTACAAACTTCAGGATTTTTTCAGAACCTTCAAATAGCGTGAGTGATTGCTTGTTCAGGGTTAGTTATATTATCTTTTTTCCCCTGGGTTTCAGATTTCTGATATAATCCTTGTTTTTAATTTGATGAAATTCTGAGTTACTTATTTGACTTACACACACTAAGTAAAAGCCATAATTAATTGTGCTAATAAAGAAAGGAGACAGAAATTTTATAATTTTTTTAAGTCCCTGGACTTCTCATTTTCAAGAGATACCTGTCATTAACTTTATTCAATAACTGCAACTAAACTGACAAACTTTAAACTTCTTAAAAAGCTCCATTTTAAATTCTATTTGAGAAATTAAGTATTATTGCCTAATAACTAGAGATATACTTTCCAATGTTTGGCTTAGTTTCTGATTGATTTCGGTTTGGCATTGGTTCATAGTAATTTTCAAGTTTTGCCGCACTCCATTTTTTCTAGCCCTAAGCATAAGTAAATGGCATCGAGATACTTAACCACATATGGATGTTTTCATTTAAAGGAATCCAAGATAAATTCTTTTTATGAATTCAATAAACTCGTAACACTAAAAACATTAAGTTCTGTTTTTCAGTTTAAAATTTTTATCACTTTCTTCTGTAAGAGTACATCTTTAATTGCTATTTTACTTATAGCATTTTTATTTTAATTGTTACAAAATGTCTTACTAACCGATTGTAGAACATTTCTGAATATGCAGTCAAGTAAAGCAAATATTTAAATTTTTAAAATGAAGTTCACTTATGTCTCTGTCTTGCCCTCAGCTGTAGAAATACCGACGTGGCAGTGATAGGGAGCCTTTAAATTACAGCTAGTTTCCATTGTGTATCGTTGTTATTAAAAGAGCCATTTAAAGCAGTGCACGTTGGTTTATGGTTTGATGGTGTTTTCGTGATCTTCTTGATGCAGAGAAAGGTAGCATGGGCCCTTGTTAAGTGAGGTCTCAACCTGTTTTTTCTCACTTGGCTTCATGTCATAATAAAAGAAGAAAAAGCTCAGGTTTCATAGACAGTGTGGTGGGTAAATTGAGTCTAAGTGCTTCAGAGTCATGAAACTGGACTGCGTGGTATGAAACAAAATGCATGGCTAACACTTCTGTCAGTGGCTAAGCATGATGCAAACTTGAAATGTTCCCATTAGTTGTCACCAAATAATTGACAGTGTGTCAATTTACAGGATGATGGTGGAAGAGTGTGAGTGCAAAAGCAGTGCAGGAGAAAGCTCCTGAGGAGTTTTTTCCTTTAATGTTCTTGGTGGAAAGAGGTGTCTATTTTTTAGTACTTCGAGATAAGTTGGAAAATCGTTTATTTTAAACTCAGTGTTGTAGTTCCAAGGTACACGTAGTTCTTCTGTGGGGCCATGGGGCCAAATCATGCTAGATGTAGCAAGGGAGATAAAAAGGCACTGCTCTGTACAGATGCAAAGACACGTCTTCACCACCACTACGGAGCACCTCACAGGAGTTATTATACAGTTACTGTTTACAGAATTCTTAGTCAGACGTACAGAAAGAAGGTGCCTTCTGGAATTGCTAGGGATGTAACGATTACTGCTGGGAAAACATAAAGTAATGCTATGAGAGGTGTGAACATAGTGTTTAAAATGACAGGAAGGGATGGGTTTTTGGATGGGGCTCAACAAAACAACAGACTTCCACAGCTTTTCAGCTATGATTCCAGAAAGCAAAATGTTAAAAATGGCATTGGGATTGAATTTAACATTCTCCTTTGTTTGCAAGGTTTTAACAGTTTGGACTCTTCCTACTGTGAAGTTCTAGCTTACTCAGCCTTTTTTTCTAACTTGATGGAAGTATTGCTCTAAGAATGTGATTTCAGTCGTGCTGGTTGTTGAAGCAAGTTTTCTCCAGTTCATAATGCTTGGATTTATTGCCTCTCTTACTGCTACATGTAGTATAGACTTGTCCCTTGACATCGTTGTGGTGGAAGCAGATGGACCCCATATCTATTTTGCTAATATTTACACTCAGATTTCACATTCTAGCTTATTTCTGGGATGTTCTGTCCTACATGTCAGAAGCAATTTTACAGTTTTAGTCAATTGTGTTATTTATTATATTATTATAGAATACAAAAAGTTACAATTAGCCTGAGCAGATACATCACTGTTAGATTTTCTAGCACATAGAATTTTTTTCTAAGAATTGAAAACTTAATTCCAGACAATATTATAACAGACAGAATTTCTCTGTTTAAAAGATTTTGTTATGTTCAAGAGTTTTAAGTATTGGTGTGCCAAACATGAAGCATGGCCACAATAGTAAATAAATATCCTTCAAATCTATTTTAAATAGGAAGACTAAATCTTACATTGATTGATTTTTGGCTTTGGTGTATCACTGACACTTTCAAACATTGTCTAATGATTTATTTAAGTAATTTTTAAATTTCTCAACTATCCATTCAGTTTAGAAACCCTTTTTCTAAATGGGATTATACCAGTGCACCAGAGCTAAAACGATTAATATTCCTAAGACTGTAACTTTTTACATGACACAGCACTGCGTCTCAGCAGAATCTGGTCACGTTTCTTTTAAAAGTAGTCTTCCAAGGCAGGGGACATCCACTCTGAATTTTAATTCTAATCAAACTATCACAGTAGTTAAGCTCATTTCTCATAAGGCAGAGGCAGAGTTTAGTGACCTTGTTTCTGGTATCAGTTCTCTGCCCTGTGGACTCCCTCCTGCCCTCATTTCGTTTTGTGTGAATGGACAAATGAGGAAGCGTGTTATCTTTTGTGAGACAATCACTTAACTTCCTCCAGTTCTTTTTCTTTCATTCACTCTTTTCCCTATACTTAATTTTTCAGCTCCTTGATCAACAAATTCTTTCTCATTTCTTTTCTCTGCAGCAAAATACATGTATTTAATAGTTACAAACTGACAATATAGCTTTGCAGAGGAAAAGATAGTAATCTTACTTTCAATTCATGTAAAAGTGTGATCTACATTTTGCATAGTGTTATATGAAATTATTTCAATAAAGGCTTCTCCCTTCATCTGTTCGGCGTTACTCACTTCGCAGGACCTGCCTGGCACTGTTGTCTAATTGTTGATTGCATAAGGCCTCTCTAGAATGCTCTTGTCAGACAGTGTTATGGAAAACAGTCTCTGAAAATATCGGCAAACGGTGGCCGATTATTTTGTCTTTGCCCCTAACACTTACAAAGGCCTCGGCTCTTGTGTTACTGTTATCACCACAGTGTTTATTAGGTCTGGTGGACTATTTTAGACCCTGTTTAGTGAGTGGGTGACTTTTATAAGAAAGATTTTTAAAAGAACACTCTAGATGGGGACACTTGTAGTTTGAAGTGTCCCCACACATTTCATAATTAAATACATACCTAATTAAGTCAAGTTTCAAAGAGTTGGCCCTTGTTTCTAGAACGGAAACAAAGTTACAGTCAAAGAATTCTGTATTGTTTTCCTTGTTTCTAAGTCTAGGAAGTTGTGAATCAGAAACCAAGTTTGAAAACTGGTGCTAGCCTCTCCTTTTTTTCAAGCAGCTTTTCTGACATAAATGTCTTAGTCATATACAGAGAGCAACATCCATTTGTTTAATTTGTTTGCCAGTAGAATTTTCACTTGACATTATACCAGAACCCCTTTCTTCATCTTATGTATCTATGATTCTGTGTTAAAAACATACTTAGCATAGAACAGACCTTAAAATTTTAGTTTTATAAAAGTGGAGGAATGGAAAGCTCATTTTAAGGAAAAGTCCATGAAAGTTAAAAAAAAAACAACTGAACTTTTATAAAGGGCAGGTTTTCTGAGTAGTGCAAATTAATGCATTCAGTGTAGAACATGACTTGAATTGTTTAAACTCTTTGTGCTAATAAGATTGGACATCGCCCTCTGAGATTATGTGTCTCTGACAGGGCAGTGTTTACTGTACTTTCCATCAGGGGAATCTAAGCCTTTCATATATACATTCTCTATTATCTAAAATCAAAGTAAGTAGGAATTTATTTTATTTTATTCATCTGATAATTTTTCTATTTAAGCAATCCCCAAGTTAGGTCAAGTCTCTAAAAGTATTATTTAAAGGCCACATTTCATAAGCTAGCTGTCATTCCTCTGATAGTGTTTCTTGTTTAACTGAAACATTAAAAATAATATTTGACTTATTTCAGATGCACAAGAAGTTGGGAAATAATGCAGCTAGAGAAGTAAAAGAAGGTATGTTGCCAACATTCCTGCATTTAGACATTGATTTCTGAAATGCACTGTAAACAGTAAATGGCACCTCTTTCTGTTGTTTGAAAAACAGATACTATGTTAAATTTTTTGCTTACACATATCTAATGAAAAATGTGAAAGCACAATTTAATTCATAATGATAAATATACTTATTGCTCACTTCTTCATCATGATCCATAGCTTTAAAAAAGAAGTCTGTGTTCTCTATTTCTGGCTGTACCCTTCCCCTCCTGCTGGCCCAGTAGGCCTGTCACCTGCACATGGCTACTGTTCTCAGAACACATGGAGCTCATCAGCTTCTCGAGTTTCTGATAGTGACAGAGGCCAACAACCCCAGACTCAAGCAATCACAGTTCATGTAGCTGTCACCTGGTGGATGACAGTTAAATTTCCTGTCATTCCCTTTGTCACTGGTTAACATTTTGCCCTCAGGAAAAACTCCAACTTTCTTAGCTTGGAGGAAAAATACCCACATCACTTTGGCTCTTGCCAAAGGGTTCAGCCACGTCTCTTTCCTCCCCTGCTCCGCCCTCTGCTCCAGCGTCTAGTCAGACTGCTTCCAGCGCCGCGGGCGCCCTTCCTGCCTCTGCTCTGTGTGTCTGCTTGTTTCCTCTCCCCCCACCCCGCACTTTCTCCTCGTCCTTCAGGTATCTGCTTACATATCACGGCCACCAAAGAGTGGACAGTACTGACACAAAGCTGGACGTCCCTTCTGAGTGTTCCACCTGTGCCCTCTTTTATACCTGTCATGGCATTTATGTCTCTGTGCCAAAATTGCCTGTTTATCTATTTTTCCAGTTTACAGTACATGACTTTTCAGGGTGGACTGTGTCCTCTTCATCTTGGGATTCCAGTGTTTTTCACAGTGCCTTAGCACATGGCTGCTGAGTAAATGAATGAGTAATGAGAAAACCAGGAGCTCTGATCCTTAGCCACAAGAGCAGTTAATTCAACGTGCAACCATGGGCAAAGTGTAGAGTAGTAATCTTGGGTTTGTGTTGTAATCATATGTAGGTATTTTTCATTCTTCTTAAAACTTACAAAAGTCTCAGCTTAAAAAAAACTGACATTTAGTTACCTATGAAGTATTTTAAATAAGGAATCTAATTCTTTCATTTTCTTTCCAGCTACTCCTAAACTTCAGTCTGAGTCCTACAGAACTCCTCGAGGATCTTCAAAAGAGTCAAGATTAATTGAAGATATGCTTTTGAAAGCATGTAAAGAATATGAGGAGGTTTTGAAGAGAAAGTATCTGTTATATGATGTTACAGAGGAACAGTAAACATTTACCTGCTGGGCTGTTTGTGTAACACTTTAGTTATTTCTCTTTAAGTAAGATATAGACAAAGTTTATTAAAGGAAAACATTTTTGTATTATATGTGCATGATTAAAACTCATGCACATATAATGTGGTATTTTAAGCCACATTTCTCTGCATCTCATTAACTTGTAAGCCGATTTGGGGAATAAAACCCAGCACTTTGGGGTATTACATACTCAAACTGAGCCCGGATGCCAGCTGTTTAAACAACATCCAACCACCCACCAAACTTCTCATTGATATTGAGCAGTGTTGATTGATAGCTTTTTTGAATTTTCCACTGTTAATCACATTATATAGACCTGAAGATTTAGACGGACAGCATTTGGATCTGGTGTGGCTGCTGTCAGCGTTCTGATGGATCACAACAATCGTTACAGTGCCATCAAACTTTCTATATGCTGCCTTAAACACTGATTCACAGCTATTTCCTCAAGGAGAAATGAAATCTACCTCAGGCTTTTCATCTTCTCTATTTATTTACTTACTTTTTGGAAACAGTCTTAAAATTAGAGACAAGTTCTGAGCACCAGACTCAAGTGGACATTGTCACAAAACTGTCACATCTTCCATTCATTCTCCTAAGGCACTATTTATCTTTCCTAAGTGTCACTTGTTCTACCATTAGCGCCTTTTCTCTCCCCTCTCACCAAGAAGTCATTTGTTTTTCAGAAAATGCCTTTCTCCTTTTCTGTCACTTATTAAATTGTATATAAGCCTCCAATTCTAGCCACCCCTTCCAATCACATTTCTTTGTGAACTCTTGCATGTATTCATATGTAATTTTTTTCTCACAGTAATTGGCTTTAGTCAATTTAATTTGCAGTCTCCCAATCACTGAACCTAAGAGAGTAAAGGAAATATTCTCCTTCTCAACAATTTCCAACAGCAAAAATTTTAATAACTCCTACTTACATCCTTTATTCCCTTTTCTGTCCTTGCAGTGTACTTACTTGGCAAAACTCCCAAAGACACAACTAACTATCATTCTTCCCCTTTAAGTTCTCCCAGGCATCTAAGTGCTGCTGAAGAAAATCAGACACTGCCCAGTGTTCCTACTACTTTTATTTAGTTAATTTGCATCTACTTCCTTCTCAGTGACGATTTCAAATTTCCCTCTCTGTAAACATCTCCCTGTTTCTTCCCTCTCACTTGAAACAGACAGTCTTACTTCCGACGACAAACTTCCTGAAAGATTTGCCTGCTTCCCAAACAGCAGTCTGTCCCCACCCATCTGGTGTGTCTTCCCCTTCCTCCATCCCCACGCAACGAGTCACTGATGACTCCCATGTCTAAATCAAACTGACACCTTTCCATCCCTTATCTAACTGAAGCTTCTCATGCCTCCAGCCATTCCATGTAACCGACCTCTGTAACTGACCGCTGCCTGCAGCAACCTCTTCAGTCTTTAGCTGAAGATGATGTTGAAGGTGAGGGCTTCAGCCTTCTTGATGAGTTCACTCAGTTTTTCCTGGCTGTCTCCCAGGGGTATAAACAGGAAGTACACGTGTTATTCAATTTTTGTTTCTTTTTATCCTGTTAAGCTGCCTCATGTCATTTTAACTGTTAGACCAGCCAGATGAACCTAGAAGGGTAGAGGATCACTCCCTGGCCCCGCCCCAGCACGAGCCTGTGCTCATTTACAGCTGCCGTGGGTGCTGCCTCGCCTGCAGGGAAGAGATCGATGGCAAACACTGCTATTCCTACAGCACTAACCAGTGAGCTGAAGCTCACCTGAATGTCTTCCAGGCTGAGGTGGGGTCACTGCTCCTGGCAGCAGAAGACTGCCTTTGTGAAAGAAAAATAAAAATGGAGTCTGCATTGCTTGAGAGGGCTCACTAAGGAGGTGTGACTTTTGCACATCTCAGCCCACAGAGAATCCAACCCTGTGAGCATTTATTGCCCTAATGAAGTCATCTGGAACACCTGCCAGAAACTTAAGATACTCAAAAAGCCCCAATCCGAAAATAACCTGTGATTCCTTAAGGAAAAGGTTTCCTGTCTGGCTCACATTAGTATCAGCCACAATGCTTGTCAGGCAACTTTTGACAACCTCTTGGCTTTTTGTCTTTATAAGCCCCTAACTCCCGTCCTTGAGACACTCAGTTTTACCCAAACCTGTGTCTCCCAAGTTGCAATTTATTTCTTCCAGTTTTATTGAGATATAATTGACATGCAGCACTGCATTATAAGTTTCAGGCATACAGCATAACGACTTCATTTACACATATCGTTACATGATGACCGCAATGTACTTTACTATAACTATGAACATAACTATACCCCTGTCACTGGGATATAGTAAAATGATTAGTCAGGGTTCTCCAAGGGGGAAATGAAAATAATAGGAGATTATCCAACTCTCTGTCTATCTGTCTGTCTAGCTTTCTATCATGTCTGAAATCTGTAGGGTGGGCCTGCAGCCTGGAAATTCAGGTAAGAGTTAATGTTGCAGTCTTGAGTCTGAATTCCAAGGGACGATAGTCTGGAGATTCAGAGTGGGTTTCCAGGCTTCAGTCATGAAAAGAATTCCCTCCACTTTGGGGAGCCTCAGTCTTTCCTCTGAAGGCCTTCAGCTGATTGGATGAGGCCCATCAACATTATGGAGGGTAATGAGCTTTATTCAAATGTACTGATTTAAATGCTAACCACACCTGAAATACATGTTCACAGAAAAATCTAAACTGGTGTTTGACCAAAAAACTGGGCATCATAATCTAACCAAGAGATATTTATGAGGAGTTGGAGAGATTTGTTCTAAGGGGAGATAAAGCTTTGTTCCAGCAGGAAGTAATTTGCTCAGCACAGTTCTAGGTGAGCTTTGGGAACCTGATAATCATGAAGTCTGATCTGATTTTCCCAGCTTGTGACTCTTTGTGTCCAGCAGATGGCGTGAAATGACCAGTCATACTTCAGACGCACAGGCTTATTTTTGGGAACAGGTGCGATGTATTTATGTATGGCCAGCATCTTAAACAAAGCCCTCATGTTATCTGTCTGTGACTCTATTTCTCCATTTTACTGAGACATGTGGATCAAAATGAGAAGTTCACAGGAAAATGGTTGTCTTTCCTGGAATGTGGTGATATTGAGGAATAATGAAAATGTTAAGTCAAACACAGAGACAGCCTAGTAAAATGGCACCTAAACACAGGTGTGGGGAACTCGTGTGTGTGTGTGTGAACTTGTGCTTCTGAGAAATATTAAACAGGAGTGGAACTGATGAAAAATACTTCAAAAAAAGGTAAAGATAAAATATTGTAGAAAAACATGTAAAGGGAATAAAGTTGGAGAAATGAAAGAAAAAAGCCAACTCGAGTGCGTGTGGGACCGGGCTACGTGACTGGAGTGTTAACACGGGAACCCCTGGAGAAAGGATCCATGCGCCCCAATAACAGGAGACCTGAGCTCCAAATGAAGACCATGTAAGTGGAGGATTAGGAAAAAAGACACCAAACCATCTGAAACCAATTCAATGGGATCCTTTATTTTATGGGGCTCTTCACTTCATTCTCACATAGACTAGGAACGATCCACATTACACGCAGCGTGTGTTCCAGGAGGCAGGCTTGAAGCTGTAGACACTGAAAAAGGAACCTCCCTACCATGAAAAATGAGAGAAGAAAATCACAAGGCTGAGTTGGAATAGTACCTAATAACAGGAGGTGCTGGTAAGGAATCTCTCTGCAAGGTTTGACAGGGAATTTTGCATTTTCCCCTAGACATCAAACTGAAAAACAAAAATAAACCCTGCTTCTTCCTCCCAGGTCCACACTGAGTCACAAGGCTATTATTCATTTGAACTTTTAAAATGCATGGGTTCCTATTTATGTATTCTTGGTTCAAAGTAAAAGGTGAAGTATGTAAACAGAGGTAGTTTGCAGGCGGGCTGTGAATGGTCTTGAGTGCCGTGCTGAGGATTGTCAACTTAATCCTGTCTGCAAAAGGAAACTGCTGGGGAAGGCTGCAAAATGACTTGGGGTTTAAAATCTTCCCCTGGACACCTCAAGGTTTAAAAATCTCACTCTGGAGATCCCATGGTGTAGAAATCCCATCCTGGTTTAGAGAATGGATGGGTATAGCAAACATATTGGAAACAGGGATGCTTTTTTCAGAAAGTGCAGAAGACGTGTGTGAGATCTGTAGAGGAGGGCATACAGAGAGGTGGCTGTATCTGAAAGGAGGAGCAGCTAGAATCAATAACACTTGGTGAATTACTGGATGTGGTGATTAAGGGAGAAGAAGGAATCAAAGATGACTCAGATTTCCAGAGGGAACAACTAGCTGAAGGCCAAGGCTTTTGGCCTAGATCAGGGACATGGGAAGAGGAATAAGATTGGGCACGAGACAAGTTTTTTTTCAATCTAAAATTTAAAGAATCTGTATTATGCGCCAGGGCTTTGCTAGTACTGTACATGCATCTCACTTTATCTCAAAAGCATTCTGACGGAAGTCTTGTCATCAACGCCATTTGACAAAGGAGGAGATGGAACACAGAGAGGTTAAGTGCCTTGCTTTGGGCAGCCAGCTCTCTCGTGGCAGGGAGGCGGGCAGCAAGGGCTCTCGCTCTTTAACTGTGCCCACCTGTCTGAGATGAATTGTGAGCATGTTGAGGAGGTGGCGATCTGGGGCTATCTAATTATTGGTATAAAATTGGCAGATGAAAATCTATTTCCTTTTATGCTTTGTTTTTATTTTCCTTCCATTTACATGTCAGTATTTATCAAGGCTTGACGTCGAGCCCCATGTTCTTTTCTTTGTATGTTGTATCCATTTTCATCCACAATTTCACACCCACGCACTGACTCCCGAGTACTGATCTCAGTCCTTGACAAACAGCTATTTATCTCCAGCTGCCTGTTAAGCATTTCTAATGGCATGACTGCTGCCATAAAAATATTTAATCCCTAACTGATGATCTAGGGTCTAGTAACCAGCTGTGTCAACCTGGAACAGTCATATATCCTTTCAGAGCTTCAGAGTTTTCTTGGCTGACAAGAGGTGGTTGGAAGTTGAGTATCTAGAGTACAAGACCTTACAGCCTAGGAGAAGCCTTAGATACCTAAATATTGATAAAACCTCCTTACGCTGCCTAGGTTCCTGTAGTTCTAATTTGTGCTGTTCAATACAGTTTAAACTGAAATTCTATATACTTAAAAACTCTCTTCCTCGGACTCACTAGCCACATTTAAATGCTCAGTTGTCATATTGTGACTAGCGGCTACCGTAACAAACAATGCTGACACAGAACATTTTTGTCATTACAGAATGTTTCTCTGGATGGCTCTATAGATTAACCAACCATTGCATTTAATGCCAAAACTATCTTCCCCTCCGTTAGCTCAAACTTCATACTTCCTTTGTCTCATGTAGCATATGACACCACTGCTACGGGCTGAGTAGGGTCCCCTACCACCCCCGGCCCAGGTTCATATGATGAAGCTCTAGTCCCCCCCACCGCAATGTGACTGTATTTGAAGATAGAGCCTTTAGAGAGAGAACTACAGTTAAATGCGATCACAGCATGGGACCCTAATCCAATAGGGCTGGCGTCCTTATAAGAAGAGAAGGGACCCCTGTCTCAAAGCAAGGGCATAGCGGAAAGGCCAGGTGAGGACTCAGTGAGAAGGCAGCCACCTGTAAGCCAGGAACAAAGTTCTCACCAGAAACCATCTGTGATGGCACCTTGATCTTGAATTTTTGCATTTCAGAACTATGAGAAAATAAATGTCTTGTTTAAGCCACCCAGTCAGGCATTCCATTATGGAAGCACAAGCAGGTTATACAAATGTTCTCTAAGAGACATGACCAGGTAGGAAGCCCAGGTATGAAGGAAAGAGGTGCCTCTGCTTCTGCCCACACCTCCATATCTAACCCTAACGCCTTTGTCTTCTCTTTTAAATTGATGTTTTCTTTTGCATTTGTCTTGAATATTCTCTTTCCATTTCCACTGCTAACATTGCATCATCTCATATTTGAGATGCTGAGCTACGTGTCATCACTCTCCCCAACTACTACTTGCAATTTATAAATTAATCTCACTAAAAGATTGTTTTCAATAACATGTTAATATTTGTCATCAATCTTCAGAGGTTCTTGATGAACTCTAGGACAAAGCCCAAGCTTCCTATCCCAAGATTCATAGTGCGGCCCCTATCTACTCCTTTTTTAAAAAATTAGGTATAATTGACATAAAACATATTAGTTTTAGATGCACAACATAATAATTCAATATTTGTATACATTGTGAAACGATCACCACATAAGTCTGGTTGCCATCTTCCACCATTATTAGTTACAAAAAACACACATACTATTAATGCCTCAACCCCCACGCAGTACACACTCTGAACCAACTGATCCTCCGGCCCGTTCCTACACTTTGACAATCACCGACCTTGCTCCTTGCTCACGTGTCCTGTCCCAGGAGGCAGGTGAATCCTGCTCTATGTTCCGACTCTTCCAACTCCTCATTGTCCAACACCCATCACCCCCAGCGCAGCCCACAATTCCCTCTCTTTCTTGGAAACTTGACTCGTCACTACCAGCAACAGAATCACTACAGAAATTACAATAAAAACAACTTAGGGAATGATTACTGTGAGCCAGCGACTGTGCTTAGGAGTTTATTTTATGTACTTTTCATAAAAACACTCTGCAATCAACATCACTGTCAACAATGTTAAATGGAAGAACTGAAGATCCTATTGCCCAAGTGAAGGCAAGCCTTAGCTTATCCCTCTTTGTTACACTCTCTCCTTAACGCTGATTTAGTGCTTGGTCCCAGAATAGTTATCTTGTTTTCCCTACTAGCCTGGAAGCTTCCCGAAAGCAAGTCCACATCTAACACACTTCAATCAGGCATCAAAGCCGATCTCCAACTGTCCCGCTTTTCTTCCCACTTAGCTTTCTAAATCCCATCCCTGGAAGGCTGACATTCCTCACATATCAGCCTTAGGCCCTCTGCTCTTTCTTGCTCTATGCACTTTGCATTGTCACTTCATGAGCTCTTGGCTCCATCACCAACTGTATGTGTGGTTCAGACCCGCCTGGCCAACTCCTCTGGTAGAAAATACCTGTATGGAGAGAAAGGCTGGAATCCATCAGCAGCCGTAGAACTCTTTTGTGACCTCTGGCAGTGCCAACACTGGTAGGAGGATAGCGAGACCCTCAGGATGTGAAATTTAAGGAGATGCTCCCTCAGGATTGTGGACTTGCTGACCCTGAACTTTCATGACCCTGAGAAAAAGTCTGCCCTTGACCTGTGGGGTCGGCCTAGGGAACATGCTTGGTACAACAACAGTGTTGCCTGTAGTCCTGAGGGCTTTGGAATGTACTGTAATATAATACATTTTTCCTTGTCCTATAGTTAGTGCTATGCTGGGCTTTCCCTTTGTTACATGTTAAGTTTCTTGAGAACAGAAACTCATTTATCTCTTTAACCCCTCCCCGCCAGTGCTTTATAACACACCAGCCACTCAAAAAAAAAAAAAAAAAAAGTGGTTGCAATGTTGAATTGAATTCCCCGTTTTTTTGGCCTATCCCTGCAGTGGAAGCCTGTGAGAGCTCCCATTCCCTTTACCCCTCCGAGTTTCATCGTGGACCAGGAGAGATATCTATAAAAGATTTAGGGACTACAGGGAGTCAATGGAGGAACAGGCACAGGAGGCAGCACTTAAAGAACTAGAACCAGAACAGTGGTTCTCAAAGTGTGGTCCCTGGACCCACAGCCTCAGCCTGACCTGGGAACATGTTAGAAACGCAAGCTCCCAGGCCCCACCCAGAAATACTGAGGCAAAAACTCTGGGAACGGGGGCCTGAGACCATGTCTTTATAAGCCCTTGAGTGATTCTAAGCTGAAGAATGATCAGGTAGTGAATCAACCTTAGGGCCACAAAGGATTTCTTGGAGTGAGCCAGAGGGAAGAAACTGTAACCTTAGAATATTAGTCTTGTTGAGTAGCAGCGCTGAGCAAGACTGACTGACCCTGGGGAATGCGCATTTATTAAAGAAAAAAATTGAAATCTGAGATGCTTTTGACACTAAATAGAAGGGTTTCTTTTATGGACAGTTTCAACCTGTTCAATAGAAACTCAACGGAAAGGATCTTGAAGAGACTGAGGTGTCGGGACACTCAGGATAGGACAAGCCAGCTCAGAGGAGAAGCGGATGTCAGAGCAGACACGGAAGCTCAGCGGGGAGCCAGAGCCTGGCACAGACACATGACTCTGTCCCCAAATGCAGAGAGTCTTCAGCTTGGTCCCTGTAAAGACACAGAAGAAATGGTAGAGTTTGAAAGCCTGGGAGGAAAGGATGTGTTTAAGACTGTGAGTTTCAGAGAGCATAGGAGGACTGAAGAGGCAGGCTGCACTTAGGACTAGGAAGCCAGTAATATTCATGCCAGGCTCATCCAGGAGGGGGAACTGGCTGTTCCCAGATATTAGGCCTTGTGTTAGTCAGGCTTTTCTGGAAAACAAGGGGGGGGGTGTGTGAGTGTGTGTGTGTGTGTTCATGTGTGTAGGGGGAGAGAGGGAGGGAGAGAGAGTAAGAGAGAGAAAGAGAGAGAGGGAGACAGAGAGAGACTGAGAGTTTGATCTATTGATTTTAAAGAATTGGTTCCCATGATTGTAAGAGGCTTTGTGAGTCCAAAATCTGATGGAATATGTTGGCAGGCTGGAGACTCCAGGAAGAGTTGCAGTTCAAGTCCAAAGACAGTCTACTGGCGGAATTCCTTCTTGCTGGGTTAGGGAGATGTAGGGTGGGGCTGGGGTCTTTGTTCTATTGAGCCCTTTGACTGATTAGATGAGGCCCACCTATATGATGGAGGGCAATCCGCTTTGCTCTAAGTCCATCAATTAAATATTCATCTTATTCAAAAAACACCCTCACAAGAAACATCAAGAACAATGTTTGACCAAATATCTGGACACCATAGCCCAGGCAAGTTGATATATAAAATTAACTATCATGGGCCTACATTCAGGACAGCTGCCTGCTAGCAGGCTGGTGGTTGTGGTGCCAGTGTCTGGTGCACTGCTACTGTGCTGAACAACTCAGAGGAGCAGAGATCCCAGTAACGGGATGCACTAATTTCTTGGTGTTTGGCTCATTTCAATTTATAAGCTGGGTGTGTATAATACTCTAGTTAGAGGAAGGAATGAATTATATAAATTTCTATAAATAAATCAAGTGTTAATAATTCTTTAATTGTTTGAGACACCATATCTAAAATGTTAAATTTTTATCCCCCTTTACCATTCCCTTACTCAAGACTGTCCTAATTTTCAGATCCTCTACCTCAACATAATTTCATTGCTTTTCATGCACTTCCTGATTACGCTTCCTCTGTTTTGACTCTATTTTCCTTGCCTTGTTTATTTCTTTATTGTCTATAAAAATTAACAGGCATTTGGACTATTCTAATTTTTTGTTATTATGAATAACATTGCTATGAGCATTTATATGTAAGTGTTTTGATATATACGTCCACTCATTTCTGTTGGGGCTATTCCTAAAAGAGACATACATGCAAGTATGCAATTTTTATTAGACTATGTAATACAAGTTTCTTCAGGCTGTGTCTGAGTATTCTAGGTGCTCCACATTTTCCACCAACACCTGGTAGTGTTAATCTTGCCATTCCAGTGGGTTTGAGGTGAATATTTAATTGTGGTTTTAATTTGCATTCTCTGAGTATTAATAAGTTTGAATTCCCTTTCATTTGTTTGCTGGCTATTTTGATATCTTTCGGGGGGTGGGAAGTACCCATTCAAATCTCTTACCCTTTTCTTTTTTTCTATTGGATTTTTCTATCTTCTTATTGATTTTTTGGTCTTTCTTTATGTATTTTTTATACAAATCCTTTGTGGCTTATAGGCATTGTGTTTATCTTCCCTGAATTTGTGGCTTGACTTTTTACTCTAAATTGTATCCTTTGATAAACAGAACATCTTAATTTGAATGTGGTCCAATTTATCAGTCATTTTTTGTATGGTAAGTGCTTTTGTGTCTTGTTTAAGAAATCTTTCTTCAACCCCAAAGTAGTGGGGGCTTGGTTATGTTAGATACTCATAGAAATTTTATCTTTTATGACTCACATTAGATAAACTATCACTTGGAATTAATTGTATGTAAGGTATGAGGTAGTGTCAAGGTTAATTTTTTCCAGTGTGTTCCAGGTTGAGTTCCCTAGGAAGCAGAATCTGGGACTCTAAGATTTGTATGCAGAAGTTTTACTGGGGTAAACTGAGATGAGTATACGGAGTTAGATGGGGTGGAGGGAGACTTAAGTTTGAGGATGCAGTTTCTTTCATGACCTAAGCTGTTCCCAAGGGGAACTCTTAAACTAGAATGTTCCTTGAGAGGCCAATCCAGGAAGGGTCAGGACTTTCCATACTTGCGTTGACCAGTCATTGATGTAGGAGTATCCTCAGGGAGAGAGAATCATCTTGGAAGAAGCTGCTTTCTTTGGCTACGGGAAATTCCCAGGAGGAGAGGCAGCTGTGAGCAGTGAGCAGCCATCTAACTCTCCCAGCCACCAGAACAATGAGTACCTCAGGCCTGAAAGGGCATCTGAGTAATCCAGGTGACTCGGCACCATTTATTGAGAAGAGTGTCCTATTCCCACTGTTCTGCAGTGCCACCTTTGTCAAAGGTCAAGTGACCATGTGCGTGGGTCTGATTTTTGAACTCTATTCTGTTCCATTGGTCTCTGCCAATCCTTGATGCAATACCATGGTGTCGTAATTACTTCAGCTTTGTTGTAAGTTTTGATGTCTGGGACATTTTTTTTTCAAGATTGTTTTGGGTATTCTTGGCCCTTTGCAATGCTACTGTAGTCCTAGAACTAGTCCATCAATGATCACACATACAAAATATCTGCTTGGTTTTTGACTGGGTTTACACTGAATCTATGGCTTCAATTAGAGGAGAACTGACATTTTAGAAACATGGAATCTTGTAATTCACAAACTTGATCTATCCCTCCTCCTGTTTTTGTCTTTAATTCCACTAAATAATATTTTATACTTTTCTGTGTAGAGTCCTTGAAAATCTTTTCCCTTCCTTTTTTCTGATACTGGTGTAAATTAAAAAAAAATTCACATTTGAACTATTTACACTGGTATAAAATTACAACTGATTTTTGTATATTGCCATTATATCTGGCAGCTTTGTTAAACTTGTTTACTAGTTCAAATAATTAATCTGTAGATTATTCTGAATTTCATACATGCATAATTATGTTGTCATTGAAAAATGACAGTTTTCTATCTTCTTTTCCACTTAGTACCAAGTCTTTTGGTACTACTACCACTTACTACTTAAGTCTTTTAATGTCTCTTCCTTATTTTAGGAACTCTGATTGAATGAAAATAAAATATCAGGTTTAAGAGCCATAGTAGGTAATTACAGCACAATTTAATTAATATTTTATTGAAGGACAGTTAAATTGGTCTTCTCTTTCTCATAAATAATGCTGCAGTGAGTATCTCTTCACACATGCTTTTGTGCAGTTGCCTCATTCATTCATTAGAATGTATTCCTGGATTTTTTGGAATAGTCCAATCAACAATTAAATCAAATGCACATAAAATATGTTTAAAATATTTTTATAACATGTATATGTGGTTACCAGACAACCATGCATTTTCTTAGTAACTTCTGCTTTGAGTTACAATGGGATCACATTGTTATGGAAAAAAGTGTAGGGTCTTGAAATGTACACTTAGAAAAAGAACTTTTGTGTGAAGTGAGTTTATATTCTCCTTTGTATTTGTGACTTAAGTTACTCTAACTTCCAAGGATTCATAGGATCTTACTGTATTTTTATAAATCTCTTCCATAGTGTAAAAACTTTCTATCTCTTGACATAAAGAAAAATGCATTTTCCAAACATTTTCTTTTGATACTGCAAAAAGAAAGTAGAGAGAAAGGGGTGGGAGGGACAGAGTGAGAGAAAGAACAAAAGTGAGGGGAGTATGGATAAACTATTTGACACCTTAATTCCTGCCTTGCCCACTGCCTCCAATTTCAAGGTAATAGACTAATTCATTGCCTCTTGGCCAGTATAACAGGTGGAAAGCAGAACCATCTGTAGAATATTCCTGGCTTTGTTTCAAACAGTTTAATCCCACTGAGAACAATAATTCCCCAGAAAAAAGTTCCCCTCGTCTAGTGTTAGAAGAGGTTCATAATTTCAGAGACATAGCAACCCAGGTCCTGTTTACAGAAGATGCCTCAGGGAGGCAGCAAGATCTCATAGAGGAATATTGGCACAGAGATTACAACGGGATTCTCAGATAAAATACAGGACATCCAGTTAAGTATGAAATTCACATAGACGATCTTTTTTTGTATAAGTATGTTCCAAATATTGCATGGAGCATACTTAAAAGATTGATTTGCTCTTTATCTGAAATTCAAATTTAATTGAGTGTCTTTTTTTGTTGTTATTATTATTATTATTATTTTTGCTCAACTTGGCAACCCTAGATCTCAGGCACTTTAGAGCTCAGCTTTGCATCAGACAGAGAAGCCTGAGGCCCACGTGTAGTGTGGCATGCGTCAGAGAGCCACCAGGTCTGGGTCTGCACAAACAGGGACAGCACATATCTTGGTACTAAGTGGAGATAAACAGACGACTGAGGACTAAGACCCTTCGCTTGGTCACTGTGTGAAGCCTTCGAACCAGGGTCCAATCTGGTCTGGGACAGGTAGGTTTTCCAAAATGTCTGAAGTTGAATTTCTGATTTGCTTGTTGAGATGAAATAGTCACATAAAATTATATTGTTTCCTAGGATAATTTAAAGCCATATTCCGTTCACATCTGAATTAGTAAACTGTGATTCTTACCGTGTGATGATACAAAACCAAACCAGAAAAGTCTGGAGTTTCAAAATCTAGGTGATTCGTGTCTTAACATTATTTTCCGCAACGGTCAGAGCTCTAGAAAAGGCTTTGTTTGTACCAGTCAGGAGTGGAACTAAGGATTCAGGGTGATGGCATGGTGACAACTACCTATTTCTGCATCTGAAGATGTCCTCATGTGGTTGCCCTGTTGTGCCCAAGGTGCCTCTGAGTTGCAGAGGACAGGGTAGGAGGCAGAGATCTGCCCAGCTGGGACCTGCAGGGCGTGCACGCAGCTTATCCTGCCCACTCATGGGCAGCACTCCCGCAGCCACCTCAGAGCTGCACGACAGGAGTGGGAGATGCTAGTAAGTGCTGGTCACAAAGAAAGTGGCCAGGACCAGAATCTGCAAACTCAAATGCAAACTCAACACAAACTCAAAAAACCCAGTGCAAATTAAAAAAAAAATCCAAATGAGTGCAGTTCCCCAGGGAGATCTGTGTGTAGGTGAAAACCACCCTCAAGGAATACGTTTTGTTCATTATGACAGCACTTTGACTCCAATTTTCACATGGCTCTTGTGACCCTGGTGAGCTCAGCTGGACCATGAGCTTTTGCAAGGACCCCATTTGTCCCCAAGACTTAGAAGGCTAGTCTGAAGGCAGCCAGGCTGTTTCCTTGGCCATTTTCCTTCCTGGCTCACTTCCTAAACTTTAATGCCTTACCAATCCTACACTACCGCAATGCCTTACTTATCGACAGTAAGAAAATCAAGCAAAATTAAACCAAAACCCACAAAAGTCAAACCCAGCCAGGGAAAGATCATTCATGAGCAATAACTTAGAGATCTTGGAAAGACCCAGCATGGCCAGGCTCACCTGCCTGCTCACCACTACTTTCCCCAGCTCCCCTCTGATTTCTTCTTGACCTTTGATTGGAGGCTGTTTTAATTGATTTCTCCCTGTGAGGATGTTGGGGAGAAGAGGTGCTTTTCTCACTAAGAAGATCCTGGGACCGTATTTTTACTTCAGATGCTCAAATGACAAGTTTAAATAAGGATAAAGAATCCAAAAGAGGAATTCAGTTAGGTACATTATGCAGAGACAAGATTTAAAAAAAATATATCCTCTTCACTCTTCACATATCTACTCATTAGCAATACAGGTCAGTTTTCTCCTGGCCCTTGTCCCAAATCTGCCCCCATCCAAGGAGGAAGTGAGTGCGAGGGTGGGGGAAACCCAGCGTCCTCGATAGACGTTGTAATACAAAGCCATTAAATTGGAGGTGAAAACTACTTCCTAATAATTTGCAGGAAGCTGTGTCCTGTTTTTTAGGAATTCACCAGTTCAGAACTCATTTGGCAGCACAGGGACCTATTTCTGGGCTTTTTTTTTTTTTTAAACCTAAGAACTACTCTTCCAATGACCTCTAGGTCAAATTTTAGAGATGAGTTTACTGATGATCAAGGAACTGGTATATGAAGTCTAAAATCCTCTGCCTGTATTTAAGAGGTACCCTGGGATCTGGACTTTCTCATTTCAATTCCTAGTATACTTGGAATGTGTTAAGTAGTAAAAAGCTTCACTTTAAGAAAATACTAGGAGTAAGGATTATTATTAGGTTGTATTGAAAATACAGCTATTTTTCCAGCTTGCTGATATATCCAGCTGTCCTCCCACCATCTCTCACTAACCAGCAGCTTGTTCCCACAGTTTTTTGATGTTTGAACAAAGGCCCACCCTCCCCATGCCCCTCCCCAGGCAGGGCTTCTCTCTGCTGTTATCAGAGAGAGATCTGACCTGATAAATTTGACTTCTAAATGAACACTGAAATCAGTCTCTCTGGGGCATCAAGCTGGTTTCTCCTTCCAGGTACTGTGGCACACCTTAAATCCTTCTTAAGGAAGGAGGACTGGAGCAGTACCCTGTGCCCTTCTGGCAGGAGAGAAGCTCATGCACTTTATCTTTTCTCTTTCCCATCTCTTGTCTGAGGGAATCCCAGGAATAGCTAATATTGTCAAATATGTCAGTGGCTTCCTCTTTATATCTGGTCTTCAGGTGCCAGAATTATCATAATATATATCATTAAATATGTCAGATTCAATTTGTGGTAAATCTTATCTCATTTCAATGTTACTATTTATTTGTGTTTTAAAATCCAGGAGAGTTTCATCTGGAACCAGGCTGTCCTGTCATTGATCTGAACTGGCTTTCTGGAGAATTATGTTGTGCCTCTGTGATCTTGCTGTGTACCCCATGCTGGAAGCTTCGCTCCCTTCCCGGTGGGTATACACTTCTCATTTCCTCAGCCTTCTGTTCATGATTTGGGGATCAGATAGAGGATGTTGTTGGCTCCACCTGGAAAGTGGCTCAGCCAGTCTTTGAGAAGACACACTGGGGGCCTGGAAATAGTGCTCTGGACACAGACTGATAGGGAAGAGAAGAAGAATCTGGACTCTTAGAAAATGAAATCAAATTTCAGCCTGAAGTGGTTTGCGTCAGAGATGAACAACTGTCATTCACACAGAGATCTAGTTGAAGGCAGGCACTGCCAATCTTTCTTGATCTCAAATACCTCCCCCAGAGGCCTGTCTGAGCCCTGAAACTTTCCACAAGTAGATGGTTGGCTGTTGGGCTAAGTCAGCCAGAAAAGCTGACTGTGTTACTCAGGAAGAGTAGTAAGTTGGCAACTACTAGAACATTTGTACCATTGCTTTGCCGGATTCATCAGCTCAGAGAATTGCAAGGGGGGGGGGGGCAGATAGCCTGTGGGGATAATTTATTTGGGGACAAGGCTATAGAAGCAATGAAAAGTGACAGTGATTTCTTTCCTTCCCTTCTGTTCCCTCACCTTTTCTTTCTTAAGCTCCTTTAATTGACCTCAGGGCTTTGGCTTTACCGTCATCCTTTGTCCAATATGCTTTTATCATTAGTCGTGCATGATCTGACTTATTTATTTAATTATTTTAAGTAAGCAGTCATGAATCTAGTGCCCACCTCATTTTCAATGCCTTACTCCACCCATGGAGGTCAGCGATCTCCCTGAATCCTGTGTTCATAATTTCCTTGCGTTTACTTTCATCTGTTTGAGAATAACACAATTCATTCACCTGTTCTCCTGTGGATGAGCAGCTAGGTTTTTCTAGGGTTTTGCTGTTTCAACAGTGATGCTATTAACATTTTGGTAAATATCACAGGGTACACTTGTGCAGAGTTTCTTCTGTGTATATATCAAGCGTGGAAGTACTAGACCATAGAGTATGTGAATGTTTGACATTACTATATAATCCTCAATTATTTTCTAAAACGATCATACTAATTTACATTTCTGCCAGTAAAGCATAAAAGATTTTGTGGATCCACATCTCCTCCATCCTTCCCACATCCAGTGCCAATAACTTGGCATTAGTGGACTTCAATTTTTGCCAATCATATGAATTTACTTTGTGTGTCTCATGTTTTGTGTGTCTCATGCATTTTCATGAGGTTGCACATTTTCTGTGTGTTTACTGCCCATATATGTTTCTTCCATTTTGAAATTTCTGTTCATGGCTTCTGCTCATTTTTCAATTGGGATATGAGTACTTTAAACTGGTACATAGGAAGAGTCATTTTTCTAAAAAAAATAATCTTTATTCTAAATTTAGGATTCTATTCCCAAATAGAGTTGGCACACATAATTTTATATATTATTATTCTTACTCTAGGAAAATCTTCTTTGCATCTGAAATTCAGAGGATATTAATGGGCAACCATGTTTCTAACCTTCAAAAAATTATAATCCTGAATTCAACAATTTTCAGCTAACTCAACCATTGTCATCCTGCTTTTCCCATCCACTTCTAGTCCAAACCATCATCATCTCTTATTCTGACTAATGCAACAGGTTCCTAACTAGTTCCTCTCTGCTCTTGCCTTCCTCTGTCAGTCTGTATAGCAACCCCTATGATTTTGTTACTCCTGTCAAAACCCTCCCATGACTTGCAATTGCCCTTGTAATAAAACCAAAACTCATTGCCACAGCGCAAAAAGCTCTATGTGATTTGCTGGCTACCTTCTCTTTCCCCTCATCTTTCCTTGACCTCTCCCAAGACAGAAATGTTTGCCGGTCCTGGGACAGACCAGGCTTGATACTGTTTCAGGGGTTTTATGATCATTATTTGCCGCTGGGGAAATTTTTCTCCTGGAAGTCATCCCATGTTTCACTTTTTCAAGTCATCCACCTTTCTACTCAAGGCCACTTAATCAAAGGTGATTTCCCTGACCTCCAGTATCTATACACCTTCTTATCTCCCTTTATTTTTCCTCATAGTACTTATGCCAGCTGAATGTAAGCACCACGATGGCAGAAACTTGACGTGTTTTGTGCTGTACCACTTTTATCTGGAACAGTGTCTGGCACATAGTGGGACACCAACAGACACTTATTTGTTAAATAAAATAAAATAATGAATAATATAGATGAGAATGCTCCCCAGACCTTCTTCACTTGCCCACCTAGATGTTCACAGGTCGCATTAAGTGAGCACATGTAAATCATATCATGGGTTCTAAGAACTAAGATGATTCTAAATAGAATCAGAGGTTGACTCTAGAAAATCAAGTGAATTATGGAGAATACCTAGAGTTGGTAGTTCCTTTTTTTAAAAAAAAAAATTTATTGAAGTACATTTTACATATCACCCATTTCCAGTGTAAGATTCAATGATTTTAAATAACTTTACTGAGCAGTATAGCTACTATCATCAGTTTTAGAACATTTTCATCCTCATCAGTAAGACCCCTCATGCTCATTTACAGTTGGTTCTTATTCCCAGGCAACCACTAACCTATGTTTTTGTCTCTACACATTTGTCTTTTGTGGACATTTCATCTAGACACAATATGTGTTCTCTTGCCTCCAGTGCCTTTCACTTAACATCATGTTTTTGAGCTTTATCCATGACATAGCGTATGTTGGCAATTTGTTCATTGTTATGGCTGAACAGTATCCTACCGTGTGGCTGAACCACACTGTGTCTATCCATCCACCAGTGGATAGACCTTTCAGTAGCTTCAGTTTCTAGACCTTGGCTATTATGAATAATTCCGCTGTGAACATTCATGTGCATGTCTTTGTGTGGACACAATGTTTTCATTTCTCTTGGGCAAATACCTAGGAGTAGAATTGTGGGGTCTTAGAACAGTTTATATTGAACTCTTCTGAGAAACTGTTAACTTACTTTCCAAAGTGCCTGCGCCACGCCCACCAGAAATGCACGAAGGCTCCTGTTTTTCCACATCCTCACCAACATTTGTTAACATCTGTCTTATTTATTATAGCCCTTCTAGTGGGTGTGTAATGGTTTCTTGTGGTTTTAATTTTCATTTCCCTAAAGACTAATGATGTTGAGCATCTTTCTATGAACTTATTAGCCATGCATAGATATCCTCTTTGGAGAAATGTCTATTCAAACTGTTGGTAGTTTTTAAAGGTTTTAAAGGAGAGAAAACATATTTGTGGAAGTTTTCTCAATAGACAGAATTAACTTCTACAAAGGCAGACATAGGTCTGGAGTGTACAAATTACTTATAAAGGAATAGTGTAAACAGCACAGCTTTTTTAGAATGGAGGATCTCCAAAAGGTGGTGGAGGACTAGTGGGATGGGCTAAGAAAGTTGGTAAGTGGTCTTGAGTGGCAGGTTGAGAAATGCAGCAGGAGAGGAATGGTAGTAAAAAGAGACTAAATTCTGATGCGTAAAAGAAGTATTTGGGCTAAATATGTATGTACTAGTTTTCTTGTTTGTGGGGACATAACAGGATACATTCCTCAGTCTATTATAGAGCCGTAGGAAAAGAACAGATTCCAATTCCATTTGGTTCATCTGCCTATCCAGGCAGAATTAAATAGAACTCATTTCTGATACATGGATATAGTTTCTACTGTAGATCACAAATCATTCTTCAGTGAAGTTTATTCTCTTCTGCTCTTGGTTAATCCATTTCAATTAAAAACAACCTTGACATTCAGAAAAGCTTACTACTTTCTTATTTCTTTCTTGAATTTTAATTACATTTTAATTTTTATACTCTAAAATATCTGAATTGAGATATAAAAACAAACAGTTCAAACAGTTACTTTTCATCACATTTGGTACTCATGATACTGCAGATTCTGGAAAATTGTTTCTCTTTTTAGCCTTCTGTTCCCTAGTCTGCTTTTTCTATGCCATATATAAGAACTTGCTCATGAGGAACCCATTCCTCCCCAGATGCTGTGATAAATGATTACTGGAAGTCAGCCCCATCACTGAAGACCATTCATTGACACAGTGAACAAAATGAGCTGAAAGCTTTGTGTGCCTCAACTTCTCTAAAATTCTCTTATGTCTGAATAGGGGGCTGTTGGTAAAGACTAGGCAAAAATTTCCCCAAAACTATTGATTCTAAAGGGTACATCAAAAGGACAAGAAGAAATGATGTATATATGCTACAGGATTAGGGCTTCCGCCTCAGACATACTTAAATGCTAGTACCAAAAGCAATCAAAAGAAGGCACTTCTAAGTAAACTTCAACTACCTCACAGGTATGGACGTTCTCTCTTCCCTTTCCTTGGGGACAATTCAGACTTACAGCTAATTTGTCACTGAGCACTTGATGTCTGTAAGAGGAAGAGAAAGAAGAAGAGGAGGAGAAACCAACTGACCAGAGATTAGATAGGAAATCTTAAATTTCTTTGTCTCCATGTTTTTGTTTTTGTTTCTTTTTTTTTTAGGGCTAGCAGAAGTCTGGAGGAAGCATTTTTAAAAACTAGGCACACATAATATTACTGTCAAAATAAAATTACAGGTTTCCAAAACTATTTTGTACCTGGACTCATACTTAGGTTCATCATTTTCTTAGCCTGAAGGTATTTCTGGAACACATGCAGTGATTATCTTCTTTCACTACATTTGGTTGGCATATATTTCTGTGTTACGTTTCTTTGTTTTCCATTTCCATACAATCCTGACATTAAGATGATGTCTGAAATTTCAGTGATATCAACATTACTGGATTAATGTCTCTCAAGTTTTTTAAAATAGCAGCAAAAATTTTATAAGGAACTTGCTATCTAAACCTGTTCTTTTTAAGTTTGTTTGGATTTACAAATTCCTGCTATTCATCAATGAGGAACTGTCATTATATAGTTTCTCCTATGAGTACCTGGTCCTGGGCACTTAAAGAGCCCAACTTTCAAAAGCTCCTGTGTTCAGATGAAGAGCCAAGTCCTAAACTGATCATGAAGTAAGCCCCCATTATGCCTAAGGCAATATGCTGATGAAAACAACAGCATGAACTATAACAACATATAGATACACATGGGAGTGAGGTGCTTCCCTGCAGCAATGAAAGCAGACAATATTGAGCAAAGACAAATCCATCCATCTCCCATCTTTTGCTAGCCACAAAGTCTATTTTTCAGTAAATTTTGTTTCAGATTGTTCTGTTGTTCTTATTACTTAATACGAAAAAGAGCCAATCCTTGCACTGAATGGAGTTGAGCTTTAACTAATTTGGTGTGATTTTTCCATGAGTGCCAGATCAGCCCCTTCCTCCACTGCTGAATGTCAGTCGGTGTCATGGGAAGTTGTTTGGGGAAATACGTGGCCTTAGCACACTCAGGATTTTCCCACATAAATGCCATTTCCTGGTGTTTTCTTCCCTTGTGGTCAGAAAGTTGTTCAGGAGTCTTTAGTTTACAGAACTATATTGTGTGCATGGGAGCAGGGGGATTAGGGGAAATTAGCAATTTGGGTCAAAGTCCTAGATGACACTGTGTTTAGTGGCACCTAAAAATGCACTTCACTGGGGAGGCAAGAATAGCGCATGTCATGACTTCACAGTGAAAAGCAGAGATGACTGGAAAGAGGAATGCGGTCAGAAGTGATGCTGACAGGGAGGAAGAGTTTTAAGGGTAAACTGGAGGCAGATGAGAATAAACTGCTAAGCAAAAAAACATAAACATCTTGAGTAAGCTTTCTAAGTTGGAAATAAAAAATCAGAGAGTTTTTTCCTTAATAGATTTTAGGCATCTTTTAATCCCTTACTGTTGACTTTCTCCTTTTTTTTGTATAAAAATGGATGGAAAAGTGTTACCAAAGAGTGACAGACTATAATGGTGAAAAGCACAGCTCAGAGCAGAGGTTCTCAAAGTATGACCCCTGGACCAGCAGTATCAACATCACATGGGAATGTGTTAGGAATGCAGATTCCCAGGCCCTATTCCAGACCTACTGAGTCAGCAGTTTGGGGGCTAAGGCCACTAATTTGTGCTTTTGACAAAAGCGCTCCAGGTAAATCTAGTGTGTACCAACATTGGAGGACCACTGGTGTAGTGATGAAGGGTATGGTGTCTGGAGCCAGATGGCCGTATTACTTAGGGCAATTCATTTGTTTGTTTGTTTCTCATCTGTAAAATGGTACCAGCACCAAGCTCGCAGTGCAGCGATGGAGACTAAATAAGCAAAGTGTGTAAAACCCTTAGAAGCATGCTTGGCCACCGCAAGTGCTGTAGAAATGTTTAGAGGAGGAGGATGATTGATGGTGATGACGATGATGATAGGTGCTATTTTCTATTTTTTTTTTTTCCCTTCACAGGTTTCATTTTACAGTTTATAGCAAGGCTTTGTGTTTACCAGGAGACCTTCTTTCCTAATATCTTAGAGTTATTTTCCATGGCTCAAGGCAGTTTTTCTCAGCATGTGCTCCTTGGACCATTTGCATCAAAATCACCTCTGGTGCTTATTAAAATGCAGATTCTTAACTTCCCCCTAGACCCAGAGTGATGATCGGAATTCTCTAGTGATAATTCTGCATCCAGAAATTTCAAAACCAATGCCTTAGATAACAAGGACTGTGATCTTCATTTTGCAAACAGGCACATGAGGGACAGGGGTAGCATATGCGTAGGGAAATCCAGAATCTCAGTAAGACCGGGAATAAGAACTGGATTTCTGATTTTGTGTTATAGCAACAGGTTATGCAGCTTCTTTGTGGCTTTATTTGCTGTATCGAGAGTTTGATTTGGGTTGTGCCACTTTGTTTACTGAGACATAGCACCATTTAATCTAAAAATAACATTTACCTTATAAATCTAGAACTATCAAGAATGATGAGTTCCTGGAAAATACACCTGGACCATTATCCATCACTCAGCTAAAATTGGTTCAGTTGTGGCTATATCTAATACATCTCTCTTGTGTTACAGATGAAGCAAAAGGGCTCAGACAAGTTGAAAAAAACTGTCAAAAGTCACATGGCTAGATATCGGCAGAGCAGAAGAGTAGAGCTTGGTCTCCCAACTGCCAATCCAGTGTCCTTTCACCATATCCCACTGTCCTAATCCTTGCTGATCTCATGATTTAAAGCAGCACTTAAATTTTTTAAATAATTTTACCTATACCGCTCACATAAAATCTGCTCTAAGCAGTTTTTTTTTACCTCCTTTAATTTCTTTTACTTAAAGATATGCTAGCATCACATCTTTTTTTTTTATAATAGTGGTAAATCAATAATCTACTGACAACTAATAACTCAAAGCTCCATTGCATATTGCTTTTTCAACAGCATGAATCTGACTGTTCTAAAGCAATTAGATTGACTTTTGGGGCTGTGATGGAAATGCTTTGGGCCTTTTCATACAGTGCCTACAGGTCTTGTATATATTGTTCTATCACAGTCAAGCTCCCACATGGTGTTAATATGCATTTAGATAACATAGTTCTTAATTTGAGGCCACACAAGGGTATTTATCTGCTCTACAAATCACATCCATGTAATTGGTGGTGGTCGGGAGGTGCTAATCATGCCAGGATCACTTGATTACCTTATAAGATGATTTTCTTTTTGTCTCAATTATATGCACTTTTTATATGACAAATGAACTTTATCTTAATGCAGTCATCTTTCTCCATTCCTCTTTCCTTCTAAGAGTGGAATACTGGCAGTCTTAGTGCACTCGTACACGACTCCCTCTACCCAAGATTAGTTTCTTTTCATCTTACCTTTAGCTAGTTTGCTACTACTTACTTATTACCTAGTTAGCTACTCCTCAATCTTTAGGTCTCACTTCAAGTGTTAACTTCTCATTGAATTCTTTCTTTTTTTTATCTTTTTATGTAAGAATCTCCCTGCCCCCATACCATGCACTCTTTGTAACTTTACAGTGTTTATTTCTTCATGGCACTTATCACCATATGTAATTGTAAAAGTTATTTGTTTGCTTTTTTATTATCTCTCTATCCACCTAAGACACATATAAGGTCCGTGTGTCTATCAGGCAGATGTTTGTCCCTGTACTAAGCACAACACCTGATACGTAGTTCAATCAGCATTTGTGGAATGAATAATATGTCTGTGAGTTTGTGTGGAATTTTACAGTCTGCTTAGAGGGGTATGAGTATGTGTTATATCTTGGTCCCTTATAAAAACTTCTTTTGATTTATCTCCTTCAGGGATGGGCACTAACATAGACATAGGGTTGTCTACCTACTCAGTTAGCTTGACTCCTGACCCCCAAGAGCATTTGGACCGTAGTACCTTATTTTGAGTGGATCTCTGTTGTCTAGAGCATCCTAGATCATGATGCACTATTTTCCAGAGCTTGAGTTCTGTGGTAGCCTCTGGCCACAGGTGGTTATTGAGCATGTGAAATGTGACTAGTGTGAAGTGCCATATGCTGTGAGTATAAAATACACACTGGATTTTGAAGATTTAGTACAAAAAAGATAGAATATCTCATTAATAATTGTTATATTGTTTAATTATTGAAATGACACATTAGGCTAAATAAAATATGTTATTACATTTAATTTCATTTTTTTCTTTTTACTTTTTAAATGTACTACTGGAACATTTAAGGTTACATGTATTGATCAAATTTGCGGCTCACATTATATTTCTATTGGGCAGTGATGTTCTAGACCTAACTAGTTCACCTCTATTGTTTGGCCATGCAGACTGAAGGTGACCCACTGAAGGGAATGCCAAAATTGCAAGAGCCTTTCATAGCCTGCTTCACTCTTGTTAGATGTGTGCTAGGGGAAGGGCTGGCACTTCTGGAGAGTGGCTCAGGTGCCATTTCAGGACTCCCTCAATCTCAAATCATGAGGCCAACATACAGTTCGTGTCCCAAGACACAGAAACTTTAAATGTCTTGCCAGTGGTCATATATGTTGCTTAAAATAATGCTGGGACCAGAACCCAGGTCCTTCAATAATACTGAGTCATTGAATTACTTACAGAAGCACCTACTAATAAAAGTACATCTTCCTTTTAAAATGTAATACTAGAAAAATTTAAAGAATTGTTAATAAGTTATGCAGGCTTTCCAAAAACATCAATTAATAAGGAAATTACACTTCAGTCTTCAGATGATTAAATAGAGAGAAAATCATATTGTATACATTGATAAATTAAAGAAACAGATATTCCTGTTATTATTGCCACATGTACTATAGTAGAGGATTAAAATGAGATGACCTTTATTTAGCAAAGGAGTATATGCTGCAAAGCAAAATTTAAAGAAGTCAAATATGAACATGAAACCTACTTGTAAATAAACACAAATCTAATAATGACTATTTGCATAGCTATAAAAACTCCCTTGGAGACCATACATTGCAGTTTGGAAAACTGATTGCTATGACTTATTCCAAAAGCCCTCACCACTGACATATCAGACTTCTCTTCTTCGGTAAGGAGAAGGATTTTTAAATAATTAGCATCATCATCATAATCTTCTGGTTCATTCACTAATTTGGCAAACATTTATTTGGAATCTATTGTATGCCAGCCATCTGTGTGTTCTAGGTGCCCAAGATACTACGGTGACCAATGCAGACAAATCTTTGCTCTTTGGAGCTTACATTTCCATGCTTAGGTATTTTCTCAACAAGGAGAACAAAATAAGATGGCAAAGTAAATCTAAGCAGAGCTACCTTAAAATGCCACAGGTGACTTTTTTTTTTTTTTTTAAGTTGGGAATTGAAGTGAATTTGAGATTTTTCTATATGCTTTTCTTGGGGAATTTGAAAATGGAGGCGTATATGGAAGGTGCAAAGGCATAAAACACTACCTATCCAGCACTAATTAGTATTTCCAGAATGAAAATGTTAGAAGACACTCTTAAAGCTTCAAATAAAACAATGAGGCTGTGTTAAGGGATTTTCCAATCACTTTGGGGGGGTGGGGGCTTGGCATACTTATTCAGCTTTTCTTTCTTCAGCTGGGATACCCCAACCAGATGTTTCAGTTCTTACATCCACTAATGATAGGAACTCCCAGTCAGAACGCCTTCCCTTCTCACTCAACACAGACTCACTCTCTTTCATTCTCTCACAGTCCGAGTCCTGACCCTGCCCATGTTGTCTCCCTCATGTGCACGCTCACAGGTTCCCCTTCATCCCTTTCAGAGGTTCCTTAAATATGGCACTTTTTCTTAAAGTTCAGCATGTAGGTGTCTCCATTACTCCCTCATAGCTAAGACCTCGGCAAGCAGGGTTTAATCATTTCTTTAACCGACAACAAGGAAGAAGATTTGATAAGTTGCCTAAAATAAGCAGATGCTCGGGAGGACATGTCTCCATCCTACGTCCCTCCCCTCCGATTTAAGTCTCCAATGAAACTACTTTCTCCCTCTTTTCCACGCAAAAAAAAGCTGCTTTAACTAAGCATGCAAGACGCCAGCACTCTCCTCCTCAGTATGCGCAAGTTTCCTTCGCTCTGAGCCAGCAAAGCTTTGCTTATCCCCTCACTCCCGCCCACCCTTCCCCCCGCCACTCGGGTTCTCGAGTCATCAGAGAACGCGAGCGGGTTGAAGGACTCAGCGCGGCTACACTCCGCAGCCACCGCTTCCTCCTGCGCCTCCTCCGAGCCTCCGTGGGTTCGGCTCTGGACTCCCGCCCAACCCAATCAAATGGCAGTTGGCTGATTGACAGCGAAGCCGGCCAAACAGGGAGCAAGACAACTCGAAACCGGAACCGCCCTACAAGGGTTTGGTTGCGGCCAAGCTGCCTCTTTAAACCAGCTTTCCTCCCGAGAGCACGGAGAGGCAGAAGTGCGGTTTGCGGCCAAACCTAAAGGCTCCAATTAGCCAGCTGACTGGCCCCCTCGGCTCAAGAGAGACAAACGTCTTAACAGAAGCCCTTGCTCTCTGGGACTCGCTGCTGCGCTCGCGGTGCGGGTCTGTGTGCGCGCGTTCTGCGCCTTGGGGCGAAGCGAATGAGGAGGAGCCACTGCCGGGAGGCGGAAATGACCTGCCACGGGTGAGATGATGGAGCAGCGTCTTCGGCGGCCGAGGCGGCAGCAGCGGCGGCGGCGGCAAGCAGCGGCGGCGGCAGGGTAGCGGCAAGCAGTGGCGGCAGCAGGGCAGCGGCGGCGGCAGGTTAGCAGCGGCGGCAGCAGCAGCGGTGGCGGCAAGCAGCGGCGGTGGCAGGTTAGCAGCGGCGGCAGCAGCAGCGGTGGCGGCAAGCGACGGCGGCAGGGCAGCGGCAAGCAGAGGCGGTGGCGGCAGGGCAGCGGCGGCGGCAGGTTGGCAGCGGCGGCGGCAGGGGCAGCGGCAAGCAGCGGCGGCAGCAGCAGCGGTGGCGGCAAGCGGCGGCGGCAGGTTAGCAGCGGTGGCGGCAGGGCAGCGGCAAGCAGCGGCGGCGGCAAGCGGCGGCGGCAGCAGGTTAGCAGCGGCGGCGGCAGGGCAGCGGCAAGCAGCGGCGGCGGCAAGCAGCGGCGGCGGCAGGTTAGCAGCGGTGGCGGCAGGGCAGCGGCAAGCAGCGGCGGCGGCAGGTTAGCAGCGGCGGCGGCGGCGGCAGGTTAGCAGCGGCGGCGGCAGGGCAGCGGCAAGCAGCGGCGGCAGCAGCAGCGGTGGCGGCAAGCGGCGGCGGCAGGTTAGCAGCGGCGGCGGCAGGGCAGCGGCAAGCAGAGGCGGCGGCAAGCGGTGGCGGCAAGCAGCGGCGGCGGCAGGTTAGCAGCGGCGGCGGCAGGGCAGCGGCAAGCAGAGGCGGCGGCAAGCGGTGGCGGCAAGCAGCGGCGGCGGCAGGTTAGCAGCGGTGGCGGCAAGCGGTGGCGGCAAGCAGCGGTGGCGGCAGGGCAGTGGCAAGCAGTGGCGGCGGCAGGTTAGCAGCGGCGGCGGCAGGGCAGCGGCAAGCAGCGGCGGCGGCAGGGCAGCGGCAAGCAGCGGCGGCGGCAGGTTAGCAGCGGCGGCAAGCTAGCGGCGGCGGCAGGTTAGCAGCGGCAGCAAGCAGTGGCGGCGGCAAGCGGTGGCGGCAAGCAGCAGTGGCGGCAAGCAGCGGTGGCGGCAAGCAGCGGTGGCGGCAGGGCAGCGGCAAGCAGCGGCGGCAGCAGGTTAGCAGCGGTGGCGGGAGGGCAGCGGCGGCGGCAGGTTAGCAGCGGCGGCGGCAGGGCAGCGGCAAGCACCGGCGGCGGCAAGCGGTGGCGGCAAGCAGCGGCGGCGGCAAGCGGTGGCGGCAAGCAGCGTTGGCGGCAAGCGGTGGCGGCAAGCAGCGGCGGCGGCAGGTTAGCAGCGGCGGCAAGCAGCGGCGGCGGCAGGTTGGCAGCGGCGGCAAGCAGTGGCGGCGGCAGGGCAGCAGCGGCTCTCGAACACACCTCAATGAAAGCGGCGGTGGAAGCTGCTGAGCAGAAAGACGTAAGCAGGCTAACTATAGCTGGTGGCAGCGAGAGGGGATGTAACCTTTTCGGCTCAAGGCTGCGAGGTGCGTAACCCCGAGCGGACCCAATGCCAGCGTTGACACAGGTGATTTGATTTCCTGTGACGGTAGGTTAGTCAGCCAGGCATATTTCGTACATTTTTACTTTAAAGTCCTTTTGGACTAGGTGCCATCTGGAGCAGGGGCAAGACCCCTAGTAAAAGTCATACTGTTGATAGACTGAAGACCAAAATTTTAAAAGTGACTCCTCCCATTACCTCCTCTCCGCTCTGCGAGGCAGATGGGAGCCATGGCTTACCCCTTACTCTTCTGCTTCCTGCTCGTTCATCTGCGATTGGGAGTTGTTGGTGCTAGCCGCGACCCTCCGGGTCGGCTGGATTCCCCTCGAGAGAGCACCCTGAGGGCGAAGCAGCACTCCCAACAGTGAGCTCGAACCTCTGCCTCGGACGCCTCAGCTCCCTGGAGCCGCTCCACCGATGGCACCATCTTGGCACAGAAACATGCCGAGGAGGTGCCCATGGACGTGGCCTCTTACCTCTACACCGGAAACTCCCACCAGCTGAAGCGAGCCAACTGCTCCAGTCGCCACAAGTTGGCGGGCCTGCCGGGAAAGTCGCCTGCCCTAGCCAGCTCCCATCCCTCCTTGCACGGGGCGCTGGACACGCTGACACACGCCACCAACTTCCTCAACATGATGCTGCACAGAAATAAGTCTCGGGAACAGAACTTGCAGGATGACCTGGAGTGGTACCGGGCACTAGTGCGGAGCCTCCTGGAGGGTGAGCCCAGCATCTCCCGGGCGGCCATCACCTTCAGCACGGAGTCGCTGTCTACGCCGGCCCCGCAGGTCTTCCTCCAGGCCACACGTGAGGAGAGTCGCATACTGCTCCAGGACTTGTCCTCCTCGGCACGCCACGCTGGAGACCGAGTGGTTCCACGGCCTCCGGCGCAAGTGGAGGACCCATTACCCCGCCGCGGCTCCAATCAGGGGCCCCGGGGCCTGGGCCATAGCTGGCGGCGCAGGGACGGGCTTAGCGGGGACAAGAGCCATGTCAACTGGTCCCCGCCTTATCTGGAGTGCGAGAACGGGAGTTACAAGCCCGGGTGGCTGGTCACTCTCTCCGCTGCTTTCTACAGGTTGCAGCCTAACCTGGTCCCGGAATTCAGGTAAGGAGGGAAAAAAGATAAAAGCAACGTCTTTCTTCCGGTTTCGTGGTTAGTTGAGCGTGTGGGGAAGGAATGCATGGCTGTGACACTTAACGCCTCCCACTCTCAAAGCAGAGACCCAGGCTGAGGGACACCCCAGGCAGGCGTATGTGCTTAGGGACAAGAAGCGCCCCGCGTTTGTCAGTTTCAAACAATCTGTGAAAGCCGTTCTCTCAAGTCAGTTCCTTGGCAAGGGGCAAAGGACGGGCAGCTCTTGGTAGAGCTGAGATATGCCCTGTTTCTCTCTAACCCTCCGGAGATCAAAGAGAGGAGTTCCCCGACAGGGATGATGCACTGAAATCTGGTGAGCTCAGGGTACGCAGCAAGGTGCAGAGTGACAAGCCTCTCATGAGAGTGGAGAAGAGAGAGGGAGGAAAAAGAGTTCATTGTTTCTGCTACTTCAGGATAGCCTTTGCCCGCTTCCTCCTACATGTGTAGTTTGGGGGCGCCAGTTTGTTGTTAGTCAGTTACCAGAGCGCATAATGAAAACAGTGCAATCCCCTCGGCAGTTCTGTCTCCTCAGCGGTGAGTCAGTCTCACAGTATAGCTGTCCCCAGGATCCAGACTTTGCAATTTGGTCGCTGTGTTCCTTCTACTCATCTCCCTTCTTCCCCTAATCCATCTCCTATTCCTTGGTGCCCTCCTTCTGCTTTCAGAATTAGGCATACCTAAGGGTTCTCCTGCCCTTCACAGACAGACACTATATAAACAAACCTGGTTGAGTTATCCTAGGGAGGTAGGGATCAGTTCTCACTGAATTCAATTAGGGAGCTTGGAGGAAACAGTAATAGTTCTGTATTTTCCTGCCTCACGGTATAGCATTTGTGGGAAGGTGCAAAGTTGCAAATTAGCAGGTGGTAACTTATGCTCTGAGATGTGCCTGATCTTTGGGGTGAGGAACTCCTAAGAGCCCTTAAGAGTGAACGTGAACAGAAAGGAGAGCAGAAACTCCAAAGAGGGCCTGGGAGAGGGTATAGATTGGAATCCTCCTCAAATCCCAGTGGGAAGAAGGTTTTAGGGGTTGAGCTGCTTCTCTACCTCTTGGGAAACTGGGCAAAAGTGAGAAACGTGTGTGTGTGCGCTCGCGTTTTAATGCCCTTTTGGCACAAGGACAGGATGAGGACTTGGTGAAAGATACCAGGAGGAGCACTGGGTGGCAAATGGGAGGACTCAGAAAACTGGTTTGTCTTGGCACTGTCATTTACTGCTGAATGACCTCAAATAAGTTGCTTTATCTTTCTGGGCCTCAGCTACTTATCAAGTAAGGGAGTTAAACTAGATGGTCTCGAAGGAGCCATCCAGTTATAAAATTCTGCAGCTTTTAATACTGGCAATGCTTGAGAAGGCATAAATGAAAAGCAACCCCTTTCCTTCAATTCTGTAGGACCATATTAAATGTTTGTGTGTGTGTGTGTGTGTGTGTGTGTGTGTGTGTGTCCTATCTCTTTCACAAGGATCTTGTCTGAAACCAGCATAACTCTTTCCTACTTTAAGGATAATCTCATTTCCTCCTGATTCCTGCAGGATCCTATTAGTAAGAGCTGAGCCTAGCTTTGAATCTTTGCCATATTGTTTGCTCAGAAGAGGAAAGATTAGCAGATGCCATTTACTTCCAGAAAATTGCTTTTGGCCTTCACATAAGCCTTTTCAGGGAGTCCCGGGTCCCAGGATTGAAAGATGGATCCTATCTATCTATCTATCTATCTATCTCTTACTAACATATATTTTATGTTGTGCTCCATGCTAACTGCTTTGCATGCATTATCGTGATCAATCCTGACAACATTCTATGAAATTAGGTTTTATTAATTTCCCTATTTTACCGAAAAGGAACCTGAAGAACAGAGAGATTAAGTTTCTTTCCCAAGATCACAAAGCAGCTAAGTAGTAGAGCCAGGATTTGTGCTCATTTCATACTTTTAACCACTATGCTAACCTGTCTAATGAAGGTGTCCTGAGTGCTGCATGTATTATAGCTGCTGTATAAAAATATATGTATTTTCAAGGGTCAGACAAGGGGCTGGGGATGAGAACCATTTATTTTCAGAAGTTTTTCTCTTAAGGCTTAGAAAGTACAGGTCACCTAAATGGACTCAGGCCTTCTGCTAGCCAAGATAAAAGGCTGGAAACACAAGGGGTCTGAGGTTGTGAAGGCTCACATACCCCCTACCTAGTTCTTGGACTACGTTCAGAAAATAGTGTGTTTCTTGCTGAGTCTCTTTAAGTGCCCTCATAGTCATCGATGGTGTTCTTTGGCCAAGGCATGAAGCCAGGCCATTTAGTGTCTGGCTCTCTACAGGATCTGGCCCCTCCTGGCAGCATGCATGACCAGCAGAGTAAGTGCTCTCCTGTGAGTGCTTCTGCCCATGTCCCGTGCCCCTCAGGTGCAGTATTGAGGATTCACACAGATGTTAATTATAGGAACTGGAAGAAATCCTAGGTCAGATGGTTCCTCCTGTTTCACAGATAAAGGAGCAGATCAGAAAGGTGGAGTGACTTGCCCAAAAATCACATATCAAGTTTTTAACAACAGAAATAGGATCCAGGACTTCTGCCTCTGGTTCACACTATGCTTGCCATAAATATATGCTTAAAGCACATTTCTGTGGCTCTCTGGGCCTCTGCACACAACTTATGTTGGGGGCATAGCTTACTCTCTATCATCTTTTAGGACCAAAAAGAAAAAAAAAAGCCTATATAACACAGCTGTTGATTTTTTTTTAATTGAGATATAGTCAGTTTACAATGTTGTGTCAATTTCTGGTGTAGAACGTAATAATTCAGTCATACATATACATACATATATTCATTTTCATATTTTTTATTATAGGTTACTACAAGATACTAAATATAGTTCCTTGTACTGTACAGTAGGAACTTGTTTATCTACTTTATATATAGTAGTTGTATCTGCAAATCTCACACTCCCAATTTACCCCTTCCTAAGCTCTTCCCCAACTGGTAACCATAAGTTTGTTTTCTATGTCTGTGAGTCTGTTTCTGTTTGTAAATAAGTTTGTCTTTTTTTTTTTTTTTTTTTCAGATTCCACATATGTGATATCGTATGGTATTTTTCTTTCTCTTTCTGTCTTACTTCACTTACAATGACAATCTTAGGTTCATCCATGTTGTTGCAAATGGCATTATTTTATTATTTTTTATGACTGAATTGTGTTCCATTGTATAAATATGCCACAACTTCTTTCTCCAGTCATCTGGCAATGGACATTTAGGTTGTTTCCATCTTGGCTATTGTAAATAGTGCTGCTATGAACATTGGGGTGCAGGTATCTTTTCGAATTAAAGTTTCTTCTGGATATATGCCCAGGAGTGGGATTGCTGGGTCATATGGAAGTCTATTTTTAGTTTTTTTAAGGAATCTCCATAGTGTTTTCCATAACAACTGCACCAAACTACATTCCTATCAATAGTGTAGGAGGGTTCCCTTTTCTCCACACCTCCTCTAGCATTTATCATTAGTGGACTTTTTAATGATGGCCATTCTGACTGATGTGAAGTGATACCTCATTGTAGTTCTGATTTGCATTTCTCTGATAATTAGCGATATTGAACATTTTTTCATGTGCCTACTAGCCATTTGTATGTCTTCTTTGGAGAACTGCTTGCTTAGGTCTTCTGCCCATTTTTGGATTGGATGGTTAGTTTTCTTATTAAGTTGTATGAGCTGTTTATACAGCTGCTGATTTTTTAAAAAATATTATATTGTTTACTTCAAACATTTAAGAAAAAATATTTCAATGTGTCCTTTCTGTCTCTTCAAACTCATAAAAGGCAAAGGTTTTTTATATTGTTGATGTTTTATCATCTAAGATGTGTATTCTAAAATTTTATAATGTAAGTGAATAGTATATGACAGGTATGGTAACAGGGTAAGCCACAAATGAATTTTTGGGAAGCCATGGGAGCTCTTAATCATGATTTTAAATACATTTTGAATCTAGAATGTTATTTGCAAAAATAAGGCTTTTAAAAATCAGTATCAAAAAATCTATCGGTAATCATTTCCTCATGGAAGAAGAGAAGAAACTTTGTAGTTAAGATTTTCATTTAATTTCAGTGAATATTTCAGCTACAGTTTCCTCAGGTCTAGCATACAAGATTCAAGCATTTAAATTACATTTTATTTTTAGAGAGTATAAATCCGATACATGAACTTCAAAAGTAATGTGGAGAACATGCTCAATTATCATCTTATATTTATGCTTATCACTGTAAAACACCTCTCAGAATAAATTTTATTCCCCTCTGTTTCAGAATGATACAAGTTTCTTAAATTCTAAGGCCTGGCATAAAACTCCCATGGGAAGAGAAATTTACTGCTCATTTCTTTTTCTTCCCCCCAAAAGTGGCGTTAGTTGCTTTACCTAAAAGACTCATGAGTCTTTTGTTATAGACTTAACAGTGTAAATATTTTAGGCCTCATCTTCCATTCCAGCCAAAAAAAAAAAAAAGTGAGAGTAATAATTTAAGGTATACCCTAAATTACTTTTATTTATCACATTAGGTTTGTGATGTCTTGGTAGAGTTTTCTTTAAAGTTAACTCCTTTAGTTTTGCATATGAATTGTTCTGTGTGGAACTTAAAGTACTATGGAATTGAATCTCATTTTGCTAAACCATAGTTACCTTCCTGGTGGTGGCTGGAAATGTTCAGTGCCTAGGATGAATACAAGTGTTTGTTGAATTTAAATTAAGGTAAAGGAAACTTTGAGACTTAATTCTTACTTGATGAGCAGTAAGGGATTTTGGAATTCATTTGATGCCTTTCCTCTTCCCATTGCACAGTGGAGAAACAGACCCAAAGGGCTGAAGGAATTTGCTAGGGTGGCATAGCTCTTCGGGATGTGTTAGAATTAATGGGAACTGATACATATTGAGCATCTACTACATGTCAGATGCTTTAGATATAAATCCCACTGCATTCAATTTTTAGTATCCTCAGGTAGTTAGAACTTCAAAAAGTTGAGCAACTTGCTTAAGGGAACATAGCTAGTGAATTAGGGAGCCTGAATCAAATTTAGATCTACCTAGTCATGAGTCTGTACTTTCTACTACCCTATGGCGCTATCTCTTGATCACCAATTTTGTTTTTATTCTGTTATTAAAAAATGTAACATGGTATTGGCTTGAAATAATTAACGTACTTGGCCAAATAAGTGGTAAGACACTTGTTCTTTTAGGCCAATCATGTAATCAAGTATGTTATATAGAGAGTAGAGTATTAGACTTGAATTACAACTTTGCCTCAAGTCCCAGTTTTGTCTCTGAGTGGCTGTGTTACCTGACAGTCAGTTTCTGCACAATTAAAATGTGGAAATAGACTTGATGATATCCAGATACCTTTATAACTCCTTGTTCTATGAGTTCTTAAGTGGCCTATCCAAATGGGCCACAAGGCGGCTCTGGAAACAGTGCCGATACACATAAATGCAGTATCTTGTGGAAATGATACTGATAGGAGTGTAATGTGCAGAAGAGGAAACCAAGTGAATGTCAGACCTGCAGTTTGGTTAAAAAAAAAAAAAAAGGCAATCGGGTAATGAAGGAAAGATCACAATAGTGTGGAAACCCCTTTTTAGAAACTAATGTAATGAACATTGGTGTCACTGAGTCACTGACTCCTGAGGGGTCACTTCACTTTCTCTCCTTCACAAATATATGCCCACACACCTCCATCAGAGATTCCGGTACAGATCTCTGCTTTCAGCAAAAGAGGATGATTCACACAGTGTTAGAGAAATTACCATCTTGCTCTAGGCCAACCATGTCTTATGTCTCTCGTGGGTACTGGTAGTGGTTGAAGAGGTAACCTGCAGGTACAGCACAGAGTTGTCTACCTGGGTAACGGATCAAAGAGTTTTTAGATGGACTTTTGCTATTGAGACTTTTGAGTCTCAATTATTTCATCTGTAAACTGTGAATAGTAAAGTGTATCTCCTTTGAGATTCGATAAAGACTAAATGAAGAACTGTCATCACACAGAAAGCTCAGTATATATGTTGTATCATAGCTTCTATCTTCCTAAATACTGTCCCTATCCAAACATACGCTTTCTTAGTTTAGCTGCACTAAAGTCATATGACTTATAGTAATTCATAATGTATATAATTGTTTAGTTTCATTCCTAATTATTTTAATGGCCTGTAATGATAGTGGATCATGGAAGAAATACTGGCCTTGAAGACAGAAGATGTTGGCCCTAGCCTGGACCACACTCTTGACTATGGTCTTACCATAGGTAGCCTTTCTAAACTGGTTTCCTCATCTGTAAATTAAAAGGGGTTGGACTAGGTTACTTGTTGGTTCCTTTCAATTTAAATACTGTGACTATATACATAATTAAATGTGTCACTTTAACTTGTGAAGTTCTGATTATAATGCTGAAATCAGTTAATGTATGCTCATTTAAATGGGGATCATGTTCATATATATTCAATGTTTGACTTTATCATGGTCATTCATTCACAGGATATTTACAGAAAGCCCTCTCAATGTACGCTGAATTAAGTATATATACTAATGGAAATGAGAACTCCATTTCAAAATAAGAATAAATTTACTTAAAATTCAACAAGAAGCTGTTTCACAGGTTTCTGAACAAAGGGCCTCAATATATTTGTGTAATTTCCCTCAAGGTACCAATCTTTAGGCATCCTAAAGCGCTTTACTCTTTTTTAATTTTTTTTTTTATTTTTTAGGGAGGGATTATGTTTACTATTTATTTTAATGGAGGTACTGGGGATTGAACCCAGGACCTCATGCATACTATGCATGCACTCTACCACTGAGCTACACCCTCCCCTCTTCTTTCCTTACTCTTAAAAGAACAACCTGTCTTTGATTTACCTCTCTGGTTGGCTTTACAACTTCAAAGAAGGCTATTTAGTGTGATGAAACAGTGGTACAGCATTTTCTTGCCACTTTCTAGAACATGCATTCGGAAGCAGAAATGGGATTTCCAAGACTGCTAAGTAAATGACAAGAGTTTAGGCCTACCCTCCGGAGAGGGAACTAATGCCCTCACTAGAGTGATTTTACAGACTCAGCTCCCGGAAAAGTCAAATTTTACTTTCAACTTCAGAAAAGCAGCAGTTTGTTGTTGAGGATTTCAGTGTTGAGGATTTTAAGGCTACCCTTTTCCAACAAGCACTGTGTTTTATTGAATTTGTAATATACCGGGATGCTGAGAAGTATGTTGGTGTTATTTTGCATTTGGTTGATAAGGAAGCATTAGCGCCTTGTATGTTTTCTCTCTTCAGTTCTGCACTGATGTTCACAGGGTTAAACAGAATTACTAAAATGGTACATTGGAATTTTGATAACTTCAGCAGCCTGATGGCCACTACGTGCAAATAGGGAGTTCACCGGCCCTGGAACTATGCTTGGGAGGTTTTGCAGCTATTAGGCTCTTGCCCAGCACAGCTATGGCATATGCACTGCCTTGTTTTTCCTGATCTTTTAGTCTTAATCACTTTTCAGCTTTTAGCAAAAAACCTTTTCTAGGTGTAATTTCTACTTTGACTAGGCATTTTACTTATCTAATAAGTCATTCTTCCTAAAACTGGACCTATGAAAAAACTTCGGTGAATAAGCTGTTCTATGAAATACTTCTTCAGTTCAAGAAAAAATTAATCTTCTTGGCTAAAAGTCTTTCTCATCCTGCCCCCCAACCCATTTTCTAAAACAGCAAATTTAGTATAAGGACAATGACTTTCTTTTTTATACCAAAGGATATTATAGTGCCTCTAAGCAATCATAGGATTCATCTAGTTTTATTGTATAGGTAGAATTATAGAAAGAATTTATTATGGGTAGAATTTATAGAAAACACAGATTAGCTTAAATGTGATGTGACCCCAAGATTATTTTCCCCAACAAAAAATCGATTTCCTACCTTTTTATCAAAGAAGGCAGTCTCTTTCCCTTTTACCATTAACAAATACTCATAAGTAATTGAAATCCAGTTAATTTTCATTCATTACGCTATCTGTTGTAACTTTTCCCCATAATTCTTGTGTGACTGAAGCATTGTGCTGTACACCAGAAATTGACACAACATTGTAAACTGACTGTATGTCAATAAAAAAAAGTAAAAAAAAAAAAAGAAAAAGACAACATAGGATTAAAAAAAATCTTGTCCACCAGTTCACCTATAACCTAAAGGAAACTTAGAATTATATACAATTTTGGCTTACTTCCTTAACCTACTTTTCTCACTATTTATGTGTTTTGTCCAATGTGCATACCTTATTACATTATTATGGGAGGATTTTTATAGAATAACATGACACATGACTTTTCTCTGAGAAATAGGAAAAAGTAATACAGAATAATGTATTTTATCAATTCTAAGATATGCCTTTTCCACATTTTGATGTCTCTCAAATTGAGATATGTCTTATGGCTGAGGGTACATCATTTCCAATTGGCGCACATTTTCTTTTAGTGGTATGCAATGTAATAATAGTGCATCTTAAAATTAATGGCATCTTCTATTTGATGACCTGTGATATTAGAAAATGGGAAATCATATTCCATGGTCTCTAGAGCTAAAAAGTTCTATTATCATCTATAAGTTTTCCAGATGCGGCAAAATATGCATATATAGAAACAAAAAAAAAATCTAGACCTACACCTCACTGCTGTATATAAATTAGATTGCTATTGGTCTTCATGAATAATTTTGTTAAAAAAGACAAGCTATACTAGAACCTGTAACCACACTTTCTTTTCAAGACATGTGAAATGTACAAAACATTGGGCCAGAAGCTGCAGAAACTTTTATTTTCATAATCGGTGAAGTAATGATTATCAAAATCTTTCCCACACCATCTGGCAAAGCATTTCACTCATGCTGTGGGGGAAAGTCCAGGACAGTGAGAATAAAAGACCACTTATAAACTAAAAATAGAGGGAACAGATCTGTCTTTCCATTCTAAAGTGCTTAGAGGTTTCAGGGTGGAAGTAAAAGCTGTGTGGTATAGCCATGTAACTAGTTTTGGTTAAAGAGATTTAAATGGAATTGTGGAAGTGTGGTCTTGTCTTTTCCTTTCTTTTCCTTTCTTCCTTTCTTTTCTTTTCTTTTCTTTTCTTTACTTTACTTTACTTTACTTTACTTTTCGTTTCTTTTCTAGACAGCTGCCTGGAATGGAATGAAGAGTTTGGTTTTCCCCTTATTTGATGCCTCAGACCACTGTGTAGAGTAGGGGTTCTTAACCTCAGAACTACTGAAATTTGGGGCCAGATAATCCCCTGTTGTAGGGGATGTCTTGTTTATTGTAAGACGTTTATCAGCACCCCTGACTTTCACCCACTAGATGCCAGTAGCAACCTCCCCGCCCAGTGTGACCATCAAAAGTGTCTACAAACATTGCCAAGTATCACCTAGGGGATAAAAATGCCTCTGGTTGAAAGCTGCTGGTGTAGAGGGAACGTATATAAAAATGCTATTCTATGGCTGTCCTTATTTCAAGGGTTCTATATGTATTTCTGTGTGTGTGTATGAGTTTGTCAGATCACATTTCTATTTGTCTGGAACATAAGATCATTACTTACATGAAGTCAGACAAGAGTGAGAAGTGGAAAATTTTGGTAGATCAATGGAATATTAATTCACGTTTTCATATCATTGGGGCTCAAAAAGAACATCTGGCCAAATTACTTGCAGAATTTGTTGCTAAGCATGCTTTTACTGCTTGTATAGCTAAATGTATTATATTTAAGATTTCCCATTAAAGGATGCATCCTGAAAAGAAAATGTGTGTATGTGTATGCATGAATCTCTGGAGGGCAAAGAGAGGAGAGAGGGAAAAATTAAGAGTGGGGACGGGACAGGGGAAAATGGAGATGAATGAACTGATGAAAAACAATTAGCAATCTGTGATGCTGTGGAATTGTGTTTTACTTTTTCATGAAGCTCTGTTTCCCACTGAGCACTTTCATAGTTCTGATGAAACTGAATTATTCTTTTCAGTAAGTAGTGAGGAATCAAGCCCCTAAAGGTTTAATCATCATAAAAACAGGTTGACTGTGCATGCATTTCAGAGATTTCAGGAAGTCAAAGCTGTATAATCAGGCTGATGCAGAGCTTACCCCATTAAAGGAATATTAGTACATTACAATACATATTTTTAAGATGTTCTGTTTGCCACTTTGACCTTATTGATTTGACTAGAAATTGTTCGTAGTTTGAATGTATTGTAAATGGAATTTCTTAGGAAAAAATAATTAAAGTGACGTGTTACATAAACATTATTTAAGGCTTTAACATGTTTAAAGACATAGTTTTTAACATTAGTAATGTCTAGAATCCTAAGTCAGAAGAAATCTTTAAAAATAACAATGACTGCATGATGGAAAAGAATGTTAAGGCTTCACAGTGCAAATTACCTTAGCACAAACTGATACATGACTACTTATTCCCATGCCATCCATAAACATGTAATATACGTGAGCCGCAGGGGCAAGGAATGAGGAGCGTGCTGCTGTACACTGTGCTGACCACAGGGAAATGAGAGACAATGCTGGGAATGTTGAAGGATGAGTCCAAGGCCTATGAAAAGAAGGATGAAGATTATTATTTTTCTGGATAAGGCAAACTTTTGAGCAAGCTGTTTTAGGTATTGACTTAATAATTAGTTTTGAGGGAAAGCCCTCATAATCGGCCTTCTGACAGTTATTTAGAAATGTATTTGTCTTTCCACTTTTGTTTTTGAGAAAGAGGCAAATAACAATTGGGGCATTCTTTAAATAAACAATATTCTAGTAAATGTCGTGGGGAAGCTCCTTTTTGAAGAATTAGAATTTTAGCAGTAAAAAGGATTTTAGAGATCATGTAATCCAATTTCTTTTTACTTTTATAGGTGAGGAAGTTGAGACCCAGGGAAGTGGTGACCATCACCTGCACTAGCTATGGCTGTAGTGAATGTTTAGTTTAATAACAGGTACGGAGAGACCCTGGGTCATCAAGTAAAAGTTTAAGTTATGTTCATTATTCACTGACCCCAAACTCGACTGGGTATCAGGATCACCTAAAAAGCCTGCTGGTAAGTTCCTAGGTCCTCTCCAGACCCTGGGAATGAGATAATGTAAGGATAGTTTCAGAAGTCTATATCAAAAACAAAACTCTTTATAATCTAGAAGCAAACTTGGGAAAAAGTAAACAGTGTTTGATAAGGTTGAAGTACATATAATTAATTCCTTTTACAGGGTCTTAAGAATGAGAATTGAATGTTGTAAATGCTTTGCAACTTCAGTTTTAGTCATCGAAAACATTTGGCTGCAGGCCGTTCTGGGTCCCGAAGCATTCCAGTGTTGTGTATGACCCTTGGCAGAGGCAGAATGACTAGCAGGTTATGAAGGCAAGGAGATCACAGGTAAGAGCACTGGAGTGGTGAGCCACTGAGCTGTATGCTGTTTCTCCCTCATTTTATTTTGGATTATATTTTGATTTCTCACCTTTAAAACAGGGACTATCGTGAGAGCAGCTGCCTCTTGTTACAATTTGTTTCTTTATGTAAACATCCTGTTTCCTCAACTAGTTCTACATGTCCTTCAGGGGCAAGGATCACATTTCATGACCTCTCATATTCACTGCCTCTAGAAATTGCCTGCATATTTCAGGAAGTATGGAATAGTGCCTAAGAAGAAGGGTTTGGGGACATAAACCTAGATTTAAATCTATGAGCTTCCACTTTACTTCCTGTGTAATACTAGGCACATTATTTACTTCCCTCTGTGGCTGAATTTCTTTATATGTAAAGGGCATAGAGCACAATGTAAAGAGTAAATGATCTTATATATGTAAAGACTTTGGCATAATGTCTGGAATGTGTTATTCTTTTTTAAAAAATGTGGTATGCAACATGTACCAGGCTAGGGGTATAGGTATTGAGAATATAACAGTAAAAAAGACAGACAAAAATCCCTATCCTCATGGATTTTTTGAGTGGGGGACATAGATGACAAGCAAAATATAGCAATTCTTGGTAGAAATGAATGCTGTAAGGAAATAAATAAGATAATATGGTAAAGAGTGGCTGAGAGGTAAGGTGGGCTGCAGTTAATATGGCAGTTATAAGGGAAGACTTCCTTAAAATGCTGACTGAGTTAAATGAAGGAGAAGCAGACAGACAAGAAAGAAACAAGCTTAGGCAATCATCCTTGAGATAGGGAGCAGCAAGAGCAAAGCCCTTGAGATAGGAATGAGCTTCAAATGCTCTAAGAGCAGAATGGAAGTCAATGTTACTAGAATGCAGCCAGAGGAGGGCTGACAAGATAAGTAAAGTATGCAGAAGGTGTTCAGTAAATGGTTAAAATACAGAAACACGTTAAGTGCTTTAAGAATTCCTAGCCTGTAGTAATATGTAGATTGTGGATGTATTTTTATTTTCTTTATTTTCCATTTTTCTTTCCTCCTTCCTGCCCATTGCCTCCCTTAGCTCTGGGAGCTTGGGTTTTCCAAATTCTCTAATGAGATTTTAGTCAAAGAATAAGCTAATTATAGTTGCCCCACTCTTGAATGTGAATGAATAAAGTGGAACAGTTGAGAGGTGAGGGAAGTGGAGACTAAAAATCTAGAATTTCTTGCATAGATCAGTTGGGTGCTTTTTCTGCTGCCCGGCTGAGATCTGTACAGGGAAAACCTTCCCGGGCACAGACAGCAGGAGACTGAGGGCAGAGGCACCACAGGCAAACTCACGGGCAAAGCACTGTTTTCCTCACCGGTGTGCCTGGGATGACATTCTGCAGGTTGGACCTCTCTCAAGCTGGTGGCTGGCAGGTCTTGGCATCTGGCATTTCCTGACACACTTTGTTGCCTCTTATGGTGAGGGCTCAGATGTCAGGTCAGGGGCTGCTCAGAAACTGCCAGTTAGGGGTACAGGATACAGAAGTGAGATTGGAAGAGTCAGGAGACATTGCAAACGTTTGGACGTGAATTTGGAGGGAGACTTTGCACCATAGGAAAGGAAGTATATAGGCAGGGGTGCATCTCCAATGAAGAGCATCATCAGTGGAAACTTGGGATTATAAGTTTTAGGAAATAAAATCATCATTAGCTTCTCTGATATGACAGATGTGGAATTTAGCTTCTTTATATTTCATGTTTCCTTTCTCTACTCTCACCACTGTATTATTAATAGTATTTAAATTTTTCTTTTGGTTACCTTGATTTTTATACCCATAAATTTTAAATGATGTCTTCTGTCCTTTACTTTTCTTTCCTTACCCTGTTACCCCTATTCCAATATTTTTTAGATAATTAAAGATGGTAACGTTTACAGTCTGTCAGAACAGTAAAAATAAAAAAACAAAAAAACAAAACCCACTTCTGTCCTTTGTCTATAAGTTGCAGCTAAGAATTAAAATCTGAATATCTGAATCTATGCCATTTTCAGAATGTTCCAGGTTTCAGGGACCAATGGATTATCTTTCCTGTTTTTTAGATCCGTTGCTTAGAACCATGTTACCTTTAGTTTGTGCATGTCTCCATCAAGACCTTTCACATAATTCCCCCTCATGCAGTTGCTAATTTCTTTTTCATGTGAAAGAAACAAAAAGAAACCATGTTTTCTTATTTCTAAGATCACCCAACTTCTTAATCATTGTTTGCTAAAAAAAAATGTATTTTTTTTTTGAAGATATTCTTGGAATCTCAAAATTTGTACAAATTGCTTTAGGCCTTCAGCAGCCATAACTATTGTAGAAATATTTTCAAATTATTGAAATTTTGGATCCAATTGTGTGTTGGATGCTGGTCCTCTTTATTTCTAGAATTCTTTTTTCTCCCACCCCCTGATCACAATTTAAAATATTTTTTTAGAAAGATTCTGTGTAAGGTAAAGTTGCTACATCTCCCCATGTCTGAAAAAGTCTGTTTTCATGCATGATTGATTATTTGTCTGAATACAGAATTATAGGTTCAAAGTCATTCTGCCCTCAGAATTATATAAAGATATTGTTATATTGTTTTTAGCATTCACTGTTGCTGGTGAATAATTTAATGTTAGCCTGATTTATTATACCTTTGTAGGTAATCTTTTCTCCTCATGGAAACTTTTAAGATCTTTTCTTTTTCCTTGGGGTTTTGAATATTCATGATGATGTGCTTATATGTGATTTTTTAAAATTTATCAACCTCATCACTTAATTGGCTCTTTTAGACTTTTCCACTCAGTAATTTCCTTATATGATGGCTTAAAACTGTTTTGGCCTATCCATTTTCTCTTTCTGGAACTCCTACAGTTAGATATGCGACTTTCTGGATTGATGTCTGTATGTCTTAACTTTTCTCTCATTTTCCATCTCTTTTTCTTTTTATCTTTATTTTTATTTTTTCCTACCTTTTTGAAAAATTAGTTTTCATTTGGAAATCTCTTTTACTTTCCATGAACTCTTTCTTGCTCTGATTGTTTCTTTTTCATAATTATATGTTCATTTTCTCAAATCTCTTTGAGGATATTAGTTAAGATATCTATGAAATTGTCTTCTGTTCCCTGAATTATTGCTGTTTGTTTCAGGTTCAGTTATTTCCCTTGTTCATAGCAGTTCTCCTTTATGCTGCCAGTTCATCTCAAATCTGACCCTCGTTAGTCATCAGTTTTATGTCAGAAGGGCTAGGTTACTGTATACAGCTACAGGGAGAGGATGCTTGTGGCAGATGTAAAGGCCTAGTTCCTCAGTGCCCCCCTACCCCGACTGTCAGGCTTCATTCACTCTAGCATGCCTGAGAAGGCAGTTGGCAATCTCTGGCTCACTCTAGACCTTTACTCTGGGAGAACTAATAACCATTTAAAAGTTTTAGTTCTTCCCAGGCATTTTTTTCAGTCTCTTTACAGAATAGGTCTTGGTTTTTAGCTTGGGAGTAAGTGTCATCATTGAATGCAGAGGATGTGCCAGCTTGTATAACTGCTTAGAAGAAAAAAAATCCTTCAATTCATCACCTTAATGTCTGCCTCATCTTCTACTTCCACTCTTCATACATACTGACTTGGAGCCTAAAATCCTTCTATAAACTTTGCTTAAAAAGCAGTGTTTACTTCTGTTCCAGCCTTCTCCTGAGCATGTCCTGGGTTTAGCTCCACCACTCTGGCTTACCATCAGTATGATCATAGAGAATTATGTCAAATCTCTGGTCAACTACTTCTCATTCCTTCTTGTATTTATTCATTACCATTATGGTTGGATGTGGAGGGATGAGGTAGAGAAACATACGCTCAACTCACCAACTTGAACAAGAACTCAAACTTAGGTTTTCTGACCAGTCTTCTTACCATTACACCTAAGATATGGACATCATAGTCTTTTTTTTTTTTTTTTTTTTTTTTTAGTTATTACCATGCTGATCGCCCATTGTGGATAGGGTGCCCCTGAGGAAACACAACTGTCTCCCAGATTTGGGTGATGTGGTGATCAACGTATTAGCTGTGTGTCCTTAGGTACGCCGTTTCACCTTTTTGTGTCCCAAATTTCTCAACTATTATTTAGGGAGAATGATATTGGCCATATGTAGTTGTGATATAAATTAGGGAGATTAATACCAGTCACATAACAGTTTCAGTGAGGATATTTTAAGGGTGTATTGTATAATGTCAGACACTTAATGAGCACTTGCTAAATGAAAATGTAAAACACAGGGTGTAAAGCATACAAGAAAAGCCTAAATTTAGTTCATATCTTGGGTATCTAACAAAGCTCTTTATTTTAAATTCCAATGGGAACATTTTAAATTTACTTTATAACCTTATCTGCTTTTATTATTTCTAAATCAGAAGAATTCCCTGACACAAGCTATGTATCTTTGAAAAGTTACAAGGAATGTCTGACTTGTACCTTCTGTATAGAATATTAGGATCGAGGAAAAAGTCATTTAAAATAAAAAACTGTGCTGATTATCAGATGGTAATTTGACTTGAAGAGCTATATGAATAAGGACCAACAGAAAAAAAGGGAAATTTAGTGATTTAAAAAATTACTAATGAAAAAGAGTATTTTCACTTAGATATTGTAGCCAAGCATTAATATAAATGACTTGTTTAATGAAATCATCAGGAAACTCAAGGTATAAAATCATTATTATATATTGTAAGACAGATTAGTGTTCACAATAGACATTTATTTTCTCTAACAGGATATATTTTGTTCTTATTTTTTATTTCCTAGCAATTAAGGTATGGCTTTGAATATATTATATAAGTTTTCTGAACCTTATTTTCTTTATTTGGAAAATAAGAAAAGTACTTCCTCCTTTATAGAATTGTTACTTGAATAAAATGAGTCAAAATAGGTGACTGCTTTGTACTGGGTTCCCTGACAAGGGTTGTGTCACTCCATTTAGAAACGGTCATATTCAAAGAGGTTATATGAGGAAGACTGTGGATGTGTTTGATAAAATAAACTGTCATCTTGTCATTTAAAATTGAAAGAGAATGTAGCTCAAAATTATTCCAGTGAAGGAAAACCATAAAATGAGACATTAGTCAGTGACTTCTGCAAAAGCAGCAAGCTCAAAACATATTTTTTAGGGGTATAATCATTTGTTACGGAACTCTAAACCTGCGTGCTTTTAGAGATGTGTTGCAATTGACTTTGAAAGTATCACCTTCAGGAGCCCCAAAATAGAAAGACTGTATACTTGTGGATGGAGAACAGATGTCCCTCCTGCTTGACCTTACTTTATTTTATATTTATTGGTTCTCTTTTTTTAAAATCAAACGAGTTATTTTCTCCACACAAAATATATAGACCTTCCCAAGGAAGGTGTGACTTGATTGCCAAAAAGCCTTCCAAGAACAAGAAGCCAGACAGATGGAAGACATTTGTCACTATGTAAAGTTTTTGGCAAGCTTCTCTCAACATGTCAGTTGCAAAGTAGTGTGGGGGAGGAGAACATTTTCTTGCCCTAAGACTGACTGTTGTCAAATTCTTCTAGATTTTCTAGAGGGGAATCAGACTGTGTTCTTGGTTCTCCTGTACTTTTTGTAGTTATGGGTTTGAGTTAAATGAGAAATGCTTTTCTGAGCAGTGTTTTCTGAGGACGAGAGGACCCAAGTGAGGAAGTTACCCAAAGATGACTGAAACATGATTCTAGAGTATTTTACAGTTAGATGGTAACAAAAAGGAAATTGCTCTTTGTCCCCTGTACAAAGTCTCTTCTTGATCCCACCCCATTAGCAACTATGAAGTATGCTTTTCTGTTCATGTGCTATTTGTGTGCAAATCCTTTTAATGAAATAATTGCTATATATCTCATGCTTCTGCTTTTTATTTATAGAAATCTCTTTTAAAAATCTTTCTGCTACTACTCATACAATCAGTCCATTTCTCTACTACTACGTAATATTCTAATGCTGCATAGTGTGTGGAAAATGTCCAGTTCTAGGGATAAATACCCAAATTGTCTTCACTACCCTGCCATTGCAATAACACTGTGGTTAGCTTAAATGCCCCTTTATGGACCTGCATGAGAATTTCCTTGAAAGATAAACCAAAATGCAGGATGTCTGGGTCACAGGGGGTGCTAAATGTGATTTTACAAAATATTGCAAGGTTGTTCTCAAGACAGGCTGCATCAGTCTACACACACACCAGCATGGCGTACTGGCTCCTATGGCCTCACATCCCTGCCAGCACTTGGCACTACACAGCTTTCTAATTTTTTGCCAGTTTAATGACTGTAAAGTGGTATCTCACTATTGCTTTAATTTGCATTTCTCTGGCTACTAATGAGCTTATTAAGCATCTCTTCATGTGCTTGTAAGCCTGTTGGGTTTACTTTTTTTGTAAACTGCTTGTTCATAGCTTTTGCCCATTTCCTATTATGATTCCTGTATTTCTGTTGTACTGGAAGAGATCCTGTTGTATTCTAGGTACTGTTTCCTTGTCAATTTTAGAACTGCAGTGTCACCCAATCTGTCACCTTTCAGGTAACTTTGCCCGTAATATTTTCCCTTGAGCAGAATTTTTAAAACTTTCTGATGTTATTTACTTAGTCAAAATTTGGCCTTACAGTTTATGCTTTTGGGTTTCATGTAGGAACTCTCAATGCCTTCCCACAAAAACATTCTCTTATATCATCGACTACTGATGATATAAGTATCATCAGTATCTTTAAAGTTGTACCTTTCACAGGCTGTGTATTGGGAGTTCGCTTTTATACATGGTATTGAGTAGGGATTCAGTTATATTTAGTGAGACAGGTTCCCAACACTATCCTCCTTTATTTTACATATAAGTGCCTTACATGCACATGTATGTCTCAGAGCTCTCTATTTTGTTCAACCACTTCCCATGTCTGTTCTCCTGTCAACACTATAATGTTTTATTGCTGTGGTTGGGTAATATGTCTCAGTATTTGCTTGGGGAAAGCCTATCTCTTTCCCCTTTTCACAGCTGACTCTTATTTTTCTACTTAAAGTATGCTATCAAATTTCTAAAAAATCTACAGAATTTTGATTGATTCTGCATTACATTTATAGCTCCATTGGATGAGAACTGACATTTTTAAAACAGTAAAATTATTCCCTTTCAGAACATAAAATGTCTCTCCATTTATTCAGATCTATTTTGTCCTTCATTAGAGTTACAAAATTTCTCTGTAAGTTTCATATATTCTTGATTTACTTATTTTATTTATTTAAATTATTTTTTTTAAATGGAGGTACTGGGTTCAATCCCCAGTACCTTGTGTATTCTATGTGTATTTAAACAAATATTTTATTTATTCATTTTTTGTTCTGCTTTTGTTTTGGGGTGAGGTAAGCAGGTTTGTTTGTTTGTTTGTTTATCTATTTATTTTAATGAAAGTACTGGGGATTGAACCAAGGACCTCAGGCATGCTAAACATGCACTCTACCACTGAGCTATACTCTCCCCCACCATGTGTACTCTTAATTACTAGAGAATTTATAATTTTGTTACTATTTTAAATGGCATATTTTTAGTGCTGACTTTTTGTTGGAGATTGTTGGTATAGAGAAACGCTATCTGGTATCTAACAACTTTGCTGAATTTTCTTATTGTTCTCATATTTGTCTGTTGATTTTACTGCTAGATAAGTGATCATGTCATCTACAAATAATGACAGTTTAATTGCTTCTCTTCTGATCTTTACATCTCACTTTTTTCCTTATAGAATTAGTTGTGACTTTTAGTAAGTGTTAAATGGCATCAATGACAGTAAACGTTTTTGATTTAAAGGGAACATCTTTTAAGTTTTTCCTTTAAGTATAGGGTTGATAGAGGCAGGTTTTATTAAGTTAAGAATTTCCTTCTATTTCTAGTTTACCATTAAAAAAAAGTTAGGTGTTGGAACTTTGTAAAGTACATTTTTATATTGGTTAAAACAACATAATTTTTTCTCATTTCTCCTAGTAAGCTGTGAATTTCACTGATATTATTTCTAATATTGAAACATACTTTTATTCTTGAGATATACTCCAGTGGATCATGAAGTGTAATTATTTTAATTATTTTAATATTTGCTTAGCCGATATTTTGATTAGGATTCTTAGATTTATATGCATAGTTAAAATGCGACTACTTTTTTTTTTTTAGTATTGTTCTTATGTGGTTTGGAAGCAAAACCATGTAAGATAAATTGGATGGTTTTAGTTCTTTTTTGGTTTTAGGAACTTGTAACAATAAGAGAACTGTTCCTTAAAAATTTGCTAGAATTCATGTACAAAATCATGCATGAAGGCCTGAAGTTTTTCTGGGAAATGAATGATTTAAAAATTTTTTATGCTTATGGTTGTATTCAAATTTCACATTCCCTCTTAGGGCAAATTTGGCCTTTTACATTTTGTATCAATTTATCCTTTTTATTGATTTCCTCTAGTTCTTTACGTTTGTTATAGAATAATCAGTCATAATACCAGTTTTACAAACATTCCTTTGTATCTGTTTTTCTGTGTATTGTTTGCCTATTTTCTGTTTATATGCATATTTTCTCTTTAATTTGAGTCTCCCTTATTTATCTTTTCAAAGAAATTTAGTTTCTTTATAACTAATTTATTTGAACTATTTTGAAATACTTTTGGACCTTCAGAAGATTAGCAAAGATAATACAGAAAGTTCCCACATACCCTTCCTCCAGCTTCCTGTAACATTAACATCTTATGTAAAATTATCAAAAGTAAGAAACTAATATAAAGGCATGTTTTTGATTAGACCAAAAAAAAAAGAAAGAAAGAAAAAAAGAAAGAAACTAATATTAGTACAACCCTATTAACTCAACTACAGATTTTATTCAGATTTCCTGTTTTTCCACTAATGTTGTTTCTCTTCCAGGATCCAAATAGGATATTATATCTTATAGGCTGAATTTTCCCCCAAATTCACATGCCAACGTCTTAGTCCACAGTACCTCAGAATGTGACTGTATTTTGAGACAGGATCTTTAAATAGGTAATTAAGTTAAAATGAGGATGGGCCCTAATCCAACATGACTTGTGTCCTCTTAAGAGGAAATTAGGGCACAGGAACACACAAAGTGAAGACCATGTGAAGACACAGTAAAAAGACAGACATCTACAAGCCAAGGAGAGAGGCCTCAAAAGAAACCAAATCTGGTGACACCTTGATCTTGGACTTTTAGCCTCCAGAATTATGAGAAAATAAATTTCTGTTGTTTAAATCACTCAGTCTGGGGACTTTGTTATGGCAGCCTTAGCAAACTAATATATCATTTGTTTTTCATATTTCCTTAGTCTCCTGAAGTCTGTGATAGTTTCTCAGCCTTTCCTTGTCTTTATAAACAATATTCTCTTACGTTATCAACTATCAGCTGACACTTCTGAAGTGTGCGGAGAAGATATTTTGTTGAATATCCCTCAGTTCGGATTTTTCTGATGGTTTCTCATGATTAGATTGTGGTTTTGGACTTCTCGGAAGAATACAACAGAGGGTAAATGCCCTTCTCATTGCACCATACCAGAGTACACAGTATTATATATCTTATTATTGGTGATGGAGACCTTAATCACTTGGTTGGTGTGATGCCTGCCACGTTTCTCCACTCTAAAGTTACTATTTTCCCCTTTCCATTCTTTATTCTAAGTGAATTACTAAGTTAAGCTTATACCCGAGGGAAAGTGAATTAACTTCTTCCTGGAGGGAGGAGTATCAACAAATTTTGGATACATGTTAAAACCACTACAGTAATGAATGAATGTTTTGGAGAAGGTGAGATACTTTGAGCTTATTCAAATATCCTGTTTCTTCTTAATGTTTTCCCCACTAATTTTAGGGTTTATCAGCAGGTCTTGCCTGCAACATTTAATAGTGATGATTTCCTATTTCTCTCATTCCTTCTAAATGTATGAGATGAAATTCTTTTGTAATGAAGAGTTGTTTCTTCTTCCTCATGTAGTTACTTAGTCATTTATTTATATGAGTATGGACTTAGGGATATTTATTTTAGGTGTTGAATCCAATATTATAATTTATTTCATGGTTCAGATTGCTCCAACTTTCACAACTGGGAACTCTCTTAAGTTGGCTTGTGTCCTTTTGACATGCCTTTGTTCTTATTTTCTGAAAATGATGCTTTAGTCGTATTTTGCATATTCCCTGCCCCAGGCTTAGGTTCATTCATTTTTCTAACCCTGTTCCAGGATTCTGTTTTACTTGTAGTGTATTCACTGCCATTCAAATCCAAGTATTCATTAACTTCTTTTTCAACCTAAGGGTTATTTAGGAATTTGTTTTTATTTTCCAAACATGCAGGGTGTATTTAAGCTATCCTTTTAAGAAACTTAATTTATAATTTAATGCTTATGACTAAAGGACATAGTGTATATGACACTGATTCTTTGGAATCTAAGGTTCTCTCTGAAATAGCGCTGGTTTATTTTTGGTAAATATTTAGTTAATATTCTGTGCATGTTAAAATAGAAAATGAATTGTCATGTGAAGACCATGTACCTTATATATGCCTAAATAGTTTAAGTCTACTCATTATAATGTTGAGATATTTGCTAATTGCTTCTTTGATTTATCAGTTTCTCAGAGAGGTATGTCAGAATTTCCAAATACAATTGTTTATTTCTCTTGTTATGTCAATTGTTGATGATACACCCACAGACACAAACACACACGTGCATGCACTTAGGTGCGTTTATGTTCTTGGTGGCTATATTCTCTTAATCTACTGTTTCCTTCCCAATACACAGTATCTATATTGGTTAGATGTTTCAGTCACCTATTTCTGCATAATAAATTACTGAGAAAACCTAGGGGCATAAAACAAGCATTTTATTCTCACAGTTCTGTGAAGTTTTTTTCTTATTTTGGGGGGGCTGGTAGGTAATTAGGTTTATTTATTTAATTTTTTTTAATGGAGGTACTGGGGATTGAACCCAGGACCTCCTGCATGCTAAACACACTCTCTACCAATGATCTTTACCCTCCCCTCATTGTTCTCACAGTTCTGTGTATCATAAATCTGGGAAGGGCTTGGCTAAGCAGTTTGTTTCTAATGTATGTAGTATCAGCTAGGGTGGCTGAGGCTGGAAGATCCACTTCTAAGATGGCTTATGCACTCGTATATCTGGCAACTGGACTGGGATGTTTGGAATAGCTGGGGGATGTATGGGAACTGCTCAGTAAACTCTCCTTCCACATTTACTCCACCTGGCATCTTGTATTACTCACCGCAGGATAATCTCAGGGTAGCTGAGCTTCCTATATGCAAAATACACCTATCCCTCTCAAGTCCCCCACCCTCAGTCTCATTTCATTGTGATATTGTCTTAAAAGTCTGGATTTGAATGAGATCCAGATGGGCATGAGTATCTATGTGTATGGTTCCTCACATATAGTACCTCTCAATTTGACGACCTATAAAGAAGTATTAAATCTGTCCCCTCTCCCCAGTATCCCCTCAACATCCAAATGTGGTTAAGAGATTGAACAACTACAATAACACTTCAGTTAAAGAAGCAGGATGCACATAGCAGTTACTAGTCTATGGCAGTTCTGAAATTCACTTCAACACATACCACCAATCTCTTGATTAGAACCAGTCCTGCTCCCTGGGAAAATTCTCTGAAGGTCCTGGCTTTACCCTCTGGGCTCTAGAGTCTCTCCTCTGAGCTAGCCTTCCTTTTCCTTAAGAAACTGACTCTGCTGCTGGGTGGCCTTCTCAGTTTGCTTCATGCCCATAGAAGGGTGGGGGTGGGGGAGGTATCTTTTACAATTTTGTACTCATTTCCTTTTAATTCAAGATGATAGTTCTCCTGTCTATGCTGTTCATTGAAAAATGTGGGTTTTCCATGAATCTTACTGGAGTTCATTCTACTAGATGAAAGCGACATTTACAAATCTCTTTTAAGATAAGTTTTCTATCTTAGGCCCTGTGGTTGCTATGCAGTAAAGCCTTGAGAATCTTAGAATCTCTGTTTAACAGAGAAGGTCTTTGAGGCATACCCATATGACCATCAGAAGTCCTTTAGTCTCGCTGAAAGAGTCTATGAAACACTGCCTTAGATCTTTCTGAGGTCTTAACAAAGGACTACATGGGCTGTTACTGTCAATTTTTTGGAGTGATGGAGAAGGAAAATTATTGTCCAAGGTAACATGGTGAAGAAACAAAAGCAGGATTTCAAAACTTTCCTTCAACCTATCTAGTTTTTCTTTCCATTCATTCACCCATATAAGTTCATAATGGTTTTTAGTTTCTCTTTGTCTCTCTCTTCTTTTTTTGGTCATTGTTATTGTAGCTACCATTTGCATCTCCCTAGTATCTGCAGTTTTTTCAGGGTTAATTTTGGGGGTGGGCAGATTTAGGAGTTGACGGAAAATATTACAAAGACATGGGCTATAGAAGTTTTAGTCTGGTGAGAAAAACATCATTAAAAATCAAATATTATAGTAAAGAGTGCTAATGGTATAAAGAAGGTAAGCACAGTGTTTAATGGGGAGAATAGAGAGTTAGTTTATAAATGAGACTTGGAGTTCGTGAAAGGCTTTAGAAAGGAACTGGGTAGGAGCTATGATGGGTAAAGCACAGCTTAGGCAAAGGGGCTTTAGGTATGAAGGTATCTATAAAAGAATGATTTTCTGAGATAGCATGAATTATTTAGGGCCTCACGTGTAGTTCTGAATTGTCTGGAACAAGTGAATGTATGCAAGAGAGTGAGTGGAGAGTTGGAAGTAGAAGGGGCCTGGATATAATGTTACACCAGAGGGCCTGGGTTTTATTCTTTACAAAAGTGGGAAATACTGATTTTAAGCAGGGAATTATGAGGATCATATTTACAGGTTTCAAAGATTAAACAGACAGCAGTGTTTGATGCTTAAGCTTTAGGGCTGCTGGCTTGTATGGGAACTTTCTAAAGTCATGGAATGGGCACTAACGAGTTTTGTGGTCAACTGTTTTTTGTAAAATTTGCAAAAGGAAGATTTAACTGAATGGTCTCTTTCTACTATAAACTCCCTCCACTACATTTTCCTAGGCTGTGGGCATTTTTGGAAATTGGTTAAGGATCAGTTCTGCATTATTTAGTAACATATATTAAAATAGCTTATAGTCACATCTGTCTATAGCTAAGTTACCGCCAGCCATCTTAGTATAGAAATACCTTCTGGTAACGATCTTACAACCCATCCAGCAGTTATAACACAAAGATGTAGGGCCAAAGGTCATACTGTGATATAAATTTATATTCATGATTTTGTATTTGTTTCTTAAAGAAGGACCCTAAACTGTATAAACGTCAGGACCTACAAACTGAGATCCTCACCTGGAGCAAAGTCAGACAGGTCTAAATTAGTAAACTATTACAAAAAATTTTTTAGCTCCCTGAGATGAAGGCCTGAACCGAGCAGAAACAGCAGAAATGGTGGGTACGGGTCGAGATACAGGAAGCAGACAGGGAGTAGAATCTAAGGAACTTGGCAACTGTTTTCATTCAGGGGGTGAGTTTCAGAATGAACAGGTTATGGACTTGGATGGATGGAAGCCCACTGATGGAGAGAGAACATTAGGGAAATCACAGATCTCTTTTGGGGATGAATCCCATTTTGTGCTTAGTCCAGTGGGAAATTTTGTGTCCTTGAAGAAGTGTGTGAGTACAAACTTGCTATGATTATACCTTGAACCATTGGGTTAGAAATCTCACCGCAGTGAGGCTTATCCTGACATCCTTAAAAAAATTTTTTTATAACCTACCGTCTGTTCCCACCCATCCTCCTTACCTGCTTGAATTTTTTTTTCTCCTTCGCTCTTTTTAGTTTGTAATGTGTAGCATAATTTACTTATTTATTATAGCCATGATTTATTATTTGTCCCACACTGGAGATGAGCTCCATGAAGGCAGGAACTTTTTTTTTTCCCTCTGACTTACTAATGTATTTCAAAGACCAAGAATAATTTTGGCCCATAGTAGGTGCTCAATAGGTGATGTATTGAATGAATTAGAAAAAGAATGTTATTTTCCGAAGAGCATGAGTAGAGCCGAGAGTGGGCTTGCATGATTGGCAGGACCTGATAGAACATAGTTCTGTGGGAAATCTTGGTGGGTGAAGGCAGTCAACAAGTCAGCCAATATTTATGGAATTCTTGCTCTATCCCAAATGGTAACTTTCCACATCCCCCAGGATTTAGCATCTGTTCTCCATGAAACATTCTGATACTTTTTAAGACATCTTAAACCTTTTGGGATTGCTTGGGCAGGACCTGTATGGTTCACCTTCATGGCTTCTCATGTTGCTATGCACATTCCAGGTGATAAGTATTTGTTGGAAGAGTGAAGGAGTGAACTGGGTCAAGGCATTCAGTTACTTGGGAGTTCAGTTATTTATCACATGAATAGCATTTGTTTTATGGAATTATGGTCCACAATAGTAATGTTTTGCAAACTGCAGCTATTTCTCGGAAGGATTTGTAAGTTTTTTTATGGTAAACGTTTGGGTTTTCCTTTCAGTGATCCCCTGAGAAGTGAACTTACACATATTCTGGGTTGCCTGGACATCCGAGTACTGACAGGAGGTTTTGGTGTGCCTGCTTGTTAGCACTATGTGGTGTAGTACATACTTTGTCACAGGTTAGCAAGAACAGAGGCAGCCTTAAGAAGTAAATGATTTATTCACTCTAGATGAAGCCCCAGTGACGTGAAGCCACTCTGTCAGATGATTTCACAGTAGCTTGAAAGGAGAAAAGAGATGAGAAAAATGAGTCATAACATGGTAAAATAGGCTTGCTGAGCTAGCAGTTGGTATCATATCCCTTTTCTGAGAGGTGGAAAAATGTAATCATTGGTGTTTTTAAATTAATATTTTAAATTTCAAATTTGTTGGCTTAACAGTTTCATTTGCATTTGTTTTGTTATTTTGTGTATATGTGTATGTTGTAGCTGGAAGAGCTATAATATAAGGAATTTGAGCCTACCTTTATGTTTGTACACATTTAATAATATCATAATGAAAATAGTTTCAGTGGGGGACATGGGACCTTGAACATGTGTTTTTATGTTTAGTGAGTTTTATTGGAGTGTTTCTACTTTATTTAAGTTTGTGAAAAAAGGCATTACAGAGCTGTGGACTTCACGGCCCAGTCCACAGAAAAATTATTTCAATGAAGTCCAGCTGCAGTAGTTCAGTGTAGGACAGGTATGTCTGTTGCTTCTACTGCTAGGGATGCTGGTGTTGGTGAAAAATAGAAGAGGGCGATCTTAGGATAATGTAGGGAGATTTGTTGGCAAAAATGGAGGAATTTTAAAGTTGGAACTTCCTTTGCAATTTTGCTTTTGGCTCTGAATTTGTGAGTTATCTTTCTTAATGACTTTTCTCAAATGGGTAAGTGAAATGCAGTGTTCTTGTTTCTAGCCTTAAAAGAATAAATACTAATCAGTACTTCTGTGGATGATGCAAATCTCTGGTGTGCAACACTGGAAGACCTGAAGAACTGATTAAAATGACTGTGATAGAAGATCAGAGGAAAGAGATGCTTATTTTCTGACACTGTCTTTCTCCTAATTAAGCACCCTTGCCACCTTGTCCCAACTTCCCCATCCCTGGCCTTGCGTTGGGAACTAGAAATAGAAAGAAATGAAATAAGAGCTTTAATTTTTTTTTTACTTTAATAGAATGGGTACTGGGTACAGATATTAAATCAGAGTCAACTTTGCTACCATGTCTGGAGCAATACTGTCCCAAGTTTGGTCAATCAACAAATCTTTATTGAACACCTACGGGGTGCCAGTCATTATACAGGGGGTTGAAGACAGTGAAAAGTATAGAGCCCCTACCTTTGGGATTTATATAAAAATAATACTTGCTGATTTTGTTCTGTTGTGTCTCTATCTTCAGTTGGTACCCGTTCAATGAATATGAGTGGGAAATTTGAAAATTTTTAGTGCATTCTTTATGCTGATTTGTCTGACTTCTAGGGTAGAATAAAGAGTTAGAAATTGCAAAAGCCCAGATTAATTTGTTCTTTCTGTCTTTCTCTGTTTTTAAGGGGTGTCATGAAAGTTGACATAAATCTTCAGAAAGTGGACATTGACCAGTGTTCAAGTGATGGCTGGTTTTCAGGAACTCACAAGTGTCACCTTAACAATTCAGAGGTAAGAACATGGAGATAAAGTTCTCTGAAGTCGGAAGCTCAGAAATATATTACCTTTGAATATATTGTATTTGTGTGGAAAAATGAACAAGAGGCATCTCTGGGGGAAAAAAAATCTCCTATGCAGGTGTGAATGTTGCCAAATGAAATGAAAGAAGATTAGAAAATGAAATCTGTGCAGAATAACTGTTCATTTGGGGACTGAGAGAAGGCTGAAACTAAAATTATTTCTGAAGTTTGGCTTTAGTAGAAGGCTGACCCTATTCTTCAAAATGGGCTGGAAATTAAAATAGCCATGAAGTGAGAAACCAGTCCCAGGAGGGATCAACCAGATTATGCACATTTTTATGGAGTATGATGTTTGTTGAAACATTGATGGTATTCATTCAGACACCCTGCCATCTGCTAGAGAAGCAAAAGAGAAAGTATGGCAGGGTGATTTTGAAAATAAGGAGAAAACTCTACATAGTAACCTGGAAAGGAAATGTGTATATTTGATGTGTTTTTTTCCCAATTTTCAGTTCCTATCCATACTTGATTTCACACGACTCTGGTTGGTGAGGAACAGGCATAGAGATCATACTTCTAGAAATAAGACTGTCACTTTTTTTTAGTAATTAATTTTTCTATTGAATGAAATATTCTTTAAGTTCTATAGTGTTTTATAGTTTCCAAATTTCATACAAATAATTTCATGTAATCCCATAATAACCCTTTTTGTTCCTCTAACCCTATGTTGCCCCTCCCCACTTCCCTCTCCCCACTGGAAATAACTAGTTTGTTCTCTATATCTGTGAGTCTGCTTTTTTTGTTGCTATATTCCCAAGTTTGTTGTATTTTTTAGATTTCATATATAAGTGATATCATATAGCATTTTTCTTTCTCTGTCTGACTTATTTCACTTAACATAGTGCCCTCCAAGTCCATCCATGTTGCTGCAAATGGCAAAATTTCATTCTTTTTTATGGCTGAGTAGTATTCCATTGTATATATATACCACATCTTCTTTATCCATTATTCTGTTGGTGGAGACTTAGGTTGCTTCCATACCTTAGCAATTGTAAATAATGCTGCTATGAACACTGGGGTGCATGTGTCTTTTTAAATTAGTGTCACTTGTCTTTTGTCATTTCAAAGAGGACTTGTGTTTCCATCTTCATTTCATTTTCAGTAATCTATCTGTGAGGTCCCCAAATTCTCTGAAACAAATGTACAATAAAGTTCCTGACCTTGAGTACTTGGGCTATCTCAACTTTGAGTCCATGAATTTATGAGAAAAGTCAGCTTGATTTATTTAAAATAGGGGCTGATACTCTGGTTTCTCTTCAGATCGTATAAATCTTTTGCCTTTTAAAATAGGGGCTATTCCCATAAATAGAGTAATCTACATCTTCCATTTGAATTTTTGCCCATGTGAAAGATGGTTGTACATAGTGCAATTGTAAGGTTAGGAATTTTAAATCAAAAGGAAATTTAACAGGAAGCACTTATCTGTGCCATTACACACAAAAAGATGTATAGACAGATGTGCACACATATACGTATGCTCATTGCATGTTTCCCATGTGCACGCCCCACTATCCTGCCACACATAAGCCACATGTTCCTATAGGCCACCACCACCCAAATAATCTCCCACAGCTCCCCACACCCCCCCTACATTCCACACATACCTGTGCCTGCCCTCCACACTTCCCACCACAATATCCCTCAGCCTTCCCCCCCCGCTAATCCCTCTAAAAATCTCCACAATCACTGACATCCTCTAAGCCATCACACATCCCCACCATGTTCCCACAACCCCCACACCCACTCTCACATCTCCATCAACCTCCATGTAGCCAGCCTTCCACACAGCCCTCACTTCCTTCACTCCCACCCCAAACTGGGACCCGATTATGTAGAGAGGATGTTTCTGTCTTGTCAAGTCACAGAAGTCATGATCTTTTCACCTCCCTTTATTATCTGTTCTTATGGTTTTGAACTTTTCTGAGTTTCTACTTCCCTTTGGGTGATTCTGACATTTCTAAACATACGAATTTCATTCACTGATTTGGTAAATATCTTTACCCGGATTACCTATCTCCATGCCAATGGCATATAGCCACGTAGCTTTGTCTTTCAGCCAGAGTGGAATTTTTTTCTGCATGGGGGTCTATTGTGGATATTATTCTGTATGTGCTCATTTCTGTATAGCCTTGTTTGAGTGGTGCTCCTGGGTGGTTCAATAAGCAGTCTGTCTAGAAACAGGGAGATATTAACTTATCAGTCTATTACAGTTGCTGCTTGCCTCTAATAATCTCCGTGTAGTTTTTTCTTCTTTATTTATCTGACTAGATGGTCTTATTGGAAGAACTTCTTTCTCCTTTTGGAATATTGATTTATTTTCATTGCATCAGGATTATTAATTTTCTATGTGTTCCATCTCTTTAAAGCTTTCAGATAAACTAATTTATTTCAAGATAAACTATTACCCTCTATTCTGGTTAACAAAAATTAGGGTGAAATATTTAACTTTTTGCATTATATATGGGAGCATTGTATTTATTCAATTCCTATAAGAGAAACAGGAAAAACATATCCTGTAAGACAACTGACAGTTCAATGAATCTCATTTGAATATGTTGTAGAAAGAGGTTCAGTGATCAAAAAATAACATCAACAAACACTGAGTCTACAAAATGCATGTTTTGACTTGAACTCTGGATCCCTCCACCCCTTTCCTTGCCCAGTCCTGGGATTGGGAGGAAGAGATCTTGGTGTCCTAGGCTGGGCCCATGAGGCCCTTGGTGGGTCGTGTGATTTGCATGGGGCTGGCCTGGAACTCTTCATACTTTTCTGTTGGGCTTCTCTAAGCTTCTGTAGTTGGTGCTGGTCACTCAGGGCACATCCTCAGACTTGTGACTAGTTCAGTCGTTCCCTGTAGTGATGTGAACTGGAGACTAGGAACTGGCTTCTATTGACCTTTTTACTGCTTGAGAAAACAGAAAGAAAAGCTTTTGTCCAGGGCATTTTTCATCTCCTTTGTTCCTTGTCACAAATCTTCTGTTATAGACCCCAGGATCATTGGGTGTAGGGGCCTGTCTTGATGAATATCCACATTATAAGAAACAAGGGCACTCATCATGTTTTCTGTGATTTTATCTTGCCAGTGTTTAACATTATTTTCTTATAAATACTTGAGGGAATTACCAATTTCAAAGTTATAATTAAGGCAAACTTTTCATTTAAAAATTTTCTCCCCAGTGTATTGACTTTTCAGCCTCCAAGTTATCTTAAACTAGTACAGCAAGTCTGATGTCAGAAACAGCTAAGTGGTATGAAACCAATGACCAAAGCCTCAGGAGCATTTTAGAAAGGCATGGGAGAGTTGGTGAGGAAAATTATCTCTCAGCAAGTTTGGGTTGTTATAGGGTCTAGGAGGCCACTAAGTATTTTTTGAAGGGCATAGTAAAATAAGATTTGAGTTGACACCCTGAGCTGGATTGCAGGATTATTCTGGCTGTTTTCATAACTGATCCAGGTCACTGCTACCTGGACCTGCCTATATTTTCAGTATCCATTTAAATAATTCTTGACCTATTTCCATACCATTGTTTGCTTTGAGTACACAAAATCCTTTCCTACAGAATAGTTTATTAAAAACACTCAAATAAATTGCTACTCATTTTTGTTTGAAAGGTTTTCTTTTGCTTTGTTTCCATTAGAAGATTTTTTTTTTAAGTCGTTATTTGAAATAGGAAACATTAGGACAGTGGTCTTGAAACTATTTGAATATACTCTGTTAGTAAAAATGCCTTAAGCATCCACCCAGAGTATTTGTATATTTTTAGTCTACAAAGTATATGCATCTTTTGTTATATATTCTGTATATTATAAATCAGGAAACTTAATTGGGTTGAGATAAAGATGAAATGATATTTTAATGTAGATTATATCTTGTAAAAATAAACATATCTTTAATGAGAGCAATGTAGTTGACTGAGTTACAATTTTTGAAAAATTTTCAGGGACAGTGTTATGATTCTGCTTCATCATTTAAAAAATTTTTAGTTTAATACTTAGTAATGCAGTGACTCAGAGGTCTCTAAGTTCAGTTTATTTTTATACTTAGTTTTAATGTCTGTCATAGTTGAAAATATGCCTCATAAGTATATGTTAGTCCAAATTTAAAAAATAAATTGTCGACTGTATTTGCTAAATTATAATGTTCATTTTTCAGTCTCAACTACTAATTTTGCAAAGGTGTTTTTTTTTTTCCATTTGTTTTGTCTTTTTTCAGAAATACAGCTGGCAGTTTTTCATCTTACCTAATGTCAAATGGTCCCTGAAAACTAATTGGAAAGCTAGGCATGTTAATATTTTAAAAGAATAGGTTAAAAGTCCACTCAAACTTTCACAGAGAATACTTTTAAACAGATTAGGAAATTTTATTTCCAAGTTTAAATTGTATGGCTATGTGAGTATTTATAGCTTTTGGCAACAGAAACCACATAATACTGAAAACATTTCCAAATATCCGTTTTCAAAATGCTCACTTCAAAAGGCTTCCTCATGGATTATTAAAATGTCACATTTACTTTGAAGGAATAGCTTATATATTAAAAAAAAAAATACCTGCTTCATAGACACCACTGACAAGCACTTGTCATCATAGAGTAGGTCAGCATATTTGGAACATTTGCCTTTTTTGTAAAGAGTGATGCATAACCAATCTTCAAGTTCAGAAATGAGTAGTTCGCTTTGAGATAATCAGAAAATCTTTGTGTGGGGAAGATTTTCTAGGTCACAGACCATCTTACTATGAAGAATTGGTAAATATTTTACAATTTAAAATAATATACTCTGTAAATCCAAATAGATGGTCAAATGTAAAAGGTAATACATTGAAATTTGAAAGCAAATGTAGGAACCAAGTAACCACTGTCAATATTTCTGTCTTGAAACTAGAAAAATAGTTTATTATAGGGTTTTATTTGCGGCCTTGTGCTGGCCAGAATGTTCATCAGTTCTTTGAATAATGATACGAGAAACAAGTAATTAAGAATAATAAATTCATCTGAAGTTAAAAATCAGACTAAAAAGATACTGCTGAGTTAGATAAATTGACATATCTATCAGGATGAAACTTAATAGGAACAAAAGAAAGATCCTGAATGAATCAAATAACCTAACTTTTGAACATAGGAAGAATGGTATGGCTGAGTTGTAGCACATGTGAAAAATATTTGTGAGAAGAGTTGAAAGTTCAATATGAGTCAACAGTGTGGTGTGACTGCAAAACTACAGTAGCGAAAGCCAACTTAGTCTTAGGTTGTTCTCTGGATTTTGGGAGGTTAACATCTCACTGTATTCTCAACTCAGCAGAAAACACCTGAAATAGTGTGACAAGGAATATAGAAATTTATAGAACATATATAAAACATTCAATATATTGAATTGCAATTCAACATAGAAATTGAGGTCCATTCAGAAGAGAAAATTAGTATTATTAAGGACTTTGACACCTTGTATTTTGAAGAATCAAAGAAATTGAGAATGTTTTTCCAGGGAAGAGAAGACCTGTGGTTGATCTAACAACTGTCTTCAAATATGAAAATAGCTAGCATATGGATATTTATACTTTTACTGAAAGGACCCAGGGGCTAAGCTGTGACTTAAAAGTAAACCAACAGGGATTGCAAAAGGCTCTGTTTAGCTCAGTGCAAGTGGAACTTTATAGAAATCAGAATTGTTCAAAAATTGAATATATATTTTTTTAAAAAGGAAATTGTAAAGTTATGTATTAGAGTTGTGGCATCACATATAGCCTAAATGACCACTTGGTGAGGATGCTACCAGCTTTAGTATTTTCAACATGAAAGATACAACTTGACAGAATTTTGCAGGACTCATAAAAACTTCATGCAACATTGGCTGTACAGTTGGACTAGGTGCCTCTTAAATTTCTTTGCAACCCTGAGATTTTATACTTTTGACGTATGTTAAAGGGAACAATTAAAAGGTATTTCCATCCAAAAGCAATGCTCTGATTATCCTTGCATTGGCAGTACTTTGAATCATTAAATCTTAATTTATAGCTTTCTACTTTGTCAACTTCGTGGACTACATAAAATGTTTTTCAAAAAAGCCCTTACAAGATCTTATTTATAAGATCTCTCATGAGTGGTGTAGGTAAAGGCACTTTTGATAATATTTGCTAATAATTGAGTTTTCTTTAGCCCAAGTCTGAAAAGTCCATGAGACACCAGAAGTGAAGTATCCTCTTGATATAAGTTTGTTTTTCAATCTGTGTGTAAGAAAATAATTATTTAGTAATAAAAAATAAGACATATCCATCTCAGACTTAATTATATATTATTATTCCTCTTTTCTAAATGAGAAAACTAAGACTTAAGAGTGGTTTAAGTAACTTGATTAAGGTCGTGAAAGTAGAAGTGGTATTTCAGGAATTTAAACTATACAAAGATACTATGAGTGACATATGGCAGTTTGGAGAGAGAATCACTGACTGGTAACAGCCTATGGGCTGATACTGTTAGTCTTGTGACTTTACCCATAGGAGTTCAGCCAAGAGGCATGCTGGAATCTTATACTTAACTAATTGGTTAGGAATATACCAATCAAGAAGAACTGATCTAGCTCTAGGTGGCCAAAACAAATTTCCAAGAGCGTATGGCAAGCTCACATAGAAATTTGGATTAGGATCAATATAGCAGGCTTTCATCTTGTAGGTATGTGAGTGGCAGCAGCAGAAGTTTCTTGCCAGTGGTAGTACTCTTGTTTCAATGCCTGGCAGTGACTGGGGATGGTAGGAATGTCCAGTGGGAGGACTGGACCCAAGTGATAAGATCCATCACCGTAGGTAGAGTTTGGCAAGGGCTGTACACATTGTCTGGGCATCAGTTAAGATGGCAGGTGTTAAGGAAAGGGACCCATTCCTAGCAGGGAATTAGAATACAAATCAGAATGTAGGAATAAAACAACAAAGGTGGCTATGGAAGATTGGAACTCACTGGGAGCAGGGATGCCAAGGTGATCTACTGTGTTTATGATAATATATAGATACATTTTAGATTCTAACTATTGCTGAAGACAGAACACCTAAAATACTCCCAAACTTCTCTGTGACCTGGGATTAAAATGTGGCTGAGCTTAAAGGTGGGAGATCAGCACACACAGCTAGGCTAGAGAGGGGCTGGGGCAGGAAGACTGACTTAACATACAACAATGGATGTGAACTCAAAGTCCTAGATTTCTTGATGAGATTGCAATTTGATGAGAGAGCATCTGATGAAATATGAAGTTAGTGAACAGATTTGGAGTATGTAGCTAAATTTATAATGGAGTCAATCAGGAAAAAAATCTCTACCTATTAAACCTTTGCTTTTGTCATATTCGGTAGCAGAAAAATTGCTACTTGTCCAATTCTAGATATGAGAGGCCATCAGAATATACAGTGAGTGCCTGGGGGTGACTTTTTAGGGGTTAAATATAGCTGTGCATCATTAACTTATGAGGGAAAAAAATCCCATTATGACAGCAAATCAGATCTAATCTGGCACTCCCTCTGCTACAATTACATAAAATATGGTGGAAACTTGTCAAAGCTTTCAGTGAGAAATGAGGCTACCGATGCTTGGCAGCCCCCTTTTTGAGCACAGCGAAGAATCATGTTGCTTAGCTACAACCTTTGGCTGATTTAGAAAGCTTTAACTGACTGTATTATGCAAGAGTTAAACTCTATTCCTTGATTTTTTTTTTCCTAAGAAAAAAAGCCTTATTTGCCACCTTCTTATTTTTGGGGTATCTTTACCAGGTCATTTATGTGTATTCACCCAGGACAAGTTTCGATTTATCATTGTTTTTCCCTCCCTGGGGTTTATAGATTGAGAAAGAACAAGTGGGTGGTTGATGATACAAGCAGAACATAAAGTATTAAAATAACTTAAATGCTTTTGCGTACAAAGTAATGTGCAAGTGTCTATTTCAAAATTTTTTGTCATTGGAAGTCATTATGTTTTTCACCTCTCTTTCAACTTATTCATAGTTTGAGTTGCTGTTGTCTTTATAATGCAGAAGAATGTATAACATTTAATTATATTTTTGTATTTCAAAATGTAAACTGACTTAATAGGTGTATGGAAAAGTATAGGGAACAGTGAATGAAACTGAGTGAGAGTCATGGCTGGAATTGGAGCCAAAACACTGAAAAGAGAAGAATTAAGAGGAAAAACAAAGAAGAATTGTAAATGGAGAAGTTTACAGCAATTATTGTATGTGAAATAGAAAAGTATGTAAAGGCAGAAATATCAGATGTGTCAGAGCTCATTTCAATGGGATAAAAATACTCAGAGACACTTAAGTCTGAAGGAGATTCTAAAAGGCTTTTAGTTCATGTTCTGTCTCCAGAAAGGAATATTTTTTATACTGTTCTAAATATGTGGATATTCATTTTTTAATAGCTCTTCAGAAAAGAGAGCTGTCCCTCAGTAATGCTTTCTAACATCTTACCGTAATTATTGTAATGAAGTAAAGCTATGATCCAATCTTAATTATGTAATTATTCAGTAAACTTTACTATTGGCTTGTCAGTACAATCTTTAATACATGCAAAAGCAATTTTTCCTGCTTTAAAATTCCATGACTACCTGAAGGAAAGTCTATAGAGTTGATTCTATATTTACATTTGGAAATAGGATAGTGGAAAATTGTCTCTACAAGCTTGGTTCCATTATAATTCTAATTCTGTTGAAACCCAGAATTCTTAGACTTAGAAGCTAAGCCCCTTTGTTTATGGACCTTAATTTTATGCTGGTCTGCAAATCACTTTCATTTGCCACCTTTTAAAAAGTGTGGTCCTGGAACCCCTAGGGGTTTTCAAGACCCTATCAAAGGCATCTGTGAAGTTAAAACTATTTTCTTAATAATTCAGAGACAATATTTGCCTTTTGAACTCTATCCTCTTATGGGTGTACAGAGGCTTTGTAAAATATAATATAGAAACAGATTGAATGCAGAAAGAAATATGAGAATCTACTTGTCTTCTAATAAGCCAGACTTAAAGGAGATTTGCAGAAAGTAAAACAATGATATTCTCCTTGCTAAGTCTTTTATTTTTGGAAAATATAGTTATTTTTCATAAACACTTTTATGTTAATATGTTATGAACTTGTTGGTATTTTTAAATGAATTATTAAATATTTTGGAAATTTCTCCATTTAATATTTAAAATAGTAAATATCAGTGGATATAACCAACATAAATAAAAGCTCTTTGATATTCTCAGTAATTTTCAAGTATGTAAAGAGGTCTCAAGGCCAAAACATCTGAGAGGTCCAATCTAGTGCATTCATCAGCTCCTGCATGATTCTGATGTTGACTCCACTTCCTGGTTTCTGTTCTTTCTCTCTCTTCCTTACCCTGATGGTCCTACTGACAGATTTCTGCCCCCTACTTCTCCCTTTCATCTTCCCTCCTGACAATTTCAGCCTCAGATTCACATTAGTTAAAAATGGCAATCTGTCTAAAATAAAATTTCGCATACTGAGTTTGATATGTATTTCTAACTATAGTGACTGCATTACAGGTTAAAATCTTCATGTACAATTTCACTTATTAGTTTGAATAAGAAAGATATTTTTAGGATTTTTATTTTTATTTTTTAATAGCTTTGACCAAAGTATCAAAGAAGATACCGTATTCTACCGTTCAGGTTTCATATTGGAATTTTAAGTGTAAATTAAAGGTCATTTACACAGTTAAGCATGGAGAACTATATAGAATTCTATTGCTGTTAAGTATATATGAAGACTAATGTGCCTGCTTAGCTAGTGCAGGTAATGCCTGAAAATTTTCTTATGATTGGTCTGAAATTTTACTCCTATAATTTGTTAAGCTGGTCAGCAACTATTTAATTTTTGTTTTTATTTAATGAACTGTGAATTCAGGAAACATATTTTTTGTGTGTGTTCAATCAAGATATTCTTAGGACCAAATGAATAGCATGTACGTGTAAAATGAAAAGTTAATTTAGTGTTTTATTCCTTTGTTGAAATAGCCAGAGATCCCAGAATCTTTTTTTTTAAGTGAAAGACTTCACAGAGCTTTCTTTAAACAGGTTCAATATTGGATTGGCAGTTGTACAATATTGTGTTACTTCTGCAACAATGATGCATGTGTTGCATCTAATGGGAGACGGGGGTGGATAGTAGGTGAGGATGACTGCAAGTGAAATCCTGCACCTCTTTTCCTCCATCAGGGTTGATTAGCTCTTGAGTTACAAAAGTGCTTTGTAGCCAGGTCTCTCTGGTGGCAATGTGTCGAGCTTTCCCTCTTCCTTACTCCCACATCCAGTCACTTGTGAGTTCTTGTCAATTCTACCTCAGTATCTCATCAATTTTTTTCTTCTCTCATTCATACTGCAACTGCCACAGCTGACTTAGTTCTGATCCAAGTTATTTCTTGCATGGACTTTTGCAGTACTCTCTTCCTGTCTTCAGTTTCATTCTTCAACTCATTGTCTGCACTGCTGCCAATGTGATTTTTAAAAAATTGATATGATAATTATATTGTTCTGTATTTTTTTCTTATGACAGTATTGCATAGTAGTTAAAATTGCTGGCTTTGGATTCAGATTGCCTGAGTTTCTTAACCTTTCTGTGCCTCCAGCTTCTTTAAATGGGAATTATTCCATGATGATTGCAAACTGCTTTGCATATATAGTCTCTATAAATATTAGCTATTTTCCATAGCACTTTGTATGCTTGAAATTATTATTTATATGTATTTATGTCTATCTTCTGTGCTAAACTGTAAGCTTCATGAGGGCAGAAACCACATCAGTTATGTTCACATTGTATCTCAAGTGCCATAACAAGGTGTCCAATAAGGGCATTCACAAAGATTTGTGGTTGACTACTTCATATTTTTCAGTGACTCTCCTTAATCTCTGAGATGAAACCCACCTTATATACATGACTTTCCAAATCTACATTTGTTTTCATTCTACAATACCCAGCTACTTGCCATACATGATTCTACTGTGGTGTTTCATTTCTCCATGCATGCATTTATTTGCACATGCTCTTCCTTTGGAATAACATACTGTTTCCCATTTTGGCCACGTGCTTATCCTTTGAGTCCTAGATTTTGCTCCTTTGTGACCCCTTGGCAGCCTATTCCCCACTTCAGGCAGAGCTGGTTCTCTTCTATGTGCCACTATAGTATATTGTACATATTTTAATTTTAACACCTATAATGCTATATTAAAATGATTAATATTAATTCAATAGCTACTTTTATCAGATGCCTGTCCTATTATTACGTCCTCTACATATGTGTGTGTATACATACATATGTGTATAAACATATATATATATATATATATATATGTTTATGTGAATTTAATTCTCAAAACAGTCCTGGAAAATACCTATTATTTTTCCAATTTTATGGATGAGGAAATGGAAGATCAGATATTTAAAAAAAATATATAGGTTATATCTTAATTAGGAATTTGGACTGATGAGTTGCTGATGCAAGAGTACCCTGAGGCAAGGGCTGTGGCTACTCACATCTTATTGGTACGGCTGCTCTTTGTAGTTTAAGTTCATGCATAATATATTTGTGTTATAGAGCATCTCTTACAGTGACAGTTTTTATCACCGTATCACGCCCAAAAGAAAGATTTAGATTCATTCTTCCATTGCTTGCCAGGTACTCCGTGTTCCTTTGGGAATGGAAGATTCAGGCACAGCCTAGTTACTCGTGATGCTCTTCCTAGTATCAGAAAACTTTCTTGGATAATTAGATTAAACTTTAATTTGTTTTATATTTTACTTCATTTATTTCATTTACTCATTATAAGCAGTTCTAATTAAAAACGAATAGGAGTTCAATTAAAATTGATGATTTTAATTCTTATTTAGGGAACTTCTATTATCACAAATACTAAAATCAACTACTACTATTTTTAGAATCAAATAAAAACTCTGTACATGCCATAATGACTTAGTTATGTGCTTTAGTTTCTATAATAGTTTTTCATTTGTGATAGATGCATTTTGGAAAAAGGGTGTAAAGAATTCAGAGTAGGTGGTTCTACAAATTGACGAGTGATTATTCTCAATTCACCATTGTCAAGTATTTTTGTCACTTATCTAGATTTGAAAGAATGAATGAACACATGATGCTTTTAAAAACTGCATCTCTCTCTCTCTGACATAAAAACAGAGAGCTTTACAAATACTATTCAGCTAAATCCATATAAACCCTTCCTCAAAATCAAAACACCAAGTTAAACATTGGATTATTTTCTTGATAGAAAGTTTTTCAGTGTATATAAATGTATAATTTAAAAAAAACTGTCGATTTTTGGCCTTCCCTTCCAATCACCCCTACCATCCTTCTGTTTCTACATTTGTCCTTCTTTCCTTATTTCTTTATTCTTGTTTTTTCCTTTTCCTTTTCCTCTGCTCTCTTTCTTTTCCCCTTTCCTGTTCTTGTCTTTCTTTCCCCTCCTTTAAAAAATTTCCATTAATTCCCAGAAAGGAAAATGAAATGTGGAAGTTTTAATTTCCAGTAAATGTTGGGCTAAGAAATGGCACAACTTGGGCCAAGGTTCTAGGAGTCCCAAGCATTCCCAGAGTAGTGATTGCCTATCTTTTAAAGTATGGTTATGCTTTTAATATCTGCTAGTTGAGAAAACATAATAAATGAATCATTTTATTACCATTGCCTTCTATACATTTGAAAAATAAGATATAAATGGTCAGTACATGTTTTTAATTTAAACTAGAATGATTGCTTGTTGTGGTTTCTTGAGGTGACTCCATGATTCCAGAGGTTTATGAGCTGCTGGTTATATCCTACTTTCAGAGAATTTTGGGAACTTACTTTCTGACTCATCTCGTTCTGCTTTTAAAAAGGCATGTAGGACTTAAACCAAACCAGGAATAGAGTGTATTAGAAAACATGATTTGGTTCCACGTGTGCCATGTGAAATATCAAAACAGCAGAACATCTTCCTTCAGCTGGTCCTTCAGAACACAATCCCGTTTAGGTCTCATGTTCAGGACTCCACAATTAGAATGTATTTTATTGAATTCCTTCACACATTTAGCTTCACATATTTTACAGGTGTTGTGAGCATGAAGATCGAGGAAATTTGATCCTTCTTGAGTTTTACAACTAAAAAAGAGCCCTAGGAAAATATTATGAGGTCTAATAATACATGTCAATCACATATTATAATTCATAACTGGGAAGATTATCCTCTGAGAATGCACACTCTTCTGCATGTTGTGGAGGTGAGAGTCAGTGGTGGAGGGAGGGCATGGAGTGGTTATGGAGTGAAGAAACTGGAAGGGAAGTTGGAAGGGAAAGCCTGCCTCTGAAGTGAACTCATTTTAACTTTCTTCAACTCTTACTAATAAAGAGCTAATCTGGATTTTTCTCTAGGTGGGAGAGAAAAGATGAGGTGAGCTACTTTCTTTTCCTTTTATCAAATTCAAGGAGGTTTGGAGTGAGAGACAGAGGTGAAAGGACCAGCAGCAGCAACCAACCTCAAATAGAGCAGTTATGATCCAAGAAATACTGTTATCTCCTTGTTTGGTTGGCACATAATACCCTATATTTTCTCTTCTAGAGAAGGTATACATAAATAATTTGTAAAGATAACCTTGTTTAAATGTTTATGCCAGTAAACTTTAAAGCATCTTTATTTGAAATGTTTCTGACAGTAAAATTTAAAACATCTTTCCAGAGTTTTAAATTTTGGGCATGTTATGGTCAGTTACAATTAAATTTATTTCTAATTTGGAAAGAATGTTTGAATCGGTCTTCCTCTTCCAGCTATTTTTGTATTATTATTCCAATGTCAGCATCCAAATAAGCAAATGTGATTTGAAAATCAGTCTATCAGTAGGGTGTTACCACAGTTGATTGCATACTTTTTTTAATGCAATTGAGGTTAACATGTTAATAAGCTTAAAACAGACTCTTATAACTATAAGATGTATTTTGAAAGCCTCATAGTAATCACAAAGCAAAGGCCTAAAACAGATAAATAAATGATAAAGAAAAAAGAGTCAAAGCATACCACTACAAAAAAATCATCCATTCACAAGACCTCAGGAGAGGAAAATGGAACAAAGGAGTTACAAAATAATCAGAAAGCAGTTAACAAAATGGTGATAGTCAGTCTTTATCTAATATTAATTACTCTTAATGTAAAAGGTTTAAATTCTGCAATTAAAAGACAGAGTGGCTGAATGGATTAAAAAAAAGACCCAGCTATATGCTGCCTATGATTTAAGGATACTCACAGGCTGAAGAGAAGGGAAGGAAAAAGATACCATGCAAATGGAAACTTAAAAGGCAGGAATAGCTATACTTATATCAGATAAAATAGACTTTATGTCAAAAACTAACAAGAGAGAAAGAAAGCTGCTATGTATAAAGGTCGTGATATATATAAAGGGGTCAATTCATCAAGAAGACATAACAACTGTAAATATATATATTTATAAATATATATATATATACGCAATATTGGAGTACCTAAATATATTAAACAAATATTAATAGATCTGAAGGCAAGACTAGACAGCAGTGCAATAATAATAGGGGACTTTATAACACTTTAAACAATGGTTAGATAATCAAGACAGGAAATCAATAAGGAAACACTAGACTTGAATTACACCTTAGACCAAATGGGCCTAACAGACATATATAGAACATTCCATCCAGCAGAAGCAGAGTACACATTCTCTCAGGCACACATGGAACGTTCTCCAGGGTAGATCATATATTAGATTACAAAACTAATCAACAAATTTAAGAAGATTGAAATCATATCAAGTGTCTTTTCTCACAACAATGGTATTAAACTAGAAATCAGTAACAATGGAAGAGCTAAAAAAGTCACAAATATGTGGAAAGTAAATAACACCTTCTGAATAACCAATAATAGGTCAAAGAAGAAATCAAAAGGGAAATCAGAAAATATCTGAGATAAGTGAAAATTCAACATATCAAAACTTATGGAATGCAACAAAATCAGTTGTAAGAGGAAAGTTTATACAGATGTACAGATAGTTTATACCTGCATTAAGAAAAAAGAAAGATAGCAAACAACCTAATTTTGTATCTTGAACTAGAAAAGGAAGAATAAACTGAACTCAAATTTGGCAGAAGGAAAAAACATAATCAAGATTAGAATAGAAATAAATGAACTAGAGACTAAAAAAGCAATAGAAAAGGTTAATGAAGCTGAGAGCTGGTTCTTTGAAAAGATAAACAAAATTGACAAACCTTTAGCTAAATTTACCAAGAGGAAAATAGCAAGGACCCAAATAAATAAAATCAGAAATCAAAGAGGATATGTTACAACTGATACCACAGAAATACATATGATCATAAGGGACTACTGTAAACAATTAACTATATGACAACAAATTGTACACCCTAGAAGAAATGGATAAATTCCTAGACACATATAACTTACCAACCTGCCACATCTGAATCATGAAGAAATAGAAAATCTGAACAGATCTATTACTAGTAAGGATTTAATCAATAATCAAAAACAATCCAACAAATAAAACTTCAGGACTGGATGCCTTCACAGGTGAATTCTGCCAAACATTTAAAGAATTAACACTAAATCATCCCAAACTCCTCCAACAAATTGAAGAAGAAGTATTTTCAAACTCATTTTATGAGGCCAGCATTATCCTAATACCAAAGCCAGAGAAAGGATACTACAAGAAAAGAAAATGACAGGTCAACATTCCTGATAAACATAGATGCAAAAATCCTCAACAAAAAAAAATCCTGTGCTCTTGAATTCAGTTTCAGGAGCATAGGATCAGACACCATCATCAAGTGGGATTTATCCCTGGGATGCTAGGATGATTCAACATATACAAATCAATAAATGTGATATACCACATTAACAGAATGATAAAAATTATATGAATATTTAATAAATACAGAAAAGGCATTGATAGAATCAGCATCCTTGCATGATTAAAAACCCTCAACAAATTTAGGTATAGAAGGATTGCACCTCAACATAATGAAGGTCATATATGAAAACCCCACAATTAATATTATATAATAGTATCACTGTAACATCTATCAATAGCCTCAATGATGGAAGTTAAAAGCCTTTCCTCTAAGATCAGGAATAAGACAAGAATGCTCACTCTTGCTACTTTTATTCAACATAGTACTGGAAGTCTTAGCAATGATATTAGGCAAGAAAAAGGAATAAAGGACATCCAAATCAGAAAGAGTAAAATTGTCTCTCTTTGCCAATGCCATGATCTTATATACAGAAAACCCTGAAGATTCCACCAAATAATTGTTAGAATTAATAGATAAATTCAGTAAAGTTTCAGGATATAAAATCAATATACATAAGTCAGTTGAGTTTAAGATTAATGTAAATGAGATAAAGAAAGCAATCTCATTAACAATAGCATCAAAAACTGTAAAATACTTAGGAATAAATTTAACCAAAGAGGTAAAAGGCCTGTACACCAAAAACTATAAGATAATGATGAATGAAATTGAAGAAAACACAAATAATTGGAAAAATATCCTGTGTTCTTGAATTGGAAGAATTAATATTGTGAAAAATATCCATACTGCCTAAAGCAATGTACAGGTTCAGTGCAATTCCTACCAAAATTTCAGTGGCACACTTCACAGAAATAGAAAAAACTATTTTAAAATTTGTGTGGAACCACAAATGACCCTGAATAGCCAAGGCAATTTTGAGAAAGAAAACAAAGCTGGAGGTATCACACTTCCTGATTTAAAACTATGTTACAAAGGTATAGTAATCAAAACAGCATGGTACTGTCATTAAAAACAGGTACAGGTACATAGACCAGTGAATGGAGCAGAAATCCTAGAAATAAACCCACTCATATATGGTCGACTAATTTCTGACAGTGTTGTCAAGGACACAAAGTGGAGGAGGTGAGTCTCTAATAAATAGTACTGAGAAAGTTGGACAACTACAGACAAAAGAATGAAACTGAATCCCTATCTTATACCACTCATAAAAATTAGCTAAAAATGGATTAAGGACTTAAATTTTAAGACCTGAAACCCTAAAACTCCTAGAAGAAAACTTAAGGGGAAATCTCCTTGGCATTGCTTTTGGCAATGATTTCTTGGAGAAGACATCAAAAGCACCGACAGTGAAAACTAAAGCAAACAAGTGGAACTACATCAAACTAAAGAACTGGTGCACAGCAAAGAAAACTAATTTAAAATGCAGCCTATGGAATGGGAGAAAATATCTGCAAACCGTATATCTGATAAGGGCTTAATATCCAAAATATACATGGAACTCATACTACTCAGTAGCAAAAAAGCAAATCATCCAATCAAAAAGTGGGCACAGGACATCAATAGTAATTTTTTCAAAGAAGACATCCAGATGGCCAAAAGGTAAATTAAAAGGTGCTTAGCATCGCTAATGATTAGAGAAATACAAGTCAAAACCATGAGATGTTTCACCTCATGCCTAGAAGAATGGCTATTATCAAAAAACACAAGAGGTAACAAATGTTGGTGAGAATATATAGAAAAGGGAATTCTTATGCACTGTTGATGAGAATATAAATTGGTATAGCCATTATGGAAAACATTACAGTAGTTCCTCAAAATTAGAACTACCACATGGTCCAGCAGTCTCACACCTGGATATATATGCATAGAAAATTAAATCAGTATCTCAGATAGATATCTACACCCCCATATTCTTTGCAGCATTATTCAAAATAGACAAGATATGGAAACAACCTAAAATTCTTTGGTGGATAAATGGATGTGATGGAATACTATTCAGCCATAACAAAGAAAGAAATCCTCCCATTTGAAACAACATGGATGAATCTGGAGGGCTTTATGTTAAGTGAAATAAGCCAGAGAGGAAAAGACAAATACTGTATGGTATCATTTATATGTGGAATCTTTAAAAAAAATAATTCTCTCTGTTTCATAGAAACAGAGAATAGAGTGGTGGTTGCCAGGACCTGGGGGGAGGGAGAAATGGGGATATATAGGACAAAGTGTACAAAGTTTCAGTTATAAGAAGAATGAGCTCCAATGATTTAATATTCAGCATGGTGACTGTAGTTAATAATGCGTCTTTGTATACTTGAAAGATGCTGAGAGTAGATCTTAAATGTTCTCAAGAAAAAAAAAAGATACCTAGCTAATTACTGATTTTGACCACCATTCTCAACATTTTTTTAACCTATCATTGGTTGTTAAGAGGTTAAGTGAAGTTCCTTTAAATGGATTCCTCTTACTTTCAATAAGAGGGTAGGGAAAAGTGATGAATTCTGAAAATAATATTTGGATTATAGCTACTTTTGGTGCTAAGGACATTTCTGGAGTTTTTGTTTCTCTATGTAACTTTTAACTCAGTTACCATTCAGTGATGAATTTTTACTATTTTAATATTGAGTCAGATAACAACTCTCCTCTGCTGCTTTATTTTGTTACATGGTCTGTTGCACATCAGTAAACTTAGAATTTTTGAATTTGGTGCTGTTGAATTCTTATGGCACTCAGATGGTTGCTAGCCAATTCAAAGACATTTTTCTGTACCTAGGCTCCTTAGATGAGGCATCTCATTGGAGGCATTTTAAGTGCTTTGTACTTAAAATGAGTGCCAATCCCCAGTATATATCTAACAAATATTGGCTGAATGAATAAATGAATGGCTTGAATGAATGAAATGTTTATATAAACCAAACTTGGCAATTTTCCAAGAAAATTACCAATTCAAAGAACCTCTCAGTTGCTATGTGAGTTTGTGGAATTTGCAAGGAAAACCAAGGAAGAAGAGGCAGCAGCTGTGGATAGCATAAAACAACGTAGGTCACACTTAGTGTAACTAATTCACAGATGTGGACAAATATTGGCAGTAGACCTGGTGAATCTTCATTTCATTAAACAGTATCAGAAGCTTGATAGAAGACATCAGATGGAACAAAATAAAATTTCAAAATCTGGCAAGTACAAAAGGTGACCATTAATTTCATGGAAATATATAACCATGAATTAAAATCATAGCCTTTAAAAAAATCTAAAAACAAAAATTAAGTTATACCAACAAATAGAAACCTCAGTATTTTCTGAGTGACTGAATTCCTTGGGGAGAGCTGGATTGAGAATGAGATTTCTCCATATAATTCTTAATCTCCTTTTTCTCTGCTGACAGATAAGTGAATGGGGTATATGGGGATAGTTAATGCTAGGGGGGGGGAACATTTATTAGAATGCAGTGTTAACAGAAATTTTGGGATTGACATTTACATAAGCTCTCACTCACTTCTCTCTATTCAGATAATGTTTTCCTTCATTTGATTTGAAGTGTTTTAGAGATAGACAAGATTTTCCTTAAGACTAATACTATAAAAGTTCACAGAAGAAAAATTACTTCATTTGTTTTAAGTCAATAACTCTTATATGTCCTCTTTCTGTCTCTTTTCCTTTCTTTCTTTCCTCTTTTCTTTCTTTCCCCACAGTTTTTATCAATGAAATATGAATTAGCATAAAGTTACTGTCATATGCAGGGAATCTCAGAAAATATATATTATGTGGGCAGTTTTAAGACTCATCCAAACAAATATGTATAGTGGGTTTGCACATTGTTCCCCATTGCATCTCCCAGAATTTAGCCTAGAGTCTCACTTATTATTCCATTGGATTCTCAATTCATGGCCATATCAATTCACATACCAGATCTGGAATTCATAGCCCTGGTCATGTGACAAGTCCCAGGCATAGTTTACAAAACTGAAATAGAGACAAAAGACAAACAGCATCAGACAGTGAGTTCTTACTGCTGTTAAATCAAGTGCAATCATGTCTTCATGGCCCTCAAGGCCATCTTCACTGATTTTACCTAACTTAGTTAATTAACCTTCCATCCAGTACCTTCTCAAGCTGTACGGTCTTTCACATGTCAAAAAAAAATTTTTTTTGTTAATCATTTAAAATTTTTATTTTTCATTTCCCAGAATGGCATTAAATAGCAAAAAAAAAAAAAAAAAAAAAAAAAAAAAAAAAAAAAAGGCATGACAAGTGGAGATCCTGTGGAAGAAAGGAAAAAGGAAAAGTGTTCTAGGTACCATTAATGGCACTTTTTCTTGCTTTTTGAGCAAGAGGCCCTGTATTTCCATTTTGTACTAGGCCTATGATTACATAGCTGGCACTGCCACTAGATTTCCAGGATAACATTTTCCCAGCTTATGAACCATGGCAGAAGGGGCATCTTCCCATAGCTCCATCAGTAGGTACCAGGGATGTCACTCATTAGCACAGCCTGGGCCACGTGCTCATCTCTGAAACAGTCACAGCAGATGGGGAGGCAGGACCTCTCTGATTGGCCAGATCTGGTCATATGTCTATCCCTAAGACTGGGGGATTGATCAGCCTACCTCAGCTCCTTTTGATGCATTCTCCATAGGGAAAAGGAAAAAAAAAAAATTCCAGCTTTTACTGTGTTCGCTCAGCCTACAATATTATTTCACCCTTGTTAAATTTACTCATTTTTCAAATCCCAGTTCAAGACCTATTGTCTCATTGATCATCAACAGAAGCAAGCTATACTTTGCTCTAAAATGGAAGATTTCTATATTATGTCATTTAAGTTAGCCTTTAATCATGCATTCTGCTTGTAAATTACTGCATATGTTTTCAAGCCCATTTTAAATAGATCTTTTTTGGCAGGCCTTTCCCAAATTGCCTACCCCTCATGTGATGTTCTTTAGCAAAGAGTTAATTAAACTTAGTGCATATGATCCTGTTTCATTCTCTACCTGATGTCTATTCATTCTTCAAATTAGGTTAAATATCACTTGCTCTGGAAGACATTTTTTGATCCCAAAGCAATATCCCTTAATATAAGTTCTCCTAACACTGAAAATATTTTCATAGCACGTAAGACTTTATTTAATTGTGTCTATATCCCTCTTTTATATCATGCTCTTCTAGTTGGTCTATATAAGTTGTTCATCAATGTGTCCCCAGTACCAGCCAGAGATATGTTACTTGACACAAAGTGAGTAATCAATAAGTTGTTTGTTTAACAGTTGTTTGAAACTGTGAATCCTCCATCTCCAGTAAGATTAAGTTATTTGAGGGTTTCCTTTATGTTTAGCATCGATGTTTATATATAGGAGACATAATAATTATTTATTCCTTTGTTTCTATGTGACTCTAGCAGGCAAAGTAGGAAGAAAAGAGACAAGAAATGCTAAATACCATTGGAGAAGACTTGATGGGTAGTAAATGCTTCCAGGCTTTTGGAGGCCTAATTCTCCTGTTCTGGATCTCAACAATTTGAACCTTGCCCCATCCATTAGAGTAAGTTATCCTCCCTATCCACATATTCACAGAAATTTCATTCTTTAATTATCCAGGCTTGAGAAAATAAATAAATAACCCCACCCCAACCCCACTAAGCTCATAATAAAAAGGCTCCAGTGGATTGCTCCACTGTGTCATTATCACTCTCAGCCTTTGGAGATAGTAACCACTGAATATCTTTATATGTTCTTCAGTCATTTCTTGGGACTCTGTGCCCCATTTTTCAAGTAAAAGCAGAGATATCCTAGGGCAGAAGCTGCTTTTTCTTTATATGATCTTTTTCTGCCTATCAGCTCCTAAGATAGGAGTACAATAAATATGCTAGAAGTTAAATTCTATAAGTGGTACCTATGTGGGTATAATTCATATCTTAAAATGCGGAAGGTGACATCCAACAAGATCAGGGAAGGTAGGTGGAAACCCAGAGGAATCTGGAAGTATCCACTATTACTTGCTTCCTTGTTTTCTGTCAGCCTGTCTTCATAGAGGCCAAAGGGTAAACCTAAAAGCAGATCTGAATTCTCATTCCACATCTCAAGCTCAGCTTCAGGCGTGCTAGACAGCCCAGTCGTCAGCCCTGATCTAGTGAGAGGCTTGAGATGGAGGGGTGCCCTTGACCCCAACACCATCCTGGATAAATGTTGGAGAGTCACAGATAACAATTACCAGTGAAAAGTTTTCATACTCCTCACAATGAAGGTAGTCACCATCTTGGGATCCTTACCTCTTTGCACCCTAGATCTTTTTTATTCTTGAAGCCAATACTTCTGTACTTAACCTTCTTTCTCTTGGGTTTTTGATTTACTTAACCAGAGATGTATGTTTCTTTTGGCAGGCACAAATGCTATTGGGCCTGCTTTGGTCACTTGGATTCATTAATGCTTTAGTTCTCAGTAAACTTTGAAATAACATCGCACATTTAATTGGCTCCTTGGACATTACCTATCTCAGTCATTGCTTTAGAATTCTCATCCCTGAACCGGACTTTCCCTTAACTACCAGTTTTGCAATTGCTTCTGTATATAAACATGGAAATGTCTTTAAAAGCAGCTTTGTCCACCAAGATACTCAAAAGCAATGCCAGTTCAACTGAAGGGCAAGTAAAGAGGGGTCCAAGAGGGGAATCAGTGTAGTTGTTGGCCAGAAAACCTGTCCCAGGGACACGCTGAAGAGGCTCATCCTAGGTAAGGTCTTCAAGGGTGGAACTGACTCAGGCCATGGCTCCTGTCAGTGAATCCTGTGAATGAGTCATAGGATCATGGGATTTGATGATTCCTTTTTATTAGTGCGTAAGGTAGAGTGTTCAGAGAAGAGGCAGAAAAGATTTTTAAAAACCATAAATAGCTTAGAAACGGTTGATCTATTTCTGGAATAGGACCCTTTCTTCAACTGAAACTGACTTCTAGTTCCATTGTGTATGCAAATGTGTGTGTGGGGTGGGTGGGTGTAAGACTGTGATTCTCAACCTTGGTTTGTGACAGCTTTGACAATCTCCAAGACTGTGGCAAAATTCTTTTGTTAAAAAGCCTATAAATTAAAAGCATTTACTTACTAAGTCCCTGTCATGGAACTTTTTAGAGAGTAGCCAGAGGTATAGTTTAATCAATTCGAACCTAGTCTACCTTTTCTTCTGAGATTTTGGATATTACATTTGAAATATAAATATAGCATGCCTAACTTTTATAATTTTTAAATAATACTGAGAAGAGTGAGATATGGTGTTGATTGTGAAATAAATTCTAAATCTTGAAAACATCAAAGAACTATATCAGATATGGATAAATATTGTGAAATATTTACAGTAGTTATATAGACATTAAATTAGGCATTATTATTATTGAAAAATACACCAAAGCTAATATGAACTTTTATTTTAAAATAGAAGTTTGTTGTGGTTTTGCTTCAATTTTGCCCATTAGAAGCAGGCAGGGTTCACGTTACTACACAGCTCTGTTTCCTCTGATGACGAATCTACTCTAAATTGATACATTTTTTTTAAGGATCAGTCTTTTAATAAAGATGATGAATGAGTCCTTTTAGCTCCATTTAAAACCTTTACCCTACTCTGTCCTTGGGAAAATATCATTTACAGTGATTTTAAAAATGTCTACAATGGATTTTTCTAAAAATTTGTTTTAATTTCAGAAATAATTTTTCAATTCTTCACTCAGAACTTCTGACTGTTGAAAAATTGAAAAATTAAACACTAAAGCTTTAATATTCACTGTTCAATTCAACAGTGAAAGACCATGAACTGTTGGGATTAAATGGTAAAAGCATGATACCTGCCTTTAAGGAGTTTGAAGTTTCACTGGAAGTGGGGATAGGGAGCAGATTTGGAGCAAGTAACACATAAGCAATTAATGATGATTAAAGAAACTTCTGAATACTAGGTGACCTGGCATATAAAGTACTTAATAGTGACTCCTTCAAAAAATAAGATTATTTTTATAAGTTAAATTATTACTGTTTTATGCAACTGATTGATAAATGAGAAATTTTGGCTGTGGTAGTTTAGCAAACAGTATAATTTCCGTAGTGCCTTCAATATGTGCTGATATGTTCAGGATAGGCATTCTGGTCAATTAATGAGGAAACTTATATGTTTGTTAATAGGTATTGAAGAATGGTCTTCAAATTAACTGATTGTTCTGAAATCATTTCTTCGTAAGCCTGAGATGCTTTGGTGATGGTCAGTGGTGCCTTTTAGCCAGCTTGAAAATTTAGGGGAATATATAACAAAGACGATGGCAGAAGATCTTATTTGATTTTTCCACCATTCTAGCACTAACTGGAGCCATTCTTTTCTTTCTGGAAAGGTCATTTGGACTGTTGACTTTCCATTCACATGACAACCTATTATTTATTGATTTAAAAATGGTTGTTGCATCAACTATATTATCAAGTTATTACCTTAATATCTTTGAACCTTGAATTTAGTCTTGTACAAAATAATTTCTTCAACAATCTATAATGATTTTAAAATTTAATTTCTTCATTAGAATAATGGGAGAGGGGGTCTGTCTTTGAGCAGACTACTTATTGGAGATATCACTAAGATCTTAAAAGAGCTATGAAAAATCATCCTTATATTCACGGAAAGCTTGAATAAAGGATGTCCTAAATCTGTGATTCTACTTTCAACTTTAAGGAGATTGGAAGAAATTTGATAATTATGGGTAATGCCACTCAATCTTCTTTGACAAAGGAAGAATATAATTATAGAAAGTATGTTAATTTTCACAAGCCTACTGTGTAGAAGATATTGATAATATTTGATAAGTTTTTCCGATGAATGATGCTCTGTAAGCATATAGGCCATGATGAAACCATTTTTTGTGTGTATCTGTGTATATATTGATAGTTTCTGGCCTGTTCTGCCGTTAATGATGTGCAAAGTGGTTCTCATTTGGTTATGGGATAACTACCTACAAAAAGTTTTCCTTTTGGAAGAAAGTTTAAAATCAGTGAACTAGATATTGTCCACTGCTCTTGGTCAATGTAGTAAATATAAAACCAATATATCAGAGTGATAAAATTGTAGAAACCATAAAAAAGGTTCTATTCTTGATAATTCCAAAGAGTTGTCTCAAGTCTAACTAATTAGCATTTAGCTTGTTTTTACAGTGGAAAGATAATATGTGTATGAATCCAAGAGCTTTGACTATTATGTGCCATTCACTCTTAGATCATTAAAAAATACTATGGCTAAGAACGAAGGAACTTTTTTTTTTTTTTTTAAGGTTTATGCTACCACTTGTACTTAGGGCTTTTTTTGGATCTTTGTAGAATTTGTAAAATACTATTTAAGAAAACCAAGACTGCCTATACTTGTTAATTATTTCATTTCTCACAAAGATGCCTTGATAAAAGTGTTTTTCTGTGTGGTAAAACACAACAAATTGATTTACAAAACCATATGAGCCTATATGAAGTCTAAAAATGTATTTATAAAACACTGTATGATGTAGCAAATCCTGAAGAGCAAAGCCTCTTATCACAAGACAAAAAAATAACTGCTTTAGTTTAAAATTGTATTGTTATTGAAGAATTCTTATTTGCTTACTTTTAAAAATGGTTGGTTAAAGTTTTCTTTAAATATTTTAGCATAGTCACTGAATCAGAAAGTTCTGAAAGGCTCATAAAGGGATGAGTTTATAGGAGGTCACTAAAATATAAAATAATAAATAGTTCAGAAGTGAAAAAATAAATTCTTCTACTTCCACTACTTTGACTGCACTAATATCATCATGTTACATTATGTACAAGAAAACAAAGAATGTCAAGAAGGGTAATGGGAAGGGAAACAGATTCTGAAGATCCAGTTTCAGAATACCTTGGTATTTTTGTTACAGAAAAGTTGAGTGTGTGATTATTTGGAGGCTAAAAATGCATTTGAAAGCATTTTGGTGTAATGTGTTTGATTACTGATTATTTCTAAAGCTGTTTGCAAATTAACTTTCTCCTTTTTTAAAAATATCCAACTACCAGATAAATTCTAAATCTACTTTTTCAAGAGAGCTAATTTGGATGTTCAACTACTTTAATACTCAGTCCTTGAAATCAATATAGAAAGTCTTAGATATAGTCCTGCTGAGTCTGTTACTTCCTGGAAATTCTTGCTGTAGGTTATAATGACATCAAATGTTTTATGGGTCTGGACTCCCTGCTATTCCTGGACGCTGTTTTCATCAGCCTCTCCAGTTATGTAAATTATTCATATTCATTCTCCCCACCCCCCAGGCTTTCTGTCTTCTCTCTGTGTCTGTCTCTCTGTCTGTCTCCCTCTGCAAATAGCTCTTTTACTGAGAGCAAAACTAACACAATACTGCTCCCAGTACGTAATTTTAGTAATGATAGTTGAGTTTTGTTTTTCTCTCAGGATCCCTTACAGCTTTCAGTATGTCTCAGTTCGGCTTTGTGCATCAGATCACTTTGTTGGATGACAGGACCAGAATGACTGCCTTGTTTCCTATATGCTGTATTAATTTTGTATTGCTGCATAACACATTACCACAAAGTTGAGTTCATAAGAACACAAATTTGCTATCTCACAGATTGTGTTGGTTAAAAGTCTAGAAACAGCCTAAGTGGGCCCTCAGCCCAGGGTCTCAGCAGTTGTTCAAGTGTTAGCTGGGGCTGTGTTCTTATCAGGAATGTGAGGTCTTCCAAGCTCATTCAAACCATTAATAGAATTTACTTCCCTGTGGTTGTAGTGTTGTGGAAAAACATGTTACATCTCAGTATTATAGTTTGGTGTTACAGCTCAGTTGTGACAGCAACCTGGATCCGGGCAAGAGACCAAGCAGTACTCAGAGAGTTGGAGAACTCAGGTTTATTACACCAGTGGGCCCAGAGGAGTTAACACTCCAAGCTCTGGACCCCATTTGTAGGTTTACACCGGCTTTTATAGGCTGCCAGTTTACACTTTGCAACATCATATTTAAAGGAAGTATAAGGAAAGTTGACTAATTAAGGACAAGCTTTGTAGAAACGGACCAATCAGGAGGGAAATAACCAATCAGGAGTGAGCTCAGGGAACCAATAGAATTTTAGGTGTAAGTAAGCTGTTTCAGAGGCAAAAAGTGAGATATAGAGCCTCTGGGCCAGGGAACTGGATGGTGCTGGCAGGAGATTTGTGGCCCTGCTTGGGGGTCCTGCCGGTCTTTTTAATGGGGCTTCCCGCCTCAGTAGTTGTTGCTGTTTTCATGCTGGCTGTCAGTCAGAGGTCACTCTCAGCTCTTGGAGGAATTGTCTCAGGTCCTAGCCACGTAGTTCTCTCACAGCATAAAGGCTTACTTCTCCAAAGCCAGCAGGAGAATCCCTTTTACTTCAAATCTCAGTCTCTTTTGAGTAACTCTTGATTGAGTCAGACCCATCCAGGATAATCTCCCTTTTGACTCACTCAAAATCAACATACACAAAAGTCCTTCATCTTAGTCCTGTAAAGTAACGTAATCATGGGAATAAAATCTGACATATTCAGAGACCTGTTGATACTCAAGGGGCAGAGGATTATAAAGAATGTGTGCAAAAGGGAATGGGAATCTTAGGGGCCATCTTAGCATCCTGACTACTGCATATGCCTTGTCTTTTCAGAATGAGTTTCTATTTTCAGCATTGTCCAAGATCAAAGTGTGCTTGTAGGTGTGTTACTAGGTAGTGCTGTGACTAAAGGCCTTCCATAGCCACAGTAAGCCTGTGGTTACCATTCGCATTCATTACTCAGTAACCTTTACCAAACAATTAATGAATACTTTAGTTTTTTTAACCCTATTTTTAGCAGCAAAATAAATATTAAACACCTTCTTTAATTACTGTCGTAACCTGAAAATATTACGAAGATATTTAGAAAAAGAAGATGTTTTTATTTAGAGGTGACATCCAATAAACTATTGGAGTTCAGTATACTTTATGCATTCCACATGAAGAATCTGATCTTTAAAAGTAGTGTGCTTTAACTGTCATCCTTGGTTGTCCTATTTCATGCCCTAGTTAAACATAGAGATATGCTCAGCAAATCTGCAGATAAGACAAAGCTAATAGCATTAGTAAATGTATTGCAGTTACAGAACTGAGATCCAAAAATATTCTAACAATAAAAGCAATCAGCTGAAATTAGCAAGATAATTTTTGACAGGGATAAATATAAAGCCCTGCATTACTCTTTTCCCTAAACAAAAAACAGTGTCTCAGGTGCAGGTTGGTGAATAGATGGCTTAGTATACCTCTTAATAAGTGTGAGAAAGTCTTAGAAATTTTGGTTAATATTGAGTTCTATGTGAGCCAATGGTAGTATGTGGCTGCCAGAAAAGGCTGATTTTCAATTTAGAAATAAGGGAGGAAATAATTCTGCTCTATCTTCTTATCAACAGAGTAAGTAAACCACATCTGCTGTCTTTTTTCTCTTTTCTAGTTTTTCCAAAATAATTTCTCAACATTTGACAACATTTTTGATACCTCTTTATATATTCTTATTTTGTTTATTCTGCTTATTAAATATAAATCACTTTGTATTCTTATTATGTCATTAATTTGTATCTAGTTATTTTGAAAGACCCTTAATTTTTGGCTAAGTTTGCAAGTTATATAAGTCCATATTCATGTCTACTTACATAATGAATGTTTCTACTTATACAATTAGGCTTGTTATACTGGTTTCTTGTCCTTGAACCAAGCATCATCGCCTGTCCAAGAGGGTTAGGAAAAATGAAGAGGATGAAAAATTCTCCTCTCTGTTGCTCATCCTGTACCCCTTCTGACTCTTTGGCATGTGAATGCCTTTCTTCTACAAAACAGGAATAAAATGTGGTTTCACCAGTTGATTCCAAGGCTACATACTATTAAGAAATAAAAATAATGTATTCTCTTGGAAATGATTTCTATGAGATACTTTTAACTACAAGAGAGTTTCACCTGGTGCCTAGACCACCTAGAGAGGTCTAAGACATTTAAGATAAAAGAATTCAAGTAGGTTTTTACACTAGGTGTAAGAAACTGCTCATTCAGGGTATTAAATCACCTCTATGTAAATTGTGTGTGCATGCATTTGCTTATTCAATGTATTCTTTTATTGATGCATTCAAAAATTAATACAGAACTTAATTGTATTATAAGCACTATAATAATTCCTGTATCTTAAGTTTTCTTTCTTAAAAGTAAAAATACTTCAGTATAATCAGTGTCCATTGAACCTCTTAGTCTTTAAATGTGGCTGCTAGACTAGCTGACATCCTCCTGGTCTCCTTCCCTTCCTCGCTCCCTTCCTACCTTTCTTCCTTTTTTATTTTGAAATATGTCCTGCATATAAGTGACTGTATATAGTATATCAATGGGGTTAATAATACTAGTAATAGTAATAATAATAACAAGACCCATGTAAATGCCATTCCGTTTCTAAATGTTTGATGCCTCCTTTGGTTATCTCCCAAAACGCATCTTCCTGCTACTACCTGCCAATGAAAGAACTCTTTTTAGAGAGTTTAAAAGATCTTTTACATATCCTTTCTTTGCTGTTTCATTATAGTTTTACTGTATACATATGTATCTCTAAACAATAACATTTTGTTTTTATTTTTGAAAAATACTTTATAAATGCAATTTATATTTACTTTACATCATGGAAAGTTTTGATATTCATTCTAATTGGACGTGTGCAGCTCTATTCATTTATTCAATTTCAGTTTTGTGTACTGTGCTACTGTGTGAATATACCATAATTTATTTATCAGTTCTGTGGTCAGTGAACATTTATGTTGTTCAGTTTTTTCTTTCTTTCTTCTATCAGAACAGTGCTTCAATAAGTATTCTTAGCCATATCTCTGGTGTATGTGTGCAAGAATTCCCCTAAGGAATGGAGTTGCTGGGCCATAGACTATATGCATGCTCTACTTCATCTGTAGTGCAGATTGTTTCTTCAAGTGGATGTACCTATTTGTATTCCCATCAGCACTGCCTGCGAGTTCCAGTGTTCTGCCACATCCACGGCCCTTGATATTGTCTAATTCTTTAATTTTGGTTTATATAGAGGATGTGAAATGGCATTTCATTGTGGTTTCAATTTTCATTTCTCTGCCTACTAATGAGATAAACTTTTTATTCTTATGTTAATTGATCATCCCTGTTTCTACCTCATGGTGTGACTGTCTTGGTTTCCTTTTTCTATTTGTCTTTTAGGTTGCTCATATTACTGATTTGCAGGATTTGATTAGATGTTGTGTGTCTTAATCCTTTTGTGGCTTAATGTGATTAAATATCTTACCTCAAGTTGTGGGTTGTGTTTATAGTGTTTTTGAGGAACTGAATTTTAATTTATTATTTTAAAAAACATTCTGTATGATTTTTGTTTTTTACATCTTTTAAAACAAACCCTTCCTTACCCCCTAATCATAGAAATATTTCTCTGTAATTTTTTCCATGGGCCTTAAAGTTTTTGCCATTCCCATTTATATTCTCTATGTATTTGGACTTGATTTATGTTATGGCAGAAGGTAGGAATTCATTCTAATTTTTTAAAAGTATCAATCAAGGGTCAGCAAACTTCCTGTAAAGGATAGGATAGTGACTAGTTTAGGCTTCTCAGGTTGTATGGTCCCTGTTGTAATATACTTAATTTTGCCATTGTACCACAAAAGCAGCCAAAGACAAGCTGTAAATGGATGAGTGTGGTTGTGTCCCCATAAAACTTTATTTATAAAAGCAAGAGGCTTGTTGGATTTGGCCTGTGGACTGCAGTTGCCAACCCTTGATATGGCTAACTGTCTCAGAAAAATTTTTGTCTTTCTTTTTCCACTGATGTCCAGTGCCTGCTCTGTTATATAATGTTTCCATGTATGTGTGAGTCTGTTTCTAGGCTCTGTGTTTTTTAAAAAATTGTTTTAGTTGTCTGTTCCTGTGCTCATATCCAACTTCCCAATTCCTGTAGCCTTTATTATAAGGTTTGATATCTGGCAAGGAAAGCCCTGATTCTTCCCTCTGATTCTCCTTTAGATGTGCTTTGGCCTTTCTTGGCTTTCCCTCTTCTGCATAAAGCTTAAAAATCAACTTGTCAAGTTCTACAAAAACTCCACTTAGAATTTGATCGAACTGTATTATATCCATTTGGGGAGAACTGAGATTAGAATATTGTATTCCTGTTTTTGAGCACAGTATATCTCTTTTAATTTGGGTCATTTTTAATGTCTTAAACTAACGTTTATAATATTCTCTAAGGCCTTGCACATCACTTTTTAGATTTATCCCTACCTACCTTATTTTTGTGTTACTATGGTAAATGGTATCTCTCTAAAAATTGTGTAAAATTTCAGGAAAAATTTATATGCTGACCTTATTTACATCTACCTGGCTAAACTCTCTTAATAATTATAATATTTTTCTTTGAGGTTTATTGTCTATGTACAATGACAGTTTCCTTTCTTCTTTTCCACTCCTCATGCTTTTTATCTATCTTATTTTATTCCATTGACTCCAGCCTCCAGTAAAATGTTGAATAGAAGTTATGAGAATAGAATCCTTGTATTTTCCCTGCTTTTAAAAAATGATTTAACTGTGTATGATATTCGTGATAGATTTTTGTTTGTTTGGAAGATATATTTTATTAGGTCAAGGAATTTACTTTGTTTTCCCCTCAATACCGGATAATTATAGTTTTTGATTTGATTCTTTTCCTTTTTTTCCCTTATGACTCTCTTTCAGAGAGGCCTATTTTTCCCACGTACTACAAGGCTCTATTTCTCAGAGCATCATCTGCACATTCTTTTAGGTCTGGGTCAAAACGTGTTCTTTCAGAGAGGAATTGTGCCTGCTTCTGCTAGTATGGTCACCACTGTCTTAGGACAGCTTCAACTAAATTTTTGGCCTGAGACTTTGTAGGCCACACGGTTGATATGAATTCCTACATAGGACAGACTTCTTCCCTTTCTTCAAAAGAATCCAGAGTTAAGGCTAAGAATGACTTGTATTATTCTTTCAGTAGGACAGGTTTTTTTGGTTGTTTTTTATCTTTGTTTTTGTCCATCCATCCTGCCTTTCACATTCTGAGGATGTCACCCTTCAAAGGCATCAGGTTTAAGGGAGCATCTCTAATCTGCTGTTTCACTCTAAAGGGACTTGGCTTGGTCATCTGTTCTCCACATGTAGCCGATTAAAACTCAGGGTCCAGGTTAGCAAGAATTGTCATAGACTTCAAAGCAGCTGCCAGTTCCCATGCTACTGACTTCTGAGGACTTGTGCTTTCTTTTCATTTTGACCTTTGAGAAGTTATCTTAATTTCTTGTCAGCTGGAAAATGCATCAGAAAAAAAAATGTTTTAAAATATTTTATCTAGCATTTTAGTTGTGCTATACCACATGGGGGTGAAAACCTCTTCTGCTGTGTTGCCAAAACCAGTATTTCCCCATAGACTTTACCCATGATGACAGCCTCCTGTCCTGAACTCTGTCCCCCCTGACCATGAGTAACATTTGCATCAGTCCTTCTCAAAGCTTGCTGCACATTGAAACCACGTGAGAAGCTTTTAAAAATCCTGATGATCAGGCCACACTCCAGGTAAATTAAAATCTCTGAGACATCAGTAATTTTTAAAGGTCCCACAGGATTCCATCGTGCAGCCAAGGTTCAGAACAACTCCTTAGACTCTAGCTGCCCATTTTGATTCATGTCTATTCCTGTTCACCTGTCTTTTCAATTTCCTCAGCCAAATAGTTTCTTTCAGAGGCCAGGTGACCACATGTACATGAAACACTAACTTTCTAATCCTCCTGACCCCCTTCAAACCAATTTGCTTTCTGTATAACTAAATCTACTCTATCTGTGGTCAACTGAATAGGAAAACATTCAACTTGTTTTATTTTTCTTTGCAACATTCTATATTCTCTTTTTACATCTTTCACACTATGCAATTTCGTTTTCCTCTGCTGAGAAATTTTTAGTGCAAAGTCTCTTAATTTGCTAATTAATTCTGATAGACTAGTTTCATAGTCTCAGCAAATCAGTATGTGACATGCTTGGATTATGAATAGCTTAGCACAGAAAATGAAGTAATTTCCATGGAATAAATTAGAGTCAATTAACATGGCAGAGTCGGTTATCTTTTTGAATAATGCAGACTTGCTCAGAAAAGCATTCTGTTTTGTTTGTAAGATGATCTGGGCTTTTAACCATTATGACTGCCATAGCCCTTTCCCCTTTGGAGCTAATAATAAAAAAGGAGACGGTAAATGACAGGAGCAGCGAGGCCAGCAGTAGCAAAACAGAGAGGTAGGGCGGTCACCATACTTTGTTCTAGGTCAGAGTATGTTAATTGATCATAGCATGTTATTAGAATGGTGTGTTTTATGGCTGTCTTTAATGTAATACTAGCGCATCCAAAAATGTGACACCATTATAAATTTATAATTATTTCTTCTGGAGATATAATGATGACATTTCCTGCAAGTCAAACAAGTTGGAGCTTTCTTATATATCTATTAGGGCTTGGGACTAAGTAAATAGTGATCTAGTTACAATATTAGCAAATGATTAGTTTAACACATTAATTTTAGTGTCTTCAAGATAAAAGATACCTTCCCAAGTGAACAGATGGCTTAACCAGGAAAGGCAGACTTCTTAGGATTTAATGGTGAAAGGTGAGGTCTGGAAAGGTTTAGAGAAAAGCCACATTCTTTAGGTATCACTTAGGCGAGCTGGTCTTTAGAAGCCTGCTACTGCTTTCCATAGTAATGGATAATTATCATTATTTTCCTCCAGGGAACGTTGTGTGGAATAACTAATTAATGATTGCAATGCAGTTTGGAATCTGAGACATTTGGAGTAACTTTTAAGTATTTTGCATTTGAGTATCAGGATAAAATAAGCATGGATAAAGGAAACCTGAAAGCAAAGCTTTTATTTCCAGATTGTGAAATAAATTTTCTGACATTTTATTTTGTTAATAGGTTTAGTTTCTTTTAAAAAAAGCTATTATAATTTCACTTCCTGTTTAAAGATGCTGCTTATTACTATTTTTCAAAAATTCTGCTGCTGCGATGATCGTATGTGCCTAGAAGTGGCTATAAGGTCCAATACATGGCACAATAAATTTTATAAAATGTGGCCTGTTGGTTAATGCTATCTTTTGGTATTTGGAGACCTGAATTTTCACCTTGTTGAATATATCACAGGTTTGTTTTTAAGAAAACCATTCCTAATTGTCACATATCAGGTATTTTTGACCTATGGCTCTTATTTTGCAAACTAGTTATGTGGCGACTAGGTTCCAAAGATCCTGCCTTTCCAGTGAATCACACCTCTTGGTATTTATGCCCTTCTCTGTCTTCTACACATTGAATCTGAGCTGGCTCTTTGTAACCAGACTGATGCTGCACATATTCTGAAGACAGTTCATAAAAAGCCCTGCAACTTCTGCCCTGATTTCTTGGAAAGCTTATTCTGGGGTAAGCCACCTGCTATGTAAGAAGTCCAATTAACCTTGAGATTTCCATGCTGCAAGGTTACTCAGATAAGGCATTTGAAGAGGTCACATAGAAAGATATCTATATATGTACACGTATTTATAGTTATATACATTATATATATATATATAATTATTAAGTTATATATATATATATATATATATATATTCATTTGGCTAGTTCATGGCTATTGCATCCATCCCACCTGAAGTGCCAGACACATGAGTGTAGAACCATCTTAGGTGTCCAAACCAGCCTTCATATGACTCCAGGCTTAGCTGTCATCTGATTGCAAGTACATAAAGGAACTTAAGCATGAGATGCCCAGCTGACCTGAATCCATACACACAATTGTGAGAGAGAACACAGCTCTCTTGTTTTAAGCCCCTAAGCTTTGGGGTGATTTGTTACACAGCAGAAAAAAACAAAGGGCACTGAAGACTTTGACACTGTTTGCTATGCTGGTGTCATAGTGTTTCTTCATTTGGGTTACGTTTGCTGGTAGTATCAGGCAGATCCTTCATATGCCAAGATGATGTTCTTAAAACTTGTCACAATGATATCTAAAGAATACCCTTCCCAGTTTCCAGTGCTATCCATGGGTTTCATGCTTGCTTGAAAATAGAATTGGCTCTGTGACCTATTTTTAATATTTCAAGAAGCCTAACCCTATCTTAGGTGCATTTACCCAAGATAAGGATGCTTTTCTTTTGCTTTGGTTTGGTATTTATCAACCTCTCAGTGTATCTTGTTGAAATAAATTATACTTAAATCCAGTGATATTTTGTTTATTTGTTTTTGTGAGACAAAACCAAAGCATAAGTATGTTTTTTGCAAGCAGTATCTCTAAGTGGAGTATATCTTTTATATGTAATCTGATCTACATTTCAGTATTACATACAACAATTTTCTGAATATATGTTAGAGATCAAGTGAGATAAGAGAATACTCTTTATGTTATGAATAGGATAAAGAAGAAAGTGTTCAACCTGAAAAGAATGTTTACTTGACTATAATTCCTTTTAGGCACTTTCTTGATCAATGTTTCTTAACCTAGGTTCTATCTATGAGGATGCATGGATAAGCTTTAGGATACCTGTGAAGTCTTTGAAATTTTATGTAACATATTTGGTATATGTGCATTTTTCAAGGGAGAGTCTTCATAGATTAGATCAGATTCATAAATGAAATCTATGACCCTAAACCTTACAAATTTATATTTGTTAAGACTCATTGAATTATATACTTAAAATAGGTGAATTTTTATATGTGAATTATATCTCAATTAAATTGACCCTGCCTCAAAAAGCTGTGAATCAGTATTCCCAATGAAAGGCATTTAAAAAATAAAATGCAGACAGCAAGACACCTAAAGGTATCTTCTAGGTGGAACCTTTTTCTTCCAGTTTGCTCTTCCTTCTAGAATGTCACCAAAATAGCTTCTATTTTTGTGTGCTGATTTAGTTCACATGGAAATGGAGGCAAAACTAGGGTAGGACATAGAGGAGTAGGTTAGTCATAAGGTATTACAATGTTATCAGTCTTTGCCTTGACAATGAGGCTCAAATAAGGTCCATAAAATATCATTGGTATTCAGTAAATTATTTTCAAATAAACTTATACTTTAGAAAAATCTGTGAGCTATGTTAGGAACTTTCTAAGTAATTTAAGGCGATGCATATGTCCTTTTGTTATTTAGTTTTGATGATTTATAGATGGGAGCCAAGAAACCTGGGTTTGGCCTTTTGCCAGTAACTTGTGTAAGCAAATACTTGTGACTTTAAACTAATGAAGAGTTCTTATCTCATTTTCTTCACCTATAAAATGAAGACCATATTACTTTCTGTATATACTTTAACATTTCTATACCCTGACCTAAGACCTAGTACATTGACGGCTTATTTTTTTGAATGAAACAATGAATTTCTGATATTTAATAATATTAGTTAATTTATTGAGGGATTAATTTTAGTTTGAATACAGCAGATGGTTCATGTAGGAAAATGGGGGAACATAAAGTTACATTCTGATCATTTTAGATTTTAAACATATATTCATCAAGGTGTAAAATAAGATAATTTTGGTATACTCCACCATAGCTTTATAAAGGTTAATTAATTTGCTCGTTGTTACACACTTAGGGTAAAAGGGGAAAATTGCTATTTAAAACCACATGAACAATCAAGAAAGTAATAAGACAGCCTATGGAATGGGAAAAATATTTGTATCTGATAAGGGGTTAATACCCCAAATATATAAAGAACTCATACAACTCAATAGCAAAGAAAAAATAATTCAAATTAAAAATGGGCAAAGGACCTGAAAAGACATTTTTTCAATGAAGATATATGAATATGAATGGCCAACAGGTACATGAAAAGATGCTCAACATCACTGATTGTTAGGGAAATGCAAATCAAAATCCAATGAGATATTATCCCATTACCTGTCAGAATGACCATCATCAAAAAGATAAGAGATAAATGCTGGTGAGGATGTGGAAAAAAGGGAATCATTGTGTTCTGTTGGTGGGATTCTAAAGTGGTAAAGCCACAATGGAAAAAGAGTATGGAAGAGCCTCAAAAAATTAAAAATAGATATGAAAATGAATATATGTATGTTCATGTATGACTGAAGCACTGTGCTGTATACCAGAAATTGACACTACATTGTAAACTGACTATACTTCAATAAAAAAAAATATAGACAGAAAAAAAAAAATAGAACTACCATATGATCCAGCAATTCCACTTCTGGTAATATAGCCAAAGGAAAGGAAAACACTGTGTCGAAGAGATATCTACATCCCCCTCCATGTTCATAGCAATGTAATTTACATGGAAACAACCTTAAGTGTTCATTTACAGATGACTGGATAAAGAAAATGTTGTGTGTGTATGTTTGTACACATATACATACACGTATATACATATATACACACAATGGAATATTACTCAGCCATAAAAATGGGGATATCCTGCCATTTGAGACAACATGGGTGGACCTTGAGTACATTATGCTAAATGAAACAAGTCAGACAAAGACAAATACCATATGATCTCACTTGTATATGGAATCTGGAAGGAAAAAAAAAAAGACAAAATCCAAACTCATAGAAAAAGAGATCACATTGTGGTTACCAGAGGCTAGAGGAGGGAGGGGGAATTGAGGAAGATGGTTGGTCCAAAGGTGGAAACATCCAGTTATAAAATAAATGCTCCAATCTGGTCCTCTTCCATGCTTCCTATGTAATGAATGACACCACCATCTACCAACTTGCACAAGCCAGAAATCTACAAGCCTTCCTTTACATTTCCCTCTTCCTCATCAACTTACCCAACTCCTGTTGATTTTACTTCATAAATATTTTTGTATACTTAACAACTACCCAGCAATGCCGTAATTCAAAATTACCCAGAACTCTAGCTTTCTAATAGATCTCTTCAATCCATTGTTGTCCTCTCTTCACTATAGTTAAGAGAATGAAGAAACTGATATGCCATTCCCCTGCTTAGTTCTGATGCTGTCACTGCTTTTAGGATGAAGTCCAAAATCCTTATCATGGCCTATAATTTCCTTCATGCTTCGGCCCTGACCACTTCTTTATCTTCATCTCATTGGTCTTACTCTTGTCCCATTGACAATGGCTGGGCTTTCTTTTAGCTCCTCCGAAGTTCCATGCTGTCTCATACCTCAGGATACTTAAATCTGCTTGGATATCTTTCTCCCATTTGTATCTAGTTTATCTGTTTAGTTCATTCTTTCCTTCAGTAGTCTGCTGCAACAGCATCTCCTTAGAGAAGCTTCTGACTTCAGGCTAGATTTGTTTTTTTCTGTTATTTGCTGTCATGCCAAATCTTTCTTTATAGTTTTCTAATAATTTTAAATTATATATTTATTTACGTGATAATTTTACTTGTGTCTGTTTCTTTCATTAAACTGTAAGCTCCATGTGTCTGTTCTGCTCCTAATTTTATCTTTAATTCTTAGCACAATGCTTAGCTTAACAGTGACTTAAACATTGAAGGAATGAAAGAAATGATATTATAGGAAGACATCTTATTTACATACAGCCCCATTTTCAGAGAGTTGTCTGTTTTAAGCGGTGTACCTTGAAGTGATGGTAAGCGTACTCTGGTTCATCCACCCTGATCACACATTTGTTAGGTGGCAGGTGAAGGTAGGGCTTTATAGTGTGGCTGCAGAAACCAAGGACTCTTGAATGCTCTCTCTACAAAGTTCTATTCCAAAAAATAGGTAAGTGACAGACATGATATTACACTATCAAAGTAAGTTTCACTTTGACCAAAAATGCCTAGTAGTGCCCCCAATTGTTTTTTGGGGATAATGAATGCCTCCTAGGTCATCTCAAACCAGCTCACATACTTCTAGTCATCAAAGAACTTGGAGGGTAGCTGTCTGAAATCCAGATGAACAGTGATGAATGAAGGCATCAGATACTCAGAGGGCAGAGAAACATTTCTGAACTACAGAATAATGTAGCCTCTTATTCCAGTCGTAATGTAATTTAGTGGTATTGAGAAACAGTTAAAATTATTTAGGCTTGAGTTTTCCAAATTCTTGCAAAACTTCTGAAGTGTTATATTTAGTAATGTGTTGTTTGCTTATTTGTTTTTTTGTTGTTGTTGTTGTTCTCTTGTCACATTTTCTTAACCAGGAAAATTTTTGATTTGGTGCTTATTCTGATAATACAGATGGCATAATGTCTCACTGCTCTGACAGATGATTTATTTTGTTATTTCTCCTATTTTCTATTTCCTCTCTTTTGCTTTCCTTTCCTCCTTTGCTCTCCTCTCTCTAGCCCTTTTTTCTTTAAGCTATCTCAAGACCCCATCTCTTATTTATGTGCTCTCATGGTCAAGTCAATTTATAAATGTAGACAGAAATATGTACAAATGTCAGCTTTATATTTTGAGTGGAAATTACCTTACTAGAATGTTTATAAAAATGGATTACTTCTCTCAGGAGATTCATTCGTCAAGACAGAAGTTGGTCCTCCTGTAGAAAATGGAATGGAAATAGAAGCAGTCAAAATACACTAGGATAAACACAGTGATCAGGGATTAGATGGGGAGGGGAAGCCTTATTTGGAGGAAAAATGCTGGCTGCTTGTGAGGCAAAGAAATAGAACAGCAAATGTTCCTTCAAATTACAACACAAGAGGAAGGTTATCTGGGGATGTACTAGACTTAAAATTTTATCCGGGACTGCCTTGAACCAAGGCTGAGCTCCTAGAATTATAGGTATATCCATGCAGATGTCAACATCATAATTTCATGGGATTCTAGAACCTAAGCACTGAAGGACTCTGTAAGACAAGAAGGGCATGTCTTATCCAAAGTCACACAACATGTCATAGCTGGGACTAGGACTCAGATATTCTGATTCCAAGGTTATTTTTAAACTTCACTGCTTATAAGCACTGTATTGTTTTCCAGTTCCTGGAGATGTACCCCGCTTTATCACCTGTGTTCTTCCCTATCCTCTCTAGTTTGCTTTGTGGGATGTGCTCATCAGGCACTGTTTCAGTCACACTTCCAGTTCTGGCACCCTTATTATCACTAGCAATACCACTTAACCTAGAGGGGAATGACTTAGTAGATTATGCAGCCTACCTAGATTCTTCTCACTTGCACACAGAGAGAAGCAGTTTATTTGACAGAGAGAAGCAGTTAATTTTATCTGCGGTTGAAAAATCTGTCCTGAGAATATTCAAGGACTTTCTTAAGGGAATTAATATCTTAACTCTTTTGTACCAACGTAAAGATTTCCATCATGTGTAGAAAATAGCACTCCCTTTACTGTAAGCATATTTTGGGGGTAAAAAGATGAGTTAATTCCTACCTACTATGACTAAAGTACTTCAGGAAGTCTAGCCAGGCAGGCCTATTATGGACTGTAGCTAATTAAAGAGAAGTGCTTCCCAGTTCACTTCTTCTGTACCTTCTTTATGCACTGAAGAAGATGGTTTTTACTCAACACGATGTTTCTCCAGTATATGTGGTTTAGAAAAAGAGGCAAGTTGGTAGTGCACCACTTCCTCTGTGATGGACCTTTTACATTTGGGATGCTTTTGTCTCCACTTAGCCCGTTTATTATTCTGCCTTTGAAGTCAACGTTTTTTATTAAAGTTACTTATAAAACACAGATGTCTATGATTGTTTTGATTGTATTGTGAACTCTTCCTAAACTGTGTTTTTCTTTAGTAGATATTTAGTTTCCTCATGTCTTCAGAAAACATACACATGCACGCAATTCATGTGGTCAAACCACATCCTATATAACATGTGGATGATAAAATAGCTTGCTTCTAAAATGAGCTATTTATTACTATTTGAAGAAATAGTAATGATATACAGGGAGCATAGAAGAGCTTTATTGAGGAGATAATTTTATGTGAAGATTAACTTATATGCATCTCCAATAGATAGCACATTAGTTAACAGCATAGGAATTGTGTCTGATGTGTAAAACAGCTTACCCCTCAGCGTTCACTACATACAGACCAGCATAAGGAAACTGGTGACAGCTGAAAAGCAAATTATCAAACTCCAAGTTAGATAAGTATGTGTTTCTGAGGTCAGAAAGTGACCCACTCTTTTAATATATCTAAAAGCCCTTTAATGCAGGTGTTTTAAAAAACTTAATTTTGCTTCATGCTACCAAACCATCAAAGCCATATAACTATTTAGATGGACACTGAAGAGATATTAAAAAATGGACAAAAGACCTGAATAGTCATTTTTCCGAAGAAGACATACAGATGGCCAACAGGCACATGAAAAGATGCTCAACATCAGAGAAATGCAAATCAAAACCACAAATGAAGTATCACCTTACACCTGTCAGTGAGGGAAGATTCTTGTGGACAGGTCCCTCTGACTTTCACATGAGACCACTATGGAATCAAACTATAAAAGAAAGACAACAGGAAAATCTCCAAACAACTCCAAATAACACACTTCTAAATAATCCATGGGTGAAAAAGAAAGCCTTGAAGAAAAAAAAATTTGAAGGATTATAAAGATATATGTATATATATATGTATTCTTTATGTACATGGATATATGTAAATAAATTATAATAAATAAACTTCACACTCATAACTTTGACAACTTAGAAGAAATCAACCAATTTCTTGAAAATCACAAACTACTAAAACTCAGTCAAGATGAAACAGATAATCTGAATAGTTCTATAACTATTACAGAAATTTAATTTATAATTTAAAAGATCTCCCAAAAGAAATATCCAGGTCCAGATGCTTTCACTGGAGAATTTTACCAAACATTCACTGTTTTACACAATTACTTCCAGAAAATAGATGAAAAGCAAATACTTCCCAACTTACTTTATGAGGTCATTATTACTGATACCAAAACCAGGCAAAGGCAGCACAAAAAAGAAAACTGCAGGCCACTATCTCTCATGAACTTAGATGTAAAAAAATCTTCAATTAAATTTTAACAATCAAATCCAAAAGTGAGCAGAAAGAATAATATATTATGACTAAGTGGGATTTATTACAGGTGCAAAGGCTGATTCAATATTCAAAAATTAATGTAATCCATCATATCAACAACTAAAAAAGAAAAGCCTTCTTATTACATGATCATATTAACACCCATTCATGATTTAAAAAAAAAAAAACAAAAAAAACCTTTCAGGGCATTAGGAAGAAAGGGGACTTTCCTCAACTTCATAAAGAGCATCTACAAAAAAAACTTACAGCTATCATAATACTTACTGGCAAAAGACCAAACCCTTGAATGTTTTCCCTCTAAAATTGGGGAAAAGGCAAGGGTGTCCACTATTACCACTCTTCCTCAACATAGGACATAGTTCTAGCCATTCCAATAAGGCACGAAAAAGAAATAAAGAGCATAGATTGGAAAAGGAAAAGAATGCTCTATTTGATGATTGTCTGAAAGAATGAATCTACAAGGAAAAACTAGTACTAGTACTAATAAGTGCATTGAGTACGGTCCTAGAATACAAGATTAACATATAGAACCAGCTGAAGCTCTTTCTGTACATTGGCAATAAGTGGGAGCCAAAATAAAAATGCAATACCATTTACAAATGCTTTGAAAAAAAGAAATACCTAGGTAAAAAAAAATTAACAAAACATGTAGAGATTATATATGATGAAAATTATAAAATGCTAATAAAAGAAATCAAAGAAAAAGATACTTGAAGCAACATGCTGTGTTCATGGATTAGAAAACTCAACAGAGTGAAGATGTTAATTCTCTAACTTCATCTATAGGTTTAACATAATTCCTATTAAAATCTCAGCAAGTTTTTATAGATACTGACAAGCTTATTCTAAAATTTACATGCAAAGAAAAAGACCCTAAGGATAGCCAGAAATTTGTGGAAAATCATAAAGTGGGAAGAATCACCCTTTCCAATATTAAAGCTTACTATATAACTGCAGTAGTCAAGAAAGTGCAGTTCTGGCAGAGGAATAGTTACAAAGATCAATGGTACAGAACACAAAACTCAGAAAAGGAGCAACATGAATGGGCTCAACTGATTTCTGACATGGGTGAAAAAGCAATTCAATGAAGGAAAGATAACTTTTTAAGTAAATGGATGGAGCAATTAGACATCCATAAGCAAAAAAATGAACTTTGACCTAAAGTCTCTTATCTTCTACAAAAAAAGCTCTCAAAATGGATTACAGATTTAAATGGAAAATGTACAGCTATAAAACTTCAAGAAAAAAAGAAAGAAAATCTTTAGGACCTAGGACTAAGCGGTGTTCTTTGACTTGACACCAAAAAAAACAAAAAACAACAAAATCTCCTAACAACTTACAAGATTTAAAAAAATGAATAAATTAGACTTCATCAAAATTAATTTTTTTTCTCTGCAAAAAGACCCTGTTAAAAGGATAAAAACACAAGTTACAGGCTTGGAGAAAATATATATTTAAGTCATATATCCAACAAAGGCCAATCTAAAATATCTAAAGAACTTTGAAAATTCAACACTAAAAAGCCAAACAATCAAATTAGAACATGGGCAAAAGACATGAACAGACATTTCACTGAAGAGGATACACAGATGCAAATAAACATGCTTTTCTATTAAGGAAATTCAAATAAAAACTACAATGAAATATCATTATCCACCTATCAGAATGGCTAAAATGAAAAACTGATAACACCAAAAGCTGACTGAAGTTGAGTGAAATGGATCACTCATACATTGCTGCTGTTTGGCATTTCCTTTCAAAACTAAAAATGAGCTTCCCATGCCATCCAGAAATTACATGCTTGAGCTTCATCCCAGATTTATTTTCAAATACAAACTTTTACATGAATGTAAGGAACATATACATATAACTTATGTTTATATATGTGTGTGTATATATATATTCCTTATATTCTTTATATATAAATGTGTGTGTATATATATAGCATATATATGACAGGATAGAAGATATATATATATATCATACATATATATGATATGATAGAATAAAAAAGCCAATCTTAAAAGGATATACACTGCAGGATTCCATTCATGTAACATTCATGAAATAACATAATTATATATATGTAGAATAGATTAGTGGTTACCAAAGGTTAAGAATAAAGGAGAAAGGGACTGGTGTAAGCTATAAAGAGATAACAGGAGGGGAGTCTTGTGGTGATGGTACTCTCTCTGACTGTTGAAATAGTAATACAAGGCTATGCATGGAGCTATACCCACACATTATAAGTAGTGAAATTCAAATAAGCTCTATGGATTGTAACTATGTCAATTTTTCAGTATGGTACTGTACTATAGTTTTGCAAGATTTTAACATCAGGGGAGGCTAGAGGAAGGATACATGGGGCATCCCTGTATATTCCTTTGCAACCTCCTGTGAATCTATAACTATTTCAAAATTTTAAAATTTAAAAAGAAATCACCACAACTATGCAAAAGCAAAGGCTTGGCCAGGTATCAAAGGTTGGTAAAAAAGAATAACATCTTTAAATGAATGCAAAACTTAGGAGAGTAAATATCATTTTCCTATGTTTCCCCTCTGCATTAGTTTCTTAGAGCTGATGTAACAAAGTACCACAAACTAGGTGGCCTAAAACAGCAGAAATACACTCTTCGCACAGTTCTGGAGTACTATAATGAGTTACAGATATCATCAAAGAACTCTAACTTGTGGAATGAACACGCTCTTGGCCTTCAGGACCTTATACTTTCCTAGGGTTCTACTCCTTTCCCAATCATCCCTCTACCATCACTATCTCCTAAATGTAGTCATTTTCTTTAACTTTATGGTTTCTAATCAACTTAATTTTTCCTAACTATTCTATTAGAACATATATGCGTATGTTCATGACCCACTACTGGATTGAAAATGTGTTTATAACACTTTAAAAATGTATTCCCATCACCTAGCAAAGCAACTTGAATAAATTGTTTTAAGTTACTGTACACTCTGTTGAATGTATCTTTAGATAAACAGAAGTTTTAAAGACGTACTGCCATTTGTCTAATTTTGTTTTGGTTACCTGTGCCTTGGTGTCATATCTCAGAAAGTACTGCCAAATCCAACTCATGAAGCTTTTCCCCTATGTTTTCTCCTAGATGTTTTATAGTTTTCAGTCTTAAATTTGGTACTTTGATCCATTTTGTGTTAACTTTTGTACATGACAGAAGGTAAGGATATAACTTTATTCCTTTGCATGTGGGTATCCAGTTTTCTCAGCTTCGTTCGTTAAGGGTACAGTCCTTTCCCGCACTGAATAGTCTTGGCACTCTTGTCTAAAATAATTTTGCCATATATCTGAGGGTTTATTTCTGGTCTCTCTATTCTATTCCATTCATCTATATGTCTGTCTTTATGCCAGTACCACATTATTTGGTTACCGTAACGTAATAAGTTTTGAAATAAGATTTTCCCTAATTATTCTGTCTACAGTAACCTTACCAGCCCAACATTCTCACCAGTTGACCTACTCCTTGCAACAGGAACTTCCTGCTTGCTGATTGTAGCTCACTCACCTGGGCACCGTCCTCCTGTCACTTCCCTCACAACCATCCAGGGCTCCTTCCCTTGCTCCAATGAGGAGATCACAGCCGGCTTAGAAATAGAAAGTCCTAGTTATAAGGAAAGAAATGGAAATGAGGTGGAAGTGAAAGTACCCAAATACTGTGACTCAGAATTGATGAAAAAAATATATAGATGGTACTTGATAAGGTCTAGAGAAGAAAGAAAGGTCAAATTCTCATGTTCAGATAAACTCAGGATCATAAAAAACAAAGCAAACAAATAGGGGGTATATATAATATAGAATATTATATATTATAATTAAATATTTAATTTTAATTATATAAGCTCTCTCTTTATTTTTCTTTGAGGGAAAAAAAGGCGTTTCTCAAAATACTCTCAGATATTTTCCCATGTTAAATGCAAAGTTCTTAGGATGTAACTTCTAAATGCAAATTGTTTAAAAGAGAGTACATTTGCTGTAGTAAATGGAATAGTGTTCATTTCAGCTGTAAATAGTAGATGACACTTTTTTATTACGTCTTATTGTTCTTATTAGCTCTACTGCACTTTGTAGGTATTGCATTTTTTACAAATTGACAGCTTGTGTCAAGCAAGTCTATCAGTGCCATTTTCTAACATTTGCTCACTTTCTGTGTCTACATCACATTTTGGTAATTCTCACAATATTTCAAACTTTTTCTTTATTAAATATTTTATGATGATCTATGATCAATGATCTTCGATGTTACTAATGCAGAAAGATTACAACTCACTTTTTAGCAAGTATTTTTTAATAAAATATGTACATTTTTTGCATATGTTATTGTACACTTAATAGACTACAGTATAGTGTAAACATAACTTTTATATGCACTGGGAAACCAAAAAACTTGTCTACTTTATTGCGGTGGTCTGGAAACAAACCCATGTCTCAGAGGTATGCTTGTACCTCACTTGTGGGTTTTTTGTTTTTTTCTTTAAGAAATAAAGAGTAAAAGTCTCTATAGAAGACAAGGAACAGGATTCTATTTTTTGATCCATGAAGGCTACATGTAAAGCAGATGAAATTTCTTAATCCACTCCATTACGGTGTTAATTGAGAAGGCTAAAAAGCTTCACACCAGGACCTGTGTGTTTAGTTTTATCTATGCTAGTGCAACCTGCATGTTTAGTACAGTGCAAGTGAAACAAAAGACAAAGCCTGGTTTCTTTGACCACGTTAAGCTTTAATGGTACAGGATTCCAATACTGCTCCTTAATCATCAAGGAAGAAAGTCAGTTATAAGAAAGGATAAGAGAAAAGTGTGAGGATGGAGACAATGAAGGTGCACCTCCATCTAGCTGTGCTCATTTCTACACAAAGAGAAAATTCATCTAGTTGTTTGAAAGGTAGACCTAAAATTCATAGTGGAGAAAGCAGAAATTCCAAGAAACAGATTCTGAGTTATTAGAGGCAGATAACTTTACCCAGTGAAACCAAGTTCCTATAGTTCTCCAACATCACATCTTTTATAAAGTCTTCTGCACAGGGTTCAGACAATCCCTTTCCTCCTGAGGAACATCTATAGCCACATCTTTGAACACCACCATCTCCTAAAATGACAAATTACAGTACTACTTTTGAAATTATAAGAAACATTTTTTCAAAAGAAAGAAGTGAGAGGTAGAGGGAAAGAGAGATGATTGCTATGTACAGAGTGGAGAATATAGGACATAACTATGTATAATAACCTTCTATGGTGACATATGATAACAAGAAAAGATTTCAATTATCAGTATCAGGAATTAAAACGGGTGCATTTATATAGATCTGACAGGCATTAAAATGAAAATAAGGGAGTATTATAAATAACTTTATGCCAATAAATTTGACATCTAAGTTGAAATAAACTAATTCCCTGAAAGGTACAAATTAATAGATAAGGGTCTTTGAGGGGCTTTATTTTTTTTTTTCTTTAATCAGTTTAGTAACTTGTACTAATAATAAATTAAGGAAATTAAGAAATTAAAGTCTCCCTATGAAGAAAACTCTAAACTCACATGGTGATCTAGTTTTCTACTGCTGCAGCACAAATCACCATAAGTGTAGTAGCTTAAAACAAAACATTTTTTTATCTGTTGGTTAGGAGTCCAACAGGAGTTTTACTAGACTAAATCAAGGTGTCGGCAGTGCTGTGTGCCTTTCTGGCAGCTCTAGAGAAGAGTCCATTTCCTTGCTTTTTCTGGCTTCTAGCGGCTACTTAACATTCCTTGGCTCGTGGCCCTGTTCCTCCATCTCCAAAGCTAGAAATGTTGCATTTCTCTAACAGAAGTATGCATATACCATACTCACATCCTCTTTTGACTGACTCTTCAGATAACCCAAGATAATCTCCCCATCGCAAAAGCATTAATTTAATCACATCTACAGTCTCTCGCCATGTAAGGTAACATATTCACAGGTTCTAGGATTAGCATATAGATAGCTCTGGGGGGAGCTGTCATTATTTTGCCTGCCACAGATGTTTTTTCTGGCAAATTCTATCAGACAATTAAGGAATAATACTAATTCTATTAAAAAAAAAAAAAACCTCTTCCAGAAAACAAAGGACAATGCATGTTCTGATTTATTTTATAAATTAAGGTGGAATAGATATTTTCACATAAAGAAAGCTAAGAGGAATCTGTCATCAGAAGACACAAAGTATAGAAAATGTTAAGGGCAGATCTTCAGGCTAAAAAGAAATTCAGATCTCAAGAAGAGAGAGCAATTGAAAATTGTATACATGTGAATAAATAAAATGTATTTGCAAAGAATCAAATGAAGGATTTTTTTCAAGATTTTCAACTTCCTTTGTTTCTATGGATTTTCCACTTTTCATTTTGTATATTTGTCCCTTTTCATTGATCACTAATATTCAAAGATTAGTGATCTATCTTGATTTATCTTATTAAATTTTTTTCCTGTTTTCTAACACAATTTTTATCTTTGTAAATTCCTTCCAGATTTCCCTCTACTTACTTTTAACTTACATATTTTTATTATTTTTCAGAAGCATTTAAAGTTATGACTTTTCCCTTAGAGTCCTGCTTTAACTAAATCCCATGGGTTCCAATATGTAGTGCTATCACATTATTAGAAATCCTTTACTTTTAGATTATATTTCTTCTTTGATCCAGGAGTTATTAAGACAAATTTTATAAACTGCTGTAAGAATAGCTTTATTATTTTTCTGATTTTGTAATTAAATTCTAGTTGTATTTCACTGTGTTCAGGGAATATTGCTTATCATTTGTACTTTTTGGACTTTACTGTGGCCTAATATGTCATTTTTATCTGAATGGTTCATAAACACTTGAAAGGAATGCATATTCACCATTATTAGGATTTAACATGTATCAGTAAGGTAGGTTTGATGGAGTATGTAAATTTGTACTTCAATATCCTTACTAAATTTTGTCCACTTGACCTGACATTGACTAAGAGGGTTAATTTATGTCCCCTACTGCTGGCAAGTGTCTATTCTTCTATATGCTCTTCTGTTTGTTTTAGGAAAGTTGCTGCTATAATATTTGATATATGTGCAATTCATAACCATTGTATCTTCATTTTGCTATTTACACCTTAGAATTATGTAGTGTCTATTCTTCTTTGCCATGTTTAATAGTGTGATGTGGCCTGAATTTTAGTGTGTTTTCTTTTAGTTTCAATTTGCCTGGTATACTTTGTCCATTCTTTTATTAAACTTTCTGAATTGCTTAAATGTCTGAAGCAGAGAGTTGAGTTTTAATTCGTGACTCAATCTGAAAGCCTTTTTTTTTTTTAGTAGGTGAGTTAAAGCTCAAATACAGTTATTGATAAGACATATATTTGCTCTTTGGTCTTAGTTTTACCATACAATTAAGTCGCTCATTTTATATATATATAGTCATCCCTTGATAACCATGGGGAATTGGTTCCAGGACCTCTGCAGATATCAAAATCTGCAGATGTGCGAGGTCCTCATATAAAATGGCACAGTATTTGTGTATAACCTATACACATCCTCCCATATACTTTAAATCATCTCTAGATTACTTATAATACTTTATATAATGTAAATGACATGTAAATAGTTGCCAGCATGTACCAAATTCAAGTTTTTTGCTTTTTGGGACTTTCTGAAATTTTTTTTTCCTGAATACTTTCAATCCACAGTTGGTTGAATCCATAGATGTGAAATCCACAGATATGGAGAGCTGACTGCATATACATATACATACACATACACACACACACACGTACACACACACACACACACACAGACATGTGTGTATATATATATTTATTTGTGTCTTAAATCTTAAGCCTTGTACTATATAAGTCATTAATTTTCTGTCTCTTTCATTACAAATTCCACAAGGAATGATTTGTATGTCTGATTTTTTTCCCCCACTAATTTATTCCTAGTTATCTAGAAAAGTGCCTGTCACATAGTAGGTGCTTAATCAATATTTGTTAAATCACTTCATCAAACCAATTATTTCCCTCAAAAGAATACCGTTTCTGTTCTCTCTTTGTTCTGGCAGAAGACTGAGCATACAGGAAATGAGTAAGGATTTATTGAATGAGAATATGAACACTGGTTAGAGAGGAGATGAACAAAAAAGGAAGACCCTGAATTTCTGGCAGCATTACTTACTCACCCACTGGCAAGTTACTGTATGACATTCAGCTAGGTAATAATATCAGGATAAAGAATGCAGATATTCATGTGACCTATAGAAAAAAAAAAAGGCTCTTTCAATGAGGAACAAGAAAACACCAACTTACATGGGCCATAGCTTTTTTAGAATTCAACGTATTTATTAGTCCTCTTCTTGGTTCCACTTTAGAAGAAACTCATAGTCCAAAGAAGGTGTTGCTGAATAAGGGGATTTAAAAAAAAAACAAGAGATGAATGAGATGATCTTGCCTCTGAGCTTCCATTTGCAATGTACTAATTTTAATTTAGAATGGTATTTTCCCCACTTCATGTCTCCTACTCTAGACCCCATACATACATACATAAAAGATTGAAGAGAAATTGGGCAAATCTCAAACTTACTTAAAACAAGGAAGGAATTCAGCTATACCAGTATGGATTTCTTGAATCTATACTGGATTTAGCAGGAAGGATTTAGAGAGGCAGGCCAGCGTCCCAACGCTGTGATAAAATGGACCCAACTGGCCTGCTCAGACCTACCCTGACTAGATTCTCACTGAATTAAGAGGAAAAAGAAAAGGAAATGGACATTATGAAAAGATCAAGGAAATAGAAAATGACTCAAAAGACCTAGTGCATGTGTAATAGGAATTTCAAAAATAGAGACAAAAACAACACCAATAAAAAAGAAGAAATAAATAGAACAAAAATTTCCAAGGCAAAATAAATACTTGAGTCTTTAGTTTGAAGTACTGGTGAAAATTAAAGAATTACATTCCAGAAAACCTTCTGAAATTTATCCTTAAGTACAGAAAAAAGACCTAAATACCTTTTAATAAGAAATTACAAAACAATGTGTATTGTAGTCTAATCTTTGGGAAAAAAAGACTAATGTACATAAGCATATGCGTACATAAGGAGGCTGAAAGCATTTGCAATAAAATGTTCTGAGTAGTTGAAGAATTATAGATAACTTTTACTTTAAATGAAGCAATATAACAAAGAAATTTTTAAGGTTAATATGAACAATCAGGTAAAAAAGCAGCACCTAGTCATCTTAAGACAGTTTTTGGATGTGCAACAGTGTCATTCTTTCCAACTATATTTTAAGTGTTTTTCTAAAAGGGAATGGCAGAAGTAGTGAAGTAGAGAAAAATTATGAGATACTAGGCTTTTCATGAAGCTCAACCTTGTGTGACCTTGAATGTGATACGGAGTTGACGCTGTCTGGCCATGAAGACTATGCTCCTGTGATTCTTGGTGATGTGTGTTAACTCTTCAGATAATTGTTGGGGATGAGGCCTAAGTAGGAATAATGGTAGTTTTTTGGGTTTGGGGGGGTTGTTTACTATATATGTCGCTTTGTCTGAGGTGGTGTGATGATGATAAACACGAGGTGGATTATGTGATTTTGGCTTTATGATGTATGTATGAATACAGGTGGCTACTAGAATCTCCCTAACTGTCTGGGTATAAAGCTTTGGTAAATGTGATTTTCTTTTATCTAAGTGAATGGGGCTTACAGAAATAGCCACCCGCAATCATGGTCACAATCACATACAAACTCCATTTACACATATGGCCATGCACACAATTACACTGTCACAAAAGCACAAATCCAGTTGCTGTCACAACAAACAGCCAAATACACTTAGTCTGAAGACGAAATTCCGTCACGCACTCAACAACCTAATCTACTCTCCCTCTCCTGCACTCAGAGGCCTAACACTCCAGACACTCCACTTGCCTGGCCTTGGGGCTACACAATTCCTTACATTCAGCATCCTCAGGAGGAGCTCTGGTCCATATCCTGATTGCAATTCCAGGAGAGGCCGCACGTTGAGCTTTGCCAACTCAACCGGTCTTGGGAAGCCCTCAGCTGCCTCTGCGGCCGACCATTCAAACGACGCTCCCACCAGAAGTAGCTTCGGCCAGTTGCGTCCCCCGGGCAACGCAGTCCGAGAGGAAAGAGTCCGGGAGGCTAACGAGGTGTGTTTTCCTCCAGGCTTCAGGCTGCACCTCCGTTATTTCACTTGGGCCTGGAGTGACGCCACAACTGCCCAGTTTGCGTGGCTAACACCTGGTTTGGGGATATAAATTCGGGACCTCAGGTTTCTCTGAGGACGGATTTCAGGCCCAACACGGTGGCTGTCCCCACCCTCTCCACGTGGACACTCGTGGGAGTCCGGCTTCAGAGAACTGCGGTTGTCTGACGCGGAGTGATCTGGCCTGTTCTGTGCGGCTGTGATGCGAGATGTGTATTGAGTCCGTACGTGTCCGAGGGTGCGTCTAAAGATCGAGAGAGGATTACATGACACCGACTGTGCAGGTGTCCTGCATGAGGAAATTAGTACGTGAAATGGTTTTGAGACCGTTTGACTTAGTGGATGGGCCGCCTACTGTTGTAGGTTCAGGAGGTGAGCTGCCACGCGCAGTGACTATGATGGTACTAATGTGTGAGTGGTTTGAGACCATGTAATTGATTACACAGGCTTGCGCGCGACGGGGCTACGCCGACAGTGACCTTGTAACATTTGGTGGAAGGCTGTTTGTGCTGGGTCTACCTCTGACCACCCGGAGGCTTTGGCTGTGGCGAGTGTCTGCAGGTGAATTCCACGGGAGAATGGAGGAAGTTGGTCTGTCGGGACTAAGAGGGACCCAGGTGGATGAATCACAGATCCCTGAGGCAGGTCACGTTGGTTCTAAGCCTTACGTGTGGGGGTTGGGGGAGAGAGGTGTGAGGTGACTGTGTGTCTAGGTGTGTGTGAGAGGCTGGAATTAACTGAGAGGGATGGAAACTAGTACAGATTATCTGCCAGAAGGGACACATCTATGGTAAAGATTTTCAACCTTTCTGAGAGGCCAGAAACCCCATCTCTTAAGTGTGAAGAAATGTAGTATCTGTGAGTACATGTAGTTGTGCTTCTGTTTCTGATCCATGTATGTGAAATGGTTTGCACTTGGGAGAGGGTATTGAGTGAAATATATGAAGTATGTGAAGGTGGTTAGCCACAGTACCCAAGTCTCTGGATGAATTGTATGACAATGAAAGGGCTGGTGATTATAACTCTGTGACTTTGAGCTTGTTTGAACTGAGTATGACTGAGTAAGAGGTCATGTGAGAGTTTTGGTAAATGTGTTTGTGTGTGTTAGAATGCGATACATCAAAGTTAAAATCTGGAAGATAGTGTATGTGGCTATGATCTGAATTTACTAAGAATATGAGAGACTGCAATATTAGGAGTGTGTCAGATTGAGTATGAGATGATGATACCTACTTTAAACCTCACTTTACTTACCTCTAAAAAGATAATGGTTAAGCTTCCTGAAGCATCAGTTTTACTTGAACATTAAATTTCCAAGGGAAATTTTTTAAAATCTAATAATACTTAAAACTTGATTTTAAAAATATGAAACAATTTATTGTGATGAAGAACACAAAATGACCATGAAAGATTTTTTTTTTTTTAATCTCTGTTATATGGTAACTGGGAGTTTGGTTGATATTCTTTGGTGGAAGTGAATAGATGCAAAGTCTACTAAATTCCTAACTTGATCTGTATAAGTAGAAGAGTCCTAGGTCAAGTGAACAAAAGCCTAACTTCAGTAATAAAAACAGAGTCATGGCCCCTCAATCAATTCCCAGACTTGACCCACTGTACAGACCTAGAACCCCTTGAATGAGAGATCCTGGTACACTGCAAACAATTGATATTGTTAATTATCCCCATAAGCCTTCCCAAAGGAATCTACAGCCTTTATCAGGATGACTATAAGTTGAGGAAACGGAAATAGCCTTTCAGGGATTACTGGACACTGACTCTGAACTGACACTAATTTCAGGAGACTCAAAACATCACAGAGGCCTACCAGTCATAGTAGGAGCATATGGAAGTCAGATGATCGATGGAGTTTTAGCTCAATTCCATCTCACAGTGGGCCCAGTGGGTGCCTGAACCCATCCTGTGGTTTTCCCCTCAGTTCTGGAATGGGTAATTGGGACAGACACACTCAGCAACTGTAAGAATCCCCACATTGGTTCCCTGCCCAGTTGAATGTGGGCTATTATGGTCGGAAAGGATCAGTGGAAGTTACTAGAACTGCTTCCGCCTAATAAAATAGTAAACCGAAAGAAATACTGCATTCTTGGAGGGACTGCAGAGATCAGTGCCACCATTAAGGACTTGAAATATGCAGGGGTGGTGATTCCCACCACATCCACATTCAACTTTCCCATCTGGCCTGTGCAGAAGACAGATGGATATTGGAGAGTGACAATGGATTATTGTAAGCTTAACCAGGTGGTGACTTATATTGCAGCTGCTATACCGAATATGGTTTCATTCCTTGAGCAAATTAACAAATTCCCTGGTACCTGGTATGCGACAACTAATCTGGCAATTTTTTTTCTCTATCCCTGTTAATAACGACAACCAGAAACATTTGCTTTCAGCTGGCAAGGTCAGCAATACCGCTTCAGTGTCCTACCTCAGGGGTATATCAACTCTCCAGCCCTGTGTCATAATTTAGTTCAAAGGGATTGTGCTACTTTTCCCTTCCACAAGATGCCATGCTGGTCCACTTCACTGATGACAATATGTAGACTGGGCCCAGTGAGCAAGAAGTGGCAACTACTCCAGAATTATTGGTAAGACATTTGTGTGTCAGAGGGTGGAAAAATCAATCCAACAAAAAAACTCCAGGGCCTTCTACATCAGTGAAATTTCTAGAGATTCAGTGATGTGGGGTATGTCACGATATCCTTTCTAAGGTGAAGGATAGGTTGTTGCATCTGGGCCCTCCTCCAACCAAAAAAAGAGGCACAAAGCCTAGTAAGCATCTGGATTTTGGAGGCAACATATTCCTCACCTGGGTGTGTTACTTCCCTTCATTTATTGACTGGCCCCTAAAAGTAAGGCCCAGAATGAGAAGGCTCTGCAATTCTGCAACAGGTCCAGACGACTGCAAGCTGCTTTGCCACTTGGGTCATATGGCCCAGCAGATCCAATGGTGCTTGAGGTATCAATGGCAGATAGGGATGCTGTTTGGGGCCATTTGTAGGAACCTATAGGTGAATCACAGCATAGGCCCTTAGGATTTGAATCAAAGCCCTGCCATCCTCTGCAGTTAAGTACTCTCCTTTTGAGAAGCAGCTTTTGGCCTGCTACTGGGCCTTTGTAGAGCTTGAACACTTATCCAAGGGCCACCAAGTTACCACACAACCTGAGCTGCCCATCATGAACCGGATGTAATCTGACCCACCAAGCCATTAAGTTGAGGGCACATAGCAGCACTTCATCATCAAATGAAAGTGGCATTTTGACTGAGCTGAGCACACGGTGAAGGCACATGTAATCCTCTTATTGGGTAGCACTTCAAACAGTGCACTTGGTTATTTATTTTGTTTGGAAGGAGAAATGGCCAGATGTGTAATTATATATCAATTCATAGGCTGTGGCGAATGGTTTCACTGGATGGTCAGGGACTTGGAAGGAATATGATTGGAAAGTTGGTGACATGGAAGTCTGGCAGAGGTATAAACCTCTCTGAATGAATAAAATGAAGATATGTGTCCTATGTGAATGTTCATCAATGGGTGAACTCAGCAGAGGAGGATTTTCATAAAGTGGATAGGATGACCCATTCTGTGGATACCAGTTTCTTTCCTCAGACACCCTGTCATCACCCAGTGGGCTCATGAACAAAGTGGTCATGGTGCCAATGATGGAGTTTATGCATGGGTTCAACACCAAGGCTGTGCCTGGTTATAGCCATTGCTGACTGCCTAATCTGTCAACAGCAGAGACCAACGGTAAGTCCCCAGTATGGCACCATTCCCTGTGGCAGGTTGATTACACTGGACTGCTTCCATCATGGAAAGGGCAGCATCTTGTTCTCAGTGGAATAGATACTCCCGATACAGATGTGTGCTTTTACTACACATAATGCTTCTGCCAAAACTACCATCTGTGGACTTGAAGAATGCCTGATGCACTGTCATGGTATTCCATGCAGCATTGCTTCTGATCAAGAAACTCGTATCACAGCAGATGAAAAACAGCAAAGGGGCCTGTCCACATGAATTCATTGGTCTTACCATGTTTTCCACCATCCTGATGGCCTGACAGAACAATGGAATGACCTTTTAAAGACCCAGTTTACAATGCCAGCTGGGTGGCGTATCTTGCAGGGCTGAGGCAAGGTTCTCTAGAAGGCTGTATATGCTCTGGATCAGCATCCAATATCTGGTGCTGTTTCTCCCATGGCCGGGATTCACAAGGCCAGGAATCAAGAAATGGGAGTGACAATCACTCATTATTGCCCCTAGTAGCCCAATAGTAAAATTTTTGTTTTCTGTCCCCACAACCTGTGCTCTGCTGCCCAGAGGTCTTTAGTTCCATTCAGGGGAATGTTTCCACCAGGAAACAAAATGATTCCATTGAACTGGAAGTTAAGGCTGCTACCCAGCCATTTGGGGCTCCTTAACCCTCTGAATCAACAGGCAAACAAGGGAGTTACTCTGTTGGCTGGGGTGGTTGATCTTGACTACCAAGGGGAAGTTGTACTGCTACTCTACAAGGGAGGTAAGGAAAAGTATGTCCTGAGTATAGGAGAGCTTTTGGGGCATCTCCTAGTATTAACATGCCCTATGATTAAAGTGAATGGAAAATCACAACACTAATTAGGCAGGATGACTGATGGGTTACATTCTTCAAGAATGAATATTTGGGTCACCCCATCAAATAAAGAACCATGACCAGCTGAGGTGCTTGCTGAGGGCAAAGGGAATACGGTATGGGTAGGGGGAGAAGGTAGTTATAAATGCCAACTACAACTGTGTGACCAGTTTCAAACATGAGGAATGTAACTGTCATCTTGCTTATTTTGTTGTATTGGTGTATATGTGTATAGGAAATATCTTTGTCTTCTTCCCTTTTTTATCCTTTTATCATGTAACATAAGAGGTACTGATCTTTTCTGTTTAAGTACTATTAACTTTACATCGTAATATTTAAGTTATGAGATATCAAGAAGAGTAAACATCACCCAAGGACTTTGCAACCTCTTCTGGGGAAAGGGTTGGTGTATTTTTTGGTTGTATGCAGGATAGTTGAATGATGTAAGGTGGAGGTAGGACCTTGTTATTGTCTTTACTCAGAGATTAAATACGGCTTAAGGAGATGCATATAGGTGCCAAGCTGACAAGGCATGGACTTATGATGGTTAATTTCATGTACCAGTTTGGCTGGGCCATAATGCCTAGATATTGGGTCAAACATCATTCTGGATGCTTCTGTGAAAATGTTTTTTGAATGAGATTAACATTTAAATCAGTGGACTTTGAGTAGAATAGATTACCCTTCATAATGTGGGTGGGCCTCATCAGAGCAAGAAGAACTCTGCCAGCTGAGAGCTTTTGGACTTGAACTACAACTATTCCCTGGGTGTTCAACATGCTGGTCTGTCCTGCAGATTTTGGATTTAACAAGCCTCTGAAATCTCATTAGCTGATTCTTTAAAATCTCTCCCTCTCACAATCTCATGAGCCAATTCATTAAAATCTCTCAATTTCTCTCCTTCTTTACACACACACACACACACACACACACACACACACACACACACACACAAACACACGCGCACACGTGTGCATGCACACATATACATGCACACATATACATATACCCTGTTGGTTCGGTTTGTCTGGAGAACCCTGACAAATACACTAGTCCAAGTATTTTACATATATTATCTCATTTAATCCTCATGCGAACCCTATGAGGGAGGTATCATTACCATTCCCAGTAAACTGATGAGACAAATGAGGCATCAAGAGCTGAAATAACTTGTGAAATGTCACAGAGTTCTTGAGAGAGAGAACCAGAATTTAAATTCCATAGCCCTCAGTCTTTAATTGCTAGATTCTACTATTTTCCAACTCTATGCCTTCTGCTCTGTGTCCTGCATGCTTCCATGTCCAAATTATCGTGAATTCACAGGAATTCTGGGTGTAAATGAATTTTTTCTAGTCAAGTTAATGTCTTATAGTTTTGAATCTCTTGATGTTGGGTCCAAAGGGAAACAAATGGAGTAAGGCGATTCTCTCACAGGATACATGGCATTATGGCTAATTTTTCAGAAATGAAATAAATCCTGTCAAGAAAATAAAACAAAGCAGCAAGACCAAACTTTGAGCCTCTTAGCTTTTCTTTTCTAGGCAGAACACCCACAGGCATGCTTAGAAACCAACAGTTTGTTGGAAAGAAACATACAAGAAATCATTCACGTGCAGCTGTGTTTAGAATATCCTGAGCTGTGAATCTAACCTAAAGATTTACAACTGTGTATTTTCATCTATTTTAAAAAAGAACTTCCCTTTAATAAAATTCCTTAAAATCTATATCCTAAAGTACCTAGTTCTTGTAAAGACAATAGGAAGTATACTTAAGTTTAAATTTATGTAAGTTTGTGGAAGTATACTTAAACCAAAAAAAAAAATGATGCTGTCATAAGCTACAAATCACGTGTTAACGTTTAGAGGTATAAATCCAGATGTTTTTCTTTTATTGTTGATGTCTGACATTCCCTCTGTAATATGTAGATTTTGATAAATGGGATTGTTGTACATATTGTGTAGTAACCTGCTTTAGCCACTGTCAGTACATTTTGAATTTGTCTGTATTTTTTAGTTATTCTACAATTTAATTTTTAATGACCACTTAATACGTTGTTGTAAGGAAGTTCTGGAATTTATTAAACTACTTTATTCCAGACTCAGAAAGCTGAACCATGCCAGAGAAACTCCTTCTACATGCTGCCAAGCTCTTGTGTCTGGCCCACCCTCCCTGTTCTCCCAGGCTCACATGGGACTAGGCTTTCCAGAGTTGGAGTGTTTTTGTCATTTGCAGGACTGTCACTTCTGAAGATGTCTATCAAGTTCTCCCAGACGGAAAGTAAATGCCTGAACCATGCTCAGAGATGTAACCACAAGGATCTGATGTTGGAGTCTGGTTTTGCCAGTTGAGAATATTTCCCCTCATTATTTATAATCTGCCTGCTGTAAGTACTTTGCTTCATTACAACTCTCTGGAGAGCCTTTGGAGAACTGATTTGACGTTTATATAATTGGAAACAAACAACTGTTATTACTGAGGCTTCATTTTCTTGACACCTAAGGTGACCTTGTCTTGCTCTGGCCCTTCTCTTCCTCTTCCTTGGTTGACATCACCACAGCAGATCCAAGTCCCACTTCTTTTCCTAAATACAGCACTTTGTATCTCTAAGGGAGATGTGATTTCCCCATTGCTAAAAAGGAGACAGCCCTGAATGCTAGAGAAAGCAGCGAGTAAGCCAGCTCCAGAAAGAGGGAAGCCATTGCAATAAAAGCTCAGCTGGTGTGAAGAATCAGAACTTTAAGTTGTTGTTTGAGAAGACTTCTCAGAAGCCAGCAGAGAGAACTGAAGTCCCTCCAGCCTGAGTTCCCAAAGGTATGTCACCATCATCCCCATGTGTCACTGTGTCCATAGCTCCTTCTGTAATTCCCTCCAGTTCCAAAGAGAGAAGGATTAGCCTTCAGAATTTATGATTATAAAAGAAATAGACACTAAGTTAAAATTCAGAAAACAGAATCCTAAAATAATGATTGCCCACTGCAAACATTTTATTGTAAATCTCTTTACCCTCCTTCTATACATAGACTTTCCTTTCAAAACCAAAATTGGCTAAATGTTGCTGTTCTGAAACATACCTTCCTTACTTAAATCTAGTGAACATTTTTCCATGCCAATAGGTAAAGGTCTAGTGCATCCACTATAATGGCTGTATTTTTGAAAAGATGAAGGCATACCTTCAGGGTAAATTTCTAAAATTAGATGACAGGTAAACATGTAGATACTTTTTATACATGCTGCCAAATTCCCCACTATAAGGCTTGTACCAGCAATATATGAGACTAATCTCCTATTAGGTTCCTATGGCTGCTGTAACAAGTCATCACAAACTGGGTAACTTAAAACAATAGATATTTATTCTCTCTCATAGTTCTAGGCCAAGAAGTCCAAAATCTCGGTGTCAGCAGGGCCAGACTCCCTCTAGAGATTAGGGGAGAATCTATTCTTTGCCTCTTCCAACTTCTGGTGGAAGGTATTTCTTTACCTGTAGCCCTACCACTCCAATCTCTGCCTCCATGGCTACACTGCCACTTCCTCCTGCTCTGTCAAACTCTCTCTGTCTCACTCTTACAAGGGTATTTGTCATTAGATTAGTTAGGGTCCACCCAGACAATCCAAGATGAATTCCTCATTTTGTAGACATACAAAAACCCTTTTTCCAAATAAATTACCAGAAATTACAAAATGGACATCTGTTTTTGAGGTCACCATTCAGCCCATTACACCCCTGTCTTACTAACAAAATACGTCGTTATACCTTAAAATTTTTGCCATTATGATAGATGAAAAAATGATTTCAGTATCATTTTAATTTGCATTTCTCTTTTCATACATTTAAGGGTCACTTTTACATTTTTTTGTGAATTGTTTATTCATTTCTTTTATCCATTTTTTCAGTCAAGCTTTTTTAGTCTTTCCTTCAATTTTAAGGGTTTTTTTAATTAGGTATAATTAACATATACGTTATATTTCAGATGTATAACATAATGATTCAATATTGGTATACAATGTGAAATAAAGAGCTTCTTTAAATATTAGGAATTCTATGGTTTGAATTATGTCCTCTCCCTTCCCCATTCATATGTGGAAGCCCTAATCCTCAGTACCCTGGAATGTGACTGTATTTGGAGATAGGGCCTTTAAGAAGGTAATTTAGTTAAAATGAGGCTGATAGGATAGGCCTTAATCCAATCTAACTAGTGTCCTTAGAAGAAGAGGAGATTAGGACATGCCTTAATCCAATCTAACTAGTGTCCTTAGAAGAAGAGGAGATTAGGACATACAGAGAGAGAGACACCCCAGGGATGCCAGCATAGGAGAAAAGGCCCTATGAAGACACAGTGACGGGTCAAGAAGAGACCTCAGGAGAAACCAAACCTGCCAACATGTTGATCTTGGACCTCCAGCCTCTAGAACTGTGAGAAAATTAATTTCTGTTGTTTAAGCCACCCAGTCTGTGGTATTTTGTTATGGCAGCCCTAGCACACTAATATAGGAATATTAGCCTTTATCTGTGATAAATCTTACAAATATTTTCTTCCAATTTATAAATTGTCTTTTGATTATGTTTTTTTAATGTAGTCAAATCTTGAATATTTCAAAATTTTCAATATTTTCTTTTATTGTGTCTGTTTTCTGAGTCATAATGAGAAAGTTTCTTCCTACCCTGAGGTTAAAGAGGAATTCATCCATGCTTTCTTCTAGGACTTATATGGTTTCATTTATAATGTTTACATCCCTGATCTATTTAGAGTTTATTCTTGTGGTATGATATGAAGTACAGATATAACTTTATTTTTTTCCAGATGGCAAACTGCTTGTCCCAGCTATATGCTTATAGTTTAACTTTTTATTTTGAGATCATTGTAGATTTATATGCAGTTTAAGAAATAATATACAGATAAGCCACATAACTTCACTCAATTTCCTTCAATGGTAACTTCCTGTAAAAAAAAAAAAATCATGACCAGGACTTTGATATTCATATCATACACAGTACTTACTTACATTTTGCCAGTTTTACATGCCCCATTTGTGTGTATATTTCTGTGTATATTTCATTCTATGCAATTTTATCACATGTGCAGAGTCATGTGACTACCCTGACTACCATCATGATTTAAAACAGTTCTATCCCAGGGATCCCTTGTGCTACCCTTCTGTAGTCACAGCTACCTCCTCTCTACCCTCCAACCCCTGGCAGCCTCTAATCTGTTCTCCATCCCTATAGTTTTGCCGTTTTAAAGAATGTTTTATAAAGGGAATCATACTGTTTGTAATTTTACAAACAGTGGCTCTTTTCCACTCAGCAAAATTCCCTTGAGATCCAAGTTGTGTGTTTCAATGGTTCATTCCTTTTTACTGCTGAGTGTTTTTCCATGGTATAGTTTAACCATTTATTTTAACCAATGGTTTGTTTAACAATTTATCATTGAAGGACATTTAGGTTATATTCAGTTTTGGGTTATTACAAATAAAGCTGCTGTGAATATTCATGTACAGGTATTTGTGTAAACCTAGGTTTTCATTTGTCTGGGATAAATGGTCAAGAGTGGCGTTTCTGGGTTGTATGGTTAGCTCTGTACTTACTTTTTATTGTAAAACTTCACTTATTTCAATTTTGTTCATTCCCAGCTCTATGGATAATCAAATTATCCCATTGTCCATAGGAACTGATGTTTGTAGCATCATTAGTCACAAGGAGAATCCAAATTAAATCCAAATGTACCACTACACACCCACTAGAATGACTAAGATAAGATATTGCCTATGATGTGGATCAATTGGAATCCTAAAAACGTTGCAGGTGGGAATATAAAATGGAACAACCACTTTCAGACACTATTCTGCAATATCTATTAAAGCTAAATTTATATATACTTTCTAACCCAGCAATTCTATTTTTGAGTATATAACGCAAACAGAACTGAATTAATATGTACACCAGAAGACAGTACAAAAACATTCATGAAGGCAGCTTTACTCATAATAGCCAAAAACTGGAAACAACCCAAATATCCTATCAACAGGAGAATGGATAAATAGATTATGGTGCATTTAGACAATATAAAACTATACAATGTTAAACTATATAAAATAACATGAATAACTCTTAGAGATAAAATGTTGAGTAAGAGAGTACATACTGTTGAGTACAGAAGTATATACTGTATGATTCCATTTATATAAAGCTCAAAATCAGACAAAACAAATCTATAGTGATAGAGGTCAGAACAATGTTAATTTTGAGGCATGCTGATTGGGAAGAGACATGAAGGGAGCCTTCTAGGATGTTGAAAAGTTTCATCTTTATCAAATGCTTGTATGGGTTTAAAAAACAAATTGCCAAGCTATGATTTTAAGATCTGCACTCTATGTTGTACAAAAATCCTATTAAAAATGAAGGAAAAGAAATAATTCATGTTCAGTAAATGGCAGATCTACGTTTTGAATCCATAGTTCTCTAACTACAAAAGCAGTTCTCTTTCAATTCTGGTTTTTGCCTCAGAAGCCCAGATTTTATTACACTGAGTGAAACCTGAGCATGCATAATTCATTTAATCAAATAAACACAACTTCCACTAGATCGGTAGATTTAAAAGACTGATGATATCTCTATATAGTCTCACAGTATGTTGTATATTGCTGAAAATCTGGTTTTAACTATGAAAGCTTCATTGTCAACAGTATTTCTGAGACTCTGTCCAAAAGATACAATTACACATGTGCACAAAAAAAAGAAGTGTGTGGTAAAACGCTGGAAAGAACTAAAATATCCTACAATAATACGGAAACAGTTAAAAAATTATAGTATATCCAAACAACGTAGTAAAAAAATTATGCAAGTTTGTAATTTGTTGACATGAAAAATTGTTCACTATATTTTGCTAGATGAAGAAGAAGGATTCATAAAACAGTACTGCAGTGTACTTGTTCTGAATTTTAAAATCCTATATGCCTGTGGGAGGGTATAGCTCAGTGGTGGTTAGCATGGAAGAGGGCCTGGGTTCAAACCCTAGTACCTCCACTAAAAAATAAATAAATAAACCAAATGCCACACACCCCCCAACAAAATTAAAAATAAAATTTAAAAATAAGGAAAAATAAATTAAGAAAAATCCTATATGCCTATATCCATGTGTTAATTCACAGAGCAATAGGTAAAATGATTTGGAATAAAATGTTCAAAGAAGCTGTTTCTAGGTGAGCTTTACTTTAAGCTTTTCTGTATTCTCTATAAACTTCTTTATTAAGAATCTACTAATTTTATAATCAGAAAAAAATAATAAGAGCTATCTCTCCCTATTTGAGAGCAAAAGAAATAATAGGAGATATGAATATACACTATGTAGTGTTGTAGTGGTTTGAATTCTGGCTTAAGAGGCCAGAACTTTCTTCATAGATATGAAGCCTTTCAAATGTGTGACTCAAATACTACCTTAAAGGTCCTAAATCTTAAGTCTGAAGATTTTATACACAGTGGATTCTTCTTACTGGCTGCCCCTCACTTACCTAGGCTTGGATCTCTTGTTAGCCAACCTCTCCACTAGCCATTGCTTCAACAAGGAAATCACACTTTCCTTGGGAATTAATTAATAATAAAACCTGCTTATAGGAGAAGAAATGGGACTTAGGCCTGATGTTGCTAATTCAGACCATTTCCTTGGTCATCAGGCAGAAAGGAAGTTGAAAAAGTAACATCAAGCATTAGGATGACACTTTTGAAATAACACAGCAGGGATGCCCATTTCCACCTCCAAGAATGTTAAATGAGTATTTCAGACAGCTAAGCACCCTAACGAGTCACATTCCCCAGTGAGTCACAGTGATGAGAGTTAAGATGGCCCCAGAATGCAGATTTTGAATTGGAAAATAGAAGAGATATTATAATCAGGGAGAACCAGTTGATTAGTTAATTAAATGTATATCAGTACTATATCACACCCTTGAACAGATTCCTGAGTAGGGTGAGTCATCTATACTGCACTCAGCAGAAGTTAATGCCACATTTCTATGTTTGCATATCCCTGAAATAACAGGAACCCATGTTCCCCTTAAGGTCCTGAAAGGGAATAGAAAGTTAGTGAAGACAGAGGAGCTGGACAGCAAAAAGGAGTTGCTTGGGAAAGTTATTGGTTAGATAAATTATAAAATAACCATGTAAAAGAACACATACATAGACAAATGCAAAGTTGTAGAAAAAATTACGGTTATGGAATATTTTCAAGATATTAGGCCCTGCCTAATAATAACCCAAGCATTTCAGGGGGAGAGTGAGTATTTCCCTTTTCTGAAAAACAAAAACAAAGAGAATAACAACAACAACAAAATCCCTGACCTGAGCTTGGTTTTCAGATATGTTCTGTAATGTTTTCCTTTCCTCAGGGCTCTTCTCTCCAAGAACTGCACTGCAGGAGAAGAGTGAGAAGGAGAGTAGTAAGGACTCATGAACACCAGACCTTTCTTAGAGTACAGACTGGCTAAACTGGAAGAAATTCTTCAATACTACACAAGCTCACATCATCTACCACGTACATACTTACATGGAAATAAAGGGGAGATGGGAGTACTGCTAACCCTTCTCAGTATCAAAGGGAAAGGCCAGGGTCACTGTATCCAGAGCTGAAACTTTCACAGCAAGTTCCCTTGGGATACAGCTTTGGGAATCTCATGGTTCTGAAACATGGAACTTGACCTCAGCTCCCAAGGGAGATCCTCTGAGGAAGGAATCCTACTCCTGGGCTCTCCCCATGTCTTTCTAGGACTCCCAACCTAAAACTCATTCCAAAAACAGCTTTGTGCTTTTTGCTTGTATGTAACCTTAATCCTACCACTCAAATATCTGACTCCCATTTTGGTGACTATTTCTCTGTAGCTGGGGTCCTGGCTATAAAGTGGGAAAAAAAGAGGAAGCAGAGATACAGGAATAAAGATCCCAAGAAAGGATAGAACCTAAAACTGGCCCCTAGGCGGGCAACCCTCACTACCTTGCTACCCACTTTGTGTTAAGCACTGGAGTCTGGGCACTAGAGGTGGGGGTGCCCCGACAAAGGCAACTCAGGCTATGCTTAGATTGCGACTCTGCTTAATACAGGCATCGCCGTCTTCACAGGCACAGATACCCTCTCAAGTGAGATCTTCAACAGACCCCCTCAGTCCCGACGTTAAGCCCAGAACAGCAGAAATGAAGCTCTACCCTGTGACCCAAACTCCTGCCTGGTCACAGAATTAAAAGCCTCGTCCACCACACTGAGTAACAACAGCACTGTCTTCTGAAGGGCGGTCTCAAATCCCACCCCCTCATACCTCACACCACCGCCGACCACGGTCACCCGAAGGGTCCCGCATCCTGCACCTGTCGCGGCCTCAGGACCGCGCGTACACCCCACCTCGTTGTGGCCACAAGCGCGCCGGCACAGGCCTTAGCGCCCGGCTCCCCACACCCTGCGTGCGCCAGAGGGCCGGGGCTTCCTCTCCGTGAGTGCCCGCCGCGCCCGACTCTGAGGACTTGGGAGGGGAACTAGAGACGAACCGGGGACCAAAGTCCTTTCCCAAAGCGGCCCAGGGGCTGTGGGAAATGTAGTTCAAGGCCGCAAAAGCCCGGATGTCGAGAAGGCGCGCGGCGGCGGCGAAGACGGAGCCGCGGGGACGCTTGGGAGGCGCGGCCCGCGGGGGAGTACGCAGGCGCGGCCGGCCGGCCGGTAGTCGAAGGTGAGTGAGGCTGGTGGGTCTTGCGGGCGCTGGGTGGGCTGGTGATGGTGGGAGCCGGGGGCATTGCAGAGGACCGAGGCGGGAACCTGCGCTGGGAAAAGCGAGGAAGGAAGAGGGAGCCTGGACCGAGAAGGAGGGGAGGAAAGCGAGCGTCCGGGCCCTAGAGAAAGCGAGCAGGGAAGCGAGATCCTAGGCAGAGGAAGGAACCGGGAGCCAAGGGCTGGGAACGCCGAGGAGGGAACCGGGAGCCCCAGGCGGTGCGAGCTCGGCCTCGCACACACAGGCATTCCATTTGCGTAGGTTTTTGCGCCTCTCCTTGTGTGTTTTTTGACGTGTGTTAGTCTGTGACGTTATGGATTCGATTGTTTATGACAGTAAGAGTCTCTGCGTGCGTCTGATTTTAGGTTAGGTGCGAAGTCTGAGACTGTGCGACTTTGGAGAGGCGACAGTAAGGGGTTTGTGAGTTAAAATTTTGCTGCGTTGTGTGGAAGTATGTTATGGGCTCTGAGATGATGCATTACTTATGTCTGTGGGATTGTGATTATGTAGTGGGTGATATACTGTGAATGTGTCCAATTTTTGAAGTATTTTGTGTGCACAATTCACGGTGACTGTGAATGTGGCTGGCTCATTGTGTGACTGAGAGTAAACACCTAAGAGAGTGGGTGCAAGACCAGTTAAGTACTATGTATTGTTTGGATTATCTGAATATTATGTATTTGCCTGTAAAATCTGACTCTGTGGCAGTTAGGCAGGTGAAAAAAATAGATTTTTAAAACAGAGGAAGAGGTAAAATTAAAATAGTTTCCAGACGGTACAACTGTGTATTGGGAAACCCCATATTGACTAATGAGCAGTATGTTGTCATAAGTAGAACACCATTGGACGCACACACAAAAAACTTTCTCCCATAACTGCCACTCTAAAAATGTCTGTTTGGGTGAATTTTTTTCTTCTGCTGGATGGATTCCTGGACGATAAAGTTTCAATAATTTCTTCAGTTACTGTGAAGATAATTTTTAATTATCTGTTGAACATTTAAACACAAGATCAGTCTTATTTAGCTAAATAAAATGTTCACTGTAGTAATCAATACTTCAAACTTATCTTAAAGCAGAAACTCTCCCTCCTGCTGGAAGTCTGCTGTGTGAAAGACTATATGATCAGTTTCTTCTCTAATTCCTCAACCTGTATTTTGTCCCATCTTTACTCCCTCTAGGTGGATAGTCTCCAGCTGGAATGGATTGGGAGCTGGAAAAAGGAAGAGAAGTCAGAAGGCAGGGACAAGAAGAGGCTAACATGACTGATACCATTATAATTTAGTGTAAGTTATATCTTACCTTCTGAGAGAACCAACTGCTGGGAACTTCCAGATACACTTCCCTTTTTCCTGGGCACAGCCACTTCATCAGCTGCCTCCTGTTGGCATGCAGTGGCCCACCTGCTCTGGCTGGTCTTGTGTCTCCCATCAGTTCTCTTGGACAGGATCCAAGCCAACCTAGCCAGGCTCCATCCATGGGTTCCCCATCTGGAGCTCAGGTGAGAATTAGCCACCTCAGTCACCACTGCCACCCCTGCTCCCACCCAAATCTTGGAAACATGTACATTTCCCCCCCAAATTCTCTCAACACTTTGATTTATAGTGGCATCAGTGTCCAAGGGGTCCCTTGTTTGATATAAGGAAGGCAGAAGCACCTACTTTTCTACCCTCTATAAAACTATGTTCTAAAAATAATTTGCTCTCTTAAAAAGACATTCCCTTTCTTAGCTTCTCCAGCCTTTTGAAGTAGAAGTTAAATTAATGGTAGCAAAACTTTATAGTCAGCTGCTTCGCAAGACTTTATTTTAAAATGAGAGACAATTAGAAGCTTGTTTTGCTCACCATCTTTGGGACATCTGCTGAGACTGAGGCAGAAAAATTTCTAAGTTACCATCCTGCTAAAAAACAATGACAACAATTAGAAAACTCAGAGATTTGCTAGAAAAGACATTAACAAATCAATAGGCTTCACATACGTGTGTCCATGCATATGTGTATATACGTATCAGGGACCTATGGAAAGTGGCCAGTGGCCATCAAAAATATAAGCTACAAAAGATTGCATGATACGTAAAAAAATTTTTGATGTTCCTAAGGGACTCAAAAATTAAAGACTCAAATAAAAGGACCAGAAGACACATGATAGTGTTAAGACTCCCTAACATTTTGTGGAGTTCCATTAAAATTTCAACAAATTTTTTTACTTTAATTTTCTTAGGAGAAAATGAACAAGCCAGACATTTTGGAAGAAAAGTAATAAAAGAGGAGGTAGGCCTACTGATACTGAAGTATGTTTTAAAACTGTAATACCTACAGAGTAATCCTGGCAGTTAAATGAACAGATCAGTGGAACTAAAGTCCAGATTTACTCAAGTATGTAAAGGAAGTAAAGTATATAATAAAGATGGCAGTTTTGATGAGTGATTTGATACAGATTATTGAATCCCTTATGCTACTAAACCAAATGGCCTAATAATCTTTTTGAGAGGGGGGGCAGGGGAGGTAATTAGGTTTATTTATTTTCTTTATTTTTGGAGGAGGTACTGGGGATTGAACCCAGGACCTCCTGCATGCTAAGCATGCACTCTACCACTTGAGCTACACCCTCCCCCACCAATAATCTTTTTTTTTTAAATTATTTTTTGCATGGGAAAAACACAAAATCAAATGGAAAACTATAAAGAAATTATTTTAAGTAATTACAGGATTAATTTCCTTCCTTTAAACAAGATCTAATTTCAATCAAGAAAAAAATAAGTTAATAGAAAAGTGAAAGAATTATAAGAGCCCTTTCACAGATAAGAAACTAAAGTTTTTTTAAGCTTATGAATAGAAGCTTATCTGCTCCCATAGGAAGAAAAATTAAAACTAGAATCACTATATACCTGTTAGATAGGCAAGCATCAAGAAGTTTGTATCAGTGGTACTCATCAGAATATGGGGTGATGGGTGTTTGCATGTATTGCGGTCCCTGTGTAAGTGGTAGAGCCTTAACAGAGAACAGCTTGGGAATAGTTAATAACAGTAGGCAGCTTAGGAGAGAAAAGATGGTACTAGAGAGGAAGGGAGCTTGCCCAAAATCTAACCTCTTGCCACCAGGAGCCTGTATCTCTAGTTTTGGGGATAAAATAAGATTTGTCTAGTTCATTCTCTCCCTGTATTTATGTGGGATGTGCAGGGTGGACAAGGGCCAAAGCAAGGGAAATGGAGTCAGTTTTAATTGAGTTGTAAGTCATAAGAGAGCTTATGTGGTGTCATGTGGCTTCTTTTCATCTCGGCTTTGCCTTCTTAGGAACCGTCCCTTTTCTAAAGAGGAGCCCAGAGGAAGGCTGGTCATCTCTTGCAAATCTCAAAACCATGGCTCAGGTGAGGTGATGGTTCCTCTCTCCTTTCTGAAATAGTTTGTTTTTTTTTTTTAAAGGATATTTGAGTATTTGCCTTTCTTGTACTAAAATCCTCCTGCTTATCTTCCCCTTCAGGGAAGCAGTTCTTATGTTGGTCAGATCAGCTTTTACCTTCCTTAAGTGCTCCTTCTTATTTTAACCAGGGTTCACACATTAAGTGACTATAATCATTCAAAATCTTTCTCAGTCTTCACCCAGAAGCAATGCTAAAAAGTGCAAAAAAAAAATGCATTTCCTCGTATTAAATGAGAATATATTACTGCATGAACTTGTCTTTGCAAAGATAAAAACAGTCAAGATGGAGATGGAATTGACAGATTGCTACTAGTTAGGGGCAAGAAGTCCTGTCTTGAGGCTTTGAGAATAGAGCTATGCTTGGCAGATTGAACAAAAACTGAGAATACTGTATTTCTCCTCTCAGATCCTTCAGTTCTGCTCATAGCTGCTAACAACTCCTAAAAATCTGTGACCTGCCTGTAACACTCCCACAGTATGCTAATACAAATGGTGTTATAGATTTATTCCTATTTTTACATTTCTTCTAATTTTATGTTCAGATACAGAAGTAACTGTCTATACTCAGATCACCATACTAAACTAGTAGTGTAACTCTTCAAATATTCTGCTCTTGGTTTCAAAGATATTATTCTTCTGATTCTTTCTTTAAGAAAATTCATCTTTATATTTGGACCTCTTAAATACTGGTGTTCTCCAGAATTGGTTCTCTTCACTTTATAGTCCCCTGTTCTTATTCAGTCTGCTCAAATAATTTTAATCCTAAAACTCTTCCCTGAGTGTCAAAACCGTATCTAGCCTCTGGCTAGATATCACCAAGTGTGTCTTCCACAGATAACTTCAGCACATGCCCACGATTTACTTCATTATCTCCTGCCCATTCTATTCTCCCCTCCCCCCAGTCTACTTATAGCCCCAGCCCCTACCCACCTGCAAACACAGCTAACTTGAGTTAAATGTCTCTTCTTCCACTGCACGACCATTTAGTGGTGAACCTTCTTCCTTCATTCCCACTGATATCATCATGGGTGTCTCTCATTGTGACAACTTGTCTTCACAATTAACATCTTTGCTTCTTTTCCAGTCCTCCAAGTATTCACCCCAGTGCTCACTTACAGATGTTTGTGTTTTGTACACTTTTCTGTTTAACTGTGTGTGTGTGGGGGGGGTGATAAAACATACATAACATAAAATTTTATCATTTTAACCATTTTTAAGTGTGTAATTCAGTACCATTAAGTACATTCATAATGCTGTATAACCATCACTAGTATCTATTTCCAGAACATTTTCACATCCCAAACAGCAACTCTGTAGTAACATTAAACAGTAACTCTTAGAGTTTTCATAGCATCAGACCCGAAGCTTCTAAGAATGTTTAAGACAGTCCATTAGGGGAGAGGAAAATATTAAAATACTCATTAACAGTTTAAATTCAAGAATAGTAATCACTAATAATAATAATAATAATGTAGTTTTCCAATTCATGAATATGATGCACATCTTTTATTTAGCTCTTTAAATTCTCTCAGTAATGTTTTATTTCCAGTGTATTCATCTTGCAAATGTTCTGTTATATTAATCCCTAGGTATTTTTTTATGTTAGTGTAAATGCCGTTCATTTTTATTTCAAATTCCCATTGTTTATTGCTAGTATGTGAAAATGCAATTGATTTTTGTATATTAACTGCATTTTTTCTAAACTTACTTATTCTAGTAATTTTTGGTAGATTCTTTACGATTTTCTACATAAAAAGTCATGTCATACATGAATAATGACTGTTGCCCTTTTTGCTTTCCAGTCTGTATTCCTTTTATTTCTGTCTTGCTGTACTACATTGTCTAGAACTGTTAGTACAGTGTTGAATAGAAGTGGTGAGAACAGATATTTTTGCCTTATTCCTGACTGAAGGGAAAAGCATTTAGTCTTTGACTAAGAGTAACATTAGTGATAAGTTTTACATAGATGCTCTTTATCAAATTTATCAGATTAAAGAAGTTCTAGTTGGCTGATAGTTTTTATCACAGATGGATGTTGACTTTTTTCAAAAGATTTTCTGCATCTGTTAGTTTTTCTGCATTATATGACTTTTCTCTTTTTTCTTATTGACAGGGTGAATTATATTGATTGATTTTAAAGTATTAAATCAGGTTAGCCCTAGGATAAACCCCACTTGGTCATGATATATCATTTTTTCATATGGTGCTTGAAGAATTTACTAATAAATTGTTAAGAATTGTTTTGTATGTGGTTCATAAAGAATTTGGTCCATAGTTTTCCTTGTAAATATCTTTGTCTGGTTTTGGTATCAAGGTAATGCTGCCTTATAGAATTGAGCTCAGAAGTATTCTCTCCTCTTATTTTCTGAAAGAATATTTACAGAATTGGTATTATTTCTTCCTTAAGTGTTTGTTAGAATTCACCAGTGAAGGCATCTGATCCTGGAGATTTCTTTGTCAGGAAGTATTTAACTAGCAACTCAGTTTCCTTAATAGAATTATGGCTATTCAGGCTATCAATTTTTTTTCCTTCAGTGAGCTTTTATAATTTATGTCATTCAAGGAATTTGTCCATTTCATCCAAGTTATTAAATTTATTGGCATAAAGTTGCTCAAAATCTACTCTTTTTATCCATTTGATGTTTGTCCAGTCTGTAGCAATGTGCCTCTTTCATTCCTGTTACTGGTAATTTGTGACTCTTACTTTTCCCCTTTGTCAGTTGCCTAGATGTTTATCAATTTCACTGATTTTTCAAAGTATCAACTTTTGGTTTCATTGGTTTCCTCCATTGTTTTTCTGTTTCCCATTTCTTCATTTCTGCTCTTATACTTTATACTTTTCATTACTTTAATTAACTTTTTCTTATTTTGTACATGGAAACTTACATCATTGATTTGAGACCTTTTTTTTTTTCCAATAGAACATTTAATGCTGTAAATTTCCTTCTAATAAATACAGACATGTTGTATTTTTGTTTTCACTCAGTTGAAAATATTTTCTAATTTCTCTTATGATTTCCTTTTTTGACGCATTGGTTGTTTAGAGGAAATGTGTTTAATTTTCAAATATTTGGAGATTTTTCCAGGTAGCTTTTGGTTATTTCTAGTTTACATAGAACATGCTGTATGTGACTTCATTCTTCTTAAATTTATGGAGACTTCTTTTGTAGCATGGATCGTAGTTCAACCTGACCATAGTTCAAATATTCTGTGTGCACTTGTAGAGAATGTATATTCTAGTGTTACTAGGTGGAGTGGTCTCTAAATATCCATGTCAGATTGGTTGATTGTGATGGTAAAGTCTTTTATATACTTATTGATTTTCAGTCTGTTTGTTAAAGCAATGACAGGAAAGTCAAAATCTTCAACTATAAATTTGGTTTTGTGTATTTTTCCTTTTCAGTTCTGTAAGTTTTTATTTACTGTATTTTGAAGTTCTGTTTTTAGGTCCATTCACCTTTAGGATTGTTATATATTCTCATGAATTGAACCCCCCTCCCCCAATCATTCTAAAATGCCTTTTTAATCCCTGATGATATTTTTCTTCTGAAATCTACTTAGTTTGATATTATTATAGTCATTCTGGCTTCCTTACAATTAGTATTTATTTATAATTTTAATTTTTTTGATATGTCTTCAGTGTCTTTTAATCTAGAGTATCTCCTTTTTTAAAAAAATTGAGGTATAGTTGATTTACAATAGTATGTAAGTTTCAGGTATACAACATAGTGATTCACAATTTTCAAAGGTTAAACTCCATTTATAGTTATTATATAATATTGGCTATATTCCGTGTGCTATACAGTATTTTCTTGCAGCTTATTTATATTTATTTTATACATGGTAGTTTTGTACTTCTTAATTCCCTATCCCTATATTGTCCCTCTCCCCACCTCTCGCCACTGGTAACCATGAGTTTGTTTTCTATATCTATGGGTCTGCTGCTTTTTTGTTGTATTCACTAGTTTGTATTTTTTAGATTCCACATATATGTGAGATCATACAGTATTTATCCTTCTCTGTCTGACTTATTTCACTGAGCATAATGCCCTCCAAGTCCATCTGTGTTGCTGCACATGGTAAAATTTTATTCTTTTTTGTGGCTGAGTACTGTTCCACTGCATATATACCACATCTTCTTTATCCATTCATCTGTTAATGGGCACTTATGTTGCTTCTATATCTTGACAGTTGTAAGTAGTGCTGCTGTGAACATTGGGATGCGTATATCTTTTCAAATTAGTGAGTTTGGGTTTTTTTGGATGTATACCCAGGAGTTGGAATTGCTGGGTCACTTGGCAGTTCTATTTTTAGTTTTTTGAGAAACCTCCTTACTGTTTACCACAGTGGCTGCACCAATTTACATTCCCCCAACAGGGTACTAGCGTTCCCTTTCCTCCATATCTTCACCAACATTTATTATTTGTGATCTTTTTAATGATAGCCATTCTGACAGGTGTAAGGTGATACCTCATTGTGGTTTTGATTTGCATTTCCCTGATCATTAGCGATATTGAGTATCTTTTCATGTGCCTATTGGCCATCTGTATATCTTCTTTGGAAAAATGTCTATTTAGATCTGTCCATTTTTTAATTGGATTTTTTTTAATATTGAGTTGTATGAGCTGCTTATATATTTTGGATATTAACCCCTCATTGGTCATATCATTTGCAAGTATTTTCTCCCATTCTGTAGGTTGTCTTTTCATTTTGTTGATGGTTTCCTTTTCTCTGCAAAAGCTTTTAAGTTTAATTAGGTCCCATTTGTTTACTTTTACTTTTGTTTCCTTTGACTTAGGAGACAGATCCAAAAAACTATTTCTACAATTTATATCAAACAGTGTTCTGCTTGTATTTTCTTCCAGGAGTTTTATGGTTTCTAGTCTTACATTTAGGTCTTTAATCCATTTTGAGTTTATTTTTGAATATGATGTTAGAGAATGTCCTAATTTTATTCTTTTACATGTAGCTGTCCAGTTTTCCCAGCAACTCTTATTGAAGAGACTGTCTTTTCTCCATTGTGTATTCTTACTTCCTTTTGTTACAGATTAACTGACCATAACTGCATGGGTTTATTTCTAGGTTCTCTATTCTGTACCATTGATCTATGTGTTTGTTCTTATACCAGTAGCATACTGTTTTGATTACTGTAAGTTTGTAGTATAATCTGAGGTCAAAGAGTATGATACCTCCAGCTCTGTTCTTTCACAAGATTCTTTTAACTATTCAAGATATTTGTGTTTCTATACAGTTTTAAAATTATTTGCTCTAGTTCTGTGAAAAATGCCATTGGTATTTTGATAGGGATTGCATTGAATCTGTAGATTGCCAGGGGGTAGTATGGGCATTTTAATATTAATTCTTCCAGTCCATGAACACAGTACATCTTTCCATCTGTTTGTGTTGTCTTCACTTTCTTATTAGTGCCTTAATAGTTTTCTGAGTATAAGACTTACCTCCTTAGGTAAGTTTATTCAAGTATTTTATCCTTTTTGATACAATTGTAAATAGAATTGTTTCCTTAATTTTTCTTTTTGATAGTTCATTGTTAGTGTATAAAAATGCGTTGTTGGTGTATAAAAATGCAACAGATTTCTGTATATTAATTTTGTATCCTGCAGTTTTACTGAATTCACTGATGAGTTCTCATAGTTTTCTGGTGCCGGGATTTAGGATTTTCTATGTATAGTATGTCATCTGCAAACAGGACAGTTTTACTTCCTTTCCAATTTGAATTCCTTTTTATTTCTTTTCTTATCTAATCGTCGTGGCTAGAACTTTCAGTACTATATTGAGTAAAAGGGGTGAGAGTAGGCATCCTTGTCTTGTCCTGATCTTAGAGGAAATGCTTTCAGCTTTTCACCATTGAGTATGTTTGCTGTGGGCTTATCATCTATGGCCTTAATTATGTTGAATTATGTTCCCTGTATACTCACTTTCTTGAGATTTTTTTAATCATAAATAGGTATTGAATTTTGTCAGAACCTCTTTCTGCATCTATTGCAATGATCATATGGTTTGTATTCTTCAGTTAGTGTGGTTTGCTTATAATTATAGTTTTATAAATAAATTATTATATAGTGTGGTTTTTATTTTTCAGTTTGTTGGTGTAGTTTGATCAGTGTGATTGATTTACCAGTATTGAACCATTCTTGCATCACTGAGATAAATCCCACTTGGTCATGGTGTAAGATCCTTTTAATGTATTGTTGAATTTGCTAATATTTTTTTGAAGATCTTTGCATCTATATTTATCAGTGTTATTGGTCTGTAATTTTCTTTTTTGTGTGATGTCTAGTTGTGTAGCTGGTATCAGAGTGATGCTGCCTTGTAGAATGAAATTCAAAGCATTACTTACGCTACAATTTTTACGAGCAGTTTGTGAAGGATATGTGTTAACTCTTCTTTAAATATGTGGTAGAATTCACCTGTGAAGCCATCTAGTCCTGGACTTTTGTTTGTTGGGAATTTTTCTTTTTTAGTGCAGGTACTGGGGAGTAAACCCAGGACCTTGTGCAAGCTAAGCATGCACTCTACCACTGAGCTATGCCCACCCTGCTATTGGGAATTTTTTTTTTTATTAGTGATTCAATTTCATTATGGGGAATTGGTCTGTTCATATTTTCTACTTCTTCCTGGTTTAAGTCTTGGGAGATTGTGTATTTCTAGGAATTTATCCATTTCTTCTGGATTGTCCATTATATTGGCATATGGTTGCTCATAGTAATCTCTCATGATTCTTTGTATTTCTGTGATGTCAGTTGTAACTTCTTTTTCATTTCTGGTTTTACTGATTTGGGCCCTCTTTTTTTCTTGGTGAGTCTAGCTAGAAGTTTATCAATTTTGTTTATCTTTTCAAAGAACTAGCTGTTAGTTTCATTAATCTTTTCTATTTTTTTTTCAGTGTCTATTTTATTTATTTCTGCTCTGATCTCCAGATTCCATCCATATTGCTGCAAATTGCATCATTTTATTCTTTTTTATGGCTGAGTAGTGTATATAAATATACCACAGCTTCTTTATCTAGTCATCTGTTGATGGACATTCAGGTTATTTCCATGTCTTGGCTATTGTAAATAGTGCTGCGATGAACATTGGGGTGCGTGTATCTTTTTGAATTAAGGTTCCCTCTGTATATTTGCCCAGGTGTTGTCTATTTAATATCTGTAGGATCTGATAGTGGCCATATGTGACATCCCTCTTTATTTCTTAATCAATCTAACTAGAGGTTTTAAGTTTTATTGATCCTTTCAAGGATTTGGCTTTAGGTTTCATTTATTTTTCCCTGTTGCTTATTTATTTTCTATTTTATTGGTTTTTGCTTTTATCTTATTTCCTTCTACTTGCTTTGGTTTTAACTTACTCTTTTTTTTTTAAAGCTTCTTAAAATAAAAGTTTAAATTATTGATAGTAAGTCTTTCTTGATTTCTAATATAAGCATTTAAACATGTTTCTGTCTTAGCCTATTTTAAGTGCATCTTCAAAATTTGGTCTATTTGTATTTAGTTTAATATATTTTATGAAATTTAAAACATTTTTTTCCTTGACCCTAAATTGGTTAGTTGGAAGTGTATTGTTTACTCTCCAAACATTTAGGACTTACCCTGATCTGTTATTTTTATTGATATCTAGTTTAATTGTGGTCAGAAAACATATTTTATATGACTTATCTTTAAGCTATTGAGATTTGTTTATGTTCTTAGTGCATTTAGTCTTGAAAAAATGTGTTATGAAATTATTGAAAGTGGTGGTCTATAGATATCAGATGAGTTGGGTGTTCGTCAGTATTTAGAGATTCTAAATCTTTACAGATTTTTCCCCCTTTGGTCTAGTTCTCTACAATTACTGACAAACATAAACATTAACCATGGTTTAGGACTTTTTAAAATCTCGTTTTACTTTTGTCAGTTTTTGCCTCATGTATTTTGAAACTGTTATTTATGTACAAATATATTTGTAATTGTTATATTTTCCTGATGTATTTACTCTTTTTCATCAGAAAATGTCCCTCTTTGTCTGTAGTGGTAATACTCCTCAAGTTGAAATCTGTTCTGCTTTTACTATAGCCATATCAGCTTTCCCATGTTTGATGTTTGTATGTCTTTTTCTATCCTTTTATTTTAAGCCTGTTTCTGACTATGGTATTTAAAGTGTGTCTCTTAAAGACAGAATATATTTTGCTTTGTCAGCCCCACCTTCTGACACCTCAGTCCAGTAAGGCTTGGTTTTCTTCTGCTTAAGCTGTGAGCAGGTTGTGGAATGCTGCTAATCAAAAATAGAGAAATCTCCAGATCTCACTGGCGCACTTCTGCTTTTCAGAAGTCTTTCTGGTATCTTTCTGTCTGCTTTTTGCTAAGCCTCCTGTGATCTCTCCAACAGTTGCTTAGTTTAACTATCAACCTGGACTACTGACAGGGTTTATACTCAGATTTTGGGTCTCGTTCTTTCTGTAGTTCTCTCATTTCCAGAATTTATTTCTAAATCTCCTGCACATCTGCCAGCCCTTAATTCTGTCCTCTATCACCTTTGAGAAAGCATACTGGTTTTCTGCCTGATGAGCTGTGGGCTTTGGGGTACCTTCATGCAAAAAAAAAGTCACAAACTTAACAATTCTTACTCATTGCTGTCCTCTAAGGATAAACTCTCTTCCATATTTTGCTTGCTTTTGTATCTTTCCAGTGCCTTCTATTAGTTATTTATTTTGTGTTGTGTACAGATTTTAAAATTACCTGAGGGATTGTTTTTTTAACCAGTTCACTCTATTATTGCTATATGCCGAAAGTTACTCTCCTGCATTTTAAAACCATACTCCTCCTGCATAACACATTAATCTTGAAAAGGAAAAAAATTTACCTCCTCAGTGAAGCCTGACAAATTGTTCTGCCCTTGTAAAACACTGTATCTTGCGCATACCTCTGTTGTAGTACCATAACACCTTCTTGTAGATTTGTGTTGACACATACTATCTTGAAGGTATATGTTACATTCTTTGAGGCTATAACTTCTTGTTAACAGCGACAGTGGCACCCTGGTAAACTATTGCAGTTTTAGGGTACAGAGTGACTTCACAGTAAATATTTTTAGAATGAGTTATTTAATTAAATTTGGTGACAAGTACTTCTGCCTTGATTTTTGTTTTCCTTACAGTGTAAATCACAAAACAAGAAGAATGGTAGGCTTTCTTTACAAGTTTTCATACGAATGTCACAAAGGAACAGGATTAAAGCTAGTCCTCAATATCTAGTCAGCTTGTGCTGATCACAGTTCCAAACCATTGCAGGGATCAGTGTCATTCAAAGATGTGACTGTGGACTTCTCTCAGGAGGAGTGGCAGCACCTGGATCCTGCTCAGAAGACACTATACATGGATGTGATGTTGGAAAACTATTGCCATCTCATTTCTGTGGGTGAGAAAAACTCTCTTTGAAAGTTACAGTAGTGTGCATTTCCTTTCAAAGTGCCCACTCTATGTGTAATCTTGAGTTTCAAGGATGGTGATGAATTCTTTTGGTTGACAGAAAGGATGACTGTGTCTTCACTTGCCTAGTACAAGGTGTTAAGCTGACTTACACAAAGGAATATCTTAATTTGCAGTATTGAAAATTCACTTACTAATTTTTCAAATGTGTTGAAGCCTGAGCAACTTAATCCAAATCTTCCCTTAAGCAGGGTGTCACATGACCAAGCCTGATGTGATCCTCAAGTTGGAGCGGGGAGAAGAGCCATGGACATCATGTACAGGTCATACCTGCTTAGGTGAGTTTCTGACTCTCAGGCAGATGAAATCTACTGGAAAATACATTTTTAAGTGGTGGGTGACACTTTGAAGTATTTTCATAGTTTTTTTTTAAAGGCTCCTAACCTTTGAAAGGACCATTGTACCTACAAAAAAACTTAAACTTTCAAATATCGCTTTCCCTGTATAATAGACTTTCCTAATTTTTTTGATATTATCCAAGATAATTGTCCCTCTTGATCAAAATGTCCTATAAGCCTTCCTTCTTTTAGATCTTTTTTCTCAATTTGTGTCTTTTTCTAGCATTCTCAGTTCCTTATCTCCTTGCATTGTATAGATTTCTTTTAGGCATTCTTAAATCTATCTTTAAGGGAAAAAATTCTTGGTTAATATTTTTTTTCTTAGTTGCTTTCTGTTTTCTTTCTTTCTCTTTGTTTTATATTACTTCAGGTTTGTTTTCTATGCCAAGTCTAAGTTCTCATTCTCACCACAAATCTAGCTGTTTTAAAACTCATTTGCCTTGGCCTACACTAATAATGCCACAGCTACCATTTTCTTCCATTAAATTTTCATGGTTCATTTTGTATGGCTGATCATCTTTCCTGAAATCAACCCTTGGTTTAGGTAAAACACTAACTCTCTGAGTGCTTATTTATTTCCAACTTGGTCTGTTTTCTTTGCTGCTCTGACCCTGTTGCCTGGAACAGTGCCTCGTACATAACAGTCACACAAATTTTTTAATGTATATTATTTCACTGGACTCTCAGTCTTACTTCTCTAATTTGTCCTCAAGGGATACACTTTTAAATTATAGTAATCACATCCATTCTCAGGACTTAGCTCTTTGATTCACGTGGATGCCTCTAACGCTGACATGCTTGGCACATTTCTCCCACCTTCACTCTAGTCCTTCAAGAGTCCTCCACTCTGATGTCTCACCTATTTTGTGACAGTGTTTTGAAAATGAAAATCACCAACTTTCCTAGCTCTTAAATTTCTTCCCATTAACTGTTTCCAGATTATTTTATTCCTGCCATGATACCAGCTTGATTGTCCCTGTCATAATCTCTTGTGGATCTCTTCACAATTTGTGTTCATCAGCCTGTGGGAGATAATTACATCCTCCCATATTTTCATTTTTCACTGACACCATACAAAATGACAACTCTCTTATTTCATGTCTTAAATACTGTAATTAAAATTTGGCTTTGCTATAATTTTTGTCCTAATTTTTTTCAATTTATATTGTTACTTTCCTGACAAGATACGTTATTACTTGTTCCTTATTCTTTATGATTTATTACATGAAATTGAAATTCTCCTTCATACAAGGACTACTATAATAAACCCACATCTGGTCTTTCTGACTTTATTTCTCTCTTTTGTGGAAAACTCTTGCTAATTTCCACCTGCTCTGGTCTCCTAAATGTTCCCTGTACACGTAGGAGTCGTCATGATGTCTGTACTTTTCATTGTGTTGTGTTCACTCCTGCATGTAGTATATATCTTTTAAGACTTCAGATTTCTTCTCCTTTCTGTTTCTTGATGGCTCCCCATCATATCCACCTTTCCTTTTTCTGAGTTGCCATGCTACTTACTAGCTGTAACACACACAACTCCTGGCTATATATCATTTGATACATGATTGTACATGGTTTTATGTTTAAGGACTCTTTCTTTCAAAGGTAAGATCCTATGAATCTTCCTTGCCGTAGTATACAACATGTTAGGTACTCAGCAGTTGTTTCCTTTTCTTTTTGTTTGTGGAGCTATACAGAGGAGGTATCTTTTTTCCTCCATTCACAAAGCAGGTACTGGTAAGTCCTTTCAGAAGTACTTACTCAGGCCATGGCTTTATACGTTCTCATTGAAATGGTTGGATTGAAATGTAAACTCAGAAAAGTACAAAGGAGATGACCAATAACGCATTTCTTTATGAGAAAGGATTATCATTGAAGTCTGCATTTTTCATGAAATATTTATGACACAGTGTAAGTTTGTGAAAAGATTTGTTGAAATGATTTCTGTAGACCATAATTATTCTCAAGTTATAAAGAAATAGTGCTTAAAGTGATGGTGGAATATATGTGAAGGGTTTTGATATCACAGAGTGGTAGCTTTTTCTTGAAGATTCTCTAAATATGAATGGAAATAAGACTGGAAGGCAAGTCAACTGATTAAAAGAACATGAGCAAAGCACGTGATTAAGAAGAAGTGAGGTATTTATAGGGCAGTAAATACTAGGCCTTACGGTGAGACTTGTCAGATTTGTGGACAACCTTGAAAACTTACTTGAATGTACAAAATGAGTCTGGGTGCTGTAAAGTTTTGTTTATAGGAGAAATACCTTGTATGTTAATATTGGGGGTAATGGACTCAAGGAAGAAACATATTTTTGAGCCTAGATTTTAACATTGTTTGACTAGAGGTGGATGATTGCAAAGTTACAGAGTCAAATAGTTATAAATTTATAAGAAAAATAAAGGTTAAGGTTAATGAATGAGCTAGAACCAGAGTGAACAATCTTTCTGGCCCACCATATGGAAAAGTGGAATTAAGGAATGTTACTGTATTGGGAAAAGACTTGAACCTGTGTTTCTTTAAATCTGAAAAAATAAGTTAACAATTGAAAAGAGGGATAGTTATAATTAATGGTCATGAGAGTTTTGTTACTGAACAATCTTGAAAGAATTGATAGTAACAGCAGTCTGAATACACCAGTGAATATGCCCCTAGTCTGTTTTAAAGTTCCTGATGGAAGTGTTTTCCTAGTACTTTCCTCACAACAGAAGATGACCCCCAGCTATATGGAGAATTAGAGCCTATAGGAGTTTTTTCTAAACACTAGGAAACGATGCTTAGAAAGATTTATCAGCCACTGATGGTTTTGTGGAACCGGGTGGTGGAACAGCTGGATGTTTTTTACCTTACAATCTAGGGATGAATGTATAAAAGTTAAGGCTGTGATCTGTATCCTCTAGAAGCCTTCCTCTAATAGTTTCCCTGAACAAGCTTTTCTGCTATTTTCTCTTGTTCATCCTACTTGAAGCTTAATGCCCTTGATAGGTTCACTTTGATTGCCTCTGAGTCTGCCTACCCAAGCATGAATTCTTCTTCCACCATGCTTTTGTCTTCTCACTGCTTCTTGTGTTTGTTTCACTTTCTGTGTGAAGTTCTGGTGCAAGGTGGAAATGTTCCTGGTGTTCATTACTTATTTTTCATCTTTTTTCACAATGAAGCAAGAGTTTTTATTTTGGTTCTTGTCTTTTCCCAGGCAAGGAATAATTTGTTCTTGGTCCTTTTTGGCCTCATATACTAGACCCTATTGCAATTCCTTTCCATGGCAATTGTGTGAAGATTCACAGACTGTTATTAATTATATTCTTTTCTAGAAGAAAGCTGGAAAGCTGAAGACTTTTTAGTGAAATTCAAGGAACAACAAGATAAGTATTCTAGATCAGTTGCATTAATCAACCACAAAAAACTGATTAAGGAGAAGAGTAATACCTATGAAAAGACATTTACATCAAGCAAAAACCCTATTAATTCAACAAATCTACCTCCTGAATATGACACTCATGGAAAGATTTTTAAAAATGTTTCAGAGTTAATCATCAGTAATCTAAGTCCTACACGGAAGAGACTTAGTGAGTATAATGGATATGGGAAATCACTCTTCATTACAAAGCCAGAGACAGCTCACTCTGGAGTCAAAGCCTATAATCAGCGTGCCAGGACTGTCAGTCATAGTGAAGTGCTTATGCAACATCATAAGGTGGAAACTCCAGCACAGTCATTTGGATATAGTGACTGTGAGAAATCATTTCTTAAAAAGGGAGGCTTAATTACACATAATAGAGCTTACAGAAGGGAAAACCCATCTGAACATACTAAAAGGAGAAGAGTAACCAATATTGAAAAAAAGCATACATGCACTGAATGTGGGAAGTCCTTCTGCAGGAAGTCAGTATTGATTCTGCATCAGGGAATTCACACAGAGGAAAAACCCTATCAATGTCATCAATGTGGAAATTCATTTAGAAGGAAGTCATATCTCATTGATCATCAGAGAACTCACACAGGAGAGAAACCCTTTGTTTGTAATGAATGTGGCAAGTCCTTCCGCCTAAAAACAGCCCTCACTGATCATCAGAGAACACATACAGGGGAGAAATCATATGAATGTCCACAATGTAGGAATGCCTTCAGGTTAAAGTCACACCTCATTCGCCACCAGAGAACTCACACAGGAGAGAAACCATATGAGTGTAATGACTGTGGGAAGTCTTTCCGCCAGAAGACAACACTCTCCCTACATCAGAGAATTCATACAGGAGAGAAACCTTATATTTGTAAAGAATGTGGGAAGTCCTTTCACCAGAAGGCAAACCTTACTGTACATCAGAGAACTCACACAGGGGAAAAGCCCTATATTTGTAACGAATGTGGGAAATCCTTCTCCCAGAAGACAACCCTCGCGCTTCATGAGAAGACTCATAATGAGGAGAAACCTTATATTTGTAATGAATGTGGAAAATCCTTCCGCCAGAAGACAACCCTCGTAGCACATCAGCGGACACATACAGGGGAAAAATCCTATGAATGTCCTCACTGTGGGAAGGCCTTTAGAATGAAGTCTTACCTCATTGATCATCACAGAACTCACACAGGAGAGAAACCATATGAATGTAATGAATGTGGGAAATCCTTCAGTCAGAAGACAAATCTCAATCTACATCAGAGAATTCACACAGGAGAGAAGCCCTATATTTGTAATGAGTGTGGGAAGTCCTTTCGCCAGAAAGCAACCCTCACCGTACATCAGAAAATACATACAGGGCAGAAATCCTATGAATGTCCTCAGTGTGGGAAAGCCTTTAGCAGGAAGTCATATCTCATTCATCATCAAAGAACTCATACAGGAGAGAAACCATATAAGTGTAATGAATGTGGAAAGTGCTTTCGCCAGAAAACGAATCTCATTGTACATCAGAGAACTCATACAGGGGAGAAACCCTATATTTGTAATGAGTGTGGGAAGTCCTTCAGTTATAAGAGAAACCTCATTGTCCATCAGAGAACTCACAAGGGAGAAAACATGGAAATGCAATAATAAATGATATGATTTCTTTGTGAAGCCTAAATTATTGTAAAACTTTAGTTTTTTTTTTAAAAAAAAAAAGCATGCTTAAACATGTTAATAAGGTAATTTTAACCACAAATGTAATAATAATTATTAAAGTACAACACCACATAACTATTTATCTACTGTTTACTAGCATATAAAGTGGGTATTATTGATACTGAAATCGATCAGCAATGAAGCTAATTTTTTAAGTTTTCAGGTTCTCCTGCTGACTCAGTTTATTTTTTTAAATGTTTATATAATACAGAGGCAAGATACAAAATGGTTATAAGCATCAGTCTCCATAAGAGGAAAAAAATAGGAAGTATATTTCTCATTGCACTCTGGAATAAAAAGTAGTTGTTACTTCCCCAAAGATTACCACTTCCCTGGCTTTTAACATGAAGTAGTTTTTGCATGGCTTTAAACTTAATATATATTTTATGATACATTATGAATTCTTTTGTGTCTTGTTTCTCTCAGTATTTTTAAGATTCATGCATTATTGCATGTGGCAATAGTGTATCCATTGTCATTCTGTATAGTATTTCATTTTAGGAATATACTGCTATTTATCCTCTTGATAGTTATTTCTATTTTTTATAATTTTGTGTTGTAATAAAAATACTGCTATAAATATACTTGTATATGTCTTTGTGCATTTGTGTGTGTGTTTATATTTCTGTTGATTTTATATGAAGACTGCAGCTACTCAGTCCAAGGTATATGTAAAGATTTTTCAGTTATAGTAGATACTGCCAAACATCCCTCAGACTTTTCTCAACACGAGATGATTCACTCTGGAGAGTAACAGCTCTGTAATTCAAGTGGAGACAGGTCTTTTAACAGTCATTCAACTGGAGAATTCCTACTAAAAAGAAATCCTTATACTGTTACGATTGTGAGAAGACTTGTAGATGAATATTTAAGTGTAATAAATGTAGAAAGACCTCAGCTGTGGCTTAAGCCTTACACAAAACCAGAAAATTCATATTGGAGGGAACCCTATAGTTACGATTATAGGGGTACTTTTAGCAATAGCTTACACCTTATTCAACGTCAAAGAATTTATACTAAAGAAAAAGAAGTTGAGAAGTTGCATAGCTAAATAAAATTTGGGAGTGTAGGAGTCAGTCTAATAGAATTAGGAAAAATATATGTAAGTAAGCCTGTGTATAATGTAGTCCTATATAAAATGGGCATTTTATACCTTGATTTATCTCACAGGAGATGTGGGTCTCTGAAAATCCCAAGTGAAAAGTCACTGGAGATTTTGATGTATAAGAATTGGAAATCTGCTAAGATAAATACCATCTATAACTCTATGATATCAGCAATTTGAACAGTTACTAAAGACCCTTCTTGAGGATTATTCATAACCAGTATTTACTATGAACATGGAGTTACTGTGTGCACTAAAATTCAGTAGAAATTTAAATAAGCACCCAACCCCTGCCATTCAGTAGAACTGTAAACTATCTAAGTAAGTAGGGAACTGGCTGGTCAACAGGCCCCCTGGCCTATATAAAGGGGCAGCAACTGCCAGTGGATGGTAAATGGAAACACTTGTCAGTCCTGGTCTTGCAGATAATTTCAGACTAAAAACAGAACAGTGGGTGATGAGGGAAATCAGACATGATAAAAATTTAGACTTGAAAGGGACATAAGGTAAAAGATAAATGCTTTGTCTGACTGGACAGAACTTTGTGAAATTTAGCCTTGATGAACAGTATTTATGTCTAGAGGTTTTGTTTTGTTTTTTTTTGAGTGTAGGCAGGATGAACATATTAGAATAAAACAGCTACAAGTAAGTTAAGATTACAGGATCTATATTCTAATTTCCTTCAAGAATTTTTCCTTTGCATTCACAACTTGGCTAACTGGCGCAAAAGAGCTAGAGCCTGAAGATATGACTGAATTACTTCAATCACATGATAAATTGTTCACGGATGAAGAGTTGCTTCTGGATGAGCAAAGAAAGTGGTTTCTTAAGACAGAATCTACTGGTGAAGATGCTGTGAAGACTGTTGAAGTGACAACAAAAGATTTAGGATACTACATAAACATTTCAATGACAGGGTTTGAGAAGACTGACTCCAATTTTGAAAGAAGTTCTACTGTGGTAAAATGCTATCAACACTGCATGCTACAGAGAAATTGTTCATGAAAGGAGGAGTCCATTGGTGCAGCAAACTTCACTTCTCTTCTTGTAAGACATCTGCCACAGCCACCTCAGCCTTCAGCAACCAGCACCACCATGTTGATCAGTCAGCAACATGGAGGCAAGACCCCCCACCAGCAAAAAGGTTACAACTCACTGAAGGCTCAGATGATGGTTAGCATTTATTAGCATTAAAGCATTTTTAAATTAAGGTATGTTCATTGTTTTCTTAGATATAATGCTATTGCACACTTGTTCAACTACAGTATAGTAGAAACATAACTTCTATAGTATGAACATAACATACTGGAAAACCAAAAAATGTGTGTGCCTCACTGTATGCTGATATTTGCTTTACTGTGGTGGTCTGGAACTGAACCCAAAACATGTCTGAAGTATGCCTCTATATTAAAGCCACTTTATGATGGACAACATTTAGTTAGGGTCTTTAAAAATCCAGTTTGATGGTGTCTTAATATTTGTTTTAAACCATTTACATTTTATAGATATAGGTAACACTGATATGTTTGGTTTTAGTTTAGATGACATCTCTTTTCTGTGTCATCTCTCTCAATTCCTCTGTTTCCTTTTTTCATTTGAATATTTTTTATTCCACTTTAATTTATCTATTTTGCTTTTTATTATTTCTCTGTTTATTTTCTTTAGTGGTTCCTTGGGGTTATAATACACATAATACATAAAATTTATAATACAACATATTTTGAATTAACATTTTACCATTGCATGTTGAATAAAGAAATCTTACCACCATGTATTTCCCTTTAGCTTCCCCTCTTTAAATGTTACGATTATCATACTATATGTACATATATTGCAGACCCCATCAGACAATATTAACACACCTTGCTTTTTATCACAGTAAATATTTTAATCATAAAAAGAAAAAATTATTACTTACATGGCAATTTGCCATTGCTGTTGCTCTTATTTTTGAAGTTTCGTTTTCCTTTGGTATCATTTCCCTTTCATCCAAAGAGCTTCATTTAGCTGCAGGTAGCAAACTGTCTTGGTTTGCCTTTATCTAAGAATATCTTTTATTTACCCTTCACTCCTGATAATTATTTTCACTGGACAAAATCTGGAGTTGACATTTCTTCCCTTAAAGCACTTAAAAAATGTTTCACTACCCTTTGGCCTTTGTACTTTCTGATGAGAAATTCTGTTATTCAAGGCACTGTCTTCCTTTCCCAATTCCAGTGACACAAATGTTAAACCTTTTGGTATTGTCCTTCAGGTCTCAGAAGCTTTGTTGAGTTTTGTTCTCAATCTCTGTCTCTCTGTCTCTCTCTCTCTCTCTCTCTCTCTGTCTCTCTCTCTCTCTCTCTCTCTCTGTCTCTCTCTCTCTCTCTTCCTCTCTCTCGCCCTCTTTTATTGGATAATTTTTGTTGATCTCAGGTCATTTCACTAAATCTTCTGTTTTCTCCACTTTACTGAGCCTATCAAGTAAGTTTTAATTTTCATTATTATATTTTCCAATTCTGAAATTTCCTTTTGTACACCTAAAGCATACATGATTTTAAAAAGTAAGATTAAAAATACTTAATTTCCTTTTGATTCTTTTTTATAGTTCTATTTCTCTGCTTATATATTCTCTCAAGAGTTCACCTTTACTTCTTGGATCATGGTTATAAAAGCTGTTTGAAAGTCTGGTAATTCTAACATGAGTCATCTCAGTATTGGTGTCTTTCTTTTCCATTGTGAGTTGTTAAAATTGTCCTATTTCTTTGTATGTAGAACACATTTTTATTGTTTTCTAGAACTTTTGAACAATTTGATTCTCTGGGTCCAGCTTAAATTCTGTGGAGGACATAATTTTAGTTTCTTTGTTTTAGCAGGCAGTTTATTTAGATTCAATATGCAAATTCCATGAATTACTATGCTATACACCAGAAACTAACACAGCATTGTAAATCAACTATACTTCCCATTAAAGAAAAAATACCCAAGTTCCAAACTACTTCCTGGGCCCTGAGGTTCCAATGTCAGTTCAGTTTGCAAAGCATTTACAGCGTTGTTGTGCTTTATCTTGCATGTGCTTCACCCAGTACCCGCTCTGAGACCTTGTTGATGGTCCGCCTCCTGGTTCAGTTCTCAAGGCCATTGGTATGCTGCCTAGTACCAGATCCACACATGTGCACCCTGAAGTTCATATACTTAAGGGATCCCTAACTTGAGTTGCCTTCTCTCCTCTATAGCCCTAGAACTCTTCAGTTCCCCGAGGTCCCCTTCCTGGATCTAGTCAGCAACAGAGCATCAGTCTTCCCATTCTACTGTGTAACTTTCCACAACTAGGTCTTCCCTTCATTGCCAAGCAGAGAGAGAATAAAGAGGGAAAAAGCAATGGGATTTCCTAACATAGGACTCCCATTCCTTAGGGTTTAAGTACTTGTAGCTACTGCTATCATCACCCACCCACTCCAGGACTGCAGCTTTCAGGACTAGTTTTTGCCTGGAGTGAGACCAGAAAGAAAACAACAAAAACAACATGGATTTATTCTGCTTTCTCTGCCCCACCAACACTCCTTCTCTCACTCATCCAACCAGAGATAGCTTCTCATGAAGCTCTTTCTATCCAAGTCTGACTTACAGGTTTGGGATTCAGGTTGTTTTAGTCCAGATGAGGACGCCACCAGGTCAGTCAGACTTCCAGGTTCTGGTTTCCTTCCCAGTCTGCCTGCTAACATTTACTTTTCAGTTTTCTCAGCCACCTCATCCATTCTGCCAATGATTTTAATTACATTCAGTGAGAGAGGCAGGGTGGAACGTGGTGACTCTATCTTAACTAGTACTGGCTTTTTTTTTTTTTTTTTTTAACTTCTTAAGTTTGGATGCATCTTGCTTAAAGAGCTGGGAATAGAGTGCAAGCATGTGGCACAATTATGTCAATTTCTGAATGGTGACTGATAAGCAAAACAAAGTTCTGTCTCTCTAGTCAGGATTTCCTCCACATTTGGTTTCATTTTGCTAGTATTTTCCTTAGGATATTTGCTTTAATATTCATAATCATCTAGGTTTTTTAGAAACTATCCTCATCCAGTGTTTAGATGGTTACCCTTCTAGAATGAACTTGTAAAATTCTCTTAGAGATTATCCCTGCAGTTTTTACCTGATGATTTATTTAAGTATTGTTTTTAAAAGAGGGCTGGACCAAATTTTCATTTTCCTGCCATATTTATTGGACAATGCAGATTTCTACCTCATCTTGAGTCAATTATAAAGAAAATGTTTTCTATATATAGTACTACCGTTATTTGTAAGCTCTCCATAAATATATGTATGCTATCTTATTAATGTTGTATTTCTCATCTTTACATTGATCAGATTTAGAAGTCTAGTTTAGATTGGTGTTTCACCATGAAAATTAATTAGGTAAGTTTTATTTCTTCTTCCATTAACTTCTAATTTTAACTATATAAACTGTTTCCATCCACTTTAGTTAATTCGATCTTTTCCTGATTTCTTAGGTTTGGATTACATCATCAGTTTTAGCAAGTGTCACTATGTGACGATACTATTCCAGAAGTAAGATTATAATAGTGTAATCATGTGGGGCAATGATGTCAATTGTTGGATGATGACTGTTAAGCAAAAAATCTTCTGGCACTAAATCTTGATTCCTGCATTTGTTAAAGGGTGTTAATGCTCCTCTAAGATGACTTTGGTCACCCCATTCAGGTTTTGTTATGCAGCAACTCATTGTCATTCATCTCTGAGTGGTATCCTGTTTTAATTCTGGTTTTCTCTTTGAATCAAACAAATAAAATGTAAATTTCCAAGAAGAGGTTAGAATCACTCCACAGATTACTTTCTAATTATCAGAATAAAAAAGGACCTTAAAATGAGAGGGTTGACAGTCACCATATGATCAAATTTAGCCTCATGATATCAGTATGTGCCTTGATGAACGACAGCACAAAATACTTTATATCATTTATGAAATATTCTTGCAAAGTTGTTTAACACAAACTTAATCTCTCTACACTTATTTTCCAGTGTAGATGGCAGAGTAAATTAAATGACAACAGTAGGAAACAAGGACAATGATCCAAAATATGGAACATCCTACAAGTCAACTGCAGGGACTCAAAAAAGAAAGTCATGGGAGAAAAAAAAAAAGTTGAAGAACCAAACTAGACTAAACTGACATATCAACAAATTTAACGTGTGAACCTAGAGTTGACTCTAGATAAAAAAGAAAAACTATTAAAGTCAATCTTGGGACAACTGGGAAAACCTGAAAATGTATTTATTACATGACTTATTTTAGAAGGTGAGGTCATAGTATGGTTCTATTGAAAATTGCTTTATAGGAAGATAAACCAAATACGACAAACTGTTAGCTTTTAAACTAGGTGGAGGGTAGGGTGGTAAAGGCATGTTTCATTGTACTTTTTAAGCGTTCCTGTATGTTTGAAAGTTTCATAATGACACCTTGGAAGGTTTACTTATGGACAGTTTTCTCCTTGATAATTTCTAATAAATTTTGAATTATGAGACGACAGTGTAGATGAATAGGGTATCTGTTAGTAGGAATTTATTAACAGCAAACTGCTTCATACCCTTTTCTACTTCTTCAGCTATATTCTCAGTATATATTTACAGCCACTAGTTCCAGAGTGTATTCCAGCATTAGTTTCCTGATGCAGCTCATCAGGAATGAAGGTGTCTCACATGTTCTTCACATTTTACTGGACTTGATTGAAAACCAGTTATCTGAAGTTTAGTAGGAGAATGGGGGTGATTGGGGTTCTAAGTTCACTACCAACGTAGTGTCTTTCTCTCGTAAGAATTCACTACTGGTTATGCTATTAATTATCATCAAAACAACAGTAGCTTGTATTTATTTGTCAAATAATCTTACAAGGGTTTACAGGTGTTAATCCTCACAAAAACACAGTTATTTAGGTATTATCTTCACCATTTTACAACTGAGGCACAAAGCTAATACGTATATTGCTGAATATCTTGAAGCTGAAGATAGACTAGGGATGTGCTGTGGCTAAAGGCTTTCCTTCAATTCCACACCTGATGGATTAAGAGATTCTTCTCTAGTATAAATTTGCTGATATCCAGCAGGAATTGAGTGGTTTTAGAAGTCTTTTATATACTCATTAGATTAAAATACCTGGCAAGAGATATTTTACACCAAGTAAGTTGTAAGAATGGCAAAAAAAGGGGGGTTTCCTAAACATTTCCCCTTGTATTAATATTCTATAGAGAATGGAGTGAAAGAAAAATTACTTTTGTACTAACTCAGTAAGGTTATGAATTCTCAGATGTTCACAGAGGCATAAATATTGGGCCTTCATACATTTCTTATATTTTTATTTTATTTAACATTTTTTATTGATTTATAATCATTTTACAATGTGGTGTCAAATTCCAGTGTAGAGCACAATTTTTCAGTTATATATGAACATGTATATGTTTATTGTCACATTTTTTCTCTGTGAGCTAACATAAGATCTTGTGTATATTTCCCTGTGCTATACAGTATAATCTTGTTTATCTATTCTACAATTTTGAAATCCCGTCTATCCCTTCCCATCCTCTGCCTCCTTGGCAACCACGAGTTTGTATTCTATGTCTATGAGTCTATTTCTGTTTTGTATTTATTCTTTGTTTTGTTTTTGTTTTTGTTTTTGATTCCACATATGAGCAATCTCATATGGTATTTTCCTTTCTCTTTCTGGCTTACTTCACTTAGAATGACATTCTCCAGGAGCATCCATGTTGCTGCAAATGGCATGATGTTGTCGGTTTTTATGGCTGAGTCATTTCTTACATTTTTAGAGGTTTTTTTTGCCATTAATTGTATGATGTTCAGTAAGGTGTGAAGAAAATCTAAAAGCATTCCCACATTCCTTGCACACACACAGGGTTTCTACTTAGTGTACATTCACTGATGTTCATTCTACCTAAAGGCCTTCCCACATAATTCCTCACATTCACAGATTTGGTTTTTCTACCATTATGAATTATCTAATGATCTGTAAGGAATGAATAAAGTTCAAAAGCCTTTCCATATATCTTAAATTCACAGGGTTTCTCCTTAGTGTGAATTCTTTGATGTTGATGAAGTACTGAACTCCATCTATTGGGTTTCCCACATTTCTTACATTCATAAGGTTTCTCTTAAGTGTGCATTCTCTGATGTTGGTTAAGAGTCTGAAGTGTCTTCTGTCTGAATACCTTGCAACATTTCTTACATTCATAGGGTTTCTTACCAGTATGAGTGCTCTGATTACCTTTAAGGTATGAATGAAGTCTAAAGGATTTCCTACATTCCTTACATTCATAAGCTTTCTCATCTGTACGAATTTTTTGATGTTGACTAAGCTGTACACACAGTCTGAAGGATTTTTCATATTCCTTACATTTGTAGGGGTTTTGATCAGCATGAATTTTCTGAAGGTCTTTCCACAGCCCTGACAATCATACAGTTTCTCCCCAGAATGAATGTTCTTGTCTACTTTAAGATCTTTGCCAAAACTGAAATCTTTCCTACATTCTTCACATTTATGGGGTTTCACACCACTATGAATTTTTAGATGTCGAGTGAATTGTTGACGTATTCTAAATGCTATCCCATGTTCCTTACATTCATAGGGTTTCTCACCAGTATGAATATTTTGGTGTACTCTAAGGTTTCTGCCAAAACTAAAATCTTTCCCACATTCTGGACATTACAGGGTTCCACTCCATTATGAATTTTCAAGTGTCAAGCTAATTCTTCACAAAGTCTGCAGGCCTTCCCATATTCCTTACACACATCAGGCGTCTCATCTGTAGGAATTTTCATGTTGATTAAATCTGAGACATAATTAAAGGTCTTCCCACATTCTTTACATTCATAAATACTTTCTCCACTAGTAATTCTGTGATGTAGGATAAGAGATACATCTTTTCTGTGAATACATATATTTTCATAGATGATTTTCATTTGGCTAAAATATTCTTGAGGTTCTTGTTTCTCAGTCTTGACCTTGTTCTGCTAGCTATTTTGGATAATGGAACCTTCAAGGTCAAACATTTTACTTCTTTCCTTTATCTTTCATTTGGATAAAGTTATTTCAAAAATGTTTTCTCCTGGAGATAATGTCTTTGTGTCACAGTTGTCTCCAAACCTGGAAAAATAAAGAAAACAAATATTGTTTTCCTGTACTAGAGTAGGGGGGAACAGCAGAGGTAAGTGATAAACTGAAAATAAAGCACATTAGAAATGAGTTTCAAGAGGTAAGCAATATGAAGAAGGCAAAGAGAGTTTAGAGAATAATGAAAGCATATGTTGTGAGATCTGTAACAATGAAGATAGATGAAATCATTGATTCTAAAATGTAAGTGTTCAATCAGAATCACCTAGAGAGCCTGATGCAGGTATTAATTTCAGTGACCAACCCAGACCAAGTGAATCAGGATCTTTAAGGGCAGGTCTTGGCCATCTCTATTTTTAACCATTCCATCAAATGTATCAGAGGCAGATCAATGTTTTTACATTCTCTACTTGCACATTTTTTTCTTACAGGTTTCTCAATTCACTTAGAAGAGTATATGACCACTTAAAAATGGATAACAAGGCCCTCCCTATAAGAACTCATCTCAAGTCACTGCCCTTTTAACCTACTTAAAAAATTCCTTTAAGGTGCTAAAGCTGACATATTATTTCCCATCTTGTGGAACTTCCCATTATTTTGATTCATCCCCATGGATCTTATGACATAGCTCTTTATAGGGCTGACCCCTTCTCATTCTTCAGGCCCCAGATTAAAAGTCATTTCTCAGAGAGGCTGTATGATCAGAACCTACCTAATTCCATGTTCACTATTCTCTATCCTAGTATAGTGGGTCTTGATCTCATTTCACTGTTTTCAATTACATATTCATTTTCTCATGTCTTAATCCATTCATTTCCAAGTATTTCTATAGACCTAAAACTTGCAATGGATAGATCTAATTCTACTTTATTCAGTATTAAGAAACAAAGACTAGGATCCAGCAGTTTTTAATTAAATTAATTATAGAGTAACCAAATCACTGGATTTAAGAAACAAAAATAAAATAAGAATAAAGATAAATAATACAAAGATGAGTCATTGGGGAAGATATTGTGATGCCTATCAAAATACTCTTTACCATAATCATGCAATAGTTACTATACATGGCTCATTGCCTACAATATCTCACATCTTCCATGTAATTGGCACACATTTTCCCTACAATGATTAAATATGTTCCCTACAATGATTAAATATGGTTGGGAATGAAGCTGATCTAAACAACCTCAGTTAAATGCACAGACAGAAAAGGTGCTGGCATTCTTCCATCGTGTTTACCCTTAAGTATACAGGTATCTTCACCACATTCGACCATTCCCTCCAGTGGCTACTTTGCTTTGTCCTCAATTTCAGTAAGGCAATTGGATGTTTAACTTCAGATTCATTGATAGAATAAGCAGACACAAAATAATAATAAAGAACACTTGACCAACTGTATCAATCGACAACATTTACAGGACACTTCATTCAACAACAGCAGAATACATATTCTTTTCAACTGCAAATAAAACATTCAACACAAGATGCCATATTTGGGGCCATAAAACAAGTCCCTATAAATTAAAAAGGCTTGAAATATATTATCTGACCACAACAGAATTAAGCTAGAAATCAAAAATAAAGATATTTGGGGAAATCTCCAAAATAATTAATATTTAAACAGCATATTTCTAAAGAATTCGTAAGTCAGAAAGAAATTGTGAGGAAAATTTAAAACTTTTGACCTGATGATAAATACAATATAGCATACTGAAATTTGTGAGAGGCAGCTGAATAAAACAACATAGGAAATTTCTAGCTCCAGAGTCCTATGTTACAAAAGAAATAAGATACCAAAATCAAAGAACTGACCAACTATTAAAAGTGAAAATTAAATCCAAAGCAAAGAAAATAATAAAGAGTGGAAATCAATGAAAGAGAAAAATTGAGATATAGAGAAAGTCAATCAAAAATAAATTGGTTCTGTGAAAGGATCAATGAAATTGATAAACCTCTACCACAGGTGATCAAGAGAAAAGAGAGAACACACAAACTACCAGTATCAGAAATTAAAATGTGGACATCAAAATCTCAAACAACCCAACCTTACAACTAAAGGAACTAGAAAAGAAGAACAAATAAAACACAATGTTAATAGAAGAAATCATAAAGATCATAGTAGAAATAAAATATATACTAAAAAATAGAAAAGATCAGTGAAATTCACAGCTCGTTCTTTGAAGATAAACAAATTTGATAAACTTTTAGCCAGACTCATAGAAAGTACCCAAATCAATAAAATCAGAAATTAAAAAATGAGAAGTTACAACTGACACCACAGAAATACAAAGGATCATAAGATACAATTATATACCAATAAAATGGACAAACTAGAAGAATTAGACAAATTCCTAGAAATTTACAATCTCCCAAGACTGAACCAGGAAGAAATAGAAAATGTGAACAGACCAATTACCAGTATTGAAATTGAGTCAGTAATAATTTTAAAAACTCCCAACAAACAAAAATCTAGAACCAGACAGCTTCACAGGTGAATCTTAACATTTAGAGAAGAGTTAACACCTATCCTTCACAAACTATTCCAAAAATAATTACAGAGGAAGAAATGCATCCCAACTCATTCTACAAGACCAGTATCACCCTAATTCACCCTAATACCAAAACCAGACAAAGATATCACCAAAAAAAAAAAAAAAAAGAAGGAAATTAAAAGTCAGTGTCAGTGATCAACATAGATGCAAAAGCTCTCAACAAAATATTAACAAACTGAATTCAACAATACATTAAAAGGAAGGGGGAAGGCTCTAGCTCAAGTGGTAGAGCACATGCTCAGCACCCAAGAGGTCCCGGGTTCAATCCCGGGTACCTCCTCCAACCACAAGTCAAACAAAGAAACCTAATTACCTCCCCCTCAGAAAACAATACAAACAAAAGAAAAAGTAACAATACATTAAAAGGATCATATACCATGATCAAGTGGGATTTATCCCAAGGATGTGAAGATGGTTCAGTATCAGCAAATCAATGAATGTGATCCACAACACTAACAAATTGAAGAATAAAAACCATATGATCATGGCTATAGATGTAGAAAAAGCTTTTGATGGAATTCAACATCCATTTAAGATAAAAACACTCAACTAAGTGTGTATAAAGGGAACATGCCTCAAAATAATAAAGGCCATATATGACAAACCCATAGTTATAGTTAATTTTGTATCTGTATGAAATGATGGAAACTAACTACAAGTATTGTGATAATCATGACACTCACGGTATGTAAGTCAAATCATTATGCTATACACCTTAAACTTACACAGTGCTATAAGTCAGTGATAGCTCAATAAAACTGGAACAAAGAAATTTATACTTTTTTATAAAATATAGATACCAAAACTATAGTTACAAAAAGCAGATACGTAGTTTCATATGGACTAAGAGAAGGTAGGGATGGAAGGATTGACTATGAACAGGCATAAGGGACACATATGGATTAATTAAGCAATTGTTCAACATTTGCACTGTACAACTGTTGTTGATAGATGGGCAACATTCATACATAGAAAAGTAATGTAACAAACAATGTCTTTAATTACATTCTTATAATAGATACAATAAGATTCATGAAGTGGTTTCTTAAATCATAAAAGTTGTTTGGCAATTGTGCTGTACACCAGAAATTGACACAACATTGTAAACTGACTATAACTCAATAAAAAATTTTTAAAAAGTTGTTTGGCTACAGTACAGAGAAAAACAACTGTTGGGACCAATAAGATATACCCTAGTTCTCTGCTTATTTGGCTTGATCCAGAGGTAAAAAGCATGAACTATTGGTCCATTAAACAATATTCTTCAAAGAAATTAAAACATTTATCCCATTGGCGAGTATTGTCCTATAGTCACAGGGAATATACATTCTGAATGTTCTAGGACAATTCAGTATAAAGTTCTTTTCCCAAAAAAGGATGACATGAAATATTTAACTCTTGTGAAAATTTTCACATAAATTTACAAATCAGTTTTTAAGTCATATTTTTAAAAGTACACATTGTAGGATTCAATTTGTATGAACTTCAAAAAAAAAAGCAAAACGAATACAGTTGGTGTTAGTAACTGATTAGAAAAGGGAATAAAAGAACCTCCCATGGTGCTGAAAATATTCTGCTCAGCAAAAAAAAAAGTACAGCTTATATTTCTAACTACCAAGGCAATATATTTCATGTCTGGAAGTTTCTGAAGTCCAAAATGTATACAGGAGTTAGAAGAAAGACATTATTTTATAATGGGAAAAGGCATAAAAGAATTTCAATGTACTTAAATAAGGAAATAGTTAAATAATTTATAGTAACTTCATGCAATGGAAAACAATATAACCATTAGAATAGGCTAATGAAAAATTAATATGAAGAAGTTTTCTATGTGTTGTTGGATGGAGAAAGATTTCAAAATACCATGTGTGGTGTGACCCCTATTTTGTCATGAAAAAATACTTATATAGGCCTATATTGCTTCTGATCAACTGAAGGAGAATGACTTTAACATCTCCATTTAATAACAGTAGCTTTTATTTATTCAGCACTGTATGCCAGGCATTCTTCTAGGGTTTCACACTTATGAACTCTCCTAAGCCTCATAAGGATCCTGTGTGCTGATACTACTATTATCCTCAATTTACAGAAGAGAAACTATGGAATAGAGAGATTATTTGCCCAAGCTCACACACCTACGAATTTTTAGAAGTAACATTGGAATCCAGATACTCTAGATCCAAAAAATACAGCACACGGCCTCTCACCGTCCACATAAATATGTGATCTTAGATTCTTCTGGAAAATTTCACACACCTGTTAACACAAAAAAACCTCAGAGATTCGGTAAAAGAATACCTACTTCGTTGATGCAGACATCTCTGCTTAAACACCAGTTTTCACATTCCATCTTCTAAAAGCCCCACTAAGAAGGCCTTGTCACTTTCTGAGTGAAACTACTTAAATCATCTCCTTTTGGGGGGCGGGGCACAAGCAATTAGGTTTACTTAATATTTGGAGGAGGTACTGGGGATTGAACCCATGACCTTGTGTATACCAAGCATGCGCCCTACCACTTGACCTACACCCTCCCCCCATCTCCTATTTATTTTTGCTTCTAAACTCACGCCTGGAACAGAAGAACGCACTAATCTTCTTAACAAATAACTAAAACTATACTACTAATTCTCCAGGATATGTACTTCAATTCATCAGAATGCTCAGGAGGAAACACACACACACACACACACGCGCGCGCGCGGTGTTCAACAATTTGTCAAGGTGGAGGTAAATATTACCTGGAGAGTAGAAGAGGATTTAAGGGGCACTTGGGAAAGGAACCCATCCCACGATCCCATCATTGACTGGGAAGGCGGAGAACCAGGAGATAGAGAGGTCATCATCGGGCAGGGCATTTCAAGAGAAGGAAATCAAATATTCCAAACCCTAAAAAAATGAAAATGCACTTTCTAGAAAGAAAACACAAAACAACTTTGAATTTACCCCCTCCTCAGGGCTTCTCCCTTATGGAACTGCAGATCTAGAGAAGGAAATAAAAGGTACCCTAAGAAAACAGTTCTTTCTTGCAGCGCAGTCTGGTTAAAATAGAACTTTCCACAACCACTTTTGCCCCATCATCTACAGCAAAAATACGCAGTGGGAAATAAACAGTCAGGCGGTAACGCAGCTCAAGGCCAGAAGAACCAGGATGTACGGTCTGCGCGCGGAGTCCGCCAGGCGCAAGGATCGCGCTCCGACCCCAGACGCCGGTGGGTCAAGCCCCCGGGAGAGCGCATGCGCAGCCCGGTGTAGCCTGTTGAGAGGGGACGCTAGAGCCCGACGCAGGTATGCAAAAGCGGAAGAGGAAACCGAGAGCCACGCGCGGGAGCCTCGGACCTGCATGTGCTAAGCCCCCGAGTTCGGTTCCAGGTAGGGACGCCCTTGTGGACCGTGGGTGTGACCTGGAATGAGCTGCGCGGCGGGGGGCGCGGGGGCGGGGGACATTTTGTGTTCTGTCCGCGCGGAAGCCCCAGCGCCCGGAACCGGGCCTGGCACACCGCGGGCGTCGTGTACCTTTGTGTGTAGGTGAGTGTACGGAGTGGGCGGGCCCCTGTGTCTGACCTGGCGCGTGGTCGCGTGGAGCTACTCTGTGGAAGTGGGCAGCGTCGTGCTGCTGTGGGGCGTTTCCTTTGGTGTGTCTGTTTTTGGATTAGGTGTGAGTTGTGTTTGAGATTGTATGTGACTCGGGGAGAAGTAACAGGAAGTGTTTTGTCCAGTGTGATATTCTGACTATGTGGAATTATTTATATGAGGTACAGAATGATATGGTGCCTTAGAATTGTGGGTTTGTTGAGTGGATGAATTGGTAGGTAACTGTGAATGTGTCTGTTATTAGATGTGTTAGTGTTTATATGATGGTTGTAGGTCTGTGGTTCTCTTCCGTTTCTTCCATGGTGACAGACTACTGAGTGACTCAGAATCTGTGCCTAACTTTGACTACCTGGGTATCTGATACTGGCTTTTATTTGTGCCTACAGGATTGTGACTGACAATTAGGTAAGTAAAATAATTACAGGTTTAAGAATATAAATCAAAATTGCTTTGGCTGTTTGGGGTATTTTGTGGTTCCATACAAATTGTAGGACTGTTTGTTCTATTTCTGTGGCAAAAAAAATGCCATTGGGTTTTTGATAGGGATTGCATTGACTCTGTAGATTGCTTTGGGCAGTATGGACGGACATTTTAACAAGATTAATTATTATAATCCATGAGCACAGAATATCTTTCCATTTATTTGTGTTTCTGTCAATTTCTCTCATCAGTATCTTACAGTTTTTCAGCATACAAGTTTTTCACCTCCTTGGTTAAATTTATTCCTAGGTAGTTTGTTCTTTCTGTTGGAATTGTAAATGGAATTGTTTTCTTAATTTCTCTTTCTGATTTTGCGTTATTACTGTATAGAAATGCAGTAATTTTTACATATTGATTTTGAATTCAGAAACTTGAATTTTTTTTTATTCTAACAGTTTTCTGAAGGCGTCTTTAGGGTTTTCTATATATAATATCATGTCATCTGCAAATAGTGACAGTCTTACTTCTACCTTTCCAATTTGGATGCCCTTCCTTTCTTTCCTCCTTCCTTCCTTCTTCCGTCCCTCCCTCCCTTGCCTAATTGCTCTGGCTAGGACTTCCAATACCATCATCCTTGTTTTGTTCCTGATCTTAAGAGGAAATGCTTTCAGCTTTTCACTATTGAGTTTGATGTTAGCTGTGGGTTTGTCATATATGGCCTTTATTCTGTTGAGGCATGTTCCCCTTCACCCACTTTGTTGAGAATGTTTGTGGTAAAGGAATGTTGAATTTTGTCAGAATCTTTTTCTGTATCTCTTGAGAAGATCATATGATTTTTATCCTTCATTTTGTTGCGATGGTGTATCAAATTGACTGATTGGTGAATGTTGAACCATCCTTGTGTCCTTGTGATTAAATCCCACTTGACCATAGTATATAATCCTTTTAATGTACTGTTGACTTCACTTTGATAATATTTTGTTGAGGATTTTTGCATCTGTATTCATTAGAGATATTTGACAGTAATTTTCTTTTCTTGTGCTACCCTTGTCTGGTTGGTACCAAGGTAATGCTGACCGCATAAGAGGAGTTTAGAAGAGTTCCCCCCTTTTCTGTTTTTCAGAAGAGTTTGGGGAAGATTGGTATTAGTTCGTATTTGAATGTGTTGTAGAATTCACCAGTGAAGCTGTCTGGTCCTGGACTTAAACATATTGGGAGATTTTTGATTACTGATTCAGTCTCCTTACTAGTAATCAGTCTGTTCAAATTTTCTGTTTCATCATAATTCAGTCTCGGTAGGTTGTATGTGTCTCAGAATTCATCTGCTTCTCCTAGTTGTCCATTTGGCTAGCATATAATTATCATAGAAATGGAAATAGAATCTCAAAAAGATCTGCACTCCCACATTTATTGAAGCATTACTCAAAATAGCCAAGATGGGAAACAACCTAATTATATGTCAACAAGTGAGTGGGTAAAGATGTGATATATATATACATACACACACACACACACACACACAAAATGGAATGTTATTCAGCCATAAGGAGGACATCCTGCTGTTTGAAACAATATGGGTGAAACTGGAGGATGTTATGCTAAGTGAAATAAGTCAGACAGAGAATGACAAACACTGTATGATCCCACTTATATGTGGAATCTAAAAAGTCAAACTCATAGTAACAGAGTAGAGTGGTGGTTACTGTGGATGGGGGTTGGGGAAACAGGGAGATTTGGTCAAAGAGGACAAACTTTAACTTCTGAGATAAGTAAGTTCTGGAAATCTAATGTACATCATCATGACTAGAGTTAATAAAAATATATATCTGAAACTTGCTTTAAAAAGTATTCATAGAAAAAAATTATTCATAGTAGTCTGTATGATCCTTTGTATTTCTGTGGTATCAGTCGTAACATCTCCTCTTTCATTTTTTATATTCTTTATTTGGGTCCTCTCTTTTTTCCTTGGTAAGTCTAGGTAAAGTTCTGTCAAGTTTGTTCACTTTTTTCAAAGAACTAGCTCTTAGAGGGGGGATATAGCTCAAGAGGTAGAGCACGTGCTTAGCATACACAAGGTTCTGGGTTTAATCCCCAGTACCTCCTCTAAAAATAAATAAATGAATAAATCCTCCCCACCAAAAACTTTTCTTAAAAAAGGAACTAGCTCTTAGTTTCATTAATCTTTCTTTTTAGTCTCTATTTCATCTCTAATTTTTGTTATTGTCTTCCCTCTATTAACTTTGGGCTTCATTTATTCTTTTTCTAATTCCTTGAGGTGTGAAGTTAGGTTGTTTATTTGAGACTTTTCTACTTCCCTCTTACAACTGCTTTTTCTGCATCCCATAAATTTTGGTATGTTACATTTCTATTTTCATGTGTCTCAGGTATTTTTTATCTCTCTTTTGATTTCTTCTTTGACCCACTGGTTTTTCAGTAGCATAATGTTTCATCTCCACGTTTGTGAATTTTCCAGTTTTCTTTCTGTAATTTCAAGTTCCATACCATTGTGATCTAAAAAAAAAGATGCTTGATATATCAGTCCTCTTAAGTTTGTTAAGACTTGTTCTGTGTCCTAACATGATCTATCTTGAAAAATGTTCCATATGCGCTTGAGAAGAATGTGTATTCTGTTGCTTTTAGATGGAATGTTCTGTAAATATCATTAAGCCCACTGGTATAACACTTTAAGGCCAATGTTTCCTTACTGATTTTTTGTCTGAATGGTCTCTCCATTAATATAATTGGAGTATTAAAGTCCCCTACTATTATTATATTGCTGTCTATCTCTGCCTTTAGGCCTGTTAATATTTGCTTTATATATTTAGGTGCTCCTATGTGCATAAATATTTACAAACATTTATCCTCTTGTTGGATTGACCTCTTTATCATTGTATAATGACCTTCTTTGTCTCTTCTTATAATCTTTATCTTAAAGTCTATTTTGTCTGATAAAGTATAGCTACCTCAGCTTTCTTTTGGTTTCCATTTGCATGGAATATCTTTCTCCATCCCTTTATTTTCTCTCTGTGTGTGTGTGTGTGTGTGTGTGTGTGTGTGTGTGAGTGAGTATCCCCATCTGAATTCAGTCTCTTGTAGGCAACATGTAGTGGATCTTGTTTTTTTTAACCCAGTCAGCAGCTCTGTGTCTTTTGATTGGAGAATTTAGTCCATTACATTTAAAGTACGTACTGAAATTATGATTTTTTGTGTGCAACAGGTGTGTAAGATTTGCCAGAAGAATCTGAGATGACATGTTTGTGTGGATGTTGAGAGGCAGTATGCGGTAGTATCTTTGGATCTAGAGTATCTGGGTTGCAATCTTAACCTCTGAAAAGTAGTAGGTGTGTGAGCTTGGGCAAATAATCTCTATTCCACAGTTTCTCTTCTATATTGAGGATAAGAGTAGCAAGAGCACACAGGATCATTATGAGGTTTAGGAGAGTTAATAAGTATGAAGCTTTTATGAAGCCCTAGAAGAATGCTTGGCACATAATAAGTGCCAAATAAATAAAAACTACTGTTATTATATAGAGATTTGAAAGTCATTCTCCATCAGTTGTCTGTGGATCAGGAGCAGTATAGGCCTATATATGTATTTTTCGTGACAAAATTGGGGTCATACCAGACATGATATTTTGTAATTTACTTTCTGCATCCAAAAACACATAGTGTTTTGTAATCTACTTTCTCCATCCAACAACACATAGAAAACTTTTTCATTTTGATTTTTTATTAGCCTATTCTAATGGCTGTACTGTTTTCCATTGCATGGATGTACTATACATTATTTAACCATTTTCCTATTTGAGTACATTGAAATTCTTTTATGCTTTTTCCCATTATAAACAATGTCTTTCTGCAAATTCTTGTATACATTTTGGACTCCAAAAACTAACTCCAGACTTGAAAGATACTGCCTTTGTAGTTAGAAATATAAGCTCTGTACTTACTTTGTTGCTGGGTAGAACATTTTCAGCACCATGGGAAGTTCTCTGATTTCCTTTTCTAATCCATTACTACTGATAGTTTATACTTGCATATACTTTCGTATAGTTTCATGTTACTATTTAGTGTCCTTCCATTTTAGCTTGAAGAACTCCTTTTAGCACTTCTTGTAATGTAGGCCTAGTGGTAATAAACTCTCTCAGCTTTTGTTTGTCTGGGAAAATATTTCTCTCTCCTTCATTTATGACTGCCAGCTTACTAGGTAAAATATTCTTGGTTGGTGGTTTTTTTCTTTCAGCACTTTGACTATATCATCCCACTCTCTTGGCCTGCAGGGTGTCTGCTTAGAATTTTGGTAGCTCTATGAGGTTTCCTTTATATGTGATGAGCTTCTTTTCTCTTACTGCTTTCAGAATTCTCTCATTGTCTTCAGTTTTTGACAGTTTTATTATACTGTGTCTGAGTGAAGATTGTTTTGAGTTAAATCTGTTTGGAAATCTAAGAGGTTCATGTACCTGGATGTCCATATCTCTCCCCAGATTTGGGAAGTTTTCAGCTATTATTTCTTTAAATAAGCTTTCTGCCCCTTCTCTTCTTCTCCTTCTGAGATTCCCATAATGCATAAATTGTTCCATTTGATGTGTCCTATAATTTACATCACTTTCATCACTCTTTTTAATTATTATTTTTTCTTTCTTCTCCTCTAACTGGATAATTTCAAATGACTGTCTTCAAGTTCACAGATTCTTTTGCTTTCTCATGCTTGCTATTTTTGCTCTCTATTGCATTTCTTCAACAGAATCATGGCCTTAGTGAGACAAAAATTCTATTTTAAGACCTACAAAGAGGAGAGATATGTGAGTCGTTTAGGCTTTCACTGAGACCCAAAAGAGCTATACTGTAGAAGCAATGGTAAACTTGTGAGGTGATTGGCCCCATAAACGACTGAAGCTCAGCTTCAGATCATCTCAGTCACTATTTAGATTAAGATGATCTGCAATTGCTAGTGCCCTAGCATAGTTACCTATGCTAGCAGAACAAATATAAATTCTCTCAAGAAGGTTAATATCAAGAGCTTCAAAATGATCCCTCCAGTTTTCAGTATACAATGCCTAGCACTCAATTAAAAATGACTGGGCATATGGGAGATAAATATTGAAAAAATCAAGAGAAAGAATTCATGATATAAACAGGCCCACAAGATAATAGAAGTTATCAGACAAAACTTTGAAATTAACTATGCTAATTATTTTCAGGAATATAAAAAGAAAAATTAGAATATTTGCAGATAAATTGAAACTGTAAAAATGAACCAAATGGAATTATGAAACTGAAAATAATTAAAATTAAGAACTTATTGGATTGCTTTATAGCATAGTAGACACAACTGAAGAGAGAATTAGTTAACTAGAATATAGTTTGGGGAAAAAGTCTACACTGAGGCACAAAGAGACAAAAGGATGGACAATACAGAGAAGAACATAAAAAGACAAATGTGATATGGTGATACTGTCTATTAGATATGCACTTAAAAATCCAAGAAAAAGAACCAGGACAGTGGGACAGGTGGAATATCTGGAGAGAAAGTAGCTGTTAATTTTTCAAAACTGATGAAATAAAAAATTAAGAAGCACTACAAATCTTAAACAGGAAGAAACAAAATCACATCTATGCCCCCTCTAAAAAAAGTTTTAAAACCCTCAGAGAAGAAAGGATACATTTCTTTCGAAGAAGCACACATAACTGCTTGCTCCTCAACATAATGGAAGCTAGAAGATAAGGTAATAATACCTTCAAAGTGCTAACAGAAAATAACTGCATTCCTACCATTCCAGTGAAAATCCTTCAGAAATTAAGATAAAGCAATGGTATTTTCATATTAAAAAATATGGAGAAAACCTGTCACCAGGGGACCAACAGTAAAGGAAACTCTAAAGGATGTTGTTTAATAGATAGAAGAAAAATGATCCCAGATCACAGCTTAGATAGGCAGGAAGTAAGCAGCAACATCAGCATGTAAAATGGTGATAAAATTGCAAAATCCATAAAGAGAAGACAGACATTTGTGTCAAATAAAATGACCCCTCCAATAAAAAAAAAAGTAAATGCCATGAAAAACTCATGATAGGGAAACTTTTCATAAATAAGACATTAGAAGCATAAAACATAAAACAAATAATTGAAAATGCCACTACCTCGAAATTAAGAAACTTTATTAAAACGTTTCATTAAAATAAAAAAGCAAGAAAAATAATTACAACATAATATGGCCAAGAAATGATTAGTATCCAGAATATATTAAAACCTGGGTGTGACTTTTCAGGTCTGACTCTAGGTAACTAAAAAGGCTTTATGTGACAGCCTCTGAGGGAAAGCTGCCCTTCTCATACCAGACTTGTACGCGGCCCATGCACTGCAGTTTCTGAAGGGAGTTGCAATCAAGGACTCAGATCCTCCTGGATGGTTACGTTCTTCATATATTTGCATTCCTATTCCTGATGTCTTCTTTCCTAAGTCTCCTTAGCTGAGACCTTGAGCAGAGGTCGTCTTCAGGTATCTCTGCTGATACCTTCTTATCAGGGGAATATGGGGGAAACCTTGACAACACTTTTCCCCACTCTGACTCAGTACCCAGTACTTTTCCATTCCTGGGGGAACCCTCATCTGCTCTCTGATCCCAAGGCCCATAAAAGTACCTTAGCCCTGTGTTCAGAACTCCCTCAGTAGTGAGAAGACCCCACATCTGCAGTCATCCACCTGACCCTTGACTGATGCAGCATTTCATAAGGGAAAGTGAAATGGGGGAGTCGGCGTCTACTCCAGTTTTAACATTTTTCTAACACTATTGCAGTAAGTGATTAAAGGCTTAACTCTTTCATTTTGGCTTGTTGCTTTAATTGGCTACCCTGACATCTGGCAGCTCAGGTCTAGCCCGGCTCAGCTGAGTCCCTGACAGATTGGTGCAGCAAGCAGGGTAGCCAGTTAAGCACAGTGCTACTCTAGAAGAACAAAAAGCCTTAAGAATTCTGTAAGGGTAACTTTAGGAGGTGCTAGCAGAGTCCATGGGGACATTCTGGAGAAGTGCTAGCAGATTGTTTACCTGAGTCTAAGGGCCACCAGTGGGTCTTGGGAGGTGCTAGCAGAGCCCACGGGCCACTTCACCAGCCGTGTCAGTGGGTCTGGGGGCATGCGAGCAGAGCCCATGGGGCTTTCTTGAAAGATGCTAGCAGATTGTTTATATAAGCTTTTCTTTTCTGAGGAGAACCTTCCATCCTTCTCTTTAGCCCCTGACTTCCCCAATGAGCTTGGCCAATGGGTCAGGTAAGACATGCAACAGAGGGGTTCAGAGAAAGCTAGGGATGCAATTCCTTCACCACTGTTTGCAGCCTTCCAACAAAAGGACCACAGACAGTCAGTGGGTTCCCATGAGCTGAGTAACTCTAAGCAGGTCCCTGGCATCAGTAAACACCCTTGGTGTAACAAGCTGTTCAAACTTTAAAGGAAAAGTGTAGAGCACTTCAGGTTTGCTTTACCCAGAAGCCCTGGAGAGACCGTAGAGATTTAGTTAGATTCCCTCTAGAGGTAATCTTGCTAAAGCTGGCCAGGGAAGGTGGTACTGTGGGAGACATGCAACTGCAAGCCGCCTCCTTCAGAGTGTTTCCATAGCGGTCCCTGCCAGGATACAGAAGACAAGCAGGTGCAGCTTTCTGGGGGATAACCCCCCCACCCAGGGACGCCTGGGCTTCATTGGAATCGGCCTGCCCTACACTGCTGCTGGAAGTCCTGACCTAGAATGAGCTGTCTGCCCTGGCCAGCCAGCTGCTCCACCCAGCTCTCCCAAACCTCTCCCTGACCCAGAAAACTTACGACCAAATCTTAACAGGTGGTCTCTGTGACTGACAGGTGTCCTGTTGCTTCTCTTATGCCCCTCCTTGTGAGCCTGGGAATTAATCTTTGGTCCATACGTCTCAGTTTGCAAAAGTAAACAGGGACTAGGGGTTAGGCCAATGCCCCTCAGTCCCCAGGAGGCACCAGAAGCTCTGTGCCAAGGTTAAAGTCCAATAGGAAAATAAAAAGAAAATTTCACTTTTTAAGGTATGGGTGCACAGGTGACTGATGCCTGCAATTCCCAGCACCAAGAAGAGGGAAAAACATAATATCTTCTGATTTGGGGTCTGAGGCCACTACTACCTAAACCTTTGCCCAAGCCTAACTATGGGTGGGTCACTTCAGGCCTCTACAAACATCCATTATTATAGCCTCACTACTGAACATATTACTGTTACTGATGTACTGTCTGTGTGCACCTCAGCTAACCTTTGCTTTCATACCTGGTTGAGAATTGCTGCAGTTAGGGCCATTATAGAGGGGCATATGGAGGACTGTGAAATTATGACTCATGGGCTATGGGTAGTAATAGCCTGTCGTTTGATCAGGCCATTGGCAAGGCATGAACTAATATATAAAACTCATATGGATGTTCACCAGAGAGGACCCTGTGCTGACAAGGGGGAATATAACCAAAGAGCAAACTGTGCTTATCTACTCAACACAGACTGAACTGCCGTCTATCCCAGAGCAAAACTGATCTCCTGGATCCTGGAGAGGACAGCCCATAGAAATTCAGACACCATCCTAGGCTGGGCCTATTCTCATGGACTGCCACTGTCGTCCTAAGATGCCAAACCCACATGGAAAACCTGTCCTGCCTGCCAGACCCTGCCCAAGACTAAGAACAGTGCCCAGGGATAGATTTCCCAGCCAGTGGGCCAGGATATTCTTGGCAGGATTGGGCATCTCTACTCATCCAGAGAGTTTTGCTGGATCCTGACTGCAATTTGACACTTTGGGTTTGGCCTAGCCATCTCTGTGCATTCCACTGACCCAGGCCACATAGCCCAAACCCTACAAGACCACATTTGCTTCTTGTTTAGACTTGAACATACTGCTTCTGTTGATGGCCCCTGATATGTGGCCCAAGCTACACATCAGTGGGCCCAATCACAGGGCATTTTGTAGACTCTCCCCATGCTCCATATCACCCCCATGCTGCAGGGGTGATAGAGCATTGTAATGGACAGTTGAAGGACAGGATTTAGTGGCTGAAAGGAGGAGACAGGATAACCCCAACATGGACAGCACATCTCGGGCAAGCAGTTTGGGGTCTCACTGCACCAGTTCCCTGTAAGGACTTCTCGTTTATGCTGTATGTTTGATCAGACTGTCTGCTCCCTTCCTTCAATTATACGTCCTTCATTTACAGTTATTGACACCTTAGTCTCTGTTGGGCACCCTGCAAAGGTCTTACATCACCTTTGACCATTTTCTGAAAATTCGAATGGATGGAAAATTAAGATGACTATTAAATAGTAAGAGATGGAGGATTATGTAAACTCATTTTAAGATATTTTAAAAATTGAAAATTAAAAAAAATTCAAAATTTTGTTCTAACCAATTTTTAAACATAATGCGTCTTTCTGGTTAAATTACATAATTTTTTTCTGTAAAAATGCTTTTGTCCCTTGTCCATGCAACCCTTCTGGAAGAAAGGTCTATTGGTATTAAACAAGGAGGCAGGAAGACAGTAACCTACTCCTTCATTTACCCCCCAGGTGCAGGGCATGGATTTTTGCCTATAAGGTCTTTGAAGATAATAACCATCAATTTGAGGTTTCTAGGTCAATATTTTCCTTAAGGTGACCCTGCTGTTTTGTCCCAGGTAGCCTCATGGGTTGGGTATCAATATAAAGAATAGAAACTTTCCTTGGGCCACAAGAGGATCCAAGCCAGAAGACTTGGATTCATTTTTCTGGGGGAAGTGTAAAAGGTGCTGTTCTTGCTCGTGGTACAGGACACATCACAGTCGATGGGAAAAAAATTCTCTTGGTAGGACATGAGCACCTTTGAGCCCATGAGCCCAGATAAAGGGTAGGGAGGGAATGGAGATTAACACTTCTCTCTCTCCCACAGAACTCTGACCTGTGCCTGGGTGTGGAGGCCTGTTTATCCCCTTGCAGCAAGAAGTACCTTTAGGGGAACAAATGTCTATCTGGCTGGCCAGTAGATACCCTAACACTAAGTGATTATCTGCAACCATGGCTGCCATAGAACACTGCCCACCTTTTAGGGCTTTGAGGGCTATTAAGTTTTAATTACATATTTGGTTATTATCTTGGACATTTCCTGATTGGCATCAATTATTTTATTTTGTTATATAATATTGTGGGCTCCTAAGGCAGCACCAGTGATTCCCATTGTGGTCAGTTGAAGTTTATATTTTGCCCCAAAATGCAGATAGTGCAAGTCAAAGTAAGAAGAGAAGCCTAAGGCAAGGGAATAAGTGAGAACAGAAATGAGGAGATATTTAGGGCAATAATACCAGTAACCCTTAGGGGCTAAAATCTTAGCGTTTTACATGGACAACCAAGACTAACATGTTGCCAATAAGCAATTTGATCAGGACATATTAAGAAGCCATCATGAAAAAAAAAAAAGGAAGCCATCATGAAGAGATGAAGTTAATATTTTAAAGGGGAGGCCAGGAAAGCATTTGATGTTTAGATCTAGGGATGCAGCAAACAAAATAGATTCACAGAGGATGGGTTCTTGAATTGTGAAGATTTCTTTAAGGTCAGCTAGATAGGCTGCAGTACAGCCTGGTGATTAAAAGGATGCCTGTGGCACCCCAGCAGCTATTATGCTTAAAACATGAGCTGTTCAATGATGCTTACATAAAATTATTTTGTAATGCCTCCTTGGGGGTTCAGGGAAATGTTATATTAGGGAGTGGGGCTAGAAGAGCAGAGTTCTGAGGAGCAGAGTTCTGAGAAGCAGAAAGCAAAAGAGTCAAAGGAGAAGGGAGTGTAGCTTGCTGTGGTTGGGACTGAATTGGGAAAGGAGAAGTGGAGAGAGGGGCGATGGGTTTAGGGAGTGGAGACTTGATGGCAGGGTATGCTGAGGGCTTGGGGTCATGGAAGATTCCACCTAGGAGGAGTCCAGCTGCAGGGCTGAGGTTATCTGATCAGGCCATCACAGAGTTGGTTAAGGCTGAGGCCATGGACTTTATCTACTAGGTTCATAATAATCTTTAGCCAAATTTAGGACCTTGCAGCATAAAACTTTGTTGCTTGGGAACCTCCGAAATTTATGTGGTTGGATAATGAGGGGCACAATGAATAAGAAGAGAGACCACTGTCTTGGCCTCATCTTGGGGACATAATCGCAAAGAAGCCTCATCGCATGCGTCTCCATGTGAAGCTTTCTGTTGCTCTTTCAGTAATGGTCTGACGTGTACTTTGAGAGGTCAGGCCTGGGCATAGGGACATTAACTCAAGAGACTTAACAATGGGGCATGTAGCAAATATAAATGCTGCTTCCATGTAGTGTGACTCCCTTGTGAATTTAAAAATAGCAAACAGGGGCTGCTTTAAACTCTAAACATATTTGCCAGCACGGTGAGCATGGAATTATGGTGCCATCTAGTGGTTGGCTATGGCAGTAGTGTCAAAAGAGCTGAAGTGAGTATGTATGGGTGACAGGCAGCCAGCTGGGGTCTGCTCATTGGCCTGCAATGTCCCAGGCCCGGGTTATTACCCAAAGTCGGCATGGCCAGGATATGAAAAGCTAGAAGGCCAAGCGATGACACTTGCTCCATGTGGGTGTTATAGCCTGAAGCAGCTGGGGCTGCTGACCAGTATAGGTGTAGTGTGGATGGTTGCTCCAGTTTCCAGTCTCAAGTGGCTGGGGAGATCCTGCATTCCTTCGTGGGGGACGCTCTTGGATGAGACCACATTTTAAAATGTAGACCTTATTTTTATTCAGGTATGGTGAGACCAACATATTTGGAGACAAAAGATAGGTTATTACTCATCTTAGGTTATTACCCAAGGGGAGAGGGGCACACCATGCCATAAAGGGCAACATGAGAGAATGCCAAGGTCAGTGGCAGGCAGAGAGAGGGAAGGAACTGCGGGGGAGCCTTTATTGTGGTTTTCACAGAAAGGAATGGGCAAGGCAGGGTAAGCAGGGAAGCAGGTTTGGAATTGGCTAGTTTGAATAATTTCAGTGGGCTCAGAGTGTGGCTGCTTCCCCTAGTTGTCTGATACGTGGCTCCAGGGTGATTAGCGCAGGGGAACAGTGGCCTCAAGTATAAGGGGGTATAAAAGCCTAATAAAGGAGGTGACTGGAGATAAGTGCTCTGGATTGGTTAGTTTACATATGAAAGGTGCACTCACAGGAGAGTCATTTGCTAACTCTAGGACTCTAACCCTGGGAGGGGCAGTCCCTCTTGATCAGCAAGGCCCGAGATGTCAAAGCATCAGATACAAAAACTAGAAAATGTCGTTAATGTACAAACCAGTTTTAATCTTCCTTGTCCTCTCTCTGCTGTCCACACCATTGTGGGTGTGGGTCCCGGGGTGAGATCATTATTGACATTATTTATTAAATACCCTTTATAGCTTAAAAATTTTGGCAAAGCTTGTGGCTTAGGCACATCATCATGAGGGTGCCTGAATAGCTCTAGTAGATAACCAGAGGAGCATTTGATAAAGAATGGATTATAACTAACAATCCATGTTTGGTCTGACTTCCATCAAAATTGGGGTGGGGGCAGGATTGCAGGATTCAAAAGGGATAGAAGCAGGAAGGGAGGAATTTCCTCTTCAATGTGATCTTCATAAACCCTGACTTGTGAAGTGTCATCAAAGAAGGCAAGGATAACTGAGATGTTATCAGTGCATTTTGACATAGACTAGAGGGCCCCAGGGACAAGGAATTAGTTTAATGAGGGCCACTGGCAGGATGTAAAATCATTTAGAAAGCCACACTGCTTTTGTAATCTCAGTAAGATTTGTTTAAATAAGCCTGTATGGTGGTTTATAAGATTAGCAGTCTTGGGCTGAGGTTCAAGAGGCCAAGGTTGTGTATTTTGAGAAGTAAAGTGAATGCCTTCATCAGTAATGTCTGGAACTCCAAAGGGAATGAAGAGTGTTTTAGTGAGGCCACGAAGGAGAGCTTCTGCAGTCACATGTCTATTGGGGTGGGCATATAAGATGCTCATGCAGGTATGCATTATGGCCAAGGCATAATGAATGGTACCAGCAGAAGAGGGCAGTGGCCTGATAAAATCTATTTGCCAGCAACTGTAGGGGCAGGACCACTGTGGGATAGCACCCCAGCAATTATACTGCCAGTGACAGGTCTTCCCACATAGAGAGCATTGGCTTGTCACCACGTTGGCCATGACAGAACAGGGGAAAACCCTTTTGCATTCATCCCAAGGACTAAAGGCTTCTCTGTGTTCTATATTTCATGGGCCCCCTGGACCAGAAGTAAGGAAATGGGATCTGAAGTGTCATCTGAGGAAGTTTTGGCCTTAGTCTCTAAAATGTGTGCTTATCTAGCAGCTTGGGCATTAAATTGGGCTTAAGCAATCTAAACCTTGGTGTAGGCAGAGATATGTGTGACTTTAATTTTTATCTTTGATGTCTGAGAGGCAAGGAATCACCCAGAGTTCTTTATTACACCAAAGGAGGAGGTCTTGAATGAGAAATTGTTGCCATTAGCTGGATTAGATGGCTAGATTATTGGCAGTGGTTCCAGATTTTTGAACAGAACATCTTCAGTGCTACCTAGAGTACAGCCAGTAGTGCTGATCCTTAGGTCCCATCTTTTATCAGCGATGTTTTGGTTAAGGGATACAAAACAGTAGCCCTCAAGCAAGCTCCATCATGTGAGATGGTAGTGCTACCATCCATAAAATATACAAACTCCATTTGCTATTCACTTAGTTGATCCCAAAGGGCTCCCAGGTTACCAAGGAGTCTGGGGAAGGGAAGACCTCCAGCATGGTGGCACCTGGCAAGGATCAAGGACAGAAGAGGTTACTTCCTCCTGCAGGTGTGGTATACCAGAGCCCAGGTTTGGCACTGTCCTGTAGGTACCACTTCCACTTCAGCAAGGAGATCTCAGTGGCCTTGCCAGACCTGCAGGGTGCTGTTTCCCTGACACAGAACATAATGGTCAGCTATGTGTGGAGAGTCACAATGTCAGGTCCTGTGAGAGCCTCCATTTCCAGAAGGGCCTAGTATGCAGCTAGGAGTTGTAGTTCTAATGGTGTGTAACGTGGTTCTGAAGTGGGCAGCTTTTTGCACCAGAAGCCCATAGGCAACTTAAGGCCATTGTGGGTGGTCACAGATTCCAAGAAGTATAACAGGGGGTTGCCAGAGCTTCCACCATGAAGGAGTCTCCAGGAGGCAGTAAAGGAAGTAATGTTATATGGTCATCTGGACTGACTCTGGTGCCTTCTGTTATAAAGGGCCCCCATTCACAGTGGTTTGCAAATGAAGCCATAAATAAGCTAGCAAATAAGTTACTAATATTGGTAAACAGGAATATGTTGCTTCTAGAAGCCAGAGAGACCTAATAGGTGTTGGGCTTGGTTGAGAGTGGTTGGGACTGATAAAGTTAGAAGTTGCCTTTTAACTGCATCAGGATTGGAGTTACCTTCAGCAGACCAGATGAGCCCTAAAAATCTAACTGAGGTGACAGGCCTCTGATTCTATGTGGGGCAAAAGCCATCCCCTCCCAGTAAGCGCAGTGGTAAATGTTTGTTTGTCCTGTGTCCATGTCTGGTGAGTATCCTAACCTGAGAATGTTGCCACACCTGGGAACATAGGGATTCCTGGATCCAACTGAGGTCTTACCAGCAGAGATTATGTACAACAGCCAGGCTACTTAGGTACCCTATGGGCAACTGAGTCAAAATATATAGCATCCTTTCAAGGCTGAATTTGAACAGAAAGGTTGTTGAAATTGGTACTGAATGGAATGTATTAGTCTAATCTATAACAGCAAAGTGTTTGGTATTGGAAGATTGAATGATGTTGGTCATTTCTTCTCCCTACCCCAGCTTTATTAAGGTATAATTGACAAGTAAAATTGTATATATTTAAATATATATTTAAAGTATACAACATGATTATATATATACATATGGTTATATATATATACTTATACACACACACATATATATATAGAGAGAGAGAGAGATACATAGAAATGGTCCCCACAACCAGGTTAACACATACATCATCACATATAGTTATCTTTTTGTGTGTGTATGTGGTGAGAACACTTATGATTTAGTGTCTTAGTGAATTTCAGGTATACAATACAATATTACTAACTTTGGTCACCATGCTATACATTAGATCCCCACAACTCACTCATCTTATAACTGAGAGCTTGTACCTTTGGTCATTTCAGTTTTGTTAGGTCCTATTTTAATGACTGGGGCATTAAGGTTGTAATAATTCACTGTAATGTACCATTCATTCTTTCCAGGTTTAAGACAGGCCAGACTGGGCTGTAAAATGGAGACAGTAGAGATAATCACCTCTTTTCTTAATAGATCATGTTTAATGGACCTCAACCTATAAAGGCCCTGTTTCAGTTTATATTGGCCATATCAACAATTGTAATGGGTTGGGACAGATCCACAAGGTCCCATTTGATAAGACCAACACTAAGGGCCAAGGTTTTAATTTTATTCTAATGGCCACTCAACAGGTAAGAGCATCCATCCTGAAAATGGAAAATCCAAAGAGGGTGTGAGATATGGCCACTGGAAAATGAGGCAGAGTTACTGTGCTCTGAACATTTCTATAGAGCAGAGGCCAATGCCTAGTAGAGACACATGACCAGCAGTCCCAGGCTGAGTCATTTCCCTGAGCCTAGCATCAGTCACAGCTTACGTTGGAACTGAGACACACAATTCTAAGACCCATAGAGATGTATCCAGGCCAAGAGCCTCCTTAGGGAGGGTCCCCATCATGCTACCCCATCTCTAAAAAATTATTATCAGAACTTTTGACTTAAGTTGATTAAATGTATAACCAGGGCTCCGTAGGACACAGCAGATGTAGCACAGAGCAGCACAACTCAAGAGCAGCAGAACCATCTCCCACACTATTTAAAGTGGTTTGTACCCAGTTAGTAAGCAAAGAGCAAGAGAAGAAAGATCTCAAGACAGTGGTGATCACAGCCTAGAGACTGTGCTGCCAGCTACACAAACTTGTGGTCACTCCATGGAGTTGGGATTAACCTCCCTCTCAATTTTACCTTGAATGTTGAGGCTGACACCACACATCAACAGATTTTGAAAGTTTGTTCCAAAAGGGCCTCCTGGGCGGAGTGAGCTCTGTCTGCACAAGCAGGTCTGGAGGGGCTTGAGCAAGACAGAGAGAACAGATCGGCGTTTCAACAATGGGTAGGACTGGATGTAGGATGGAATTTGCAAAATTTAAATTTCCCACTGGCCCCAAAGGATGAGGTACACATAGGCTTTCTTGTCAGCCTTTTTAGATGTAGGGCCAAAGTGGATAGGGAAGATGAGGCTCGAAAGAAATCAGTGGTCATCCAAATGTCAAAACTTGAGTCAGGCTCTTTATTACAGATAGATACTATTACCATCAATAGTTTACCATTTAGTAAAATTAAGCACAAGGAAGTTAAGTAGTTTGCCTAATGTCACATAAATAGTAAATTTTCTCATTCACTACATTCTCTTGTATGAATCTGTAGAATTTTAATAAGGTTTGAGTCATGATAGAAAACTCTTCTACATTATCAGTTTTTTTTCAGTATCAATTTTCTGGTTCTGAACAAATTGAACATCAGGTAAAAGGAACTGGCACATCCACTGTATTTTACTCATGATCCATGACAAATAAGTAGCAAAATGATATTAGATTCTGAATTCTCTGATGTTGAGTAAGGTGTGCAGTCTGTCTGAAGGTCTCCCCAGTTTCCTGACATTCATGGGGTTTCTCACCAGTATGAATGCTATGATGTCAGGTAAGCTCTGAGACACAGATAAAGGCTTTCCCACATTCCTTGCATTTATAGGGCTTCTTGGCAGTATGAATTTGCTGATGTTGAGTAAGTTGTGAGGCACAAATAAAGGCCTTCCCACATTGTGAGCTTTCACAGGATTTCTCACCAGTATGAATTTGATGATATTGGAAAAGTTGGAAACCACCAATAAAGGACTTCCCACATTCTTTACATTCATAGTGTTACATACCAGGATGAATTCTGTGGTGTTCAGTAAGTTGGGAGCCACGAAGAAAGGCCTTTCCCACATTCCCTACACTGATAAGTTTTCTCACCAGTATGAAGTCGCTGATGTTGATCAAGTTGTGAACGCAGTCTGAAGGCCTTCCCACACTCCTTACAACCATAGGGTTTCTCACCGGTATGAATTCTCTCATGTCAAGTGAGTTCTGAGCCACAAATAAAAGATTTCCCACATTCCTTACATTTATAAGGTTTGTCACCAGTATGAATTCTATCATGTCGAGTAAGGTGTGCAGATTGTCTAAAGGCCTTCCCACATTCCTGACATTCATAGGGTTTCTCATCTGTATGAATTCTCTGATGTTGAATAAGATGTGAGCCATGAATAAAAGCCTTTTCACATTCCTTACATTCATAGTGTTTCTCATCAGTATGAATTCTCTGATGTTCAGTAAGATAGGAAAAATGACTAAAGACCTTCCCACATTCCTTACATTTACAGGATTTCTCACCAATATGAATTCCTTGCTGTCCCATAAGTCCTGAGCTACGGCTCATGTGACATTTATGAATGAAGGCCTTGCCACATTCTTTGAATTTATAGAATTTCTCTCCAGGATAAATTTGCTGATGCAGAGTAAGACATATTTGCAGGCTGAAAGTTGGTATTTTTTCATAAGTCATTAACGCTTGCCCCAAATATCCCTCCTGATTTATCTGTTGTGTCTCAAACTACCTTTGCACTCCCAGTCATCTCTGATACTGGAGCCCACAAGGCTATGACTTTTTCCCATAATCATCCATTGGGATGATGTTTCTTCATAGATTTCTTTTTGCCAACACAGTTCATTGGTTTTACATCTGAAATCCAAGTCTGAAAGATAACCAGAAAGTAAACACATGTTGTTTCCCCTTTGGGGAGAAATGAAACTTCTGTGGTAGAAATGGGGGGAAAACTGAAAATAATGTCCATAAGAAGTAAAGATGGTATACATGGCTTTCGATTTGAAAAAGAAGTCAAGAGCATAAACACTTAAGGTGAGGGAGTTTGTTAGGAAAACAGGTTAAGTCAGTAGTTTCCAAATTCAGGTGTAGACAAGAATCACCTGAACGGTCTATTAAAAGATTGGATGTCAGTGTGCCACCTCACATCAAGTAAATAAGAATTTACACCAATATGTCTTGGGTTTCTTATTTTTAAGACATTCAACCAGCCAATTCTAACGTTGTACAAAAGTTAACAACCCTCCCTAAAACTTTGCAGTGGTTTCCAGCTGCACCAGAATAAAATCCAGGACTCCTAATCACAGTTTATGAGATTCTCCATAATCTTTTCTTTGACGTATCTCAACCAAAATCCTATCCAACATCTTCTCAACCCACTTTTCTCCACTGTTCATTATGTGTGAAATATTCATCACTTCAGAGCGTCTGAAATAAGCCCAGTCCGTTACCTTTTCAAAATTTTCCAGACTGTTCAATCTTCTAGAAATTCTCTAAATTTAGTTCTTTGCATGGCTGGCTTCATATCATACTGTAAGTCCCAGGTAAAACTTTACTTCCTTAAAAAGTGTGAGCTAGACAACACTATTTAAATTCACTTCATTCTCTGTCTCATCATAGTATTTTCTCACTTTCAGGTTTTTAGAATTATACAATCACTTACTTAGTCATATGTAATCTTTTTTTTTTTTTTACTGTCAAAGCTCTTAAGGGGCAGGAACAATGGCTGTTTCATTCAACACAAAATAACCAACATTTACTCATAAAAGTTGTTCCATAGATAACTGTTTAATGAATGAGTCACTGGATTAATGAAAAAAGATTACTATAAGGATGATAGGAAATACTATGCAGACATGGAAGTAGGGAGGCACTTAAGAATAGTAATGATCATTTGTGCTTATAGTTATAGAGTAGTTCTACACATCTGTCCCTGATTTTAATATCTCACATCTCTAAAGGATATGTCCCTTACTTCATCACTTCCTTCAGAAACTAAAACAAAATCACAACCAAAACTAGATTATTACATTGTGCAAATAGAAAAATGATACTATATATACCTAACCACCCATCCATCCAGTTGTTTCTCCCTTTACTTCTACCAGTGCTCACTGCCGTTTATGTGTAGTTATGACTGTCTTTTCCTTTTTCTCTATTTCAATTACTATAACGTGGTGCCTATTTTCTTAATCTTCACTTGAATTTGTAGTATTACTCAGCCTTTCTTCCAATACTCAATCTATTTTGTCCCTCCAGGCCCTTTCACAGGACTTCCCTTCCCTCCTTTATGTCCAAGACCACTGTATTTGTACTTACCAGAAAACTGTATTTTTTTTTTTTCTCCAGGCATCATCACAGGACTGAAGGATAACAAAAGGGCTACATAATGTTAAGCAAAGGGACTTGAGAATGTTGGGAGACTAGGATCACCAACTCTTTGGTAGAATAAGGCAGGTAGATTGGAGCGCTAGGAACTATAACAAAGGGTATGCTGGATGGAAACTGAAGGAAATGGAGGACTTTGAATATATCTTGCCACTCCCTTCTGGCCTGTAGTGTTTGTGTAGAGAAATCAGCTGAAAGCCTTATGGGGGTTCCCTTGTAACTCACTCTTTGTTTTTCTCTTGCTGCCTTTAGGATCATTTCTTTATCCTTGACTCTGGCCATCTTGATTATGATATGTCTTGGTGTTCGTCTGTTTGGGTTCTTCCTGTTTGGGACCCTCTGAGCCTCCTGTACTTGGGTATCTGATTCCTTCTTTAGGTTTGGGAAGTTTTCAGTCATGATTTCTTCAAATACGTTTTCAATCCCCTTTGTTCTTTCTTCCCCTTCTGGAACCCCTAGTATGTGTAGATTGGCACACTTTATATTATCCCATAGGTCACTTACATTGTTTTCATTGCTTTTTATTTGTTTTTCTCTCAGCTGTTCTGATTGGGTGCTTTCTGTTGTCCTGTCTTCTAGGTCACTTACTCATTCCTCTGCATTATCTAGTCTGCTTTGCACAGCCTTTAGGTCAGTTCTCATCTCAGCAAATGAGTTTACTAATTCTACTTGGTTCTTCTTTATAGCTTCTATTTTATTTTTGACAAATTTTATATCTCTAAACACTATTTCTTTTAATTCCTTCAGTACTTTGATCACTCCTTTTTTGAAATCTTGATTTAATAGGCCATCAATATCTATTTCCTTGATCATGCTTTCAGGAGATTTCTCTTGATCTTTTAATTGGGAGTGGTTCCTCTGCTTCTTCATATTGCTCATATCTCTCTGTCACTGTGGCCGGTGGGTGGGCGGGTCACTGCCCCTCCCGGTTTTGCAGTCAGATGCTGTGCTCGGGCAAGGCAGGTGGGCAGATCGCGCCCCCTCCAAGCACCGTGGTCAGGTGCTGCGTTCCTGCCAGGAAGGCAGGTGGCCACCTGCCCTCTCCTGGCATCAGTCGCTCCACTGCTCTGTGCAGCTGCCCACTCCGCCTCGGGTTGGCACTCCGTAGGCGGGCTCGGGGAAGACCGCGGAACAGCCCCACCCCTGCTCTGTGCCAAATCTCAGCTCCTTGTTTGTCGTGGCAACGCGAGTTCTCTGAGGTGCCAGGGCAGAAAGATCTTATCTGCCTCAGGCTGTAAACAAGTCTCAGTCCTGCCTAGGAGGTTGCGGAGCCCCTGGGTGTGGATTCAGGGCTCGGCCCCGCCCCCGCCTGGGCACTGCGCACAGGAGGAGATGGCGGCTGTGGCTGAGCCCCACCTCTCTTCTTGAGAGAAGTGCCAGCAATAGCGCTGCAGGTCTGAGGAGACAAAGGCTACGGTGCCCCTCCTCCCAGGGCACACCAGCCTTGTTGCTTTGCTTTTTTCGCAATTTATGGGGGACCGAGGTTGTTCTGCTCCGTATCCTCTCCCAGCCACAGCACGCAGCACCCTGCAGTCTCCGGGGCTGCCTCAGTGCTGCCGCCCCAGTCCTCCACCCGGCTCAGGCAGCCTGTCCTGGCCCCCACCTGCCGGCTCGCATCTCGGGCTCGGTGTCGCAGGGAGTCTTTGTGCCCATTTAACTGAGTTCTGTTGGTCAAGGGGTGCTCGAGGCAGATCTGAGCCTTGGAGGCTCCCCCCCACCCCGTCCCACTGGCCTCTCCGTTGGAGGGGGGAGACCCAGTGAACGAGCGCTATTCATCCTTTGCTGCTCCCTCCCTGTGGGACCGGTCCCACACTGTTTTGTTTTTTCTTCTTTTTTCCTTTTCTCCTACCAGAGTTTTGGCATCTTTGTCTTTCGAAGAGGGCGATGTTCTGTCGGAGTTCAGCAGGTGCTCTGGTTGGCTGAGTGGGTCCGTAGATGTGAGTTTTGGTGTATTTGTGGGAGAGGATGAGCTACAAGCGTCCTTATGCTCCGTCATCTTGCTTCTCTCTTGCTTTCCTTTTTTTTTTTTTTTTTGCATTAAAATAGTTTGCCATAGAAAAATGTAAACTTAAGAAAGTGAAAAAATGTGCCTGATATGACAGTCACTCAGTTTCAACAATTCTCAACTTACAATCTTGTTTATCCACCCACTTCTCATAGCTAGCTCCATAGATTAATTTGAGGCATCTTATAATTTTATCTGTAGGTATTTCCACATGAATCTCTAAGACCAGGACATTTTTGCAAAAACATAACAATGCAGCAGTCACACCTAGAATTTAACAGTAATTCTCTAAGGTCAAATATCCTATTTCCCCAATTGTCTAATTATAAATGTGTATTTTTTAGTTTGAATCAGGATCCATGTGAGGACTACATATGAGACTGGTTGCTATCTGTAAGACTCTTAATTTATAAGATATATAACTAAAGATAAAATACAGCTTGAGTTCAAAGTAATCCTTCCAATTCATCTTCAAGACTGCAGGGTTTTTACTTAATGTTATCAATCTTACATCTATTTCCTTTTTCCCATACTGGAAGTCTCAGTTTTCAAGACTCCAACTAAATTTCTCATTTATTTTATGCCACAGTCTCAGAATAACAATATCAACACTGCGACCACTAATATGTTACTAAAAACAATGTTAGGGTGTTTTTTGTAGTGTCTTTTTCTTAGGATGTATAACCAATGGATACACATTTAGATTGAATTGTTTCCTTTTTCTTTGGGGATTTTTCTAAAGTTAATATTGTTTTATAATTGTGTATGATATTTATACAGTTCCCAACTCAAATCTACCAAAAAGTATAGTGAAAGAAGTACTCTTCATTCTATTCCTTTCCCTCTGCTTGTAGATAACAATTAAACACTTTATCTCTATTTCATTTCCTCTCTGATCTTTATTATTTCCTTCCTTCTGCTGACTTTAGATTTTGTTTGTTCTTCTTTTTCTGTTCTTCTAGGTGATAGTACATTAGGTTGTTGAATTGAGGTTTTTCTTATTTTGTGAGGAAAGCCTGTATCACTATGACTGTATCACTTAGGACTGCTTTTGCTGTAGCCTATAGATTTTGTATGGCTGTGTTTTCATTGTCATTTGTCTCAAGGTACTTTCTGATTTCCTCATTGACACATTGGGTTTTTTGTAGCATGTTGTTTAGTCTCCATGTAATCATTTTTTCCTCTAATTTTTCTTTCTGTGGTTGATTTCTAGTTTCATGTCATTTGAAAAGATCAATCAATGATGCTTGAAATAATTTCTATCCTCTTAAATTTTTTGAGTCTTATTCTGTGTCCTAGTATATGGTCAATTCTAGAGAATGTTCCATGCATGCTTGAGAAGAATGTGTATTCTAGTTTTTTTTTTTTTTTAGATGTAGTGTCCTATAGATAATTAAATCTAACTGTTCTATTTTTCATTTAGAATATTTATTGCCTTATTTTTAAAAACTGTTTAGATAAATAACAGCATATTTTAATATAATAATCAGTGTTTAGCCTTAGTTCTCTAATTTTGATTTATGATACATAAACACTCGAACATGCACACATCCATATGTTTTATCTACACAGTCTTTCACTATGTATACCATTTAAATTATTCTCTACTTGGGGACATATCTTTTCATATTTAGACAAGTTTATATTTTTACCTAATGGTTAGTTTTAGCCTAATATATTTATATAATAACAGTTGTCTTCCTCCTCTTTTGCTATTACCTATTGGTTTCCTAATATGAGAAATATAAAAAATAATTATTAACCTCTCTTTCCTTCCTCTGATTTGAAAGACTTACTCCCTGTTAATATCTGTAAGGCAATTTACAAGCTTATTGTACCTTCCGTATACCCCCCATTCTCATCCTGCTTGGATAATTGTAACTACATATATCTACTAAACAATGTAAGTAATAATACTATACTCTCTCCCTTAATACCACTACTTGGTATTAGAGATACAGGTTATTATATACTTAATGCTAACTCCAGTCCTAGGTTGATGTCTCTCTACTTCCATTGTCTGAAGCTTGTTTTCTGGTTGAGTCCTTGGGAAAAGGTTAGGGGAATAATACTCCCTGAGCCTCTGCATATATATAACAACTTGGCTAGGTATCAAATTCTTAGTTCAAAATGTATATCTTTGTATAACTTAAATAGAAAAATAGACATTGTCTTCCAGAATAAAGCTTTGTGGTAGAAAGGCCAGATAATCTGATTTTCCTTTCAAGTGACTTGGTCTTTATGCTTGCATGACAAAGTTAAGATTTTCCTGGACACATGGTGTTCTTTTTTAAAATACAGCGTCAGTCCTTTGTTCTTAGTTTTAGTTCTCTTTCATCATTTTTGGCAATTGTTCTGTTTCATTGCACTCTTGTTGGACCTCTTTAATGAAGATCTTGGTCTTCCCTGCCTATCTTCTATATCTATCATTCTCTCTAACCCCTTTTCTCTCCTCCTTCCTTTCTTCTTGATTTTGAAATTTTTTCCTTTCCATCTCCTATTTCTCCCAAGGCATTATCTGTCACACATTTTAATTTTTATTTTCCTTCTAGTTTGGTCTTCACCTCTGAAATTTTTTGTTTTATTTCTAATTGTTTCCTGATTCTGTCACCATCTTTTCAAACTTCTTCTCCAATTGCCTCATATCTGAGTTTTTCTAATTCTGTTGTATTGCTCTTTTAGAGTATCTACCGTTCTCTGAAATTTTTAGCTAGTTTTGAAACATCATGACAGTTTGTTGATATGGCTTGCTGGTGTGCCTTTCACTGTTTATAGGAATGTTTTATTCTTTACTCTCTTTTAAGTCTGTGTAAGGTTAAACTAGTATTTTCCTATTACTTATATTTAAGCTGTTTAAATTAACATACAACAAAGTTTTCTTGTGCACAGTTCTATGAATTTTAATGCATGTAGAGATTCACATGACTACAATAATGATTCAGAATAGTTCTGTCACCCTCCAAAAATTCCCGTGGCTATCATTTTATACTCCCTTCCTCCCTTAGTCCGTAATCTCTGGTAAACACTGATCTGTTCTCCATCTCTACAATCTTTTTTTCATTTTCAGATTGTTATATAAATGAAATCACAAAGTATGTAACCTTTAGAGATTTTTTTCCCATTCAGCTTAATGCCCTTGAGATCCACGCCAAGTTCCTTCATGTACTTATAGTTTGTTCCCTTTTATTGCTGAGTACTGTTCCACTGTGTGGGTATGCCATTCATATGTTGAAGGACATTTGGGCTGTTTTCAATTTTGGGCAATCATAAACAGAGCTACCACAAATGTCCATGTATAGGCTTTTGTGTGAATATAAGTTACCATTTCTATAGAGTAAATAGAAGTAGGACTGTTGTTTAACTTCGTAAGAAATTGCCAAACTCTTTTCCAAAGTGTCTGTACAATTTTGCATCCCTTCCAACAAAGTATGAGAGTTCCAGTTGCTCAGTATCCTTGACAGCACCTGGCACTGGCAATATATTTTATTTTAGCCATTCTAATAGGTGTGTAATAGTATCTCATCATGGTTTTAATACACATTTTCCCAATGGTGAGTAATGTTGAACACCTTTTCATGTGTTATTTGCCATCCTTGCATCCTCTTTGATGAAGTTCTGTTCAAGTCTTCCTCTGACTTACAGGTTATCTAGAGGTGTGCTGTTTCATTTTGAAGTGTTTGGAGGTTTTCCTCTTTGTAAATTGATTTCTTGTCTAATCCCATTACGTCAAAGAAATTATATGGTTTCAGTTCTTTTAAAGTTTGTTTTATGCTCCACGATATGGTCTGTTTTGGTGAATGTTCTTTGTACATTTGAAAAGACAGTGTATTCTAGTACTGTTGGCTAAAGTATACTATAAATGTTGATTATATCCTTTTGCATAATTGTGTTATTTAGTTCTTCCATATACTTGCTAATTTTCTGTCTACTAATTCTATCAATTACTGAGAAAGTCATGTTGAAGTCTATATAAAATTGTGGATTTACCTATTTCTCCTTTCATCTCTGTCAGTTTTTGTTTCATGTATCTTGGAGCTCTCTTGTTAGGTACATACACATTGAGGATTAGGTCTTCTCAGTGAATTGACGCTTTCATCACTATATAATATCCTTCTTTATCTCTGGAATTTTCTTTGCTCTCTAGCCTTTGTTTCCTGTTAATATAACCATTCAAGTTTTTTTTTTATTACTGTTTGCATAGTATATTTTTCTATCCTTTTACTTTTAATCTACCTATATTTGAAGTGAGTTTCTCATAGATAGCATATCCTTCAGTCATGTATTTTTATCCATTTGGACATTCTGTGTCTTTTAATTGGTGTACTTATTAGTCTATTTGCATTTAATGTAATTATTGATATGTTTGGATTCAGGTGCACTATTTTGTTACTTATTTTCTATGTGTATCCTGTTTTTCATTCCTCTTTCCAATTTCCTGCCTTCATCTGCACTGACACCTTTTTTTGGCCCATTACCCTTTTCTTTTTAATGGTGGTAAAATATACATAACATAAATTTCACTATCTTAACCACTTTTAAGTGTACATTCACAGTTTTAAGTATACATTCACATTGTCTTGCAACCAGTCTCCAGAACTTTTTCATCTTGCAAAACTGAAACTCCATACTCATTAAACAAACAACTTCCCATTTCCTTCTCCCCACAAGCCCTGGCAACCACCATTCTACTTTCTATCTCTGAGTCTAACTATTCTATATACCCTAGAAAATAAAATTATTCAGTTTGTCTTTTTTTGTTACTGGCTTATTTCACTTAGCATAATGGCCTCAAGTTTCATCCATGTTGTAGTATATGTCAACATTCCTTCCTTTGTAAGGCTGAATAATATTTCATTGTATGTTTATACTACATTTTTATTCATTCATTTGTTGACAGACATCGGGGTTGCACCCACACGTTAGCTATTGTGAATACTGCCGCTGTGAACGTGGTTGTACAATACCTGTTTGGGTCCCTGCTTTCAGTTCTTTTGGGTATATACCAAAAAATAGTATTCCTGGATTATATGGTAACTGAACACTTTTTAGTGTTCCATTTTAATTCTCTTACTCATTTTTAATTGTAATTAGTGTTATTCTATACTTAGGAGGAAGAGTTGGGCCAGGGTAGATTTTATAGCTTCATATAGCGTTAGATCTCCCTCTCTGTGGTTTTCTATGAGTGCTCAAAACTGTAGTCTTAAATTTTAACATCTTGAAATCTCCTCTGCTCCCCTCTCCCACTTTTAGACTACCTTCTTCCTTTGCCTGTATCATCCCTGTCCTGTTCTTCAATTTGGATTCCACTACCAGAAATGTCTCCTGAGTAGTAGGTGTTGTCCTAAAAGGCACCTGTGGTTTGGTTTCTAGAGTTTGTGGGGCCCAGGCTGCTCTAACACCTTTAGCTGTGCTGTGTTTATGTTGCATTTACCTGCCTCCGGGAGGATGCCTTCTGGTCCCAGCTGCTGCTCTCAGAACTGGCCTGCTGTACTTTCTAGTGAGTAAATTTACAAGTTGAGGGTTCTCTTCTAAGAGCTATCAGACAGTCCCTTGCTTTGCTTCTACTTCATTCCACAAAGCTGCAGACACCAAAAGGGTCTTAGGGCTGTCAGTTTATTCCCAATTAATCTCCTTTTAGGGTTTGAGGGGAAGACTTGTCACTTACCTTTGATGTAGATGTTACTGTGGATTTGTATTTTGCTCTCTTAATTTCTCTTCTTTGGTTTGTTTGTTTTGTTTGGTGGGAGATGGGAAGGATTGAAGGAAAGCAAAGACATTATACATCCACTTCCACCATTTTCCCGGAATTCTCTTCCACTTTTGAAAAAGCCATCTCAATCAGGAATAGTTTTTACTTCATAACGCCACTGAAAAACCACTCTTTCTAAGACTACCAAAACCCTCCCATTTGTTAAGTCTGCTGGTCAGTTACTGTTGTTGATCTACTGTTACATCCACAGGTACCTTGGTCATTTTCCTACTTTGCTCACCAGTCTTTCTCATTCTCCTTTAAGATACCATCTAGGGTAATCAACCATCTCAGTTTGCCTGGGATTTTCCCGGTTTTAGCACTGAAAAGCCCCACATCCTGGAAAACTCCAGACTTGGGCCAACCAGGACATCGGTCAACCTAATGTGCCATCCTCCTTTCCTGACTTCTAAGTGGAGGAAGGTCTCAGAGCACAGTCTTCGACCCTCTTCTCCTCTCAGTATTTAACTCATTTATTAAGTGATCTCATAGCTTAATGAACTATCCGTATGCTGACGATTCCCAGCTCTACCCTCTCCACCCTGCCAGAAGCTCACATATCCAACTACTATTGATCCAGTTGGCTCAATCTTCTAAAAAATAAAATGCTGAATCTAATAATTTCTCAAGATTTCTACTGTTAACATCATTAAGTGTCAGCAAATTTTTTCTTAAAGGGCCAGAGAGTAATAAGTATTTTAGGCCTGCAAGCCACAGTCTCCATCGCAACTACTCAACTTGGCTACTGTAGCACAAAAGCAGCCAAGGACAACATATAAATGAATAGGTGTGGCTATGGTCCTTTGAAACTTTACTTACAAAAAACAGGCAGCTGGCTCACAGGCCATACATAGTTTGCTGACCCCTAGTCTAACCTATCATCATCGCACGTGTGAATTACTAACCCAGCATCCTAACTGGTCACCTTCTTCCTACTTTTAGCTTCATTAGTAGTCAAAGTATTTTTTTGTTAAATACATACAAAAGCGCGTGTTTTTGTGCATTTGTATATTCATATATTAAAAAGGTATGAAGAATAATGTACACCATATATCCATTACTAAGCTTAAAAAAAATGAAAATGAATATATGCATATTCATGTATGAATGACGCATTGTGCTGTATACCAGAAATAGACACAACATTGTAGACTGACCATACCTCAATAAAAATTTTTTTAATAAAAACTAAAACATTACAAATATTATTGATGCTTCCTGAATATCCCTCCTAAAACAAACTGTTCTCACTTTCCTGTATAGGCAACCACTATTTTGAATTTTGTATTTCTAATTCCCTTTCGATTACTGTTTTACTATATATATGTGAATTCTTATGTAAAATACTACGTAGTATAACCAAATATGAACACTATATAAATAGCATCATACTACTGGTATTCTATGACTTTTATGCTCAACCTGATATATTAGCTATAATTTGTTCATTTCATGATACTGTGGTTATTTTGGCATACAATAGAAATTGTATGATTTATTGATATATTCTGCTGTTGATAGACATTTAGATTATTTATAGTATTTTGCAAAACATCACTGGTTTGCAAAATACTGATATTCTTACTAGTCTCCCATTGTAACCTCTGCTTTTAGCAGTATGCTACACTATTTCTATTATGAAAAGTAGTCTTGTGTTGCAAAACCCCTAAAGGCTGGATATGTCAAAATAAACATATCTTTAAACTTACCGCTGAGTTTTCAAGAAAGTGAGGGAAAGTCCCTAGAGACAAAAGCAATATAAACAGACAAAACACAGAAAGGAAAACTGAAACTGGAGTGGCAAGCAAATCTGAAAACTGAAACTTTCTTGGGGAGAAATCCCAACAGAAACCAAGAGCTCTGTGGGTTAATATCCACATGAGGGAACAAGGTTAAGCTTCAGAACTGTGCAAGGTGAAGAGCAAAACTTGAGACCACAGCATAAAACCCAGATCTTAAAAACAGTGATATGGGGGAAAAGTCTTCTGCTAGATAAGGGACTAACAGGTAAATCTGCTTTCCTTGGCCATGGTTCTAGATTTGACCACCACCAAAAAAAGTCTCACCTGCAAATTAATATTTAAGATCTGCCCTCACATAGGACTGGGGTTCAAATTTACGCTCCCTGTGATGGACACCTCAAGCTGAGATATTAAAGAGTAGCCCTGGTCTCTGGTAGAAACAAGTAAATAATCTTCTAGAGGAATGCTTCGAACCCAGATCCGTCAGTACTCCCACCTATCAAATTAAGACACAAAGAAATTCACAATCAAAAGTAACCAAGGACTAGCAGAAATAAGTCACCATGTATGAGCATTAGCAGAGGTAACAAAACAGAAGATTTAGGCCACCAGCCACTTAAGATACTGAGAGAGATAACAGAAACTCACTAAATATATACATATATTGTTTTGTTTGTTTTTAAGATGGAGTCAAAAAAGTGAGAAAATACCCAAGTATCAACAGGTATACCAAGTACCCAGATCTTGATTTCTAATAATATTCTCCAATAAATGGAACCAGGGCTATTTCAAGAAATTGTTGATTCTAGGGCTGGAAGAGTAAATACACAGGAGGAGTCTGGAGCATCTTGTATATCAGAAGTAAGGAAACCCACAATGATAGGGTACATCAAAGGGACACTGAAATCCCTTGAAAGAGCTCCCAGTGGTCAAAACTGGAACAATCTGAGCAACAAATAATAAAGTAGCATTAAAATTGTAACTCAAAACATAAAACAAATATTCACGAGTCCATACTGAAAAAAATAAAATATTGAATAAATAAACGGAGAAGAATAGACAAATCTCCTGTGTAAAAGAATTCTAAATAACTTATGTAGATACTCTGCCCCAAGGAGGTGGAACATAATTCCCATTCCTTAAGTGTGGATTGTGCATAGTGTCTTCCTTCCAAAAAGTGTAATATGGAAAGGGGGGGAAAAGTAACTTTACAGCGGAGAAACCTGACAAACACTACCTCGGCCAGGTGAGCAAGGTTAACGTCATCAGTGTTATGTTACCATGTATGGAACCATGATATTACGTGATGAGAATGGCACTTTACCTCTGTGGTTTTCCTCCCAAAAAACCCATAACCCCAGTCTAATCATGCAGAAAGTACCAGACAGGTCTCAATGAGAGACAGTCTATAAAATACTTGACCAGTACTCCTCAAAACTGTCAAGGTCATCACAAACAAGGGAAGTCTGAGAAACTGTCACAGCCAAGAGGAGCCTAAGGAGACATGATAACTAGATGTGTGTGGTATCCTGGATGGGATCCTGGAACAGAAAAAAAAAGGACATTAGATAAAAACTAAGGAAATCTGAGTAAAGTATGGGCTTTCATTAGTAATAATGGATCAATATTGGTTCATTATGACAAATGTACAAATGAAAGATGTTAATAATAGGGGGAACAGTGTGGGGTATATGGGGACTCTCAGTACTTTCTTTACAGCTTTTCTGTAAATTAAAACTAAAAGTTTATTTTTTTTTTAAATGAGAAGGTAACAACTGATTGGCAAAATGACCAGGCAAAATTTTTTTTAAAGATCCAAATGGAACTTCTGAAAATAAAAAGAAAAAAAAATGAAATAACTGAAATTTAAAAGTCAGTGGATGAAAAATGTGACAATGAATATATATATATGTTCATGTATAACTGAAAAATTGTGTTCTACACTGGAATTTGACACAACATTGTAAAATGACTATAACTCAATAAAAAAATGTTAAAAAAAAAAGTCAGTGGATGAATTGGAAATACGAGAATGGAGTCATAACATGTTTCTTAAAAATACTTCCTAGTCTCATCCACTGAAGACTTCCTAGTCTCATCCACTGAAGTCTTAGAAACAGTGACCAGCCCAGCAGCTTGAGCAGGCTAATGACTAGTCTGCTGTCTCTAAGTACCATTTCCCACTCCAAAGAATTAGGGCTCCTTGGAGCATCTCTGGGACAGGGCAAAAAATGTATATTATGAGCTTGGAGCAAAGTGCCATATTAGAAAAACAAAAAAGCTATCAAAACTTCCTAGGATCATGTCAAAAGGACTCAGAAACCAATTTGAAGAGGTTCCCACTGGTCAAAGATGGGACATTTTGAGTATAAGTTTGATAACTGATGAAGCACAAAATATTTGTTAAATCTATGAGTTTATAATGATAATTTTTAAATTATTTGGTAATTTTTAGAGGATGAAATCAAGAATGGCTGCTAACACTACAAGAGAAACAATTGGACATAAGCTTCCTGATAAAACACACAATACTAATACAGCTTGTTTATAGAAGTAAAGGGAATGAAGTGGAGAGAAGTACATGTTAAATAACAGGAAAATGATCCAGTTTCTTTAGCACATAAATTACAGGAAAGAGAAAGAAAAGAATCAACAACAAAATCTCACTGGACTGATGAAGTAGCAAATCAGATACAACTCATGAGAGAATCAGTGACTAGATGACGGCTCTGAAGAAGTTTCATATCACATAATATATAGAGAAAAAGAGACTGGAACTATGAAAGTGAGGTTCAGAAGCGTGAAGAAAAGACAAAGATCTTATCAGTCTTCCAAAAAAGAACAGGAATGAAACTATAGTCAAAGATGTAAAAGCTAAAATTTATTCAGAACTGACGAATTTTTCTTTCTGGAATCATTTGAATTTTTTTCTAAAGTATATGCTTAGAAGTTTCTTTCTGTTCATGGTTAATTCTTAATTCTGTTCATCTGAAAATGTCTTTATTTTACCTTGGATCATTTTCAGATAAACAGAATTATAAGAGTTTCTCAAGAACAAAAAGAAACTTCTAAGGATTTACTTTAGAAAAAAATGAAAATGATCCCCGAAAGAGTAACTAAGAAGAAAATGTAAGAGATTGGAAAATGTAAAGAGTCAATGTGTGTAATAAAACAGTAATGTTTACCTAATAACATTAAAATTCTGAATAATAGCAGCATATGAGCCAGAAAATGGGGGACTGAAATTATAACATTTCTTAAATCTATAATTGCTTGAGAATAGTATGATAAAGATACTGATTTACACTTTAATTACGTATGATGAAATTTCAAGAATAAGAACTAAAAGAAAAGGGAAAAGACTAACAAACTGTGCTTGCCATGGGCCAGGAACTGCTTTACACATATGAACTAATTTTAATTTTTTTTATTGAAGTATACTCAATTTATAATGTTGTGTCAATTTCTGGTGTACGGCACAATACTTCAGTCATATAGGAATACAACATATATTTATTTTCACATTCTTTTTCACCATAAATTACTACAAGATATTGAACATAGTTCCCTGTGCTATACAGTATAAACTTGTTTATTGAACTAATTTTAATAAATCTCAAGAATCCTATGAGTAGGTATCACTACCATCTATGTTTAGAATGAGAAAGCAGAAGCCCAGAGAGGATAAGTGAGTCGCCAAAAATCATAGCTATTAAATGGCAGAGCCAATGACACAAGCAAAGGCAACAAAAGCAAAAATAAACAAATGGGACTACACCAAACTAAAAGGATTCTGCACAGCAAAGGAAACCATCAACAAAATGAAAGGCAATCTACTGAATAGTGGAAAATATGTAAATCATATGTCTGAGGTTAATATCCAATTAACCCAGGACCTTGTGCATGCAAAGCAGTAGCTCTACCACGGAGCTATATCCTCTCCACCCTCCAAAAAATATATTAAAAAAAAAATGACACAGCCAGGATTTGAATACAAGCAGTCTGGCTCCAGAGTCTGTGCTTTCAACTTCCTAATCAGTAGAGTAAAAATAAACACTGGAATAAATTTTATTTTTTAAACTTCAAATCCAAATCAACCCAAAACAGTACAAAATGAAACAAACAACAAAAAATAAAAACAGAAGAAGTACGATAAATAGCACAAAGTAAAATGGTTAACAAGTTCAAATACATCAGTAATTTGAATAAACGAAACAGTTAAGGAAAGAGAATACTCCAGTCTCATCAAAAGAAAAAATAAATACATGAAGACAGAAAGTTGAAGTTAAAAAAAAAAAAAAAGCAACAACAGCTACTCCTAGAGGGATCAGAGGTGATGTACTTACTATATTATATGAAATGAGTTTTCAACAAAAATCTTAAGACACACAAAAAACCAGTAAGTAGGACCTATTCATAAGGGGGAAAAGCAGTCACTTGAAATTGTCTCTCAGGAAGCCAAGAAGAGGACTTCAAAGCAGCTATTATAACAAAAGTCCAAAAAAACTAAAGGAAATCATATTTAAGAAGTAAGGAACAATGACTCATTAATTAGAGAATATCAATAAAAATTATACAAACAAACCAAATGGAAATCCCAGAATTGAAAAATTCACTAACTGAAATGAAAAATTCACTAGAGGAGATCAACAGTAGATGTGAGTTGATGGAAAAAAAATTCAGTGAACTTGAAGGTAGAGTAACAGAAATTGTACAATCCGAAAAACAGAAAAAAGAGACCTGTGAGACATGACCAAGTATAGCAACATGCATGTAATGGGAGTCCCAGAAAAGGAAGAGAGAAAAGGGCAGAAATGACATTTGAAGAAACATACCACGTTAGATGAAAAACAATCTACATTTCCAAGTTCAGTGAACTCCAAATGGGATAAATACAAACAGATCCACACTAAGTCACATCCTAGCCAAACAGTTAAATACAAAGAGAAAACTTTGAAAGCAACAGGAAAAAAAAAAAAAATACTCAACATGTATATGGTGAAATGACAATAAAATTAACAGCTAATTTCTCATCAATAATAATAGAAGCCAGAAAACAGTAGAATGAAATACTTGAAGTGCTGAAAGAGAAGTGTCAACCAAGAATCCTCCATCAAACAAAACTATCCTTCAAATATAAAAGTGAAATAAAAACATTTCCAGATAAAAACTGAAAAAAATGTGTTGTTAGTAGGCCTGCCTTGCAAGAAATAATAAAAGAAGTTCTTGAGGCTTCTTGAGAAGAGACCAAATGGTAACTTGAATCTAGATGAAGAAATGAACATCCCTGGTAATCATGTAGGTCAGTATAAAATGCAGTATAAATATGTAATATTTTCTCTTAACTAATTTAAAAGGCAACTGCATAAAACAATTAGAGAATTGTATCACTGGGCTTATGGCATATAAGATGTAATATATATGACAAAAATAATACAAAGGGTAGAGGAGGAGGAGGAACCTATATTTGGAGCAAGGAGATGACAACAGAAAGTAACTTGAATCCACAGGAAAAAAATGAAGAGTACCAGAAATGGTACTCTTGTGCATGCAGAATTAAATGTTTTATTTTAATTACTTTATGAAGTTCAATTTAAATAGCCACATGTAGCCAGTGGCTACTGCATAGAACAGCACAGCCCCAGAGGATTTTCTATTCACAGTGGGTGGCAACAATCTGTTAATCCCTTCATGTAAAAAATTTAAAGCTTAAATTATGATTCATGCCTTCTGGGTTTATTATGGATGAACAGTAAGGCAGATCTCCAAATAGGAGACCCATTTTCAAAGAAAATGCCTGGCCCTGACATCAGAAAATGGGTGGAAAAAAATCCATAATTAAATGATTTCAGTTAAAATAAAATGGTTGTGGTATATCACACTTTTTCACTTTGCCCTTAACTTTTAGGTAAGGCGACAGTTAATACCTGGCTGAATTGATTGATTAAATCAGCTTCCCTGGATCATGCATTTCTGTGATAGAATGTCAGGAGCTTTAAAAGGTTTAAACTTTTTTGGCCCAGAAATCTCACATCTTAGAATCAAATATGAAAATACTCATCTAAATAAAGATACATCAGAGTAGTAATTTTAAATGGAAGAAACTGTGAAAAGCAACGTATACATTTAATAGTACTTAAATGTATGAAGTCTGGTACTTGCTTTAAAATACTTCAGGGGTGGGGGATGCAGAGGTCAATGGGGATAGCTGAAGTGAGAGCAAAAACATGTTGATAATTGTTGAAGCTAGGAAATGAATTCATGGGATGTCCACTCCACTGTCCGTAAAAAAGTAAAAAAGTGTTAAAACACATTTGTAATATTCTGTGAAAAAAACTAAAAATCATCTATATCCTACAATTAGAACACTTTTTAAAATGGATAGTGTTCCCGTTACTTAAAAGCACATTTTTAAAAAATAAAAAGCCTTATCTTTTCTCATATTGCAAAAGAAAATTCCCATCAGCCTTTGCTACTTACAACCCAGTCTCTGCCCACTTTAGAATGTCACCAAGTTATTTGAAAATGGATGTCTCGCTTTTCCTGGACATCTAAATCTTCTACAGTTACTATCTTCAATCACTTCTGTGTGCTTTTTCCTCCTAAAAGCAGGCATATCCTTTTCTCCCAGCACTCTCCCATATTTATATCTTTAGCTCTTTATTCTCAGCACCATGTTAGAAGTCTTATAGTTGAGTCTATTTTCAGGAATTTATTTATGGCCATATTCTAGACCCTTTATTAGACTATCTCTTAATAGTATATATATGAAAAAAAATTTTTTTAATTTATGTATTTATTATTTGTTTACTTGTCTCTTGTTTTTTTGGGGGGAGGTAGTAATTAGGTTTTGGGTTTTTGTTTTTTTTTCATCGAGGTGCTAGATTAAACCCAGGACCTTGTGCAAGCTAGGCATGCACCCTACCACTGAGCTGTACCCTCCCCCACAATAGTTTATATACTTTAACTCCCACCTACCAAGAAAAGAAGACACATGAATTTTTTTAAGTTAACAGATGCTGATTAAAAGTCAATGAATATCCATTAATGCACAGAATTGCTGCATCAAAGCAAAACTAGTCAGGAAAAAAAAGGTCAGTTATCAGTAGGAAAAATGAATAGTAGGCCTTAGAAATGCACTTTAGGAGATTTAAAAAAAAACACACACACAAGTTTAAATTTAAAAGGGAAAGAAGTGGATCCAAGTTATGTGATATAGGATGGCTCTTAAAGAAAAAGGGCTTTGAAATGGGAGGGAATTATGACAGATGAATCGCACAGAGGGTACAGGTGGGGTAAAAGGGGAGGACTTCACTTTTTTCCATGTGTCTTAAGCCTTTTCTTCACAGCCCTTGGATGGGCCTTCAAGGGAGAGATTCCTCAGTCAATACCTTTAAAGTGCTGACCTCCCTCACCAGCTGGGCTCTTAACTGCAGCGCCTTTCCCCGTCTGTTCAATCTGCTCACCTGGGCGCCATCCTCCCGCCAAGCTCCTCAAAACCATCCAGGGCTCCTTCCCTTGCTCCAGTAAGAAAATCACATCAGGCTTAGGAATAGAGAGTCCTGTTTGTAAGAAAAATAATGAGACATAATCATGCTGTTCCTGAATTCAAACCCAGTCCTCAAGAAAACTGGCAGCTACATGAAGGACAAGAGGAAGGTATAAAGCAAGGAGATAAAGGTACCACAAAGAGCTGCTCATCTCCTTATCTGCAAAGTGCAAAATAATTCCCAAGAGAAGAGGTGAAAGTCCACCCAGACAATTGAAAGATACACCCAAAACTCACAACTTATTTGGGGACAGAAATCCATACCCAGTAAGACCAGGTTGCTGTAATTCTCCATCATCACATCTCTGTATAAACCCCTCTGAGTAGAGTCCAGGCCCTCCCACTCCTCCGTCCACAGCCACGTCCCTGAACATCACCAACCCCTGAAATGACAAAACCACGTAGTGCTGTTGAAATTAAAGGAAATGTTTTTCAGATGAAAGAAGACCTGGAAGAGGACACTGACGGATGGAGAAAATACACTGAGCAACTGGGCGAGGCCAAGGATGGGGCAGAGTGAAAAAAAATGAGTGTAACTAGAACAAAGTACCTCCATCTTCTTGAATATTCTTGTTGCTATAGACAAAGCTTCGTACAGTGAGACATTCTCATTATCCCACGCCTCGGCTAGGAATGAACAAAACACACAGTTGTCTGCAGTCTCCCAAATAAATGAAATAGAGTAGGAAAACACACAGCAACCTGCAGGCCTGGCAGATTACTATTTATCTTATGAACATCCATGACTTACCAATATTTTTATTGTGGAGATTTTCAAACATACAGAAAACTGAAAGAATTTTGTAGTGAACATCTGACATGCTAATTACTACTTAAAATCAAGTCTTAAGTATGACCTCCTCCCTTCTGTTTTGTTTTTTTTTTTTTTACTTTGTAAAGGAAGAAGTCAGAATCTTTCTAAAATACTTACCAAATAAAGAAAACCTCTACTGTACATAATAGGACTTTGATATAGTTAAAGTGTACACCAAATACTAAGGATCTTCATTTTTAGACAAAATCGTAAGTATTTTTCCTTATAATGCAAGTTCTTTTTTTAATATCATCAAATATTTAATCTCTATTCAAGTTTTCCAGTTTGTTTCAAGAATTTTTTATAGTAGCATACATATATTCATTTTCATATTCTTTTTAGCAAAATTTTTAATAAACTTTAACTGAATGTATCTTTCATCTTAGGAAGGCGAGACGTAACCATTCCATTATTTCAGATATTGACACTGAACAAGATCTCTAAGTTACTTCACAGCTTTGAAAGAATAAAATTCTCAAAAACGTATACATCTAGCTAATCTTACTTGTTAAAAAGTTCAAAACTATGGAAAACCTAACAGCATATTGTTTAGGGATATACAGTAAAACAATTGTGAAAAGCAAGAGAATGATGACTGAAAAATTTTCTTTACAGGTTACTCCTGAGAGAGCAGGTATGAAACGGGCTTCAATAGTCCTTCCTGTTCTAGCTTCTGTTATTTTTTTGTACTTCATGAAATACTTCATTTTTTTAAAAGGGGAACTCAAAAATTAAGGAAAAATAAACAGGCTTGTGAAGATGAGTTATTCCACTCAACAATCATTTCCACTTCATTAAACCACACTTCTGATGTGGGAGGCTCAATGGAATGTATTTAGGCTCCATTGTAGAGCACTGCACATAAATGGGAACACTGTTAGAAAAGATCTGGTATACCAGAACAGAGAGCTCAGAAATAAACCCACACACTTATGGTCAATTAACCTATGACAAAGGAGGCAAGAATATACAATGGGGAAAAGACAGTCTCTTCAATAAGTAGTGCTGGGAAAACTGGACAGCTACATGTAAAAGACTGAAACTAGAACATTCTCTAACACCATATATAAAAATAAACATAAAATGAATCAAAGACTAAATGTAAGGCCAGAAACCATAACATTCCTAGAGGAAAACATAGGCAAAACACTCTGACATAAATCACAGCAATGTTTTTTTGGATCTGTCTCCTAAAGCAAAGGAAATTAAAGCAAAAATAAACAAATGAGACCTAATTAAATTTAAAATCTCAGGGAACTATGCTTAATATCTTGTAATAATGTAATAATGAAAATAATAATGAGACATAATGAAAAAAATATGAAAACGAATATATATATGTATATGCAAGATGGGGACATTGTGCTGTACACCAGAAATTGACACATTGTAATTGACTGTACTTAAATTAAAAAAAAAACTTTTGCACAGCAAAGGAAACCATCAAAACAAAAAAAAACAACCTACAGAATGGGAGAATATATTTGCAAATGATTATGACCAACAGGGTGTTAATATTCAATATTTATAAACAGCTCATACAACTCAACATCAAAAGAAAAAAAACCCAATTAAAAAATGGGCAGAAGATTGGAGAGGGTATAGCTCAGTGATAGTGTGTGTGCTAGTGTGTTCATGAAGTCCTGGGTTCAATCCACAGTACCTCCATTAAAAACTAAATAATAAAAAAACCTAATTACCTCCCCTCCTCACCAAGAAAAAAAAATTTTTTTAATGGGCAGAAGACTTGAATAGATATTTTTCCAAAGAGGACATGAATATGGCCAACAGGCACATGAAAAGATGCTCAGCATCACTAATCATCAGGGAAATGCAAATCAAAATCACAATGAGATATCACCTCATACTTGTCACAATGGCTATCATCAAAAATCACAAATAACAAACGTTGACAAGGATGCAAAGAAAAGGGAACCCTCATACACTGTTAGTGGGAATGTAAATTGTTGTGGCCACTCTGGAAAACATTATGAAGGTTCCTCAAAAAGCTAAAAATAGAATTATGTTATGACCTAGCAATTCCACTCCTCGGTATATATCCAAAATAAACAAAAACACTAATTCGAAAAGATACATGCACCCCAATGTTCACAGCAGCATTATTTACAATTGCCAAGGTATGGAAGCAACTTAAGCGTCCATCAGCAGATGAATGGATAAAGAAGTTATGGTGTATATATACACAGTGGAATACTACTCAGCCACAAAAGAATGAAATCTTGCCATCTGCAACAACACAGATGGACTTGGAAGGTATTATGCTAAGTGAAGTAAGTCAAAGACAAATACTGTATGATATCACTTACATGTGGAGTCTAAAAAATACAACAAACTAGTGAATATAACAAAAACAGACTCCCAGATATAGAGAATAAACTAGTGGTTACCAGTGGGGAGAGAAGGGGTGTAGGGAATTAAGAGGTGCAAACTGTTATGTATAAAGTAAGCTACAAGGATACAACACAGAGAATACAGCCAATATTTTATAATAACTATAAATGAAGTATAAACTTTAAAAATTGTGAATCACTATGTTGTACACCTGTAAATTATATGGTATTGTCCATCAGCTATACTTCAGTTAAAAAAGAGAAGAAAGGAAAAGAGTGGGACACTAAGGGACAAGACCCTGCTGGGGGCCATCACTCACTCCCTGACAGAATGGGAGGATCTGGGGTGGGTTCATAGATAAAGCTCAGCTGGGCAAGAAAGTCTAGATGAAGAAATGTTCATGTAAATTAAAAAAAAAAAAAACCAAGAGACAGGATTTCAAAATAAATAAGTTATGGGATGTAACATATAGCATGGTGAGTATAGTTAACAAAACTGTACTGTAGACTTGAAAGGTGCTAAGAGAGTAGATCTTAAAACTTCTCATCACAACGAAAAACATTTGTAGCTATATATGGACATGTTAACTAGACTTATTGTGGCAATCACTCTGTGATACATACAAATATCTAATCATTATGTTGTATGCCTTAAACTATGTAATATGTCAATTACACCTCAATTTAAAAAATAGTTTTAAAAAAGACATTGTATTTCAAGGGAGAAGAAATAACTCACCTGGTGCATGGCTTTTAAAATTGTAAACCTGAGTTGTATTTCTCTGGAGTCCTCTCCTGGAAAAGTACAGCATGGCAAGAAAGCAGCTGTGGAGAAGGAAAAAATAACTCCCAGATATGCCCCCAGATAACGCCACACTCCCCTTCCCATTTCCTTGCTATGCTGCCCACCCAGCTTCCCCCACCCCAACACTTTCCCTCTCTCCATCTCTCTCTCTCTCATAGGAACTGAAAGGGGTACATACAAACCTCAGCCCTTCCCTAAGCCATGGAACTCAGGAACAACAGGATGGATTCAGAGCAGATAGGCTGCAGCACTGAGAAAGGCACAGGTGCCTCTGCAGAAGGGATTCAGAAGGACCATTACCTTAATCGCAAGATGTTACTCTGGACCTCAGGTGGGTGTAATAATAACACAGCCCCGTGCAGTTCCCCCTTTGCAGGTGCAACTGGATTTCTCAAGCCGAGTTACCCAAGTAACAGCTGAAGTCAAAGATAGCGTCCTCAAGCTAGAAAACCAGTATGTTTGCACGTGTTCACCACCTAGACAAAGACTTCCAGAGGCTTCTAGTATACACCAGGCCAAAAGATATAAAAATCACTTGGCTTCTCCCTGGCTATATTTTGAACCACCAAATTGAAGAAGGAGCTGCCCAGCCCATGCCAGAGACCACAGGCACTGAGTACCTGGCCACACAAACTAGAAAGGAAGCAAGACAAGGGTACAGACACAGCTGGTGATGGACACGTGGTATGAATGAGAAATAAGCCTGTCATGTTAAAAGACTGATAATGGGTGTTGTTAACACTGCATGGCCTAGCCTATCCTGCCGCTGCTACAGTAATAAACACCCTGTCCTTAGGACGCCACAGAGATACACTTCAGTTTTGTTGTAGATGGGGGACACAAACATGTATGTATTTTCAAAATGGTATGCAAATCAAAACCACAATGAGATATCACCTCACACCTTTTAGAATGGCTGTTATCAAAAAGACAATAAAAAACAAGTGTTGGCAAGGATATGGAGAAAAGGGAACCCTTGTACACTATTGATGAGGATGTAAATTGGTGCAGCCACTATGGAAAACAGTATGGAGGTGCCTCAAAAAACTAAAAATAGAACTACTGTATGATTCAGGGATTTCACTTCTGGGTATTTATTCGAAGAAAAAAACACTAACTTGAAAAGATATATGCACCCACATGTTCACTGCGGCATTATTTACAGTAGCCAAGACATGGAAGCAACCTAAGTGTCCATCAGTGAATCAATGAATAAAGAAAATGTGGGACACACACACACACACACACACACACACACAGAGGAATGTTATTCAGCCATAATAAAGAATGAAATTTTGCCATTTGCAACAACCATGGATGGACCTTGAGGGCATTACACTAAATGAAATAAGACAGAGAAAGACAAATATCATATGATCTCACTTATATTTGGGATCTAAATAAATAAATAAATTCATAGATACAGAGACTAGACTAGATTGGTGATTGCCAGAGGTGGTGGGTAGAGGGCGGGCGAAATAAATGACGGTAATCAAGAAGTACAAACTTGCAGTTATAAAAGAAAGAAGTCCTGGGGATGTAATGCAAAGCATGGTAACTATAGTTAATAATGTAGTATTATACACTGAAAGTTGCTAAGAGATTAAATCTTAAAAAGTTCTCTCATCACAAGGAACTTTGTAACTGTGGTGACGGATGTGAACTAGACTTATTGAGGTGATCGTTTCACAGCATATGCATCTATTGCATCATTATGTTGTACACCTGGAACTAATACAATGTTTTATGTCAATTATATCAGTAAGAAAAAAAAGGTACTAAGAGCTATGGAAAAAATAAAATAGGATAACAGTGATAGGAAGTGTATTGGTTGAGATGTTATTTTATTCAGAGTGGTCAAAGAGGGCTTTTCCAGTTTGGTGGCAGGTGAGGAAAGCTCTTGAAGAAGTGAAGAGTAAGTGCTGCAGACATCAGGAGTGAGAAGACTCCAGGCAAGGGAATCAGCAAACTCAAAAGCAGAGGGGGCAGAAGTAAGTTATGAAAAATATAGAAAATCAAGTCAGAGGGATAAGTGGGAGTCAGATCACACAGGGCTATGGAAGCCACTGTAGAAATACTGGTTTTTATTCTAAGATGGGAAGCCACAGAAAGTTTTAAGCCAGGGAGCGATATAACCTGACTTACATTTTGGAAGAATCACCCTGGCCACTCTGTGTTAAGAAGTAATGTCAGGCAGGCAGTGAAAGAAGTAGGAAGACCAGTAATAGGCTATTGCAACAGATTAAATGAGAGAGGACTATGGCCTAGATGTGGACCAGCTGAACTTCCACATGATTGACAGAAAAGTGGGTCTTTGAGTCTAACCCCAAGGCCCCCATTATGTATTCAAGTAGGAAGTACGAATCCCCAGCTCTCCTGAATGGGCTTTTGGTAGTCAGGAACTGTCATAAAGGGGGCGAAAAATAAGATTTTAGAGAAGAAAGAAAAAACCTCAGAGCACCTTGATCTTGGCCTTCGGATGTTCAATAACCATGCTTTCCTCTTCCTCTTAGTGACAGAACTGAGGAAAGAAATTGATCAGCCACTTGGCTTTTTTTGGAAACCCACACTTCCTCCAGTCCCCTCCCCATCCACACACACAGAAAGGTCAGGGAAGAGTGAAGAGTTCAGCCCAATGCAGTTACAGGAAAGAGCTGCAATCTATCCTGAGCTCACAGCTGACTCCTAGGTAGAGTGAAGTCACATCTGCACAATCACAACACTGCCACCATGTGTACACATAGTGCTGTATGTACCACATCAGCCGGCTACATACAATCCCACATACATGCCTAGGGGACACACAATCCCTGTCGCAGTCACAGGAGTCTCCGCACCCACACACCAAGGTCACACTAGTCGCACCTGCACAGACACAGACGCCTACCACCACACAGTCACAGACCTCCAACTCCCACACACACCCCGGGACCCACAGTCCCAACTGCACAATCACTGGCCCTCTGCATCCCCATGGCGCACGATGCAGTCACAATCACGTACCCATTCCAGGAACACGTAAGAGTCACAAGCATCCTACTCCATCCATCACCCAGTTATCATCACTTACAGTTATAGTCACACAGCACGAATACACACAGTCACACACACTCACACGATCTCCATTCTTCAGCTCGTTCTGAACACGAAAGGCCCGGATCCACACTCCTCACCTTAGTCCTTCCCCGGTTCCGGTCCGGTCCGGTCCAAACTGGCGGAGTGGTACAGGATTCTAAAGGTCCCAGAGCAGGTAACTCCGCGCAGCCAAGGCACAGCCACTCAATAAAGGAGCGGCTAAGTTTCGCGGGACACAACGTCGGCCTGCGGGGTCCTCTGGGAAATGTAGTCCAGAGGCGGACAACAGCGCCTCCGTTCCCCGAGTCCATCCACCGCACCAAACAAAACTGCGAGGCCTTCACGCCGAGCAGTTCGCAGATAGAACCCGTCGGCCTGTTGGAGTTGTCAGTCCTCCTCGTCCCTGGCAGCCCAGTGAGCGCCGGGGCGCACTGGTCGGAACGACCAGTTCGCGGAGGAAGTAGCTCCGAGCCACAAGTCCTATGGAAAATGTAGTCCCGGCCAGAAAGCAGGCGAACTGATTCTTCTCAGCTCCGAGGTCGGTCTTGGCAACCGTTACAATGCCCGCCGCGCCCGGAAGATTTCTATAGGTTCTGGTTCGCCCTCGGAATGCAGAGAGGTTGAGACATTGACTTGACATTTCATCTTTGTCGGTGGGTGAGTCCAGGCCTCGGTGCACGCAGCGCTCAGGGTGAGAGTTAAGGTGGCACCTGATGGTCCTCAGGTGAGGAAGAGGGCGCGGCAGAGGATGCTGAAGATGCTGAGTTGTGGCCGCAGGTGTGACTGGGTGTTGTGTATGTGTGAATGTGGATCACCTGCTTGGGAGATCTGGCTTGCATCTGTGTATCAGAAATTAACCTCTGAGCCTCATGTTGGGCGTTTGTAAAATGGTAAGAAGAGGGCATCTTTCTGGGGCATCAATTTAATTTGAGGGTTGACAGAAGAAAAATACCTATTATATGATAAAGAACATTAACTGATTTCTGTGTTTAAATAGGCATGTTTATTGTGGATTAGAATGCAAATTCAACATGCTTTTAAAGCAAGAAGGAATACTGCAAAATAATTTGTTAACAGATGCGTGGTCTCATCTGTCCCAGACCCCCAAGTATAGACACATACTCTCCTCTACATTAAATGAAACTACTAAAATATTTGGGTTTAAATCTACCACCTTACTATTTGCTGTTTATTCCACCTGTTCACAATCTTAACACTTTCAGAGAGTTCAGGTTACTTATTTTGTGTAATGTTCTTCACTTTGGGTTTATCTGATGTGTCGTCATCATTTAACATTTTGGGGAGGAAAACTCCATCAGGAATACTGTTCTATTCTCAGTTTCATCAGGAGACGCACAATGTCAATATGTCCCATTACTGATGATGTTAACTTTTATTACTTAATTTAAATGGTGTCCATAAGGTTTCTCCACTCTAGAGATAATTAATGGGTATGTTGGGTTTGTCAGTGAATAAATAAAAAGAAGCCAACTGGTAAAGGAGCCTGGGAAATGTAGTATGCAGACTCCCAGTCCCAGCATTACAGACAAGCATATAGAAGGCTCAGTGTGGGACTGAAAAAAATAAACAACCAGCACATGTTCATCTTGGGAATTTCCTTCACCTCTTAAGTTGGAGTACTGGTTTCCTGGAACTTATGCCTTCTCTTTTTTTCTTGGTTTAGTCCCTCATTTTTGTTTAAAAACAAACAGAGTCTTCTGTTAGCACTTTTAGAAAGGTTAACTTGGAATAAAATTGGGGGCCCTTACAAGTCTAAAATCATCCTTATTCTACCTCTTTTGGATGATAGCTTAACTAGGTTGGAATCTTCGGTTGGATATAATTTTCCCTTAGAATTTCTAGAGAATTATATATACCTTTGTCTTCTAGCTTACAGTTTTCATCTTAAAGTATGATGACAGTTTGATCTGTATTTTGTTGTTTTTATTTTTCCTCTTTGCAAGCATTCTTAAATGCTACTCTTCTTTCTGAAACTTCACAAAGGTGTAGTTTGGTATGTTCTTTATTTATTGTACAGGGTACTCAATGGACCTCATTATTAGAAGAATCATGATCTATATTTCTAGGAATCTTTTATTTGTCCTCTGAAATTTTCCTCCATTCAGTTTTCTCTTCTTTCTTTCTGGGACCTTCTCTTACTGGGTGTTGAAATTCTTGATGTCATTTTTTTTTTTTTACTCTTTTTTCCCCCCTATAATTGAGTGATTTCCACTACTCTTTACCATATCTGCTATAAAAATTTTAACAATATTTTATTTTTCACTTCCAAGAGCAGTTTTTATATAGTACATGTTGTTTCCTTGATATGACATCTGCTCTTTTCTCTTTGTGTTATTGTAGGGGACTTCTGGTGATTTTGGGGTGGGGGAGATGTCTTTTCCTTAGCTGTATCCATTTCCTTAGAAGTTCTTTTTTAAATTGTTTTTATCTGTCTTTCATATTACTAGGTTTACTTTTATATTATATTCACATATTGTTAGATTTTCCTAGCTTGTTGATTAATATTAATCTTTTATTAATAATGCACTAAAAAGATGACTATTGTTGGGGCTTAAAGCAGGCCACCCCCAAATATGCCACAATGGCATATTGATTATTTTGAATTAATGTTACCTGAGAAACAGCTAGTGAGAAAAATGATATAAGAAAACACTGTGACCTCCTTTCCCCCCTTGAAAATAGGAAGTAAATATCTCATGTAAAAGTATCCTTCCTATACCAGGAGGATAAAAAGCATCCTCATCACCAGAGTGAAGGGATTCAAGGCTAAGAAAGCTGTATAGACTTTTACTTCTTCATAGTCTGCTACCCTAAGCACAAGCCCCTTTGTTAAATCTTCACAAATAATTGTTGGTCTAAAATTGATATATAAACAGCTGCTTTGGTCATTTCAGGGGTCCCATTTCTATCAGGCTTTCACACATACGAATTAAACTGGATTTTTTTCCTGCTGTTAATCTGTCTTATGTCAACTTAGACCAGCCAAAAGAGCTCAAGGGGTAGGGGGAAATGTAATGTAATAATGATAGATAGATAGATAGATAGATAGATAGATAGATAGATAGATAGATAGATAGACAGACAGACAGACAGACAGATCTGTTGACTTGTCAACTCTTGGTCAAGATTTCAGACATTTGTCAGCCCCAAAATGTTAGTATTACAGGTTTTCTCCTGGGCTATTTCATTTCTCCAGAGAGTCTTCTCATTTCTTAACTACCAGAATTTTGGGGGTCCAACAGTGATGAAGTCCCACTATTTATTTTTACGATAATTTTTATTAAAGTTTAGTTGATTTACATCCCACCATTTAATCTTTTTGATTTCAGCTTGGTGCCTCTCCCTGCCATCTGTTCTTCACATCCTTGTGTCTGAAGCATCTGATTCAATTTCTCTAAAGAATAAATTTCTCTAAAGAATAAATATTCTTTTCTTTGCCAGTGGGATGTGGTAGTGTATTAGTTATCTGTTTCTGCATAACAAATCGTCCTACAACTCAGCAGCTTAAAACAACAAATATTTATTCTCTCAAATAGTTTCTGAGGGTCAGTTTCTGAGGGAGATAGCTTAGCTGGGTGATTGCTGCACAAGCTCTCTTGGGAGGTTGCAGTCAACCTGCTGGCTTGACTGGGACTGGAACATCTACTTCCAAGGTGGATGGCTCACTTCACATGGCTTTTAGTAGTTCCTTGCTGGCTGTTGTCAGAAAGCTTCAGTTCCTTGTTACATGGGCCTCTGCACAGGCTGCCTGACAACTGGCTTAATAGTCCCTCCCCCCCATCCCACCCCCAGATCAAGTGATACAGGAAGGAGAGAGAACATAGTCAGGAAACCACAGTACCTTTTATGATCTAGGTTCAGAGGTCACATCCCATCACTTCCACCATAATCTGTTCATTAGAAATGAGTTACTAAGTCCAGCCCATACTCAAGGCAGGGGCCAGGGAGAGTATAAAACATGTGTGGACGTAGTTGAGACTTAGCACAGGTGCTAATCACTTGGCGTGAATGGAGGTGGTGGAGGTGGTGGAGGTGCTGAGTTTCAAACTACTTAATCCTTTTTTGAGCTCCATGCTTTATCACCACCTTTTGGGGCATTTGGTTCCTCCAGTCCACGAGTTGTCGCAGTGATTTGTTTATACCTTGTTTTCATTGGCATTCTTTTCTGTGGGCACTTTTATTGAGGTACCTGGTCAGCTAACAGTCTTCTTTCTGCTGCCATCTTATGTGTTGACATAACTCATCAACTATCAATTCTCTTTTAAACTTTTTTGTGGGGAGGGGGAGGTAATTAGGTTTCCTTATTTATTTTTAGAGGGGATGCTGGGGTTTGAACCCAGGACCTCCTGCATGCTAAGCGTACCCTCTACCACTTGAGCTATACCCTTACCCCCCACCAATTCTTTTTTCCTGTAAGTTTATATTGTCCCACCTTCCCATTTACATAACTTTGATGAAGTTGCTGGAGGAATCAAAAATAAATGCATGTGTCAGTCTACTGTGTTTAATACACTGTGTCCTCTGTGTATGTTTATCCCTCTGGTCATTCTCTCCTCTTGTCTAGTCTTTTAAATAGATTCTTTTTATAAACTTACTCTTTCATCCTGTTGTTACTTATTTTGTGATCACTTCATTTTGCTGATTTCTGAGTTATGGAAGGTTAATTTAAAAACATTCAAAGCTGTACATACTAATCAAACGTCAGTGTCCTACCCAAAGTTCCTCAGGAAGTTTCCTCCTCAAAATTAGAGGCCAGTGGATATTAGCACTTGTAACTTCCTTCATATTGGGTGATTCTTTAGGCCTGAAACTGGAGAGTCTACCTTATAATAGCAAATATCTGAAATTTTATTAATAATATAGTAGTGGGAAAAATTTTAAGTGGTGATGATGATGATTACAATAATAAGTTTTTTTGCATACTTAGTACATACTAAACAGTGTTTTAAGCAATTTTCACATATTAATTTTTAATGCTTCCTCTCTTTGTACTCCATTTTAGAAGAAATCTTAGAAGTTATAAAGCAGATAGAAAGGCAGCTGAAAGACTTGTGAGTCAAACTGTATGCATCTCCAAGAAAATAGAGTTTGAAAAAAGGCAGTGAATTTGAGTGAATCAGAAAGACATCCTCTCTGAATTCAGCCATTATTTCTTTAAGACAAGGCCTGTATCAATGTGACTCACTTGGAAAGAGCTGAAAACTTATTTAGATTTAACATATCATGAAGGAATCTATGTAAGAAAGAAATGCCATGACTGTATGTAGTATATTATAATTCATCTTGTCTTATAGTAACCCCCATTAAGTGAAATCTGTATAAACAAGGATTCAGCAATAAACCTCATCAAATACCTGAGAATTACACAGTGAGGAGAAATCCTACAAACCTTGTCCATGTGGGATCCTTATAGTCACAAGCCTAATCTTACTATAGCCACCAGGGAAATAATGCAGCAGAGGAAAGCTGTACATGTAAGGACTGTTGGAAAACCTTCAACCAGTTACTCAAACTAATTGAATATGAGAAAATTTAAACTGTGGAGAAACTCAACGAATGTAATGAATTTGGAGAACTGTTTTTCCAGTAGCAAAACTTCATAGAAATGAGAAAATTTAAACCTTATGAATATGAGAAAGCTTCCATTCAGATGTCAAACCTCATAAGTCACCAGAGAATTCATATTGGAAAGAAATCTTATTCATGTAAGAAATGTGGGAAAGCCTTCAGCCACAAATCAGGTATCACTGACTGTGAGAAAATCCATAAGGGAGAGAGTCCTTTGAATATAATGAATGTGGGAAAACTTCATCCAGAAGCAATACCTCACCGAGCATCGCAGTGCTCACTATAAAGAGAAAACCTACTAACGTAAGGAATGTGGAAAATCCTTCAGTCAGAAAGAAAATCTCATTACCTATCAGAAGATTCATACTAGAGAGAAACCATTTGGATGTAATTACTGTGAAAAGGTTTTTATACAGAAGTCAAGCTTCATTAAACACCAGAAAATGTGTAATGGAGAAAAATCCTATATGTGTAACAAATGTGGGAAAACCTTCAGCGGCAAATCAAATCTGACAAAGCACAAGAAAATTCATATTGGAGAAAAACCCTTTAAATGTAATAAATGTGGAACAGCCTTTAGCCAAAAGCAGTACCTCATTAAACATCACAATATTCATACAGGAAAGAAACCCTTTGAATGTAATAAATGTGGAAAAGCCTTCTCTCAAATCACATCACTCATTGCACAAGTGAGAACACATGCAGGTGATGAGCCTTTTATGAAGGTAAGGTATGTGGGAAACTCTTCTCTCAATTCTCAGCTCTTGCTTTATACAGGTGAGAAGCCTAATCAGTGTAGCAAATGTGGGAAAGCTTTCAGCCAGAAATCACACCACATTAGGCATCGAAATCCCTACTCATTAAAGGTAACATGAATGCCCTGAATATAGCAAAACCTTCAGTAGGAATATGCACCCACACATCAGAGAATTCGTTCTGGGGTAAAACATTATGAGTTTAGGAAAGCCTTTAGCAGGAACTCAAAACATCTGGGACACAGGACATTCTTAGGAAGAGAACAATAAAATAAAAAGCCAACAGAGTTTCAGTAAACATCACAGTTAATGCTGAATCCTTGGAAACATTCCCATTGAAGTCAGAGACAAGACACGATGCCTGATAGCAATACAACAATTCAGTTAATCTGCAGACAAGAACCAGTGCAGTAAGATGAGGAAGAGGTATAGGATAAAGGGATAAATCTTTTCAGACAATATGATTTTTCTATATAGTTATTATTATTAAAACTTTGAAATGGTATGCATTAATAGAGTTGAATACGAAGCCTAGATGCCTAGATACAGCCCAATTCAGTAAAGAAATGATGACCTATTTAAATGGTATTTGGGTGATAATTAGCCTTCCCTGAAGAGAGAGGTTCCTGCCTTATATCTTACATTAAAGAAAGAAGAATCCAAATTGAAAAAAAAAAATCTAAAACTTTAGGAAGATGACTCAATAAACTGGGATAGAGAGGTTTTCCTAAGGTGCCCCAAAACTTCTTTTAGTATTATTATACCTCAGAGAAACTCTGAGACATACACCCAGGGATGTGTGTACCTTGATGTTCTGTGCAGTGTGATTTCTGGTGGTCAAAAACAATTAGCATGCTTTCCACAGCCAGATATTGGGGGTGGGGGAACTGGAAATGCCTATCATTAGGGAACTGGTTGAATAAAATGCATTATATTTACACTATGGAATAATGTACAGCAGTTGACTGAAACAAATGGTATCTATGTATTAATAGGGAAAGATCTCAAAAACATGATGTTGAAAAAAAGGGCAGATGATGCAAATAATATAATCATCTTTTTTTGGTAGGACAATTCTCTTTATGCGTGTAATGTAGCTTTTTGTATATATATTTTTTCGAAGTTAATTGTATTTTTAATTGGAATAAAAGCAACATTGATATTGTATATTGGTTTTGAGTATAGATGTGTATGTAAAAGTATAGAAAAGGATTGGAAATTTGTTTGCTAAGTTCATGATGGTAATTGCCTTTGGAGACAAGTTAGGAGGGAGAAGAATGGGAGAAGGGTGATGGGCAAAGGAGATTTTTGCTTCACATCTAAATGTATGTTATTTTAAAACTACAAAGATTACTGTAGCTCTGTAGTATTGTCTTACAAGAGGCATAAAATGTGACTTTTGGACAATCTACACCATTTGTACCCTACATCAGGTCCAGGCCCTGATTAATTCTAAGGGAACTGAATGGCTGTCGCCTGGGAAATCCATTCAAGTTCAGGCCAAGTTGTTGGACAACCTTGTCGTAACCATAAAAACTGGCCAAACCCTGAACCCTGTGAGTCAAGCAGAGTCGGGAAATCTAGAGAATTGTATAAAGACAATAGCCACAGTTTATTCCAGCAGCCTGACCTGAAGGCTGAGCTAATCCCCTAGGTGGAAGAAGAGTAGATTACAGACGGTATTAGCTTTATAAAGGAAGGGAAGAGACATGCAGGTTATGCCACTGACACTTTGGGAGAAGTAAGAGAAGCAAGTGCCCTTCCCCTGGGGACCTCTGGTCAAAAGGCTGAGTTAATAGCTCTACCCAGATGCTAGAGCTGGGGAAAGGGAAGGGGAAAGGGAAGCGCCTCGACATTTATACCGACTCTTGGTGTGCCCGGGCCAGTGTACGTGCCCATGGCACAATCTGGGAAGAAAGCGGTATGCTGCCACAAGCAGGTTAAACGCGGAGCAGAGATCCTAAGGCATTCACAAGCTGCCATACCGCCCGGAGAGGTGGCAGGTGTTAGTCACTGCAGAGGCCACCAAAATGGAGCTGGGGAGGTAGTAAAAGAGCACAGAGCAAATGCAGCAGCTTAGGAAGCTGCCCTGAGATCTGACTCCCCTGTGGTCCTGCCCTTAATGCCAATAAAACCTGACCCGCTCCATTACACCCCGGTCTATGGAGAGGAAGAGCCCGGAAGCCTTCCCAGGGTGAGTGGCTGACCACCCAACAGGGACAGCACTTCTTCCCCAAACCCGCAGCCCACCAGGCAGCGAGAGAAGCCTATCAGGGAGCCCAGGGAAGGAGGCCCTCCATAACTGGCTCGTAAGGATGCTGGTGACACCCAGCCTGAGAGACCTGACAGAACGAGAGGTCAAGTCCTGTTCCAGGCCCGAACACTGGGCCTCTGCCCGGGCCCAGTATCCAGGCAGGCCAGGTAAGGGGTAACTACCCTGGGGAAGACTGGCAGATACATTTCACTGTCACACCCCGAGTGACAGGAAATTTCAGGTACCTCTTGGCGTTAGTGGACACTTTCTCTGGGTGGACAGAGGCTATTCCCACCAGAAAAGAGATGTCCAGAGAGATCTCCAAGATATTATTAAAGGAAACAATCCCAAGGTTTGGGCTCCCCAGTTCTCTTCAGAGTGACAACAGGCCTGCCTTTGTGTCCCCAGGTCAGCACACATCCTGCCCAGGCTCCTGATGTGAAGTGGAGGTTGCACTCAGCAGGGAGACCTCAGTCTTCTGGAAAGGTTGAAAGGACAAATCAAACCCTTAAGAGGACACTGGCTAAACTGTGCCAGGAAGCCCACGAAAGCTAGATTAAGCTTTTGCCCATGGCCTTGCTTCGCTTACACCTGGCCCCACAGGGAAAGTTAAAATGAAGTGCCTTGAGCTAATGTATGGTAGGTACGCCGATTCCCTGTGTGGAAAAAGAGGGGCTCTGGAGTCCTCATGAAGTGGGACAACTCCGATACAACGCCTCTCCAGGTGGGAGAAGCTATGAAGGCCGTTACTGCCTATGGAAACCAGGGGGCTCCTGCCCCCAGATTTCATGCTACACCCATTGCAGCCAGGGGACTGGGTTTTTCTAAAAACTTGGAAAATTGGGAGACCTCAGGACCAATTATCACCTAACTGGAAGGGACCATATCAAGTAATTTTGACAGCTCATTCTGCCCCAAAGCTGTATGGCATTACTCCGCGGATACACTACAGCAGAGGGAAGGGCACCCCTAAACTCAAGACAGGAGAATCGCCCTCACAGTATCCCGTGAACCCCTTTCGGACCTGACGCTGAGTAGGTATACTCCTCATCTGAATCTGTCCATGTTTTCACTCATGATCCTGTCCCCTGCACCCACGGCAGGTCCATCATTGAGATATGAGGGGAACTAGATTACTTGTATTTGGAACAGTAACCCTCGTCAGAACCTTGATTGGTCCGGCTGGGGGGGGCTGTTTATACAATAATGTGGTTGCCAAGAACCTCACCGGTGTGGTGGCAACCAGAGCTCAGGAAGCTAGGCAAGACTTTAAGATCACACAAAAATCCCTAGCTTATCTGGCCCGGATGGTGACTGTCCAGCCCATTGCTCTGGATTATCTCTTGGTTGAACAAGTCTGTGGATGTGCACTGGCCAACACTTCTTGCTGTTTCTATATTAATGTAACAGGTGAAATCGAGGTTAGTGCAGATAACATTCTGCAACAAGCCACCTGGCTGGGGAAGATCAAACTGCCTCAACCATTTGGGAAACAATGAAGAAGGCAATTCCAGGCTGAACTTGGTTCGTCCCTTTTCTGGGACCCTTAGCGGCCATTATTCTTCTGTTCCCTTTTAGATGCTGCCTTCTTAACTGCCTGTGTCTTTTGTCAGCAAGAGGCTGGACTCCAGCTTCAAGTGGTGGTAGCTCAGGGATATGAGCAGTTGGGCCTTCAGCCTGGTGGCAACCGAATCTGTCTGAGTTGGCTAGGGAAAGGTTCTGCTCCTCCACTGGGCCCTAGACCTCACCAATGTTTCAGCAGGAAGCAGTTACAGAAGTTGGGACGTCGCCCCTCAGCATCCCTCAAGACTGAGTAGCAGGACACAGAGGAGGGATTTTGTCACTGGAAAGAGACCCCCACCTGTGCAGAGACTAACCTACTTTATTTTCCCCCCACACCACAATCCGTTAGTCATGCCCACAGCTGTGCTTGCTTAACAGAAACTAAGGCAGATGCTACATAAGCAAAATCACAGAACCAGCCAGAGCCAGAAAGGGCCCAGATGGCAACAGTCAACTGCCCCGAACCCGTTCCCACCTGACCGCAGGGGCAGCGCCTGCTCAGATGAGACCCAAAGGGTCTGAAAGTTGTCTCTGCCTCATTACCATGCTAAGCTCTCTGCCCAGAGGAGGGCCTTACGCTTTGCCAGGCACAATTAGTGACGGGCAGAGGAGCCCAAAGGACTGCACATGCCCCAGCTACTTCTGGAAATCGCCGCCCCTCTCCCAGAATTCTGATGGCTTCCCCATTTCTTACCCCTAAAAGCTTCCCCACTTCCTCCCCACAGGGAGAGCATGAGCTCTCCCTTCGCCATTTGTTTATCTACATGTAAAGTTTCTGCTCTTGGCTGAACTTGGTCTCGTTCAATTGGCACGAGTGGCACTGGGCAAGGAAAGGACCCAGCTCAGGGCCCACTTGATCCAAGATCGGTAACACCTGGAAGGGCCTTTGCTCCTAAACCTTTACTCTGGGTTCATGTTCCTCTGGCCATTTCTAGGAAACCGAGGCCTTTGTCATAATAAAGTGAGAACACAGAGGAGCAGCAGAAACCCCACGGTCACAAGCTCCTAGAAACTCCAGCACGCACAGCTAGCCTCAGGGTGCCCATCACTCCCCTACCGATCTGTATCAGCTCCTCGCAGGACACAGGAGTAGGAGATACCAAGAAAAACTCTACAGGATCTGCTCCCATGAGGGTGTGGAGGCACTACTGTGAAAATAGGGGACAGGCCCTGAGAAAAAAAACAGCAGAACACAGACACTAGTACCAATCCCAGAAGTACAGAAAGGAGAATCTGTGCCCATCCCCTGCCGGTTACATTCCTAGAGTCAACATCGACCAATGGTCAAATGCTCCAACTTCCTTTAGAGTCTCAGAGATCCCCCAAAGTACCATAGCACAGCCAACAGAGGTCTCAGAAACACTGAGATGAAGACAGGAACCTCCCACACCCACTCAATTCACAGCCAGACCCCTACATCACTACACAAAGTAACAACCATACTCACAGAGACACAACAGCACCACTACAAACCACAAATCCACCATTAGAAACACTGAGATACGTACACCCTCCTCCATACTCTCAGCCCGTTCACAGCCAAATTCCCACCCAGTCAGTAACACAAATGGTGACATACAGCCACACAAATGATGCTCACCATTCTCAAAGGTCCACAAAAGCACTGTAACACTGCCACAATTCCAGCCAATATAAATCCCAGTGACACAAGAATGACGAGTCACTCTATCTCCACCTCCCTTCATCGCCAAACTTAGTAGAGCCAATAACACAAACAGGCGCAAGCACATAAAATTACATTCACACAGTCGTACTGTCACACTCACAACCTGGACAACACAGATAGAATGACAGTCCCTCCACATGACACCAAGGACTAGATCCATTAAACTATAACTTGCTTATCTAATAAACAGTGAATTGTAACTTGCCTTCACTTACCAAGCTCGCTTTAATTGTTCTTGCAAATTGCGTACCCTCCAAGCTTCACGCAGCTTAGACAATATCACAAGACTCTTCTAACCGCTCCCTATGGATAAAACCTCTGAGTATGGGTCACTATGGTTAACAGTTGCCTAAGTTGTTTTTCAGGAACCTGGAGCTAGTTCTTGCCCAGCTTAAGCCGGTAGAGACCACCAACCACTCAAATGGGCCTGTATGAGTGTCAGATGGATGGCCTTTTGATGACCTTTTGACGTCAGAGGGCCAAAAAAGCCACTTTCTGAACACGCATCCTATGAAGAAGCCTGAAGCTCAGTTACGCCTGCACGGAAGAATGATTACCTCACCTTTTCCTGCACCCAATCACTCTCCCCTGCGCCTGTGACCACCCATAAATATCTCAAGCTCCTAGCTTTACAGGAGTCAGATTTGAGGCTTATTCTCCTATGCCCTCTCTTGGCTTCCCCTTGAATAAACCCTTTCTCTGCTACAAACCTGAGTGTCAGGCACCTCAGCATTTGGCTCGCTGCAGGTGGGGCAAATGAACCTGGTTGGGTAGCACACATACATAGTCAATAACATAAACAAGAGGCACACACAGCCATGGAAACCCCATTCACATCGTTGCAAACGGCGACAAACATAAACCTGCAGTCACAATCATGCACAATGTTACATAACCTGCACACACTCCTCCCCTTCCCCAGCTCCAGCACCCGCAGCCTTCAGATCCCCGCCAGGGCTCCCGGCTTCCTCACGAACCACCGGGTAGGTTTAGTCCGGATCGGCCTCAGCTGAACCCTCCACTCAAGCGGACCTCCAACCGCTGACCCGAGACATCGACCCGGGGACGCCGGCTGCCGGGCCGAGCGCTCCAAGGCGAAGGAACTGAGAGAGTAGCCCCGAGCACAGAGGCCTCCGGGGAATGTGGCCCAGAGTCCAGAATTGCGGGACTTCGGGAGACAATGAATTCACTCACGTCGTGTACCAGAGATTTAGCTGAAGCACCAGCTTGCGCAGGTGGTTGCCTAGAGGCGGAGAGAGTTCTGGGAAATGTAGTCCAGGACGAGACGTCACAGAGGGGCGCGGTGGACCCTGGGAAATGTAGCCCCATCCCCATGGTCCGAACTTCTCTCCGCACGGACCTGCTGCGTTGCAGTGGCTTTCGGAGCGCGGAGAGGTCCAGGGCTGCCGTTAGAAAACCTGGACCGAGACTCTTCTCCCGGAACTGAGCTTCCTTTGTTGGCTGTGGTCAGTTCACGCCCTCTGGGAGCGAGTCAGTGCGTCCCTGAGATGGGTGGGAGTCGCCGGGAAGGGAGAAAAACTTGCAGCTCTAAACCGAGGGAGGCTCTGGTATGGGGAGTGGAGGGAGGCAGTTGCCGAAGGGATTCAGAGGAGAATGTGGGATCCTGAGTGACATGAGCGTGTGATTCTGTGCAAATGTGATACATCGCTCCTGTAGTGGGCATTGTGGGAGGCTGCATATTTGAGACCGTGGGACATAAAATCAAAAGAAACTGTTTTTAAAATGTCAAATGATAAGAGAATTAGAGTTTCAAGTCTTCTAGACACTGAATAGAATAATAGGAATCCGAGAAGAGAGAACAGAGAAAATAAAATGGTGAAAATTATCAAATATTCTGAGAAAATTTCTCAAAAGTAACACACATGGTTCGAGATGAAAGTCCATCAAGTTAAGCACCAATGGATGAAAAAGAGCCATTGTAAGGCATATAATGGACAATTTCAAAGTATCTGGGTTGGCAGACATCGACTGCTAGCCAACAAGGAATAAGTCTGTTACAGCATGTCTCTTCCACTAATTAAAACTTAACACTCTGGACCAAAACCAAAAAGCAACTACCCTATGGCTCAGAAGTGTAAATAACAGCAAGTAGAAGAGAAAAGAAATAAAAACTGAAGAATGAACAATATGGAGGCATGTTTACTGGGATATTTACCTCCTTTATTTCCTGGCTTTGACTGGACGTGGGCATGTCCCAGAACCGTGCAGTGGGTGCAAACAGCAAAAGCTATGAGAGAAAACCCTTCTTTCTAGACAGATGACTAGAAAAAGAGGCTCCTGGAAGGGGTGAGGAATCCCCCTCCCTTTTTCTCTTTTCTTCTTTATTCTCTACTGACTTTGCACTAACACCGGCCCCAGTCTGAGGCTGCACTGCCACTACAGTAACTGTCAGCAGAACTAAGAGACTGGTAGGGTCCAAAAAGGGTGTATTACTGTTTCTCTTTCTCTCTCTTGCTACTCTTACCTCACCCCAAAGTGAGTTGTCTGACAGCATAGAGAGGGGAAGCAGACAAAATTCTGACAGAAACTCACTCTTTCTAACCAGAGGACTAGCAGAAGGAGCTCCTGGAAGATGTAGAATGTGGAGGAAATCCTGGATAAGAGACCTACAGGAGGACCCCCTAATTCTGTGAATGAACTGACACAAGACCCACACTTACCTGCAAGCTGTACATGAGTGACAGACCCAAAGAAGCATAATAAAGGCTCTGAGAACTGAACTGTGATACAGACCACTGTATAAGTCCTAGTCTAACAGAGTGGGACATGTGCAGGCATTCTCAAAGTAGCACAGCAAAACCTTTGAAAACTGAATTGATGGCTCCACTGCCTACAGAAGGTTAAACAGAACTTTCAGTCTGGATCTAAGTGGGTATATTGCCTACTAAAATTAAAAAAAATAATTATACAGCTGCTTTTAACAGAAAACAGACTCTCAGAAAATATGTTAAATGTCCAGTATACAATCCAAAAATAATATACAAACAACCAGTAAAAGTAATCAATTATCAAAGGAAAGGAAAATCAACAGGTACCAAAGTAAAGATGATTCAAATGTTAGAATTATCAGACAAAAGCTTTAAGGCAGTTATGACTATGCTACATTTCACTCTTTAATTGAATGGAAATACAGAATTTCTCAGACATAAACACTATAAAAAATCCAAATGGTAATATTAAGACTGAAATGGGCTCACTGCAGAATGAAGATAACAGAAGAAAAGAGTCAGTGAATTTGAAGGTTGATCAATAAAATTTACCCAAGCTGAGGAACGGAGAGAAGATTGGCAGGGGGCTAGGGGGAACAAAGAACAGATCCTTAGCAATTTGTGGGACAATATCAAATACTCAAAAATTTATGCCATTGATCCAAATTGGAAATGGACTGTATTTTTTAATTAAGTTATGTACATTATTTTTTTAGACATATTGCTGTTGTACCTTTAATAAACTACAGTATAGTATAAACGTACCTTTTATATACACTGGGAAACCAAAAATTTGTGTGACTCGCTTTATTGCGATACTCGCTTTATTGCAGTGGTCTGGAACGGAACTCAGTATCTCCAAGGTATGCCTGTATTGATTTTTACTCGTTGAGATTTTCCTGTTTCTGTGAAATTTCCTAGATTTCCTGTAATTTTTCTATTTTTGGTTTTATATTATAATACTAGATCTTACTTAAACCTTCAGTTTTAGCTGGCTTCCTCTGACACTGTCATGGCTGGGAGAGCTGGAGACACTACCTTGTTTCTTCCAGCTGTGGGTACAAGTCTAGGTTCCCCACTCAGCCTCCTTTGACTCCTGAGGAGGGGAAGGCTTCCTTGTTCCTGCTGAACAGGGAGGGAAGTTCCAGCTCCCCATTAGACGTCCACTGGTGACCACCCCGGCTAAGAGGGGTAAGACTGTGTATCATAACCATGCCCTGGGCAGTCTCCACTGACGCTACAAGGGTGTGGTCTCATTAACGCTGAGCAGCGGTGAATGTCCTGACATTCCAGTTGGCCTCCCTGAGACCACCCAGTAAGGCTGAGGGATACAGGTGCCTCATTACTGCTGCGCAGAATTCCCAGCTCCGCAAACGGTCTACACTGACAACACGGGTGGGAGGGCTGTCTCACTACCACCCAGTGGAGATAACAGTCCCAACCCCCTAGTCATCCTTTTCTGAAGGGGACGTAGGGCTGGAGCACCTTTTCACAGCCTGGCAATGGTGGAAATCTAAGCCCCCAACACAGCCTTTGCTGGTACAGGTGTAGCCAATCTTTTCTATGGTGTTTGGCTAGAAGAGAGCAGCTATTATCTAAAATTCTTCTCTCAGGGGAAGGGTCGTAGCTTAGCGGTAGTGTGTGCTTAGTATGCACAGGGTCCTGGGTTCAATCCCCAGTATCTCCACCTAAATAAATTGTATTCAAGTTTTTTTTCTAATTAAAAAAATAAAAATTTTGTTTTACTAGGCTGTCCCTTTACTTGTTCTCTGGTTAGAGAGCAAGCTTGTTGGGGCTTTACTGTCCTAATTGGCATTTCTGGGTTGCCAGCTTCTTCAGCTCCAGATCTTGGATATTCAAGGCAAAAAGAAAACCGAGCACTAACCACCATGTTATTCCTTAGGTCCCATGGTCCCAACCCTGCCTTCTTTTTTCCACCTTTCAGTCTTATGTTTGTTCTCTGTAAACATCCAGGGTTTTTATTTGTACTCAGTCAGGGAAATAGGGAAAAGTACATTTATTCAACCTTCCCTGAAGCATTAGTCCCTCTTCTATTATTTTTAAATTACTTCTACCTTATACATCTGTTCTTTTCTTGCCCTTTAAGATGTCTATTGTACATATAGAGGTATTCTAGCAATACTTCTTTCATAATTTCAGTGTCATTTTCCTTGGTCCTGTGAACTCATCAAGCTGTTAAGGCTGACTGACTTGGTACTCTGCCATATCCATTCTGCTAATTATAGTTCCTGAGTCCAACTGCTCCATTTTATTGTTCACTTCTAAAGGGATTGGACTGAATAGTCTTTAGCCTCCCAATTTATCTCTGAAGATGTACTATTATCAATCCAATAATGGTTTGAGAACTAATGGTTAATTCCTAGCCATGTAAATTTCTCTCATCTGTAAGATGAAAATGATTTACTAGCTATGTTAATTCTATTTTCATCTGTAAAATGGAAATAAATGACACACTTCAGAGACTTGATGTGAGTATTGACACATTATAAGACTCAATTATTGGTAGTTATTATTCAAAACCCTATGATTCCTGAGGAAAAAACGCAGAAAGGAAAAGGAAAGTGTCAGTGGAAGAGGGACAACGGATCTCTACCTCTGATGAATACATTTGGATAGCTGGTAGTTAAGAGTTATAATGGATGGACATTCCGAGCAGAGGAAAAGGCAATAAAGGAAGATGTTTTATGGTCCCTCACATGGTAGGGTACAATATAAGGTAGCTATTAATATGTATCCAGGCAACACAGGCAATGTGGGGTTAACCATGACTAATAAATCTTGACTAACAATGACTCAGGTTTCCAACAGTCAGGTCACTTATATCTACACTCTATTAGGATGGAGTAAGACGTACTCAGGGAGTTCAGGTCATCTGCCTCCTGATACACTGAGTAAAACGACAATTTTGAATTTCAGACTCAACTTCCCTCTAAGGGTCAACACTACCAGCCTTGCTGGGGGTGGTGCAGGCAGGTACCTTAAAGGATGGCCAACAGACACATGAAGGTATTCACCTGGTTTTGTTTTAGCAACAGGCTTTACTCGGTTGATGCCAAAGCTGCAAAAGCACAGGAACATAGTTAAGAGCTAAGTAAAACATAAGAGATGAAGGAGAAAAAAAGTAGTTCAGGAAAATTTCTTCCAACAGAAATCCTTACAGAGAATCTTTTTCCTACTGTGGGTGATAAGTGGAGGCAATTTTAAATGGTGTACAAACATCTGGTGCAATTCCTTAGTAGATTTACTATGTAACATCCTTTTTTAAAAACGGGTTGGGAACTTCGTATCAGAAAGGATCAAGACTCACAAAGACATTTAAGTATATAAGTCATGGTCATTCTTCCAAAAAGGCTAGTAAAAGATATACAGTGATGCTGTGGTGTTTAACTGAGTTTAAGAGTTTTTTAAAAAGGTTTTTAAAAAATCAACCTCAAATGCTGTATCACTGATGTTCATCATTCAAGAAAACCTTTAATAACATTATTTATATCAAGTTACATTGTGATGAGGGACTAAATAAAAAATACCTTCAGGAAAGATCGGCTTACACAGCAGAAGTCTGTCCAGTGTGAACCACTTTTTTCATACCTATCCCATCCTCTCCACTTTGTAAACAGTCACTTGATGGTGAGAATCCCTTCATAATGTGTATGTATATCAAATCCTCATGTTGTACCCTTCAAATATCTTACAATTTTGTCTATTATACCTTAATAAAGCTGGAAAAAACAAACAAAAAACTATTTGTGTCAAAGCAGTGAGAAGAAGGAAATAATCTGCAGGTTAAAACAGATCCAAGTGTTGGCATATAACTCAAACTGTGGAAGTTCTGGGAAGCTAAAAGGTTTTCTCTTTTTAAAAGTGAAACAATCAAAAACTTAATTTTTAATGCATATGCCGTTACCATGGAAATTTACAGAGCAGGAAAATGAACATTCCAAAATCAGTTTATTGGAAAAAGACAAACTATATGAAGTCTGTCCATGTATCCTTATTTAACTAAATGTTCTTAAAAATTCCTAAGCTCAAATGACATATCACAAAAGTGTCAGAAATGTGAAGGCAGAGCATATAGTGTACACTATAATGTAAAAATAAAATAGAACAAATTTGGATTATGCTGTCATTTTTAATTTTAATAAAATAGATATTCATACTACATAGAGAGCAAGTCCATCCACTCGATAAAATTTTAGAAATATCTTCTATAAAAAGTTTAGTAGCTGATTGGGAATGAATCCATCAGAACGTGGTTTCCATTGGTATAGTGTTCCCATCCTCACACCCATTCTTATTAATTTTGAGAAAATTTAAAAATACAGAAAAGTACAAAAAATAAGACAAGATATCCATATACCACAGTCCAGAATTAACCAGTATTTCGATATATTTACTTACAGTCCTTTTTTTTTCTTTAAAGAGAAATGGATGTTTATATATAAAACTGAAGCCCCCTCAAGCCAACCCCTCCCCTCCCCCACACGCATCCCCCTCCCTTCTTCACTCTTTACAGGCAACCACTACCAAGAGTTTGGTCTGTATCCTTCCGATCATTTCAAAAACAATTAAAAAACATACATACAGAAGGTATTCATTACCAATATATAATAGCACTGAATTTTGTGAGAACTTTTACTTCAAATTTACAAAAATGTCATCGTATTATATGTCATTCTGCAACTTTCTTTCCCCTTAATGTGATATTTGAGATCTTTCTCTGTAATACACATAGATCTCATTTATTACATTTTTACAGATATACAGTATTCCATCTTAAGTATTTCCCATTTTGTTCCTGATGGGCATTTAAGTTGTTTCCAATTTATGACTACTACAGATCATGCCACAGTAAAAAGCCTGGTACGTATTTTCTGAGCACACAAACTCAAGAGTAGAACTGCTACGTACTTTTCAATTTGCTGTTTAAGGAATGTTCCCCAACTCCCAAGGTCATAACCATTTTAGTATATAGCATTTTCATATTCCTCTTTTTAATCCCCTTGGCTCTTACCTTTGTGTGTAAGTTCAGCATCTACTTTTCTTTTTCCCTGGAGAAGAAATTACCTCCAAATCATTTTTAAAATAGTCCCATAATCTTCTCATCTCCTGATGCCGTTTCTATCGTATTATAAATTCTAATAAATGCATAGGTGTTTCCAAGAGCTCTTCTGTTCTGCTAAACCAATACTATAAGTCTCTTCCTTTCTAATACTTCCAACTTATTTTTATTACGTTGGTGAAGATCTCCAAATCTATGCAGATAGCAATGATAAGCGTGTTTTCCATTTCCAGTTTTAGTGGAAATGTACCTAAAGTTTCAGCATCACTTCTGCTGTAGGTATTTTGTTGGATACAGGGTTTTTATCATACAAGTGTCTCTCTTCAGGCTGAGTTCTCTGGTGTCCTTTTAAGTTTTTAGCTTTTGTTTCCCTCATTTGTGATGTTTTCCTTCAGAATGATTATTTCTCATGTGTTAGGAGGTGTAAATTCCTCATGAACACTTATCAATTTTCATGATATCCACAGGTTTTTAATGAGTATGAATTTTCTGGTGTCTAATGTGGTGTGACTTCTGGCTGAAAGCTTTCCCACATTCACTGCATTGATAAGGCTTCTTACCTGTGTGAATTCTCAAATGCAGAGCAAGGGTTGAGAACTGAGAGAAAGCTTTCCCACATTCATTACAACCATAGGGCTTCTCACCTGTATGGCTTCTCACATGCACCGTAAGAGATGAGCTTTGAGAGAAGGCTTTTCCACATACATTGCATTCATAAGGCTTGTCACCTGAATGAATTCTCACATGTACAATAAGTGATGTTCGCTGAGAGAAGGCTTTTCCACATTCATTACATTCATATGGTTTCTCTCCAGTGTGAATATTTTGATGTTTTATGAGGTACTTCTTCTGACCGAAAGCTGTTCCACATTCACTACACTTAAAGGGTTTCTCTCCAATATGAATTTTCTCATGCTCGGTAAGGTTTGATTTGCCACTGAAGGTTTTCCCACACTCCTTACATACAAAGGGCTTCTCTCCCGTGTGAGTCCTCTGGTGTCTGATGAGGTTTGACTTCTGAATGAAAGCTTTCCCACAATCCTTACACTCAAAAGGTTTCTCTCCAGTGTGAATTTTCTGATGGGTAAGAAGGTTTTCCTTTTGGCTGAAGGATTTTCCACATTCGTTACATTCAAAAAGCTTCTCTCCAGTATGGGTGTTCTGATGTTTAATGACATACTGCTTCTGGCTGAAGGCTTTTCCACATTCATTACATTCAAAAGGTTTCTCTCTATTATGAAAATGCTCATGCTCAGTGAGATTCGATTTGTGGCTGAAGGCTTTCCCACATACCTTACAGGCAAAGGGGTTTGCCCCACTACAAATTCTCTGCTGACTGAGGTGTGACATCTGAATGGAAGCTTTCCCACATTCACAAGGTTCCTCTCCAGTATGAATTTTTTGATGAATGAGAATTTACTTTTGGCTGAAGGTATTTCCACATTTCTTACATTTGTAGGGCTTCTCTGTGTATCACCTTTCAAATGTAGAGTAAGAGATAAGGTTCAAGAGAAAACTTTATCATACTCAGTACATTCAAAGCTTTCTCTCCAACTATAAATTTTCTAATACTCAATGAAGCTTTGTTACATTCGCTGGTTTCTCTCCAGTATGAATTTTCTCCTGCTCAATGAGATCTGTCATCTAGCTAAATAAACACTTCTCAATACTCCTTAAAAGCACAGGGTTTCTCTCTAGCCTGACTTCTACATTTAATGATGTGTGACATGAGTAAAAGTTTTCCCACAATTCAGTAAATTCATAGGATTTCTCTCCAGTATTAATATTCTGATATCAGATGGGGTTCAAATTTTTTTTAAACGAGGCATTTCCCCACTGATTTACACCTAAAGGGGATTATTACCATAAGGAGTAAGCTGTGGCAGAATTTCCAAGTTAATTAAATTGATGATTCTTTCCTACATAGCTAAGTCTAAATTGTGTTTCAAAACCCTTTCTAGGTTAAGCTGAAAAAGCTGTTGCCTTAAAAAGATATACTGTTCGAAATCAGAGGAAGTATTTTTCCAATTTTCTTAGATTCACTGCTTTTTTCATTAGTCTGTACTTTACTGGAGCTGGATGCAACTTGCCTCCCAAGTTTTGCTGCCTCTCTATCTGCTCATTATCTCCTCAGGCTTCTTCTAAAATGGAGTACAAAGAATCATCATTTAAAGGAGTTACTGTATAAGGTGCTTGGAACTGCGGCTGACACATGGTAAGCACTCAAATGATAGCTTTCAGTTAGCAGCATCACTTATGAATTTTCCCATTACTAGTAATTTCAGACTCTGCTTTTGGGGGATAAACTCTGGTAGCCCATCTCATAGTATGAAAGAATGCTCATGACCAATGTTTCCAACTAAATTTTGAGAAGAGGACCCCTGGTTGAAAATTAACCTTCATAGGTACACGAAGTTTAGATTACTCTTGAAAAATAACCTAATTTCAAAATCCAGCAAGTTGAATGTAACAAAAAGTGAGGAATTAACAAATAGGATAAAGAGATGAGCACATAACACTAAGAAAGTCTACCTGGAATTCCTAAGAAAGGGAAAGAAAATACTAACTACTTCCTTCTAAAACTCCATTAAAATGACAAGAAAAGGGAAAACGGCACAAACCAACAAGAAAAAAAGAATATGATAGGAGACATCAACACACAGAAATATTAACAAAATTTCCGATACCAAAGTACATGGAAGATTTCCAACACAGAGAATAGCTGAGCAAGTTCAAATAACATAAAGGTAGTGCAAAAGAGGACACCACTGTCAAGCAAGCCAATTTGTGCCACAAAATAACAGAAAGATTCAGGAAATGGAGGGAAATCAAGTACTTCAAAAGACGGAATAAAGGATGATGGCTGGAAAAAAAAGGATTGTCTGAGGTGCAGCTGAACCTCTACTGTCAGTCAGGAGGCCAAAGGACCACTCCTCTGTATGAAATGGAAATTATTCTTTGCAGAAATTTAATCAGTGAAGCTCCAGTCTCAGGAACACTCAACAAATGACAGGAGAGAGGTGCTGTAAACTGAAATCAGTGGGAGCTATATGTAATGTGGTGAGACCTCCAGGTCTGTCCGCAGCTGAGGCCAAAAAAAGTTGGCAACTTGTGAGCAGGATATGAAAGAATTCTCTGGACAAACTGAAAGGCCCGTGAAAAACTTAAATAGGATGTCCTCCCTCCAAAATGATATTTGTCTGTACTCATATTTTTGCCTAAACAAAGGGGCTGGCCACATGCAAGTTCATGAGAGGAAGGCAGTATAACCCTTCTGCAGGGAGGAGACCCTGAGTCCATGAGGCAGTCCACTTTTCACCCACTGAAGTCTACCAGAGACTAGAAGCACCCAGGCGCAAAAGAGCTTACCTTTCAGTCAATCACCCTTAAATATGATTGTGCAGCCAATATTCCACACATATTTGAGGAACCCCACTAAAATGAAAGATCAACATTAAGAGGAAAAAAGACTACAGAAATAAAGGTAAGGCACAGCGAACAACCCTAAAACCAATCACAGACAGTTATGAGAAGATGTTTTATCAGTGAAACAATAACAGAATTTTGTAATCAAGAAATGGAGAGAAAAGGATCCCACAGAAATTAAAACGTTGGGGTGGGGGGTGAGAGGGAAGGTGAGGCAGACTGTGTTACCATTCACCAGTAACAGGGTCTCCTTAGCGCAGGATTATATTGCTTCACTCTAGCACACTCACACATGGCCAGGCACCTCATCTGGCCAATGAAATATGAGCAGAGGCGCAGCGGTCATTTCCTGGTAGAAGCTTTAAGAAGACAGTTCGGATAATAAGCCAACGTAATAGCTGAGTAAAAGAAGTCCCAGAAAACACAAGGAGAAAACTGATTAGAGGAAATATTAAAAGAACAAAAAAAATTCCCTCTCCTCTAAGTCATGACCCTCTAGACTTCTTTGCTGGTACCCTGCGCAATGAATGTAAGATGCATACCTGGAAACATTACTATGACATTTCAAAACAGAAAAGAGGCCATAAATGCTTTCAGAAAAAAGAACATATGTCAAAGAGGAATCAGAATCAAATTTCTCAACAGAAAGACAAGAAGTTAGAAGACAAAATTCTTAGGGAAAAATTTTAAGCTTAGCTTATCAGTCTAATGAGATAGTCAGATGAAGGCATTTTTCAAATATGCAAAAGCCCAAAAATGCACCTTTTCTCCCAGGTTACTAGTAGAAGATGTGTTCCACCAAAATTAGTAGACAGAGAAGGCAAAAGGTACAGAATCCAAAAAGGAGGAGATGCATGGGGGGAAAAAATGAAGAAAATTTCTACGGTAACTATGATGAAAGCTGCAACGTAAGAGCTGACTATCAGGTCAGAGTACAGCCAGTCTAGACTGAAAGAGCAGGACAAAAATTCTAGAAGTAATACCTCCAAGAGGAGAAATGTAAAGAGATTTCCCAGTGCATTTGACCACGTGGAAACTAGCACCGAGAGGGCTTTGATCTAGTCTGAAGAAAGTCCAAGGGAGCCTGTGCTAAATACAGGAAACCAAGCAAGCAAACAAAAAGTATGGTAAATATCAGTTATTTACATATGTAAAGAAATATAATTTCATACATATGCACATATACTTCTGTTGTACACCAGAAGAAGACAGTCATCTCAAGGAAAAGCACTTGGGCAGATCATTTAAGTTGTGAGCTAAATTTAGCCACTTTTTTCATGGGGCACCATTTTTACTTTATTTCACAGAGCACCATTAATTTGCTTTAAATAAATTAATAAATGCCTCACAAGCTATGGTTATTAAGATTTGGGTATTGTTTGCTGAGAACTTTCTTCAGACAGAATAAAGTAAGATAATCATCTCAAGGGAAACAACTGACAGCCCATGTTGCCAATGATTGAATTTGAGTTTTCAAGCAAAAATCGGAATTTTGGAAAACCTGTATCCTCTACCATGAGACTGATAGTTTCCCAGTACTTTAAAGATTTTTCTAGTAAGATTGGTGATGTTAACAAAATACGATGTTTTGATATTATGAGATATGTCAACATTTGAAAGATCTGCATAATTCAGTTGACCAATGTGTGATGTTACAAAATCATGCATGAGTAAGAGATCCATTCAAAGTTTAAGACAAACCAATGGATTTTATGTAAGAGAACAAAAATATAGTTTAAAATTTCACATTACAGCTAATCTTGAAAAAACTACCACTTGTCAAGTGTTGGTATAGTACCAAAGGCTATTCACAGTTATCTGAAAAGGCTACTAAATCACTTCTCCCTTTTCCAACTACATCTGTGTGAAGCCACAATTTTTTAATACACTTCAACCAAAACAACAGGTTACAACAGGAGAAATGAGAATTGGCTGTCTTCTATTAATCCAGACAGTAAAGATATTTACAAATATGCAAAACAATACCATTCTTCTCACTAAACTTTTTTATTGTGGAAAACTGTTTATTTAGAAATGTAACTTAAGTTTATATGTAATTAGATTATTATTTGCAGTATTTGTTAAATTAATAAATGTTTTTAGAAGTTTCTCAATTTTACTTTAATGAAAGTAAACGCCACAGAAGTCCACAGAAACCAAAGCTCTCTGGGGGTCCTCAAGTTTTAGGAATACAAATGTTATTGCTAATGGGCTCCAGGTTTCCTTTTATGGTGATGAAAATGTTCTGGAAATAGATAATGGTGATGATTGCACAACTTTGTTAATATACTAAAAAATCACTGAATTGTATACCCTGAAAGGGTGGATTTTATGTTATCTGAATTATATCTTAATAAAGCTGTTATTAAAACAACAACAAAACATGAAGAGATCCTAAGGCCAAGAAGTTTTAGAGAACGGATACTCAAAACATTTCTCATTATTCATTCAAGAAATACCTTCTTCTCCCCCTTACTATGTGCCTGGCACAGGTCTAAACTTCAGGGGTAAACAGTATTGAACAAGACTGACAAAATTCCCTGCCCCCATCAAGTTTACACTCTAGTGGACAGAGAAAAATAATAAACAAACTAATAAAGGAGGTTTGCTATCAAGTTTTAAGTGCTATGGGAAAAAATTAGGGAAGGGATAAAGAGTTTCAGTTTCAGATGGAGTGGCCCCTGAGAAGGCAAGATGCAAGACATGAAGAGTGATCCTTACAGTATCTGGAGGAAGAGCATTCTAAGCAGTAAAGTAGTTCAGGGCCCTAAGGAAAGCCTGCCAAGCATGTTAAGGATGCAGTCAATTAGTCACAATTACACACACTATGTTCCTCATGTCCTTTGGCTTAACCTGATCCCCTCCTACTTTTTACACTTCTTAGAAGCTAAAGAACCTCCTGGAAGCAGCTCCAGTAACGTGCTCCTAAAAAGACTTCTCCAGTCTTGTCTCTTACTTTCCCTTAACTTCTAACCACAATCACATTCACTTTTCCTAAAATATTTCACATGCAGTATTTTTAAACACAAATTCATACTTAGCTAAGTCTTAACATGTATGCTATAACCTGAGGGGCTGAACTGTAGTGACAGCGCTACTCTTCTCTTTGAATGGCTGACAGGAAGTATTTTTTAAATGCTGAGGGCAATGTCAAGGGGGGAAAAAAGGAGGAGAGGACAGTTTTAGAGTTTAAAAACTAAAAAGCCTTAAACCTAGACTGGATTCTGGCATTTGGGGAAAAAAACGTTATAGAAGGTATTTTGGAAGTAAGTGGGGAACCCTGAACATGGACTATTCCATAATGTTAGCACACTATGACTAATCATCGAAGGTGTGATAATGGTGTTTTTGTTATGTAGGGGGAGGCCACTACCTCTAGAAAATCCACACTTAATTTTTTAGGATTCATGTTCCGGTACACACAATATGCGTGCACTGGGACAGACACATCAAACATGGCAAAACACTAATTACTGAATATATGTGATGGGTATACAGAAGATCGGTGAACTCTTCTTTCAATGTTTTTAATGTTTGAAGATGTTAAGAACTGATTTTTTAAAAATCCTACCACAACAATAATTCAAGATTATTTAACAAGTTACCACAAGATTATTTAACAAGCTTGTGTAATCAAAACTGCAGACAGAAAGAATAAAAGAGGCCTCCCTTTCAATAGGTTCATAAGACAGATTCCAGACATAAAAATTTAAAAACATGTAAGATGTTATTTACTGAGGACTTTTGAATTTCTATGGAAAATGTGAAGGATGGAGAGGGGTAACAGGTTTAAATGATAAGCAGGAACTGGATGGGTGGGGCATTTCATAATCAAAGGCCAAGATTCAAAAAACTTTACAGAAAAAGGAAATAGGTTCACATTTATATTCACAAGGTTAACATGTCATCTCTTAATTAGAGCAAAGTATACCTTTTAAAAGGTTTGACTGACCATATCACAAGGACCATGAGAAAAGAAATAATCCAGATATAATCTGAAAATGCTCTGAAGTGATGTCTGGACCTGAAAATAATGAGCTGAAATCTCTAGTTTGGGTGGGATAATGATTTCACTCTCTGACACAATGAAAATGAAGCCAGTTGGACAGCTGTTTATTCTGTAAACAGGTGAAATTATGGTGGGCAAGACGGAAAGCCTACGGGTGCCAAAATAAAAACGGGTATTTACAGAAAGCATTACTTCTGACTTCAGAATGGATGAATCCTTTTTGGAAATTAATTTATAAAAGGCAGGAGGAAAGGCAGACTGCAGACTTCCAGCAGCCACCTCCAGTAAGAGGACAGAGAAAAGGGGCAGGGGGAGCAGAAGATGAGGAAACACTTAGATCGGTAAAGCAACATCTCAGGTCTTCAAAGATACCAATCAAGCCAAAGAGGGAGAGAATTCCTAGAGGGATGACTCAAACATAAATAGGTCCTTTCTTCTAAAATGGTAAAATAAAGACACCTCTGCTCATTTTATGTCTGGGAAGAAGAAAGAGGAAAAAAAAAGGGGGGGGAAATTGCATTGCTGGTAAGAGTAGTAGGTAGCTATAATTCTAATGTCTTATGAGGAAGGATATGAGCTGGCAGCTGCCATTGCTGTTTTTAGAAGACATATCACACAGTGCTCTCCAAAAACACAAGGCACAGCTCCAAGGGCCACATCACTACCTCCTTGTTAACAACAGAACCCAGGAATGGAGGCTGGATGCAGGAGACCAGGTGGACCCACTACCCTCCCTGAGTGGTAAGAAAAGTAGGACTGAGCGAGGAAATGCAGAGACACCATGCCGAATAAAGCAGCTTGTCAGTATAGCAGAACAGAAGAGCTCACAACTTTCTAGCTCCCTGAATTCCTGACTTGTGTATCCAAACTGCCTACCTACATGTGTATGCACTGACATGATGGATCAGTAGACATGTCACAGTTAACAAGTCCAAAAGAAAACTCTTGATCTGTCTCCCAAAATTCTTGAAGCCCCTCCCATCTCAGGAAATGGTAACTCATCCTCTTCCAGTTAGAGAGTCACCAGTGACTCCTCTTTCTCTCATAACTGACATAAAATCTAACAGTCAGCTATTCCTTTAAAATACCTTAAGAATCTGACTACCTGTCACTAACTACAACTACTACCGATTACTGCGGGAGCCTCCCATTATCCCCCCAGCCTCTGTCCCCTACACCGTACTTTATAGCAGCCAAAATGTAATTCTGATCTTTTCATGCCTCACCTCAAAACCTTTTGACGGCCTCCCAAATCACTCAGAACAAAGGCCAAGTCTGTGATCTGGCCTGTTACTGAACCACGCCTACTCTTACTCCCTTTTGCTCCCTCTGCCCCAGCCCACTGCCCTGATTACTATTTCTTGAACAGGAAGCTCCAGCCTTAGGGTTTTTAACAATTTTAGTTCCTTGTAGCTGAATGCTCTTTGCCAAATGCCGGCATGCCCCACTCTCGTACTCTTCAGCTCTTTTTTCAAATGTCATCCTCTTACTGAGACCTTTCTGTAACCAACTTTTTTAAAATTATAATCCCCAAATGGCCCTCTATGCCAGTTTTCCTTACTTCATTTTTCTCCATAGCACTCAGCACCATCTGACAATATATTTTTTACCTATTTACTTATAGTCTGTTTTTCCTAACCAGAATGTAAGCCTCAGGAGGGAGGAATTTTTGACTGCTATGATCACCTACATCTCCCTAGTACCTGAAATGGTGCCAAATACAAATCGTTCAATACTTACTGAATACATAAATATACTATGTTGGTAGCAATGTAAATTGATTTATTTCTTTTGAGAACTATGTGCCTATTTTTATCAAATCTATAAACGTAACTTTGATCCAGCATTTCCACTTAGAGTAAACTATAACGTGACTGTATCTGCACATCTCTGCAAAGCAATACAGACAAGTATACACACTTGTACCTTCAATCCCATAAGCCTGGAAACAACCTAAATGTCCATTAGTAGGAGACATGTTAAACAAATTAAGTGTTGATAGAGAAAAAAAGAAAATTCTGGACACAATAGAATACATACCACCATTTATATGAAAAGGAAAACTGAAGGCTTATATATATTCATATTTGCAGCACAGACACATAATATATGCTGGTTTATACACAGACTACCTCAAGAAGGATACACATGAAACTCTTAAAAGTGACCGCATCTTTGAAAAAGAACTACAGGACTGAGGGACAGAGATAAGAGACTTTCTCACTGAATATCTTGATGTTCAAAAGTTGTTAGTAATTCATGTATCATATTAAAAAATACAGACTCGTACACTCATACATACATACACGCACACAGCAGAAAGGCAGAACTGATTTCTAAGGCAAAAACTTCTGAAAGAGGGGTGGCAGGGAGGGAGGCAGGAGTTTGTTGATGTAAAATGGGGCACTGGGTAAGAAGACAACAGAAAGGATGATCACAGATGTGAAACATAATGCCAAGGCATGTAACCACTGAGAATGAGAGGAACTGGTAAGTAATAAAAAGGAAACTAAATACCAGACGACACGTAAAGATCTAAGACATATAAAAGACAACGCACGAGGAAAGGAGTCTACACACATCAGGAGAGGTGAGACTGAGGGTGTCGTGAAAGAACCATCACACAGAGGCAGCACAAATGAGTGCGAAGTGTTGACATGCAGAATAGAGATGAGGGGGCACGTGGCCCTCGGGAATCTACTAAGAAGTAGACTACTGAAAGAAAAAATGTCCTTCAGGTATCCAAAGAATTCATACCAACTGATACTCTAGGACTAGGGCCTCTAAGAAAACATCCTTAAAAGCATTTCAGAGGTGGCAATGCTGACTGCACAACTGTGACCTGCCTGGCTGTGATTCACTCACCTGCACAAATTTCTGTTCTACCTCTTCCTCCACCATCCAGAGTTCGTCTTCTTGCTTCAACAAAGGATCACACACAGCTTGGGCAGTTTATAACCTGCTACTGGGGAAATGACACAGCACTAGAAGGTTAATGCTGGAGCCAGAGTCCTGTCCTAGAACTCGGGCTGAGCCCTGGGCCGCCGGGCCTTCTGAAGGATGAGGAGGCTGCGGTTCCCAGGACTTCACGAGGAAGAGGCCCTGTGAAAAAGAACAAAGTAGTGACTTTCTGCCTTAGAGATTAAAGCACACACACAACTATACGAGCAAAGAGACTAAGACTATTTGGATTCCTGAATCTCAAAGCCATACTCATTAAACCACTTTAGGCTCCACAGATCCAGAACGGAGGAAGAAAGAGGGAATTTATTTTCAGAATTTTACTTACATAGGGAAAGCTGCCCACACCTTACACGACTGGTTCCTACAGTTCTCTAGCACCACACTCCCACACAGCTTCCTGAGCGGATTACCTGGCAACTTCTTCCTGCATGAATTCAATACTCTGATCTATGACTATAACAACATAAGCCTATCAGAACCAAGCCACATGGATGCAGTGCGTAGGAAGTTTTTCTTGACAGTATTCAGGAAAAAAAACAGCCAAAGTTTTCGTAGAGTCCTAATATTTACTTTGTTTGCAATATACCCTGAATGAAACTACATATTTAAAGTGTCCTGTAAATATATGTTCATCCATACATTCAAAAAGATGTTTTTAAGGACATTATTAGGACAATGGACAGAATTTGAATGTGGACTTTGGATTAAATAATAGTATTGTACACTTTCTGGTTTTGATTACTATACCGTGGTTAAGAATGTCCTCGTTCTTAGAAAAACGAATGCTGTAATTACAGCTATTACAGTATTATAGTACATTAGATATTACAGATATTACAGTATTCACAGATAAAGGGATAATGTATACAACTTAGTCTTATAGTTCAGTAAAGAAATTAAACACATATTTGGAGAGAGAGAAGGAAAAATAAAGAAAAAAAATACCAGTGTAAATGGTAAATTTGGGTAAAGGGTATATGGGACTTCTCTGTATAGAGACACCCTTCTCTAGAAAGGGTATATGCAAATTTTCTATAAAGCTGAAATCATTTTAAAAAAAAAAAGCAAAACCCTAAAAAAGCATAAGTTACTACTCATACACTCTATCTACTATGTGTGTTGAAAAAGCTTGGTCACCAATTTGTACTAGGGTGGCAGGTGGAAGGCTTAGAGCTGATTTAAACAGTAATGCACACAGAGATAAACACGAGAGGGCGAGTTGCCTAGAAACCACCTGCAAGAGGAAGGAGATCAAGTTTGATCTGGACATTCAGAGTGTCAGGTTTCTGAGGAACATGCAGGCAAATGTATCCAACAGACAATTGCATATATAAACAAGGAGCTCAGAATAGGCCTAGAATGGAAGCAGGAATTTGTCAGTTGTCAGAATATCATTGCTGCTGAAGACCAGGGAGTAATGTTGCTGTGAGTGTGGAGACAAGGAAAGGTTTCAAAGAAGGATGGAGGCTGCTTAGTTTGAATCTTCCAAGTACTTCTGAAAACCATATAGAACATCAAGAATAACAGGGTGACGGGTGCGTAGCAAGCAGCTAATCCATACACTACAATTTTAGTGAAATTAGTAGAGAGAATTTACACTAACTCTAAATTATACATAAGTATGGCTCAAAATACTCAAAATGGCATAAGTGGTGCAGGAACCACAACAGCGTGATAGGTGTAGTAAGAAAGACTAGACAATGGTGAGAAGTCTTTGAGGTAACAGATCCCAGAAGTAACCAGCAAATATTCATTCTCCGAACTGGGGATTCACCCTGATAAAAATTATTGTAATCAAGTCTAATAATGAACAAAACTGGTGACCAAAACCCCTCCCAGACTCCACGTGTCTCTGTGAAAGGGAAATTCAAACAGGAGGCCTAAACAGGAAGTTGCAAAGAAGCCCAGGAAGAACTGGGAATGCTGAGGGAGAGTCTGAGGACTTAGGGAGTTCAGAAATCTGCAGCTAATACTTCCTTACAGAATGAGTAGGCCTCACCTAAGAGGGAACTGATGAAAGCCAGACCTAGATTAAACCGAAAGAGATTGCAAGGGAAGCAGAAAAAGTAGGCTTAAAAAGTACTTGGGAGTGGGGTGACCCCAGATTTAGCAACTTCTAAAAGTGAATGCATCATCCTAGAAGGCAAGTTCCACGAAGATTGATGGGAGGTGGAGATAGAAGTCAACCTCAACCAGGTTAGGGTCATGGAGCCAGAGTGGTGCGGCAGTCCTTTGCTATTAGACACCAGAAGAGGCATGTGAGCTTTGAAGCACAGAATACTACTATGTACTGCATACTAGGAGAATCTACCTCAAACAAACAGGAGTAACAAAATATTTTGTTTGTTTATACTGTTTGAAGAGTATAATTTTCCAAGTTAAACTCATCTGAAAAATACTGTCACAAGCAGATAAAAAATGAAACAGAATGTAACAAAACTCATTTTTTAAAAAGACATAAAAACTTTTAATACGCAAGCAAAGCTATAAAAAGAACACAAAGATAAATGAAGGAACTGAGTTAAGAAATGGTCACCAAAAGGAGGAAATGGAAAGAAAACAAAATAGGAATGGACATCTTACTTTTGTTCTGTTTGACTTTTTAAAAAACAGCATTTATCAGAGTTTAGAGGGATTTGTGTTTTCTTGATTAATGTGATCTTTCGTGGTTGTTGCATCTGACGCACAGCTGTGGCCTCTGCCTTAAACTTTTTGTCTCTACTCACATCCCCAGAGACACAGGCAGCACTGGCACATATATATATTGATAGTCATAATCTATATCTCATCACCAAAGCCAGCATCTTATATAAAGCACAAACACTGGCAAAGGCATTTCTATTAAATTCTAAATAAAGATAAGGATGCCCACTGCCTCATTATTTAATATAAGTAATAATTCAGTAAGTTAAGCAAGGAATAAAATCAATTTATAGAAATCAACAAGCTTTATATGTATCACAACAATAACTCTATTCATACCAGCAATATAAAAGATAAAGTACCTAGAAATAAACTTAGCAAAAAGTGTCTAAAACTTTAATGAAGAAAATTTTAAAACACTCTTAGGACCCAAAAGGAAACTGGAATATATAAAAGACATGTCATGTACATGGACAGGACTATTTAACATGACAAAGAGCTAATGTCCCTTTCCCTAAATTATTTCATAAATTTAATACAGTATCAGTAAGTTTTCTTCCTAGCAAGCTGATTCTAAAGTTTACATAGAAAAAAAAAGCAATAGCTAGGTAACCAAAAAAGACAAGAAATAGGAGGAAATTAACTACACTAGATATTAAAACAAAATTATAAAGCATATTTAATAAAAAGATAAATATTGGTATGTGAATATAGACCAGAAGATGGATGAATATAGTCCAGAAATAGACAAAATACATGAGAATTTAGTATATGATCAAAATGGAATCTTAAAATAGTGTTTAGGCCTTTTAATAAACAGTGTTGGAAGAACTAGGTTTCCTAATAGAAAAATATAAACCTGGATGCATACCCAATATCATATGCCAGGATAAACTCCAAATGGATTAAAAATATAAATTGAAAATGAAGTCCTAAAAAATTATAACTGTGTGAGGATCTGAAAGTATAGGTGAAACCTGGAGTGGAAAAGGCTTTCTATGACCATAAATGAAGACTGATAAATCTAACTACATAAAAATAAAAACTTCATGATTCTGCATGGTTTAAAAAAAAAAGAAATGAACAATGTGAACAAGGTCAAAATTTAAAACTTAGAAAAAAACTGCAACTCATTTCACATAGGGCTAACGTTTCTAATGTAATGTAACAGCTCCTAGAAAAAGCACCCCATAGTACAATGGGAAAAAGGATATGAACAGACAGTTCCCAGATAAATACATGTGGTCCTCAAACATATGAAGATACTCAACCTTACTCATAAAAGAGATGTAAATTAAACCCACACCGAGATACCAATTTTCACTCATACCTTTAGCAAAAAAATCAAATATTCAGCACTACAGTTTGATGGTAAGGTCCTAGGAGGAAAGGTGTTCTTGTGGACTGCTAATGGAAATGAAAGTACTTAGCTCCACAGGCAATTCCACTTGTAGCAACCTACTCTGGAGATAATCTTGCATAAGTACAGATGACAACAGAAAAAAATTATTCACTACAGTAACAGCAAAAGATTGGAAACAACCCAAGTATCCAACAGCAGAATCAACTACAGCACACACACACAATGGCATCTTATTTATACAGCAATTAAAAAACAAGAGAGATGACTAAAAAAAGATCTCCAGGACATATTGTTAAGTGAAGAAAGTGAGGAATACAAATGTACACAGTACACCTTTTATGTAAGGAAGGTGGGGAAATAGGAGGGAAGAACAAATATACATTAATGACCTAACAAACAAAAAAATACACTTGAAGGATAAACAAGAAACAAACAAACAAAAAAACCCTGGAAACTATATTTAATTGCGAAAGAGAAGAATGTGATGAGGGAGGGGAGCAGAATGAGATTATCTCTGAGATACCGTTTTCGTTGCATCATAAAAATGCATTACTTATTTTTTATATAATCAAATTCATTTTCTAAAAGCAGTCCTTGAACTTGAAAACAAATTGAAACAAATGACTCAACTGTACATTAACTTGGTAATACAATTCCTCAAAGAATTTATTTCAAATCACTTTAGAACAGAGAACTTTGACTAAACATCTTTACTGGGATGCATTCTAAGGACAAAAATAACTATAAAGAAAATTTTCAACAAGGTCCTACTGAACAGCACAGAGAACTATATTCAGTATCTGATAATAACCTATAATGAAAAAGAATATGAAGAATATATACATATAACTGAATCACTATGCTGTACACCAGAAATTAACATAACATTGTAAATCAACTATACTTCAATTAAAACAACAAATTAAAAAACTTTTTTTCACATGATATAGTATGTTTATAGTTACTATTACTATCAATATTGTTATTTTCAAACCGTTTTCCTTATACTGCAGGATAAAAGAAATAAGTACATATTTATGTGAAGCCATTTAAAATTTTTTTACTATAAAATACTGTTAGGAGCTAATTATGAGGTAAAAGTATTAAACCATTTAAACCGAATTAGAAATACTAATATGAACTCATGTTTTTTAAAAATGGATTTTCTACCTCGGTCTCTGAAATGGCCTTGAAACAACGTTACCTCTGCAGCCATGAGAACATCAAACACCCAGATCTTGGTCTCCAACACCATTCTCCAGAGAAAGGAACCAGAGAAACCTGGAGAAATGGCTGATCCCAAGTCTGGGAGGGAAGGAGCAAGGTGGGCTTTTAGTGCAAGAAAGCTTTCAAAGTTAAATGGTGGCAAAGTTAAATGAGACGAGGAGTCAGCATGAAGGAGCCTCTTTTAGCTAAAACTATGACAATATGACTACCAGAAATAAAACTAGTTGTAGTTATTAGAATGTAGCTTTAAAATGATGCCTAAACAAGAAAAAGCCAGGACAAATTTGACACGATTTGAGGTAGCAATCAAATAAATGTAAAAGAAATGAAAAAATTAGAAAATCATCACTTTGCTACCCTGAAAAAAATCATTGATTCAGCTAAGGATTATTTATTGGTGTCAAAATCTTCTATTAAATGACTGATGGGGAATGGACATTTGTATGGTGCCAAATTATGAAACCATGCAGATTACATTTTTGTTATAAAGGGAAAAATACAATCACTAAAGGTGGACCAGTCATACAGTACTTCTCTCCTGATGTTCTGCAATTTGAAGATCATCTCTGATATAGTCTGGCCCAAATTAAGTCACAACTGGGATTATAAAAAAAAATCTCCAAGGGAGGAGGGGTATAGCTCAAGTGGTAGAGCACATGGCTAGCATGCCTGAGGTCCTGGGTTCAATCCCCAGTACCTCCACTGAAAAATCAAATAAATAAGTAAACCTAATTACCTCCCCCCTGCAAAAAAACAAAACAAAACAAAACAAAAAAAGAAAAAAAAATCTCCAGCGGGGAGAATGTAGCTCAGTAGTAGAGGGGCCTAGCATGCACGAGGTCCTGGGTTCAATCCCCAGTCCTCCATTAAAAAAAAATGAAATAAATAAGTAAAAAACCTAATTACCTCCTCCCCCCAAAAATTTTTTTAAAAAAAAATCTCTGAATTAGAATCACGAGAAAATAACCATCATAGAAATCAAAGAACAAAGCTCATGAAGGAGGTAGTGGAGTTTCTAAAGGTGAGTGTAACTTGAACACAGAAGCTTAACTTCCTCATTTCAGTTACAAAAAGAAATGTCAAAAAAAGGATTTAAACCTGAAAATTGGAGCATCTAAATATCTGAATCTTTCAGAAATTTTTACCAGAAACAGTACCATTTTTGAGGAAATATTATTTTGCCAATAATAGTAATAACCGCCCTGTGAATCAGATACTGTTATTTCCCTTAAAATACTATGAGAAACTGAAGCAGCACAAGGTTTAAGTACCTAAGGTCACCAAGGTACAAAGTGGCAGAAGGGGTCTGGCTCCACGGCCTATGTCCTCCTTTTAAAAAAAATAACTACTTTGACTTTTAAATATATACTAAATTCATAAAGTTAGGGAAAAAAAGCATAAAAAAGTATTTGCCTTTGTTCTATATATGCCAGTACCTCTACCCTCACCAGAATATGATAGCCACTTTTATGTTTCCTGTGGATCTTTTGAGTTTTTTAAGAGAAACAAACACAAGTATATTTATCTATTCTTATCTCTCCTATTTCTGACTCCAAATGAAGCATACCATGCATTCTGCATCCTGCATTTCTCACTTAACACATGTTTAAAGTTATTTCAGTGTCAGTATATAAAAAGCTTCCACTTCATTCTTTTGCTCAGCTGCAAATCATTCTATTGTATACATATACTACAATTTTATCAAACCAATCTCCTACCGATGGGCATGAATTGTTCTAACCTTTTTCTCCATGAAACATTGTTGGCAGGAGCAATCTCCTACCTGTACCATTTCATGCAAATTCAGGTACATTTGTAGAATGAATTTTCATATGTAAAATAATTAGATCAAAAAGAAAATACATATACAGATACTATCGAACTGCTCTTCATAGGCCTGCTTCCTAATAATAGTAATACTATTTCAATTTCTGAGAATTTAAAGTGTTACTGATGGGCTCTCAATCTCCCCACACCCGAACTGCTTTCCTTTTGCATTTTAGATGCAAATAAATGGCCACTCCATTTAGATGCAAATAGATGTCTATTCTAGCCCGTCTTATTTTTCCATATGAACTGCAGAATGAGCTTACCTAGTTAAAAAACAAAACAAAAAAAACCCCTGCAAATACTTTCATTGGGATAACATTAAAATAAGGTTACTTAAATTTGCCCACATTTGTTTTCCTATTGAAAAAGATACATCTATTTGTTCACATCTTATGTTATGCCCTCTACCAGTATTTTAAGATTCTTTTCCAATAGTTTGCACATTTCTTGTTTATTCCTCAATTTTTTTAAACTGTCCTTGTAAATAGTGGTTTTCTTCTATAATATATTCTAACTGGCTGTTGTTTGTCTATTTAAAGGTTACTGATTTATAGCTACTGATTCGGTACCCAATTATTTAACTCTTACATAAAATGTGAAGGATGACTATACGTAGATTCCTTAGAAAAAACTATCCTCGTTACTTCACAAAATCCATACAACCTGGGAACACTTCGATGCATCTAGGAGTTAGGTCACCGAAAATCTAGTCCAGATTCATGGATAAACATTGCAAGAACCAAGTTTTTTTTTAATAGAACGAGGATAACTGTCTAATATAGAACCCCAAACCCTTGACTCCCTAACTCTCGGCTTTCTATGCTATATAACACTGCTTCTCAAAGTGTAACGCTGCTGTTTACCCCACGACTTAATAGCAGCCCTATTAAAGTAGCCTAAAGATCAGGATATTTGATACCGTTTGAGACTGGCTACCCCTAACAAAAAGTTCATTTGAATATTCTTGCTTGTTAAAAAAAAACAAACAGTGATTTGTATTCTATCCCAATTTTTAAAATGCGCTTTTATATAACTGTCCATCTTTAAATTATTTACCACTTAGCTTTTAACCTCCTTCAAATCTGCAAGTAAATTAGATGTTTCAGGAACATGGCACCGTTATTACCAGCACTTTCGACAAGGGAAGGGCGGCTCGGATGTTATTATCTCAACGCTGGTCTCTTACATCTCTCTCTCAGACGCAATCATACACAACCCTGCATCCACAGTTTCTCACTCAAAAATCTTAAAACACCCGGTCAAACTTGCGGTCAAACTCTGGGTCACGCACGCTCGAACCCTCCTCAGAGGCCCCCACCCCCACCCGACACGTAGGCCAGAAGCACTTAAACCCACTCCCGATCTTCACGCCGCACCCCAATAGATCCGGAATCCTCCCCTTCAACCTCCCCGACCCCATCAGCCCAAGACGCCCACATCCCACCTCCTATTTTCGCGCCACGTGGACCCAGGGGCCGGACTGACCCGCGGACAAAGACCAAAATGTCCACTCGGTGCGCTGCGCCTGCGCACTCTGAGGCCGAACGAGCACTCCCAGAAATCTCCGCGACGCGGCCCGCACGGTCACAGCGGCCAAGCCCAGGCTGGTATCTGATTACCTTCTATCAACAGCCACGCCTTTTTCCGGCCTTGGACTACATTTCCCTTAAGGCTTTGCCGGTCGACACCCTGTCTCCCACGCGAATTTGGCGGCCTCTTCCTGTGATTATGAGGCTATTGGGGTGAGGAGTCCTGCCTTGGAGGAAGATCAACCCAAGCCTGGTAGGAGGTTTGAAGCGGATACTCCCCTCTTTGAAATTTCTCGGGGGCAGTGTCAAACGGGCCAAGACCAGACCCTGAAGTAAGAGAACGCCATCTTGTTGGTGGCTAGTCTGGCCCAGGACTACATTTCCCAGAGTTCACGGCGGCCCAGCTTTACGTCTCACTTGACGTCGTGGCGAGATCGTTAATTCCGCAGAGACCCGGACGCGACCAAGGGGAGGCAGAAGGTGAGGGGTCTGGGAGTCCGGGGCGGGGACGGGGCGTGTCCAGAGCCTTGGGTTTGTGCGCGTTGGCGGGAGCGGGCTGAGAATGCGCGATTCTGAATGTGTCTTTGTTGTGTCATGGTGGTGAGCAGATTGTGTGTGTGTGTGCCTTAGTAGGTGTGAGACTGTGACTGTGTATAAGGGTGTGGAGGTGTCTATGATTGTGTGATTGTATCCTTATGTGTCTTAAAAGTGGATATGTGGTTATGTTTATGTGACACTGACCATTTGCGCAGCCCCAAGTGTGGGTGTGAGGTGCCTGTGACTTAAGTGCTCTGGCATATTGTGGCCTTGGACAGTGATAACCTCACCCTTTTCCTGTAACACCTGGCTTGGGCATAATGTCGTTTCCTCTACCTTTCCTCCCTGGTGTGGGAGGATTGGGCGATAATCCTTTGAAAATGCCTTGGTCCCGCATGATTGCTTTTTTTTTTTTTTTTTTTTTGACTCTTCTCCAAGAAACATGTTGGGAGGAGAAGGAAAGAATTGCTGTCGAACATCCAAAATTCAAGTTCCCCGTGCATCACGTTTTCTTCTTTCCCTGAAATCAGTATTGTTTTTCGTGATGTATGTTTTTAAAAAGCAAAAACTTCAGCCAAATAAATTTGAAGATTAATTGGCTTTATTCAACAATTCATGAATCAGGCGACATCCTGTCCAGCAAGTAGAGAGGTATTCACTCCAAAGAGTTGTACAAAATGGGAGGTTTTTGTAGGAATTAGGAGAGTGGGGCAAGGAAATTATTAGCAAAAGAAAGGATTGTTTTAGGCCTGGATATCTTCTTTTAGGGGAACGGAATGGCAGGGGGCTTATCATGCAGATTACCTCACTAATGCTAATCAAGAAATTTCACATTGTTAGTTTAAAAATCACATTCTTGAGAGAGACTGAAACTGGAATTAAGTTTCAGTTCGCTGTTGTAGGGGCAAATGACTTCATTTTGGGTTTGTTATTTCTAGACGTGCTTTTCTTTCCTTCTTCTGAAACTTCTTGCCTAACAAAGACACCACCCCACCCCCTCTCCAGTATTTGCCATAGGAGTAAATTACTGGGTGCCCTGGAGGTGAATTGAAAGGCTTATACCCTCCATGCTCCCAGCACAGCTAATGTTTATCCAAAATTTTTCAAAGTTTTCATCTTGAATTAGCTTTAGACTTAAAACTGTTGCGAAAGTAGAATTCCCAAATACTCTTAACCCAACTTCTTCATATGTTACCATCTTACATAATTACAGTACATGATCAAAACCAAGAGATTAAGACTGATACAATATTTATAACTAATCTACAAACCTTATTCCAATTTCATCAGTGTCCTTTAGTGTCCTTTTTCTAGACAAGGATACAGTCCAGGATCATGTGTTGCAGTTAGTTGGTAACTCTCCTTAATCTTTGATCTGGCACAGTTAATCTTTGTCTTTCATGAGCTTGACACTCTTGAAGAGAACTGGTCATTTATTTTGTAAATTCTGCAATGTAGAATGTTCCCCAATTTGAGATTGTCTGATACTTACTCATAATTAAATTCAGATTATGCAGTTGAGGGCCGAATACCCCAAAAGTGATGTGTTAGTGCATCTAATTGGGAGACCCATTAGATCAATTTGTGTCATTGTTAGTGGTGTTAACTTTAATTTGCCAGGTTTCTCCACTGCAAAATCACTCTATTATAATTAATGTGTCTTATGGAGAAATATTTTAAGTCTTTATAGATATATTGTTTGTCATCCTACTTCCACAATTATCCATTGATAATTCTTGCCTGAAAATTTATTACCAGGTATTTGCCAAATGGTGATTTTGTTTTGGTGTCTGTTATTCCGTCTACACTTAGTAATTAGAATCCTCTCAGAAGTAGATTTACCTTCTCCCCATTTATTTATTTACTAAATTACGTAAATATAGTCTGAATTTTTTTACATACTATAGATTATAATCCATTACTGCCAACTATTTTATTGCTCAAATTGTCCCAAATTTGGCCATTGGGAATCCCTTCGGGTTGACTCCTGTGTCCTTTCAGTGTGTCCCCTTTATTTACTTTTTTTTTCTTAGTACTTCCTTATTTTCTTGAATCACAGGAGGTTCCAGTTTGATACTATACCTTTTCAGCCCCAGTCCTGGAATCAGCAAATTGCCCAGGGATCATTGACTCCTTTTATTAGAAAATTGTATTTGGAAACCAAGATTAGATGTGCTCATTGCTACTGGGATGTAATTGCCAGTTGACTTGACCAGACGTGAAATATATGCATCTGTATCGACACATCTGTATCTATGTATGTATACCTGTATAGATAATCTGTGATTTTATACGATATCTCCAATTCCAGTTCAATCATTTGAACTGGGTTCTTCTAGCCTTCTCCATCTCCTTTTCTGTAACTCCTCTCTCTGACAGTGAAAAACTTGGCTCTCATTAACTACAATATTTTTATTTGCTCAGTCTTGAGTAGAAAGTAGTTTAAGAATTGCTAACCCAAATACACATACAGTTCTTTTTGCCTTTAGTTTTACAGTTCATAGTAAAAATACAGTCCCCCCCCCAAAAAAATGAAAAATACAGTTTTTCTTACATCTTTCTGTATGATAATGTTACTCATTTATAATATACATAGGTTCAACATCCTGGTTGATTTTAATTATTTTTTGAGTATGTGAGACATTAACATATTTCTGAAAGTCAGAATTAGATCAGTACTCAGTAACTCCTCCATCATTCCTTCTCTCCCAATCCCATTTCCTCATTCTTTCCACAGTGTTCTCAATCACCCATTGTAGGTAACCAATCTCAGTTTGTTGGAGGTTTTTATGATTAAATATACATAACAAAATTTACCATTTTATCTATGCTGTTCAGTAGCATCAAGTCCATTGACATTGTTGTGCAGCCATTACCATCATTCATCTCCAGAACTTTTTTCATCTTCAGAATCTAAAACTCAGTGGAGGAGGACATAGCTCAGTGGTAGAGCTCGTCCCTAGCGTGTACAAGGTCCTGGGTTCAATCCCCAGTACCTCCATTAGACATAAATAAACAAACCTAATTAACTTCCCCCCAACAAAAATTTTTTTTAATTAAAGATAAATAAAAATAAGTATTTTTTAAAAGAATTTTTAAAACCCTGAAACTATACCCATTAAACAGTAACTCCCTTTTCCTCCCCTTCCTCCAGCCCCTAGAAACCACCATTATGCTTTTTTATCTCTGAATTAGACTTTCTAGGTACTTCACTTAATTGGAATCATACAGTATTTGTCCTTTTGTGACTAACTTATTTCACTTAGCATTATAGCTTCAAGATTCATCCATATTGTAGCATGTGTCAGAATTTCCTTTTTAAGTCTGAATAATTTTCCATTGTACATGTATTACTACATTCTATTTACTGGTATCAATGAACACTTGGGTTACTAACATCTTTTGTCTATTGTGAATAATGCTGCTATGAACATGGGTTTACAAATATCTGTTCAAGTCCCTGTTTTCACTTTTGGGTATGTATCCAGAAGTTGAATTGCTGGATCACATGGTATGTTTACTTTTTTGAAGAATCACCATACCGTTTTCCACAACTGCCCTATTTTACATTCCCACTGGCAGTGCACAAGAGTTCTCTGCATCCTTGCCAACACTTGTTATTTTCTGCTTTTTAAAATAATAACCATCCTATTGAGTGTGAAGTAGTATCTTATGTTGTGGTAGAAAAACACTCCTGAGTCTCAGAGGTTTACAAAATAACTTTTTATTTCTCGCTCATGCTGTGTGTCCAGTGTGCATCAGCATAGGCAGGGTCCCAGCCCAAAGGAGGCTCCATCGTCCTGAGCTGTACCATCTGACAGGCACAGCCTCCTCTAACAAAGATTAGAGAATTGTGCAGTCTTTCCAGTGCCTGAGGCTGAAGTGACACCCATCACCGCAGCTCATGTTCCCATTGGTCAGAACCAGTTTACGGTTCTGCCTAACTGCAGGGGGCTGGAAAATGTCCAAAAGGAAAGACAGACAGCACAATGGCGAAACGTTAGTAATTAAATCAGCGGTGTCTACCACACTGGCTAAGACCTCTTTCTTCTTCAATGTGTAGGAAGTTGCTTCTGCTTCTGTAAATTAGGTGTGAATTACAACTATTTTTGGAGCAAGAAGACATCTTGAATGGTGGAGAGAGGTTGACAAGAGGCGCGTGCACAAGTGAGTGAGGAGACCAAGGACACAGGAAGCCTTTTGTATGAAAACTCACCTCCTCGGTGGGAAGTTAGGAACTTTAAGTTATTATTTGAGAACACACTCCTCAAAGGCTCTAGAACCATGGAGAAAATAAAGCTCCTTCAGCATAAAAGTTCCCAAAGGCACCTCACTGTTCCTCATATCACTCCATTCATACTTCCTTTTATAATCTATCCGCACCCAGAAGGATGGGGTTACTTGTATTATTTATGATTGTAAAACATATGCTTAAGGTAAAACTTGAAAATATAGAAAAATAAAGATTCCCCCATAATTGTACACCTAGAGACAAATCTAAAAATTTAATTGAAAATCCTTTCAGTCCACTTTCTGTGCATATACACATGCATATAGATATTTTTCCCATAAAAATAAGTTTACACTACACATACCATTTTATTACCTACCTTATTCACCCAGAGTTGCTTGTTTAACATCTTAACATTGACAAAGATAGGTATCATTCTTTTTATGGCAAGTGTTTCCATGGTGTGAATATGTTATCATTTATCACGTATCACTGACCTTCTGTAGAATATTTAAATTCTCTCCATGTTGTTTCCATCGTCAACTATCTCCATCGCATTCTCCATACTCACCTTTTAGATAGAGTCTCAGATACAGAATTACTTCATCAGAGGATATACAAGGCTTAATTTCTGCTAAGTTGCCTGGTTGCAAGTACGTGCCAGCTCTAGTCTACTATATGCTATGTCTGTTTCCTCACATCATGCTATTATGAAGTGTCATCATATCTTTTAAATCTTTGCCAAACTGGTAACTGTAAAATGTTTTTTCCTTATTGCTTTAACATGCATTCCCTTCATTACTAGTGAAGTTTAAAAACTTGTTTTAAAATCAATATTTCTTTTTTTTTTTAATATTGTTTGTGGGGCAGGGGGAGGTAATTAGGTTTATTTATTTTTAGAAGAGGTGCCAGGGATTGAACTCAGGACCTTGTGCATACTAAGCATGCGCTCTACCACTTGAGCTACACCCTCCGCACTGAAGTTTAGAAACTCTTGATTGGTTGATAAGCCACTTTATCATCTAGTGAATGACCCATGCATATCCTTTGCTCATTTATCTAAAATCACTGCTTTTTTCCTGAAAATTTAATTTGAAAAGCACTATCCAATAAGTATTTTTGTCGTTTATCTGTGAGTTAAAGACATTTTTTTTCCCATTTTATCATTTGCCTTTCATTTTGATTTTAGTATTTGGGGGTAGAATTTCTTAAATCTTCTCAAATAGATTTTTTTTTTTTCTTTTTGATTTTCTGCCTTGTATGTTATGTGCCCACAAAATATAAATATATTATATTTGTTTGAAATACTTCTACAGCAATTTAATTTTTATATTAACTGTTTATCAAATTAGAACTTTTTGACTTAAGACCACAAAAAATAGGGTGAGAAATTGCTACTTTGATAAATTCTTAAAGTTTTTGTTGTGATCTTGCACATTCATTGCAGAGTTTGAGTGCCTCCCATGCAGTATTTTATGTCCTGAGGGATTAATAATGAACAAAACCAGCAAGATTTCTGCTTTGAAGTTTAGTGGGAAGAGTCAAATAATTGACAAGCAAATATAAAATGTAATGTTTAGTAGCACTGAGTGCTATAAGGAAAAATAAAGCAGAGAAGGCTAGAGTGGATGGCAAAGAGTAGTATTTTAATAGTTCGGTCATAGAGGTGACATTTCAGAGGAAATCTTCATGAAGGGAGAAAGTGAGCTCTGTAGCTGTCTAGAGGAGCATTCCAGAAAGAACACAGAAAGCCTCCAAAGGGAACATTGCCTGGTGTTGTATGATGAGTTCTGAATAATCCATGGACATTTCAGAGTAACGAAGAATTTCAGGATCGTTACCAGGATACCTTTAGGGGTGGCCCTTTGTGAATTTTTATAAGCGCTCATGGATTCTTTTGAATTTAAAGATTCAAGTATTTAATTTCCTCTGGAAAATCTTCTTTTATTCACTTTTCTTCCTTGTTTTCCTGCAGCTGTTCTGTTTTATTCTCCACTTTTATACATGTTTTAGGGCTTCTGAATCTCTCTTCCATATCACTGACCTTTATTTTCGGATTTCATTTCTTCTGTGTCTTTTTCCCTCTGAATTCTGAGATGTTCTTTTAGGCTCCCCCCCTCCCCGATTTCTAACACATCTGGTTCCTTCTTGTCTAATAATTCTTAGAAGAAATTACTACTTGTCAGAATTGTGTCCTGTGGCAAAGCGCTTACAAAAGGTTCCATTTTCTTTCTCCCGTTAACCCCTGACTCTCTTAATTGGTCCCTTTCTATTTAGGGATTTATTGTTCCTTCCCCCATTGATGGCAGTAACCACAGGGAGGCAATTTACTCTGATGGAAACTTCTCTGGGCAGTAAAATAGAACACTTGGGTTCTTGTCCCACCCAGTGTGGCCTTGGGTGAATCTCCTAACCTCTCAAGTATTTTAGCTCCTCTTCTGTATAATGTGGGGAATAAAGTCAACTTTATTTAACTGACAGGGTGGCTATAAGAATAAAACTACATGTAAGTGTATATGAATGGCACCACACACTAGAATCCTGGGGCTCATTCCTGTACCTCGGTACTAGGCCTTCCCTAGGGATGAACTAACTATCTGAAGTTCTGTAATTCAGCTCCCAATTCAGCGTCAATTCAGTTGGGTGCTGGATCCCATCCGCTCCCTCCTACTCAAGATCTCTGCTCCTGTGCAGTTGTCTCCTGTGTCCCTGCCTTACTCATTTTTCTCCATCACTATAAAACACACTGTAATTTCTCCCACATTCAGAATAACCCTACCTGGATTCCGTATCCACTTCTAGCTCCATTTCTCTCTTCTTTTCAGCAAAACTCTTTGAAAGGACTGGCTGTTCTGTCTCTACTTCCTTTTCTTCCATAATCTATTGAACCCACTCCAGCCAAGCTTTTGTGTCCTCTGCTCTAGAGAATCAGCTTTCGTCAAGACTTCTAAGGATCTCTAATGCCAGATCCAGCAGACAGTTCTCATTCCGCATACCACTCGACCTTTCAGTAGCACCTGACTGTTGTCCTCACCTTCCTTCTTGGTATCCTTTTCTCATTGGAGCCCCCCCCAGGCTCAAGTCTTGGACCTCTCCTCTTCCTTACCTTCACTCCCTCTGTGGGCAGTCTTATCTAGTATCAGAGCTTTCAATATCAGCTGTACATCAGTAACTTCCACTTTTACATTCCGACATTTGGACTTTCCCCTGAACTCCAGGATCAAATGTCTAATGGACACTTGGCACTTCCACTTGGATGTATAATAATCATCTCAAGTATTAAGGTGAAACAGAACTCATAATTGGTCCATCAAACCTGCTGCTCTCACAGTCCATTGTGTTAAAAAACGGCAGCTTCATATTTCTAGTCGCTCAAGGCAGAACCCTTAGCATCCTCTTGTTCTCTTTTTTTTCTTTTATACCTAAAATCAGCAAATCCTGTCAACCCTACCTTCAGAGAATATCTAGAATCTGATTTTGGCTCGTGTTACCTCCCCTGCCACCATCCCACCCTAATGCGAGCCCTCCTCACCCCTTGCCAGGATTCCTGCAGTAACCTCACTGGTCTCCCTGCTTCCCCCTTGTCCTCCTAGTCCATTTCCCTTGAGTGATCCCTTTAAAGGTAAATCAGATTATGCCATTCCTTGGCTTAAAATGTTTCAGTGGCTTCCTGTCTTACTCAAGAGTTTTTACCAAAGTTCTCACAATGGCCGACAAGCCCCCTGTGACCCAACTTCCATCTCCCTTGTTGACCCTCTTTTTCCTGCAAACCCCATTCCAGCCTCTCTAGTCTCCTTCCACTTTGTCGTCAAAGAAAGCCTGTTCTTGCCTTGAGGACCGAGGACTTTGTAGTTATTGTTCCCTTGGCTAGGACTGCGCTTCCCATAGACACCTGTGTAGCTCACACCCTCCATTCTGTCTGTGCTTACACATCACCTTCCCAATGAAAAGCCTTCTCAGGCTGCCCTCCACTCCCCCAACGCTCCCCATCCCCTTGATCTTTTTTTCTCCATGAGAATTTGGCCACTTGACATATAAATAGGAATATCAGGGTTACTATATCAATATTTGTTATTGTCTCTTTCCATTAGAACATGAGAGCCACTGGGACAGGGACTGGATTTGTTAACTTCCTTACATGTAGAACCATGCCAGTTGAGGTGGGAACTCAGTAAATGTGAAAGAATTCCTGACTCCTCTTTCTTTCTCTGTGTCCATATCCAGTTAGATGCCAGAGCCTGTTGATTTTACTTCTCTGCACCTTGAATTCATCCTCTTCCTCCTCATTTCCACTGTCACTGTCCTGGCTGAGGCCCTTTGTTGACTTGGGAAAGTACAAGCACCATTCAGCTGATCTCCCTGACTCCAGTTCCACTCCTCCCCAATAAAATAATCTGGCCATATGGGCCCTGTCACTTCCTTCTTTAAATTCTTCAGTGGCCTTCCATTCATTAATGGGTGAAAACCAAATTCAAATGTATTCAGTCAGTATTCGTTGCTCACCTTTATCCTTCAGTTACTGTGGCAGGTGCCAGTTACAGAGATGATGAGACCTGGTCCTTTCCCTCATAGTTGCTAATTTCATTCATACATCTTCGTTTTCCAACCCTTAGTGTCATCAGCATTTTCTTTCTCTAGATTTTAGAGTTAATTAAACTTAAATTAATTAAAGTTAAATTAAAAATTCAGTTCCTCGGTCATACTGGCCACACTGCAAATGCTTAGTAGCCACATGTGGCTCATGGCTATGTAATTGACAGTACCGGATAAAGAGAGTTTCACTATCACGGGAAGTTCTGTTGGACAGCACGGTTTAGACCTTTCCCTAAACTCTACAAGTCATTCCCACTTACTCTGTGCTCTCCAAATCCACCGTTTACTTTTGGTTCTCTGTTTTTGCCACTGCTCTTCACTGTGCTCAGAATGCTTTTCTCTCCCTTTTCTGTTTAAATTCTCTGATTTTTAGATCTCAAATCGTATTCTATAATGTAGAGGAAATTTTCCTTGACACCACCCCACCAGTGATTAAACTAGTCTTCCTTCAGACCCCCCACCATGGGTAGCTGCTTGCACCTCTAACTAGAACCAGCTTTACTGCCCTCCTTAAAACCCCTGAGTTCTCATTACCTTGAGGTAGGCCGAACTCCACACAACTCCAGCCTCAGCAGCTGCCAGCCAGTGAGGAAGTGCTGTTCTGCAGGGAAGCAGCAGTGGGGGGCTTAGAAGGAAAGTAAAGAGTTTAGGGCCATGAGGCTTCCAGAAATCAAGTTTCCCCTTGGGTCAATACTCTGGATGTGCAGGTATTCTTGTAAGATGCCTTTATTACTGTGGTTTTCTTGCTCCTGTCTGGTGAGTACAGCTAGGGGCTTTGATGGAGCCTCTGGTGTGGACAGCCTGGCCCCTTTTTGGACTTTGAAGAGGCAAGTAGAGGTGCCCAAGAGGTTTTGCCAGTTGAGCCCAGAGAAGCTGGAAGACTTTACTTAAGGATGTCTTTTCGGCCAGGTTTGGCCTGCACACATATGCTGTTCTCCTAGCCTGTAGGCACTGTCCTTGTCCTTAAGGTGTAAAGTCTGAGTGAATCTGAGTTGTGATCCTTCCTGTTGCAGCTGCAAAGGAAGGCCTACTTGGAACAGGTAGGAGATGTCCAGGCCCCATCTAGGGTATAGATTAGCATCAACAAATGGGGGGCTGTCCAGGCCAGAATCCCTCCTGCTGAGGTGCTTGGATTCTGTGTCAGTGCTGGAGCACATCCCTGCCTTGGAGCCATCTTTCAGTTCCCTAGGGTTTGGAGAGGGGCTGGGTTTTGTTAACTCTGAAGTCTTAGTATTGGTGTCATGTGTTGGGACAAGGGGAGGGGAGAGGGAGCAGAGCAGGGACACTGGAGGTACAGTTGTTTTAAGCTCATCTGTTTAGGCGTGCTGTGGCAAGCTGGTTTATGTGAGATCTGTCCCTTCTCCCCCAACTCTGCTTTTTCAGGACTCTGCCTTGTTCAAGAGAAGAAGCTCAAGAAATCCAAGCGGGTTAGGTAGTTCTAAAAGCCATGACCCAGGTAAGTTGAAATTTCCTCTATCCTTGAAATAACGTCTTATCAACATTTGTGTTCTTTATCCTGAAACTTCCCTGTCTTGCTGAGCCCCATTCAGTAACCTGCTCCCAGTGCCTCTATTCCAGGGAATGAGGGATGGTGCCCCACCGCCCTTGGTGGCCCTCTCTTCTCCAACGGTTTCCACATATGTGCTCAGTGCTCTTTCCAGAGCACGGATGAAGCAGAAAAATGTTCTTTTTTAATAGAGGTACTGGGGATTAAACCCAGGACCCTGTGCATGCTAATCACACACTCTACCACTGAGCTATACCCTCCCCACCAGAAATATGTTCTCTTGAGAGAAATGTAAGAGCCACCTTTATAAGAACCATGGTTGAACAGAGCTGCAGATAAGATAACTTTGATCTTTTCCATTAACCCAGGTAGTTTCCTTTTTTCTTCTATTTTTAAATGTCACCCCCTCTTTAAAAATCGTAAAACATTTCACACTATCAAAGAATATAAACAAAAAAAATCTATGACGTATATATGGTATAAAGAATAATAAAATGAGTATTGATATATTCATCACCCAGATTAACATACCATCTAAGCCACCTTTACACCTTCCCACAGCCCTTCCCATATTGCATTACCATTCTTGCCAGTGTTAATGACTGCTTTTAATTTTGTCTATTGGTACTTTGAGTCTTACAGTACTTTTACCATATATGAATGCATACTAAACAGTATACTGTTGAGTTTTCTGTTTTTAAATTCGATTTACAGTTATTACACTCTATATTTTTTACCAGATTTTTTTCACTCAACACAATGTGTTTTCAAATCATTCACGTTAAATTGTATAGCACTCGATCAGCAGGTCTTAAAGTGTGGTATAGGAAGACTTTGAGATCCTTTCAGGAAGTCCGGGGGTCAAAATTACTTTTATAATAGTATTAACATGTTATCTGCCTTTTTCACTCAACTCTAAACAGTGTATAGTGGAGTTTCCCAAAAGCTACATGACATGTGTTATCCCAACAGATTGAACACCAAAGTTGTGAAAATCTAACTCTTTCATTCAGCCTGTCATTAAAGAGATTTGCAAAAATGTAAAACAATGCTACTAAATTCTTCTTTATTTTGATGTTATTTTTCATAAAATGTATATTATTTATGTTACTATATAACAGGTTTATTATTGGTTGTCAAATAAATTAATATTCTTTAAATTTATCACTTTTAATTTCTAATATGGTATATATTGATAGATATAACCAGCATTCACAAAAGTTCTTTGAGGTCCTCAGTAATTTTAAAAGCTTTATTTATTGTGTATATATAATTCACATACAATGAAATTCACCCATATAGGTGTATAGTTCAGTGGTTTTTAGTGTATTTGCAGAGTTGTGCAACCATCAGCACAATCCATTTTAGAACATTTACATCACCACCCAAAAAAAAATCCTGTTTGTGTTAACTGTCACTCCCAAATCCCCCTCATCCGCTGGCAACCACTAATTTACTTCCTGACTTTAGGGATTTGCTGATTCTGGACTTTTCATGTAAAGGGAATCATATACTATTTGATCTTTTGTGTGTGATTTTTTTTTTTACTTAGCATAATGTTTTCAAGTTTCATCCATGTGTTAGCATGCATCATACTTGGTTCATTTTTATACCAATCAATTTACCGTGAATACGTATAGACCACATTTTGTTCATCAATTTATCAGTCTATGGACATTTGAGTTGTTCTGTTTTTGGCTGTCATGAATAACGCTGCTATGAACATTGGCGTATAACAGTGTTTTTAAGTGGACATATGTTTTCACTTCTCTGTGCCTGGGAGTGGAATTTCTGGGTAACATGATAACTCTGTGTTTAACATTTTGAAGAACTGTCAAAACTTTTCCAGAGTGGCTGCCCCATTTTACATTCCTACCAGCAGTGTAAGAGGATTCCTTCTAGTTTCTCCTCATCTTCATCACTATGTATTATTTTGGTTTTTTGATAATAGCCATCCTAATGGGTATGAAGTGGCATCTTATGGTGGTTTTGATTTGCATTAGTGATTTGATTAGTGATGCTGAGCATCTTTTCATATGTTTATTGGCCATTTGTATATCTACTTTGGAGAAATGTCTCTTCAGATTTTTTGCCTAGTTTATAATTGGGTTGTCTTCTTATTACTGCGTCATAAAAGTTCTTTATATATCTCTGGATTCAAGTCCCTTATCAAGTATACAATTTGCAAATATTTTCTCCCAATTGTGGGTTGGATTTTCACTTTCTTGATGGAGTTATTTGTAGCACAAAAGTTTTTAATTTTGATGAAGTTTAATTTATCTTTTAGTTCTTTTTTGTGTTGGTGCCACACCTAAGAAACCATTGCCTGAGCAAGGTCATGAAGTATACTCCTATGTTTCCTTCTAAGAGTTTTATGGTTGTAGCTTTTACATTTAGATCTATGATCTATTTTGAGTTAATTTTTATATATGGCTTGAGGTGGGGTCCACCTTCTTTGCATGTGGGTAGCCACTTGTCCCAGCACTATTTGTTAAAAAGACTAATCTTTCCCCATTAAATTATCTTAGTTGATTTAACATGTAGTAGTCCTTAGGGAGCTGGTAGAGACGATGCCGTTCTTCCGAGAGGTTTTGCACCTAGGAGTGTTCTCAAATTCAGCACACTTTAACTTTTCTCCTGGGGTTTCCCCCAACTGCATGAATGATGTTACTTTGAATTCCAGACTTACTTGAGAGTAGGCCTTTCGTTATAGACTGGCAGAGGCAAGATTATTGGTAGTGATAGTACTATCATCAGTAATAATCCTTTTTTTTGTAACTGGAGTGCAGCAGGTTCCTTGTCCCTCTTTTCCAGCCAGGTTTTTGTTGGAACCCACCATTTCACTGAGGGATTAGCTCTTCTAGGATGCCAGCTTTAAGTGAGGGTCACGGGTTCACATCGCAGTTGGTATGTGTCCCATTTCCCAAAGCATTTCCTAACATATTTGCTTATCTCTCTGGGTTCAACTGTGTGCATGTGTGTTAAAGGGTCTGTGGGGGCTGTTAGAGATTTGAGAGACTTTAGGAAATCTATCAGCTAAGTTGTGTGGACTTTGTTTGAATCCTGATCTGAACAAACCAACTGGAAAAAAAAATTTCTTTTGAGAAAATTGGGATTTTCTGAAATTTGAAACTTGATCTGGAAATTATTGTTAATTATATTAAGTATGATAATAATATTCTGGTTATTATGGCTTTTTTAAAAAGTAATCTGTTAGATACTAAAGTATTTGTGGGTGAAATAGTACAATGTTTGATATGTGGGATTTTCCTCAAAATACACCAGGAGCAAAAAACAGAAAGGAAGAAATGAAACAAGATTTGCAAAGTCTTTTCTTTATTTTTAATTTAAGTATAGTCAGTTACAATGTGTCAGTTTCTGGTGTACAGCATAATATCCCAGTCATGCATATGTATATACATATATTCATTTTCATATTCTTTTTCATTAAAGGTTATTATAAGATATTGAATATAATTCCCTGTGCTCTACAGAATAAATTTGTTTTTTATCTGTTTTTATATATGGTGGTTAACATTTGCAGATCTGCTAAGTCTTGTTAAACTGTTGAAGCACAGTGTTGGATTCATGGGGGTTGTGAGACTATGCTCTGTACTTTGTGTATTTTGAAAACTTTTTGTAACGAATTTAAAAAATAAAAGTCATTTCGTTTACTAGTAATTCACGGGCTCTTTCAGGGATTGGTGACCTTCAGGGATGTGGCCGTAGAGTTTTCTCAGGAAGAATGGAAGTGCCTAGAACCCGCCCAGAGGGACTTGTACAGGGATGTGACTTTGGAGAACTTCAGTAACTTGGTCTCACTAGGTAAGGCCATTGTATAATACAGGAGCAGCCAGGAAACAAAGCCTCCAGGGGCTACCTTTAGATGGAAAGGGTAAAAGGAGGAAGCACTACCACCGGAAGGGGGTGAGAGCTGGAGTCACGAAGGGCCAGCTGGCAGCAGCCCTAGAAACCAGGGTGCCTGGGCCAGAGGAGGGGTGAGAGGTTAAGAGATGTCCTGAACTCTGTCTCTTCCTGCCCGCTGACCTCCTACTGATGCTTTCCATCTACCAAACCCAGTGAGAAATGACAGGGCCAGGGTAATACAGTCCTTACAGGTAAGCTGTCTGAAGCACAGAGCCGGGCACGGAGCAGGGCCAGGAATAGCGAGGAATGGCTTAGGGGGATGGAGAGGGCAAATGAAAAATAAAATTTCTGGTTGCTTCATGGTGAATTTCTAGGGAGACTTTAAGTTTCTGGCTAGGTTTCTGCTCTCTGTTTCCAAGGGAACTGTTTTGTGCTTTGTGGAAGCGGAAATGGGTAGTTCCATTGGCACCGCCATTTCCCATCCTTTGGGCAACCTTCACAGCTTCCTTCATGTAGTTGTCTCTCTTCCTTGGTGACCAAAGGACTGGGTTTGAATTTTGGAACAGCACATTAATGCCCCATTTCTTTTCCTATAAACAGGACTTTCCATCTCTAAGCCCGATGTCATCTCCTTACTGGAGCAAGGAAAGGAACCCTGGTTGATTGCAAACGACATGACAGGACCATGGTGCCCGGGTGAGTGAGGCAATGGCAGGAGGTCATTGGGAATAACAGCCAGCGAGTCAGTCAACTCATAGCAGTAACCTTAGTTGTTGTCAGGAAACTCTCTTCAAAGCCCTTCCAAAAACTGAGGAATAAAAGCCTAAGACATGAAGACATGAAAAGCAAAGACCTTGCAAACATCAGCTTCCAAGGGAACCTTGCCCTCATCCCCATTAATTCCTCTCTGTTCTTCTCTCATATTTTCCTCCCCTTTCAAACAGAGACGTGCCCCCTTCTTGCCCAGTCGCAGCCGTTTTACCTGGGCTTTGGATCCTTTTTTTCTACAAGTGTCTTAATTCCTTTAAAAAATACTTATTTTCTTAAAACAGCTTCTCACTTTACCTAATTCATTTACTCTCTTAACTTTTGAGAGGTGAGGATGTGTGGTGGCTGAGGGAAGACTCTGGAATCAGATTTTCTGAGTTCACAACCAGGCTCTGCCACTTACTAGATCTGTAAGTTTAGGTAAATTTCTTAAATTCTCTGTGCTTCAGTTTTCTCCTCTGCAAATGGGATAAAAATAGCACCTTCCATGTACAGTTATTGTGCCTTTTCATGACTTAATATGTGAAAATGCCCAGTACAATGCAGGCAATATTGACCACCAAATAAATGTTAGCAAGTGTCAGTAATTGGCACTTGCTGGACCAAATTAGAGCCTTTGAATACATAGTTATCAGTTACCCCCTCCTGACTTCTCTGTATTGTTGTCATTTATTTTCATCTGGGATCACTTTTTTCTCTATCTGAAGAACACCCTTAAGTGTTCCTTTTGTGTGGGTCTGCTGTTGACGGAATTCTCTGTTTTCGATCACATGAAAATGTCTTTATCCTGCCTTCTTTCTTGGATAGGCAGGATATTTTTACTGAGTATGGAGTTCAGTGTAGCCCAAAGAAGAACTCATTCCACTGCCTTTTCTCTTCCAGTGTTGTCAACAAGTCAAGTTGTTCCAGTTCTGGAAAATGTTCCACATATATTTAAAACTAGTGTTCTTTGGATGGGGGTGCTCACCTCTTTATAACCCTGTTGATGATATGATTTAGAGTCTGCTTATCCTTTTAACTTTCTCTGTACTTGTGCTATCAAATCTGAGAGCTGTTTCTTGTGTTATGTATTTTGCTACATTTTACATTTTTATAAAGGTGAAAAATAGATCCTTGTTTCAAATTGTGTTCTTACCAGTACAGTCCATCCTTCATTTTCACACTTAGTACTTTTAACCTTGAATTCTATTTTTTTCTGATATTAATATCAAATGCCCTGTTTGTGTTAGTTTAAAAAACTACGATGTATCTTTGCTTATCCTTTTAAAAAAGTGATTGCCATTTTAAGTGTGTCCATTGTAATCAGAATTAGTTGCCTTTCTTAATCAAGCTGAGATTCCTTGACTTAGATAGAATTTAATCCATTCTCATTTATTGTGATAATTAATGTGTTTTGATCCTGCCATTTTATTTTACATTTTCTGTTCCTAATTCTTCTTACCTTTTCTACCCTCAAGCAATTTTGAAGTTGTACTTCCTATTGCTTTATAATAGTCTTTGACTTTAAGAAACATGCTTAAACCTGTATTTCTCTTCCCAAGACTGAAATAGAATTTTTTTCTTTTTAGTAAAGTTTTTTAAGAAATATTTTTATTTTGAAACAACTTTAGGTTTATAGAAAATTTACAAAATTATTACAGAGAATTCCCATGTACTCTTCACTCAGCTTTCAAAGGTTAACATTTTACATAACCATCGTACAGTTATCAAAAACAGGAAATTAACACTGGCACACTGTTAATAACTAATCTACAGATCTCATTAGAATATTATTGGGTTTTCCCCAGTGTCTTTCTTCTATCCCAGGATCCAGTCCAGGATTCCACACTGGATTTAGTTGTTGTGTCTCCTTAGCATCCTCCCATCTGTGATGGTTCCTTTCATGACCTTGAACCTTTTGATGAGTACTTTTTTGGAGACTGTCTCTTACTTGCCTGATAGTTTCTCACAATTAGATGGAGATTCTGCATCTTTGGCAGGAATACCACAGGAGTGATGTTGTATCCTTCTCTGGGCATCACACCAGGGTTTACCTCAGGTTGATATGGCTTATTACTGGTAGTGTTAACCTTGATCACCTTGGTTAAGGTGTCTCTCATGTTTCTCCCTTTTCCAATTGTAATTGTATCTTGGAGGGAGATACTTTGAGACTGTATAGATTTACCATTTCTCCTCATTTTGCCCACTGGTTTTAGCATCCACTGGTGGATCTTATCTGTAACAGTTAATGCAGTAGTGCTGCCTAGTGTTGATTTTCTATGTCCCTTATTGCTTCTACATTTATTAACTGGAATTTTTCTGTAAGAAAGGGCTGACCATTTACTCAGTGATTTGTTTCTATCAGTATGGGCTACTTATTTATTCTTGTATTCTATGAATTACAGTCCAAATTTATCATTGCTTATTTTGTTGTTCATATTGTTCAAGCTTTGGCCATTGGGAACACCTACAGGTTGGCTCCTGGGTTCTTTTGGCATGCCCTCATCCTTTTTTGACTACTTCCTTATTTTCTGGTACTTAACATTTTCTGGGCTCGTGTTGTATTCTTCATGCCTCATCCCTGAAATCAGCTATTCCTCAAAGGACTCCTGGTTTCTTTTATTGGATTAATAGTGTGAAAATAGTATTTTTGAATGTCTTTTTCTGAGCAAAGACAGACCTGAAGACTTTACTGTATATAGTATGACTCCACTGAACTTCTTTATTTTGTTGCTAGTAGGCCCATTACTGTTTATTCCAAAACAAGTATTAGGATCGTTCACAGAATATTTGGTTGGTGTGTTTTCTAAGTCCTTGTAGTTCTTGGTGGGAGAGTAGGGGACTTTTAAAATTAGATTTTTAAAACTTGTGATAAACATTACACAAAATTTACCTGTTTGACTATTTTTAAGTATACAATTCACTGGCATTAATTACATTCAGTGTTGTGCAGCCATCATCACTGTCCATTTCCAGAACCTATTCATCCTCCCAAACAGTAACTCTGTACCCATTAAACAGTAACTCTCCATTTCCCCCACCCTCCTGTCCCTGGTAACCTCTTTTCTTTATGTCTCTATGAACTTAACAATTCTAGGTACCTCGTGTAAATGTAGTCATGCACTTGTGTATCTGACTTCTTTCACTTAGCATAGTATCTTCAAGTTTCATCCATGTCGTAGCGTTTATCAGAATTTCATTACTTCTAAAGGCTGAGTAACATCCCATTGTATGTATGTACCACATTTTGCTTATTCATTCCTCTGTTGATAGATACTTGGGTTCTTTCTACCTTTTGGCTGCTCTAAGCATTGCTGTATAAGTATCTGAGTCCCCGTTTTCACTTCTTCTGGGTATGTACTAGGAATGAAATTGCTGGATCAGCTGGTAATTGTATGTTTAACTTTTTGAGGACATTTCTCAGTTTTTAAGAGCCTTTTATATACTGTGAAGATCATCCCATTATCTGTGATATAAGTTTCAAATACTTTCTCTGTCATTTGTCTTTTCACTTGGCCTTTGGTGTTTTTTGTTGACATTGCACGTTTTTTGTTTTGTTTTTCACCTTTACACAGTGGGATTGATCAGCCTTTTCTTTTGGTGCTTTTGGATTTTGAGTCATTGTTTCATTGTTAGAAGGCTTCCCTAAACCTAGTTTATAATCTAGTAATTAGATGATTATTATTAAAAATAACCTAGTAATCTACATGTTTCCTTATAGTATTTGTCTGGTTTCTATTTTCTTTTAACATTAAAACTCTATTCAGAGTTTATTCTGGTATATGGTAGCATAACATATGGATCCAATTTTATTTTTTTCCAAATGACTATCTAGTTGTCCCAAATTATTTATTATAAAAACTATCCTTTTCTCAATACTACTCAGTGATAAAAAAGAATAAAATGCCATTTGCAGCAACATGGATGGACTTTCACTTCATTCTAAGTGAAGTAAGCCAGAAAGAGAGAGAAAAATACCATATGATATCACTCATATGTGGAATCTAAAAGTAAAAATAGAGGGAGGAAGGTGTAGCTCAAGTGGTAGAGGTGCATGCTTAGCATGCACAAGGTCCTGGGTTCGATCCCCTGTACCTCCTCTAAAATAAATAAATTACGCCCCCTCCAAAAACTAAAAAAACAGGACACTAATGAACTCATCTACAAAACAGAAACAGACTCGCAGACATAGTAAACAGTCTTATGGTTACTGGGGGAAAGGGGGTGGGAAGGAATGAATCTGGGAGTTTGAGACTTGCAAATGATAACCATTATCTATAAAAATAAATTAATAAACAAATTTCTTCTGTATAGCACAAGGAACTATATTCAGCATCTTATAGTGGCCTTGAATGAAAAAGAATATGAAAATGAACATACGTATATGTGTGTGTGTGTGTGTGTGTGTGTGTGAGGGAATGGGACACTGTGCTGTACACCAGAAATTGACACGTTGTAACTGACTATACTTCAGTAAAGGAAAGGGAGGGGAAAAAAACTGTCCTTTTCTCCTTTGAGATACCACCCTTATAATACATTCAGTTTCCGTATAAACTTTAGTCTTATTTCTGGCCTTTTTATTGTGTTGCGTTGGTCTGTCTTTAGAATCCAATATTTATTCATCTAACAATCCATAATTAAAAGCCTACTGTGTGCTAGGGTTTGGTGACCATGGCTAGTGAGAAAGGCATTACTTCTGCCATCAGGGAGATAAGAAACCAAATAATCAACAGATAAGTAAGTAAATGGAACTCTTAAGTGCAACTGAGAGAAGTGTTATGACAATAGGACCCATATGATGTGGGAGAGAGAATCCAGGTGTACGCTTAGGGTTGTCAGTCTGAGAGCTGTTGTGAAAGTGTGAGTTTTAACCGGAGACCTGAAGAGAAAAGTAGCTGTACAAAGAGCCCCGGGCAGGATTCCTGATAGACAGAAGAGGCTGATGAGCGGCCTGAGATGGAAAACACCTAGACTGATTCTAGATGCTCAGAGGAGGCCTGTGGTTCGTTACATGGGGAGGAAAGGGGAAAGTGCTCCCAATGAAAATGCACTGTCCTTGGTTGAGCTAGAGCGACAGAGTGACAACAGAGACAAGCAGGGGACCCTCTTTTCCAAGAACCGGTGAACTGTGGCATTGAATTAGGATTTATTCAAAGTGCGATGGGGAGGCTGTGAAAAAGAGATTTTCATTTTGATTGGCAGCAGCATCAAAATGTTAAAAATATAGATGCCTTATTTATATGAAATGCCCTGAACAGGCAAATTCAGAGACAGAATTAGTGGTTCTCTGCCACTGGTGATTGCCAGGGGCGGGAGGGAGTGGGGAGTGGCTGCTTAATGGGCGGCCAGGTTTCCATCTGGAGTGATGAGAGTGTTCTGGAACTAGACAGTGGCGATGCCTGCGGGACACTGGGAATGTACGGCAGACCACTGAGCTGTATACTTTAAAATGGCCAAATGGGAAATCTTATGTGAATCTTACCTCAATTAAAATGCATGTATTACTTTTAAAATATGTATGTAGAAATGTCTGTACACACGTTCCTTGACCCTCTTCTTGTACGTTCTGACTCAGTGTGGGGTGGTTCTTGGACATTTGTTTTGTTAAAAGGCTTCCTGGATGATTCTGATCTCTCCTAATTGAGAACCACTGGTTTGGGGAGGGTGTAGCTCAGTGGTAGAGCGCATGCTTATTAGCATGCACGAGGTCCTGGGTTCAATCCCCAGTACCTCCTCTAAGAATAAATAAATAAACCTAATTACCTCCCCCAACCAAAAGAAAAAAGAACCACTGGCTTAACTTGTTTTCTTTCTCCTTTCTGGCACCATATGAGCCATCATATTTGTGCTTTTGTGTGCTTTTAGAAGTTGAATGGCAATATTTGAGACTTACACAAGCAATTCATCTATTGTGGTTATAATTTTCACTTTGTCTCTCTAATCTGCTGTAGAATTTCTTTATTTCTCTTAAAAGAGAACAAGTTGCATGTACTTTTTTTCCCCCCCAGATTTGGAGTCCAGGTGTGAGAAATTTCTACAAAAAGGTATCTTTGAAGTAGAGTCATTCAATTGGGAGCTAATGGAAAACCTTAAATGCTGTGATTTTGAGGGCTCCAGTTTCGGAGATGACTGGGCATACAGAGGCCAGTTTGAAAGACAACAAGTAAATCATGAGTGCTGTTTCAAGCAAGTGAAAATCGCCTATGAGAACATGCCCACTTTTGAGCATCATATGTCCCTCCCCCTACGGCACAGCAACAAGACTGGCGAGAAGCTGATAGAATGTCATGAATGCGGGAAAGCCTTCAGCCGTGGCTCACACCTTATTCAACATCAGAAAACTCACACTGGTGAAAAGCCCTTTGAATGCAAAGACTGCGGGAAGGCCTTTAGTCGTACCTCCCACCTTGTTCAACATCAGCGAATTCATACAGGTGAGAAACCTTATGACTGTAAGGACTGTGGGAAGGCCTTTGGTCGCACTTCAGAACTCATTCTGCATCAGAGACTTCATACGGGAGTCAAACCCTACGAGTGTAAAGAATGCGGAAAGGCCTTCAGACAGCACTCACAACTTATTCTGCACTGTAGAACTCATACAGGTGAGAAACCCTATGTATGCAAAGACTGCGGCAAGGCTTTTATTCGTGGTTCACAACTTACTGTTCATCGGAGAATTCACACAGGGGCTAGACCCTATCAGTGTCAGGAATGTGGGAAGGCCTTTAGACAGCATTCACAGCTTACTGTCCATCAGAGGATTCATACTGGGGAGAAACCCTATGAATGTAAGGAATGTGGAAAGGGCTTTATTCATAGCTCAGAAGTTACTCGACATCAAAGAATTCATTCTGGGGAGAAACCTTACGAATGTAAGGAATGTGGGAAGGCCTTCCGACAGCACGCACAGCTTACACGACATCAGAGAGTTCACACTGGTGACAGACCCTACGAGTGTAAGGACTGTGGGAAGGCCTTTAGTCGTAGTTCATACCTTATTCAACATCAGAGAATTCATACAGGAGACAAGCCCTACGAATGTAAGGAATGTGGGAAAGCCTTTATTCGTGTTTCACAGCTGACTCACCATCAGCGAATCCATACCTGTGAGAAACCCTATCAGTGTAGGGAATGTGGAATGGCCTTTATTCGTAGTTCACAACTTACAGAACATCAGAGAATTCATCCTGGTATCAAACCTTATGAATGTAGAGATTGTGGGCAGGCCTTTATCCTTGGCTCACAGCTCATTGAACACTACAGAATTCATACTGGTTAGAAAGCCTTCATATGGAATCCACGCCTGACTCAGTATTAGATAATGCTTAATGTAATGTGATTATTGGCAGAGAACCTTCATTTGTCACTTCCATTATGGAACATCAGATAACCCTGATGAACGCAGAAGAAAATTCAATAAATGTGGGAATTTTTTTTTGCCTCACACTCACTGTTTACTAAGCATCAGAGAGTTTATATGGAAAAAAAAGTAATATGAATATAGAAAAGCCTCCTGTTACCACTTAAAGTGTGTTAAACTTCTGAGAACTCCCAATAGAAAATGACCCTCTTAAAATATTTTGTGAATGTGCCTTTCGCCATACACCTTACTTAACATTATCTCATTTCCACCAACTACTGACTGTATAGCATTGGGCAAATTACGCAATGTCTCTGTTCCTCAGTTTACTTATTTTTAAGCAGTAATAATTATACCTACCTAATAGAGTTTTCACGAGGACTGTCAGATATTTTATATAAAGCCTATGCTCAATAAATATTAGTTATTGTCAATAACAGTATTACTTAATAGTAATATTTAAGTAGTAATAAACTTAAGGCGTGTGAGGAGAGCCTTATGAATGTATCAAATATCAAAAAGCCTTGTTAGGATGATTCATTCTGAAGAACAGTAATAAAGTGTCATTATCATGAGAAGGTCTTCATTTTTAAAACATTAAAAAAAATTTTTTTAATGTTATAAATTTTGAAGATTAGAAATTAACAAAAGAGTAGCAAAAAGAAATCTGCCCATTTAGAAATCTAAAAACACCTCCAAATATAACTACATCTCAAGAGAATCAAAACTAAAATTACAAACTAGAAATGAACAGGGGTGAATTCTGCATTTCAAAACCAGTTCAGTGTAGCCAAAGCTAAACTCTTGTCAGAACCCAAGGACTGAAGGTAGGGCCTTTGTTCTACAAATACAGATCTCCAGAACCTACTCATTGCCAGTAACGTGCTAAACACATTAAATGAATGAGTAGTCAACTCTAAAAGTTAGGGGAGGGGGGGTATATAGCTCAATGGTAGAGCACATGCTTAGCATGCATGAGGTCCATTTAAAAGTTAGTTAATTAATTAGCCTAATTACCCCCAAAAAAAAACAAACAAAAAAAGAAATTACCACATAAACCCAAGTCAACAGTAAGAATGATTATTAAAATAGAAAAGGAAGTGGGGGACGGTAATAGCCCAGTGGTAGAGTGCATGCTTAGCATGCACGAGGTCCTGGGTTCAATCCCCAGTACCTCCATCAAAAAAATAATAAAAATAAATAAATAAGGAAACCTAATTACCTCCCCCAGAAAAAAAATTTTAATAATAATAAAAATTAAAAATTAATTTAAAAACCCAGCAAACTTAATCTAAAGGTTGTTTACTTAACAATATAATAGACAATTGACAACTCTGATATAAAAAAGGTATTTAGGATTATGAATGAGGAAGGGGTGGATTTTTATTTTAATAGCTACTATGCATGACTTTATTCTAATATATTTAGGAATCTAGAGAAAAAATGGATTTTTACAAAAATATCAAAGTTGATTCAAGAAGATGTGGGATTTCTGGAAAATCAATGGTTATAGAAGGACATGAAAAGTCATCAAAGCTCTGTCCCTTTAAAGAAAACAATTTAACCTACAAAAACTTTAGGGAATAGATAATCCCTGAGAGGAGCTTACCAGTTCATCTTCAAGGCTAAATAAAATTATTATTAAAAACTCAACATGGATAGCTCCTGAAAATCAAATCATAGGTGATTATCACTTGTGAAGATAAATATAAATGAAATTTCTGCTACTTTAATCCAATCTATTAAGATTAATTTTAGATGAACAGTCTGGAATTGCGTCCAGCGCAGCTCGGGACCCTGTCTGAGGACGGGCGACACAAGACTTAAGAGACAAAGTAAAGAGCAAAGATGGGACCAGGCGACTCAAGATCTCATGGATCCAGAGTGCCGAAAGCCTGGTGGACATCATATTTACTAGGAGTATAGAGCTCAGAAAAAAATGTGATCAAAGAGGTGGGGTTTAGATATTCCATGCGATAAGCACTAAATTCTGCTTGCTGGTTAACTGATTAATTTCAGGCCCATCCCTTCCAGGAACAGTCACCCTCCTGGGGGTATGCAAAATTTCTGAGTCTATCCTGTTATTGCCTCCAGGACATCTCAAGATAGCAAGTACTTCCCCTAGGTTCAACCACATGCTTTCATGCCTGAACAGAGTTCTGTTAATGGATGATCTGGCTTCCAAGACTGTCCATTGTTTCACCCTAAGGAAATATCTGCCCTCCTTCGTGCCCTTATGGTCAGTCTCAGGATCGCTCACCACAAATTTTCTTTAGCATAATCCGTGCTATAGATCATCTACTGCGCAAAACATAAAAACAAAGCAAGCATGTGCATTTTAAGCAAGCAAGTGTGAATATAATATTTTAAGCTCATGGAAATTTAGGAGTGGCTTCTTTTCTAGCTGCTTGTAGTCTAGCAGCTTGTTTTCTGGCAGCTTGTTTCCCAGCGTGGAATGTCATCTATTTTGGATTAAATATCTTTTCAGAATTTTGATACTGTAACTCCAGGACGAGACAATGATGGGGAAAAGAGCCTTGGTCCAGCTCCAGGGATATCCAGATCAGGGCTTGTGAATGAATCTGAGAAATCTTAAAAAAAAAAAAACAAAAAAAAAAAAACAGATCCCCTCAGCCCTTGTGGCAGGCAGTCAGCATCTGGGGCAGAGGACATACTGCACCCATATGCCGCTCAGTCATCCTGAGTGTTCAGTAAAAGCACCTGCATTTTCTGCACATGCCACAGCCTCCAAAGGGTGAAAGCAATGTTCTGGATGTGCTTTTTTTTTCTTTTAATGGTTTAACGATTAGAATCTACCGCTGGAGGGGCTTAAAGCTATGAAATTAAAAATTACCACTCTGAATAGTTAAACCATAGGTACAAGGTAAAAACTTTCAAGTTAAATTTTGTTTACAGGCATAAGTGAACCTCCACACCATCTCTGCCCCTTCCCACCCTGTTACCCTTTATTTAGCAATTACTGCTATCAAGTTCTTATATATACTTCCTGATTTCTCTGCTTAAGTACAGATGTAGACGTAACACTCTATAAAAATGTTTTACGTAAGTGGTAGCAAATTCCTATACATTGCTATTTTTGCTTATCCGTACACATTAAAGACTGGACCATATCAATACATATAAACTGCCTTATTCTTTTTAACAGATGCATAGTATTCCATATGTGTGTTTCATAATTTATTTAACCTTATCAATTTAGTTTTTTATTATTTTTGCTCTTTCAAACAATCCTATAATAAATATCCTTGCCCATACATTATTTTGTATATGTGTGCTGTATCTTTAAGATGAATTTCTAAATGTGAAAATGTTAGATCAAAATATGTACACTTTTAAAAAACTTTCTATTCTCACAGAATCATACAGTGTACCCCAGGGCCTGTGTGACCGGCTTCAATAATTTATCAGCTCATGGCCAGGCTTGTTTTATCTGTATTTCCAGCCACTCTCCAACCTCCATGTTATTTTTGAAGTAAACCCCAGATACATCATTTCATCTATAAAAATTTGTATATACCTGTAAAATATATCACAACTTTAGAAAAGACGTTCCACCTTTAAAAAATTGACAATACTGCCTTAATGCCATTACATATCTGACAGCCAGTGTTCCAATTACTAATTGTTTATTAAATGTCAATATTTTAAAAAGTTTTCAGGATCCGAATGTCCACAAATTGCAGTTGCTTGTTAATGTTTCTTAAGTCTCAATCTATGCATTCTCTTTCATCCTTTTTTTTTCCCCCACTGGCAATTTTTTGAAGAGACTAGTTTGTTTGCCTTGTAGAGTTTCTCAGAGCTTTGTTTTTGCTGGCTGCATCCCCTCGGGTAGTTTAACCTGCTCCTCTTCCCTTGGTATATCTTATAAGTTGGTCATTATCTACAGGCACGATCAACTTTGTTGTTGTTGTTAACACTGAGAGACATACTATTCAGATGCCTTTGTTATGGTGTTAGCAGCCATTGATGTTCAATTGATAAATCTGTTTATTAGGGGTTGCAAAATGATATATTATCTCTTCCTTTATTAACAAATATTTTTATGAAGAAAAACTTCTTTCAACTACTCTTTGGTTACCCATGTTACAATAAGGAAAAGCAGGATAAATGCTTCTTTCTTTCTCTTTATTGGTTTGCAAAATAATGACTTGGTTCCCGAGCATTCTGGCATGGTAACCAGTGAGCTTGGGGGACTGTGTGTGTGAAGCATGTGCAGTATGTTTAAGTCCGTTTAAGCTGTACTTTCACTGATGCTCGAATTGTTCCGTGCTTAGTATGTGGCATCCTCTTCCAGTTGCTCCTCTGTTCTTTTTTTTTTTTTTTTTTTAATGGAGCTACTAGAGATTGAACCCAGGACCTTGTGTATGCTAAGCATGTGCTCTACCACTAAGCTATACCCTCCCCACTCCTGTGTCCTTTTGATATGACCCCACTAGTCTGATCACTGTCTGCCACAACAGGATGTTCCAGGCTCATCTTGTTCATTTCCTACCTCCCACCTTGAAGTAGCCATTTTCCAAGGAGTCCTCTTTCCTTTTGGGATTTTGGTACTTTCCAAAATGGTATTTGCAAACCACAGTTGGGTCACTAGGACTGCTTCATTCTCCTGGTTGGACATTTTTTAGATAAACATACATTTTAAGCCATTTTATACACATTGCTCAAGTGCCTTCAGGAAGATTATGCATCTGAGTGTCTGCCCACTTTAGAAGAGATCCCAAAGCACCACATTCATCTAACCTTGAGAAAACATCACTGATGGGTGAAAAGTTGCTTTTGTTTTCATTTGCATTCCTTTGATTGATTTGTTCACGTATTTGTTGACCATTGGTGTTGCTTTCAGCATGGTACCTAAAATATAGTAGGTGCTCAATAAATATTGTGAGTTGAATAAGTCCATTGTAAGTTCATATCCTTTATTCATTTAATATTGAGGTAGTCATATTTTTCTTACTTAAAAGAGCTATTTTTGAAAGGAATAAATATGTATAAAGTTCCTAGTACAACGTCTGAAACTCACCAAGTGTTAGTTCCCTGCCTTGTTACTTGCCTGCATCGTCATTCATGTCTGACTTGGCTTATTTTTCTACTTTAAGATAAAGGAATTGAGAGTCAAAGAGATTAAGTAGTTTGTGCAAGGTGTCTTAAGTGGCGAATCCTAATTTCAAAGACAAGGGCAAGACAGGATAGGATAAAGGTCCATGTGTACAACTTTCAGAGTGTATGACTGAAAAGGATAAAAGTCGGTGTTTCTTCAGATAATCTGTAAAATGCAGTCAGTTCATGGTCCAAACACAGAAAGTGGCAATGCTAGGAACTAAGGTATGAAAGAGATTAATAAGGATCATTTTTAAGCTTTTTTTTGGCCTTACAAAAAAGTAAAAATGCTCAAATAGAATACAGAGAATATAGAAAAATGGGAGGGAAAAACACTTTTATCATACCTTACCCATAAATGTTATCATTTTTGCATATTTCCTCCCAGCTTCTACTTCTGAAAATACACGTTTTGTCTTTATTATGGAAAACTTCAAACATACACAAAACTAAGTATAGTACAGTGAACCCTCACATTCTCATCACCCTGTATAAAAACCACCAACTGATGGCCAGTAGTATTTGTCTGAAGCCACATCTACTAATTCTTTCACTGGATTCTTTCCAAAGTTGAACTCAGATGTTATATGATGACATCTGAAAATATTTCATTAATTATCTTTTTTTCTTTGTTATGGAACTATAGTCAGTTTACAATGTTGTGTCAGTTTTTGGTGTACAGCATGTTTCAGACATACATGTGCATACATATATTCATTTTCATATTCTGTTTCATTATAGGTTACTACAAGATACTAAATATAGTTCCCTGTGCTATACAGAATAAACTTTTTAATCTATTTTATATATAGTTTTTAGTATCTGCAAGTCTCAAACTCCCAATGTATCTCTTCCCACCCCCTTTCAGGAATTATTTCTTAATGGGACTTAAAAATATCAGTAAGAATTTATAATCCTGAGCCATTAGTAGGGAGAACAATAAAATTTTCTACCAAATCCAGTTTAAGCTGATTCTCATTGTGTTGGCAGAGAACGTTGTTTCATATGTATTCGGAGAATTAGGAATTTAGGAAAAGGTTTTCCTAGAAACAACATTCTTTTCCAAAGTTCTCTCTTTTCTTTTCAAAAAAGAAAAAATTTCAGACACAATTGTGGAATGTGAAGGGGTTTTTTTGTTTGTATTAAAAAATATTGACTAACTTGGTACAACTTTTAGTATAATTCTTAATCTTTGATGTGTTGAGAATTGTATCTGTTTCTTTGCTTGTAGGAGGCAGTCAGGTATTTGTTGGATGACTGAGTTAATAAATTAGGTTAATGATAGAGTATTTTTATGAGGAGAAGATGTAAGTGGAGAACCTTCCTTTCACAAAAAAATAATAAAAAAAAAGATATAGATGTGAAATTCCACACTTAGAGGTCACCATGCCTTAAACCCTGGCTAAAGAAGAATTTCATACGTCATTCCAAAGACTTCATATATTTTAATTTTGGAAATAAAGTTTGATATTTCATCTTTGTTAGATTCGTAAGCAACATTAATGATGGACCACGTTGCTTCACGACTCCAGCTAGAAATCCCACAGGCATCTCAAATGTAGTATCTAAAACCAGGTCTATCATTTCACTACCCTCACCTTATAGCCCCCAGATCCTCTTTTTCTTCCATGTTTCTAATACGTCTTATCTAATGATGTCACAGTCTCCCTAGTCTTCCCCGTCAGAAATAGGCTGTCAACTATGACTTCTGGTACCTTATCTTCCATATTGAAAATATTAGCTTTAGAATTGGGTCTGGACTCTATCACTAGCTAGATGATGATAACCTAGCATCCCTAAGCTTCAATTTGGGGCTCAAGATAGTACTTCAGGAAGTTACCATGAAAGCTTAAAACTGAAGAAACTGGCAGAGTTTCCAGTACATAATAAGCCTAAAACCAGAAAGGAAAGTTTGATATTACATAACAACTCAAAAGTTTCATAAGTTACAGAAATAACTGCAGACATACCTAAACAACTGAGCCATTCCTAGTCATAAGTAAGTTCCTCTAACTCGGTCCTTTCAGCGAATGGCCCCCCCATTGCCCACCTGGTTCCCCAAGCCAGACACTCAGGAACCATCCTCGGCCTCCCTCTCCCTGATGATTACGAAATCTCTTTTGCTTCTACTGCTAGGACATTTCTGGAACACACACCCCTTTCCTGAGTACCACAAAGAGGTACTTTAGGGTGACGGGTCCTGCAGCCAGAATTCCTGAGTTCAGATTCAAGTACTGCAGCGTTACTTGCCTAGTGGCCTTGAACCGGTTTCATAATTTGTACCTAGATGGTAATTTTCACGTGAGGAGATAAATGATCAATGCTTTGAACATGCCTGGGCCATAGTGAAGGTTGAGGACATTCACTTTTACTGCAATTCAGTTCAACAATATTTATTGAGGGGGGAGGGTATAGCTCAAATGGTAGAGCACATGCTTAGCATGCACGAGATCCTGGGTTCAATCCCTTATCTAAAATAAGTAAATAAATAGACTTAATTACCTCCCTCTCTCCCCCAAAAAAATTTTTAAAAAATTTTAAACCAATATTTATTGAGCACCTACTATATGCCAGGCACTCTTCTAGGCACTGGGGATACAGCAGTGAAAACAAACAAAAAGCCCCACCTTCATGGAGGCTGTATCCCAATGGGGGAAGAAGGACCACCATAAGGAATACATTTTGTAGCGTGTTGGAAGGTGTTGTGCATTAAGGTGCAAAAAGATCAGGGTAAAGATCAGGAAGGGGAGGGAGGTTGCAGTTACAGTGATTACTATTTACTATCATTACCAAGTATTTGATAATTTATTTAGATACATTCATACTTACACATGTTTTTTCTTTATTAATTAATGAACTGGTATTGTTACCATTTATAATGACTAAGTGCTAATTATTATGGAGTAAAATCAGCTCCCTCTTCCCTTCATGCCCACATTGCCGGGGGATGTGTAACAGCCCCATTTTACAAAGGAAGAAACAGACATGGGGTGGTTAAAGCTAAGCAAGCAGCAGGACCAGGATCTGAATCCACATTGGGATTCTTAGCAAGCCCAGTAAGATACCTCCAAAAGATAGTCAGAATATTAACAGGCAGTGGGAAAAAGCAAAACTGAAGTGATTTAAAGCCAGAACAGTCCTCAAGGCTAGCACCATTTAAGCACTTGCCGGGCCAGTCCCTGTGCCAGGCCTCCATTTTCAGTCATGCTCAACCACAGGGTTACAGACAGGACCAAACCAAAGCAGCTGGCTGTTAGGCTGAACCATGGCTTCCCAAAGATGACCACATCTTAATCCCTAGAATCTTATATGGCAAAAGGGACTTTGCAGATAGGATTAAGGGAAGGGTGTTGAGATGGGGAGATTGTCCTGGATTATCGAGGTGGGCCCACTGTAATCACAAGGGCTCTTAAAAAAAGGAGTCAGGACATCAGAGTGAGTATTAGGAGATGTGACAATGCAAGCAAGAGGCTGGAGTGGTTCAAGAAGAGGTCACAAGCGAAGGAATGCAGGAGGCCTCTGAATGCTGGAAAAGACAAGGAAAAGGACTACCCCTTCCAGAACCAGCCCTGCCAACATCTTAACTTTTGCCCAGTGAAACTGACTTTGGACTTTTATCTCCATAACTAGAGAATAAATTTGCATTGCTTTAAGCCAATCTGGTAGCAGAAAACTGATACAACAGCCAAAATTTGAAGGATATTTGTTTGGACAAAATTTCAGGAAGTTATTCCTTAATAAGTAACTATATTATAAAAATAAAATATTATATACTAAAAACAATACATTATAAAAGTATATTTTATATATTATACATTATATTATGATTTCTATAATAGTAGGCTGTGATGTTTAATAATATGTAAATAATAATTATGTTATCAAGAGATAACAAAATGATATATTGTTTTTGGGATAGTCTTGGGAAGCAAACTTGAAAAATATGTCTTAAGTCCTATTTATATGCTCACAAATGCTAGTGTAAAGTTAGGTACATTCGATATGTTTTCAAAATACAGAATAAGAAAACAAAGAAAAAGCTGAAAGGAATCAAATTTTCACTCTCCAAAATGCATAAGTAAAAGTAGAAATCTTGCCTTTAGGAAATAGTAACATTATCTTGGAAAAGCATCAGAAAGGCTTTAAAAGCATACATTATCAGAAATATAAACCTAGTTTACAAAACACTGGGACCATTTTTAAAAAGATGATTCTCTCTCTCATTGGATGCTCTTGGCACTATACACTTGTTTATCATCTTATTTTTGACCACAAGGTTCACAACTGTCTCTGGGTATGAGGAGGAAAGGAAGGAAGGAATGGTGACTACTAAAAGGCTTTTTGGAAATTTTCAGAAAAGTCTGCCCCTTTAGTCAAAGTTCTGAGTTTAATTTCATACTGGCACTTCCACTTAGTTATGAAATGAAATTCAAGAGAATTTTATCTACTGCTAGCAAAGTAAGTGTTCAACTGAATTTCAGTTACAAACTTTCAGAGCATTTTTTGGAAAGGAGGTTATCAAATGAGACTTTTAAAAAATCCAGATGTGCATCTTATTTGAACTAATATTAATTGTCCTTAGAATGGATGGGTTTATTATTAGAAGAAAAAGAATGATGACATGAAGAGATGTGTTCAAGTTCCACTGCTTGTGGAGGCATAAATGATGGAAATACTGAGAGACATGATTGATTCAGCAGACTTCTTGGAGCCACATTATAAAAGGAAATCAATGCAAGACTTTATAATGAATATTAGTTTAATGGTTTTATCAAATGTATAAAATTCAGTGAAAATGTCATGCCCTGGTATATTTCTCTGTAATTATATTATTGCAAAAAATTTTCATTAAAGATACATGAACAGACAGCAACCACCTGTTGATATGTCCAGAGGATGCTGTAATATGCTGCCCAGGTCACTGTTTCAGGACCAAAGCACTCAGTCCTTCATCTGCCTGGAGCATTGGCTAGCGATGCTTTGCAACCGGGTTCCTCTCAGTGAATGCTCTCAGCTAAAGAAAGATTTCCGTGTAATATCCCCTTCCCAGAGATCGCTTATACATGCATACATCAGACACTGTGAGTTCGGTTCCAGACCACCACAGTAAAGTGAATACTGCAATAAAGTGAGTCACACACATTCTTAGTTTCCCAGTGCATATGAAAGTTACATTTATACTGCAGTCTATTAAGTGTGTAATAGCACTATATCTTGTTTTTAAGTACATATCTTAATTTTAAAATACTTTATTGCTGAAAAGTGCTAAGCTTCATCTGACAACACAGGGTTGCCATAAACCTTTCATTTGTAAAAACCACAATAGCTACAAAGCTCCATAAAGTGAAGCACAATGAAACAAGGCATGCCTATATCCAATTACTAGTTGATGCTGGGGATTCCAGACCCATTGTCCCAACTTGGAAAACTCTGTGGGGCCATCCAGGTTCCACAGCTCACCTAGGCCTGATACAGAACACTCCAGGAAGAGGCCCTCCCAGGGCTGAGGTCCAGATGTTGTTGGAGAGGACATGGCATAGCTCACCGAATGGCAGAGAAGTGCTGGTGGATCTTGCTGGAAATCTGCCCTTTGGAACTTGTTGGAAATCCACCTCCAGTGTGTCAAGGAAAGCTGTTTGAGGGGAAGTGTCTCACCTGGGCACTCTGCTATAAAACCACCCAAGGGCCATACTAAGGAAAGCTGCTGGCCACCAGGTGTTGCTTGGCGGACATGCCCTGTGGTACAGAACCCGGGTGCTGGAGAAGCTGGGAACGCTGTCAGAACCTGGTGCTAGAGAAACTGCCCACACTGCAGGAGCTGGGCACTAGGGAAGCCAAGCACGCTGTAGGAGCCTGACAATTGAACACACTAGAACCAGGACACAAACCCTTTTTCACCCTGCAGTCTCTCTCCATCAACCTCTACGGGTGAAGCTTATCAACACACCAGCTGGCAAAGGAAAAACAGTTTTTCAGTGGGCCCATATTCACTTTCACAGAGCAGACAAAAGGGCAAATTTAGAGCTAAAAGGCAATAAATCAACAATCAGCACAATCGACCCCTTAGACTAATTAACATCGATATGCACCCTCTGCACACGTGCGAACCCCTATCCAACAGCAGCAAGAACTTCTTGTCTCTAACAAGCTATAGCTGTCCTCCTTCCAAATGAAGAAATTATCACTCTCTCCAAATGAGGAGATGCATGGACCCAAGAGTCACTGTATCCATCACTGGCTATATTCACTACTCCTCAAATTCTGTCAAAGTCTGACAGAATGCTACTCTAAGGCCCAATTGTAAATTAAGTTCCAACAACTTGCTTATAAAATAAAAATGAATGAAGGAGGCAGTGCGATCAGCGGTCCTGCAGATCTGTCTCTTGCTTCAATAGTGTTTGGACAAATAGACCCAGGAATGCCACTTGCTCAGCCGTTTTTTCCAGTCGCAACCTTCACAACCAGCCACTCTGCTGTCCTCGGCCTCCGGGACCAGCCAACACCATTTTTAGAGCTTAACTTCTTATTACCCATCAACCATGAGCTCCCAGATTCGTCAGAATTATTCCACCACGGTGAAATCCACCGTCAACCAGCTGGTCAACATGCATCTCTCTGCAGGCCTCCCACACCTACCTCTCTCTGGGTGTCTATTTCGGCCGCAATGATGTGGCTCTGGAGTGCGTGGGCCACTTCTGTGAACCGGCCGAGGAGAAGTGCAAGGGCGCTTGAAAATGCAAAACCAGCACGTCAGCCACACTCTCTTCCAGGACGTGCAGAAGCCATCCCAAGATGAATGGGGTAAAAACCAGGACGCTATGGAAGCTGTCATTGTCCTGGAGAAGAACCTGAACCAGGCCCTTTTGGATCTGCATGCCCTAGGTTCTGCCCACGCAGACCCACACCTCTGTGACTTCCGGGAGGGCCACTTCCTGGATGAGCAGGTGAAACTCATCAAGAAGAAGGGCGACCACCTGACTCACCTCCGCAGGCTTTCTGGTTTCCAGGCTGGGCTGGGTGAGCATCTCTCCCAAAGGCTCACCCTCAAGCACGGCCAGGAGCCTCTGCAACCCCGCGGCCTTTGTGGAGCCCCTCTGGTGTCAGGGCTTCTGCCTGAAGCCTCTCTCTGCAGTCACCAGGCCGCTTTTTAACCATCCTGGAGCCCTCTCCCAAGCCTCGGACCAACTAGAACAATAAAGCTTTTGCAGAAAAAAAAAAAAGGAAAGAGAAGAAAATATTAACATAAACAAATAAATACACACATATAATAGGGAAATAGAAAATAGCAAAGCCACTACAATCCTCACTTTTGTAACTGATCACAAGGCTGCAATTGATTTCTTCCACAGCCCATTCTGTATTTCCACCACCCTCAGCCAGAACCTCAGCTCCTCTAGGTTCGTCACCTGAGGAATGATCTGTTTTGATTGCTCCCAATAATGAACAGATGAAATTCAATAGCATGTTTATTGATCAAACATACTCATAGCCCCAGAGGAGGACACAGAATGCCATGCAGGGCCCCGAGGGGTGGCACTAAGGAATAGAGTGAGCAAACAGTGGCTGTGGACGGCAGGTTGTGTGGTAACCAGAGGATGGAGTGACCCCCAGGTACCCATGGGAGGATATGATTGGCACTCAAAGAGATTCTTCTGACTCTTACTAAAAGTGTTCAAAAATGCAGCAAGAATTGCTCAAATGAAGTTCATCAAAGAACTGAATTTTTGAAATAATATATTTTGCTCGAAGATTGGAGCTGTCATACTGAAATTTGTTGATTGTCTTGAGGGGCAATACTAAGTAGGTTAACTGAACTCAGTAATGAGACGCACATTTTTCTGCTTGAAAAGTAATTTCACTTGGGAAGTATTTTCAAAGCTGCTGATTTGACAAACAAAATTGACACGTTTAACTGTTACTCTGGGCATTCTTAACAGACTGCGTTGAAAGTACAGGGGAAATTATATGTTTCAACATGAGGAACATATTCAAGGACTCTAGAGAAAATTATTATGATAAGCAAAACTTAAAAGTAATCATCAACATTGTTGCAATATATTGGCAAGAATAGTGTTAAGATGGTTTGAATGAAATAAAACAGCAAATATTGTTTAAAATCCTGTCTGTTATATCTCATTTCTGTTTCAAACTTTAATCATTACCTTCCAGAAGAGAATTTTAAACATCAGAGAAAAATGTTTAGATAAAAGATTATTTTGCTTTACAAAATCCATACTCAATAATTATGTTAAACTTGCTGCCACATGAAGAGAATGAATATTATAACAAGTTTAGTTTGTATTGAAGAATGATTCATCTGTATTGAAGAATAATTGAAAGGCATGAAGTGTCACCATTTTAAGTAATATTAAAGAATAATATCAAGATACATGAAAAGTGTGTTGCTATTATTACATTTATGGCCAATTATTTGTGTGGCCCAGTATTTTCATCTTTGCACAAATTAAAAATAAAGGACCTGTTGATGGATGGATGGATAAACAAAATATGGTATAATGGACTATTCAGCCTTAGGGAAGAAAGAAATTCTGACACATACTTTAACATGGATGAACTTGTAAGACATTATGCTTAGTGAAATAAGTCAATACAAAAGGATGAATATTGTATGATTCCACTTTACATAAAGAACCTAGAGAAATCAAATTCATACGAACAGAAAGCAGAACAGTCCAGTGACGTCAGGGAAGATGGCAGAGTCAGAAGTGCCAGGAGTCCACTGCATAGACAATTGTACTTGCAAAATCTTTCTGCTGTAACTATTCTGGAATTCTGGAGTCTATTTGAAGGCTCATAGCTTCCAGAGGAAGGCTTGGCTGGCAAACTGTGGGAAATGTTCGTGTATTTCAGCTTAGTTGCTATGGTAGCAGCTACCCATCCCCTGTCTCCTAGCCCCGTGGCAGGCAGCCAAACCTGCATTTTTAGAGTGGCTTGAGGGAGCCAGTGGGGCAATGAGGACCTTGTCCTCCAAATATCAGGGCTCTGCATTTCTATTGCCAATTAGTGCTTCAGATCATGGAAATGCAGACGCAGAAGCAGGCCACCATTGTTGCAAACCCATGAGCTGAAGAAGCTTCCAAGAGTTTTAAAGTGACAGTACCTGTTTTGTTTTGTTTTTGTTTTTTCCCTTCATTTTGTCCCTTTTTCCCCTTCCAAAAGCTATACATTTAAAGAGCAGGGTATTCAACATCAAACCAATATACGAGGGGATTTAGAAAGTCACTGCATGTGCCCAGGGGAAAACACAAGCTCAGAAAAGACCTGAGAAGAACCTAAGCTTGTTGCTGAACCTGGACTTAGGTCTGCTCCCCACCAAGCCAATCTACTGGCACCAGGTTGTGGTGAAGGGAAGCTCTGAGTTTATCTGCAGGGCACCAAGCAAGGAGAATGGCCAACTTGCACTCGAAAGATCAAACTCCCCAATGGTTTTCAGTGAAGAGTTTTTAAAGGGAGTATGAGGGAAGGGCTTGCAGAGTATGCGATCAGCTTGTGCTCAGTTCTTGGATTGATTGTCATCAAGGTGAAGTTTCGAGCATCATCAATCTTCTGGCTTCAAGCAATCTGGGGTCTTCATGCTTGTGATGGGCAGTTTTCATCTGGTGGGGGTCTGGTTTCTGTACAAACAACTTAGGAATGTGTGTCAGACCTTTGTGTCTTTCAGGGAACTTGGAGTTCAGTGACTCTGCTATGTGGCTGATTTACAGTGTAAACTGCTACCAGTTTCCTGGCGCAAAAGCTGTCCTTTGTTTCTACATCTTCACATTTCCTAATTATTAACTCTTGAGCCAGGCTTTGACATTCAGGGGAGGCCTGGGAGACTAAAGCAAAAGCCTTTTACTTCAAAAGACAGGGACATGGGGGCTTGTGTACCGTTTCAAGCTCCATATCACCCCTAAAAAAAAAAACCATTAATTTCTTCATAGAATAAAATATCCAGTCAGTGTTCACATTTATCTATTGGGTCATATATTTTTTATATTTTTTCGTTTGTTCAAAACATACATATTTGTTTGTTCAAACCAGGACCAATAAATATTGTTGAATGAATTTGCTGATTTCAGGAACAAATTATCCTTTTGTGACTAGAGAAGGCTGGGTTTATTTTTGTGGTTTTGTTGTTGTTGCTGTATTTGGGGGTTTGGTGTTTTTGGTTTGTTTGTTTTTTGTACATACATAAAATAACATAGAATAGTTTCCCCGGAAAGGAACTCAGAGGTTCCTCGGGGAAAGAATTCTCTTCTTCCTGTTCACCTTTATGAAATTTAAACCATGTGAATTATTTATGATCTATTCAGTAACTGGGTGGACGAAAGTTTAAAGTTTTTTAAAAGCAAGTCCTAAAACATCAAACAGAATGTGGGAAGGTCCCTGTAGGAGAGGCTGGGGTTTGAGATCTGCCACAAGATGGCAGCAGAGTGACACCAAAGCTTGGTCTGGACTCTAGAAGGCTGCCTGGCTGGGAGCAGTCTCCCTCCCCACACACAACAGGCAAATCCTGGTGGGTTCCTGCCCACCGCTAACCCAAGCTGTGTGTAGCTGGGCTAAACCATGCCCGGATTCCTGACCTACAGAAACCATGAGATAATGTTTATTGTTGTTTTAAGCTGCTACATTTTGGGGTAATTTGTTATTTGGCAGTCATACCTTAGACCTCATACCATTCCATTCCACCAAAAACTATTTGGGTATGTATTTCTAAAATATAGGGACTCATTTTTTTTAAGAACACAACCACAATATCAATATCATATATAAAAATTTTAAATTATTTAATATAATCAAATATTCCAAGCAGTCTAGTCAATGCTACATGCTGAAGTATTTGGAGTAAGAACATTGATATCTGCAATCTACTTTGAAATGGATCAAAAGACAGTATGGATTGATGGACTGATAGAGGCATAGGTGGCTGGTTATGGGATACAGCAAATGTAGCAAAATGTTTATAGAATCTGGGTGGTGGGTACATGAGTGTTTACTAAAAGATTCCTTCACCTTTCCTGTATCTTTGAAATTTTTCATAATAAAATGTTGGAAAAGTCAATCATTGTTCAAATTTCCAAATGTCTCAAAAATGTCATAATTTTTTTTTGTTTATTCATATCAAGATCCGAATAAGGTCCAAATACTGACGTTGGTTGGTATGTCAGTTCCATGTGCTTTAAACCACAGTATTTTGGTGCCTTTCTATTACAGCCGTAAGTGTTTATGCCAATAAAGGGCGGAAGAGCTTACACCCCCAGTTGGCTCTGTAGCCTGAGTTTGAGCCCTTTTGTCCTTAAAGTTGAGGAATCCCTTCCTAAAGGAGACCTGAGGGATGGCAGCAGCAGCTTCTTGACCAGGGCTTCCTGACCAAGGTCAGTGCTGCAGGGTGTGTTCTCAACTCCACCCCTGCAGGGCAGACTCAGAACAGCTTTCCCAAGTCAGTGTTTAGAAGTCCTGGGAGTCATTCCCGCAGGACTAGCCTAGAAGCAAGAGCATGCAGCTAGTGCTGCTGCACAGAGCCCACCCTCAGGAGTGTGGGGTTTAATGCTCTGCGGTTGCCATCTGAAGATTCTTAATAATGTTATCTTTGCATTTGTGCTTTTGAAGTGAAGTCTGCTGGGACAATGGAGCAGGCACCAGGGACTTGGAGTCTGACCTGTATGCATTCTCTCCTCCCCCCACTCTCCCTCTCCCTGAGACAGGCACTTAGCTGCCTATTCTTCTGCCTGCTGGGGGCCTGGGCATAGGGAGGGTCAAGGTCCACCACACACATGGCCTCTGAGATCAGGGCAGGGTGGCAGCTACCCCCTCCTCAGCTGTCACTCTGTGGCACATTTAGCAGGTGACCCAGCAGGGACAAGTGTGCTGCCCACCTATTGTACTTAGTCCAAACTCATTCTGCTTGCCCAACAACAGGCCAGTAAATCTGGAGACAAGGAGTTGGGACAAGGAATAATGACTTTATTCGGAAAACCAGCCAACTGAGAAGATGGGGGACTGATGTCCTAAAAGGCCATCTTCCCCAAGTCAGAATTCAGGCTCCTTTTGTACTAAAAAGGGGAGGGGTTGTGCTTGGTTGTTGCAAACTTCTTGGTGTCAGAATCCTTTGGAAAAGTGTCAGAGCCCTGAGAATGAGCTATCCTGTAAATTTCAGGCTATAGGCAACATTCTTTTACAAAAGGTGCAGAACCAGTCTGACAATGCATAGGAGACAGAGCACAGGGTTACAAAGGAACAGCTCTAATATGGAGTCAGATTTGTTCTTCCCTCTCACACTTTGATCCAGGTTCCTGACTCTTCTTGGCAGGGAAGTTGCGTTACCCTGTAGGGAGCAAGCGTGTGTGGAAAGGAGAGATGCCTTGTTCGACTTCTCCACTTCTGGCCAGGGCACAACGAGTTGGTCCAGTGGCTGGTGGGAGGGGAGGAGGCCAAGGCCCAGCGTTGTAAGCACACACAAAGTTGCAGGGCAGGTCCCCCAGGTGACTGTGGGAGGGCATACTCACCCCTGGGTATCCCTTGCTCTAGAGAGCACGACACTGAATAGTAAATTAAAAACGCCATGACAGGTTAAGGGCAACCATGGAAGAAAGAAATCAGCTTTCTATTTTAGTATTTTTAATGGCGATTTTTGTCCCATGCCATTTGAATGAGGGTTCCCACGTTTTCATTTTGCACACAGCCCCATACATTAGGTAGCAGGCCTGCTTAGAAGGCACTCCTTCAGCCTTTCCAACCTTTCTGGTATCCAGTCTCCAAAGCGATTTCTACTTTCTTCCCTGAACACTTACCGCTGCAGATTACGGGGGTCAGCTGGGTGACTGGGCACATGTGCAGTCATTTCCTGGGGATGACCAGAAATAGCTAGATGGCTAGAATCCAGGAAAAGCACTGAGGTCCTGCTTTATTAAGTGGGTGGGAGGGACCAAGTTAGAGAACATTTGGATTATACTGTATTTCCTTAAACAAACACTGGTCAAGTCCACCCACGTACCGGGTGCTGGGGATGCAGCGGCATCCAGAGTCAACAACAGACAGATAAATAGAGCAGCTATGCTGTTCTCCAGGGGGGAGAACTGAGCGTGGAGGTGGGGTAAGACAGGAAGAAGCAAAGGCAGTTTCTATGCAGCGGAGTCATTTTGCACACATGTTTAACTTATGCAGAGCCAGCTCTGTGGATTCACAATAAACCAAAAGAGATCATGAAAAGTATTTATTTAAACAGAGAAAATTATCTTGCCCTTCGTTCCAGAAAGTCAGCAGCACACGCTCCCAAGTAGGTACGAGATGTGGGTATAATCAACTCCTTCCTTGGTTCCCATCTCTTACCTGGATGAGTGAGGTGAGTGCATTTTTCATACAACACGGTCCCTAAACCCAAAATGAACATCAATATTTAGCCAAAGCCGCAGTCATCTGTTTCAACATGGGAGGAAAAAGGACTGTTCTTGATGTTAATGAAAAATGGTATCTCACCTTCCAATGTGGTGCTGTCTCAGGGGACTTACATGGGAAGTTTTAACTACACGCTATTTTCACCTCAGGCACCTAACCCAGGTAAAAGGAGATGCCACAGCCCTGAAGCAGCCATCTGTTGCTGGTTCTGGCCACCCCCGCCCCTACCCACCACTGTTTCTGCTGCCTAGTCGTCCTGAAGTCCTCAGTCAGTGCTGACTGGACTTGGCCACTCGTGCCACACAGACCAACGACATGGCCAAGCACAGAAAGAGGATCTGAACCAATCAAGCTCGCGCATGCGCACACACACTGTCTCTCTCTCTCTCTCTCTCTCTCAGCATTCTGAACAAAAGCTATAGAAAAGTTGGTCAATAAGCTATTATCATCTGAAATGTAAAGATTGTGCCAAGTGGGAGGGGTAGCTCAGTGGTAGAGTGCCTGCTTAGCATGCACAACGTCCTGGGTTCAATCCCCAGTGCCTCCATTAAGAAATAAATCAATAAACAAACATAATTACCTCCTCCGCCCAAAGTTTTTTAAAATAAAATTAAAAAAAAATAACGATCATGCCATAAGGGTCACTAAAGAGATCATGGCAAGCCAACCTCATAGGGGAGCAGAAATGATAAATAAGCAGAACTTGATGGCTTCAGGACAGAAAGAAGCCGACAGCGTGGAATGTGACTGAATCACATGGTTAGGTTATTAATATTCACCTTCATTTACTTCATCGTGAAGGGGGACATGAGGTGTAATGGATCAGAGACAGATTTCTTGTGAAATGCCTCGAGGTAAATACTAAGTCCACCTTCGCCCTAGTCCTTCCTTAGTGTGATGTGATGAGATCAGGTCAACTGGTCTATGCTAGGAGCTGGCAGCCCCATAGCAAGAAATAAAGAAAGATCATTTTTCTCTGCTTGAAAAGGAGGAGGCAACTGTCCCACCTCCCTCATGAAAGTCCTCCTTATACCAGCTCTTCCATATATAAACAAAATCTCTCCAGCAGCCCAATAGCCTCAGGCATCCTAGCTTTTAGGACCTAGAGATGCCTCTCAGGTCTGGGGCGTCACTGTCTTTAACAGGTAGATACTGTTCCAGACTTCCTGGTACCTTGGGGCTTAATCTAGGCACATTGCCTGGGCCATAACCATTGCCCTCTTGTTGAAGTAAGTTTTATTACCCTCTTGAGTCACAGCTGATTGCTAGATAATGGTACAGATCTCGGCAGGGAGACCAGAAAGGAGACTGGTTCAATGAACCTGGAGAAGATCAGGTGGTCTGGACCAGGGTCAAGGTGCTGCAGAGGCCGGGAAGTGCACAGAAGTGACAGACCCAGGATTCCTCCTCAGAAATGAGGGACGGGAGAGTAGGGAGCAATGCTGAAGTTGGGCGCGTGCTTCCTATTCCATGAGTGGTGCAATCAAATGCCTACAAGGCAGGGAATATAAATGAGTGAAATAGATCTGAAATATTAGGGGTTGGTGGGGGCTTTGGTGAAGTGGAGTGTCATGTCCCCATGTCCTTATGTCAATTAGTTTCTGTTGGATAACAAGCCACCCAAAACTTAGGGACTTTAAATAATACATATCTACTATTTCTCAGGATTCTACAGGTTGGTTGGGCAATTCTGACCTGACTCAGCTGGGGCTTGGTGGTCTAGGATGCCCTCACTCCTGTCTAGTGATTGGCTTGATCTCAGCTAGAGCAGTGGGGAGTGCTGGGCCTGGCGCCACTTGTCACCCAGCAGGCTAGCCTGGGCTTTTTCACATGTTGTTGGTCCCAGAGTTCCCAAGAATATCAGCACAAGAGGGCAAGTCTCAATGCATAAACATCTTTTTTTTATACCCCATTAGTGTCAGAATGGATAATGTGTGATTGTTTTTGGCCAGGGCAAGTTATACGGCCAAGCTCGGGTTCAAGGGATCGCAAAATTGGGATGAGCTGCAAAATCATATTGCAAAAGGACATCGGGGTCGTTTCCCAATCTGCCACCCCCATTTAAAAGGGCAGTTGACTCTGCAGCTACAGCTGATTGTTGGCCTACAGGCCTGTGTTTATTTTTATATAGCTATTTGATAAATTGGCAATTCCTTGTTAGAAAGGTTGGTTCTAATTAACACTCCTTTCAGCCACATAGGATAGTCCTCATTTCCATGGCTTCACACATCCTGAAGGTCAAGTTAATGATGCTGTCTAGTTAATAAAGTATTTGGGGAAGGAAACTGGTATCTGCAATTTATTTCAAAATGTATCAAAAATAATATCTTGGAGAATGACTGTGCGGTACCGTAAACTTAATCAGGTGGTTACTCCAACTGCAGCTGCTGTTCCCGAGGTAGTAACTTTGCTGGAGCAAATCAACAGACTGGTACTTGGTATGCAGATACGGACCTGGCTAGTGCCTTTTGATCCATACCAATTTCAAGGATCACCAGAAGAAGTTTACTTTTACCTGACAGGCCCAGCAATATACCTTCACTGTGCTGCCTTGGGGCTGCATGAATTCTCCTGCTCTTTGCCATAATATTGTCCTGCCAAGATCTCAATTATCTTGACATTCCGCAAACCATCAGAATGGTCCATTATAAGAAAGACATTATGCTGATTAGTCCTGATGAGCAGAAAGTAGCAAGTACTTTAGATGCTTCAGTAAGGCATATACTCTATGAATGAGAGAATGGGGGAAAAAACACCACTGAAATTCAGGGATCCCCCTTCAGTGAAGTCTTGGTGGTTCAGCGCTCTAAAGCATATAAAGATATCCCTTATGAGGTGAAGGACAAGTTGCTGCAACTTGCACCACCTGCCACAAAAAAAGAAGCACAGTGCTTGGTAGGGTTTTGCGGGTTTGTTTGTTTGTTTGTCTTTTTGGTGGGGGTTAAAAATTGAATAATAGTCAGTTACAATGTGTCCATTTCTGGCATACAGCGTATTGTTTCATTTTTGTTTGATTTTTTTTTCTTTGGAGGCAACACATACCTCAATTAAGTGTGTTACTTTGACCCATCTTCAGAGTCACCCATAAGGTGGTTGGCGTTGAATGAGGACCAGAACAAGAGACGGTTATGGAGGCAGTTCAGGCTGCAGTACACGCTGCTCTACCTCCAGGTCAGACTCCTTCAACACTAACTCCTGTTGCATTTCCTCCTCTCCCTGAATCCAAGTCTGTTGTCCTCTGGCGTGTCCCTTATGATCAACTGAGGAAGCACAAACTTGAACCTAGTTTACAGACAGTCTGCACAGTACGCGGGTACCAGGCAAAAGTGGACAGCTGCGGCATTATAGCCTCTCAGGGATGAACCTGAAGGACAGCGGTCAAAACTTGAAGCAGTGCATCTGGTTGTCCACTATGTCTGGAGTGAGAGGTGGCCAGGAGTATGGATCTGTACTAGTTTATGGTGTGGGCAGACGGTGAAGGGCTTGGAAGAGCCAAGTGTGAAAGACTAGTGACAAGGAAATTTAGGGAGGAAGTATGTGAATGAACTTCTCAGAACATGCAGATCGTGTCTTGTGTGAATGCCCACTGAAAGGAATCCACTGCAGAGATGATTCTTTAGAATCAGGCAGACAAAATGACACTTCCGTGGATGACAGTCAGCCTCTTTCCCAAACCACCCCAATACTTGCTCAATGGGTCCACAAACAAAACAGCCATGGTGGCAGGGATGAGGTCAACAAGGACATCCCATCACCAAGGCTGGCCTGGCTACTGTTAAAGAAAGAACTGTCCTGACACTTGTTAAAATGGTCAGGCAGACTTTATTCAGGACAATCACAACAGGAATAGGGAGTACTACACGGAGTGTTTTTTGCAGGAGTGGAGAGGGATTGGGCTCAACTCTTGAACACAACAAGGGAAAGTGGGAGTTAGAGACAAGGAACAGGGGACGGAAAATTAACAAGAGGGTAAGAGTAATTTGTTGCTAAACTGATCTAATGGGATTCTGGCTGAAGGCAGGTCAGGGTGATCAGGTATTATGTGGGGGTATATGGTTGCGCGGGGCCAGGGTGGGTAAGGAATTTGGACAGATGTCAAGGATGAGCAGATATCAAGGGTGGGAGATTTTGGCTATACTGACTTAGCAGGATTCTTGCTACAACTGGATTCTATAAGGATGGAGACAGAAGTCCAAGGTCATCCTTAGCCAGGCAGAGGGCTCGGAGGAGTCAGACTCAGGTTTAGTCCAGAAAAGAATCTTTGTCACTACCACTACTGTCCAGTGCCTGATCTTCCAACAGCAGAGACCAATATTGAGTCCCAAATGTCACCATTCCCTGGAGAATCAGCCTGCTACCTGGTGGCAAGATGATTACATTGGACTTCCTCCATTATGAGAGGGGAAGAGATGGGTCCTTGCTGGAATCGACAGATATTCAGGATAAGGACTTTCCCTGCCAGTAATGCTTTTGCTACTGTCACCACATGTGGACTCAAAGAATGCTGATCCACGATCATGGCATTCTTCACAGCATCAGGTCAGATTAAGCCTCATTTCAAAGTGAAGGAAGTGCAGCAATAGGCCCAGGACCACAGAACAAACTGGTCTTCCCATGTACCTCATCATCCAGATGCAAATGAAAGGTACAATGGCTTATTAATGACTCAGTTCCAGCGTCTACAGTGCCAGCTGGGAAGCACCACCCTGAGAGGGTGGGATTCCGTCTTACAGGATGCACTGCATGCTTTGAATCAGAGATCACAGTATGATGCTGTTCTTCCCAGAGCTGGAATTTATGAATCAAAGGGAAGAAGTGAGTGGGAATGGCCCCCCTCACTATTATACCCAATAGCTCGGGGAGACAGTGGGCAAGACTGCCGTGGCGCCCTCTCCTTCACAGGTCCTCGCCTTGCCCGGACATCCAATACTGTGGAAAGTCCAGTCAGAGGCAGCGGGCAGACACGCATGATTTTCAGTCTCTGATCCCCAGTGATGCCACAGTATGACCCCTCGAGGGGGCACAGTCTGGATTACGCTGGGGGCTGCGTGTACAGCACACCCGGGTATTGGGCTGCTGGGCAGAGTTGCGCTGAATTCAGCCAAAGGCTGCTGCCGCTCCACCTCGTCAGAATGTACTCCAAACCCAGGGTCAATCATCCTCACGCTAACCTCCCAAAGCCTCTGCCATCAGCCTGCTGGAGCTGGGGCAGGCCTGGAGCCTGGTGGAGAGATGCGAGCGAAAAGGCCACGGTCCATTCCATCTGGGTCGCCAAAATTTGTTACTGATCCTTTCCAGTCGAGCCCCAACAAGGGTCTTTCTGCCTGATGTCACTGGCACCAACAGATCAAAGCTGAGGTTGGTTCTGAAGCAAGGGAAAGTTTTATTCTTTGATCAGAGTGGAGAGGTGTGAGCTCACGCTCTGGAGTACACACTCTCCCCACGACAGGCTGTTGGCAGGGTTGCTTTATTGGGACCTCCTCTGCGGAGGGAGGAAGGGCGGAGCCCTTGCGAGTAGGGCTCTGGCCAGCTGCTCACCGCCTCTGCACACGGCCCTCTATAGGCTGGTAAAACTCAACTAAGCACAAAAGAAGAGATTACACTGTTATCACCTAGATTCCATCTTATTTTCCCCACAGACTCCAGTGGTCTTTGCCGGTGATACTTCCACGCTCAAGAGTAAAGGTTAATGTAAAACTACAACAACTGAGAAAAAGCAGGATGCCTGAGGATTTGAACCCTTTGAGAACGAAGGAGTGAGTCAGCTCTATCAGGTAAAGAACTTAGAGCAGTTCAAGTGATGGCTGAGGGCGAGGGAACAAAGGAAAGGGTGTTTAAAGAAGGAAGCCTCAGATATCAACTCTGACCTCCTGACCAATCACAGAAAAAAAGACTGCATATTTCCTCTACACTTGTTACCTGCAGGGGTTTATTTGTATATATCAACCATTCTCTTCTTTCTCTTTCCTTTGTTTTTTTCACTTTTATACATGAGTTACTATACTGGAGGTTAACGTTACAATTTAGTCTTTAGGTAATGGAATATTCAGTGAGACTGACTAAATCTGAGAAGTAATACAATACTCCTATGAGTATAATACAGACTGTGATGGACACAATGGCTGTTGGGACTCTGAGTCTTCTCATTCCGGGAAAAAGTAAAACTTCTTCACTTGTAAGAAGGCTAGGTAAAAATAGAAAGTTTTTTTTGTTATTTTAAGGGGGTCCAAATGTGTGTAGACGGGTGCAGATGGGAGCTGAGTAGTCAACGAGGTGGACTGTGTCCATCATCTGTTGCCTCTCAGCTCCAAATGCTCCCTTCAATATGGGTTCTGTGATAAACAAGAGAACTCTTTTAGGTATGTCTCTTTTAAAGGCAGTACATTGTTAAGCTTTCTCAGTGGAGGGCACTGGAGTGACCACTGCAGGAGAAAGAGGCTTCTTCCAAGTTCCAGGGCCGGCAGGGGTGCAGTGTCAGTGGGGTGAGTGTGAGGACTTCCCACAGAACCTGCCCCCACCTCAGCTTGCCAATAATCTTTCCAGGGCCACCTACCCAGACTCCCTCGACAAGCCCCCCAAGCTGCACACAGCCACCTTCCTGGGCTCCCTCAGAAGCCCCTGTGCCCCCTGCAGGATGTCACCTGCTGAATTCCCTTGGCAAGCCCTTTGTGGCCTGCACCCAGCCACCTGTGTCCAGAGAGTCCGATAGCAAGCAGTCATTCCTTCTGCAAACACCCTCCATGACCTGCCCTAAAGGCCTCTGCCCTTGCTGGCACCCAGATGTCCACTGCATGACCATCAGTGGCTAACTGCCTGCTCCCTGACTGCTCTCCAGTAATTTGTCCAGCAACTTCAGACCTGGCTAAACTAGCAAACTTCTCTGTGATCCAGTGGTCAAACCATACCTTCCCCAACAAGGTCTAAACCCTTTCAGCTCTCTCCTTCCTTGGGTACCCTCCCTCGACTCTAGGGTACCATATAGGGTTTCCTTATATCTTATAGTTGCTCTTTTATCATAGTCAATAATTCTTGTTCTTAACTCCCTGTTTAACCTATTGGGTGATTTCTATCCCCTGACTGGACCCAGATTGCCACAGTGGCTGCACCAGTTTGCATTTTTACCATCAGTGTGTGACAGTTACAGTTGACAGGGTTGAGACAGCTCAACTCTACTGTACACAAGAATCATTTAGAATTAGATAGATATGGATATAGATATATCATTTTTTCTTAACCATTTTAGGGGAAGTTACAGGATAGGATACCCTTTTTACTCCCAAATACTTCAGCATGTATTTCCTAAAAACAAGGACATTCTGTTACAAAACCACTGTACAATCATCAAAACCAAGAAATTAACACTGTTGACTGTTACTGTCTAATCTACAGATTTTTAAATTTGCCCGTTGTACCACAAACCAAAAGAAGAAAACTTTTAAATGATTTTTTTCTAACCCAAGATTCAATCCATAAATTTTGGGTTGTTAGGTTTTTCCTTTTAAAGTCCTTATCTGTTAGAGATATATATTTAAATATGACATATGATGTTGGAATTTGCTTTAAAATACACCAATTAAGAAAAAGAGCTGAGTAGGGGAGATACATGAAAAACATGATAAGGATGACAATTATTGAAGCAGGTGATGGGTCCAAGATGGAGGTCCATGATACTTTTCTGCTTTTCTCTCAAGTTTTCCATGATAAAATGAAAATTAACTAAATATAAAAATATTTGATATATGAAACTTACCGTGGTAGAAATAAGGGCTTTTTTCCCCCTGCGAAATAACTGTTAGCTCGGTCATACTCTCACATGAGCTCATTTAATGCTTTCAACGAAACTCTGAGGAAGATCCTGCCTTAGTCCCGTTACAGACAGGAAACTTAAGGCTCAGAGATGCAATCACCCAGTCTATGTGGACAGAACAAGGAGTTCGAACCCCAGTTTATCTGAGCTCTCCAAAACCAACCGGGTAGGGAGAGACCCGAAGGGCCTGACTGAGGAATTGCACTTACCCCAGGCAGATGCCTCTTCGGGAACAACTCGAAAATTTATTCTCTGGGACCGCTTGCCTCTCCACTTGGACCAATAGAATTCCAAGGTGAGTTAACAGATGGGTGCTCTAACCATTTGGCGCGGGGGCGCGGGGGCGCGGGGGTGCGGGGGCGCGGGGAAGGGGTTGCAGCGTCGTCTCCGCCGGCCTATTGGACGAACCCGAGCGCGCCGCCGGGACAGCGCAGCCGTGAGGCCCGCTGAGGGCGTGGCCTGGGATTCCCCGGGAGGGGAGGGCACCGTCTGTCCTTGGGCGGAGAGGGGAGGTGACTCAGGCCGAAGAGGAGGACTCAGGATGAGGGCCCTGCGGGTGAGGGCCCCCATGGGTCGGGCTGTGGCCCCCAACCCGGAAGCCCTCTCCCCCATACCAGACTCCCCAAACATCCTGGGATCTTCAAGGCTCGGGACTCCGTCCTAAAAAGCCTAGGAACCCTCCTCCCGGCTCCCAATCCAAGAGTTTGAGACAGCCGGGGACTGTTAACTTGGCCCAAAGCCTTGGGTTTGAACTTACTCCCCTCATTCAGGGGTCCCTGAACACCTTGGGATCTAGGCACTGGGAACTTAACACCTCTTCCCCTCCGGACTTTTTAGACAGCCGGGAAACCCCCTAGGTGCCCCCTATCAAGTTCTGACGTTCCCAGGTTCTGAGTTCCCCAACTCGTGCTGACTTTTCGGAACCTCGCCTTTGAGACGCTCCCAAGGGACGGGACTATCCCCAAATCAGAGCCTCGGAGAGTCCGATACCCACCCCTCAGCGGAACCCCCTACGGGACGCCCCTCCAAGTGCCTCCAATACCCATTCACCCCCTCCCCACAGGTCTCCCAGGCACTGGTACGCTCCTTTAGCTCTACCGCCCGGAAACGCTTTGAGAACCGAGTGCCTGAGAAACAGAAACTCTTCCAGGTAGGCGGGGCGAGGGGAAGACCCCCGGCCAATGGCTGGCACCTGAAGAGAAGTTGGGGGTGGCGGGAGCTTTTCATCTACGGAGCAGGCAGCGCCCCTTTCTCATCGCATGCTCCAACATCCAGGAGGACAATGACCTCCCCGTGCACTTGAAGGGCGGTGCGACCGACAACATCCTGTACCGAGTGACCATGACCCTGTGTCTGGGGGGTGAGTGCAATGCCGGGCTCAGGCCGTAACTGCAGGAGGAGAGGGGCTCCAGCTGGAGTGGAGGGGCTGGTTCCAGGGCTGGGGTTTCCGGAGGGGACTGGGTCCTGAGCTTGCCAGGTGTGGGATGGTAGGGGATTCCGGGCTGGCATAAAGGGAAAGAGCACCCTGGGGCTTGGGCTTCTGTCCCAGGAGGGGGCCTGGGCTAGTGATGGGTCTAGGGAGAAAGCCTGAGGCCTAGTCTGGATAAGGGTCCAAGATTTCCCACTGGATACGCAAGTGGGGCTGGGATCCAGGCTGGTGACTGGGGAGTCTGCAGAGGGGCTCAGAAGCCTGAGATGGGGTTCAGGGAGGGGATCAGATTCATTGTATATTCCCCACACTCCTTCCCTAGGCACTCTCTACAGCCTGTACTGTCTTGGCTGGGCCTCCTTCCCTCACAAGAAGTGAGACCAAGTCTGCAAGACCTGAAAAAGCATCAATAAATGTGCTGGCTTCTTGGGGAACCCAGCCCAGTTCTGGCCTCTGTGTGTGTGCCCCCCGCCCCAGCCCTTCTTCCCACCAGCAAGTGACCTCTGCCCTGTGGACAGCCCATTACCCCAGCCCTGAGTCCCTCATGCTAGACCAGGGCAATTCCTAGGATGTTGCTGCCTCTCAGCCCTCCCAGAGGGGCTGGGAGCCCCAAACAACATACCTCTGGGCTGCCCTTCAGGGCCTGGGGACTTGGAGTGGGACTGTGTATCCCGGGATGGCAGCGCCTCCCCTTGCAGAGGCCCAAGGGTGTGAAGGAAGATGCTAAGCATGGTTCATGACACCACAGAAGTAGAGGCAATGGAGGGCAGACTCACTCCAGCACCAAAGCTGAGAGGGACAAACATGGCCTTGGGGGACAGAGCCAGGAGTGGCAATGAAACCTCCCAGCAGCCCAGCTCTTGCAGCAGAAGCAGAGATGGCCCAGGCTTCCAGGTCCCGGTCTTGGTCTTCACAGGACCTGTGAAATCTCAGCAAGAATGAGACTACAGCTTAACTGGGATCCAGAATGAGGAAAAAAACCAGGACTAGAAGACCTGCAGAGACAAACCCACCTCACTCCCCAGATCTAGAATCCCTCTGCCCCAGACAGAGCCAGAGTCATCCCCCAACTCTCAGAACAGGAGGCAGACCTCAGAGAGAACAGCAACTGGGGTGCGTTTATTTCCTCCTGGGCCTGGCAGGCTGGGAGCAGAATACAGACAAAGGCACTGGGGCATGTGGGCCTGTTAATGGCCTGGAGTTCTGCTGCCTAGGTGGTAACTGGGTGTAGCGACCGGAGTGATACTCTCAGAACTGAGAGAAGGGCCCTTGGGGTGTGGAAGCAACACAAGTACTGGGCTTGGCACAGGTGCAAGAGAGGGGTTACGGAGTGGGTGTGAGATGGGTGTGCCAGGGCTGGGGTAACCCTCGGGGCAGGGCATGTTGGGGCACGTTGGGCTCTGGCTTTTGACTGAGAGCCGGGTATTGAGGGCTGGGAGAACGGAAAGGCCTGTGGGTCAGTGGGACCCGAGAAGATGTGACTGCAGACAGGATCAGCCCTGGGAGAGACTGAAGAGTCCAAGCTGACTCCTACAGCGAGGCGATGAGGGGGCAGGTCTGGGGCTCCCCTTCAGGAATACATGGTCAGCTGCAGCCACTGGGGAGAGGAAGGCACCGAGAGTGAGGAGCAGGGCACCTAGCAATACCAGCAGCCCTTCTCTGTCCTCACCCAGGGCCTGCTGGGAAAACAGGAGGGAGGGAGCCCCAGCCCAGAGCTGGCACACGGGGCTGAGGGGAGAGTCCCCTGATGGGCCCCCACATCCCAGGATTGGGGTTCTTACCTCCTGGATGTTCACCTGGATTTGTCCAGTACCATCTTTGTCAAGAGATTTGAAGGCACCTGGAGAAACGAAGAGTTGGGATTGGCTTTTAGGATAAAAATATACTAACATGTGGAATAATGATAATAATGGCTAGTACTCTGTGCCAAGCACATAAAGTGCCTCCCATATATTAACTCATTTAATCCAGTTCTGTGAGATGTGTCATTTTTAAAAAGGCACAGAGAAGTGAAGTGATGGGCCCCATGTCATCTAGCGAGAAAGAGGAAAGGGATTGGAACCCGGCTGTTACCCACCTCAGTGATGGCCTCCTTAGACTGACCTGCACGCCCCTCCCCCTTCACCCTCTGCCCGAGCCTGGAGCGCCAGCCTCCCATCGTGCTCTAAGCTCCACACCCTCCAGTTCCAGCCTAAGCAAGCTACTGGAAGCAGGCTCTGCACTTCCCGCTCCTAACAGTCTGGTGTGGTCCCTGCTCCTGTCCTGAAACTCGGCTCCATGTTCCCCATTCACAGCCAAACCTAGGCAAAGGGTGCCCACACTGTCCTGCTGCTTCTGTCTCACCCGCTGCTCAGTTACCACTCTCAAGTGTCCACATGCGTGATGTCCCGGACACTGCACTCACTAGTTACTCCTGGCCCCCCAGCTGGTAAGTCTGAGGCCATTTCTTGGGCTGAGAAGAATACATGACTCATACATGACTTGTGGCATCAACTGCCCTATTGTCCACTTCCATCTTCCGTTTGTGTCCCTGACATACCTGCCCCTTTTCCTCTACCCAAGCTCCTCATGCATTGTCCTCCCTGGGCTCTTGGGAAGCCAGGAGATCTTCCTAAAGCTCAACCTGAGACCCTATCCTCCCCCTGCCTAGAACCTGCTGTGGCTCTCCATTGACCCCAGCAGTGTCAGAGCACCCCTGAACTCGGCATTCACAGCTGGGCATGGCCTGAGCACGCCCACTGCTCCTGCCTCCCTTCACTCAACTCTCTCAGGCAAATCTGAGTTCAAATTCTAGCTCTGCAGCTTCCTAGCTGAGTGGCTGTGAGCAAGAAATTTTAATAAATGTTGCCTCCTTGAACCCCAGGTTCCTCCTCCAGAAAATGGGGACAATAATTCCCACTCCTCAAGGCAGTCTTAAGGATTCAGTGCATTAATGTTCACAAGGACCCTCGTGATCCAGCCCCTACCGGCCTTGTGTCTCCCCATCACCCCTTTCCTTTTCAGCACTCTGAACTGAGTCCAACAAGAAACACCCAAAGCACCATCTTCTCTTTCCTTTCTAGGCCTCCACATAGGCTGTTCCCACTGCAACACTCGTCCCCACCCTCTTGCTGGGGTCACTCCTCATCATCCTTTGGTCTCAACGCACATGTGCCCTGCCCTCCCCTCTCCAGGAAGCCCCCCCTTGACCCCGTAAGCTGCACCAGGTGTCTTGTTAAGTCTGAATAGCTGTTAGAGCTCCCCTAGTCCCAAATCTAAACCCACTCTACCCTGAGCTTGTCCTCACAGCCCCCATCACTGTCTAGGCCTCCCCTATCCCAGACATAACCATTCTGAGCCGCCCTGTCGGGCAACTTGCCTCCTGCTCTGGACTGTGAGCGACATGAGGGCAGGAACTACAGGTGTTTTAGTCTCTTCTGTGCCCCTGACATTGCCCACCTCAGGGTCAGGCTCAGAGGAGACTTGGCCAATGGAGGTTGGACAAATCCCCACCCAGGAAGAGAGGTGAGGTGTCACTCACGGAACATGGCATCCAGTCTGACCAGGCAGCTGATGAAATTGTCAAAATCCATGTTCCCTGCCTCGTCCGAGTAGCGTCGGATGATCATATTGTAGAGATGCTCATTCAGGTGGAACCCTGAGAATGTTAGTCTCTCAGGCATGGCGGCCTCAGGGCCCAACCCACTCCCAGCCCCAGGACTCAAGCTCAGACCAGCTCAGTGGGGGCTGCCTCACCAGTCCCACCCTCAGCCCCACCATGTTCCCACCAGCCACACCTGCTGCCTCAAAGGCTCCTGGGAGTTCACTGCTGCCAATGGTCCCTGAACGGTCAAAGTCAAACTGTTTGTATACGGACTGTGGGGACAGAGAGGTCAGGGTTCAAGTGAGCATCGTGGGGCATGGCATTTCCATGGCTTGGGGGTCCTCATGCTAGGAGTTTCAGAGGTTGCACATACCTGCCACTTTTTGATGTTGTTCCACAAGTACTTGAATTCCTCAAAACCCAGCTTGCCAGTCGTGTCACTCTAGCAGGAGGGTGTTAAGAATAACTACCCAGATGTGTGCACTGTGCACCCTGCATATGTGATGATGATCACAGCCAAGCAGGGGAACCTGGGCTAAAACCTCAGCTCTCATTCCCACCCCCACCCCCAGTCATGTCACCTGGGGTGTGGCTTCATTTTTCATTTCACCCATACCTATTTTAACTTACATTTCTAAATAATAAGGACTCCCTTTTGAACATAACCACATGGAATTCCTCATTTATAAAATTCCTTGATAGTAATTCAGCTTTATAAATGTAAGGACATGTAAAAAACAAGGGTATCAGAACTCCAAGGAAATAAGGTGGTGACTAAATACCTATTGGGCTTGTGATAAAAAGTGAATGATGCAAAAATACATGCACCCCAGTGTGCACAGCAGCACTATTTACAATGGCCAAGACATGGAAACAACCTAAATGTCCACTGACAGATAAAGAAGTTGTGGTGTATTTATACAATGGAATACTACTCAGCCATAAAAAAGAATAAAACAATGCCATTTGCAGCAACAGGGATGGACCTGGAGATCATCATTCTAAGTGAAGTAAGCCAGAAAGAGAGAAAAATACCATATGATATCACTTATACGTGGAATCTGAAAGAAAGACACAAATGAATTTATTTACAAAACAGAAACAGACTCACAGACTTAGAAAACAAACTTATAGTTACCAGGGGGCAAATGGGGTGGGGAGGGATAAATTGGGAGTTTAAGATTTGCCAAAAAAGAAAGAAAGAAAGAAAGAAAGAAAGAAAGAAAGAAAGAAAGAAAGAAAGAAAGAAAGAAAGAAAGAAAGAAAGAAAGAAAGAAAGAAAGAAAGAAAGAAAGAAAGAAAGAAAGAAAGAAAGAAAGAAAGAAAGAAAGAAAGAAAGAAAGAAAGAAAGAAAGAAAGAAAGAAAGAAAGAAAGAAAGAAAGAAAGAAAGAAAGAAAGAAAGAAAGAAAGAAAGAAAGAAAGAAAGAAAGAAAGAAAGAAAGAAAGAGAAAGAAAGAGAAAGAAAGAGAAAGAAAGAAAGAAAGAAAGAAAGAAAGAAAGAAAGAAAGAAAGAAAGAAAGAAAGAAAGAAGGAAAGAAGGAAAGAAAGGAGGGAGGGAGGGAGGGAGGGAGGGTTGGAAGGAAGGAAGGAAGGAAGGAAGGAAGGGAGAAAGGAAGGGAGAAAGAAAGAAAAATGAATGAGATATTGGTATAAAGCCCTTAGCAAAGGGGCTGGCATTTGATAAATTCTCAATAAATAGCAATGATGGCCAAGTGGCCAAGGCTTATCAAACGACCTAGTACACATCAGATAGTTCTATTTCTCAGGAGCATTTGTCTCACTAACTCCTCAAGACGCCAGCCCCACCAGTGTTATTCCCTAGTGACAGAGAAACAGATTCAGAGCTGAAAAATCTACCTGGATGAGATCATGTAACAGCTAGTGTGTACAGACCACTTACTATGTGCTATGCACTATGTGAAACCACTTGCAGGTAACTCCAATTTGTTATCACCCTTATGGTTCACCCAATTTTACAGGGAGGCAAATTGAGGCAGAGAGGCTCAGTAACCTTGCTGAGGGGCAGAGCTGGAACTGTTTAACCCTATGCAACACATGTGTGTGATCATGTGATACATACATACATATATATAAATATATAGGTGTGCAATGCTGTGCTGAGTGTGCATGTATCCAAAATCAGTGAATGATGGGCCTATGTGTGTTCCCATGCACATGCCTTCACATATCTTCATGTATGTGGTGTGACCTTGTCAACGTGTGTGCACGAGGCAGTTTTAAGCTGAAATTCTCAAGCTCAAAAGACCTGAGTCCAAATTCCTAATCTGCCACATACTTTTTTTTTTTATTGCGGTATAAATTGATTTACAATGTTATGTAAGTTTCAGGAGTACAATATAGTGTTACACAATTTTTAAAGATTATACTCCCACTTATGATGTATAACTTCAGACAGGTGATTGCCTCTCTCTGAGTCTCTTCACCTATAAAATGGAGTATAATAATTGTGCCTAACAGGGTGGCTGTGAAGTAAATGTAAGTAAGTCACCAGCTGTGGACAGCTGATATTATTATTTATTGCCACATGGCCATGGGTGGGTGTGTGTTTTGATGTATACATGTCCACATCTACACCCTGTCTGCTCATCATGCCCTCAGAAAATCCCCTCTTTGCCAAGGCCTCCCCTAGACTGCCCTCAAGGATACATCCATCACGGCCACCATGCTGCGACAGGTGTCGATGCCAAAACCATCAGTCTTCAGATCAGGATCTGTGGGAAACAGGTTGAAAGTCAGAGGCCAGAGATCACAGTGAACGCCATGCCTCTGAACCTGCCCTGTATGTTGACCCCTGGTCACTCACGTCTGGTCACGACTTTGTTGAGAATATTCATGAGTTCTGTGGCACTGACCTCCATGTCCTGGGGGGAGAAGTTAGGGATGGGTCAGGGGTGACTTGAAAGGGTCTGGGCATGTCATGAAGGAGAATGGGAACTCTGGGATTGCTGTGGTAGGGTGGGTATGTAAAGGGCAGCCCAAGGGAAGGCATGGAAGGGTCAGGACGGGTCTGGGGGCCCCATGTTACTTACGTCTCCAGCCAGCTGGGCAAAGAGCCTCCGGAACTGGCGGACCTCCTCGCTCTCATTGGCTTCGATGTTGGAGTAATGGGTGCGAGGGGGCTGCAGAGGGAGGAGATCTCAGAGCAGGTAGGGGGAGGGGTGCCCTGGCCAGGACAGCCCTAGGTGGGAAAGTCACAGTGGGCTGGGCGGCTGAGTGACAAAAGAATGAGAGGTAGTCGGTGAATTGGGAGTGGGGTAGAGCTAAGTTTAAGGACATGACGAGGGAGAGAATTAATGAGGAATTTCATAAGGAGAGGTGTGGGGCTTCTCCAAAGGGATATGAATGGGTGCTGGAAAAGGCCTTGGAGTGAGAAGAGGGGCCTCTGGTTGCAAAGGGAGGCTTACCGGGGGCTCTGGGTTGTACTGCGCAGCCGCCTCACTGAAAGGATCCATGAAGGGAAACATGGCGGCAGTTAGCGCCAGGGGGCGGGGCCTCCAAACGGCAGCACCAGCCCCCGTGCCCCAGCCCCTAACCCCCACCCCGCCACCCTACCTACCTGCTCCCTCCGCCTCATTCGTCCTCCTCGCCTGTCCCTACCCTTGCTGCCCTGGTTGCGCCCCCACGGTAGTTTTCTCTTGCCAGGGCACACCTACCCAATGGCAGACTCAAAACACCTAGTCCCTCCGAGGGCTTGCTTCATAGAACCTCGGCCCCAACCTTCCCTCGACTCCACCCTTCTCAGGTCCCACCTGTCTAGGAACCTACTTCATCTCCATGACTTCTGAACAGTTGTGTCGTCCTAGCATCCCACCCCAGCTCCAATAGTTCTCACCCCTTCAAAGGATCACACTCTATGCTGTACTCCAGAAATTAACACAACATTGTAAACCGACTATACTGCAATTAAAAAAAAGTTCACATTCAGTGGCCAAGACTAATTAGGCCCTTATGGACCACATGCCCTACCTCCACCTGGACATTATTCTATTTTAATCCAGCCGGTTCCCAGCCAGGCTCTGCCCCTTCAAGGTCATTTCCTTACCTCATTAGGCCTAGACCTCTTCTAGGTACACCTCCTCATTAACCCACCTATATGGAAAGCCTTGCCCCCATTAAGTGATACTCAGCATCATTAGCTCCGCCCCCTTAACGTTTATCTCAGGTTAGCGGAAGTTAGCCATGTGAGACCCATTAAGCCCCACCTCCCAAAGCCCCGCCGGGTCCCATCAGATTGTGTCCCCTCAACAGTCAGACTAAGTCCCTGTCAAGCCCCGCCCCCATGAACTCATTAGGGCCAGCCCCCTCAAGGCCAGTCTCCTAGCCCAGGCCCGGCCCAGCCTAAAGTTACTGGTCAGGGTCCAGGTTGCCCCATTCTATTCTTGCTGGACAAGCCTTCTCCTCCAGGCTTCGCCCCTCATCAGGCCCCGCCTTACCTGATGGCGCTAATGACCCCGCCCAGGATGCGCATGGCAGTTCCGCCACCACCACCGCCGCCGCCGCCGCCTCCGCCTCCTCCGCCGCCTCCTCCGGCCCCGCTGATCAGGCCTCCAAGCACATTCCCCAGGCCCCCGCCCAGGCCCCCGCCTCCCCCGCCGCCGCCGCCACCCTTCAAGAACGAGTTAACCAGGAACATGGCTGTGATTCCAGATTCCTGTAGGGGAGAAAAAGGGGTCAAGTCCTTGTCCCGTCCGTCAGCCCGCCCCCTTCCCCACAAAAATACGCATTTCTGGCTGCTGGACGTGGAGGGGAGTAATATGAAGCCTCTAGGAGGAGACCTATCCTCCAGCTGGGGCTTGAGGATCCTTTCGGAATGGGGTCTGGGCTTCTAGGGGAAGGTTGTTCTCGGGTGGATGGCATAGGGACGGATGATCAGATTTGAAACCTCCTCCTGGTCCAAAGTGTCAGCGTCTGGCTTGGAGGACCCTGGACTGAATCTACGCATAACCATCACTAAGCACCAGACACCAGCCAAGTCAACTGGAGTTTTAAAGATGGGGGCCCTACGTTGGCACTCGAATCTGAGATCCAGAGCCTCAGAACTGATTTAGGGGTCTTGGGCGGGTCAGGGGCGAGGATCGGAAATTCTCCTCCTGGAGGCCCCTGGAGCATACTTTCAGAAATCCAGAATGTGGGCTTGAGAGTTTAGATACAACGAACAGCGAGATCACAGTGTTATCGTTGGGTCTGTGGGTTCGGGTCTAAGATTGTGGGTGTGAGCCATGGGGCCCGAGATAACGGAGTCTCTATTAGAACTGAGAGCACGGATCTAGAATAGTGCTTCTGGAGGCCGCACCCAGGGCTGAATTTACAAGACCTCTCAAGTCTATGAGCTCGTACTTTAGATCCTGAGAGAGAAGGTGGAAGAGTCCGGGGCGGGATAACTGAGGCCGGACAGGTCTGGGAGTTCGAATCTGAGATCACGGGTCGGGGGGTACCCCCGTGCCCAAGATTTTAGAATCTCTTCGGATCTGAAGGCCGCCAGGGCCGGGATCAAGGAGTGCAGGGGGAATCCGGACTGGGCGCTCACCGCCTTGCTCACACGTCCGCCGGTCCGCTGGTATCTGCTGCTCCGGGGCCTCCGGCTGCGTCCGGCTGCTTAGGGCGGGGCTGATGACTCAGGAGGCCGCAGCAGGGTTAGGCACAGCGGAGTGGCCCAGTCGGCATCCGCGCGGTCCTAGCGCCAACATTGGAACTGCGCATGAGCATGCCGGCCCGCCTCCTGCAGCGGGCCGCGGCCGCCGAGGCTCCGCCCTGCGTTTCCGGTGCCGAGCGGTCCGACTCCGCCCTGACTTTATAGAGCTGCGGTCTTCCCCTGCAACCTCTCGAGTTCAGGTGCAGGCACCCCGAGGTGACCTGGGCAGTCACCGTGCCCAAGGTCACCCCCGCTAATGTTGTAGTGTGAATTTTCTTCCCAAAGCCAGCCTCCACCCGCCCACGGATGTGGTTTTCTGTCCTCTTGGAACTTGTCCCCTGACCTAGCCTTGTCTCGATAAACACCGACAAGTCTGGAGGCCCCGACTTTTGTCTGGCCCACAGTCCGAGGACAAGCGCCCGCATATGTGGCGGGGACACTGCAGGCACAGTCCGGGTGGCGTTCCAATTCCGCCTCCGAAATCCGCCTCGTGCCTCCTCCATCCGCACCCCTTTACCCCCCAATTCAGGGTCACCAGAATCATTTTCCCTGGATGGGCCCAAACTGTAGTCTCAATCTTCCAGTCTCTAAAGAGGGCCCCTGACACAGTAAGAGTTCGCTGGCCACAGCCCAGTTTCTGAGGCTAGATGTTCCCAAGGTCGGGTGGTGGGCTGGGTGGGGAATGCAGCTGAGAGGGACATTGGCGACTGAAGCCACCTTTGAAGCCCTTTCGCTTACTCTCTGGTTCCAACCTCCAACCTGTGAGCGCCCAGTACTTCTTCAGGGCTCCTCGGATGAAGTTAAATCTGGCTCCCGCAAGCAATCTGGCTGTCTAGCCCTTAGCCTCTTTCCAGGAAGCTGACTCAGCTTGAGTTTGAATCCTGGTTCTGCCCCTTAATAACTTGGGATCCCAAAACAGTGACTTGAGCAATGGTTTTTGAATCTGTACAATGCGAACAAGGGTTCCCATGGCCCACTTTCTAGGCCCCTACCAGAATTAAGTGATAAACACTTAGTAAATAGTAGGTATTATCCTCTGGGTCTGTAGCTGTGCTGTTCCCTCTGCCTGGATCCCACCCCGAGGTTCCTCAGGTGGTTGACTCTCGCTCATCCTTAGAAAATACTGATTAAAACAACAGCAACAACTGCCAAGCACTCCCTTAAGTACTTTACATATATTAGCTCAAATGTCCTCAAAACAGTCCATCAGGATGTATGCTCTATATTATCTCTATTTTACAAATAAGTAAACTGAGTAAACTACCTAGTTTGTATTCTTAAGCACTCCTCTAATGCTGAGTCTTCCATAATATAATAGCTCAAATAACAAGATCACAACAGTCAAAACCCCAGTCACAGCTATGCTTCCTGAGGGCTTGCTGCGGCCACTACACAAGCCTTGTCTGTGAGGCAGAAACTAGCAGGAGAGAAAATGGAGGCTCTGAAGGCAGAGGTCACAGTGGGTGGCAGGACCAGGTCTGTACTTGGGCTTGGCTAATGCCAAAACTTTTGGTGATGACTAATCTGGATTCCCTTCTCACCACACCCTTCCCTGCCAGACTGTTAACTTCCTTCTCTGTCCTCTCTGGGGCTCACTAGCTGCATGTGCTGTGCCCTCTACCTGGAACACTCCTTCTGCCTTTATTTTTTTGGCCTGGTTTTGTAGTGTCTCTACCTCTGGATGTCAGCTCAGGAGTCAGCTCTTCTAGGAACCCCTCCCATTCTGAACCTGAGATTAGGCGAAGCGTGCAGTTACAATCTTGTGAATTTCTCAAAGCACTCACTGCCAATTACAATCATACTGTCATTCAGGTCTGTCTCCCTGAACTCTTAACCCTGGCCAGCTCCAAATCTTAGCCTTGGTTCTCCTCTCTAGCCCACACCGGCCACAGTGGATCTCCCCACATGCATGGCTTAAATTCTACCTTGAGGCTATCAACACCGCAGTTTCTATCTTCAGCCCAGATATTTCTCTCTCCAGGTTCCTACATTCTCCATCCTGCTCACTATCTCCATGGGGATCTGAGAGATGTCTCAAGCTTGACACATCCTAAACTGAGCTCCTGACCTTCGTCCTAAACCTGCTGTCTCCTCACCTTCCCATCTATGTTAATGGCACCTCAGTCCTTCTAGTGACTGACACCAAATACCCTAGGTTTGTCCTTGACGTCTCTTTCAGACCCACTCCAGCCTGTCAACAAACCTTGGTGACTCTACCTACAGAATCTCAATGCTCTCCACCTCCCCCGCCCTCAACCTGGTCCCTCACCTTTCCTGAACCATTAGAATAGCCTCTTCCCTGATCTCTGCTCCTGTGCCTGCCCTGGAAGTCTTTTCCTCAAATGCAGCCAGGGGGAGCCTGTGAGCACCTGGGTCAGATCAAGAGCATCCTGGCTGAGATTATATGTAGCATCCATCCCATAGGACTGTTATGAGGACATTTGAAGACGTATGTAAAGTACTTAAGGGAGTGCTTGGCTGAGCTCTCCCTTGCCTGCACCCGCCCTCAGATGAGACGAAGTCCTCACCATGGTCACCAAGTCCCTAGTGATCTGTCCTGTCACCTCTCTGCCCTCATCTCCTCCTCCTTAAGAAAGTAAGTGGCAGCGCAACCTGGATTTTTCTCAGTTGAACACAGACAAGACACAGATAAAGAGGCCCTGCAAACCCAGTGACATTCAAAGAGCCCCTCTCTGGGCATACTTGTCGCCAACACTCCATTACAAAGGCATCTCTAGACCCTCCTTAGTGCCTCATCTCTTTTTTTTTTTTTTTAACATTTTTTATTGATTTATAATCATTTTACAATGTTGTGTCAAATTCCAGTGTTCAGCACAATTTTTCAGTTATTCATGGACATATACACACTCATTGTCACATTTTTTTCTCTGTGAGTTATCATAACATTTTGTGTATATTTCCCTGTGCTATACAGTGTAGTCTATTCTACAGTTTTGAAATCCCAGTCTATCCCTTCCCACCCTCCACCCTCCTGGTAACCACAAGTCTGTATTCTCTGTCTGTGAGTCTATTTCTGTCCTTTATTTATGCTTTGTTTTTGTTTGTTTTTGTTTTTGTTTTTTAGATTCCACATATGAGCGATCTCATATGGTATTTTTCTTTCTCTTTCTGGCTTACTTCACTTAGAATGACATTCTCCAGGAGCACCCATGTTGCTGCAAATGGCATTATGTTGTCGGTTTTTATGGCTGAGTAGTATTCCATTGTATAAATATACCACTTCTTCTTTATCCAGTCACCTGTTGATGGACATTTAGGCTGTTTCCATGTTTTGGCTATTGTAAATAGTGCTGCTATGAACATTGGGGTGCAGGTGTCATCCTGAAGTAGATTTCCTTCTGGGTACAAGCCTAGGAGTGGGATTCCTGGGTCATATGGTAAGTCTATTCCTAGTCTTTTGAGGAATCTCCACACTGTTTTCCATAGTGGCTGCACCAAACTGCATTCCCACCAGCAGTGTAGGAGGGTTCCCTTTTCTCCACAGCCTCTCCAGCATTTGTCATTTGTGGATTTTTGAATGACGGCCATTCTGACTGGTGTGAGGTGGTAACTCATTGTAGTTTTGATTTGCATTTCTCTGATAATTAGTGATATTGAGCATTTTTTCATGTGCTTTTTGATCATTTGTATGTCTTCCTTGGAGAATTGCTTGTTTAGGTCTTCTGCCCATTTTTGGATTGGGTTGTTAATTTTTTTCTTATTGAGTCGTATGAGCTGCTTATATATTCTGGAGATCAAGCCTTTGTTGGTTTCACTTGCAAAAATTTTCTCCCATTCCGTAGGTTTTCTTCTTGTTTTATTTCTGGTTTCCTTTGCTGTGCAGCAGCTTGTAAGTTTCATTAGGTCCCATTTGTTTATTCTTGCTTTTATTTCTTCTAGGAGAAAATTTTTGAAATGTATGTCAGATAATGTTTTGCCTATGTTTTCCTCTAGGAGGTTTATTGTATCTTGTCTTATGTTTAAGTCTTTGATCCATTTTGAGTTGATTTTTGTATATGGTGTAAGGGAGTGTTCTAGCTTCATTGTTTTACATGCTGCTGTCCAGTTTTCCCAACACCATTTGCTGAAGAGACTGTCTTTATTCCAATGTATATTCTTGCCTCCTTTGTCAAAGATGAGTTGACCAAAAGTTTGTGGGTTCATTTCTGGGCTCTCTATTCTGTTCCATTGGTCTATATGTCTGTTTTGGTACCAATACCATGCTGTCTTGATGACTGTAGCTCTATAGTATTGTCTGAAGTCTGGGAGAGTTATTCCTCCAGCCTTTCTTTCTCTTCAGTAATGCTTTGGCAATTCTAGGTCTTTGATGGTTCCATATGAATTTTATTATGATTTTTTCTAGTTCTGTGAAATATGTCCTGGGTAATTGGATAGGGATTGCATTAAATCTGTAGATTGCCTTGGCCAGTGTGACCATTTTAACAATATTGATTCTTCCAATCCAAGAGCATGGAATATCTTTCCATTTTTTTAAGTCTTCTTTAATTTCCTTCATCAATGGTTTATAGTTTTCTGTGTATAATTCTTTCACCTCCTTGGTTAGATTTATTCCCAGATATTTTATTACTTTGGGTGCTATTTTAAAGGGGATTGTTTCTTTACTTTCTCCTTCTGTTGATTTATCATTAGTGTAAAGAAATGCAACTGATTTTTGAACGTTAATTTTGTAACCTGCTACCTTGCTGAATTCTTCAATCAGCTCTAGTAGCTTTTGTGTGGACCTTTTAGGGTTTTCTATATATAGTAACATGTCATCAGCATATAATGACACTTTTACCTCTTCTTTTCCAATCTGGATCCCTTTTATTTCTTTCTCTTGCCTGACTGCTGTGGCTAGGACTTCCAGGACTATGTTGAATAGGAGTGGTGATAGTAGGCATCCTTGTCTTGTCCCAGATTTTAGTGGGAAGCTTTTGAGTTTTTCACCGTTGAGTACTATGCTGGCTGTAGGTAGTGCCTCATCTCTTAATGCCTCAAGTCTACACACCTAGCGATCTCAGGAGGGGCCTCTCATGTCTCCACTTTAGCCCCCACGTTCCCCATCCCACCTGAAACTGCTCTTAACCATTTATCACCTGCTAACCTACTGTAGAGTTCACTTATTTATTCAGTTTCTTGTCTGTCTCCCCCTTGGAATGTGAGTTCCTTGAGGGCAGGGATTTCTGTCTGTCTTGTTCACTGCTCTGTACCCAGTTCCTAGAGCAGTGCCTGGCACATACTAGGTACTCAAATATTTGCTGAACGAAGGAAATGTTTTGTGTGGATTTTCTCATTGAATTTCCAGCATCATCACTGAGATAGTAGAGCAAGCATTACTAAAATCTTCCACCATCTTCCAGATCCCTTTGAACTCAGACAGGGTTATGTGACTTGCTTTGGTCAATAAAATGTGAATGAAAGTGTTGGGTGTGTCACTTCCGAGTAGCAGCATTTGAAAGCCAGTATAGGACGCTCTATGCGCTAATTCCCTGCCTAGGCAACCCTGGTAGTTATGCAAGCATAGAGATGCCACATGAAGGATGCCAGCTGGATCAATGAACCATGGCATGGAGGACATCTGCCACTTCTGTGGGCAAGAAATAAATTTTGAGGTGTTAGTCCACTAGGGCTAGAGCTCATTTGTTACATCAGCATAACCTAGCCTGTTCTGACTGATGCAGATAGAAGTTTTTACAATGCCACCAGATAACCAGAGAGATGAGATTGCTTGCCCAAAATCACACCGCTAGTAAGTGCCAGAATCAAGATTTGAACCCAGGAGATGGACTTTGCAACACATGCTTTAAATCCTCACAATTTGTTGCCTCAATGATGTTAATGTTACAACGCCACCAATTAATAAACTCAAAATAGTCATTACTACCCTAGCTAATGCCTCCCGAGGGTTTGATGGAGTAACTGCATTACAGGCGTGTCCTGCAAGGCCTCTCACAACCCTCGGAGAAAGGAACTAACATGAAAGGAAGTGGAGATTCAGAGGGGTGGAGTCACTTGCCTGAAGGGATGGCAGAGCCGGGTATAAACCCAAGCATGATTGATGCCAAATAGTCCTGTGATGACTAACCCAGTTTACTGTATCTTCACTGCCTTCCCTTCACTGGTATATTAGTCAGGGTTCTCCAGAGAAACAGAACCATAGGCTATATGGAGAGACAGAGAAAGAAAAAGATTTACTATAAGGAAATGGCTCTTATGACTATGGAGGCTGGGAAGTCACATGATCTGCCACCTGCAAGCTGGAGGCCCAGGAAAGCCAATGGTTTATGTTCAGGTACAAGTCTGAAGGCTGGAGAACCAGGGGAGCCAGTGGTGTAAGTCCCAGTCTGAGCGCAGAAGACTAATTTCCCATCTCGGTAGTCAGGCACCGCGTGAATTATTCCTTCTGAAACCGAGCAGAACCCAGCAGGGCCTTCCCAGGGACAGACCCCTCCCCCAACCCCCGTGTCCCTTGCCTCTTGTTTGTAGAAAAGCTTTAGCCTCCTCTGTCTTCCCTGGGTTCCAAAGAGCAAACTTAATCAGAGAAGCGAGAACACGCAGAAACAAAGGAAAACATTCAAGCAAGACAGAATAGTTAACAGTTTAGCCATAAAACAAAGTCAAGGACCTTTAGTTCCTCCTCAAGGGCTACAGATAATATCCTTGAGTTGTTTTGCAGATACCAAAACCCTCATCAGGCAGAAGACAACCATGTGCAGGGAGCCCCCTGACTGGCGGGAGCCTGAGAATTGATAATGCTGACCCCTGTGACCTCATGTGTTACCTCACTACCCACCAATAAGAGAATTGTGCATGAGTTGATCACCTACCCTGCAACCCTCTCCCTCACTTTGTCTTTTGTTTTTCATTTTTCAGTTTTATTAGGTAGAATTGTTATAATTTGACTGCACATATACAATATATGGCATGTAAATACATATACACAATATACTGCACATTTTAAAAAAATACACATATATGTACTGTTCATTGTTTCTAAGAACGTTTAGAGCTTTAGCTTTTTAAACTTACACAGTTATCAAAGAAATAAAGCCAACAAAAAAATAAGAATTAATTTAAAAAGATACATACACCCTGCTATTAACAGCCACATTATTTATAACTGCCAAGATATGCAAGCATCCTAAGTGCACATCAATAGATGAATGGATAAAGAAGATGCAGCATATATATGTAATGGAATATAACTCACCCATAAGAAAGATATTTTGCCATTTGCAGCCCTTCATTCACTTTTTTTTTCCACTTCAAAAACCAGAATTTTATAACTGACATAAACATTTCCATTGCATCAAAAAGAACAACAACAAAAGAACAAAAATACCTAGAAATAAACTTAACTAAGGAGGTTACTTATACTCTGTAAACTGTAAAACACTGACGAAGGAAATTGAAGATGATACAAAAAAATTGGAAAGGTATCTTGTGCTCTTGGATTGGAAAAATCAACATTATCAAAATGGCTGTATTACCCAAAGCAATCCACAGATCCAACGCAACCCCTGCCAAAGTACTCACAATATTTCTCACAGAACTAGAACAAACAATTTCAAAATTTATATGGAACCATAAAAGACCCCAAACTGCCAAAGCAATCTTTTGTAGGTCTTTTTGTTTCTTTCTTCTTTTTATTCTTTTTTCTTATGGCTTGATGACTATAGAAGTTCCTTTAACATTTGTTATAAAGCTGGTTTCGTGGTGCTAAATTCTTTTAGCTTTTGTTCATCTGTGAAACTTTTGATTTCTCCATCAGATCTGAATGAGATCCTTGCTGGATAGAGTGTTCCTGGTTGCAGGTTTTTCCCTTTCATTACTTTAAATAGTTCTTGCCACTCCCTTCTGGCCTGTAGAGTTTTTGCTGAAAAATTAGCTGATAACCTTATGGGAGTTCCTTGTATGTTATTTGTTGTTTTTCTCTTGCTAATTTAAAATTTTCTCCTTATCCTTAATTTTTGTCAATTTGATGACTATGTGCCTTGGTGTGTTTCTCTTTGGGTTGATTCTGTGTGGAACTCTCTTCCTGGACTTGGGTGACTGTTTCCTTTCCTAAGTTGGGGAAGTTTTCAGTTATTATCTCTCCATAATTTTTCTCAGGTTCTTTCTCTCTCTCTTCTCTTTCTGGGACCCCTATAATGCAAATATTAGTGTGCTTCCTGTTGTCCCAGAGTTCTCTTAAACTATCCTTATTTCTTTTTTCTGCAGTAGTGATTTCCACTAATCTGACTTCTAGCTCATTGATCCATTCTTCTGCCTCATTTAGTCGATTCTTGGTTCTTTCTAGTGTGTTATTTATTTCAGTGATTTTATTTTTCAACTCTGGATATTCTTTGTATTTTCCAACTCTTTGCTAAAAACTTCACTCTGGGCATCTATACTCCTCTTGATTTCTCTGAACATCTTCGCTATCATTACTTTAAACTCTTTCTCAGATAAATTGCCTATCTCCTCATCACTTATTTCTTCTGGGATTTTATCTTGTGCCCTGGCCTGGGAGATAGTCCTCTGCTGCCTCATACTATCTATTTGCATTTCTAGGTAGGTTGGTTACATTTCTCGACCTTGGAGAGGTGGCCCTTTGTGGGAGATGTCCTATGTGTCCCAGCAGTACACTCCTCTCATCACCCAAGGGCTAGGGTCCAGCTAGTCCTAACACAGAGTCTGGCCTGTGTTTGTGGATTCCTTCCACAGGCTTTGGGATTGTTGTTTTCTTATTTCCAGTATCTGCCCCTGGTGGATGAGGTTGGACTAGAAGCTTATGCAGGTTTCCCGACAGGAGTCGGTTCCTGCCCACTGCTGGGTGAAGCTTGGTCCTGGACCTCTGGTGGGTCGGGCAGTGTCTAGAGGCCTTTGTGGCTTAGGAAGTCTGCTGATGGGTGGGCTGTGTTCCCACCCTGTACATTGCTTGGCCTGAGGCTTCCCCATTCCTTCCTGAGGCTGTTGCGTGGGGGCTAGGTCTTACTGCTAATGATCCAATCAAGATGTCAGCCTCCAGGAAAGCTCATGTAAATGGACACTCCCAGAATGTCTGCCAACAGCTTTTATGTCCCCTGGGTGAGCCGCAGCCATCCCCCATGTCCCCAAGAGACCCTCCAAATTCAGCAGGCAGGCCTGGCCCAGGATCCTATGAAATCACTGCACTGACTTTGTACTTGGTGCGCCCAAGATTCTGGGTATGTTTCCCAAGAAAGTGAAGTCTCTGTATCCCCCAGGCCATGGGGGTCCTGGAGCTAGGCCCCAGTGGCCTTCAAAACCAGATGTCCTGGGGTCTCCTCCTCCTCCCAATGCCAGAACCCTAAGCCAAGGAGCCTGACATGGAGCTTAGAGCTCTCACTCCTGTGGGAGGGCCTCTGTGACTTAATTATTTTTCAGCTTGTGGGTCTCCCACCCCGGGGGGTATGGGGCCCAATCATATAGTAAGCACGCCCCTCCTACCATCTTGCTGTGGTTCCCTCTTTATGTTTCCAGGTGAAGACGGTCTTCTTTGCTAGGTTCCAGTCTTTTTTTTCAATGGTTGTCTAGCAGTCAGTTGTGGTTTCGTTGTAGCCTCGCGAAGAGGTGAGCTTGTGGCCCTACCACTCTGCCATCTTGACCTCACTTTGTCTTTAGAAACACTTCCTTGAAGGAGTTCAGGTCTGTGACCTGCCTGTTCTCCTTGCCTGGCCCTACAATAAACCCTGTATTTTCATTCACCACAACTCCATGTCCATAGATTAGCTTTGCTGTGCTTAGGATCAAGTTTGGTTCAGTAACAATCCTTCAGTCTTTTTATTCTATTCAGGCCCTCCAAGGACTGGGTGACATCTCCCAGGTTGGGGAGGGCAATCTGCTTTGCTCAGTCTACCAATTCCAATGCTAATCTCATCCAGAAACATCCCCACAGACACACCCAGAAATAATATTTAGCCAAACAAATATCTGGGCAGCCTATATCTCAATGAAGTTGACACACAAAATTAACTCAACAGAGGGGACTCTGAGGACCTACAGGTGGGCAAAGCTCAAGATGGAAGGAACTTGGGTCTCTGAAAGACTCTGTGGAGCTGAATGACCCCACTGACTTGACTATGGTGTGAATTAAAAAATAGATTTATTAAGCTACTGAGTTTTGGGAGGTTTTTCAGTTAACAGCAGCTAGCATTATTTACTTTAGGTAATACACTCCATGAGGAAAGGGCTCTGTGGGAAGACTGCAAAAATAGCCCTATTTTCCACCCCTCCATGTATACTTGCCTTGTACAATCTGATTTTGCAGCTTCTCACATCAAGGGGTGGAGTCTATTTCCCAACCCCTTAAAACCAGATTGGCTTTGTCATTAACCAGTGGAACACCTAGATGTACCTCTGTAGTACCTAGAAAGATGCCCAGCGCATGACTGGATCTCAGTAAGTATCTGTTGAATGTATGAGTGGAAGGATGGGTGAATGAATACAATATTCCAGGCCCTGCACTGGAATTGTGATTGTTTATCTTGTGAAAAACATGTGATCCCTTCTTCTGCAAAGCCCACAGGTAGCCAGAAAACATTCCCTTAATCCTGCCTCAGTTAGATTTTGCCCCTAACAAACTATGCCAAAATTAGTAGCTTAAAGCAACAATGATTTTTATTATTCTTCGTGATTCTGTGGCTCAGGAATTTAAACAGGCACAGCTTGGTCTCTGAGGTATCTAAGCAACACTGAAGACAGGAGCAGGGAGCTATCCAGTTGGCAACCAATGTGTTCGGCAAGAAAGGGTCTGAGCTGGAAACAGGGCTGGGAATCACATGTAGCTGGTGATTAAGTCACAAGAATGGGGGGGGGAGGGCGATGTAGCTTGGCGGTAGAGTGCCGTGCTTAGCATGTGGGAGGTCCTGAGTTCAATCCCCAGTAACTCCATTTAAAAGACTGGGGGGAGGGATTAGGTTCATTTATTTATTATTATTATTATTTTTTAATGGAGGTACTGAGAATTGAACCCACAACCTCGTGCATGCTAAGCAGGAACTCTACTGCTGAGCTATACCCTCCCCTGCCAAATTTTTTTTTAATAAACAAATAAACTTAATTCTCTCTCACTGACCAAAAAAAAAAAAAAAACCTTACAAAAACAGTCACAAGAATAGATCAGAGGACAATGTGTAGAATGAGGACAGAGAAGGACTCAAGTTAATACTTTAAAGAATGTTCTTTACAGCAAAGTGGAACTGTTTTAAAAATGACCACCAGGGCTCTGATTCCTTGCATCAAGAATTTGGATCCACGCGGTCTCCTCTTAAATCTGGGTAGGTTTGTAATCACTTTCATCAACAGACAGCAGCAGAAGTGATACCATGTGACTTCTGAGGCTGGGGCGGAAAAGGCTACGTGGCTTTTGGCTAGTTCTCCTAGAACACTTGCTTTGGAGAAAGCCAGATATCACGTAAAAATTCCGGCCACCCTGGGACTACCACGATGGAAAGAACATGTGAGGTGCTCTACTTACAGTCACTGCTGAGCTGCCAGCCAACAGCCAATGTCACTGCCAGCTAAGCTGCTGAGTCACTTTAGACATCCAGCCTGGTCAAGCCTTGAGATGACTCCTGCCCCAGCCAACTTCTGACTCAAACACAGGAGAGATTCCAGGCCAAGCCCGTCCCAAATTCCTGATGTACAAAAACAGGAAATCAGGGAAAATAAACTGGCTGTTTTAACTTGCTGAGGTTGAGATAAAATTTAATGCAGTTATAGATAACTGGAACACAAGTCGTGAGGTAGCTATTGCTGCTAACAAATTAAATCCAAAATCTAATCTCTTGAAACAATATTTATTATCCCACAATATTCTATGGGCCGGGAGCTCAGGAGTTCCCACTCTTACTGGCCGCCTCCTCCTGCATGGACAGCGGGCTTCTCTCAGAGCAAGTGGGCCAAGAGAGAGAGCAGGAAGAAGATATAATGTCTTTTATGACTTGGTCTTAGAAGCCCCTCTTACTTCTGCCAAGTTCTATTCCTTAGAAGCAAGGCACAAAGTCCAGGCTACACTCAAAAACAGGGCTCTTAAAGAGAGAAGTGTCAAAGAATTTGTGGACGTATTTTAAAAATTTATTTATCTGTTTATGTTCTCTTTTTTAAATTGAAATATAACTGACATACAATATTATGTTAGTTTCAGGTGTGCCGTGGACATAACCAGAACAGGGGTTATAAATTCAGTCTCTAACTCTAATCCTAAAGCAGCCAGGCATGCCATGTAAATCAGTGAGCAGGGCCTGGTGTAGAATAACAGGTCATGGGGAGAAACTCCGGTGCAGGGTGGAACCTGCCTGAATCTGACTCAGTTTTTGGATCTCCCAGTTTGTAGAACATATGGGGAAAGAGGAATATATTAAAGGTCAGCACAAGGTACAACCAGCTGAACCAAACTCTGGGAAATCCCAAAGGAAAACTGAGAGGAGGGAGAACTGTTATAGAATAAAAGACCCAGAGTAACAGCAACCAAATGCGGGCATGTACACTATTTAGCTTTTGATCTGAACAAACCAACAGTAAAAAAAACATTTTATGAAACAGTCGAAGACCTTAATACCGATTATATCAGATAATCCCAAAGAATTGTTGCAATTTTTGTTAGGTATGAAGACCTCCTATAATTTAGAAATACTTACAGACACAGAAACTTTTCTGGGTAAGATGATACGTTGCTTGAGATCCGCTTTAAAATAATGGCGGGGGGGGTGGTGCAGTGGAGAAATAGGGGGAAGGCCAGAAAAATTGAACACAACTGGCCATATGTTGACAATTACTGAAGCTGGGTGACAGATAAGAGGGGAAAAGGGATTTTTTTCTTTTTCTTTTTTTTTTTTTACCTTTAAGATGAGAGCGCCCTGACCCAGCTTGAGAGTTGACCAGGAGCTCGGGAGAGTGGCAGGCTGAGATGCAGAAAAGCGGAGGGAGGGAAGACAGGCCAGCCGGCTATGGGTCAGTAAGAGCAGTCGTCTCTGTTCTTCCACTGCAGCCAGAAAGTCAGCTCTGGCGCCCCCTCCAGGGCGTCGGTTCTTACTCTGATTAAACCAAGGCGGGTCCCGCAGGCCGTTAGCGCCTGCGCAACCCCGCCCTCCCCATGGGAGCCAAATCCCCCCACGCTACATTTCCCGCGCCGCAGGGAGGGAGCGAGACCTCCGCTTCCAGACTTGAAATGGGTGAGTACAGTCCGCGCTTTGGGCTGGGAGACACCGCCCAACGCCAGTGAGACTACGCGCCCCAGAACGCGCCGCGCGCGGTGCGCAGAGCAGCGCGCTGCTGCCCCCACGCGGCGGCTCAGCGATTATTGCCCGCGTCTGGGGCCCTGTGGAGGCTGGGGGCGCTGAGGCTGCGGGGACTTCGGGAAGGGTGGCCCCAGATTTGAGCCAGGAAAGATGGGATGGGGAGGGGAAAACGGTGAAGAAATCGAGGACAGGACCCGCTGTGAGGATTAAATGAAGCCAGCATAGAAACTGCTGACTGTATATAGGCGTTTTTATACCTACAGCTAATACAGCATTTACCTGCGTGCCTGGCTCTGAATTTAAGTGCTTTACATGTATTAGCTCATTTAATGCTCACAACAGTCATTTGGGGGAGGTACTGTTATCGGCCCCAATTTACAGAAATGAAGCTGAAACCCAGAGAAAAGGAACACAAATAATTCAGTGTCCCAGCTGGTGAGTGACAGGACTGGGGTTTGAACCTAGGCCGCCCGGCTTTAAAGTCTGTGCTCTAAGGTTACACCACCTCTTGACCTACTGAATGATTCCAAGTTTGTAACTGGTACACGAATGAACGCAACTGGGCCATTAGCGCGTTGAGTTAGCAGTTTAGCCCAGCTCCAGGTCAACGGTTCCCCGTATTCAGCCTAAATTTGTGTTTAGCGCTGGGATCAGGTTTCTGATCAGCATGAATCACCGAAGGGACTACTTCAGGCCCTGCCCCCTTTTGTTTGGGTCTCCTGTTCAATCTCCTCCATCGCATCCTTTCCCTCATACCAGCACCACTTGGTGGATTCAGTGGTTGTGTTCTCCCTTTCCCTACTGCCAGCAACCTCATTCATAGTATCACAGTCCAGAAAAAAAAGAAATACTTGGTAATCCTGTTTGTCTGCTTTCAACTCCCAAGCAAGTACTGTGTTCCATTCATGAGTGTGTTCCCAGCATCAAGCCTGACATACAATGTGGGTAGGGAAGGCTCGAAAATTGAGAGGAAAGGGTGTTGGACGTTCACTGTCTTCCATTTGCAATGACCTGAGGATTAAGGAGGGTGGTAGATGTGGCAGGTCAGCCATGGGCAGTTGTGCCGGGAACAGGACGATTTGATGGGTCTGGTGGACCCGACAGCCCCTTCCTGCTGCTTCCCCTGGGGTTATGGATCTGGTGTCTCGGTACAGATTGGTCAGTGTTGAAGCCGCCAAAATCCGTGGTCCCTTTTCATTGTAGTGGCTGGGACAAAGTTGCTCAGCCCAGGAGTATGTTCCAAAGCCCCCTCTGCATCTAGGGTAGCTGCAAGACTGACAGATTCTCACCCATACAAGCAGAAGTGAAACGTGTAGATCAGGTTTTTAAAGAAAATGGTGAAACTTCCCGACGCTACCTTCTCCTGTTTGCCAGCTGGAAGCAGATAATTCCGAGCACACGGAAAGGATGGAGCCCCAAGATGGAGTCTGAGTGTGCGAATCATGGACATTGCTGCCAATCAGCCAGAGCCTCTGCATCAGACTGTAGTGGGTATTTGTTACAACAGCTGGTATTACCTTAACACATTGACCACCGTCCCCCTTTCCCTTCTGGGTCCCTTGATATTAAAGCTTATGTACCAGGTCATTCTAGTTTCCAATCTGTAATTGTGGTTGACTTGCACATAGCAAGTGGAGGTTTCCTATTTAGAAATTACCAGCATGGTCCCTTCCATTGCCATCAAAAACTTAAATGTTTCCCCATGTTGTGATGGGGAGAGCTTCTTCCATGCTGACAGCTGGACAGCATTCCAGCACACCCTGCCAGTTTGTGTTTAGATCCCCCACTGCAGTTTGGCAGATCCTCATATACAGTGATGCTGTGACCCTTGCTTGGAGCTCAAAGGTACGATCTAGGGTGACCAGTGTGTCTCGGAGAGCACGTGATCATCTTCCTGCCCCTTTCCTTTGGCCTCATCACATGGAGGTGCACACGGGGCCTAATCTTAAAGTGAGCCTCAGGTCCTCAACACTGATCCATTAGCTGAGCTCATTCTGCTGAACTTTGGCTGATCTTAGGTTGGTAGGTGCTGGGTGAGAATGTGGGGATATCCCCGCTGACGCTCTTCATTCTGACAACTCTGTCCCATGGAAGGACCTAAGCCTTGGGGTCCTTTTATAAAGTAACCAGTTTTGTTTTGTTTTGTAGGTTGACAGCTTCATTGATTTGTATGTGTGTGTGTATCTAGCCCTGGTAGGTGTTTGATGTGAATCTCTGTGTTTGTGTGGCTCCCCTGTGTGTGAGGGAGAGACTCTGTGCATATGTGACCTCTAGCGCCTGTGTTTTGGATGTGTCTCTAGTGTCTGAGCGTGAGTCCAGTGTGCGGATGATCTGTATACCTGAGTGTGTCCATGTACATTACGCTGGGCATCAGATATGTACACATCAGGCTGCCTGTGGATGTGAGCAGCTTCCTCAAGGATCCCTTCCGCTCTCAGGCATTTCAACCTCACGCTGCTTCCTGTGGTTGTTCCCATCACTGCCAGCAACTCCAGAAGTTGTAATTAAGTAACTGCAAAAATCAGGTAGAATCCCACAGATAGTCACCCCATCAGGAATCCCTTCAAGTTGCTAATGAGGGGGTACTGCACACGCAGACACGTATGTGGTGGATCAGGCTCCCTAGAACGCACGGGCCACATGTGCACACATCACATACCTGAGGGCACAGGGCTCTCTGCCTAGCTTTGCAATGTCTGAAGGACCTCATGCTACTTCTAAAGACTTGAGCTTTCTGTCTTCTTTCAAGTATTAAGTGAACGGTAAGGTCCCCCATACACAGGGACAGTGAGAACCACCTGCTGACCCCTCGATATCCCTTTCCCTCAGCTTCTGTAGTACAGGAACTTCTGAGAGGTGTCTAGGCGATGGCCACCCAGAATAAAAACTACATTTCCCAGCCCTCTTTGTGACCACAAGTGGTCATGTGACAGAACACTGCCCAATTAAATAGGAACAAGCTTTGAGTTGTTGGTACAGATTCCTTAAAAGCAAGAGTCTCCCCTCTCCCTCCTCTCTTCCTGGCGCCTGGAGCAGCGAGGGTGGGAGTCAGGAGCGGGAGATCCGTGGAGATGGAGGCTGGCCTCTGACATGGAGGGGTCACCATATTAGATCTTAGTGATTACATGAGAAAGAAAGAAACTTCAATCTTGTTTAAGCCACTATCATTTTGGGCTTCTTTATCATAACTGCACATTACATTAACTGATAAAGGACAAAGGAGAGCCTCATGGGCCTCCAGCTACTAGCTAAGGGATAAAGCCTCACCCTGCCCAACCTTGATTTCGCCCAGCCTCCTAGTTCACCTTCACCTACCCAGCTGTCCCCCAGCCCCTCTTATAATCATCAAGTCCTCCAAACACCTCCCAGGTTTCTGGCAGATTTAATACACAGGTCTCAAAAGTCAATGGCAACGGTGATGAGAATAAAATAAAAACAGGGTCGGGAGAGAGGGCCATGGGCACACATACGGAAGGGCAGTGAGTAGCAAGTCAGCTAGAGCAGGGGGATGCCCTTCCTTGGGCGTCACATCTCGTCCAACCCGTAGTCCTCCTCGGGGAAGTCCCCCACTGTCACAACGGATGGCTTGATGAAGGCGCCGTACTTGGCCTGGCATTCGAAGTAGCGTTTCCCATTCACGCTGCAGAGCACGATGAGGGAGGCGGTGTCAGGGGGCTCGTACACCGGATGCAAGTACAGGCGGGTTCGCCCAGCAGCACGCGCACGCACTTACACATCAATGCACACATATTCGTGTGCAGGCAGACACACACACACACTCACTCACCCGCTCACTCCTCAGTGGGCATCTTTACCTGCCATCGTTCTTCCCGAGTGGCTCATCATAGCGGACGCCAATCCAGTAGCCAGGCTTGAAATCTGTGAGTCCTGCCCAGGGGAGAAATGCCATTGAAACCTCTGGACATAGCTGCCCCCAGACTCGTGCCTGCCTGCTGAGTGTAAAGTCTGTCCTGGCACAAACACTCCCTGCTGCCACCCAGGACAACCGCCGTCTCCCGCCCACACCAATATGGTAGCCCCCTTCACTGGTCTCCCCATTCCTACCCCTGACCCCCTAGTCACTCAACACCCCCAGCCAAATGGGGCTTTGTAAAAATCAAAGCGAAGGGGGCAGGGGGTATAGCTCAGTGGTAGAGCACATGCTTGGTGTGCACGAGGTCCTGGGTTCAATCCCCAGTGCCTCCGTTAAGGGGGTAAAAAAAAATTTTTTTTTTAATTTAAGGGAAATAGTACCACGGCCTTGCCCCCACATTCCTCAAGGGCTGCCCATCCCACTCAGCATAAAATCCACACTGCTTATGGTCAAATGATTTCTGACAAGGGTGCCAAGATAGTTCAATGAGGGAAAAACAGTCTTCAACACAACACATCGGGACAAGTAGATATCCACGTGCAAGAGAGTGAAGTTGGACTCCTATGTCACTCCATACGCAACAAACAACTCAAAATGGGTCAAAGACCTAAAGGCACAATGCAACACTATAAAACCCTTAGAAGAAAATACAGGTATAACTCTTTGTGACCTTGGTTTAGGCATTGGTTTCTTAGCTATAATACCATAGGCACAAGTGAGAAAAGAAAAAATAAACTGGACTTCCTAACAGTTTAAAACTTTTGTGCTTCAAAGGACACTATCAAGAAAGTAGAAAGACACCAACCCACAGAATAAGAGAAAATATTTGCAAATCATATACTTGCTAAGGGCACTGTATCTAGAATATATAAACATCTCTTACTAGTTGTTATGGGCTGAGTTGTTTCCCCTCAGATTCACATGTTGAAGCCCTAACCTCCAGAACCTCAGAGTGTAACTGTATTTGGAGACAGGGCCTTTAGAGAGATGATTAAGTTAAAATGAGGTGGGATCTAATCCAAGCTCACTGGTGTCTTCCTAAGAGGAAATCTGGACAGACTCCAGGGATGTGCTCACATACAGAGGAAAAGCCTCTGTCCTTCTGAGGACACAAGCCGTGGTGAGGGGCGTCAGAAGAAACCAAACCTGCCAAGGCCTTGATCTTGGACTTCCATCCTCCAGAACTGTGAGAAATAGATTTCTGTTGTTTAAGCCACCCACTGTATGGTACTTTGTAATGGCAGCCCCAAGAAACAGCAGCAAAAAGATGAACCACCCAATTAAAAAATGGGCAAAGGATCGGAATAGCTATTTCTTTAAAGAAGATGGCCGTTAAGCACCTAAAAAGAGGCTCAGTATCATGAGCCATCATAGAAATGCAAACCCAAACCGTAATGCTCTCCCACTTCACATCCATTAGAATGGCTATGATCAGGAGGGAGGGTAGAGCTCAGTGGTAGAGTGTGTGCTTAGCATGCAGGAGGTCCTGGGTTCAAGCCCCAGTACCACCATTAAAAAATAATAATAATGAAAAATAAATAAATGAACCTAATCCCCCTCCCCAAAAAACAAAACCTAGAATAACAATTATAAATTATTAAAAAAAATAAAAAAGAATGGCTATGATCAAGAAGAGAGTAATAAGTGTTGGTGAAGATGCAGAGAAATTGGAACCCTCATTATTGCTACTGGGAACGTTAAATGGTGCAGCCACTGTGAGAAACAGTGTGGCGGTTCCTCAAAAGGTTAAACACAGAGTTGCTATGGGATCTAGCAAGTCACTCCTAGGCAGAGAGAAAGGAAAACACCTGTCCACCTAAAAATTTACACAAGGATATTCATAGCAGCATCATTTATAATAGTCAAAAAGTGGAAAGGACCCATCCTTCAGCTGATGAATGAATAAATAAAACGTGGTACTGCATACAATGCAACATTATTTGGTAATAAAAAGAAATACTGCTAAATGCTACAACATGGATGAACAAAAGGCCACATATTACGTGAGTCCATTTATATGAAACTTCCAGAGTAGATAAATCTAGAGAGACTGGACGTAGATTAGTGTCCACCTATGTGGACTGGGGGAGCTGGCCTTTCAGAAATGGGGAGTAGCTGCTAATGGTTATAGGGTTTCTTTTTAGGGTGATGAAAATGTGAATTGACTGTGGTGATGGCCGCACAATTTGGTGAATATACTAAAAACTAATGAATGGTACACTTTCAATGGGTGAGTTTTATGGTATATAAACTATATCTCAATAAAGCTGTTATTTGAAAAAAAAAAAAAAAAGATCCACATTGCTCTCCACTATCTCCGAGGCCCAGGATGGCCCAGCCTCACCCAGGCCCTGGATCTGACATCTTACCTCTCCCCTCATTCCCTCCCAACTAGCCATGCTGACTTCCTTTCTCGGCCTCAAACAGGCCAAGCTTGTTCCTGCTTGTGGAACAAGCCTTTCCATGAGGAAATGGCCTTTGCACTCTCTGCTCCCTCTGGCTGGGATGCTCTTCCTTCCTTTTCTCCTCCACTTATCCCTTTCTTTCAGTCCTTCCTCCAGGAAGCCTTCCTGGATTACTCTCAAGGTGGGTATTTCCCCTCAGCCCACAAAGTCCCCTGAGATTCCCTCACCCCTGTCCTGGTCACTTCAGCCTGTGCTCCCCCCATCACAGACCTAATAATCCTGTCTGTTTCCCCATCTCAGCTCTGATCATTGTGCGCCAGGCTTTCATCTCAGAACCGATCACTCTGGCCTCTGCTTCCGCCATCACAACCCAGGTCACTCTGCTTCTGCATCCCACCTGCCTGCCGTGAATGTACTGGGTGTCAGTCAGCCCCTGGGTCCGTCTCCCCTGCTGCAGGTCTCCTGCAGAGCTGGGTCCCCCGACTGCCCACCCCAGGGCTGCGTACCTACATACATGACGGTGCCCCGGCGAGGGGGCTGCCCGGGCGCCCGCACCTCACAGCGGCTGCCCACGGCGATGGCCCGGGCCTGGGCCTCCTCCTCGCTGAGGCGCTGGGCGCTCTCGGCCTCCTGCTGTGCCCGTTCTTCTTCGTTGTATCGGCCCAGCTTGTTGCGCTTCAGGAAGGAGCGGACTGAGTCTGTGGGGGGAGGGGGAACGGGAGTCAGATACGGTCTCCCAGGGGCGGGGTGGGGCGCTCTGGTCTGATGAGATAACCTGCCAGCCCCACCTGGCCAACATTCAGAGAGAAACTCTTCCATTCTGGGTGTCGAAGGGCTGTCGCCCAAGCCCTCCAAGTCTCCCACCATAGCCCTGGCCTCTCCCCAGGACCCCTGGGGTCCCCACAACTGAGAAACTAAAGGGAAGATGCCTGTAGTCTTTCACATTTACTCCCTCTTCCCACATCCCTTCAGTATCATAGTCTCCTCCATCCAGCCCAAAACCCTCATCTGCCCCACTACACATTCTGATGTGTCCCCACACGCCTGCACTGACCACCGCACGGCCCTGTCCTCCGCATACTCTGCGTGCTCTGTCCCCTTCACCACGCCCTCAATGTGACCCTGACCATCCCACCGCCCACTAGACCTTCCTCTCCACTTTCCCATGGCCCTGCCTGCTCACACCCCCTCACACCTCCCAGCCCCGATTAGCACCCCACGCCCACCTACCCCCTACTGCTCTGAGACCCATCTGTCCCCAAATCAACCTCACCCCAACCCCTCCACTCTCTCATGCCTACCTGCCCCCACTGCCTCCGCCACTGACTTCCTCTCGATGTCCCTGCCTATCCTATTTGCCCCCCACAACTCTGCCCCCCACCCCCGTGTGCACCCCGTACCTTGCCTCTGGTCATAGGCTTCTTGTGAGATCTTGTATTTCTCCACCTTGGACATGTCCTCATACTCCCCAAGGCGGGCACCACTGTGGTCAATGACCTGCAGAGAGGGGAGGGAGGTCAGTGGGGATCAGGGTCTGGCCAGGGAGGCCAGGATGCTGTGGGGGGTGAGTGTGGCTGTACACTGGAGTGTTTTGTAGATTTAAGTCTCTCCTGTCTTGGAAAAACTGCATTCCTCTACCCTCACCCTTACTCCAGCCTTCTCTCCTCCCCTGAGCCCAGCCGAAGGGGTGAGAGCAGGTGTCTACAAATGGCCAACTTCCCTTCGGCGCCTGCCTCCAGATGACCCCTACATGCTGGCATCCACATCCCTAATGGCCCCGGGACACTGGAACTGGAGGGCAGAGCTCGGGCCTTGCTCATGAGCCCTGCGGGCAGCGTGTCTATCCCCTCTGGGCCTCTGTGATCCACTTAGGCTGGCCCCAACTTCCAGGTCCTGGAGCATCTCTTCCTGTACCCTCCCCAACATTCATTCACTCATTGCCTGCTGAGCTCCTCCAAGGCGCACAGCTGGGCCTTGGGCTGGGTACCATGGACACAGTGCAAAACAGATCAACCCCTGCCCTCAAGGAGTACTCATTCTGCTGGGAGATCCATCACAAACAAATGCACAAAGATGTGTATTAAACCCTAGATGATAACAAGGTTCTATGCAGAAAGATACAACAAAGAGGCTTCTGAAAGGAGGGCATTTCTGAGACAAGGCCTGAAGGAACAACAGGCACAAAGTCTCAAATGCAGAAACTTCCTTAGCCCTTTGAGGAGCAGCAGGGCCAGTGTGGCAGGAGTAGCGTGAGCCGTGGGGAGGTGGGGAGACACAACAGATCATTGTAGACTCTGGCTTTTACCCAGAATGAGATGGAGCGACACAACAGATCATTGTAGACTCTGGCTTTTACCCAGAATGAGATGGAGCCAGGGAACGGCTCAGCCAGGAGTGCACTGATCTGACTCAGGGGTTCACAGGCTCCTTCAGCTGAGTGTGGAAAGCAGATGGAGGGGCATAGGGACAGGAGCCGGCAGACCAGGGAAGAGGCTGTGTGATGGTCCAGGAGGGAGAGGATGGAGGCTGGGCTTGGGTGGGGGCAGTGAGGAGAGGAGAGTTTAGATTCTGGATAGTTTTTGTGGGTGGAGCCCACAGGGTCTACAGAGATGGGATGCGGGTGTGAGGAAAAGAGGGGGGTCACAAAAACTCTGAAGTTTCTGGCCTGAATCACTGGGCTAATGTGGCAAAACAGAAACGACCCTTATCTCTGGTCAAGGATTTTTAAGAATTTCTACTTTCTATATTAGGGATTTTTGTCAGTTTGAAATTGCTGTCATTCATTGCTGCAAGAAATATAAGTGATATGTATAAATAGAAAAACAATTTTAGAAAAATTACAAATTCTCCAGAGGCCCCACCTCTGGGAAACCTTCCTTGTATGGCCTCAGTAGTCAGCAGCCTGTCGATACCTGAATCCATGTGTGAAACCTTCCTGTTTGAGGATGCCACTGCCCATGCCTGACCCACCAGTATCCCTAGGCTGAGACTGCCCAGTTTAGCTCAAAGGTAGTCCTATGGGCTCAGCACAATCCTGACCTGCTCCCACTATGGTCCAGGACGCATCACCTTATCTGGGCTATGGAAGCAGCCTCCTCCCAGGCCTCCCTATTTCTCTTGTCCTCCATAATCTGCTCTCCACACACAGTCAAAAGGAGCCCATGAACAACTGAATCAGACCAGGATTCCCAAGTTCAGAGCCCTCCCCTCACTCCCACTTTCTTCCCACAATAGGAGAGGTCACTTTTCAGCCTCTAAGCCCACTGTGCCCCTTCCCACCTCAGAATGTTTGCACATGCTGTGCCCTCTTAGAGTACCCTTTCCCCTTCTTCAGTTAACTCTTCCTATTCTTCAGGCAGCACCTCCTCCAGGAAGTCCTCCTAGATCTCATTGCTGGGTCAGGTCCCCTAGTATAGAATTTCCTGGCTCTGTGATCTCCTCCTGCATGGCCCTCATCTCACTGACTCTTCACATTTGTTCCAGTGAGTATTTAGCTAACACTGACCTCACGCTGGACAGAGCTGAAACAGAGACCTCATCAGACTTGGTTCACAGCTATATCCCTGACATAACACATGTTCAATGAACAGTTACTGAATAAATGAAACAGATAAAAAAGAACCAGTTCTCTGGGTACACTGACTTCTAGAGCCATGCAGAGTGAGGTAAAAATTCTAGCTATAGTTCCTCCTTAGGAAAGTAAATTCCATCCCGAAACTAAGTTTCCTCTTCTGCAAAACAGGGTTAATTATACTATCTTCCAACTCTTATTTAATGGACTCAACTCATGATTCAACAACAATTTGCTGAGCATCCTCTCTGTGCCAGGAACTGTTCCAGGAAAATGCGCAGTATGTCACAGTGATTAGTATGAAGGACAAAAATCAAAGTGCAAAAGGGAGGAGGTTTAAATTTTATACTGAGGGCAATGAAGCCCTCACACTCAAAAAGTGACATTTAAATAAAGACTAGAAGGAAGGAGTGAGGCATGTGGGCACCGAAAAAAGAGCCATTCAGGCACAGGGAATAGCACATGTAAAGCTTACTTGTCTGAGTTTTTTGGGGGGAGGCTGAGGATAGAGAGGATGATGTGAGCTGATGCATGCAGAGGTCCTCTGTGTCCTGGCTTCTCCCAACTTGTTCAGCCTCATTGCTCACCCTGACCCGCCTCACACTCTGTTCCCCCTGCCTGGCATGCCCCCTCACCTCTTCTCTTGGGTTGCCCTTTCCTCATCCTTCAGGTCTCAGCTCAGGCATCCCTCCCTTCGGGAAGCCCCTCCTGATACTCCCAGAGGGAGTCAGGCACCTCTTCTGGATGCCTCTAGACACCCTAGGTTTTCCTCAGCCCAGTCCAGACCACTCTGGCTGCCAGTGTCTGGTGATGTGTCGGTCTCTCTCCCTGCTAGACTGGGAGCTCCGTTAGGTTAAGGCCTATTGTGGTTATCACATGGTGCAAAGCACAGCAAGCAGCGGTTGAATAAATAGAAGAATGGAGGGGAAGGATCCCAGATAGGAAGGCCTCACATGGATGCGACAGCCATCATCTACGGGGTAAGAGCCCAGCAGTGCATCTTCCTGATCCAGCTTGCTGTAGAACTTGTCGTCAGGTCCATACAGTTCCAGTTCCATGCAAGAAGCAGGGCAGCCCACAATCAGCTGTAGTTTACCCTGTGGGGGTACGAGATACGGAGGAGAGAGGAAGAGGTGGAAGGCTGTCAGTGGACCCGCCCATTGCCATGAGGCTCTGCCCTTTGTATCAAGAACCATCCTTGCTCCCCCAAGAGACACACCATTTTGGACCCACCTGGTTACCCCTGGCCCCGTCCCCTTGGGTCTCGCCCCCTCACCCCGGAATATCTGATGTTCCCTGGCTCCGCAACCATTCTCTGGAACTTCAAGTTCCCTCTGGCCCCGCCCGGCTAAGGTCGCGTTCCCCAAACTCCGAAACCTCGGTTCGTCTCTGGCTCTCTTCCGGCGTAGGGGAAGACCCCCTATTTCTCCTTGGCCCCACCCCTAAACACTACGCCCCGCCCCTCCGTACCCCGCCCCCACGGCCACACCTTGAACTCAGCTATGGTGAGGCTGCGACTGTACCGCTTCTGGGAGCGGAAGCTGTTGAGGGAACTGCTGATGAAAACGGTCACTGTGGGCGCCGACAAGCCCGTCACCTCCATCTCGCCGCGCCCTGCCGGGGCCCGCAGCCCGATCAGCCGCCTCACACCAGCTCCGCAGCAGCCGCCGCCGCCGCCGCCGCTTCTGGGATATTAGCTCCGCCCCCTCCTCCCGGGCCTGGCCAATCCACGCTCTCAATCCAGGAGGGTCCGCCAGTAGCCGCATCTCTTTTCCGCCCAGGAAGCGGGCTCTCCCGTGGTCTTGGGTAGGCCCAGCCAATCCTGAGAGAGCTTCCACGGTGCGCAGTTTTCCCAACAGCCACAAGGGAAACAGCCGGGGCGGACGAAGGCTGAAGCCGAGAAGGACTGGCAAGCGCTACCCGAGTCCCCGAAGGGTAAACTCGCGCATGTGCACTGGCCTTCAGCCTGCAGAGTAACGGCTTCTTCATTTTCGCCCAGCGCTTTGCCGATTACGTGACGCATGCTGTTGGCCCGGCTCTGGTATCACTCTATTCTGTAAACTGGAGAAGCCCAGAAGGTGGAAGCAATTATTATGATATATCAAAAGACTGAAACAAGTAATTAATCAAACCTCAGGTCAGGGAGCCAAGCGCAAACCCGCCGGGAGCCAGTACGTGTGCGCAGCTCCGCCCCTCTTTTGGCGAAGCTACGAGGTCTGATCCTTCCCGCGACCTGTCGCGCGGCGGAGCAAGCGCGGAAGGCCGTGAGGGCGGTGAGTTGCAATGGAACCCGACGGGACCTACGAGCCGGGCTTCGTGGGTATTCGATTCTGCCAGGAATGGTGAGGCCCGGCCAGCACGTGTGGAAGGGGAACAAGTAATGGCCCCAGAACTGACCTCTGACCTCCCCTTCCCCACAGTAACAACATGCTTTACCCCAAGGAGGACAAGGAGAACCGCATTCTACTCTACGCGGTGAGCACGAGCCCGCCTGGCGCCCGGATCTTCCTTTACCCGGCAACGCGTTGCCAACGTGGCCCCGCCCCACTCCCTGTACCGCCCCCGATGCGCCGTTGTCTAGCCTCCCGACTGTACCCCTAGAGAACCCGACCCTCTTGTCTTGACCATCCGCGAAGTGATTCTCGAGTACACTCCATAATCCCAACCTCGAGACTCCATCCCCTAGTCTTCCTCTCCGGGGAAGACCCTGCCCTCCCTTCCAAACCCCATCAGGGATCTCTCCGTGACCCTCTTCCCGCCACATTCGCCCTCTGGCAGTGCCGGAATTGTGATTACCAGCAGGAAGCCGACAACAGCTGCATCTACGTGAACAAAATCACGCACGAAGTGGAGTAAGTGGCAGGACCGGAGCTTGGGGACGGGGTTGTTTACTTGGGAGGCCTGGTCCAAGCGTAATTATTCACCCTCTATTCCCTCAGCGAATTGACTCAAATCATCGCTGACGTGTCCCAGGACCCCACGTTGCCGCGGACCGAAGACCACCCGTGCCAAAAGTGAGCGCGCCGCTGGTACTGGGGAGGGAAAGTGGCTCGTCCTCACCAGTCGGAGAAGGGAGGAGGGAAGGGTATGGCGGGCTGAGTGGCTGTTCCCTTAGGTGCGGCCACAAGGAGGCGGTGTTCTTCCAGTCACACAGTGCCCGGGCCGAGGTGAGTGGCGCGGGCCGGGCTTTCTGGGTGATCTGGGTCTGGTCCTTCCCGGCGGTAGGGATACCAGTATTGGGGGGACCCTGCCCTTCCTGGCAACCTGAGGTGGACCTTTAGCAGTGGGGAAAGCCTCCTGGTCGGTTCTTCTGGGGTGAGGCTCCTCTGCATGGAGGTGTTGTACTTTCCTGAGGGTCCAGACCCTTCCTAACTGTGCATCCTTCTACCAGGACGCCATGCGCTTGTACTACGTGTGCACGGCCCCACACTGCGGCCACCGCTGGACCGAGTGAACCATCCTCCCCCTGTGTAATAAAAGCAGTGTTCTGTGTGCGCATGTCTTCTGTTTATTTGCCTCTCATGGGTTGGATGCGAGATGCACCGTGTCAAGCAGCGCGGTGCAGGGCGCGATGCTGCGCATAGGCGTCGGGCCTCGAGCTGGTGAAGCCGCAGTCCTCGCACACGTGCAACTTCTCACGCCGCTCACGGTAAGCGTAGCTGGCTGGCTGCCCATGCACCTTGGCAAGATGTGCTTCAAGCGAGCAGCGCTGCGTAAATGCTTTCCCACAAGCTCCACAACGGAATGGTCGGATCCCTGCGCAGGTGGGCAGGGAGAGAGGACAGACAGGGCAATGGCCTCCAGACCAGAGCCTCCTCCTCTGTGAGCATTCCCTCCTTCCTCTTCCAGGGTCGCCAGACCTCTGCCTGCATCCCACTATCTGCTACTTCACAGATGCAAACATAGACCTGTATCCCCACCCTCCTCACCGGGATGTTCCTTCCCCTGGAAGAGAGGCTTTCTCTCACACCTTTCTATCTGGGACCTGAATCCTGTAACCAGTCCCTGTTTCACTCTATATCCCTCAGCAGGCCACTGCCTTGGCACCATCTTACACCTACAGGTTGGCAGCTGAGGTGGGTGGTATTCCCAGCCTCCTGATGGCGGAATCTCTGCCCCATGAACACAGGTGTCACCAGAAACTCCACATCCCACTCCATCCCCGCCCAGTAGGCCCCCCAGTCCCTGCCACTGCTCACCTGTGTGAGTCCTCATGTGGCGCTTGAGGTCGAAGGCATCGTGAAAGCCCTTGCCACAACAGCGGCACACGTGGCGGCGCGAGGGGCTGTGGCACTTGAGGTGCCGGGTCAGCATGCGCTGCAGCGGGAAGGCCTTGGGGCAGAGCGGGCAGCCAAGTGTCCCAGGGCCCCTGGGAGTGGTGGTCAGAGCGCCTTGGGAAGGCTATGGGAGGGACATGGAGTCAGGATCCCCACCCCCCACCTCCCGCACTGGAGCAAATGGAGTGCCTAGAACTGGGAACTATGGAGGTCTGGGAAGGCCAGAGACTATGATTTGTGCCTGCAAATGCCACCCCTTCTCCAAGGTCTTCCCTGACCACCCCCATCGCCCTTACCTTGTTTTTTATTTCTCCATAGTACATATCACTTTTCCAACATAATATATATTTTTCTAATTTTATTGTCTATACCTGCAGCCCCCACCAGATTATAAACTCCAGGAAGAAATGAGTTTTTGTCTTACTCCTAAATACCCATTGCCTAGAACAGTTCTGTTTCTCAATAAAAACTGAAATAATCTCCAGCACATTTACATCCCATCTAGGGCTTACCCTCTTCCAGTGGGTGCACAGCTGAGTATCCTCTCTGAGACGCCCCAGGCTCCTCCCTCATCCCCCATCCCTGGGGGCAGGGGCTGTGGCTGCCCACCCTGTGGAAACGGTGCTTGGGTTGCAACCTAATGGTGAACTCACTGCTAAGAAAGGAAAGTCATTCCCAGCAGAGAGAACACTGGAGGGAAAGGTCCTGAGGCTGGAGGAGCATGAGGGAGTGAGGGGCAGTCAGGTTTTCCTGAGGCTGAGAGCAGGCAGGGGTGGAACTGAATAGGGTCTTGTGGACCAGCTGCAGACTCACCGCCACCCAAGAGTCCCCGAGGCCAGAAGTCTGGTGTGCTGGTGGCCCCCCCAGGCTGCTGCAGTCTGAGGAGAGAAGCCAGATGGTGATGCTTTGTGTCTCCCCTGCCCCCCAACTCCAGGCCCAGTGAGGGGCCCACCTGGGACATAGGCATCTCCCCGGAGCTGGTCAGGCAGGTGGCCCCAGTCGGGTGGCTGTGGACGCCGACTCCTGACCAGGAAGACACGGGGCATCACCTCCGGGAATAGTGAGACAGCTCCACGTACACGGCTGCCTTCTCCACCTGCTGTCAGACCTCAGGCCCAGGATGACTCTCCCAGGTGGGAAGGGAGGGGACAGCCTCGGAGGAGCCTCATTCTCTCCATGCAAATTTCGTGACAGGCCCAGGAAGCAGACTCCACTGGCTCCAGTTACCTCTGCCTTGGGCGCTGCCATTTCTCTCCCTTTTCCTCTGCCAGGATCCTGAAGGCAGTCTCCAGTCCCCACCAGTGCTAGGGCCCCCAGCAGAGCAAGCAAGGGCAAGACTAGAGCCTAGGTGGCTCTTGAGGGGTAGGGAGAGAAAACAGAGACCCCAGTGGGGCTGAGTGTCCTCCCATAGTACTAGTAGGGCTAAGGACCTGAGAATCTGTTTGCCAAGCAAATCAGTCACCACCGGACATCCAGCAGCCTGCTTGGTTATTCAAATCACAGGAGCTGTCTGAGGAAGCAGGGGAGGGGCTGGCTGTGATTGCCTGCTTCAGAGGGTAGAGGGACAGCAGGGTCTAACTGGTATGGTCAAAGTGAGGATCCAGGCTGTGCATCTTCAAGGAGGAAGCTCCACCTCTCTGATCCTCATGCCCAGAACTGATGTCCAACCAGAAGCAATGTTCAGGGGTACAGGGCATTTAAAATACAGGCCTGTTAATAGTTGGGCTCCCAGTAACGGCCTGGAACACCACTGCCCCACTCTCTCATGGTCTAGGAACTAAAGGGGGTCACCTGACACAGCCAGCAGCTCCCAGGACCCTTAACCCAGCACTTTGGCCAGGCTGTGTTCTAGACTGGTCATTGGCCTCTTAGTCAGGGGTTAAGGATTTTGAATATTCTCCATGCAGTTACTTTTTCTCATTTATTCACCCAACAATTTTCAGAGCTCCAATTACAGGCCACGCCTAGCTCAGCACTGAAAATGAAGACATAACTTAGTCCAAGGCTAAGGTGGGGACACACAGGCAGAGTGACCCAGGCTTCAATGGGGAGAAGTGGTGAGCTCAGGAGACCCAGAAGAGGCTCCTGGTCCAGCCTAAGGGTTCCAGGACGACTTCCTAGGTGTGAGCCCCGAAGGAAGAAGAGGTTTCTGGTAAAAAGGGTTTTCCAGCCAGAGTAACAGTCTACGGAAAGGCTTGGTGGTGAGAGAAGCAATATTATTCATTTCTTCACATTCCCTGAGAGTCAATCCTGCTGCTTCCTTCGGGGAAGCAAGCGAGGCAGTGCTGAGAGTCTGTTGGCCTAGAGCTTTGCCACATCTCCGCAGGACCTGGGGCAAGTCACGTTTTGCAGAGTCTCAGTTTATCTGGAAATGGGACTAATGAATCTCCTTACCGCTGGTTTGTGTTGAAAATCTGTGTGGATCACATGGGGAGAAAGCTTCACATTGGAGCTGGCATGAGGCAGAGATACAAACAGGGGGCTGTTAGAAAATCTTGAAATGTTGAGTGGCTAGGCAAGCATTTGAGTTTCAATCAGCCCATGTGAAAATGGGGTTTTAAGTGTCTCCATCTCCCAACTGTTGGATTTTATGCAGCTGTGACCAGTGTGCCCGGCCCGGGTCTGGTGGGCCAGTACCTAGGACCCATCTGATGTGGAGTGCGGGGCGAGTTGCACTGGACTGAGAGCTGGTGAACGGGTTATGGGAGCCATCTTGTTTCTCTCAGGTACCCAGTTCTCCATGCCCAAGACCGCGTCTCTTGGGGCAACTGGTTCCCAAGTTGTTGCTGAAAACACATTGGGAAGAACTCTGGGCCTGGGTATCTTTATTTGCCCCCAGGTCCCTTCTCTGTCCTGTTCTGCTCTGCTGTGTCCTGGGAGGCTGACCTGGGTGAGCAGCATCATCTGAGCTCCTGTGCCCTCCAGCTTCTAGGAGGGTTTGGATAATGAGGAGCCCTGCAGAAGATGGGGGAGGGGGCTCCCCCAACTCCCTCCCTGTGGGGTTGCCTGGAACACAGCTTCCCTCAGGGCAGCCCTCTCTCAAGGATTTGCTCTTCTGGGTTCCACTTTGTTCCCTTGTGTCTTGTGGCCTGAGGGGGGAGTAACAGCTCTTCTCTGGTTCAAGCCCAGGGGACTGGACTGGACTGGTCCTGAGGTTTCCCTAGTCCCTGCCCACCCCTTTGCAAATGATCCCTTTGCTAAACTCTCTTTGAAATATTCCACATGAGCCTGCTGCCCTCTCCCTGCTGAGACACTGTGTCATGCACACACATTCATCAGTGGTAGTTTCTTAACAAGAAGTCTGGTCCTTCCAGGGCTGAAGAGCTCAGCATTAGGAGGACATAGAGTGGCAGACACACTGGATCCTCTCTACCAGCTCACCCTCCTTTTGTGCTGAGAGAATCCAATTTTCTTGGAACAGCACATGCCCAGAACAGGAAGAATGGCTGGTCTAAGCATATGAAAGCCATCTCCATTCCTGTTGCCTGCTTTGAGAGGTGAGGCATCTAGGAAGGCTTTGCACTATTTTCCCACTATCCTGGTGGCTGCCCTGCTTTTGCTCCTGGTTGGGTGAGGGTGTACTGCTGGAGCTACGGCAGCCACGTTGCCACTGTGAGGGCCTAAGGCAGACAGTGAAACTCAGAGAGAGTGAAATAGGGCAGGAACGGAATCAATAATAACATGTCCCTATAGCTTGGACCCCCTTAAGCCAGGTGTTGGCTACCTGCAGCCTTCACTATGATACGGGGTGTGAGGAGGGGTAAAATCCACGAGACGGAGGCTCAGGGTGGTCCCAGAGTGTCATTGCATCAGAGATCTTAGGCATCTGTCGCCAAGCTAAGCAGCCTGTGGGCCTGGGCAGGGAGCCTGGCAGAGGTGCTGCCTACCTACCTGGACCACCTAGGTTTCCTAAGGCGGGGAGAGGGAGCCCTGAGAAATAAGCAATACTGGGCATCTCCCCAAACACCAAGATCAGTGATTTTTATTTAGGGAAATAAATTGTGCTGTGAACGTTTCCTGGATTGATATGTCATGAAGCAACAAGGCCCTGCCCAGTGGGACCCATTCCTCCTCCCACCTTGTCGCCTACCCTCACCCTGAGCTCACTCCATTCCAGCCTCCTGGCTTCATTGCTATTCCTGTCATGTATGTTTGGTCCACCATGAGGCCTTCACGCTGGCTACTCTGTCTGCCTGGATGCTTTCCTGAGTGTCCACATGGCCTGTGCCCTCTAGAAAGCCTCAGCTCCAATGTCACCTAGGCAAGGCCTTCCCTGACCCTTCAACAAGCACAGGGAATTCCCTCAGCTCACCTGCAGTTAAGACAGTTATCAACTCCTATTGTGTTTTGCTCTCTAGAAGGTAGCATACCACGAGGACAGTGGCTTTGCTTGTCCTGTTCCTCACTCTACTCCTAATACATAGAACAGTGACAGGCCCCTGGGGGCCAGCAGGATTTTTTCAACCGCACGACTGGTTCTGATGTGTATCAGCATTTAGAGGGGCAGCAGAGGGCCACGTCCTTGTGTGGAAGGGTCTGGCTCTACCACCAGGCGAGCCAGGGTTTGAATCTCAGCCCTATGGGACCCCAGGCAAGACACTGGATCTCTCTGAGCCCTTTTCTGGTGGGCCACCCTCACCGAACAGAGCAGGGAGGAACTCACAGGCAAGCAGGGGTTCCGCATGGTAGGACTGAGCTTCAGCAGAGGGCCCTGCTCCTGCTGGCTTCCTTTTTATAGACTTGGGATGGTGAGGGCTTTTGTGGTCACAAGGGTGGCCTTCTTAGTAGATGTGCCATGTGGCTAGATGCCTGCTGCCTGGGGAGGCTGGTACCAGTGCTGGGAGCTCAGGGGATGTTGAAGCTGGACATAGTCCTGCTGGGGAAGGAATGATTGGTCCTGGCCACTGGGCGTGCTGCCTGGATTGTCCAGTGGGTGAGCCTGTCTGTCTTTCCTCAATTTCCTGTGCTGCAAATGGGAACAAGAGCCTGGCCCTCAGAGGATCCAGCAGAGGCCCAGGGGCCATAAGCCAGTCATTTGGCAACATGTGTACTGGTGGCCCGGGTCTGGCACGTGGTCATCACAGCGGCTCCAGTGGGTTCTTGGGATCAGCGGGGGGCAAGGAAGAAGGGCTGGCCCCTCCCTGGGGTATGGCTGAGCCCCACTGGGCAAGGACCACAGGTGACTCCACAGCAGCACAGTGGGGACAGGAGACTTGGGGGCCAGGTGCTGGGTGACCATTACCGCAGTTCCCAAATAGTCCTGTGTGCCCCACAACGGGGTCCTGGAACAGGGCCCGGCACTGGGGCATCTGTGAGTTCCCTAGGCTCTCTACCCTCTCTCCCTGCATCCACCTGAAGGGCTTGGTGGATGCGCCAGGACAGGCACCAGGAACCACTCCTCCAAGCTGTCAGTTTATTTGCTTAAGACACCTATTTCTTCGGAAGCAGCAGGGCTGCGGTGGAGGGGGCTGCAGGCCCTCAGTCCCCCCGTGCCTTCCTCCGCACAGCCTGCACCAGCAGCTCCGAGTAGTGTTCCAGCAGGGCACGCAAATCTGGGCTGGCTAGGGGGCACAGTGTGGGTGGGGAGGGGGTACCCAGGCTGGGCAGGGCCTGGGCTGAGGCCACGTCAGTCCCCACCAGCCAGTCGTTGGCCTCTAACTGGCTGTGGATCCAAAGGAAAGTGGAGGCCAGCTCAGTCCTTGCCTGCTGCCGCTCAGCGCTCACCTCGTCACTGGAGACCATCTGCAAGGGTGCCCACCTTGTTAGGGGCCACCGAGGCCAGGCGGCGCCAGGGAGCCCCTCAGCCCTTTCCCCTGACCCTGGGGCTTGGCTCACCAAGTGGTAAAGGTCCAGGGCTTCTTGGAAGGCAGCCTGCAGTCTGTGCACGACAGTCCCCACGTTGCTCAGCTCAAGGGGATCTGGGGGCAGGACCCCGGCTGGTGCCCTGGGTTCCCCACAGTGTCCAGGACAGCCCTGGTCCAGACTGAGTGCATCTGGGGGTGGAGGGGAGAGAATGAGAAAGACGCCTCCACTTTCTAGCTGGTCTAAGAGAGGCCAGGGTGGCTGGGCTGATCCCAAATGTAGTCCCTCTGCCTGGAGCACTTCCCTCAGTCCCCAGGGCTCCCTTCCCATCTCTCCTACTCAGGTCTTTGCTCAAATGCCACCTGCTCCCTGAAGCCTTTCCTTATCATCCTGTTTAAAATGAACCATTCTCTCCACTTGTCACCCCAAGCCTTTTCTTTCTCTCCTTAGCACACATCACTTGATGATCCACTTAACACCTTCCTTATGGATTCAGTCTGAGCATCTCCCCCTGTTCAGGTGTCAATTCTATGTAATCTTGTTTGCCACCAGGTCCCATGTCCCCAGGGCCTAGAACACAGCCCAACACATATGAGGTGCTCCCTAAATATTTAAGGGAATGAATGAATGAAGGGTGCGGCACCTGGGGCCTGATCAAGTGCCCATCTTTGGAGCTGAGCCAGCTGTTACATGGGATGAGCTTAGGGGACAATCCCTTGTCCCAAGGGTGGTACTCACCAGGGGCGGGCTCCAGGAGGGAGGTGATGCTGCCAGGGACCTCAGGCCGGGCCTCTGGAAGCGGGGGGCTATTGGGATGGGTAGGGGTATTGAGGGGCTCAGGGGCCAGGAACCTTGGGAGAAAAGTGGAGTTGTGGAGCCTTGGGGAGCTCACATCCACGGGGCTGGGGGCTGGGAAGCTGGCTGTTGTGACCGTGACATTGGGCTGCGTGGCCACAGGCTCCTGGGACCAGACACATGTGGTGGGAGGCTCCAGCTGGGGTGGGGGCAGTAAGAGCCTGTCACAGATGCTTGACAGGGTGAGTTTCAGGCTGGCCCGGGCCTCATGGTTGCCCCGGGAGGGCAGGGCAGGTTCTTGGCCCTTGTTGCCAGAGCTGGGTGTCGCTGTGGTGCTGATGGCCTGGAGTTCCTGCCCTAGTGAGGCCAGTTCCCCCAGGGATGAGGGCCTGCAGGGAGGCCTGGCCAGCTCAGCCAGGACAGGGCCCTCACTGTCCTCAAGGGAGATGCTGCGTGACATCTTGGCACGGGAACTGGCAGTGGCTTCCATGTAGGAGCGGGTGGCAGGGGTGGGGACACCCTGAACCAGGCCTGGAGTGGGTAAGGCTGTGGGTGTCGGAGGCTTCTTGTCTGTGGGCAGCACTGAGGAGGGGACACAGGGCACCAGGCCTGTGAGGTAGGGGGCTGCAAAGGAAGCGGACAGCTTACTCTCACACCCCAGCTGCAGAGCTGCTGGACAGGGCCGCCCACCCAGGGTGGCTGCAGGGTCTGAGTGGACCCTGTCCATCCCCACCCTGGCTCAGCTGGGTCCCCAGGGCAGCTTGCTGAGAAGCCCAAGGCTATTCATCTGGGGATGGAGACACTCACTCAGTGGCGATTGGGCCTCCAGGGTCTCGAGGGGATCCTCAACCTTCTCCCCGGAGAGAACCTGCAAGCACAGCCTTGAGGTGAGCACAGGGCCTCCCGGCTCCCAGCCCTATGTCTTGAGGGAGGTGACCCCAGTACTCACGTTGGTCCTGCCTGGGGAGGTGTAGCCAGTACCTGCTCTCAGGGACTCTGCTCTGGGCTGGCTCCCCGCAAGGTCCATGAGTTTGACCTCCGGGGACTTCACGAGGTGCAGGGGCAGCCGGGAGGGGAAAGTGTGGGTGAATCTGTAGGGAGGAAAAACAGGTGGTTGTGGCTTCCCTGGGGGTGCCTGAGGGGGAAACAGAGAGCTGGAGGTGGGGTGGAGGGTCACTTATTCTCCAGCTCCCACCTGGATGTCTTCTGGAGGCGTGAGAGGAACTGGGCTGAGATGCTCAGCCGGGGATTGAAGAAGTCGTCCTCGGACTCGGAGGCCTTCAGGTCTTTCAGGGATCTGTGGAAGAGCTCTAGGGCAAGATGCCGAGGGAGCCCTCAGAATCCCTCCAGACAACCAGCCCTGGGCCCAGGCAGACCCACAGACCAGCAGACAGATCCTCAGAAACCCCCAGCAACAGACAACACCCCCACCTTGGGCACAAATGAAGCAGAGGAAACTGTGCAGCCAGGTCACTAAGCAAGACGTATGCCCTGTCACCACCCTCAGCAGCCCTGCCGGGGAAAGCCCTCCCCGCGCCGGGCCCAGCCCTGATGGCCCGCCCAGGCAGGGCCTACCCTCAGGGTGGGCGTCAGTGAGCGTCTCAAAGTGGTGTCGGAGGAACTTCTCTTGCTCAGGGGTTTGGGGCAGGGAGCTGCTGGATACGCCTGGCACCTCAGGCCGGGACAACTCTTCTGTGGTACCTGGGCATCCTAGGGAGAGACGGAGAGGGTAGGGGAGAGGGAGTGGGCAGGAGAGAACCATCAACACCATGAGTCATAGCAGACACCAGACGCTTAACAATGGAGAAAGCTGGAGTCGCCCATCACACACCCTGCCGCAACCAGTTAGAGAAGGGAGGGCTAATGGCTCTGTCTTCTAGGGGAGGAAACTGGGGCTCAGTGGCCACAAAGTACAGGACTGAAGTCAGGCCAGTGGTTACACATCACGACCAGCCCCTGGCCAGGCCCACGCACTGGCCTGGCCCGCGTCTGGCCCCTGCTCACCTGGTGTGGGGGGCACCGGCACGTCACACTGAGGGTCTGGGTCTGGCCGTGGAGGGGAGGAATGGACGGTGGTGAAGCTGCACTCCAAGTCGGCCTCCGGCTCCCCCGAGTCTGGAGGAGCAGAGCAGGGGTCAGGAGCCCAAAGCTGGGCCCTGACTGGGTGAGCCAGGTATGGGGCTCAGGTTCTCAGGGCTTCCATTTCCTCATCTGGAGAAAGGAGACAATAATACCTGCCCCCTTATTTTTATGGACTAGCAGGGCTATGCTTTGAGGAAGTGTGGAGCTGGGCTCCCACCAGTAGGCACCTGGGCTCCAGAATCCTTGGGTAACAGCAGGGACTGTGTCTGTCTCTGTGTGACACTCTGAGCTTCAGGAAGACTGTGTCAAGGTCACATCAGTGCCCAGAAAGGGGCCCGGCCGGACTGACAGACTACTGCAGGACCCTCGCCTGGTGCTCACTCACCCTCTGGTGGGCTCTGATCCTTAAAGCTGGTGGAGGGGACCCTGAGGTAGGAGTCATCTTGCTGGTCTCTGGGCGCCCTCTCTACCTCCTCCGCACAGTAGTTCCTGCAGTGCCCAAAGGGGTGGGGCGAGGGAATGATAAAATCCTCATTAGTAAACAACCAGCCGCCACCCAGAAGCCCCAGGCACCTGCACCTGCTCCTACTGGGAGTACGGCCTCGCCTCTCCTGCCTCCTCCAAAGGCTCCCTGCGCCTCCACCTGGAACCTGGGAAACAGGCTGCAGCAGAGGCTGTCCAGCCTCACCCCCTCTGCCTCCCTCCCACGGGCCACCCCGGGAGAGCGGAGAGCAGTTCTTCCTGCCCATCAGCTGAGGCTTCCTCTCTCCAACGGAGGTTCCGTGGCGAAAAGGATTCCCACCTGTCTGTCCCTGTGACTGTCATTTCCGCCTCCAGGGAGTAGATGATGAGCTGGCTGGCCTCAGAAGACTCCCCCTGTAGGCGAGGTGAGGAAGGATGCCTGCAGCCATCCTCCTGGGGACTCTCTGACTGCGAGCGAGGAGAGCACAGCCATCAGAGGCAGCCGTGGCCACCGCAGCCCTGGAAAGCTGCTAGGTGTTCCACCAGCACCGATGGTCAAAGAAAAGGCATCGGTGGCGATGGCAGCCTTCGCTGCTGGCTGCTCCCCATGAGCCAGGGCCCAGGCCATCATGCGCTCCCTCTCTGCCTCCTGCATTATCACCAGCCCCTGACAGATGAGGAAGAGGCACGACTCCAACCCTCATATGAAGTTCAAGATCAGGCAAACCAGTCCATGGCGAGTGAGGTCAGAACGCTGGTTGCCTTGGTCGGGGCGATGACTGAGAGGGGCACATGGGGATCTTCCAAGAGGTAGAAAATGCTCTATATTTTGACTTGGGTGGTGGATGCCTAGGTAACAATTCGTCAAACTGTATATTTATGATCTGTGCACATAATTGTATGTGCATTATGCCACGTAAAAAGGAAAACTTATATAATACAATAAAAAAGACTTCTGTTTGGAAAATAACAGAATAAGAGCTAAAGTTGCTTCAGCACCTCCAAGGGCCCAGGCCCTGTTTTTACCACTGGATTCCTGTAAATGCCTTCCCAGGGCATTTTTTAATGGCCATTTTAATAAATGACTATTTTTTTAGAAATCTTGTTTCTTGGTCATCTTTCTTTTTTTTTTCTTCTTTCTTTTTTCTTTTTATGAAATGACCATATTTTTGAAAACCAAAGCCTAGCGGGGCAAACCTTGCTGCAAGTCACACAGCTGGGAAGGGGTAGGGCCAGGGCTCCACCTGCTCCAGTGCTCACTCAGGCACAGGCCTGCCCCCCTGGGCCCAAGCTCTTAACCCCCAAGCAACCGCCTCCCGGACTCCTGGTCTGAATGGGAAGTTGCACTGCGCACCAGGCCTGGGGCTCACCCTCCTGCCCTCCACCATCTCACGTAACCCTCTCGCACCCCTGGAGTGGGACAGTGAGCCTTATTTTCAAAACGAGAGGGCTAAGGGCCCAGGTCCTACTGTGGCAGGCGTGCTGCAGGGGCTGCAGGCCGGGCTGGGCAGGCAGTCCCTACCTCGTTCAGCAGGCCCGCCAGTCTCTGTGACTCCACCGTATCCAGAACCAAGTCCTCCAGGCTCTCGGGCTTCATGGGGGTGAAGTAGCAATCGAGGTCCCGGGCATCCAGGATAGTCTTGAGAGGCTCCTGATCAGCCCGCTCCGCCCAGCGGCCATGTGGCTGGTAGCTGCGCTTGGTGCGGAAGGCCGAGCCGTCTGCCACGTCATCATCTCCTAGCTGAGGGTGACAGGGATGGTCAGGCAGCTAACCAAGGGTTCAGCAAGTCCAGTCAGGGTCAGGACACTGCACAGACCCTCATCCAGCCTCTCAGCTTTAAACACCACACAGAGACAATTTCCAGCTATTTGTCTCCAGCCTGAACCTTGCTCTTAAACTTCAGAAGCACACACGCAACTGCTCCACATCTCCGCATGGGTGCTTAGTGATATTTCAAGGTGAACATGTTGATGACAACTGACCTTCCCCTTCGACCTACTCCTAAGACCTTCCCTATCTCAGCTGTTCAGGCCCCAAACCTTGCGGTCCTCATGGATTCCTTTTATTCTGCCCCTCATACTCCTTGTTTTATTTCTTCAGCTCTGCCATCCAAACACGTCCAAGATATGGCCACTTCTCTTTCACCGCCCCCTACCCTGGTCCTGCCCATCACAGCCTCCCACCAAGATTGTTGCTGGAGAGACAGTGGAGGGTGGGTGCTTGAGAACTCCAGCTCTGGAGCCAGGCTTCCAGGGTCGATCTCACCTCCTCTAATTTCTAGCTGTGTGACCCTGGACTAGTTACTTAACCTCTCTGGGCCTCAGTTCCCTATCTATGAAATAACGGGATGTGAAAAACCCATACAGCAATGAAGATTAAATGAAAACCCATACAGAGTAAGTGTGCTGTGACTATCTGTTGGATGTAATTCCAACTGTAATATGCACTGAGGAGGGGAAGCTTGGGGGCCTGAGAAAGCACAACCAGATGCCCTGATTTGGTCTGGAGGGCTGGGGACGATGGCAGGGAGGATTTCCCAGAGGAGCTGACATTTAGGCTTTGATTTGAGGCCTGACATTGTTCCTAAAATAAATGTCTCAACCTGGGGTTTAGGATTCTGCTGCCAGCTTCCAACACACTAGCTCCTGGCCGACCCTTCCCCAACGTTAATGATCCCTCGTTCAATCCTAACTTCATCTTGGTCCCTCTCTCTCCCTCACATCTGTTTGGCTCCACCTTTAAAATCCATCCAGAATCCAACCCTTTCTCACCACAGGTCCAGCCTCCAACCTCTCCTGCCTGGATTATCACTGTGGTCTCCCCCCCTGGTCCCACAGGCAGCCCCAGGGACCAGTTCACTCCTGAGTTAGAACATGGCCTTCCTCAGCCCAGAGCCCTCCATCCAGTCCACCTCACTCAGCGCTACCCGGGAGAAAGTAAGAGGAGGAGGACGATGAGGGGCCCTCACCACCAGGCCCCACTGCCTCCCCCAGCCCTTCTCCCACCCTCATTCACCTCAGCCCAGGCCCCCGGCCTCCCTGCACCTCCTTGACCACGCTAAACTAAGCACAACCCTGCCTCGTGGCCTTTGCCCTTACAGACTGGTCTCTCTGCCTGGAACATCCCTTTCCAGGATTTGCATTTCTCACTTGCTCCCACTCTGTTCAAATATGATCTTCCAAGTGAAGCCTCTGCCTTTTACTCTAAAATTGTTACCCCTCCCCCATCACTTCCTTCTCAACTTGTTTTCCCTCCATAGCAGCAATCATCAGTTCCCCAAAACCATACAGTTGACCTGTTTAATGTGGATACTTCCACCTCCCACACTAGAAAATGAGCCTGTGAAGGCAGACTTCGTCTGCCCTGCTGGCTACTGTATCCAAGGGCCAGAAGGAGGCCTAGCACAGGGTGGGCGCACGGTAACTGCATGAATGAACGTGTTGCATGAATGAAGGGCTGCCTAAGCAGAGACTGGAAGGATGATACGGGTTATCCAGGGAGAGGAGAGATGTGGAGGGGGAAAGGGTTCCCAGAAGAACGAGGAGCATGGAGGAGGGCGCAATTACTTTGGCAACCCCAGGTGTCCCACTCTCCAGGGCCCACTCACCAGCCGCTTTGCCCAGAGTGGCAGCTTGCCGTTGGTCAGCAGGCACCGAGGATCTAGAGAAACACACAGAATCCATGAAAAGAGAACGAACCCAACAGACAACGGGCAACATCAACAGGCAGCTCTCCAGAGACAATGCAGGAAACGACAGACATCAAAAGATTGTCAGCCTCGCTAATACACCCCGGGCCTTTGGTCATATGGTTAGAATGGAACTGGTTAAAGTCTCTGCCCTCGGGGATGACCACTTGGCTCAAGCCTGGCCAATCACAGAGACTGGCTCAGAAGCGGGCACGAGACTCATACCAGGAACGGGAGCCATGAAGCCAGGACTTTGCTTGAGCTACTGGGAAAGAGATACTCCCTTCTCTACTGAGTGTTATAACCATGAGCTGCCGGGGGACACTTTGCCCCTTGTACAGGGAGAGTCTGCCTGAGAGCAGAGCCAACACAGAGAAAAGCAGAGCCAAGAGATGGAGAAACACCTACTTTAACATCACCTGACTACCTGGATCCAGCTATGCCTGAACCAACACTCTCCAATTTTAATTTACAAGAACCAACAAATTCTCTTTCCAGCTTAAGCCAGCGAGAGTCTAGTTGCTATTACGCTGTAAGAGTCGTGGCTGATGTGGTCATTGAGCTTCAGTGTGTGCCAGGCTGTGAAAACAAAGTGGTTGCCAAAACCCAGCAATGATCCCTCCACTGAGAGTCCGAAATAGGGCCCCTTTCCCAACCTGGATCCAAGCTCTCTTTGGATGGGGTCTTTAGCAACTCCTCAGGTTCACACTCGTCCTCCAGCTCATCCTCTGTCTGCTCTCCAGGGCTTAGGGAGCAAATCTCGCTGGGCATCGATGCATATGTCTCCTGCCTGCAGCCAGGAATGAAGACAGCAAGGAGTGAAGTGTAGGTGAGTGGGGTGGCAGAGGGGACCTGCCAAGGGCTTGGCCCTGCGCTAGGTTCCATATGAACATACTCTTGGCTTTTGGTTAAGATGGTGCTGGGAGGTCCCACCTGCCACACCCCCTCTGCTGGAGACATTCTGCCAATAAATGAGATGCAACAAAGGCTGGGCTCAAAAAGTAAGACAAACTCTTCAAGGGCCACAGCAATGGAACAGAAAGCAAAGCAGATAGTGGGGCGAGAGTCCTGAGCTGCTGGGTTCTGTTCTGGGAAGCGAGGTTAGCAATGAGATTTCAGCTCCCAGGGCCAAAGAACTGCCCACTTCCTCGGTGCCTAGATCTGTTACCTCCAATACCACTGAAGGACAGGTGGCCCATGTCAGGCCTGGCCCAAGCCAGGGAGGAAATGACCAAGCCTCAAGACAGGGAGAGAGAGACAGGGACTTCTCCAAAGGCAGGAGAGAGAAAATCTGAAACCTTTCACTCAAATTCAAACCTCCAAACCAAAATCCCAAATGAAAAACTAGGACAGGAATTCAAATTCAATTCCAAATAAAACTGGTCTTGCAGCATAAAGACTTGAAAGAAATATGTTTTAGAAAACTCAAAGACATGAGTGAAGGAATAACTTTCACTTAAAGATGAAGAAGACATCTCAGCTCCACTGGATCCTTCCCTGACCACCGCCCGCCCCACCTTGGGCTGGGTTGGGGGCCCTCTCTGGTCCCTACTGACCTCCGCGGCTTCCCCATCAGTGTATTCACGGGTTCTCCAAGCACTTTGGCTTTTCCACTTCAAAACCCTTCTCGTGTGCATTACTGCAACTTCGCATTCAAAGTCCACCTCCCCTACCGGGCCCTGAGTGCACAAAGGGCAGGGCCCAGGGCTGTCTGGGCCATGGCTGGGTCCCTGCCTCACGCCTCACGGGGCCCATGGCAGGAAGACATCCCTCTGGTGAATGGACAGATGGGGGTGGACAGGCGGCTGCCAGGACCTGGGGCGGCTGCTCCACTCCCCGTCGTTCGTGCTCTGCTGCTGCTGCTGCTCCCGGTGGTTGATCTCCAGCAAGTGCTGCTTCATGCAGTTGGTGATCTCCGGGCCCAGGTGCCAGATGAACACGCAGCTGCAGAGGCCAAGGAGGGATGTGGAAGAGGGAGAACAGTGAACGGGGAAGCCATCTGACTCTGGAGCCACCTGGGTCATCACAGCCAGGACTCCATTCCCTGGCCCAGAAAACACACCCCATGAGTTTAGTGCAGGGGCTCCGGACCAAGTCTGGGCTACACCCCAGGTGGGGTCCAGGCATCCCAGCAAACCAGGGCTGCACTGAAGGCCTTGAGACCCAAAGAAGGTGGCTGTGAGGAGGGACTGTAGTAAATCAAAGAGAGTGACAAAAGGGACTTCCTTGAGTACCAACCACGTGCTAAGGAACTTATTTTAAATGTCACCTCATTTGATTCTCACTGTACAATTTTCAAGGCAGTCAGGGTCATCTCTCTTTTACAGAGGCTCAGAGAGGGGAAATGTCCTGCTCAGGGTCACAAGCAAGCAAGTGGCAGATCTGGAATTTGAACTCCCGGCGCTCCCGGTGTCTGAGCCCTTGCTCTCCCCAACAGGACAGGCCCACCCTCTCCCAGAAGAAGGCACAGCCAGGGGCAGCCTCCAGGCCTTTCCCACCTGTCTCCAGATACTGTGATCAAGTGACGACAATCGTAGGTGAACTTCATGCCAGTGACGATTTCTGCAAGCAGAGCAGAGAAGTTGCGCTGGCCTTCCGAACCAGAAGGCTACGTGGGGGCAGGTGGGGAGGTGTCCCAAGCAGGAAGGTACACTCACCTGAGTGGCCAAACATCTTGGCAACACACTCGCCCGAGTAAAAATCAATCACTGAGATGCTTTTGTCAGAGCAGCTTGTGGCCAGGAAGGTGCCTGATGGGTCCACATGGACCTGTGAGCAGAGGAGTCATGTGACACTTGGGCCGCCTCCCTCCCCTGACCCAGAGGCCTGGGTCAAATATCACAGCCCCACTGACCGAGGACCCCTCAGCTGGGTGCTTGGCACGTGGTCCCGGGTAGCCGTCACAACAGATACCGTGGTCGGCTGAAGCCCCTGCTCCATTTCACAGGGGAAGAAATTAATTACCACCACAGTGGTGCTATCGGCGACCAGGCCCTGTGCTAAGCACTGCACGTGTATGGACTTATTTCCTCCACAGAATGCTGTGATAGAGGCTTTTTAAATTTGCATTTTACAGATGATGAAACAGGCTCGAGAGGAGATAACATCTGCCCAAGGTCACAGTCAGCTCCAGGCAAAGCTGTAGGAGGGTCTGACCCCAGAGCCCAAACTCATAAAAACTCCCTCAGGCCAGAGGCTCCTGAGAAGGTTCCCACCTTGTTCTGGAAAACATAGGCAGGGGGCAAACCTGGAGAGGGGACCCCAGGCCTCTCTAATTCTTCCCACCATACTTCATTGCCACTCAAAATGGAAACCCCTGCAATGTCCCCGCTTGGGGAAGGGCTCAGTAAATATGGTAGAGCAGCGGGAGGCCATCCCCAGCTCCCGAGCATCCTTGGTCAGCCAGGCCTGAGTGGATGCTGGCCAGTGTGTGACCCTTTGATCAGGTGCCAAGGGAGACACAGGTCTCAGGTGGCCCAACAGGGCAGGAGACAGATGGGGGGGCCTTGTGTGTGGTTTTCACCCGGGGGCCCCAGCTCCTCACCTTCAGCAGGGACCCTTCGTCCCCCTGGGAGCCCTTGTAGCACTTCTTCTGCTTCCCGTTCACTGTGTTGTAGACTCTGGGAAGGTGGGGACACAAGTGGCCAACACGGCCCTGGCCACCTGCGTTCTCTTGCCCACTGGTTCCAGCCTTATCTGCTGCCCCCCTCCCCTGGAAGCCCCCCACTTCCTCTTGTCTCCCATCCGATGCCTGGTCTGAAACCCACATCAGGGAGTGAGACCCCGTCTCAGGCTGAGGTCACAGAGGTCATGTACTGAGGTGTGTGTTGAGTTAATGTCTGTCTCCCGGCCACACAGCAAGCTCAGTGCCTGCCACCCAATTTGAATGAGCAAATGAAGGAGGTGGAGAACCTTTTTGCACATGCTCATTGCTCTACATCCTTCCCAGTCTAAGCTCAGCTGTCTCTTCCGGTAAGTCCTGTTTGAGCCCCAGGTGGGGTTGGGATCTCCCCAGGGTCCCCCAAAGCCCCTGGGCTCCCCTCGTCCCAGCCCTGACCACTCTGTACTGTCACTGTCTGGTGAGGTGTCTGTCTCTCCTCCACTGCAGTGAAGGCAGGCCTCGGGCTGCCCCGTCACTACTGTGCCTCCCCCACTGTCCCTCCCCGACAGGTGCTCAGGGAACGAGGGTGAATGAATGGGTTTGTGAGCCACATTAGCACCCCTCAGTCACCCCACACAGGCAGGCCCCTGAGAGCCAGGGGAGCCCTCTGCTGACCTGGAGGCTAGGCCCAGCTCCTAAGAAACACCCAGTGGGTCCCTCCACTCCACCTAGCTTCTCAGGCACCAGACGAGCAGAGGAAGAAGGCAGACAGCTCAGTAGAAGACAGACCCAACTGGGCCCCATACAGGCCCCCCGCAGAAACCAGCCCGGGCCTGGGCAGCTCCTCACCTTACGTTGCGGTCCTGGCAGGCCACGGCCACGTACTTCTGGGTGATGTCAATGTCCATGTCATACAGGGTGGTCTTCTCTGCCACATGGTGGGTACGGACAAAGTGTAGTCCATCTGAGGCCTGGCAGGGCAGGCAGGGCCTTCAGAGGACACCCCTGTCAAACCCCCAACCCCAGCCCCCAAGGAGGCCACCGCACCCTACCCGCTGGGCACTGCGGAAGTAGATGCTCTTGTCAGCCCCGCAGCTGATCATCTGGATGTCTCTGTTGCCTGGAGGAGGAGGCAGTGCATTAGGCAGGGCTGGGCCACTGCTGGGCCCATCTGGGGCCAGGGATCCTAGCCAGGGAACTCTACCACGAGGGAGATCTCCTGGGGGTCAGAGAGGGCTTCCCGGAGGAGATGAAGTGAGTGCTGGGCGCCAGTAGAACTCTGTAAGCTGTGAGCTGTGTGTGTGAGGGGCACAGATGGAGCAGTCGGCAGGGCAGGCCTCTACAGACAGGGAGGCAGAGGCCAGGGACACAGCGGGGCACCATGTTTAATCTGGGATTGGGAAGGTGACTGGGGCAGCAAAATGGAGGCAGGACTGAAGCAGGGAACAAGAGGAAACAGGCGGTCTTCATCAAGACATAGCAAACACTGTTAACTGGTTTTTGCCCAGCTCCTGGCTACCTTGGTTAGAGAGAGACAGGGCAGAAAGTGGGGAAGGCCAAGGGACAGTAACACATTCAGTCATAAGATTGTATGTTCAAAACTCTTCATAGTCAAGAACTTAGAGTACATGAATGTGTTCTTCTTGAATATAGTTTTGAACGTGTTTCTGGGTTCTGATCAGTTAAAACCCCACAGGGCCTACTTCTTCTCTTGGAATCCTTCACGGCCAGGGATCTCAACACAGAATCTTTCCAGTCTTGGAAGGAATGCCTTCAATTGCCTGGCTGAGTGTGGGCTTTGGAGAAGGGCAGCCTGAGGCAAAATACTGGGCCTGCAACCTACTGGCTGTGACTCTGGCTATAAAATGGGGTAAGGAGGGGATAACTGCTGGGACAGTGCAAGGATCATCACCTGGCACAGAATTAGCCTCCAGCAATTGTCGCTGTCACTTATTTTTCTGCCAAGGTCACCAGCACCCATTCCACCCTGGACTGACACCCTGATTTCTTTCTGGGGACGTGCACTCGCCTAATGTCAGTCCTACGGGATTGGGGTGGAGGCAGGTGGGGGCTGGGGGCACATGAGTCAGACTTGGCCCAAGAGAATGCCCCAAAGCCCTGGCACCAGTAACTGTTCAAGCCAGCATAAGGAAAGTCAGCTCCCAATTTCTGCCATAAATGAGAGGAAGAGGGGAAGGGGAAATCTCTTTCCAGTGGCACAGTGACCACTGAGACCCCGCCCACCAGAGAAAGGCACAGTTGACAGGGGGAGAGGGCCTTGATAATTTTTAAAATTTCAACCTCTGGACCCAGCTGTGCCTGAATCCAGAGCTTGCTTCTCCCTTTTTTGTTTAAGCTGAAGTTTTGGGTTTTTTGGGGTTTTTTTTTGCTATTCCACGTGGCCAAAGGAGCCCATCTAATGAGGCGCAGGACTTGGGAAGGAACGGGCTCACCAGCAAACTTGATGGCCGTGATGGAGGAGGAGTGGTCGTCCAGGGTCTGCTCCAGGTTGTAGTTCTTCTCCACGTTCAGCACGTGAATCAGTCGGTCCCGACTGGCCGAGGCCAGCAAGGTCAGCCCTGTGGGTGGAGAGGGTGGCCCTGGGTTCCCGGGAGGCTGCTTGAAGCCTTGGCCTCCCAGAGAGTAGTGTGACCAAGCTTTCCTGGCCTTGAAGAAAGGGTCTTTGGTTCCATAACTGCAGCCAACTTGTCTCAAAGCCAGAAAGGGGACATTCCCCCTTCTGTGGGCTCTTTCCTCAAAGCCCCAAACCGTGGCATTTTACCTCCTTGGCCACCAGTCTGGGTGGGAAGAATCCTGACGTTCACATGGACGCTCCTCCACCTGCGCCCATGGCAGACATGCCAGCAGAGCCCAGCGTGCCTTCCTGCCAAGGCCAGCTACTTGGCATGCCCTGTGAAGCCCTGCAACTTCTCAGCCTCCCCTAAACACTGCCCCACCCCTGAACTCCTGCCCCATGGGCCTCATCGAGGCCCTATTGACCACCTGAGGCCTTGCTTCCTTCAGCCACTGGGCCTTCCGTGCGGGCCCCTCAGACAGTGCCTGCCCTGGGCACCTGCCATGTCTGAGGCCTGGGGTGGAGGGGAGCTCAGGAAAAGTGGACTGAATGAAGAGAGATTTAAAGAAAACCTGGTGGGGCAGAGGGTGAGTGGGGAGGAAGAAGGAAAGAAAAGCATGGAAAAATCATTAACCTATCAGGATGTAACTCCATCTCTGTTATATTTCTGCCAGAAACGTACCATGAGTCAAATCATGAGGAAGACAGACAGACAAATTCGAATTAATTGAAATTCTATAAAATGACTGGTCTATACTCTGTAGAAAGCCACCGTCACGAAGACAAATTAAATAAGACTGTGGAAATATTCCAGAATAAAGGTGACCAAAGAGCCATGGTAACTGAAGTGTGAACCTGGGCTGGAAAAACAGAAGTGCTATAAAGGACAACATTGGGACAACTGGCAAAATGTGAAGAAGCAGCCCGAGACAGATGACAGTACAGTATCGAAGGGAAATTCCCACATTTGAGAAGCACACTGCGGTCATGTAAGTGGATGGCCTGGCTCCCAGGAAACACTCAAAGAAGCATTTAAGGGTGAAAGGGCAGCATGTCTGCAACTTACTTTCAAATAGTTTAGCAAAAGAAAAAAACAACGTATGTGCTGTTATTTTATTCCATGCGTCTATGTACACACATGCACAAACACAGAGAACGGGAAAGAGGGGAAGCAGATAAAGTCATAGGTACAGTCACAGGGTCAGACAGGATTTAAAAGAAACAAACTTGGGGAACCTGGGAGAAGAAGATACAGGTATTCATTATAATATTCTTGCATTTTTCTGTAGGCATCAAACTTTTTCAAAAGAGTGTGTCTGACTGTCGATCTAGCTTCTCCGGCAAAGGATGAGCTCATTCACACATTCACTCATTCAACATTCATCTCTTCGGCCCGAGCACGGTTCGGGGTGCTAAGGACGGGAAAGCAAGTCGAGTCCTGCCTGCTGGGGTCTTGCTTTGTGGAGTCTCAGCCACCCTGGTCCCAGGGTCAGGCAACAGGGGTCCTTATTAAATACAGTACCCTCATCTGTCATTTTCAGTCCCACCAGACCCCCAGCTACTCCTCTCTGTGACTCTGTCAGGCAGGCTGCCCTGCCGTGGGCTCACCGGTCTCCGGCTTGGAGTACTCCAGGCACAGCACCTCTGCGTCATGGGCCTCCACCTTGACCAGCTCGTCCATGAAATGCAGCTCGTGGATCCTAGGAGACAGATACAGTGCTGTACCCCATCCCGAGCCCCCACCCCTCGGCTCCAGCTGCTTCGCCACTACTAGGAGAGGTCAGAGCAGCCAGATAGGTGCCATGGGGAACACCCTACCCTGGCCAACTGGTTTAGAGGTCCCCCATCACTCTCCATCTAGAAAGCTGCCAACTTAAAGGAAGCAGTGCCAAGTTTGGGAGCACCTTGGCGGGCACACAGCCCTGCGTAGTTCCACAGGTAAGACTCAGGCTAGGTCTCAGGGGAAACAAGGCTCAGGGTGGGGTTCCATCACAGGTGATCCATGCCGAGGTCATACTCAAGGGTAAGACTTATGGGTGGGAACATTTGATTCCGATTTCTCATTCTTAGGGTCTCAAATCTGGACTTTCCTCATGTTCTTGCCAATGAAATCAGTGAACAGGTCACCCAGGACTGAAATAAGAAGCAGTCACCCCAGCTTCCCGACTCTCCACCCGTATGATCTTAGAGCCACTGGTCTCTCTTCCCTCAGTTCACCCACCTGGAAGTGGAGCGATGCCAGCACTCACAACAGAGGGGCTGTGAGAGGACTAACTCAGTCCCTGCAAGTGGCACTCAGGCCAGGGGCTGGCCTGGGGGAGGGGGACATGCCCGAGTCAGCGCTCCTTACTGTCCTTGCCACTCACAGTGCTGCCAGCGGGAGCAGCCCCTTGACGTGCTCTCTTTCCCTCAAGCAGTGGCTGACATCAAAACAGTTGCCAGCATTTAAAAACCACAGAATTTCAGAGAAACAAAACAAAACTACACTTTTTGGTTTTCCTGGATAACAGGAAGACATGACAACTTGGAGCCTGTATTCCTCATGCTGCGTAGTGGCTGCCCGTTTACGGGGCACACGCTCTCCAGTTCCCTGTGGCCCCTTTCATCCCTCAACAGTGCCAGCACCTAGGTAGTCAGGGCTGTCATTCAGGATATTAAACCCGACCCCTGTGTCAGGGTGCATATCCTGGCAGCACCTATTGGGCTTGTTGCATCCTGAAAAGCCTCTGCAGTGCGGTAAACAGCCTGAGCCCTCAAATGTCCCATCCTCTTAGCCCTCTCCCAGGGCCACCAGGAACCCCATAGCTCCAGCTGGCATCTTCTCTGATGGTTCAGCCATGGTACCATGCGGCTGAGAAGGTGTCAACCTGCCCTAAAGTCATGCAAGTTTGCCTGTCCACTCTGGAGGCAAAGTTCACACACCCCAGCTGCTGAGGTCCCGGTAGCTACCCTGATCTCAGCCTTTCTGGAAGCTCCTCAGCTTAAGTCCCAGGGGCAGGCTGATTACCAGATTGCTACTCACAGTCCCTCATTCCCAATGGGTGGCTGAGGTACCAAGGCCAGAGCTGCTCCCCACCACCCTGTGTACTGGAGCCCAAGCTGGGAGGTGTACACTAGACACCACCAGGCCACTTGCCTCAGATTTCCACTTCGGTCGCCTGAAGCCAAGTGTTGGCCATCAGGACTGACCTGCATGACTCGCACCCCAGCTTTCATGTCCATAGGCATCCCGTTTTCACTCCCTCGGTCTGGGAAGTGTGACATGTCCTGCAGGTGCTGGATGTCATTCTCCACGTACACGACCTTCAGCAGGGTCTGCAGGAAGGAAAGAGCTGAGGTCAGTGCTATGAGAAGCTCTGAAGCATTTCTGCAGTGTTGTCTCCTAATAGCCAGCCTCCTATTCGTTACTAACAGAACTCCAATTCTGACCTGGGAGATTCCCCACTCAGGATAATAAATATTCCCCAGCCTTCCTTGCATCTAGATGAAGCTGTCTAAAAAAATTCTGGTCAATGAGACGTAAAGCAATTGAAAACTCTTCTGCTTCCTTCCTTCTGTCCTGCTGCCTGGAATGTGGATGTGATGACTGGAGCTCCAGCAGCCAGACTGAGTCATGAAGACAAGAGTCACTCTTTCAAAATGGCAGAGTGGAGAGCTAGAAGACTCTTGGGTCTCTTAGGGCTTCCTGCAGCTGCCGAAACAGCGTGGACTGGTTACCTCTAGACACCTTTTATGAGTCAGAAAACCAAACTTTCACCTCTTGTTTTTGGATTTTCTATTGTGTGCAGACAAATGTAACATGTATATCACAGGTGCAGAAGAGAACATGGTAGTATGGGGATGGGAAGTAAGGGGAGTAGTAAAAAAGCATCTGCTCCACACATGCTGCATTACAGGGCTTTTTTGTTCCAGCCACACTGAAATCTTTCAGGTTTTCCAACTCTTGAAACTCTTTCCAACCACAAGGCCTTTGTCCCTTGGTGTGGGACACTCTCCCCTCCCCTCTTTACACCTCCCAATCCTCCATATTTCAATTCAGTTATCTCCTCCTCCAAGAGGCTGCCCTAATGCCATAGATAAAAATCATATGATTCTGTTAATACATCCTACTCACATCTTACAATTTTCCTTCATGGTGTCTATTGTGTTTGTGACTATATCACAATTTACGCAGTTACTGACTCACTGCCTCCCTCCACTAGACTGTGGGGACAGGAGAAGGGTCTGTCTTAGCCACTGAGGGGGCCCCAGCATGCAGCACAGCACTAAGCACAGAACTTAGTAAGTATCTGCAGAATGAGTGAATGCGTGATTCAGGTCCCAGCTCCTCAGAGAAGCTCCCACACTGACCTAGCAATACCAACCATTTCTTCAGCAAAGTGTCTCCCCCCAGCCTCTCATCACGGCTCTCTTTGGGATCCTGCCTGCACCCCCATCTCAGGCCTCACTGCGGGGCAGCTGGTTAGACAAGGGACTCTCCTGCCAGGTTTGGCCCAGTAGGTGGTCTCCCAGGGAGTTCTAAGTCAAGACTTGGGGAGCAATTTCATTTTTGTTGAGTATGTCAGGTTGCCTGGAGTGGCTGTGTCCACACGCACCTGGAGAGCAGGAGCTGACTGGTAAAGAAAAGCAGAGAGCACAGACCATGTCTCCTCAGAAAGAAAGAGAGAGAGAGAAACAGAGAGGAGACATAGTGACCTGCCTTGGTTGCTGGTTCCTGCCCCTAGTGAAGCCTAACACTAAGGTTCTATAAAGCTCCCTCCGGCCCCTGTATCCTAGCTTTTGTTCCTCCTAAAACATAGCTCACAGTGAAGGCACTCACATTACTGAAGATGTTCTTCTGCCAGTGAGAGTCGGGGCTGCGATCCATGTTCCAGAAGCGGATGGTGTTGTCTGAGGAACAAGTCAGAAAAGATCCTGATGGCAGACAAGCTCTCTGATCTTCAAACTCAGGATACACCTACAGTTCCCAGAGAACAAGGCAAAGGGCCATTCATTACAACCACTTCACTGACAGCTCGATGATATACTATTGCATTTTGGCGAACAAAAAGCAAGGTGCAGATAAACAGCCCTAGTGCAATGCCTTACAAGGAAAAAAGGACACAGAATGTGACCATATAACACCCATGCCCCATCTTTAGCTCTGTCCATAAAACATCCCAGCAAATAAATTTCTAAGGAAAATGGGCAGCTCAGTCAAAAATTACTAAGCACGAAAGGAAACAAGGTATCATGAGCAAGAAGCAGCAGAAACAACATAGTCTAGCTTCAAATATTGGAATTATCCAACAGAATATAAAATAACTATGTTTAATATGTTTAAAGAAATAAAAGAAAGGAACCCTCCTACACTGTTGGTGGGAATGCAGTTTGGTGCAGCCACTGTGGAAAACAGTATGGAGATTTCTCAAAAGACTAGGAATCGGCTTACCACATGACCCAGCAATCCCACTCCTGGGCATATATCCAGAAGGAACCCTAATTCAAAAAGACACCTGCACCCCAAAGTTCATAGCAGCACTGTTTACAATAGCCAAGACATGGAAACAACCTAAATGTTCATTGACAGATGACTGGATAAAGAAGCTGTGGTATATTTATACAATGGAATACTATTCAGCCATAAAAATGACAACATAATGCCATTTGTAGCAACATGGATGTCCCTGGAGAATGTCATTCTAAGTGAGGTAAGCCAGAAAGAGAAAGAAAAATACCATATGAGATTGCTCATATGTGGAATCTAAAAAAAGAAAAAAGAAAAAAAAAACAGAAGACAAATGAACTTAAATATAAAACAGAAAACACTCAGAGATATAGAATACAAACTTGTGGTTGCCAGAGGGGGAAGTGGGGTTGGTAGGGACAGACTGGGAGTTCGAGATTTATAGATACTGACAGGTTTATACAGAATAGATGAATAAGTTTATACTGTATAGCACAGGGAAATATAGTCAAGATCTTGTAGTGGCTTACGGTGAAGAGTATGAGGGCGAATATATGTATATCCATGGATGACTGAAAAAATGCTGCACACCAGAAATTGACACATTGTAAACTGACTATAACTCAATTAAAAAAAAAAAGAAATAAAAGAACTTTGGCAAGATTAAAAGTATGTGTAGCCAGCCAGAAACTATAAAGAATAACCAAGTAGAACAGAAAAAGAACAAAATTACTTCTAGAAATGAAGAATAAAACATATTAAAAACCAAAGATTTGACCCAGAAAAAGAAAGAGAACAAAAGAAGAGAAAAAAAATAGAAACCACCCCCACCCCAAACCCAAAGATTCGACACAGTTGAAAACAAGATTAAGTGAACTGAAAGACAGAACTAAAGACATTATTCAGAATGCAGCTCAGGGAGACAAAGAGACAACTTATATAGAAAGTTCCAGATATTGAAGACTGGGCTCTGAGAAGATGATGATAGAAGCAGCAGAGATTTTTAATCCCAAATCGCCACATGAAAAAGAGGAACCTGATAGCAAAACCAAAACCCCATGGCAACATTTATTACAAAAGTAGGTAAACAAGATATTCTCCTAAATCCCAAAATACAAACAGATAAAAAGCAAATGACCTCTAGTCATAAGACCTACATGTTCTGAACATGTATATATGGGAGAAAGCAGAGAGAAGCAATGAGGAATCCTAACCTCAAAGCAGCCAGCAGATGTTCACTGGAAAGCACAATTGGCCAAAATGAACAGTAGTTGACACTGGGGGGCGGGGACAGGGTGGGTGTTGGGTGGGTATTCACTTCAATAGTGGTTGAGTGCAAGGGCTTGCTGTTAAGGTCTGAAGGCTGGAGCAGTCGAGGTCCTGAGAACTCTCAAAACTAACCTGCCAAGGCTCCCTTCAGGACAAAGATCTGCACTGAGGGGAAACTGCTGGGAGAAGAAATAAAACTGATCAGGATAGGGACAAGAGAGACCAAGTAAAGAGGAGGTGCAGATAAAAGCAGGGATGTAACACATAAATAGGAACATAATAAGGAAATACCAGAAAGCAAACTGCCACATTTTTAAACATTTTGGGATGTTAGCTGCCCTGAACCACACCAACTTCTAAAAATTCAGAAAATCTAGTATCACATAAAAATGAACAACAAAAAAGGGACCAAGGCCAACCAAGACCAAACAAAGTTATTCTTAAAAATAAAAGGGAAAAAAAAAAAAAAAGGAAAAGAAAAAAGCACACCCTGAAACACATTTCCCTAAAACAGACCAAAACAGTAATTTCTATTTCAAAATATATTAACAAAATGATCTCAGGTATGAAAAACAACTTAAATCATAATTAGAAAAACCCAGAGATTAAGATGACAGCATTCAAAGAGTTAGAAATAAATGAAGAAATAATTTCAGAAATAAAGGCCAAATGAGAAAGAACCCCAGAGTAAAAAAAAAAAAAAACACACAAAAGAGAAGGCATTAAGAAATAGGTGAAGAGGAGGAAATTATTGAAAATCAAAAAGAAATGATGAAAGAGCTAATAGGATTTGAGGAAAAGTGACAAATATTGAACTTAAGCAAAGAAGATCCAACATACAGGTAACAGAAATCCACAAAGAACAAACCAAGGACATAGGAAAAAAAACTAAAATATGTAATTCAAGAACATGTCTACTATAAAAACTAATACCAAGATACCCTCTTGAGTAAAATTATCAGTCTTAAAAAAAAAAAAAGAAAAAATTTTGGGCTGCTAGGCAAAAACATCAAATGACTTAAAAGGGAAAAGAAAGACATCAGACACTTCAATAACCGTAAGAAAATGGAGTAACATTTAAAACACACACGGAAAGAAAATGTGAGCCAAGCATTTGTGATCCAGCAAAAGCGATTTCCAAGTATAAAGGGCACAAACTATTATCAACATGCAAAAGCTCAGGAAATATTGTCCCCATAAACTGTTCCTGACAATCTTCTGAAGAATGCGCTTCAGACAATAAAAATAACTAGAGACATCAACATAAAGATTCAATAGAGAGTTACATGTAGAATGTAATAAATAAGGGTCAAGTGACATCACAGAGTAGGGAACTCCAAAAAGCCGTCTCTCCACCAAAGCAAACTTAAGCTGGCATAAACTGTCAGAAGCAACTATTTCAGAACTCTGGAAGCTAATTTACAACAACCAAGAGAGTGCTTAAGGAAGAAAGCTGCTGAATTTTGACATTTAAGGAAATTGCTGTCAAATCACTAACTGACCACTGAGAGAGTGGAATGGAGACTCCAGTGACCACACATGAAAAATAACACAATCTTTATAAACATAGTTCAGAAAAGTCACTAAACAATTACAATCCACAACAAGAAAACTGGGAGAGGGAGAGAATTTGATTTCCAGAGTTACTACATTATAATAGTCAAAATATCCAGTTTTCAACAAAAAGACTATGAGACAGGAACGTAAGAAAAGAAGAAAGTATAGTCCATTAATAGAAAAAAGAAATTAAGAAGATTGGACTTATTAAAGAAAGACTTTAAATCAACTATTTTAAAATACTGAAAGAGATAAAAGAAACTGGACAAAGAACAAAAGGAAACCAGGAGAGTGAGGTCTCATCAAATAGAGAATATTAATAAAGAGACAGAAATTATAAAAAGGAAACAAATAGAAACCTGGAGCCAAAAAGTATCATAATAAAATGAAAATTCACTAGGGTTCAACAGCCAATTTGACAAGCAAAAGAAAAGACTCAGTGAACCCGAAAATAGGTCAACTGAAATTGCCCAGTATAAGGAACAGAAAGAAAAAAGTATAAAGGAAATGAATAGAAAGGAGAGTGGGAACTGGCAGAAAAAAATTTGAAAAAAGATATGAATCATTACCTTCAAGAAGCTTAAAAAACTCCAAGTAGGATAAACAAACAAAAAGAGATCCACAAAAAGACACACCACAAATTACTCAAAGCCAAAGCCAAGAGAGAGAAAATCTTAAAAGCACCGAGAGACAAGTGATTTATCCCACACAAAGGATCCTCAATGAAATTTACAGTTCGTGTCTTATCATGGAAACCAGAAAGCAATGGGACAACATATTTAAAGTCCTATAGGGAAAAACTGTCAACCAAGAATTCCACATCAAGCAAAACTATCCTTCAAAAATGGAGAAACTGGACATTTTCATGGATAACAAAAGTTGAGGGAATCTGTGGCCAGAGAACTGCCTTAAAAAAATGCTAAAGGGAGTCTTTCAGGGTTAAGTGAAGGGCCATGAGACCTTCATATGACCTGAAGTCATATGAAGAAATAATGAACACTGGTAAAGGTAACTATATGAATAAATATAAAAGCCACATTATTGTATTTTTGGTTTGCAATTTGTCTTTCTTTTCCTTTTATGAGACAAAGGCATAAGACAAAAATTAAAAATCAGTGGTAATGAGAAAATGTAATTTGTGACAATAGCAACATAGAGGGGGAGAGACAGAGCTATATAAGGAACACATTCTTTGTATACTACTGAGGCTAAGTTGGTATTCAACTAGTTTGTTAAAAGTTTAAAATGTCACTTGAATCTTCCAGTAAGAAAATAAAATATACAAAAGAGGAAATGAGAAGGAAATCAAAACAGAACACTACAAAAAAAATCAATTAAACACAAAAGTAGGCAGAGATAAAAGAATTAAGGAACATTAAAGATATCATACAGAAAACAAACAGCAAAATGGCAAGAATAAATCCTACCTTATGAACAATTATTTTAAATATAAATGAATTAAACTCTGATCAAAAGGAAATAGATGGCAGAATGCATTAAGAAAAGATCCAACTATATGTTGTCCACAAGAGATTCACTTTATATCCAAAGATACATACAGGTTGAAAGTGAAGATATGAGAAAAGATAATCCATATAAATAGTAACTAAAAGGGAGCTTTGCATGTCTATAGTAATGTCAGACAAAACAGACTTTAAGTAAAAAATTATTACAAGTGACAAAAAAGGGTCAATCATCAAGAAGATATAATAAATATAAACATATATATACCTAACAGAGACCCAAAATACATGAAGCAAAAATTGACAGAACTGAAGGAGGAAATATACAGTTCTACAATAATAGTGGGGAACTTCAATATTCTATTTTCAGTAAAAGATAGGTCTAGAGAGGATATCAATCAGGAGACAGAGGACTTGAAAAACATTATAAACCAACCAGACCTAACAGATATATAAAGAATACTCCACCCAGTAAAATAGAAACACACATTTTTCTCAAATGAACATGGAACATTCTCCAGAATAGACTACATACTGGCCACAAAATATGTCTCAATAAATTTAAAAGACTCTAATCATACAATCTTTTCTGACCACAACGGAATAAAACTACAAATGAATAACAAAAGAAATTTGGAGAAGTAACAAATATGCGCATATTAAACAACATACACTTACATAACCAGTGGGTCGAAGTAGAAATTAAAAGAAAAATTAGAAAGTACTTTGAGACAAATAAAAATGAAAACATAATATACCAAAACCTACAGTATACAGCAAATGCAATGCTCAGAGGAGAATTTATAGTTGTTACTTGCCTACATTAAAAAAGAAGATCTCAAATCGATTAACTTCTCACCTTAAGGAACTAGAAAAAGAGCAAACAAAACCAAAAGCTGATAGAAGGAAAGAAAGAAAGATGACAATGGAGATAAACAGACTTTTCTTGTAGAAATGGAAAAGCTGACCCTGAAATTCATATAGAATTGCAAGGGATCCCCAGATAGCCAAACCAATATTTATAAAGAAGAACAAAGTTATAGGACACACACATCCCAACTTCAAAATTTACCACAAGGCTACAGTAATCAAAACAATGTGGTACTGGCATAAAGATAGACATACATCAATAAAATAAAACTGAGAGTCCAAAATTAAACCCATATATCTATGGTCAGCTGATTTTCAAATGTGTCAAGATCACCCAGTGAGGAAATAGTCTGTTCAACAAATAGAGCTGGGACTATATACCCATATGCAAAATAAAGAAGTTGGATCCTCACTCACACCATATACAAAAATTAACTCAAAAGAGATCAAATACGTAAGTGGAAGAGCTAAAATAATAAAACTCTTAGAAGAAAACATAGAGGTAAATCTTCACGACTGTGGATCTGGTGATGGTTTTTGAGAGGACACCAAAGGCACGAGCTACAAAACAAAAAATAGAAAAATTCAACTTTATCAAAATTAAAAACTTTTGTTCATCATCAAGGAAGTGAAAAGATAACATAAGAAATGGGAGAAAATATTTGCAAATCATGTACCTGTTAAGGGGCTCATTTCCAGAATATTTAAGAACTCTTACAACTCAACAGCAAAAAGACAAACAACCCAATTAAGAAACGGGCAAAAATCTTGAATAGACATTTTTCCAAAGAGAATATACAAATGACCAACAAGCACACGAAAAGAGGCTCAAAATCATTAATCATTAGGGAAAATATAAGTCATAACCACAATATGGTACCACCTTGCAAATACTATACCACCTTGCAAACACTAAGATAGCTATAATTTTTTAAAAATCAAAGAGAAAAATACCCAGTGTTGTCAAGGATGTGGAGAAACTGGAACTCTAATACATTGCTGGTGAGTATATAAAATGGTGCAGCTGCTATGGAAAAGTCTGGTGGTGGTTCCTCAAAAAGTTAAATATGGAATGATCAAACGACCCAGTAATTCCACTTCTGGTATACACCCAAAAGAAATGAAAACAGATGTTCAAACAAAGCTTGTACATGAATGTTCACAATAGCACTATTCACAATAGTCAAAGGGTTATTTTGGCTATTGTGAATAGGAAATAAACCAAAAGGAAACAACTCAATGTCTATCAACCGATGAGTGCCTAACAAAATATATTATCCATAAAACAGAATATTATTATTCAAACTTAAAAAGGAATAAAGTACTGAAGTATGCTACAACATGGATGAACCTTGAAAACATTATGTTAAATGAAAGAAATCAGACACAAAGTTCACATATTCTGTGATTCCATTTACTTGAAATATTCAGAACAGGAAAACCCATAGCAACAGAAAGCAGATTCGCTGCTGCCATGGGCTGGGGAGAGTGAGAATGGAAAGTGATTGCTTAATGGGTACAGATTCCTTTTGCAGGGATGAAAAAGTTCCAGAACTAGATAGTAATGATGGTTGCACAACATTGTGAATGTACTAAATGACACTGAATTGTGTATTTTAAATGATTTAAATGATAAGTTTTATGTTATGTGTATTTTACCACAAAATATTGTACACTTAGACTCCCTTCCAAATAAATGGGTCAAGAGGAGAGAATATAGTATATAATGGCTATATGATCAGATCATATAGATACAGTACAATTATTTTAAAAATTGGGGGAGAATGGAGAGAACATATGGAAAAAAATTGTTTTAACTATTTTCAGAATTGAATGATTATCATTCTTGGACTGTTGTATTAAAAAAAATTCAGGAACAAGGAAATGATTAACTGTGGATATTCTAATTCCATCATCCCCTATGACTTTGAGAATTAGGATTCTGGAAGGATCAGTCCAATAGCTATGAGCATCCACAGCACCCAGAATGTGATTCTGAAATACTGATTCACACTGAAAAAAACAATACAAAACAAAAAACAGGGCTGCTTCAAGAAATGGCTAATTCCAGGTCTGGGGCAGGAAATGTACAAGATGACACTGGAGCATCTTGTTATCCCAGACAGCAAGGTAGCTTTCAAAGACTACTGGGGTCATGTCCAAAGGACTCAGGAGCCAACTTGAAGAGGGTTCCACTGGCCGAAGATGGGACAATCTGAGCTCCAATAATGTTAGTAACTGCAATGGATTAAAATATGTCCAATATATTTAAATATATGAGTTTATAATGATATTAAGTAAATAAAAACAACTAGTTACCTTTAGAGGACAAAGAACCAATTCATTATCTTGAAAACTGGTAAATAAAGAGAAAGAATCTAGCATTTACCCTGCCTTTCCTATAGGAAGTGTACCATTGGGTGACCAAATGGAAGTGAGGGGAAGTTTCTCTTCATGTAAGTAGTCCAACTAATAAAAGAAATGGTGGAATTAGAGTATCACCACATTGCAACCCCCAGTGAATAAATGGATCCAGGCACTGAGCATCAACAGCTGCTAACAGCAATCAATAAATCTGTTTTTTTTTAAATATGAAAGATAGAGAAAGATAGGACATTAGAGTAACAGAAAAAGAGAGAATGGGGGAGAGGCAATTCTTAAATCCACATTGGCTGAGAACGCTCCAGAACTGATAAAAAGATCCCTTCACAGATATTTCTGTTAAGAACACATATACACATATAAATAACAGGCAGATGCCAAGAAAATGGACTGAAAAAACATAATAAACTGATAACAAGAGTGAGGGTGAGAGAGATAGCCGGGTTGCAGGGTGGGGAGGGGACCAAAATAGACTTTAGATTTATCTGTAATATTTCACCTTTTTAAAGAGGAGAATATATGTAAATATAAATTTTAAAAATTATTTTTAAAATATTCTCGTTAAGTGAGAAAAGTGCTACCAACAGAAATGTCAGATCCACGAAGGCAGATGTATTCAAGCAAGGGGCTGAATAATGTTTATTCAACAGAATAAAGTTATTTCTCACAATCCTGAATTGGGCCATGGAAAATGTAATTTCTCTAGAATAAACACTCCTGGCAGTAAGAAATTTTTGGCCAAAAAAAAAAAAAAGAAGTAGAATACAATTCTTTCTCTACCAATTGTCTTATCTGCAAGGAGTTCTTAAAACAGCTTCAACTTCAGAGAATGAAAAAACCTCACAGATTCATTCTCAGAAAATAAAAACTTCAACACACATACAAAAAGCAATAAACTACACAAATGTCCTCCACAGACAGCTTTCTGAGGTTCACATGAGGACTGTACCCCCAGTGATGGTGGGCCTCACCCCTCACTTCCTGCAGGTCTCTGCTCAAATGTCACGTTCGCAGAGAGGCCTTCCCTGACCACTCTCCTCTCTAGAGTATCACCCTTGATCCCCTTTCCCCCTAGGCTGCTTTGTTTTTCTTCAGAGAGGCATTGCACTTGGCATGTTCTATACTGATGTTAGCAAGTTTTCTCTACTACCTGGATGTGAGCTCCCTGAGACCAGGAAGGACTTTTGTCAGTTTCCTGCCCAGCTGTGTCCCCAGCACCCAGAACAGCATCTGGCACACAGCAGGGCATCCGTGAGTATTTTTTTTGAAGGTATGGCTGAATGGGTTCCCCAAACTCTGTAGAAGCTTCCTCAGCTGAGCCCCCAGAGGGAGGCTGAGCAAGGCCAGGCGGAGGGAGAGAGGGCCTCACCTCCACGTTCCAGACGTAGGAGCTGTGGAAGAGCTCTGACCAAATCTTGCCTACTTTGTTGATGTCTCTGACATCCCAGATGTAGATGCTGTGGTCCTTATAGACGCAGGACAGCCACTGGTGGACGGGGTCGAAGGTCAGTGCCACTGTATCTGGGTAGATGGCTTCTGCCTTCCTGCGGAAGAGGAAGCTAACAAGGCCACATGAGTCATCAATCACCGTCAATGTCACTGTCAGTAGTGACAACTGCCTCTGGTGACACTTGACTGCCTCCTGTCTGGCAATGCCACCCCTTAGATATTTGGGGTGACCCATCTCTCCCACTCCAACTCTAGTTCTCCTTCCTCCATCTTGCTTTGCTTTGCTTTGCTTTGCTTTGCTTCTAATACAGAGGAGGTTGCAAACTGGAAGCTTCTGTCTGGCCCCTGAGAGTGTTTGAATTTTCAACTCCTGTTAACATTTCTCTCCCCTCATTTCACTTGGTCCAAGCTCCGTCCTTTCTCTCTGATCACAGAAGGATAATGGGCACGAAGCTCAGGCCTTCTCTCTTGGCCTCACCAACACAGATCAAAAATCCCCATGGAAGGGGACTGGGGCCTTCCCACCAAGGCTACAGTTTACTGAACACTTACTGTGTGCTGAGCCGAGAGCTTTAGCTGTACTGAATGCCCACAGCCTCCCTGAAAGGTAGCTACTATATTTTACAGAGGAGGACACTGAAATTGAGGTTGACACAGAGACCTGCCTGAGGCCACACAGCACACAGCAGAAGGTGGCAGAGCTGGGTACCCCAGCCATTACTACACATTGCTGTCTGTAGGCTGCTTACCCACCTTCTCTCTCCTTTGCGATGTAGTCACTCCCTCCAGGAGCTCTCTCAGAAAAGGCACCCAGGAGGTAACATCCAGGCAGCTCCAGTTACCCAGCATCTCCTGGTTAACTAGCCCCCGACCCCCGCAAAAGGGAAGATACACCACAGCTCAGCCCTTCTCTCTCATGGCACTCAATCCGCTTTCAGCACAGCAGCTAAAGGGATCTCTGCTCAAGGCCTGATCATAACACCAGTAACACCAGTGCTTGAAGTCCCAGTGGCTGCCCACTGACCTCAGAATAGACCACAAGCTCCCCTCACCAGCTACTATAGATGCTCACACCGGTCTCCTGCCATCCTCCCCCGGCACACTGGGCTCCGGCCGCACAGCCCCAGCTGTTCCTGTGACACGCCAAGCCCAGCGCGCTGTCCTCCTAAGACCTTTACACTCGCTGTCGGGACCCAGCCCTCCACACAGCTGGCTTCTTCTCGTCAGAGGCCACCCCTGGCCACCCACTCAGCCCAGTCCCACCCCCTCTCCCCAGACACTCTCTTTCTTGAGTCCCTGCTTAATTTCACCAAAGCATTTCTGACCAACTGAAATGATCTTGCTCATATACTGGTTTATCATCAAGCACCCTCACTAGACTGCAGACTTCAGGAGATTCTGTGGCCTCATTAGAGCCCGCAACCTGCTACCGGCCCGGGACTGGCCACAGGTAGACGGATCTGGAAACACGGACGGACACCAGCAGACAGATGCTAGGTAAGGCCCTCTCCCTCCCCGTGCCGGGTAGTACCTGGGCTCCAGGCCCTGGGCCACATCCACCCCGAGGTAGTGCGGCTTGGGCAGGTTGGCGAGGTAGTGCAGGCTGTGGGCTTGGAAGATGCGGACTATCCCATCTGTGCAGCCACAGAAGATGAGGTCCTGGCTGACACAGAGGCAGGAAGACAGGGAGACCTGTGGGTGCAAAGGGGATCCAAGTGAACTTGGTGCTTCATGTGGCCCAGTTTAGGGACACAGGGGCTGACAGGACAGCTTTGCCTCCAGAGAAGCAGTTTCTTGGGTCTAAGAAGCCCAGTTTTGCAAATTTTAAGATATTTGAAATCAGGATATAGTGTACAGTCACTATTGAAGGAGAGGTAGCAACAGGCCGACAGAGACACCAAATGGGGTGGAGTTGTCATTGTTACAGAGGCCTCAGCTGTGTGGGGAACATATCTCCATAGCTGAGTGTGACTTCACATAGGCAGTAACAGCGCTGAACTCTAGACTTCAATTTTATTCCCCATTGCTTACAAATAACTTCACAGGGATTACACTTCGAAGCAGCACAGAAAAAGAAGTTATTACATGCAGGAAGGACTGTCTATCCTGCCAGGACACACAGAGAGAAGGGGCAGGAAGTGTCAGACCTCTGGATACAGCTTAGAGGAGTTTTTCCAGATCGAGAAGGACTTAATTTATGGTCATTTAAGACAACTGCTCAGGGGCTAAACAGCTGTTTGTCGAGAGCATCTGACTTGCTTAGAAACTGCATGGGTTGTAGCAAGAGGATTCAAATGAGAAAAATAAATGATGTTTAAGCAAGTGGGAAAGACAGATAAAACTCGGAATTCTCCCACACGCCAGACGCCATGCCATCAGTCCTGAAGCTGAGCTCTGGCGGGGAGGCGTGGGAGCAGGAGCAGGAAGAGGAGGAAGAGCTGGATGCTCCTGCCAACAGCCACATATCTGGCCCCGGCGTGGGGAGAAGCCTGGAACAAACCCTCAGATCCTGAGAAAACGTGGTTCTGCAACTTATGAATGTATCACTCATTAGTTTAAAATTTTATGTATTTTTGTATAGTTTTTTTTTTGACTGAAAAATCATTAAGTCAATGATACCTTAGATTAAAAAGAAAAAGAAAAGTAGACCTCCCACCAGTCAGGAGTGCCCAGTGAGGAAAAGAAATGTGAACTGGATCAAAGAGTGATGGGAAAGCAACTGTAACCTTGACCCCCATCATAGGGGTACCAGGTACTGTGCTGAGTGTCTTACATGTGTTATTTCATGTGACTCCCTTGTCAACTCTGAGGTGGTTGTTCTGCCTGGCAGTAGTTCCATTTTACAGATGAGAAAACTGAGGCTCAGAGAGGGAAAGTCATTCACCCAGAGTCGAACAGGCAGAACAAGAAGTCAGACCCAGAGCTGGTGCGACCGACTAAGACGCAGGGGCACTGCTGAGTGTCCCTGGAGACGCGTGTCTTGGGAAGAATGCTTCCCCCACTGATGGCAAGAGGGAGGCTGGGGTACCTTCAGGTTGATCCACTTCTCCAGCACCCTCTTCTCGTTGAACTGGCAGAGGAGGCCCGAGTAGGACACACAGAAGGTGCTGCCTGCCATCTGGCCCTGGCCACAGGCCACACCGCAGAACACGTTGTCATGCAGTTCCCCCAGGATGCCCGAGCGCCCGACGAGGGGCACCGTGCCCGTCACCTGGAGGAACAGCAAGGCACAGTGAGATGCTGGCCGCACGGCCTAGCCCCCAGCAAGGCCACGAGGGGGCCCCTCATGCCCAGTGGATATAACACAGCGAAACAGGAGAACTCGAAGAAACCCCTCCAAATGGAGAAGACCCAACAGAAAACACACTTCCAGGCAGGGTGGTGGGAGGCAGCGGGCCAGGAAGGAGGTCTGGCCCCGGGGTCTGGCGGGGGAGAAGAGGTTTCCGAGCAGGGCCTGCCAGTCAGCCACACCCGGAGAGCAGGCCCAGAAGCGGGAGCCGCACCCTGAGAGGCTGGACAGCCTCTGAGACCACTGCCTCCAAATCTGAGGTAGAAACAGGGGTCCCTACTGCCCCTGACAGTTCCTCCCCTGGGCCTGGCAGAGGGCCGAGGACAGAACCTCACCTTTGCTTCAGTGGAGACTTCCAAGAACCAGAACCTCACATGCCGATTCCCAACAGTGACGAAATAGCTGCTGTCCTCTGAGAAGGAGAGGGCGATGACTCGGCACGATACCTTGTTGGAGGCGACCACGATGTCTTTCTAGAAGAATCAGAGCTGAGAAGTTCACGCCGGCACCCACCCCTTCGGACTGCTTGAGCCTTTGCCCTGAGCTCTGCGCCTCCCGGCCCTCCCCTGCTCCAAGTCTGTTTCCCTCGGGCCCCTCTTCACGGGGAAACCTACGTGTGGCACTCTTTACACTCCCGATACAGAGGAGCCTGAGGCTCGGGGGGTTCCCACGTGACAGTGAGCTCCAGTGCTCTCCTCAAGAGTCCAAGCCCGGCAGCCCACACAGGGTGGTGAGGACAGCCACAGCTGGAAGGTAAGGACGACACAACCCGCGCTGCCGGAGCTCGGGCTCTCATTCCGGGCCCCATGCAGCCCTTGACAGGGTAACTCACGGAATCCCCTCAACAGGCCTATAGGGAAGGTGCTTCTCCCCCGCCCCGTCATGCTCAGAGGGGACTGTCGCATGCGCAGGGTCATAGAGCAGGGTATGAACAGAGCCAGGACTGGGTACCCACTTCTGCTGACTCCAAGTCCTCCCCAAGCTGTTCCAAAGTCCAGCCTTCCAGTGCATACCAACTCACTGAATTCTCACAACTGAACGAAGCAGATACTGTTATATCCATTTTACAGATGAGGAAACACACTCACAGAGAGGTGAGGTCACTTGCTCAAGGTCACAGCTGGTCAATATAAAAAGAATAAGGTATTCCACTAGTGGAGAGCTTGTCATAGGCCCTACAGTAAGTGCCTTGAACAGGGATCAGCATGTAGTAGGTATCAATAAATGCTTGCTGGCTAGATGAGCACCTTCACCGAGTTTTCTCAGCCCGTGCTCCCCATGCCCGAGACTCAGGGGTTCTGGCAGCAGGCCGCCCACCCACACACCCACCAGTCAGCAGTTACCTTCCAGTCCCAGACGTTGAGGACCATGTCATGCTGGTAGCCCATGGACACGATATGCTTCATGTTGGGGGAGAAGGCCACGCAGGCCACGCCGTACTTGTGGCCCAGCATCTCCGCCACCTGACTCTTCTCCTCCACGTCCCAGATGCGCACAGCAGGCCTGTGCCCGTTCTGGGGAAGAAGGGGCCGTTACTGCTGCTGGGTTCTGCACCAGGCAGGGCTAGAGGGGCTGTCAGGGCTGAAGCTGGCACTGTCCAGGGGTGTGCCCCAAAGCCACCTCCCCCATCTGCCACCGGGCTTTTCCAGCCCAGGAAGGAGCCATTCCAGATTCCTCAGCACTGCTAGGGGCATACAGAGTGGCCCCAAGTCCCCTCCCCACCCACTCAAATGATCATGACTCACCTCCCCCGTCACTATGTACTTCCCATCAGGGGAGAAGGCCAGAGCACTCAGAGACTTCCTGGGGGCAAGGAAAGGGTTGATCAGTGAGTCCACTGATGGTGGCAGGCAGACCCCTGCCCTGGTTGTGCTCACAACACTCCATCCAATCCTCGCTCCCAAGCCTTGAAGGGGCCAGGAGAGATGAGCAGCGGCAGCTCCCATAGGGCCAGTGTGGCGTGTGTGCCTGGCACTGTGAAATGAGGTTTTGTAAAAGCAGAGGCCCCTTCGTCCCTAAAACCCCAAACCCTGATGGGGTGGACACTGTATGGAGACCCTCCTTCCCTTTCCCTTGGCAGCAGTGGGCTCCTTAAGACCCCAGTGACCTACCCTATAACCCTGAGAAATTCAGATGCAGGAAATGGCCCAGATCTGGCCTAACTATGGAGGTGGTGCTGACTGGAGGACCCTGGCAGACATCACACTGGGACAGCCTGCAGCGTGTGCTCCACTGCTAAAAGCTGATGAAGGCGTCCTGGAAAACCCGCAGACAACCGACACGCTTCTCTCTGATGCTCCCAGCTAGCCTGCATGAGCACCGGATGACTGGTCTAGTTTGCATGTTTTACCAAGTTTCACTGTTGCTATACTGTGTTGTTTTTTCCTCTCCCTTTTAATCTTGTTTTTACTTCTGTTTCTTATCAGTCTAGTAACTGTCCCCCTCATATGAGTAAACTGGTGTGCAGATAACTAAGTCAGTGCCTCTCAGTGAGTCACTGACAATCTCAAAGAACATTTTTCATCATCAAATCAACCCTCTGGCGGCTTCCTATCGCTCCTTAAAGTCGCAGACCAGGGGCGCTGCCTGTCCAACATCCATACCCCTCCTCCCGCCCTGACAAAATCCAGTTTTAATAGGGATGCCATGCTCCAGCTGGAGTACATTTTCTCACCTCACCTACTACACAGGCACAGCTATGTGACGTAGTCTGGCCAGGGAGAGGTGAGGTGAAGTGCTGGGGGACTTCCAGAGAAGTTTCTCAAAGGGAACTCTTTGCCCTGATCCCCACTCAGTCCCCTTCTGAAACAAGGATGTGACAAGCCAGAACTCCACCTTGGGCCATGAGGTGACCTTAAGAACAAAAGTCTCCCCGGGGAAAGGGGATGGGAGGGGATAAATTTGGAAGTTTGAGATTTACAAATGTCAGCCACTATATATAAAAATAGACTTTTCAAAAAAATTTCTTTTGTATAGCACAGGGAACTATGTTCAATATCTTGTAAAAACCTTTAGTGGAAAAAAATATGAAAAGGAATATATGTACGTGTATGCCTGACTGGGATGTTGTGTTGTACACCAGAGATTGACACATTGTAATTGACTGTACTTCAATTAAAAAAAAAAATAAAGAACAGAAGCCTCCCCAAAAGCCTGTAGATCGGAAAGACAGAAGACGTGGGGCCCCTGATGCTCGCAGACACCAGCCCCCTAAATGCCTACTTCCAGATTTCTCATGTGCAGGAAGAGTAGTCCCCTGTGTTTTAAGTCATGCCTGTTGGTGGGTTTCTGTTGTCTGCAGCTCTCCCAGCCTGACTGCAGCATGCCGGAGCCCAGCCTGGCCCTCTGCCAAATGCCTTTGGGCATCACTGTACTGATCCCTCACACATGCCCTGTGAAGTCAAGGCTCTTATTAGCCAATTTTGAGATGAGGAGACCTCAACACAAGGGAGTCTTGCCAAGGTGATCTAACCATATAGAGCACACGAGAATTCCCTTGGGAGATTCTGAAAAATGTCAAAGCCATGCTAAGACAAGTGAGTGAGTTTGGTGAGGAACAGGATAATCTATGCACAATTTCAGAGAAGCTTCCCACAAGATACCCACTAACTACAAAGAGAAAAAGAGAGGTTTCGCGGTGGAGAAGCCTGGTAGACACCACTCTAACCAAGGGCACACGGTGATCACCACCAGCCAGGGAAAGAGCAACGTCACACATTTCCCGATAAAATGCGCTGAGAAGAACGCAGCATTCCTTCTGAGGTGTTCCTGCAGAACCTGAATCTACCCATGAGGAAAGAGCAGACAAACCCGAATATTGGGACATTCTATCCAGCCTGCAGTCATCAAAGGCGTCAAAGCCATGGAAGTCAAGAAAGATGGGGGAAACCACTTTAGACTGAAGGAGACTGAAGAGAAAACTCAAGGCAATGGGTGACTCTGGACAGAATCCTTTTCACTATAAAGAACATTCCTGGGACAAATGGTAAATCTTGAATGACCGGTAGATGGTAGTGATGTACCAATTTTAACCAGATTTTGCTCAAAATATTGTGGTTTTGAAAGATCATATCTTTTTTCTTTCCTTCTTTGTGCAGTAAATTCATGCTGCAGTATTTAGAGTTACAAGGGCTTCGTGTCTGCAACTTACTCTCAGATGGTTCAGAAAAAAATTACTATGTATGTAGACAAAGAATGATAAAGCAAATGTAGGAAAACGTTAGCATGTGAGAAATATGGGTGAAACGTGTATAGGTGCTTTGTACTGTTCTTAATAGGTCTGAAATTATTTCAAAATAAAAAGTTAAGCGGGGATGGTAAAGCTCAGAGGTATAGCGCATGCTTAGCATGCATGAGGTCCTGGGTTCAATCCCCAGTGCCTCCATTAAAAAAAAAAAAAAAGACCAAATAAATAAATAAACCTAATTACCTCCCCTACCCCCCAAAAAAATTAGCTAAAAAAAAAAAGTTTAAAAATTGCCAGTGCTTAGGCCTTACTGATTCAGTCTTCTCTGAAGGTGAGGCCCGGGGATCAAGTGACTCTGAAATGCAGCCAGGGTTGCATTTCAACGTCTGCTCCAGCCACACTATCTCCTAAGACAGACAGACCCACCAGTGGTTGAGAGTGGACACTTCTATGCCATCCGCTTCAGGTCAAGGTTACCTCCTCCACCGCCTACAGGAACCAGGGAGGCAACAGGGACGATGGGAGGAACTGGCCAACGGGAGCTCTGACAAATGCCACCTAACTCTAGCCTGTTGCTGTCGTTAAGGGAATGTGGGCCCCTCACTCTTTCAAAATGAGAGGGCATCTGGATTTTTGTGTAGAAAACTTTAAATGTTGTCAACAAAGCCCAATACTTAAAACAGACTGCCAGACACGTCTGTGGGCCTCTAGTTTGTGACTATTGCCAAGGAGTGTTTCACCTGAGATCAGATAGTGAATAAATGCTTAAGCGAGGATTAGAACCCACCTCTTCCCTCACCACCAATGACACAGTCAGAAGCCAAGGGTCCAAGAAGCGCCTTCCAAGAGGGAATCTGTATCTCCTAAACCGTATCTTAAGGACGATGTTTTAGGGACCATAAGGGAAGAAGAAAACCCACGTCTTATCCATCCACCTGGAGAACCAGGCCAAAGGAGCTAAGCTTGAGCTATCTGTGCAGTATTTGTGGAATAAAAAGATGTGGTGGGGTGCCTCTCAAAGGTCACAGCCCAGCTGGGACGAAAGCCCCAGGATGACACAGTGATCAATCAGCCCCAAGGCAGACCCCTAGGCACTGACTTGGGCCGAAGGCCTTCCCAATAAACTAGTGGCTGGAGTAATCTTTCTACAACCCAAATCACACTCATTCATTCTGGAAACAGTAAGTGCCATCAATGTGCTGGACACTGATCTAAGGTACAGGCACATAGAAATTAACTAAGAAAAAGTCCTGACCTCAGAGAGCTCACAGTGTGGAAAGAGACAGTAAATATCATCAATGAGGAAATCAGACAGCGTATCAAAAAGGAGCACATTTTGTGGAGAAAAGTAAAGCAGGGAAGGGAAACAGAGCATGTTGGAAGGCTGCGGTGTGGGAAGCACATCCTTAGCCTCTAAACGCCCTCTAGTGGCTTCTCTTTGCAACAGCATGATGTCCAACCGCTCTCCAAGGCAGGTGAGATGTGGCTTCTGCTGGTTCCAGCCTCGTCTCCCCCTTACCTACCGAACCCTGACTGCTTCTCAAACGACCTGTGATTCTTAGCCACTGCAGGGCCTTTGCTCCTCCTATTCTCTCTGCCTGGAAAGCTCTCCCCACACCTCACTTTCTTCAGGTCTCAGCCTCAGGGAAGCCTTATCACTCCTCTGATCAGAGTCCTCTGATATGGCTTCCCCTTCACCCTCTGCCTATGAACCTGCCCTAACTCATTTCCATCATTTCTTCCATAGCAACAGTTATGGTTGGCTAGTAATTTGCCAACTGGTTTAGTCTGTCTCCCCGCCACTGAGCTGTCAGCATCACGAGAGCAGAGCCTCGTCTCTTCTTTTCTCTTCTTCACTGCTGTGTCCCCAACGCCTGGAATAGTACCTAGCACAGAGCAGACCCTTGGTGACTGTCACTGAACCACGGGGTAAGTGAATGAATGAGTCACCCACCCACAAGCACTTCCGGGCAATGTGGGGAAGGAGGGACCTGCCAGGTGTTCAGTATCTTGTAATAACCTTTAATGGAAAAAAATATGAAAAGGAATATATGTATATATATGCCTGACTGGGACATTGTGCTGTACACCAGAGATTGACACATTGTAATTGACTGTACTTCAATTAAAAAAAAAAAGAGAAGAACAGAAGTCTCCCAAAATGCCTGGTGATCGGAAAGACAGAAGACATGGGGTTACTGATGCTCATAGACACCAACCCCCTAAGTGCCCACTTCCAGATTTCCCACGTGCAGGAAGAGTATTCCCCTGTGTTTTAAGTCATGCCTGTTGGTGGGTTTCTGTTGTCTGCAGCTCTCCCAGCCCTCCACCCCCACCCCATGCCCATGCCCAGCTTACCTGGCAGTATTAAAAATGTGCTGCTGCTTGTTCTCCTTGGGGTTCAAAATCACCACCACACAGCTGGGGAGAAAGAGGAAAATGTGCCCAAACTGAGGGGAGTACTGGGGTCCAGGGATGACTCTATTCCCAACACAAGAGCCCACAGAGAAACAAGGCTCTTTCTGAACAGATGATTCTCTCTTTGGTCTCCTCCTCCTCCAGGTATCTATGCTGAGAATTCTAGGGCACTTAACATCATTGCTAATATTAATATATTCTTAAAGAGAAGCCAACACTTGCTCTGTGGTCACTATTCTGTCAGGCTCTGGGCTAATAAAGACCTACTGTGCACAATCTCTTTAAATCCTCACAATCACCAGGTGAGGTGAGGAATCCCATTTCATAGATGATGAAACTGAAGCCCAGAGAAGGAAGTCCTTTCCCCAGGACTACCCAGCAGGCCAGGGGCAGGGTGGGGATGTGAATCCAAACCTGTCAGATTCAAGAGCCCACCCTTGTCTTCTATTCTGGCTGTTTCCCAAAGACTCAATAACAGGTACTGCTCATTGGGAATTACTATGGCCCTGCCCTGCCCTGCAGGGGTGAGGGGGTCCCTTCAGTGCCTAGAAAAATGCCAGGCTAGACCTGTATTTGTGAAATAAATGGTTGCAGATGTCCTTCAGTCCTCTCAACTAACTACGCTGTTTTATAGAAGCAGAGGCTTGGGGAGGGACATACATGGCGGAGCTGGGACACAAATCCAGGTTGCCTGACACCAACTTAACCACCTGTCTTTCCCAGAATCACTGTCACCTCCCACCCACAGTCACAATATGACTTTCATAGCACTCACACATGCCAGGTGCTGTGCTGCCCACAGAGGGGCCTGTGGGATCCTTCCCACAGCCCTCAGAGGTCGGCAGCATTATGTGCATTCTACAGAGGGAAAAGCGAGGCCCAGAGAAGACTTCAGGCTCCAAATTCAGGACCAGTGATTAGAGGGCGAGGCCCAACCACTCACTCACCCTGCCAGGTAGGCCACATTGCCCGTGCTGGGGTCACAGGTTAGGCCACTGCTGTTCTGGGCTGTGATGCCAAGCACCTTCTCGAGTGATACCTGCAGGGAAAAGGCCTGAATCAGAACCACCTGCCCCAGCAGGCGTCAAGTGGCACAGCCACCTCAGCCACCCATTCAGTCCCTGTTACTTCCCACATGCCCACTGAGCTTCTGCAGTCATCAACCAGCAGCCACTGCTTATTCTCCTCAATGTCATTGACAAATACAGTGCTAGGTGAAGGGCACAGAATGGTGGGGAAGACAGACAAAAATCTCTGCCCTCCCGGAGCTCACATTCTGGTGGTGATGGAAAATGAACCGAAGAAATATATAAAACAGACGTCAAGTGACGATAGGAGCATTTGAGAAAAACTCAGCAGGGAAAGAGACTAGGAGTGCAGAGGAAGGAGAGATGGCGTCACTGAGGTGACCTCTAAGTCTCTAAGCATTTTATTTGGATGAAAGAGAACCCACAACAAGCCAAGGAAGATGGTGTTATCACCCCTCTTTTACAGATGAGGACACTGAGGCCGAAGGTCCCACACCTGGGGAGTGGCAAGGCTGGGATACAAACCCAGGCAGTCTCTGGCTTCAAAGCCAGCACTCTGTGCAGGGCAGACACAGTGAGCAAAAATGGACACTGCCCATTCCCTCGCTAAATTCACAGTCTAGAGCTTCAACAAGTAAAGAAACAAGTGAATAATCACACTTGAAATCTGAAAACTCTCTAAGCAAAGTCAGTCAAATGAGCCAGTCCCCATCATGGTTGATTCAACACTTCAGAATTGTGGTATTTGCATATTTTGAAGAGACTAGTTTCTAATTGTTATAAAGTAAAATATTCTCAAGCAAGGTGTTGGCCTCAGAAATGAGAGGCAAACATAGGCTAGTAATAACTAATGTTTACTGAGCACCCAACCAGGAGCCAGGCACTCTCTGAATCCCTATAACTGTATTAACTTGTTTAATGCTTACAATAACCTTGTAATGTGGTCATTATCATCATCGTTATCTCCACCTTACAGATGAGGAAACAGAGGCCCAGAGGGGTAACCCATCTGGAAGGAGTGGTGCCAGGACTAACCCAGGCAATCAGGCAATGGCAGGCACTCACGCTGTTTTTTTAATCTGTTAATCAGCATTATTGGACATTAGCAATAGCTGGTCATTTTTAGACTAGGTCTTTTGCAAGCCAGATGGACCCTGCACTGCCAACCAAGAAAAATAAATAAATGACATCAGTCACCCAAAATACACAATCCTAACACCAACAGAGTGTTTGCAATGTGCCAGGTGTTCTTCTAAGTAATTAAGATACGTGAGCTTACTTAACCGTCACAAATACTCTATAAGGCAACACTGACATTATTATCCTCATTTTACAGATGAAAAACTGAGGCACAGAAAAGTTCAGAAAAGGAGGAACAGAATTAAGATTAAACCCCAGGCAGTGTGAGGGAATAACTCAGTGGTAGAGTGCATGCCTAGCATGCACCATGCCCTGGGTTCAATCCCCAGTACTTCCTCTAAAAATAATTAAGTAAACCTAATTAACTACTCCCTCCACAAAAATAAATAAATACATAAAGCCCAGGCAGTCTGGGTACAGAGGTGGTGCTCTTAACCACCTGGCTATACTGCTTCTCTGAAATGACTACTGTTTTCCTCTTCTTTATACAGTTTAGACCTCACAAGGCACTTTCAGAAACATACAAGATAAGGGCTATGAAGTAGAGGGTGCTGGGTCAGAGGTTAAGGTGGGTGTCTGCTTGCGGCTGGGGTTCAAGGCCTCTCAGGGTAGGGATATTCAGGCTGAGACTCCGGGGATGAGGAGTCAGCCCGGTAAACTGCAGGAAAAAGCCCTGGTGAAAGAAGGCTCACCAGACACAAAGGCTAGGAGGTGGAAAAGAGCCTGGAGCCTCCGGAAAACAGAAAGCAGGCTAGTGTGAACCTTGGTGAGAGGGAGGAGCAGGGAAGTATGGCCAGAGAGCTGGGCAGAGGCCACCCGTCTAGCACCTTGCAGTCAGGTGTGGGTGATATAATCAGAGTGCAGCAGGAAGCCACAGAGCAGGAATGAAATTCACCAACAGTTACCACTTATCGACCCTTTATCTGGACTTTGTGCCAAGTAGGTCATATTCACAATTTCATTTCATCTCCCTGCAACACCATGGTTACTGTTTATCTCCATTTTATAAAAACAGACTTTGTTGCTCAGGGAGTTGGAGAAAGTTTTTTAAATTATTGCTGTGCTACTGGAATTTCTTCTACCTACTCTAAAATCTGTTTCTGAGTCTCAGGATTTAGGGAGATGTTCTATACGCCGCCCCCCACCCCCACCCGGGGCCGTGCTGCTGAGATTTTACAAATATTACTCACATATTTTCCATAATTTAGGGTGGCAATACGGAATAAGAATCCCACCTTGGTAAGGAAGAAGGAAAGAGAAAGCAGGGGTGAGAGAAGGCAAGATAGAGCTGAGGGAGAGTTGGAATAGGTTGGACTAGGGACTGAACGCTGGTAGGGATACGAAAGACCCAGTAGGGGGTGAGATCAACGAAGGTGGAAGGGCCCAGAGAGACGTCTAATGGTGACGCAGGAAGGTTGGACTCAGAGGTGATTAGCAAAACTAAAGTGCCCTCCGAGGTACAGAGCCAGGTAGGAACCCCGGGAATACTCCAGGGGCTGAGGGTGGGGCCAGGAATGATGAGCAGTACCCCAAAGAGGAGGAGACGGGACAGGAGGAGGAGCCTGGGCTCAGGGGGCGGGGCTCAGGGGACCAGGCGGGCCAGAGAGCAGCTTGAAGGGTACTAGCTGGGGGCTGATGGGCGGGGCCAAAGATCTAAGGGCGGGACCAAGGAAGGCCAAGGGAACCTGGAACTGGGATGGGTAGGGCAAGCAGCTCCTCACCCGGTTCTGCACCGTATCCTCGGGCGCCGCCAAGAGTCGCGTCCGCCGCCGGAGGCAGACCGGTGGAGCGGGGGGCGGGGAGGACTGGGCCCTCCGCGCCGGAACTCCCGCCATGACGGATGGCAGCTTCTCGACTACATCGTTCCGTGCGTAACCTCCAGGCCCCAAGGCCGCCATCGTCGCGCCGGAGTCAGGCGACCGTTACACTCCTCAACCGCCGCCGCCGCCGCCACGGCTCACTCGAATAGCGAATGTCCGCGGGAAAGCCGGCTCCGCCGCCCATTGGACGCAGCGGGCCGCTGGTCTAACCAATCTCAGGGTTACCGGGCAGCTGTTTTGACCAATGAGGGCTAAGGGGCGGAGCAGAGTGTCTGGCAAGGTGGCGCCACCGTCCGTCAACTTGATGCTTGATCGAGCGTTGTAGGTTATTTTTTATCCCGTCTGTGTTTTCATCATTCACTAAATATACAGGTCTTTCGACGCTAAGGCCAAAGCCGTCTCACCTCTCTTTTTGCTGACCTCCACTCCACCCCAGAGTGACTAGCCCCACAGTGGCAATCGCCCGGATGTAAGAGTAGGGTGGAGCTGAAAGAGACTTAAGAGTTGGCGCAGACTCAGAAACGCCGTGACGCTGCCCTCCCTCGACACGTGATAAGGTCCGGTTGGCTAAGAGCTGGCTTTGCGCAGACGTGCTGGCGTTTCACCATCTGCCAAGTGACAAGGGCGTAGCTGTTGTAGCGCGGCAGGGTGCGTAGTACGCAGGCGCTCCCTACCCTTCCCCCACGGCACGTGACGAGGCACTACGAGCCGTCACGTGAGGCAGGCAGAGAGCACGCGGGCGGGGTAGGGTTTGGCGGCGCTCGGCGAGGACCAAAGTAAGGCTGCAGACCCGGCAAAACCCAATTGGGTTGGACAGCCATGCCCAAGTACTGCCGGGCTCCGAACTGCTCCAACACTGCGGGCCAGCTGGGCGCGGACAACCGCCCGGTGAGCTTCTACAAGTGAGCACAAGCGAGGGGCGGGGCTTGCAGGGAGGCGGGGCCCTGTGGGGGCGGGGCCCGAGGATAAATGCGCTGTGCGGGGCACCTGGCCCAGCTTGCAGGCGTCTAGTAAACAAGGTGGAAATATGGTATTCCCGGCGTTTCACTAGCAGTAAACACGGTACCTGTAAAGGTGCAGATGTGTGAAACAGCAGGGGTAGACGATTAACTGCAGGTGGTGAACGGGGCGAGCGGAAGAAGGGGAGGGTTGTGTAGAGAAGTGAGTATGGTCCAGGCTCGGTAAGAGCCTACAACTGCCCATTCACCATCTCTACTAATTAGAGTCATCTCAAACTCAAAACACCCGAAACCAAGCTCCTGATTTTGTCTCTCCCAAAACCTTCCATAACGTTTCCTATCTTAGTTAATAGCTTTCCATTTTTCATGTTGTTCAGGCTAGAAACCCTTAGCGTCATGCTTATCTCTTACCTTTCCTCAAACCTGAGAAAGCAAAAATTAGCCTGAACTGTTAAAAAAAAAAAAAAAGGCACACCCCCATCATTTATTTAACAGACACGGGAAAAGCCAGCTGAAGAGTTAATAGGAAAAAAATATTGTTATATTTTTCTCAGGGACGTTGCTGCACATGTAAAGTGAAGAAACTCCCCATCTTTGAATGACTACTGCTTTCTTACTAGGAAGCTTTGTTCTCTAAAGTCATAGGTTATCGCAGACTTTGCTGTTTGAAATTACATCAGTAAGAATGAAACATCTTACCTAGGGCCTGGAAAAGTTGTCACTTTGACACAGAATAGCAACCTTGATTTACAATCCAGGTGCTGAGCTTTGCGTAAAGGGGTTTCTGGACACAGTATTTCACATCTATCCAAACTTTATCGCTTCCAAGGAGACAGGCCCCTGAGCCCACTTTGCCATCTAGACCTGATTTTGATCCCACAGTTCTCTTTGCTTTGAACCTATCTAAACTCTATTTCACTTACACCTCACCTGAATTTCACTCATCTCCCAAACTCAAAAACTCTTTTCCTCTGTTTGGCAAGACTTCCTCACAGGACCTCTGGTGTGCAGTCTCCCTTATTGCCCTGGTAAATAAACCGATTTCTTGGACTGCACCTTCCAGTTGCGCTATTTTATTGGCCTCTTCATTCGTCAGCCTGCTCCCACAGTCTGTCCCCCACACACAGTCACAGGGAAACTGTGAACACCAGAGTCATATCAGGGCCCTCCTTATCTCAGATCCCTCCTCTGACTCCCACTTGACTCTGTAAAAGCCAAGACAGTGAGGCTGGCACAGGCACAGAACAGGCCTACAAAGTATTACAGGAGCTGATCCCCTCATCTCCCTTCTGCCCCTCCGTCAGTCTGCCTGTTGGATATTCCGCTAGCTCATCAGGCACATTATTGCTCCAGGGCCTTTGCCTGTGCCATTTCCTCAGCCTGGAAAGTTCTTCCCTTTATGACCACCACTCTGTAAAATGATAGCCCTCTCCCAGTCCTACATATTCTCCCTACTTGCCTCCTGTTTTATTTTTCCCTTTAACACAACTGTCCGGCATACCACATACTAGATATATTCATTTATTGCCTCCTCCACTAGAATGTCAGCTCCAGGAAGGCAGGGATTTTTGTCTGTCTGACTCCCTGGAGTGTCCTCAGCACTTATAACAGTGCCTGGCACATAGTGGATATTTGGTAAATTCTTTTTGGATGGAATAAATGAATGCATTTCAGATGGGCTCCCCAGGAAACCCAGCACTGTGTCCCAGCTATCCCGTGAGGGACCCTGGTTCAGGGAAGGAGGAGTGCAGAGGAGTCTTTGAACATGAATCAGTATGCCCAGACCTGCTTTTAAAAATCTATCACTCTGGCACTGTTTATTAATTCAGCAACTCTAGGCGTCTCCTGGAGTAAGTAAGCCCCTGCTGGACACTGGGACCCTGACAGATCTTGCTCTTGCTCTTGCTCACGAGTAGGTGAGGGGTCAAACACTGAAGAACTGAGTACACAACTTGATTCTTTCTTTTCCTCAGCACTACTGCTCCCAATCTAGTCCCTTAACCCATCCATTGACTCTACCTACCAGTGCATCCCCAACCTGCAGCAAGCACAGCAAAACACCTAACACCTTGGCTATACAGTTATAAATGCAAATGGCAGGCTCCTAACTAAACTATTAGGAAATAAGAGGGAAAAACCCACAATCCAGGTCTGACCACTTCTTAATCACCTCCGCTGTCGCAGCGTAGTCCAGGCTACCATCATCTCTTAGCGGGACACTGTGATAGCTGCCTGCTAGTCTCCCTGTTTCCCATGCTTGCCTCCCTTACAGCGACAATAGCTTACTTAGAGAACACTTATTGTTTGCCAGGTACTGTTCTCAGTGCTTCACATATAATAATGAGAACAGTGACAACTCTACTTAGCAGCCAGTAACCATATAAAAAGCAGTTCCTGTCTGTTTAAATCCCACCAGGCTGTTCCTCACCCAGGCTAAGCCATTCCCACCTCAAGGCCCCTCCCTGAATCACTCTTGCAGAAGCCATTTTGATAAGAGTTGAGTGAGAAGCAGTTTTCAAAGGAGATTCAAGAGCAGGCGTAGATGCTAGCCCAGAACAAGGTGAAACATTGAAGGAAGTGACTGCTAGGAAATAACTGGAAAGTCCTGCCTGGGTGCCAGAGGAAGCGTTCATTAGCTGTGTTTTAGGCTCTTTCAGGAACAACTGACAGTCATCTCTCATGGGGGAGCCTGTCATGCAGGAATTGCATCTGTCTGGCAGTTCACAAAGTCCTGAAAATGATAGCAGCTTAACCAAATTATGGGGTCTGTAGGAATCAGTATGGTTACGTTATGCCACAGTAACAAACTCACAAAATCTCAGTGGCTTACTGCAACAGAGATTTATTTCTCACTCACACTAGTATCCTTTGCAGGCCATGTGTGGCCCTGCTCTGCTGTATCTTAATTGGGGACTCTGGCTGTAGAAGCTGCTCCTACATAGAACATTGCTGGTCTTTTTGTGTGTGTATGTGGAGGGGTGGATAGGAAGAGAAAATAGGGAGAATCACCCCATGGCTCCTGGTAAACTGTATGTTTAGAAGTGGCCCATGTCACTTTTACTGCTCTGGCCAAAGCAAGTCTATGGCAGGCCTCAGGTCAGTGGAGTGGAAAATGTGTATCTTAGTGTGGGGCAGGGTAGCAAATGTTTTCAACAATAGTACAGTCTACCATAAGGTTTATTTTTCTCTCATATGCAACAAGTAGAGAGGTTGGCAGACCAGCACTGGTGTGGCAGCTTCACAGTCATCAGGGACGCGGTCCCATCTTTCATGTCATCCTTGGCATGAGCTTCTGCCCAAGATGGCTGCCGGGTGTCCCAGCCATCAGGCTGTACGATTCCTGTTAGAGAGAAAAGGGAAGGGAGGAAGAGCAAAAGGGGCTCAACTCTACGCTGAGCCAGTCCCCTTACAAAGCCAACCCAGCAAGCCAACCTGAGGGTGAGTTCTTCATCATTGGTTACACCCAACTGCAAAGGAGGCTGGGAAATGTAGTCTTTTAGCTGGGCATTTAACCACCCTGAAGACATTTTGAGTTAGGTTAGTAAGGAAGAAAAGAACTAGCAGTGCTCTAGATGGGATGACCAGCAAGACTGAAATATTCTACAAAAGAGGAGGACACTGGTTGTCCACTTAAGGTAGATTTTTAGAGCAGGACATTTTCCACTATAAATGTTAACATCCGGAGAAACAAAAGAGAATGAAAACAAGATCAAATTAGGAAGAGTTGTTTGGTTTTTTAAAAAATGATACTCGCTTTCCTCCTTTGCCCCTTGAGCTACTTCTGATTCCATTTGAGAACCCCTTCACGTTCAAGGTACCAACCCAGATGTCCCACACAACACGCAAGTATTCACTGGCCAGAACTTAGTTACAGGGCCCCACCGATGGCAGAGGAACCTAGGAAACAGTTGTTCAGCAGGGCACCACATTGTGGCCTCGGGAAAAGTTGCAGAAGTTGCAGTTTGTTAGTTAAGGAAGAAGACGAGCATGCATACGGAGTAATCAGTTGGCAGTCTCTGCCCAGGAGCGGGTGGGAAGTGCTGCTACAAGGGATTTTTATATGCCCGTCCAGGCAGAATGAGGCCGGTGAAAGCACTTGGATCTCAGATTGAGGCTGAAGGAACTGCAGCAGCCAGAGTCCCTGGCTCTGTGCCTGGGGGTTCTGCTCTTTGGATGCTGCGGCTCTTCTCTGAGTCAGCCCTTGCCTCCCCCCCCCCCCCAGCTTCCCTCTCTTCTGCCTTTTGCCAGAGAAGTCTTACTTTTCTCCCCCTGCCACCAACCTCTGCCCACCCGATCCACCTCCTCCCCAAGAATGGCCTCTTTAGTTTCTTATGTGTCTTTCCCAGTGTTTCTCCATGCAAATACAAGCAAATCTGAATATATGTTCTTATTTCCCCCTTCATTCGTTTTCTGTAGCTGCTGTTACAAACATGGTGACTGAATAGGAATTATTCTCTCACAATCCAGATCAGTTTTACTAGGCCAAAATCAAAGGGTCAGCTTTACACACACGTATGTGCATATAAAACTGGCAAAATCTGAGTACGATTTGTGTATTTGTACCAACGGCAATTTCCTGGTTTTGTTTTTGTTGTTAAGACGTTACTATTGGGGGAGACTGACTGAAGAGTACACAGGACTTCTTTGTACTTCTTTTTAAGCTTACTGTGAATCTATTTCAAAATAAAACAATAATAATAAAAAAAGAAATCTTGTGAAATCAAGGTGTCAGCAAGGCTGCATTCGCTGGGAGGCTCAAGGGGAAAATCTGTCCCTTGTATCTTCCAGTTTCTAGTGTCAGGCATTCCCTGGCTCGTGGCCATCACTCCAATCTCTGCTTCCGTGGTCACATTGCCTTCCCCTCTTTCATCTGTGGTAATATATTCTTCTGCCTCCCTCTTATAAGAATACTTGTGATTGCATTTAGGGCCAACCGGGATGATCTAGGATAATTTCCCCATCTCAAGATCCTTAACTTAATTACATCTTTTGTCATGAGTTGTAATATTCACAGGTTCCAGGGATTAGGATGTGGATATCTTTTTTGGTGGGGGGCATGACTCAGCCTACCACAACTGCTAAATGCTGATATATTACTATATTTGGAACCTTGCTTTTTTCACATAATATTTGCCAAAACAGTAGCATGTCAGTTCATACAGTGCCTTCATAGTCTGTTTCACAGCTGTATAGTATTCCTTTGTGTTCACATGCCAGAGTTTATTTTTCTCCTATGGATGGTGCTGTTCCCCACTCTCTAACACTCCTTACTCTTCCTTTTTAACAAAGAGAGAACAGCCAGTAAAGGTATCCAGGTGTTTTTATGGTTAACTCCTATTTATGGAATTGATACTGGTTTTCCATTTTCAGTTGGGGTATAAAGTTTCTAAAAGGTATCCTTGTTTAATACTTAAAGTTGGTCCATTTTAAGAAAAATCTTAAGTAATGTCACAGATATGGAAGACACTATGAAGGTGGAATGTGGATGACGGACTGTATTAGTTACCTAATGCTACGTACAAACTATCCCCAAAATTAGCAGCTTAAAATAAACCTTTTCTCACAGTTTCTGGCAGCTGCCATAAAACAGACTTGCCCAGCCTTAATCATGTGGCCATCCCTAGCTGCAAATGAACCTGAGAAATGAGCTCTTTATTGTGGGCAGCCTTGAGCCCAGGTCTAAACAGAAAGTATATTGCTATAAAAGAGGGCAAAAACAGATGTTGGGGACAATGGCACCAAGTCACAGGAGTAGTGGGACACCTGTAGAGGGTGCCTTATCAGATAATCCCCACCCACTCCCACTGGGAAAGCTTTTATTTAGTTCATTTTATAAAAAATTTTTAATTAAAAAAATTTTTAATTGTGGAAAGAAATATAAAATCTACCATATTAACCATTTTAAAGTCCATTAGTATTAAGCATATTCACGTTGTTGTGCAACCCATCTCCAGAACTTTTTCATCTTGCAAAACTGAAACTCTGTACCCACTGAACGAGAACAGCCCCTGGCAACTACCATCCTACCTTCTGTGAATCTGACTACTCTAGATAACTCATACAAGTGGAGTCATACAGTATTTGGGGGTTTTGTGACTGGTTTATTTCGCTTACCATAATGTACTGAAGGTTCATCCACATTATAGCATGTGTCAAAACTACGTTCTTTTTAACGCTGAATAATATTTCATTGAATGTATATACCACATTTTGCTAATCTATTCATTTGTTGATGGACCCTTAGGTTTCTTCCTACCTTTTGGCTATTGTAAATAATGCTATTAACACGAGTGTGCAAATATCTCTTCAAGAAAGACCCTGCTTTCAGTTTGGGGGGCCTATATCCAGAACTGGGATAGTTGGATCCTAAGGTAATTCTATTTTCAATTTTTTGAGGAACCATCATACTACTTTTCAGAGGCTGCTCCATTTTAGATTCCCACCAACAGTGCCCAGGGTTCCAGTTTCTGCACATCTTTGCCAACATTTGTTATTTTGTTTTTTTTAAATAGTAGCCATTCTAATGGTTATGAGGTGATATCTGTGGTTTTGATTGGCATTTTCCTAATGGTAAATGATGTTGAGCATCTTTTCATATGCTAGTTTGCCATTGTATCATTGGAGAAATATCTATTCAAGTCCTTTTCCCCATTTTTTAATTGGGTTATTGTTTTTGTTGTTGTTGTTAAGTTGCTTAAAAACCTTTTAAGATGTGTTTTCAAGCATACACAAAAAATAGAGTTGTTTAAATGAATCCTCATGTATCCATTACTCAATTACACCAGTTGTCAACATTTTGCTAATCTTTTTCATATACCTTCCTCCCACATATACCTTTAATGCAATATTTTAAAGTAAATTCCAGACATTAGGTATTTTATCCATAATTATTTCAGAATATTTTCCCAACAGATGACTATTTTAGAAGCTTAAACCAATACAATTATCATGCATAGCAAAATCAATTTCTTGCAATTATCTAATACCCAGTTCATGTTCAGTTTCCCCCAACTGTGTTAAAATGTCTTTTTGCAGAATAGTTTTTTGCAACCCCTGCCTTTGGGTTGATGTTTCTGAAATCTCTTTTAATCCATAATCCTACCCCTACTGCCATGAATGTGGAGTCTTCCACATTCTAGATTTGTCCAATTTTGTAAACTGCTCCCTTAGGTTCATGTGGAGGAGCAGATTGGGGGCCCAGGGGTGGGAGGGAGAGTGGCAGTGGATAGGGAAACTAGGAAGGGACTGTTGCAAAAACCCACCCAGGAGAGGGACAGCCAGGGTGGGAGAGGTAGGCTGATGCCGGGTGTTTAAAAGATGGAGAGCCTAAGGAGTGGATGTGGGTAGGAGGTAAAGAGCCTGGTTGGGAAGCTGGGCCAGATTCTGGCCCAGGGGAGGCCGAGATTTGGAGTCCATGGACCTCTGGTGTTTGTGGGGCGTGTCCGCAGCGAGGACCTGATATCGCTGACCCCGCCCCCCGGCAGGTTCCCACTGAAGGATGGCCCCCGGCTGCAGGCCTGGTTGAGGCACATGGGCCGGGAGCACTGGGTGCCCAGTTGCCATCAGCACCTGTGCAGCGAGCACTTCGCCCCCTCCTGCTTCCAGTGGCGCTGGGGTGTGCGCTACCTACGGCCAGATGCTGTGCCCTCCATTTTCTCCCGGGCGCCGCCCGCCAAGGTGAGTTCAGGGAGGTCCCGCTGCTGGAGTCTGATCCCCAGGCCTCCCCTCCTGCGGAAGTCCCTCCTGGAGTCTGACTCTCAGCCCTCCCTCCTAAGAGAAGTTCTTCCCTGAGGTCTAGCCTTACCGAGGGAAGTCCTTCCTGGAGTCTGACCCCGAACCCTCCTCTCCTGAGGAAATCTCCCCTGGAGCCCGGCTCTGATGTCCCCCACCCCCACCCCGTGCTTTGTCTTCCAGAGGCAGCAGAATGCTCGGAGCGCCGAGAAACCAGTCCTGCCTGCGCCTCCGCAGGAGGCCACGTCCAAGTCCCCTGGCTCAGCGGTCCCAGCGTCTGGCCCTGTACACCTTGTGGTGCTGGGGCCAGCATCCGGAGGCCCCGAGGCCCCCGCCACCGTGTTCCTGACGCCCCTGCCGGCTCCCAAGGGGCCGCGCCCTGGAGTCTCGGCCCAGCACCCCCGGGCGGGGCTGGGCGCGGCGCTGGGAGCGCTGCAGCGGCGGGTGCGGCGGCTCCAGCGGCGCCACGAGCGGCACCAGGCGCAGCTGCGGGCTCTGGAACAGCTGGCGCAGCAGCTGCGCGCCGAGAGCCTGCTGGCGCGCGCGCGCCGGGGCCTGCTGTGCGCGGTGAGTGCCCCCGCCTGGCCCACCCGCCTGCGGTCCCCTTTAAACCAGTACTTAGAACATTTCACTCGTCTTTCCAAATTTCACTCGTCTTTAGAACATTTAGAACATTTCACTCGTCTTTCCAAATTTCGGGCTTGAAAAAACCAATCTGGCAATGGCAAGCAACTATCGGTAGGAGCTGAGTAGTGGCCGCCCCGTTTATTAATAATAATATTTAAGAAGCCTTTATTTCTCTGGCCACAGTTAATAACTCATTGAAAGCTCTCCATGACCTTGATGTTGCTCTTGTGCCCATTTTCCAGATGAAAAAACCAAAGCACAGAGTGGTCCAGTAATTTGCCCAAAGTCAGTAAGTGGCAGAGCAGGGATTCAAACCCTGGTGTCTGGCTCCAGAGGAGGCCTGTGCTTTTCTCTTGGAGCGCTCCCTGCCTGGCAGGTAAAGAACTTGAGTTTGCAACTCTATCCTAGTCTTCCAGGCCAGATCTAAGGCCCCTTTGCCCCTATATTTTACTGCTGAGTATTTTCCAGGGCTGGGGGTTGGGGGGATCATGTGTTTAAAAATCAAAGTTTAACCAGGCATGTTCCCTGCTTCAAACTCCAGGGTCAAGCTTGAGGTCCCAGGTCCCAGGTCCCAGGTTCCTGCCGGGACAAGGGAGGTGGGAGGGGGTTTCAGAAAGCCCCTGAGGTCCCTTGGTAGCTGACACCAGTGGGTTGGACCTAGCCCACAGACATGAATTATTTGGCCTCTACAATGCTTTAAAATATTTTCTGGTCTTTCCTGAAGGCTCAGCAGACCTAGCAGCAGGGGGTTCCTATCCCCAGATAGTAGCAGTCAGCTGGAGCTGCAGTGGCTGCCCCTGGAGACCGGGGCCTGAACCATGCTGGGGCACAAGAGGGACACACAGTGGGGCGAGGACAGAACTCAGACCCAGGCCTGGGGCTCTTCACCGAGCCTGCTGGGGCCCCTGGGCTGACAGCGTCTTTCTCTGCCTCCCCTGCCCCCATTCCATCCCTGTCTCCCCAATCTCTTCCTCTCTCCCCCACATTCACCTTTGTCTTTCTGCCCCCCCATCTCTCTGTCATCCATTTATCTTCCCCCTTCCCCATGTCTCTCTTCTTCTGTATCTTTGTCTCATATCTATGTCCCTGTCTCTCTGTGCCTACATTTCTCCCATGCCCCATATCTCTCTCTCCCTGTCTTTGTCCCCCCACATCTCTCTCCCTGTTTTCCCACACCCCTTAATTCCCTCCTGAGTGTCTCTCTGATTCTCACATCTCTTTCCTCACATCTCTTCTGTTTCCTGACACCCTCCCTTCCACCTCTACCTCTCTGTTTCTCACCACTTCTCCCCCTGCCAAACCTTTTCCTTCCCTCCTTCCCTCCTCTCACTCCCCTCGTTCCCCTGTGTCCTCCATCTCTACCACTTCTTTGCCTGGACGGCCTAGCACCCTGGACCTGAGGAATCCGAAGCCTTCACCATCATCTGTGGAGGGCCCGACATAGCTGTGGTCCTTGCCCAAGGTCCTGCACCTCCCACACTGGACACCAAGCTTGAGCTCCTGGACACTCAGACTCCCAGTGTATAAGCACCAGGACAGAGAATGTCGTGGGACAGATGATAGAAGAGAGAGGAAGAGAGACGTGTCACACATGGAATTGGCCCAGTCCCACCACCCATGCCGGGGGCATAGTAGTGCCTCCCTCCAGGGCCTGGCTCCCACCACCTCCTCTTATGAACCCCTTGCACCTACCTTAGGGCCAACCTGGGCCTAAGACCCGACCCCTGACAGCAGCGATTACATGGGTACCAGGTCCCTGCCAACCCCAGCTGGAATCTTTGCAGTCAGTAAAACATCCTCCCAGCAGAACAAGGGTTGAGTGTTTGGGGAGAGTTGTACCTGGTTTTGAAGAGCACCTCATAACCTTTGCTGAGCCTGGTGCCAAGCTGGGGATACAGCAGTGAACACAGCTGACAAAAATCCTGTTCTCATGGTGCTCACATTCTGCTTGAGTAGAAGATGAACTAGTAAACTAATAAACAAGACAATTTCAGATTGCGATAAGTGCTATAAAGATGAATGAAAATATGGGCTGGGGGAGGGGGAGGACTGTCTAAGGAGACAGTGTTTGAGCGGAGACCGGGATGATGAGAAGGAACTGGCCTAGAAGTTCCAGGGAGAAGAACCCCTGCACATGCCCCAACATCTACGGTGTAAACTGGGGAAGGGCAGCATTGCTATGGAGAACACTAAAGCAGGGAACGAAGTGAGTGTGTCGGGGGGAGAGGGGGAGTTGGGATGCAATTTTTGATGGAGCAGAGAAGGTCTCATTGAAAAGGCACCAATAAGCAAAAACCTGAGAGGAGAAAAGGAACCAGGTATCTGGGGGCAGCACATTCCAGCAGAAGGAAGAGCCGGTGTGAAGGTACTGGGGTGAGGAGGAGCAAGTGAGGTCAGCGTGGTTAGAGTGGAGTGAGAGGAGGTGAGATTGGAGAGATAATGGGAAAGTTCATATAGGGTCTTGTGGGTTGTTGTTGGGAACATTGACTTTCACCTGGAGTAGGGTCCAGTAAGCAGATGCCTCAAGGAGGACGCTGATGTAAAAGGTGTTCCTAGGTACCTATAGCTGCATATAGGGTGGGCGTGGTGAGGAGGGAGCAGGGAGAACAGAGGAGGCTGCTGCCATAGTCCAGGTGGTAGAGGATGAAGGAAAGACCAGGATGAGGGCCTGGGGTTAGGGGTGAGGGATGAAATTCTGGAAATATTTTTGGTGGAGCTACTGGGCCTGCCCATTAGAAGGATGAGGGGTGGAAGGCAAAGTCAGCTGTTCTTGTTCAGTTTGGGAAGATTGTGGGCAGTCCAGGCTACAGACAGCCAGATATGATAGCTAAGCCATGATGATGGAAACAAGAAAGCCTGGGCCCTGGGCTAGCTCCTGGAGGGCCTTCTAGGGGAGGGGTCCACTGGCAGATCGATCTATCCCCTAGACACCGCCAAAGCCATGTAGCATGGGGATTAAAAGCCCAGACTCTACAGCTAGGCCCCTTGGATTCAAGTCTTAACTCCATCACCTACTTGCTGTGTGCCCTTGGGCAAGTGGCTTAACTTCTCTGGGCCTGGTAAGTGCTGTGTGGGCACTATGCGATGATAATGACGATGAAGCTGATTAGAGGAATCTCTACAGAATCATCTGAGACATCCCTTGTATAGGGCGAGCACGGAGAGGGGATCAGGTCTGATATGTGAGGGAGATAAAATACCCATCACCATCACACACTTAGACCTCTACCCTAACTGGCCTGGTTCGGGGGCCCGCGGGAAGGCGCTATAACAGCGGGATGGGCAAAACGAACTGTACCCATTTTCCCATCCCTCTCTTTGCGCTCTGGCCCCTGCTTCATCTTTCTCCTGTCTCCATGTCTCACATCCTTCTTCGTGGCCATTGCTTCTTCCTCTCCCCATCCTAGGTGTCTATCCCCTTTGCATCGCTGCCTCCAGCCCTTTCATCAATGCGACCAGCCTGGCGGTATCTCCGCCCCCGCGCCTGGTTGGGGGTGACATAGCGCATGCGCCTTCAGCGCCCCTCCCTCTCCACCCCCACCCCTCTTCGGCGTCTGGGCCTCGTCCCCTTCTCTCTGTCTCCTTCTCCCCCATCACTTCTCCCGGCACTGACACCCCATTACTCCAATTCCCCGGGTCTCAGCTTTGGTCTCCAGCCCCATCCACCCGAGGTAAGCTGGGTAGAGGGAGGCCTGCGGAGAAGGGGAGGGGCAAAGCATCCTGCATCCTGAGATAAACAAACCCGGGGAGGGGGCGGCCTATACTGAGGGGCCTGACGCGGGAGAAGAATGGGAGACAGGACCGGGTAATGGAAGTGGTAGGCGTTGGACCCATATACCAGGGTCCTCTGATGGATGACTGGCGTCTCTGTGATGCCCCCAAATCCAGAGCTGGGGGCGTGGGAGCCATCCGGAGCCCTGGAAGCGTCTGGGGTCTCAGATTCCGGAGACCGTGGGGCACCCTCTCTAGCTAACCTCTGCCCCTAGGATTTGCCTGACGGCTGCCCCCAACTCTGCTCCTGCCCCCCTGAGGGCCACCAAGGACCATGACTAAGACAGATCCCGCCCCGATGGCCCCGCCGCTCAGGGCGGAGGAAGAAGAGGAGGAGGAGGATGAGCCTGTCCCGGAGCCCCCCAGCCCCACCCAGGAGCGCCGGCAGAAGCCTGTTGTGCACCCCTCGGCACCTGCCCCCCTCCCCAAGGACTATGGTAACCACCCTCCCCACCCTGCAATATGGCCTGGAGCCTTGGGTGGCCAGGGAGGTTTGGCTGAACTCTGCTGGTGGAGATGGTGGGAGGATTCTGGAGCATTTGATGGTGGTCTGGAGGAGTCATGGCCCTTGGATCCCCACCCCCTTCATTAATTCATTGATTCACCCATTGGAGAATAGAATTGGGATAATCCTAATCTTTGATTCATGACACATCATTCAGTCATTTAGTCATTCAACATTTTTGAACGCCTGCTGTGGACCTCGGAGCTGGGGGCACAGCATGGAGCATGACAGACCCAGTCTTTGCCTGAGAGAACTCACAGGTGGCCTCAATAATGACTGCACAAATAAGTATAACGATATAAGTATATAATTACAAGACGTGATGAGAATTGTGTTTGCCAAGAACAGGATTCTACAAGAGCTTTTTAAGATATGGTTTCCCTGAGGAAATAACATTTAAGGGAGACCTAAGGATGAGTTGGGGGTTAACAAGGGAAAGGCTCAGGGGAAGGGGGTTACCCAGGAGAGATTACCACAGGAGTAAAGTCTCCAAGAATGTAGCGCTGAGAGGGTGGCCTCTTGGAGAAACTGAAAGTGTCTACTCATTCACCAAGCAATATTTATCCATCATGACTACTCTGTGACAAGTCTTGTGTTGGGAGATGGAGATTTAATGGTGAGCAATCCAGGCATGATCCCTGCTCTCAGGAGAGAAGGTGAGACTAAACAAGTAACAAATGAATCAGATAAGTTCAGACGAGTGAATGATATGAAAGAAATTAAAAGGTGGAGATATAATAGAAAATGGCTAGGGAGCAGCATCTTGAGGCAGAGTGGTCAGGGTGGGTCTTTCTGATGAGGTGGCATTTGGGTTGAGACCCAGAGCACGAGGAGGAATCAGCCATATAAGAGCTAGGGAAAGAGAGTTCCAGGCTGTAAGTGGCAAGTGCAAAAGCCCTGAGGCAGGATTGAACTTGGAACAGAGAAAATCATGGTGCTACCCTTAGGGAGTGAAGGGAGTTAAGGTCAGAGGTTGGCAGTGCCTAGATCTGGAAGGACCTTAAAGGCTAGTATGAGGACTTTAGATTTATCCTGAGTGTGATGAGGGGAGAGCAGTTGTAGGGGATGGGTATTTGAAAGCAGACAGGTGGTAGGTCTGATTTATATTTTTAACAGCTCCTTCTGGCTACTGAGCAGGAAAGGTGGAGCTCAGCCAGGATTGAATACAGGAAGGGCTTTTAGAAGATGTTGGCTGGGAATCCCCAGCAGCTGTAAGTTCAGAAACTAGATTCCAAGTTTTGAGAGTAGGCATCACCAAGATAGTGCAGGAGGGATGACATCTGTGGACATGTCACCCACTAGAGGTGGGTCGGGGTCAGGGAGGCCACAAGTTGCCCTCAGTCTGATAGAAAAATAAGAACTTTATCTGGGTGTCCGGGGTTGGATATTCACCCCAGGAAACTGGAAAATCTTCTCTGGAAATGTGGCTGGGGCCTGTGGGCCAGAGGGAAGTCTTAAAGAGTCTAGGGTGCCTGTCCCCTGCCCCCAGAATCCTGCCTGTAGAACAAGGAGGGTTTGGTTACAGAATGCAAAGGAATCTGAAAATATGATCTAGGACAGAGAGAAGGCTAAGGTGGATTCCAAAAGAAACTTGTGTATTTATTTAAGAAATTTGTACATTAATACCGTCAAGACTGACTGAGCACCTAGTGCCTGCCAGGTGCTGTGCTGGGCCCTGCGAATAAGGGAGTGAACACGGCAGCATGGAAACAGCCAAGTGACATTTTTAAAGAAATAAAGAAGGGCAGAGGTGCTGATTTAGCCAAGATGGTCTGGGGAGGCCTCTCTGAAGCCTTCAGAAGATCTGAGGGAAGACTGGCCCAGGCAAGAAAAACAGCAAGCACAAAGCCCTGAGACAGGAATTTGTCGGGCGAGTTGGAAGGACAGAAGGAGGCCAGTGTGGCTCGAGGGGAATGAGTGAAGGGGGAGAGGGCAGAGAACAGAGGAGGCCAGTTTGTGCAGGGCCTGCGGGCTGGCATGAGGACTTTGGTTTGTAATCTGAGTGTGATGGGAGCCAGGGTTCCCAGCCAAGGAGCGCTGTGCTGTGACTGGGGTTTTAATAGGCTGATTCCTGGAGAACCCTCCTCCGCAGCTCTTCTCTGGGCTCTGTATCATCTGGTCATTCATTTGCTCATCCATTCAACGTGCGCTGCACTCCTGCCCTGTGCCAGGCCCTGTGTTGGGTGCTGACGTTACTACAGAGTCTAAGAGGGGAGATGCAGTTCCTCGGGGCACCACCCTGGCTAGTCACAGCTTGGACCCTGCTCATGGATATGTTTTGAAAAATTGGGGGAGATTTTTCATAAAAACTGTGATCTCTGGCTTTTTAATTTTCTTTACTCTGGAGATCTGGCCAACCTGTGCCCATGCTCTGACAGGGCAACAGGGGCCAGAGCAGCAGCAGCCACTGTTGGGCATGCTGGGCACCCCCTCATTTCAAGGGGTGGAGTTTGCTGCTACATAGGAATTGCCTGATCTTCCAGTTTTTCCAGACATGCTGGGCACCCACATTTTTAGGTGAAACCCTCCCAATTTTGAAACCCCGTGCTGGCCACACAGAAAATGCCTGTGGCCCATGTGCCACCAGTTTGAGACCCTGCATTAGAAGGTCTTAAAGGCAAAGACCTAGAACTCCCCTGCCTCAGGATGGAAGGAGGGGGTCACTTTGCCTGGGTGACCTCGGACCTCTCACTACCCCAGCCTTCACCTTCTTCGACCCCAACGACCCTGCCTGCCAGGAGATTCTGTTTGACCCGCAGACTACCATCCCTGAGCTGTTCGCCATTGTGCGCCAGTGGGTGCCCCAAGTCCAGCACAAAATCGATGTCATTGGCAATGAGGTAAGAACGCTGGGGAAGCCAGGGAGGAGACAGTGGGGTCCTTCACGTGTTTGGGTAACCCTGCTTGGTCCCCTGGTACTCCCAGATTCTGCGCCGAGGCTGCCACGTGAATGATCGTGATGGGCTGACTGACATGACACTGCTCCATTATGCTTGCAAGGCTGGGGCTCACGGAGTCGGTGAGGGTCCCAACCCCCAAACGACAAACCCAAAACCTAGGCTCCCACACCCGACACCTTCAGAACCCTGCCCGTGGACCCCCAACTTGAACCCGCAGCCTAAGATCCCAAAGGGTCTTCCCCATGCGCTGGGTCCACACTCTAGAGGAAGGGACCCAAGCTGACCCGGGCTGTCGCGCAGGGGACCCCGCGGCGGCTGTGCGCCTCTCTCAGCAGCTGCTCGCGCTGGGCGCGGACGTGACCCTGCGGAGCCGCTGGACCAACATGAACGCGCTTCACTACGCGGCCTATTTCGATGTGCCCGACCTCGTGCGCGTGCTGCTGAAGGGCGCGCGGCCCAGAGGTGAGGAGGAGGGGCTGGGCTGGGAGGGGACAGGACCTAGACGAGGAAGGGGATCTGGAAGCAGAAGGAGGGTGCCCGGATGTGGGGAAAGGAGACGTGATGTGAAGCAGGCAGGGCAGGTGAGTGATGGGGCCTGGTGGGAGATACGGGTGGGAGGGGAGGCTGCAGGCAGAAGGTTGGCGAGATGGGGCTCAGTGGTCCATAACCCCATGGCCTGGCAGGAGCTGGTCAGGAGGGGAGTGGCCAAGGAGGGCAGGGCTCTGCGGTGGGGCGGGGCTCTAAGGCAGAGGCTGCGAGAGGCACTGAAGCCTGCGGTTTAAGAGATGGATGAAGAGATGGACTTCCGGAGGCTGGAAGGTACCAGGAGGGCTGGGGTGCCAAGGGCGCTCACCCGGAACCCTCCTCTCACCCACTTCCCAGTGGTGAACTCCACGTGCAGTGACTTCAACCACGGCTCAGCCCTGCACATCGCTGCCTCCAACCTGTGCCTGGGCGCGGCCAAATGCTTGCTGGAGCACGGCGCCAACCCAGCTCTTCGGGTACTGCCACCCTGGCCCAGCCCTGTTGTCTTCCTTCTCCTTCTTCCCCAATCCCTTTCCCGGCCAGCAGGCCTATGGTGGGGAGGGAGCAGGACCACTTCAGTTTCTTGAAGCTCTCAAAATATGGCAAAAATCATCTATACATTCAACAAATGTAACAGCTGACATTTACTTAGTGTTCATGATATGTCAGGTGAACCCTGTTTTGAGCCCTATTTTACAATGGAGAAACTGAGGCAGAAAGAGTGATTTGTCCAGGGTCACCCTGCAAGGAGTATCTTCTTTAAATCTGGGCTGGACCCATGGCTGTGTGTACACAGAGACCCTTGGCCCCCCATAAGCCCTCAATATGATCTTTGACCCCTGACCCATCCATTTCCAGGTCCTATCCCCAACATCAGTTTCTCTGCAGCATCCCAGGCACAGATATCGCAGGGGGACATGGCCTGCGCCCCTGAGGTTCTGCCTTTCCCCATTCTGCATTGGCCTAGCTGGACCCCTGAGCCAGTACCACACAGTACCATTTTCAGTGTTTGACCTTCACATGGTCCCATTCCAGGCTTGGGGTCTTGGCCTTGAGGCCGGACCTACAGCTCCGAAGTGGGACCTTCATTCCCTATTGGCTCCACCCCAGTCTGACCCTCAATTATTTGACATCCCCAGCCTGAGGTCTTGAGTGGACTTCCCTGGGGACCGTGGTCTACACCTTAATGTCACACCCCTTCTATTTCCATGTTGGTCCAGGGTATGACCTAGGCCCACCTCTGCTTCACCTAGACCTGGGGTCTCTTGGTGGGGGGAAGGGGCTCAGTGGGGGTGTGGATTACATCACTGAGTTTTCACCCTCTCTCTTCATGTTGATGCCCAGAACCGAAAGGGACAGGTGCCAGCGGAGGTGGTCCCAGACCCCATGGACATGTCCCTGGACAAGGCAGAGGCGGCACTGGTGGCCAAGGAGCTGCGGACACTGTTGGAGGAGGCTGTGCCACTCTCCTGTGCCCTCCCCAAGGTCACACTACCCAACTATGACAACGTCCCAGGCAATCTCATGCTCAGTGCACTGGGCCTGCGCCTGGGAGACCGCGTGCTACTGGATGGCCAGAAGGTCAGGGACTGGAGCAGGGATGGGAGGGCCGGGCTCAGCCCTCATCCCTCAGAGATGGGTCCTTGGGCAGAGTGCAGCCTCTCCCCTTTGTCTGCCCACCCTCCTGATCATTCACACAGTATTGATTTCACCTCACAGTTGCTCTGTGAGTGCCTCCTTTGTGACCCACCCTAGGCTGAGCTCTCAGTCCATGTTGGAAGACAGATCCAACACCTGACAGTGACAGCCCAGAGCAGCCATGGCTATCATGAGGAAGCACAAGCAGAGTGATCAGTGCAGCTCTGCCCCATTTGGGTCCCCCGGGCCTTTTAGTCCCCATGCAGGGCCCACTTGTGCTCCCAGGGTGATCAATACTTTGATTAGGAAAAAAGTATAAGTCAGAGTGATCAAGGGTGTGATGGGGAAGACACACTTGAAGATGCAGATGAGTGAGCCAGGAGAAGAAAGGAAGGGGGGGGTCTAAGGGAAAGGGAGCAGGTCTAAAGGCCCAGAGGACAGAGAGAATCTTCACTCATCCAGGAATTCCAAGTTTTATTCATTTACCTGGTGTCCCTCAGGCTCCATGCTGGACCCAGCCCATCCTTGGGATAAAGGGCTGTGTTGGCCCCAGCCCTGCTCTCAGAGTTCCCTTTCTATTGAAGAAGAGACAGTCAATAAAGTAAGCCCATAGTTAAGATAATTTCTGGTAGCAACAAGGGCCTTGAAAACCATTAAATACTTGGATTTAGTAAATTGTCCCTGGCTGAGGGCAGAGGTTGTTTTTAGCTAGGGTGTTCTGAGACGGCTTCTCTGAAAAGCTAGGGTGGTATCTGATTGGAAGGAGCTCATCTTGCAAAAATATGGAGACACAGGAAACAGTAGGTACAAAGGCCTGGAGGAGGGAAGGGGTAGTGTAACAGGGGAGTTACCAAGGGAGGGTGAGGTGGAGAGGTTAGCAGAGGTTAGCAGATGACACCAGACCTGCAGGCCACTGAAATGAATTTGCATTTTGTTTCTTTGCACAGAGAGAAACCCTAAAAGTCACATTTTATTTCCTAATCAAGAGTTTTGCATGAATTAACCCCATCTAGAAAGCTTCTATACATGATCTGATCAAATCCACGTGTGACAATTTTGAAAGCAGGATGGGTTGACTTTTCCCATTTTACAACACAGAAGACTGTACGAGGCTCAGAGAGGTGAAACCCTTTGTCTGAAGACATCACAATCTCTGCCCATAGAGGAGCAGCAGAGCACAATGGTTATAAGCTCAGGCTCAGGGATTTGCTCAGCCAAATCTTAGCTTTGCCACATACTAGCTGTGGGGCTTGGGGCCAGTGATTTCACCTCTCTGGACATCAGTTTCTTCATCTGTAAAATGGAGCTAACAGTAGCCACTTCAGCAGGTCATATGAGGTTTAAATGAGTTAAAATGTGTAAAGCCCTTAGAACAGGGCTTGATGCACACTAAGTGCCCTTTGTGTGTCAGGCAGTGCTCTGATCCCCACACCACTTCTCCAAAGTAGGCATTATTATTTAGCCCATTTTACAGACAAAGAGCTGAGGCTTAGAGAGGTGAGGGAACCTCACACAATGATATTAGTCACACTCAGTGCAGCTAAGCAACTTTGTGTATATCAAAGATGTTTCAACCAGACAACCAGCCTATGAAGTGGATTGTTTTCCCCATTTTCCAGATGAAACTGAGGCCTGTGAGTTATCAAAGTCACAGGATAATAAGAGTCAACACTTACTGATCCCTTACTCAGTAGCAGATCCTATTCTGAGGGTGTTAATTTCACTATAGCATTCATGTCCAATAGACCTTGTGATGATGGAAATGTTCTGTGTCTGTGTTATCCAATGCAGTAACTACAAGCCACCTGTGGCTATTAAGCACTTGAAATGTGGCCAGTGTGATTGGGGAAATGATATTTTAATTTAATTTTAGTTAATTTAATTTGCCATATGTGGCCAGTGGCTATTTACTGCTTCCGACAGGGCAGCTTTGTAATGATCCTATAAGGTGGGTGTGAATTCTGTTCCCATTTTGCAGATGAGGATGTTGAGGCACAGTATGGTTAAGTCATATGGCCAGTGAATGGTGATGTCCAAGCTGAGATTTGAGCCTGGGGCTTCCTCACCTGCCCCACCAGCTGCCTGTGTATCAGTGATCTGTGATGGCCTCCCAAGGCCCACCCAAACTATACCCTCCCTTGTTTCTGCAGACGGGCACACTGCGGTTCTGCGGGACCACCGAGTTCGCCAGTGGTCAGTGGGTGGGCGTGGAGCTGGATGAACCTGAGGGCAAGAATGATGGCAGTGTTGGGGGTGTCCGGTACTTCATCTGCCCTCCCAAGCAGGGTGAGTCCCACAGGGGCTCAAAAGGGTGGTGATGGTTTCCACTCAGTAGTTCTGATGCTGCCAGCTGAGGGGGTTGGGGGGTGATGGTGGGGCAGAGGGCAGAGGCTTGGACAACTCCCAGCCCAGGCTATGTCCCCCCAGGTCTCTTTGCCTCTGTGTCCAAGATCTCCAAGGCAGTGGACGCACCTCCCTCATCTGTTACCTCCACACCTCGGACTCCCCGGATGGACTTCTCCCGCGTCACTGGCAAAGGCCGCAGGGAACACAAAGGTCAGAGCGGGAGCCCTGGGGCTGAGGAGAGCCAGTCTTGAGCATCTTCTGTGGGTAGCCCAGCTTCTGTGACTCAGTTTCTCCTCAGGCCCAAAGTCCCATTTTAGAGGACGATCTCTGAGTCCCTGACTTCTATGACTTAGTGTCTCCTTTGACTCAGTACTGGCCCCACCCGGTTCTTGAAAGGACCTGTGGGTTCCCTGCCCACTGTGACACAGTTTCTCGTCAGACCCAAAGGTTTTCTCCCAGTTTCAGGGAAGAATCTATGGGGTTCCTGGCTTTAGTGACTTGATTTATTCTCAGACCCAGTAGCCACTTCATTGTGAAAGGATAGTTTCTGGGTTCCTGACTTCTGAGACTCAGTTTTTCCTTTGGCTTAAGTAGCCTCAACTTTGAGAAGGAGTTTTGGAATTCTCCAGGTTCTTGACTCAGTTTTCCCTCCGGCCTAAAGCCCCCAGCCCCAGTTATCTGACAACTGGGGATGTTTCCTTTCAAGCCCACCCACCCCCCAATTTGGAGGAAGGCTCTGCTTTTCCTCTGATTGGAACCAGGCAAGAGCTTCTACCTTGTGGCTTTCTGGTGACACAGGGTCCCCAGGGCTGGCATTTAGAGGCCTCTCCCTCACCCCTTGTACCCTCCAACCCCAGGCAAGAAGAAGCCCCCGTCATCCCCATCTCTGGGCAGCCTGCAGCAGCGCGACGGAGCCAAGGCTGAGGTTGGAGACCAGGTCCTCGTTGCAGGCCAGAAGCAAGGGATTGTGCGCTTCTATGGGAAGACAGACTTTGCCCCAGGTGAGGACAGATATCTGGGCTGGGGAGCAGGCAGGACCTTGAGGCATCCTGACACCCTCCTGCCGCAGGTTACTGGTACGGCATCGAGCTAGACCAGCCCACCGGGAAGCACGATGGCTCTGTCTTTGGCGTCCGGTACTTTACCTGCCCCCCAAAGCATGGAGTCTTTGCTCCAGCATCTCGAATTCAGAGGTGAGTCCAAACTCTGATCCCAAAACAGGGCGCCACCCAGAGCCCTGATTTCTCCCTCAGGTGCCCTGGAGGGGTGTTCCTCCTCGTGGACCAGGAGGACAGTGTGTATACCCACCCCCACGCCCTAGCTCTTTCCTTGTAGGCTCCCTGGCGCACAGCTCCTGGCCAGACCCTGCCTGACCTCTTGTGGCTCTGACTCCTCCCACCCCTCGTGTCTCCCTAGGATTGGTGGATCCACCGATCCCCCTGGCGACAATGTTGGAGCCAAAAAAGTACATCAAGTGACAAGTGAGTTGGGGGCTGGGTATGAGGAGGAGTGTGGGTTTGGGGATAGGAGGGAAGGTCATGGGTTCTCAGGTCTATGCTGGAGCAGAATCTCCAGTGTTCATTTGGGACACAGGATCTGGGAAAATGATGAGACAGGATCCCCCAAAGGGTGGGTGCTATGGGGATGGGGATGTTAATGACAAGGCTCTGGGCAGGCACTGGAGACATGGGCAGGTCTTGGAAGACACAGGAAATATTATTGACGACAGGTCTAGATGGCTGTTGGGAATGCCAGCCCACCGGTAAGCATGATGGCTTTATCTTTGGTGTCTAGTGGGATGTGGATAAGTATTAATGACAAGGAGTCTGGGTGGGTGTTGATAGACAGGTGGGTCTGCCATCCCCTCACCTGAGACCTTGCCCTTCCCTTCAGTGTCGCAGCCCAAACGCACCTTCACAACAGTCCGGACTCCAAAGGACATTGCGTCAGAGAACTCCATCTCCAGGTGCGTAGCAACCCTTGGCCCCCTCTCCTGCGGGATATTCAGGAAAAGGCAATCACCAGGCCATTGGACACAGGGGTCTGGAGCTCTGGGTGGGGCTGGAAGTAGAGGTTAGGAAAACTTATGGTGAGTTAGCTTAGCCAGACACAGTCTTTACAGAGTGAGGCCCCACACTGAATTCTGGTGACTTCAGCTTTTTAGGGGCAGGTAGAGGAGGCAGAACATCCTCCGCCCCATGGGAGCCTGAGAAGGCACAGCCAGAGAGGCAGAGGCAGAATCCAGAAAGGCCAAATCCCAGACACGTGGGGAAGAGCTGGGGGGTGATGGGTCCAGATGCTCTCACCTGCTGCACCCTGCACCAGGGTGTGACACAGTTCTCTTCCCCAGGTTGCTCTTCTGCTGCTGGTTTCCCTGGATGCTGAGGGCGGAGATGCAGTCTTAGAGGCCCTGGACATCCCACAAAGAGACACAGAGTCCCCTCTAGTGTCTCCTGACACAAGGAGCCCCCGAGTCACCCTGAGATAGAGATTCCCAGTAACACATCCAGAATAGAGACCCCCCCAGTAGCCAGCCCTCGATCACTGAGGCCCCATTATTAACAGATTCCCCCATGATAACTCCCCAAATACAGACCTTGTGTTACCCAGAAAGAGATTCCCTGAGTGTAGCACCTTCAGGCTAGTCCCTATCCCCAACCTCTCAGAGCAGACCCCCCAGTAACAGATTTCCTCATCATTCCAAATGACGGTGACTTTCTCTACATAATGCTCCACAACAGAACATTTCTGAGTCACTTGTCACTGGATCAGAACCCTTACCTATTAACAAAGACCCACCCCATCAAGTCCCCTTGAAAGAAACCCCTCCAGAACAACAGGGTAACAAACCCATATTTAATTTCAGTCCCCTCAAGATGCTGTGACCCCTGTGGTCACCCCAAACCCTTACACTACAATCAGAGACCCCCCTCCACTGACAAAAACCCCTGCTCTTACCCCTCAAGAAGAGACCCACATTAACCAGCCCACTGTCACCACCAATTTACAGACACCAAAACAGTCCTGGAAGTGCTAATTACAGGACCCCCAAGTCTTCCTATCCTCTGTACCCTCAAGAAACCCCCAGTGCCTTGTATGAAGCCCACCCCATGTGGCCCACAGTACCTGTGCTGGCCAGGCTCCCAGAAAATTCTCTATTTTTAAAGCAATTATTTCCCCCTTTGGGGGACCCCAAAATTTGGAGGTCCCATTCTGGGACTCTAAGCATCCTAAACCCCAGATTACATGTCCCAAACTTCCCTGTGCCCCCAAGTCCTACATCCCCTAGGAGACCCCAAAGCCCTAACTCCCAGGACCCCCAAATCATGGAATCCCCAAATCCCCAGGGAACCCCAAATTTAAAAATCCAATCCCAAGCCCCGAGGAAACCCCAATCATGGAGGTCCTTGTGCCTGGGATGGAGGAGACTGCAGTCAGGATATGTATCCTGGGCTCCCAGGGCACCTTAGGCCCCATTCATAGGCCCCAGGAGACCCCAAACAGGAATTCTCATCCCTGGAACACAGAGGACTTCAATGCCCTGCGTCAGTAGATCTCAAGACACCCAAATTCCAAGAGCCCTAGCCCCAAGGGAACCCCAACTCCTCAAACCTCCATCTCTAATAAATGAAGGGCACCAAGGCCTTGAGGGGATCCCAAATCCTCCACTGCAGTCTACTTTCTGGTCACAGGTCCAAGACATTAAATCTTAAGTTACTGGCCCCGAAGGACCTCACAGCTCCCTGGCCAGACTATGCTCGAGGGAGACCCTGAAGGCCCAGGCGGTCCACGGCAGACCTGGGGCCCTGAACACCAAGGACAGCTCACAACTGCCCCTTCACTGCATGTCCCCCAAACTCAGCATGACCCCCGACTCCCTTCAATAAAGACGTTTCTATGGCTCTCTGCGTTGGGTCTGTGTTTGGCGAGTTACGGCCTTGCCTCTGTATCCTTGCTGGGGGAGGATGGCAGAGGAAGTTCATACCTCAAGCTCGCCTCCCTGCGGCTTGGATATAAGATCGCCTAGCCTGTGGGAAGTCCATCTAACAGTCGCGTTTTTCCTGAGGCCGCCACAGCTGCCCCTCGGCGCTGGGCTCTCTCCGCAGTGTGGACAGGTTCTGTTCTGGCGCTCTGATTGGCCGCTGCCAGAAGAAGACGCGTTTCAGAAAGATCCCCAATGGCTCAGAGGCCAGGAGGTACAGCCTATCACCGAACGAAGCTGAAGGGGCGGGGCAATATTGTGTGAGAGCGCCGATTGGGTGGAAGGCGGAGCCTTAGAGCCTTTGAGAACTCCCATTGGTCCGAGGACTCTGCGTCAGGCATGTGGGGCGGAAGTGGCTGGGAAGGGAATGGGGGTGTTGAATTTGGATTTTGGAGGGGACACTGGTGGACGGTCAGTTCTTGGGGGTGGCCGAGGGCGGAGATAAGGGTCTGAGAGGGCTGAGAGTGAGGATTCGGGAAAGCTCAGACGGGAGTCCGAGGGAGTTCAAAGCGTGGGATCCAAGGGTTTCAGGGAAGGGGAGGTGTGAGGAGTCAGGCTCCGAGTCAAAGGTCCAAGGGTGCTGCAGTGAAGGGCTCTTGGAAAGAGAGGTCTGAGGGGAGCCTAGAGTTGGGGGATCCGAGGAGACTGCAAATGGATGTATCTGAGGCGGCTTAGATAGGGGGCACGAAGGTGCTCAGAATGGGGCGTCTGAAAGGGCTTAAGGCGGGAGGAGGGTCCACGAGGACCTTGAATATTGTTAGAGAGTCGGGCTCAGAGTTGCAGATCCGAAGTTTTTAGGATGAGGTCTCAAATCGAGGTGTCTAAAGGGGCTCTAGGGTGCAGCCCTGGGGGATATGTGTGGTGGAGCTCTTGAGAAAGGCTCCCAATGGACTCAGGGGTTGTTCTCTGTGAGAGGCTTGGGAGGGCAAATACGTGTAGCCTGATAGGCCTTTGGTGGATGGCGTTTGGGGGAGTGTTCTGGGTGCTCATCGTGTCTAGGCAGGGAGCCTGGGGGTGCATTGGGTGGCTTTTGAGATGTTGAGGACTTAGGTTTTAGAAACCAAGTGAGTTTTGCTAGATGGCTGAGGTGAGGCCCTGGCCCATGATAAGAGCCGAAGGCTGGATCATATCCTGAGGGTGGCAGTCTTGGTGGCTTCAGTGTGTTCTCTTTCCACAGGACTGACTGGGTACTCAGAGTTGCTGTTGATGGAGGATCAGGACGCCAGGGTCCCAGCACTGGAACCATTCAGGGTGGAGCAGGTTGTCAGGACTGGGGGTGCAGAGGGTGATGGTGGGGACTAGAGGGTGGGAGATAGAGTGGGGATGGCAGGCTGACTCCTGGACTTGTGGGCTGGACTGCCCCTCCCTCTAAATTCATTCTTACCCTCAGGGTCCAGCCCCACCCCCATCCCCCAAATGGGCATTAGTCCCTCGACTTCAGGCCCTGGCCTGTGTGGGGACATCTTGAGCCTCGCTCTAGAGGAGAGGCTGCTCACTGATGTAAGCACCTCTGTGTGGGTTGAAGGGCCACACCTTCAGGGGGATCTCTCTGTCCTAGGTACCACCTGTAATCTACTATGTCCCTGACTTCATCTCCAAGGAAGAGGAGGAGTATTTGCTTCGACAGGTGACATCAGCACCCTTCTGGTCTGTTTTTTTCCCCTCTTCCCAGATCCCTCTCCAACTCCCAGCTCCTATGTGAGAGCCCACAAGGCCACAGTGAAGATCCTGGCAGGAAGGAGAGGATCATCCAGCAGCCATCCCTTACCTTCCCTCTTCCTTTCTCAGCACCTGCCTGTCAGAAAGAGTTTTTCCCAGAGGTGTAGGAGAAACCAAACTGATTCTTAGAAAAGAAGTGGTTATGATGGAGCTCAGACTCCCTGTGCTGAAACAGCCCAATCCTGCTACCTTAGAGAAGAATTTACAAACACAGGCTGAGATAGCCCAGTTCAGGCCCTTGGGATTTGGGGAATGAATAATTTACAGTGTTCAGATTTCTGTGCTGAGATAGCCTAGGCCTCAGAATGTTACAGAGTGAACGCTTCCCTGCACCGATAGCTCAGCATAGACCCAGAATCTTGGGAACAAGTTTCCCAAGCACAGAGCACCTGCGTTGAGATAGCCCAGCCTATATTCTAGTCTTAAGGTTTAGGGAAAGAAGAATTTACAAAGCTCAGAATCTTTGCACTATCTTAGTGCCCTTTGCTGCCCCAGAGCCTTAGTTACAGAGCACAGATCTTCCCTGTGCTATCCCAGCTAGTCCTGTCTAGTTGGAGTCCCAGAAATGAGTTAGCTACAAAACTCAGACTCTCCTGCTGAGACAGCCCATTCCAGCCCCATAACCACGAAGGGAATAAGGAGATTATCGAGTGGAGTATAGATTTCTTGAGACTTTTTGAAGACAGCCCATTCTAGACCCTTGGAATATTGGCAGTGGAGAAATTTCAAAGTCCTCTCTTTGCTTTACGGAGATAGCCTGGTTTAGCACATTCCCTCCTCCAGGCAATAGCAACGAGGATGTTCTAGAACTCAGACTGTGCTGAGATAGCCCAAGAATCAGGAAATTACAGAGTGCAGACTCTTTGCTGGGATGAAAGAGTCCAGTCCATGCCAGAGCTCTGAGTAGATTCAGACCCCGATTGTGCAGCCCTAGGTCCTTTTCCTCCATCCCTAGACACAGGTGAGCTTTGAGGCCAGCAGCCTCCACATGGCAAAGGGCAAACAAACAAACAAACAAACAAATCCTGGGAACACTATCAGAGAATGAGCCCACAGACACTGAGATGACCCATTTCTATCCCCAGGTGAAAACCCCTATGTTGGCCTGGGTGGGAGAATCAGAGAAGGTGGTCCTGAAAAAGCACTGACCCCCCTTCCCACCTCCCAGGTCTTCAATGCCCCAAAGCCAAAGTGGACCCAGCTGTCCGGGAGGAAGTTACAGAACTGGGGTAAGTGTCCTGGCTGTGGGCGTGAGTGATTTAGGGATGTGGGCTGGGGAAGGCGACTCAGGTTGGATAGTATCAGGAAGTTGTGAGGGAGGGATGTCCTTGAGGATTCAAGGAGTCCTGAGGGCCAGGAGGATTCTGAGGGGTTAGGAAGTTCCTAATGAGTTGGGTGTATCTTAAAAGGTCCAGGGGTTTGGAGAAGTCAGGAAATCTTTGAAGGGTGGAGTGATCTCCAAAGAGTTTGGGGTCCCTGAGGCGGTCAGAGTGCTACCAACCACTGAGATATCCCTAATGGGGGCTCCACCTGCCAGAGCGCCTTGATTGGGTGCCCTCAGCATCCCATTACCCTTCCCCAGGTGGGCTGCCCCATCCCCGTGGGATGGTTCCTGAGCGGCTGCCACCATGGCTCCAGCGCTATGTGGACAAAGTGTCTGACCTCAGTCTTTTTGGGGGTCTCCCAGCCAACCACGTCCTTGTGAACCAGTATCTGCCTGGGGAGGGCATCATGGTAACCACACTTTCACCCCAACCCCCAGACCTCAGATCTGCCATGGGGCAGGGCATCATGTTGACCCTTGTCCACTCTCATTAAGCAGCCACAAACCCCAACCAAGCATTCACCTTCCTGTCCCCAGTTGGGGAGCCCCACTTTCACCCCCGAGGGTGGTGGGTGTGGACTACTGCCCTGTCCAGCCCTGGTGCCCCCTCCCCAGCCCCACGAGGATGGGCCACTGTACTACCCGACTGTCAGCACCATCAGCCTGGGCTCCCACACCATGCTGGACCTGTACGAGCCTCGGCAGCCAGAGGACGATGACCCTACAGAGCAGGTGGGCCCTGAAACTCTGCCGCAGCCACTTGTGGGCGCTCTGACATCCCATATCCTCCAAGAGGCCCCAATCCCACTCGCCTGCAGGGTACCACTGATACCCTTCTTCCTCTCTACCCTCATGGAGTGCACCCACATTCTCCTAGGTGCATGACCCATCTGCTTGCAGGGTGCCCTAGAAATCATAATATTAATAGATACCCTGATACCACACCTGCTGAGTGAATACCATGACATCCTCCAGATCCCCTGGCCCCACACATTCAGAGCGCTGCAATGCTGCACACAGGGCTCTAACAGACATTGGTATCCTCAGATAGCCCAATGCTATTCACTCATGGGTGTCTGACATCTCCCAGACACCCTGACTCTCGATGGCCACTGTACAGGCACCCTAACACTGACCTCCCTCCCACTCCAATAATGTGATCTGCCAGGCATGACACCCCCAAATTCTCCTTGGTACCTCAACACATGACTCACTGCTCAAGGATCCCCAGATATCCTGCCTCCTTTCTATGAGGGTTGCTCATGACAACAGCTTCCCAGATCCCTTTCTTTGATGCATTTCTGACACCCCCCTGTTCACAGAAGCTCTTCTGGACACCCTGACCCCAGCTGCTCCTTGGGGCTTCCTTTTATAATCCTACATGCTCCTGGATACCCTGACACCCCCTCCTCTCTGCCAGTGTCCTCAAACATCCTGATATCCACACAAACGTCACCTGCATCCAGACCATGTCTGCTCATCTCTTCCTCACTTCCTGGCTTCAGCCAAGTCCTCAACCTAGTTCCACCCAGTTTCCTGCGACCTCTGATCCCTCAGTCCCAGCCCCCAGCCCCTTGCAGATCCTAGCTGCAGTTCCCACGGCCTGCAGACCCTTAAGACACCCCCATCTGCAGCCTAGTTCCTGCCCCTGCCGAGGGCCTGCTGACAACCCCCTCTACTGTCTCCACTTACCCCCAAGCCTGGCCCTGGAACCCTTGGGATTTTCACTCCAAAGCCTCCATCCCTGGGAGCACACTTGCTAGCCCTAACCCTAAACCTCAGCCTTTGCCCCTGGGACTCGCTGACCCTCGCCCTCTGAACCCCCAAACCTGCCCACCTCTCCCCCTCCACGCCCCTCCCCCGTCCCTCGCCCAACTTCTGAGGACCCGCTAACCTTCAACGTGCCCCGCAGCCCCGACCCCCGCCGCAGCCAGCCACCTCGCTGCTGCTGGAACCTCGCAGCCTGCTGGTGCTCCGTGGCACCGCCTACACAAGCCTCCTCCACGGCATCGCACCCGCTCGCGTAGACGTGCTGGACGCCGCCTCCCTGCCGCCCAACGCAGCCGCTTGCCCCTCGGCGCAGCCGGGAGCCCGCCTGGCCCGCGGCACCCGCGTCTCGCTGACCATCCGCCGCGTGCCCCGCGTGCTGCGCGCTGGCCTCCTGCTCAGCAAGTGACGCCAGGTCCCAGGATCCGGCCTGATTCCCGGGCTTTCGCCTGCTCTGGACAGCTGCCACCCTGTGACCGTGAAACCCTGGGGCAGAGGCAACTCCTCTCCTCTCTCTCGGGGTTATTTTCCCAGTAACTGTGTGGGAACCATAGGAAAAGGCCCCATTACAAATAAACCAACAACAAAAAATACCTTATTTTGGTTTTGGACATGGCAGAAGGGAGGGGTCAGATGCTTGGGTTCCTGAGGGGCGCTGCGCCTGGCACCTTAGAGGGAGGGTGTGGGCCATGGGGGTCAGATGTATGGGTCACAGAGTGGAGCAGAATCCAGGGCTTTTGAGGGGGGAGGGTTATATCTGGAGACCCCTTATGTGGGTGGTGCGAGCTTGGGAGGTTCAGCTACTGGTCTGCTGGGGAGGAAGGAGTTAAGTGATACTGCTGTCACCTGAGCTGGGCATCAAATTACCTGGGTCCAGTTTCCACCTGGGAAGAGCCTGGCCCTGGGCTCCTGGCTACCTCAGGCCTGGGTGAGTCCTACTGAGGAGGTCTAGGGGTGGGTACCCCTGGCTGGGAAAAGGGCTCCTACTGGGGATCCTCACTGAATCTCTGTTCCCAGGCTCCCGAATATGGCCCTGCCCCCACCTCTGAGCCCTAGGCCCTCTTCTGAGCCCTTCAGCCACCACCCTGGAGCGCCTAGGGAGCTGGATACTGCTGAATTCACCATCTACCCTCCATCTGGAGACGAGAGAATCAGGTAGGAGCTGGTGTTTTTGAAACTTGGGTCCCAAAAGGGTGGGGGCAGTACCCCTTTTGAGGGTAGGAGATACTGTGAGTATGATCACCTGGGAACACGGGAGAGGTAGCTGGGATAGGGTGGATAATGGGCACCTACGCTTACCCAGGGACCTGTCAATGTCCCCTACCAGGTTGGAACAGGCTCAGAAGCAGGGGCAGGTCTCCTTGGACCCTCCTGAGCACTTCCAGAGTGGACTGAGGGGCACCAAGCCTGCTACTGGCCTCCCCACATTGCCAACATCCTCTTCCCAGGAGGACCCAACTGGGGCCAAACACTGTAAGGTGAGCTGAGGTGACCTGGGCCCCTCCCTGTGCCAGCTCCTACCTCCTGTTGCTCTCCCAGAATTTTGCTTCCACACCAGGGATGAGGTGATGATTCTGGAAAAATGTTGGGCATTTGTGTGGGGAGGGATGCTCTGGACAATGATTCTTTACCAACCACTGTAGAAATATTTCAATATTTTCCAGCTGAGAGTTATTTTTATCATTGGCCCATTCCTTGGCGGGGTTATCCAGCTCCATCACCCCTTCCCTGTCCAGACCTGTAGGCCCTCCATATACACATTTCCAGGAACCTTGGAACCTGGAGAATTTGAACTAGAGGTTCTCAGGCCTGGCTCCACTGGGAGGTTTCTCTAGGTGGGAGCAGCCCTGGTGCAGACCCAGTGATAGACTCTGCTGCAGAGAAGCATCCAGAAGGCAGGAGCCTGCAGAAGAAGGGTGCAATGGGAGTGGGGGCACATCTTAGTTGACTCACCAGCCCTGACTCAGCTCTTTGTGTTCCCCAGCACTCCATCTCTGGCCAGGAGGTATTGGAGGCTGAGCAGGACAGCCTGCATCTTAGCCTTCTGGGGCTGGGCCTCCAGCTGCAGGACCTGGAGCGAGGCCTGGGGCCCTGGGCATCAGCCCAGAGCGGGATGGTCCAGCTGCAGGTGGGCAATGGGAAGCTAGGATGTGGGAGGGTGGGCAGGGCCTCAGGAGTGGGTGCCAGCTCCCTTTGGTAGGAAATGGGTTTATTCCATGTTCTAGGTTGGGAAGGGGAGGAGGGGTTGTAAATCCAGGTCCCAGGTCTCTGGTGCCCCTGGTGTGTGTGTGTGTGTATGTGTGTGTGGATTGGGGAGGGGAGTGACGTCCAACTCTGTGTACCCAGGCCCTCCAGGCAGACCTCCGTGGGGCAGCTGAGCGTTTAGATGCACTGCTGGCATTCGGTGAGGGGCTGGCACAGCGGAGTGAGCCCCAAGCCCGGGCACCCCTGGAGCAGGTCCTGAGGGCCTTCAGAGCCCATCGAGACAGCATCTTCCGGCAGCTGTGGCGGCTGCAGGCCCAGCTGGTCAGCTTCAGCCTGGTATGGACCACCCTGGTGGTCCCTGGTGCAGGCACCAGTCCCAACCCTCATGACCTCTGTCCTCTGACCAGGTGTTTGAGGAGATCAACACACTGGAGCAGGACTTGGAGGTTGAGGGGGACTCAGACGGGCCAGGACATGGTAGGATCTGGGGGCCCTGGGCATCCGGTAGCCTCCCCACTCCTGCAGAGTTGGAGTGGGACCCGGCGGGGGACGTTGGGGGCCTCGGGCCTTTGGGGCGAAGGACAGCCTGGACACCAGGGGCTCCCTGTGAGCTATGTGGCCACAGGGGCCCCTGGGGCAGGGGACAAAGCCTCGAGGTAAGAGCAGGTGGGGTCACCTCCCCCCAGGCACCCATGGACCCCTCTGTGTGCCTCCTAGCAGGGTCCTTCCCCTTCAAGGTTTTCATGGCTCTGTTTCTCCCTCTATCCCTCTCGGGGTCTATTTCTCTTTTGCTATCTCAGTGTCCCCTCCCCTCCCTCCCTCTGCCTCTCTTGGCCTCCATGCCTTCCTCCATCTCACTCTGTTTCCTTCTGTTGTATCTACATTTCCTCATTTCCTCTCACTCTCTCCCTCACTCACCCCTAGGGGCCACACTATTCCAAATTCACTCCCATCTCAAAGCCCCCAGTGCATGCCCAGCTTACCTCCTCATTCATTCGTCTCTCCTCAGATGTTACCTCTTCAGGGAGGCCTGCTCTGCCCTCCAAATATTATTGCTCCTCATCCTTTGACTTTATTTCCTAACTGCACTTACCACATCTTGACATTATACATTTGTTTATTAACTTATGGTCTCTCCCTCTCTCCTGCTAGAATATAAACTCCATGGATGCCAGGACTTTGTCTGTTTCTACATCCACTGTGTCCCCAGCTCCTAGAACTGTGCCTGGCATGTAACAGACACTCATTAAATATTTGTTGAATGAATGAATAAATAATGTCTCCCTTCTCTTGGTTTCTTTGTCTCTGTCCCTCTCTTCATCTCTCCCCGTGATCTCTTTCCCCAGAGTCTCATCTCTACAACACCCACCCCCCATCTAGGTCCTTTCCCAACCTTGTGTGTCTTTGTCACTGGTTCTCCAAGGACCTCACCACTCTCTTCTCTAAAAGGACATGCTCATGTCAGGCCTCAACCATCGGAAACACTTAGCAGGTCACCGAAGACGCTCCCTGCTCCGGAAGTCCCAGGTGAGCTGGTCCTCAACCAGGTGTATCACTCAGGAATCTCGATGGCAAGTGACAGCAATCCAACCCAAGCTGAGTTGCACAAAAAAGGGGGTGCTATTTTTTTCATGTGACTGAAAAGTCCAGGTGCTGTTGAATTCCAGACCACAGCTGCTGTCAGGGCTGAGTTCTCCCCTTTTGGACTCTGCTTCTCCAAGGTGGATTCCTTCTCAGCAAAATGGCTGCCCCAGAAGCAACGTACTCACTTCCCACTGGCTTCCCCACCCCAGGAGGAGACAGTGTCACTGTACCTACCTGCAGTTAAAGTCCTAGGGCTGACTCCAGCTTCCCCAACTTGAGTCATGGCCTAGACCTGGAACCAATCACAGTAGCCAAGCTGATGGAGGGCTGCTATTGGCCAGGTCTGGGTCACATGCCTAATCACGGAAGTGGAGTCGTGAGGTCAGGAGAGTGGGGAGGTATGACACCCACCCCCACCAGCTGAACCACTGTTACCAGGAAAAGGGGGATTGGATGGAGGGCAGGCACAAACAGACATCCACTACACTTGGAGGTATTCCAAGCCTGTGTGGGGTCCTGGGGATGGAGGGGGTGCTAGGAAAGGAGGAGAAATAAGCTCAGCTCTGTAGGTCTACAGCAGCAAGGGAAAGACCACATTAAGTGCCACTTCTACCCATTCTAATGCTGGCTGCTATCTACCCTTAGGACAAGGTGAGGCAAGTATCTCCCAATCTCCAGGATGTGATGCTAGAGGTAGACCCTGGGTGAGATGCCTGGAAGATGGGTCTGGGGGGTGTGGGGGACAGGGCTCACGGTGGCAGCCCAGCCACACATTTAACACTACATTTCCCTTCACAGAGCCCCCAGTTCTACATCCAGGCGGCCCCTGACCTTCCTCCTTCTCTTCCTCTTCCTTCTCCTGGTGGGTGCCATGTTGCTCCTGCCCACGTCAGGGGGCTCCTGCTGCTCTCCTGCCCGACTGGCCAGGACACCTTACCTGGTGCTCAGCTATGTCAATGGTCCTCCCCCAATCTGAGTACAGTCCAGATATACGTAATAAATAGTTGCCATCAAAGGATGTGTCTGTCTGTTCCAGCTGCTGTAACAAAATGATGTAGACTGGGTGGCTTATGAACAATAGAAATTGATTTCTCACAGCTGAAAAGTCCAAGATCAAGGTGCTGGAAGATTCAGTGTCTGATGAAGACCCTCCTCCTGGTTCATAGATGGTCATCTTCTCACTGTGTCCTCACATGGAAGAAGGGGCAAGGAGCTGTCCAGATCTCTTTTATGAGGGCACTAATCCCTTTCATGAGGGTGGAGCCCTCATGACCTAATCACCTCCCAAGGGCCCCACCTCCCAATACTATCACTTTGAGGATTAGGATTTCAAGATATGAATTTTGAGGGGACCCAAACATTCAGTCTATAGCAGGATGTGTGAGGACACTGGGTGCCCAAGGATTGAGAATCTAGGAAATGGTCCTGATACATCTGGACGCCTCCTCCACAGATCCCTTTGCCTTGAGCATAGAACACAGAACGGAATCAGCCCACATTGGGTTGGGTTCCCCCAGAATCTGAGACAAAGATTTAGGCACAGGTAGCTTTTTCGGGGAGGTGATCCTAAGCAGATTGACAGGGAAGTGGGAAGTGAGCCAGGGAAGGGAGTTAATGAGCTGGTTGCTGCTCTGGCACCGGGGGTGCCATCCCCCTGGGGAACTCTGGGAGACTAGAACACATTCAAAGTTGTTCTACCCAAGAGGGAAAGAGGTTGTGGCATGTGTACCAGCTCCCATCTCTCATTGGTTAAGGACTGTTCCTGGAGATGTTAACTCCCAGCACTTCCAGCCTCTCCTGCCTGTAAAAGACCCTTAGGCAAAGAGGCACAGATGCTTGCCACAGGAAGCTAGAGGAAGGGTGCAAGTGTACAGGAGGGGTGCAGGTGATGTGGGTGGGTTGCCTATGGCCCCTGACCTGCATTCAACCAGGAGCTCTGTTTAAACATTCTACATGGTGGGCTTCCAGGCTGGCCAGCACTGGTGCAGGACTGTGAAAGCTCCCCTCTCCCAGGTCTTGACGACACCAAGCTGAATTGCCAGGGCTTAGACCCGGAGTCCATTCCCCAGCCTCAGGTATCTAAGCTCATCCTGTCCCCAGAGTTTAAGGCATCAGGACAAGAGGTGGGGCAGACTCAGACTCAGGAACAGAGGCAGGAGCCCTGTGCTAGGCTCCTGGATATGCCCTTAAGACAGATCCCTTCACCTTTAATTCTCATAACCACCGTGATGTGTCCCTCCTTAACAGAATGGGAAACTGAGGCTCTAGAGGGGAAGCCCCTAGTCTGAGGCCACACAGGGAGCAAGTGACTGAAGCCTAATCCCCATGATTTAAAAAGAAATGGGAATTTATTTTCGTGAGTAACAGAAAAGGTCAGGACTGCAAGCATAGCTGGATCCAGGGGCTCAGTTCTTTCCTCTGTTTTGGCTTCATTCTTATCCAAGTGGTGGCCAGAGTGCCCCGCAAAGCCCCCAAGCAGACATCCCACCAATTTGGCAGCTGATAGGAGAGTTACTTGTCCCTTGCAGTTCCAACCAAAGTCCCACGTGCTTCGCTGGCCCTGCAGTCAGCCTTGCCTGAACCATGAAAACGGGGAGGAGTGGTTCTCCAAAAACAGTCAGGGAACTGTTACCAGATGGGGAATGGACACTGAGGGAGTGGGGCGGGAAGCAGCAGATGCTGGGAGTTACTCCAGGTTCTGGGAGAAGTCAAGATGCAAACCTGGGTCTGTTCTGTTTCAAATGGGAGACTGGGTCTCTGTTCCCAACCAAGGAGGAGACATGGTCTCCCTGGGGTCACCAGCTAATAAGATAGTCTTGGTAATACTGACCCAACCAACCGGGCAATGGAGCAAGTTGTACCATTCATTCACTCATTCATTTAATATTGACTAAATGTTTGCTATGAACCAGGTCCTGGTCAAAGAGCAGGGCTATGACCCCGAACAAGGCAGGCTAAGATCCTGGTCCATGTTGCTGACATTCTAGTCGGGGAAAGCTAACAGTAAGTAAAAGAGATAGGCAAAATCTGTCACAGGTCAGGTAGTGAAAGATGCTAAGGAGAAAACTAAAGCGTGCAAAGGCAGGGTGTGTGGGTGCAATTTAATTAGGATGGATAAGGAAGGAATCAGGGAGACAATTATTATGCAACAATTATGTCATTATATCAAATTGCAGTGAGGACACAAGCCACAGGGACTCCTAGAGGGGGGCTGTCTGATAGAAATACAATGTGAACCACGAATATAATTTTGAATTTCCTGTCACAGTAAAACAGTAGAAACAGATGAAATTTATTTTAATAATTTAATTTATACTCTAACCCAACATATCCAAAATATCACTTCAACATGTCATCAGTATAAAAATAGAGGTCTTTTACAATCCTTTTTTTTTCTTACTGCATCTTTGAAATCTGGTGTGTGTTTTATACTTTTTAGCACGTCTCAATTTGGACACCTTAATTTGCAACAGATAAAATGAAATGTAGTGCTACCAATACAATACAGCTGTGTTTAATGACAAACTATTTTACACTGCTTCAATTTTAAATTTAAATTATTTAAAGTTTATAAAAATTAAAAAAAATTCCCTGGTTGCAATAATCACATTTAAAATGCTCAAGTCACAGGTAGCTCCCAGCTACTGTACTGGACAGTGCAGACCTGGAAGAGCATTCCAGGTAAAGGGAACAGCAAGTACAAAGGCCCTGAGGTAGGATTTTGCCTGGCACATGGGAAGGCCAGTGTGGCTGGAGCATGAATGGTGGAGTGGGCGACTGGAGAGAGGTAAGGTGAAAGAGACAATGGAGACAGATCAGGTGGACTGTGGACCACAGTGAGGACTTCTAGTCTGCATGAGATGGGCACGGGAGGGTTTTTGGTTGTTGTTTTTTCAACTTTCATTCTGGGAATTTTTGAACTTGTACAAAAGGGGAAGGAACAGCATTACAAGTCCTTGTGGACTCATTACTGACTCTGATCATTAGCGACTCAGGGCACCTCTCAGGTGCCCACTCCCCTCTTCCTAGATTACTTTGAAGCCAGTTCTAGATATCATATCCTTTTTTTCACCAACAATTCAAGGAGCGTCTCCAGAAGATCAATTTTGTTTTAAAACCCAGTCACAACACTCCTATCACTGTAAAGACAATTCCAGTCACTCCTCCACATCATCATCCCTCAGATGTCGCTGTCGGAGGGAGCTGAGCAGGAGAGGTGGGAACTCATGGGTGTGCCTGGTGACTCCTCATGGGGTACTGTGAGTGTCCCAGAATTCCCCAAGGCCCCACTGGGCCACCTCATGCTCCTGGTCATTGTCTTGGCCCCTTTGGGACCACTGAGTTTGTGACCCAAGACAAGGACATATTCTAGTGACCTGTCATTCCTAATAGGGTGGAGATCAGAATCTGTAAGGGAGTGCAGATGTTATTATTTCCAAGCTCAGAAATTTAATTGAAACTGATGGCTAAGTCTGTGAAGAAGTTATGTACAGAAGTTAATAAAGTCTCAGAAAATACAGGCTTTCCTTTTCTCAAATCTCTTGAAAAAATGCGCCCTCTGTACAAAGATCTCTGGTGCTCAAAGATAAATGACCAGTGACACATTGATATGACCATTGTCTATTTTGTTTTTTGTAACTTTTAGTTTTGTTTCAAGTTACTGAAAAGTTTTAAGACTAGTACTACAAACCCCCATACACCCTTCACCCACATTCACCAATTGTTAACATTTTACCTCATGGGCTTCACCACTCGGTCTCACTGATATGTATGTGCACATATTTTTGGAACCATTTGAGAGTAACTATACTTCAGCGTACAGTTCTTAAGATCAAGGGCATCCTCTTACGCAACTAGAGTACAATTACGAGAATTAGGAAATGTAGTAACTCAATTCATTCAATGACGGCTGTCCCTCACAAGCTTCCGTTTGCTCCTGAGGCCATTAACCCACCTCACATAACTCAAGAAAGCCCTCAAGCAGAAGAGCAGAGTTGCAGGGGCTCAGAGTAGGAAGCTGGCAGCCTCTAGAGAACCCTCTTGTGCAGCTACAAGTGAACACAAATAGGCAGGAGGGTTATGGGGTTGGGACATTATCATCTGCTGCCACATGTATTTCACTATATCATCATAACAGCCACATGAGGGAGGCACCATTAGCACGCCCATTTTGCAGATAAGGGTGTTGAGGCACAAAGAGGTTAAATCACTTGCCTATGATCATGTAATCAGTAAGCGTTGGAACTGGGGTTTAAACCCAGGCATTCCATTTCCAGAGTCTATAATCACTGCTCACTCACCTACAATCTCCTCCCTCAAATCGGGCATTCTCCTCCCCCATCCTCTTTACCAGGCAAACTCCATTCACTGGTAATACCCAGGTGAATGTCTCCCTTCCTGACCAGGATGCCCGGCCCCAGTGGGAACTCGATCACGGCTTGCAGCCCTGCCAGAAGCTCCCATCCTGGAGTTTATTAGGGCTCAAGATCTTGGAGTCAGAAGTGAGCAAGACGGGGGAAAAAAAAACAGAAGTGAGGAAGAGGGAGATTAAAGGTGGAGACGTAATGGGGGTGAGATGGGTAGGACCCCATCTCAACCCCATTACCCACTTTCAAGACTCTGATTTTCACTCTGAAATGGAGCCAGGCCAGGAGTAACTGCATCACCCTGCTGAAAAACAGGCTGCGAGAGATGAACGTGGCTGCGGAGGTCTGAGTACCAACCAGAGACAAAGCTGAAGTAGAAGCCACATGCACAAACCTCACAGCCTGTGCTCTGGGCACTCCAAGTCCCAGCTGGGCCCCTGCATTTCTCCCTTTTGTCCTCTCCAGGCCTCTACCCACACTGGTCCTCCTGCTTAAAAGTCTATCCCTACCTTCTGGCAAACACCTTATAATTCTTCACATTTCAATTCCACCTTATAACTATTCGAGTACCTCCTCCCCCACTGGGATTGGGGCAGAGATTGTTTCTCATCTGTCCATCCTCCCTTTGGTCCAAGGTCTGGGCTCCTTTCCTAAGGCCTTCCTCCTCCTCTCAACTGCATCTTGCTAAGAATTCAACTGCTTTCCATTTATTTAACAGACATGGGTGCAAATACAGCTGAGGGCTGCAAAATGCAGTACCCCAGAGAATGTCTAGAGCAGGTCCATGTGAGGACATGGGAGGAGGTACGCCTGTGGCCCATGGGTCTCTCTCTCCTCCCCTACCCCTGGGCGTTGCTAACAAAAATCTCGGCCTATAGCTGAGGCTGGACTCAGTCAGGTTTGAGGGCCCCGCCACTGCCTCAGGGATTACCAGCCAGGCCTCCTCTGCTCTATCATTTCCTCTCCTGCTTCACTACTCTCCATTAAGGAGTCAACTGGGGCTTCTTTGGGGTCAAGCCAGGGTAGGTTCCCTCCATGGGTCTGCTCAGGAGAACTATGCTGCTCCAACCAATCTGCCAATCTAGAGGCTCCAGAGGGGGAAGAGACAGCTCCCCACACCCATCCCCTCCCAGAGGGTCACTTCTGGGTATGTTGGGGGGGGGGACACTTCAAAAACCCCCAAACACATTAAGACCACCAAAAGGGAAGTAAGCAAATCCCCAATTTTATTCCCTTTGTCCAACAGTCCTGAGCAGGAAAGTGGGCAGGAGTTGCGGCTCCCCCTCAGAACCATCATGTAGAGGTCTTGAGGAGGTCTTTAATTGATTAGCTGAAGTGAAAGAACCCTAGCCCCTTCCTCACCGGTCCAAGTTTGTCACAATGGGGCAAAGGTTTTTCTAAGGGGGATTCCAGACTTCTCATCCTCCATCAGGGCATCTTTTCAAACTCCTCAGCAAAAAGTCTGTTCTTTTCAGAGTTAAATACAGGAGAAGGGAGTTTCCTTGAGGAACCAGGAGTAGGTATGTTCTCAGGAGTCAAGAGAGGGGCATGTCAGTTTCTTTCTGTCCAACAGCCGGGCGTCCCGGCTCCCCAGGCCTGAGGGTAAGTAGCTCTCAGCTTGAGAGTCCAGCCAGCCGGCGACCCAGGCCGCCCCCAGCCTTCATGGGGAAGTTTGACCCGTTACCATACATCGGGCAAGGTCGGGCATCTCTCGCCATCGGACCCTTCATCATCAAGAAGGCACTCCACTATCCCCAGTCTGTCGATCTAGTCTCTTAAGACCGCTCACCTTCCATCAGGCGGGTTCCCTTGTCCCCCCACGCAGTCAGGCGGGCCCCTCGTTCCCCTGGGCCATCGGGCGAGCCCTTCTGCCAGTCACCGTCCTTCGGACGGGGTCTCCGGTGCCCCCATGCTGTCAAGCGGTCTCCTTGGACCGTCATCAACGTCAGGCGGAGTCCCTGGGGTTCCCGCGCCACGGGTCTCCTCGATCGGTTCCCCCAAACGCACGAAGGCGCCCATGGCCTTGGCGTGGCCGGAGCGTAGCAGCTGGAGCTGGCGGCGCCCGCGGCGGTACAGGTACTCAATGCGCAGTACGTCGGAGCGTGGCAGGCTGGCGTGCTGCCGGAATTCGGCCCGCACCCGCGCCTCGGCGCCCGGCTTCCCGCGCCCGGCGCGCAGTAGCTCGCGGTACAGGCTCAGAACTTGTCTCTGCAGCCGGCTGGGGCGACTCATGGTTACAGCTGGGCCGCGGGCGCACACAGTCAACGCGTCACAAAGTCGTGCGGCAGCACTGTTGGGAAAAGCGGCGTTGCAAGGCAACAGGCACTTCCGCCTCCTGCTTTGAGGCACCGTAGCGTCCCATTGGCTGTCGCTGTAGTTGCATCACAATGTCGCGAGTAAGGGGCGGGGCCTCTGAATTACTGGCCCGCCCAACAGGGAATAGGTGTCCTTGTGAGGACAGTAGTTCTGAGGCGGTCAGACTCTAAGGTTTGGGGTCGGAAGGAAACAGGGTGTCCTGACTTAACTCCCGGGTCCTGGGAGAGAGAGAAGACAGGCACAAGCATGTTTTTTGCCACGTTATTTATTAAAGCCATCTCCGTGCGTTCTCACCCCCGGGGCAGGTGTGCGTTGAGGGTCCCAACCCTGGGGACGCACAGAGGGACGATGTCAGGCGCTGAAGCGTTGGGTCATAGCCAGCACTACAAGCTCAGTGCTGTAGGAAGACGTCTGAGCATAGAGAGATGGTGTGGGCTGCAATCCCCTAAAGGCAGCCTGTAGCGCAGGGAGCTGGGCTGGTAGCGCCCTCTGCCGATGTGAGTCTGACCCGGGGGTAGGAGAGGGAGCTGCCTCACCAGCTGTTGAAGCCCCAAGTTGAAGGGGCTGTTGAAGCCCCAAGTCCAGCATGCTTGGGACACGTCGACTAGGCTGGCACCCCGGTGTCCTCCAGGGAGTATCAGGTCATCGGTCGCAATTCGTTGTAGTCCCCACAGGATACGCGGAGGCATCCTCGTAGCACTGGGGAGGCCCGCAAGGCCACGGCCCCCTTGGGCCCTACCAGCACCTGGAGCGTAGGGGACCTCGCTTAGCTTGCGACCACGCCTCCGCACACCTGGGCAGCGAGCTGCGTGGGGCGTCAGTTCCTTTGTGGAGAGTGGAGGCGGGTCAGGGGCTGGGATGAGGGCCGGAGTCCGGGAGTCAAAGGGGAACTCAGAAACCACTGTGAATCCCGCCCGCCCGTGTCTCTATCAGAAATGCATATTCGTCTGGGGGGAGGGTATAGCTCAGAGATCGAGCGCATGCATAGCATGCAGGACTTTCTGGGTTCAATCTCCAGTACCTCCATTAAAAAAAAAAAACACCAAAAAACCAAAAAACATAAACCTAATTACCTCCTGCCCCCAAAGAAATAGATTTTTAAAAAATAAAAATAAATGCATATTCAGGTCTTTGCTAGAGGAATAAGTTCTGAGATTTTCTTCAAAATCCTCCAACACAAACAAAACAAAAAGAGTGGGAGGAAAAGATGCCTTAAAGCAAGAATGGCAAAATATTTGTAACCATAATGGGGTTTCATAACACTCTTCTCTCTTCTTTTGTGACGCTTGAAATTTTCTATAATGAACACTTTCTTAAAAGGAAGCTTGAGAGAGAAAAAAAGCCTCTAGAATCTGTCATATCTCTCTCACCTGTGTCTTCATAATCTAATAACCATTTACTGAGCACATACTCTGTTCCAGGCACTATTCCAAGGGCTTTATAAATATTTATCTTATAATGTGTAACACAGTATGTTAACATAATATGCAATATAATAGAATGCAATTGATTTTTTAATATATTGTCACCTAATTTATATTTTATGTAATACATTTATTTTAAAATAGTGACTATTTAAGGTAGTTTATTAAACATTTAATATTTTAAGTGATATTAAATCCTCACCAACACTCTGACAATCTAGATCTGCAGCACCATATGCCTTCTGCCTCCTAGGAAACTAGGGCCAGAAAAGTAACATAGCCTGCCTAGGTTTACATAGTTGTTAAGTGGCAGAGTCAGGTTTTTGAAACCTAGGGGTCTGACTTCATGACCTGTGTTTTTAGCCACTCTGCTATCTATACTGCCTCTCCAAAAAATAATATAAAAGTGGCTGCTAGAGCTATCACAGCTTATACTTGTTGAGTACTTATGCCAAGCCTCTTACTTTATCTTCACAGCTACCCTATGCAGTGGGTAGTGTTATCACCACTTTTAGTGGATGAGGAAACAGGCATAGAGACTGAGTCACTTACCCAAAGTTACACTAGAATTCTAAGAAACATAGTCGGAGTCTCTTGACCCTCTAGCCAAAGGCTCTGGCTTAGCTTACCTGCTAGGTTGTGGCAGATACCCAAGCAGTTCTCTTGCTGGTCCATTCCCCCATTCCTACAAGTAGCCTTGAACTCACAGGTGATTCTATTTCTCATCATGGGATTTCAAGTTTGTTTTCCCCTTATAATTACTACCCATTTTGCCTGCCTGGATTCTAGTTCTTCTGTGGCTCTCCTGCTTCCGTGTTCCTTGGGGACCCAGGGATCTCTACCCTGGCATCTTTCCCTGCTGGGTTTCCAACCTCTCCTTGTCTGGCTTCTTCCCATTAGCACTTAAACATCCCCAAGTTTCTCCCATCTCAATAACAACAACAACAACAACAACAACAACAACAACAACAATGATAAATCAGCTCTAAGATACTCTGCCTCTTCCTAGCTGATCTTTTTTCTCCCCTTTCTGCATAGACATCTTGTCAAGAGAGGGGTCTATGCCTGCTGTCTGTACTTGTCTCATTCCTCAGCCCTGCAGTCCAGGAGATGACCTCTTGATGTGATTTCTTAAATCACCAACAGCCTCCTTGGTCCTAACTCCACAGACATTTAGTGGGATATTTTATACTCATTAGTTGACTTTTACCGCAGCCCCAAGTGTAGCATCTCCCTTTTTCTGGCCTTGTCTTACAGTTCTCCTCCTTGCTCTCTTTCCCAGCTTAATGTCAGGTCTCAGCTCATTTGTCATCTCCTTCAGAAGGCCTTGACTGATCCCCTAAACTGGAGGTACTGCCTCTGGGTTCCCACAGCCTGCCTATTCAAGCCCTGATCACTCCAACATGTGCTGCCCTATTATAGCTCTGGTCACTCAGTCAGTAGTTTCCAGGAGTTCAGCAGCTCTCATGTCAAGGTGGGGTCAGCGGGTCCTGAGAAGTCCAGGGTGAGGTTTATGTGGGGTCTAGAGGGTCACGGGAGATCAGGGCAAGGACATTTAGTCAGTGGAGGTCAATGTGAGATCAGAGGATTATGGGAGAACAGTTCTACATGAAAAGGGTATGGAAGGTCAGTGAGGGGTTAAGAGGCCCCTGAGATCAGTGCTAGGTTACACAAAGGTCTTGGCTGGAATTGAGGTAGCCCTTTACTCATATTTCCCAATTGGGTCCCACAGCTGCACAGCCATCTCTGAAGCTGATGATCATTTGTGGTTGGGAGCAGTGCAGCCAGGACAGTCTGGGAAGTCAGAAATTACATGGAACCAGTCAGGATCTCGGGGCCTAGAACCCACCAATGTGGCTAGCTCACAGGCACAGGGTGTGATAGGCATGGGTGTGAGCCCACTGAAGCCATCAAAGGTGGTGAAGAGGCCCCCAGGTGCTAGATCGAAAAAGTGACAATTGCTAGCCTCTATAGAATTGGCCGCCTGGAGGCATCATGATGCCATTCTAAGTCTTCTGATGAGAAAATGATTCTTTTGATTGTTATTGATGCTTTATTGTTTGAGCCATGGCTATATAACCTACCCCATCCCCAAAGTGGGTTCACAGTTTTGAAGGCACTAGCCTGCTGTGAGTACCTTTTGCCCAGCAAAGTAATAGAGCTACCTCTTTTCTTCTAAGCTCCAAGACCCAGTCCCTGAGTTATTTGGCTCATCAGGGACAGGGGCAGAACTTTCGGCAACAACAACACTGTACATCCTCACCCAGGATGCAACCTATGGTTTGTGGGCAAGAAAAGGGCTGGCACTGAAGGCCTTGGCCATGTAAGCACATACAGCACTCTTGGCAGTCAGGCCGGACCAATGCCTCCCCAATCTGCAGAGACAAAGACTCAATATCGGGTCCAAAAAGCCATCATAAACATGAATGGACAAACAATGAAGCACCTGTGTAGCACATATCACAGACAAAGGACTAATTTCCCTAAATATGTAAAGAGTTCCTAGAAATCAAAAACAAAAAGACCAACAACACAATATTTTTTAAATGGGCAAAGGCTATTCAGAAAGTTAATAAAAAAGGAAATAGAAATGTTTCTTAGATATATGAAAAGATGCTCAACCTCCTAATAAGACATACAAATTAAAAATCTATTGAGATATTTTGTGTGTCTATGCAGAACAGACAGCCCCAGCTGTAGGCTCGGAGGTAATGGCCACAAAAGAAGGACAGTGATTCCAGAATTCCGTCCAGCTACAGAGAGGGCATGGGGGGTGGGAGAACAGCCAGGGAAGGGAGTATTGGCAGTCAGCAGACATTCTTGGAACTGTCAATGAAGGATCAGAGAGAGATCAAGGAGAACATTCATTAGGGATCAAAAGAGAATTCAGTGGGAAGTCAATGGAGGCTAAATGGGGGGGTCACCAAAGGATCCAATGGGGGATCAATGATAGAGTGACTGAATGGTCAGAATTAAAGAGAGGTCAATGGACAATCAATGAAGGTGGTAAAAAAAAGAATGATTAGGGAGTCAGTGGGAAAAGTCAGTGAGGAATCAAAGGGAGGATCAAGAAGAGGGCAAATGGAGAAAGTGAAATGAGTCACTGAAGATCAAGAGAAGGCTTTGGGTGGAACTAGGGGTGCTGCTCAACTGGAGGGTAAATGAGGGTGGAGTTAGAAGGTGAGTCGATGAATTAAATGAGACACTATGAAAGGCTCAATGGATGAGATAATGAGTCAAAGAGGCTCAGCTGGGTAACAGAAAAGCCTGAGAATTCAATGGAGGAGTCAGTATCAACAGGAAGCTCAATAGCAAGATCTGCAGTGGTGTAAGTGGGGGCATTAATGGGCCAGTCATGGATCACTGGGAGTGTCAATTAGATAGCTCAGCACGGATCAGTGGGGTAACAGTGTGGGGTGGGGTCAACAGGGCAGTAAATAGGGTTAATGGGTGAGTCAATATAACAGTAGTAGGATCAGTTGGGGAGGGGCAATGGGTTAATGGGATATTAAAAGGGGGGTGAAAGAGGGTCAATGGGGAGGTCAGGGCTGAGCCGGTGGGTTAAAGGGGAGTCAATCAGGGAGTCAATGGAAGACTCAATGGAGAGTTAATGGGAGGGTAGTAGGAGTCTCAAGGGTGGTTAAGCATGAACAAGTCAGAGTCAGTGGAAGGAGTCGACAAGCAAGTCAGTGAGAAGGAGGGTCAGTAACCACCAGTAAGGGATAAATAGGGCCACTAGGGAATTGGAGTGGACATATTTGAGAACCAGTGGGAGAGGCAGTAAAAGAGGCATCAACAGGAAAAGAAGGGTCACTATGGGTTATCTGAGAATAGTGGGGACAGTGAGGGATGGTGGGTCAGTGTGGGCCTTTGGAACCTCCCCTAGAAGTAGTTGAGATCTTTCAGACTCACATCTAGCCTCAGAGCATAGGCTGAGGGGGTCAGGTCCTTGGGCAGCCACATGGCCACAGAAGTGGGGTCAAATTGAGGCTGAAGGGCTCAAAGTTGGCGTGGCCTGTGTCACAGAGACCTGCCAGGTGGTAGACGCAGGAACCAGGGAATTCACAGTGGGTTCCTCCAAATGTGTGGAAGTGGAAGTCTCCAGTGGCAGTGCAGACCAGTGGCTCCTCCAGGGTGGTGGTGCTGGGTGGGGGCTGGGCTAACAGGTAGTGATGCCAGCCACCTGTGGCAGCCTTGCAGCGACCACAGCCCTTCTCAGGCCAGCAGCCGGTAGACTGCTCACCAGGGCCCCAGGGGCTGGGCAGTGGCAGTTCTGAATACAGTTGTCTGTCCAGAAAGTGCAGCATTGGCACAGGAAGCAGGAGCAGTGGCACGGAGCACACATCAACCCTCCAGCAGCGAAGAGCAGGCAGGCACTGGCAGGTAGGGGCACAGGGGTGGCTACAGTGCTCTGGGGCTGAGGGATTGGCACATGTGGCTGGATGTGCAGAGACACATGGGAAAAAGCAGGAGTTTGTCAGGCACTGGGGACTGGGGCCAAGGACCAATGATGGGGAACCAGCAGTGGGGCCACCGGGCTCAGGGCAGGGGCCAAGGTGGCTGAGGGGGAGAACAAGGGTCAGGGACCTATTAGTTGCAGGAGTCTGGGTCACCAGTCCCCTCCTTCCCAAGACCCAGAGGTCACGCCTCTATCTCTGACGCCTCAGACCACAGCCCTGCTCACCTTGCAGTAGAGCCTAGGAGTCCATCTGTGATGCCACAGACCTCCTCCGTAAGGCAGCTGAAGGGAACACAAGCCAGGCGCCCTCCAGGGCTGCACACTGGCACCAGCCGTCTGGCAGGCGGCCACATAGGCTTGCAGGCAGGCCACAGAGCACTTTGTGGTTCCTGAGGGCACAGCCCATGTTGACCACAGAGGTCTGGAAGAAGGGCTCCGGCGGCAGGCATGCGTGGCAGGGCGCCAGCAGGCCGCTGGGCTCACACGGAAGGCCACAGGTGCTGTGTCTGGGCTCTTGTCCTCGGTGGCTGCTGGACAGCTGGCATCTGGGCAGGGATGCAGTGCAGGCCTAGGCCTCGGCTGCTGCAGGTTACCTGTCGAAGTCGCCACAGAGGCTGTGCACCCGCCCCTGTCAGTGCAAGGACAGGCAGCCGAAGGTCAGTGGTGGGGGTCAGGGACTGGGGTGAATCAAGGAGAAGAGGGGTTGGCAGTGGTGTGGGGAGAGTGTGCGGAAGCTAAGAGAGGTGGTGTGCTGGAACACGGGGAGAGTGGAGAGGGAGGGGAAGAGGGAGAGGAGGGATGTGGGGGTGAAGTAAAGGGGGAGAGGGAGTCAAGGCGGAAGGGGCAATCACGGCAGCTCTTGGGAGTGGGTACTGAAGAGTAGGAAGAAGACCAGGAAAGGTGTGGGAGGAGGTGTGTGGAGGTTAGAAGAGGGGAAGGAAAATGAGGGGAGGCGAGTGGTGGGGTGGGCACGGGGGTGTAGGATAGAGGGAGTATTCCTATTTGGGGACAAGGGAGAGACCTAGATGGCATCTGTGGACCTGGGGGATCAGGAGGCGGCAATGGAGGGCTGGAGAGCCAGGGAAGATGTTGGGACAGGAGGAGGGGAGAGGATGCGAGGCAGGAGGAAAGGCAGAGGTGAGAGAAGGGCATGCAGGGAAGGAAGGTGGTCAAGCAGAGACTGGGGTTGGGGATGCCAGGTGGGAGTTGGGGAAGAGGTAACGGTAATCATGGAGCATGGAGGGCACCCGGAGACCCAGGCAGAGGAAAAGAGACCTGGAGATGAAGATGCGGGGGGTGGGAGAGACAGGTGGGGTGGGCATACTGGGGTGAAGAGAAGTGGGGGAGGGAAGTGGGAGAAACAGAGAGCCTGGGCAGTATGGAGAAGGGACATGTGGACCCAGCTGTTGGGAGAGGGGCTGAAAGGAGAAAGGGAAGGAAGAGAGGGAGGAGGAGGTGGAGAACAGAGAAGGAAGAAGGAAAAGAGAGTGGAAATGAGGGTGATGGGGGGAGGAAGGCCTCAGTGGGGGGGTAGGCAGAGATTGGACCGCCAGAACAGAGACTGGATGGTAGCTGAAAGGAGGCAAAGAGGGGGTGGGATCTCACCTTGACGCATCCCTGGTCCAGGAGGAAGCGGTGGAGCAGCACGTGGTGGAGTTCAGGCATCCATGAGCCGTTTTCCAGCACTACCTTGAAGGGCCACGTACCCGAAGGCGACATTTCTCTGTGCCCACCAATGAATAGGTGCAGGCGTTGGGGAGGTGGAAGGTGGTGCCCTCGAAGTTGCGGTAATGGAGCCTGCCTGGGGCAAGGCAGAGATCAGGGCCATCCATCCTGCTTGGCACAGTTTGCAGGCCATCTGGCCGCCAGGTGGCAGTGGCAGCAGCGGCTGTGTGCGGAGTGAAGGGCGGGCAGCGGCGCCGGCGCAGCTCAGCACAAAGCCCGCTTCGCACACGCAGCCCTCGTAGCCCTGGAGGCAGCACCCGCGATCCTCGCAGCCGGGTGGCCGCTCCTGTCCTGCGAAAGTGTCTGGGCAGCTCGGAGCACACAGTGTGTAGTGTGAGTGTGTGCGGCAAAGCAAGCCTGCGAGGAGTAGGAATGGAGGGTTACTTGATGGCAAGTGGCTGCTGGAGTCTCACCCTCACCTCTGGGGCTGGGCTGCGACATCTGGGGCCTTGCAGGGGTAAGGGATGGAAAGATTGACTTGGGCAGAGCTGAAGCTAACTTTGAAATGGGTAAAGACCAGGTAGCTAACCATGAATCAGAAGCACAGTTAATCCCTAAGGGTTTGGGATGGGTAAGGGTTTGGGGGCTGGACCATGAACAGGTCTGAGTTTCTGAAGAGGTAAGGGTTGAAGGGCTGGACCATAATCAGGGCTAAGAAGTAGGAAGGATAAGAGCCAGGGGAAGGACTTTCGTCTGAGATGGGTTGACACTTTTGGATGGGCAAAGTATGAGGTCCCCGACCATGACGGGGAGTGGAGAAGTGGTTGGAGGCTGGCACTGTGGGAAGTATGGGTCTCAAGGACTAAATTGTGTGTGGCAGGTGGGGGGTGGGGAGGCTGGCACACTGAGATGGGCAACAAGGAGCTGAACTGGGGTCAGGAGTGGGTCAGAGAGGAGAGGCTGGACCGAGGCCCTGGACACTCACTGCACAGGCTCAATTTCTGCCAGGGGAAGACCTGGCTGCCCAGCAGCTGGCAAGTTTCACGGTAGACAGTTAGCATCTAGCAGGGTACAGTGCCCAGGCATACATCCACCATGCAATCTTGGACATAGGGGTTTGGGGCAAGCAGTTTACAGCACAGTCAGAAGGGCCCCAGTGGGGCCAAGAGGATGTCACATATGTAGACAAAGTGGGCTGGGGTGCTGGTGGTTGGCAGGGTGACACAGGATGGTAGCAGTGGCAGCATCTTGCCAGCAGCATCCAGGTACCCAGCGCGGGAACCCACCAAGAAACTATGGCCGAAGGCCCAGGCCAATGCATCCTCAGGCAGCTTGGTGCCCCCTAGAGTGGAGGCTTTGCAGCCCCCAGCCCCAGCAATCCTCACCTCACATAGTAAAGTTTCTGTCTTCAGAAACCAGAAGTCCCTTCTCCAGAACATAAAAGTCAAGCCATGGGACATGAAACCCTCACTGCAGACCCTGGAGTCTTCACTGCCTAGAGGACTTTTCCATCCACCAAATCTAGGAATCTTGCCTTTTAGAACTGCGTAATTCTGGACCCCAGAAACTATGTCTTCACTTTCAGGACCCACAGACTCCAACTCCAAGACCCAGGTGTTCCAGTCCTCAGAACCCAGAAGCCCCACCCCTAGGGTGGAGGAGTCTCCACCCTCAGACCCAAGAAGCCCTGGCTCCAGAGCCTCAGCAGTCCCATCCCTAAGGCCCGAGGCCAACCCCAGGGACTCTGAGCTTTGCCCCAGGAATCAACTCTAGTATCAAGGAATGTCCCCTCTAGTTTCCAGAGTCCCTTTCACCAGCAGCCCATAGCCCTTTACTTCTAAGGCTCACTCAAGGCAACCAGCCTGGAATTTCCAGGGGTGGACGCTGATACTCAGGTGCTGACAAGCAGGCATATAGACCTGGAGGGCCACGCAAAGCCCAAGTTGGTAGTTGGGGAAGAGACAGATTGACAGGTCCAAGCACTGCAGCTGGACTCAAAGAGTGTAGGCTGCAGCAGATAATCGCAGTGGCCTGATGACCTGTTCAGAGTTCCTAGGACAGCACAGGGCCCTGGGGTCTCTGGTTGGGGTGCGGGCTGGGCACAGGAAGCATCCCAGAGGGTGTGGCATGGGGTAGCAGGTGGCTGCAGGGCCCAATTGCACAAGAAGACACGAGGCTTGGGACCTCCCACATCTTCGGGAGTTTCCCAGTTGAAGTTCCCGCACAGGCCTGCCATGTGTGCACGTTAGCTGCTGGTCATTTGCAGAGACCACATGTGCTGCCAGTTGGTGACGAGGCACAGTTCGGGTGGCTCTTGTTTCAGATTCGCCTCTGCTCATAATTTAGAGCTGTGAGGGTACAACCACAGCTGCCCATCACTCAGGGTCACTGGCTGCCACAGCCACTGCTGGGCAGGGCGACCCAAGAGCCAGAGTCACCAGAAAGGCTGTATTCCTAAGCATTTGAGGAGGGGTGAGGGTTGGAAGCTGAGGGAGTTGAATGTTGGGGTACTGAGTGAGTGGGGGTTTCAAGGTCTCATCCTCAGCCACTAACCAAGAGTCTTGTTTCCACACCCAGATGTGTCCTCACGCAAAACTCAAAAGTCTTTCTCTGAGGAATCCAGATAAGTTATTTCCACTAAGGAGCTAGGACTGCCCACTTCCTCCAGTTCATAGGAAAGCCTTCAGCCAGAACTCAAATGTCTTTCCCACAATTACCAAGAGCCTCTGCTAAGAGCTTCCAAATCAGATGGTATCTCCCTTCTCTCAATCCATGATTTCCTTTGTTATCCTCTATCCCCCAGAAGGTTTCCAACCCACCTTTTAGTCTCCCTCACTGCCTCCATCCTGGCCCAACCCCCATCATCTCCTGCCAGGACTACTGCAGCAAACCTCCTCACTGGTCTCCCAGCACTTCCTTCTCAAGCTCCAGAGTCTGTCCCCCACATGGCAGCCACAAGGATCTTATTCACATGCAAGTGATAGTTCATCCCTCCTCTGCACAAAATCTTTCCTTGGCTCCCACCTCACAAAGAATAAAAGCTAAAGTTGCTGTGAGAGCCCACATGGCCGTACACAATCTGACCCCCGTGATCTCTCCCTTTTCTCGGCACCATGATCCCTCCACTTCAGCCTGGACTTCTTGCCGTTCCTCTAATGCGCCTGGCAGATTTTCACTTTAGGCACTTGCTGTTCCCTCTGCCTGGAATGCTCTTTTCTCAGATACCCACATGGCCCTCTCCCTCACTTCCTTTAAGACTTGGCTTAAGTTTCATCTTCTCAGCAAGGCCCTCCTATTTAAAACTGTACTCTCAGAAATCCTGATCCCACTTTCCTTGCTCTATTTTTTCTCTTTAGCACGTATCATCTTCTAACATACTATAAAATTAACTTAAATGTGTGGCTTATCTCTCGCCGCTAGAATATAAGCACCGGAAGAACAAGGATTTTGTCTGCCTTAGTTGCTGATGTGTCTTCAGTTTCTTGAACAAGGTCTGATACACAATAATTAAAAATATTCCTCAATTAATGAGGGAACTCAGGAGTGTCAGGTCCCTGGGAGATGGGGGCCCATGTGGTGAGAGTAAAAATCTGGAGCCCTGAGAATTTGAGGATGCTGGAGACCTGGAATGGAGGCTGAAGGATGCTGAGGAACCACTAGAGCACTTGGGGGAAGTCCTGACTCCTGAGTGTCAGGGCAAGCTCTCAAGGGGTGTGGAGGGGAGTATGGACCATCATGGGCTCCCACAGCAAGTCAGCATCATACACTTTCTGAGCTTTCCATGTATTCTCATTTTTGTCCTCAATACAGCCCTATGGATTAGGTCTTTACATCATTCTGATTTCACAGATGAAGAAACGGAGGCTCAGAGAGGTTAAATAATCTGCCCAAAGTCATACAAATAAATAGTCAAGTTGGGATTGCACCCATGCCATATGGGTCCAGAGTCTGTTGTCCTTCTATAGTGCTGAAAGGTGGCTTTGCTACATCCATAACCTCCATGAGTTTTCCCCCTCTAGCAACTCTGATTAAATATAGTCTAGCCCCCACAACCTTCCATGCAGAGCACTGTCCCTAAATCTTCCCTGAGGAAAAATGTGGGACATACCCGTGGCTGCATATGGTCCGAGGACATGACCAAAGCTCAGAGAATTTGGAGGCTCCAGATGCCAGTGTTAGGGGGCAATAAACATAGCAAACATCCTTCACATGACACTTACCATGAAATGGACTCTGTTCCAAGTGCTTTTCATATATTAACTCATTCCCACCTTACAGCGACCTGACGAGGTGGGTGCTAGAGATCCATAATCCCTTAACTACAATCCCCCAATGCAAAACTGGTCTGAAGACAGAAAGATGTTTTGTGTGTTTGATGTTAAAACTAAATTGGCAGCGAAAGCTGACCTGAACTTATGAGTGGCTGCTTACTGTCTTAACTTATTCCACTTGGTATGAATATTCAGACATGTCACTGCAGAGATATTAATATTTGTTATTTTTAACACCCACTAGGAGTATTATATAAAATACGTGGCATTTGCATGATATGACCATTTGAAATTCCAAAATCTGAAATGCACTTGGCCCCAGTCATTTTAGATAATGGACTGTGGACCTGCATAATTGCCTCCATTTCTGAGATGACAAAACTGAGGGACAGAGAAGGATAGGGCTTCCCAGGATTCCATACAGTATGATTCTTACCGGAACAAAGCAGAACTCATGTTTGACTGTAGCGATGGTAATGCCAAAGATGTGCCTTGTGACAAAGCATGGGCTGTCTCCCTCCAGAGTAGGCAACACACAGTTGGAAGGCAGGGAGGCCACTGGGCAGGGTCTGAGGGTGCAGCCTCAAGGCATGGGGAAAGAGTAGCCATCAAAAGTGTAGATGTATGGTAACCCAGAGGCCCAAAAGTTACCCCTTGTGATGGACCCCTGCCCATTACTAGAGACAGTTGCTATCTCTGATTTGCACAAGTATCATTTTGGACCCAAACACAGTTTCAAGTTCTGGTTTCTCCACTGCTACAGCCTCTGAGCTTGGCTCAATCACTGGCACCCACCTTGAGCCCCAGCTTGGCCACTGAGGCAATTTCTGACCGAGACCAATACACTGTCTTGGATTTGGGCTCTGGTTCAGCTGAGCATGGGCAGGGAGATAGGTGCAGGTGCTGGTTCAACTACAGCTGCAGATTTAGGCCAGGGTTCATTCACAGCCCCTGTGCAAGCCCCAGATAAGCTGCAGCCACAGGTAAAAAAAAGCCCTGGTTCAGCTTCATGTATGCTCTCTGATCCTGGTCTGACCATTACCATGGTTTTAGCTCTGGACGCTGTTTTGGAGTCCTTTAGAGATACTGTCTTGAAACTGGACATGGTCTTGGATCCAGATGTGTCCTGAGTGCTGTGTATACACTTCGCTTTGTGCTTCACAAGGTGACTTGTGGTCCCATCAGAGCATGCATAGTCCTTACAGGAGAATGGAACTGGAGGGGCATCATCACGGAAGATTCTAGGCATCATTAGGGAAGATTCTAGGAAGGAATGGGATTCCATGGGAGGGTCCACAGCCGTCTCAGAACACCTGGAGATGAGAGGAGAGGATGCAACAGAACTGAATCCTGGCATTTAATTTCATCCCTGACCTGCCTCCACACCCTAAGCATCCAGGGTCCCTGGCATTGAGGACTCAACATTCAGAAGCTAACAGGGTTCCCAATCTAAAATGAATTGGGGTCCGTATCAGCAGAAAGAGAAGGGTGGGGCTGAGGGACAATACAGAAATGATCAGCACAGCCTGGGTGTATAATAGGACTTTGATAAGCCAGTGAGAACAAGCTTCCTCTAAAGACAGCTATACCAATTATTTAAAAGTATCTGTGCTAGTAAGTCCAAACACATCTGTAAGTTGATTTTGGCCAGTGAAGACTTCCATCTTGTCATGTTAAGCAGCCTTAAGAAGTGTGTGTGTGTGTGTGTGTGTGTGTGTGTGTGTGTGTGTGTGTGTATGCATTCTTTGGGGGAGGGATTGGAAACATATATCCTCCCTAATTTCTAGGGAGAGGATTTATTTTTCATAATTGTTGGTGCGTGAAGTTAGCCATCTACAAAGTAAACTTGAAAGAAATTATTTGTTCTGTAGGATTTTGTATATTTTCCATCAAGATGAAATACAGAGTTTTGGTGTGGATTAGAATGGGAGCTTAAGTATCAGCTCCTCAGGGTAGGGATGTTGTCTATGTTGTTCATTGCATTTCCAGTGCCTAGAACAGGCCTGGCCTGAGGGAAATATTTTTAAAACTTACTGAAAAATAATGGCAAATATTTACTGCATGCCAGACGCTGTTCTATTAACTCATCTTTTAAAAGGCAAGAAAACCTTATGATGTTGTTGGTATTATTACCCACACTTCACCGAGGAGAAACTAGAGGGTTCGAGAAGTGAAGTGACCTGCCCAGAAGCACACAGCTTATTGCAAGATTTTAAGCCTCTTGGCTCCAGAGTCCAGCTCTGAGCCATTATGAATAAATGACTTGAAGTATATATCTTCGTTTCTAAAATACCCTAGCCTCTCTGAGTATTCCCTCACGCCTGTCTCATCTCCCCGGTCTCCTGCTGTTTTTCGGAACTGGAAGATATTGGATGGGAGCCCCCTGATTCCAGGGTTACGGGGAAATCCCGAGTGCCTTGGCACAATTCAGGACCATGGTCAGCGTCCAGTTACCATTTACACTGAGTCAGCGCGGAGCGCAGCGCTCACTGTGGCGATGCGCCTCTTTGGAGCAGCCTGAGAGAATGTGGATCGCGGCTGCCACACTCTCCGTGTGTAGATTTGGGAAGTGATTTTGCGACTTCAACCTTCAACTGCTCCCTCTATAAAATGCGGATTTTATAAAAATCTGCCTCCACGGTGGCTACGAGGAATACATTACATAATGTACATGCATTTTATATATATATACATATATATATACACTTAACTCATAAATCTGGACTATAAGTGTTTGTGAGGCAGTACAAAAAGCAAACAAAAGAAAAAGACGGTTAAACAACTTGTGTGCTGGAAGTAAGTGGACCAGGGTTCAAATCCTGACTCTGCTCCTTTCTAGCTTGGCAAAAGATTTGAGCTCCAGCCCTTCCCCTTCCTTTCTCCAGGAGAAAAAAAGGAGGGGAATTATTATAATATTATTATAGCGTCTACCCTAAAGGCTAGGAGGAAGGTTAAGCATTCAATATTAACTTTGTTATTTTATCTCTCCCTCCCCATTGTTCATATTTTACACTATAATAAAGAAAAAGAGCACGTGACCATCAGCAATAACTTCCCCTTGAGCCCAGTACCTGGTATAAAAATAATGTGGCACACATTTAATAAATCATAGTTATTATTATTCATTCCATAAATGTTTACGGAGTGCTGGGCACTATCATGGGTGCTAGTGATTCAATGGTGAACAAAACACTTTTGTAAAAATCTGACCACTTGAAGCTATTTGGGGTGACAGAAATATTCTATAACTTGATCTAGGTGATGGTTACACGGGTGTGTATATATATGGGAATATTAATCAGGCAGGTTACTTTAAGATTGTGCAATTAACTGTGTATCTTAAGCCTTACTTTTTGTTGTTGATTTTAGTTTGTTTTTGTGGGGGAGGGAGGTAATTAGGTGTGTGTATGTATATATGTATGTATGTATGTATTTAATGGAGGTACTGGAATTGAACCCAGGACCTCATGAATGCTAGGTACACACTCTACTACTGAGCTATACCCTCCCCCCTTTAAGCCTTACTTTAAAAAAATTGCTCTCAAGGAACTAATGTGTAGCAGAGAGAGAAAATAAGTTAAGAATAAAGAAAGTGACATGCTTTATGGGAAAAAAAGCAGGGAAGGGCTAAAGATTGTAGGGCTTGGAGAGTTGCTATTTTAAATTGGGTGGTCAGGTTGGCCTCAATAAGAAGATTCAATTGAGTAAACAATTGAAGGAGGTGAGGGAGTGACCCAAAAGTATATTATGGGGACAGCCAGTGCAAAGGCCCTGGAGCAGGGAGAAAAGAGTAAGGTGGCCAATGTGGCTGCAGTGAGGGAGGACAAGAGAGGAGATGAGATCAGAAAGGTAATGGGAGCAGGTCGTATGGGGCCTTACAAAACACTGTAAGGACTTTTGTTTTTTACTGGGAGTGAGGTGGAATGATTGCATGGGAGGGACGTGACTTGGCATTTTAAAACTGTCTCTTTGGCTGCTAGTTGAGCAATCGAGTGTAGTGTTATGATTTTCGATCCTCATCCCCTGAAATCCCATTACCTGCCCACCGCCTCTCTTGGGCCCCAGAGCTGGTCACCCGCTGCCGGGAACCCCGCGGCTTGGGTCCGGAAGCCAGCGCCGTGGGCGGTGCTGGAGCTGAACTACGCCCGCCGCGTCTCCTGGCTGCGCACGGCATCGCGCCAGCGCCTGGGCCCATAGGCCAACTCGGTAACTCGGTCGAGGCGAAGCTCTGAGCCAAGACGTGCTTTGGCCAGAATACTGCCCGGGATGAGGCTCAGGACCAGCAGGAATGAGACTCCAGTGCGAGCTGGGCAGCGGCTGCTGATTGGAGAAGCCTGGCAACGCCTCGAGCGCGAAGCTCAGTCTGAATGCGCCCACTGGGAGCATGAGGGCAAAAAAAAAAAAGGATTGTAGGTGACGCCCGCGCAGGCGGCGGCTGCAGCCAGGAAAGTATCTGCTGGTGGGCGGGGAAGCTCAGCACTAGCGGGCGCACCGGATCCACGTCCAAGCGCAGCAAGGCGCCAGGGCTCAGAGCCCGCGCTCTTTTCGGGGCTGCCCCCCGCGGCCAACAAGCGCAGGCCACCGGGACCGAGAACCGCCAAGTACACAAGGTCTCCGGGCCCGGGATCCAGGAGGCGCGAATGGAAGCACGGCGTAGACATGGCCCCAGCGACTCTGGGGCAGCAGCTGTTCGCACACGTGGCCACAGGCTTTGTCTCCGCTTGCCGGCAACTGTGATCGGCTAGGAGCGCGACGGGATGAGTGGCCATGACGTGGGTGCCCCACACGTCTCCTGAGCTCTAACCCCCTCGGTGCCTGGAAGGGCTCGAGGTGTACGAGGAGGGGCCGGCGGGCAGCGTGCTCGGGGCCGTCCAGAGGGACCGGCACCGGAGATCTGAGACGCAGGCACATGGGCCCAGCGCCGGGCACCACGGCAAACTCCTTGTGCCCGTCGTGGGGCTGCAGAGATGGCGTCACAACCCCGTAGAGAGGACCCAGCGGGCAGTGCGGAAGAGCCAGGGAGAATCTCAGGAGGCTCGCTCACCATCACAGTCACTCCCACCGACCGCCACGCGCTGCCCGCCGCCCGCCCCGAGCCCCGCAGCTCCACAGCGCGGGGCAGGCGCACGGACGCACTGGCGCTTGGCCGCAGGCTCAGCGCGCGCCGGAAGGGCGGCGCCCCCACCGGGGGCGCTCTCACTAGCACTGCCCTTGCGGGGCGGAGTGGGGGCCCTTGGGCGGTGGCGACACTTACGGCCGGAAGTGGGGCTTCTCAGTGCTGGATTTCTCTAAGAAAGCCGTGATGAAGTAATGGCCCTGGAAACTCATAAACGCAGCCATTGGGCTTGAGGGATCTGGGAAGACGGAGGAAAGAGTCAGCATAATCCTGTGGATTTTGAGGCCAAATAAATCAGGTTTTAATTCTGACTGCCACTCCCCGGCCATTTGAACATGGGCAAGGTATTTAACTTATCTGGGCCTCATTTGTAAGAGGAGTTCTTAGCTCACACTCCACAGGGCTAAAGGGAAGATTAGATGAGATAATATACGTAAAGGCCATGGAACAGTGTCTGGTATATAAATATCAGCTTAAAATACAGTTGTTCCATTGGGCCACCGTCCCGGAAAGGCGTGACTGGCCCCCTTCCTACAAGTAGTTTGGCCAATCCCTCTCCACAGAGTCTGCCCAAATAGTCCCTTGTCCCAGCTGGCCAGGGCCCTGTCCCTAGAAGCTCCACTGTGGCCAATCCCAGAATTTGCCAGGCAGCCCCCCAACCCTAGCCAGCACAACCAGTCCCTGCTGCAGACCCAGACCAGATCACCAGCCTACTGGGTCTCCCATGGATCCCTCACCCCGTAGGAAACTCAGGGCCCCTAGGCACAGCAGGGCCGGTGTGACGGCAGCCATGGCTGGAGAGAGAAGGGATGGATCCAGGCTAGTCAGTGCAGTCTCTCCCCCAAGTGTGCCCTCCAGCCCTCCTACTGCAGGAGCAGAAGGGGACACAAGAGGAATTCCAGAGAAAGGCTTGGTCCTCAGAGCCAGGGGAAAAGGCAAGGTTGGGGGTCTCACTTGCCAGGAGCTGGACTAAGGCCAGGCATATCGTGGGGGCATTTATAGTCCCAGATGCCTGGGCCTGGCCCTCAGCACTCTTGCAGGGTCAGCACACAGATGCCCCCATTAGCACTGGCTCCAGCCTGACCTGGTGCCATTGATCATAATGTTGGCGGGGTCAGGGAGAATGGGCAGTGGAGAGACAGGGAGGGGAGGGGAGAGACAGTGAGCAGAGACACTGAAAGAAGGAGAGGGAAAAAAAATGCAAGAAAATTACTGTGAGATGGAGAGATGGGTGTGGGGCAAGGGACAGACAGGGTGAGAAAGGTAGAGAGAGTTCAGAGTGGTGGACAGACATAAGGACCAAAAGAGAGACAAGAAAGATATTTCTTCAAGGAGGGCCTTCGAGTGTGGAGGAAGTGGTTGTGTCTGAAAGGAATGACTGCTCCAAGCTTGAGACAGAAAATTACACATTAGGGGATTGAAGTGGGCCAGGCAACAATACCATGGTTCCTCAGAAAAGAAGGGCTCCTGAGCCTGCTGAGGAAGGAGAGTTTTCAGGCTTGAGCTTTGGGGATCTTGGGGAAGAGGGTGCCAGGAGCCCACACTCCTGGATTCTGTGCAAGGAGGGACTGGAGACTGGATTTCTGTGTCTGAGGGAGGAGAACTGGGGACCTAAACTCCTGAACCTGGGGAAGGAGGGAGCTGCAGCCTGGACCCTAGGCCCTGGAAGTGACTGGAGACAGGCAGGAGAGGACACCATGGGCCTGGTATGTGGAGGGCTGGAGGATTTGGGGATGGAGCTCCCCAAGGGAAGACAATGGCTTCCAGTCACTCCCATCCTTCCAGAATGGTCCTGAACTGAAGAACAATGAAGCCACACCCTCCACCCTCCGTGGAGGATCTGGGAGGAAGGACAAGCTGGGGCTCTAGACAGGGACCTTGGATACAGTTTCCAGCCCCTCCCTCCCCCAGGTCCCCGGAGCCTGTGCCCTTAGCCCTTTCCCCCCAGAACCCTTGCCTTTGGTGGGAGGAGTAGGGGGAATATTCAAGAAGGAACCAAGTTTCTTTCAGTAGTTTCATTTCTTACCTGCTTAAGGTCCTGCCGGGCTCTTCATCACAAGCTGAGGTGAGGGAAGGCTCTGCGGAGGGCACAGGGAACAAGGTGAGGGAGGGTGTGGGAGTGTAAAGGTGTGGGCCTTTCAGGGAGCAGTGATTTCCTTCCAGCCTGAGGTGGGGAACGTATGTGCTAGAGATGCAACCAGGCAGGGGCCGGTGGGGGGAGGGGGCAAGGCCTGTCCAGCCCTGCTGAGGAGCTGGGACACTGTCCCATGAAACTTGGAGATCCATGGAGGATTCTATGTAGAGGAGGGTCAGGTTTGGCTTTAGGAAGATTCCCTGGACCAGAGGGTGAGACTTTTGGACAGAAACCCAAGGGAAGGAGGTGCAGAGACCCGGGTGGTTGACCAGAGCTAGAATGGGAAGGGGCCAGAGAAAGGAGGAAGAGAAGGTGGGTGGGATGCTCAGGAGGCCGAGTGAGGGTTGCCCTGAGACAGGACCAGCGTGGGACCCAGTGTGTGTGAGAGGCCTGAAGGATGTCCAGGAAGCCAAGGTCAGCCAGGCCTGGGGTTTCGGAGAGGGGCCAGGGAAGGGGACAGAGATATGGAGGTTGTCAGCAGAGAAAGAAAACAGAGGCGTCGGGGTGTGCCGGCAGATGATGGCCCAGAATGAGGTGAGTGGAGAAGCAGGAAGAGGGTGAGTTCCCAGCCCTGGGGACCACAGCATTCAGGGTCATGGATGCAGAGGAAGTTCCTGAAGAACTGATGTTTTATCCAGAGGACCAGGCAGAGTGAAGTGTATCCCAGGGGTTCCACAAAGGTGAAGCCAGAATATACTCAGAATAAAGTCCTTTGAAGTCTCACATTTTATACTCTAAATTCTTGCCAATTTTGCATTCACGTCCATTGGTCTATCCATGTGAGTTCTCATATGAAAAGGTTTCTAGTATTGCCAGTGACACCCTTTCATCCACCCTTGTGTATTCATCCCTCCCCCCGCAACCAGTGAAAATCTTTAAGTGAAAATGAAGCTCTGGGTTCAGCCTGTGGCTTAAGGATCTCCCTGGCCAGTCTCCTGGTGCACTGAGGTGTCTGTCGCCCAAGCATTTCAGGCTCCTCACAAGCCTGCCCAGTGGCCAGACATTCCCAACCCCTCGACAGGCAACTAAGCCTCCCACCCCTGACCTTGTTCTTTGCCATGTGCCCCTAACCATCCTCCCCACCATAGCCTAATAGATCTTTCTAAAGTCCATATCTGACCCTGTCCCTCTCTTGGCTCCCCAGTGCCCCTGGCGTGGAGTCACAGTTTCTCAGTCTGGCATCAGGTGCCTGCCCACCTCGTGAGCTCACCTGTCACCATTCCTTTTCTCCCACTCTGTCCTCCAGCTACACAGAACTTTGACCAGATCTCCAAGCGCACAATCCTCTCTTACCTTTTGCATACAATGGCCTCTCTCCTTGGAAGACCCTCTCTTTTCCAGAGAAAACTTCAAGTGTGCAGGGCTCAGTGCTAAATGGAAATGTGGAGTCCCTTGTTCAAAAATCATTAAGAATTTCACAGTGGTGACAGCGGGGCATCAACCAAGCACAGAGTCCTTTTAAACATAGGGTGCTGTGCGACCGCACAGGTCACACTGCCGTGAAGCCAGCCCTGCCTTCAGGAACTCTTGGACTCTCCCCACCTCCCTCCCACGCGCAATCAGGAGCTCCTTCTGGATTCCCAGAGCCTTTGGCTTAAACAAGTCCCAATCATTCTTGCCTGTGCTTCCCCTACCCCAGCCCTGACCATCCTGGGCTGCCACTGTTTGGTGACTGTTTATTTCCTCCACTGGACTGGAACTCTGAGAGGGCAGAGTCTGGGGCTGCACTGGTCACCACTGTGTTCCCAGCATCACTCTGCACAGGTCAGGGCAGCACTGAACACTGATACCTCTCCCTGCTTTTGTGAAGCGGGAAAGGACACAGGCACCAGGGAGGAACCAAAGATAAGAGCCATTCCCAAGTTCAATCTAGAAAAAAATATCCCCATCCTGAGGACACTTTATCTGATTCTCCCACATGTATGTCCAGGAAAAGAGCTGCAAAGGCTTGGTATTAGCTGAGGCCTTACGAGGGTCTGCAGGTATGTCATCACTCAGGGCCTGTGATGGATGACCCACACCCAGACACATGGGTTGGATCTGGCAGGAAATAGGGGAGAGCCCTGGTATCAGGACTACAGTGTCTTCAAGAAAATGCTCCAGTAGCCTGGAGCTTTTGGCCTCTGGAAAGCTAGTCTCAAAAACGTGCAGAGAACTCTCAAGGCCAGGTAGAGCATGGACAGTGGAAAGATTATCACTCCCTGAGCTTAAGAAACTGGTGGACTCACTGGGCAATGTCAGACAAGCTGCATTTTAACTTTAAATTCTAGATACATGTGATAATTTGTCCACAGTCATATTGTTTCTGCATGGGGATGGGGGATGGTCCAGGCATCCTGTGGGGGAGGCAGAGGGGGACCACGCTAGAGGGACCAGCTTGCCCGAGTACCTCCTCCCACCCCCCTACTTCCGAATGTGTAATAAGCTACCACTGAGTGTGTGTCCCTGTTCTGGTCCTGCATTTCCTGTGTCCACATTCCCCACAACCAGTCATGGCCTTTGTCTTGCAGTCTCAGTCCGAGTCCTTGAACCTGGAAAAGGTCCTTAATTCCTGTACTACAGAGAAGTCAGCTCCCCCATCAAAGGGATAGATCCTTGGATATCAGAGACCAAGACCCCACAACTCTTCTTCCCCAGTCTCTCTGCAGTCTTGCCTGAGAAACATGTAGTTGGTCAGTGGTCCACATCGTCCACTTCTGTGTAGGAGATGGAGGCCTCTGGTGAGGTGATTTCAAATCTCTCAATCCAGACACTTCAGGTCCCAACCTCGTCTGGTCACTTTTCTGCCTGGACCATCGCCTGGCCTCCTCCCTCATCTCCCTGCTTCCCCTTTGCCCTGCATGTGCAAACAGAACTGCCTCTGGAGCTTCCTCGAGAGCAGGGAGCACTACTCTCCTCACTGCTCAAAACCCTCCAAAGGTTTCTCATGCCACTGAGAATAGAACCCAGGCTCCTCCCAGTGGCCTAAGGGTCCTGTGTCATCCGCCCCTTTCCCACTCTCCAGCCTCAACATGGCGTCACCCCCCTTCCCTCACCCCATTCCAGCCTCCTGGCCTCCAGTGATGCTGTCGCAATTGCCTGTAATGCCCTTTCCACCCCTTGCGTAGTAAACTCCAACCTGAGCATCCTTCAGGTCTCAGCAGAGGCGTTACTTCCTCCAGGAAGCCTCCCTCAACCTCTCTTCCTGGATCCAACCCCCTGGTGATAGGGTCTCACAGTTCCAAGGCGCTCTCCCCCATGGCCCATCTTGTCACCACAGATGCTTTACACTTGCTTCATTATTTAACGCTGTTTCCCCCACCAAATGGTGAGATATGTGAGGGCAGGACAGGCCTGTATTTGTTCAGTATTGAATCCCCGGCACGTCGCACACAGTGGGCACGCAACAAATTGTTCCAATTGAAAAAGGAGGGTTGAGGAATGGCGCCCTCTAGCTCCCCCTCATGGCAGCAACTGGTATTTTGTACCTGGCATTAGGTAGCCATCCAATCCTCCCACTCCCTAGGCACCTCACACTCCCTGGTGGCTTCACCTGACCTCAGCCACAGAGGGTGACAAACAAGAAGAACCTCAGGATGCTGCTGGAGTACTCGGGGGTCAGACCAGGTCCCTGGGACTCAGATGGTTCCCTTGTCCAATGGGGGATCATTTGTAACCCTATACCCAACAAGAAAGTGTGGCAGAATCTAGGATGTTATCTCACAGGGACAAGTCATGTGTGCACCGAAAATGATCACGCAAATGGTCAGTCCAATCTTGGGCCCTCTTCCCCATGCCCCTCACACATCACTACATAGAAGAATGACAGGACACGTGTTCCCTCTGCATCTCTGCCTCTGGATCATCAGAGGTGGCCTGAGGTCAGGGAGCGCTATTCCTCTGACTGCCGATCCCATTCCTGGATCTCCACTGAGGCTCGACATTCCCAAGGCCCAGGGTTTGGTTCCCCAAACCTCTGAGCCTGGTGTTGTGAGGGCAGCCTAGGGCAGTCCTAGGCAGAGTGAGGACCAGTCCTGGAGAGACAGCATGCGGAAAGGCCCGGATCCACCTGAACTAGGCTCTAGGCCCCCAGAATTGCAGGGTCTACATGCCCTGTCTACACTTTCTCACCTCCTACTCTCAAATCTGCTGAATCTGGCACCTGCCCACCTGATCCCCTAGCACTGCTCTCACGGAGGTCACCACAGCCTTGATGTCATTAAACACAGAAGTCACTTGGGTCTGACTTGCCTGGTTTGCTTTACTCTGTCCCTCCACTTAATGCCCCTGCTTAGTCTGTCTTTTTTAGTTTAGGCTTTTCTTTGCCTGTCCTTTACATATGAGAAGTCTGGTTGCCTCAGTTCCCCATCACAGCTGACAGAGCCCTCATTTCTGTTCCCAAGCTCCTGTCTTAGAACATGGGTCCTGAGGCCCCCTGGCTGCCACCTCTTGGAGGTATCCTTGGTGACATGCCCATTCTCTGGGCTCCCCATATCCACCAAGTCCCACACTGGTCTCAGTATCTTCCCCAACCCCCCCACCCCCATCCTGCATCAGGGCAGCTCTACTGTCCCCTCCCCTGGCCAGAGCCCTGGGCCTTACCCTGGACACTTCCCTCCCCCCCAAGGCCCTTCAGCTCCATAACCCACCCATTCAGCTTCTTGACTCTCTTACCCACCCCTTGCTGCTTTCGCCCAGCCCTGCCCTGGTCCAGCCTTGTCCTCACCCACCCAGCTCCCTGCCCTGGTTTTCCCCCAGGCTCCCAGCTTCAGTCTTCTCCTGTGGTCTTCCCTCTTCCTAACAGCTAGAAGGATCTTAAAGCCCAAACCTGACCCTGTCCCTCCCTTGCATAGACCCCTCTGTGGCTCCCCAGTACTATCAGGCTGGAGTCTGAACGGGAGTTCTGACCCCTCTCACCCCTCCTGCCTCACTTCTACCACCCCCAGGGCCTGGTACTTCCTAAGCCCTTGCTTGTGGTGTCCCTCTGCCTGGCACATCTTTCCCTCTGCTCTTTGCCCAATTGTCTCCTTCAGATGTCACTCTCAGATCACATGTCTCCTTCATGAAGCCCTCCCCGACCACACCTGTGCTGAGTCAGGCCCCTTTTCTGGGCTCCTGGAATCTCCTAGGCTTCTCTCATCCCCAGGTCTCTGATCACTCTGAGCTATCACTGTCTAAGGGGCAGGGCTTGGGGCTGCCTGGGTCACTGTAGCATCACCCAGCACAGGACAGGCCCAGAGAGGATACTCAAGGAATGTCTGCCGACTGAGGCATAACCATCATCAGCCCCATCCAGGGACCTCAGATGGAACTGGGATGGGGAGGTTCTCTCACCAGAGGAGGCACCCCAGCTCCAGACCCCTGAACGATCCCCCAACCCCAACAGACAAGAGACAAGGGCAAGGGCCCAGGCCCAAGCTTAGAAAAATAGGACTTTCTTGTTGTGCCCCAGTGCCCCGACACCCTCCCCATCAGAGTTTTAAAAACCATGAGCAATTTGGTGAGTCTGAGGCCAGATCCCATGGGGTGTCTGGGTCCTGCCACCCCAGGGGCCAGAAGGGTCGTTGAGGTGGGCTCCAAGCTAGGGTCCCGTGGGTTCATGGCTGGGCCCCCAGGGCTCACAGTCCAGCTGGACCACTGTGTGGGCCCTGGGTGCAGCAGGCTCAGGGGCCGGTGGGGCCGGCACGGTGCCCAGAGCACCATTGGTCTGGGAGCAAACGCTGCTGACAGGCGCTGATGCCTTGGCCTTGCCTGGGGGCTGGCCGCCGTGCACCTTGTAGCGCATAAGCAGCACGAAGATGAAGACCAGTACCGAGGCCACGATGACCCCACCCAGCGCGATGATCATAGTGCCGCCCAGGAACGGTGCGTGTGGGGCCCCGCAGGGCCGCAGCGCCGGCTCAGTGGAGAAGTGGTTGCAGCCTACGGGCCGCGTGGCCGTCAGCCCTGTCGCGCTGTCCTCGTACACAGCTAGCACACACAGATCGTAGGTGCGGCCTGATGCCAGGTCTGTCAACAGGAAGGAGCTGCTGTCGGCCGGGATCATCCTGGAGGGACAGGCAGCTGGGGGTCAGCACTCACCCTACACTCTGCCCCAACCCTCCAGTCTGGAAGATTTCTCCCCTGTCAGCTGCCTCATTTCACCCTAGACCCTGAGTTCCCTCTAACCACTACTTGAATTCCTTTAGGTCTGATAGTCATCAGCTGCCCGGTGTCCCTCCATTCTGTTAGCCAGTTCTACCCAAGCCCACTCTCTCGCTTCCCTGTTGCCTGCTGCTGAAATGCCCGTTTGATCTCCCTCTGGCTGCAATGCACAAATTCCCTCCAGTGCTGCTGCCCACCTTCCCTCCGCTCTGCTGCCCAGTTTCATGCCAGCCCCATTGCCCCCCAACCCCCACACCGAGTCCGTCTTCATTTTATACCCAGCTGCCAAGTTCCTATCCTGCACTGCCACCTGATTTCCCTGCAGCCCAAGTTCTCTAGCTTTGCTGCCCAATTTTGCTCCGTTCCCCTGCCCTATTTCACTCTGTCCCACTGCCTGATTTCACTTTGGTTCCCCCACCCTATTCTCCCCTAGCTCACTGCCTGAGTCCCTCCAGCCTACCTCCCAATTTCCCACCAGCCCACTGCCCAAGCTCCCTCTAGCCTGACAACTCTCACTGCCCCGTTTTGCTCTAACTCTGATATTCCTCTAACTCAATGACCTTTTCCTTCTGGCCACCCCCATTCACTTTCCTTCTAATCCCACCTCCAAGTCTCCCTCCAGATGCTCATCCGATTTTCCTCTTTTCTCCTGTCTGACTTTCCTCCAGCCAGTGCCTTATTTCCCTTTTCCAGCTGCCTGACTTTCCTCTAGTGCAAAGCTAGAATTCACTCTAATCTAACCGCCTGACTCCCCCATCAGGCTGCTGCCTGATGTCCTTCTAACCTGCCAATGAATGTTCTCCAACCCTGCTGCCGTATTATTATTACTCTAGCTATAGACGGCTTTCCAGTGAGCCCTGTCTTCTGATTCCGTTTTCATTAAACTGACGCGCCTCAGTCACCACTGCTGATTTCTTTTTCTCCCTGTTGCCTTATTTCTTTCCAGCTCTGTCTCCCAATTCCCTTTCATCTCTGTGGCCTGGTTTCGATATATCCTTATCTTTCCCATTTCCTTTTATCCTTAGTACCCAATTCCACTCTATTTCCTTTTATAGCAGAACACCCTGTTGGAGATTTAACTTGTTTTATAATCTCTGTTTTATTCCTAAACTGCTTTAATGAGGGAACTCTGTGATTGTCTGTAGGAGAGCATTGTGCCATCCCCTGCCAGGCAAGGTGGACAGGACTTGTGTGATTTTCGGGTGTGGGCCCTCAGTGGAATGTACTGAGTACTGCTGTCTTAGAAAGAGAGTGGAAAAAGCTCACTGGATTTCCAGGACTGAAAAGGAAATCAAGTGACGATCTCTTGAGGTTTGGGCCTCTGAGGGGGGAAAGGGAACTCAGGTCCTGGGTTTACAAGGTGCAGACCCTACGCCTTGAGAGGCCTGGTCCTCTGCAGCCAGGCCTCAGGGCCTGAACCCTTGACCCAGCCTGGCAGTGAGAACAGGGAGCCGTGCATGCAAGGTTGGACTTAGGTCAGAGGTGTCAGCAGCCCCTGGGTCAGAGAGCCACCATGAGTGACCACATGTGGCCACAGCAGATGTTCCAAGTGCTCTCCAGCTAGGGGGCAGAAATTATGCTAATCCACCTCTTGGAGTGTGTAAGCCCCAAGTTCTGTGTTTGCAACCAGAGAACAGAGAAGGGAGTCCCCAACAGTGGCAAACTGAACATTCCTGTTCACCCAGCGGTGGAGCTTGAACTAGGGTTAATTTGATTTAGAGAACCAAACGTTGATATATCACCATGTTAGACCTCCAGACACGTGGAGCAGGTCACACCACAGAGACCTAAATCATAATCGCTATGTAACTTTCTCCCCCATTTTCTTTTTAACCTCTGGTCTGAGTTCCTTGGCAGCAGGGCTGGCTCATTTCATTTCCCCATGATCCCTGTACCTTCCTGCTTGATCTCTTTTTCTTCCTGCAGCCTGGCTTGAATCTAGCCCTGTTACCTGGAAACACCTGGTTTCCTTTTCTACTTAAATTTGTATCCCCTCAACCTTACCCCTCACCCTCCAATTAACTTTTTACTCTCTGGCTTGATTTCTTTTACTCCTGCTGCCTGATTTCCTCTTTTCTGTTACTATTTACTTCTGCTGCCTTCTTTCTTTTTACCACTGCTGCCTGATTTCTTTTACCTTTGCGATCTGATTTTCTTTGTAACCTTGCAGCCTCATTTCCTGTGCTGCAGCCTAGGGTATCAGTAGGTGTACCTCCAACCCTCCCTCCACCTCACTCCCCCTCCCAAATTGCCCACCACGTGGACCCTGCACCTGTAGACGAGGATGTCGTCGGCTGAGCTGTTGTACTGGATCTGGTACATGCGGATGCCAGGGATAGGCCGCTGATCTGGCCACTGGATGAGAGCAGCTGTGGCCCCATGCTCAGTCACCTGGACGCCACGATCAGTAGGGGGCCCAGTGTCAGCTGCCTTGGCGGACGCAGAGGCAGAGGCAGCGGCAGCAGAGGGCGGGGTGAGGGTATCAGGATCCCCGTCCCGCGGGGGGTCACAGCTGGTGCTGTTGGCTAGCTGGGGGGGCGGCGGGGGACCCACGGTCAGCTCAACTGCAGCTGTGGCCTCGCCAGCTGCATTGGCCGCAATGCAGGTGAAGATGCCGCCATCGCCCGGCTCGGTGACCAGCAGCTCCAGCGTCCCATTAGGGAAGGCGCGAGCCCGGCTCGAGTTGCCCAGCAGCCGGCCCTGGGGTGACACCCAGCGCACACGGGGCTCGGGGTCCCCCACTGCCCGGCAACGCAGGGCGGCTGGCCGACCGGCAGGCACCGCCAGGGGCGGCGAGCGGTGAGTCACCACGGGCGGCTCGCACACGAACTCCTCCTCACCCACCGCCCAGAAGTAGCGGCCGCCCAGAGCCGGCGGGGAGGCGCAGGCCTCGAGGTCGTCCTCCCGCGCCAGCCGCCGCAGCCACACCAGCTCGCAGTTGCAGTGCAGGGGGTTCCCGCCGAAGGCCAGCACCAGGGCGGATGCGGGGGAGCCGCGGGGCCGGGCTAGCAGCGGCAGGCGGGAGAAGAGTGGGTCGGGCGGGATGGTGGTCAGGCGGTTGGAGGTCATGTCCAGCCGCGCCAACTTGTGTAAGCGGGAGAAGGCGCCGGCGGGCACGGAAGCCAGCAGGTTGTGGTCCAGGCCCAACGTATTGACGTTGCCCAGGCGGCCCAAAGCCTCCCAGGGCAGCTGTTCCAGGTTGTTGTAGGAGAGGTCGAGGTCCTCGAGGGTCTCGGCGCAGTCGTCCAGGGCGCCGGCCGCCAGGGCTGCCAGCTGGTTGTTGCTCAGGATGAGGTGGCGCAAGTTGACCAGGCCGCGCAGCTGTCCCTCGCCCAGCGAGGTCAGCCGGTTGCCGTCCAGGTGCAGAGCGCGCAGGGCCCGAAGGTCAGCGAAGGCGCCGGCTGCCACGTGGCGGATGGTGTTGCGTGACAAGCTCAGATGCAGCAGGCCCGTCATGTTGGCCAGGTCGCGGCGCCGCACGGCCGCAATGAAGTTGTCAGCCAGGCGCAGCTCGGCCGCCCGGCGGTCCAGCGAGGGTGGCACAAACAGAAGGCCTGCCCCTGGGCACAGCACGCTTAGGGGCAGGGATTGTGTCTGGCAGCGGCAGCGGCGGGGACACGGGCTGGCTGTGGCTGGCTGTGGTGGAGACGAGGCAGGGGCCAGCGGCAGCAGGCAGAGGAGCAGCGGGAGGATGGCCATCGCGGGCAGGGGTGGCCTGCGGGGAAGAAGGGGGATGTTAGGGCAGGCGGAGGTCAGAAGAGGGGTTTCAGAGGGGGTGAGGTGGTCCAAGACCAGAAGAGAAAGTCACAGAGGGCTGAAGCATAAGAGTTGGTCAAAGATGGTCAGAGAGAGGCGTGGTCAGACAGATCAAAAGCCAGAGGAGATGGTCACAGACTCAGAGAGATGTGTCACGGGGGAATAGAGTTAAGCAGAAATGAAGAAAGATGGTTAGAGGGAAGGAGGTGATTAGAAATGATCAGAGGCAGTCAGAGAACAGGAGCAGGGGTCAGGGTTGGTGGAAGGTAAGCCAGAGAGCTTTAGACGTGGTCAAAGAGGGATGCTCCAAGATGGCCCAAGAGAGAAGAGGTAGTTAGGGCGGTGGGAATGATTAGAAGTAGCCAGACATGACCAGACAAGAGAGGTAGTTAGAGATGATCAAGAAGATGAGAAGTCAACAGAGAGAGAGGAAGTGGCCAGGGGCGGTCAGGTCCAGGAGAGAGGGTCTGAAATGGTCAAAAGGCAGAGAGGCAGTTAGAGAGAGGAGAGAACAGACATGGCAGAGACAGTTGGAGATGGGACAGATGGGTGTGGGGAGAGAGGAAAGGCAGCCAGAGATGTTAAAAATGGTCAGAGAACACCAATGAGCAAGAAAGACAGAGAGAACAGAGGTGGTCAGTAAAGGCGAGAGGTGGTCAGATGGTCATAGACTGGCAGTTTAGGGTCAGGAGTGGGTGGAGGGCAAAAGAGGTGGTGAAAGATGGTCAGAGAGATAAAAGGCCGACAGAAGAAGCCAGGAGGAGAGACAGACAGAAGCAGCTGGAAAGAAGATTTAGAGAGAAAGATGTCAAAGATGGTCAGAGACAGTCATACATCAAAGCTTAAAGTCAGGGGTAGACACTGGCAAGAGAGCCGGTAAAAGATGATTAGAGAGAGGTACCGCGGACAGAGATGTCAAAGGTGGTCATTGAGTGAAACAGTAGACAGAGGTGGCCAGAGAGAGGAGCTATGGACAGGGGTGTTTAAGATGACGATCAAAGACAGAAGAGGCAAACAGAGATGGTCACTGAGAGGAGTGGTAGCCAGAGGGGCCAGAGATAAGAGCAGTGGACAAAAGTGTCAAAGATGATTAGAGAGAGGAGAGGTGAATAGAGATGGTCAGTGAGGAGAGGTGGAGAAAGGAGACTGGAGAGAGGAGTGGTGGACAGGAGAGGCGGCTGGAGATGATCAAATAAGACAGATGGTCGGGAGAGGCTGGAGTGCCAGGGTGGAGGTGGTCATAGACCTGGAGATGCCATCACCTGGGGAAGACGAGGTCAGAGAGGGGCAGGGCTGGCCAAGTGTCCATAGAGTGTTGGAGGCAGAGCAGGAGCTGGAGGCAGATACTTGACGGGGTATGGCTGTTATCTGGGGAAATTCTAAGGGTGTCTAGGGGGACCTGGTCCTCCTTACCTCCACCCTGAGCCACAAAGTTCCTCCCAAGTCCCTCCCCACCATGGGGGTCTCCCAGTAGCCTTACCTGAGCTGGAAGCTGCCCCAGGGAGCAGAGTCCTCAAGCTCCAAGGGGGTCAGGGGTCAGGACTCTGGAGGGGGTGCCTGGTCATGCCTTCCCTGTCCCCAAGTTCTCTGCAGAGGGATTGTCTGTTGTATCTCAGTTCAGATTTGTGGCCACAGAGTCTCTCGATCTTGTCACTTTGGGTCCTAGATCTCCAAACATTGGGCCTCTAAGGGTCCAGTTTTAGAGACCCAGGCCCCAGTGTGGGTTGCTCAGAGTCAGGGTCTCCCAGCTCCAGGCTTGGGATGCTAAACAGACAAAAGGAGAGTTTAACGTCTGAGTCCCAAGCCCAGTCTTGGGATCAGATATTGGGGTGCTAAATCAAGATTTGCCCCAAATTTCAGCATTCAGTTTTGCAGCAAGGACTTCAGGCCCAAACTCAAGTTTAGGCCCCTTTGAATGCCAGGGTTCAGATCTTGGAATCTGAGGCCTAAAACTCAGGGTTCAGGTCCCAAAAAGCAGGTTCCAGGGTACAGAAATGAGAATCCAGTCCCAGATTTCAAGGTCCCAGGCACACAACTCAGAGTTTAGCTCCAGATTTGGGGTTTCAGATGCCAAATCTTGAGGTTCAGGCTCCAAATCTTGGGGTCCATATTACAATTCTTGGGGTTCAGGCTCCAAATCTTGGGATCCCAGGAACTGATGTTGAGATTTCAGCCCCAGATATGGATGTTCAGGCTCCAGGTCTTGGGGTCCCAGCCCCAGTTTAGGCTCTCAGGCTTGGGTGTCCAGTTATCTGGATCCAATCTCAGGGTGCAGGCCCCCGATTTCGGGGTGCAGGCCCTGGGTCTGGAATCGCGGCGTCCTGGCTTGCTTCCCCGGCTGAGGTGGGGGCTGGCCCAGAGGGAGGGGGCGGCTGCGGAGGGGGTGGGGGGGCGGCCAGGCAGCCCCGGGGGCCGGAGTGGGGCGAGGCCGAGAGGCGGACAGACGGACAGACAGGCACAGGCAGGGTACGGGTACCGCAGCACAGGCGGGGGCGCAGGGGGGAGGGGCCGCGCTCAGAGACCCCTCCCCCGCCGGGGCCGGGGCGTGGGCCTGGCGGGGGCCGGGCAGGCGGGCCGGGTCCTGGCGCTCCCGCGGCCTCCTCGCCGGGAACCCAGGGCCCTGCGCGCGCCCGCGCTTAAAGGCGCAGGCCCCGCGCGCGCCCGCGCTTAAAGGTGTAGGCAGGCCCCTCTCTCAAAGGCGAGTCCCTGGCCCCACCTCCCATGGAGTCATCCTGGTTTTGCCTGCGAGAGAGAATCCTTGGATACAGAGTCAAGAGAGACAGAGAGACACACAGAGGTAGAAAAAGACAGACAAAAAGATAGGCAGGCTTAGACTGAGCGAAAGAGAAGAGCAGAATGAGAGGGGCAGATGGGTAGACAGAGAGATAGAAAGACACACATATTCAAGGAGAGATGGAAATACAGAGACAGTGAGAGACCCAGAAAGAAACAGACAAGAGACAGGACAAGTTAGAGATAGACAGAGAGACATAGAGAAAGTCAAAGAGACAGAGACACGAGGAGAGAGAGAGAGACAGGGACAGACTGAGCGACTCAGCTGTGAGGATGGGGATGTGTGTGTGGGTGTGTCCAGATCTCATTCACAGCTTTGAATCTGATTCTCCATCTCAGAGCCACCTGCCCCCCATGCCTGTCTCCTTCTGCCCCTCTGTCTCAGCACCACCGTTCTGGGATGTCCTTCCCACAGGTGGAGTCTCCTTACTTGGACTCTGCTCAGCAACAAGCTTGATCTTTCAGGCCAGAGGGTAGACTCTGCTCCTTCCCAAGTCTCCTTGGCCTGGATGCAAGGGGAAAGCTTGGCTCCAAGTCCCTGTGCCTCTGGAATTAGAGCTAGACCTCAAGACACACTGGCCAGATATCCCATGGAGGAAGGGGAAGATAGGAACTGGGACAGAGGCAGGGGGCTGGTCAGACTGACCCAGAAAAGTATGTCCACTGCCTTCCTCTCTCCCCAACTCAGGTCCACTGCTCTGCAGGGTACCCTACTAGAATTGTACTAACACATGACTCACCGGGAGTGGTGTCTGCCTGTACTGATGCTTGTGGAAGATAGTGGAGGGGAGCAGGGGGGAGGGGTCCCACATGTTTCCTGACAGATGGTATTGCAGGAAGAGGGATGTGGGCCGTGGTCCACAAGCCTGGCTTGGGAACTTGGTTATAGCAACACGGGGACCTAATCTTGGGAGGTCTGGTCCAAAGGGGCCACCGCTTTTGTTTGTGGTCGCAGCCCTACCCTGGGGAAATCTGATCACGCCAACCCAGGGAACGCCCATCTGAGAGGAAGAGTAAAGCAAACTTGTTGGGGGCAGGGGCATGAATGCACATCCACCCTGGCATCCCTAGCTCTGCTGAAGGTTTCAGAGCAGACTTTTGGCTCCTTCCACTTCTGTGTATTGAAAAATTGCAGCTAAAATTAACTCAGCTCAGGGGCCCGCCTTTCTCGATCATTAGCAAAGTTCATCAGTGCTCCTGGCCCAGCATAGCAGATACTGGCTTCCCAGACATTCAGAAAAAGGATGAGACGTTTCGGAGACGCTACAGAAGTGGTGGAGGTGGGTGAGATAGAGGGAAATACCTGGAGACAATCCCGAAAAGACGGGGATTAGAATTCAGTGGAACTGGGCTGATTTGGGCGTGGCCCCAGGAAATGGGCAAGGGACGTGGAAGAGCGAGGCAGAGGAGGAACAGTTAATAGGAGGTTCAGATGAGGAGCAGGTTATTCCTTTGGACAACTGGGGCTCAGTTCTGCTGGGGAACATTTAGGTAGAGAGGCTGGGGCATTTATCCACCGAATCTTGCCGCATTTGGTGATGACTGTCCATTTGGTGAGAGGCGGTGGTGCTGAGAGCCATCTGAAATTTGAGGTGAAAAAGCAGAGAGGGATGCCTTGCGGGAGCTGGACCAGAGGTCCTCACACTGTAGCTGCATCAGGATCACCTGGAGGACTTGTTACTGTAGATCTCCAGGCCCTAGTCCCACAGTTTCTGATTTGCATTTCTAAATTCCCAGGCAATGGTAATGCTGTTGGCCTAGGGACCATATTTTGAGACCCACTGGGCTAAACCAGGAACATCAGCAGTGTGCATGGTTCTGTCCACCACAGCTATGCCAAAATGTGGTGCTCTGAGGGCATGTTACACCCTAAGTGTGTGCCAAAGAAACCAACATGTTTAGAGACATAAAATGGGATTTGGCATTAGAGAGAGGCAGAGGCAAAGATGCCAGTTCAACATTTACTTTGGATTTCTGGGCATGGTTGTGTACTAGATGACACTGCAGTAAAAGTGTGACCAAGACAGCATCAGGGCCGGCTTCATGGAACTCACATTCCAAAAGGGAGAAAGACACATCTCCAGACAGCCCAGAGTGGTCAGGGCCAGGATGGGAGAATCTTGGTGTAAAAAGATTGGGACTGTCATGACAGAGGCCTAGGCCACAGTGGTCAGGGTGTGATCAGGGAAGCAGAGGGCAAAATAATAAGGGCTTTGATAACAAAGCACAGGCCAGAGTGATCAGGGCTCTGTTGAGGGAAACAGAGTGTGTGGGGCCCCAAAAGCAGAGTCTAACCCTTCCACCCCCTCCCCCCAGAGTCAGGAGGGCTTCCTGGAGGAAGGGAACTTTATACTGAGACCTGAAGGATAAGTACGAATGAAGCCGGTGGCCAAAGGGAACCCCTATGCTGTTTGTGTGTCTTCATGCCATGGCATGTGCAGTCTAGGGGTCCCTGTGGTGCCTGAATGGTACCACGAGTGTGTCTGCATGTGCTGTAATCCCTCATTAGCTCCCGGAAGGGGATCCTAGTGGGATGGTTGTTTCGGGGACTCCGCTTAATTGCTGCATTTACTTAATTGCAACATCTGGAGAAGGGGACAGAAGCAGCGGAAACAGCCACAGCAGGAAGAATGAGGTTAAACTGCCTGAGAGCTGAGGGAGCTGAGGGAGGAAGGGAACTGCTCATATCCACACACGGAATCTCCCTGAAAATATACATGCATACTCACACATGCACATCACATCCTCAGAGGCTCACCAGAATACACACGGACACAGCAGACACGTGGAACACACATCATCTGGTCTCCTGTTCAAATATAGGGGACATACACAAGTGCACACTTAGACACACACTTCCAAAACACACACAGACTCACACCCAGACACGTGAGAGGTCACACATGCCGAAACACACTGCACGCAGATTCTCTTGTACACATGCGTGAGACACATGCCCACACATATACACAAGGAACATATTCAGAGTCACATCAAACACTGTAAGGGTTGGGCTCAAACACTGTAAGGGTTGGGCACACACACCCACACACACACACATTTCCATGCATGTATACACTAAAATCAATGAAGTCGGTCTGTCTGCCAAAAAAGCGTCAAATAAACTCAGGCTGCTTCCAAGTCAGGGGGTTGTTAGACCAAGAAGGGTTGGGGGTAGCATCTCCTCATACTCAACTGGTTCCCACCAACTAGTACATCCTACGTCCAGCCGGTGGGGTTCACTGAAATTAGCTCAGCTTTGTAAACAGCACATGAACCAGAACTGAGGACTAGGAGTCACCTTAAAGATCATGTCTGAAGGTGCACCCCGATATGGAGGGGTCAGGGGGGCAGGAAGATGAGTAAGTTCTTCCCACCCCCACCCCCCATATACATACACTGATCAGACTCATGGGTCCCCAGCAAGCACAGACTTCTACACGGCAACCACAAGACCTGTGCAGGAGGTTCTGATTAACTATGGTAGAAGACGGAATGCAGCTTTCAGGGGCTGCTTTGATGACTGCCAGCTATCACCATGGACGAAGACTTCGGTAAGAACATGGGGAAAGTTTACATTAGTGCAAAGAATGGAGGAAAATATGCTGAAAACTTTTAACTAGCAAATGTAGAGACTTTGGGCCATTGTATAGATCTGCTCTGTGAAAGCCTGAACACCACAGTTGGGGATTAGAGGCTCATTTTACAGAACGACAGGGGGGCTCAAGCCTTACTCATATCTGGGGCCCAGAAAGGAAGGATCAGTGTATTAGTAATGCCAGCTGCTGTAACAAATAACCTTCTGAATTTCAGTGACTTCAATACAAACAGTTTATTTCTCCCCGCAGGCGTCCTGCTTGGTTGATAGCTATCTTCCATCTGTTGATTCACACACCAGACTTGTTAATCTTGTGCCTCCATTATTTCCTGGGGCTTAGAATTATCTGCTTCTACTTGGCAAATGGGAAGAGATAGGGTGGAGAAGGTTCACCAGCTTTTTAAAAAACTTGGCCCAGAAGTGACCTTCTACAAATTTCCCTTCTGCCCATATTTTACTGGAGAGATGCAAGGGGGGGGGTGAGAACATATTCCCAGGCTGGGTAACTCCCTTCCCGTCACAATTATGCAAAGAATGTGGATTATAATGGACCAAACATCAACCACCACCAGATCCACAACCTCAGGGGAGGCAGCAGGAAGAGGCTGTGGGATCTCCTTCCAGTCACTGCACCGAGTCCTGCTGCAGGGGGAAGTCCCCAGCCCCACTCTGACTACCCACTCACCTGCCCTGATCTCCTGCCTTTGGAGTGGGTGACCACAAATTTGACTCCTTTGAGGGCAAAGAGAATCTGGCTTGATCTGATCATCTTTAGGTTAGTGCTGAAGGATAATGGTGAGTTCAGTGTTCTTTTTCCAAGCACTTATTGAGCCCTTACTGTGTGCCAGGCCGGATGCTGGGAACGTGACCGTGAATCAGATACAGTCGAGCTTTGGAATTGTGTCTCCTCATAAAGCAGAAAGAGAACAGATAATTTCTGAACCTGTGGTTGTCGCTGTGATATTTCATTACGAACAAGATGAGGAAGAGAAAAGGGGCAAGGAAATCACCAAGTCTGCCTGCCTAGTTGGTGATGGTGGGGGTGGGGTTCAGGAAATGGATGGAAACATTTGAAGAGGAGGTCACCTGGACCAAAAGGGGGTAGGGTTTTCTAGGCAAGAGCATAACCCCTATGTGCAGATCCAAGTGCTAATCAGAAACCTAGTGATTCCAGCTCTTAGCACAAACTACTGCTGATTCAAGTGCTAATCAGAAATCTGACACCTGTGAACACAAACCTGTCTGATTCATCTGCTAATTATAAATCTATGCTTGTAAACTCTGTCCTGGAGCAGGGCTAAATCACAGACTTGGGCAGGAATAGATACTGATAGTCATCAACCCAAAGATCCACGTTGCTAATGGCCATCTTGAGTTGATTCATGTGCTAATTACAATCTTAGGATAATTTAACAGTGATCAGAGGGTGTCATATTCACAGTGGAAAAGGGCACAGACTCTGAAGCCTGACAGCCTGGGTTCAAATTCCATTCCTGTAAAGAGGGGGCTGATAGTACTTCAGATGTCTACTGGGAGGACTAAATGAGTCAGTACAAGTAAAGAGCTGGGAGCAGTGCATAGCACCTAAGTGCTGACTCCGTCCCTAAGTACTAGCTGTAATAAAAATGATAATATGCAGCCAACAGTTACTGTTCTGATTTCATTTAATTCCGATAGCGGGCCCTACGTACAGTTTTTCACCACCGTAATCCTTCCTTGGCCCAGGTCTGAGGGTCTCACTCTCTGCAAAGTCTTCCCAGAGTTTCCCAGAAGTCCCCAGTCCCGCCCCCGCCCACATCCCTTTCTGCACCTTTCCCGGGCCGGGGCGAAACCTCCCAATCGCCACGTGGGGGCAGCAACACACCTTTCAGCAACTGCGCGCGCGATGCATTGTAGGATACGTAGTCTTGCGGACAGGTTAAGCGGTAACTGCGGTTGGGCATGCGAACTGCATTTCCCAGAAGGCCACGCGACACCCTCTGCCTCACCTTCCTCAAATCTGGAGGCGGAGGCCTCGCCCCCTCAGAGAGCGCGCCTGCAGAGCGGCGCGGGGAGTTATGGGGTGTAGGGGCTGAGTCCGTTGCACCGAGGACGGGGTGCTGCGCAGGCGTGGGTAGTCTGTCGCGCCCGGGGGACCTTAGCTGGCGGGTGGCCCAGGTGCCACAGACGCCACAACTACAAGTTGAGGCAGCGGTGGAGGCTCTGCCGTTCCTTACTCGAGGGAGAGCAAGACCCTCACACTGTGTTTTGCCCCAGAGCCAGCTCAGCCGCCTTCCGGCTCACCTGCATCTCCTCCACCTCTGGAGTCTGTTCATGGCGCTCCGGTCTTAAGAGGAAAAAAAAAATTCCTTTCCCCTATTTCTCTTCTGTCCTTCACAACCACCCCCTCCCCCCTTAAAAAAAGAAAACCTTATTATGCTAATGTTCAGCTGTGCACAAAAATAGAATAGTATGGTGATTCTCCAGGTACCCATCACTTTTCTTCAACAATTATTAACATATGGCCAATCTTACTTTATTTTTTCCGCTTCCCTCGGCGCCAAATTAGTTGAAAGCAAACCCCAGACAGCATATGATTTCATCCATAAAAACTTATGTATATATCTCTAAAATATGAGATTCTTAAAAAACATAACTATAACACCTAAAAATGAATAATTCCACAATATTATCTAATATCCAACCCATCTCCAAATTTCCCTGATTGTCTCCTAAATGTCTTTTAACTCTTGGCTTTTTCAAATCAGTATCCAAACAGGATAGTGCATTGCATTTTGTTGATATCTCTTAAAGTCTTTTATTTTATGGTAGTCCTCCCTCACTCTCATTCATCTCACAGTCTGATCTGGCTGGTTGCACTTCTTGGCGTACTTTAATATGTTCTATCCCCTGTATGCCCTGCAAACTGATAAATCTAGAGGCTGGGTCAGATTCAGTTTCAGTTTGCGGGTAAGTGTACTTCATGGGTGATGTCGAGTTCTTCCAACAGGAGACATATAATAATGTCTGGATGTTTCTTTCTTGTGTGTGATGTTAATATTCAGTGTTGGGTTTGAGTGTTGCCAATCCATTATTATTATTCCATCCATTATAATGCCACACAGCCAAACTTCAGGAAGGAAGTGTCTCCATGCTCTCCCTGTCTATTTCATAAATGTTGCTTCTTGTTGCTAAAGTTCTTCCTTGTTGCTAAACTCAAGAGGCAATTCTCCATCTTCAACTCACTGGTCCTGCAATAATAGGCCTGTCTTCTTGTGCTGTGTAGTAGGGTAGCGGCTAGCCATGCAACTGACTTTTGAGAGCTTAACTAGTCCTAATTGTGATGTGCTGTAAATATAAACAAATACACTGGGATTTCAAAGACTTAGGACCAAAAAAAGAATGTAAAATATCTCAAGAATTTAAAAAATATTGATAATATGTTGAAATGATAGTCTTTGGGATATATTAATAATATGCATGAATGAACTATTTTATTAAAATTAATTTCACTTGTTTCTTTTTACTTTTAAAGTGTGGCTACTAGAAATTTTAAAATCACATAGATGGCTCGCATTGTATTTCTATTAGAAAGTATTGCTCTAGACCAGTGGTTTTCAAAGTGTGATTGCTGGACCGGCAGCTTCAGCATCAGCATCACATGACAACTTGTTAAAAATGCAAATTGTCTGTTGCCTTAAACCTACTGAACCAGAATCTCTGGGGATGAGACCCAGCAGTCTGCATTCTGACAAATTCTCCTGACGATTCTTGTCTGAAAACTCCCCTCCCGTGACACAGGGCTGTCCCAACTGCACCCACCTCTCACCCCGCAACTGTTAACACCTTGGTCTGAGAACCATTCTCTTCTACCAACTGGTTTGCTGGCATTTAATCTTTGGTCCTACTTGTAATCCTCAAACCACAGCTCTCGGGCTGATTCAAAAACATAAATCAGATCACATTACTTCCCTGCTTAAAACCTTCCAATGGCTTCTTATTACACTTAAGGTAAAATCCAAACTCCTTCCTGTGATCCTTGCAGCCTCCTTGTCTTCACATCATCCTCTGATTCCCTTTCGCTCTTCATGCCCCAGCCTTGCCACTTTTCTCGCCGTTACTCGCACACTCCCATCTCTTTCCTACCTCGGGGACTTTGTGATGGTCATTCCCTCTTCTGAGAGCATGGTTCTCCCTTTCTAGGGCTGGCTCTCTCTTTTCCTTCAGTCTCAGCTTAGATGCCCCCTTCTCAATACAGCCATTGTGCCACTAAAGCCCGACTCTCCCACAACCACGTTCACACCATATCAACCATCTTTCATTCTCTGCATGGCATGTACCACACACTGTTCTTCCTCTTCTCCATTCATCTGTCTGTCTGTCTCCCCCACTATCACGTACCCATATGAGGGCAGGAAGTCATCTCTTGAGCCCACCACCTTGTCTCCAGCTCCCCCCACAGTGCCTCCACACAGTAGGTGCTCAGAAAAGGTCTGCTCACTGACCCAGCACGTAAACTGCTGCAGCTGCCCCTCCTCGGTCTCTCTTCCTGCCTCCTCCTCCTCTGAAGTCAGAGGACCGTTGGCATTCAAAATGTTTGAAATCTCGGAGCATTCCCCAGGACAATCTGATTTCTGGCTTCTGCCACACTGGGATAGCTGATGACACAGAGCTTGCTTTCCTGCTTGGGCCTAGTAGGCTGGAGTTGCTAGACCTGTGAGGGCCCCATGAGGCTACAGAAACCACTCCCATATTAGAACAGAGGGATGTTAACACATCAGGGTGGTTATGCTGCGGATGGAGGAACTTAAAGCCATCATCTTCTTTTCCCTCCAACTTTATGGATCAGAAATACACCAAGGGCTCAGTGGGACTTTTCTCACTGAGTATCTGTCCTGTGGTTGAAGTCAGAGTTGACTGGGGCTGGAGGTGTTTAAAAAGCGACTGGGCTGATGTCCAAGATGGCTCACTCACACTGCTGGCAGTGTTGCTGGCTGTCAGGTGAGAACTCAGTGGGCTGTTGACCAGAGGAACTACACGTGGCCACTCCACCATGATGACCTTACATGGTGGCTGATTTCTTCCAGAGCTTTTGTCCTGAAAGATCCAGGTGAAAACTGTATGGGGTTTTTTCTGACTCAGCCTCAGAAGTCACAGTGCATCACTTTGGCAGTCACAGACCCACCCAGACTCAACATGACCCCACCTCTAAGTGTGAGGAATTGGTGGCCACATCTTGCTACAAAGAATGTTCTTTAAGGCACTGATGAGTCTTTTTCTCTCCTGACTCTAGACATTCTCCTTAGATGAACTTCTCCATTATGTTCTGGTGGCTTTGATAACAAGGCTACGATTCCCAGTCCTGTTAGCTGCCCAGATCATCCTTTGATGTGTAGAGTGGCTACTAGCTGGACATCTTCCTGACCCAGATATTGCTCAGACGCCTCAAAATATTTAAACTTGGGTAATTCAGATACCCAGTTGCTGGTTGGGAATCACTGTTCATCAAGATGAAGTCTGGACTCAACAAAATAAAAAGACTTAGCAGGCTTCAAAAAAAAGATGAATTCCAGATTTCTTACTGTGGCATTCAGGGCCTCCACCTCCCCTATTATATGGACCCTGATTTTGCCCCAGCCTTGTATCTCTGCCTTGGACTTTAGGGATTCACCAAGACAGTCTCTCAGTGGTTTCTCACCTGTGTGCCTCTGTACACACTCTTCCATTTGACTGACTGTGTTCTCCTCATTTTTAAGACACATGTCTGGGGTTACCTCCACTGGAAGTCACTTCCTTTCTTGGGCTTGGAGAGGTACTCCCTCAGGGTCCAGGAATGGCCTGGGCCCCTGCATTCACTGCATTTAAGGAGCCTATGTCTGTGTGGTCTGCCGTTGTATCTGCATCCTGCCTGACCCTTGTGAATGGTCAATAAGGAGCCATTTAATGGATTGTGGAAGTCAGTTACACTGAGATTCCCAAAGAACTAAACTTCCCTATTCACAATCTTATATAGTGCTCCCCCCTTGAATCTGCCTTGGACATATAACTTGCTTTAACCAAAAGGATGAGAGAGAAGTCACACTTGGCCAGTTTTGGCCTAAGGCTTTTGTGCACTCAGGAGCCCTGAGCTCCTTGTTGGCGAGACCACATGGAAAGGCCATGTGGAGACCTGTAGAAGCCACATAGCAGTGAGAATTGATGCCTCTGATATATGAGCCAAGTCCAGCTGTTCTAGTTATCCCTTAGCCATTCAAACTTTTCCTGAAGCACCAGACTTGCAAGTGAAGAAGCCCTCTTGGATGTTCTAACTGTAGCTGACATGACATGGAACAGAGAAACAATCTCTGCTGTGTCCTATTCAAATTCTTGAAACACAGGGCATTGAACAAATAATAACATGGTTGCTCTTTTAAGCCATTAGTTGTGGGAAATTTTGTTATGCAGCAATAGCTACCTGATACAGCCTGAGTAAACTGTTTCCTATTTATCTGCAGGCCTCACAGAGGAAGGGGCAGAATATTATTCCCAGCATAAATACACTCACTGCCAAGATCAGGGCTAGCATATTGTATGCATTCATCTATTTGCTCACTATTCATTCATTCACTTACTTATTCTTTCACCAGATAGTTATTAAGATTCTGCCATGTGCCAAGCTCTGTTCTATGTGCTGTGAATACACTGGTGACGAGACAGACAAAATCATGGAGTACACATATTATAAAGTGTGATTTCAGTGTAAGGGCAAGCATCCTGGGTAATGTACCGGAATGACTGGCCAAAGACTGCGTAAAGAAAGCAAGAATAGATTAAAGAACAGAAGCATAATGTCACACCAGTTGGGTTTATGTCTCAGCCATTTGGGGGAAAATATCAACTTAGAGCCTCATCTTGCATGATAAATGAAAATAAATCCCAGATGGACCAGAGCAAGATGTGGGAAGAAAATTACACAATAAAAATCTTGAAGATGAAATAAATATTTAATGACCTCTGGGTTGGGAAAGACTTTCTGAACTTGAAAGTAAAACAAAAAAACAAAACAACAACAACAACAAAAATCACTAAGGAAAATTTTGATGGGTTTGACTGTCTAAAAAAGCTGAATATTCCATTTGCTCAAAAAGGGCATGACTAAAATTGCAGTCAAACAAATAATAAAGAAAAATATTTGCAACAGATATGATAGAAAAGTGGTTAACATGATGTAATAAAGATATTAATAAATGAATGTGGAATTAGCATGAAAAGCCAATCCCCCAAAGAAAGATGGGCAATTAATATAAAAAGACAATTCAAAGAAGAACTACAAATAACCAAAAAAAGTTGAAAGTCAAGTTTATCCCCAGTAATAGTCAAATAATTTGCCACTTGAAACACTGAGATGTTGCCCTTTGCCTGTCAAATCAGCAAAGATGTTTGAAATATGGTTGCCTTTGGCTGAGAAGAGTTCAAGGCAATGGGAGACCCCATTCACCATGAATGGGATGTGAATGGAATCCGAATTGGAATGACCCTTCTGGAGATAGATTGGGCAGCCTGAGTCCAGAGCCTGAAAATATGCATATCTGTTAATTCACCATTTACACTACTAGGAATTTAGCCCCTGGAAGGAATCCAGCAAGTGGAAAAAGATTTCACTAGAAGGATTTTCATGGCACCATTTAAAAAATAATAGCCAAACAAATAAAAACAAACTGGAAATAATTTGATTATGTCCTACTAACACTTGACAAAGATCCATGGGATGTTAATTAGTATTTGATAATAAAAGGCTCCTTGATAAAATAAATATGGGAAATGCTGGCTTGAATGAAGTTAGGTGAGTTGCAGGAATTTTCATCAACATGCTGGAGTCCATGATACCTGTACAAGAGGGGACGTCCTAGGCACTTTTTTCCTGAAATTATTTATTTCTGAATTTATTTTCAGTCATTCAGCTATTGCTGGCAACCGTCATGTTGTTTCTTCTGCCTCATTCTATTGACCACGTCAGGTCCCAAGACCCACTCAGATTCAAGGGGTGGGGAAATAGATTCCACTCTTTGGTGGAAGTTGCTGTGCAGTCAGGTGGCAAAGGGCATGGAGACAGGGAGGGGTGAAAAACTGGGGCCATTTTTGCAGTCCACTGGAGCCCTTAAAATTAAAAAAAAAATTTTATTTACTTATTTTAATTTTTAGGGGGAGGTAATTAGGTTTACTTATTTATTTATTTTTAGAGGAGGTACTGGGTGTTGAACCCAGGACCTTGTGTATGCTAAACATGTGCTCTACCACTCAAGCTATACCCTCCCCTTCTGGAGCCCTTTCTTCATGTGTGTTAGGTAAGGTAAACTTCTAGCAATTGTTAACCAAAGAATCCCGAAATCTCAGTGGCTTGATACAGTCTGTCTTCTTTCACATGATAGTATGATGTAGTCAGTAGGGTTTCAGGGACTCAGGCCCATCCCATCCGGCAACTCCGGGCTCCTTTATCTCCCCTGCTCCTGCCCCCAGTCTTCTCCATCGGTGGCTGTTGAAAGAGATGAGAGCCACAAGTGGGAAGTTTTTAGGATCACACCTGGTGGTCAGACACACATCTGCTCACTTGCGCATTGCCTCAAAGACCTGATTGCAAGGGAGGATGGGCAATGTGGTCCAGCCGTGTGCCAAGAGGCAACAGGGGAGCAGTTTTAGTGAGCAGTTAGTCTCTGCCACACATTTGGGAACATGCTGTATCTGAGTGTAGAGAAGGGATGTGTGTTTATTTGCTTTCTTTATCACATATCTTCCTCCACGAGGGCAGTTTTATTCACCATTGCATACCCATTGCCTATCCAGGGGCCCACTAAGCACTCAACCGATATGTGTGGAATAAATGAATGAATGCATGAGTAAGTAAAAAATTCAGTAACTTCAGAGGATATAATACTATGAACCAGTTAAAGACTGATATATGTAAGGAGATTTTTGGGAATGTGAGAAATTACTCACGTGTAGTGAGCACTTAGGTAGGGTCTAGGGTTAGGTAGGCTATGAACCCATAACAGAACTGAATGTAACAGTAGCCAAAACAAAGGAGAACTGTATTTCTGTCTCACCAATAGACCAAGCATAAATAGTCCAGGGCTTCATGGCATCAGTATGGAGATTTTATGACATCAGAGATCCAGATTGCTTTGACTACAGTCCTGCATCCCCAGGGTTCCTTGACCTGAATGGTCCAAGATGGCTCCCACCACATCCACATTCCAGGCAGTGGGAGGGTGAAAAGGGAAATGGAGACCCATCCCTTGGCTCTGTCTGAGCATAGGTGAATTGAGAAGTAAAATCTTAGCTTGATGCCTAATTTATTCTGAGGGTCATCTCTGGTTCCTTCCCAGGGCGAAGAGCAGATGTATAACAGTCATGTCAGGTCACAGGTGAACAGTCGAAGGGAATATAGCTGCTTGTTCCATCTTAATACAAGTTGTTTGCAAAAATGTGCAGGATGCAAATTTGCATATATGGTATGGTCAGAAATATCTAAAAATATTCCCAGTAAAATGACAGGAAGGAAATACAACAAAATATTGTAAGGAAGTTGTCTCTCTGAGGTAGGCGAAGTTTCTTGTTCATTTTGTATTTTGCTGTATTTTTCCAAATGAGCAAGCATTATCAGATCTTTAAATTTTATTTATTGTGACATGTAGAACACTGATCCCACAGTAGGATACTATGGGTACGCTGCAATGTCTGTACCCATTCTCCTGTGATGGGCATTTGGTTTGATTCCCCTGAAGGGCTTTGCAAACAGGGCAACCGTGAAGAGCCTCGCACAGCCTTCCTGGTGTCCACCCACCAGTGTCTCCAGGGTACAGATCCAGACGCAGAATTTTCAAGTCACCAGGAAAAGCAATGTTAAACTTTCCAAAGTGGTTAAACCACTTCCACTTGCTCTTCCAGCAAGTGTCTGAGAGTTTCTGTTGCTCCACATCTTCACCACACCTGGTATTGTCAGATTTTGCCACTTTTGTCATTTCTAGGTGAAGAGGGGAAGGTGTTTTCATTTGCATTTCCCATTGAAGTTGAGCACCTTTTCATACCTGTATTGCATTTGGATTTTCTCTTTTGTAAAGTGTCTGCTTAAGAGTTTTGCTCATTTTTCTTTTGAGGTCGGCTGTTTGATTTTTAAGGAGTTCCTTGTATATGCTGGGTATGTATCAAATCCTTAGTCTATATTATATGTTGCAAATATCTTTTCCCACTCTGTGACCATTTTCTAACGGTATCTTTTTTTTTAAGTGAAAAATCTTAAATATACACAAAAGTGGAGAGAACAGAATTCCCATAAACTCATAACCAGCTTCAACAGTTGTCAATTTATAGCTGATCTTATTTCCTCTCTACCTGTACTTACTCCTTCCTCCTTGGATTATTTTAAACAAATTCCAAATATCTTATTATTTTACCCCCCAAAATTTAGTAAGTAGGTATCTATATGTGTAAATATAAAAATATAACTGTATAACCATATCAGTCTAAGATATCTCTTTTATTTTATTTTATTTTTAAGATATCTCTTGAGAAATGCAAATTCTTAGTGTTAATTAGTCAAATGTAACCACGTCATCTTTTACAGTTAGTGCTTTTGGGGTCTTGATTAAGAAATCTTTTCTCTTCCTTGAGGTTATGAATTTATTATCCTACATTATCTTGTAAAAACTCTTGTTTTGCCTTTCTGGGTCCGTGATCTACCTAGAGTTGATTTTTGTGCATGGTATGAGGTAGGAGTCTAGTGTAATTTTCATCCATTTAGATAACAAACTAACTCAGCCTATTTATTGAAAAGACTGTCTTTAAAAAATTTTTTTCTAAGGCGGGGAGGTAATTAGGTTTTGCTTACTTATTTTTAGAGGAGGTATTGGGGATTGAACCCAGGACCTTGTACATGCTAAGCATACACTCTACCGGTTGAGCTATACCCTCCCCCCTGAAAAGACCATCTTTTTCTATATTGTTTTGCAGGAAAACCTCTATCACAAAGCAGGTGATCTTATGTGTATTGGTATATTTCTGGAATCTCTGTTCTGTGCTAGTTCACCAATCACTGCATTAATTCCCAAAGCTTTACAGTAGGTCTTGATATCAGGTAGGGTGAGACCTCTCACCTTGTTCTTCTCCAAGAGCATCTTTGTTAAACTTGGGTCTTTATATTTTTGCATAAAATTTAGGATCTGCCTTCAAGTTCCACAAGAAAAAACTTTTAGACTCTAGATTATGAATGGATTGAATATATAGATAAATTCAGGGAAAACTACTATCCAATCCAATAACATGATATATCAAACCATTTATTTCGATTTTTTAAAAAGTCTTTTATAAAGTTTCCCCGTACAGACTTTTCACATAGTTTGTTAGATTTATTGCTAGGTACTTGACCATTTATGCTAATGTAAATCGTTACTTTTCTCCACTTTTGTTTGGTTTATGGCTGGCACACAGCAATGAAATCGATTTTTATAGGTTGATTTTATATCCAGTAACTTAGCAAATTCTGATATGAATTCTAATAAATGGTCTGTAGAGTCTTCTGAATTTTCTTTAGCCAGAATCATATAATCTATTAATAATGAGGCCAATAACTTTCATTTCCTGCTTTACTGCAGAGTTAAGGTCTCTGGGATAAAACTGAACAAATGTGGTGACAACGAGCATCTTTCTTTTTCTTATTCCAAACTTAGGAGGAAAGCTTTAAATATTTAACTATTAAATCTTTTAATACTTAACCATGAACGATGTTAGCTTTTGCTAGTGCTTTTCATCAAATTTTAAAATACACTTCTAGTCCTAGTTTTCTGAGACTTTCATGAGTTGATGCTGAATTTTATCAAACACCTCTGGCATCTGTTGAGATAATCATACACTTCCCCCCTTAACCTGTTAACGTGCTGGTTGACATTAATTGATTTACTAATACTCAGACAGCCTTGCATTTTCACTATAACTCTAACTTGATCATGATCTAATCAAATATGGCTTCTGTCTCATTCTTCTAGGACAACAATAAACTTGAGTTAGAAATTCTCTTTCATCCAATCTTTCATATTTCTCTCTTTTTTTTTTTTTACCTCCACTGAATTCTGGAGAGTTTCTTCCAACCTACCTCCATTTTACAGCTACATCGAATCTCTGTAAACACTAATCTTTATTACCTAGTGAGTTATTAATTTCAGTGATTGCATTTTTCAGTTCTAGAATGCTTTTTGTTTTATATTCTAATATGCTCTCTCACTTTTTATAGTTTCCAGTTTCCTGATGAAAACTTCAAACTCGTGTTTTGTTTTCTTGAAAATACGTGTAGCTATAGTGCAGTGTAGGGGGTACAAGGACAAACTGTAAGTTCACATGAAGGCCAGGTGACTCCTGGCCCATTCTGACCTGGAGCGTGATGGCCTTCAGGTCTCGCTTAAAATGAAGAGCTGAGGCTCAGACTCTCCAATCTGGGGGGACCTGGGTTACTTTTGCTCCTCTGGTCCCAGGCTGCCTTTCGCGTTGGAAAATGCCTTTAGAACAAATGAAGTTTGGGGCTCCTCTCTTATTTTATTCTGAATTTTCATTTTGATTTCCTTTTCCTCTTACTAGTGTTTTACTGCTTTTAGTAATATTTTTTCTGCATAGATTTTATCTTGCATTTTTATCTGTTATCCAGTGAAGGGTGGTTTCTGATTTCTTTAGAACACCATTCCTTTCAGGAGAAGTCCTGTGTTTTATTCTTGTGCAGAATTGAATTTATTTGTTTGTTGTGTTTTCTGAAATTAAAATACCTTTCCCCCCCAATTATATAGATGGAAAATACTTCCCGTAAAAAAAAATTAAATTAAAAAAAATTACAAATAATCTAAATTCCACAGCCCAGAGATACCACTGTTGACATTCTCTTGACTACACATTCATTCTTTATTCTATGCAGATATACAGTTTTACATACATCATTTTATATTAACAGCATCATTATAGACACTATTGTTCTCATATAGTTCCTTTATTTTCAACCTTCTTTTGTGCTTGCCCTCCACCATCTCCTATCCTGACCCATGTCACCAGCGTTACCAACATTAGCAGCCTGGGCGTATCCTTACATAGCTTTCTCTACCACCACTCAAATATGCAAACATATATATGCATATTTATAAGAGATTCTTTTTGGTCATTGTTTGGACAGGAATTTCCTACCTTATGAGTTCAGCCTCCCGGATCTAGAAGCCAGAAACCCACATTCCCAAGCTTCCTTGAAGCTGTGATGCAGGCGTGTGTTCTGCATTCTGTCAAGCAAATGCGCTCATGTTTAATTTTTTTTTTTAATTTGGAAAATTTTGAAAAGACAGAAAAATAGAAAAGTGTGAGGAACCCTCAATAATCTATCTACCCTCAACAACAATCCAACAATCCAACCAACAATCCTTTCCCACTCATTCCCCTCTCCTGTGTTGTTATGTAGCAAGTCCCAAATACCATCTTTCATCTGTAGGTATGTTGGGACTCACAACAGAATTTGATTTGAAAGAGAGTGAGGGGAAGAAGGAGACAACCTGGAAAACTGATTCTGATGCAAATATCAGAAGTCTTAGCAGAAAGTGCTGGGTGGCATTAGGATTTGTGAATCCCAGGACTGATTCTCTGGCCCTCCTAGGGATTCGGACATCCTTGATCACATCCGCTTTTCTGTTTAAACTAGTTACCTTGGCTTCTATGGTATGAGGTGAAGAACCCTGACTGCTACATTGGAATCAGGCATAATATTGATTAAATGACCAGAGCCAGGGCATATGGCGTTCCTACTTTTAAACTGTGGAAGACGCGGGTTCTTTAAGAAAGAGGCGGGGATGGGAGCTGTCTTGGGCATCTGTTGTGCTGATGACCCAGTGCCCCTCTTCCCTTCTGGGAATTAAACTCCCTTTGTCTTAGTGTAGGTTCCCCCCAAAACCAGAACCTGAAAAGAGGATTCAAGTTTAAGCCATTTACTTGGGAAATTCAGAGAATGCCAGCAGGGAGTGGGGAAGGCAGACAGGGAAGGGGGAGCCAATGAAGAATGTGTTATCTAGAGCAGCTGGAGCTTAATCTTGCTGGGGAGTTCTGGAAGATGGTAGAATCCTAGAGTTGTTCATCCAAGGGGTGAGGGGGCTGGAATATTTATCCACCAACTCCCATCAGTTATTAGTAGAGGGCTGCTCCCAGAAGCATTAACTCCCTGGCCCCTTCCAGCTTGGGCAGAGTGGGTCCTAGCAGCCAGAAAGAGCCCTTGAGAAGACAGTCGCAGTGCAGGCAGTTGGAAGCCCAGTTGTGTGCTTGGAAATGATCACTGCTGAGGGAATATGGATGAGAGACCAACAGCATCCCTGCCATGCTGTTCCTCCCTCCTTCTCTATTCAGTGTTCTCAGGGATCCTGCATTTTCTCATAGACTTCACCCCTAACCACAGCCATAGGTGATTATTTTGAGATAGGCAAGTTATTTGTGCTGAGCCAATCTTAGCCCTTTCCTAGTGTATATGTGTATACTTATATATAGTATATTATATATGGTATAATATGCATATATATAAATCAAGGAATCAGCAAGAGTGAGCTATTGATGGCAGAAACTCTGCTTTTCCATAAGGAATGGAGAGGGATGAACAAAGCTGGCCCAGAGAGAAGCAGACACAATCTCTGGAAAGACAGTCCTGGAGTCTGTCCAGATCCATCTAAAGCTCCATCACCTCTTTCCCCTGATGTTCATGTGCTCAGCTTTCCCTTAGAGCACATGTGCGCTGGCCTCTGAACCTTCACAAACAGCACCCTCTAAGCTCAGCGAGTTCAAGCAAGGCATTCGAAACTATGTCATATAGGATATGGATTTGGCTGCAGTAACAAAGTCCCCCCAAATAACAGTGCTATTTCCATTGTCTCTTGCTTTGTAACAGGTTACCCTGACATGCAGTGGCTTAAAACAGTAAGACTGATTGTTTCTCATGATTCTGTGAGCTGGCGGCGGAGGTGGAGGTGCTTATGCTTCACATGGTATTGCCTGGGGTCATTCAAGGGGCTGCATTTAGCCGGGGGCTGGCATGGCATGGAAGGTCCAAGACGACTGGATTTTCTGGGGCTCTGGCATTTGCTGTTGGCTGGGCTGCCTTGGTTCTTATCCCTGTGGCCTCTCTCTACATGCTGCCTCATCCTCTAGGGCCTCTTTGTGTGGCCTCACTCTCCAGGAAGGGAGCTTGGACTTCCTTGCAGCATGGCAGCTGGGTCCCAAGAGCATAACAGTGGAAGCTGTAAGGCTTTTTACAGCCTTGGCTCAGGGCGAGCACAGCATCCCTTCCACTGCGTTCTTAGTCAAAGCGATCTCATGGTCAGCTCAGATGCAAGGGGAAGAAAAATGGACTCTATAACTTTAAAAATATACATATTTCTATTGAAGTACAGTCAGTTTACAATGCTGTGTCAATTTCTGGTGTAGACAATACTTTAGTCACATAGGAACATACATTAATTCTCATATTCTTCTTCACCATAGGTTACTACAAGATATTGAATATAGTTCCCTGCGCTATGTGGTATAAAGTTGTTGTTTTCTATAACTCTTTTTTTTTTTCTGTAACTCTTGATGAGAGGGATGGCATGTATATTGGGCAGAAGAAATTCTTGGTGACCGTTTTTGGAGACTACCTGCCTTGAGTGGCTTAAACGAGGGAGGAGGTCCTCTCTCACATAACAGTCCAGGGCTGGCGCGGCTCTTCCAAGGTGATGGGCACTGAGGCTCCTTCTGTCTTGCTGCTGTTTTGTCCTTATGATGGTGTCCTTACCCACTTGTTCCAAGATGACACTTCCCTTGTTCAAATTCTAGCAAATGAGGAAATTGACTATATCCTTCCACAAAAGCTAAGACCCATAAATAGCTCATTCACTTCCCATGCTGCCCATCAGCCAGAATGAAGTCACATGGCCACTCTAAATGCAAATGAGGCCGGATAATGCAGTCTTTAGTGACCAGACACTCTGATAAAAATTCTGTGCAAGAAGGAACAGGAGGATATGGGGGACACTACCGTTCTTATCTGGCAAATGATTAATTCCAGAAGAAATAGTGGGCATGTCTGGGATACCCTCAAACCTCTGCAGAGACAAGGAGCCATGTTTAATCCAACCTGTTGCCACTGGTGGTCATTCGGTCCAGTAGCCAAAGAACAGTGATTGAGCATCTCCTCTGTGTGCTGGGGAATACAACAGTGAACAAGACAGAAAGGTCCCTGTTCTCACGGAGTTTCCATTCTAGAGGAAGTGGCAGACAGTAGAAATGGGAATACCTAAGTCAGAGAATTTCAGGTATGGCCAATATGGGAAGAAAATGAAATTGGTGGGAGGTGACATGAGCAGCAGTGATCAGGGGAGGCCTCTGTGAGGGTGTGACATTTGGGCTGACACCTGGAGGATGAGAAGGGGTCAGTTATACAAAGACTTCGGGGAAAGTATCATAGGCAGGGGGCACAGCAGGTACAAAGGCCCTGAGGTGAGAATGAGCTTGACTTATTCAAGAAACAGCGAGAAGGCCAGCATAGCTGGAGTAGGGTAACAGGGGGAAGAGAGGCAGGAGGGGAGGACAGAGAGATGGGCAGGTCTTTATGTTGAAGATACGTTTTTATCTCTCTTGGGTAAATGCCTATTTTTGCGGAATGGCCAGATCTGTGAGTAAGTGAATATTTCACTTTATAAAAGAAATGCCAAACTCTTTTCCAAGGTGGTGGCTGTTTTCCACTTCCCCTAGCAGTGTGTGAGATTTTCAATGGCTCCACATCTCTGCTGACACTTGGAAGGGCCAGTCTTTTTAATTTTTGTCATTGCAGTGGGTGTGTAATGGTATTTCATTGTGGTTTTTAGTTTGTATTTCCCTAATGACTAATGATGTGGAGAGCTTTTTCACATGCTTATTGGCTATTCACATCTCTTCTTTTGTGACGTGTCTGTTCAACACTTTTGGCCATTTAAAAAAAGTGGGTTATTTGTCTGATTTTTCAAAAAGCTGCTGTGGGGAGGATGGGCTGGATGGGGGAAAAGTGGAGGCAAGGAGGGTGGGGAGGGACTCCAGCTTCCACAGAAGTGAGCTTGTCACAGGTTCAAAACATTGCCTGCTTTCTGGGAAAGTCAGCCTTGGCCTTCCCCAAGTCTTGGGCTGCTGCCAGGAGAGATTGAGACACTTTACAGATTTCGTGGGGGTGGGGGCACCCCTGCTTCCTGGATTCTGGCACTGTGAAGATGGTGGTGCCCTGCATTTCAGCTTCTTCCTTCACCAAGTGGGATGGGGACCGTGGAGCAGAGACCAGCCCAGGCTGGCATCTTGGGGTCTGCACCAGTTCGGTTGTACCTGTTGCTAAAATATTGCAATGTTTGACTTTTGGTTGATAAAGAGTCTCTACCCGACATCCCACAAGTATCTGCCAGCATCCCAGTCCACTTCCTTGGGACACCTTGGACTTCCCCACATCTCAGCAACAAACGGTGGTTCCAGGACTCTGACCCAGCCCTATGGCCACATCTGTTCTGATTGGATGGCGCCTGGGTGTGGGGGCTGTTAGACTGAATTCTGGGAACAGCCCGGGCCTGGCTGGCGTTGGAAGGATCACATCAGGAGGCTGAGGCTGAGAGGTGGTGGGAGGATTTCTATTGAGGTGAGCCCAGAGCAGGAGACTTGAAGCACTATAATAACAATAACAATAATGATGTTGATAATAATGAACATTCATTGAGCAGATTCAGTGTGCCAGGCAGGCATTATTCTAACAGACCTCCTCAAGTCCTCCCAATAAACGACTGGAACAGCAGGCTGGCCCCTGCCTCCCGCAGTCTGCTCCCCACCCTCAGCCAGAGGGGGCTGTGAACACCTGAGTCAGATCAAGGCCCTCCTGGCTCAGACCTTCCTCTCCTCCCTGATTGCCTGCTGCTCACTGGGCTTCAGCCACCTTGAGATGCCAGGTGTGCTGGTAAGGCCTGCAGGACCTGTCCTCTCTGGGCCCACTCCAGACAGACCTGGGGTGGGGGTGGGGTGGGGGCGCGGGTGAGTGTCGATTCTTCTGCGACAGGACTGCCAGGCCTTGTCAGTGTCAGCGGCGTTAGCAGCCAGTGCTCCCTGGGACTTGGTCCTGATGGTCTTCTGGACTCCAAGTACTCTCCCTCCCCAACCCCAGCAGACCATTCAGCGTCTGTCCCATGACCAGCATCCAGTTTCCCCTTTTCTCTCCTGAGCCCCGGCCCCAGGGGGAGCGGTGGGTGTGATGCCTGGACGGGGGAGGGCTTCCTGCTGCTAACCCATCCCCCCCAGCGCCCTAACCTCAGGTTCCTCCTTTCCCAGCCCCAGCTCAGGCTCCTGTTTGGGGCTAGAAGTCCTTGTCATCTCCTGCGTAGCCTCCCTTGATACTCGCTTCCAGCCACTTCCTCATTTGGTGGGGGCCGCCCAGCTTGGCTCATGCTGTCACAACCACGTTGTCCCCCACCTGCCTCACCCCAAAGCCCCAGTCCTGGGTCTGTGCTGTGTGCCTCTGTGTCACTGCCTATTCCTCTCCCTCTTTCTCTGCCTTGCCATCACTTTCTTCTTCCCTATCTTCCACCTTGCTTCTTTTTTCTTTCTCTCTAAGGGTCAAATATCTGTCTTTGGTTCCCGGGTTCCATTTCCACCTTTACTTGCTGTGTGACCTTGGCACAGATTATCTTTCTGTAAAATGGGGCTAAGAGCATCTCCCTCAGAAGGGTGTTGTTGGGGGTTAAATGCATTACTATTTGGGACAGAGTGTCCGCATGTCATTAGTATCCATATCCTGATGGTTCTCTTTTAATATCCTGTGAACATTACAAGGTTCTGATTATCAAATAACTGTAAGTGGTGCTAATAAAAAGCTGACAAGTGTCAGATCCTGTTCTAGAAATATTAACTCATGTGATCCCCGCAACACCCTACAAAGTAGGTACTATTTTACTCCTCATTTTACAGATGAGGAAACTGAGGCCCAGAGAGGTTGAGAGACTTGCTCAAGGTTGCCCAGCCAGGAAGAAGGAGAGATGGGTTCACTCGTAGTCAGCCACTGACCCTCCTGTTACGATGATGTCTGACCCCTGTTTGGAGACGAAGGCCGAGCTGACACACATACCCTTTGCCCTTCATTCCAGCCTGGGGGCTGCAGCCTGGCTCCTGGGGTGTCTGGGCCTGATTCTTTCTGGTGTTATCTGTCTCTGTTCCTCCTCCCCCAACGTCTCCTCCTCCGTCCTGCCGCCACCCACCTCAGACTTCCTCCTTTACTTGGTTGGACACTACGCCACATCCCATCCGCCGTGGACTGCAGTGTCCAGCACCGTCGCCTGCATCATGGGGGGCCTCAGACCCGCCAACTGCCTCCTGTCTCTCCTTCTGACTGTGGGTGGTGAGTTGGGGGCTTCTGCAGTTCCTCGGCTCAGCTTGGGACAGGGCAGGGAGCAGGGCAGAAAGAGAGAACCAAAAGTGGCGGGGGGGTGGGGGTGGGCAGGTTGGAACTGGAGCAGATTCCCCAGCCCCCTAAATTCTATGGGTCTCTCCCAGAGCATGTGCCCCCCAAGACGCGGCCTCTTGTAGAAGCAGAGGGAGGGGACTCAAACGGTGTTGCAACAGGACAAGTCGATGTAGAAATAATATAGCCCGGTGGCCCTGATGCCAGCCCACAGGTCCCATCAGACGTTGTTTTCCACCCTCCCTGGCTTCTATGCCCATCCCGCCCATTCCCCTGGCAAGTTATAGCCCCAGGTCTCAGCTGACCTTGTTTTTCTCTCCTCAGGTGTCAGCCTTGTCCAGGCCCAGAGAGGTAGGCCTAGACCCTGCCATTCCCCTCCCTCCCTCCCTTTTTCCCTCCCAAAGGCCACCCCATCTCTGTCCCTTCTCCAGTCTCTCCAAATCTCCCCCGATGACTGACACCTCCTCCCGGCTCCCACTGACCTCCCCAACCCCTGTGCCATGCATACATTCCCAGAATGCAACTGCTCTGCCGTGAGCCCTGGCGTCCTGGCAGGGATCGTGCTGGGGGACCTGGTGCTGACCCTCCTCATCGCCCTGGCCGTGTACTCCCTGGGCCGGCTGGTCCCTCGGGGACGAGGGTCCGCGGAGGGTGAGTGGGTCTGTCAGGGGATGGCCTGGGATGCTCTGAGGACTTGCCTGGAGGGGAGGTGTAAACTCCCAAGTCACAATTCTTCAAAGGGAGGTGACTGGAGGGGCTGATTTTGTAACAACAAAGTAGCCCCAACTCACACCCCATCTCCAAACTCTGGTGCTCCCCACCCCCCTGCAGTGACCCGGAAACAGCACATCACTGAGACAGAGTCGCCTTATCAGGTGAGGAAACCAGCTTCTCTTCTTCACACCTCAGTCCTGCCTTGTGGGTGACTGTCCGAGAAACCACCCCCGCCCTGCCCAGTCCCCAGTCCCTGCAGAACCTAGACCCCAAAGCCACTTTCTTAGCAGCTCCTCAAACGCTTGAAGACAGAATGCCCAAAACTGCTTTCAATGATAATCATGACCTTATGCTCAGCTTAAAATGTGTGGAGGGGAAATACAAGATGGTTTGCCTCAGCCAGAGGGCAGGCTCTGAATTCTTCTGGAAGAGCCCATCCCAGGACAAGCTGATTTCCCAGAGAAGTCCTCATAAGGGCAGAGGGTATATATACATTTCAGCCCTAGTTTGGTAACTATGAAGAGAGGAGTTCTAGAAATTTGGGGGGAGGGATCTGCATCCCTTTGAGAATCTGATGAGAGCTAGAGAGTCCTCAGAAAAATCCACCCCAAAAATAAAAATTGTGCATATAATCTAGGGCAGTTCAAGTATCCTTGAAACCCTTCTTAAGAACCACGATGCAGAGAGTGACCTTAATATATTTCTAGTGTGACCAGAGGGCTTCCCCACCCCCTCAACCCAAGGAGGTGATCAAAACAAAGGATGATCTAAGTAAGAGCTGTATTTTAAATATTTAGACAGTTACTGGTTAGTGGTTTCTAGTTGAATTGGTTATCTATCTAGTTAACCAATGCTGGAGTCATGCAGTCATCTATACACGACTGAAATGTATTTAACTGTGAAACGCGCTACCCACCAATGATGAAATAGACCTTTATGAAAACTGTGAAAAATTTCCATCTTCTGCCTCTCTGTCAGTGCCATTCTTAACTCTTCAGGGAGTCATGAGCTCCTCTGAGAATCTAACGGAAGCCAAACACCCTCCCCATAAAGATGCCCACTCAGACGGGGCATGTGCGTTTGAGTTCAGGGATTCTATCTGAGGCCTGCATCTTGGGGCCATAGACCACCCCCTGCCCCCATTGTGAACCCTGCTCTGCAAAGTCTGTTTTACTTGTCTGCAACTAGCTTCGCTTTGCCTTACTTGTGGATTAAAAAGTCTCTTTGTAAAGTAGAAGAATCTCAAGTTTCGCTCTTTGAGGTCCAGAAGACTGAAGGGGCTTTCCAGCCACTGGGGGCAGTGAGATTTTGATGGCAAAGCATTACCCCAATTTATTTACTCCTTTGCTGGAATTTGTTGGGGACCTATATATGCTAGATGCCGGAGACACAGCGGCGAGCTTATGTCCTAATTGGAGAGACAGACTTGATGCAAATTAACAAATAAGATCATTTGGGGAGGCATCACGAAGGAAATAAAGCAGGTTGATGTGGCAGTGACTGGGGTGTGGGGGGAAGAAACTATAGATGGGGGAATCAAGAAATGCCTCTCTGAGAAAGTGACTCGAGCTGAGACTTAAAGGGGGAGAAAGAACCATCCCTGGGGATATCTAGGGGGCCAGCGCTCTAGGCAGAGAGAATGGCAGATACAAAGGCCCCTTGGCTGGGGCATGATGATGAAGCTGAGGAGGAAGGGGAACATCAAATGCACTTGAATAAAATCCAGATCTCTTTCACAGCTACAAGTTTGAAGAAGCTGCCAGGGGCCTTGTAGGTCACTGGGAGACAGCTGGATTTTGTTTTAAGTTTATTTGGTGGATCCCTTTCACTGATGGTCCCTGCCCTGTCCATCCCTTTAGGAGCTCCAAGGCCAGAGGTCAGACGTCTACAGCGACCTCAACACACAGAGGCCATATTACAAATGAGGCCCAGCCAGGGCAGTCAACAACCTGATGCCTGGATCCAGTCATTCCTGACACCTGCCCAGCACCCTATTCGACTCCCACTACGATACAGATCCACAGTGTCCTCCATGAGATGTCAGACCTCTTCCCACTATTGCCCCCAAATAAACATGGAGCGCATAAACACTGTTGAGTTATTCGAGATCCCTGGGCTGGTGGGATGGGCATATGTGGCGTTCTGGGGGAGATCAAAGACTCAGAAATAGCTAAATGAGAAAGAAGGAGGCTTGGGGGACTCTGGGTTCTTTGAGGAAGAATTCGAACTTGAGGTATTTCAATTGTTTTATTCCAGCCTCAAAGAGGAGTAGGTTTCCTGTGCCACCACACACAATCCAGGATGAGAGGGTCAGAAGTCAAAGGTCTCAGTTACAGAGTTCCAGGGCTCAGCCCCTGCCAGGCATGTTGATGTAGATTTTGCCATCTTCTGGGGGTGGGGGAGAGAAAGCACGAGGCCTGACCACCCACCTCCCACCCACATCGCCACCTCCCTGGGGACCCCCTGCTTCAGGGGTTTCCTCAGGAGTTCCCCCAAGCACCGCCCCCAGGGTTTCCCCAGAACCTCCAGGGCTTGCCCGGGGGCCCCCGCCCGGGGACCCCCTCCCTCGGGACCAGGCCTGGCTCTGTCCCTGCCCCCACCTTGGGTGGGCCTGCCGCGTGGGCGGGCACACAGAAACACCACCACCACGATCAGCAGTGACACAACAGCATCTGCGGCCACGAGCCCCACCAGGAGTGGCAGGGAGAGGGGCCCACATCCGGAACAGGAACCTTAAGGGTGGGGGCCAAGACAAGAAGGTGGCTGAGGGGGCTTCCAGGCATTCAGGGCTGGGCTTTGGGTATAGGGGGCAGAGGAAGTCCCTGTGGGGGTGGGTATCCCAGATTCCCGGGGAATGAGAGGGGAGATGGAGATCCAGAGAGAGGTTGCGGGTGTCCCAAGGCTCTCGAGGCTCTGCTTTGGGTATAGTGGGTACACCTGAAGACAGGTCGGGGGTGGCCAAGTCCTTGGGCCTTCAATTTGGTGATGAGATGGGGACCCAGAGAGGGGATGAGAGGTAAGATGGTGACCTGGAGAACCTCTGGGGATGTTCCAGGACACTCAGGCCACACTTGACAGATGGAAGCAGTACCTGAAGCGATGCAGCAAAGGGGAAGGGGTGTTGATTTCTCACCTGGGGTCATCTGAGCGGCAGCCACTGTAGAAGGAGAGGGAAGGTCGATCAGCAGGGAGAGGTGGTTCCCAAAACAGGGTGCAGGGGAAGGTGATGTCCTGAGAAGTAACCTCCACTCCAGAGAGATCAAATGAGAAAAAGGGGCCCAATGGGAGGGGAGCTCCCAGAGACAGAGAGAGGCAGAAAATCAGAAGTAAAGGCAGAGACCCAGCAGTGAGAAGGGGATGAACAGCCACTCCAAACCCAGCTTCCCTCCCCCAAAGAACCAGGCCAGAAGCCTATCTCTAGAAGGGAAAGGGCACCCGGAGAAGGACCCACACTCAGCACCCCTCCCTTCAGATACCACCCAAAACCTCCCCTTTCACAAAACTCTGCCTAACACCCCCCACAGCTGCTGGCTTCACCTGGGAGCAAAAGCAGGAACAGGATGTCACCTGAAGGGACCATGGTAGGCTGGGGGCTGGAAGGGGTCTGGCAAAGGGCTTTGTTTCCAGAGAGGTCCTGAGGAACAGTGGGGGAATAGAGAGGCAGCAATAGCGGATGTCACTCTTGCTGGTGACAAGGCCACCTGCTTCCTGTGTGCATGTGTGGGAGGGGAAGAGCTGGTGGATCCCTGTGACTGCCTTTGGGGACAAACTGGGGGGAGGGTCAGAGAACCAGGGAGGCTGTTCTGATAGTTCAGATGGGAGGTGACAGATAGCCCAGGGTGTGGGCACTGGGGAGATTCTGGTAAGGTTTTGGAGTTAGAGCCAACAAAACTTGCTGATGGAGTGGATATGAGTATGTACGAGAGACAGCATTCCAGGATGACCAAACTCCTGGCCTGAGCAACTGGAAAGATGAGCATCCTTTGACCGGGTAGAGGAGGGGAAGCAGGTTTGGGGGGAAGTGCCAAGGTTTGGGCACACTGAGTTGGAAATGCCTGATGGATCTCCCTGTGGAGAAACTGAATGACCACAGCTGCCTCTATAAGTTCAGGGGATAAATCTGGTCTGGAGATGTAAATTTGGGGGTTGATGGCCTATGGATGGTATTTAAAGCCATGAGACGGGGTGAGATCATTGAGGAAGTGAGTCCAGACAGAGGCGCAACACCAAACACACCACCTCCCCCCAACACCAAGAATGGATGAAGAGGAGGAAACAGCCAGGAAAACAGAAGGGGCAGCAAGCGAGGGAGGAGAATCAGGAGAGCATGGAGTCTTGAAATCAGGGGAGAAATATGATTTACATCGTCACCAAGTTAAGAACTGAGAATGAGCCTCCCACTGGAATGTCAGTCTGCTAGAGGGCTGGGAATTCCTGCCTGCTGAGTTCATAGCTATACCATAGCACCCAGCAAAGTGCCTCCCTTGTGGTAATTAATTATTTTTAATGATGAATGCATAAAGGAGAACTGACCTCTGAAAAAGAAGGGGATGTGGGAAAGAGGGAGAAATTGAGTCCACCTATATCACTTTTATGTATACAGATCTTTCCTCTCTGGAGACCAGGGAGTCCAGAACCCCAGTCGCCTTCTTCCTCAGGACCCAGTAATAATGCCACCACCACACGCCTATGCCAGCCCAGGATCCAGGAGTCAAGGCCTCCAACACCCCCTTGGACAGAGATGCCAAAACCCAGGTCCCCAGTTCCCTCTTCCTTCAGGAGTCCTCCACCCCAGGCCCCTTCTCCCTCAGACCAAAGATGGGGCTCCCAAACCCCTCTTTCCGGGTTGACTCAGGAGTCTGGCCCTCAGAGTCAGCCCCGCCCATTCAGAGACTGGGTTTGCTACAGCGCAAAGTGGGGACTCCCGGGCCTGTGGGCGGGGCCCTGCCTAGGACTGGGCGGTGCCAGAACCTCAGTTTAAAAACTCGCGGGGGACCCGACACAAGATCGGGGACCCGGCGGCGGCTCCGCGGGGAAACAGCGAGACTGGCGCAGCGCCGAGGCCGGGGCCCTGGGGGCCCGCAATCCACGCCACGGAATCCCCGAGGTAACGGGCGGGGAGGTGAGGCGCGCTGGCCCCTAAGAGGGGCTGGGAGGCGGTCACTTGAGGCTCTAAAGGATTGAGCTGGAGCACTAAGTCCTGGGTCCTGAGAGTGAGGGTACCCGGTGTTTGGAGGGGCAGAAGGCCCAGACTCCTTGGTCGTGATAGAGGAGCGGCTGGGATTCTGGACTCCTGAATCCCAGGGGGGCGGGGGCGTTAAAGGACTGGGGATCCGGTATCCTAGGTCCCGCGGGTGAAAGCGCTGGGAGCCCGGACGCCTGGGTCCTGGGAGGAGGGGGCTGGCGGCCTGGACTCCAAGCTCCAGAAAGAGGCTGGATCGTGTCCTTGGGGGGCGTGGTTGTTTAAAATCAGCCAAGGTTTCAGTGGGGAAGGTCCGGCGCTTGGCCGCAGGGATCCACGCTGGTCGTGACCCTGCCTCCGCCTCGGGATTTCCCGAGTCACCACTCGACCTGGGTCCCGGGGCTGAGGAGGAATTCCCCACGTGCGCCACGCTTGGCCACGCATCGCGTCTCGGAGCCGGACACCTGGGGCGCGGGGCAGAGAGGAAGAGGGAGGTGGAAGATTCCCTTGCGTGAGCTCTGTGACGTCAGCGCGTCGCGTCTGGGCTGTTTCCGAGCCCGCCCTACTCCGCTTAACTCTTTCTCAGCCGGAACTGAGCTCGGAAGGGTGAGGGCTGAGGGCTGAGGGCCTGGCCCTCCTGGGTCGTGCGAACCAGGAGTCTGGAAACTGGGGCTCCCAGGACCTAGGGGGAAGTAGGCTGAGAGCCCGGACTTCTGGGTCCTGGGGAAGGGGGTGCGGGTCTCCCAGACTCCTGCGGATTGAGGCTGGGCTCCTGGCCCTGAAGAGAGGGCGAGGTCTGAACCTTTGGATCCCTGATGAGCTAGGGGGCTATCGACTTCGTGGTTTCTCGGAGATCGGGGCTGGGGACTCGGATGGCTGGTTTCTTGAGGAAAGGGTATCAGGGCAGCTTGCAGAGCAGAGAGATAATTGGGATATGTGCGTCTCTGGGAAGGGATGTCTGGCGACGTCCGGAATCCCTCAGTACTGGGAGATCTGGGGGTGAGGTGGAGTGGGATTTTTCACGGAAGTGGCGGGGGGGGGGGGTTGAGCAGAGGGCACCCTCCACCCCCTTCCTCATTTTCCACGACGCTGGTGGAAAGTTGGGTCAGAGGGGAAAGTGCGGAGCAAAAGGAAGGAAACGGCGGAGGCGGCGCAGCACTCGAAATCTTAGATTGGCTTTGGAGTTCTCAGGCGGCATCAGTGTGCCAGTTTTTCCGCGCGGGAGGGCGATCAAATCCACGCCCCCGCGTACTTGGGTGACTTAAGGACCCCTTATAACTTCCCTCCCACCTCACCCCGCAGTGAGCCGGAATGAGCGCAGCCACTGCCCATCACAGACGGTGAAGAAGCTCCTGGAAGAACAGAGGCGCCGCCAGCAGCAGCCTGACGCTGCTGGGCTACCGGTGAGGCCCGTGAAGCCCTGTAAACTACAACTCCCATGAGGCCATGTCCTGTTGGGCAGGGGCTTGCTGCCTTGCTGGGCCCTCAGGGCTGACTCAGATGACCTGTAGGTGGGGGAATGGGTGCTGAGGACTCTGCCAGATAAATTCACCCTTGTTTCTTTTTGCTTCTGCCTCTACAGGGACAGTTCCCGCCTCCCCTGGCCCAGCCTCTGACCCCATCTGTGAATGAAGGTGAAGCCAGTAAGTCTGGAAACTTACCTGGTTCCCTCAGCTCCCAGCCCCAGCTTCCCTCAGGGACTCAAACATCCCAACTCTCAGAACTTTAGGGAATTTAGGAGTTAGGCCCTCATTCTTGCTGAGACCTGGAAGAAGTTTGATCTCCCGAAGTCTCAGGGGCCCAGGCTCCCAGCCTTTCGGTGCTCTAGGAGTCTAGGCCCTCAACCCCTCAGTGTCCCAGGTGCCTAGGTCCTCAAAATCCAAACTTCCAACCCCTTGGTGTCCCAGGATTCTGGGTCCAAGCCCCGTGGTGCCCCAGAAGTACTTGCTTTCAGTAACTTGGGAGACTCCAGGTTCCTGTCTGGGCTGTGACTTCCCTAACTCTGGTAACCAGGCCTGCCCCTGCTCCTCCTCTCACATGCAGGCCATACTCACTTCCCAGCACACCAGGAGACTGTGGGTTCTGGACTTGGCAGCCTGGCCCCCTCCACGGGCTTTCCAGACTGGAACCCCAACACGCATGCTGCCTACACAGACAGCCACTACTCTTACCCTGCTTCTGCTGCTGACGTTTTCCTGGCTCCTGACTTCTACCCACCCTCGGACCCAGGGCGGCCGTGTCCGTTTCCCCCGGGGATGGAGGTGAGATTCAGAGTGGGAACAGGATGCTGAAGGGCCCCCAAGATTCCCAGTTGTCCTCATGCAGCATCCTGAGATGTCTGGGGCTAGATTAAGATCCCATTCCTCAGATGGGCAAAACGGAGGCCCAAAGGTCCAGGGTCACTTGGCACAAATGGGACACCCAACCACTCTACCTGGCACTCTGTATGTGTATATGTCTGTGGTGGGCTAGGAAGAGGGGATTCTCAGCTGACTGGCTCTCTCCACCACCTACACCCTTCAGGAGCCCCTGGATACCCGGCTCTATGTAGACCCTTCCCTGCCACAGACGGGATCCTGGAGAGGTTCTGGACTCCCCTCAGGACCCCCACAGTTGCCCCCTGTGGTCACCGGACCATCCCTGGACACTGCCCGTGCTCACATGCTGGCTTTAGGGCCACAGAACCTGCTGGCCCAGGATGAGGAGGGAGACACGTGAGTATAGGGGAGTGGAGTTTGCAGGCTTCCTGCTCAGCTAGGGTGCTGTGCTCACTGCTGCCTCCCGCCCATCCTCAGGTTCCTGCACCTGTTTGCGGCTCGGGGGATGCGCTGGGCAGCATACGCTGCAGCTGAGCTGCTCCAAGCGTACAGACATCTGGACATTCGTGAGCATAAGGGCAAGGTGAGGGCCAGGGGCTTGGATTTCTGGATCTGAGGGCAGAGGGTTTGGGGGCTTGGATTCCTGGTTTTCAGACGGGAAGGGGCTAAGGGGCTGAGGGCCCAGACTGATGTTTCCTGATACCTGCAGACCCCTCTCCTGGTGGCTGCTGCTGCCAACCAGCCCCTGATTGTGGAGGATCTACTGAACCTGGGAGCTGAACCCAATGCCACTGATCATCAAGGACGTTCTGTCTTGCACGTGGCCGCTACCTATGGACTCCCAAGGGTCCTCTCGGTATGTCCAGCTGGAATGAGATGAATGAGATGGACTGGTTGCCTAGATCCTAGCTTCCAGAACTAGGAGACCTGGGGAGACTCTAACCCAGCACTCTGCCTTCTTCTTCTCCCAGGCTGTGATTAACTCAGGGGTTCACGTTGACCTAGAAGCCAGAGACTTCGAGGGTAAGTTGGGTGGTGGAGAGGGTGGGTGTGGCTAGTGGGCTGGGTGGGATGAGAGCTCCAGATGCAGAGCCCTCCCTGTCTCTACTCTGCAGGCCTCACTCCACTCCACACAGCCATCCTGGCCCTCAATGTTGCTATGCACCCTCCTGACCTATGTCCCACGGTGCTGAGTACCCAGGCCCAAGACAGGCTGGCTTGCGTCCAGATGTTGCTGCAGATGGGTGCTGACCACACCAGCCAGGTGAGCTGGGCAGTGGGCAGCTGGCCCCTAGGAGGGCATGTGGGATGGGGGCTCCTGGATGTCCAGGGCCTCTCAACAAATGCTGACTTGTCTCTTCCCAGCTGTGAGACCTTAAGCACATTACTTGACTTCTCTGTGCCCCAGTTGTCAGCTGTGAATAACATTACTGACCTTAGCTTATATTTATCAAGCACTTACTAGTCATCAAGCACTGAGTGTCATGGATTAGCTCATTGAATCTCCACAAACACCCTTTGATGCGTGTGCCATTATTACTTTCTCTGTTTCACTGATAAAAAAACTGAGGCACAAGGACTCAGAAATCTTATTGCTTATGAGTGTCAGAGAGGGAATTAAAACTCAGGTGGGCTGACCCCAAAATCTAGCTTTTAATAATTATACCCTCCTCCTTCCTGACAGTAACTCCTTCACAGGCTGGCTGAGAATTAAACATCCACTCATTGTTTTGGGCTTTTTTTTTTTTTTTTCAGTTAAAGAATTTTGAACACAGATAAAGTACAGAAAGTAATATAATGAGCTCATGTACCCAACATCAATAACCAGCAACTCATAGCCGGTCTTGTCCCATCCATTTCTCTGCTCTCCTGTATTATTTTTAGGCAAATTCAGGCATAAAATTTTATCCATAAATGTCTGTATGTCTTTAAAAGATAAGAAATATTTTTAACCTCAGTACCATTATTCCACCTTAAAAATAATTAACCATCTCATACATAATATCAAATATCCTGACGGTGTTCGAATTTTTGTTTGGCTCTAAAGTGACATATGTTTACTTTTTTCATAAAACAAACAACTAGGATCCAAATAAAACCCACACATTGCAATGATATGTCCTTTTACATTGACATTTAGAACTTACTCTCCATCTCTTTCTTTTTTCTACATAATTTATTTAGTGAACCAACTAGGTTGTTTTGCCCTATATAAACACAAAATTTTTAATGTTTACTGTCATTACAGACGCTTTAAAGGCACATAATGGGGGGAGGGTGTAGCTCAGTGGTAGAGCACATGCTTAGCATGCACGAGGTCCTGGGTTCAATCCCCCGTACCTCCTCCAGATATAAATAAATAAATAAACCTAATTACCTCCCCCTCATAAAACAAAACAAAAAAAAAAAAAAAAAGAAAGGCACATAATAAAGTCTCATTATGGAAAGTGCCTTTATTTGCTTCAAAAGATGAAGAGAACAATTCAGTATGGAAGTAGATACAAGCTTAGGTTGTCCACTGATTAATGCTGCTCAACTCTCATCCTTGTAAAGTACAGCCCACGTGGGATGTGGGTGCATTTTACTGTGTTTAATAGAATGTGGGGTGGCCAGTGCAGCTGCTAGTCCAGAGAGCTCCTTTGGAGGAACAGAAAAGGAGTCTTTTTCTTAAAGATGCTTGGGCTGGAAAATTGTCTTAATAAATGTACAGTTCTGTGATGCGTGTGATCTGAATGGTACCCCCACAACCTGGTGTTCTTGTACAGTGCACAACACATACAACCATATAGGGCCGCTTCTACAGCCCAGGTCAGCTAAAGCTGAATCCTTGGTACCTGCGAGTGCTTGCAAAGGGGAGACAGGGTCTCTAAAGGCTCGCGGGTTCCATGAGAGAAGGCCTGGGTGTGAGAACTAGCCTGACCTCTACCATTCCCCACCCCACAGGAGATCAAGAGCAACAAGACTGTTCTGCACTTGGCTGTGCAGGCTGCCAACCCTACTCTGGTTCAGCTGCTGCTGGAGCTGCCACGGGGAGACCTGCGGGCCTTTGTCAACATGAAGGTGGGGGCCTAGGCTGGAATGTGCAGATGGTGTGAGACATGGCAGACAGGGGCAGGGGGATGTTAGGAGGCCTGTGGGCTGTGGCTGTGGAGGGGACAATGCATGGGACATGGGCGGGGACTACATAGGATGAGGATGTAGACTGGGGGCCTGTGTCCAGCATAGGCCGAGGGGTGTGTGGAATGTGGTTGTGGAGGAGGTTCTGGGATGTGAAAGGGGGCATGAGGGATGTGGATGAGGCAGAATGTGAGGGTGAGGCCCAGGCCAGCTGAGTCTGAGTCCTTAGCAATCCTCCCTTCGCTGTCCCCAGGCCCACGGGAATACAGCCCTCCACATGGCAGCTGCCCTGCCCCCAGGGCCGGCCCAGGAGGCCATTGTGCGGCGCCTGCTGGCAGCTGGGGCGGATCCAACACTGCGCAACCTGGAGAACGAGCAGCCTGTCCACTTGCTGCGGCCCGGGCCGGGCCCCGAGGGGGTGAGCACTGACCCCGCCCTGACTGCAGGGTGACCTAACCTGGTGAACTCCTGACCCCACCCATTCCTGCCTTTAGAGGGTGACCTGTAATCTCAGGAGGAGACTTTGACCCTTATCCAACCATGACTTCAAAATGTGCCCCTTGACCTCAGTGTTTGATCCCTTGCCTTGTACTGGTGGCTCCTCCTGACCTCTGTTTCAACCCTGACCTTAAAGTATGACCTCTACTTCCAACCCTGAATCCTGACCTCAAGGAATGACCTTTGATCCTCAAGTATGACCTTTAGCCCCCTGCCCCTGAACTCTTAGTCCTGACCTCAAAGTGGGATTTTGTTCTCACCTCAAATATGACTCTGACCCCTCGCCTCTCCTGTTTGACTCCCCGTCCTCAATGCTAGTCCCCAGGTGGGAACCTCCTACCAGCCACACCTTTCCCTTCGTCCCCAGTTCTGGCTCCTGAGCCTTTACTCTGTGTGAATGAACCTTCACCCCCAAGCCCACGTCTTGCCTCAGAACCTCTGAGCTTCAAACTCAACTAGCCCCACTCACTTCTCCTCTCTAACCCCCAACTTCATGGGGTATGTCTGCCCCACCTCTCCTTGCAGCCTCCCAAACTCCTCCCCCTGCTTTGTCTTGTCCACAGCTCCGGCAGCTGTTGAAGAGGAGCCGTGTGGCAACCCCAGGCCTGTCCTCTTAGGACTCAAACCCAGAACCTGGACTGATTTTCCAGTCCCCACCGTCCTGTGGGACAGCCAGCGTATGCTAATGTTGCAAATCCATGATAATGTATGTGGAATGTCCTGCCATTGGGGTCTTACATTAAAACCCCAAAATGGCTGCTGGGGGGTAAACAGTCCCCAATATTTGGGGTGGTATGTTACCCCTCCCCCACCCACAAGGGGCCCCTTTGATGATTTCTGTGAAATCGAGGCCCCTTGATTGTTTCTGTGAAACACCCTGGACCCCTAACCCTTTCCCCACCAGGATTTTTTGGGGTCCCCTCCCCTAACTCAGTTCTTTACACCTGGAACCCCACATGTAATTCCCCTGCATGGTACTTGGGTTACTCCTAAACAGCTTCCAGTACCATCCCAGTAGAGCTCCGAAGATGACCCCCTTAACCTCCCCAGGACCCGCTCCCTTCAGGTCCTTAGCCCTAAGACAGGAAAGCCTCTCCTGGGTTAGGGTCCCCTAGGTCCTACTGCTTCTTAATTCAGAACCCAACCAGGCCCCTGTCCCAGAACTCAGTGTTTCCGGTGAATCCCTCCCCTGTCTGAAAGCCCCTATTAAACTCAATTTGAACTAGAGCTACGATTGTGTAATCTCTAATCATTGGTGCAGGGAAGCGGCTGAGGAATCATGTTTGGACGAGTGTGTCTGGGTGGGTGTTACAGCAGATGCCGTGGGTGCCCAGTCCATACCCCATCACCCTCTCAGCGCCTGCTGGTCTGACTGCCAGAGCCAGCACAGGAATCTGCCTGTGGGCATTCTCAGACCACCCGTGCCCAGTTTGCCCTGGGTGTGAGTGTGGCAAGAGCCAAATGCCAGGAGATTCTTGCCGCTTGCCACTCCAGCAGCCCTCAAGCAGTGACTGACTGGCAGGAGACGGTACGTGAGTAGCCCAGGCCCCTCGCCTCTATGGGGACAGCTTGGAAGTACGTGTTCTGCTTGGGCGCTCAGAGCTCCCCGATGAATGAAGATCTGGCTCCCCACAGTGGCTCTGGCTTGAGAACGTACCGTTTCTTGGGTGCTTTCCCCTTTGTGTGTCACTTCCTGCCTCCCCTAGGAATGTTCTCCACCCCTTCCAGATAATCTTGTCCCCAAAGCCTTGCCTCAGCCTCTGCTTCTGGAGAAACCCAAAGTAAGAAGACCTCCACAGCACTCCTTTCTCATACCTGCCCCGCAGCCTCTGCTCTGGCCTCCATCCCAGTCTCTTCACTCCAGGAAGCCCTCAGACTCACTGTAGCCCCTCACTGCTCAGAGCCTCCCAGACCACAAACCAAGTACACTTCAGGGTATGTGCCAGTATCTGTATCCCAAAATTTAAGGCTTAAAACAACCACCACTTTTTTGTTCATGATTCTGTAATCTGGACTGGGCTGAGCTGGGCAGTCCTACAGTCTTGCTTTGGTCACTCATGTGGCTGCAGTCAGCTAGACGCCCGATGGGGTTGGACACCTGCACTCATGTGTCTGATAGCTCGGCTGAGATGTTGGAACCCCTGAGAGTGAGCTGAGCATCCCTTTCCATGTGGTCTCTCCAGGAGGGTAGGGGGATCTCTCCACGGGGTGGCTCCAAGAAGTTTTCCAAGAGAGTGAGCCCCTGCTTGCATCCTGCTAGCTGATACCCCATTGGTCAAAGTCAGTCACGTGACCAGGCCCAGAATCAATGAAGGGAGGGGTAGCACATAAGGACAAGAATATTGGCTGGGTGGAGTTATCAGTGGTGCCAGGACAAGTCTTCCACATCTGATGCCTTGGACCAGTACGCGTGTGCTCTTCCGTGTGTACTCACATAGTGGCAGCTGACCTATGAAAAATTCATAAAAATATGTTGTGTTTCATCAATTCTAAGAAGAACTTAATTTGAATTCATCTTACAGTCAACTATGTGGCATAATTTAACATCTGCTTTTTTTTCCTTTGTGGTACCTAAAATGATAGTACTTCTTATTATTTATGGCACTTTTGATTCTGTTGACGTACACGATGTATGTCCTGACGTATCAACACACACACACACCACTAACATAATAATAAATGAACTAGTTAATTAATTAATTTTAATGGAGGCAGTGGGGACTGAACCCAGGACCTGGTGCATGCCAAGCACACACTCTACCACTCAGCTATACTCTCCCCCCACCCCCAGAAACTTTGCATTATTAAAAGAAGAATTAAATCGTTTTCAGTGGGAAAAGAAGAGTAGCTTGGGGGCACAAAAGCAACAAATGAGCAATAGCGAAGTTATTTTTCCTGCTGGAATTTCAATAAAAACAGTGTTTTTAAACTAATTACTGTAAGGATTAGCATTAAAATGCAATATTATTAAGGAATCATGCACTGAGCATATTGAGCAAAATGGCCTTTTATTGTCTATCCCACCTGCTTGGAGCTCCTTACCCATTGTTAGCCTATTAACCACCCTTAGCTATGAAAATACAAAGGCAGTTTTCCCCCTGCTTGTGGTGTTAGTTATGAGTTTCTGCTAGGGTACACTTGATGGTATAGCCAGTATCAGAATAATGTTGCAAACTGGGTTCGTAATGAAACTGGGGCCTTGTATCCAACTTGCATCAGGTAGACATCTTCCCCCCAATACCTACCCTCTATATTTAATATATGTGACCTATATTTACGTGTATATATTATGAAGAGCCACTGTGAGCTCATAGATCTTTTGGGAGAATTAAAAATAGGTGGTCCCTCCCTCAGCCATCTGTCAGGAAATTGTGCAATCCTGACATTAGAACAAGGCACACTACTACCATCTGCTGGGAAGTTGTAAGAATACAAATCTGCACTGTCTAACCGATGAATGGTATCACCTGAAATTTTGCAGTGCACAACCAGAACACCATATGGGACAGTCACAAATTATTAGGCACCAGTTTAGCGAAATGGCCAAGAGTATGGGTGCTGGAGCCAGGTTTCCTGGGCTGAAATCTTACCTCTGACCCTTCCTAGATGGTGATCTTGGGAATGTGATGTAAACTCTTAGCCTCCATTTCCTAATCTATAAGAGGATAGTCATGGTACCTAATTTGTGGGGTAGAAGTAATGGTTAAGTATGCCAATGCATGTAAAGACCCTGGAGCAGTGCCTGGAACAGGATGAGTGCCATATGAGTGTTCGCTGCCATGACATTTTAGAATTTATTCAACAGACACTTGTGAAGAGGCAGGCACAGTTCTAATGTCTCCACAAATATTAATCCTTTTAATCCTCATAACAATCCTCTTGAGACAGGTAACAGCATAGGTAGAGAGACAGTTCCAACATGTCACAAAATGGACGCAGTTGCAGACATCACATAAGCCTCTCTGGGACACGTGGTTGGATTTCCATGCTCCAGGGGGATTCCTATGGACTCCCCAAGAAGTGCAAACTTGGGACTGGGAAGAGGGATTCAAGATTCCTTGTTCCTCATTGGGCTTACAGGCTGGGGGTGGATGCTGCATGTGATTGTGTGTGGGGGTGAGTAGAAGGCAGGGGAAACTTGCTAGAGCCCAGCCTCCTAGGAGTCCACTCTGAAACTCAGCGGATAGAGGCTTAGAAATCAGCACCGCGGAAAGCTCCTGGATACAATCCCAGCTCTCTGGGCCCTGCCCCCTCCCATAGGCCCCACCCAGATTTAAAGAGCTCTCCTACAGTTTAAAGAGGTGAAGGAGGCCTAATCAAAGATGCACACCAGCGTCCAGAGCTTGATACACATTGATTCCCCCAGAGAGACACAGGATGGTCTGGTGGGGAAGAGAACTTTATTGGGGTATTAGTGGGGGACATGTGGGAGGATGGATTCCAGGGAACAACAAACACTAGGACCAAGTTGGTAGCCACTTTAAGAAACAATAAATTAATGTACAAAATAAATTAAGGTGAGGAGGTCCTAAGCGGGGATGCAGCTGGGAATACCTAGGGATTTCTCAGGGATGGAATTTGAAATTGGAAAGGGGAAGTGAGAATTTCCAGCCCCTTCACAAAGGATGTGTAATGAACTTTTTCAAGACCCCTCCTCCAGGCTGGGAGTTGGGGTTCTGGGGCTCCAGGAAGAGAGACGGTCTGGGCTCAGCCGAAGGGGTGAAGGGGGCTGGTTCAGGGTCGTTCCTCCAGGAAGCGGTAGGTAGGGTTCTCGTAGCCATGACGCTGCAGTTCACGCAGCTGCTGCTCCTCCAGGGTCAGCATGGGGTCCACCTGCAGTAGGGGCGGGAGAGGGATAGTGGGGCATAGGGACCTGACCGCAGATCTCACTCCACCCCCAACGCCCAGGGTCTGGAACTCCTCCTCACTCCAGGTCTTTGTGCCTCTCACCTCCACCACTCCGTGGCTGATGGCCCCGTAGGGCTTCTTCCTGCGCAAAAGCAGCATGGAGAGGACGATCAGGGAGCCCCCACCAGCTCCCATGATCAGCAGACCTGACACAGCTTCTCGGGATATGCCTGTTCCAGCTGGTGCCTGCAGGGAGAGGAGATAGGGCGGGGTCATCTTTGAGGCTCACCAGGGCCCTGTGTTGGCTTTGGGAGTTGCAGCCTAGCCACTGTCGTCTGACCTCTCCCCCTAGGTACACAGAATATTCCTCCTCTTACCAGCTCATCTCTCTGAATCTCCGATGAGTGGAAAGGAAAACCCCTTGGAACAGACACATTCACCTGGGGGAGCAGGAGGTGTCAGGGAACCAGGAGTCTGGGTCCCAGCCTCCTCCTCCCCTGAGCCCCAAGAAGACATCCACCAGCCCTTTTCTTCCCTGGGACCCTGAAGTCCACGTCCTCAGTTCCTCCTTCCCTCAGGTCAAGGAATCCAAACCCCTAGCACCTCCTCCTTCAGACCTAGGAGACCAGTCCCCGTCTCCAGGCACCCACAGGTCTAGCTTACCTTTCGTTCATACTGCTCCAGGGGGGACATCTTCTCTTTCCCAGAGGATGCAGCATCTTGTTCTGTGGACCCTACCCCCCAAATCCTATCTTATTTCTGAGACTCCAGAACGGTGCTACCCCTACCTGAGGAGGGGGTCAGAAGGGGCACTGGACTCCACCCCAGGAGGTTCCCAGTGCATGGGCCCTTTTCCAGCCTGGGCTCAAGGGCTCAGTGGGATTTGGTGGCTGGGGGCTACTCAGTGAGATACTCACCTTTTGGAAGGGCCATGGGGGTGTCTGCTGGCAGCCAGAGAAGGCAAGACAGGTGGAACAGTGAAGAGAGGAGAGCATCACTGAAGAAAGTATGGGGAACACCCTCCCAGGGGCCAAGGAAGGAGGAGCAAGGACCCTGCAAAGGCCTCCACAATCTCAGACATCCCTTCCCATCCTCTCCCACTCACTGCGGTGGCTAAGACCCCTCAGACTTCAGGGGATTAGAACTGAGGTTGGGGGCCTGTCTCCCAAAGTCTGAGATTCTTTATAGTTGGGTTAACTCACCGTCCTTGGAATCCAGAGGCTGTAGCCCACCCTTGTCCTCACTGCTGCCCCCTGGGGCAGGGGCTTCCAATTCATTGGGACCCAGGTGTTCAGAGTGGAGGAGCTCCTCTGAGGGGAACATGCAGAGAGGTGGTGAGGTCATGAGCACAGGGATCCAAAAAACAGAACTGGGTGAACGGATGGCACCCCAACAGTAGAGTGATTGGGGGTAGCCATACAGGGATCATGGGAAGTGGGGAGCTGAATGGAGGAGGATGGAGAAGTTCAAGAGAGTGGCCTTAAAGAGCAGGAGAATTAGGGTTAGGCATGGGACATCCAGGAGGAAGTCACATTAGATCTGCGGGCTGTCACATTCTTGAATCTGGACTGGGCTGGTGACTTGCTTTAACCAGTGGAATGTGGACCCAAGCCTTAAGAAGACCTGGCAGTTTCCACTTTCGTGCTTTGGGGAGCCTCAACCACCATGTAGGAGGTCCAGGTGCCCTGCTGGGGAGACCACATGGAGGGGCTCCACAGAGGAGAGAAGCCCTGAGCTTTCACGGAGAGGGAGAGAGACTCACTTGTGCCAGAGTCCCAGCCCCCGGCTGACCTGCTAGCCAGTGTAGCTCCACGCTTGACTGCTGACAAGACCAGCAGAAGAAGCACCCAGTGGAACCCAGACCAGACAGCAGAATCATGAGCAAAGAAAGTGCTTGACTTAAGCCACTATGTTCTTCAGTTTTTTACATAGGAATAGATATTGGAAATGGCGGGTGGGGTGGGGAGTCAAAGGTCGGGGGTCAAGATGAAGTACTCACGGATCTGGGGCCGCAACTCCTGAGCGAGCTGGGGGTTCTGGTCAAGCAGCCCCAGGCTCTGATTCATTCTTTCTTCAATTACTTGAAGGTGGGTCTGCACCTGTTGGGGAGTGAATATGAAGGATGAACTGAGCAGTGCAGGCTAGAGACGGGGAAACAGAGGCAGGGTGCAGGGGGAGGTCAGTAGGGCTGAAGGAAAAGTAGCACATACTGGACAGGAAATAGCGGACAAGGGCCGGGAAGTGGGCCACAGGAGGCAGGAAACTGAAGGAGGAGCAGCAGAATACAAAGAAAAGGAAAAGATGTACAGAAAACAGGAAGTGAGAGTCTTGGAAAGAAAATAAGGGAGAAGGAAAAGGAATAGCTGTTAAGAGATAGACTAAGTATAGGATGCAAGGAACATGGTTTAGAAGACAGGGCGTGGTGGTAAGTGGGTAGGAGGGGCAGAAAGTACGGTCTGAGGAATCAAAAGAGAGGTTTGACGGGGTTCAGGAGAAGGAAGTGGGGTTGGAGGGTCATATAGAAATGGTGTGGTTCAAGGGCGAGGCTTGGGGTTCAAGAGCATAGAATGGAGTATTCTGGGACAGGAAGAGAACACCCAAGACACAGAAATTAGGATCTGAGGGCACAGAAAAAGGGTTCCAGGGAGAATAAGTGGGGTTGGGGGAAAGAAGGGCTGAGGGACGGGAAAAGGGTTCAAGACACAGGAGGGGGATCTGAGAAAGGAAGTAGGAGACCAAGGGACAGGAAGTAGGGATTCAAGGGACAAAAAAGGGATCAAAGCGGGTGGGGGAGACAGCGTTCCACGGTCAGGAAGTAGGGATCTGAGGGACTGGAATAGGTCCCAAGCACAGAGAGGGGGTTCCAGGGGTAGGAAGGAGGTCCAAGGGACAGAAAGAGGGTCTGAGAGGCAAGAGAAGAGTCTGAGAGATGGAGGCCAAGAGACTGGGGTCTGAGGGATAGCAGAGTACTTGGGAGCTGGAAGATTCTGAGCACCTGGAAGCGCATCTGCTGGGCCTTCTCGGGGTCCACGGCGGCCACGTGCTGGTAGTGTCGCAGCGTGTGCCTTTGCTCCTTCTGCTCCGCACGCAGGTAGCGACGCAGGGCCAGCAGGACACGCTCTGGCTGTGGGAGGGGTGAAGGCTGTCCAGGTCTGCCCCAGCCCTTTTCACCCTCTGCTCTCTGCCCCGACGGCTCCCACACCTGAGGCGGATCCCCCTGCAGCGCCGCCAGGAAACCTTCCAAGGCAGCCCGGCGCTGGTCGTTGATGAGGGCGATGACTCGGGTGGCATGGGTCTCCACCAGGCGCTGTCGCTCACCAGACACCTGCTCCTCCAGGGTCTGCAGAATGGACTGGAAGTGCTGGCGACGGGGTGGGCACCGGGTCAGGAGAGGCAAAGATGGATGAAAGCACGGGTTAAAGGGGGTCTGGAAAGGCAGGGAGCTAGGGCCAAGTGGGGTGGGGGTGCAGTGGATCCAGGCCTGGGCAGAGCCAACCTGGGGCAGGACTAGATCACAGCAGGTGATCACAGACTGGTGGGGGTGGGGCTGCAGGGCCAGGTAGAGTAGGGGCAGGACTAGGTCTACTGGGAACTCAGCTGAAGGTGTAAATGGCATTGGATGGGAACAATCTTAGGACAGCTGGCCTGTGTTATGGTGAAATGGACCAAGTGCTGTAGGAAAGGTGGGGCTCCAGGCCTGGGAAGGGCCAGATGGAGACAGGTTGTGCCTAAATGAGACTGTAGGGGGTGGGTGAAAGAGTCTGGGAATGGGGCTAACTGAGCAGGGTCTGCACAGGGCAGGGCTGTACCACGGTGAGGCTGAGAGAGGTGGGTGGGAGTGTCATGAGGCCCACTGAGGAAGGACTAAGTAAAAGTGAGATTGGAGGGGCAGGACCAGAGTCAGGGGGCAGGGCCTAGCATCAAAAAGAGGCTGAGAAGGACCTGGCTGTTTTTGCAGGGGCCCTGCCTGGGAGAGGGCTCCAGAGCCAGCCCTCAGGGGTTGGGATCAAGTTAAGGCAGGGGAAAACATGGCCAATCGGAGGAGGGCAATGTCAGGTTGGATGTAGGCCAAGAAGGTGGAGCCAAATGCAGGGGTGGGGCCAGGAGAGGCCCATATAAGTAGAAAGAGGTGAAACTGGCCCAGGCCAGACAAAGCCTGAGCAGGGCTGAGACCCCGTGTGCCCCAGCTGGTGGACAGGTCTGAGCAGGACCCCCTGGAGGCTGTGCTACCTCATTCAGGGCCTGTCTGTCGGCTTTAGGCAGGTTCTTGGACTGGTTGTCCGCCATGGCCCATTCACGCATCACCTGGGGAAAAGGGGAGCTTCAGGATCCTCGAATCCACCCTATTCTACCCAGTGAGTCCTTCAACCCCTCTTCAGAAGTTCCAGATCCCTTAAATACCACTGCCTCTTGGATTCCCAAGAGCGAGGATTCAGAAGGAATTTAAAGTGGAAGAGTGTCATGCACCGGAGTTTGCACAGAATCTGTCAGTGGGATTCTAGACGGGTGAGGGATCCCTGATCAACTTAGGGGTGGTGTTGAGGGATGGGGGTTGATGGGGGCTTGGGGAGCCTTTAGAGATAGTCTCAATGTGTCCCTGAGAAATTCCCTGGTATTTAGGGAGCTCTGTGTTATGGGGGATCCTGGGGCCCCCAGTACCATCACCTCATTAATCTGGCGCATCCTGCGCTCCTCCAGATCCATCTTGGCCCGCAGGAACCCCTCATGCTCGCTGATTTCTCCAGGCATGCCAAAGTACACGTCCACACCATCTGTGGGCCTCGGGGTGGGAGTCACTGCAAGGCCACGAATCAGGGAGTCAGCCTGAAGCCCACCTCCAGGTCACCTTCCCTTCCCAGAGAAATGCATTTCCCGGAGCACACTGGAGACCATCATGTGTTCACTTTAGCCATGGTTGCTGCCTGGCATCATATGAGACGGGGTTCTGGACTGGGCCTGTTCTTGAGAAGCTTAGGAATCCATTACACTGTCCTCCAAGGTTTCCTCAAATAATCTTCAGGACCTAACAAATGGCTCCTCTACTTCCAGGTACCCTCAGACCACCCTCACTCTTTGCATACTTAGCAGGTTGGCCCTTCCACCTCTACTTAACGCAAAGCCCCTCCCATTCCTCTCATTTCCTCCAACAGGGCTTCTCCCCCACAGGTCCCTCCCAAAGATGCCCCTATACCAAGGCTCCCTTAAAACATCCTCCTTCCAGGGTGGAGGGGACTAGGGGTTCAGAGACTGCCTTACCTTTGCTGACCCCTGCAGGGGTATGAGAGCTTGAGGGTGGGACTCTTTCCTCCTCTTCTTCCTCTTCAGCCCGTGGTGGCTCCACGAAGTAATCATCTACTGGCTGTAGGAAGGAGTCCTCCTCTTCCTCGTCCTCACCCCCCTCTACTCTGCCCCCCAGGGGCCAGGACCGGGTGGAGGGGTCACTGAGGGAGCAGAAGACCCGAGGCAGTAAGAACCTGGGCCCAGGCCCCCAGGCTTCCATCTTCTGCCTCAGGAGCCTTGGGTTGAGCATGGAGGGTGCCCTCCCACTCACCCAACTGCTGTCCCAGACGGGTTGGGGGTCACTGGAGGGGGGCAGCACACATACTCCACACCTCGGAACCGATCTGTGCCACAGGGCAAAAGCATGCCCGAGCCATGCAGGATGAGGCCCTGGGAGCTGCAGGCCTGCGGGAAGAGTGGGCCCAGATGCCAGGACTGTGGGGTAAGAGAGGGTAGACAAGGAGCCAGGATGCCGGGGGTTTGGGGACTGATGGGGCTGGGAGCCTGGATTTCTCATTCTACCCCAGTGGGAAGAGGGGGCTGAGGTCCAGACTTGGGTTCTGGAGGAGGAAGGTGTTAGAGGACTGTACCCCTGGGTTCTGAGGGGATGAGAATGAATGGGCGGGGTCCTGACCTCCTGTGCCTCCTGATGCCTCCGGGTTGAACTCTCGCACTGGTCCATGCGCTCCTGGTGCAAGAACCGGCAGCCTTCAGGCACCAGCAGGGCCTCGCTCACGAATTCACCCGCTGGCAAATGGGGGCATCAGAGTGAGACACTCCCACAGCCACGAATCCTACCCTCCTCAGAATCCAGATCTTTTATCCTCAGAGTCTTCTCTGCCCCACTCTGGACCCAGGCATCATCCTCTCTAATGTGAGCCGGAAACCAGGGCCAGAATTTCACCCCTTGGATACACTCTCCCACCACTTCCGTTCCCCTCCCTTAGCCTGTGACTCACGCAGGCAGCGGAAAGGCACAACCTGGTGGTGGGTGTGGGCACAGTGGCCACCCCGGGCATCCCCGCACCAGCGCTCCATGGGGATGGCCTGCGTCGCTTGTTCCACACGTGCAATCTGCAGCTCCGGGTACATCTGGGGGCACCAGGTGGAGGCGATCAACCCCCTGCCCTGTCCCTGCCAAAGGCGCTTCTGCACTGGTATGTCCCTTTTCAAGACTCTGGTATTCATAAGGATATTTCCTCCCCAGGTTCTTCTGCTCTGTGGAACCAGTCTTAGGTATCTAAGCCCCTCAAGCGCATTGACCACGCCCCCTAGTAGCACTCTTAAAAGCCACGCCATCCTTAGGCTCCGCCCATTTGCCTGTCGTTTCTTTACGAAGGTCCCTCGACCTGCCCACATCTCAGTCCCTCCTAGCCCATCTCTCTTGTAGTCGTCTCTGCCCCCTTCCGCAATCAGATTCATTTCCCCCTAGATTCCACCCTTTAAGCCTCGCCTCTCTCGCCGTTAGGCCTCTCAGTAGATAGCCCTTCTCTTTGTGTTAGACCTGCCTTTTCATAACCTCTCCCGCACTGGGGTCCACCCCTTTCCTAGTCTCGCTGGTCCAGGTCTTTTTGTTTTAGCCCCGCCTCTCCTTTGGCCACGCCCATCTACGACCCTACTCTTTAAAAAGCCCACCAATATGTCTAAACCCTGTCTCTTCACTCGACACTTCCCTTAGGTGGCTGTCTTTGCACGGTTCTACCCTTTTCCTGACTTGGTTTCTCAAAAAACCAGGTCCTGTCTTACCCTAACTTCGCTTCTTTGTTGGCCACGCCCCCTAGCTTTCCATGCCGCCTTGGATCCCTCATCTCCCTGGACCTTGCCTTTTGCACTACTAGCTTCTTCGGGGGGACCCGGCCCCAAGTTGGACCCGCTGTCCTGCTGGCCACGCCCCTCCCGGTAGGTCCCGCCTACCTGTCTGCAGTACTCCAGCACGCGTTGCGGGTCCCGGAGGCAGCGTCGCGAGCGCTGTGGGTCTGGTTCCCAACGGCCGGTGCGCAGGTCCCGGTGAAGGGTTAGGCGCCCGCACAGTCCAGCCACCTGGGCCGACCCAGGGGCCTGGGGGTGGGGGCGGAGGGGTCAGCGAGGGCACGGGGGACGCTGGCATGTGGGTCCCCTGGTCTTTGCTCCCTAGGACCCAAACGTTCAGACCCCCAGCACCAGCCCTCTCCACCACGCACCGCGCACCCGCCTCCGTAGAGGTTCGGTTCCCTGGGAAACAGCTCCCACAGGGCGGGGGCGCCCCAGCTCTGCCGTTGCTAAGGCGACCCGGGTCCCCCGGGATTCTCGCAGCCTTGTTGCCGTGGAGACAGGCTCCGCCTTCACCCCAGCGCAGTCGCACTAGAGCCCGAAGGGGTTAAACCCAAATGGCGGGGGAGGAGGCCAGAACCCAGGCGTTCTGGCCCCTCCTCCCTACATCCCTAGTTCAGGCTCCCATTCTCGGGTGCAAAGACCACAAGGCCTGGCTTCAGGGCCCTGCAGGCCTGGACACCAAATCCTTGAGGGATGGAGAGCTACATCTTGACTTGGGTGGCGGTGGCAGGAGGCCTAGATGCCTGGGTCCTGGGAGGCTTGCGGGAGCCCTCATATGGGTCCAGAGGATGCAAAGGGCCCAGGTTTTTGGCTGTAGGTGCCTTGCTGCCCTGTGAGTCCTGTTCAGGTGGGAAAGGGCTGGGGCTGAGTCACCAGGTCGATAGGGTCTGAGGGGGCTGGACTTCTGGGACCAGGGGCTCTAGAAAATCCAATTTCTATACTGGGGGCAGGAGGGGGCTGGGACTGGGACGACAGATGATGGGGGAGATGGGGCCTGGACTTCTGGGTTCATGAATGTCTAGTGCTGTTAGGGGCCCTGGGAACCGGCCACCTGGCTGGAAAGACTACGTTTTCTGCTCTGGACGTGTCCGCGTCGGTGTCCAGAGGCCCAGTCCCGCCCCTTCCCCCATCCCCCAGAACCCAGTGGAGCCTCACCTCGGCGGCGCTGGGGCTCCCACCGGTCAGGCTCCCGACGGCGAGCTGCGCGCGCAGAAGCAGCAGCAATAGTGGCAGCAGCAGTAGCAGCGGGCCCAGACGACGAGCGGCGGGGCTGGCGGGCCCCATGTCCCGGCCCTCGCGCCCTCACGTCCCCTGCACTCCCGCCCAGCCCGGCCCGGCCCCAGCGGTGACAGGAGCTCCCAGCGCCACCGCCGCCACCTCCTCCTCCCGCCGCCCCCGGGCTGCGCCGGCGCCGCCAGCCCCGCCCCGCGCCGGCCCCGCCTTCCTGGCCAGGACAATAGCGTGGCAGCTCTGCGCAGAGTGGAGCGGCTCGGGAACCCCGGGTGGGAGCCTGAGCCAGGCGTCTGCCCCCTTGAGAGTCCAGGCGTCCCACCCCACGCAAGGGCGCAGCCAGGAGTCTGGGTCATGGACTCTGCAGTTGTGGATTTCGAGTTCAGACCGCTCACCCCAAGCTTTCTCCTCCCTCGGACCCAGACACTAACAAATCATCTTCCTTTTCTTCCAGGGGTGCCAGCATTGGATACCACTCCCTACCTCCTCTATCCTCTCTTGAGGTCCCAGGAATACAGGCCTCCAAAATCTCCCCAGTCAAGAACACAGTGATTGAGACCTAGTCCTCTTCTCCCTCATATCCAGGAGTCTGGGCCCCAGGAACCTTCTTTCTCAGGGCTAGAGACCAAGTCCTTAGCCCTTTCTCCCTAAGACCCAGGAGTCCAGGCCGTCTGCTGTTTCCCAGGGGCCCTAGGCACCCAGGCCTTTAATTCCTAAATCAAAGATCCATGAACCAAAGCCTCCAGGCCCTTTCTTTAAGGATGAGTTGGGTCAGGTACCCAGCACCTCTGTATAAGGATCTGGACCCCCAACCTTGCTCTAAGCACCAGGGCATTTCTATTTTCCCACCTCTGGCCTCTCCCTGACCGCCTTCTCCTTCAAGGCTCACTGCTTTGTCTCCTCAAAAGATAGTGTTAGTGTAACTGTCTTCCTCAAGGGGACTGGGCCTTGTCATGTGTATGCATCTGTGCATACATGTTTGTGTAGATATGTATTAAAAGAGCTCAGAGCACTAAATAGGTAATAAAAGGCTGGGGGTGGCTCACAGTTTTTCTTATACCCATTTCATAGTCTAGAGGAAGGGCCTTGGGGCAGGTTTGATGGCTCTCTTGATGGATGGCAATGATGCCAGGAGAATCTCTAAGACATTCACTTCTTGACTTTTTTAATTAAACATAAATATTCTTATTCCTAGATTCTAACACCCCCTCCCATTCCTGCCATGGCAGTTCTCACCCTATCTTTGCTCCTTGGGTCCAGTTCTTTCTGGGCCTTTAAGGGAGGTAGAAGGAATTAAGATGGTGGTCATCTTGGGTTTCTGGAGAGTGAATGGCCATTTTGGCTGCATTTCCATGGATGAAGCCAAGTACCCCTTGGAAACAGCCAGGACAGGGCCTCCATCTTATTCTGCCTTATGTTGCCTTTCTTCTCAGTGCAGGTGGTCATCTTGAAATATCTTCTGTCAGTATCTGGAAACAACTTCCTTCTCTGCCCCTAATTTCTATCACCCCTTGTCCCCCATCCCTCTGCAAAGGGCCCATTTGCCATCTCGAATCTCTTTTACACAGGGGAATTGGGTTGGCATGGTGGCCATTTTGCTCCCACTTGGGTCATCCCCTTTGGCTGAGCTGTTTATCAATGACCCAGACAATTGTAATGAACTCTCCCTCCCCTCGATGTTCAATTTTGGAAGAGTAAGGTCGCCAACTTGCTCTGGTTCCTCAGAAGTCAGGATAGTCCATCAGGGCAAGTTGAAGATCCCAGGGCTCTTCAGTTGGAGAGATGTCACACGTGAGTCTGGAGACGAGGGTGGCTGGGTGTGGGGAAGGCAGCATATGGGAAGGGGGGAGTGCTGGGGGCCAGATCTGGGGGTCCAAAGGATGTGGGCTTGATGTAGCTGGTAAAAGCTCGAGGATGGGGTGTGGTGAGATAACCAGCCCGGGCTCTATATAGTCTGCAGGCGGGGACCATGCCCAGATGTGGGTTGAAGTCATAGAAGGTAGGGGTCCCTGGTGGTCCAAGGGGCGAGGAGGGTGGTAGGAAGAGGCCTCCTCCAGGGGCTTCTCCAAGGCTCAGGCTCACACTGACTCCTCGGACCTTGTAGTAACCATTGGTTGGGTCCTGAAAGGACAAAATGGGATTTGGTAAGGTATATGAGGGTATAGAGAGGCGAGGGTCACTGATGGAGAGACACACTGAGATAGAACCAGACATCAGGAGATACAGAAAGGGAGCAGGCAGAAACTCAGAGACATAGAGACTAGAAGAACAAAGCGAGAGAGAAAAACAGTGACAAGAAACAAAGGAGTCGAAGGAGATGGGCAGAGAAAGGCAGAGACAAAGGGATCCAGGCCTGCTGAAGGGTGGAGGTGTGGAAGGGGATGCAAAGGGAACAAGAGAGGGAAATTGAGATCAAGATATTAATTCATTCATTTGCCCAGTAGCTCAAGGCTTTGATTCTTTGTCATCCCCTGTGCTGCTGCTGGAGACACGTGTCACAAGGATAGACCTAGCCCTGTCCTCATGGAGATCCCAGGCCAAAGGAGAAATGATGAATCACCAGACAGAGCCAGGAAGGGTCAGGGTTGTGATGGGGGAAGTTCAGGCAGAGAGACTGGGACGGTGATGCGATAGTGATCAGACTGGGACGGAGAAGCTGAGATCACAGTGGTTGTGGCTGTTAATAGGTGAAACATAGAATGATCAGGAGGGAAGCATGCTTTCTGGAACAAGAAATGTTTGCACTGAGACCAGAGGAATGACAGAATTAGGTAGGTATGTGAAGAAGAGTAGGAGTGTTTCAGACCAGGGGAATAGCAATGTACTAGGTACAGAGAAGAGAGAGAAGGACTCTGGACTGGGGACGGGGGTCAATGGGGCCCTAAAGAGATGGGCCCCCAAAGGAAGGGCAGATCTGGGGAGGTCACTGTGGAAACTGGAAGGTGGAAGGGGACTGAGAGAAGCAACCAGGGAGAGGCATCTAGAAGGCCAGAAACAGGACTGTGATGGGAAAGCACAGGCAGAGTCAATCTTGATCTGGGATGGAGGCCAAGGCTGGAGCAGATATGTGGGCATAGACAGCAGATATACAAACTGAGACTGGGGAGGTGGATAAGATGGCCCAGGAGGTGGCAAGATGTGGGCAGAGGGGGTGAGGTGCCAGCTCTGGGGGCAACAGAATGAAAAAGGAGGGGACAGAAGTGAAGAGAGAGTTAGTGACACGGAAAAGGGAGCCCCTCCTCTCCCAACACTCACCTTTGCCTCCAGAGCCCCCTCCTCATCCAGCACCAGGTCACTGTGGTCTGTGTGCACGATGGGGCCCTGGGGTGGGGTACTTAGTGAGAGGGAGTGTAGAAGATCCTCCTTCCCTAGTGCCAGACCCCAGGGACCCTCAGTGGAACATCTGGGGCCAGGCAGGAGGGACCAAAGGCACCTGGGAGCTAGGGTCTGGGCTCAGGACAACTAGGAGCCCTGGGGACATATTTGATCTAGGGAATAATTGTGTCAGGGGTTCTATTTGAGTTGGGGGGGCCTGATTGGGAGGACAGATATCACAATTGAGACTGCATTACTATTTGAGACTTGAGGTACAGTCAGGTCTGGGGACCCTGGCATCCTACCTGGTCCTCACCGTTGCCTGTCTCCTCCTCCTCGTGGCCCCTTGAACTGGATGCATCGCTGCTTCCTAGGATTCGTACCAGGTTCTTTTGATTGGAGAAAGAGGCTGAGGCCAGGGACATTGAGGGTGGGGGCAGAGGTAAGCAATGGGGCTGGGTTACAGCTTGTGGAGGCCAACAAGCAGGAAGAGAGAGGACTGAGACAATCAGGTTGAGAGGCAGGGAACCAGTGAGAACTCTGGCCTAGGAGGGCAGGGGGTGTGACCCTGAGGGGGTGGAGTTAAAGCTTGAGGGAGGGATCAGGTCCCGAAAGCGAGCCAAGTCAAGGGAAGGTCTAGAGAGGCAGGGCTGGGACCAGCTCCCAAGGCCAGGCCCGTCAGTGGGCAGGGGTGGGGCCTAGGCACTGACCCTTGCTGTGGCGCCAGCAGCAGAGGACCACCCCAGTGATGATCGTAAGTAGAGTCATGGCCACAGCAGCCACTCCAGCCACAATCCTCACCATGGGCAGCAAGTCTGCAGGAAAGAGAGGGGTGTCCTGAGGAGGCTGAGCAGAAGACTGAGCAGGAACTGGGGGACTGGGCTCAGGGCTTGGGTAGGGAACCTCTGGGTTCAAAGGTCACCAAGTTTGGAGATTCCCAAGTTTTGTAGCCTGGGATCCCTATATTTAAGGGCTCATGAACTTGGGGTTTTACAAGTTTAAACTCCCTGACTTTAGGGAGTCTTAGAGTTTGAGGGCATTTTTACTTTGCAATTCTTAATATGTGGAGATTGCCTTCTTTGAAACACGTAAGTGTAGAGGGCTTTCAGTTTATGATCCCGTACCCGAGGGAACTTATTGTTTAGGGGGTCTCAGGATTCAAGGGACTCATGGTTTTGAGGCTCCCAAAGTTTGGGGGTCTCTGCATTTGAGGGTCCTCTGTTTGGGGATGGTGACATTTTGGAGGTTTGAAATCCTCAGATTTGGGGTCTTCAGGCCCAGAGTCTCACCTCTACGGCCCAGGCTGACCCGGGTGCCTCCCTCTCCCAGCCGGTTCCGGGCACTACAGTTGAAGCCCCGGCTAAAGTCGGACTCCTGGGTCCCGGAAATGTGTAGCACAGAGATCAGGCCTGGACCTTGTCCTCCGCGGCCCTCTGGGGCTGGGAACGTCTCCACCAGGAACCTACCCCGAGACCCCGCTGCCAGGAAGCCGTCATCCCAAGACCAGATCTGGGGGCACAAAAGAGGAAGATCACTGAGGAGACTAGGGAGGGCAGACAGGGGCGGTGGGCGCGGTGAGGAATGTCAGAGGTAGTCACAATAGTTTTGGGAGTCCGGCTGAGAGGTCCAGGATCATGGCTTGGATGAGTCTTGAGAGCGGGGACATTTCCTTACCACGGCTTCTGGGGCGGGGGAGGCGAAGACCAGACACTGGAGGCGGGCGGGGCCCCTCAGGAAGGCGGGCGCAGAGTGCAGGGCGGTCACTACTGGTGGTGCTGGTTTGGAGATTGTGGACCAATCAGAGGAGAGGCCCCGCCCTCCCTCAAGCCCGTCCTCAATCGGGCGGGGCCAGGCCTGGGCACTCCCCACTAACCCCAGCGAACCAGGCCACGCCTCTCCACAAATTCGAAACCCCACTGGGGCTGGCCTTCGCTAGGTCCTGCTGCAATCCCCAGGTCCCGCCGTCTGTTGAGCTTCCCCTCTAAAGGCCATGTTCACTCTCATTAGACCTCGTCCCCTCTGCCCACTCCTTATCTAGGACCTGTCGGTTCCACTAGGAAGCACCCCTTTCTCACCGTTCACAGTCAACCTAGCCTCAGCAGCGCCGCCCCCCAGGCCGGAGAGCCCTGGCTCAGCCTTGCACACGTAGTCGCCTGCATCCTCGGGCCCCACCGCGGGAAGACGCAGAGTGGGCCCGGAGGCCAGCACCTGGGATAGTGAAGGGGCGTCACGGCCAGGACCTTGGGAGGATCAGTGCCACTGCCAGCCACCGCCACAAGCCCCAGATCGGGTCTCACCTGCGCGTCCCCGCGGCGGGTCCAGGTTACCCGTGGGAGCGGATTTCCGCGCCAGACACAGGTGAAGAAGGCATCGTTCCCGAGGTCCACGGACACGGGTTTCGGCTTTGCCTGAAGAATCGGCCCGACTGAAGGAGAGAGTTGAGCGGGTCACATGACCAGGGAGGGCTGCAACTTCTGACTCGGGATCAGCTACTCAGAAACGACACCCACAAGAGCCCACTGGGTTTAAGCCCCTGTCCATAGCTCACACTCCCGGCTCACATGCCCGACTCACACCCCTGGGCCCCGCCTTCGCCCCGCCCCTGCTCCACTTTGGCTTGGATCCAGCACTGCCAACCCCCGCCTAAATCCTATTCTGGCCCCACCTCCTCCCTCAGCGGGACACAGCCACGCCCCACCGTAGCCCCCAGCTCATCCAGCGCGCCCCACTTTGGACACAGGCACGGCCCCGCCCCGGCTCACACTGCACATCCAGCGCTGTGCTGCGGTTGGCGCTACCCACGGCGTTGCTGACCTCACAGGACACCGGCGCGGTCAGGAATGAAGCGTCCGCCACTACCACCAACATTGGCCCGCGGGCCCCAAGCACCGGGGACCCCCCCTTTGCCCACCTGCGACGGTGATAGGCTGTTAGTGTTGTCCTTGCTCTTCATGCACACCTACTCACATCCTAGCCCCAGCCCTCCCCAAGCCCACGCTCCAGGCTGGGGAAGAGATGATCTTCGTCCTCACCTATAGCCGGTAACAGGAGGCTGAGCAGTCGCTTGGCATCGGAAAGTGACCTTCTCTCCCTCCTGCACTGTCTGTGGTTCTGCAGACAGAGTCACCACTGGGGGGTCTGTGAAGGTGAGTCAAAGGTCAGCGATGGGCAAGGACATGGAACACCCCCACTGACGACCTAGGAATCAAATTCTCAGCTCCTTCACTCCAGGAGTTTGAGTCCCCAGTACTCTCTTCCCTTTCAACTAGGAGTCTAGGCCTCCAGTTCCCAATTCCCTCAGGGACTTCAGGTTCACAGCCCTCTCCTTCCTCTTATCCTGGAGTCCAGGTTCCAGTCCCCTCTTTCCCCAAGGACCTCAGCCTCAAAGCCCAGTGTCTAACTGCACTCACACTGCAGGCTCAGTGTGACAGCTGTGTCCTTTCCTGCGGGCATGGCTTGGCTTCGGGCCCGGCAAACCAAGGTGGCTCCATCATCATGGCTGGAAGGGGTCAAGGATAAGATGCTCTCCACTGATCCAGTGGTTCCTTCCTTCAACAGGGTCTGAATAATAATAATAATCTCATCAGGTTATGAATAATAATAATTTCACCTACCCTTACGTAGTACTTTACTATGTCAAGCACTCTTCTAGGCATTTATAAATACTACTTCATTTAATCCTCACAACTACCCTAGAGGTGCATACTACAATTGGCCCCATTGTACAGATAAGTAAACTGAGGGACAGAGAGGTTAAGATCAATCAACTGGTGAATTGTTGGGTCAGAATTTGAACCCAGGTAGTCTGGCCCTAGAGCCCTTATCCTTAATCACATACCAAGGATCCCAGGCTTTGAATCCTTGCCCTCCCATTGCTTTTTCTCTTCTGGATGAGCCTATGGTCTGAATGGACTCCCAAATTTCCCTGAATGAGCAAGGGCTGGCACAGAGTGTTGGACCTGACCTGGTGGAAGGTGGCCCCATCCAGCCGGACCCCATCACGGAACCACAGCAGCTCAGGGGTGGGGCGGGCATCCCCACGGCTCCGACAGGTCAGATTCGCAGGAATCCCAGCAACCAGAGACACAGAAGGGCCTCCCAGCACCTGGGGAGCTTCTGGCGGCACTGTGGGGGTGGATCTGGGGTCAGAGCTAGATCCTGGGCCCAGAGACCCTGATCTTCCCAGCTCTAACCCGCCATTTTTCCATTCTCCTGGACTCAGACTCCCAGTTAGCACTGGTTGTGCCCAAAGGGCTCCCTGGGGACGAGTGGGCTGGATCCTCACCCAGCACGTGCAATTGGGCTGGTCGAGAACGGAGGCCTGCTTGTGTAGCCTGACATTCGTACGATGCTTGATCCTCTAGCTCCACAGGCCTAATGTGGAGGTCGTGCTGGCCACTGACTGCATTCCCTGATATCCAGTACCGGGACCACCCTGGAGTCAGGGAAGACGCAGTCACACCATGGTTGTGATTTCCTGGCCCCAGGCCTCCATTCCCAGACATCTCATACGAGAAAAACACTACCAAAGGTGGGTGCTGGGCCAGAGAAACAGTAACCCTCTCCCAATCCAGAATCACTGCAGCTCGGAGGTGACAAATTTAAAAAAAAAAATCAAGAAAACTATCGCCATAAAGGTCAAATTAGATGCCACCTCTTGGGTGAGAAGGGAGTGGGAAGGGACTGAGGAGGGCTTCTGGGAGCTGGCAATGGACCTCGGTAGTGGTTACATGCATGTCTATGGTAGAATTATTTGACAAACCTTCCACTTATGTTTTATGTGTTTTTCTGCATTTATGTAATATTTTACAATAAAAATTAAAATCCACAAACCCTGTAAGTCACCTCCAGAAAAGCTGAAAATACAGGACTCCCAAATGTTTACCTGAGCACATTAACTACCCCAACTTAAAAATGTCAAAATAGAAACTTCAGTTCTTGCACAAGACCAGCACTCTCACCCTGGAGCCAACCCCTCCCTGAACAGAGAAAACAGTCTCACCCGGCAGGTCCCTTTCGCCCCCGAGAGCCAGCCCATCCTTAGTCCACTGAACCAGCCCCCAGTATGCGCCCAGGGCACAGGGCAGCCGGGCCTCATCCCCTAGCAGTACTACCAGGTCCTCAGGCTGTTGCAGGAAATGGGGTGACAGGCCTAGGAGAAAGGAGTGAGGGGGGAGCAGAGCTGAGCTTGGCACATTCAAGAACTTCCTCATTCAGGACCCGGGAGTCCAGTCCCCAGCCCGCTCTTTCCTCAGATCCAGAAGCTAGAGTTCTCCTCCCTCAGACCTAGGAGTACAAGACCTTAGGCTCACCCACCCCAGTAAAGCAGCAGCTGACAAAGAATTCTCTCCTATGTTTATCTGTCCCCGCCCCTCCCGGTACCTGCACGCCCTCTGAGGCAGAAGAAGAGGACCAGGAGTGTGGGGACCAGCATCGTGAGCGTGTGTCCCCCAAGATGCAGCCGATTTGCTGTTGCACTGGCTTCCCTGCCAGCCGTTTCCTCGGGAGCACACCTCCCACCACTCTGGCCTGGAGATCCCTTCGGTCCCGACTCTTCGCCCCAGGCTAGCGGTCCCCCTTTCTCTGGCCTGGAGTTCCCCTAATCTGCTCAGCTGCAGGTTCCGAGGCTCTGAAACGCTGGCCAGTTCCGCGCGCAGGTTCTTGGAAAGATCCGTGAGGGCTTGATCCTACTCGCCCCGCCCCGCCCCGCCCCCTGGGAGACCCGCCCTCTTCCCATTGAGAAACTCCCGCGGCCCAGACGCGGATGAACGGGGGCACGCAGGGCGGAATCCCCCCAGCTGGTGGACGCAGTAGCCCCCTTTCGGTCTGGGAGCTGGAACACCTGGGTCGAAGGAAGGGGTCCCGGCTGGGTTGGACACCTGTACCCTGTCGGGGTTGGTGGGTGGCTGAGGGTGAAGAGGAGGGAGGGGATGGAGTGGAAGAAACTTGCTCAGCTCGGGTCCTGGAGGGACCTCGCTGAGTGGAAACGGAGCTATAAATGGGAACCCTTGGGGACTTGCTAGTTTCCGCGCCCTGGGGAGGCGGGGCCCAGGGCTCCCCTGGGTCTGAGGGTCAGGAAAAGGGCACCAGGTTTCTCGGGGGGGGGGCAGCTGGGACCTCTGAGAAAGGGGGTTCAGTTCTCCCCACCTCAAAACCCCTGTTCAGAATATTCCTCTTCCTGCCTTGTTACCGCTGCAAACCACAGCGTCCTAAGATCCAGGAATCCAGGCCCCACAGCCCCTCCGGTCCCAGGACTCCCGCAGGCCGGGACCACCCCCCTCGCCTCACTCAGCAGCGGTTGCTGGGCGACGGCTGGGAGGCGGCGGTGCCCGGGCTGGGGCAGGCCGGGAGGCTGGGAACTGCGCAGCTTGTCCTGACGGCTGCATGCCGCCCAGCTGGGGCGTTCCCACGCTGCGGGCTGGCGGTGCGCTGCGCAGCTGGCGGGACAGGTGGGTGGGACCCCGAGTCGACAGAGGGGGACGGGGCCGGGGGCCTAGGACCGTGGATCTGACTGACATCTTGGAGACTGTAGGGACTGGGGAGCCACACTCAGGTTCTCTGTTGTTTCTGAGCTCAGATTCTTGTGTCCCTAAATAGCGGGGCATGGACGCCCAGGATTCTAAGCCTGGGGATTCAGACCTCTGATGACTGCGACGCCAATGGCCTGAACTCCGAGTTTCTTAAGAGCTGGGGACTCAACTAGGTCCTCTGCCTGCAGCAGGGTGCAGTTGGGAGAGGATGACCGGGGGTCAGAAAATCTGATCTTAAGTCTTAGAGTCAGTGGATTTAACCACCAATCTCTCTCCCACCCCTACACAGGCCCAGGAGGATTTGAAAATCAACAGACAGTGAACATCTGCCCTAAGTCCTATGGGCGGGGAGTGGGAAGGGGGGAGGATTGGAGGCCTGAACTTCCCGGTCCTTGGGGAGAGAGGGCTGCAGTCTTGGAATCCTGAATCTGAGAAGAGTGGGTCCAAGGGGTCCCAGACTTCTAGAACTTCTGGCTTCTGGGTTTGGGGATCTAGTCCCTGGCTTTTGAAATAGGTTGAGCTTGGAGCCAGGACACCTGAGTCAGATAGTAAGGCTATTTTTTCCAGACACCTGATATCCCTTCCCCTTCCTGTCTCTGGGGCCACAGACATGGAAAGATAGAGAGCCTGAGGTCTCAGGAGCATCTAAGAAGGAAAGTATCCAAGGTGGAGGGTGAAAGGTTTGTGCTAATTAAAGATCCCAGCAATGGACAGCTCTGCACGGTGACCCTGAGGGACACCATCTGGTGACGACCTTATGACAGAACCCCCGGCTCTGTATCCAGCCCAGTCCCCAGGAGGCACAGGGCAGTTGGGAGAGGGGATGTGGGAGGCGGGCAAGGAGTCAGTAAGGGGAGGGAAGAAGAAATACCAGAGGGAGCATCAAGGATGGAGCTGTGGGGCTCAGGCCAGCTGCCTCATCTTATTCCTGGAGGAGGACCAGATGGGGGGTCATGGGGGAAGAGAGAGAGAGAAAACGGGCAGCTCCAATTCCTGTAGGAGATAAGCGGGCAGAAGAAGCTTATCCCCTGTGGGTGTGTATGCCCATGATGGGGTGGGGAGGGCAGGCCAGCCAGCATATGGTTATAAAATTCAAAGATGTGACAATCAGAAAGACTCAGAGATGGAGAAACAAATAAAAGGAAGAGGCATAGTCAAAGGCTGACTGAGAACAAATATTTATTGAGACAGAGTATGGAGTGGGAGAGACAGAGATGAGAACAGAGACAGAAAGAGAAAAACAGAGACACACAGGGGCCTAGACAGTGACAGAGTTAAAGGTGACTGAGATGTAACTGCCGAGTGTGGCGTGGCGGGAGACACTGAGACAGAGTAGGAAAGTCTCAAAGCGATGATGAGAGATAGGAAGATAAATTGAGGTGGGTTGAGGGAGAGAGGAAGAGACAGAGATACTCAGAAGAAGAGACTGGGAGAGACAGAGGGAAGCTACGTGAACAAGAACTCACGGCTCTTGCCAAAGGGTTCCCACCTGGGCTCAGCGCTGATGGCCTTAACCCTGCCTTTCACTCCCACCCCCTCTGACTGTGCTGCACACTTACTCTTTAGACACTTACCCGCTCATACACTCTGTACACGCTTCCACAGATCACAATTCACTCTCACCTTCCCCAGGCTCACATGCACGCTTATGCACTCATGTGCCCTTTACATACACACGTGCACACGGATACCTGCACTCTCCCAATCTCTCACACACACTTCTGCCCAGTCTCTGGCAGAGATCCCTGACATCAGAGAGTGAGGTGTCCACTCAGGGAAGGAAGGGACTTGAAGGTCACGTACCAGGGCAGGAAGAGTGGGGCAGTCCTACCCCCATGCCAGGCCAAGCTCTCTGCTCCCCATGCTGAGCTGGGACCACTTGGGTCTGACCAGCTCCCCCTCACCCCTGGCCCAAGCCAGGCCCTGGAGGTCATGGGGGCAGGGGAGGCACCCAAGAATGTGCCTGGCATGTGCTGACAGGGGATTTCTAGCTCCAGCTGTGCTGGGAGGAGCCTGTTGGGTAGAGGCCTGAAGCTGGAGACTTGGGAGTGTGCCTGGGGGAGGTAGCAGTGTGAGCATGAGATTCCACTGGGTCTGACAACAACTCTGCCGCTGACAGCATCATTGCTCTCTGGGGCTCATGGAACCTGCTGGACTCTGAACATTTTGTCCTTTCTGAGGGGCTGTGAGTAGTGAGAGGAGACCAGGGGTGGAGGTGGCAGGAGAGAAAAAAGAAAAATAGAGACTGACTAGGAGGGACATAGAGACTCAGAGAGAAAGAGAAAGAGAGCACCTTAGGCAGGGGGAGGAAGAAAGAGAGAATCCAGGAGGGAGCGTGCAGGGGACTTAGGGCAGGGAGAGAGAGAGAGACAGAAGGAGAGGGCTTGGGGCCAGAGAGACTGACTCCTGGGGAGAGAGACAAACAGAGAAAGAGAAGGAGAAAATAGAAAAAGAGAGACAAAGAGATGAGACCTAGAGAGAGGGACCCAGAGAGAGGCAGAGGCAGAAACAGGAGGCAGGAGGTGGGCCCTGAGGGAGCCACAGGCAGAGGACCTGGGATGGCCCCGAGGATCCCCATAATGGCTCCCCTTCTCCTCATGGAGCTGCTGATGACAGGTGAGTGGGTTCATGGCCCGTGACCTGAGCCAAATGGCCCAAATTCCCACCCACATTCTCCAGACAGACCCTCTGCCCTCTCCTCCTGACACCTTTGCGTCCCCAGGCCTGGCCCAGGTGCCGATCCCAGCCTCGGCCCCCCGAGGCTTCTGGGCTCTGCCTGAAAACTTGACAGTGGTGGAGGGGGCTGCGGCTGAGCTGCGGTGTGGGGTCAGCTCCCCTGGCAGCGCGGTGCAATGGGCCAAAGATGGGCTGCTGCTCGGCCCTGATCCTAGGATCCCTGGCTTCCCTCGGTACCACCTGGAAGGGGACCCCACTAGAGGTAAGGGACCAGAGCCTGAGATCTGGAGCCACCAGCAGAGACTGACTGTGGCCTTGACCTTGGGTCCTACCTGCAGGTGAATTCCACCTGCGTATTGAAGAGTGTGACCTCAGCGACGACGCAGAGTACGAGTGCCAGGTCGGCCGCTCAGAGACAGGCCCTGAGCTTGTGTCGCCCAGAGTGATCCTCTCCGTCCTGGGTATGGGTGAGACAGCCCCAGGACCCATGAGTTTAGACTTCCACCTTCATTTGCTCCAGGGCCCAGGAGCCTGAGCCCTCAGCCCCTCCTTCCTCAGACCCAGGGTGCAGAACTCATTTCAGGAGCCATGAGACTCCAAGCCCAAATCCTCATATCCTCCTCGCTGGTTCCTGCTTACCCCAGATCCTTTCTCACCAGTGCCCCCCAAGGTGCTTCAGCTGACCCCTGAGGCAGGGAGCACGGTCACGTGGGTAGCTGGGCAGGAGTACACTGTCAGCTGTGTGTCTGGGGATGCAAAGCCAGCACCTGACATCGCCTTCCTCCAGAGTGAGTGTGGGTGAACTGATGGGGATGGAGTGTGTCTCTGCCCCAGTCCCTCCTATGGGCCCCAGAAAAAATGGCATTCCTGAGATAGGGATGCAGGAGCAGACTTGGGGGAGATGCTGAGGCCAGTGTGGGACCTGGTGGATGGGAGGGGACATCCAGGGAAAATCACCAAGGAGTTCCTGAAACTGCTGGACTGGGACTCAGGGAAGAGGCTGAGGCTCTTAGATGGAGATGCGAATGTCCTTTTTGGTGCAGAAACAAGAAGCCAAGGTGATGGGGGTGGGCGATCCAACCTGGCAAGGAGGGGGTGGGAGGGGAGGGGAGAGGCTAGGACCCAGCCCTGGGGACTCCAAGATTAAGGGAGGCCTGAATGTGTGGAGGGAACGGAGCTACTGCTTTTCCTCTGGGACCAGGAGGGAGGTGGCCCCCTGAGGACTTCCAGGCCACACTCCCCAGGATCTACCTGGAGGGAATCTTGGCACCCCCCCCCCCAGCCCTCTTGTTTCCCCAAGGTGGAAAAACCATTTCTGACATCTCTGCTAATGTGAATGAGGGGTCCCGGGAGAAACTCTTCACCACAGAGGCTACAGCCAGGTATGGAATTCGGGATGCCCTCCCCTCAGCCTGACTCCCAAATTTTTCCATGAAAACCCCATATTCCAGGGATGCAAGCATGGCATCTTGGGTCAGGTATGAACACCTGGGACCCAATTCTTCACCTCGATGCTCTAAAGCTTCTTCCTGGGAACAACAGTTCCAGAGTACCAAGTAGAAATATTTTGGCCAGGGATGGGCCTGTGGGACCTCAGTTCTCACAGCTGACCCCCCAGATCTCTTCCATGGAATGCTAGAATCTAAAGGAAATCAGCAGAGAGACTTAGACCAGATGTGGGGACCTGGGATCCCCACCTCTTCATCCTGACTCCCCAAATTTCATAGGATGACTCTGACTTCAGAACCCCAACTTCCCACCCCAGGGTTACACCTCAGAGCTCAGATAATGGGCAGTTACTGGTCTGTGAGGCGTCCAGCCCAGCTTTGGAAACCCCTATCAAGGTTTCAGTCACCATGAATATTCTGTGTAAGTGGGGAACTGAGTCAGCTGTTGGCACTGGGGATGGGGAGCAGGAATTGGGGGTCCTGGGGAGCCTGGGGATTATGGAAGTCTCAGGATCTCAAGGGGGAAACATGAGGGTTCAGAGGCAGGTTGTGGGGTCTGGAAAGAATGGATGGGTTCCCCAGGCCCCCTGAGTGACTGCTGTTCCCCAGTTCCCCCAGGACCCCCCGTGATTGAGTGGCCAGGCCTGGATGAGGGGCACGTGCGGGCAGGGCAGAGCTTGGAGCTGCTGTGCACAGCCCGAGGGGGGAATCCACCAGCCACACTGCAGTGGCTGAAGGTGAGGGCAGAGGCAGGCATGGAGGTGGGGGGAAGGGCGGGGACCGGGAGCTGGCCCTGAGCTGGCCCAGGCCTGTCCTTATCTCCAGAATGGCCAGCCCGTGTCCACAGCATGGGGCACAGAGCATGCTCAGGCGGTGGCCCGCAGCTTGTTAGTCATGATCGTGCGGCCGGAAGACCATGGGGCGAGGCTCAGCTGTGAGGCCCACAACAGCGTATCTACAGGGATCCAGGAACGCGGGGTCACGCTGCAGGTCACCTGTGAGTCCTGGTGCCAGCTGCCCATCTGTTAGTCTGTGCCCCAGAGAACCATCTGTTCTTGCCCCCAAATCATGCCTGTCTGATGCCAAAGACCTCATCATCTGTCCCCAGTCTCCTGTCTGTCTGGGCTGATCTGTGAGCCATCCAGCCCAGCTTAGTGTCTCTCCTCTGTTCATCATCCCTGCAGTCCCTCCCAGTGCCGTTACAATCCTGGGATCTGCATCCCAGTCTGAGAACAAGAATGTGACCCTCTCTTGCATCACCAAGTCCAGCCGCCCACGGGTCCTGCTGCGATGGTGGCTAGGCTGGCGGCAGCTGCTCCCCACAGAGGAGACAGTCATGGATGTGAGGCGGGGGCCAGGCTCCTGGGTCTGAGGGAGGAGGGAGCTAAGGGTACAATTCCTGGATCTGGGATTGGGGGGCTGGCAGTTTGGATGTCTTGGTTCCTGGGGAGTGTGGACTGGGGCTCAGGCCTCCTGGGTCTGACAGAGGAGACAGTAGAGATGCTTCATGTGTCCTGCTGGTGTCTGGGGTGGACCCAGGTCGCTGGTACCACTGATGGGGATGCCCTAGTCTCCAAGTCTGAAGCTCGCTCTCTGCCAGGGCCTGTATGGCGGCCACATCTCCATGTCAAACCTGACGTTTCTGGCGCGACGGGAGGACAATGGTCTGACTCTCACGTGTGAGGCCTTTAGTGAGGCCTTTACCAAGGAGACCTTCAAGAAGTCTCTCACCCTGAATGTGAAATGTAAGACTCCACCCACGCCTGGGGGTGCCCTATGCTTTGGAGACCCTCATCCTCACCCTCCATCCCAGACAGAAAAGCCACTCTTCCTGGCTTTCCCCACAGATCCCGCCCAGAAGCTGTGGATCGAGGGCCCGCCAGAGGGGCAGCATCTCCGGGCTGGGACCCGGGTGAGGCTAGTGTGTTTGGCCATTGGAGGGAACCCAGACCCTTCCCTCATCTGGTACAAGGTTGGTGCCACACAAGGGTTGTGAGTGGCCAGGAATATGGGGGAACAGTGAAGCCCTTTCTGCCCTCCAGAGTCTTGGGAAATCTTGGAAAACTTGAATTTCTTTAAAAATACTGGAGATTTTGAGTTTTGGCAGGGAATTGGAAAAGACACAAATGCCATGAAAATCAAATGCAATCTTAGGAAAATAGATGAAATTCTAGGGGAAAATGTGAGAATTCTAGAGTAAAAGAAGGAATTCTGGATCAGGATTGGGGATTCTAGAGAAAAGGCAATTAATTTAATTAAAATTAAAGGAAATTCTGGTGAAATCTTGAAATTCAACTGAAATGGCAGAAATTTTAGAGAAAGACCAAGAATTCCAGAAACAAAGACAATGGTGGGCAAAGGCTAGAAATTTGGGGAGAAAGACTAGTAATTCCACAGAACATTTGAAAATCCATTAATATTAAATTGAATTCTTGGGATTTGGGGGTAAGACAATGAAACTCCATTAAAACTGAAAGAAAGTCTGACAGAATTCTGGGAAAATCTTGGGAAACTAGGAATCTAGTGGAAATTCTGGGGGAAAGACTAAGAAGTATAGGAGTGAAGTTGAATTCCATTTAATTGGATGGAATTCTGTGGAAATGCCCAAAATTGGGGTAAAGCAAAAGATTCTACTAAAAGACTAGGATAATAAGAAAATATTGGGGAAAGATTCAGAAATCTGCGGCCAGAGAATGAAATTAAGGGAAAGATCAAAGGAAATATTTGAGGGAAGTGGAGATTCTTAAGAAAAAGAACTAAGAGTAGGAAAAAAAATAATAAAGGAATTCTGGGAAAGGTTTGGGAATTCCAAGGGAGTTTCCTGGCCTAGGGTGTTCCACAGATAAAGCTGGAATGGATTTTGAGGAGTGGGGCTGAGGGTCTGCAGAGGGCACCAAAAATTGCAAGTCTCCAGAGAGCAGAGGAGGCAGGACAGTGGGACGTGGGATTGGAGGCAGGATCAGACAGCAAAATCTCAGGGCTCAAAGGGCTCAGTAGGCGGGAGAGATTCTCAGTGGGGTGTGCTCAGTTCCAGTCCCCCTCCTCTACCCTAGCCCGTGCCAGCGGAAGGGAACGCCATTTCCTCATCACACAAAGGCTTTATCTGGGCTGGCTGCAGCCAACCCAGTGGAGGGTCTCAGCGGGGAATGGCAGTTACCCGCGGTCCCCCAAGTCAGTCTCGACCCTCAGGACTCGCGCACCGTGACCGAACCTCGGTCGCCTCAGGAGCCACGGCGGGTGCAGCTGGGAAGCCTGGAGAAGTCCGGGAGCACCTTCTCCCGAGAGCTGGTGCTGGTCACGGGTCCATCGGACAACCGGGCCAAGTTCACGTGCAAAGCCGGCCAGCTCAGCGCATCCACGCAGCTTGTGGTGCAGTGTGAGGGGCCCACATCCGGGCCGGGAGGGAGGGCTTGGCCTCTGCCGGGAACTGAGCCCGAGCCGGGAAGGGGCGCGGGGAGTGGGCGGGGTGGGCGGAGGGGGAGGATCAGCGGGCAGTGGACGCCCCAGGGCCCGGACACGCGGGGCTGGGCGGGGCCTGGGTCAAGGCGGAGGCGGAGGCGGAGGCGGAGGCAGGCCAGCCTTCCTCCTCACCTCTGAGCCTCGCTTCTCCCACCGGTTCTTGAAGTCCCCCCAACTAATGTGACGATCCTGGCCAACGCGTCCGCTCTGCGCCCCGGAGATGCCTTAAACTTGACGTGCGTCAGCGTTAGCAGCAACCCTCCAGTCAGTTTGTCGTGGGACAAAGAGGGGGAGAGGTGAGACTGCGAGTGGCCCTGTCCCTCGCTGGTTCTGGTCATGCTTCTTTGCAGTCAGAATCCCACCCCCACCCTACCTGCTGTCCTGCCCAGTACCCAATACCTAGTACCCAGACTCTGGCTCTGATCCCACTCACTGCCCTGTCTGGTTCTCAGGCTGGAAAGCGTGGCTGCCCGGCCCCAGAGTGCTCCATTCAAAGGCTCTGCCGCCGCCAGGACCGTCCTTCTGAGAATGTCACCCCGCGACCACGGCCACCGTGTCACCTGTCGCGCTCACAGTACCAAGCTACAGGAAACCGTGAGCGCCTTCTACCGCCTCAACGTGCTGTGTATGTACCTGGCATTCTTCTTGATTCCATCCTGACCCTATACTTACATGGGTTTTCACCTTGACACTGTCCTTGACTTTCATCCTAAACCTTGAAACTTTCCTGACCTTTATCCTGACACCAGACCCTGAACAACTCCTATTCTGCCCACTCCCCATCTTGCCTTTGTCCTCTATCCTAACCCCGACCATGACCCCCATCCTGAACTCTCTTTCCATCCTTAAATCTGACTCTGGCCTCTACTTTTTTTCTAAACTGGATCCTAATCTCGATCCTGAACCTAATCCTGCATCTCAGCTCTGAAATTTTTACCTTGTCTACAACCTTAAACTCTAGTCGTGACCCGGAACTTAACCTTTATACTTGCATCTGATCTCAAATCCACTCCAGATCCCAACCTTAACAATTTTGAATCCTGGCTGCGCCTCCTCTGCAGACCCTCCAGAGTTCCTGGGGGAGCAGGTGCTTGTGGTGACAGCGGTGGAGAAGGGGGAGGCACTGCTGCCTGTGTCCGTGTCTGCCAACCCTGCCCCAGAAGCCTTCAACTGGACCTTTCGCGGCTACCGCCTCAGCCCAGGTGCAAGGAGGGGGGATGGAGAGGTCTCTAGAATGTTGGGACGGGAGGGTCTGGCAGACCCCTCACCTTGACTTTCCCCAGCTGGTGGCCCCCGGCATCGGATCCTATCTGGTGGAGCTCTGCAGCTATGGAACGTGACCCGCGCTGACGATGGCCTCTATCAGCTGCATTGCCAGAACTCGGAGGGCACCGCTGAAGCTCTCGTGAGGCTGGATGTACACTGTGAGACCCCTCCTAACCCTAGGAAACCGGGGAGCTCTGGGAGCCCCTCCCATCACGGAAACCACACCCACCCAGGGAATCTTGACCACTGAGGAGTCTCCTTTTTTGTGGAAGCTTCATCCACCCAGGGATATTCACCAGTGCTGGAAGCCCCCTACTCTCAGAGACCCCCACTGTGATGGAGCCACACCCACTTTGGGAAACCTGCTCCTATGTAGAAACTCTGCCCACCTATTTCCATCAGGAAGCCAAACCCACTATGGAAGCCTCACCTCCACACAATCCTAGAAGTCTACCAAAACCACTCTTCTCACCACAATGGCACAGTAGCTGGTGGGGACAGTCTCATTAACCCTGAGAACTTTACTCCAAAGGCAGACTTTATCACACTTGTAACTTTCCTGGGCACCTCTAACACACCTCTCCCATCTGGGACCCTCTTCCACCATGGCCTGTCTGGGCCCAAATGCCTTCCTCAAGCTCCTGCCTTCCTTAGATGCTCCCACTATTCGAGCTCTCCAAGACCCCACTGAGGTGAATATTGGGGGTTCTGTGGACATAGTCTGCACGGTTGATGCCAATCCCATCCTTCCGGAGATGTTCAACTGGGAGAGGCTGGTAAGAATCCAACCTTTGCCAAATGGAAGTGGGAGCTGGGGGATGTGCTTTCTTGACTGTGAGTTCCTTGGGAAGAGGGGATCACATCTATATGACCCTGTTTAGTTATGTATTTTGGGGGCATGCTCCAAGAACTAACTATTGAATGGCAGATGGGTGGGTGGATGAGTGAACAGATAACCAGGTGAGTGGGTGGGCAGGTGGATGGATATATGGATAGACATTAGTTAGATGGGTGGATGAACAGGATGAGTGAGTGAATAGAACAGATGGACAAATGCACAAGTGAATGAATGGATAAATGGATCAATAGATGGGTTGCTGGGTGACTAAATGAGAGAAATGAGTAGATAAATGAATTCAGTTAGAGAGTAGATAGATGGATAGATACACCATCAGTGGAAAAATGTTTGTGGAATGATAATGAATGAATGGGTGGATGGAGGGATGCATAGGTCAATGGAGGACAGAGAGATGAATAAATAGGTACTAGATGAATTGGTGAACAGATACATTGGTGTGTGCATATGTGAGTGAATAGACTGGGTAGATAGGTAGAGAGGTGGACAGGTGGATGGACAGATAGAAGGAAGACAAATGATTGAATGAATAAATGGATGAATGGGTGGAAGAAGAGGTTGATGGATGGATAGATAAATGGATGAATTGATGAGTGGTGGGTGGTCAAATGGATGGATGAGTGGATAGGTGGTTCCAAGAATGGATGGTTGGAGAAAAGGATGGGTGAGTGGTTGGCTGGATTGGTGGATGAATGGACGGATCTAAGCATGAAAGGTTGGATAAGTGGTTGGATGGATGAATGGGTGGATGACAAGGGGAATTTTTTTCCTTGCTAGGGAGGATGATTATGGCTGGGAGAATGAGGCTACAGATAGGACCCAGTTTGCAGGATAATGGAGCTGGAGACAGACTGGGGGCCCATTTGCTGTGTTTTGGGCCTCCAGGGAGAAGAGGTGGAGGATCAGAGCCTGGATGACATGGAAAAGATGTCAAAGGGATCCACTGGGCGTCTTCGAATTCACCATGCCAAGCTGACCCAGGCTGGTGCTTACCAGTGCATCGTGGACAATGGGGTGGCACCTCCAGCTCGAGGGCTGGTCCGTCTTGTGGTCAGATGTGAGTAACATCCAAAGCCCTGACTTCAAGACCTGCCATTAAATCTACATATCATGTCCTTCCATATACCTGATGTTGACCTACAACCCCTCTAGTTGCCCCCCACGTGGAGCATCCAGCTCCCCTAACAAAGGTGGCTGCAGCTGGAGACAGCACTAGTTCTGCCACCCTCCACTGTCGAGCCCGAGGTGTCCCCAATATCGTCTTCACTTGGAGCAAAAACGGGGTCCCTCTGGATCTCCAAGATCCAAGGTGAGTCCAGGCCCAGCCAGGTAGCACTCCAGCCCTAACATTGATCCCCCAGCCCCCATCACCCTGCCTAAGTCCCTGCCACACCTTCACTCCAGGTACACGGAGCACACATACCACCAGGGTGGTATCCACAGCAGCCTTCTGACCATTGCCAATGTGTCTGCAGCCCAGGATTATGCCCTCTTCACGTGCACAGCCACCAACCCCCTCGGCTCAGACCATACCAACATTCAACTCGTCAGCATCAGTATGGTGGGAGGGGGCTGGGAGGGTGTTGGGAGGGTGCTCCCCTGAGTCTCCCCAAGTCTCTGGTTGGCCCCAGAATGGCAACCTGTGAGGTGTTTATGAATGAAGATGGAGATTTGCCTGCCCTCAAAATTCCAAATGGAGACTGGATTTTTAGGAAAACCCACAACAAAGGAAAAAAAGGAGAACTACTTTTAAATTGGCCCAAGTAACTGAAAAGTAGTTTTTCGGGAGTCGCTGGATCTAGGTTCAGATGTCATCAAGAGCTCTCCATTTCTCAGGTCTGTCTTTCTCTGTGTTGGTTTTATTCTAAGACTTCTCATAGTGCTGCTGTTAGACTTTCCAGGGGAAACAAAAATTTTTCTCTTAGAACTTTTTCTCTTAACAGTGGTATGAAAATACTAGAATTAAGATTTATGGGCTCCACGTGGCTCCCAGCCCATCCCTGAACCAATCAGGTGGTGAGGGGAAGGCAATGCTCTGGTTGGCCAGATCTGGTCACATGTCCATCCTGTAAGGGGTGGGGTCACTTCATCAGAATCACCTGGCCTGAGAATGTGGGTGAGTGGTTTTACAAAGGATATTCAGGGCTCTGTAACCAGAAGAAATGAGAGGGGATGGACGTGAGGTAGGCACAAAAATCCACTGCAAGAAATATATATTATACAGTCAATTCTCATTATTTATCAGTCTGCATTTGCAAATTTGCTTACTTGCTAAAAATTTATTTGTAACCCCCAAATCAATAGTCATGCTCTTTTCTTGGTCTTTCAGGGGACTGAACAGAGTGGGTGAAAAATTTAAGTCACCCAATGAGTACATTCTCAGTTGAGGTGGGGCAGGACCACACTCTGCCTTCTGCTCCAGCTCTCAGATTGAAAATAAATGTCCTTTTTGTGGTCTATTTAGTGCCACATTTTTTGCACTTTTGTGCTTTTTGTTAGTGATTTTGCTGTATAAAATGGCCCCCAAGCACAGTGGTAAGGTGCTGTCTAGTGTTCCTAAGCTCAAGAAGGCTGTGATGTGGGGTCTGGAGAAAATACTTGTGTTGGATAAGCTTCATTCAGGCGTGCGTTATAGCACTGTTGGCCTTGAGTTGAATGCTAATGAATCAACAAGATGTACTAAATAAGGTATCTTTAAACAGAAACATGCATGAAACCAGATCCCATATTAACTGGTTGATGTAAATGTTGTGACTAGAGGCTTGCAGAAATCTAAGCCTGCGCTTCCCCTAGAAGGAATGGTTTGGTATTTGCTAACTGTGTTCACAGCAACTTTACAGAGAGTAACCACCACGAATAATGAGAATCAACTGTATGTTTAAAGATGTGCTTAGGAAAAAATCTGGAAAGAATCTTTCCAGAATCCTTCTGTATTCTCTGACTCTATCCCCCATCCTTTATCTCAAAGGCCGCCCTGATCCACCATCAGGATTGAAGGTCATGAGCATGACCCCAAACTCAGTGGGGCTGGAGTGGAAGCCTGGCTTTGATGGGGGCTTGCCACAGAGTTTCCGAATCAGGTGGGTCCTTGTCATGGCAGGAAGGGGTGGCAGCAAATAGGGCTGGGGCACCTCCCTGAATGACTTCCCTCCCTTTTGTGCAGGTATGAGGCCCTGGGGACTCCAGGGTTCCTCTACATGGACGTCCTGCCACCCCAGGCCACCACCTTCACATTGACTGGGCTGCAGCCTTCTACACGATACAGGGTCTGGCTGCTGGCCAGCAATGCCCTGGGGGACAGTGGACTAGCTGACAAGGGTTCCCAGATCTCTATCACCACCCCAGGTGGGAAGGGACATTCTTGGGCAGGTTGCAGAATTCCTCAGAGGACTTATAGGGTGGTATAGTGAAGGAGATACTATTATTTCCTTTTTGTAGATGGAGAAATTGAGGCCCAGAGAGGTTAAGCAATTTGTCAAAGCTCACACAGGTAGAAGGAGCAACAGATGAGATTTAAACTCAGGCAGATGAACTCCAGAGACTAGTTTTTAGCCACTAAACTATACTGTCTGAATGTGATTAATGACACAGGGAAATTAGGAGAGTTTGAATTGAATGAAAATGAAAACTGTAGGGGTGCATCTAAAGTGGTGCTTAGCAAGAAATTTATAGTATTAAGTGCTCATATTAGATTTTTTTTAAAGTCCTCAAATTGACTGTCTAAGTTTCCATCTTAAAAACTAGCAAAAGAAGACCAAATTAAACTCATAGTCGACAGAAGGAAGGAGATAATGAGCAGAAATTGATGAACTAGAAAAAAGAAAAATAAAGAAAAATTAGTGAAACTAAAAGTTGTTTCTTTGGAAAGATCAATAACATTTATAAAGCCAATCAAGGCAAAAAAGAGAGAAGACACAACTTAACCAATATCAGAACTGAAAAGGGGAACATTATTACTAATCCTACAGACATTAAGGGGAAATTAGAAAATATTATGAACAACTTCATGTTGATAAAGTCAGCAACTTTGATGAAACAGCCAAATTCCTTGACTATGACTGAGACCATTTTGACTCAGCTCTGCAGCTTCCTAGTTGTGAGACCTTAGGCAAGTTACTTAAGCCTCAGTATAATCCTGAGACTCAGTCTCTAAAAGCTAAGCTGTAACTCCAATCTCTGTATCTCGGTTTCTGAAAGTAAGGTCTATCTTAGACAGTTGTGAGGATTAAACAAATTAATATATCCAAAGTGCTTAGAACAGGACCCTGTAAGAAATATGTGCTGTGTAAATGCTAACTTAAACAAATGCCTCCTGCTCACCTTCCATTTACTTTGCCCGATGAAATCTCCCTCTTTCTGTCCTTCCCTTCCTGACAGAGCAGCGTTTATCCTCATGGGAATAAGGACAATTTTCCATCCCTACAATATTCCCTCCTTTTTCTTCCCACCCCCATTCCAATTTTCCCTTTAAGCACTAAAGCATAAACTAGTACTACACTCACCTCCCTTTTTCTAGAACTTATACCTCTATTAATGCATCCTGAGAATCCAGCATCTTTTTTGATTAATCCCGCAACTTGACAGTTCAGGTTAAAAGGAGTTTCCACACCATAGAAAACTTATCATCATCATCATCATCATCATCATCATCATCATCATCATCATCATTATTATTATTATTATTATTATTATTATTATTATTATTATTATTATTAGCATTATTAGCATTATTAGCATTAGCATTAGAATGGCTATGAATAGTATTGCCATCATCATCAGCAATTTCCAATTCTCTCTGAAATGTATTTAAGTCATAAATTAGTTCCCATGGGTCTCAAAATGGATTGAAAATCTTCACGGGAGACTGAGAAATATTTAAGGCTTATCCCAGATTGTTGGTGTTAATTTGCAATCTCTATATCCACCTCCCAGGTCTAGATCAACCTTCTGGAGAACCCAACTACCAGCTGCCCACAGAGCAGCCTGCAGGCAAGTCCTCAATCCCTGAACACCCCTGTCTCCCCTGAAAAAATTTTTGGTCTCTAATTCGATTTCCTCTGTCGTGTGGCCATAGCCCCTTAAGACTTAACTCTGCCCTGTAGGCCCTCACCAATATCCTTAGCTCTTCCTTTTGCCTAGATGTGATAAATTTTCTCTCTTCCTAGTTCAGTTTAATTCTTAAAGAATTAGTAGACTCCATGCCCTGTGCAGAGCCTGCATCAGCTGGTTTTTGCTGCATAACAAACCACCCCAAATATGGCCACTTAGAGCAACAAACATTATTTCTTGTGATTCTATGAGTGACTGAACAGTTCTGGTCTGGGCTACAGTCAGCAAGCAGCTCTGCTGGGACTGGTTGGTTTGGATGGCCCCCTCCTCTTAAGTCTAACAATCTGACTCTTGGTTAGGACAATGGGCCACATGTCTCTGCTTCTTCGCTTGTTCACGTGGAGATGGTCACTGGAGTCCCAAGAGCAGCAAGAGGGGCCAAGTTCTAATTTATAGGCACTTTTCAAGCTTCTGATGCTGTCATATTTACTGTTGTCTTATTGGTTGAAGCAAATGACATGGCTCAACTCAGAGTCAGCGTGGAAGGGGAATACTTGAGAGTGTGGAAACAGGGAGAGAATTATGACCATTTTGCAAATAATCCCCTATAGAGCCTGAGAAGGTTGCAAGGTTGCAAATTCAGTTGTTGTTCGCAATAAAAAGAATTGCTTGCCTCATGAAATTGAAAACTCCAAGTGTGGCTGCATTCAGGTGCTCAAAAATTTCACCAAGGATCTGTTTCTCACTCTGTCTCGACTTTGCCTTTATCTCTGATGATTTCCTTCTCAGGTTCTTTCATTAAGAAGGAAAAGAAGTCCTTCCACACCTTCAGCTTTCATTCTACTTCTTAGCAGCTAGCAGAAGAGTATCCTAAATGTTTTGGCAAAAATCCACTGTGAAGATGCGGGTGGGGGTATAGCTCAGTGATAGAGCGTGTGCTTGGCCTGCATGAGGTCCTGGGTTCAATATCCAGTGCCTCTGTTAAGGGAAAAATAAAATATGACCCACTAATGAATAAAAGTGAAATGTTGGTGGGAAGGATACTATAAAAAAAAATCCACTGTGGGTCAGATGCTAGTCTCTGAACTGATCACTGTGGGAAGAGAGATGGGTGCTCTTATCAGCCAGGCTGGGCCATCTGTCTTCCACGGAGTCCTGCAGAGCCATCCAGACTGAGAGCAGGGGAGTGGTTGTTTCCTTAAAGGAAACAGAAGGAAGCAGAAGATGGGGAAGTGGATTCTAAGCAGATATCTGCTTAGAGGGACTTAGTCTTGTCCTCAGGGATATAGCAGAAGATTCTGATATTGTCTGGGAAGGAAGTTTGTGCAAAGATGAAGTCACTTGAGATGGAGTTTGAAGGGAGAATAGAAGTTTGCTTGAGAAGAAAGGACATTTAAAGACAGACACTTGACTATTCAAAGGCTTAGTGGTGAGGGTTTGCCTCAGTGATTCTAGAAACTGCCAGTTGTTAGTTTGTGTGGCTGGAGGGTCCAATATCAGTGACTGTAATTGGACAAGCAACTATAGACAAGCAAGGCTGGAGATCTGGGAAGAGGCCAGATCACAGAAGGTCTTGAATGCCCAGCTAAGGAGCTGAAGTTCCTGCTTGAGTCCATACATGGGCCTTGGCTTGGGCAAAGGTAGGGCCCACTGTTAATGGCTTGGTTTGAGAAAGGAGCCATTTGCTCTGGGGTGGCAAGGATGAGTGGACATGGAAACTCCTCACTTGCTTCCCTGACCTAAGAGGAGGGCTTTGCTTGGTCAGGGACAGGCTTTTATAGAGAACCCTAATTGAGGTCTACCAATTGTTTTGGGCTCACTAAGGGGTAACTTCTGCCCCACAGGACCCTCAGAGCTGCCCCTGCTGCCTGTGCTGTTTGCTGTTGGGGGTCTTCTGCTGCTTTCTAATGCCTCCTGTGTTGGGGGATTCCTATGGCACCGGAGACTGAAGCGTCCTGCTGAGGGTGAGGAGAGCTCCTTCCCCTGCTGGAACGGAGGCCTAAGGGTGATGGGAGCCCTGGGGTTGCTGCATATCGAAGGTCTCCCAGGGCCAGGTGGGCCTGAGGGCGGTGTCTCTGACTCCTATTTTTCCTACTTCCCACAGGCATCTCAGAGAAGACAGAAGCAGGGTAAGTGGGGATATTTGTCTGTAAGGAGGCTCTGGGGAGGAGTTTTGAGACTGACAGCTGTCAGAAGGTCAACACCCAATTGCCCTCCATGCCTCCATCCTTGAAGGTCAGAGGAAGACCGAGTTAGGAATGAATATGAGGAGAGCCAGTGGACTGGAGACCGGAACACTCGAAGCTCCACAGTGAGTGGGGGTGGTCCTGACACCCCACTGATAGGGAACTGACAGTGACTAAAATTCCACCATTACCTTCATGCTAATCATTGCCCTTTCCAGGAATGATGGACACAGAAGGTGGAAAAGATTTTATCTGTTTTTTTTGGGGGGGGGTGGTTGTTGACAGGTTAGCACAACAGATGTAGAGCCATATTACCACTCCATGAAGGACTTCAGACCCCAGCTGCCCCCCATGCTGGAGGAGGTGTCTTATCCTCGAGGTGAGTCATGAGCACCTTTGAACTCCCCCCTCTCATAAATACCCTGACATCCAGACCTGGTGCCCTGATCATCCCTGCCTTTCACTCCAACTCCAGGTCTCACAGGTCTTGAATGGGAGGATATGGCCTTTCCTGGGCATTTGTATGATGAGGTGGAAAGACGGTATGCCCCATCTGAGGCCTGGGGACCCCTCTACAATGAAGTACAGATGGTAAGGAGATTTGTATCAGCAGAAGTCTTTCCTGGCTAGTGACAGAAGCCCACTTCCTACTGCTTGTATTGGTTAGGGTAAGCTGTCTGCTGTAACAAAGAGGCCTACAATTACCCAGTGGCCTAAACAAGACAATCTATTTCTTTCTCACATAGCCATCAGAAGTGAGTGGCCCTGCTGCATGGGGTTATTTCTAGAACCCAAATTCTTTCCATCAACTCTAGTGAGTTGACCAAGTCCGTATGGATGGGCCAGTTCACTGAGGGTTTCAACGGATGGGAAAGGGAAAAAGAGAGCATGGTAGAGGCACGACCTCAATTTATGGTCCAAGCCCAGAAATGGTACATTCTACTCTCATTCCACTAGTGAGACCTGGCCACACCTAACTGCAAAGGAAGCCGAGAGATGTAGTCTACTTGGCATCTATATGCCTTACTACAATTCTATTACTGTGGAAGAAGGAAGGTTGCATTTCATTGGATAATTAGTCATCCTCACTATATTGGTTAAGCAAAGAGATATAGAGAAATAATTTTTTGGTGCATTCACTTGAAAAGTCAAGGGATAGAATTGTCTTCAGGCCCACCCACCTGGACCTAAAATTTCCTCCCTAAAGATATCCCTAGCAAATCTAGGTTTGTATCCTATTAGATTAAAAACCTTCAAAGAAAAAGAATGTCTCTTTTTTTCCATAGCTCCAAAGCCCCAGTGCTGATACTTACTGGTTTAGCTTGGCTCACATTGCTGAGTCAGGGAATAGAATATGCCAATTTGATAGTTCTGGATCAGCCCCACCCACGGCATCAGGAAGTGGGTCAGCCCCACTCAATCCACTGGACTGAGAGTGGGAGAGGGATGGAGAGCCCAGAGGGAAGTGAAGATGGTGGCTGGGCAGGCAAAAACAATAGGCAAGCACCTTGACCATCCACTAATCCCCACCTACTGCCCCACAGTAAGGGTCGTGGGGCAGAACCCCTGACTTTCTCTGTGGCCTTGGCTAATGGTCTGGCAACTGTGGGCCAAAGAGTTCCCTCTGTAACATTGCTCCAGAGGGAGCACTGTTCTCTCCACCAGGGTGGGGGAAAAAAATCCACGTGTTTAATGCTGTCCATGGTGCTGAAGCACATGTGCCCCTTAAGCACAGATGCAGCCTGCACACTTTTTCTGTAAAGGGCCAGTTAGTAAATATTTTGAGCTTTGCCAGACATACTGTCTATCTCAAAACTACTCAACTCTGCCATGGTAATGTAAAAACAACCGTAGACAATACATACACAAATGAGTGTGGCTAAGTTCCAATGAAACTTTACTTTGGGACACTGAAGTTGGGACTTCATATAATTTTTACATGTCACAGTTTTTAGCCTTCTTTTGATACTTTCCCAGCAATTAAAAAATGTAAAGCTATTCTTAGGTCTCAGGCAGTACAAAAAAACATGTGGCAGGCCATATTTTCCCCACGGGCAAATCTGCTCTAAAGTTTGCTGAGCTAAAACAATCATTTTCTCCCAAACTCAAGGCAAAACACATCCCCAATAAGGACCACCCTACATGGTCTTTTTTCTTCTATTTTAGTGAGGAAATGCTTTGGAAATTCGTAAGACTAATAGAATCATGATTCACATTCAACAATTCATTCCCATAGCTGATACTGTGAGCTTTTAAAACTTTCGTATTTCTGACATTTAAATCACTTCTCTGACTGGAAATCATAGGATATCTTGGATATGCTTAAAAAATCCAGTTAGTGGGGGTGGAGGATGAGAAGATAGAAATATAGATAAATCAAGATTGACCAAATGTTGATATTGTTGAAGCTAGGTGATGTGCTCATGGGGAGGTCATTATTATCAATCTCCTTGTTGTATATGTTGGAATTTCCCCCCATAATTAGACGCTAAAATATTTTTTTCTCAGAAATTTGAGTATTGAGAGTGTATCCCTCAGAGCTGCAATGATGAGCCACAAGGCATCTGTCTATGGTTCTAACTCCATCTTTGCTTGTCAGGGCTCCTGCGACGTCCGCTGGCCTGAAGACAAGTATGAGGATCCAAGAGGAATCTACGATCAGGTGGCAGGAGACTTGGACCCTATGGAACCAGATGCTCTACCCTTTGAGCTAAGGGGACACCTGGTTTGAGAGCCTTCTCAACACCCTTTCCCTACATCTGCAAGACATAATTTTCCAGTGTTTCTTTTTATTCCAGTCTTGGCTGAGCTTCTTAAGTGGACTCCACAAGCCACAAAGGGACTGGACTCGTTCAGTGGAGGACACGGAGGGGTGTGTGTAAGTGACAGAAGGTGATTCAAGCTGGTGTCAAAGTATAAACAAGGCTCCTCCTGGGATTGGCTTTAGAAACCAAAAAGTCCAAAGGGACACAGTGAATTGTAAAAGACATTTCAATAATGAAAAGCTATTCTGAGGGTCTTTATGCTCTTTTAAAGTAAAAATTTCAGAAGTGGGGAAAGACATATTAAAAACTCGGTTCATTTTGAGTTCAACAACATCTGAAATAGCTAATAATAAGTGGAATTTATGAACCATTGTTATATCCTACCTGTATTATTATTTTCCACAGTTATCCAAACATAATGTGTAAGCTATGACACATATGTAAACATAGACTATAGAAAATAAAATAAATAGATTTTACTGAAACAAGCTAGAAAAGAATACACAGTGTATAATTTTATTTATAGAAATTCTAGAATAAGCAAAGCTAATCTATGGTGACAGAGCAGATCAGTGGTTGCCTGGGGCCATGAGAAGGAATTGTTGCAAAAAAAAGCATGAGAGAACTTTTTGAGGGTGATAGAAATGTTTTATATCATGATTGTAGTGGTGATTACATAGGTGTATAGATGTGTTAGAACTCATTGAACAGTACACTTAAAATGAGTGCATTTTAGGATACATAAGTTATGCTTTAGTAAAGGTAAGTTTAAAAACAGTGTCCAGGGGGGTGGGTATAACTTAGTGATAAAGCATATGCTTAGTACTCACGAGGTCCCGGGTTCAATTCCCAGTACCTCCATTATAAAAAAGAAAATACAAAGTGAAAACAGGGTCTGTAATAAAGCAGCCCAGCAAGAGAATTGTTATTCTTTGCATTCAAAACAGGAAAAGATAACTGGGAAATTTGTCTATTTCCATGGAGAACAGAGTATAGTTAAGTGTAATCTTTCTTTAGGCTTCCATTTGTACTTTATTAACCATATTATCAAAACTGTTTAGTTCAAATGCTTGTCCATATATTATTTTTTATCAACATAGGCTAAGGTAAGTTTTTATACCACAGCACTTGAATACACAAATACATTACAGTCCAAATGATTTCCCTTTAGTTAAACATTTATTCAGTTCCTAAGAGTAGAATTTTTCTAACTGTGTATTTTTCCTTTTCTAAGAAGAAAACTACCACATTCTGTTTCCACATTGGCTAAGCAGGAAAGATGAATTTATTGGCTCTTCTAGCTGACAATCCCAAGGGAGTGTTGGCTTCAAGCACCACTGGATCCAGTATGGAAACAAAGCTATAAGGGATCTATTTCTCTGTATCTCTTGACTTTGCTTTTCTCTGTGTTGACTTCATTCTTGGGTAGACCCTTCATATGGGAGATAATGAGGGCCACTTACAGTTCCAGGCTGGCATTCCACAAGTTCAGTAGTCAGAGTATTTCTTTTGCCAACACTTTTGGAAAGTCCTAGGACTGTCTTTCATCAGCCCAGTTTGATGTTCATTCCTGAACTAATCATTATGGCCAGGGAACAAAATATGTGGATAATCCAGGTCCTGGGTTGCTCAGCACCACATAAACCACCTGGGTAACTCCAAAAGAACCCCCAGGCTGCAGCTGGGTCTCTTCAGGCATTTCTGACTTCCTCTTTGCCACTGCCTGAATAAGTGTAACAGGTATCTATTGCTTCTGTCTGCTTAGAATTGAGTCTCTATTAATTTATGTAGATATCATTGAATAAGACAAGTTCCTAATTATGCTGAGCCCCTGGATCCAGCTATACCTGAAGTCAGAGCTACTCCTGGACTATAAATGCCCCTTCCCTCTTAGGTCAATATGAACAGTGTCTTCAGTTAGTTGCAACCCTTTCCTTTAAGCCAGTGTGAATGGGGTCTTTAGTAAACTGATACAGAAATGAACAATTTGCAAGGGGCAGAAACTCACTCAAACGAGTAGAGCATTTATTAGTTACTAAGAGAAAAACGGTAAATTTCACAGTGGAGGAAACCTGACAAATGTCACCTTACCAAATTATCAAAGTTAACATTATCAGATAGGGAAAAACTGGACGTCACGGGCCTCTTGCTCATGGGAATGTAAATTAAGACATTTGCCAAACTGTTTGGCTATATCTACTAATGCTAAACATACAAATACCATACAACCCGATAATTATACTTCTAGGTTGACGTCCAATAAAAATGCTTATAAATGTGAATAAAAAAAACATGAACTGGAAAGTTCGTTGCTACCAGAAACTGGAGACAAACCAAGTGTCCATCAAAGGAGAATGAATAACTATACTGTATATTCATCTAGTGGATGCTATGAGAGTGAGGACAAATGAACTACTGATCAACAACATGGGTGAATCTCTCAAACACAATATTGAATCAAGCAAGTCAGACCCCAAAGGGAACATATTGTATGATTTCATCTGCTTAAAGTTAAAAATGGTCTGAACTAATTTGTGATATTAAAAGTCAAGAGTGATTATCTTTGGGGAGAGGGAGACAGTGATTGGAAAGGGGCACAAGGAGAACTTCTAGGGGGTTGATAGTGTTGTTCTTTGACCTGGATGCTGGTTACACAGGTGGTGTCACTTTCTGAAAATTTATCACACTGAATACTTGTGATATGTGTTATACATTATTAAAATTTCATATTACATCTCATATATGGCACTATGGTTGGAATTATGATTTTCTGATATGACAAACAACTCATGGTACCATTCTGAACACATAAATTATAATTGTCACTCTATTTACATCATAGTTTATTTTCAGAAAAAAAGTATTTTAAACCATACCAAAACTTTTCATGCACGTGTATTCGTGTTATATCAACAATTTCAGATAATTATAAACTTTTCTTTTTACCCTTCTGAACGCCTTTAAGGGTGATTTCAAGTTGTTCAAGACTCAGATGGAGTTTCCAGCCTGCCTTGTCCCTGGCCTCTAAATCTCTATCGCGCCCTTTAAATCACTGAGGCAACCAAAAACGTTTCCGCAAATTTACAAAACTCCCACCAGGGGGCGGTACTACCCCGTTTGAGAAGATCCAATCCAGCAGGTTGTGTACTGGGATTTGGAGCTCCCAGGACAGTGCTGGAGATAAAAACCTGGTGATGGTGATGGTGATGGTGATGGTAGGAGTGTCCTCTGAATATTAGGTGGTTGCCGAGTCCCAGTTTAAAGGCTAAGTAACTGCGCAGGGCATGGAGGCATAGAGGACTGCAGGAGCACCGTTTCGGGCGGGATTTTCCTAAAATTGTCGCTAAAGAATGAAAATGAATATAGTATGTATATGTATGACTGAAACATTATGCTGTACACCAGGAATTGACACAACATTGTAAACTGACTATACTTCAACAACAACAAAAGAACTCGATCACCATGCTGCAAAGAAATCCCATCCTGGGACAGTCTGTACTTTTCACATTTGTAAGTATCAACATCAGACTGATAATAATCTCATCACCACATCCCAGTTCACCCCCCATGTCTCTACCATAGGAGAACTAAATTCTTCTGATTGGTTAACACGTTGTCAGAGGTCAGAGAGCAGGACTTCCTCTTCCTACTACAGGAAACAAGACAACCACACACATCACCAGTTCTGTGTACGTGTGGCTCACCTATGCCTAATTTGAGAAAGGAGCAAATTAGTTCTCCCTTCAATAATCTCCCTCTATCGCCATCAACCTTTGAGATCCCTAAATGCAAGCAATTCACCTGCTATGTTTGGTTCTATCTCCTTGAGAACAAGCAAGGGGGAGAAAACAGTAAGACTTGCCAGCTGAGAAATAAAAGTCTTCTACAAATGCTACAAAGGTGTTTTTTTCCACCTAGAACTGAGTTTTCCCACTGCTGTATATCTCCTTGAAACTTAATTAAAGAGCAGTCTGGGCCCCTCTGCCTATCCACCAGCCTAAATATCCTGGGAAAACATCAATCATGCCTGGGTAACTAAGTTTATCATGAGACCCTCTCACCAGAGAGAGGACGATCTCGGTACTGCCTTTGCTGGGGTGATGAATACAACCCCACAGCACCTGGATAAGCAATGCTGCTGTCAGCAACCACTCTCCAAGCAGCTCTATGTCTCCCAGCTCACCCTTACTCTGTCTCCTGCCAGGTCATGATTTTTTTGAGGGAGTGATGCTTGGGGCTTCTACTTCTTGCTGGATCAGCACTGACTCAGGAAGTGAGTCTTAGGGGGGGAGGGTATAGCTCAGTGGTAGAGTGCATGCCTAGCATGCACGAGGTCCTGGGTTCAATTCCCAGTGCCTCCACTAAATAAATAAATAAATAAATAAATAAACCTAATTACCCTCCACCCACAAACAAACAAAAAACAAAGAAGTGAGTCTTATCCAGCACCTAATTGTTCCAAGTCCCTTGTCCAGCAAATGCCAAAGAAATCACTAAATCATTCATTCCTTCAACAAAAATGAAGTCCTACACTAAGCGGGGATATATTAAGGGCAAAAACAAATGTGGCCCCCACCCTCCTGATGCTCACAGTGTAGTGCCCTGGGAGAGATGAACTAAGTATTCACTGGAAGGTGACAGGAACTACAAGGCTGGTATCAGAGTATGACATGGTTAAATCTCCCCTCAAAGGAGGGACTGCTCAGGGCAGGCTTCACTGGGAGGGGGGTGTCTTAATTCCTGAGACCTGAGGACATGTGAGAGTTAATTAGGCAAATAAGGAAGGAAGGAAGGGAAGAATTTTAAGGGAAAAGAAACAGTAAGTGCAAAAGCCCTGAAACAGGAGGAAGTTGGTGTGCTTGAGGGGCAGCTAGGAGTAAAAGAGGATGCAGGCCGGAAGCAATGTGGGAGCAAGTCAGAGAAGTGAGGGGCCAGGTTGTGGGGGCCACACTTCTTAGCTGGGGTGAACATTTTAATCACCAGGGGAGCTGGTGACACACCCAATGCCTGTGACCAGTTATATCAGACTCTCTGGGGTGGGCCCAAACATCAGAATTTTAAAGAACCCACGGAGTGCTGGAAACAATACAAATCTCCTTCAGCAAATGAATGGATAACCAAACTGGGATACATCCACACAGTGGGAAACCACACAGCAGTTAAAGGGAGCAAACTCTTGATACAAGCAACAACTGAGATGAATCTCAAAGGCATGTGCTGAGTGAAAGAATCCAGTCTAAAAATTACATACTGCATGATTCCATATATTTGACATCCTCAAAAAGACAAAACTACAGTGATGGAAAAGAGATGAGTGGTCATCAGGGCTTATGAACAGGGAGAAGGTGTGGCTATAAAAGGAGTTTTGGAGTGATGATGGAATTATTCCTATCTTGATTGAAATGCGGGGCTTAAGTGAAACTTTACGTGTGTCAAAACTCATTGAACTGTACACCAAAGGAAAAAAGTTATTTTTAGCATATGATAATTTAAAACATAAAATGTAAAAAATACCTCGCCAAGTGATCTCAAAGTCGAGACAATGGTGACAGGTCCTGGAGACCATTTGGAGTTTTTTCTTCATCCTCAGAGCAATGGAGAGCAAGAGTAGGGCATCCCTGAGATGGGAGCCCTGCAGGAGGATTCCTATGCTGAGCCTGGTCCAGGGAGTGAGACATTCATTGGTCTAAAGGTCAGAGGAGTGAGACACATTCTTAGTTCATTTCATCCATTCATTCAATAAAGAGTTATTCCGCAACTAATATGTGCAACTTGTACCTGGGGACTGCAGCTTATTAAGAAACAAAACAAAACAAAGCCTTTAGGGAAGGGGAAGGAGTAGTTTAGAGATTGCAAGGGGAAATTTGGGAAGGGGGTCAGATGGAGCCAGGTGTCTCTGATCCCTACATTTGGCTAGAGTCTCTATTTGATTCCTGAAAACTGGGGTTCCCATAGGAAAGTTTTGGGGGGGTCAGGGTAAGGGGACAGTATCCCTCATGTCACCTGATCAAAGTCTCTGTGCCTGTAACCTTTGGGATTTAGGGTTCCCATGAAGGATTTGGGGGGCTCTCCCCATCACCCAACCACACAGCCCCCTGTGAATCCCCTCCTCCAGCCCCACTCCAATCCAGCCTTATCCTTGTGCCCCAGTCTTGCCCCTCCCCTGGCTTCTTGCCTCAGTCTCTCTCTCTGACCTACTTTCTACTTGGCAGCCAGGGGGAAATCTTCCTAACACCTAAATCTGAGAGTCTGTCTTCCCTACCTAGAATCTTCCATGGCTCCCTACTGCCCTCAAAGTAAAATCAGCCATTCATAATGAATATTTAAAGTCCCTCATAATATCACCTCAAAAGATTATTTTGCTTCTGGCTTCTCTTCTCTCCCTACATTTTCCTAAACTCTTGTCCTCCTTATCCCCCAGTGAAACATGTGAAGACAGACTTTGAACTTAACCTCTCATTCTGCCCCCTACCCTCCTGTCGGAGATGGTCAGGCAGAGCTGTTGAGGAGTTTGGAAAGCAATCACATTATGGTTAAGAAACTGGGCTTGGGGACTCTGGAGACAACTTAAATGGTTACCAGAAGGAGACTGGCCAAATAAATTATGGCTTTAGATCCAAACTGTGGTTTACAGGAAATACAGAAGATAAAGAAACACATTACATGACATTATAAGGAAATAATCAGACAAATACAATATGGAGGACATTCTACAAGACAACTTTAAACTTTGCAGATTTTCATGGTAAATATCAGGGAAAGTGGAGAAATGATCAATGACAGGAGTCCATACAACAGAACAATCTGCAAATGTGAAAAATAGGGCAGATCAGCAAACTATAGAGGAAATGAGCAAAGCCAAAGTTTGAAAAAATCAACAAGATTGATAAAAATCCTGTTAGACTGATAAAAAAAAAAAAAAAAAAGAGAGAGAGAGAGAAAGAGAGAGAACAGGAATTACCAACACCAAGAATGAAAGAGAGGTTGTCACCCCAAATTTTATCATCATTAAAAGTACATAAAGGGAGGGGGAGGGTATAGCTCAAGTGGTAGAGCACATGCCTAGCATGTATGAGGTCGTGAGTTCAATCCCCAGTACCTCCTCTAAAAGTAAGCAAATCTAGTTACCTCCCCACCAAAATAAGATAATTAAATAATACAGTAATAAGTGACTAAAATATAAAAAAAGGATGTAAAGGGAATATTATGAATGACTTTGTGCCAATAGCTTTGACAATTTAGATGAAATGACAACTCCTTGAAAACCACAACATGTAAAAGCTAGCCCAAGATGCAATAGAAAATATGAAGAGCCTTGTATTTAATAAAGAAATTGAACTCATTATTAAAATTCTTCCCACAAAGGAAACTCCAGACCCAAATGGCTTCACTGGTGAATTCTATCAAAGATTAAAGGAAGAAATAACATAAAATCTTTCAAATTTGATACACAGTTATATGTGCTGAGATGGGAATGATCCTTCAAAATATGTTAAGTGAAAAAAAAAACACGCAAAGGGACAAGTAATATTTTCTCATTTATGTAATAAAAAGGAGATACGTAGGTGTGTTTCTACTTACAAACTATCCTCTGCAAGGATACTCCATTGCCTTAGAGGTGGAAAATTGAGGGAATGAAATTCAGGAGTGAGAGAAAGACTGTTTCACTCCATTACCTTTTGTTCTTTAATGTGAACTGTGCATGTAATAAAATAAGTTTAAAGACTTTTTTTTTTTGCTCAGGATTTGCTGGATTTATAGTCTGACTCTTGTCACTTGGTTCTGTGAATTGGGTACTGAAGAAAAGACTGCAGAAAGGGGTGGTTAAAATCTTAACCAACTGGCTGTGTGACTTCAGATAGGTATCTCGACCTCTCTGAGCCTCCACTTTTACCATTTGTGAATTGGAGGTTGTGCAGTAAAGCATTAGTTTTGTCCAGTTCCTGGGAGTTTAGCCCTTGGAATATTCTGCTTGGTGAGAGTGTCTTTTTAAACCTAGGGTCCTTGGGTCATGCAGTCTAAGCTTGACCCTTGGGATGGGGCTAGAGACTAAGGTCAGTCATGTGGGAGGTCAGCCATGCCCACGTAATTGACCCCCAGTAAAAAACCTGGACGCCACTGCTCACGGGATTGTCCCTGGCTGTGGTGCTCCATGTGTGTTGTCACATGTTGTTCCTGAGAGAATTGAGCACCATTCGCTTGGCTCCACACGGAGAGGACAACGAGAAATTTCAGCCTGGTGTCTGCAGGACCCTCTGGGCCTCTCCCCTTTGCTATGTTTAATCTGTATCTTTTTACTGTAATAGATCAAAACTGTGAGTGAAATGAGTTTTCTGAGTTCTGTGAGTCCTTTTGGTGAATCGGTGAACTTGAGGACATTTGGGGGATCCCTAGGCATGAGGCTGATTAATGGCGTATACCTCAGCAGGGGCACGGGCAGCAATGAGGTTGTACATACACAGAACTTAATAATCACAGTCAGTACTTACTGAATACATACTGTGTCCTGGGCTGTGTGTGTCCATGAGCTCCCTGGATCTTCAAAACAACTCCGTGAGACTCATATCATGATTAATTTCGTTTATTTTATTGTGAAACGTACATTTTGGAGTATAAAATATAGGTGTATGGCTTTAAAAAATATTTATAATGTGAATAACTGTGAATCATCATCAGGTTAGGAAAAAAGGACATAGAAGTTCCCATGAGCCCCTACCCAGTTAAAAATCCTCTGATTCCTTGAGGTAACCACCTCTCTGCCTTTTGTGATAATAGTTTCTTTACAGTGTGACTACTTATGTATGTATCCCCCACACTATTATTGTCATTTCATTTTCCTTTTTTCAAGTTTATTGAATAAAGTAATATAGCATATTGGTGTCTAGTTTCTTTCCCGCAACGTGTGTGTGATTTATCCATGTGGTTGTATGTATCAGTAGTTTATTCTTTTTCATTGTTGTATAGTATTCTGTTGTGTGAACATACCACAATGGATTTATCCAGTCTCTAGTTGATGGAAATTTGGGTAGTTCCCACTTGGGGCTATTGCAGACAGTGCTGCTATGAGCATTCCTTCCTGTATGTTTCCTGATGCCCATGTTCAAGTTCTCTAGCATATGTACTTAATATTGAGCAGGTGGGTTAAAGATTATGTACCTTTTCAAATTTCTTCAATAGCACTACACTCTTTCCCATTTTAAGATGAAGCGATTGCAACAAGAGAGGTTAATAACTTTCCCAAGAGCACAAAGCCACACTGCCTTCCTCCCAGGGCCCACACTCTCACTTAACACCCATTGGCATATAATGGGCACCAAATAATTATGAGCTGTTACACTGAGGGTCTTTGAGGGCTGGTATTGGGGGTTCCTTTCCTGTCTCCATTATTCTGAACTATGTCCCCATAAGTTAATAATTAACTGCCCCCCAAAGAGCCTGTGATCTTAAAGATTTGCCTTTCCCTGGCCACTGCCTGGTTAATCAGTCACTGCCCCTGGCCGGGCAAGGGGCACTTGGTAGACCTACTGCCTTCAAAGCCCCTTTACCTGGTGCAGAAGTGGCAAAGGATTCCTGATGCTCCGGACCTGTCACGTTCTCTACTCCCAAGCTGGCCCCTCCGCTGGGGGCTGGCAGCCCCTGAGCTTTGATGGTGGGGCCTTCCACCTCAAGGGCACGGGAGAACTAACCCGGGCTTTGCTGGTGCTACGGCTGTGTGCCTGGCCCCCTCTGGTCACCCACGGCCTGGCGGTGAGCACTGACCCTAGGGACTGGCCTTGGTGATTCCCAGGGCCAGCCTCTGAGCGCTCGCTCCCTGTCACCCCAGCTCCAAGCCTGGTCTCAGCGACTCCTGGGCTCCCGGCTGTCGGGTGCGCTTCTCCGAGCATCCATCTACGGGCAGTTTGTGGCCGGTGAGACCACAGAGGAGGTGAAGGGCTGTGTCCAACAGCTCCAGACCCTGGGCCTCCGGCCCCTGCTGGCAGTGCCCACTGAGGAGGAGCCAGACTCAGCTGTTAAGACTGGGTGAGTAGGGGCCCAGGGCCCAGGGAGGCTGGGAGGATGGCAGGGAGGGGGTTAGTGGGTTCCAGGCCCTGACGTCTGCTGGCTGGGCAGTGAGGCCTGGTATGAGGGGAACCTCAGTGCTATGCTGCGATGTGTGGACCTGTCACGAGGCCTCCTGGAGACCCCTGGCCCAACCGGAAACATCCTCATGCAGCTGAAGATTACGGCGCTGGCCAGCACTCGGCTCTGTGTAAGGGACTGGCAGGGTGGGAGGGGAGGGTGTGGCAACCCAACAGGTCCCCTCACCATCCCACCACCACCCTTTCCAGAAGGAGCTAACCTCATGGCTCAGAAGGCCATGGGATTCCTTGGAGCTGAGCCCTGAGAGACTGGCAGAATCCATGGACTCGGGGCGGGTAAGGACCGCAGGCTGGGGGAGATCGAATGGTAGGTGGGGGAAATTGGGGGAGAGGAGTCCCCTGGACTTGGAGGCAGCAGGCATTTGCAAACAAGATGTTCAAAATATTTAACTACCTCTGCTTCTCAGGCTTAGAAGGGGCAGAATAAATGTGGCTATAGCCCTGAGGCATGGCTGGAATAAAGGGAATATGGGCCACCTGGGGACTTTAGAGGATGAGCCTGGGGGCTGGGAGCTCTCAGAGGAGTGATTGAGACACTAGTTCTTCACCAACTGGAAGGAAATAATTTATATTTTATCAATCAACTCAGCTACGCTAGTTGGGGGTTATGATTAGACCAATGGGGTTTGGGTTCATTCATTCATTCTTTCATTTCTTCTTCTTTATTTCCCTGTCTTATTTCTATCCTTCCTGCCATTGGCAACCACTCCATCCTACATAACATGTATCTCTCTGTTACCATGATTTTGTTTTGCCAAGTATATGCTGTTTGGGGGCATATTTTCCCAACATTTTATTATGAAAATTGTCAAACATACAGAAAGGTTGGAAGAATTTTTCAGTGAACACATGTATCTGCCACCATTAACATAATTTATTTTTGTAAATTTTTATTTATTTATTTTTGGGGGGAGGGTAATTAGATTTATTTATTCATTTTTTAATGGAGGTACTGGGGACTGAACCCAGTTCCTCATGCATGATAAGCACACACTCTACCACTGAGCTCCACCCCCCTTAACTATACCTGCTTTAAATCACATCTCTCCCTCTATCCATTCCTCTACCCACCCATCAACCCATCTTATTATTTGATGCATTTCAAAGTAAGTTGCAGACATCAGCACATTTCTTCCCCAAAGGCTTCAGAATGCACATCTCTAATTAGAGCTCAGTAATTACTTCTCTTCAGGTAAAATTTACATACAATGAAACGCACAAATTGTAAATGTACCCTTCAATGAGCTTTGACAAATACACACCTGAGCAATTCAAATCCCTATCAAGGTACAGAACATTTCCATCACTGCATAAAGGCCACCTTGTGCCCTTCTCCATCAAGCTGAGGGGTAGAGTTTTATTTATTTCTTTATTTTTAAAAGTTGAAGTATAGTTGATTTACAGTTGTGTTAGTTTCTGGTGTACAGCAAAGTGATTTGGTTACACATATATATTCTTTTTCATATTCTTTTCCATTATGATTTATTATAAGATATTGAATATAGTCCCCTGTGTTATACAGTAGGAACTTGTTTTATATATAATAGGTTTGTATCTACTAATACTAGACTCCTAATTTATCCCTCCCCTACCCCCTTTCCACTCTGGTAACCATAAGCTAGTTTTCTATGTAAGTTTATTTCTGTTTTGTAAATAAGTTCTTTTGTATAATTTTTTTAGTTTACACATTTAAGTGATGTCATATAGTATTTGTCTTTCTCTGTCTGACTTACTTCACTTGGTATGGTAATCTCTAGCTCCATCCATGTTGCTGCAAATGGCATTATTTTATTCTTTTTATGGCTCAGTAGTATTCCATTGTATGAATATACCACATCTTCTTTATCCAATCATCTGTCGATGGACATTTAGGTGGCTTCCACGTCTTGGCTGTTGTAAATAGCGCTGCTATGAACACTGGGGTGCATGTATCTTTTCGAATTATAGTTTCCTCAGGATATATGCCCAGGAGTAGGGTTGCTGGATCATATGGCAACTCTATTTTTAGTTTTTTAAGGAATCTCCATACTGTTTTCCATGGCGGCTGCACCAATTTGCACTCTGAGGCTTATAGTTTTAAATGTACACAAGTGGAATTACGTTGTCTATCTTATTCTATTTCTTACTTTTTCCACTGAGCACTCCAATTTTAAGATCCATCCAAATGTCTCTGTGTACGTAGAATCCATTGTTTCTAATTGCTGCTTCTGGCTGCTTGGTTTACCTCTCCTGAGATGGACACCTGGGTGGCCTGTGAGTCTCCACCTCCCAAAACAGTGCTGCCCAGGACCTGCTGATGTGTCCTTTTTTAATCTGTAAATTTTAATTGTGTCACAGAATGCATAGAAGCAGGATTTAATGCTTCAAAGGATCCGCTCTGAAGTGTAACGAGTTTCACCTCTTCATGTGAGGACAGTGATAGTAACTTCTTCCCAGGGTGCTTTTAAGGACTAAAGCCCCTGCCAGGCTGGCATTTGCATGAGGAACAGAGGGGCCCTCCTCCTTCTGCGTCCTTTGCTTTCCTTGGCTGTCCCAAGACCATCACACCTGCTTTCCCTTTTCCATCTCCACCAGCTCATTCTCAATCTTTGTTAGGTTTTACTCCACCTGACTCTTAAATCTGGAGGTTCCCCCGGGCTAGGTCTCTGCTCACTCCCCTCTCACTCCTTACTCCCCTAGAAGGGGCCTTCTCACCTACAGCCTCAGTTTCTCCACTCTACACTCACAATTCCCTCATTTCTGTCTCCAGCCCCAGCCTTTCCCCTGAGCCCCCTGGACACCTCCCACTGGATGTCCTCCAGACCCCTCACACCCACTGGGTCCCAAGCTGGCTCAGTGTCTCCCAACTTGCCCCTTCTTCCCGTCCCCATCTCAGCCCAGCCACCACCATTACAGATCCGAGCCCCCACCCATCCTCGGTCTTCGCATCCACTGGTTCCACAGCACAATTCATGACTGTTCCCTTTCACTGCCATATCCCCCACCCCCGGCACCGAGATAAGATATGACAAACAAATGTTAAATATATGAATAAATGCACAAAGCAAGTGAGTTTGAACCCACAAATTAATGGTAGAAAAACTTCAGATCACTCACAACATGCCACGCACTGTCCTAAGTGATTTCTATATGTTTAGGGGAAACATTTACTCTCTGCCTATGAGCAGGTGTATAGGGTGATGGTTAGGAGGTCAGGCTCCGGAGAAGCTGAGGTTTAAATCCCAGGTCAAGCTGTGTGACTTTAGAAAAGTGTCTTTGCTTCTCTGTGCCTCAGATTCCCCCTCTGTAAAACGGAGGGGGAATAGCCCCCACCTCAGAGGGTGATGAAGGGTAAATGAGTACCTGAAATAGATACTTATCTGGCACTGAGTAAGCCCTGTGTGAGGGTGGCAGCTTCACCAGCTGTTTGTACCTAGAACCCCCTGATCCCTGGGGCGATGACTCAAGCCAGGGGGAGACAATTCTGATTAGGGAGAACTGGGCAGGTGTCTCTAGCTCTTCCCTCCTTCTAGAGAGAGTTTTCTCCCCCAAGATGGGGTCCCTATTGATCCTGTTGGCTATAACAGAGCACTAAATTCCACCTGCTCCTCTTTCTTTAACTTCCCAATTTCTTTGACCCCAGCTGGACTCCCAGAGTCAGCAGCAGCTCACAATCACCCTTGAATCCCCATAGGACTGTGAGTTAGGGGCAGTAATTATTTCCACGTTACAAATGTATTTATTTCCTAAATGTTTACTGAACATCGACTATGTCCCAGGTGCTATGCTGGGGGTGGAGTTGATGGCCAAGACAAGCAAAATCTCTGCCCCTGAGGCACTTGATGGCCAGTCAGTAAGGACCAGAGACAATCAATCATTAAAGCCAAAGCTGATATGTAACAAGTTAGGTATAAAAAAGCATTGAACAGAAAAATAAGGCTGAGGAAGCAGAAAGGAAAGCCCCAGGTAGGGAGTTGCACATTTAAACCAGGGAAAACCTCGTGGAGAAGATGAAATTGGAACAAAGACCTAGCGGAGAGGTAGGCGGACATCTGAGGGGAAGTGTTCCCAGCAGAAGGAACAGCTGGAGCAAAGCCTCTGAGGTGAGAAGGTACTTGGCATAGTCGAAGACTAGCAGGGAGGCCAGGGAGGCTGGAGGTGGGTGAGTGAGGTGGAGGGTGGGAGGAGGTGAGAGCTCGGGGCCGGACAGGGGAGCCTTGTGTGTTACAATGATGCCTTTGGAGTTTCATGAGGAAACTGAAGTCCCAAGAGACTAATATGAGGTAACACTTGTGGCACTGATTATGAGCTAGCTACTGTTCTAAGCACTTTCTTTTCTTTTCTTTTCTTTTTTTTAAATTGAAGTATAGTCAGTTTACCATGTTGCATCATTTTCTGGCGTACAGCATAATGTTTCAGTCATACATTTACATACATACATTTCTTTTCATATTCTTTTCCATTATAGGTTACTATAAGATATTGAATACAGTTCCCTGTGCTGTACAGTAGAAACTTATTGTTCATCTATTTTATATATAGTAGTTAATATTCTAAGCACTTTCTACATGTTATTTCATTCCATGTCATTTCACTTCTCCCAGCTTCGGTCTCACTGGAAAAGGGAGCTTGGAATAACATCTGCTCACTAGGATCATTGTAAAGATTAAATCAATACGATAGTGTATGAAGTCACCTATTACTGTAACAATAAGAACATGTACTGAGTGCTTATCATATGTGGCCACTGTCCTGTCCTGTCCTGTCCAGGCACGTCTCACATACGAACCCATTTTTATCCACACAGCAACTCTATAAGATTGATGCTATTAGCATCTCCATTTTACAGAGGAGAAAATGGAAGCACAGAGTGGTTATCTGACTTGCTCGAGGCCACGCAGTGTAAGTGGTGGAGCCAGGAGTCACACTCAGATTCTGGGCTGTTAGCCGCTGTATTACACGTCAACAAACAGTATCTATGTGACATAGCTACTTTTCAGATTTCTAACAATTTCTAAGCTTTTTTTTTCCCTTCTTGGTAGTGGGGAGAGGAGACTTAGGACCCAGAAGTGCCTAATAGCCCTAGCTGCTTTCATTTCCTCGCTGCCCCTCCAGGACCTCCAGGTCTCCTGCCTCAGTGCTGAGCAAAACCGGCATCTCCAGGCATCTCTGAGCCGCTTGCACCAGGTGGTACAGGTAACACCTCTGCTGGGATTTGGCTCTGCTGCACCTGTTGCTCACCTAGGGGCCCAACCACAGACTCTCCCACCCTCAGCGTGCCCGGGCCCAGCACGTGAGGCTCCTGGTGGATGCCGAGTACACCTCGCTGAATCCTGCCCTCTCTCTGCTGGTGGCTGCCCTGGCCGTGCGCTGGAACAGCCCCAGGGAAGGAGGGCCCTGGGTGTGGAACACTTACCAGGCCTATCTGAAGGTGTGTGGTGCACTCGGGGTTGGGTAGGGGGACTGCAGGCCGGGGTCCCAGTGCCCTGACCCGAAGCTGCGCCACCAGGACACCTACGAGCGGCTGAGGCAGGATGCTGAGGCTGCAGACCGGGCTGGCCTGGCCTTCGGAGTGAAGTTGGTGCGAGGGGCGTATCTGGACAAGGAGAGAGAGGTGGCCCGGCTCCAGGGGACTGAAGATCCCACTCAGCCTGACTACGAGGCGACCAATCAGAGGTGGGACTGGGCTAGACTGGCCTCTGAGATGAATAGTGCTAATCTCTAACCTCTCATTAGAGCTCACTGCCTGTGGTGCTACGTGTCCCATGTGTGTCCTGCCTGTGTCTACAGACCAGTCCTGCTCCCTGGCCCAGGACACCGCCACTTCCCACCTGAACAGCAGCCTCCTCCATCCCTGCTCCCCAATCTGTTCTCTTGTGCAGCCAGAGGGATCCTGTTAACACTTGAGTCAAATCTTGTCCCTCCTGAGTTCAAACTCCTCCCGTGGCTCCCTGTTCACCCTCCATAAGCCCCAGATCCCCTCGCTCACTTCACTCCAGCCACAGTGGTCCCCTTGATGATCCACCCCAGGGCCTTTGCACTTCCTGTTCCCATTGCCCAGAATGGTCTCCCTCCAGACAGCTGCTTGGCTCAATCCCTCACCTCCTTAGGTCTTGTTGGTACCTTCTCAGGTGACCTTCCTGCCCTCCCTATCAAAAAACTCCCCACACCCACTTTCTCCCTGGATTAATTTTTCTGCGGGATTTATCCACAGCTGAGGTTCTATACAGTTTCACATTCAGCTGTTCCTTGTCTGTCTCCCTAACTAGACAAGGCCCAGGAGGGCAGGGCTTTCTGATTTGTTTTTTCACTGCTGAACCCCTAGTGCTTAAAATCATGCCTGCTGCATGGTAGGTGCTGGGTACAGACCTGTTGAGTGAATAAATGAACAATCCCAAGTAGCAGATACTATTATTATCATCCCCACTTTACAGACGATGAAAACGAGGCCCGGAGATGTGGGATCACTTACTCCAAGTCATAGAGTTAGCAAGTGACAGCGCCAAGAGTTGAGCCTAGGCAGACTGGCTCTAGAACCTGCATTCTGACCCACCCCAAATCACCCCTTGCTGGGGGTGAGATGTGGGTGAGTGCCTTAGACCGCCATCCTATGGCAAGGAAGGAATGTATTCTTTCAACACATCACAATAAGCCTAATTTTCATTTGTCACCATACAATGACATCATATTGATATGGACTATATTGACCTGTGTTGGACCCTGATCACAGCAGCCACCACAGTGGCCTCCAGGCCCTGTCCTCATGGAGCTGTCAAAACCCAACTCCATTCACAGCGGGTCAAGGCGGGGTCTGCAGAGCCGCAGGGACGTACCCAGCTTCCAGAGCAAGCGGCCAAGCTGTGGTTGGAACCTAGGCTCGCATCCAAGACCCATGGAGGCTACTAGGCATGTTTCTGTCCCATAGGCTTAACCACTGGCACCATTATTTCTTTTTAATGAGATATAACTCACATACCATAAAATTTGCTCTTTTAAAGCATACAATTCAGTGGCTTTCATAGTCTATGTGTAAGATTGTGCAGCCATCATCACTATTGAATTCCAGACCATTTCATCACCTCAGAAAGAAACCCCATATCCATTAGCAGTCACTTTCCATTCGCCCCCTCCCCTCAGCCCCTGGCAACCACTAATCTCCCTGTCTCTAGGGATTTGCGTATTCTGGACATTTCATGTTAATGGAATCATATAATATGTGGGCTTTCATATGCAGCTTCTTTCATTCAGCATAGTTTTCAAGGTTGAACCATGTTGTAGCGTGTGTCAGTGCCTCATTCCTTGTTATGGTTAATTAATAGTCCCTTGTGTGGATAGATTACATTTTATTTATCCATTCGTCGGTTGATGGACATTCGGATTGTTTCCACTTTTGTCAACTATGAACATTTGCCCACACATTTTTGTGTAGACATACATTTTCAATTCCCTTAAAAGTTCAGTTCTCTAAGAGTGGACTCATTGGGTCATATGGTGACTCCATGTTTAACTTTTTGAGGAACTGCCAAGTGGTTTTCCAAGATGGCTGGTGCATTTTAGATTCACATCAGCAAAGTGTGAGTGTTCCTATTTCTCCACATCCTCTCCAGTAATGTTTTAATATAGATTTTGAATAGATAATACATTCACATGATTCAAAAATAAAATGATATGAAAATGAACACACTGACACATCTCACGTCTACCTGCACCCCCTCTAACCATGGAGTCTTCCCGCCCTACAGGGAACCACTTTTGTTAGTTTCCTTCATGTGTTTCCTGAGATCCTTCATGCATCTACAGGCAAACACCACAATTTTTGAGAATATATATGTAAAAGGCATCATGTCTACACACAGCTCCTTGCCTTTCTTCTCAACTGCGTATCTTAGAGGCAGAATAGTCTAGTGTTAATGAGCCCTGGCCCTGGAGCATGAGACAGCCTAGGTTCCAATCCCAGCTCGGCCACTTCTAGCTGTGTGGTGACAAGAGACGTAACCTCTCTCAGCTGTGTCTTGCCCTCTGTAAGATGGGGTAACTGGAACTGCTACCTCACAGAATTGATTTGAGAGTTAGATGAGTGAATGTATGCATGTCAGGCCAGGTCCCAGAGGAAACAGAATTCCAAGCAAAGGGGTTTAGCTAAAGAAAATTTAGTGAAGGGTCTATTTAAGGGGACTGGGCAAGGTTAGGGGAACCCACAAGGAATGCTGAGGTGCCCAGGACCTCACAAGAGCAGGAAGCTGTTACGACCCATGTGGTACAGCTGAAGAAGAGGGGCCACCCCAGGGGCGGTGTGGCCACACGGGGAACAGTGAGGGTGGGCCAGGGAGGGGGCTTAGGGGTGAAATACTCGAGTTCTCTCCCCTCCCACCTCCTGATCTCCTGCCATGACTCCATGGGTGATGCGGTGATGCAGGACATAAAAGCCAGCTTCCTCAGGGGCAGAGACAGGCGGAGCACCCATCTCGAGGGCAGTGGAAGGAACCAGTGCAGTACGTGAAGTCTGGAGGTGGCACCTGGCCTACAGCAAGCTCAGAAAGCCTTTGCCGGTCTTTCTATGTTTCCACATCAGTGTCCCGAGTGCCCTTGTTCCTTTACAGCTGCGTGCACGCCACTATCCTCTGGGTGTTCGTTTAGCCAGTCCCCCACTGTCAGTCATCTGGGTTGTTGCCAACCCTGTTCTGTAGACAATGCTGCAGTGAATGACCTCAGGTAAACGTCATCCCGAGTGATGGGGCCCTTTGCTGTGAGACTGGTGCCGAAGGCTATCTGTCCACTCTCATCTCACTCCATCCTCACAACAACGCTGTTAGATGAACTTGCGCTGTTAAAGAGAAGAAACATTATAGGGTTATTTGTTCTAGTCCTATGAAAAATGTCCTGGGTAACTTGATAGGGATCACATGAAATCTGTAGATTGCTTTGGATAATATGGCCATGTTAACACTCTTAATTCTTCCGATCCAAGAGCGTGGGATATCTTTCCATTTCTTTAAATCATCTTTACTTTCCTTAATCAATGTTTTGTAGTTCTCCACGTATAGAAAACAAACTTACGGTTATCAGCTGGGAAAGGAGGTGGGAAGGGGTAAATTGGGAGTTCGAGATTTGCAGATACTAACTACTATATATAAAATAGATAAACAACAAGTTTCTACTGTATAGCACAGGGAACTATATTCAGTATCCTGTTGTAACCTATAATGAAAAAGAATATGAAAAGAAACATATGTATGTATATGTATGACTGAAACATTATGCTGTACACCAGAAACTGACATAACATTGTAAATTGAATATATTTCAATTTTTTAAAAAGTTTTAAAAAAAAAGAGAGAGAAGAAAAAGGCCCAGAGGGGGGATGTCCCTCACAGCTGAGGAAGGTGGGGTGCCAGCACTTCCTGACTCTAGGGTCCCTGCTCTTAGGCACCCCACTTCCCAAGGACAGAAACTCCTGGTCCTTGGTGCCTAACCCTCACGTGCCAGGTGCTATAAGCTGAATGGAACATCTCCCTCCAGTTACAGCCGCTGTCTGGAGCTGATGCTGACCCATGTGTCCCATCGTGGCCCCACGTGCCACCTCATGGTGGCCTCCCACAATGAGGAATCTGTTCGCCAGGCAACCAAGCGGTATGAAGTGGGGGAATGGGAAATAGGTGCCCAAAGCGTAGTGGACGTGGAACAAAGGGAGGAGCAGTGTGGGCCGGTAGGTTCAAAGGGGACCTTGGGAGAATATTCAAATTACTTAACCCCTGCTACACCTGTAGGTCCCATAGGCCCCAGCTGAACAAGGCATTTCTCCTTATTTGCTGGGGCCTGGGAGGTCTGAGGCTTCCAGGGAGGGAGCTGAGACTCACTGGGGAGCTTTCAGGGGGCCCAGGGCAGTGGTTATTATCAGTGAGTTTGGAAGTATGTCAGTATTTGAATGCCTGGAACAGCCATGTGAGTACAAAGTGGCTGATTTCCAGCTCCAGATCCGGTCACTGTCTGGATTGATGATGTGGCTTTTTCTGTAGCATATGGGAGCTTGGCATTCCTCTGGATGGGCCCATTTGTTTTGGACAACTTCTGGGGATGTGTGACCACGTCTCCTTGGCACTAGGTATGTGAATGATCCATCCCCCCCACCCCCACCCCCAGCCCCAGGCCTCACTCTCTCCCAGCCAGACCCTCTCTCCCATTCCCAGACAACGCCTGGCCAGGCTCCCATGCAGAGACTGCAGCCGGCCCAGCTGCCAGACCCTTCCAGATAGATCTGTCCCATATCTGAAGGCCTTGCAGGCCTGTATCTCTGTGTCTGCAGTTTGTTGTTTTTGTCGGTCTTTGGTCATGGTATCTTGTTTCCTGTGAGATCTTTACTATCTTGCTCCTCGGGGCCTGAGACCAGAAGATGTATGTTTCCTTCTGCCAGGTGCTAAGGGGTACAAAACCATTGCACCCTAAATTCACTGCTTGAGGTTTCTTGAGACACCCCAGAGATGCAAATTTGGGCTGCAAATGTGTTAGGGGACTAACCCATGGCCACAGGCTCTCAGAGATGGATTTTTCTGTTTTCTTCCTTGCTCTACTTATGGTCAAGGCCATTCTCTGGGAGTAGGGGAAGGTGGGAGTGTTGACTTCTTGTTAACTGTTACTCTGAAGGTCTTGATGTTTGGGTTCCAACTTAATTTGGGGAAATTCTCCTTTATAATTCTCACTCTGGTCAGGCTTTGGGCCTTCATTCCTGTACCCCCTCAACTTTGAAGTCATCGAATAGCAGCTCAATTTTATCTTCAGGGTAGAAATGACTCTAGTGTATCCCTTCCTTCTCTCGGTCCCCATTTTCTCTTAATTCTTGGATTAGTAAATTCCTTATTCACTTGGCAGCATTTTAATAACTTGGAGAAGATTTTTAAAAATGTCTACTCCAAGATTTTTAGTTTTTTTTCAGTGGGAAATTTTGTCCAATACACCTAGTCTGCCATTTTCTCAGAAATGGAAGTCTTTGTTCCATGTAGGGCCTGGGGGAGCCTCTCCTCAAACATGAGCCCTCACCCTGCCAATACTCTCCCTCCAGGGCAGGCCGGCTATGCCGTGTACAAGTCCATCCCCTATGGCTCCCTGGAGGAGGTGATCCCCTACCTGATCCGGAGGGCCCAGGAGAACCGAAGTGTGCTGCAGGGTGCCCGCAGGGAACAGGAGCTGCTCAGCCAAGAACTTCGGCGGAGGCTGCTGGGGCGGGGCCTGAGGGCATCCCATTAGCACCCCCAGGGATCACATGGTCAATAAAGGTCCTGAGTTGCTGCCCAGGGGGCTGTCTTGCACCGAAGCCAACTTCGTGGGGAAGGGCTAACCTCCACCTTGCCCAGCCCAAGCTAGGGGGCTCTGCAGCTCAAGAGAGAGCTTTAGCTGACCCTAGAAGATGGCAAGGGTGTTAATCAAAGACTAGTGAAGCCTCCCCCTGAGCCCTGAGGTAGCCTGTCCTGAGAAGGGCCCGTGGTCAGCTCTGTTCAGCCAGTTAGTGGCTGATGTGAGAACTTCTTTTACTCCATGTGAAGAGCATAGTTTATTAAAGAGCAGACACTGAGGCACTGAAGTCAAGAGGCAAGGCTAAGGTCACACCTCCAGGGAGGGACAGAGAGAAGAGCCAAACCACTTTATTATTTAATAAGCATTTACTGAAGCCCCTTTTAAGGTGAACAATGCTGAGGACACAGCAGAGGTAAAGACAACCCCAGGCCCAGACTCATAGGGCTCTTGGTCCAGTAGAGGGAGACAGGCCCATTTTCAGACGGTGACAGCCAGGATGGACAGGGCTGTGATGGGGGGAGCCCACGTGGAATATCAGGGCAATGTTGGGGAAAGCCTGGAGGCTGTGGGAGGCCAGAGGAGACACCTGGTGACCAAGAGGGCTTCCCAGAGAATTCATAAGAAGAACCAAGTGAATACTGAAAAGAGCATTCAAAGGGAAGGGCATGTGTATAAACAGAGAAGCAGAAAACAGACTGCGGAGTGGGGAGACAAGGATGGAGGGTGGCAGGGGCAGATGATGTCGTCTTAGATGCCACACTGCAGAGCCTGGACTCTGTCCCAAGGGCACTGGGGTGCCAGGAGAGTTTGAAGTGGAGGAGGGACAGAGTCAGGTTGCACTTTAGGAAGAGTCCGCTGGCTGCCATGTGGGGGATGGACCCTGAGCTCTCTGTGTGAGAGCCCAGAGGAAGCTTCGGTAGGGAATCCTGGCAGCTGGGTGGAGCTGGGCAGGCTGTGGGGAAGGGAGGAGGGGGCTGGTGGAAAGAACAATCAGGAGGCTGAGTGGAAGGGCCATGGAGCCGACAGGCTGGATTTGAGGGAGACATTCAGGGCAAGGTCAGGGCTCTGGCTTAAAGAGGGGGCAGTGGGGACAACTCTGAGATGGGGTTCTGGGGGGAAATGCAGTTTGGGGGAGATTCTAAGGCTCGTGTGGGACCTGGTGGGTGTGAGGCTCCCAGGGAACATCCAAGGGGGGGTGTCCAGGGCACTGTGAGGCCACAGATGTGGGGCAAAGAAGAGAGCCTGAGGCAGGGAAAAAGGGAGAGAAAGCCCGTGTGGGTGGGTGAGGAGCGTGGGAAGACAGCCAAGGACAGGGATCAGGAAGGACCCACCATCCCAAACAAGAAGGTGGTAACATGCAGGGTGCAGCCAACAGTTCTGCAGTGGACGTTGCTGTCTCTTCTACCGGATCACCTCGAGACCGGAAGAGCAGCGCTCACGGAAAAAGGCTACTGCGCAAGTGCAAAGGTGGCAGGTGACCACTGATGCGCATGCGCTAAGGATTCCCGCCCAAACCGCCAGAAGTAGTGCGTGGCGTCATGTAGTGGTCACGTGGTGATCACTGTAGGAGGCCAACGGTAGGTGTAAAGCCGTGTGGACTGGGCCCTCAGCTCTCCACCAGACCCCTTCCCCAGCGCGAAGACCCCGCCTTCAGGCGCCTCCTCCCTCATACTCCTCCCTTCCTTCGGCTCCTGGGCCCTCAGAACCCACGTGTTTATCAGGCCCTGTCAACATTCAGCTCGCCCTCTCTGCTGCCCACAGGTACAGCCCTCAGACCCCTTCCTTACTTCTGTCCCCTCTCCTAGCCCGTAGACCCCTCCGCAGCACATAGATGCTTCCCTAAACCTCAGCCCACGCCCCCAACCCTCCTACCCTCTCCCAGCTCACAGACCCCAGCCACTGCCCTCAGATCCCTCCCCCGGGCTCTTTCCGCAGCAGCCGGAAGACCCTGCCCTCAGACTGTCGTCCTCCCTTGGACACTTCCCTCTCACAGCCCGTAGACTCCACACCCTCTCTGGTCCTAACCCTCAGGCCCCTCTTCCTCCAGCCACTAGGTAGTCTTCAGACCCTCTTCCTAAGGCCTCAGACTCCTTTCCTTGGCCCAAATCCTGTCCCTTTAGCCCTTACACAGACCCCATCTCCCAGATAGAGCACCTAGCCCTCAGATTTCCTTAGATCCTCTTCATTCTCAGACTCCCTTAGATCCCTGACCTTGTAGCTCTCTCAGAGCCCACCTTTTTTTCTCATTCAGACGTTTCTCTCCAAATAAGACCCCTCCTGAATCACCTTCCTTTCTCAGACTGTCCCCTAGGACTCCCCACCAGTCTGTCTTTATTGTCCCCAGAGACCTAGTCCATCACTTCCTCCTGCCTTCATGAGAACCCCTAGCTGATCCCTGGCCAGAAGCTGACTGAATCTGGAGCCCACAGATGTCTTCGCTGCGTTCTCACTTACCCGTGGAGCTGGGCTCCGTTAGGAATCCAGAAGGCCAGGTGGGCCGTCTGCATCGCCTTGCTGTGGCTGGGGGCCCAAGCTGGGGTCTCACCCGGCTTCTGCAGAGAGGTGAGAGTCTGGCTACTGGAACTACCGGGCAAGGGGTTCGGGGTGGGGGGCGGCAAGATCAAGGGGCGGTATGGAGGGTGGGACTTCAGTTAGCCAGTCAACAGTTGTGTTGACAAAACTGTGTTGACACAATAGGTGTGTGTGCTAAGGCTCTGTTGTTTGTGATGGGGATTTACGGGTGAACATGACCTTCTGGGTCATTGTGAATGTAATCTATTATGGGAATTTAAGATGAGGTAGATACACTGGAAAGGATAGCTTTTTGGATAAGGTGATATTTGAGTCCAACAGTTTAAGAGCCAGTCATGCAAAAACCTAGGGGAAGCGTACTTCAGAAAGATGGAATAACCATCACAAAGGCCTTGAAGTCAAAACAAACTGGGTATATGTAAGTAACAGCAGGGAGCAAGGGACTTGGGGAGAGAACTGAAGCTGACGGTTTTGGAAGGGGTGTGCATTTTGTTGGATTTTGTTCTGTGTGTAATTGGAGACCATTGGAGTTGTGGGCAGGAAATTAACACTATCCAGTTTACAATTTCTGTTTTTCATTGATTTATGTAAGTTGGTTGTGTATCTGGTCACTTTCTGAACTTGCTTAACAGTTGTAATTTATGTTGATCCTTTCACTTTTTTGTTATCAGCAGATGGTGACAGTTTGGTCTCAGCTATTCAGTCTTTAAATTCTAATTGCTTTTTCCTGTCATAAGTTGTTGGCCAGAACTCCCAAACTTAGTTGTCAATGGACATTTCTTTCTTTGTTGTTGTTATTAGAGAGATGAGTCTGTGTTTCTGCATTAGGTACTATGCTTGCTCTTGGGTATTGGTTTATAATTTTTATGAAGTAAGGAAGTTCCCATTTATTCTTAGTTTTCTGAGGGTTTTTTTTTTTTTATCGTAAGTAGGTATTGAATTTTATCAAATGCCTTTTCTGTATCTACTTAATTAAACATGATTTTTATCCTTTAATCCTTGAATGTGTTTTGTTATGTTGACAGATTTTCTTTTGTTAAATCATCCTTGCAATCTGGGAATAAATCAGTTGGGTTACTGCTTTTCTTTTTAGGGGCTTTGCATATATGATCATAAACGGAATTGATGTATAATTTCACTTCTCATTCTGAAAACTCTCATCTGGTTTTGGAGTTAAGGTCACACTAGCCTCATAAAATGAGCCTTGCCCTCTTTTTCTATTTTTCTTTTTTGGAATAACTTGTATACGATTATCTATACATGAAATGAAGTGATTATTGTAAAGATTGTCTATATCCTGAAATGATTTGTATTTTAAGATGCTCCCTCTGCAGGGTAAGACAAATGTAGAAAACCAGTTAGGATGCCATTGCAAAAGATGGTAGGCTATTGAGTAAAATAGGATATAGTAAATGTGATTTTCAGAGGTTCCTGAAGTACTGTATTTGGAGGGATGTTTATGGCAGAGACCAAGCTGGGTTGGTCCAAGTGCATGACTGATTAGCTGTGTCTCCCAATTACATAGGAATGCAAGGACAAAGACACCATGCACTTGCCCTCCCTGGGTATATGGGATCTGGTCTGAAATAAGAACTCAGGGATGACGGATGCAAAGAAACAGGACTTAGGGCATGATGATTGTGGAGATGAGGGATTGGGAGGGGGGATCTGAGCAGGATGATGGAGGCGAGGGGATTGGCAAGGGCATGGAGGCTGAATCCAGAGGAGTTTACTGCCTTGTGCAGTGTTCAGAAATAAACTTGAGAGATTTCCTGATAAAATCCAGAGTTTGGTGGAGGGGTTAGTATGGCTCAGTGGTAGAGCGCATGCCTAGCATGCACAAAGTCCTGGATTCAATCCCCAGTACCTCCGTTAAAAAAAAATTCAGAGAGTTTGCTGATCTTGAATTTGATGCTAGCCACATGGGACCTGTACGTACACTGAATTAGAGCTGGGTGGGGCCTGCCTGCCCTAGACAGTGCACGAGGCTCCTGTAAGCCCAAGTGCCCATGAAGTTCACTTCCTCCTGGCCCCTGGGTACCTTCGTGTGACTTTGACAGCTCTGGGATCGGGGATAGATATTGGCAAAGCAGGTGGATGTCACCTTGTTCCAGTTCTGTGGACTTAGTGGTGGGCACTGTGTTGAGATGGATTCTGAGGCTGAAACTGGAAGGCGGGGGTTTTAGGACATAGAGACGGAACCTGGCGTCAAGGATCACCCAGTCAAGCAGGGACTGTGGGGGCTGGGAACTGGGAAAGGTGTTTCCAGGACCTCTGCCCCCAGAGTAAGGGGCAGAGACAATCCTAAGCCTCGCTGCCCCTCAGTTGTCCAGGTAGATGGTGAGAACTCTGCTGGGCAGACGGCGCTCTTCCTCTCTGCGCTGCTGGGCCACAGCTCTGCCGTGCGGCTCCTGCTGGCCTTTGGTGCCAACCCCAACCAGTGAGTGGACAGGTGGTGATGCCCCCACACTCCCAGGGCCCTGAGTCTGAGCCCCAGAGAGCCTGAGAGCCAGGGCTGTCTTCCCCAGAGGCCTCATTTCCTCAGACCCCCTTCCATCCCCTGATGCCCCTCCCATCCCTGTGACCACCCCCCACTTTGTTCACTCAGTTAACCCCTTCTTGTCCTCCAGTGTCTATTCCCATTCTTCCGGTGCCCCATGCTCCCAGCGATCTCTCATCCTCTCAAAGACTCCACTGTGTCCCCAAGTGACCCCCATCCTGATATCCACCTCCCATGATCATGGTGACCCCTTTATCCCTCAGTGCTCCCATCCTGCCACCTCTTGTCCCCCGTCCTGTCCCCTTCCTAGTCCATTCCTGCTCTCATTGTTCTGTTGTAGCCGCTGCCTCGATGGCAGCACACCCGTGCATGCGGGTGCCTTCTCCGGCCGCAGCCTGGTTATGCTGCACCTGCTGCAGGCAGGGGGCGACCTGCGTCTGCATGACCAGCAGGGTCACACCCCATGGGACTGGGCAGAGCAGGGTGGTGCCAAGCAGAGCTGTGAGGTGAGCCACAGCCAGGGTGGGGTGAGGGCATCAGGGCCAGCGCTCCCACCCTGCCTCACCCCACACGCACCCCATCCAGATGCGGGAGCTGTTACAGCTCTGCCGGGCCAACATATCAGCACTAGTACACGGCAGTGAGTTGGCACCCACTGCATCCGTGGACCAGTTGCAGGCCGGCTCTGGACACAGCCTGTGTGGTGGTTCCCTGTTCTTTCTGCGGCTGGTGCAAGCGGACAGGTAACAGTCCACACCCTGAAGCCTGCCCACCCACTGCTCCCAGCTACTCCGGACTTACCCTCGGACTGCCCTTTACCCCAGGGCACCATGGCCGGAGCAGATCAGGAGATCCCCCCAAATTCCAGCCTCAGGGTTCGGCCAGGTAAGAGGGGGATGTTGAGGGGAGCAAGGACCACCTGTCCTCTTTGTGCCTCATGGTCTCGCTCCCCATCCCCAGCTGAGCAGCCTGTGGCCACTGGGGCTGGTAACAGGCATACCCCTCGCAGATCCCAAGGAGCTACTGCCAGCCCAGGGCGAGCCCGACCGCACCTATGAGAGCAGCTCCCACACCCTCATGGCCAAGTGAGAGATCGCCCCCTCCCACACCCCTGCCTGGCTGTCCAGCAGAGCTCTGGGGAGAGTCCAGCTCTCCTGCTCCCCTCACAGGGACACCCCCTGGCTCAGACCTACACTCTCTCCCCCTCCCAATTTTTCCAGCCTCCTGTGGAGGGGCCACCCTGTGACCGTGAGGCAGCTGAAGGCACCTGGAACCCAGCCTGACGTGCTGCTGGCTGACCTTCAGCACTGCAGGTATGTCCCCCCAAGCCTTCCCTCTGGGCCAGCCCAGGCCCACAGGCCAGTCTCCTGCCTGCCCTCCTGACTCAAGTGTGTCATAAACAGAAGACCAGGGACTGTGGCAGTGGCCTTGTTTACAGGCTTCCCCTGTGGGCCAGTACTTGGCATGGAGCCCTCCTACTGGAGTGACTACCCCACCGCTGGAAGGTGGGCACCCAGTTCAGTGTGCGGCCTTGTAGGCCTCAGAGAGGAAGTGGGTGTAGGGAGGGGTACCAGGGACAGGGTGTAAACTGGTTGCTGCCTCTGCCACCGCCAGGCTGTGTGAGCCTGGGTCTCGGTTTCTCTTCTGTCTCGTGGCTGAGGCGGATCGTCAGTCCCTGGCGTCAGTCTCTGTGCCCAAGAGCAGCCCCCACCCCGTGTGGGTTAGGGCCCCCTCGTGAGTGGCCTGCTCTCCTCCTGCCCAGCACCCTGCACCACCCCAGCCTGTTGCTGCTGATGGCATTGAGCCCCTCGGCGGACCTGTCGGGGCTGTGCCTTCTCTTCGAACCCGTGTGGCTGGGCTCCCTGCATGTGGTGCTGCACCCACAGGGACCTAGAGAGGTGAGGCCCCGTGGGGGGCCCCGCCCTGTGCCAGGCCTGCTGCCCGGCCGCCTGCTGCTGCAGGTGCTGGAGGCCCTGCTGTTCCTGCAGGCCCGCTGGCGTGCTCACGGCGGCCTCAGCTCCCACGCCGTGCAGCTGGTGCGGCCAGGCCTGGCCAAGGTAGGCAGCCTGGAACACGGGCGTCCGCTGCATCAACGCTGGCTGAGGCCCAGGTGAGTGCCTGCCTCACTTGCCTGCCTGTGTCCCTGCCCAGAGGCCACTGGCTCACCAGGTGCCTCGGCCTCCACAGGCCACAGCAGGGCTACCCCTGGGGAGGCCCAGGCCCAGGACTGCCCCCACCTCCCGAACTGTATCCATGGCTGCCACTTGAGCTCATCTGTGGTGACACGCCTGCCGCCACCTCAGACCTCTACAGCTTCTGCATCCTGGCCCAGGAGGTCTTCACTGGTCAGTGAGTGACCCTGCTCCCCACCCCACTGCAGCCCCCACCCGTTTCGGTCCTCCAGTCATGCTTCCTTACAGGAGAGCTGCCCTGGGCTGGACGAGAGGGGCCTGAGGTGAAGGCCAAACTGGAGGCAGGTGAGAGCCCGGCCCTGGACCCGCTGGTGCCAGCCCCCTACCAGGCCCTGGTTCGGGCTGGGCTGGGCCTAGGGCCTGCTGACCGCCGGGGCAGCCTGCAGAGTACACGATACCTGCTGCGGGAGGCCATGGCCCAGGTATGGGACTGGCAGGCAGAGGAGGGTGGCAGCCATGGAACGTCAGGCAGGCCCACGTCCCACACCCAGTCTCCTCCCCACAGGACTCGGCTCCCGAGGTGAGCTCCCCGGTGGACTGGACCACACTGTGCCCTTCACGCCAGGGTTTCCCACCAGGTTAGAGGGCAAGGGGGGATGGTAGCAGGTGCTGAGCACAGCTCAGCTGTGCCCCTGCCCCATTCCAACCAACTGGTCTGTCCCCCCCAGAGACACTGTACCCTGATGTGGCTCCCAGAGCCAACACTACACCCAGGCCTGTGCCCCCCGTGATGTCCCTAGGCCCCTCCCCACCCCAGGTAGGAGCCAGGACAGGCATGTGGAGGATCAAGGGAGCTGCAGGGCACCTGGGCCACCCACGCCAGCTCTCTGTCATTGCTCTTTGCAGGTCATGGGCCACAGCAGAGTCCAGAGTGGTGCAGCCTGGAATTCGGGCAGCAGCCTGACTCTAGGCAGCAGCCCAAGTCCCAACCCTAGCCTCTGCCCAGGCCACAGCCCCACGGCCAGGGTCAGCCTGCACCGCTGCCTGGAGCCCAGATCCACAGTATGGATACCCTGAGCCCCGCATGACTGTCCATTCACTTACCTGTGACCCCTCTCCCCAGTCGTCACCAACCCCAATTTCCCTGGCTACCTCTTCTCTGACCAGGGAGCCCCTGTCATCCCCAACTGTCCCCTCACTGATCTGTGACCCCCGACTGACCCTGCTTCCCCCAGGGCCCTGCCCTGCACTCCAGCCTTCAGGACTCAGCCTTCTGAGTTCTGAGGAGCAGTTTGAGAGGAAGTTCTCAGCCAAGATCCAAGCCCTGCAGGGGCTGAGGCAGCACACACACAGGGCCACCCTGCTGGACCCCCCAGCCCCATGAGCCCACCCCCTGTCTACTGGCCTACAGGGAGGCTTCCCACATCCTAGAGGCTGCTGGCAGGGAAAGCCACGAGGGCAGGTGAAGCAGAAGACCCTGAGCCCAGGCCCTGCCCCCACCCCCTAGGCCCATCCTGAGCTCTGTGGCCACCTGGTGGCAGCTCCAGTCTTTTTCTCCTGCAGGATCCCAGCTCTGAGCTAATCAGAGGAAGTCTCTTCTCCAGCCTGCAGAAGTGAGAAATGGGGCCCTGGTGGGAGGGTCCCAGGCCCCTTCTTTATCCCTGAGGTAACCCTCAGTCCACCCCTACCCAACTGTCTCCCCACCCCCAGGATGGATCTGCTGGAGGAGATCATAGCAGAGATGAAAGGTGGATACCAACTTGAAGACAGACCCAAGCTCAATCCCACTCCTGACACAAATTGTCAGGGCATCCATGGCCCCGCCTCGGCAGATATCGCTCCTCAGAGCCTCCCAGGAGGGACTCCGCACTTGGCACCTGCTGAAATGATAAAATGATAAAGTGACCCACCTGTCACTGCCTCTTTATTCACTGAGCCTGGCCCCAGCATGACACTAGCAGCCACGTTTTCACCATTTTTATTCATTAATTTTGTCAGATGGTTTAGTGGGGTATGTGAGGGGAGATGGGCAGGAGCTGTCCCCCCACCCCCTGTGCACAGGTCAGGACATGCTGAGGGCTCCTGGAAGGAGAGGGAGGACAGGGAGTCAGCCTAGTCCTCAGATTTGTGCGAGAGCCCCCAGGATGGAGGATGGTGGGAGGATGGGCGAGCCCGTCAGCCAAGGGTAGGGAAGCTATGGTCACAGGTTAGGGACCCACATCAGAGGCAAGTTACAAAGTTAGAAACCTGGGGTAGAGGTCAGGATCTCAAGAATACAAAACAAGGGACTGGGTTGGGCCAAGGTCAGTGAGGGGGAAGAGAAAGAAGGTCTCTCCCAGCTCTGGCTCAGCAGTAGCTTCGGGTCTGGCCCTCAGAGTGGAGGGACCAGCTGGGAGTGGGGTAGGGGGGTGGGGGACCAGCCCCCTCCCTTACTTGCCCCCCATTCCTGTACAAGGACCCCCGGTGGTGCTCAGCCCTCCTCCCATAGGCTGGTGGGGCTGCCCTGTAGAGCAGGAGAGGCTCCGGAAGGCCCCAGGGCCCAGGCACCCTATGAGGGGCGTGGTGGCCCCAGGGGGCCCGCTGTTTCTGGGGGAGGCGGGGTGCTGGGGGACCAGGATCAGAGCGGCTTCGGGGGTGGGCCGGAGGGGAGGAGGAGCTGGAAGAGGCAGGTGAGGGACCCCTGGGCCCTAGGGCTAGGTTGACATAGAGGGGTTCAGGTCTGGTGGGGCGCCGGGCAGGGTGCTGGGGGGCTGAGTAGCCAAGGGGGTCATGGGGAAAGCAGGAAGGCGGTGGTGGGTAGCTGAACAGGAAGTCGGGGGACCTGTGGAGTGGCGGTGATTGGCCAAGCATGCCATAGGAGGCATTGAGCCTGTCTGGGGGCATGGAGCGCAAGGGACTCCAGGACCGGCTGGGGCCAGAGTAGAAGGACCCCTCGCCCGCCTCAATCTCATAGTACAGGTTCTCTCCCCTGTCAAGTGGTGCAGGAGGACCTAGAGGACTCCTCCAGACTGGGGCTGGGGAGCTGGGCTGGAAGGATGGGGAGCTGAGGGGGTACAAGCCTGGTTTGCGGACCCCAAGGAAGGGCGGCAGGCACTCCCGAGGGGCTGAGAAGAAGCCAGGGGTAGGAACCTGTTGGGGGACAGAAAACAGGAACTGGGCTGCTGTCTCTGGTGCATCCCTGTACCCCCAACCCCTCCTGAGCTGGGCACTGACCTGGGCAGGGCCTCTGGGTCCCCTCCTTGAGGTTCCCATGGGCCGCTGGCTCCTGACCAGGCTCCCATCACTTGGTTTCCTTGGAAGGGAGGGTGGGGGTCCTGGAGCCCAGGCACCTGGGTGGGCTAAGGACTGGGGAGGCAGCCCACTCCCTGAGGTCCCAGGTGGTTCAGCGCCCACCTCCAGGGACAGGGAGCGGTGGAAAGGGGAGTGGGGAGCAGATGGGGTGCTCTCCTGTTCCTGTTGGCTCTGTCTCTGGGCCACCTGCTGAGCCCGCTCAGCCAGGGCCAGGGCCATGAGGCGTGCTGGGTTCTTGGGGGGTGGGGGTGGGGCCCCCCCAGGGCGCAGGAGGGACAGGGGTGGGGGCAGCAGCGGTGACTCCATACCAGGACCTAGGAGAGGAATGGGAAGAGGAGTCAGCGGGGTCTTGGGCATAGCCTCAGGGTCTGTAAGGGTGTGGGGTGGGCTGGACAGGACTTACCTTGCTGGCCTGGTGCTCCACGGGGACCAGGTAGTGCCAGCTTGCTGCAAATCTCCTGTTGGCAGGTGTCACTCAGCTGGGCCTCAGCTCCACGTAGCAGCAGGGGGATGAGACGGGGGCGCAGGCCTGGGCTGGGGCTGAGGGCTGGCGTTGGGGTGGCCGAGGCGGGTGTTCCCCCAGCCCCCAGCAGCTCCAAGACAGCGGGTGGCACCGATACAGCCAGGGGCTCTGAGATGTCCAGGGCAGTGGGTGAGGCAGGGCTGGTGGGCCCACGGGGTGACAGAGCCTGGGGGGTTGCCCTGGGTGGGAAGGCAGAGGCGGGGGCCGGGGGGGCCGGGCTGGCGGGAGGTGCAGGGTCCCCTGGGGTGGGGCTGCTGCAGCGAAAGGTAAGGGGATCGAAGTCAAGCCCCCGGAGCCCCTCCAGGCAGCGGGGTGGGCTGAAGTCCAGCTCATCACCATCATCTAGCCAGGCTGAAGTTCGGTGTGAGGGGGAACCGGAGAGTGCCCCCAGCCCAGCTGCTGAGGACGAGGAGGACGAGGAGGAGGAGGAGGCAGAGGAAGAGGAGGACTCAGATGACGACAGGCTCTCGCAGGAGCCAGCTGGTGCTGGGCCCACAGGGAAAGCATCACTGCTGGAGTGGGGTCGCCGCAGCCTGTGCAGCCTCTGGAGGCCTGGAAGGGCAGTGTGGGGGGCAGTTAGGGGTCAGGGGACAGAACGTTACATACCCCTATACAGCAGTGAGAACAGGGCACCCCTCAGTAAGTTGGGGGAATAACAGGAAGAGGCATGTCCCCGGCGCCCCCAGATAGTGTCACAATGGCTGGGAATCCAGGGACAGCTGTTCAGACTCACGGGTGATAAAGGAAATGAATGGCAAGTCCATGAAAAGAAGCATTCCAGACGCAAAGACAAGAAGGAAGTGTGACAACCCCATGGGCTGTGAGCATGAGACCAGCAGGATCTTGTACCCAGAAGCTGGAGGACAGTCTGGGGCCACCACCCCTGGGAAACTCTTGGGCCTTGTTTTGTAGAGTTGGATGTGAGCATACCGTACAGTATGCACCTCCACTCCTGGGTGTGCTCCTCAGAGCCCCCAGATGCATCGGGAGGAGGAAGGACAAGCAACTCCCAAGGGGATCCCCACACCTGGAACACTAGAGAGTGATGCAGAGGAAGCAGCCTGAGCTACACTCAGCAGTGCGGGCGGCAGCCTGTAACGTAGTGGTGAGTGAATCCACTTACAGCACAATACCCTTTTTAATGATATCTTTCAATTAAAGTTTCAAAACAACTAGGACATCACAGTGTTATTGGTGCCTACACTTCTACACCTGTACGTGATAAAACCCGGAAAGCAAGGGGATGAAGACATCAAATCTAGGGGATGCTTCTGGTAGAGAGGCAGCAGGTGGGAGGGGGATGAGCTCACAGGTGAGGTAGTGGGGCTCTTTTAGTTCTGGTTCATGGATGTTCATTATATTATTTAAATTGTTTTTCAAAAGGAATGATTAAAAGACTGAAGGGACTTTGCCTGGACCAAGGGTGAAGCTTTATCCAACTCATTGTATGTACGGTCCAGATTAAAAATGAAAAAACCTTCAAGATCCCTGTTTCTGAATACATCATTTGGAGGCCAGCTTGGGGCCCCAGTCCTTCCCAGCACCACCTGGGCACAGGCATGGTCCACCCAGTGCTCACCAGCCCCGCTGGCCTGTGATGACAGAGACTCCTCACTCTTGGCGGATCTCAGTGTGACTGTGTCAGGTCGGTTGCCTGCAGAGAGTAGAAAGGTCACAGGGGCCTCCAGAGCGCCTCCCCAACCACCCCAACTGCTCCACCTCTGACCTGAAGGCTGCGGTCGGGCACGGGTGCCCCCTAGCCAGGGCAGAGGCTTCTTTCGGGGGATGCTGGGGCCCCGGCCCAATGCAAAGAAGGTCTTCCAGCTGCTACCCCCAGGCTTCCGCTGTTTCTCGCCTCTCTCCCCTTTCCTCCTGGGGTTTGAGTGAGACACAGGAAGCAGGCTGAGGAGCTGGGACCTCCAGGCTGGCCCCTTCCATCCAGGGCATCCCACTCACCTTTCCACAGGTGAAGCTGGGGTCTTGGGTGTTGTGGGCTCGGTGGGTGTCCCCAGCCGGCCCTGGGTACGAGCCTGGGCTTCCTCCAGTGTCAGCAGGCGAGTGGAGGGGCCACTGCCCGCAAGAGACTTGGGCCTGGGGAGGAGGCAGCGGCCTGGGGAGTCGGGAAAGGGGGCAGCTATCAGCCCCAGGGCCATTCAAGGTCACAGGCAAAGCCAAGCGCTACAGCCCAAGCCCCGGCCCGCAGCGTGCCCACCCGGGCTGGCAAGGCAGGGGGCCGGGACGGATCAGGCGGGAACGGGTGGGCAGCAGGCAGGTGAGGAGGAGGAGTGAGGCAGAAACGAGCTGATGAGGAGGCAGCTCCCAGCAGCCAGCGAGGGCAGCGGCTCTGGCTTCAGTTACCTCGGCCCAGTGGGCCCTCCGACGTGCTGAATCCTGACTGGGCTGGGGTCCGGGGCAGGGCGGGGAGTCTGGGTGGGGCCCAGGTGGGGTCAAGTCTGGGGACCTCCCACCTCCTCCCAGGTGGACCCATGGCCCCACACGCCCCCAGGAGCTACAAGGGGTGAAGGAAGAACGATGTCCGGGCCAAGAAGTGGGGATCCTGAGCGTAGGAGCTGAAATGAGAAGGGTGGGGAGGGGAGGGAGAGGCCGGGGCGGGGTCCTCAAGGAGCCAGGGTGGAGGTCTTGCTTCAGTGGGATAGGGATGGGGCTGGGAGCCCACCTGCCCTCCCTCTGCAGCCCTGACAATGAGGGGCCAGTAGCCAGGACATCAGGGCTGGGATGGGCATACCTGCAGGGTCGAGGCCAGCGGAGGTGAAGGTGTCACTGAACAGGACGTCCACGTGGGTGAGCAGGAATTCCACCACCACTGACTGCACCCGCACCTCCCGGAAGGCTGCTGCCCCCCCCAGCCCCACTGACTCCAGCTCCATGGACCTGAATGGGAGGAGGGGGAGGGTGGCCGGGTGCCTTGAGCACCAGCTGGTGGGTTCTGGCCAGGCAAGGTGGGGAGCCATGGGAGCAATGACTGTCATTCAATGTCTCTGACCTTATCAAATTGATCACACCTAGAACTGGATTCTCAAGCTTTCCCCAAACCTGCTCCCTCTCTGCCTATCCCATCTCAGTCAGTGTAGTTCTTCTAGTGGCTCAGGCCAAGCACCTTGGAATTGTCCTCGACCCCCCTTTCCCTTACACCCACATCCAATCTTAGCAGACCCTATGGGCTCCATCCACAAAATCTATCCAGAATCTAAACGCTGCTCTCCTACTGCCCCCACCGCAGACTAGCCTCCATCCTCTCCCTCCTGGACCATCATACAGCCTCCTCACTGCTCCCATCCTGGCCCCTGCAGCCTGCTCCCCACGCACAGCCAGAGGGATCCTGTGAACCCTTAAGTCAGCTCAGGGCCCTCCTAGCTCAGAGCCATCCCCCGGCCACACCTCACTCCTGAGAAAAGCCAAAGTCCTCACCAGGACCCACGACCTGTAAGTCACTCCCCTATCTGGTCCCCCGTCACCTCTCTGACCTCATCATCTCCTCCCCCTCAACCCCTCACTCACTCAGCTCCAGCCACACTAGCCTCCCTGCTGTTCCTCCAATATACTAGGCCTTGACCCAGCCCCAGGACCTTTGCACTTGCTATTCCCTCTGCCTGGTTTGCTCCTCCTCAGATATCCACATGTCCCTCCTTCACCTTCTGCAGGTATTAACTCAAATGTTACCTTCTCAATAGCATCTTCCCCATATACTTTATTTAAAATTCTAAGCCTCTACATTCTATGTCTATCTTTATTTTTCCCCTTAGTTCTTATACCTACCATCTGATGTACCACCTATTTTATTTATTTACTTATTTGTTTCCCGGGAAGAACTGAACTCCTCCAGAACAGACAGCTTGCCTGTGTTGGTCACCATCAAATCCTTTGGGGCTTACCCTGCTGCTGGCCACAGAAGACTTCTTACTGAAGCCTTCCCTACCACTCTATCTAAAAACTTCAAATGCCATAATCCTGCAACATCTCCCGTCCCTGCTTTGTAATCTTTCTCCTTGCCACTCGTCACCATCAGACAGTATACTGCATTTCTCTCTTAACAGTTCACTGTCATCTTCTGCATGAGAATGCGAGCCCAGAGCACAGGTTCCTGCTCACCACTGTGTCCCCAGTGCTGAGAACGGGGCTGGCATACAGGAAGTGTTTAATAAGTATGTGTTGGGTGAAATGAGCAAGAGAACAAAAGCTGGGTGGTTTTCTGGTGTGGGGTAAGGGTAGGGGGAGACTGGAGGCCCAGCCTATGGCAGAGAGGCGATGGGGGAGGCTGGTGAGCTGCCAGCTTACCGTAGCAGGTTGGGTGCCCAAACGATGGCCAGGTTGCGGGCATGCATGCTGGTGTTGGCACTGTGTCTCGCCATGCGGGCCAGGTGCCTCAGCAGGTATTCCAGGGTCCTGGGGGTGGGTGCAGAAGGGGCCACCTGAGCCTCAGCTCCCTTGGGAACCCACCATAGCCCTTCCCTGACCCTTCTGGTTTACCTGTAGTGCGGCGGGGGCAGCTGCTGGATGACGTCGTGGACCCGCACCAGGCGTTCCTCCTCCCCGGGCACTGACATGGCTTCCTGAGATTGTGCATGGGTGTGATGGGGTCCAGGCTGTTCGCAGCCCAGCGCCCTCCCCCCTTGCCAGCTCCCTTACTCACGCTGAACTTGCCGTAGAGCTGGTACGTGAGCAAGGGGTTGGGCAGCTCTCGGAAGTAGAGCTTGCAGAGGGAGGATACACTGTGGATGTCCTGCAGGAAGGCGGGGCCGGACAGTTCCGGGATCCTTTCACTGTCAAACTCATGCCTGAGGCCACCAGGTCAAGGAGGGGAAGATTCGGGTCAGAGCTGGCCCACCTGGCGGTGTCCTTCCCCTCCTCTCACAGTGTCTACAGGTGGGTGCCACCCTCTTCCTGTGCTGGGCTCTTCAGAAGCAGAAACTTACTGAACCCCCTCCCCACCAACAACCCTGTGTGCCAAAGACAAGGGCACCCCATTTTACAGAGGAGGACGCTAAGGCTCAGGTGGGAGATGCCTCTGCTTGTAGCCACCCAAGGCTCTCTGCCTGCAGAGCGTGACTGTGCTCCTTCCACCAAATTGTGCCATTTTCCTGGCTCCAAGAAGTCACTGGAAAATGCAGGTGAAATCCCAGCGGGCCCTGCTCACAATTCTGTGGGGTGTCCCACCCTCCCAGGTCAGAGCTCTGCATGTGACTTCTGCCTCATCTCTCACTGCCCCAGACTCTGGGCTCTCACCTGTCAGACCCTTCACCCTGCCTCACTGCTTCCCACCTCGAAGACTGTCATGCACACTGCCCCACCTCAGCTCAGAACCCCTCCTGTGGTTCCCTCCTCACTCCTGGGAAAAGCCAGAATCCTAGCAGCCATCCAAAAAGCCCTGCATGCTCTGCCACTAGCTGCTTTTCAGACATCATCTCCTGCTGCTTCCCCTTGTGCTGGCTGTTCCATCCACCGCGGGTACCCATGTGACTCGCGCCCTCACTTCCTCCACGTGAGGTCTCCTCCAGCAGGCCCTCTGTGCCCACCCTATTTAAAACCACAATACCTTTCCCTGATTTCCTATTATGATCTTCCTCACCCTGGTCTTCTTTGCTCCGTACCACTTGCACCTATTGTAAACTCTCTCATTTCCTTGTCTCTCCCTCCAGCACACGGACCCCACGAGGGCAGGAGTCTCTGGCTGTCTCCTTCACCACTGCACCCCCAGTGCCTAACGCCTGGCGTGTGGCAGGTGCTCAGTGAAGGCTGACCCCTCCGCTTCGAATGCTCGTTCTATGCTCACCTTTCAGACCTCAGCTGTGGTGTCACTTCCTCAAGGAAGCCCTCCCTGCCCCCACCCCGCTCCAACCCCGCCCTATGCCCTCCTAACTCCCGATACCTCTGTGTCCCCAGCACATGGCACAGCGCCTGGAACAGAATTGATGCTCAGTAAATGTTTGTGGGGGGACAAGGTTGGTGCAGGGCCCTCACCGTAGCCTCTGGATGTTGGACGACACGCCGGAGAGCCGGTAGATTCCATCCACCACCCCGTGGGCCTCAATAAACTCAGAGCAGCAGCGAAGGACCTGGGGCACTGGGAGAAAGCAGCGGGGTCAGGGCTGGGCAGGTCACATCATGGATGGGAGAGGTGGGCAGGGAAGGTGGGCCCAGCCTCACCGTCCTGGCCTGAGTTGCTGAGATGCTCTCCTAGGTCGCAGCCAAACACCCTCTGCCGCAGGATGCCCCGCTGCCGCAGCCGCTGCCGAGAAGGGCGGGAGCGCATGAAAGTGCGGAGGAGGCCGGCCAGCTTCCCACGCGGCCGGGGCACAGCTGTGGGGGTAAAGGCAGGACACACAGGGTCAGGGCAGCCACCAGTCTGGTTGAAGGGGAGGGCAGGGGCCTGGCCCGTAGTTTGCATTACCTGAGGTCAGAGAAGAGATACCCTGGGGAGCCGGGACACCACCTGGGGGACCGTCAGCATCTGTGGGGTGAACCATGGGTAGAAAGGATAGCTGGCAGACAAAGGATGCAGAAGGGCCTCCCCGCTTTGCCCAGGGCACTCACCACCCTTCAGTCCTGGACTGGGCCTCTCTGTGAACAGCTCCACACATTCACTGGGGAAGAAACCGACCTGAGGAGGGTTCAGGGTCAGTGACTGGGCCACCTGAGCTGGCAAATGCCCTGACCCTGCCTGTCCACCCCATGCCAGGCTCACCTGGAAGCCCCGCTTGCCCCGCCACCAGCTCCGATCCTCCGTGGGCGGCATGTCAATCACTGAGACGATGTCTCCCACCTGGGAGTGGGCAGGTGCGAGGAGGGAGGGTCAGAGAGGGCAGGGCAAGTGGGGAGCCTCGCTGGGGTCTGCTCCCCTACAGCCTCACCTCAAAGGACAGCTCGTCCGGTGCCTGAGCTGTGTACCGTTTTACCACATGGGCAGCGGCCACCGCGGGGATATTGAGTGAGGCCTCCTCGCTGAGGAGCAGCCGCCGGCCGTGGTTGTCCAGCTGAGATAGAGGGGGAATGTGGCAGGAAGAGGCCAGAGGAAGGCGGTAATAAAGACAGAGAAGGTTCCTCTCGGCCAAGTGGAGGTCACCACCTGTCCCCCACCTAAAAGCCCCTGTCACTGAGAGCTATTGATCAAACACCTCCAGTCGTGCATCTTGCAAAACAAAGCCCCTTTTGGTCCCAGGACTCCCCTGCCTGAAGTCTTCCTGATACACCCCTGCACCCTCACCCTCCATAGCTGACACTGCACATCTGCTCTCCAAAAACCTGCTGCTTTAAGTCACTCTTAGCTTGGCATTTTGTGCGTTAGAGCCAAGCCTATTTTTATTTTTAATTGATATACTTTGGAATTCTTACATCCCCATAACCCAATATCTGCATGTGCACATGCACACACACACACGCGCGCGCGCATTCTCTTTCACAGGCATGCGCCCACGCAGACACTGAAATACCACTGCCTCCTCCACTCCGGCTCATTTCTTTCCTCTGCCCACACACCCTCCCAACCTGGTTCTTGCTCCTCAGACATGCCTCATGCACTCCCAGCTCCAAGCCCCCTGCCGGACCCACCTCCATCCAGGTGAGCACAGGCCCACAGTTGAGGTTACTGTCCACCAGTCCTGACAGGGTCTCCAGGTACTGTAGCAGCAGTGGCACCAGCATCTGGGGGCAGGTTGTCAAGGTGGGCTTTGTGAGGAGACCCTAGGAAAGCCCACTGCCCTCCTATACCACCCGGGCTTGCCCCTGGCAGGGCTGAAATTCAACTTGAATGCATGGGTGTCGCTTGCTGTTAAGTCCTGAAATGTGCTCATATCAGTTGCTAATTAGGCTATGCCAAGCCCCTGTGTGCCCCCACTGGTCTGGCCCTGCTGACGCTCCCATGGAACACCCTGGAACTCTCCATGATCCTAAAACCAGAGGGAGTCTCCAGAACCCTGCTGCAGTTGTAAGACCTCTGATTAGTTGGGACTCGGGCCATACCAGTGTTTAAATATTTATCTATCCTCCTGTCTTGATGGTTTCATACATCGCCAATGAGAACACACCATGGCTGAGGTAGGGCTGGGACAAAAAGCAGTTTACCTGGGCAGCCCTGGCACCCTCCGGGGGTGGAGGAAGCTCTGGGAGGCAGGAAAACCTCCGGTCAAATATGCACCGGTGGAGGTGGGCGTCCAGGGAACGGAAGTCATCATAACTGCGGAGAACTGGCCAGGAACGGCCCTGTGGGTGTAGGGAAGGACAGAAGGGAGCAGTGGTTCCACTACACTGAGCTGAAGACCATGGCAACCAGTCTGCCAGGCTAAATGAGGGGCAGGGGTGGCTGGGCTCACCTGACAGGTCACCTGTACCCCAAACACCAGCTCATTCTCTCCAGAGAAACCGGGGCCTTCACGCTCTGGAGACAGCAGGAGCTGTAGAGGGATACAAAGGCCCAGGCGAGGGCCTCACTCTGGTCCCAGTTCCAACCTCTCCAGATTGGTATTATCTAGGGATGGGTCTGTGTCCCCCTCCTGGGCCTCCCCAAAGACAGGGCCTGGTGATGTATCAGTCAGAGTACAGGGTCCTGGCACAGAACACACACCTAACAAAAAGTTGTCATTGAACTGATAAAGGAAGAAATGAATGAATGAATGAACAGCTCTCCCCTTCTGCCCTGCGGCTCTTGCCCAGGAGCAGCCTGTCCCAGGGATCGGTTTCAGGGGTAAAGTGGCTGAAAGTGCTGGGTTGGGTGGGATCTGACCTTCCCACCTGGGTACAGACCCCATACCTGAATGTGGCCAAAATCAACGTTCTCGTAGTGAAAATGGGCACAGTCTGCCAGTCGGGGGAAAGGACCCCGAGGAGCCGAGAGCCTGGGGGACAGGTGATAGATGAGCAGTGGCTCCTGTGCCTGGCGCCTCCCTCCGAAGCTGAGCCTCTCCCTCACCTCTCACCTCTTCCCAGGTTTCCCCTTCACACTGGGCCCGCCAGTGGGAGGCAGGGGCTGCACGGAGCCCTCCCCTGGGCCATCCAGGCTGTCAGTGCTGCGAGCCTGGAGAGTAGAAAGAAGAATCAGAGGCCCCCAGAGATGGGAGCAGAGAGACAACGGGCGCATTGTTATCTGTCAGCCTGGGCCCGCAGGCCCAAATTGCTCTACACACTGCCCTAAGCATGGAGTAGAAGGGTAGGTCAGGGGAAGGTGAAGGCGGGGCTGAGGGAAGGGCTGCTTCTTCGTGTGTGGCCTGCGGTGGGGGGCTGGAAGAGCAGGGACCAAGGGTGAGTCAGGGAAAGAGCAATCTGGTACCACCTCTCCCTGTTTAAAACCCTTCCATAGCCCCTGCAGAGCACAGTCTCCCATATGCGCCTCTGCATGCCTTTCACTGATGTCAGGACAATCACAGCTCCCATCTTATCAGTCTTCCTGCCTCCACTCTCCCTTCCTGCCAGCTTCTTCGCAGCAAGAGCCAGTATAACTTTCACGAAACACAAATCTGCCTCTGTCTCTCCACAGATTATGGCTCTTCAATGGCTCCCTGTTGTCTTTTAAGATGAAGTCTAAATTCTCTGGTCTGTTTACCTCTCCAGCCTCATCTCTTCACATTGCCTCCACTTCCAGAGCTCTCAAACTTCTGAGAGTCCAACAAAAGCACCATCTTCTCATTTCCTTCCAGGCCTTTGCAAAAGCTGTTTCCACTGCATGGGACACTCTTCCCTATCCTTTCACTAGGTTCACACCTCCTCATCCCTTAGGTCTCAACTCTCCTGTTCCCTCCACTTTGAAGTTCTTCCTGACCTTTCAGACAGTGTCAGGCCCCTCTTCTGGACCCCTGCATCCCCTGAACCTCCCCCATCCAAGGCTTGAGGATGCTGCCTGAGCTTCCCTCATCGCAGCCCTGAGCACTGAGATGTCACCGTCTGGTGACAAGTCCATCTTCCCCCACTGGACTGGGGCTGAGTTCCTAGTTCCCCAGCATTGCCCAGCACACAGCTGGGCACAGAACTGATGTGCCTTACAGGTAGGGTTGTGTCTGATTCCACTCTGAGTCCCAGGGTCCAGTGCCAGTTCGGTCGAACAGGAGGGGCTGGGTAAAATCTGATGAATAAATTAACCATCTGCCAGATGAGGATTCTCCAGACTGGGCTCTAGCCTCTCCCTCCTTCATATCCCTATGACCCTGACTTCATCCTTTGGGTCTCACCCTTGGGTCTGCCCTCCTCCAGCCCATGAAGTTCCTTCCCCAAGGCAGGATGGGATCTGACTCTTTCTGTGCCTGGAGCAAAGGGGCTACACAGAGGTCTCAGTGATAGTGAAGTGAGCGAATGAGAGAGGGAATGGTTGAATAAGCAGGAGCAGCATGGTGAGAGAGGGAGACAGCCGGGGAGGGTAGATGAGGGTAAGAAAATGGAGAGGCCCCTAAGGATCACATTGGGGGTACAATGCAGGCTTGGGATTGGGGTGGAGAAAGGAGGAGGGGAGCAGCTGGAGAGGCTGAAGTAAAGGTTTAGGCTGATGGAGGGTAGGGGAGGGTTGGTTGACAGGGACTGGGATGGGGTGAGAAAGATGAGAAGAAGAAAAGGGTCAGGCTGAGGATGGAGCCTGGTGGGGGTGGGGCTCAAGGATGAGAAAAGGGCTGGAGGTATGAGGAGAAGGGGGCTAGGCCAGGGAAGGGTGGAGGTTGGGATGAGGAAGCCGAGGATGGCTCTGGGATAGGGGCTGGTGAAGGACCAAGAGAGCCTCAGCGGGCCCCTGCTGGGGCCACTTGGAAGGATGAGGGATCCTTCCCTGAACCAGCCCTTTTTCCTCCCAAGTCTGGGGCTTCAGAAACAGTCACCCCCATCCAGGGCGTGGAAGGGGGATGCGCGCAGAGGGGGCGGGGCCGGGATAAGGACTCGGGCCCAAGACCAGGCCGGGGGTCTAGAGGGACAGCGATGAGGGGTGAGGGGCGGCGCAGGGCGCAGGGCGCAGGCCGCAGGCTCGGGCGGGGCCGGGGGCGGGGCGCGCGGGGCGTGGCCCCGCGCAGACAGACTGACTCGCAGACAGACTGACTCGCCGACAGACTGACGGCCACGTGGGCCCCTCACCACCATGGTCGCGTAGCCTCCTCAGGCGCCGGCCGCGCTGGACCCCTCGCTCGTCGTCCTCGTCGCCGATGCCGCCGCCATGGCGACACAAAGGGGAGGGCGCGAGCCGCGCGCGGGCGGCTGCAGGCCCCGCCCCTAACGGCTGCCCATGGCTCTGGCGCGCGCGCACCACGGGGGCGGGAGCAGTGGGGACTCGGCGCCGCTTCTCATTGGCTCCACCGTTGGCCTTAGGACTACGCCCCGCCCACCTGGAGGCTTTTCATTGGCTTCGGCTTGGGTCCCCTCCCTGGGTCTGTCTCTTCCGTTCCCGCCCCGCGAAGTTTGACAGCACCACGCCCATGTCTGCTTTTCATTGGCTGTCATTCCCCTCCTGAGACACACCCCCAGGTTCTTTATGCTTTGCTTTCAACATTTCTATCACTAAGCAGTGGGCCATCCCCATAGTTCGCTGTCAGTGACCGCTCTTCTGACACTCTTAATTTGATTATCCCATGGCCTCAGGGCTTTTCTCCATCCCCTAAGTATCTCTTCAAAAGTCTCAGTCCTCTAGCCCCACTCTGTCACTTCTGCCCCGCCCCGGCCCACAGAATACTGTTTGCCCATGGATGTTTTTCAGACTCAGATGCCCTGCCTGGGACATAACCCTAGGCACTCTGCGACTTGGCCTCCCCGTACCCCCTGGACATTTTCCTTGCTTCTTCCTTTAGTCTCTTCCTCTACTGCTTCTTACAGGCTGGCCTCCAGCCTTGACTCCTTTTTCCTAGGAATAAATTTAGATCTGATGCCAGGATGCGATCACTCCTCCCATAATGCCAATCCCAATCGTTCCTGCTGTTGACTGCGGCTCAGAAAATACTCTGTACCAACTCTTTCTCCAAGAGGACCTTCCATTGGTCATGTCCTCAACAAAGCCCTCACCTCAGAAGGTACACACTTGATCCATTCCTTCATTCATTCAAAAACTCTGATCACTTAATTTGTGGATATATCAGTAACCAAAACAGGGGGAAATATACCCCGCCCACATGGAGCTCAAAAGTTAGTGGGAGAAGACAATGAACAAAATAAATGTTTTAAAATATAGAATATTAGAAAGTGATTACGTTCTATGGGTAAAAATTAAGCAGAAAATTAAAAAAAAAACTTTAGGGTGGTGGGTATAGCTCAGTGGTAGAGTGCATGCTTAGAATGCATGAGGTCCTGGGTTCAATCCCCAGTACCTCTATTAAAAAACTTTTTTTTTTTTATTAAACAGAGATTGGGGAAAGTGAATGGTGAGGATCCACTCCTGAGTTGAGAGTCAGATAAGGTGAGTCCTAGTCTTGCCCAACGTCTTGCTCAAAACCCTCTCCTGCCCTCAAAGAGGATGAAACCAAGAGATTTTGCTTCAATGGTCAGAAACTAGGATGAGGTGGGGCAAGGCAGAGCCACGGGGTGTGTGTGTGTGTGTGTGTGTGTGTGGTTGGGAGCCATTTCCCTAAATTAGCATGACCCTTGGCCTTTCCAGAATAACTCTCAAAAACAACCAGTAACCTGAAAAAAAAAATTTATTAGGAAAAACAGAATTTGTGCAATTCAAAGTCGTCTGGCCTCAAAAGAGTCTCTCTCCCTCTGCAGCCGCATCCTTGGGGATCCAGGAGGCGACCTGTCTAGAGGAGACTAAGCTCCCATGTCTTCAGTCTGGCCCAGCAAGCGGGATAATTGGGCATCCACTTTCCTGGAAAAAAGCCAGGGCAGTAGAGGCTGAGGTGTATGCTCAGGATTGGGGTCTGGAGCTGTAGACAGTTCTGGGAAAGGGGCTCAGGAGAGGTGCACCAAATGAGGATCTCAAAGGATTGGGGGTTTTTTATCCCGGTGATGTTCACCTTTTCTGCCGCCGCAGCTCCGCCCTCTGAACCCTTAGCACCTGCAGTACAGGGTCGTCCTGGAACTCGCTGCCGTCGGAGTCTGGAGGAAAGAGATTCGTGGGGGCGGGAATCATAGGGTGCCGGACTGCCAACCAGATCTGGGCAGCCACGCGCACCTGCGGCGCACATCTGCTCACCTTCCGCGGCCTGCAGGAGTCTGGCAGCCTGGGAGAGCAGGTCCTCTGAGGGGGCGTGGCCACCACTAGATAAGGGCGTGGCCACGACCTCAAGCGACCCAGTCTTAAGTGGAGGAGGCGGGGTCTTGACACCTGTGGCCGCCTCCTCAGCTGGAGGGGGCGGGACCTTGGGCTGCAGATGCTCGGCTTCAGCAGAGGGAGTGTCTTTGTTCTTTCTAGGCACAGACCCCGATAGGGGGAGCATGGTCTTGGCATTCGCCTTAGACTGACTCGGCGGGGTCTCTGCCTGTGAGAACCGTGATTCAGACAGAGGGGCCGTGACCTCTGAGCGAGGGGATGTAATCCTGGTTTGAAGGTGTGCGGCCTTGACTTTCCAAGATTCAGCCTCCCGTGGAGGAGGACCGCCAGGGAGAGGAGGCGTGTCCTCCAGGCTATCGGGAAACAGCCGAGCCGTTACTACCTGGCCCACGGCGCCTCTGAGCTGCGGCCCCGGCCCCTCGTCCGCTGCCGGCCTCCCGTCCGCTGCCGTGACTCGCCCAGCAGACTCCCGGCGGCGCGGGACTCTGCTTCTCCAGGGCTTGGAATCCTGTCTCTCGAGCTCGGCAGGGATGCTTGGTGCAGGGGTAGGCGAGCTCTGGGGGGTGGCAGGGGGCGCAGGAGTGGAGGCAAGGGTCGCAAGGGTGGAGGCTGGGGGAGCAGGAACGGAAGTCGGGGGCGCCGAGGTGGAGACGGGGGGCGTGGGAGGAAGGACCCCAAGAGATACCCAGGGACTGGGCTGCGGGCCCCAGAAGAACCCATGATGACTGGGGCCCCAAAAGATATGTGGAGAGAACCCCGGAGGAATAGGAGGTCTTTCCACATGGAAGGCTTCTGGGGGAGGAGGCAGAGCCACACTGCTCCCAAGTGGGATGTAGTTAGGCTGGGTTCTCAGGGAACCAAGGGTCTCCGCAGGAGCAGGAGGGGTCTGTAGACAGATGGGGGTAGGAACCTGAGAGGGAGAGAAAGGATAGGGGGTCCTCAGTCCCCCTCAGCCTCCCCCTTCCTCCAATTTCTCTTAGGATCCCCCCTCCAGCCCCTTCAGGCTCCTCCCTCCCCAATCTCACCGTAGTGGTGAGGGCAGGGGTTCGGGGTAGCACCCAGGTTCCATCACCCTGGCTTCCTCGAGCCTGTTCAAGTTTCCGCCGCTGCCGCCACTGGTACAGAATGTCATCCTCTGGCCGCAAGGGTGCCTGGGAAGAGGCCGGGGTTGGAGAAGGGATGGGGGCAGGTGCTGGGGTTGCTGTGGAGTAAGGAGAGGGAAGAGGGGGTAAGGCAGGGCCTGGGGTGATGATTACTGCAAAGACAGCCTGAGCACATACCCTTTGCACTGGAAAGTGAGTCATTCAGACAGGCTCTCCAGATAATGTCCCAACTCCTCTGTAGACTAAGAAGTGGGGCAGAATCAGAAAAGAGAGCACTCATGGGCTTCTCAGCCTGTCATCATTCAATTCTTCATTCCTCAATAAATGTTTATTGAGCTCTTACTATGTGCCAGGCACTGTTCTGGACATTGTAGTTACAGCAGTGAACAAGACAGAGCCTCCAGAATCTGCCCAGTTTCCCCTATATTACTGCCCTCACCTGCCAACCCCACAGCAACCTCCTCCCTGGTTCCTGGTTTCCCTTCTCGCCTGTCCTCCCAAACTCTTCCTGCCTGCAGCCAGTGGGAGCATGTGAACACCTGAGTCAATTCAGAGCCCTCCGGGGTGAGAATCCTCCCCAGGCTGCACCTCTCTCTTTCCTCAAAAGCAAAAGCCTTTGCATTTGTGGTCCCCTCTGCCTGAAATGCTCTTCCCTCGAGTACCCACAGGGTTTACTCCAAGTCTTGCAGATATTTGCCCAAGTGTCACCTTCTTAGTGAGGCCTTCCCTGGCTTCTGTACTCAAAACTGCAACAATCCCAGCCCTCCCACTCTCTCTCCTCCTTTCTGTTCCATTTCTCTCCTTAGCACTTATCATCTTCTAACTACTAAATATCATACTTCTTTGCTTATTTACTGTTCATCTCTCCCTCCACAATGCCAGCTACATGAGGGCAGCAATTTTTTTTAATTGAACTATAGTTGATTTCCAGTGTTGTGTTAGTTTCTGGTGTGCAGCAAAGTGATTCAGCTATACATACATACATACATATATTCTTTTTCATTATAGGCTATTACAAGAAAGATATTGAATATAGTTCCCTGTGCTATACAGTAGGACATTGTTGTTTATCTATTTTATATATAGTAGTTCATATCTGTAAATCCCAAACTCCTAATTTATCCCTCCCCCACCCCCTTTCCCCTCTGGTTTGTTTTCTTTGTCTGTGAGTCTGTTTCTGTTTTGTAAATAAGTTCACTTGTGTCATTTTTTTAGAGTCCACATATAAGTGATATATATTTGTCTTTCTCTGTCTGACTTACTTCACTCAGTATGATAATCTTTGGGTCCATTCATGTTGCTGCAAATGGCATTATTTCATTCTTTTTTATAGCTGAGTAGTATTCCACTGTGTTTATGTGTATATACATATATGTACCACAACTTCTTTATCCAATCATCCATTGATGGACATTTAGGTTGCTTCCATGTCTTGGCTTATAAATAGTGCTGCTATGAACATTGGGGTGAATGTATCTTTTCAAATTAGAGTTTTCATTTTTTCTGGATACATGCCCATCAGTAAGACTGCTGGATCACATGGTAACTCTACTTTTAGTTTTTTGAAGGGATCTCCATAATGTTTTCCATAAGGGCAGCAATTTTTTTCTGTCTGGCTATTACCATATCCCCAGTGTCAAGAACAGGGCCTAGTATCATTATTAGTGGCATAAATGCAAAATGAACTGTTTCTTGTGCTCCGTCCCAGTGCCCAGCCCTTGCTAGGGATACAGCAGTGACTAAGGGCAAGGCCACTGGCTGCCCAAATAGCCATCATACCCAATTACCCAGAGCATCATTTCATCAGTCATGATCTACCATTACCTCTCAGAAGTCCTGCCTCCTGATGCTGCACAGAGAAGGGGGCATCATCCAGGATTCCTCCTCCCCTCCCCTCTGTGTCCTGTGATTCTACTTCCCAACCTGGCCCATTCCCTCTACTCTGCCCCTCAGGCTCTGGCCCAGGCCAAACTACCATTTTCACTAGGTGTTGACAGCAGCCAGAGGGGGTTTGTCAACACCGAACAACGATCATATCTCCTCCTTGCTTAGAACCCTACTGTGGCTCCCCAAAACATAATCACCAAACGCCTCACATGCCTACATGGCCCCATGTAATCTGATCCCCCCCCCCATCTCTTCCAACTTATCGTCCACTACTCTTACCCCTGGCTCTTTCCTTTTCTAGTCCATCGTCTGCATCATGTTTCCTCTCACCTCAGGTCCTTTGTACATGCTGGGGGAGGCTACTGTCCCCACCTTCATCATTCAGGTCTCCACTTCAATAGCACCTCTTCTGGGAAGGCCTTTTCTGACTTCCCAGCATCACAATCCTCTCTGGCATGCCCCTTATTTCTGCTTACATTCCACATTTGTTTGTGGGGTTATGTAGCTTTTCTTGGCCCCACACTAGCTATGCCATGAGGACCATGAAAGTGGACCCACATATGTTGGTTCACTAAGGAATCCCCAATCCTGCTCACAGGCTCATACACAATAGGTAGTCAATGTTTGTTACATGAAGGAATGAATGCATTTAATTTGCAAAACAACCATGAGGGAGGTAGTAGTTTTATCCCCATTTTACAGATGAGAAAACTGAGGCTCAGGAAGGAGACATGAATAAAAAGAGAAGCTTAGAAGGAGCAAAGAATCAGACAAGCAAGTGTGTGGACAGGATCACACAACATGCACAAACACTGCTCTGTTTTCTGTGCTTGCCTGTCCCCCCCTCACGGGAGTCCCAAGAGATGTGGAGAACATCTGTCATGTTCACCACTGCATCCTAGGACCTGGGGCACAGAGCAATAGTAATGACAATGATGACAGTAATAGTAACCCAGGTCCTTAATCCAATCTCTGAAATCCTGGGGACAGAAATTTGAGAGTTCAACAATTTGCATGTTTTAGCAAAGTCGCATGGTATGTACAGTGTTGATAGGAGTCTAGGTCAGTACACCAGACTCAAAAACGTTGATATTTGGTTGAACAATATGAAATTACCAATATTCAACCATTTTTCACTTACAAAGACACAAACTTTTTTTAATTAATTTTTTTTTTACTTTTCATAGTTTTCAATTAAAAGTTACTGTATAAATTTATGACTGTTCAGTGCAGCATCTATGGATTAAAAAGTAAAAATGACTTTCACCCCTTCCCTAATAACACTGCTCTCCCCAGAACAACGACTAACAATTTAATTCTTCCGTGTCTTTTTATATTTATATACAGGTATTTTTCTGTTTACCTTATTTCCCCTTTCTACACTTAATTCCCTTTCTATCTAAACAAAGACAAATTTTATATGGCTCAATATTATATATCCATAGTAAAAAGTATGACTATGTATTCCCTAACTTCAGACTATATTACAAAGCTACAATAATCAAAACAGACACATACATAAATGGACTAGAATAGAAAGCCCAGAAATACACCCACACTCTTATGGTCAATTAATCTACAACAAAGAAGGCAAGAATATATAATGGAGAAAACTCTCTTCAGTAAGTGGTGCTAGAAAAACTAGACAGCTACATGTAAAAGAATGACATTAGAACATTTTCTAATACTGTATACAAGAATGAACTCAAAATGGATTAAAGATCTAAATGTAAGACCTGAAAACAAAAATCCTAGAAGAAAACATAGGCAGAACACTCTTTGACACAAACTGTAGCAATACTTTTGTGGATCTATGTTCTAAGGCAAAGGAAACAAAAGGAAAAATAAACAAGTGGGACCTAATTAAACTTAAAACCTTTGTATAGCAAAAGAAACCATCAACAAAACAAAAAGACAACCTACTGAATGGAAGAAAATATTTGCAAATGATATGACTGATAAGGGGTTAATATCCAAAATATATAAACAGCTCATATAACTCAATATTAAAAAAAAAATTTAAAAATGGGCAGAAGACCTGAATAGATATTTTCCCAAAGAAGACATACAGATGGCCAACAGGCCTATGAAAAGATGCTCAGCATTGCTAATCATCAGAGAAATGCAAATCAAAACTACAATGAGATATCACTTCACACCTGTCAGAATAACTATTATCCAAAAGACCACAAATAATAAATATTGGTGAAGATGTGGAGAAAAGGGAACCCTTGTACACTGTTAGTGGGACTATAAATTGGTACAGCCACTATAGAAAACAGTATGGAGAGTCCTCAAAAAACTAAAAATAGAACTACCATATGATCCAGCAATTCCACTCCTGGGTATATATCTGAAGAAAACAAAAACATTAACTTGATAAGCTACATGCACCCCAATGTTCACTGCAGCATTTTATTTACAATAGCCAAGATATGGAAGCAATCTAAGTGTTCATCAACAGATGAATGGATAAAGATGTGGTGTATTTATACAATAGAATACAACTCATCCATAAAAAAGAATAAAATTCTACCATTTGCAACAACATGGATGGAACTGGAGGGTATTATGCTTAGCGAAATAAGACAGAGAAAGACAAATACTGTGTTATCACTTATATGTGGAATCTGAAGAATAAAACAAATGAATGATGTAACAAAACAGAAGCAGACTCACAAATACAGAGAACAAACTAGTGGTTACCTGTGGGGAGAGGGAAGAGGGAAGGGGCAAGATAGGGGTAGAGGATTAAGAGGTACAAATCACTATGAATAAAATAAATAAGCTACAAAAGATACATTGTGTAGCATAGGGAGTATAGCTAATATTTTATAATAACTTTAAAAGGAGTATAACCTATAAAAATTTTGAATCACTATGTTGTATGCTTGAAGCTTTTATTAGTATTATAAATCAGCTATGCTTCATTTTTAAAAAGTATAAATATTCACCCTAAATAAGATAGATATTTCTTTTATTTTTATTGCTATTTTTTAATGGAGGTACTGGGGATTGAACCCAGGACCTTATGTATGCTAAGTATGCGCTCTAGCACTGAGCTATACCGACCCCCCGAGATAGATATTTAGATCATAAATATTCTTCATACTATTTAAGTCAGATTTTGCTGGCAAATCAGGTATGGTGCCAAATTTGCAAAAATCCTGATTTTGGAGCTCTGTGGTCAGAACTACAGACAGGGGTCAGAGGGAGAACCAGCATACTGGTGATAGCTACTGTTAACAGAGCCGTGCTAAGTGCTCCACGTACTCACCAACTCATTTACTCCTCACAACACCCACAGCAGAGAAATACAATCATTATTCCTGTTTTAAAGTTGGGGACATGAGGCTCAGAGGGGCCCAAGATCACACAGCTGGTAAGCTGCAGAGCTGGGATTCGCACCCAGATTGCCCTCATCCTTGCCTCCCAGAACTTACCTTGTGCCTTTGGGTCAGAGCCCTTGATGGAGTCAGGGTTGAAAGTCATGGAGAAGGGAGAGAGGCCATCAGAGCTGATGGGGAATGAGGAGCTGCTGGCATTGCCAGGACTGAGGGAGAAGGAGGAGATGGAGGCCTTGCTGTAGGGAGAAGGCAGAACTGAGGCAACAGGGGTCTCAGAGACCCTGGGCCAGGCCTGGGGAGGTAGGTGTGGGGAGGGGAAGATGGGGCGGGTGATGCACCTGCGCTCGAGTAGCTTGGCAGCTCTGCTTTGCAGGCTCAGTGTCTCCAAGTCCAGCAGGGATGAGTTCCACGTGTTCAGGCTCTGTGAGGTGAGAGGGGTCAGAGGCCAGCCCCTCTTCCAAAGGCTGCAGGGAAAGGGGCTCTGGACAGAGGGACTGGAGGCAGGTCTGCACTGCACCTCATACCCTCACATGCTGACTTAGAATCTGCTCCTCCTCAGGAAAAGAGATCCAGTTTTCCTCTGTGGAACCTCACCCCTCAGTGCAGTCATTGTTATGGTAGAAGGGCTGACTCTACCTTCCTGACAAGGCCTGGCTAGTCACAACTTTCTGTCCTCTGGTTCACAGTGATCGGCTCAAAGATGAGCGAATGAAAGTAAGCCCTGGGGCTTTGGATGGAGCTATTGGAAAAGCCTTCGTTTCCACTGGAGTAACTAAGTACGTTAGAAATGTAGAGCTACTGGGGCCATCTTAGCTATTTTGAGGGGAAAGCCTACCTCAGATTGAGCCAAACAAAGAGGAACAGAGCACCAAGAGAGTTGAGTTCCTCCCAATATCGTTCAAACACCTAGATCGAGCTATGCCTGAAAGCATCTCTTTTGGATTTCTTGATTGCATTAGCCAACAAATCCCCCCTTTTTTGTTTAAGCTCCCTTGAATTGGGGATTGACTCTAGTTCTATTCCAGGGCTGGTGCTGTCAGTTAAGGTGTGCAAGGGAGGGAGTAAATGGGGGTGTCACCTGCTTTATATCCTGAAGGGGGGCCATAGCCTTAGCCTGTGATGTGCTGGCCACCTTGGCAAGAGTTGGAACTGCTGTGTTGGGTCTTCCTTCTGGTTCACTGGCTCCTGCTGAGAAGCCCCAATTGATTTAGGGGAGGGAGGCCAGGAGGAGTAGCTGGGAGTATCGCTCAGGAAAGGTTATAGGTCAGGAGAAGATGAGACTGAAGAAGGTACCTGCTGCAAGTTGACTGCTAGGGTCTGGAGATTCAGGCTGTAGCCACCAAAAGTCAGCTGGGGTTGGGCCTGCAGGCTGGCGTTCCTCTCGGCTTGTGGGCTGAGCCTGGCGGAACCGGTTTATGTACCTGTGAGCATCAGAGAACTGGGAGGTGGGTGGGATGAGGGGGAGCCAAACAATAATAACAAAATAATCACAATAGCCAATGTTTATCTAGCACAATGGCAGCACTTGGGAGTTGTCCCTCAATATCTTGTTCTCGTTTCTTATATGGTAACGCAATATTATATAAGACGATAAAATCCTGGGCACATAGCTATTTTTCTATAAATACATTTACCAGGTGCCTTTGTAGCTTTATGGCCACATAACTATGTCCTTGACCATCAGATATGAGGAGATGTGATCCTGGAAAGTAAATGTGGCTTGGAGCCATTATGGTCCATGAAGGAAAGGGCAACAGCCTAGGGAAGGGAGAGCAACAAGATAGAAGGAAATTGTGCCTCTGATGCCTCAGTTAGGGGCTGCCATATCAGTCCTGGTTGTTTCTGCCTGGACCATTAGGTGAGGGAGAAATACTCTCTTGTTTAAGCCAGAAGTAATTTGGGACTCTTTGTTACAGCAGCTGAACTTGGATCCTACAAATCCAAGTGCTCACTATGTGATGAGCATTGTTATAGATGCTGTGCAAACAATAACTCATTGAACACTTAAAACGGCCTTAGAGGATATGTGATATTAATATTCCTAATTTACAGATGAAGAAACTGAGGCCAAGATCATATAGAAAGTTAGTGACAAGGCTGGGGTTTGAACCTAGCTCCAGAGATCTTAATATCATGTATGAAATGTGATCCCAACTCTGGCTCTGGTTATTATCATGAGATGTCTGCCCCCATTCCCTGATCCAAACCCTTCTTTCCCCCTAGGGTTGCTGGGACTTACTTGGCCACTACGGAGTCCCCACTGTCAGTCAGGATGGGTGGTGGGGAGGCTCCCATCTCTCCCTCAGTGGTGCTGGGTGGGGAAGAGGTCCCTGAGCTGGATGGCCAGGATTCCTCAAACAGCTCAGGGGAGTTAGGACCAGTGGCCAGAGCCTTGGGAGCTTCTGGGAGCCTGGATTTCTGGGACCTGGATGAACTCAGGGTCTAAGATAGGGGAGGTAGGGAGAAGAAAAAGTGAGGCCTGAGTTATCCCTGTAAGGGAACAAAGTTACATATGAAGTGTCATTCCAGAGGGGAGGAAACACCTCTCACAATGGCAACAACTCAGAGTGATCAGGGCTGTAATAGGGGATCCAAGTGGTAGAAGACAGAATAAGGGCAGCGCGGTGGGGAGGAGAGGAGACAGTCTTTTAATCTCTCACCCCCATCTCTCATCACATCTTCCTTGCCTCTAGTCATCACTCCCTTGCTACTGGGCTGGCACACAGCACTCCCTTTGGGGTGTCCTCACCTTGGACACCTTGGGGTGCCAGTTCTGGCTTCGGGATGTCCAGTAGTGGCTCCGACGACCCGGGGGAGCATCCCCAAAGGGTCTGTCTTGGGTGGAGAAAATTGGCAAGCTGCAAAGAAAGAGGGGTTTGGGAGGCAGAGCATGGTCACTGCAGCCCTGTTAGGGGCAGTGTAGTTGGGCGTGGCTGGGAAGAGGAGGGCTGAACCATGCAATTCCCATGGATCCCTGGAAGAGATGAACTAACTCCCACGAAGCACCACTGCACATTCAAAATAATGATACTGGAGGCACGATTCCCACCAGCCCTCGGAGCGGCCTCAAAAGTGAAAACTCCAGGAACTGTTAGCAAGTGATTCTTAACCCTGGATCCAGGCTAGAAGGAGTCTTTTAAAAATACAGGTGAGCGGTCCACACTCCAGATTCAAAGAACCAGGATATCTGGAAGGGGTCTAGGTATCCACATACATCTTTTTCTCAGAGCCCCAAGTGCTTCTGAAGCTCAGGTTAAGAGCCAAGGCTAAACCCGATCGCTGTACGTTTCCCATAAGCCCTTGGGACTTTAAGACGAAAACGGTAGATGGACTACAATCCCTATAGTCCCTGGGATCCGCCTAAGAAAGAAAGGTAAAAAATAACACCCATGGGAGTCTGGGGACAATTTCAAAATTAAGAAATTTAATTCTCAAGATGCCCCTGGACACTCTTAGAGGTAAAAAAGCCTTTGGGGCCACTTAGAGGAAAGTAAAACGCTATGGGACCCACAGGATGGTGAAATTCAAGGCAGAAGCAGTTTAAGGCTGTGGAGCACCTTGGGAGTTGTAGTTCCAGTGCGGCTGAGAACGACAGACTCCGGACCCTAGCAAGCCTGACCCAAGGCTGTGTTGCTCTCACCCTTGGTCCTCTCCAGGTCTCCTGTAATCCCCGGAAGAGTGATCGGCCTCACCTGCGGTCCATCCCGCAGCTACCTCGGCGATTCCGCTTACTCCGCTGGGTCACCGGACTCAACCGGAGCGCATCTCTGTCGCTTAGCAATGCCCTATCAGTCCCTCCCCTCTCTGAGAGTGCCCGCGCGGGAAGAGAGCGGCCTCCAAGGTGACCAATGATAGAGAGGAAAATAAAAGTAATTTCTCACAATTGGCTGTAACGTGAATGAGAAAGCATGTTTGACTGGAGAATCGTAGGGCGCTGCAGTAATTGGCAAGCCAGTGGACCAATGGAAAGGATCTCACAGGTAGGCGGGGTTCCAATGTACTCTCACTTTTCTGTAGTCGTGTATTCTAACCACTCCCCTTCTTGCCGCATAAATCTCAACCAGACTCCAGTCTAATGACGGTTTTTCCCGTTGCAGGGGCAGATAATCTAGCCCCTCTCTATCGCCGTCTCTCCATCAGTCCAGCTAGCCTACAAATCCCACCCGATCATCTAACCCCTTCCGTCTTGCTCCATGAGCAGCTGGTTGCTCCAAGTGCCAGGCCTGGGCTCCTGGCCGAGGTGGCAGGATCAAAATGAGCTATTTCGGTCCCCTGCTCGCGGCCCCCGGGGGGCCAGCCTGGACTCTTCGTGCCTTCGCCCACTGGCTGCTGCTCACCTGGCAGACCCCGCTGCCCTACACACCCGAGGCTGAGTCAGAGGCACAGAATTAGGCCCGGCTTGCTGGGGGGCTGGGCCCAGGGCCCTGCTGAGATGGGAATAGGGTCTGTTCTGTGTCCTCCTGACAGCCTGGCCCGGCTACCGCATTCCCTGTACCCAGGGATCTGTTCCTAAGACCGCCATCTGCGTCATCCTCAGAGCGCCTTCGGGGCGGGGGTAGATTAAAGGGACTGGGAATTCTTCGGTGGGCTTCTCAGGCCGTGGGTCCCAAACGCCACGCTGTGCTCCCCACTCTGGCAAGGCTCCGCCTCCTCTGCCTTAGTTTCCTCTGCGGAAATTTGGAGGATGATACCTCTCTGGCATCCAGCAGGCGCTTAATAAATGGCCAAGTCATTGTTGGGCTTTCTAAATAAGGCTCTATTAATGGCCGGCTCTGGCCGCGGTCCCAATGTCCCCGGGCGGCCCGCCGAGGGGCGGACGCAGGGCGTTACTATAAAGCAGCGGCGGCGCTAGCGGGGGCACTGCGGAGCCTAGGGCGGCGGCGGCGGCGGCGGAGCAGGATGGAGATCCCGGTGCCTGTGCAGCCTTCTTGGTTGCGCCGCGTCTCGGCCCCGTTGCCCGGGGTTTCGGCTCCCGGGCGCCTGTTCGACCAGCGCTTTGGAGAGGGGCTGCTGGAGGCGGAGCTGGCTGCGCTCTGCCCGGCCGCGCTGGCCCCCTACTACCTGCGCGCACCCAGCGTGGCGCTGCCTACCGCCCAGGTGCCAGGCCTGGGGGAGGAGCGGTAACCCGACCACTTCCGAGGCTGGGGTCCCTGGTCTTCCTGAGAGGGGCGGGGGGGTGGGCGGGGGTGGGTAAAGGAATGTCCCTTGACTTTGAACGGGGTGGAGAATCCGGCCACTCAGAGGGGCTTCCGGAGTTCCCTGCGTATGGATTCTCGAAGACCTGATTACTGAAAGCGGTGGGAGGTCCCCGTGGATCTGAGGAGGGTCTCAGCTCCGAGAGGAGTGGAAGGGCTGGGTCACTAATAAGGTGGGGGCGGTTACTCTGAGGGGAGTCTTGGTAACTCCGCGGGAGGCTGATGACCCAGGGAATTTGGGGGAAAGGGGAGCCCAGTCATTCTGAAAGGCGGAGGGCTCCCGGTGACTCCCGAGGGTTCGGAATGTTTTGTTATTCTTGAGGGAGAGTTTGGAGACTGTCTTTTGGAAAGGTAGAGAGGAGGGAGGGTCCTGCGACTTGAGAAAGGAGGGTCTGGCCAGTCGGAAGTGGGGGAGTTGTACTAGTAAATGCTGAGGGCTCAAGCAATCCCGTGACTCGAGTGGGAGGGTAGAAAGGGGACTCCGGAGACTGGGGGAGGAGGCATCTTGGTGATTTCTGGCAGGGGTGGAGCAGTAAGGGCCCCAGGGGGTCTGAGGGGAAGGGAGCTGAGGAGTCAGTGTCCAGAAGGACGGGCTGACTACGGGGCTGTTGACACTGCTGGAGAGGGCAGGCCTTACCCTGTGAGGGTGGAGGTCCCTGACCTTGCAGGGGAAGGGGGCCTCATCACTCTGGGTGAGAGGGGAATCCCAGTGATTACAAGGGGATGGATGATCCCATTTATTCTGGGTGAAGAGATTCTCGGTGGCTGCGAGTAGGAAAGGGGACATCCAGTTACGGAGGCCAGGATCAGCTGCAGCACCAGAATGGACAGGGAACCGACGGGGGAAGGGTCTTGCTGGGTCCCTAGAGACTCGTCCCTTCCGATGACAATCGGGCCGTGCGCAGGTGCCGACCGACCCAGGGCATTTCTCGGTGCTGCTTGATGTGAAGCACTTCTCGCCAGAGGAAATCGCCGTCAAGGTGGTTGGTGACCACGTGGAGGTGCATGCGCGCCACGAGGAGCGCCCGGTGAGCCCGCTGGAGGGGCGGGACCAGAACACGTAGGCGGGACCCGCAGGCCGGAGGGGCGGGGCATCTACTGGGAACTGACAGAGCCGCTCAAGCCTCTTTCCCTCCAGGATGAGCACGGATACGTCTCGCGCGAGTTCCACCGCCGCTACCGCTTGCCGCCTGGCGTGGACCCTGCTGCCGTGACGTCCGCGCTGTCCCCTGAGGGCGTCCTGTCCATCCAGGCCGCACCTGCGCCGGCCCAGGCCCCACTTCCGTCGCCGCCGGCTGCTGCCAAGTAGAGGTCCAGGCCTTGCCTGAATCCCGGGAGCCCCCTCAGGCCCCGAGTTTTAAAGCCGACCTGACTCCACCCAGCCAGATGTCCCGGAGAGCGCGCCAAGACTACCCGCCAACCCAATCTGGGATCCGCCTTGACCCTTCCAACCTAGACTCAGCCCTGAAAACCTAGACCTTTCCACTGAAACTCTCGCTCTCACACCCTCTCCAGCTTTCAGACCCCCCTCACCCCTCTAACTTCCAGACCCTACAAGCACAATCCCTCAGCCTACAGTGTCTCATCCCCACGGATCTCACTTGGCATATAACCCCACTCCAAACTCCCTTTTTCCTTCTGACTCCTCTACAAAAAGATCTCCACATCCCGTTTCAGTCTTCCCTCCTGCACCAGCACATAGTGTAGACAGCCCTGCCCCCTACCCTAGGCCTAGGCCAGTTAAGTATAACCCACCCGCCCTTGCACCCAACCTTTCCCTCAAATGTCCCAGACTCTGCACAGACCTCCTATCCTGTACCACCCTGGCCTGGTCCCGAAGACTCGGCATCCTTCCCCTCATTCCAACCCCACACTTCACTTCCCCCAACCCTATCTTCTGACTTAAAACCCCAGCCAGACATCCCCAGACTCCTGAACCCCTTTTCTGACCCTCACCCTTGTAGACCTAGACCAACCAGCACCCTCAACCTCAAACTGTACAGATACCCACCCCATCTCCCAGACTGCACGGATATCCCAGGCCCCCATCCCCAGCTCTAACCAGAACCTCTCCAGTCACTTTCTCTTGACCCCCAAGTCTCCAACCACATCTCCCAGGCAATCCACCTTCCACACCACTCCCCTTCTTCTCAATCAAGCAGCCACTTTCTTTGATTCCCTGCAATCTTTCTCCCTCCTCATTCCTAACTGCCCCATCCCCTCACCTAGGCCCACTCTCCTAATAAATGTACTAGAGCTGTGCCAATGGCTTTATGTCTAGGCCAGGAAGGATGGGCTGGAGCAAGTGTGGAGGAGCGGAATGTTTATTTGGCGGGGGACAGGGGAACATCACTGTCGCTCGTACATTTCCCGTAGGATCTTCATGCTTTCTGAGTAACGAAGCTGGTTCCGATGAGATGCCTCCTTCCACCTGCAGTGGGGGTGGGAAGGCAGAGGGAAGACTCAGTAGTTGGAGCAGAGGCCATGGGGAACAAGCAGGATGGTGGATGCTCACCTCTGCCGGATGCGTTTCCAGCGCTGCATGTTTCGATAGATGAGTGTGGAGGGTGAGGGCTCAGGCTCAGGGGGCTGCAGAGATAGAGAGGTCAGGCTGAGTGGCCATGCCCAAGCCCCACAACATATGCTCATCACCCCAGCCCAGCCTTGCAAACCCACCTCGTCATCGGGGGTACCCTGGGTCTCAGGCTGCAGTGGGGATGGAATTCGGGATCTATAGGCATCTCCAGGTGGCCCAGGGGCTGTGGGTGGAGGCAGCTTGTACACATCACGACTCTTGTTATTGGTGACCTCTGAACCCTGGGGATACAAGGGCCCCAACCAGAGAATCAGAGAGGAGGGCCAGGGGTACCTGTGACAAAAGAGACCTATGGGACCTACACCAGGGACCTATGGTGAGGAGTCATGTCTGTCTGCTCCAAGGATCTCTGTTTTCTCCTGTCGCAACCCAGGGACCCCCGGTTACCCCTGCTCAGCATAGAGACCTCCACCTACCCTTCCCAGCCCAAGGGGTCCCCACCTGCTCCCCTATGCCAGGTGACTACACCTGTACCTTCCCCACTCCCCCAGCTCTTGGGGACCCTGATTTTGGAGGTCACCTCTATCTGCCAGGGGAACCATGTCCCCTCTCCCTTCCAGACCAGATAGCCATGTCTGTCTGCTTTAGGGCGCTCCAACCATTCTCTTGGCCTAAGGGTTCCTAAACGTGTGCCTCACTGGATCCAGGAGTCGCTTGAGGGACTCAGAGCCCTGTCCCTGTCTATCCCATTAGCTTGAGGGGAGGGTACCTTGTGACTGTCTACCCACTGTCCCCCCAATCCCACCTCCTCATCCTCAGGCAGTGGGGGCAGCGGTGAGCTGGGTGAGCATTCCCGTTCGCGCACTGTGGGGCTGTTGCGCATCCAGGCTCGGCAGATCGGGTACAGTGGTGTGTTCTCACTGAACTGAGCCAAGTCCACGCTCCGGTCAAACAGCTTGATCACGTATGTGTCTAGGGTGGTGAGAGTGGGAGGGATGTGAACATCCTCACATAGCCCTATACAGTTGCCCGCCCTCTAGGGCCACTGCCTACTCACTGGATCGTTGTGGCCCTCCCTCGGCAAGCCCGTCATCCATCTCTCTCCTCTTCTTCCTCCGCTGGTGGGGGAATCGGGCAGATGGCCTGTGCGGGGAGGGAGAACATCAGGACTGGGGCGGAAACTTGGGATCTCTCTTCAGTTGGCTGGGGCCCCTGCCACCTTACCGTTTGCCAGTGGCCGCGATGGAGCAGTCCCTGTGGGGAGAGACCAGGCGTCAGCAGGCTCACCCTTGAACAACCAATGCCTGCTCAAAACCCCCCAAAAGGAACCCTGGAGGTGCTGTGATCAAGCTCACAAGGACCCCTTGACTCCTTAGGTCTTGTGTCCCACCCCCTGGGGCTCAGGATGCCATCATGAAGGCACCTAAGCTTTTGCTGCCCCAGGGCCTTTGTACAGGTAGAGTGGTTAGGACTATGGTGGAGAAAGTATGGGTCACAGTGGTCAGGGATCTGATGAGGAAAGAAGTTAGCCACCATAAACCCTCGGATACAGATCCCATCAACAAAACTTACTTGTTGTGGGTGTCTGAGGGGGTCCTCCCAGGTTCCTCATCCAGACGTTCCCTGGTAGCAGAAAAGAACTGTGGGCTCAAGGTTCCAAGGGCCCAAGAGTGAGAAGGCACCCAGTAGCCTCACATTGGGCCCCTTCCTCCCTAAGCCAGTGTCTGGGGTCCCACCCAGGGCCAGAGGATCCAACCTGACAGGGCTCCCCATCCCCCATGACCCCCTGCTGGGCCAGATCCCAACCTGTCCATGTGACTCTTCTCCAGCAAACACTGCAGAACAGCATCCAGTTGGTTCCGGGCCTTGGCCATCTCCAGCTCTAGGGAAGAGGGTACCGAGCAGGAGTCACTTCCCAGGCCAAAGGCAGGTGGGCAGCCAACAGGGCCAGGGAAGGACATGCATATCCCATCCTTCGGCCAGGCCCAGGCGTGCTGGGAGGGTCCAGTGGGCAGAGACTACTGAAGTGATGAGCAGGAGCTCTGGGTTCCATGGCTGACCTACCTGCTCATGTGTGACCTAAAGTAAGTAACCTTACCTCACTCAGCCTGTTTCCTCATCTTGAAAATGGGTCTCTGAATTATACCTACCTACCACAACTGTTTTGAGGTTCAAACAAACTTATGTTGTCTATGACTGTCTTAGCAGGATGCAGTAACACATGCAGAGTGCTTCTTATGTGTCAGGCACTGTTCCGAGCATGTCACATATATCAACCCATTGAGTTTTTGCAATAACCCTGGCAGGAAGATATGATTTTTATCCCCATTTTACAGATTATGAAACTGAGGCACAGATATGTTAGGCTACTTGCCCTGACCTGCACCCAGGTCATCTGGCTCCACAACTGAAGTTATAAGGTAGGGGCTCAAACTGGGTGCAGAATCCATCCCCCAGAAGTGCTTTGTTTGGCTGAGGTAGTGGTGTTATTTTAAATCTGAGTTAAATCTGAATGAGATGACTACATATAATAATTGAGAGATTTCATCGAAAATACCCATTTTGGGCATCCCCCCCGACCAAGAAATGGAGATCTGGGCCCCTCTTCCTGCACGTCACAGGCCCTGCCTAGCCCTGTTTGCCTGTGTGTTTGCCTCTTTTCATCACAGAACTTATGGAAGTGATGATGTTATAAATATTCTCCTCTCACTTGTGGGAGTGTTCATACTCCTCTTCCAACTGCTAGGAGCTCTGACCAGTGCTCAGGGCCTGGAAGGACACCTGAAGTCATGCTTTGCCAGCCCTGAGACTTCCAGAAGAGACCAGGAGATGTTGCTCAGAGGAGAGACAGGGTGGGGATGAGGGGTTGGGGGCAGCTGAGATTCTAGCAAAGTGCCTTGGGTAAGAGCCAAGGTACGGCTCATGTCCACATCTCTTTCCCTAGTCCTGCCTCTCTCTTGAGCCTCAGATGTTGGGATTCCAGGGACTCCTGGACACCTCCCCTGGACATCCCCCCAGTCTCCTTCCACCTACTGGGCCCACAGTGGCCTCAGTGTCTCTCTAAATTTACCCCTTTTCCTGGAGCCACATCTCAAGGGTAGCCCCACTGTCCCTTAGTCCCTCCCTGAGCCTCAACATGGTCACCTCTATCCCTCCCCCACTCACCCCATGGCATGCCTGAGTGTCTCCCACATACCCACTTCCTAGCCTGGCCACCCAGGTCTTTTCCCTTCCTCCCCCTGGGCTCCTCGTCTCAGTCTCCCCTTCTGATCCACCCTCCACAAGTTGGCCAGGGGAATCGTCCTAAAACCAAACCTAACCCTGACTATCCCCTGCTTAGAACCCTCCATGACTCTGCAGTGCCCACCCCCTTGCCCCCTTGCCCCTGCCAGAGACAGAGTCTGAGCTCTTCAGCCAGGTGTTCACAGGCCTCCATGACCCTGCCTGCCCTTTCCTCACTACCATTTTGTGGTCAGGCCCCCTTCACTTTTCCACTCACAATTTTGTTGGCATTTGGGGGGCATCCCGTAAAACTCCCTACTTGGTTCAGAACCCTCCCTTTGTTCCCCATTTCCCTCGGAGCAAAAGCCAGAGTCATAACCTGGGCTCACAAGATCTGACACCCCCCACCCCTGCGCTTTTGCCCCCATCTCCTCACACTTTCAACCTCACTGGCTCGGCTCCAGCCTCACTGGCCTACCTACTGGTCCTTGAACATGCCATACAAGGCTTCCACCTCACAGCCTCAAAGCTATTTCCTTTGTCAGGTCCCCTGTTCCCTTAAGTTCCTCATGGCTCTCTCCCTTATCTTGCCTCACTCCTGATCTCCTTACCTTCTCCAGTTTCATTTTATTACCACTTACACCATTTAACACACTACATCATTTTACTTTTTTTATTTGGTCTGGATTCCGTGCCTCTCCCACCGCCCTTAACATGCCAGTCCTGTGTTCCCATCAGCTTGACTCCAACCCATTATTGGGATACAGTGACTGCCAGGATTAAAAGCTTCCCGGTACTTCAGGTGCTCAGCACAGTGTCTGACCCATAACTTCTGCTAGAAATGGCGACAAGGAGGCAGAGCCAAGAAAAGAGTCCTTCTCAGACTCACAAGGCTAGGGATCCCCATGTCTTACCGCACCACACTGCCTGAACCACCACCATTCAATCTCAAAACTATCCTGAGCATAGACCGGCAGGGTATACAGGTGGCAGGAATCGCTTGATGCCTGATAGTGATCGTCAGATGGGCTGCAGGGAGCAGTCGCGTAGCCCGCCTTATCGCGATAATCCTGTCTATCAGGACTCCCATACCCTGATCAGTCCGGTGCTCCCCTACAGGCCCCCGACCTCGGGGTCCTCACCTGATTTCTCCACTTTCACCTTCACCGGGAACATGGTTTGGGGCTGGGGTCTGGCTAGCTGGGTCAGAGGAGCCCAAAAGAGCCTAGAGTCACAAGTCCAGGCCGGAGGCAGACGGGGAGAGGTCAAATGTAAGCTTCTTGTGTGGCCAGTCCTCCACCCTGAGCTGTGTAGGGCGGCGACCGCCGCCGATGCCGCGACCGCCGCCGATGCCGCGACCGCTGCGGATGCCGCCACCTCCTCCAGTTCCCCTTCTGTGGGCGGGCCCCTTCGGCAGCCGCTTGTTTCCATTAGTCAGGGGAACCGTCGATCTCGCATCCTGACCAATTGACAACTGTCGCTGTCGGCTCCCAGTTCTAAGTCCCACCTTTCTGGGGCCCCGTTTCCGGAAACAAACTAACGACATCCCAGAGCGCTTTCTGGGAGGTGTAGTTCTAGCTCCCGAGACTCAGCCGGAGTAACGGCGCCTGCGCCGCGCGAGGCACGGTGGGAGAGGAGGGATCGGAGCGTCGTGAGGCTTCCTGGAACTTAGTGTTAGAAGCTTTGAGTAACACCAATTTAGCTAATGACAGGAGTTACTTAACCTTGGGAGTGCCTGTTGATCCCCAAGAGGAAAACAAGCCTGGAGTTAGGCTGGGTTGCCTCTTACTGAGCACTCGCTAAGTGCCAGCTACCTGTTAATCTCTTTTCATATGCGACTCATTCACTTGGCAAATATTAGTGTTCCAAGTACTCTCCTAGGTACCTGAACACCCAGGTGGACAAAACAAACAAAAACCCTTGCCCTAATGAGCTTTATTTTAGAAGATGGAAGATAAACAAGTTGAACATTTTAAACTAAATGTAATAGGAGAAAGAACATAGAGCTGAAAGGAACATAGGGAGTATCAAGGTGGGGATTGAAATTTTAAATAGGATGGTGAGGAAAGCCTTCTCTAATAAAGCTCTTGAATACATGTCTTATTGCTGCAGACAATCTCCTTTAGAAGATAGGGAACTTCCATTTACCACATGTGCCTTGGCCCAGATAAATTCCAAGGGGTAGCATTATGATCTACATTTTTGATGGTAATAGTGAGGCCAAGTGGGAAAGTAATGTTTTCAATTCACACACTACCAGTACAGGATAGCAGCCCCTAGTAATAGAAGTATTACTCCTTTCTTGGTTCCAAAGCTGTAAATTAGTGTTCCCAGGAAAGAAAGTTCCTATTTTTGAGGATTATGAGTAGTGTACAGTGAAATAGTACGAAGCACTAAGCCTGGCACAAAGTAAGCAATCAGTAAATGTTTCTGAATATTAATAATCATTTTATGCTTCAACCTCCAAAAGATTGCAGTAAGTCAACACTGAGAATTAGGGTCCTTTATTGGGGGATGTCAGCAGAGAACACAGGAGATAGGAACAAGTCAGAGGGGCTTGAGAGTGGGCTTGGAGTAGAGAGGAGCCCATCCTGGTCCTCAGACCTGCGCAGAAGATGTTATCAGGGGGTACCCAGGGGTATGGTGAAGGAGAGGTAGTCCCCAAGGGCGCCCCAACGTGGCCGGTAGATCTGGAAGATAGTGATCCAGGTGGTGAGTACAATTACCCAGAAGAGGAAGCCCACAGCTGAGCGCCAGACATCTGTCAGAGGGAACAGGAAGGGGGAAGGTTGGCCTCTATCTGCTCTCTGGTCTCCCTGAGACCAACCCCCTCTTCTCTTCCGTAGAGTCCCAAAATTCTGGAACCTCCATCATCTCCTCCCACCAAGGCTCCCCCAGTCCCCCTCCCCACACATGATGGCTTCCCTTAATCTGTGCCCTAGACTCACAGCCTTTGATTTGGCTCTGTTCTGTGTATGCCGGGACAAGGAAGGCCTCTCGGAAGAACCAGAAAATGTTGACCAGCCAGAGAAAAGGCAGGAAAGCAAACCCACCTAAAGAGTGAAAAACAAACTGGGACATAAGGCAATGAAAAGTCCTCCCCAGTGCCCACCTAGATGAACAGTTTGGAAGGTCCTCTCCCATACCTAAATTCAAATGGAGATCTCGCTATCAGGGACTCAGGAATCCTGGCTCCTTCCTGGGATCCAGGAATCCGAGTCCTCAACCACTTCTTTGGAAGAATCAGGAGTCCAGCCCCCCAACTCCCTTCCTCTCTTGGTACCTAGAAATTGAAGGCCCAGTCTCCTCCATCCTCAGGACTCAGGCCCCTTCCTCTCTTGGGACCCAGTAGTCGGCGTCCCCAGCCACTTCATCCTCTAGACCCAAGAATCTAGGCCTCTTCCCTCAGGCACTCTACTCCAGTCCCCTCTCTTCTCTAGGGACCCTGGGATACCGGCCCTTACCCAGGTAGTACTTCCGGCAGAGGTTCAACTTCTCCTCGTTGGACACCCGCTCCAAGTTCATAGTTGCGCTGGGGCCGGGTCTTCCGAGGGTCTGCGGGGCAAGACCCAAGCCCTGACCCTAAGTGATAGATGAAAGGACCGCAAACAACCACGCCCTTATTATGACAAAAGGGAGAGAAAGTGAAGGATGGGTTTTCTGAAAGAAGGGCAACCCCGCCCCTACTAGGCAAGCTGACTAAGTTGAGATGCTCTTTATGTTTATTGGGGTGCGCGAAACGACCCCCAACTCACCGGTGGAGTCTTACTTCCTCCGGTTTGAACCCCTTTGCCAGTTTCAACTACGGACTTTTGCGCGAGATGCCGCAAGTGTCTCTGGAGTTTGTAGTCTTTTTTGGTGAGGCAACCCTGCACGCATGCGTCTTCAGGCAACTCCAGTGGGTGAGTCCAGGAGGGCGCAGGCCTCCAACACGCAAGCGCACTAGGGAGTTTCTGAGTGTCCGGAGGCAGCAACGAACTACGTTTCCCAATGCTCTTAAGCAACGGAAAGTGACGTAAATAGCAGACAGAGTTGGAGGGTTCGGGTAAAAATGGCTGAATATTTAGCTTCGATATTCGGGACAGAGAAGGACAAGTGAGAACGGGCGCAGGGAGTGGTCCCTCTGGGGTGCTGGGGACAGGGCACTTGGTTTCCTGGTGGCTGGGCGGCGTGGGGCGGTGTTTCTGGGGTGTCCGGCTCCCCGGCCCTCGGTTCACCTCTGTCTTTGCACCTCTTCCAGGGTTAACTGCTCTTTTTACTTTAAGATCGGGGCCTGCCGGCACGGGGACCGGTGCTCCCGGCTTCACAACAAACCGACTTTCAGCCAGGTGAGACCCGGCAGGGAGCCTTGGGGGTTAACGCCTCCCCGCCATTCCCCTTCTGTTGTCCATCATCACGAGGTCCCGCCTTTTCCGGATTTCTAAGGCCCTCCCCACTGCCCGGCTTTTTTCTTGTTGGACTTCTGCAGGTTCCTCCCCCAACCTTCAGGCCCTTCTCCCAAGAACTTGGCCACGCCCCTGTACGTACAGACTGCACCCTTGGGCTGTCCCTCACTGCCAGATATCCCCTCTTCTGGTTTTCTGAGGCACTCAAGATATTTATGCTTCTTCTCTGGTGCAAGTTCCACCCCCAACCGTCATAGCCGACCTCTTTGCATGTAGCCGTGCCCTCTGAGCTCAGGCCCCGCTCCCTTTAAATTCTGTTCAGACCATAGTGCTGCTCAACCTGTACCGGAATCCACAGAACACCGCCCAAACCGCAGACGGATCGCACTGTGAGTGAGGGACAGGTCTTGGGGGCAGGGCGGACAGCCCTCCCGCAGGCCACTCCCTAATTCCAACCTGCCCCCTCCTCCAGGTCACGTGAGCGACGTGGAGGTGCAAGAACACTATGATAACTTCTTTGAGGTGAGGGTTTGCAGGGGTGGCTTGAGTTTCCTGTGGGCCAGGAGCTCAGCTGAGTTCCTCCTGGTCTTCCGCAGGAAGTGTTCACGGAACTGCAGGAGAAGTACGGGGAGATTGAAGAGATGAATGTGTGCGACAACCTGGGGGATCACCTCGTGGGCAATGTTTATGTCAAGGTGCCTGCTGTTACCCCATTAGAGTCCAGAGGTGGAGGCATTTCAATACCTAACAGCCACCACTGAAGCCTCACAGCTTGAGATCCATCACTAAATCCAGTCCAGCCCCTGAGCTGCTAGCTAATCCCCTGAAGATTTCTGAGTTTGATTGCTGACCCTGACCGACTTTCCCTTCAGTTTCGGCGGGAGGAGGATGCAGAGCGAGCAGTGGCTGAACTCAATAACCGCTGGTTCAACGGGCAGGCAGTGCATGCCGAGCTGTCTCCTGTGACTGACTTCCGGGAGTCATGCTGTCGACAGTATGAGATGGGGTATGGTAGTACAGGGGTGAGATGGGCACCTGGAGTCCCGGACTTCTGTGTGTGTGTGTTAGGGTGGCTGTCAGTGATAGTGCCCTCCTCCATCTATTCATCCTCTACCCAGGGAATGTACTCGCGGTGGTTTCTGCAACTTCATGCACTTGCGGCCCATCTCCCGCAACCTCAGGCGGCAGCTCTACGGGCGAGGACCCAGGCGCAGGTACCGCAGGACCAGCCTTCTAAGACTTCCTCTTACCCCAAGTTCCCTATACCCCCTGAGATGAATCTGATCCTATGCCCTAATAACAGTGTCACAAGCCTCTTATACCCTAAGACTAGCCCTGATCCCCATCCCAAGACCAGTACCTAAGTCCCAAACCCAAAACCAGCCTGAACCTCAACCCAAGACCATCCTGGATCTCCAATCCTGACATCAGCCCTTATGCACCTATCCTGAGACCATCCCCAGAAACTCTAGTTACTTCATCAACTGCCCTGCTTTATTCCAGAGCAAAGAGGCAGACCTGGGGGGTCTGCAGAGCTGGGGGGTCTGCACACCCCTCCCCACAGCTATAACCCTCCTCTCTCCTGTCCCCAGGTCACCCCCAAGGTCCCATACCGGCCACCGTCCCAGAGAAAGAAACCGACGACGGTCCCCAGACCATCGGCATGGCCGTTTCTAAGACCCTGACCCCCTTGCCCTCCACCTCTGGCAGGCACAGATGTTCCTGGCCAAGACCCCTCCTCAAAGCTCCCTAACTCCCCAGTGCCATCTTCTCCAGGCTACAGGTCTCCATGATGTAATAGATTCAACACAGGGACCTTCTCTTGCTGCCCCTCCACTAATAAAATTCTGTATTGAGGATTTAGATCTTTTTTGTTAGCTTGAGCCTAGCTGTGAGCTGGTTTCCTTCCACCCCCACACCTCATGATGAGAAGGGGAAGCGGGGCTGAGCTCTGGCCACAACCTCAGCCAAGGAACTTGTAACAACAGGTGGCAAAGCAGTGAGTTCAGGTCCTAGAAATCCCCAAGTGAGGGTGGTTAGGTGGGGCTGCTTTTGTGCTGGAAACAAGCACATCCATCTGAGGCTCCTCAAGGGGGTGACTCTTGGTTGTGGCAGATTGGAGGGTTCCCAGTCTGGAGGAGATTGGGATTAGGAGCTAAGGTAAGATTGCTGGGAGTTGAGAGGGAGTGTCCGGTGGGTGAGGGCCAGGTCCTCCATATCTGCTGCCCTGAAATGGGAATAGGTAGTTCCTAATACTTATGCTTACTCTATGTTGTTGTAAATACTTTACTTCTCCACAATAACTCTATGAGACCGGTATTATGATTATCCCATTTTACAGATGGGAAAAGATGGCAGAGGTGGGATATGAATCCATGCAGTCTGGTTCTAGAATCCTCACTCTAGCCATCTTGAGGCCTTGTGGCCTCTCTAATAAGGGGCCAGAAGCTGGACTGAGGGTTGGAGGTGGGTAGATTCCTGGCTTCCGAAGGGGCCAGAGGATCCTATGCCCCTACCTCCACTGCTTCCTTCTTCTGCCCTGGTTTCCTGGCAAGTGCGGCAGAGGCGCTGTGGCAGGAAGTCCTGTGGTCATGGCCCCCCAGAATACAGGTTCTGCTCAGATGGGGCCCCCACGCCTCCTACTGACTACTGCGCTGCTCCTGGCCCTGGCGGTGCCCCGGGAAGCCTCCCAGCACTGCAGTCGCCTTGAGTACTGGAACCCTGACAACCTGTGCTGTGGTAGCTGCCTGCAGCGCTTTGGGCCGCCCCCTTGCTCGGGTGAGGAGCAGGGACTGGGCTTTTGCATATGTTCGGGCGGAGGTAGGGGGTGATAGGGAGCGAGGAAAGGGGCGAGGTCCGTGGGATACGGCTGGTGAGGCTTTCTTCGGGGTAGGGGCGCTGTGCCTTAGGTAGACAAGGCGGGGATGGGGGTGTGCTGAGCTTGCGAAGATCGGGACGGTGTGAGTTAAGAGAGGGTCGTTGTTAAGGGGTGTGGCGGGTTAGGAGGAATCCGGGCGGTGAGGAACAGGTGGGCGGGGAATGGAAGGGGCGGGCAGAGAATAGGGGGCGGGGCCTGTGTAGAGAAGGCTGGGAGACTGGCAGGCTAGTGTGGCGCGGATGGAGAAAGAGTGTGGGGCGCGTCCGCTGATAGGTTGGGTGAGTAGAGCATAACGGGCGGGGCCTGTTGGGATTGGACAGACGGGAAAGGGCGTCGCTAGTACTAAGGAGGCGGGCTTGGCGGCCGAACGTTAGACTCTGTCTCCCATTAGACTACGAGTTTTCGCAAAACTGCGGGCTCAATGACGCTGGCGATCACGTAACGCACCCCTTCAAAGAGTGTCCTCCTGGGCAGTGCAACCCCAAAAGCGCGGAGCTATGTAGCCCTTGTGGCGGCGGAGTAACGGCCCCCACTCCAGCGGGGAGTCACAATGGAAACCGGCGGCGCTGCAGAGAGGTGCTACTGGGACTCCGGAGAGCGGGGCAAGGGTGTAGCTTGCAGAAAGTTGGGGGTGTGGAGTGGGGACGGGACTGGAAGCGTGGCTTGGGGTCGGGTGGGCGAGGTCTGTATCAAAGGAAGGGGTGTAGCCAAGGGAAGACGCTAGGGATGCGGGCATAGCAGTATCAGGTGACCTGCCTGGGTTAAGGAAGTCCGAGAGGGGGATGAAGGGACTGGGTCAGGTGGGATGTGCCCCATTGCGGGTTATAAGGTTGGGAGGTTTTCGCTGAGGGGCCAAGAGTAGGGCGTGCCTCCCACTTTACTCCCCTTATTTCCAGAAGCCTGTCCCTAACAAGGAGCCCTGCCCCCTGACGCCTGGAAAACCAAGCATCCTTGGCTCCCAGGAGCCCGGCTCATCGGCGATTCCCAGGCTTTTGTGGACAACTGAGCAAAAAGTCCCTCAGCAGGCCTGGCCAATTCTGAGTTTTGCCCTGTCCCTGGTGCTGGTTCTGATCGTGACTTCAGCCATGATCCTCCTCGCCCTGCAAAGGCACCGCAGTCGCCGCCACCAGGGGAAAGCTGTCCAACACCCCAATCCTGGCTTGGTTTGCAGCGATAACACCCACACCCTTTTCTTGCACTCGTCCTCTCCAGGCTCCCTGGAGGATTCAGAGGCAGGGGACTCATGGAAGGAGGTCTCTCTGCCTCTGCTCCTAGGCAAGGGTTAGTCAAAGATACACCAAGGAGGGGGAAGGTGGACTGGAAGCTTGTACTTCCTCCCCTCCACCCCTCCTCCTCTGTTTCCCAGAGCTGCAGAGTCTGGAATCGCTGCCCCTGTCTCGCCTCCTGGATGAGCTGGAGGTGCTGGAGGAGCTGATCGTCCTGCTGGATCCTGAGCCTGGGCCAGGTGGAAGGATGGCCTGTGGTACCACCCGACACCTGGCTGCAAGATATGGATTGCCTTCAGCCTGGTCCACCTTTGCCTACTCACTGCGGCCCAGCCGCTCACCTCTGCGAGCCCTGATCGAGATGATGGTGGCAAGGGAGCCCTCTGCCTCTCTGGGCCAGCTTGGCACACATCTGGCCCAGATAGGGCGGGCAGATGCACTGCAAGTGCTGTCCAAACTTGGCTGATCTGGGGCTTGCCTGGCCCAGTACTCAATAAAGTTTCCCTTGAAATAAGTGCCTGCTGTCTCTGGGCCTTATTAAGGGGTCCTCTTAAAATAGTCTTAATTGGGCCAAAACCAACAGACATCCTCAGTCCCCTGCCCCGCAGGGAATGGGCCAATTCCACTATATACACAAGACCAGATGTGGGTTGCCTCTGGGCAACCACATTTCCATCTGAGAAACAGCCCTGCTATCCCTGGGAGAGCTCATCTACACGCACTCAGCGGGGTTCTAACTTAGAACAGGTATTACATTTATACTCTGAGCTGTGAAAGACCCCACAAGTTGCTTCTAATTCTGAAAGATGGCTTCTCACCGACCTGTTCAGGCTGATGGGCTACCCTGGCTTGGGATGAGTATGGGGCACAGAGAAATGAGCTGTTACCTGCCCCCAGCACCATACAAACAGGAAGACCACCTCTCCAAACATTGACAGACTTTATTGTGGGGGGTTCCCACCTGGGATTCCCACCCTCTTAAATAAAAAAGTGCATAGAAAAGAAGGGATTTAGAAACCTTTGTACAATATCTACATCCTGGACCCCCAGGACAGGAAGGGGGCGATTGCTGGGTGGGCTGGAAGGATGGAGGCAGGGCCCTTGCCACCTGCATGCCCACATCCACCCTGAACATGAGAGTGGGGGTGAGATGCTCTGGGAGGGACGAGGGAGCCCCCAGGCTAGGGGCAAGATGGCAGCAGGGGGCGTGGCAGGTAGCCACGACTTCAGTTAAGGAACCGACGGCAGCGCTTGGCGCCACAGTTGCAGGGCAGCTTGTTGCTGGCATCCTCAATGGGGAACTTGTAGTCATAGGTGAGCTCCTCACCACGCAGGATGCGGCGCAGGGCGAAGATGACGATGTGCTTCTGGCCCTCCACGTGGATGACTCGAGAGAAGCAGTTGGGCTCACAGGAGTGGTTGATGAAGCGGGCGGCATTGCCATGCATGGTGGCATCCACCACGTCAAAGTCATCCATGCGGAACATGTAGCATCCAATGCCCTACAGGGACAGGGTGGGACAGTCAGGGGCTCTGTTCCCATGGACCACCCTGTTTCACCCGCCTTATTCCCATGGCCTCACAGAGCTTACCTTCCCATCATAGAACTTCTCCCGCTTGTCAGTCAGCACAGAGCGAATGACAATACCAGAGTACTCAATGACCATCTCGCCAGCGTCAATGTTGCGCTTACAGAACAGTCCCCTCCCATGGATGGCAGATCTGCAGGGTAGGACGGGCAAGGGGGAGCTCAGGGGGCAGGGGGACAGAATCAAGGCAGCCCACGCTAGGGCACCTGTCCATCCACCCAAGGGGCATCCTCCCCCCAACCCCACTAACCTGTAGACACCCACAGCCTCTTTGGATGTCTTCTTGAGGTGGCGAAAGCGCATGGCCATGGGCAGCTCCAGACTCGTGGCGCGTCTGGTGGGGGATGGCAGTGTCACACCAGGAATGAACTCTCTCTTGCCCTGGTCACCCTCTTTAGGACCCTTCCAGACCACCCTCAGCACCCTGATCTGCCCTCCATACCTGGTTGACCTGAGCTGCACCTCATCCTCTTCCTCATCACAGGTGGCTCCCTCAGGGAGCACCCGGTGCTGGGAGGCCAGGAAATTGAACATGTCAAAGGTGCACTTCCTGCAGGTGGGAGGGAGGAAAGGAGGGAGGTTCACGGCCATTCTTTCAAGAAAATGCTACCCCTATCTATTCTTTGGCCTGAGTCCACTGCTGGTAGGGTAGGAGGAATACTGCTACTATTGAAGACAGCAAAATGGGCAGATGAGGTTCATTCTGCTGATGCGAACTCCAGAAATACTTTCTGGAGTAGTCCAGTGTCTTCTCCTCAGACTTCAGTTTCCAATCCGTACAGACTTAATTCCCATCCTTGAGAACTCCTACAGGGCTACCCCAACCCAGGCACCACACCCCAGACCTCTTACCGGAGATAGACCTCAGCGCGGGCAGCCCCATGGGGATTCAGGGGTGGCTCCTCCTGGCCCTCTCCCTGCTGGTGGTAGCGGAACTTATAGTGCTGACAGCGCTGGGCTCCAGGCAGTTGCTCTGCCAGGAAGATGACAGCATCGTGGTGGATGCCCAGGAGCCTTGCCCCACTCATTCCTAATAAGAGTCAAAGGTGAGGACACACAAGTCATGCTGGAGGCCCATCTTGTCATCCAGGAGTCGTCCCAGCCCCCAGCATCCCTGTGGACGCCCTCAGGTACCACTAAAGGAGAGATGTCTGAGCCGGGCATGTCCTCGGGCCTCTTGCACCTTCTCAATCAGAGTTCTCCACGCCCCTGGGGAGAGGGCAGGGCCAGAGCAGTCAGGATGGTGTTCTATGGGAACCTTCCCTCCCTGTCACTGCTACTCCCAACTCACCCTCCAAGCTCTCTGCCTCCACGCTGAACCCATCCTCACTGCTGATCTCGAAACGGAGATGTGGGCCAGCTCGTTTAGGAGCCTGGTTCTCTTTGTCTTCTGGGGACGGAGGCTCTTCTTCAGAGCTTGAAGCCTCACCTGGTCCCAAGGAGCAGGTCAGAGTTGGTGAGGATCACCCCTCCTGGACACAAAAGTCCCTGGTTCCCCCTCTGCCTTCCCTTCCTCCCTGTGCTTATACGCACAGACAGTGGGTCTGATGGCCCTCCTCCTACAATATTTGCCCAGTGAACCCTACAGAAGGGACATTATTTTTTCTAAAGGGCTTGCAGTCCCTTTTCTGCAGGACACACTTAATGGCTTACCCAAACGCAATCACCATAAATGTCCATCTACCCCTCTTTCTTCTCTATGTCACACAAAACATAAAATACTGGAGAATTATTATATTTTGCACGTGCATTTTTTTGAGTGCAGTACATTTCTGTAGACATTACCAACATATTATTATAAAGACCTATACTCAGAGAATCAAGTGTATGTACACAATGAGGGATTTCTCAAGGGCTAAAAATTTTAAAGCTAGAACTGACATGACTAGCTGACATAGTTGATGTAGCTATGAGAGAAGGTGGCAGTGGTGGCGGGGTCAAGGACAACTCTGAAGTGTGGACCCTGAACAACTGGAAGTATGAAACTGCCACTGACTGAGATGGTGAGGGTGAGGGAAGAATGAGCTTGGGGTGAAGGTCGAGAACTCAGTTTGGGACACGTTGAGTCTGAGATTCCCCTTAGAAAGCCTCCCGTTTCAACTTGCTGGTGGAGATGGCGAGCAGGCAGCAGGATATAGCAGCCTGGCTAGTGATCTGGGGGCTCTCAGAACTGAGATGGGATTTAGAGCTAAGAAGCCAGACAGGAGCACCTGGGAGTGAGTGAAGACAGAGAAGTCAAGGCCAGGGCCCTGGAACACACCACAGGTTGCGGCAAAGAGGAGGCATAACCAGAAATGAGGAGGGAGGTGGGCTTTATGGAGGGAGGGATCAGTGCACCAAATGCTGCTGCTGGCTCAAGTAGGATGTGGACTGAGGGCTGACCACTATACCTGAGTTGAGGGGGGCAAGGGGCAAATATTTGAGTGGAGCACACTTTAGGAGAGGCAAGACTCATGTGGCCATACTTTATCCCCACATCACTTGTCTGGGCCAACCTGTCCATGTGCCTTCACGGCCCTAAGCAAGAGTCTAAACCTCTTACTGTGGGACCCACATCATCTCCAGATCTCACACTGCCCCGAGGTCCACCTCTGACTTCTACCTTTCCCCATCCTCACTTCCATTCTGTTCCTCGAACACAACAGGACAGACTAGGGAGGCCTCGCCCAGGCACACTCACTGTCTTCTTTCTCACAGTGCTCACTCTTAAGTGAGAGTGCACTTGCTAATGCACGTGTCTGTTTTCTCTAGCAAAATGTAGCCTAGTCCCTAAGGGCAGGGACCTGCCTGTCCTGATCATTGCCATATCCTCATGCCATCTCTGACCCCTGTAAGCAGCCTTTCAGTTAAACAGCCTCAGTCTATTTCATTCCACTTCCATACTCAGCAGCTGAGCTCTCCATAATGAGAAAATCTACACATCTAGACAGGACTGAGGTCACAAGAAATCCCAAGCTTCAGACTACGCAATTACCAGCTTACTTGGCTGTAGCCCACCCCCTCTCCCACTTCCCTCCATGACCAACAGAGAACTGCCCTTCCAGTTTCACTGAGTCTATCAGCCAAAACTGCTCCAAGTGCTCCCAACCTGCATACTGATGTCTCATACCTCTCCAAGTAGAGGCATAACTCGGAGATACTGCAAGTTCTGTTCCAGAGCACCACAATAAAGTGAATATTGCAATAAAGCGAGTTACACAAATCTTTTGGCTTCCCAGTGCATAAAAAAGTTATATTCACACTACACCATAGTCCATTAAGTGTGCAACAGCATTGTCTTAAAAAACAACATATATACCTTAATTAAAAAAATATTTAATTGCTAAAAAATGCTAACCATCATGTGAGACTTCAGTGAGTTGTAATCTTTTTTTTTGCAATAGTAACATCAAAAATCACAGATCACTATAACAAATAATGAAAAACTCTGAAATATCATGAAAATTACCAAAGCATGATTCAGAGACATGAAGTGAGCAAATATTGCTAAAAAATGACAGATAAGACTTGCTCAATGCAGGGTTCCCACAAACCTTCAATTTGTGAAAAATGAGATAAAGCGAGTTATGTCCGTACACCTTCCTCACCTCCTTTCCTCCATCTCAGGAGTCTCCTATTCAAACCTGACCGCCATGCCTCCTCCCATCTCCTTTTCCATCCATGAGTCCCCTTTGCCCTCATCCTTGACTTTGCTTTCTCAGCCCTCACACCAAACCTCTCTAAGCTTCTGCCCCACCTCCTCCCCCCGACTCTTAGCTGAGCTTTTTGGCAAGGTACCTGGGTGTTGTTCTGGCTTCATCAACCACTGTCTTCAGTTCTGAACTCTTAACACATCCTCCCCACCCTGTGCCTCCTGCCTGGACAGTACACCACTCCTAGACCCCACGTGCCTGGTGTCCTCTGTGGCAGCTAGAATCACTGACTACTCGCTTCCCTGAGCCTCTGGGACACTACTCTCCTCTATCTCCTTCCTACTGTTCCTATCCCTCCTCTGGGTCCTAAGTGGGCTCCATCCTCACTGGATGATCCCCAGAACTTCATCTTTGGCTTTACTAGGTACCTAACCCTCTGACCCTGGTACACTAGCCTCTGAAGCCCCTTCCTGGACTCTTGGGCACACTGGACAGGCACTTTCAGAGGACCTCTCACATCAAGCTGAAACTTCATCTTTGTGTCTGTTTCTGCCACAAGCCATAAGCTCCCAAGGGTGTCTCTAACTCTAGCACCCGGTCTCAGGCTCATACCCAGCATGCAACAACCAGTGGATGTTTTTTTTTTAAAATGGATCAATTCTGTATGTCAGTTACTCAACTGAGGCAAGCACAGGGAAGGAGGCAGTTGAGAGGGAAAGGCTGGTCCCTACCTGAGTAGTGGTGCCACTGGGACTCAAGCAGCAGGTCGGGAGGACCATCGGGGGCCCGGGGAGGACCAATTTCTGGGAGTGGCAGCAGAGGGGACCGGTCCTGGAGGGGCCTGTGAAGAGAGACCTGTCAGAAGGAGGAGGGGACAGAGGTCTTGGAGCCTTCAGGGAAAGGATGCTGGCCACTCACCGTGGGCTTTCCCCCACAGCGGGCTCCCCAGGATCATCCAGGTCGAGAACTCCACGCACAGTGGGCGTTTTCATCCTCACTCGGCTAGACCTGGCGGTGGGGGGAACCGTGAGAAGGCTCAGTTGCTTTCTCCTGCCCACCTCTCTCCCGCTCTGCAGCCTAGGCACACTTACTTACCCAATGCCACAAAGCCCTGGACCCTGGGGGTGGTCCTCCAAGGAATCTCCATCTTCCTCCAGCCGGGGAGTCTTGCTTGGGGGAGGCGCTGGTGGGGAACGGCCAGAGAAGGTGGACACCCTTTTGACGCGGATGGCCTGCCGGGGTGGGCTGGGGGGCCCACTGCTCAACACCAGCGTCAATGGAGGTGGGGGTGGGGGCGGGGCAGGACGGACCACCCCTACCACTGGCAACACCCCCAGCAGGGGTCCTGGGGGCAGAGTCCAGGATGCAGGGGCGGTGGGGGGGATGGCAGGGGGCAGAGGTGGTTGCTTCACTGGGGGTGAGACAGGTTCACCCTCCCCAGCCATCTTCACAAACACTTGCCCCAGCTTGTTGACAAGGATGATCTTGGATGTCGCGGGTTTAGGGGGCTCAGGGGCAGGGCCCAGGCTCAATACCCGGACCCCTGGAGCCCCAGGGAGCCAGGCAAACGTCCGGGTGGGGTCAGCTGGGCTAGGGGGCAGGCCCTGAGGGGGCTGGCTGCCATTGGCCAGGGGAGGTGCTGGGGGGAGTGGCTCCTCTCTGGGCCCAGCACCCCCCTCCCCAGGCCCCCCTAGGTTCTTCAACACAAAATCCACAATTTCTGATGGCAAGTCCTCAGGAGGTCGGGCTCTGTCCCCTGCAGCCCCAATGACCCCAGCCCGGCCGGCTCCTGGCCCTGAAGGAGGAGTTCCCTGGCCCCGAGGCTGCTGGACTGCCTCAGCCTCGCTGTCTGTGCCGTCATCCACTCCATCCAGCTGTTCAATGCGGGGGGCTCCAGGGAGGGCTCCAGGAGCCAGCGCAGGGCCGGACACCACAGTCACAGGGAAGTGGACATAGCGGGGGGTGGGGCTGGCCTCCTCCTCTGAGCTGTCTCCTGGGCCCCCGTGGCTGCTCCCCACTGCCCCTGCGGCCACAATCTCTTCCTGGAAGGGCTCAGTCCCCAGCAGGCTGGCCGCAAAGTCCAGGTCAGCAGCACTCAGTCCTGACACCACCTCCATGTCCTCAAAGTCTGGGCCCAGGTCTTCAGGGGGTGGAGGAGGAGATGGGGCCCGGCCAGGGGGAGCCAGCTCCCCTGAGGTAGGTGTGAGCGCTCTAACAACTGAGGTAGGAGGGGGCACCCTGAGCTGAGGAGAGGTTCTGAGAGGGGGAGAGGCCCGCCGTGATGGTGGCAGCCTAGGGGCCAGGGGGCTGGGACGACGGGAGCGTCTGGGGGGAGCTGGGAAGTCCAGGTCTCCCACTGTAGGGATGTGGTGGGTCAGAGAAGATGGACTTCCTGTGGGGGGAAGGGTCAGTGTCAGCCTCCTCATTCAGAGGAGCTCCTGCCTCACCCGGCCCCACCCTTCTCCCGGACACTCCCAGGTACACACCAGGGGAGGGCAGGGGTCCAAAGGAGACACCCCCCAAGGGCCTCCGGGATGGTGAGTAGTTGGGCACTTTGATTCGAGCCCCCGAAAAGGAGCGAGGGGCTGGAGGAGGGGCGCTGCTTGGATCCGGCCGAAGTGTGGGGTCCAGGCTCTGAACGGGTGAGTGGTGCTCAGGAGCTCTAGGGATAAGGGCATCTGTATCTGGTGGGGGGTCCACATGATCTGGGGGCTCTAGAGAGGCAAGAGAACGACATCACTGGTGGCAGGGGCTCTTTGTGAAAGCCTCTCTTCACATTCCCTCCCTTCTTTTGAGCCAACTGTGCCTTCTCCTCCTGGCTCCTGACCTGGGCACAAGATGCATGGGTTCCCAGTCATTATCCAGATCTCAGACCCCTCTAAGGCTTCTGCAAAACATCCACACTGGGGTTGGAGTTCCTTTGTGATCCCTCTTCACCCATCCTTTGCCATCTCCCCATTTCCTAGCTGCCTACTGCTCTCTGATTCAGGCCCCACGCAGGGCACTGCCCTCTCTCCAGCACGGCAGGTCCTACCACTCTCTTTCCTGCTCCACACATCCCTGCCATATCAAACGCACCCACCCCATCTTGGCGCTTGCAGCTCCCCATTACCTGGCTCCACCCAATCTGTGCAAGCTGATCTCTGCCGCCTCCTCCCAATACTCCCTTGTTTCCAGCCAGGATGCTGTATCCTACTCTCCTCTCTACTCCATGTCATGCTCCAACCCAGAACAAACACCTTACCTGCGAGCACATAATCCAAATCTCTTCCTCCTCCCACTCAGCCCACAACTACCACTCCCTTTACCTATCTCCAAGCCCGTTCTTTGCTCTGCGCCCTCCGGCCCTCAGCTACATCCCTCAGTGATAGCATGGATGTGAGGGTGCCAGTTTGGGAATTCAGTAGATCTAGGCTGGAATCCTAGCTCTACCACTGTCATTGTGGAGTGACTGCCCTTTTAAGCTGCAAAGCCAAGCTTATACCTTCCTCAAAGGGCTGTGGGGAGCATTACACAAGCAGGTAGCCCCAGGTCAGGTGGCCATAAACACTCCCTCCATTTGTCCAGAAGTTGCCACCCTCAACAAGCAGGTAGCATGGTATTCTCCCCTCATCTCCTCTCACTTCTACTGAAATCCTGAGCACACCCCCAGCACACTGTGCGTAGACATTAAGTTATCTTAAGTTACTGCCGTTACAACAAATGGAAGAACGTCAGGCATCCTAGAGTTGCTTTAGGGGACACGAGAGTAAGAGTTGGTAAGAAACCATCTGGGGAGAACAGCCTTCAGGGAAGTAAACAAGGGAGTTCCAAGGCTGTACCTGAGGAAGGGGCGGGGCTGTGCACAATGGTCTGGTTCTCCTCTGCTGCCTCCAAGTGAACCGGCTCTTCCCTTGGCCCCCATGGCCGATATTCCAGAATTCGGCACCGATACCAGCAGCGCCGCCGAGCATCTACCGTGCTCCAGTACAGACGGGAGCACCTGTGGGGTGGACAAGTGTGACAAGAAAGTCAGGACAACTTTAGAAACAAGATCCAGTCCTGGAGGCCCCCAACCCCACCTAGGCCCCCTGGACAGCTCACTGGTAGCCAACGGGGAAGAGGCGTCCCTCGCAGTCAGAGAGATCAGACAGAGTGCCCAAGGAGTCGATTCGGATGGAGCCTACGGTGCAGAGAAGAGGTCAGGAGGGTGGGCCCAGGCAGGGTGAGGAAGATCAGGGTAGAGAGCAAGTTGCTTACCAATAAGCACATTGATGGCATCAGGTTCAAGTCCCGTCAAGAACTTTCGCTTGAAGTTGATGCCCTCAAAGTCCACATAGACTCGGCGGAGAACATCAAAACCATCAGGGGTCACGATCTCCTGGGAGGTGGGTGGCAAATGTGGCTGCTGGATTTGTGAGGGGTGAGGGGGAAGCGAGGGAAGGCTCTGGAGGCAGACACTGCAAAGTCAGGGGCTTGGCTAAAGGACTGGGGAAGGGGCTAAGGGAACAAGGAGGAGACACTGAGGCAGCTGGCACCAGGTCGGAGGGGCTGCAGGGGTTCCTGAGTGGAGGAGGGAGTAAGAGCAGTGAGGAGCTCCTCCCCCAAGGTGCGGGCCCACCTTGCCATCCAGCAGGTCTGTGTGCTTCTGGCAGAAAACTTTCTTGTCATCCTGGAAGATGCAGTAGCTGGCCCGGGCACACATAAAGTGGAAGTTGCTGAGGCAGGAGGAAAGGCAGCAGCCCACCGTGGCTCCAGGCTTCAGGCAGAGCTCACAGCGCTGCAGGTGGAAGGGGCTACTAAGGGGGGAAGCCAGTGACTGGGGCCAGGGTCTGACACTCAGCACCATTGTCCTTGAGACTCTGCTTGGGCCCATTTAGCGCAGCACCTCAAACAGCAAAGGCACTCACCAAACATAAGCCCTCCCCTAGCTGCATCCAGAGCCAAGCGCACATCAAAACTGTCTCAGAGCTTTTAAACAGAGTTGCAGTAGGAATCAAAATAACAAGAGCTAAGGCTGACCGGCGCTTACCATCTTCCTCACCTCTTCTAATGTGGAATCTGTACTATTTCATCTGATCTTCAACCTGCCCCCTGTGTAGGTATCCCCACTGTCCTACTTCCTGATGGTGAGCTAGAGGCATTCTACAGTAGCCGCTCAGGTCCCACACTGGTTGAGGGGGGATTCTAACCCAGGCAACACCTCACCTCACAGGGATACAGTAAGAGCTAAATGCTATATGATATAGAAAACATCTAGCAGAGATTTAATCGACAGGAAGTCATCTAACTTTTAGTCTCGCAGGCTTTAGGCCCATATTATGTCCGGGAGCACAAACAGGAAAAGAATGGCTGCCACTGCAGCACTAGGATCTTGGGACAAATAAAAAGGGTACTTGGGACCAGCAGTGAAAGGACAAGCCGTGGTAGAGAGTCTTGTGACTGTCTCCACTGGAAGAGGGGCCCCATCTAGGGCCCTGAGGGCTGCCCACCTCTCCACGCCCGTGCCCTCACCATTTGCCTTCCTCGAGCCACAGCAGCGTGTACGTTCTTGAGGGAGCCATCATTTTCTTCAAACACTTCGGCTGACCAAATGGCACAGTTGACGTGTGTCCACTCGTTCTGCCCGATGTACAGGAGCCGCCCTGCCTCCTGGGGGCAGAGGAGGAGTGACCTGAGGGGAGGCTCCACAGACCAGACCCCACAACCTGGGGCTTCATGTAGTAGCCCTCACCTTAGAATCTGCATCCCCATATTTGAGGCAGAGTGCACACTGACGGGGGTCGTCCAGGTGTGAGAAAGCAGCTGAATCCTTGCCCTGGAAGGCTGGAAGGGGTGTGGGAAGGGAAGTCCAAGAATGAGGATGTGGGGCCCGGCCACCAACTCAGGGTCTCTGGCTTCCAGCCCCCACTTCCCAGTACCTGTTGAGGGGTCCCCTGGAGGCTGCCCTGATTCCGGGGTCTCTGGTTCCTGCTGCCTCCACTGAGCATAGACATGGTCCAGGGATGGGGGCAACACGGCATTGGGAAGGACTCCGCTGTGGACAGGCAGGGTCAGCATCTGACATGTTTAACAGGGGTGGCTGGACTGGGGCCCACCCACAACATCAGCCAAGACATGCCATGACACCCTTGGTCCTCTCTCCATGTAGAATTTCTCTTAAGTCTCCCAAGCAATCTAGGCCCTCTTATGCTACCTTTGGCACATGAAATATTGTTCCCCATGCATGGAATACTCTTCCTCCACACCTCAGCTTGGATATCATCTCTTCTGGGAAGGTGAGGCCCTGGGCTCCTAGGCAGGGCTCCCATAGCTCCCTGGGCTTTCCCATCACCGCCCTGACCTTCTGGGTCATCAGTGCCTGCCCAATACCCGCCAAACATGGCTCGCTCACTGCTGTCTCTAACACTGCCTAGCACAAAGTAGAAACAAAGTGAGAACTAACTACACAATCTGAGGCCTGCTCGTCTAGAAACACTGGGCATACTCATTCTGGTTCCACCACTCTCTAGACCCTAACTCTGCTCCTTGTCTATTCTCAGCCCAGCTTAACCCTGATGCCCTTGCCTTTGCCCTCACTCCCTGGTTCCCCTCCTGCTACCCAGCCTTGCTCACTTGGGCAGCCGGGTACTCCGTCGCCAGTACTTGGGGTCATGGGCGTCGAACCAGCCGAACGCAGACTCTAGCAGCTGGGGAGTGGGTTAACAGGATGAGAATTGGCTTCCCCAGAAAAGCTGGTGGGGGCAGGGTCTGAAGGACCCACTCCTCCCCACTATCACTCAAGCCACCCTTCAGGCATCCTCCAAAGAATTCACCTTCAGTAGGAGCCCCTTTGTCTGGCCTCCAGCCCGGCGCTCCGCGGTCTCTCCCTCTTCTGAGTGCCTTATCAGGATGCCCACCACATCCTCCATGAAGCTGTGCTGTAAGGGGGTTTGTCAGGACACGAGCCCCCACCCCAGCCCCAGCCCTCTCCTCCTGGAACCCACCTGTTCCTCTCAGTGTCCCACTCACCACGGACTTGTAGTGGCCCTCCTCGAAGCGCTGGCTCACAGCATGCAGATCACAGGGCCCTGGGTGCAGCTGCTTTCCATCCTGCCCACACTGCAAAGAGGGGAAGTCAGTAGGGCTGGTGCTGGGCTTAGCCCCACCTCGTCCTGCCACCCGAGCCCCCAGACCTGGGTGCACAGCAGCAGTGGGCCTGCCACCTTGGAGCTCAGCAGGCCCTGGAGCACCTGGCGCAGGCCTCCCTGCAGGGCCCCACTCAGGGCCTCTCGCCAGCGGGGGTGTGTGGCCCCAGCACATGGTCCACAGGTGTACAGCACCGAGTCTGGCAGCCCCGAAAGGATCTCATAGTCTTCATCTAGAACAGCCAGAGTGGGAAAGGAAAAGCCGTTTAAGAGGATGTGAGAGCTCTCAGCAGTCCCCAGCTCACCAAGAATATTTAGCCCTGTCCTCTGAGGGCCTATGGTGGAGGGTAGGCAGGGATCCCCACAGGGCTGAGGCTACAGCCCATGTACTCTGCCCACTTACCTGAGAGCCCCTCGCACTTGGCGTGCACCCAGTGGTCACACTGTGCACACTGCATCATTTTGCTCTCATAGTCGTTGTCTTCATAGCAGCGTGTGCAGATCGGGCAGTAGTTTCCTGGAGCAAGAGCAAAGATGAGGCAAGTCAGAGGGGCTGGGGCCACCACTGTCCCTCAGAGTCCCTGTCCAGAGGCCAGCCATTCCTTGACTGCTGCATGGGCTGCCTCTGTCATGTCCCATCTTGGGTCCCTACAATTCCCAAAAAGCTGGCTGAGAATAAGGCTTCTTCTTCTAACTCTGTAGCCCCAACACCCCACAAAGAAAAGTTCTGATAAACATGCTGCCTGAGTAAATGAGGAAGCCCAGGTTTTCAAAGAGCTCAGTGGAGACGTGAGGTTCCAGGAGATATCTCAGGGGCCCCCAAAAGGGTGGGGTCCAGGCCCTCCACTCCCACTGCCCTGAGAGGGGCTGTGTCCCTCCTTTGTGTACTAGATGGGCTTCTGCGAAAGAGTACTCTGAGTGAAAAGATAGTCCCATAGCTAGAAGAGGGTATAATGCCACTAGAAAAGAGTATCTGTTCTAACTGCCTCTCTAGGAACCTGGCCCAATCCCCAGGTGGCCCCCAGGGCTCCAGTCCCCTGCCAGGTCCCCACCTTTCTCATAGAGCTGGGTGCACCTGGGGCAGAGGCTGTAATCTCCCGACCACTCGACGTCCCAGTTCTTGCCTGGAGTTGCTCCACAGCTCTTACAGCGCACGCAGGCTGAGCAGATCTGGGGGGTCAGGGTGATGTTAGGGGGAGAGCCAAACACCAGGCTGGAGCAGTGGGAAAGGAGGATGGGCAAAGAAGAGTGGACAGTGGGCAGGAGACAGGTGAGGAAGGATGGGTAAGAGGAGAAAAGGTGTGCAGCAAAGGTGAAGAGGAGGAAGAGAGAGAAAAAGCAGCAGGGCAGGAGAGAAATGAAGTGGGGAGACTCGCAGAGGGAGATGGGAAGGACTTTAGGCTAGAGCAGAGGGTTCTCAGCCCAGGGGAATCCATGAGCCCCCAAAACCATCACATACAAATTCTGCACATAAACCTAATTTAGGAGAAATTCTTGAAGAGAATATGTGATGATTATCAAACTCTCCAAAAGACCTCTAACCTTTCCCTCCTCCTGAGAACCCTGGCCCAGAGCAAGTCTAGTGGTGGTGGCGGCATTAATTAGAACTCCAAAGCAAGGGGTGTGGGCTTCATCTCTCACCCAGTGGCGCCGTTTGCGTGTGGCCCGGGTTGGGTAGCTGGGCCCCAGGCAGGCTGGGTGGTAAGCATGGCGGCAGCGCTCACACTCCAGGAGGTGCTGTTGGATGTTTGAGAAGGACAGCAATGGCAGAACCTACCAGCGTAGGGATACCACTTCTCCTCTATGCCTCCACCCACATCCATTGCCCTTGGGCCCAAACCTTGGATCCCCGGCCTTTGCGCCCACAAACATGGCAGAACTTGCAGCGGCGACAGCACCAGGTGTCATGATGTTGGGGCAGGGGCCGCTCGGCCTCCTCCAGGCAGAATGGGTGGAAAGGGTCACAGCAGACTTGGCAGAACACCAGCTGAGGGTGGGGAGAGTGAACGATGGGCACGGCGTGAGGCCAGGAGGCCGAGGAATGAGACCCTGTTGAGAGGGCCCAAGAAATCAGGCAGTAAGGGCCCACGAAGACATGGGGGCTGTGAAAAAAGGCAGGGATCCAACCTCATGTAGGCCTTTGCTGGCACACAGCAAGCACACCATCGGTGGCCCCCCTGGCACGGAGGTAAGTACACTCAGGCCGCCCATCAGCCACACGTTCTCCAGGTCACAATCCTCCTGAGGGAAGAGAGGACATGGAATCAGAGAGCAGCCAGGAACACACACCAGGTGCAACTTTAAAGCTCTGGCTTCTCAGACATAATCAACATAGCCACAGTCCCTGCCACATGCCCCTTCAATGCCATACCTTAAAATCCACACGAACCCGGTGCACGCCATCAGGGGACTTTTGTTTTCCAGTCCAGCCATTGGGAAAAGAAGCAAAGGGACCAGGGGCCAAAGCATCCTAGGGAGGGACAGTCATGCTCAGAGGGCTGCCAGCCCAATCCTACACCAATTTCTCTCCTTATTGCCCTCTTCTTGAATCTACCTGACCCCACCTTTTGCCCAGATCCTACTTTGCTTTCCAGAAAGACAGGCCTGGCTTCACCCCACAGGGCCTGTCCTCTGGCGTGGACACACCATGGCACTCAGGTGAGCCTGTCACTCTGACTTGCCAGAAAGCTCCTCAGGGCGAGAGCCATGCCTTCCACAAGGGCTATGCTGACCTTGTCCAGGCGCCTCCGAGCCTTGAGCTGCAACACAGGCTGCAAGGTAGGTTTGCGGGGCCGGCTCTGCTCCTCAGGTTCCAGCACTGGCAGCTCTAGGAAGGACATGTGGGCGGTGAGGTTCCTGCTCTTCTCTGCCCCATTCCCTCTCCCCTACAACCCTCAAATGTAACCTGGATGCCCAGGGTTTTCTTTAATTAGCCAAGGCCCACTAGGATGATCTAGGCCTTATTCAATAAGCTCCTGAAAACCTCTGCACCTGTTCTCCCTGTCCACTAAGACCACCCCCTTTTCTGTACTCAGCTAATTTCTGAGACTGATAGAACCCTCACCCTAGCACAAAAAAGACACAGAATTAATGACAGAGGAAGCAATAAGAAATTCGCACCATTCTCTCGCGGGGTCCGACGCCGAGGAGCAGGAGGACCCCCGGGCTCTGAGTCATCCGAGTCCTCGAAGATATCATAGGAGGGTCGCTGTTTGACGCAGCGCCGGGCTGACTTGCGCTGCAGTAGGAGGGAGTCCTGCTCCTCGGGCCCTTGGGGGGCCACCACCTCCTCCCGGGGCCCCCCAGCTCCCGCCCCCCGGCGTGGGCCTGGAGGACCAGGGGAGGCCTCAGGAGATTCATCGGAATCCCAGGGCAACAGCGTCTTCACTATCGTCCGGCCTGTGGGAACAGGGGACTTAGTAGGATCTGAGCTCAGCCAGGGACATGGGACACTTGGATGGAGGAAAGCCAGAAAAAAGTGGGGCAGAAGAGAACAAGTACAGGAAAGATACAAAAAGCACACGATGGAAAAGAAAACAAAGATGGTGGGCTGCAAAGATAAGGGGAGGAAAGCAAAGAAAACATGGTTTCCTCCATACCATGAATCTCAGTAAGACCATGTAAGAAACACTTCTCAAACCTTGTTACCTTTTTTGGCCAGCCGTTCCATCTTCCGAGCCTCTATCTTGTCGCACTTCCGGTATCTGGGGAGGGGAGCAGCACGTCACCAGGGTAGGGGACTGGTGGTCTGAGGGAAGAGAGGAAGCTCTCCACAAGGATGCCAATCCCACTGCTCTGGTGGGGCAGGAGGCCTGGGTGACTGACAACCACGGGTGGGAATGGAGGCTGCACCCCAGCTACTCACACACAGCACTGCTTCTTGGTGTTGGGGCCCCCAAACTTGGGCTTGTCCAGGCAGTTGACACAGGACCCACAGTCCTGCACACGCAGGCAGCCCCGACAGTGTCCACACCGTGCCATCCGCATCTTCTTGCCATGATGGGAGGGCAGTGAGCGCCGGGGTGCATGGGCCAGGGTCCCTCCAGACCCTGCAGGCTCTGAGTCTCCCCCAGGCCCTGCTGACTCCACCTTTCCCCGCCGGGACCGAGATGGGACACTCTCAGTCTCAGATGCTGATGACGTATCTAGTGCAGTGGAGAGGTGGGGATGGAGCCACAAAGCCATCAGGTGTTCCATTTCAATTCCCTGACCTCCCCGAGATCCCATTAAACTGGCCCTCTGGCCCCCACTTTTCCACAGTGCTCAGGTTCCAAGTGCTCCCAAGTCCACTCTGAGACCTAGCACTCCAACCCACTTGCCACCTAGCCCCAACACCCAACTCAGCTCTCCTAGGATCTTGGTGCCTTCGCTTGCCCCCAAACTTGACACAGCTGTCAAATCTCCCCACAATACATCCGCCCCTACCCTCCGTGGCGAGGTCCTGCCGATCTCGAAGAGGGAGAGCACTGAGGCGGGGGACGTCTTCGGGCACCATGGCCCGGGCCTGACCCAGGGCCACAGCAGCATGACGGCAGACATGTTTGATGCGGGGGCCTTGCACAGGGGACTCAGGGCCCTGGGGGAGAAGAAACCAGGAATACATGTGGAGAGCTGTCCCTAGTGCTCCTATAACCAGCCTTCTTCGGAGGGGGCTTCCTCCCTCTTCATACCGATGGCCTCTCTCTCTTAGTTTCCATCGATTCATCTTCGGACTTGACAGAACCTCTATCTGGGATCTGCTTGACAGTCCCCACGGCCTCCTCCATCTGCCCTCCAGGGCTCGGCTGGAGGGGGAATAAACAATGTCAGAGGCTAAAAAGTGAGGAAAAATGGGGCTAAGAGACTAGCACTGGGAATGGATGGGTCCAGGAAAGAAACACAGGCAGCCAGGGGACAGGGGAAGGACTGGTCCTGGGGGGTCCCTGCAGTGCTGGAGGGTGTCTAGGAAAGGTTAAGGGGCTGCAGAGAATCGAGGCTGGCTGACCAGGTGCAGGGGTCTGGACAAAGCACCATGCTCACCGGCATCAGAGACGCCACCTTTTGCTGCTGCTGCTGCTGGTCAATCTTGATTAGCTGCACTTTGGCTCTCTTGAGGAGGCTGAACATCTTCTCCTCCACACCAGACAGTGGTAAGGAACCAAGGCCTGGGATCCGGGCCTTTTCTGGTGGCGGAGGCTGCTGTGGTGGCGGCGGCTGCAGCTGTAACTGTGGTTGCAGCTGTGGCTGCTGTGGTGGCTGTGCCTGGGGCAGCAGTGGAGTTGGCAAGGCCTGCAGGGGTTGCTGCAGCTGAGCCTGAGGCTGCTGCCCACTGCTTGGAGCTGGAGGCCCAGGAGGGGGCACCTCGGCCTTAACAGGAGTGGCGACCACAGGGACAAATCGAGGCAAGCTGAGGTGGTTCGTGCGGCCCACTGCCCGTGGCTCAGGTTCAGCTGGAGAGTCATCGGCAGGAGGAGGCTCTGGCTCAGGGGCTTCAGGGGCCCCAAGAGGAGGAGTAGTAAGCACCGATTCGTAGATCTTCAGGTGGGCTTCACTTGGGGTAAACTGAGGGGCTCGAAGGAGCAGGGGCCTCCGGGACGGAGTGACAGGGGTAGGAAGTGGGGGTGGGGCTGGTGGAGGGGCAGGAGGAGGAGGGGGCAGTTCCCGGGTCAGGGAGGTCCAGCGAAATGTAGGTTCCCTTAGGATGGACCGTCTCTTCTCAGGGAGTGGGAGTGGGACTGGGGTAGGTGGAGGAGTTGGGGCACGCGGCGGAGAGGGGGCTGGTGCTGGTTCCTGGGGGGTGAGTGGGGAGGTGGCAACGGGAGGCCGTAGAGTGGGTGAGACCTCTACCTTTGGGGGTTTGGGTGGGTCTTCATCCATAAATCGCCGGGGTGTCTTGATGACACGGGAAGAGCGGGCACTCACCACAGGCATAATAAACTGCCGGATGTTCTTCAGAAAGGTGGTACTTTTGGGGGCCATAGTGGGGCTGTCTTCCAGAGGGCCTCCTGTGGTGGTGCTGGGGACTGCAGTGGGAGGAGAGGTGCCCTCTGGCCCTGCCCGAGCAGCTTCCCGCTCTGCTCGCTGGCTGGGAGTCAGGGGAGGCCGGCCCCTCTTCCTGGAGCATGTAGCTGGGGCAACAGGAGGAGGGGATTCTTCCTGCTCCTCTGGGGCAGGAGGCAGTGGAGGGGATGGTGGGGGTGGAGGAGACACTGGGGGTGGTGGAGGGCAAAGTGGGACCGGGGGAGATGTTGAGGGAGGTGGGAGGGATGGAGGAGGTGGAGGGGCTGGAGGAGTCAGGGGTGGTGATGGCAGCTTTGCCTCTTCCTTTTCCTCAGCTAGCACCATCTCTTCCTTGGCTACAGTGCTCTCTTCCTTCTCTTCCTCCTCTTCCTTGTCTTTCTCTTCTTTCTCCTCCTCTCCCTCATCCTCTAGCTTCTGTTCCTTCTTCCAGCAGGGGTCCTCTCCCTGTCCAGATCCAACCTTTCCTTGGGGGACATCCTGCCAGCTTTCCTCATGTTGATCTTGACCCTGACCTGATTCAAGTCCCAAGGACAATTGTCCCATCTTCATTTTTTTGGCCTTTGAAACAAACTTGATCACGAGGGGGAGCCCACCTCGGCCTCGGCCCCTGCCTCCACGGCCTCCTCGCCCAGACTGTCCTCCACGCTTGAAGGTCCCAGGTCCTGGGCCGGGCCCCTCCTTGCACTTCCAGCTGCCAGTTCGGTGTTTTACTGGAACAACAGGAGGTGGGGGCTCAGGTTTGGGGATTGTCACAGCTGCTTCTGCCACCACTATGGCTTGTTGCTTCTTCCTGCAAGGGCCTGCTGGCCGTCCTGGGGGCCGTCCCCGAGACCGACGGGGGGTGGAGGACTCACATGCCCGGCTCCGGGGGGCTGGGGGTGCCTGGGCCCGCCGGAGAAGTTCAGTCAGTGCCTGCACCATCCGTTCTGTGCCCTCCTCACCCCGTTTCCGGGCAGGAGTCTTTGGGGGGGTAGGAGCCACATCTGCTAGGCGAGGAGGTGGAAGGGGGGTCGTCTTATGCTTGCGGCCCCGACCTCGGGGGGCTCGACCTAAAAGGAGAATAGGTGTGGGGAGATGGGTCAAGCTAGCCCTGCAGACTGAGGAAGACTCGAGGAAGGCAGGGACTAAGTCTTACTTGTCTGTTTCACCCACAGCCCAGCCTAACTTGGGTTTTGAACACAGAACACACTTGATAACTGATGCAGACTCGAGTTGAGCAGGGAAGAGCTGACATGAAGAACAAGAATAACATTCCTGTAAAGCTATAGAGGTAGAGTTTCCCCATCACTCACCTCGCTGGGATCGGAGCGCAGAGCGCAGGGAACTGGGGGCCACATCTTCATCTGAATGAAAACCCTGAAACTCCTGATTTAGGGGACCAGGGGTGGAGGGGAGAAACAGCAGTCAGTGCCAAAGCCCTAGTTTTACCTGAGACTCAGGTACTGAGGAATATCCCCAGCTTCCCCCTTAACATATCCCTATTTTAAAAGACTGGATGGTGAGGGGAACAGAAAACATGGTCTCTTCCTGGGGGTGGAGGCAGAGACTATTTTGAACCTCCATCCCCAGTTCCAGACCACACCAGCACAGCCATAAGTGGTTCACTGGCCCAAAGGGAACAAAACAGGGTCTTCTCAGACCAGGCAGTAGGCACTACCCTCAGATTTCCTCATACACCAACTCAGGAAAAAAGTGGGACCTCCATCTACATCCTCTCAGGCTGTAGTTTCTTTCTGAAAGAAGGTGGGAACTGGGGCACCCAAACGGGGTGTCTGTGTATGTATCAAATGATTTATCATATTATGATCTACCCTGAGCCTTCAGGTGGCTACAAACTGTCCTAAGTAATCCAACCCACACTTTCCTGCCTCTTCAGAAAAGCTGGTGCGGATAAATCCTGAATTGAACTCAGACCTGCTAGAGTACCCAGACAGCCTTTACTCCATTTCTCTTCAACCTGTGCCCCGAAGAGGAAGCCCTCCATCATTCTATCATCTCTCCACTTTGAGTCAGAGAAGGAATTGGGGCACTGGCGAAACCAGGGATGTGTTGCGGAGGTTATGAGGCCAAGCGGGGCAGCCTACAGGTAAGAGCCCAGAGAGCCCTAGGCTGGGTCCACTAAAGCCAGGCTGCTGCTGTCAACAACCCTTGGTTGGGCATGAGGTCCCCACAGCCTCCTCACCCAGACCTCTCCTGCACTAGCTTTGCCAACCACCAAGGATGAATCCAGGACACCTCAGCAGGACCTGCCTCGGGCCCAAGTGCCCAGCTTCAGCCCGGGCTTCTCTATCCACTTTTCAGAGGCCCCTTCCACCGACAGCTCCGTGCAACCTAACTCCTCCCATGCCTATTTCCAGAGGCCTTTCCCTCCTCAGGGGCCCTGAGGACCCGCTTCCCCACGCCACCCCTCAGGGCCACCCAAACCCCTGGAAGCCCCCGGCCTCCGCCCCGCCCGGCGCTGGGGACGCCTCCGACTGCCTCACCTCATCGTCGGACTCCCCGTCACTGCTCTCTTCCTCCAGTAGGCAGCCCCGGCTCGGGCCCCAGCCCCGGCCGCGGCCGCGGCCCCGGCCCCGCTGAAGACGCGGGCCAGCCCACAGGCGGCGGAGCCGGCGCAGGCCCCGGCGGAGCCCCAGCAAACGGAGCAGGGCCGTGTCCTCCCCGGGCTCGGCTCCACCCGGCCCCGCCGCGCCGCCGCCGCGCCGCAAAGCTACCCGCACTCTCTCGGCCCCGCTGCCCCGTCCGCCGCGGCCCCCACCCCCGCCGGAGCCCCGCGGCCGGCCCGGGAAGCGGCCCCGCGCGGAGCCAGGCCCGGGGCAACTGCCGCCGCCCGCCGCCGCCGCCATCTTGGCACCGTGAGAGGGGCCGGGGAGGCGGGGGGAGGGGCGGCCCGTGCGCAGGGCAGGGGGGAGGGGAGCAGAGGAGGGGCGGGGCGGCTGCAGCTCACGACAACAAGCAGCGCCGCAATGGGGTCGGCGGGAGCCGAGGGCTGGGTCGGCCACGCGCGGGGCACCACGGGAGTGGAAGTCCGAGGCCGGCCGGCCGTCACCCTGAGACCGCACCTGAAGAGCACAGACCCCGCGTCGCGGCAGGAGAGGGTGAGGCGCAGGGGCCTTCGGGGAATGTAGTCCGAGCGCTTCGCTCCTTCCTCTGGGAGCTAGGGCCGCGAGAGCAGGGACTATGGAGTCCTGACCGGACCCAGAAAGCCATCTCTCGGGCCGCCGGGAAGTGTAGTTCTCGCCCCAGACTCCTCCCATTGCTCTTGTCGAGGCTAGCGGCCCGCTTGAACTACCACTACCAGAGTGCAGTGGGCTTCGGGCCCTGGGAACCCCCAGAGACACTGGGAAATGAAGTTCGCAACTGCAGGAGGCGTGTGCTGGGGAAGGGGCGGCGGCAAAGGGCTAGTCTCAGTTCGGGGCTCGACCCGACAGGCGTTCCGTACAGCGTGGAGGGAAGCTGCCAGAGAGGCCGCGCGCGGGCCTTTCGACCCTTGTGCTCAAGGAGAGGCGCCGGGTGGCCGAAAGCAGGGCGGAGCAAGCATTCCTCTCGAGCCCCAGGACGGGGATCCAGACTCCGACTCCGCGTTCCGTTGCTTGCTGTGGAAGGGACGAGTAACTTGGGTTCTGACAGCTTCCCCCTACAGGACTTGCTGCTACGTCGGCCTAGACGCCAAGCCCTCGCGGCCCGCTGCCTCCGGGGGAGGACAGGGAGCTCTGGGAGATGGACAAGGTGGCCGCCGCGCTGAACAGCGGACTCACTGCCACCAGGGGCCGCTACAGGACTAGGGTCAAGGCTGCCCCACGCGCGCAGACCAAAGTCTGGACTCAGAATTCTGATCCTTAGAGGAGGGCACAGAAAACTCTTTATTTTGGTGATGAAACTGCCAGGCCCCGCACAGTTAGCCTTCACTCGTGCAAACTTCACTGTCCTAACCCCACACGGACTCGTTGGTCCAGGCTTCTGCGGCCTGCGGTCATCTAGGAGAGGACTCTAGGCGACCTTCTTGGCGGCACTTCTTGGAGCTGAGTTTGCTAGGCTGCTGGAGCCGCATTGCGGGGGTCAGAACCCGCGGTGTGGGCCCGCTGGCCCGTCGTTCATTCTTTAATTGGGCCCTTGGCTGAAGCCAAAGAAGCTGCTGACACCCCCATCAGGTGGTGGAGGAAGAGGGCCTACAGGGAGAGGTCGAGACTCGAGATGGCCTCGAGGAGGAAGAGGAGGAGTAGAGGAAGGTGGAGCGAATGGTCCATCCTGGCGGGAGCTGGCTGGGCGAGTGGCCACGCATGTGCGTCTGCATGGAGGCCAGGCTCGGGCAGCCGGCCTGGCACAGAGGGCAGCGGTAGGGTGCGGCCCCGTGCGTCCGCAGGTGCTTGGTCATGGCCGAGAAGTCCCGGGAGCGCTGAGGACAGAGGCTACAGGAGAAGGGCTTCTCTCCTAGGGCAAGTGAAGAGTAAGGCCCGTGAAGGAAAGAAGAAGGGGGCAAAGGCTGGCCTAGGGATAGGTTGGGGCGACTGGGCAAGGGAGTTGCACAGAAGCAAGGCACGCAGAGAGGGACCTAGGAGTGGGTCCACTGGAGTGAGGGAGGAGACACAATTCAAATGGGCAGGGCGCCCATACCTGTGTGGACACGGTAGTGCGTCTCCATCTGATGTTTGAGTGAAAATCTCTTCCCACAGACAGAACAAGAATAGGGCCGAGACCTAGCAGGAGGGGGCGGGGGAGGGTGTCGGCGAGATGGGCGGCCTGCTGTGCCCACATGACCCACACAGGTTGCAAGTTTACCTGTAGGGACAAAAGGGAAAGGAGGGCAGGGCTGGGAATCCAAGAGCCAGATTACTGGAGCACCCAGGCAAGACCTCAGGGGCTACAGTGGGGCTGAGGCAAAAGTGCCCTCACCCTACTCACTTGTGTGCCTCTGATCAGACTCTTCCATCTCCCCAGGGCTGAGCTGTGTGGGGCCCTGGGGGAGGGAACCTGGAGGGAGCAGAGTGAAGTAGAGGCCCTCCTCAGGCTGGACTCCTGGGCCCTAGCCCCAGCCCCCCCAGCCAAGAGACCATGTTACAGAGTGCATGCAAGGCAGTGAGGGGCTTACCTGGGGTGGGGCAGGAGGAGGCCAACTGGTTCTGGCTCCAGAGGCCTTTGTGGAGGTTTAGGGACAATGGGATCCTGGGGGTGGGATGGGGAAGAGTTATAGCCTTGACAACACCTGGGATCCTGGCCCATCCCTTTCTGGGAAGGGTGGTGTCATGAGTCCTCACGGGCTGGGCTTTAGCTTTCCCTGTGGTGGGAACTTCTTGTCCCACCTCAGGAAATGTACCGTAGAGATAAGCTATGTGATACCCTTCCGCCCAGCCCATCACCGCTGCCTCTCCTGAGCCACTCCCTCCCAGCCAGAGGTCTTCCTTCAACTCACCTCTGTTCCTGAGGCCAGACCTCCTGCCAGGCTCCTGTGATGGGGGTGCTATGGGAGAAGGGAGTGCCATATCTGGGTGGCAACAGCAGGATGCTCCACAGGGCAGACTGGCCCTCCCCTGACCAAGGGGCCTCAGCCCACCAGGGCCTAGGGGTGAGGCTGGTTTGGAGGGAACCTGGTGGGGGAAGGGGGCCAGGGAACTCCCGCAGGCTTTCCTCAGAGCCCCCTGGACTGTCCCTCACCCACGTGATCACTTCTTGCTTCCCACCTACTCCCCCATGGCTAATGGGGGATTGGTCGAGTTTCTCCTCTGATCTCATCTGCTCCCCTTGACCCTCCCACATTGCCTCTGCCATTTCAGGGCTCTCTCTTGGTGGCCTGTGCTCATGCAGTGTCTCCTGTTCTTTCCCGCCAGCTCTAACAAACTTCTCTGGTCTCTGCTTCTCTCCAAGTTCCCCCAGTCCTCTCTTAGAATCCCTTGTGGGCTTTTCTGGCTCCTCCTGTTGTTCCTTCAGCCCTGGGCCCAGCTCTTCTCTAGCCATGTCCCTTCGAGCCCTTCTGCATGCCTCTTCCAGAGACTGCACCCCCAACACTCTGGCTGCCTCCTCAAGGGGCCCCAGTTCCCCAGGTGGCAGCTCTAGACTTTCCCCATAAACAAAGTGCAGGAGTTGGGCAAAGGTGGAAGGGCTGATGCCTTTCACCAGAGCCCAGCGGCCCCTGTGGCCCAACTGTTGGCTCACACCTGCCAGCACCAGGCTGTGTGCAGAGAACTCCTGGCTCCCCACGGTGATCAGGGTATCACATAGTGCTGGCCGGATCCTGGCTGCTAGCCGTACCAGCCGATCAGAGCCATAAGGACTGGGCAGTCTTGTCAGGGACAGGGGCATTGTGCCTTTCCTGGGTACCAATCTCAGAAATTCTGAGGGAAAGGCCACAGTGTGGGGTCCGTGGTGGAAAGGGGAGGGAGGAGCAGCATATTCTCAAGCCTGTGGAAGTGAGGGGAGAAAGAGTGAGTTGATGGTTCTGGATCAGAGCCCTGTGTCCTGAATGGAGCAAATAAACTAACCCAAGAGAAGACCTGAGCTTATCCAGAATCATAACAGGGGTCGGGGATGGTGGGAGGATGGAAATTAGACCAAATTCAGGACTTAAAGAGCAAGAACCAGACAATTAAGAACTCTATCAATTGGTGGGTTTAAGACTAATATAAATGTGTCCCACCAGTTGGCAATGTCTGACTTAAAGGATAGCAGACACTGATACTGATGCTTCTCCAGGCTCCTCTGCAGGGAAAGACCTCTGAGCAGGCCAGACTGTCCTCATTCCAGACAAAAAGGTCACAAAACCCAGTCATCCCTGGGAATTAGGGATGGAGCAAGACACAGCTTCACAGGCGAGTTTAGAAAACTCGTGTGTCCTCCCCCTGCAAGCCCGTCATGTGGAGCTGAAGGTCCTGAGAGGAAGAAACGGCAGCGAAACAGGGGTTGTAGCTGCAGGAGGGCAGTCTCTAAGGCATCAATCGTCTCCCTGAGGCCGAAACTTCTAGAGCACATCCTCAGAGAAGGAACTGGAAGAGACCAAAGACTCCCATGCAGTGAGTTAAGAGAGCAGGTCAGAAGCCACAGGAGAGAAGGCTCCCCACCCAAGGATGGAGAGACTTTGGAGAAGGCTTTGACCCCTGAGGAAGCGGGAGAATGGGAAAGAGGAACTATAGAGGGAGAGGCTATTTCCTCTCAAGATTAGGATAAGGAGATGGTTCAATTTTGTTTTTCGTAAGCCAAAAGTGAAGACTAGAAAGACAGAACCCAACAACGCAGAAGTTTATCACACATCAAAACCACCACATTGGCTTTTAAGAAGAGAACTGGGGAACCCAGATACAGAGACAGACCCAAGTGTCCCAGAGCCCGGCAGGCACATTCCTAGGTGTGGGCTCACGGCGAGTACGGACCCTGGAGGAAGTAGGATTACTACTTGGACATCTCAGGGAGAGGGCTGCAGGTTGGCAGGAAGTGGACAGAAAGAGGGGTGTAATGGGAGGAAAGTCTCAGGTGGGGAGAAGCAACCACTCACCGATTGTAGCTTCCTCCTGGACACCGCATGCTCTGAACTGCTGTTGGGGCTCCTGGGGCCCCCCAGGGGCTAGCCCCGCCCCTGACCTCACAGTCTTCCATTGGATGTCCCAAGTATCAGTCTGCCACACTCCCCTGAGGGGTGTGGTTTTATACCCCTGGCTCTGTTTCACCCCTCCAGGAGAGACCACTCCTCTACTTCCAGAACCCAGGCATTCTGCCTCCTAACCTCCTGTCTCATTTCACTTGTGAACTGTTAGAGGCAAAGAAGTGTATCTGAAGCAACAATAACTTTGGAATAAACAGACCTGCATTTGAGTCTCATCTTTGCCATTTACTAGTGAAGTCACCTTGGGTAAGTCACCTCTCTGAGTCTCAGTTACCTCAGCCATGAAATAGGGATAACCTCTGCTTACCTCATTTGGAGGAAGGGTGAAGATGAAATGACATGATGAATGTGAAAGTGGTTTCTCGGTACGTGGCATCATTCAAATAGTTTAGTTCTGTTTCTTAGAGGTGTCAGTAGAGCTCTGACAAAAAAAGAAATCGAGTCTCTCAGAAGCAAAAAGGACTGAAACATCTGGGTTCCCGGGAGAGAGTGAAGGAGGCCAAAAGCATGCCTGCTCCTTCCTCTCCCTGGCTCAGTACTAGGAAGCCTGCACTGCTCTGTGGGAATGACCCCTGTCATCTGGGGCACCAGTGGGGACTGGGTGTGTGACTCAGATCCTCCCTCAGGCTCTGAAGGGGGCAACCCCAGGAAGGGCCTGCGGTGGTCTTCGAAGAGAAAAACTCCTTTTCTAAGGCTGATGACAAATGACATTTCTCTGAAATTAGGACTCCGGGGTTTCTTTCACTTCCTGCCTAGGGGGTGAAGCTCCTCAGAGATTTCCCCTCTTTTCACACTTTAGCACTCCTTAACCTGGGGAAGAGGGGAGGGCTGAGAGACTCAAATTTCTTTTTTTCTGTTTCTTGCTATTTCATTATTCCTCATCCTATGGCAAATTTTTCATGATAGAACAAGTGTCAATAAATTGATTATGATAGTGCCTGGCATATCACATATGCCTGATAAGTAACTGGAAGATGAACAAGTCAAGCACTGGCAGGCTGCTCCGGTGACAAGACAAGACAAGACACATTCTGGTTCCCCGAGGCTTCTAGTCCCCTCCTAGACTCAAATACTCAAATGTCTCTAAACTCCTGTTTCACCTTTTGGCTCCAGGACCCCACAGTGTTCAGACCAGCCTTCTCTCTCTCCAGACCTAACATGCCTTTCCTCTACCTCATTCTAGCTTGGGTGCAAGCAGATGTTAATCCTTCCTAGATCAGACAGGGTGTGCCAATGGGTGGGGCTGGTGGAGGGGCAATAATAGTGTGGGGAGAGGGGAAGATGAGTCAGAGTGAAAGGGAAAATGCAAATGGGCAGGCTGTATTCATTTGCTACTCTGATCGTTAAATATTTTCCATTTCTGAGCTTTCTAACTCCTCACACCACCACACCCAGGGACTCATTAGCTACCCATATAAGACACTTGACTTGGACACAGAAGAGCTCCAATCCCTGACTCCTGCGTATACAGAGGGAAACATCCTTCCTCCAACACAGAAATCCACCCTCCCTGAGGATATGGAACAAGTAGGGGAAGACACGAGGGAGAAACCCCACGTGGGTATAGGGGTCTGGAAGACTATTACGTCATCACCCACTGCAGTGTGGTCCCTCACACCTCCCAGGCCTACATCGTGCATCCATGACTCAGGTCGCCCACTGGAGGTTTGCCCATTGCTGATCAAAAGAGTTGGAGGCTGTGCTCAAAGGGCAGCATCCTCTTATCCAAATGCAGTTGACAAGGAGTGTCAGCGGGCTTTCAGGAAACCTAAAAGGGAGGGGAAGGGGCAAGGGGACTCCCCATTCAGTGAATGAAAGCCCCCAAGAATGGGAAACCCCATCTTTCCTCCCACTTGGTGTCTACCCCTACCTAAGGATATCCCTTTAGAGACCGCCTCCTTAGAGGTATCTCTAGGGCCTTCTGCACGTTAGCCCTTCTTCCTACATTCTTGACTGCACAGCCCAAACCATCTGGCACTGAGTAGTGACAGCAGAAGCAGAAACAAATAGCACTTTGACTTGGAAGGACAGGGACACTGTTGACCGTTTCCATTCTTGAAAGGGCTCTCCTCCCCAGTCTCAGAAGCCTTGCCCACCTTCTACTTCCCAGGCTGATTCAGTAGGAATTGCCTGTAGTTGTCTCCCAGGTGTGGGGCCAGGAAAGCACAGATTATGAGGACACAAGCCTGCATTCTGGGAGAGGGTAGAGTGGGTAGGAGAGATAAGGTGGGATATAATTGGAAGAGAAATATATGGGAAAGTGAGGTGTGATTTTTGCCTCAGTCCTTTCTAATTCTCATATTAGTTAATAACATTTGAAATCTGATTTTTTAATTCTTACTAATGGACTTGACCTGCCTTCAGGCACAACCCAGCTTGATGTAAAAATGTCAACACAGCAATACAAGTATAGATTCTCTTTAAATATTATAATTAAAACTAAATCATCAGAATATGCCAGTTAGAGGGATGATTGTTTTACAAAAAAATTCTCCCTTTATCTCATGTATTAAATATTGAGTACCCCCAAATATTGAGTACCTCAAAGCCAAGCTAAACAAGATTCAATTTAGAAAAGTTCTATGAACTCTCCACTCTTCCAGAACACATCGCTTTCCGCAAACTAGTTAAATTCTCCACAGCATTTTATATAGATTAAGAGCAATTATCCAAATTTTATATGAACTTTCAAATAGTCACTCTTTTTAGTTAAGTACATCCAACACATACCAGAGAAGAGACAACACAGGGTGAATTAGTTTCTTTCTGAAACATAATTTAAGTCTATGTTCTACATAACACAAGATCCAGATATAGTAATAGGCAGGTGAGCTGAATCTATGTCACAAACACCCTATCAACACACCTTTTGTGGATTAAATGGCAAAAGGACCAGACTAGAACTAAAAACAACCAAGGTTCCACTGCATCCTCGCAGTGGATGGACTTTTTCTACAGTCCTAATATGGGGCTAACTCTTATGAGACCCTCAGCTTCCTTACAGGGACTGTTTTCAAGACCAGTATTGAGTATCAGCATTGCCTCAAGCCCAGGCAGAGGGCCTCACTCTGACCTCCTCTAGTTGTGTCCCTCCCTGTGGACTGAAGAGTGCATGGGTATCTAGGAAGTGCCCACCTGGACCCTGTGCCCCTCAATTCTAGACCATGCTCTGGAAACTCAGAACCCTGGACCTCCTGGCCCAAATGGCCCACTTCCAAGGCTTACATGTGCCTCAGCCCCAGGTCTATACCCTTCAGAGTGGACTGTGTGACTGATGTATTTGTGTGGCCCTGATTGTGTGGGAGGGACATGTAGACTGAGCTTGGACATGCAGGCTAGTATACGAGACACCTTGAAGTGTGTGCCAACACCAGGTATGGGGAAAAAAGGGGAAATCTCTACTTCTAGTCTTGCCTAAGCCCCATAAATAATGTGGGAGCCTGATTTATTCCAGTGGTTCTTAACCTCTCTGGAGGTCACTAGCCCTTTAAAAATTGTAAGTCATGAAATCAGCTCTTTACATCAGAAAACTGTAGATTCTCATACTGTTTTGCTTATGAGTGAGAAGAGAGTTGCAGACTGCTCTGAAGCTCATCCTTGGACAAGTTATACTCCTTCTCACTTAGCCTTGTGGCTGCTTTTGTCCCCTCTCCTGCCAGACAACATGCATACAGTTTTTCTTAGTATTTCCAGGAGTCCATAGACCCTTGTAATCCATTCATAGACTACCCCTTTGCCCCCTCACCCTTGGTTTAAGAACTCTGGGTGTACATGAAATCACCCTGAAAGCTCTAATACCATGCAGAGCTTGAACAGCTGAGTGAAATTAGGTATCAACATCCTGCCCCATAAGTATAAAAAGATCTTCAGTAATGACAACCTGGGTCATTTCCTAAAGAGCAGGATATCTCACACGTCTCTTCTGGGCTCTAGTACAGCATCCACCTTACCCATGCCCTTGCCCCATGCTTAGAGCCTGATATCTCCTGGGCATGACTAGATAGGGTTTGGGGAAGAAGTGGGGACAGGGACTAAAAGGCCCCAGACACAATTCAGTCCTGGTTCTGTCCAGAGCCACCACAAAGCAATAATACTTCATGGAGGGCAAATAATCTGCTGGGATTTGGAACCTCCAGAAGATCATGAGCCTAATCTCCTGGCCACATTGCCCAACCTGGACCCAGTACTGGAAAATCTGCCAAAAGCACATCAACCCAGAATCCAAAGACCCCCCAAAGCCTTGCAGTCACATGTTCCCAGCACAGCCTGGATGCAATTTCTCTTTACAACTCCACATTGTGCTTTTGACCTCGTTAACACTTACTCTCAGCCTGGGCTGGATCCAAAGATCCCAGAAAACCTCTCAAGTGCACACTAGTTTCATTTCTTGGCCAACGACTCATAATAACCTCTGGAGAGTCATAGACCTCTCCTAGTCACCAGATCTGGGCTCAGTCCAATTTCTCACAGTTCAGAGGCCATAACTCATGGCCAGTGACCCCACACAGAGCTCCAAGGGCCTCCCAATGCCCCACAACACATTTTCAAACCAGGCTGCCTCAGGGACCATGGAACAACTCACATGAGACTAGCCTGGCCTCTGCCCAGCTGGGCCCAAAGTTGCTCAAGAGGCCCCATTTCCAGCCTCTGTAGGGCAGAGGGTGTCCGCAGAGCCTAAAGCTCTTCCTGACCCTCACGGCGACCACTCAGTCCCCCATATGCCATCTTTGCCTGGGCCAGGCCCAAGCCCAAAGAAAAGTAAGAAAATCCATGGCACTCACCGACTCAGGCCTTGTTCCTCTCCCCACTCAGCACCACATACACTCAGGGCGGCCCAAGCCCTAGTGGCCGTTAGGAAGTGGGGAGCAGCTCGAGGCTTGGAGAGCGACGCTCGATCGCGTGCACAGTTCGCCGGTTGCGCCTGGATCCCGATGCAGACGCTGATTGGCTGCAGCGCTGGCCACACCCTCTTTGGGGTTCCCGCCTGCTGAGCGTCCTCAACAGCCTGGGAGGCACCGAGGACAGCTCCACTTCCTCACTCCTGCCTCGTTCCCTCTGCTGATTGGCTCCAGAGCTCGTGCCCACCTGGCTGGCGCTGTGGAGGGACAGGACCTTAAGTCTGATTGGTCCGTGGACTTAAGCTTCAGGCCTCTAACGCTGAGATCTCATCTGCCACTCCGCTCTCAATGCTGACTGGCTGCGGAGTTGCTCTGTCCTACTCTCTCTTTGAAGAGACTGGGTGCTGAACCCCCTCGCCCACCTAAATAGCCTTGGAATCTCCCTCCGCAAGTGCTCAGGGATACCACCACTTTCCTGCGTCTGTCATTACACCCTGAGTAGCTCTCTTTGCAACCCCCTTCCCCTTTGTCTCAACCCCTTACAATCGGTGAAGAAGAGTTTGTGATTGGATGGGAGGCCCTGAAGAGCCAGCCAGGCTTTGGGTGCCTGTGGCCAGCTCCCCTTTACCGCATCTTCTCCTGCCCTACCATTGGACTGGCACCCTGCCTCACCCGGAAATATACGGGGACAGAAAAGACTCAAGAAGTGGCAGTGCCTTGACCCCCTCACTGGCCTAGATGCTCACATTTCAAATACTCATTAATGCCTTGACTGACAGCTGAGCCAGGATTAACTACATACTTCATGTACCGGCCCCCACCGTAAAGAGAATGGCCCATGGCGTTGCCTTGCCTTTAATTGGCCAGCGGTTAAAGCCTGGCCGGTGGGCTTTCTGACGAGGCAAGGCTTCGCGCTGACGCACCGCGCCAATCTCTCACTGGCGACCAACTCTCTTTTCTCGCCAGCCCCGCTGCGGTTGCACCGTTGATTGGCTGACCCAACTTTCTGGCTTAGCCTGGACACATCCAATGAGGAGCGAGGGCGCTTTACGGAGGCGGGCATTGCTCCACCGCTGCCACTTTTGATTGGTCCAGAGGCTTGCATCTTTGCCTTTGATTGGTCAGTGGACCGGGAGGCGGGAGCCCAGCCCAACGGTTTCGGGCCGTGGTTAGAGTTCTGTCCCTTTGCTTCTGCTTTTCGGGGCTCTGGTGAGTGCTGTCTGGCGTCTTCTTTCCTGCGGCTAGCTGAAGAACTGGGGGTGGGGAGTGTGGTGAGGAAGGAGTTGGAGAGGCCCTGTTGAGGAGGCCGAGACTCAGAAGAGCCTGGGATAATCGGGACCGAGATCGCCTAAGGCGAGTACCGGGCACGCGAGATCTATCCCTTCAAATAGGGGAAAAACAGGCGCTGTAGTAACAGTGAAAAGAGCTCCAGGTTGCTGAGCCCTTTCCGTGTACTACACTTTGTGCATCATCTCATTGAATCCTTCTAAATATACCTGTGAGGGAGCAGATTACTATGTCGGACTAAATGCTAACGATCAGAGGTGAAGTCTCTTGCCTCAGATCCCACAGCGAGTGTGGGCATTGCTGGGACTCCGACCTTGTTCTGGTGAGAGTCCAGCATTCAAGCTACACTACCATTAAGTAGGATTGATCTTGTAGCTGTGGAATGGGATCTGATGTGGTCGTGGTTGACCTTGGTTTACTTCATTTATAAATGAGGAGGTTTTGTTTGGTTGGTTTGGGATTTTTTTGGAATTGAATCTGATCCTGAAGGATTCAGCACTCAGCACGTATTTTCAACAACTCAAACTTTCGGGCAAATGCATTTGCGTTTTAGAAAAGGATATTTTTAAAATTAGTATAATAATATTGAACTAGGCCTGTTGCAGTTCGACTCCAGAATCTAAGCTCCTAAACATCGATACACACTGTCTCCCATCCTAACAGCTACAGTGTCCAGAGTGTGGGCACCCATGGTCTTGGGAAATCCTCATAGCCACCCTAGGAAAAGGAAAGATAACAACGCCCACTGAAACAGACAACTGAGGCTTGTGGAGCTGAGATACTCATCTCAGCTCTCATAGCTGGTCCATGGCTGATCAAGGAGTATATATATAATATATAATCTTCTGAATCCAAACCCACATTCTTAATCATCTCTCACACTGTTCCCTTCCCATTTGATGGATGAAGAAACAGGCCCTGAGGATACATCAAAGCTAGGATTCATAACCAGTTCTATCAGACCCAAGAGATCACCCCCTAAACCACATTGCCTCCCGGAAGCGCTTGTCTTATAGATCCTGTGTTGGGTCAGGTAAGAAGTCCTCTCAGCCAGCCAGCCTTGTCTGCAAGCAATGAGGTCATCTGGTCCCAACTTTGGTCCTAAAGGTGGTTGGGACATATTTCATAGCCTCAGACCTTTGGGAGCTTCTTATTAAGAAGCCTTAATCATAATTGCTACAATTTATTGAGCACTTTTTTTAAACAACCAGTTATTGAACACTTTTTATGAGCCACGTGGGGTGGAAAGCATTCTGAGTGTGTCATCTCACCAAATCTTTTAATGATTCCAGGATATATGGATTGTTATTGTCCGCATTTTACATGTGAGGAAACTGACACCTGGGGAGGGATGCAACATTTCTGTGTTTACAGGGCTAGTGAATGGTGGAGCTTGGACTGGAACTCAAGAGCCTTGGTATAGAGCCCTCAGTTCCAGCTACCCAACGTGTTCAGGCCTGAGAGGATGGAGTGAGGGACCCTGGGTTCTGGCAAGATGGAGTAGGAAAGGCTATTGGCTTCATTCTGGAGGCTGGATTGTAAGATTAGACGAGTAGAGAAATAGCTATGGCTTATTGAGCAACTACCTCATGCCAGGCCCTGTGTCAACTACACTTTAATGTATACTGAGAAACAGAGAGCTTTGTGGCTAAGAAGGTGGACACTGGTGGCTCACAGTGAAAAAAACTGTGACAATGAATATATGTATGTTCATGTATAACTGCACAATTGTGCTCTACACTGGAATTTGACACAACATTGTAAAATGACTATAACTCAATTAAAAAAGTTAAAAAAAAAAGAGGCACGTGGAAAAGGATTTGCAGGAAACTACTCAGCAATGTAAAAGAAGCAACAACTGAGACAACAAAGTGGCCAAATCCAAAAACAACATGATGAGTGAAAGAAACCAGACACATAAAAACGCAAGATACATGATACCATTTCTGTGAACCTCCAGAAAAAAACAAATCTTTCATACAATGGCAACAATAATGACAACATCTCAGTGGCTTGGGTCATCTTGGGACCCAAGTTGGGGTGATGGAAATGTTTTGTATATTGAGTTTAGTGGTGGCTACGCAAATAACATACATTTATCAAATCACATTAAAGTTTACGTTCAAGAATCCACAAAAAAAAAAAAAGAAAGTGGACAGTGGATCCAAACTGCCTGAACTCATGTCCTGGTCTTCCTCCTTGCTAATGGTGAGAACTTTGGCAGGTTACTTAATGTCTCTTGGCCTCAACTTCCTGATCTGTAAGGTAGGGATAGTGACAATAAATACCTGTCAGGACTGCCGAGAGGATTAAATGAACTAATAGAACAGTGACATCTCTTCCCTTCCCCAATGCCCTGAAACCAAACTGTTTCCTTGCAATCCACATCACCTGCCTTGACTCTGGTGTAGACACTGAAAATTAAGACCAAATATTTACGATGGGAATGTCTAGATGAAGTGTGTTCCCAGAAGAGGTAGCAAGTGCAAAGGCCCTGAGACAGGAGTAAACTTGGCATGTCTGAGGTGCAGCTAGAAGTCTGGCTGGAGTTAGGCAAATGACTAAGACTCAGGGGCTCGGCTCAACTGTATACATTCTTATAACAGGTATCAAAATGACCCTGTACTTTCCAGAGCATCATGCACTTTACCCAAGCTTTGATCTCTGGAGGAACTCAAGGCCATGATTATTTTTGAGGGTCAGTGCCCCAGGTTGCACAGGAATTTAGATATGAAGCTTAGAACTCAGGTTGTCTTGAACCAGGACTTGAACCAAGGCTCCAGAGGTCAGGAGACTTGCATTTACTCAATTATTTGTTAAACTCCAAAAGCATACGCCATCTGTGCTGAGCCCTGGAGAAGACTCAGTCCCTTTGAAATCTTTAAATTCAAAGATTTAAGTGGGGAGGATATAGCTCAGTTGTAGAGTGCATGCTTAGCGTCCATGAGGTCCTGGGTTCAATCTCCAGTATCCCCATCAGAATAAGTAAGTAAATAAATAAACCTAATTACTCCCCCCAAAACAATTTTTTTTTAATTCTAAGGTTTAACCTCCTACAAAGGAATTAGACCTTAAAACGTATCCTTCCAGAACCAAGTGGAAAGTGTAGCAAATAAAGCCCAGAAGGGGCACTTAAGCCAGGGCTGGGGGAGGGAGAAGGGGAAGAGAAAACTTTCCAGAGAAGATGGTGACACCTAAGTATATATTTTTGGAAGCCCTACTATATGCTAGGCATGGCATTTACCCCAAGGTATATATAATGGCAAGCAGAAGAGACCAAGTGTATTAGTCTGCTAGGGCTGCTGTAACAAAATGCCACAGACTGTGTGACTTAAACAACAGAAATTTATTTTTCCCAGTTCTGGAGCCTGGAAGTTCAAAATCAAGGTGCCAGTTGGTTTGGTTTCTCCTGAGGTCTCTCTCTTTGGTTTGCACTGTGTCCTCACGTGGTCTTCTCTCTGTGCATGCTGTCTCTTCCTCTTTGTATAAAGTGTCATAAACAGAACGCTTCTGTCCCTCAAAAAATTCGTATATTGAAATCTAGTCCCCAGTGTGAGGATATTTGGAGGTGGGGCCTTTGGGTAGTTGGTTAGGGGATAAGGGTGGAGCCTTCGTGAACGGAATTAGTGTCCTTCTAAAAGAGGCCCCAGAGCACTCCCTTGGCCCTTCCACCATGTGATGTTACAGTGAGAAGACAGTCATCTATTAACCAGAAATTGGGCCCTCACCAGACACCAAATCTGCCAGTGCCTGATCTTGGACTTCCCAGCCTCTGAAACTGTGAATAATCAATTTCTGTTCCTTATAATCTACCCAGTCTATGATAATCTTTTATGGCAGCCCAAACAGACTGAGACAGAAGGACATCAGTCCAGTTGGATTAGGGCCCGCTCTTATGCCCTCATTTAACTTAATGCCCTCCTTAAAAGCCATATCTCCAAATACAGTCACATTGAGGGCTGAGGCTTCAACACGTGAATTTGGGGGCAGAGGCACAATTCAGTCTATAACACCAAGTATCTACCATTGAGGAATCACAGTCTGGTAGGAGAGATGCATATTATTCACATCACGCGGAAAGAGCAGAACAGAATGGTTAAGGTGTCAGCTCTGGAATCAGACTGACAGAGTTTCAGTACTGCCTCTATCATTTACCAGCTGTATGACTTTGAACAAGTTTCTTCCACTTTCTGTGCGTTGAGAGAATCAAATGAGCAGATACCCATGAAGTCCTTAGGACAGCCCTTGGCACAGAGTAAGTGCTGGCTATTGTTATTAATTAAAAATAAAATTAAAACTGTGCTAAATGCTCCAAAGAAAGGCCACAAGATAGATTAAGAAAGTAAAACTCTGATCTGGCCGGTGTTCTCAAGAAGGACTTCCTGGAGGAAGTGATGCTTGCACTCAGATCTGAAGGATGAGTACTCACTAACCAGACTAGGGAGAGGGTTCCAGGCAATAGGAAAGTAGGTTCCAGAGCTCTGGGCTGGGAGGAAACATGGCCTGGAAGTCCAATGTCTCTGGAACAGGGAGAGCAAAGCAAGGAGGAACAGGGGAGGCAGGGGAGGGAGAGGCTGGATGTGGTCGGCAGGACCTGGTCTAGTTGGTCATGCTCAGGAGTGCTGGCATTCTCCTAAAAGCTGTACAAAATCACAGAAGTGTCTATTTTTTTTTAACAGAGAACAGTTTAATGAACCCCTATGTACTTATCACCCAGATGCAAGAGTAATCAACATTCTCTTAGTTTTTAAAAATATATATTTTTATCAAAGTATAGTCAGTTTACAATGTTGTGTCAATTTCTGGTGTACAGCACAAGGCTTCAGTCATATAGGAACACACGTACATTTGTTTTCATATTCTTTTTCAGCGTAAGTTACTACAAGATATTGAATATATTTCCCTGTGCTATATAACATTCTCTTAGTTTTTCATCAATACACTCTTAGTTTTTTTCTTTTAAGTATTTTTCTCCCTGAACATAGTCTACTCAACAGTGAAAGCTATTGGGACAAAAATCTCTTGAGAAGGAAATATACAAACATACTTCATTAGGGAGAAAATATACACACAGTTGGTTTTATCTAGTGATAATGTACACTTTTTAAATGACACATTTTGTGAAATACGTTGAAAACGCCTTAAAAATGTTTGGCACCAACCAATAGCATTTAAAGTACAAGCAGACCTCAATTTATTGTGTTTTGCAGATACTTCATTTTTTTTCACAAACTAAAGGTTTGTGAAAGCAAGTCTATTGGTGCCATTTTTCTAACAGCATTTTCTCACTTCATGGTTCTGTCTCATATTTTGGTAATTCTTGCAATATTTAAAACATTTTCATTATTTTATTTTTATGGTGATTTGTGACCAGTGATATTCGATGTTACTATTGTAATTGTTCCAGAGCACCACAAGTCGCGCCCACACAAGGCAGCGAACTTAACTGATAAATGTTGTGTGTGCGCTAAACGCTCCACTAGTCAGCTGTTCCCTCGTCTGTCTCTCTCTCCTAGGGTCTCCCAATTCCTTGAAAAACAACACTATTGAAATTAGACCAATTAATAACCCTACAATGGCCTCTAAGTGCTCAAGTGAAAGACTTGCACGTCTGTCACTTTAAATCAAAAGCTAGAAATGATTAAGCTTAGTGAGAAAGGGATGTTGAAAGCCCAGACGGGCTGAAAGTGAGGCCTCTTGCGCCGAACAGTTCACCAAGTTGTGAGTGCAAAGGAAAAGTTCTTGAAGGAAATTAAAAGTGCTATTCCAGTGAACATATGAGTGATAAAGTGAAACAGCCTTCTTGTTGATATGGAGAAAGTTTTTGATAGAAGACCCGAACAGGCACAACATTTGCTTAAGCCAAAGCCTCATCCAGAACAAGATCCCTAACTCTCTTCAATTCTGTGAAGGCTGAGAGAGGTGAGGAAGCTGCAGAAGAAAAGTTTGAAGCTAGCAGAGGTTGGTGCGTGAGATTTAAGGGAAGTCAATGCCTGGCTTTAAAACTTCAAAGGACAGGCTGCTGACTTGTTAGGGGCTAATGTAGCTGGTGACTTGAAGTAGAAGCCAGTGCTCATTTACCATTCTGAAAGTACTAGGGCCCGTAAGAATTATGTTAAATCTCCTCTGCCTGTGTTTTGTAAATGCAACAACAAAGCCTGGATGACAGCACATCTGGTTACATGGTTTACTGAATACTTTAAGCTCACTGTTAAGACCTACTGCTCAGAAAAAAAAAAAAAAAAAAAAAAGATTCCTTTCAAAACATTGCTGTTCGCTGACAATGCACCTACTCACCCAAAAGCTCTGATGGAGGTGTACAATGAGATTCATGGTGTTTTTATGCCTGCTAATACAACTGCTAATACAACATCCACTCTGCAGCCCATGGATCAAGTCGCGTTTTGACTTTCAAGTCTTATTATTTAAGAAATACATTTTGTAAGGCTATGCTTCCGTAGATAGTGATTCTTCTGATGGATCTGGGCAAAGTAAATTGAAAACCTGGAAAGGATTTGCCATTCTAGATGCCATTAAGAATATCGTGATTCACTGGACAAGGTCAAAACATCAGCATTAACAGGAGGTTGGAAAAAGTTGATTCCAACACTTACAAATGATTTTGAGAGGTTCAAGACTTCCTTGGAGGAAGTGGTGAAAATAGAAAGAGATCTAGAATCAGAAGGGGAGCCTAAAGATGTGACTGAATTGTGGCAATCTCATTGTAACATTTTCACGGATGAGCAGTTGCTTCTAATAAACGAGTAAAGAAAGTGGTTTCTTGAGATGGAATTGACTCCTGGTGAAGATGCTGTGAAGATTGTTGAAATGGCAACAAAGGATTTAGAATATCACATAAACTTAGTTGATAAAGTAGCAGTAGAGTTTGAGAGGATTCACTCCAATTTTGAAAGTTCTACTGTTAGTAAAATGCTATTAAACAGCATTGCATACTACAGAGAAGGAAGAGGCAGTTTAAAAGGAAGAGTCAGTTGATGTAGCTAAATTCATTGTTGTTTTATTTTAATAAATTGCCATAGTCACTCCAATTTTCAGCAACCACTACACTGACCAGTCAACAACCATGAACATCAAGGCAACCTGCTCCATCAGGGAAAAAATTATGACTCTCTGAAGGCTCAAATGATGGTTACCTTTTTTTAACAATAAAATATTTTAAAATTAGGATGTATATCTTGTATTTTTATACATAATGCCGCTTCACAGTTGATAGACTACAGTATAGGTAAACCTACTTTATGTGGGGAAACCAAAAAATTCCTCTGACTTGCTTTTTTGCAGTATTCACCTTATTGAGGTAGTCTGGAACTGAACCTGCAATGTCTTTGAAGTATGCCTGTATTTTAAAAGAATGTTTTTGGAAGATTAAATTTGGGATTTTATCACTCACTCTGCTTGAGGATTAATATAGTAAGCATTCTAAATATAAGTATCTATGTTCAAAATAGGGCTTATTACCCAGAAAGTATCTTGATATTTAAATTTAAAACATATTATGGGAATCATGGTGTCTTTTGACCTCATTTCTTCCTTATCAGAAAATTTACCTTTACTGAATAAAATGTTTGCTGCCATGGCATGGAAATGAAGCATAAACTAATCTATTTTTGGCCTGATTGGTAGTCACTTCCTTAAGGAAGATCAGGAAAGTCTAATAAGGAATAGCACTTGTGTCTCATGATTGTAAATCTCCAAAGTGTCAGTGATTGCACTTGTTATTTCTAGATCAATCCTTTTTAAGTCTGAGTGGTATCTCAGTTGATATTAGGCAGGGATGTGATCAACAGATGTAATGCTGGGACTAGCAATTTGGTCTTTTATATATTAACCTTGTATCCTGCAACTTTGCTATAATTACTTATTAGTTCTAGGAGGGTTTTTTTGGTCAATTCTTTTGGACTTTCTACGTAGCCAGTTATGTTATCTGCAAACAAAAAACAGCTTTATTTCTCCTTCTCTATCTGTGTACCTTTTATTTCCCTTTCTTGCCTTATTGCATTAGCTAGGGCTTCCAGTATGATGCTGAAAAAAGTGGTGAGATGAGACATCCTTGGCAATTTGATCTTGGGTGTTCTTTTTGTACAGCAAGAGGAACTTGAATACTAGGGGCCTTCACATATATATGTATGTGATATATATATATATATATATATATATAGTTTATATATATATATATATATATGTATGTGATATATATATATATATATATATATATAGTTTATTGATGTCTAGTCAGTTCACAATGTTGTGTCAATTTCTGGTGTACAGCACAATGCTTCAGTCATACATGAACATACATATATTCGTTTTCATACTCTTTTTCACCATAGGTTACTATAAGATGTTGAATATAGTTCCCTGTGCTATATAGTATGAACTTGTTTATTTTATATATATTAGTTAGTATCTGCAAATCTTGATCTCCTAATTTATCCCTTCCCATGCCACTCCCACCCTAGTAACCATAAGTTCATTTTCTATGTCTGTGAGTCTATTTCTGTTTTATAAATAAGTTCATTTGTCTTTTTTTTTTTAATTCCACATGTAAGTGATATCACATGGCATTTTTCTTTCTCTTTTTGGCTTACTTAGAATGACAATCTCCAGGTCCATCCATGTTGCTGCAAATGACATTATTTTTTCTTTTTTATAACTGAGTAGTATTCCATTGTATAAATATACCACAGCTTCTTTATCCAGTCATCTGTCGATGGACATTTAGGTTGTTTCCATGTCTTGGCTATTGTAAATAGTGCTGCTGTGAACATTGGGGTGCATGTGTCTTTTTGAATTAAGATTCCCTCTGGATATATGCCCAGGAGTGGGATTGCTGGAACCTATGGGAAGTCTATTTTTAGTCTTTTGAGGAATCTCCATATTGCTTTACATAACAGAACTACATTCTCATCAACAGTGTAGAAGTGTTCCCTTTTCTCCACAGCCTCTCCAGCATTTATCGTTTGTGGACTTTTTAATGATGGCCATTCTGACTGGTGTGAGGTGACACTTCATTGTAGTTTTGATTTGCATTTCTCTCATAATTAGTGATGCTGAGCATTTTTTCATGTGCCTATCAGCTATTTGTATGTCTTCATTGCAGAATTGCTTGTTTAGGTCTTCTGCCCAGTTTTGGATTGGGTTTTTTATTATTATTAAGTTGTATGAGCTGTTTATATATTCTGGAACTTAAGCCCTTGTCAGCCTCATCTTTTGTGAATATTTTCTCCCATTCTGTAGTTTGTCCTTTTGTTTTGTTTATTGTTTCCTTTGCTGTGCAAAAGCTTATACATTTAATTAGGTCCCATTTGTTTATTCTTGCTTTTATTTCTATTGCTTGGGTAGACTGCCCTAGAAGAACGTTGCTAAGATTTATGTCAGATAATGTTTTGCCTATGTTTTCTTCTAAGAAGTTTATAGTGTCTTGTCTTATGTTTAAGTCTTTAAGCCATTTTGAGTTGATTTTTGTGTATATTGTGAGGGAGTGGTCTAACTTCATTGATTCACATGCAGCTGTCCAGTTATCCCAACACCATTTGCTGAAGAGATTGTCTTTATTGTATGTTCTTGTCTCCTTTGTCAAGGATTATTTGACCAAAAGTTTGTGGGTTTATTTCTGGGCTCTGAATTCTATTCCATTGATCCATATGTCTGTTTTTGTACCAATACCTTGCTGTTTTGATTACTTAGCTCTGTAGTATTGTCTGAAGTCTGGGAGAGTTATTCCTCCAGCTTCACTCTTTTTCTTCTATTGCTTTGGCAATTCTAGGTCTTTTGTGATTCCATATAAATTTTAGGATTATTTGTTCTAGTTCTGTGAAAAATGTCCTGGGTAATTTGATAGGGATCACATTAAATCTGTAGATTGCATTGGGTAGTATGGACATTTTAACAATATTAATTTTTCCAATCCAAGAACATGGGATATCTTTCCATTTATTCAAGTCATTTTTAATTTCCTTAGTCAATGTTTTGTAGTTCTCCGTATGTAAGTCTTTCACTTCTTTGGTCAGATTTATTCCTAAGCACTTTATTTTTTTGGATGCAATTTTAAAAGAGATTGTTTCTTTCCTTTCCTTTCCTTTTTTTTTTTTTTTTTTTGATAAAAGCTCACTGGCTCTATTTTACTTTCCTTTTCTGATATTTCATTGTTAGTGTAAAGAAATGCCACAGAAGTATGTTAATCTTGTATCCTGCTACCTTGCCAAATTCTTTTATTAGCTCTAGTAGTTTTTGTGTGGAGCCTTTAGGGTTTTCTATATATAGTATCATGTCATCTGCATATAATGGCAGTTTTATCTCTTCTCTTCCAATTTAGATCCCTTTTATTATTTTTTCTTCTCTAATTGCTATGCCTAAGACCTCCAATACTATACTGAATAGAAGTGGTGAGAGTGGGTATCCTTGTCTTGTTTCAGATTTTAGCGGGAAGGCTGTCAACTTTTCACCATTGAGTATTATGCTGGCTGTAGGTTAGGTTTGTCATAAATAGCTTTTATTATGTTGAGATATATTCCCTCTATATCCACTTTTGTTAGAATTTTTATCTTAAATGGGTGTTGAATTGTATCAGATGCTTTTTCTGCATCTATTGAAATAATTATGTGATTTTTGTCCTTTCTTTTGTTGATGTGGTGCATCATGTTGATTGATTTGGATATGTTGAACCATCCTTGTGTCCCTAGGATGAACCCAACTTGATCGTGGTATCTAATCTTTTTTTATGTGTTGTTGGATTCTGTTTACTAAAATTTTGTTGAGGATTTTTGCATCTATGCTCTTCAACCATATTGGCCTACAGTTTTCTTTTTTGGTAGTGTCTTTGTCTGGCTTTGGTACCAGGATGATGGTGGCTTCATAGAATTAGTTTGGGAATGTTCCCTCCTCTTCAATCTTTTGGAAGAGTTTGAGAAGGATTGGTATGAGCTCTTCTTGGTATGTTTGATAGAATTACCCAGTGAAGCCATTTGGTCCTGGACTTTTGTTGGCAGGGAGGGTTTTTTTTTTTTTAATTGCTGATTCTGTTTCACTTCAAGTGATCAGTCTGTTCAAATGATCTATTTCTTCTTGATTCAGTTTTTGGTGGACTGTATGTTTCTAGAAACTTGTCCATGTATTATAAGTTGTCCAATTTGTTGCCATATGATTGTTCATATTATTCTCTTATGGGTTTTTTTTTTTTGCATTTCTGTGGTATTGGTTGTAATTTATGCATTTTCATTTTTTATTTTGTTTATTTGTGTCCTCTCTTCTTCTTGGTGAGCCTGGCCAGAGGTTTGTTAATTTTATTTACTTTTTCAAAAAAAATCAGCTCTTGGTTTGATTGATTTTTCTATTATTTTTAATGAATTTTATTTATTTCCTTCCTGATCTTTATTATTTCTTTCCTTCTGCTGACTTTAGGTTTTGTTTGTTCTTCTTTTTCCAATTCTTTTAGGCGGTAGGTTAGGTTGTTTATTTGAGATTGTTCTTGTTTTTTGAGGAAGGCCTATATTGCTATAAACTTCCCTCTTAGGACTACTTTTGCTCCATCCCATAGATTTTGTGTGGTTGTGTTTTCATTGTCATTTGTCTCAAGGTATTTTTAAATTTCTTCTTTGATTTCATCTTTGACTCATTGGCCTGTTAGTAGCGTGTTGTTTAGTTTCCATGCTATCATTTTTTTCTCATTTGCTTTTCTGTGGTTGATTTCTCGTTTCATGTCATTGTGGTCAGAGAAGATGCCTGAAATAATTTCTATCCTCTTAAATTTGTTGAGGCTTCTTTTGTGCCTGAGTATGTGGTCTATCCAAGAGAATGTTCCATGAACACTTGAAAAGAATGTATATTCTGTTTTGGGGAGGTATAATGTCCTAAAAATATCAACTAAGTCCAATTGTTCTATTGTGTCATTTAGTATCTCCTCATTTATTTTCTGTCTGGAAGAGCTGTCCAATGATGTTAGTAGAGTGTTAAAGTCTCCTACTATTATTGTATTCCCATCAATTTCTCCCTTTATGCCTGTTAGTATTTTATATATTTAGGTGCTTTTATATTGGGTGCATATATGTTAACAAGTGTAATACCCTCACCTTATATTGCTCCTTTGATCATTATATAGTGTCCTTCTTTATCTTCGCTTATAACCTTTGTTTTAAAGCCTATTTTGTCTGATATGAGTATTGCTACTCCCGTTTTCTTGTCATTTCCGTTTGCGTGAAATGTCTTTTTCCATCCTCTCTCTTTTAATCTATGTATGTCCTTCACTCTAAAGTGAGTCTCTTACAGGCAGCATGTTGTAGACTTTTGTTTTATTATCCAATCTGCCACTCTGTGTCTTTTGATTGAAGCATTTAGTCCATTGACATTTATAGTAATTGTTGATAGGTGTGTGTTTATTGCCATTTTGAACTTTGTTTTCCAGTTGATTTGGTATTTCTTCTTTGTTCCTTTCTTGTTTGTTTTTCTTTTTGTGGTTTGATAATTTTCTTTTGTATTAGCTCAGTTTCTTTTTGGTTTTTGTGACTCTACTGTATGCTTTTGATTTGTGGTTACCCTGTTTTTCAAGCATGTTAACCCATTGCTATATCTGTTTGCTTTACACTGGTAGTCATGTAGGCTCAAACACATCCCAAAAAGAATGAAGTGAAAAAAAGAGAGAGAGAAAGAGAAAATCTATATTTTCCTGATCCCCTTTCCACCTTTTATGATTTTTCTGTCCTTTTTTTCTTTTTTACATCTCTGTGTTTGTTCTCTTGCAAATAGTTGTAGTTATCACATTTTCAATTATGGTTTTCTCATTTCTATAGCTTCCTGCTTCTTTTCTATTAGAGTAGAACTTTCAATATTTGAGACCTTCTTTTAATTACATGTCCAACAGTACTGAAATGGAAACAAAAAGACCAATTTCTTAGCTTTTTATCTTTTATATGTTATTTGTTTCCATTCCAGTGCCCACAGCATCTGAAGAGCCATCTGAGAGATATCTAAGGGAAACTAGATGTCTTTAATAGATTTCCCACTTGGGTTTTGAAACATGAATTTAATAAAAACATTGTCTCCTTAACCTTCTGTGATATCCAGAATTCAGAAAAAGGCAACTTTTCATAGGACAACTCTTTGGAGGAATGGCCCAAGGTCCCGGCTACTGTTGGCATTACATGTTTCCCATCCAGCTTCCTCCTGGAAACTGTAGCAGTTTGAGGAGGTCACAACTGTGGGACACTCTCAAATAAAGGCATTTGACTACTTCTGCTGGGGACCGCTGACACCTTTTTATCATCCTGGATCCCCTGTGTGGTAGATTGTGAGTTAAAATGGACTCCGTATTTCTCCTCCCTCCTGCACACCTTCCACACTAAATCTGGCCTTATCCATTGATTTGCTGCGACCATTGGGACAATAGCACATGTGACAAAAGCAGAGACTTGAAAATTGTTTGCATACTTTCGGACTTGTCTTTTCTTGCTGCTCTTGGGAACCCTGTAAACACCACCGTGTGAATAAACCTGGGCTGGCCTGCTGTAGACATATGGCCCAGTCAGAGCCATCATCCCAGCCATCTATACAAATTCCCAGCCAGCCATACATGGAGGGAGGCCACCCTAGATCAACCACCAGCCAACCCGTTAGCCGACTGCAGCTGCATGATTTAGCCCAGGTGAGAAAAAAAACAGAAGAACTGCCTGGCTGACTGAGCTCAGCCCAAATGGTTCCACAGAATCAGGAACTAAAAAAAATCATTATTTTAAGCCACTGTATTTTGCAGTGGTTAACAACTATTAACCAGTGGCTTCTAGACAACAAATATCACTTTCCTTGGCTCTGGGTAGAGCTCTCAAAAGTTGAAAAATTCCTTCAGTTTCCAGACTTGTTTCCTCACTTTTCTGAATGAATCTTTATGTGATGAACGTTAATGCCAGGGATCAAACGCCAGGATCCTTTTATCATTTTTTCCAGCAGGATTGGAAGTGGCTCTTCAGAAAGACCATTTTCTCTGTTTCACATCTTTCTATTTCCATTTTCAGAGCATCTGAAAAGATAGTCAATTCAGTGGGAAATCCTGATTCTGTTTCATGTTTTCAATAGGTTTCTTATGTGGGTTAAGTGGTGTGTCCCTAGCTAGGCTCAGGAAGGTATGGAGAGGAACCACAGCCACCTGCTGGTCACAGCCCAGTAGGAACAAGAAAAAAGCACTGGAATCTAGAGACGCCCCTACCTTCTGCAGTGTCCCTTCAGCGCCCTCTACTGACAGGCCTAACCTTGTGCCAGCTGATAAATGTTGGAATTTAGAGGCAATAAATTGATAACTGGCACAGGTGAGTGATGGGGGCCCTTGATATTAATAAAAGTGACAGTGATGATAATAACTAACATTGAATTCTCAGTGCTTTATGTGGCATTTATCTCCAAATCATCAGGAGGAAGGTTTAATGGGAAGAGGGGACAGTGGTTCTTTCTGCCCCCAGGGTCTGTTCACCTCTTCCTAGACCTGAGCAGGCTCTGGGTATCCAACTCCCCCCTGCTCCAAGGCCGAGCCCATGGGGTGGCACTGACTCCATTCCTGCCCCAAGGTAGGCGTGTACCCCAGGAATGGTCTCCCCAACCCCCAACACATGGTGAGGGGACAATGGGAAACAACCCAGATGGGCACTGGCCACTGTCGGAAGCTTATACATCCAGTCAGGATGCCACAGTGGTGCTGAAACTCCTGCCTCCCTTCCCCACTGATTTGTAAAAATTCTTTTATTTTTATATTTTATTTCTCTCCTTAGCGTTCCTTATCCTCTAACATGTCTATTTCCCCTATTGGTTTTCTCTATCTCCCCCTCCAGAAGGCAAGGTTTGTAAAGGGAGAGCCTGGGGGTTGGTTCGTTCCCCTGGGTCCCCAGAACCTAGAACAGTGCCTGGTGCCCATGATAAGGTTAGCAGTAATATCTGAAGGCATGAACGAGTCAATGGTATTCACAATTTTACCACCTAGGACAGGGGCAGGTGCAAACTGTCTCAACATAGCTTTCTGGCCCTTCAGTCCTGGAGGCATAAGGCATCAGTGACATAGTCTGCAAAAGATAGGCTGTCACCAGATCCGGAGAGTTCAGTTCTTCTAACTACTGCAGCCCTCGAATATCCAGGACTCGCATCATCACTCTGGAAGACTTTCCATAACACTGTCAACTTTCCTAATTAAGGGCGGTTAACCCACATTGGACTCCTGGTTCTCACCCCCAACTTGCCAAGACCCCACTGGGGAGCCAGGAAAGTCAGTGGATTTTCCCAAAGATGATTATTGCCTCCAGATTCTTACCCTTCTGGGAAGCCCGTTCCCTGCTGTCGGCTCTGTCTCTGACTCCAGGCTCTTCGAGCTCAGTTGTTCTGAGAGGACCATAATCAAAAATCCATTTCCCCCCAGCTTGTGAAACTATTCTGGTTAATACTGATAAAAGCATTTTTGATAGATTCAGTGAGTGGGCCATTTTGTAACCTGAACATTTTGTGAGTTGGTTTCTAGAGAATTTGCCCTGTTTTCTCACTTTCACTGCATTCTTCAGCCATTTCTCTCTGCAATCCTAAATGAAGGCATTCTGAAATAACGCCATCTGATAAAAAATTTTAAATAATGACATTGTGTGCTCTGAAAAAATCATGATGCAACTGTGGGTGTAAATTATTTTTAAAATATTCATTAATTATCCAACTAGATAATCATTTCTGAAATAGGGAAATTTAATCATAAAAATAAAACAATTTATAAGAAACGATGTATCTTATGAATCCATAAATTTCCCCCTTTTTCTCCTCATCTTTAGTGCTCTATAAATATAGAAATATATATTCAGTTTTTTTTCAAATAAACTTTTTATTTTGGAAGATTTTTATTTTTAAAATTTTTTTGACTTTTTAAAATTGAAGTATAGTCAGTTTATAATGTGGCGTCAATTTCTGGTATACAGCATAATGTTTCAGTCATACATATACATACATATATTCATTTTCATATTATTTTTCATTGTAGGTTACTATAAGGTATGAATATAGTTCCCCCTGCTACACAGAAGAAACTTGTTGTTTATCTATTTTATATATAGTAGTTAATATTTGCAAATCTCGAACTCCCAATTTATCCCTTCCTACTTGCTTTCCCCCTGGTAACCATAAATTTGTTTACTATGTCTGTGAGTCTGTTTCTGTTTTGTAGATGAGTTCATTAGTCTCTTCTTTTTTCTTTTTTTAGATTCCACATATGAGTGATATCATGTGGTATTTTTCTTTCTCTTTCTGGCTTACTTCACTTAGAATGATGGAAAGGTTTTTAGATTTACAGAAAAGGCACAAAGATAGTACAGAGAATTCTTGTATACCCTTCACCCAGTTTCCCCTAATGTTAACGTATTACATAGCCATGGTATGTTTATCAAAACCAAGAAATTAACACCATTAACATTACAAGACCATTAACTAAACGCTGGACTTTATTTGGATTGCAACTAGTTTTCCCACTAATGTCTTTTCTCCTGAGGATCCAGTCTAGGGTACCACGTTGCATTTAGTATACATTCAGTTTTGCGCTTTGCATTTTTCTCAGTGAACAATCTATCTTGGAGATTATTTCATATCAGCAAATATACATGTAGCTCCCTTTAAACTTAGCTGCACAGTATTCCACGGTGTGAAAAAATGAATTCTATAACTAGTTCTCTTCTGATTTGATTTAGGCTATTTCTCATTTATTACTTTTCAGTTACCCTAGTCTTTGTGCACGCTCATGAGTGTATGTGCAGAATAGATTCCCAGAATTGGAATCAGGTGGGTCAAAGGGGTGTGAGTTTTACATTTTGGTGAGTCAGCCAACTTACCCTCATGGAAGGATATAGTTAGAGTCATGTGCCTGCTTGATTGCTATATGACATCAGTTTATTCTTTCCATTCTATGATCTCCAATGGTGAAAGAGAGGTTGACTCAGTGGGACAGAAGAAAGGGATAAGCTTGTGCGGAGATGGCAAGAAGACAAGCCACAGGGGCCCCTCAGTGCCAGGCTGAGGAGCTGGACTTTGTGCTGAGGGCACTGGGGAGCCATGGATGGTTAGAGGCTGGATGCAGCTCTGGACAGATATGGTTATGTAGAAGTGTGGTAGGAATGCAACTGAGTGGCTGTGTCTCTATTCCGTGGTCCTGGGAGCCTCACCTGGCCCTCATCTCTTTGCTCCCCTCTCACCCACAGGAATGGGTCTCTGAGTGGAGGGGCCAAGGCAGAAAAACCCGTCCTGCTGGCTGAGGCCTGGCTTGGCCCGGCCACACTGCTGCCAGTCTGGCTGAGCTGCACTCTGCAAAATACGTGACCAGATGAAGCCATAGGAGATAGTGGCAGTTGTGGAGCAGAGGTGCAAGCCTGCCTACCTGCTGCCCAGAGACCGGCTTGACTCCAAGACCCCAGTGTCTGACGAGGCTTGACCTGCCTTAGCTGCTCAGGTACAGTTTGAACATGTTTAGCAAAATAATTCTTTTCTCAACGCACGTCTTATGTCCCACAGTCACATTTTTATTAACACACATTTCTTGAATTTTGTTGGAAGACAAAAGGATTAGTTGTCATAGAATGTTTGGAAATTACCAAAATGCCCCAGGAATGAAATAAAAATCCCCTGCAAGTGTCTCCTCTTCCTTAATAACCAATGTCAACCTTTGAGAGACTTTGATTTACAATTTTAACACAAACACACATATATTTATGTTTTTATCAGAAAAGCAATCATACTTGGCATGCTTTTTTGTAATCTTTCTTTTTTCATTTATCAGATTCCCAGGTATTTTCTTATGACATTAAATATTCTTTTACAGAGTGATTTTTTTTAAGGGAAAAAGTGATTTTATGCATATCAAGCTCCAGTAACTCCACAAATGTTCTTTAAAGACCCTCAGGCAAAAAGCATCGTATTAACTCTAATGTATGCTGAGCCCATGGGTTGAACATCTCTCAGTGAAAGCACCAAGCATTTTCAGGTATGGCTTGACTTGTTAAAGCACAAATATGTGAGTCACTTCAGTGAATCAGCTTCAGCGCAGGGAGGATGGTGGAGCCCCACACATTTGGAATTGGGGTTTAGCGGATGCAGCAGCAGCAATTACCTAGCAGTTTGGGTTTTTTTTCCCCAGTTTAAGTTTTTATTCAGAGTGAGAAAGCATTTGAAATTTATTTTTTCCTCAGACAAATACCCAGTTGTCTCAGCCGCTTTAAAAAAAATAAAACCTTATTAGGGAGTGTTTAGTCCATTTATATTTAATGTAATTTTTATATGATTAGGTTTGTGTACCACCCTATTACTTTCCATTTTGCACCTTTGTCGCCCCCTCCTTGCCTTCTTTAGATTTCACTGAGTAATCATTAGCTTTCCATTTAATTTCCTCAATTGCCTTCTTAGCTATCACTCTTAATTTCTGCATCTGATTCTGATTACACAGGATTGAGAAAATCTCTGATTCATAATAAAATGGTCTCCGAGTTCCCGAGCTCTTAGAAAGTACTGGAACTTATGCTATAAGGTAGGGACTTCTAGGACCCCCATTTTATAGAGGGGCACACGGTGGTGGGGATGGTGAGAACCCAGTACATCCTCTTTGCCTTTTCAAGGAATCTGAGTCACAGACTAGGTCACTGTGAACTTGCTCATGAGCACATACCTGGATTTAAAAGTAGATTGGAACGAAGTACCCTCTTTGCTTGACATGTTTACAACGTGGTCAAATATGTGCTCAGGGAAGGGGGAGAAGTTTCATTCCAGGGCCTGCAGAAAAGCCTGTTAGGCCGGTTAACCTGGAGGGGCTGTTGGGTGTTAAAATATGGTACATATAACAACTACGTGGCCTTTTTTAAAAATTCTGGCTTGAAAAGCAAAGCTGTATATTGCTTAGTATTTTAGAAACCCCTTTACTAGTTTTTGTGTTTGAAATGTAATAGGTTATCTTTACAGAAATTTTTTTCAAGCATTATAAAGATGTATACGAAAATTCCCCTTCCTCTTGGCCTTGCATCACATACTCTTCTCAAAGGGGTCCTTCATAGGAAATATGTATGTGTCAATTTTATAAAAATGCAATCACTTATGCATATTGTTCTGCTGCTTGCCTTGTTTACTTACAGCAGAGCGTGATGACCTAGGATGCATTTACACTGCAGCAGTTAAAAAAGAAGTGAATTCATACATGCTGACATGGAAAAATGGCCAAAATACATAGTTACGTGAAGAAAACAAGTTGCAAAGCAATATTTAAAGCATGATTCTATTAAACGTGTGTGTGTTGTGTAGTATACTATCTATACTATGCAAGTGTATGTAGATGTGTTGATATACATGTTTGAAAAGCCAAAAAGGACATTTGTCATGTTACCAGTTATCTACGGCGTTGGACCAGATTTGAGGGGGAGGTAGTTTACTGGGGAGTGGAACATGGGACACTTCCATTTCTAAATTTTTATCATCTTTCAGGTGGAAGAGTTACAAATGATTTTTGCTTTTTAAAAAGTATTTCCAACCCCCCCCCAAAAACCCACAATGAAAAAAATGAAAAATAAAAACAGAAAAAGAAAAAGAAAGAGGAAAAGTAAAATAAAGAAAAAAGACCAAAAAAAGAAAAAAATACTACAAAAAAGAGTAAAAACTATTTTCCCTATTCTTTTTTATTTGTTTTGTTTTGAAAACTACTTTCCAGCAGTATCCTACTTTATTTTATTTTTTTATTGAAATATAGTCAGTTTACAACATTGTGTTAATTTGTGGGGTACAGCATAGTGATTCCATTTTATATACATATTCCTTGTCATATTCTTTTTCATTACAGGTTATTACAAGGTATTGAATACAGTTCCCTGTCCTGTACAGTAGTTCCTTATTGTTTATTTATCGCTGTTCTTTCAAACATGATTTTTAAAAACCTTGACCCATTTCTTTTTTTTTTTTTAACATTTTTTGATTGAGTTATACTCATTTTACAATGTTGTGTCAAACCTTGACCCATTTCTTTAAAAAGAAAAGACCAACCCTGCATATGTATCTACAGGAATAAAAGTACTGAAGTTTTCCTACTCTGCGTTTCTTGGAGATTTTTCCATGTGAAAACTTGAGTTTTTACTACTGTGTGGTATTCTGGAGTCTAGACCTAGCACAGCCAATTGAACCAGTCGCCTGGTGATGCTCACTTAGGTTACTGTAATGAACATCCTTATATGTGTGCTTTCCAGTTATGTATACCGTCATGACATCTTTTTCTATCAGCTCACATAGACCTCTCATCTTTTTGACAGCCACAGAGAATTCTAGTCCAAGGATATGAGCTTACAATCCCTCCCCGCCGATGGATGTTAGGTTGTTTCCAATTTTTCACCCTAACACATTTGACCATTATAGATCTTTTAACAGTGTATTTCAAAAAGCTGACATCTGAATTTAGCATTTGCAGACCATCTGCCGACCAGTGGAGTAAATGAGGACCCTGAGAAACTTCATTAGATGGGGAAGGAAGCCAAGCTCTCCATGCAGGGCCTAATGGCTATGAAATGGCCAAAGCATGGGCGTGCTTCAGAGAGGACAAAAGAGCAATGATGAGCTTCTAAACCTGCTGTCATGCACCCCTAGAGAACTTGCCGGAAGCTGTAGCCCCTGGTAGGAGGATGTCTGTCACCTGCACTGGCCCTGCAGCCCTTGCTCTGATTTTCCTTTGCTAAACAACCCCCTCCCAACACCACCCCCCTGGATGCATCCTTAGCAAGAATGTTAATCCAGGTGCCCTCCCTTCCCCAACCGAAGGGTGGGCCTAGAACCTAAACCAAGACAGTGAGATTTCATCCCTGACCTTGGCAAGAGCTATTGGGAAAGAGGCCCTTTCTTGCTGCTGTGTTGCTGAGCTATGGAGGTGTAAGTCTGGTGTCGCCAGAGAAATTCTGCCTGAGAATGAAACGGGCTTCCTGGAAACCGAGACTGAACCTCTGGATCCAAACATGCCTGAAGCCAGCCCTACTGACTCAGTTACATGAACTAGTAAATTCCATTTGATGTTTTAGACAGTGCCAGTTGGGTTTCTGCTCTTTTCATGGGAAAAGTTCTTCTTCATTCGCCTTTGCTTCATAAGAAAACAAATCAACACATTCAAGCAGTGTTTATTGAGTATCTGTGCTCAGCCCTGTGCTGGGCGATGCTGGGGACAATAAAGTGACCATGACAGAACTCGTGCCTCCCCACACGGCAGTCTCAGTCTACCAGAGCTTAAATAGACAACCACATTGCCATTCAGTGATGGTGGCAACATCGACTGTGAAGGAGGAGCTCAGGGGGCTACAAGAGGGGCATCTGTGAACGGGGTGGGGGGTCAGGGAAGGGCCCCCGAGGACAGGACTTTAAGTTGACACTGAAAGATGGGCCAGGAATTAGCCAAGTGAAAAGAGGTTAAGGGCTAAGGGTCTGTGCACACATGTCCATGGGGTTCAGGGCACCCCAACTTCCAACACAGCTCAGAAACCTGGTAAAGGGTCTTTGGAGTAGAAAGAGGGAAGAGACGGGGGGTGGGAAGGGGAGAGGTGAGGCGGCCTTCCGGGCCTCAGCCGGAGGAAGTAGGGCAGGAGGAGGCCTGGGCTGCGCACGTGGCCTTGCCTTCTTGTTCCTCACAACGTGGTGTAGAAATACATGGCGAGCAGCATCACAGGGAGCTGGGAAGGAGACAGTCAGGCGGGGGGGTGCTCCAGCCCCACACCCACATCCCACTCAGCCCCTGGGCTCCCCGCCTCTCACCGTCCACATCAGGATGGCAAAGCCAAACCATGAGATGCCCCACGTGTAGCTATCAATGGCGTGGCCAATGTGTTCGAAGCAGCCCTGGGCAGGGGGGAAATGGAGGTTTGAGAAAAGACCGAGGGAGGCTGGCTGCTGAAAGCAAGAGCCTCTGTGCGCCCTTGGGCAAGTTGCTTCCTTCCTCCAGCCTTGGTTTTCTTACCTGTAGGATCACTGTGGGTGTGGCTTTCCCACCACGCAGATCAGGGCAGTGTCCACCCCCCAGGGTGGTTTCAGGGAGCCAGGGATGTGGTGTCACCCTGAGCCTGGCACCCAGGCCCTGCACGAGCAGGTGCTGTCAGGATGGTGGCTATGACAGTCTGAGGGTGATTTTGTTTAGGGCCGGCTTTCTATGCTGCCCACAAGTTCCAAGGGTTTGAAATATGCCTTTAGGGTCAGTTCAGTTTTTTTTTTCTTTAACTTTTTTTTCCCTTGACGGAGGCACAGGAGGCACTGGGGATTGAACCCAGGACCTCATGCACAGCAAGCACGCACTCTACTACTGAGCTATAGCCCCCACCCCCTAGTTCTGACACCTCCTCATTTAGAGGTGAGGTCTAGCTGGGCCAGAGCCCCACACCAGCCACCTTCATGTAGACCCCTGCTTGGCCCGACGTGGAAGCGGCCAAGAACAGAGGTTCAGGCTGTGTGTCCTGCGGTCGGGCAGGACTGAGGTGGGGGCCAGCTCTGCCATTTGTTGGCTGTGAAGCATTATGATTCTGACTCTCTGAGCCTGTTTTCCCTTCTGTGACGTGGCCATCTGACAGCACTGCCCTCTGAAAGCAGCTGTGGGGTTTCTGGGAGATGATGCCTGGAATCCTGCACAGAGCCAGGGCCAGAGAAATGGCTGATGGCAGAAACTGTTTGCACTCTGGCTCCCCTCTCCAAGCCCCTGATCTAAGACATGCTCCTGAAGGGTCCCCAGGCAGCCACGAGTGGCCAGCGGGACCACAGGGACTGGTTCTCCTCCTAGTCTAACTTTCTCTGGCTTCTCTCTCTGCCTCTGCACTCCCCTTGCAGTAGTTAAAACACCTTGGGGGTTAGGGGTATAGCTCCGTGGTAGAGCGCATGCTTAGTATGTACGAGGTCCTGGGTTCAGTCCTCGGTACCTCTGTTGAAAGAAAAAAACCCCGCTGAATTAAAAATGAAAGGCTCCAATTAAGTTGTCTTCCATCTATTGAAAAACAAACAAACAAACAAACAGCAACAATAAAAAACACCTGGTTGGGGCCTGACTGCCTGAAATCACATCCCAGATCCATCCCTCACGAGCGAGGTTCACCATCTGTAACATGGGATCACGATGACATTTACCGCATAAGGCTGCGGCGAGAATTAAGTAAGTTAAAAATGCAAAGCACTTCGAAGGATGCCTGGTACCAAGTAAAGGCTCAGTACATGTTGGCTGCTGTTGGTGTTGCTCTTCTTCATTGTTGCTATTTTTATTGTTGCTCTTCTTCCCAAACAACCTGAGAAAAGTCTTGGGTGCCAGGTTTGGACCAGACAGAACCGGCATGCACCCCGCACCCCGCCGGCTTGCAGAGGGAAGGAGGGACAGATGGAGAGTTGGGAGAACTAGAGGGAGCGGAGAGGAAGAGGAAGCCAGATGGTTGGGGGAGATGACAGGCAGACAGTAGGAGGGAGGAAGAGACAGAAGAACCCTAGAGAGGGCTGGATAGAAGGACAGACACATCGGGGGCAGGGTCACACCTTGGTGAACAGGTAGTCCAAGTGGCCCAGGCGGCAGCCTTCTTCATTGAGGGGGATGAAGTTGCCTGTCCGCCGACAGCACAGTGGGGGCCAGGGGAACACCACCTCCGGGGTGGTGGCCCGGAAGGCTGATGTGAAGTTCACCCAGTCCATGGGACCTGACGTGCCACAGCACTCTTGCTGCAGAGAGAGGCAGGGGTCAGGCGGGCTCCGGCTCAGAGAGGACAGCCACTCGCCTGAGGTCACACAGCAGAGAAGGGCAAGGTTGGCCTGGGCCCCAGCTGGACCCAACTTCCCCGTGTCCTGGGCCTCGAAGAGGGGCAGCAGTGTCTGTGTGCGAGCAAGGAGCAGAAGACACTTATCCCAGCAACAAGAGGCTGATGGATTTGGAGCAAACCCACACTCCTGATTTATTTAAAAAATTTTTTTGAATTAGCTATCAACAAAACCTGAGGTAAATGACACCAAAAGACAGATTTCTGGCTTCTCCTAGACCCCGAGGGTGTTGCATTTGTGGCTCCCAAATGATGAAAACATAGGCTCCTTCAAACCTGGGTTCCAATCCTGGCTAGACGAACAACCTGAACCAGACTGGGACCTCAATTTCCCTGGGTCCTCAATATTCTCCTCTCGTGCTGTCCTATCACGTTGGTTTAATTAAGAATGTGGCTTCTGAGCTCTCAGGGTTCATTTTACAAAAAAAAAAAAGAAAGGAAGAAAGAAAGAAAGAATGTGGCTTCTGGAAGCTGGCAGCCTGGGTTTGAATCCTGCCGGTTCTGTGACTTACTAGCTGTGTCGCCTTGTGCAAGTCCTCAGCCTCCAGCCTGGGTTTCTCATCACTAAAGAGCTGATCTCCCTTCTGGGAGGTTGCCAGGATCAAATAAGCTCAAAAGTACTTTGAACAGCAGTAAACAAAAGATGGTGCTCTTTAAGGCTTGTTGTGGTTGTAATTATTAAGACAGCATGTGCAATGGTTAAGAGCAGAGGCTCTGGATCTAGGCTGCCAGGTTTGGATCCCAGCTCTGCCCCTTACCAACCACATGGACCACATGACCCTGGGCCAGTGACTTTCCCTCCTTTGGGCCTGTTTATTCATCCGGAAAACGGTGATGACCAGAGCCCCTCCCTGGGAGCCCTGTCCACGTCTGCGATCAGAGCCCCAGGTCCTCCAGCCCTCTCCGCCCACCCTGCCTCCCCTTGCCCACCTCAATCATGATGCGGTCCCAGAGGCGGGTCAGTTCCCGGCCCTGGTCCGAGTCTGCACTGTAGAAGGTCAGCATCTGCTTGGTGATCAGGGATGGGCTGGACACCATCTGCAGAGGGCCGGGAAGAACAGGGGCTGGGGGGGAAGACAGATCGACCTCCACCCCCAGCCCAACACCCTCACCACATCCCCACCCCAAGAAGTCATGCCCCTTCCCTGGCCTCCGCCAGACTCACGTAGTCTCGGTGGGTGTAGGACGTGATGCAGGAGGCGCACTCAAAGATGTAGACGATGAGCATGAGCACCAGGTACTGGGGAGAGAGGGAGGGAGGGACAGAGGGACCGCCCAGTCAGGGCAAATCCTGCGAAGTTACACCCCTCCAGGACCCATGGAGAGAAACACAATTTTTAAAAAGTCTAGGACACCATGGGTGGAAACATCAATGTGGCGGATATACACTGTTCAAGTCTTTCACCCTCTCTGTGTGTTTGAAATTTTCCCTAACAAAATATTAGGGGGAAATGAAATCAACAAAAAATAGCTAAAGCAGTCCCCAAAGTTAACTGTTGGCTTGGATGCAGTAAATGAATATCTACTGTAGAAAAGAAAAAAAATAAAGACATTCTCCAGACAACCAGGGGCATCTGAGCACAGACTGGGTATTGGAAGAAAGATACGGAGGGACCAGGGTGCATTTTGCAGGGTATGCCCGCGGCACAGTGATTGAGCGAATAAAAAAAAGAAAGAAAGAAAAAGTAGAAACTAAAGCTCTTTGACTGGTGTTTAATGGCAATTGTTTTCCTGGTCCTCAGTTGTCCTCACCCCTCAACCTTAAAGCAATAGGGGGTGGGGTGGGTGAGATGCTATGGCCCAAGGTGCCTGACTGCTTTAAAATCAATCAGTCCTTGTCACTTAGGGAAACGTGCACTCAGGTATTTACAAGTTAGTGACTTGGTGTCTGGAATGTGCTTCAGAATACCCCAGGAAAGAAAAATGCAGGCAGGCAGAGGGTGTGGTGGAGGGGAGGATGCTGGCCAGTCCATGGGTGATGCTGTTGAAACCAGGTGATAGGTACGCAGGGCTCATCGTGCCATTACTCTAGTCTGTTTGCAATTTCCCATAATAATTAAAAAAAAATATTCTGTGTCAGTTCATGACAAACTAATAGGGGAGATGCACAGAATTTTTTTTAAACTACTTGGGTGAACTTTTAGGGCTTTGGTTCAATGGTTTGGCCAGAGAAGTAAATGCAGGAAAGAAAAAAAAAAGAAGGAAAGGAAAGAAAAGGAAAAGAGCCCTTCCATGGCTCCGTCTCACTTACAGTGGAGCCAAAGTCCTTATCAAGGCCCGTAAACCCACCTGATAGGCAGGCCCACCTCCCCTCTCTTCCCCCATCACCATGCCCACCCTCTCTGTTCTCCCAGTACGCCCTCAGTTCCTCTCACTCGCTCCCACCTCACACTGCACTCCTGTCCCCTCTGCCTTCAGAGTCTTTTTTCTTGCTGTTCCTTCTACCCTGAATGCTCTTCCTACAGATGCACACACGGCTCACTCCCTTCCCCCAGGGGTCTTGGCTTTCTTGGACTGCAAGACCTCTCCCCTTCCCCAGCTCCAAATCTCCCTTCCTGGCCACTGCTCCCCCAGCAGAGCACCCTCCCCTCTGGCAAGAGGTTTCCTGGTTTGCTCTCTAGATAGCCCAGGGCCCAGCGAGGGTTTGGCACATGGTTCTTGCTCAGTAAACATTTGCACATTGAATAAGGAGTTGCCTCTGGAAATCCAAAAGGCCCTCATGGGTGTAGGGAGCCCCGTGCTGGATCTGTGTCAGTGGGGTGAGGATTGGAATTCCCGCTCTTCCTATCCCCTGGGCTGTTGGCCTTTTTAAACCTCAGTTTCCTCATCTGGTAAATGGGTGAAGAAGCACTAATTTCAGGGGGCTTCTGAGAGGATTGAGTAAGCTCATTTTCTAAACAGCTTAGCCTCATGTGGGGCGTGGGGCATGGCTGCAGGCAGAGGTTAAAGGCACAGGCTCAAGCACTGAAGTGCTCAGGTGTAAATCCTGGCTCTGTCACTCACTTGCAGTTAGCACCCTGGATACACGATTTCATTTCTCTGAGCCTCAGTTTCAACTCTGTCCAATGGGCTCATGATGACAATGATGGTGAGGAAGATAAAGATAAAGATGAGGATGGTATCTGGTGGTGGGTTGTGAGCAACAAATGAACTAATCCAGAGCACTTAGAGTGCAGGGAGCACACTCATTAAATGGCAGCCATGCTATTATTATTGTCGCTCTTATCCACAGAGTTCAGATCGTGGAGAGCAACTAGCTGAGGTTCAAATCCCAGTCCTGCTGCTCAAGAGCCAGCCTCCTGTGCAGAGCTTCCATTCCTGCCTCCCTGGTGCCTTTACTAAATGAGCGTTAACAGCCGAGCCTAGGTTATTAGGTTATGGGCCAATGAAATGAAATGATTGCCAAGAGGCTGAGCACACACACCAGTGGCTGTGGTGCGGTTGTCACCATGACACCGTGAGGATGACCTCTGTGCCCCACCCGACCCTACCCCTTCGTCCTGGGGCCTCACCGTGAGGATCATGGACCGGCGACGGCAGAGGGCAGCGGCCACACCGAAGCTGGCCACCACGAAGAAGGAGAAGCCGCAGAAGATGGCGATCCAGGCGCCGGCGAAAACGTCGTCCTTGCCGGAGACGCCCATCAGTGGATACACGCGGTACTGGTCAGCTGTCACCCACACCGTTTCGGCAAACAGGGCCAGGCCCGACAGCTGGACAGGGCAGGGGGTTAGCGAGGCCTGTGCAGGCGCAGCAGCCCCGGCTGCATGAGTCTCCAAGAGCAAGTGCCCCATTCTGAGCCTCCACTGCCCTCTTGGTAAAGTGTGCAAAGACATCACCTTCTGTGAGCAGGGACGCAGCTGGGTAGGAGGCCAGGAGGGAATGGCGGGCCCAGCCAGACCCCTGCACCCCCACCCTCCTCCCTCCTCCACAGCTGCCAGTGTCTTCAAGGATACAAGGAGATGCGACATGCAAAACCTGGAGCATGTGAAGATGTCAGGTCCACCTGCCTTCCCTGAAGAGTGTTGCTCTTCCCTCCAGGGGAGTTTGGCCATGGACCGACCAATGACAAATGCATCAGGCCAGCACTGATCCACTTGCAGGAATCAATCCCATGCAGGAAAATTACAAACCCACAAGGTTATTCCCCCAGCACCGTGGGTAAAGGAGCCAGGATGCCTCGCCACAGAGTGCTGTCCCGGCTGTCCCGGTGTGGAAAAGGGCAGGGAGGCTGTCTGAGGAAGCAGGTGGAGTGGCCTACAGGTGACGTGAGCCAAGGAAGTGGGAGGCATGGAACAGGACATGGAACAAGCTACATTTCGGGCAAGAAAGGGGAGAATATAGTATATGTGTTCCTGTTTGTTTGTATTTGCTTAAAGAAATATTGGAGAAACTGAAAACCTGGTTACCTATGGGGCCGAGGAACAAGGTGAGAGGAAGAGTGCTCAGTGGATACCTTTGAAATCAATCAAACGAACGCTCATAGATAGAGTGCTTACTATGTGCATTGGCCCTTGTCACTGCTGTCTGTGTGACAGTCAGTAATGCTGCCAGCTGTTGTCCTGACCAATGCAAATGGCAACCACGTGTGCCAAATTCTGGTCTGAGCACAAATCCAGTACTTCATTTTATCTCTCAGCATTCCTATTTTATCTCCATCTTCCAGATGAGAGCACTGAGGCCCAGAGAGGTCACATCACTGACTCAAGGTCCCACAATACAAGGTGACTTAGCTGGGATTCGAACCCAGGCTGTCTGGCTCTAGAGCCATGCAGGTATCACATAATTAAAAGATATTGTTATTACTCAATACTCTGGGCCTTCTGTGTGCCAAGCAGGCACTGTATGTCCGTATCATGCTGATGATTTTAGCTGGCACTAGTCACTTTTTCTGAGCAGAGGGCCATACAATGCACACAGCAATGCCCACAATGAGGACATCATCTATGGATGGGGAAACAGGCACAGAGAAGTAAAGTCGCTTGCTCAAGGTCACACAGCTGGAGAGAGGCAGAGCTGGGATTCAAATCTGGGCTGCTCTGACTTGAGAGCCAGGAGGCATTGGCCATTAGGGGAGTCCTGGGCCCTTAGCCACGCTCCTCCTCCAGGCTGAGGACCGATCCCCTCTTCCCCACCTGCCTGCCCACCTTCCCACCCTGGGGGATGTCTCACCAAAATAATGATGTTGCCAATGACCAGCAGTCCCACTACAACCGGAGACCCCTTCTCTGCCTCTGCTGCTGCAGAAGCCATAGTCCTGCCTGGGACACAAGCACAGGGATGAGACTAGTGGGGGGTTGGGAGAGAGCAAGGTCCGGGCCGGACCCACTGCCCTCACTCCACACCCCAGCTGCCAGGGGCTGCTCCCAGCTCTCTGCTGGGCCCAGACAGATATCAAGTGTGTCCAGCCTCCCACAACCCCAGCAGTGGGCCATTTTACAGAAGAGGAAACTGAGACTCAGGTGGGGCAGTCACTGGCCAGAGCTCAGCACTGGCCTTCCCTGAGCCTAAGCCCTCCCCAGCTCCCCCTGCCCACCCGGACCCCCAGAACCCCCTCCTCACCTTCTCTGCCAAAAGCCTCTCTGGCCAGCCCCTCCCGCAGTGGCTTCTTATATATGCTCAGGCCCCTCCTTGGGCCAGTTTCCTGGAAGAGGGGAGGGTGTCTGTAGGAGGGGACAAGAGGTCAAGCAGCAGACCAGTGTGGGAGAACAGCTTTAAGAGCCCCCCCCCCCACCAAGTGATTTATAGACCTGAAATTCCAGATCATGCTATATCTGGCCAAATGGGCAGGGTGACATGCCTCTGGTTCTCAGGCTATCGTGGTGGTGGAGGGGGCAGGGCGGGGAGGGTGAGACTTGCTGTCTCTCCTTAGGACTAGAGCCTTCCTGGGAGGAGGGGAGAGATCCAAGTCAAACCAGCAGCAATCCCGGAACTGCGTCTTCTGCTGGTGACTCCACCACTCCCAGGCTGGGAGCCAGGGGAAGTGGCAGGCCAGGACCCCAGCAGGCGAGGGCAGCTGGACAAGGAGAGGAGATAGGAGGAGATGAGGCAAGTGGGAAGAATACTCAGAAGGCTGATTTTCGGGCTCTGGGATGAGGGGCAAGATGGAAGGAAAATGGATGTGTCAGGGGATTTTGAGATGAATATCTAAAGAGCAAGCAGAGAGAGGAATGTGCTAGAAAAAGAGAGGGCGACACTGATGGGCTTGGTGCGAGAAACGTGGCCCCCAGCATCACCGCACACGAGCGGAGAAAGCAGGGTCAGAGCGAGGAGCCGTGGGTGGAAATGTCTTCAGTCTGCGGAATCAAAGGGACCTAGGTTCAAATCCAAGTTCCGCCTACTCCGTGCAGCGCGTCCTGGCATGTGCATTTGCCCATCTGCAGAATGGGTACCATCATACCACTTTCTTGGACGGCAGTGAGAACTGAGTGCGGGGATGTCTGCAAAGGGTGCCACAGGCCTGGTGCAGCAGGCGGCCGCGCCTCACCAGCAACGCTCGGGAGAGGCCCACGTTCCCTCCGATGGCGCCCCCTGGTGGCACAAGGCTAATTCCGCAGGCGAAGATTGTGGCTTGGGGCGCTGGTTCTTCCCCAGAACTTCTCAACCCCGAGGACTACGGCATTTGCAGCGTTTTCTCTCTGGGCCTTGGCTCCCCCAGTGTGAGAGATACGAGCAAACAAATGGAACTTAAAATTCCACTGTCAAGATACAGGCTTGGTAATAAGACACATGAGATGTTTTCCAGTTAAAATGGATAATTGATTTTTAGTCAATCCACTTTACATTTAAAATTGTTTTTCTCTGTTGATTTATATGTATATTAAGTACTAATGAGAAAATTTAAATAATAATCCATATAATCTGTCAAATACATTTTATAAACTTTAGCTAAAATAACTTGCAAAATAATAGGGCCAAGCTAATAATATGAAATATTTTTATTTTCAAATAGTTGATAACTGTAATTAGAAGTTTTATAAAATGTTTAGTAAGAGCAGAAAGTTGTCATCAGTGGGGGCAATAATATGTCACCTGTCATAAAAGAAATTCATTTTGTCCTTAAACATGAACTCAGTGTATTTGGGTGTTTTGAATTTTCACTATTCTTTCTTACTATTATATAAGCCAGAACAATAAAATTTGAAGTGCTAATTACTCAGATGCTCAGAAGGCTGATGATAAAAATCACAATGGCAAGATCTCCTAAGGATGATACACACCTACGCTATGATCCAGCTATTTGTCCCCAGAAATTCCCCCACTTCTGTCTACCAAGCGCTGGGAGTGTATTCCTAACAGCCCCAAACTGGAAACCACCCAAATGTCTCTTAACAGGAGAATGTTTAATGCACACAATGCTTGCACACAATGGATACTATTCAACAATAAAAGGGAACGAGCTATGGATTTGTGCAACCACGGGGTGAATCTCAAAAGCATTTTGCTAATTGAATAAAAGCCACACTCAAAAGGCTACAACTGTATGAGTCTAGATAAAAAATTCTAGAATAAACAACAACAACAAAAAAATAGGGGGAGTGGTCACCTTGGGGGCATTGTGACTGGAGGAAACAGGAAAGGAGCTTCTCTTTCTTGATTTGGACACTGGCTACATAGGAATATTCAGACTGTGAAATGTCATCAAGCTGTACGCTCACAATAAATGTATTTATTTATTACAATGCTTTCTAAAGAGGGTGGATCCTTTCAAAAGAAATATATTCAATGTGTTAAAAGTGGTGTTTTCCAAAGAGGGCGCACAAGTTAATTTTAGGTGTTTCATGGACATGAAATGAAATGGCATCGGAATGATACAAAATTCATGATGAGCAAAGGATTCATTTCTAACCAGTCCTTCTGATGGTACCATGGAGAAATATCAGCAGTTTGATGCTGCTGTGTCCTAAACACCTCTCCTTTCTTAAGAGCAGTTCTCAACAGGCCTCACTGACTGACTAGGATTTAATGATAACATATTGGCATTGTATTTATTTTTATTTTTTTGTACTTATGTTTTTAAAATAAGATGTTTTGTTTTCCATGGTCAGTGGTGAAAGGAAACTTTTCTCAAAAAAATTTTTTTATTATAAAACATTTCAAGGGAGGAGGGGATAGCTCAGTAGTAGAGCACACGTTTAGCGTGCATGAGGTCCTGGGTTCAATCCCCAGTACCCCCACTAAAATAAATCAATAAACTTAATTACCGTCCCTCTCCAAAAAATAAAACATTTCAAGTATACAAAAAATGTAGAGAATAACGTGACACCTACATCCTCATCACCCTGCTCTGTCAAATCTAAGCATTTTTGTGGATTCACTGCAGATTGGTTTTTTAAAGTGCATACATTGCAGATGGCATTTGAAGCCACTGTCTCGCCCCAGAGACAACTTCCCTACTAAATTTGGGTCTCATCCTCCTCCACACTCCTTCCCCTGTCTTCTTTTCAGATCGCAGGTGTCATGGGTTGAGTTAATACCACACCCTCAGTTTATAGCTCATTATTCCCCACAATACACCTCTTGATTTCATGTATTCCCTCATATCTCCCTATCTGCAATCTCTTTTGGTGCCCCCTACTGGCAAACATTGTAATCTGTTCATATATATCTTTTTTGTTGGGTGGGTTCTCATAAAATGGGAGCCATGGTTTCCTGTGCATGTATTTTCTAATTTACATACCCATGATTGTGTTAAATAGCTCATCCTATTTTTACTTTTCTTGCTCAGCACTACAATTTTATTAAGATCCATCCATGTTCCTCTGGGCACACTGGCTTCTGACGGTTGCTTGGGATACCTGTGGTCCCACAGTTTACTGTCTCTTCTCCAGAGAGGACGGTCAGGCTACTTCCAGCTCCCCGACCCCACCACTCCCACTTAAATAATGCTGTGGTGAGCACCCTCATGCATAGACCCGGAGAGACCCACAACCACGTGGACCAGAAGGAGGAACAGAAGCGTCAGTTTCCTCACTTGTGAAATACGGGTTATAATCATACGTGGCTCGTGGAGTTGCTGAAGGCCCGTGATAAATAAGGCAGGTAAGGTGCGTCGTAAGGTAGCTGTAGAGTTGTTTTATAGCCTGCAGTTACACCCCGAGGAGGAGTGAGGTGGAAAATCCTGTACTCAACTGACACAGGGGAGCTGAATGAGGAATGGTCTTGCGGCGGTCTTTGCGGGAGAGGGAGGCAGGTGGGAAAATGCCTCATGGTAGCTCTTTTGCAAGCCTGCTTACCTCCCTTTGTTTCAGGAGGAATCAGCAAGAGTTCTGCTATGGTCCGGGTCAGACCACAGTTAAATATTGCTTATGTGGAGATGTGCAAGGTTGTCAGGGAGCCATGGGGGAACCGTTCCCCATAGTCTCACCCCACAGGTCATCTGCCTACGGCAAAAAGGGGAAACAGATCTCTCCAGACAGCTAGTGGCCACCTACTTGCCTAGGGATTAGACTCAGCCACCACTAACGGAAGACATGCACAAGAAGGATTCTTGCAAAAAAACCTGAACTGCCTCTAATTAGGCCTTTAGAACTAACTTCCAGTTTATAAGGACTACAGATGGCAGCAGACGCTAAATGACCTGAGGAAACAATTAGGCAAATCCAGACTAGGGGACATTCTATGAGGCAGTGGGCCTGGCCTCTTCAATTCTTGCAAGAGTGGGTAGGGTGGAAGGGGAGAATTCTAGAATTTACAAACTACTAGAGACCTAAAAATCAGAATGCAGGTGAAACTTGATTGGATCCTGGTACCAAAAATAAACGAATTAAACACTAGTAAAAGAAGTTTTGAGGTACAATTTGGGAAATCTGAACATGAGACATTAGAGAATTCGTGTTAGTTTTTCTTAGGACTGATAACGGTATGAAGGAACATGCCATTTTTCAGAGATACACAGGTAATTATTTAGGAGTGAAGTGTCAGGATGTTTGGAAAGCGCTTTTAAGTGATTCAGTAAAAAATAAAATGTACACCTACACAAAGTAGCTATGACACAGTGTTAACAATTGTTAAAACTAGGTGGTGGGTATAAGGGCGAGTATTGAAAGAGTTGTCCACTTTTTCTGTACGCTTGAAAATTTTCATAAAATGATAAAGAGGTAATATACATATTTTAAAAATCCCTGCCCTTGTGGAAATTACATTCTGGTATTAGGGTGGACAATTATCAAGGGCGAAGAAGTAAAATATAGTAAATATTAGTGGTAAGTGCTTAATAAATGAAAGGCATGAGGGCTTCGGAGTGTTGTGTGTGGAGGTGAAATGGAAGGTTGAGTGGCCAGGGAAGGGCTCATGAAGTTGTACTTGAAGAGCTGAAGGCAGGAGGGAGCGAGTCGTGTCACTCTCTTGTGGAATGGCATTCCGGACAAAGCAAACAGCAGGTGCACAGACCCTAGGCTGGAACCAGTCCGGTGCCTTGAACATCTCATGAGCTCACAGGTTGTTACAATGAAGAGGTCAATGCAGTAGGAACTGCATGAGAAATGGAAGATCAAAAAGGAAGTGGGAGAACCATCTCAGATCTTTATCAAACCAAGTACAGACAAAACAGCTGTTTATAAATGCTTCTAGAGGCATGGGCTATATCTGGAGGAATTCACGGGTAACTGCTAATGGTGGCAGTGTCTGGACAGAATTGGGTGATTGGGGTTAGGGGAAGCCCTGCATCTCGACTTTTCACTGGACTTACTGTTTCCTTTTATTCCCCCCCAACCCCAGTATTTTTATCCATTTTTTTTTTTTTTTTGGCTTGGGAGGTCATTAGGTTTATTTACTTATTTATTATTATTACTATTTTTAATAGAGGTACTGGGGATTGAACCTGGGACCTCGCGCATGCTGAGCATGCGCTCTACCACTGAGCTCAACCCTCTTGCCCTGGACTTTCGTTTGAAATATTCACCATGTTTAAGTTCATTCTTATTTCCAACACATGACAAAAGCTTCTAGAGCCCCTCAGTCCCTCTGCAGGCACGGGGCTCCTCCGTTTACAGCCCCTCTTCCTCATGGGCAGCCATTTCAGAAGATTCCTCCCTAGAGCCATTTTCTCTCAATGCAAGAATCGTCTCTCTGCTCTTTTGAATACACCTCAGAGAAATCTGTTGCACAACTATTTGGTTTTGAGGAAACACCAATTTGGCCATAACACGGTGCCCTATCTGGTCACAGTGTCGCAGGAGCTCCCTGTTGACAAGATTGTGGTAGACGATATTTTGGACCGTTATTGTGCGGCAATTCATCTGGGGACACTGAGAAAGAACATTTAACTTGGCCTACTTAAATGACCATGGCCAACATGACAGAAGCCTAGAACATAGGGAGAAATTACACACTGTGCAGAAGACTGCTTGTTAAATATTAAGAACTTACTGTTAATTATTAGATATAATTATGGTATGATTATGTTTAAAATAAACCTGTATCTTGAAGAGATACATATGCTTACTTATTTCTGGATAAAATATGATCCCCAGTATTTGCTTTAAAATTACCTAGAGGGGGAGGGGAGTAGTTAGAGATGAAACTGGTCATTTGTTGTCATTGTTGAAGCTACGGGTACACAGGAGTTTTTATTATACTATTTTCATGTGCTTCAAAACCTAAGGTTTTAAAAAATTGTACAGATAATATAAAGAACATATAGATAAATTTTAGCACACAGGAACTCAAGGTTATTCTGTATAATCACTCATTCTATTGTCTGGTAAAGAAGAGGTGGTCAAAGTTTATTAAAACAAAAATTTTAAAAAAAGAAAAGAAAGAAAAAGAAGAAAAAAAACCACCACCCTGAATTCAGTCTTACTAGTCAAGGTCCTAATTCCACCTGAGCTTCTGGCCCCATCATCCAGCTCTTTTACACATACACAGCCTTACACTTTTCCAACAAGTGTTTATTATTAGTTAAGCCATGATTCAGGATCCCAGGGTGGGGATCACTATGTAGCCGGGTCTACCTTTACCACCCCAGGGAGAAGGACGGAGGACAGAGGTGGGGTGGAGTCAGTTCAGATCTTCCCAGGAAACGTGCCATCGGCCCGGCGTTCGTCCCAGGTCGTCACCTGTAGAAACACAGCCAGTGTTACTCCCTTCTCCCGTGGGGAAACCAGGCGGACAGACTTCTTTGTCTCCCTCACTTTGCCCACCTGTTCGGTCAACAAGTAACCCCAGTACCTGCTCTGTGCCAGGACTGGTAACTGTTCCAGGAGCTGGAGAACCAGTAGAGACCCAGAAGGACAAGAATCACTGTTCTGAATGAGCTGACATGAGCTGACCCACAGTGGGGACAGGAGGTGGGGGAGGGAGGAGGAGTAAGAGGCAGACTCAGTGCAGAGCTGTCCATGGGGAAAGGTAGAGCTTTGAGCGTATGACGGTGTCCTGCTTTAGAAGCCCCGGAGTCAACATTCAATGATGTTTGTCAGAATGGTAGAAAGAAGGACTACTAGGCAGCTGGGGAAAAAATGAGGCTGATCTATGCCCCAGCATGAATGGATCGCTAAGATACACAGTCAAGTGCAAAAAGGTCCAAACCGGATACAGTGTGATCCTACTATTGCTCACAGATGTATGCATATATATAAAAATGATGGAAAGGCCCGTACCAAACTGCAACACTCCCCAGAGGTAACACTCTGCAACTTGTAGACCTTCCTACAGGTGGTTAGAAGCATATTCATCTTTACACACTCACACATTCACATTCATATGCTATGTATTAGAGGAAGTGGATAAATGCACGGATAAGGAAGACTGACTCTGAATCCCTGTTCCATCACTTCCTAGCTGTGTGACCTTGGGCAAATTACTCAACCTTTCAAGGCCCCGGTTTCCAATTCTGCAAAATGAGAATACTGATAACAGTACCTACATCACCCCCTTTTTTAGCATGTTTGCCCTTATATGACATAAAGCACTTATGAAGTAGCTGGTCCACAGTAAATGTGCCTGTTTTATTTACAAACACACACCACACATCACACGTTCTCTATATACAGATTAGGCCATGCTATACAGACTGTCCTGCAACTTGCTTTTCCCACAAGTCTTAGAGCTCTTTCTGTATTCTGCCACACAGATCAAGATAAATACACTATCATTTATCAAACTTGGGTTATTTCTGAATGTTCCCCATTACAAACAACTCTGCAATGGGCATCCCTGTACACAAACATTTTTGTAGGATGTGTAGATGTGAAATTGCCACATCTAGAGTATGAATCTTTTCATTTTGAAAGATCCTCCCTCAGGACTGACCTCAGAAGTGACTAGACCAATTTACAGAACCACCAATACTCAGCACTATTATCCCCACCCCCACTCCTTTTAAATTAAAGGATCAGACTGCTCTGATCCTTTGGCAAATTAGTCTTTGCCCAGTAATCCCAATTCATAGAAGGGAAACTAAAGAAACCATTCAAACAGAGGGCAAACAAAACATTTCCTGCAATGGAATTGTACACCGCAGTATCATTTACAATAATGAAAAAAGACTTGGTGTTGGGAAAACTGGACAGCAGCATGCAAATCAATGAAGCTAGAGCACTCCCTTACACCATACACAAAAATAAACTCAAAATGGATCAAAGACTTAAACATAAAACAAGATACAGTAAACCTAGAAGACAATATAGGCAAAACATTATCTCACATACATCTCAAAAATGTTCTCCTAGGGCAGTCTACCCAAGCAATAGAAATAAAAGCAAGAATAAACAAATGGGACCTAGTTAAACTTACAAGCTTCTGCACAGCAAAGGAAACCATAAGTAAAACAAAACAACAATCTACAGAATGGGAGAAAATTTTTGCAAATGAAACTGACAAAGGCTTAATCTCCAGAATATATAAGCAGCTCATATGACTTAATAAGAAAAAAACAAAACCTATCCAAAAATGGGCAGAAGACCTAAACAAGCAATTCTCCAAGGAAGAAATACAAATGATCAATAGGCACATGAAAAAATGCTCAATATCACTAATTATCAGAGAAATGCAAATCAAAACTACAATGAGGTATCACCTCACACCAGTCAGAATGGCCATCATTCAAAAGTCCACAAATGACAAATGCTGGAGAGGCTGTGGAGAAAAGGGAACCCTCCTACACTGCTGGTGGGAATGCAGTTTGGTGCAGCCATGTGGAAAACAGTATGGAGATTCCTCAAAAGACTAGGCATAGACTTACCATATGACCCAGGAATCCTGCTCCTGGGCATATATCCAGAAGGAACCCTACTTCAGGATGACACCTGCACCCCAATGTCCACAGCAGCACTATTTACAATAGCAAATACATGGAAACAGCCTAAATGTCCATCAACAGATGAATGGATAAAGAAGATGTGGTATATTTATACAATGGAATATTATTCAGCCATAAAAACAGACATAACGCCATTTGCAGCAACATGGATGCTCCTGGAGAATGTCATTCTAAGTGAAGTAAGCCAGAAAGAGAAAGAAAAATACCATATGAGATCGCTCATATGTGGAATCTAAAAAACCCCACAAAACATAAATACAAAACAGAAACAGACTCACAGACACAGAATACAAACTTGTGGTTGCCAAGGGGGTGGGGAGTGGGAAGAGACAGATTGGGATTTCAAAATGTAGAATAGATAAACAAGATTATACTGTATAGCACAGGGAAATATATACAAGATCTTGTGGTGGCTTACAGCAAAAAAAAATGTGACAATGAATATATGTATGTTCATGTATAACTGAAAAATTGTGCTCTACACTGGAATTTGACACAACATTGTAAAATGACTATTACTCAATAAAAAAAAGTTAAAAAAATAAATAAAATAATGAAAAAAGACTGAGTTCAGCTAAAGGGAAAAGGGATATTTTTTAACTATTAAAGACAACAGCTACCCAATAACTGAGCAGGTTGTACTGATGTGAAAACAGGTACACAATGCAAGCAAGAAAAAAAAAGCCATGGCAAAACAGCACCTAGAATATGATCCCTATCTACACATAAATAGATATAAATACACACACACACGGGCCCACAGAATAGGAAGTGGAAGATTTACACCAAATTACTAAGGGACATTAACTTTGGACTCAGAAGGGAATGACTGAGGAGTTTTTCACTTTCTACATTATATAAATCCTTCATTTTGAAGATTTACAAAAAGCCACCATGTTTCTCATGGAGAAACTGAAGATTTTTTTAAATTGGAAAATAAAAGATGACTGGAAAAAATGTTTTAAATGTTCATATAGGAAAAGCACTGAACTCCCACCCCTACCCTTGCTAAAATACACACACCGGGATCAGAGACTAATTCTGAAAAATACATAGACGAAACTGACACAACATTGTAAACCAACTCTGCTTCGATTAAAAAAAAATACACAGGAAACATCTGGAAGATTTTACAATATTATCAGCCAGGTCAGGAGGATAAGGAATAATTTCCTGTGCCTTCTTCTATTTCTTAAGTTTCTGTGAAGTGGTTATATTGCTTAAAAAACAAAAACAATAACAAAACACTTATTTTTATTTCATGAAATTTCTGGAATAAAGAAGCCAGGGCTGCTGGGTATAAAGAGTGGGATCACATCCAGCCCTAAGAAGGCAGACACAGCGCGCACCTGATGGGAGGAACCACACAACCTGATGCTCCAGGTAAGGGTGGGCACAGGTCCCAGAAGCATGCTTCCTGGCACACTGTCCAGCAGGCACCTAATGCAGGCGCTGAGGCTGGAGACGGGATGTTATGGGATCACAACGTCGTGTTATCCAAGACCACCCAGGAACAAGGTGAAATGCTGGGAGGGCAGAGGGGACTCAAAAACATACGAGTGTGGTCAAAGAGGTGGGAGGAAAACTGAGCAAGCCAAGGATGAGTGCATTAAAGTAATCTGTTCTCAAGAAGTAAGCCCTGAAGATGTACATCAAAGATGCTTAAAATACTGAAAAATTAGAACAGAATCTCCATCAAAAGAGAGATAAGTAAAAGCATTGATAAATTAAAACAAATGAAGCAGATCTATACGCACTGTCATAAAAAATGGGGGCTCTAAGACACACTGATAAGTCAAAGGAAGTCACGGAACAGACTATATAGTGTGATCTATCCATAAAGGGAAAAGTTCCACAGGCTTATGCATGGAAAATATATATAGAGAAAAAGGAATCTGTTAACAGTAGTTACCTCGGGGGAGAGGGATTGGCGAGCACAGTGGACTTCTACTTTTTTCCTGTCTGCACACATTAGTTTTGTTTTTCAAAACCAGCACTATTACTTTTGTAATAGCATCATATCTTGATTTTAAGACACTTTTTTTTCATTTTAACATCTCTGAAATTAGCATGCTTGTCACATTCATTCCCGGCATTAAAAAAAAGGATTAAAACATCTCTCAGTGTTTCTTATTGTCAACGGGGTCTTTGGATGAAATAGATTTACTATTAAACATAAGTTTTTTTTTTAAACTTTCTTTTGGTGGCGGGAGGTAATTAGGTTGGTTTCTTTATTTTTTTGTTTAGAGGAGGTACGGGGGATTCAACCCAGGACCTCGTGCATGCTAAGCATACACTCTACTGCTTGAGCTATACCCTCCTAACCTGTAAGTTCTTTATTTAAAAAAGAGGGTATAGCAGAGAATATTGAACAGTAACATGTCTGATCAGATCAGGCCTAAAAGGACTGCCTTAACACAACACTATTTTTGAGAGCTGCACACTGAAGTAGGTAAGGGTGAAATGACATGTCTGGGATTTGCTTCAGAATACTTCAGAAAAGGAAAGAAACAAACAAAAGGGCTAGATTGAGGAAATGTGGAAAAATCTTGAGACTATTCAGTTTGGGTGATGGGGATATTTGGACATGCTCATATGAGAAAAGTACAGGATTCCCAAAGACGGTGATCCCCACAGGGACAGGTAGAGCGCCTGGGTGAGCCGATCTCGTTTCCTTGGCTGAGAGCCCTGCCTGGTTGAGAATATCGGTAAAAGGAGGAAAGAGAGGCAATTCTAAGAAGAAAAGGCCGTATCCACATCCAGTGATGCCCCATCCTCCCTCTGCCTCTCACAGAGGAGCTCCCACCAAGTCACCACACTCCCCTCTGCAAAGACGCCACCCCAGCATCCCAAGGGCCCCAGGAGGAGGCACATACCCAGGATATGGGGCAGAGGGACTTGTACACACGCTGGTACCATTCGCACACGGAGACATCCCCCCCTTTAGCAGTCATTGCCTTCTCACAGCGGTGGAAGTCTGTGAAGAAAGGGAAGCAGGTCAGCCCAGACCAAGGGCTAGAACACATTTTTGATCAAAACTCACAGAAATACTTTTAATACACAACTAATTACACACACACACCCCCCTCAATTTTCACAAAGAAAACATCCCCTTACAAGCGTAATACTAAAAAGGGCTAGACAAACCTCACTAACCTGATTTTGCAACCCCTAAAGAACTACTGTTCAATGGGAAATTCTGGGGTCAGAAACGGTAAGGCAACATGAGAGGCATGTGTGGGGATTATGGAAGTCCAGAACCAGGGCAAGGGAAGGGGAAGATGGTCTTGATGCTAAGATGCTGGGCATACACCCGAGAAAGAAAAGCATTATTCACATGGACATCAAATTACATTTATAAGGATGTTTATAGCAGCGTCATTTGTAAGAGTCCCAAACAGCATGGACCAATCTTCAAAACTGTTAAATGCAGAAATCCAAACACAAAGGAACACATACAGTATTAATAAAGTTCACAAAGAGGCAAACCTAAAAGCGGTGATAAAACCAAAATGTAATTGCTGTAAGTCTGTGGGGTTACACCTCTGGTTGGGAGAGTAGAGTGTCGTTTTCAAGACAGGGCATAGAGTAGGCAGGAGAGCTCAGGGTGCTGGCAGGATCTAATTTTCTTCCCAGATTATAGTTAACAAGGAGGATTCACTTTAGAATTATATATTTAGTTGTATGTACTTCCTGTATGTGCATTAGATTCCATACACACACACACACATCTTGAAAAAAAAAAATCATTGTGGGAACCAAAGTTTGCGACTCTGGCCCAGACCTTGAATACAGCTGGTATAGAGGGGCATGGGCCCTACAAGGTAGGACATCCAGGATGAAAGAGAAGAGGCCTGGGATGCACATCCCCTAGGAGGAAGCAAGAGGTGAAAGACTTGAGGTGTGGGACCAGGGGAAGGTCAACACTGCCCCTGCCCCATGCCCCGCTCACCCAGGTAGTTCTGCCAGCAGTTCCTGGTCTGGTTCTGGTTGGGGAAGCGGCTGTCAAAAGGGGCAGTCTGGTAGTTCTTGATTTTGATCTTGATGTCTTCTGCCATAGTGCTGACTCCTGGAGGCAAAGACAGTGGCTGTTGGTAGGCGTCCTAGGGGGCCTGGGCATGGAGATGTCAGGCCACCCAGGCCCAGCGGAGGCCTGACACAGAAGAATGGGCTGGGTGTGCACAAGCCACCACTCCTTCCCTTTCAACATACTGACACAGAGGAGAAGGGGAGGGCAAATCCACTTTAAGTGTGGAAGTCACAGCAGGGTGTGTGTGTGTGTGAGGGGTCAACTCCTTGGTAAAATCAGGCCTTATTTGTCCCAACATGACCCTAGCTGACATTCACTGAGTGCTTACTACAGGCCAGGCACTATTCTACACACTTCATTCCTACAGCCACTCTAAAAGGCAAGAACTATTAGTAACAGTTTCAGACAAGAGACAGGGTGTTTAAGTGACTTCCCAAGGTCATAGAGCACACATGGGGTGGAGCTGCACTCGATCACTGACATAATTACACTGCAGAGGTCCCTAATCTCTTTTGGTGCCAAGAACTCCTCAGGGGTCTAACGAACCCTTTCTCAGAATATGTTTAAATGCATTTAAAAGCTGCATAGGATCACAAAGAAAACCAATTATAGGTAGCTGAAGATTTACTAATCACCACAATTTTGAAATAATCATGAGTGCAAAAGGTATTTTGTGACATCTGCAACCATAATGTGATATAAGATGACCAGCAATTTTGACTGGTGACAAAGTCACTGATGATGCAAACACTACTAGGGCTGCTGCCTCCATTCCTACTGAAGGAACTGTTACATTTCAATTAGAGAGATTAGTAAACATCCAGGTGTAAATTTTCCTCCATCAAGCACTAGTACCCCTTGAATTCTATGATTCTGTGGACCCAGGGTTAAAAACTGCTATAATCTCTCTTATGGGGTGACACGCTGTTTTTGCTGGGGAATCTAAAAGAAACTGCCTCTATTTCAGATTATTCGACGAGTCGCGGGGTTACATAGAGGTGAGCAGACCAGTGATCCAAGGTAATGATAGGGATCGGGGGCACCAAAGTAGAGTCTTTCGGGGAGCGGAGAAATGTGGAACACCAGCCGCTGGGACACAGATGCAATCGGCATCGTTGTTTTGCAAGCGATCTACACCCATTATCCGGGAGTGAGGGTGGATCGGGGATGATCCCGCGGGCCTTCCGACGTCCAAGGCAGAGGAGGGGCCAGACAACAGGAAGCCAGGCTGTGCCTAGGACAGCCGCCGGGAGGACACCTGCGGCCTGGTGATTGAGAGCACTGCAGTCCAAACTACCGAGTCCAAATCCTAGTCGCTGGCTAAACTGCTTAACATCTGAGCCTCAGCTGCCTCCTTGTCAAAAGGGATAATCACTTGCCCTACCTCAGATGTAAAGGCTAGAGGGAGGATTAAATGAATTAATATTAACCGTCTAGAATATTAATGGCATTGAGGAAGAAGTATAATCATTAGCTACGATTACTAACTGTACAGGACCTCAGTGCCCCGGGAGGCCGGCCACTGCCGGCCAGAAACCTCACCTCGTTCTCCGGGAAGCAAGGGTCGGGCTCCTCAGTCCCCCAGGCTGGGGTTACAGGCCCCCGAGCCCTCGAAACTCACCTAAAGACGCCCCCGAAGCGGCTGGAAGCTCAATGTGACCCTCAGCAAAGACGCCAGAGCCGGACCGGAAGCGGAATTAAGACCGGCCGGAAGCGGGGCGAGGCGGCATATAAGGGAGTCTTCCGTGCGGCTAGAGCGCCGGCCCCCGAAGCCGTTCAGGCCACGCCCATGCGTGCGACCTCTGACCTCCTATTGGCCCAATCGCGAGCTTGCAAGGCACTTGGAATTGCTCCTAGCTGTGGCTGTTTCTAGCTGTGGACGCCGCTTGGTTACATGTTCTTGTCAACTCCGTGTCTCTACCAGGAGAAAGGGGTTCTGGGTCTTGGGGCTGGCTCGAGAGTAGGCCTGGGGAAAATATCCCAGCGGAAATAGTCATGCAGGACTTATTCATTGAACGCTTACCCTGTGCGAATGTTGTTGAATGAGTGAATAAAGGGGGCTTCTGGGATCTGAAAGAGGGAGTTATAGAAGAACTGCTTTCATCTCTCTCCTTAGTCTGGCCTTCAAAGCTTCCCACATACTGTGTTGGGTGCATTGTGCAGGCCTAACTGGTTCGGGGTCCTCTTACACATCCTGTGTTCATCAGCATTGTAATTATTTGTGGAACTACCTGTTTACATGCCTGCATTCACCCCCCCCCCCCTTTAATGAGATCTTCCTAAAGCCCAAATCTCTTCCCTGTTTAAACCCCTCTCTGGCTCCCCTGTGCGCTCCGGACAAGGCCAGGCCCTTACTATGGCCCACACATCCTTTGTGAACTGATCCATGGTCCCCTCTCCAGCCATACTGATATTTTAGTTCATTGAACAGTGCTGTGAGATCTACCTCCAGGCCTTTGTTTATGCTGTTTCTTCTGACTATAACATTCTTTGCCTACCTGATTTCTCAAATCAGCTATTTCCTTCTCCAGGAAGTTTTCCTTGACCCATTCCCCCACCCCCAGCCTAGGGCAGATCTCTCCTTTTGGGCCTCCTGGACTCCCTGGAGTTTCCCCATCCCAGCTCTGACCACTCTTGGCTGGCCCTGTCTCGTGATGGGTCTGTCTCCCCACTGGACTGTGAACTCCCTAAGGGCAGGGTGCAAGGTTGTCTTGGTCACTGCTGAATCCCCAGCATTACCCGCAGGAGGACCACTCAGCAGGTTCTGAGTAGACGCGGAGTAGGCTATCCTTGGGGGTCTGAATTCTATGGCCCCCAACTTGGAGTGGGGAAACAGAGGAGGTGGTTTTGCGGGGCAAGCACTAGGTCTAATTCCTTGATGATCCCTAGCACAGGGAGGGCATATAGTAAGACCTTTTTGGAGTCTGAGGCCTCCCTTCAAGGGGACGCAGTAGGTAGTTTGGAAAGTTAGTTACTGGGTCTGATTCCTGTACAAGTCCCAGTACAGGGCAGGCACACGGTAGGCAGGTCCTATGGGGTCTGAGGTTGATTCTTCTGCGTGTCCCATCACACAGTGAGCACACAGTAGTTTCCCTAAGGATCGGGGTCTGTTTCGCTCACGGTGCGTCTAGGGATCACACAGGTTGGCTAGGGGGCGATGTGGGGTGTTGGTGGTGCGCACAGGCTGTCTAGTGGATCTAGGCAATATCAGTGGGAAGGATGTCAGCACGCACAACGAGGCTTGACGGATTATTTTTATTGGGTCGCTGCTCCCTGCCCGCCCCCCATGCGGTCAGGATAGGCTAGGCCAGGCACGCGGCCCCCAAAGCGGTACGTGTACTTGCGCCGCCCGCTCTTGCGCACGATGTCACGCCGGTAGTAGTAGCGAAGGCCTCGGCTCAGCTTCTCGTAATTCATGCCGGGCTTCCTCTTGCGCTCGCCCCACAGCCGCGCCACCTAGGGCGGAAGCCCGGCTTAGTCCGAGAGGGTGGGAGGGGACGGGGCTAGACAATGGGCGGGTGGGGCGGGGTTCTGGTACAATCCACACAGGGGTTAGGCCTGGCGGAACCGAAATAAAATGGGAGCGAGGCTGGGGGCGGGGCCTAGGTCTGTGCTAAGCAGAGCGAATGGGCAGGGCTAAGTGAAACAGGAGGAGACCAGGGAGGGATTTGGCCAGCCTGGGAAGCTGCCCCACCTCTTTGGGATCGCACAGTTGGAACTCGCGGCTGTTGCCGGTCCAGCGGATGCAGCTGCTACGCGCCCCGTCGTGGAGCAGCTCAAGGAGAAACTGCCACAGCTGAATGGGACCTGCAGGAGGCAGGTGAACATTCAGGTTTCCTGGCCCCAGACCATGTCGCTTGGATGACCTAGGAGTCCGGATCTCCCTCTCCATATAAGGGACCCAAGAGTTGGCCTCGGGGACCCAGGCATCCGGACCCTCATCTCTTTTTTCTCACAAAATCCAGGAGCTTACGTCCTCATCCCTAGCTCCCTGGAAGACAAGGAGTGTCAATTCTCTCCCTCAAGACTCAGGAGTGAGGGCCACTGCCCCCTCCTCTCTGGAGCGCTTGCGTATCTAAGCCCAGTTTGCTGGGTCCCACCCCCTTAGGCGCCTAGGCCCCGCCTCACTAGACTCTGGCTTCGCTCTCCAAAATCTCGCGGGCCTCACCTCTGTGGTTACTTTTCGGATAACGAGCCGAGGTCGCGCTGTCCGACTGCTGGCTCGTTTCGGAGGATGCTGTGAGAGCTGAATTCTGGTACCCTTTCGAAAAGGTGGTGCAATCCGTTGGCAGCCCCGAGTCCCAGGAGGTGGTATAGTCCGAGCCCGCGGGCCCGCCCCACGAAATGGTAGAGTCGGCGCGCGGTCCTCCTCCCAGGCCCTTGCCCCAGTAGGTGGGGCCGTCGGGGCCCAGAGAACAGTTCCAGCTGGTGGAGCTGGCGGCGACCTGGGCTCGCGACCAAGAGTTGGCACCCCCCGTGGAGGTGGCGCAGTTCTGGCCAGCTGCCCCTTCAGAGCCAGCCAAGGGGGCGGGGCCCAGGGCCTGGGAGACGGGGCTCCAAGGGACCGAGCTGGTGTTCGCCAGGTCTGTCCAGTCTCCCGACCACGTAAGAGCCTGAGGGGCGGGCTCTGTGAGGAGGAACGGACCCCAAGTGAGAGGAGCCCAGATGTCGGGATCCCCGGCCCCCTTGGGGATTCTGGGAGTCGCAGCTCTCAGCTCTGGCTCCTGGGGCTCCCAGGCTCCCGTATCTAGGTCATGCCACCTGGAGTTCACAGGCGTCCCCCGTCCTAGCCCCGTGACCCCTCAAAGATCGGGGAGTCTAAACCTCTAGTCACAGTGGGGGACCCCGGTCCCCTCCACACCCCGCCTCTCCGCACACACTCACCCGCCCCGCATGGAGCTTCTGGGTACGGTAATGCGGAGGCCCAGTTCGGCTGTGGGAGCCCTGCGGGGTATAAGGACGTAGCTGAGTTTAGGGAAGGGTGTGAGCAATGACTAGAGACTCCACTCAGCCTCTCACCCAGTGGTCTTTATTTGTCGGGGGCTGAGAGTTGTTACCCCCAGCCACTACTCACTCAGACCTGGGACTCAGGACCCTGGTCCCCTCCTCCTTCAGCTTCAGGAATTCAAGCCCACACCACTCTCCCCATTCGACCCCAGGAATCCAGGTACGCCCCCTTGCTCCCTCAGACAGCGGAGCCCAGCCTCTCACCTTCTTCCCCAGCACTCAGGGGCCCCAGCCCACAGCCACCTTTCCAGTCTGTCTCTGCTGTCAGCGTGTCCCCTTGGAGTGCCAGTTCAGGGAAATAGAAGTCGAGTTCAGCTTCTGCAGGCAATAAGATTAGAGCCCCGTCAGGGTCGGTGGAGGCTGCCACATGGGTACCCTCCCCACACACATTGTCTCAGCCCCAGCAGCCTACCCAGCCCTGACAGCCTGTGCCCCAGGGGCACTTCCTGTGGTGATGCTTCATCCCAGTTCCACAAATCCATGGATGCCTGTTGTGAATATTCTGGGGGGGGGGGAGGGCACAGGGTGAGCTGGTGACACTTAGGACCCTGGAGTCTGGGTCCCATCCCTTGCTTCCCTCAGAAGGAGTCCAGGCTTCTGCTCCCTCCTTCCCCAGGACCCTGGAATCTTGGCTTCCAGTGTCCTTTTCTCTCAGACCAGGAATCCAGGCCCCCAGACACCCAGTCCCCACTTAATGGCTCACCTCTGGCAGGTCCCTCTGCCCCCAGCCAGGGGTCTCAGCCCCATTTCATACCATGCACACCCTCCCCTGGGGGCCTGAGCAGGGGGAAATTTTCCAAGACGTCAGAGCTTGGGGTCACAGCTGGGGTCGAGTTGCAAGACCAAGGCGGGACCAATCTATTCCCCCCGCCCCACCCCCTCCAGGGATGGCCACTGGCCTCCCTGGTAGCTGGGGCTGTCCTGCTGCAGGGGTGGCTTGTACTTGGACAGGAGCTTGGGGAACAGTGGGCTGGGTGAGACCTAGGGGTGCAGAGGGATGTTTCCGGGGTGACTGGGGTGGGGCAGGGGGTTTGGTGGACAGGTTCTCTGTCTTGGGGGCTTGATCCTGCGACATGGGGGATGGTGGGGGAGAAAGGCCTGGGGTCAGCTGGGCTGCGCCAGGCTTATCTGCAACAGGAAGGGGGATTTCCGGCCAGACCCTTGGTTGACTGACGTCACAAACCACAGGGGGCCTGCGGGGGATATGGTGGGGGTAGGTCGATCTGGGATCCTTGACCAGGCCCAGTTCTCCCCTTCTGAGGGCTTTGAGGAGGAAGTTCTGGGGCTGCTTCCGAGGGCTGTAACATCACAATATAAATGATAACAATAGTAATAGTAGCTAACATATATTGGGTGCTCATTGCATGCCATCAACTGTGCCATGGGCCTTTGTTTAATCCTCCTGTGTGGTAGGTACTAGTTTTATCCCTATATTATGAAAGGGGAAATTGATGAGGGCTTCCTCCCACTTTTCTTCATGTCCAGAATACACGCCCTTCCATGCTATAATAGTTTGGGATACATGGGAAAATTTGAGTATAGCTGAATATGATATAGAATAAGTCATTTTCTTAGATGTGCTAATGGTGTTATGATATGACAGCTATCTCTATAAGGAAATGAACACTGAGATATTTTGGGGTGAAGTGTTATGATGTCTGTAACTTGTTTCAAATGATTCAGAAAGAAAAAACAAGCCATGTATACATGGATCATATACATATGCATATGCAACATTTGGGACACACTTATTCTAAAAAATTGTTTGTTGTTTATCCTAAGTTCACATTTAAGTAGGTGCCCTGTAATTTTGTTTCCTAAATCTGGCAACCCTAAACCCAGGTAGCTTGGCTTCAGAGTCGGTGCTTGTACCCATCCTGCTATATTAATAAGTAAATATTTACCATTAAAAATAACCTCTTTAATATGGGCACATTCCAATATTCACCTAGCTTGATCACCAACCACTTGCCATTCTGGGGGTAGGAGGAGTTGGGGTGTGGGCCCTGCTTTTTTTTTTTTAATGGTTAATTTAATTTTTTAATTGAAGTATAGTTGGCTTACAGAGTTATGTTAATTTCTGGTGTACAGCATAGTGATTCAGTGATATATATGTATATGTATATGTATATGTATGTGTATGTGTATGTGTATATGTATATGTATATGTATATGTGTGTGTATATATATATTCCTTTTCATTATAGGCTGGCCACTGCTTTTCTGTCCATGTCACACGAGGGAGACAGGGCCTCAAGAGGGAGAGCCACTTACTAGGTCACACCATGGCTGGTTGGGGGGTGGTACTGGGATTGGAACCAGTGTTAGGTGAACCACGGAGCCCTCATGCATCACTGGTACCTCCATCCATCTAACCCAGGGGTCTGAAAGGAGTCCTGACGTGCTTTGCCCCACCAGGCCCAGGACCTCCTCTTCCTGAAGCTGGTCTCTCTCCTGTCTGTATGTGTCTGTCTCTCCATGTCTCTCTGCCTGGGGTTGGTGTCCCTGGCCCTGGGTCTCTGTTGTACTAGGCCAGACAACAAGGCCTTGTTACCCAGTCTCTCCTGATGTCTCAGTCCCTCCCAATCTGTCTTTGTGTTCCTCTCTCTAGCTCTGTATGTTTCCATCTCCTTCCCTCTCTGTTTTCTCCCCATCTTCCTTGCCATTGACTGCCTCTGGCCCACAGTTCTCATCTCTTCCTTTCTGCCTCCCTCCCCATCTCCGTCTCTGCTCGCTACATCCCCTCCATCTGTCTCTCAACCCCGTGATTGATCTCTCTCTCTCCCCTCAGGACTGAAATGCACACATAGAAAACCCTTCTTTCTGGAATCATTCCTCTTCCTTGCCCACAGTGAACAGAAGGGAGTCAGGAGTAGGGAGGGCTAGTGATGTGGTGGGGGGTAGGGTTTGAGGGTTCTGGGGCTGGGTGGTCCAGCCCAAGTGGCAGAAGCCTGAAGGACACTTCCTGCCATCGAAGGGAGGCCCTCAGCCCTCTAACCAGACTGGAAAATGTGACGTCAGAGGAGGCAGTAAGGGAGGAAGACAGGAACAGAGGAAATCTGACACCTCTCCTGGGTGACTGGCTTCCCTGAGGGGCCTGGGCATTGTTTCTTCCCTCCCCCACAATCCCCTTCCCAAACCAGGGTTCTGATGGCTATGCCCCTGGGAGACCCTCATCCCCTCCCCATGCCTGAACCATACCATCTTCCTCCTCTGCCCGGTCCTTGCTCCAGCCTCCTTCTAGGACCTGAGCCCACAACATGGGAGTCTCAAGAGCTTTTTGTAAAGTGCAAATCTGTGTTGGCCTGCTTGAACTTTGTCTCAGCTTCTGGTGAGAACTTTGTCTCTGCTGCCTTCAAGGTAAAGTCTGAGCACTTAGTTTGGCATTCAACATCCTGCATGGATACTTGTTCAGACAGGCAGAGACAAGCTTGGAGCTGGGAAAAAAAGTGAGGGAGAGACTCACAGATACAGAGAGAGAGAATAGAGACTCAGAGAGAGGCAGACACTTAGAAACAAGAAACAGAGGGGCACTCAGAGAAACAGGGAAAGAGACACAAACAGACACAGAGCAAGACAAGTCAGCTGGGTTTTGGTAGAGTGAAGAAACTGGAAGAGTCTCAGCAAGCAGAGGGTGAGAACTGCAGAGACTAGGAGGGTAAACAGCAAGAGAATGAGACAGTCTCAGAATTGGCCAGTTCCTTTAAGAAGCCCACCGTGACTCCCTCCCTGGGCTCCCCCATCCCAACCCCAACCACTCTGGACTCTCACTGTGCGGCAACAGGCTTCTTACCCCTGGACCATGAGCTTGGAGGGAACAGGGCCCATTCCCTGTTTACGTCATCATGTCCCCAGCACTGTCCAGACCTGCGGTGAGAGTTTGCTGAATGGACAAAAGCCTGGAAAGCTGTGAGCTCTGGGAGGTCAGGGCCCCTACCTTGGTACCGAGAACACAAGCTGGAGTCAGAAGATCACAGGTCTGAGCCTTGGCTTGGCTTTGCCAGAGCCTCCACTTCTTTCTCTGTGGAGCGGCTGCAATCAACATACACTTAAGAGCTCATGCGGCAGGGACCGAAAAATGCCATCTTCATGTTTGTCTGCATAAACTTTCAAGGCTCCCCACTACTCCCAGGTGGGGGATGCTAAGCCCTGCTCCCCAAAGAGTGCATCTAAGCCCAGCCAGGGATGGAAATGAACGTAAATTTATTGAAACTGGTTTTGGGGGAGGATGGGTGGGTGGATAGTTGAGGGTTTTCCAAAGAACTGCAGGGAGAAGCCAGCGCCCGGCCAGGTGGAAGCGGGTGCCCGGCCACCGACCCTATCTCAGGCCCAATTTCTTCTTCTCCTTCTGCTTCTTGCGAACCACGTCCAGGTTTCGGTCCTTCCACATGCTCTTGCGCAGCTTGATGGGGCGTGAGCCCACATATTTTCCTGGGGGAATGGAAGGTTCAAGGTCAGGCTTGGGGTCAGGCTCAGACCAGATGCCTACCATGCCCAGGGACCCTCGGGGAGGCCTCACTCACCATTCATCTCACGCATGGCACGCACGTAGTCGCTGGGGTCCTTAAAGCTGACAAAGCCATAGCCCTTGGTCTTGCCCGTGCGCTTGTCACGGATCACCTTAGCCTTAAGGAAGGATGGGAAGCGGCTGAAGGCTCGTGCCAAGATGTCATCGTTCACCTCATTGCCCAGATCCCCACAGAAGATCCGGAAGTCATCTGGGATTGGGAGAGAGGAGGTCAGAGGATGCAGATGTCTGGCCCAGTGCCTGCCTTATTTAAATAGCCCCACCTTCTCAGGAGGCATCCCTCAAGCCCTCCTCCCTCTGTATCCCCAGTGGTCTCTGCCTGGGGCCCCCTTAGTTGTAACAGCCAAAGCCTGTAAAGTATTTACCGGGTACGAGGCTCTCTGCTAAGCACCCATAAGGTTTTACACATCTGGCACTTCCAACAACCCTTTACATCAAAAACAGAGATCTAGTCACCTGCCCAAAGTTAATCAGGAAGCGGCAGAGCTGGGATAAGAACTCAGGCATCTGGCTCCAGAGTCCTCACTGCACCCATTCCCATGGGTCCTAACTTCGTCATCCCAGCCCTGGCCTGTCTTCAGAGCCCTTAGCATCCTTTACTTTCCTGAACACCTCCCTATGGATATCCCCTGGGTCTCAGATACCCACTGGCTCCCATAATGGCACCCCGGTACCACAGACTTCATCAGCTCTGCTTCCTCTGCAAAGCCCACTCTAATCCCCCTTTGAGTTCCTGAAAACTGAACACACTGCCCGATTCTTCTCCAAGGCCAACCTCAGTTGCCACTCCTGGACATATCCCCTGGGCTGGGCCTGAGCCTCAACCACATGTGCTCAAGCCTAAAGAATCCCTTCCCCCATGAGCACACACTATTATTATCCCCTTGTTGGAGATGAGGAAAATGAGGCTTGAAGGGCTAAGTGACTTGCCCAAGGTTACAGAACTAGGGTCTACAGCCTGCACTGGCCATATTTGGGCTGATGTTGCCAGGGCTCTGGCCTGGGGTGGACAGACAGTCCCAGGAAAAGAGGCAGAAGTCAAAGACTAGGGTGGGAGGTAGGCCCCTTTCCTTGGCTACCACTGTGGCTGGTCCACAGCTTCTGTGGTGATTAAGGACACTCTTTGAGAACAAGTTTGGCCACCCCAGGTGGAAATAATTTGACAAACTCAGAGGGTAGAAACTTCTACAAACCAACTGGCCTGAACACTTCAAAAAACTTATACACAGGACAAAGCAGTAGGAGGGAGACAATTCTCATTAAAAGATAATGGAATGACATAAAACTGGTTCGGGGAAAAACAGCTGTAATAAGACTGGGGACAACTGGGAAAATCTGAATATAAACAGAATATGAGATACCACAGAATTATTGTTAATTTTCTTAGATGTGTTAATGGTGTAATGATATGAAAGAAAATATCACTTAGATGAATACTGAGGTATTTAGAAGTGAAGTGATAAGTTCACTTATAATTTGCTTCAAATGGTTGAACAAAGACCCAAAAAAAGATACATGAAAGGATAAAGTGAATACAGCAAGATGTTATTTGCTGAATCCAGTTGTTCACTGTGCAATTCAGTATTTAAAAATTTTCATAAAAAGTTACGAGGAAAAAAATTCTCTTCCACCTTTAGCAAGCCAGGCCCCTGATGAATAAAACAGAGGCCAGAAGGTCCTGGGCACCAGTCCTCTCCACTGAGTCCTGTACAGTGGCTGGGTGAGGGCCTGCCCCCGCAGAGCCACAGTCCAGCCCTCCACGAGGTGCCTGGCCTTCACCTTCCTTTAGCTGAGCAGCGCAGGACCCTGCACTTGAGCCCACATACCTGCATCCCACTCCAGCAGGCTGGGGTCCTCCCAGCTGCTCCCAGCTGCAGTGCGAATGCAGCGTTTCAATTTCTCTGGCTTCCCTTTCTTCTTGTCCTCACCCAGAGGCTCTGGGACCTGCAGGGAAAGGGATGGGGTGCAAAGGGCTTGATGTTGGAGTCTCCTGGACTGATCTGCCTGCTTCAGGCTTTCCCACTTTGCTCTGCCCCATGGCCCTCCTGCCTCCATGGATAGAAGACGACATGTGTTTCTGTGTGAGGAAACCCATGGACTCCTCTCTGCCCAACCAGCCTTTTCTGTCTCTGCACTGCTCTACTCCCTGCTTACCTCAAGAGCCATGAGACCAGGGGGTGGCTCAGGTCGTGGGGGCCGGGGTCTCGGTCGCAGGGACAGGAGCTCAGGAATGCGCAGTGGAGGCAGCAGGCCTCGCACAACTTCCAGCGGGAGGGGCAGGGGCTCGGGCTCAGGCAAAGGCATGGCGAGGGCCAGTGGTAGGCTGGGCCCAATGACTGCAGGGCCAGCTGGGGTGCCTCCTGCCCCCACAGCCACTGCTGCGCTAGCCTCCTCCAGCCCAGCTGCCGCTGCCACCACAGCTTCTTCTTTCTCTTTCAGGCCCAACCCCAGGCCTAGGCCCAGCTCTCGGGGTGTTGCTGGCTCTTCCTGTAGACGAAAGGAGGGCATGAAGGGGGCCAGGTCACAGGCTAAGACCTTACTTCCATCCCCATCCCGTATAAGAGCAAAACCCTGGGGGCCTGAGAGCAGGCAAGAGACACCTAGACAGACAAGGGAGTCTCTAGTTAGAGATGGACACAGGGATAGTTCAAAGGAAAAAACAGATATACAGAGAGAGATATACACCTATAACTTGTGTTTCTCTCTTTAATTTCCCTACAAAAGAAAAAAACAAAGCAAAAACACAGAAAGATTTGGCCACAGAAACAGGGAAAGACAGAGACAAAGTCAGAGAGCGAGAAGGCAGAGATACAAAAAACCAGGGGAAGAGGCAGAGACACAAAAAACCAGGGGAGAAGGCAGACTTGGTAGACATAGCCCAGCAGGCCAGGATTGAGGGTCTCCCTGCCCACTGCACCTCTGACCCTCAGCTGCCTGTCCGCACTCACCAGAGGAGGCCTCAGAGCAGCCATTGAGCTCAGGGGGGGCCCCGGGGCCCGAGCCATTGGTGGCAGCATCATAGGTGGTCCAGGGGGCCCAGGCAGAGGGGGGCCCACCAGGGCCTGGTGAGGGGGCCGCAGGGCCATAGGGCGGGGTCCACCTGCTGCAGAAGAAAGAGCAGAATCTGTCAGGGTGTTAGTGGGGGAGTTGGAGGGCTTGGGGGGAGTTATATGGCAGGGATGATGACCCTGGCCCCCTCACCTGCTCTCTGTAGCACGTGAGGGATGAAGGCTGGACGCAGGATAGGGGCCCTCTGGGGGGCCACAGCTGTGGGAAAGATAGATGGGGGTGTGTGTCATGGGGGACTGGGGCACTTGGGGCAAGGTGTTTGCCTGTGAGTACTCTCAGCATCCAAGAAGTCCTGAAGAAGAGTCAGGGGAGCCTTCTGGGAGATGCAGGGGTCTTTTCACTTGTTCATTCAGTAAAAATTTACCAATACTGATCTCCTCTGGGCCTGGACCTGTCCAGGGCAATGCCAGGGACACATCTAAAGCCCAAGGGCTCTTTGCGAGCTCCTGGTCCAGAGTAGGAGGGAACAGACCCATCACAAGACAGTGACAGCCAGAGAGATCAGGGCGGGGATTGGGTAAAGCCCAGGCAGGGTGATCTGAGGCTGGAGGGGGAAGCCTGGGAAGCAGTAGGAACCCAGAAGAGCCCCAGGACCTAGCCAGGGGGACCATAGAGGCCTTCCTGGAGAAAGGGACCTGCCAGCTGAGACCCAAAGGATCAGGAAGAGTTGGTCAGGAAAAGAGTAAGTGGGAATATTACTGGCAAGTAGAACATTTTGAGATAGAAAATTTTCCCCCTTCAGTTTAATGCAATTGTAATAGAGCAAGTCAGGAGCTGGAAAGCATCATAAGAGAATGGTCAAGTCAGTAGGCATCCAAGCAGAGTCTAGTTGGCTGAGCTGTGGATGTCCTCCAGAGGGCACTGGGGAGCCACAGCAGGGCTGGAAGCTGGGGAGTGTGACTAGGTCAGATTTGCATTTTGACTAAAACCTTACTAAAGTGAGGAGGAGGGTACAGCTCAAGTAGTAGAGCTCATGCTTAGCATGCACGAGGTCCTGGGTTCAATCCCCAGTACCTCTTCCAAAAATAAAACAAGCAAACCCAATTACCTCCTCCTCAAAAAAACAAGAACAAAAAACCCCTTACTGAAGTATAAGATGTATTAAACCATCTCAGATAGCAGATTAAAAAGTGTAACAGGATTTAAGTAACCCAATTAACAAGTTTGATCCAATAGAGATTATACTAGAACTTTACAGAATGCATATCCTTTTCATACACATAAGGAAGTAATGTCACAAAAACTGACCGTGTGTATAAAGGTTATCTCAACAACAAAAAGTAAGAATGAACTATGGAGAGGATATTTTAGTTTGATTTTGGTTTACAGCAATATGGGGGGCTCCCGGGGAGGAAATGGAGATCTCTCTCTGAAAGGGACCAGGTGATGTAGGGTCTTGACAGCCAGGGGAGGGGCATAGGTGCTTGTCTGTTCATCCCATCAACAGAGAGCATGTAATTCTCACTAGGTGGCAGGCCCCAAGACTTTAGCCTCTCACAGAGCTTATATTTTAGAGAAAGCAAAAGATGATAACCATAATAAAGAAGCAAATTGTAAAGCTTGTTACAAAGTATTAAGTGCTGTGAAGAAACATAGCAAAGGTGGGGATTAGGAGTGACAGTAAGGGGGCTGGTTTGCAATGATCAAGTGCAGCCTTATTAAGGCCAAACTGACTAAGTACACAATCAAGTTGGTGCTTTAGAAAGATGATACCAAGGTGGGGATGAAGTGGAGAGGGTGAAGTAGTTGAAACAAGAGTGCTTAGTTAAACGTGGGATTCCTTGGCCCCAGACCTACCTGCTCGCCGCAGGAACATGGCTTCTCGAGCTTCTGGACTGTCCAGGTGACTCCGATCACCAGGGCCAAAGCCAACTGTTGGGAGGGGGAGATGAGAATGGTGGGAGAAGAGTCCCAGACATCCCTTTTCACCACCCTGCCTAATCCCCTGATTCCGACCCCACTGCTCCTTACCTGGGCCTACAAAAGGTGGGCCACCCACCATGGGAGGAACCACTGTGGCTGCAGCAGCTGCCCGGGCCTCCAGAGTCTGTTGGACCTGTTGGGGAGGAGGTTGAGGTGAGGGGCCTGACTCAGTGCCCACAAGCTGCCCTGGCTGGCTCACCCTGGGAGGCCAAAGGTTTCATTCTTTGCACTGTGTTGGGCTATCTGTCAACTTTAGGTCTAGGTCTTAGCTAAATGTCACTTTTCAGGGAGGCTTTTGGGATCACACTAGCTAAAGCTGTCCTCAGCCCCTCCCAGCTACAACTTCTCTCATCACCCTGTTGTGTCTCCCCCAAAGCATTCAGCACTATCTGAAATTATGTCCAGCTTGTCCTCCGTATCTCCCGTGTGACCATCCTGGTCCAAGCCACTGTCTCTTGCCGAGAGTGTTATGGTAGCCTCTTCTTCAGTCTCCTTGATTCTTCCCTTGCCCCCTATAGTTTGTTTTCCAAACAGAGAGCGACCCTGTTTATATCTAAGTTGGATCATATCACCCCTCTGCTCAAAATCCTTAAAAAAAAAAAATATCAGAGTAAAAACCAAGGTCCTTATGGTGGCCCACAAGGCTCTACTAGATGCGTCTCTATCACCTCTCTGTCTTCATCCGCCCACCCTTTCCCTTGCTCACTCTGCTCCAGCCACACTATTCCCCCTGCTGTTCCTTGAACATGTCAAATATGCATCTATCTTGTAGCCTTTGCACTGGCAGTTCTCTCTGCTGGGAATGCCTTCCCCCAGATACCTGCATGGTTCCCTCCCTCATGCCTTTGATTGATTGATCTTTTGACATATACTTGGTTTACAATACTGTGTTAGTTTCAGGTGTACAGCAAAGTGACTCAGTTATACACATATATATATTTCAAATTCTTTTTCATTATAGCTTATTACAAGATATTAATATAGTTCTATTACCTATACAGTAGGTACTTGTCATTTATCTATTTTCTTTATAGGATCTGTTAATCTCATACTCCTAATTTGTCCCTCCCCCTCCTTCCCCTTTGGTAACCATAAGTTTGTCTTCTATGTCTGTGAGTCTGTTTCTGTTTTGTAAATAAACTCATTTGCATTATTTTTTAGATTCCACATATAAGTGATATCATATAATATTGTTCTTTCTCCGTCTGACTTACTTCATTCAGTATAATCTCTGGGTCCATCCATGTTGCTGCAAATGGTTAAGATTTCATTCTTTTTTATGGCCGAGTAATATTCCATTATACATATACATAATGGAATTTTATACACACATACAGCACATCTTCTTTCTTCAGTCATCTGCTGATGGACACTTAAGTTGCTTCAATGCTTGGCCATTGTAAACAGTGCTGCTACGAACACTGGGGTGCATGCATCTTTTCAAATTAGAGTTTTCGTCTTTTCTGAATATATGCCCAGGAGTGGGACTGCTGGATCATATGGTAACTCTATTTTTACTTATTTAAGGAGCCGCCATACTGTTTTCCATAGTGTATCATACCCTTTATATCTTTGCTTAGATAGGCCTCCCTGAAAGGCCTTTCCTGATGGGGCTGAAAAACCTGTCCTTCCTTCTCTACTTTGATTCTGTCTCTCTGTAGTAAAATGTAAATTCTAAAAAACATAGTGATTATTTTTCTCTGTTTCATTCTCTGCTATATGCCTAGTGCCTAGAATAGTGCCTAATGCAGAGATGGCGCCCAATAATTATGTGTTGAGAAAGTGAGCAAGTTTCATTTACTTGCTTTCTTTTTAGTAGTGTCTCTCTCCACTAGTCATATATATAGTTAGGTATGGAGTACTTGAATGTGACTAATGAAGCTGAGTAACTATTTAACTTTAATATAAATTTTAAATAGATACAGGACAATTCCATCATTGCAGAAGGTTCTACTGGACAAGATGATCTAAAATATAAACTCCCAAAGGGCAGAAATATTGTTCTTCTTAGTCATTACTGTGTCCTCAATGCCTGGCACATAAAATATTTGTCATGCTAATTAATCAACAAGCCAACATGTCAATGGCTCTCTGTATAGAAACACTGTGTTGGAAACATCGTGCTCTTATATGCCTTAGTTCAGCCGTACCTGTTGGTATGTGTTGGTCGCGATAATTGGGCGGATCACTGGTGCTGCTGGGACTTGCATCGCTTCTACCGTGGGGACTGTGGGCACCGCAGGCACAGCAGCTGGGATTCCGGTTACCGGAGCCCCCAGAACTTCTTGCTCAAACCTGGGGGAGCAGGACAGACACCACAGCTCAGGACCCTGCACCAGTTCTTGAACGCTGGGTATATCGCGACAGGGCCGTCACCCCTGCCAACCTCTCCTTCTTACTCCCGCCCTCACAATCCCGAAAGTCCCATTTCCCCAAAATAGAGACATATGTAGGGGCCTATAGTGGCCTGAAGGCTCCAGGGCTCGATGGCTCTAGCTCGGGGACGGCTTTTATCGAGCCCTGTCGCGGGCCTTACAGGGCCATCTCCGCCTCCATCTCCTTCAAGCGTTCCTCGCCGCTCTTGCCCGGGATGCCGGCGCCAGGGCCTGGGACCACAGGTCCTCCTGCCCCCGGGAGTCCCGGGGCTGGCCCTGCCCCGGCCATCGCTGCTGCCGTCGCTGTCGCTGCTACTACCGCCTCAGTCAGTGGCCTCCGCCGGTTCCGCTGTGTACTCTGTGGCTTCGTCAGGGGGGGCGCCCGCGGATGACGTATCAGCGAAAGCGACGGGCGCCGGTACTTGACTTCATACGCCAATGAAGCTCGCCTTTGGAGTGAGGGCCAATGAGAACCTGGCCACACCCAGAGGGCCCGCCCCAAGGAGGTATATAGGCCAATCAGAGTTCCGGAAAAACGAGTCAAGGGAAGAACCCGGTCTCTGAAAGTGCAGCCAAGAGAGATGGCCAGGCCTTCATGGAGGAATACAAGCTGAGGGGAGGGCTGTGTAGTCAGTTGGCCCTGTCCGTAAGTGGTAACTGGGCCTTTGAGAACTCACGAAAGTTCAAAGATCCCTTCCGTCCCACCGCTAGACCCATTCCGGAAGTTTTAAAACATACGGAAATCCACATCATCCCAGGACAAGGCGAGGCTGGAGACAGCTGGGGGCAGTGGGTTCCTACTCTGAGGTAGACAGACATGCTACAGTGAGTCCCAGAAAAACCAGGGACATGATGTGGAAAGTTCAGAGGAGGCGCCTGATTCAAGCTTTCTGAAGGAGGTGACATCTGAAGAGTTTGTTAGATGAAAATGAGAGATGTTCTGGGTAGGAGGATTAGTTCATGCAAAGGCTGAGAGAATAGTCAAATGTGTCAACCCTGAAGCTAACGTGTGTAGGTTTTGTCTCTGCGTGCTTTCTTGGGACACAGCTGGCCTCTTTTTTTTTTTTTTTTTTTTTGGTCCTCAAAATGTTTTATTGTGAGTATTTTAAAAAATACACAACAGTAGAGCGAATAATATAAGAAACATCCATATATCTCTCAGCAGTTACTAATATTTTACCCTTCTTGATTCGTCTGTACTTCTTTTTATTTTTTTGCTGGAGTATGTAAAAACAAATTCCAGATAGCAGTCAGTTCACCCATAATTGCTTCATGTCTAACAGATAAGGAGTATTTTAAAAAAAATTTCCAAAAACAAAAACCAAAAACACTACACCCCTAGCATTTTCACACCCAAGAAAATTTCTTAGTAACATTCAACACTCAGACTATGTTCAATTTTCCCTGCTTCAAAATGTCTTTATACAATAGTTTTGTAAAATCAGGATCCAAATAACGTCCACACGTTGCATTTGGTTGGTTGGTCTTTTTTTTTTTTTTTTCTCTCTCTCTCTCTTTCTTATTTTTATTGTTTTCTTTGGCTTCTTGAAGTCTGTTTGAATCAGCATAAATGAATGCTCCATTAAAGCATTGTTGGTGTTGACTGAAATAAAATGCACAGCCTTCGGTGGACATTTCTGAGGACTTGAACTCCTTCGAGCCTGGGATGACAGCCTCTCAGATCGTTCTGAGAGACTGCTCCAAAGAGGTAGGGGAGGAACCAGGATATATAAGAGTTTTACAACAAAAATCAGTCAGTCAGAACATTAAAGATTACTGTAAAAGAAAACCAGACATCTCAAGTTAAAGGATGTAGCATTTTCTATATATGGGAAGGAGCAAACGTCTGGGCTCATTGAAATCATTCCTTTGACAAGCACCTAGCTATCTAGGGCCAGTATCCTGTCCTTTCACATTCTGAGTCCCCTCAGAGTGCACCATTGTGGGTGGCTTTGGACCAGGCTGCCTAAGCGCTTGTCTGTACCCTGAACTTACTGTGGGAGGTGGTGGCAGTGGCTGGTGACTTGATGGCTTCAGCATTCTTTGTTTACTGATATGGCTTACAGTATTTTTTGTTCACATTGGGCTTTGTTTTTTTTTTTAAATTTCTTTAATGTTTTTCTTTTTTTTTTATTTTGGGTTTTTAGAAAAATTTTTTAATTTGTTCACATTGGTTTTGAGTACTAGTCATGTATTTTGTAGAATGTTCCTCATTTGGGATCTGTCAGATGTTTTTCTAATCATTAGGCTGGGGTTTATGTTTTTTGGCGGGGGAAAGGCCATACAGGTAAAGTGCAGTTCTTATCATGAGTACATACTATCAACAGAATTATTATTAGTGTTAACTTTGATCTCCTATGGTAGCACTTGCCAGATTTCTCTACTATAAAGTTACTTTTAAAAAAATTATTTTTGCTATTTACTTTTTTAAAAATTCGTATTTTTTAATTGAATTGTAGTCAATTTACAATGTTAGTTTTAGGAGTACAGTAAAGTGATTCAGTTATATTTATACACACACACATATATATTCTTTTTTCAGATTCTTTTCCATTATAGGTTATTACAAGATATTGAATCTATTTCCCTGTTCTATACAGTAGATCCTTGTTTATCTATTTATATATAGTAGTGTGCATATGTTAATCCCAGACTAATTTATCTCCCCCACTTTCCCCTTTGGTAACCATAAGTTTGTTTTCTATGTCTGTGAGTCTGTTTTGTAAATAAGTTCATTTGTATCATTTTTAAAGACTCCACATATAAGTGAAATCATATGTTGTTTCTCTTTCTCTCTCTGACTTAACTTCCCTTAGTATGAACATCTCTAGGTCCATCCATGTTGCTGCAAAAGGCATTATTTCGTTCTTTTTTTATGGCCGAGTAATATTCCATTGTATACATCTTCATCCATTCACCTGTCAATGGACATTTAGGTTGCTCCATGTCTTGGCTATTGCAAATGTGCTGCTATGAACATTGGGGTGCATGTATCTTTTTGAGTTAGTTTTCTCCAGATATATGCCGAGGAGTGGGATTGCTGGATCATATGATAACTCATTTTTAGTGTTTTAAGGAACCTCCATACTGTCCTCCATAGTGGCTGCACCAATTTACATTTCCACCAACAGTGTAGGAGGGTTCCTTTTTCTCCATATAAAGTTACATTTAAAAACTCCCTTTTCATGCACTTTGGAAGTTACTATGCACAGCCCAAAATTAAGGGGTGGAATTAAGCTCCACCTCCTTGAGAGTGAAATATCTACATAAATTATAATTTGGAATACATCTGCACAGGGGATATCTATTCTACCCCCTTTGTTTAATTATTAAATCATTTATATCAGTGTGGACTCAAGGATAATTTGGGTTCTTATTCAGTACTACTTTAGTTGCTTTTTGCTCAAATTGTTCCAGATTTTAAAATCTTACGTCTTTTTTAACCTGAAAATTTCCCTCCTCCTGCCTTTTTCTTCCTCCTTCCTTTTTGTTTTTTCCTTTCCTTCTATTTGTTAGATTGATCAATTGTCCTATATAGGATGTCTCACATTTTGGATTTAACTAACTACATTGTTTCACTTGGTCCTCCCTGCCCCTTTCCCCTTTCTTATATGTTGAAGTGACAGAAGCTTGATTAGATTTAGATTTAATTTGGTGAAAGAGTACTTAAGAGATAGCCAGTTGTAATATATCCCATTGAATCCTACTGTATCCAGTCAGGAGCACATGCCTGACTGTCCTCCTTTGGTGATGCCAAGACTGAGCAGCAGTGTTACCCTGTTCCATCCATTTAAAAAAACTCAATCAACCTTTCTGCTAATAGTTTAGCAGCCCTTGATCTATTACTTCATTAATGTACGGAAAATAGTGATTTCCAAATTTTATCATTCTCTCTGAAAATTATTAGTGATTTTTATAAACAAATTCTCCCTTTTCAGGAATTAGGTTACTTGTTCACATACAGGGAAAAAGACAAAATAATGCTTGAGTCTTTCCCTATTTTATGGGGGAAAAATAAGAAATGAGTTGGTTCCTAGCACCCTTCAAAGGTGACCAATGAGGTTTGTGTGTATAAATATCATTATGAACTTATTTATGTGCTTCAAATCATTGCACTCATTCTAATTGCTGCTCAAAATGTCCCCAGTGGCAACCCCTTCATATTGTCTCTTGAGTCCTTTTGACTCTCTCTGTATATTTTTGACCCAATGTGTGTGAATACATATATATATATTTTTATATAAAGAGAAAAACCCATGAGTTCATTCTTATATATCCAATTCAAATGAAGATTACAAGGTGTTTACTTTTTTTTCTTTTTTGGGGGGGAGGTAATTAGGCTTATTTACTTATTTATTTTAATGGAGGTACTGGGGAAGGAACCCAGGACCTTGTGCATGCTAAGCAGACACTCTACCACTGAGCTATACCCTCCCGGACAGGGTGTTTACTTCTTTGATTATATATCTGTATCTCTTTTCACTTGCATTAAAAATCTTAGTCCCCAGTAACATTAGCATAGCTACTTATTTGCTTCAACCTATAATTTCAAAATATGTAATGTTGAGTCTGAAAATTTTATACTATATATTTTATCAGAATAAAAATACCAGTATTATTATGAACAATAAGACTATCTGAAAATTGCAGACATCATCCTTAATACTTCAATACACATCAACATTCTAAGAATATTCTCCCACCTAGCCACAATACCATTTCATTATCACACCAAAGAAATTTAACAAAGATATTAATATTTTCCAATATACAAACTCCCCATTCCTCATATTCAAATTTCCCCAGTTGTCTTGGGGAGGGGGAAATGTACTTTCACTTTTTAAAAACCCTGTGATTCAATCAAGATTCTGCATTGTATTTAGTTGTCATCTCTTTTAATCTAAAATAGTTCCCACCCTACCCCCACTGACCTTCTGAAGAAAATGGTCTAGTTGTTTTGTACAAGGTGCCACAGTTTTTATTTCACCCAGTATGTCTTTGCAATACATTTCTCTAAGTAGCATTTGGGCAAAGAATAAATGCATGTATAGTTTTGCTGGTGATTATCCCACTGGTGTTCCATATTACATGTGCATTTACATATTAAACTGCTGTTTTCCCATAGTCTTGCCAACAGAGTGAGTTGCCAAAATTATGGGTTTCCTTTTTCCCAGTCTGATAGGTGGGAAATATATATCAAAGTGGGGTTTTAATTGCTTTTCTCTTATTGAGTTTGAGCATATTTTCTGAGAATTGTCCATATATATATTTTGCCCACTTTTCTATAGACTTAGAATTTTTCTTTTCCACTTTGACACTACACACACACGTGTGCACACACATACCCTTTATAGTATAAATTGCAACCCCACCCCCCTAGTTTGTCATTTCTTCTTACCTTGTTCTTTTTTTTTAAACCATGCAAAAATTTACTTTTATGTTTTTGTTATTATTTCCCATTATTGCATCTGGATTTTGAATCACATCTAGGAAAATTTGTTTAATTTCTAATTTATAGAGGAATTCACCTTCATGGAGCTTACATTCTGTTTGAAGAGGACAATAAAAGATACAATAAAATATTGTATGTTAGAATATGTGCTATGGAGAAAAATTAAGCAAGGATAGGGGTTAAGGATCCCCATGTTCAACAGGGAGGTGGAGGCTGGGAGCTGAGATAAAGAGAGGGAGGAGGAGAGGGAACACTAAGGTGGTGCACAGTAAGGCAAATGTGAAGAGTAGCCAGGGACAGGAGGAGAATGGGAGAGTCAGGGTGCCCGGAGGCCAAGAGCGGAGTTACGAGAAGGGAGGTGGAAAACAAGGTATAAGATCACAAAGATGTCAAATATCCCTAATCTGGAAACTAACTGCAACCCCAGTAAAACTCCCATCCATGTTTGTATTCCTTCTGGAACCAGGTAAGTTGGATATAAAGTTCATTTCATTTGGGAGAAAAAAATAGCAGGAAGAGATAGAGAAACACTGAAAAATGAGAGCAAGATGGCAATCAGCCATTTCAGGTACGAAGACATATTACACAGCCTTTATAATTAAAACACCGTGGGGATGGCGCAGGAGAATCAGGCAGACAAATGTTCGGAGAGAACCCACATACGCCCAAGTAACCATGGAAACTTAGTGTATGAAAAGGTGGTATCTCAAATTTTACTTTACAAAGTTTAGGTAGGCAAAGTTTTACTTAACAAATTGAAGAGAATTCACACTGAAATGCACAGATCTAATGAGTACAGTGTGTTCTGACAAGCCTGTACACCTGTGTAAACCCCAGTATCTTCAGTATACATTTTTGGCTCTAGAAAGTTTGTCTCTTCCTTGGTTGATCTCTGCCACCCAACTTTCTTTCAGAGGCAATCACTGCTCTGAATGAGAATTTTCATAAGTGCTGTTGAGATATATTTAAAATGAGACTAAACTGAATCCATTTGGATAAGTTTCAAATGGCTCAGAGATTTAAATGTAAAAAAGAAACTATAAAAACCAGAAGATGACCTCATCTCTTAAACCCTCCCCCTCTTCCACCAGCTACACTGCTTCCTCAGCCCTCACACCAGCACATTTGACCTCAGGGTCTTTGCATGAGCTGTAGCTCCCCCACTCTGCAAGCCCTCCTCAGATACCCACGTGCTTCCTTCTCACTTCCTTTACAGAGTGTAGCCTTTGCTGTGTAGCCCTTGATTTAAAATCACACCTCTATAACTGCTTTTCCTCCATAGCAGTTATCTTCCACATACTAGATATTTTGCTTACTTATCTTGCCAGCAGTCTGTTTTCAAGTCCTAGAACAACTCCCCTGAATGCTGGGACTTCTGTCCATTTTTTTTTCCAGTACTGGATCCTTAGTGTTTAGAGCAGGTGCTTGATTACTTTTTGCTGAGGGTAAAAGTGATGAGGAGAGTTTCAGGTAGGGTGGGGCCCACAGTACTCCATTCTCTTGGCTTTGGTGGGATGCCAGGACAGGGGCAAGGCAGTTGAGAGGAACAACAGAACAGTCTGTGGAGGGGGACAGCAGGTGTGGGTAGAGACAATGGGCTGATGCATCCAGGAGATGCTTTCTTCCAAAGGTCTTACTAGGAGAAGTGAAGTGTTGGTGTGAACAAATGTGAAGCTCTTGACTTCTTTTTGAGCCATCTCTTCACCTGCACAGCTGCTGCAGGGCGCCTTGGGCCTGGACCCAGCGCAGCCGCCACTGGGACAGGGACAGGCCTTGGCAGAGCTCCCCGGAGAGGGCGGCTTGTCCCGGCTGCTCCCACCTGGAGGAGAGGATGGTGTAAGAGAGACTGGCCTCCCGTTAACACCACGCCTGCTTGTCCTCAGCCTGCCCCCGACACCACCGTGGTCTGAGCTCTGCCTGCTCTGCCCAGTTCCACCCCCACCTCAGCATCTCCCCCTCACCAGTCCCCAACAACGCCCTGCAGCTCAGGGATTCGCTCCAGCGCTTGTTTCAGCAAGTTCTCCAGCCGCTTCAGAGTCTGCCCCAGGTTCTCCTTCTGCTCCTTCTCCTGGGATGCCCGGATCTGCAGGAGCTCTGCAGGTTAAAAACCCGAGAAACAGCACTGAGTCTCCTGGCTCCTTGGTGCTTTGCAGCCAACGGGTCACCAAGTTCTAGTCATCTAGTCTCGATCTCAGCATCTCTCCCAAACCTCTCCCTCCTTCCCTGTCCTCTTATCAGGTGCAAGCTCACCATCCCCCAGGCCTCATTCTGTTTGGCTTCCTGCCTCCCCCTGATGGCCCATCAATCTCCATGGCCCATCCCTCAGCGTCCTCACTGCTTCCCTACTCTTCCCCCAGCCTCCCTCCTAGGCTCCAAACCTCGGCCTCCCACTGGTCCACCCTTCACATGGCAGGCAGAGTGATCTTAGCCTAAACCTAATCCTTTCCTTCTCCTGCTTGAACTCTGTAAGGCTCCCCAGTGCCCCAAGACAGAGCCCAAGCTCTCAGCATAGTACTTGAGGGGTGCATTATGTGGCCTCTGCTCACTACTCCTGAGCAAAACCTCACCTATTCCCCAGGGCTCACTTGAGACACCGTCTTTTCTCCTGGAAGCCTTTCCCAGCACCCCTCACCCCCAGGCTTCCTCCTCAGACCACTGCAGCCCTTCACTCCAGCGGTGTTTTCCCCTGGGCGCTGTGACTGGTTGGGTCCCTCTCCACAGACCCAGAATGTTCCCAGCTCAGAGTAAGTGCAGATCAGCAGTGTGGTCAGACCCTTGGGCCTGGATGCCTTCCTGGCCTTGCAACCTCAGGCATGACACTTGCCCTTTTTTCAGGCGCTCCTAGGGTTAGGTGGAATTATCTGAACCACAGGCCAGTGGGGCAGGGGACAGACTGGGCACTCGGGAGATTGGATCCATAGGGCCTGCTGACAGGCTATAGGTGGGGGACTGGGAAGAATTAAGGACATCTCCTGGGTTTCTGGCTTCAGCGTCTACATGAGGACAGTAGGGTCATTTATTGAGGAAAGGAAAACAGGAGTGAGAAAAAGAGTTGCTTTTTGGATTAGAGGGAACTAAGTTCTGGGACAGATGTGTTAAAAGTCCAAGATGCCCTTGGGGTGGGATGACGCTATGCCATGTTGTCTTGGGCTGTTTTTGCTGTTCCTTCACACTGCTCCCTGCCCACTGGACAGGGGTGGCTGCAGGGAGCCCAAAACTCAAAGGCCTGAAAATGGTCTCTTCCTGCTTTGTTGATAGTACCCTGATTGATTTCTCACTAAGGCACCTCTTCCATCTATTTCTCCTTTGGTTCTTCGCTCTTTACTTCTTTCACTGGGACACCCCTGGGGCTGGACAGCTCTCACCTCTCCTCCCACTGAGCTCTCAGGGCCAGCACTTGGCACATGTCCACCGAGTGCTTGTTGCGTGAATCCAGGAATAAATGCCTTTTCTGAGTTTCAGTTTCCTCTCTGTAAACTGGGGTCTCATATTCTCTTCCCTCAAGGTAAGGACTGGAAGAGGCTGCACATGTGCAGGTAACAGTGTTGTAATCACACCAGAGACACGCAGTGTTGACTGCAGCCAGGCTCAATGCCCTGTTTGGGTTACCTGAGGCTTTGCAGCAACTCTGTAAGGTACTATGATTATGCTTACTCCACCAAGGAGGAAACTGAGGCACAGGGAGATCCTACAGCAAGGAAGAGGTGGGGCTGAGAAGAAAATCCCCATAGTTTAATTTCACAGCCCAGCTTTTAACTACTCAACTATGCTATCTGATGATGGATGAGTGCTTGGCAATTTGATGGGCAGTGCTGCCTAGTGGTTAGGAGCACAGACCCATGTTAGACAGCCTGGATCCAAATCCTAGCTCTGCCTTCTGGGCAGTTACCGAGCCCTCTGCTTCCCAGCTCCCTCCTCTGTAAACGGGCTGCTGTGAGGATGAAACTTGTGAGCATGCTCAAAGCACACAGTAGGCACCGTGGAAGCCATGGGTGTTTGTGATTTCTTCCAGAGGCCGATGGTCCTGGGAAGGGGCTGGGATGAGGAAGCAGGGCAGGCCTACCCTGGGTGGATGGTCCTGGTGGCAGGCTGGTCTTCATGTGGAGCAGATACCAGCACCGGAGACTCTGCTGATCCTGGAGAAACAGAAGGTCCTGGCGAAGAGAGGCAGCCTTTGGGAGGAGCAGTTCTGGAGCCTGGAGGAAGGTAGAAGGACAGTCACCTGAGGCGGGGTTGGGGTGGGAAGACAGGGCCAAGGGGAGAGGCACTCACCTTCCCTGTAGGCAGCCCCAGCTTGTGGCTCAGCATTATGAGGCTGGAGCCCTTTGGGGAAGCAGGATGCAGCTGGTGGATGGATGGGAGGATGGTAGGCAGGGGCTGCAACCTGAGGGGAAAGTCCAGGTTGGGTGGGGCGCTGAGGGGGAGGCTTGGGTTTCAGAAGGTCTGGGGGCTGAGAGGTGAGCTCAGGAGGCCCAGGGACTTCTGAGGACTAGGATTCCAGAGGGTGAGGTCCTGAGGGGGAGGTCCAGCAGCCTGGGGGTGCTGGGATTGTGTTTTTTGGTGTGGGCCCAGGGAGTGAAGTCATCCATGGGAGGGGAGATGGTGGCTGCCCGGTCTCACCCTCCGGGGCTGTGCCGCAGCAGGGTGCCCAGCACAAGATGGGGCAGATGCTGGGCTTCCTCCTCCAGACACCGAAGCAGCTCCTGGCTCTGGGGTGCCACCGCCTCAGATGTGGGGACTACTTTTCGCTGAACCAAAGCCAGCACCTGTGGGTAAGAAGAGGAGTGGGAACGGCAGTGTAAGGCCACTCGGCCCCCTCTCTAGGAGACCCGGCCCTACCCAGACCTGGCCCCAACTCCCCTCTCACCTCCCCGGGGCTCCGGCACAGGCGCGTCTTGCTGGCTGAGTTACTCTTGATGAGCAGGCGGACCTGTTCCTGTGTTTCCTCCTAGGCAACCAGAAGGCCAGGGAGATGGGCTGCTTCTCCTCTCACCGCCCAGCCTCTGGCACTGCTCCCCTCTTTGCACAGGCCCTGCTTCCTCCTGGGAGTTTCACTGGCCCCCTCTCCTCACCAGGAGGCCCAGTTCTGGATCTTAAGGCTCCCAGCCTCACTCTGGCCCTCCCTGGGCCCTGCCACCTCTCCTGGAGTCCCGACTCTCACCACCAGCTGGCGCCAGTGCAGGATCCGTTGCTGTTTGGCTTGTAGCTCCTGGAGCAGAAGCTGTCGCCGCCCCGCAGCCTCCTCCAGCTCCTGGCTCAAGGCACGCAGGGCCTTGAGCTCTGCCCACAAGGCACAGCCCCGGAGCCCCAGTACCAATGCCTGCCTGGGGCACAAGCAGAAAAGAGTAAAGGAGAAGGAAGGTCACTGTAGAGAAGGGAGACCAGATCTGCAAGGATGCACAAGGAGTCATAAACAGAGGGAGACAAACCAGGAGAGCAAGCAGGGAGGCAGAAACAGGAGCTGCAGGGGCAGGAAAGAGTCTAGTATCCCAGCACCACTGGGAGAGAGATGGCCCAGAGGCCTCTGCCCATGGAGACCCTTCACCTCTCGCTGGATTCCAAGGTACATCTCTCCATCTCCTCCATCAGGCCCCGGAGGCGCCGGGTCAGAATCTGATGCTCCTTCAGAAGAGGGCCCCGCTGGGTGACCAGCACACCCACAGACTGCCAGCCCTCCTGGAGTGAGGCACAAAGTTAGGATAGGCATGGTCCCTGGGTGAGGGGATTGAGTGGGTCTTGGGTTGGGAAGAGGATGGGGTCTTGGGAAGGGTCCTGGGGGGTCACCTGGATGAGATGCACCATGGATGGCAGGGCCTGGCTGGAGTCTGACTGGTCTGGTGCCTGGGACCTGAGAACAGGGACAGAGCTTCAGAGGAGGAGCCCTGTCCCCTTGCCTGGGCCCTTGTGGGTAGCCAATGCCAGCCTACTTGCCAGATTGGTTACTGGGTTTCAGTTCCACCCCCATCAGGTCACCCTGCCTGGTCCTGACCTGTCCCAGCTGACCCAGCCACTGGCCCTGCTCTGACTATGGGAGCTCCCACTCCACACCTGGCTGTCTCCGTATCTTGAAGCCCATCCAGACTGCACAGGGACCGGATCTCTGCCTCTCGCTCTGCAGCCAGGTGCTCCAAGGCAGCCAGGACATGGCCCGGGGGGTGGTTTGTCAGCAGTGTCTGGTTGGGGGAGAGGTGAAGTCAGGGCAGGATGGAGGTGGGACTGCGAGCTGGGACTCCATGGAGAAGGGGTTAGGTCCTGGCACCCTGAGGTTTGACTACCGGGCAGAGGGTGTGGCCATTCTTGAGAGCCCCCCTCACCTCTACTGAGCTAAGCCACTGCTGGTAGGAAGTTCCAAAGTGGTCATCTCGAGGGATTCTGTGGAGTTGAGGAAGGGGACAGAGAATGTTACAAGACACATCAATTCACCTTCTAATGATCACCACTACCCCATAAGGTAGGGGCTGTCACTGTCCCCATTTCAAGGATGGGAAACCAGATCCTCTGTGCCTACTAGACTTGAGTTCCCCACTTAATATCAACTTGTTAGCCTTGGGTCCTTTCACATGGGCTGTTTAGCTGTAACACCCTCTAAACCTTTTACCTTCCTCACCAGAGAACCCATCCTCCCTGCCTCCTTAGCTCGGGGAGGCAACTCCTCTGGGTACCCAGCGCCTCTCAGGCCTCCCCACCACTGACAGCTGTAACCACCTGGATTGTCACTGTCTATAATGGTCTGTTTCCCCCTTTTCCCAGCCTGGGAGCCCTGTTGGGGCAGGGCCTGGGGCTGACATAGCCCAGAGATTCAGTGTCTATAACAAGTAACTCTAACTCCTCTCAAAGCCCAGGTCCTTTGCAGGGTCTCTGGGGGCTGAGGGATACTCACGGAATGCTGCCTGCCTTGGCCTGGGGAATCAGGAGGTTCTGCAGGAACTGGGTCCGGAGGCTGCAGGCTGTTCGGACATCCCCCTGAGAAGAAGATGTGGCATGATGGTTACCTAACCCCAGAGCCTCCACGCCTTCCCTCCTGGCCCAGGACTCTTACCAGGACCACAGGCTCCAGGCCCAGGGCTGCTGACGTCAAGGGTCCAAAGTTTACATCCACTTTGGCCTTCCTGGAGAGATGAGTGCAGTTAGGGCTGGGGTCCTGGGAAGAGACAGCTGGCAGAACAATGCCTGTGTCCCCTCTTGCTGCCAGCAAAGCTAGTCACAGGGATCACTAAGCCTGGACATTCGAGGCCAACCCAAATTCCGCCACTGTCATCTCCTGGTTGGATGGCTGCATTAACTTCCTCTTGGGTCTCCCTGCTCTTAGCCCCTGCAGTCTGTTCCCATCCAGTAGTCAATGATCCTGTTAAAACCTCAGAAAATCAAAATCACGTCACTGTTTTGCCCAAAACCCTCAAAAACAATGTGGTGTGTTCCCATCACACTCAGAATGACAGTGGGTATTAGGAACTCTTCTAAGCAGACTGCATGATTTAACTCACTTAATTATCAAATCTACCCTAAGGGATAGGTATTAATATTATCCCCATTCTACAGACCTTAGAAACTGAGGCACAAAGAAGTTAAATACTTTGCCCAGGGTCACACTGCTGTTAAGTGGCTGAGTCAGGGCAGGAACTCAGTCTCAGGGTAGAGTTCCAATACCTCCCTGGTGCTCCGTCCACCTCTCCAACCTTACCTCCTCATGCTCTCCCTCTTGCCAATGAAACGTAAGCTGAACTGGCCTCCCAGCTGTTCTTCCCACAGGCCAAGCTCAGGGCTCTGCTCTCGCTGTCTCTCTGCTTGGAAATTCCTCCCACAACTCAAATGTTCCCTCCTCAGAGAGGCCTTCTCTGGCCATCCTACCTGGAGTAGCACCTTGCTCTCCCTTTCTACCATATCGCTTTTTCTTTACAGCACTTATCTCCACCTGTGATTATAGGTTTGCCTGCTTCCTAGTTTACCGTCTGTCTCCACTGCATCAGAGCATGAGCTCCATGAGGGCAGGACTATCCCTTGTTTACTGTCTTCCCCCAAGTACTGGTATTCCAGGTATATAGTTGGCACAGTTCTAGGCCCTGGAAATACAGGGGGCTGAGATGACAAAACTTCCTGGCCTCACAGACATTAAATCCTAAGGAGTGGCACTCAGAATTCTGGAACCCAAGAAGGGGTCAGGGTAGAGCACTGGGGCCTCTAAGAAAGTGTCTGCCCAGCCTGGTGAGGGCTGGTCCCTGGGCACCCAAGGCCCACCTCTCTATATCCTGCAAGCGCTTGAGCTGATTCTGCAGTCGCTGCATGGGAACTTGGAGCCCCCGCTGCTGTCTTCGCATGGCCCCAGCTTGAGCCCGGAGGAGGAGAGCGCGACGCTGGGTGTCTTGCATGCTCTGTAGGGCCTGTTCCATGGCCATGTCTGTGAGAGGAACAGAGGTGGCCATCAGTACCTTCCCTAACCCTATTCTGCTGCCCATCTGTCCAGCCCCATGGGTCACCCTGAGCCTCAGTCTCTCGCTCCATCAGCTCCAGGCTCTGGTCTAACTCCAGGATCTCTGCCCGCAGGCGGGCAACAGCAGCTTCCAGCTCCAACTTCCGACGGGCCTGGTGGAATCAGGTACAGGGTCAGATGCATGGCCTGGCTGGGGCTCAGCCTGGCCTGACTGCCCTTTGTGGAGCACCAGCCTCTCATCTGCCCAGGTGGGTAGCAGAAGGTTTTTCCTAAGCAGTTTCTGTGCTTGAAACTCTAGGCCCAGAATAGCACAAGGGTACTATCTTGTCCTCCTCTTCCTCCTGGGATTGCCTCACCCCTCAATCTATTTATTGTCCTCACCTCCCCACTGAGCCCCACACCTGTGAGTCCTGAGGTCTCCAGGAAGCCTCCCCCTAGATGTCACCTTGGCACCATGCACACACTGGGTCCTATACTGGCCTCAGTATCTCTCCCAAACCAGTCTCTTCTCCCATCTCCCTCATCAGCTTTGATGCCTCATATCCGTGTCCCCCAACCCCCGGCTCATGCCTTCTCCCCCTGGACGGTAAGCCCCATGAGTGCAGGGATCAGGGCTGTCTTGTGACACAGTGGCCCTAGCATCACCCAGTACAAGGCTGGGCCCAGAGCAGGTCTACAGATCGTCTTTTTGGATGAAATAATATCTTGCATCGCATGCTTCTCACCTCTGGACTGTCCTGGTGGCCATACCTGAGGAAATAAGGTGAGAGTTAGAGGATGACAGGGACTTCCAGGGGGAGACAGGAGGTGTGAGGTTGTGGGCGGGGACATGGCTGGATGGGACTGGGTCAGACAGGAGGGGATAGCTTTGAGGACCAATTACCAGAGTAGGTTTCCCCGGATCTTCTTGACATTCCTATAGTGGAGAGGGAGGAGGAAGGGGAGTTACTGTGGGACTTGCTTGGGTCCCCTCCCCTGCCACAGCTTCCCTCATGCAGCCAGGCTAACCTCTGGTTGTGTACATGCCGCAAGACGTAGGCCCAGATGTCGGCCCCCTGGCCCAAACACAGCCTGTGGGAACAGCATGTAAGGGTATGCTTGGGACATCACACAGGGTGGAGGATCCTCATTCACAGAGGGGTGGGGTGGGGTGGGGGGTATGGTCTTTACTAGGGAATTCTCACCTCTGGGAGGAGGGTGAGTCCATACTTCCAGGGGTAAGATATTCCCTCCTGGGGAATAGTGAGTTTCTCATTGGGTGTAGGGGTATTCTCACTCCCTGGTCGCGTGCTCCCTTTCTCCTTGGTAGAGGGTTATCTTCAGTCACCTCTAGAGGTGGAGGTGAGGGCTATACTGTCAGGAAGTGCTCTCTCATTACCAGATGTGAGTCATCACTCCTATAGATTCAATCTCCACAATGGAGTGGTCTTTGCTGACTCCAAAGTGTCCTCGCTGGCTGGGCTGGGGTGGGGGGTGGGTGGTGGGTGGTGAAGTGCTGCAGGGACAGCCTTATCCTGGAGATCCAATTTTCACATGAATAATAATGAAGGGGACTTCATTATTAACTCATGGAGGATCCCCACTGGTGCCAGGGACCTCATTCTAGGTGGCCTCACAGGGTGAGAGTGGGAGTGTGGGGGTCAGGGTCAGGACGTCCTCACTCAATTCAGGATCCTCTGCCTGGGTATACCACTCGAGGGGCAGGAGCGCCCTCAACGATTATTTTCCCTGGGGCAGAGGAAGAGGGGGAGGAAGGCGCGTCTTCGATGAAGATGTGGTTCTCACTCCCGGAGACTATCTCCAGGGTGGGGAGCCCTCACTCCCAGAGCGGCCCTCACCTGCGCAGCGTCGACTCCGAGGCCCGGGCCGCCACAGGAACCTCCATCTCTTTGGCCGCCCAGCAACTCAGTTCCCGCGCTTCCTGCGCTAACTCCATGACAGCGCCACCGAAGCCGGCGCCTCCCGCCCCCTCTTCAAGTGTGGCGTCCGCCTCTGACGTCACGAGTGCGCCGGAAGTGACGCCACCCACCGCCAGGCAGGCGGGGATTTTTCCGGCTCTGCAAGGTCTCAGAGCCGACCTCTAGCTGTCGCGCCTCCGGCGGGGATCGGTCCCATTTAGCCAGGATGAAAGGGGCGTGGAGAAACGGTGGGGCCCGTCCTCTTTCCTACTATTAGCTGTTCCCTAAGAGGCAAAAGGTCCCTAATAACTCCTTTAATTTTCTAGACAAAATAGGGCATTCATCCTAGGAGGCTGAGAATCGGGCGAGGAGATGCCAAATTTGCTGCTCTTTGGTTTCAGACACAGGGTGTCTCAGGTCTGAGTGAGGGATAGAGGGCAGGTGACATGACCCTAATATCTTCCTGGCGTGCTTTCTTCTAGATATTCGTTCGGCCTTACCGTTCCGTAATATTCGTGAGCTGACTCTGCTGGGGACACCCCGGTGGCTGAGACAGCCCCAGTCTCCCTACTTCGCGGAGCTCACAGTTCAGTGGGGACATAGACGCATTACCAGGTAGGGATGGTAGAACATATGCAGTAGGGGTGGGTCAGTGTGGGACTCACGGAGAGTGAGATATGTGGAGTGTCCCAGAAGGCACTGGTTACTAGGGCTGGAGTCCTGGAGAGCCCAGCCTACTCAGCGTCAGACATGGCCCTGAGAAATGGCAACATTCAGGGAACTTTCATTCAATATGCTTGCACCGGTCACCACTCTGTCCTCAGTGTCCAGTAGAGAGCCTGACTCTCTTAAGTTGTTGAGTAAACAAATAGTGGGGCGGGGGTGGGGAGGTGATGGAGTGAGACAAAAGCAGGGAACCCAGGGAGGGGGATGGAGCAGAATGAGGGGAGAAGGGTGAGGACAGTGCTGGACCACTGTAGGGCTGTGGAGCAGAGAGGAGGTTGGATGGGTCATGAGATTGATTGACTTGAGGGTATCCAGGGTGAGATCCAGGGCTTTAGGCTGGGGATTAGATGGAGCAGACCTTGAAATGGGGAAGTGAGAGAAGGGACAGCTTTGGGGGAGATGCTGATACAATGTGGGACTCTATGGGTGTGAGGAGCCAAGGGGACATCCCAGGGTTAGCTGAGTCTCTGGACCAGGGACAAGGGGACCATGAAGTCACTACTGAGACAGTAGATTTCAGGGAGAAGCTGAATTCAACTTCAAATGCTTCATAAGGGCTGAGATACAGAAGAAGGTGCCAGGGGCTGCTGTAACCCAGGTGGGCTTCCTGGAAGAAAGATTAGCAGCTGCTACTCCATGATCCTGATATCTCGACAGTTTCCATTTCTCTTAAACATCTGCACCCTTCTGACCTTTGTTCTGCTATATAAGAAAATCAATTAGACAACATGTTTGCCATCTGTCTCTGAGCCTTTCAAGGGGTATTAGATAGTATTGGCTGTTAAAGGAATGAAAAGACAAGTCACAGACTGGGAGTAAATATTTGCAAAACACTTATCTGATTATTGACTTATACACAAGACATACAAAGAACTTTTAAAACTCAACCATAAGAGAACAATCTAACTTAAAAAATGAACGAAAATTACAAATAGATGTCTCACCAGAGAAGATATACAGATGGCAAATAAGCATATGAAGAGTTGTTCAACATCATAGGTCATCAGGGAGTTGCAAATTAAACAACAGTGGGATATCTTGACACACACACCTCTTAGAATGTCTGCAATCCAAAACAATGTCAACACCAAATGGTGTTGATGATGTGAAGCACCAGGAACTCTCATTCATTGCTGGTGGGAATGCAAAATGATAAGGCTGCCTTGGAAGACAATTTGAAAAGGCCATATGCTGTATGATTACAACTATATGGCATTGTGGGAAAGGCAAAACTATAGAGATCAGTAAAAAAGATGAGTATTTGCCAAAGGGTCATGGTGGGTGGGGGATAAGGGTGAAACTGTGAAACACAGAGGGTGTTTTTTTTAGAAGGGTGAAACTGTTTTGTATGATACTGTAATGGTGGATATGTCTTCCTATACATTTGTAAAAAGCCATAGAATTGCACAACACAGAGTGAGCCCTAATGTAGAGAATGGATTCTAGTTAGGAATAATGTTTCACTCTTGGTCATCAATTGTAACAGAGGTACCATACTCCTGCAAGATGGTAATAATAGAGGAAAATGTATGTGGAGGGAGGGGATGTATATGGGAACTTTATTTTTTGTGTGATTTTTCTCTAAGCATAAAACTGCTCACAAAAAATAAAGTCTATTTTAAAAAAGTATTGGCTGAAGGCTGGAATATTGTTTAATAATATCTATAACCATAACCTAATGACAATTAGTCAGATGCACTTGACTTAAGCTATATAATTATATATAAATAAAAAAGCATTCTGTATGTTTTGGATGACGAATTAAAGCCATGTAAGAGATAACTACCAGCGGTTTCCCTCCAACTCTAAAAAAAGCCGCCCAGGGGTTATTAAACACGTCCTCACATGATACCCAAAGATGGTCATGTGACCATCTCCCCAGCAACCACTAACCATCTTCTCCCCACTCTCCTCCAGTCTCTGTATGGTGGCTTTGCAATGTGTCGGCTTGACTAGGCTGAATGAACTATATTTTAGAATTACCTTCTCTGTATGCATCCAATTAGGATGGACCAAGAGACTCTTGGGGAAGATTTGGAGGGCAGAAGTGAGGCAGCTGCCATTTTGTAGATCACATAGGTTGTCACTGGCTGGCTGCTGGTTCATTGTCTTTGCATAGGGCAGCAGCCAAGCCAGCAACTGTTTCCCCTTCTCCTGGATCTTCCTTCAACTTCTTCAGCTCCTGGGCCAGGTGTGTGTTTAGCTCCATGATGAAGGATGCCAGCTTCTGTGCATGCTCACAACGGCAAAGCCAGGGGCAAGCTTGTTCCAGCTCGTCCTAGCTTCCCCCTTGCTTTCCATCTGTCTTTCCTCCCTTACTGCCATTCCTGTGCATTTCAAACGCCAGCATCAGACACTAAGACAACAGTCTTAGGGACTGCTTAGTGACTCCACCAACCGTATAAGGTCAAATTCCTGTCTGTCTGTCTATCTATCTATCTATCTATCTATCTATCTATCTATCTATCTATCTATCTAATATATCTGTTGTAGTGGTTCAGGCCCCCTGATTGAACCCTGATACAACCCTCTTCAATGAGGAGACTGAGGCTAGGGTAGGGAACCCAGGCAGAGGATGACAAGACTGAAGCATAGCCAGGGGCTGGTGGAATGATGATTGGGCTGAATGGAAGGCACTTATCTTAGGTTAAGATCTTTCCAGAGAGGAAAGCAGTGTTCTCATTGGGACAGTACCTGTCAAGAGTACCTCCCACATCTGGGCTTTTATTCCTACTGTGCCACCTAAACCAATCACCCTTCTTTCAAAAGCTACCTCCTCCTCATCTTTTTGGTCTTCTCCCCCACTTTATTGATTTATTTAAAATTGAAATATAGTTAACACACACCGTTATATTAGTTTCAGGTGTACAACATAGTGATGTGATATTTTTATGTATTATGAAATGATCATCACAGTAATTCCAGTTACTATCTGTCACCATACAAAGTTGTTACAATATTATTGGCTAGATTCCCTATGCTGTACATTGTACCTCCTTGACTTACTTATTTTATAGCAGGAAGTTTGTATCTCTTAATCCGCTTCACCTATTTCATCTGTCCCCCCACCCCCTTCCGACTAGCGACTACCATTTTGTTCTCTGTAACTGTGAATCTGTTTCTGTTTTGTTTGTTCATTTGTTTTGTTCTTTAGATTCTACATATACATGAAATCATACAGTATTTGTTTTTCTCTGTCTGTCTTATTTAACTTAGCATAACACCGTGCAGTTTCATCCATGTTGCTACAAATGGCAAGAATTCGTTCTTTTTTATACTGGGTAATATAATTTTTTTTTTGTGTGTGTGTATCACATTTCCTTTGTCTTCCTTATCTGTTCATCTATCAATGGACACCTAGGTTGTCTCCATATCTTGCTATTGTAAACAGTGCTGCAATGAAAATAGGAATATGTATATCTTTTTGAATTCATGTTTTCATTTTCTTTGGATAAAAATGCAGAAGTGGAATTGCTGGATTGTATGGTAGTTCTATTTTTAATTATTTGAAGAACCTCCACTGTTTTTCACAGTAGCTGAGTCAATTTACATTCCCACTAATAGTGCACAAGGGTTCCCTTTTTTCCACATCCTGGTCAACACTTTTTTATTTGTTGTCTTTTTTATGATAGCCATTCTGGCAGGTGTGAGGTGATATCTCATTGTGGTTTTGATTTGCATTTCCCTAATGATTAGTGATGTTGAGGATCTTTTCATGTGCTTGTTGGACATTTGTATGTCTTTGGGAAAATGCCTGTTCAGGTCACTGGCCCATTTTTTCAATCAGGTTTTTTTTTTAATATTAAGTTGTATGAGTTCTTACTATATTTTGGATATCAAACCCTTATTAGATACATTGTTTGCAAATATTTTCTTTTGTTCAGACAGCCTTTTTGTTTCGTTGATGGTTTCCTTTTTTGTTGGTGGTTTCCTTTGTTGTGCAAAGCCTCTTAATTTGATGTAGTCTCATTTGTTTATTTTTGCTTTTGCTTCCCTTGCCTGAGGAGACATCAAAAAATATTGCTAAGACTGATGTCAGGAGTATACTTTCTTTGTTTTCTTTGAAGAGTTTTGTGATTTCAGGTCTTACATTTAAGTCTTTAATCTATTTTGAGTTAATTTTTATATATGGTATACGAAAGTGGCCAGTTTCATCCTTTATGTGTGGAGCTGTTCAGTTTTCTCAACACCATTTATTGAAGAGGCTGTCTTTTCCCCTTGTGTATTCTTGCCTCCTTTGTTGTAGATAAATTGACCATAGGTGTGTGGGTTTATTTTCAGCTCTTTATTCTGTTCCATTGATCTATGTGTCTGTTTTTGTGACAGTATCATACTGTTTTGATTATTGTAGCTTTGTAATATAGTTTGAAGTCTGGGAGGGCCAGCTTTGTTCTTTTTCCTCAGGACTGATTTGGCAATTTGGGGTATTTTGTGGTTCCATATAAGTTTTAGGATTATTTGTTCTAGTTCTGTGAAAAATGTCATGGGTATTTTGATAAGGATTGCATTAAATCTGTGGATTGTTTTGGGTTGGATGGCCATTTTAATATTATTAATTCTTCCAATCCAAGAGCACAGAATTTCTCTCTATTTCTTTGAATCATTTTCAGTTTCCTTCATCAGTGCTTTATAGTTTTCAGAGTATAAGTCTTTCATCTCCTTGGTTATGTTTATTCCTAGGTATTTTATTTTATTTTTTGATGTGATTATTAAAATTTATTATTTATTTATTTATTTATTTATTTATTATTTATTTATTTATTTATTTATTTATTTTCTTTCTTACTTACTTACTTTATTACTTACTTTAAGAATCTCTCTCTCTTTTTTTAACTTTTGCCATTTTAATTATAATATGTCTTGGTGTGGATTTCTTTGGGATGATCTTGTTTGAGACTCTCTATGATTCCTGGACCTGGATGTCTCTTTCCTTCCCCAGGTTAAGATAATTTTTGGCTAATATTTCTTCAAATAAGCTTTCTGTTACCTTTCTCTCTCTCTTAACTTCCTGGGACCCAAATAACATGAATGTTAGTAAGTTTGATACTGTCCCAGAGGTCCCTTCAAACATCCTTGTTTGAAAAAATCATTTTTCTTCTTGCTGTTCTGATTGGGTGATTTCCACTATTCTATATTCCAGATCACTTATCTGTTCTCCTTTATCATCAATCTGTTGTTGATTCCCTCTAGTGTAGTTTTCATTTTAGTTATTGTATCTTTCCACTCTGATTGGTTCTTTCTTATATTTTCTAACACTTTTGGACATTCTCACTGAGTTCATCCATTCTCCTGAGTTCTGTAAGCATCTTTATGACCATTGCTTTTAACTCTTTATCAGGTAAATTACTTATCTCTATTCCATTAGGGTTTTTTTCCTGGGGTTTTCTCTTATTCTTTTGTTCAGAGCCTATTCCTTTGTCTCCTCATTTTGTTTGACTTTCTGTGTTTGTTTTTATGAATTAGGTGAACCAGCTACCTCTCTCAATCTGGAAGGAGGGGCCTTGTGTGAGAGCATCCCCTGTGTAGACTGCCTATGCCAGGAGGCTTTGGCAGGCCTGCTGGAGCAGAAGTGGGCATGGGCTGAGCTTAGTCCCAGGGCACTCTGTGCTGGTGTCCTTGGAAGACAGCTGGAGGCTAGCATGGACCAAAGGGAACCCTGGAGCATGTTGTGCCAAGCCTCCCTGGTGGACAGCTGGAGCTGGAGCATGTGCGAGCTGGGGCAATCTTGGGGTGCACCATGCCGCAGTAGTCTCGGCAGGGCAGCTGGGGCTGGAGCTGCAGCATGCACAGGCTGGAGGGGAGTCCTGGGAGGATCAAACATGGCACTTGCTGGCACCTTCAACCCTGGAGAGAGTTCCAGCAGTTCCCTACCCATTGGACAGATACTCTAAGGTTAGTAATTGGATTTCCCTTCTATATAGTCTCAGTGTCCTTTAAACCGCTGTGTTTTTCCCCCTCGTGTCCCAGGTTGGGTGAGTCTGCACTCAGGCCCTTCAGTGATATCCTTCCCTACTGCAGGTCATCATGTTGAGGGGAGTGTGTTTCCATGGATACCACTGTCTCTGTCTTTCCTCTCCATTTTTATGTGGTCCCTCTATGTGCAAATTCCTCTTCAGGAAGAATTTCTCCATATGTAGGTGTAGACTGGGTGTGTCCAAGGGAGGAGGTGGGTTCAGAGTCTTCCTGTGCTGCCACCCTTCCCCTCATCCGTTAGGTTTTTAACTTAGATGTGCCCTTTACCAGGGAAGCCTTCTCTGACCCCCTGGTTCGTTGGATAACCTCCTCTGGATTGTCACATCTAAGCCTCTTTTCAATGACAAATGTCTGAAAACTCAACTCAAAGTAGCGCCCCCCACCCCAAACAAGAGATATCTTGGTTCACATGATTTTAAAATGTATACTGCTTCATCCTGATTTAGGTAAGGTGTGATCCAGCAACTCAAACACTGACAGGCAGTTACGATAAGCAAAGGCTCTGCAATGTGACTGACTAGTTTTGAATTCTGCTTCCACCACGGACAGGCTGGATGATCTTGGGCAAGTCTCTCAGTCTTTCTGGCCTCATTTTCCTTATTTATGAATTGGGGACAATACTAATAATTCCTACTTTTCAGAGTTGTTACGGGGTTTAAATGAGATGATATGCATAAGCTCCTTGAACAGTGATGGGCACACAGTTGACTGCTCAGTGGCTGTGATGACAGTGATGACAGTGACATCACTGAGGACCCAGGTTCCTGCTCCTCCACTTCCTAGTACTTGCTTCTTCCTTGGCTCCTCCTTCATCCTGGCAGCCCCAGGCTCTTTCATGTGGCTGTGGAATGGCTTACTCTGCCTCTCTGAGGTGAGAGAGAAAGATGCGGGCTAGAGGCTAACATGGAAGAGGTAGGCTGCTTCCATAAGCTCTATGAACCATTCATTTAAGTCTCATTGGCTCAGTAAGGGTCACATGCCCACTGCTGAACTAATCACTGAGCCAGAACATGACTCCCCACATTTCTAATGACCGCTGCACTGTACCTCCCAGACTTACTTCTCACCCCTTTATCCAGCTCAGACAAGGGCAGCTCTGTCCTTCCAGCTCCTGAGGCCAAAATCTCTCTTTTTCTCTCCCACTCATATTATACACCAGCAATTCCTGTTTACTCCACCTCTAAAGTTCATCAAAGCTTTTCCTTTTTCACTTCCCCAAATCTGGCCTGATATTCCATCACCTCCCATCTGGACTATCACAGCAGTCTCCCTGCCATCACATTTCCCCCACAGTCTGCTCCCCTCTGGAGTCACAGAGAGCCAGGTAACACCCAAGACAGCTCATGTCACTCCTCTGTTCAAAGTCTGTTCATGTCACTCGGAGTGAAGTAAGCTCTCCTCCATCTTATCTTCCATTACCTCCCTGATTTCATCTCTAATCATTCCCTGACTTGCTCACTTCACTTCAGCTACACTGGCTGCCTTACTATATCTTAGAAATATCAGACATGCTCCTCCCTCCAGGCCTTTGAACTCACAGTTCTGTCTGCCTGGGCCTCTCTTCACCTAGATGTCTGCCTGGCTTCCTCACTTAAGTCCTGCAAGACTTAGCTCAAAAGTCAGATCTGCACTGGGGCATTACCTGCCTTCTTATTTAAAATTACAGCCCCACACGCATCTCCAGTATTTCCAATCACCCTTACTCTGCTTTATTTGTTCCCACAGGACTCTTTAATATTTTACTAGTTACTATGTTTATTATCTTTCACAACCCACCAGATTGTAAGACCCATGAGGTAGGATTTTTTCGTCTCCTTTGTTCAGTAATGTGTCCCTAATGCCTGGCACAAAAAAACAGATGCACAATACAAATTTGCTGAATGAAAGAATAAATGAAAGAACAACTCACAGCCCTGTCTGTTGATGATTCTGCCTTCCCCACTGGACTGTGGATTTTCTGAGGGCAGGGAAGGGGTCTGTCTTGGTCACTGCTGTGTTCCCCAGCATCACCCAGCACAAAGCCAGGCATGGAGGGGGTTGGGAGGTCCTATGGGTGGGTGGCTGTATGTTTGCAAAATATTCCTGTGAGCAGATCTTTGTCAGATGGAAGGTGAAGAACCAGTGTTGGGTTCCTCTTCAGGAGAGGTGGAAATGGGGACATCTTTGGGACTTTCATAAACACCTACAAGGATTCTTACAAGGAGGAGAAAACCCCACCTATTTTGAAGAGTGGAAGATGTGTGACATTAACTTACTGCCACATTGGCCTCCTTATCACTCCTTGAATTGCCAAGCTCATTCCAGCTTTTCCTTCCCACTTGCTGTTCCTGGAGCAGCTCTCAACTTTGGCTTCTGTGTCTCAGCTCAAAGAACATTTTAGAAAGGTGTCTATTGGCTGCCCAGTCTGGGCCTACATTTCCCAGAGGCCCCTGCATCCAGTTGAGGCCATGAGACTAGTTCTGTCTAATGGACTGGGAGCAAAAGTGATAGTTCGTACTTTAAGGACAAAGTTTGATTAAAGAAAAATTTTTTACCCTGCTTTATTGAAGTATAATTGACAAAAATTGTAATATATTTAAAATGTACATGGTGATTTGATATATGTATCATTGTGAAGTTATTACCATAATCAGGTTAAATAACATCACTTCTCATAGTTACCTTTTTTTTTTGGTTTTGGTGAGAATGTGTAAGATCTACTCTCTTAGCAAATTTAAAGTGTTACAACACAGTGTTTTTAATCATCATCACCATGTTATACACTATATCCTCAGACCTTATTCATCTTGTAACTGAAAGTTTTTACCCTTTTACCAGCCTGTTCCTATTTCCCCTACTCCCAGTCCCTGGCAACCACCATTCTACTTTCTGTTCTTATGAGTTTTGCTTTTTTACATTCCACAAATAAGTGATATATAGTATTTGTTTTTCCTCTGCTGCATTTCACTTAGCATAATGCCATCAAATTCTATTCATACTGTTGCAAATGGCAGGATTTCATTTTTCCCATGGCTTAATAATAATCCTTTGTTTAGAGATACCAAATCCTTTTTATCTCTTAATCTGTTGATGGACACTTAGGTTGTTTCCATATCTTGGCTGTTATGAATAATGCTGCATTGAATGCGGGAGTTCAGACATCTCTTTTAGACAGCGATTTTATTTCCTTTAGATACACACCCAGAAGTGAGATTGCTGATTCATTTGGTAGTTCTATTTTTAAATTATTGAGGAGCCTCCATACTGTTTTTCATAGTGACTGCACCAATTTACATTCTACCAACAGTGTACAAGGTTTCATTTTCAGGCCAAGGCTTTTAAGAAACATGTGGGGGTTTTCCACTGTCATCATCATCAAAGGATTCTAAGCCCTTAGGCGATGGTGTAATCACCAAGTGGAAGGAGCCTAGATCCCTTGCCCACATTGGCAAGTTCTGTGAGTGAGAAAAAAAACTTTTATGTTGTGAGCTACTAAAATGGTGGGGTCTATTTGTTACAGCCGCTAGCATGACCCTGAAGAATATACTTTCTACACATCATTGCTCTCTAGCCTTGTGCATCTCAAACTATTTGTGGCTGTGGAGTAGGACCTGTTTTTTGATTTCTCCAATCTGTCATGGACTGATCCTTTTGGTCTGTACCCTGTTCGAGGCAAGCCTATTTCATATACTTGGATGTCATGACAATGTCAAATTGCTGTAAGTTTTTAAAGTACCTACTGGCAATTTATGCACTTACCTTATTGCAGACCGTTAGTAGTGGTGGACCAGTACTGGCACTGCTTTAGCTTATTACTCTGTTTTATTTTTCTCTGTAGCATTTACCATTCCCTGTAATTATTTATATATTTGTTCATGGCTTTCTTCCCCACTAGAATGTGGGGAAGCTTACTAGATGTAAGCTCTATCAGAAGGGGATCTTGTGGGGAGGGAAGGGTATATCTCAGTGCGTGCTTAGCATGCATGAGATCCTGGGTTCAATTCCCAGTACATCCATTAAAAAATGAATAAATAAATAAACCTAATCCCACCACCCCTCCTCCAAAAAGAAGAGAAAGGGATTTTATTTATGTTCTGTTGCAATTTCAGTTCCTAGTACAGTGCCTGGTATTTTGTAAGTGCTCAGAAAGTTTGTTTTGTTTGATGATGAATAAATCTCTAACTTGGTGGGTGGAGAGGAGAAAAGGCAATCCATACCTATTACAGAAACTCTCTACAATCAAATTTCCAAATTCCAACTAGTTCACTGACAGCTGCTTGACTCCCTGGTTTTCTGATAGACCACAAGTACCCCAGGTTAGGTCTGGCCTTTTATAGCCCACCTCCCTAGGTTTCCCCCATTAGAGATGGGACCACTCTATTGTCACTGTCTGGTGATATGTCTTTCACCTTGGTTTATAAGTTCAGAGTGGGTAGGGGTAGTACTTAAGTGGTGACTGCTGTGTCCCCAGAGTCAGGCAGCACAGTCAGGGCCCTTGGTTGGCATAAATAAATCAATGGCACAAATGCATGCATGTGGGCAGAGGGGAGACTGTCCTGGGGGAAACAGTGCCCTACCCTGTCTCCCATGGTCCACATCTCGACAGGGTCTCAGGATTGAGACCTGCCTCAGGTTGGCAACACTTGGCACACCAGACACTGAGGGCCAGGTGTCTCATTTGGCCCAAACGGATACTTAGAGCCAAGGTAAGTAACAGTGGGGATATATTTGATGTTTTTTTTTTTTTTTATGAGCTGGAGAAGAGGTTACCGAGAAAATAAGTCCATCATGCAGAAAATCAAGAGGCTGAGTATGATGACGCTTCCCAAAATAATCCCCAAGGCTGCAATGTAGAAGACTTGGTAGGAGGTCTCGGCTGCCATGGCTCGTTCATTCCATTTGTTGCTGTGCCTTGTCTGATTTGAGGGGAGAAGTAGAACAGGAATAGATGGGCTTACAAAGGTTATTGTACAGGGGATGCGCCATGGGACTGTAAGAATACAGGATGGGGACCTAAACGAATAGGAGGGATACAAGGAAGAATTCGATTCAGCGTTATGACCAGGATGGAAGGTGGGGGGAGGCAAAGATTAGCATGACTGAGACTCCCACCTGGATAGAGAAGATCATTGCTACAATGCCTATGGGGAAACACAGGATGAGGGCCAAAATCGACAGGCACATATGGTCTTTGGGGGGCTTGGTAGGCAAAATTTCAAACGCCTGGGAGTTGAAAGTGGGTTATGGCTCAGTATGGCTTCTGGACTCTAACCTCCCCTCTGACCTCTTCCCTTTCACCTTCTTTCTCCTATAAAGTCTTCACTGACACCCTTTAAAATTCTCACTGACTCCCTTTACCTCCTACCCCATTCCCTCTAACTTCTCCCTATTCCCTTAAATACCTGTCCTCTATCCTCCCAGCCCCCACTCCACCCCTTGCCCTATAATCCCTGTCCCTTCTCTGTAACCCTTTCCCGGTCTTCTGTAACCTCCTCCCTGTCTTCTATAACTGCCTTGCGGATCCCTACAGCAAGTCTTACTTGGCCCCTTCCACTGTCCCACTTACTGACACTGATGACTCTCACTTGGCCTCCTTGTACCTCAGCTGACCCACTGTCACACTTGTTCCCATTAACACCCTCATTGTACCCCAAGAAACCTTCTCTTTGCCCCATAAACCCCCTAGCCTCACTCGACACTCTCACTTTTCATCTATAAAACCTTCATTGTGCCCGTTTAAAATTCTCAACTTATACAAACTTCTCATGACCTCAGTGACTCTCTCCTCGTCCCATCTATAATATTCCTCACTTTGTATCTATGAATCTTTCACGGTTCTGCAATGACCCTTATTGTTCACCCATAAACTCGTCCCTTCACCCCACCCTCTCACTTGGCTCCTCTAAGATCTTTTTTGAGCAACTATAAATTCTAAGTCCTCTCCAAGTTCACTTATAGCCTCTTCTCTGTCCTCGTATAAAGACCTGCCCTGACTCCCACTAACACCTTCTCTCCACCTACCAGCTTCATGACCCTGTGAACTGCCTGTACACTTAAGAGAGCCTCCCTGTTCTAGACCCATGCTCCCTCTAAATGCTTCTCTACTTAATAACACCCTCTCTTCCGCTTACGAAACACTCTGTCCTCTCATTCCCCTCAATCCATGCTAGCTCTCTCCCTCCCACCCTTTCCCCCCACAAATTTCCTCCCTGCCCCCTCAAACACCCCCATTAGGGCATCTGGATCTGGCTACATGGAGCCTCCTTCACGCCAACCCGCCAGGGATTGCCATGGAGACCACGCAGGCCCCGCCTCTTATCCTGTATCTTCTCCTATTGGCTGTTTGGAAGTTGCGTGTTGGGGAGGGGAAGCCCATACTAGCCTGGCTGCTGATTGGTCTAATATAGTGCAGGTCGTTTCTAATTTCTCGGGTGATTGATCAATTCTGGAAGTTATTTTTACTGCAGTTTAGTTTTGAGGGTCATTTTAATATACATCGTTTACAAGTCCTTTGTCAAATATGTGATTTGCAATTATTATGTTTGGTTGTCTTTTCATTTTCTGCCATTTGCAGAGCAAAAGTTTTTTTTTAATACTGATAGAGTATACATATTTTTTTCTTTTAAGGAGGTGCTTTTTGTATCATGTTTAAGAACTCTCTGCCTAACCCAGTGTCAGAAATATTTTCTCCTGTATTTTCTTCTAAATAAGTTGATAGATTTACATTATACATTTAGGGCAATGATCCATTTTGAGTTTATGTTTGTATAAAATGTGAAGTTTTAGTCAAGATTAATTTTTTTTTGAATACAGCTTTTCACTTAGTCTAACGTCAATAGATACTCTTTCTCAATAAATTGCCTTTGGACTTACTTAAAAATAAATTGGCCATATTTATGAGTCTCTTTCTGCACTACTTACTCTGTTCTTTTGATCTGTATCTCTGTCTGTTGGCAACACCACACTGTCTTATTAATGTAACTTTACAATGATTCTTAAAATTAGGTAGCATGAATATTCCAACATAGTCCTCTACTTCAGGATTGTTTTGACTATGCTTTTCTAGAGGTACAAATCTTGTTGGTCTTTTAATAGAAATTATATTAGAATTTAATATCAGTTTCAGAGGATGTTGAGCCTTCCAACTCACAACCATGGGAAGGCTCTCCATTTATTAGATTTTTTTTTTATGTGTTTTTTGTGTTGTTGTTGTTGTTAATAGAGATACTGGGGATTGAACCCAGGACCTCATACATGGTTCTACCACTGAGCTATCCCTTCCCCACTGTTAAGTCTTCTTTTATTTCTTTCATCAACAGCAGTAGTTTATTTTTTTTAGTTTTTAAAAATTGATTTATAATCATTTTACAATGTTGTGTCAAATTCCAGTGTAGAGTACAATTTTTCAGTTATACATGAACATATATATATATATATATATATATATTCATTGTCACATTTTTCTCTGTGAGCTACCACAAGATCTTGTATATATTTCCCTGTGCTATACAGTATAATCTTGTTTATCTATTCTATATTTTGAAATCCAAGTCTATCCCTTCCTATCCCCTGCCCCCTTGGCAACCACAAGTTTGTATTCTATGAGCAGCAGTATTTTAAACCCACAGCTTGTACATGAAATATTTTTGACTTATACTCATCTCCTTAATTTTCCTGAGCTATTGTAAATGGTATTAATTTTTTAAAAATTGCTTTCTGATTGTTCACAGGTGGTATATGAAAATACAATAGATTTTCACGTTGATATTGCAATGTATGATTTTGCTAAACTCATTTTATTAATTCTAGGAGGGTTTTTTTTTTTTTTTTGGCAGATTCCTTGGGGTTATCCTTATAGACCATCATGTTGACTGCAAGTAAGGGTAATTTTATTTATTCCTTTAAAATCTGTATGCCTCTTCTTTCTTTTTCTGACTTACTGTGCTGATTAAAGCTTTCAGTCTGAAGTCTAATAGGATTGGTGAGAGTGGACTTTGTCTCGCTTTTGTTGCAAATTTTAGGAAAAACGCCTTTTCTCTTTCCTGGGAGAAACCCCAGTTGGTGATGGTGTATTTTACTTAGATACTTCTGTTTTTGGTTTTCTAATACTTCATTGAGAAAATTTCTGTCTATATTCATAAGAGATGTTGGTCTGTAGTGTTCTGTACACAGTTGATATCTGACTATCAGTTAATGTCAAGATAATGCTGGCCTCAAACAATGAGTTGGGAAATACTCCCTCCTCTTCTATTTTCTGGCAAAGATTATGTGGAAATGATGTCATTTGTTTGGTATAATTTACCAGTGAAACTATCTGTGTCTGGTCTATTTCAGAAAGTTTTTATTACAAAATCTGTTTCTTTAATAGGTAAAAAATTATTCAAATAATCTCTGTCCTTGATACATTTTGAGTTTTTCTTTTTGAAGAACAGGTCAATTTACTCTAAAGGTGCAGAATTTATGTGTGAAGAGTTGTTTCTAGTAGTCCTTTATTTTCCCTTTAATGTCTCGGGAGTCTGTAGTGATAGTTTCTCCTTCAATTCTGACATTGGCCATTTGTGTCTTCTCCTTTCTTTATTTTGTCAGCCTTACAAGAGATTTATCAACTTATTGATCTTTTCAAAGAAACCGCTTTTGGTTTAATTGATTTTTTCTATTTTTTCCTTTTCAATTTCACTGATTTCCACTCTTATATCTTCTTTCTTCTCTTTTCCGTCGGTTTATTTTGCTCTTATTTTTCCAGTTTCTTAGATTGGAAGCTTCAATGTTAATTTGAGACATCTTTATTTTCTAATACAAGCATGTGAAGTTGTACATTTCCTTCTAAGCACTGCTTTAGCTTCATCCCACATATTTTGATCTGTTCTCTACTTCATTTTCGATCAGTTAAAAGCATTTTCTAATTTCCCTTGATTCATAAATTATTTCGACTTGCATGGTTTATTTCCCAAGTGTTTGGATATTTTCCTGTTATCTTTCTGTTATTGATTCCTAGATTACTTTTATTATCGTCAGGACATTAATTTTTTATTCCTATGTGACAAATCACGTTACACTTTAGTGACTTAAAACAGCAGCCATATATTGGCTCACAGTTCCGAGGGTGAGAAATCCAGGAAAGGTGTGGCTGAATTCTCTGCTCGGGTTCTCACAAGGCTGAGATCTGTGTCTGCTGAAACGTGCTCCCATCTGGAGCTCCGGATACTCTTCCAGGCTCATGTGGTTGTGGCAGAATTCAGTTCTTTATGATTTTCGGACTGAGCCCATTCTCTTTTCTTTGCTGGCTAGCTGTTGGATTCTGGTCTCCGTTTCTAAAGTGCACCTGCATTCCTTGCTGTGTGGTCCTGTTCACCTTCAAAGCCATGAACGTAGAACCTCCCTCCATCAAAACCACTCTCTTATTCTGTGTCTGACTTCCTCTGTGTCTGACCTCTAGACCCACCTTTAAAGGGCTCATCATGTGTTTAGGCTAGACCTACCCAGATCGTTTTCCTTTCTTAAGGTCAGCAGTATGATATGACCTCCCCTCATCACAGGAGTTATATCCCATCATATTCACAGTCTCAGAGATTATATAGGATTGTACCCCAGGGGCAGGATTTTTTTTTTTTTTTTTTTTTTGCAGTTGGGATGGGGGCACATTAGAGTTCTGCATACCACAGTCAGATGATAATAACTTCATATGATTTGCTTTGTATGATTTTGACTCTTTGAATTTGTTAAAGTTAGTTTTGTGATCAAGGGATATGTTTTATCTTAATGAAGTTCCACTTGAAAAGAATATGTAGCTGCATTCATTTCATAGAGTGTTCTAGATCCAATTTGTGGATGGTGTTCAGTTTTTCTGTGCCCTTGGTAATTTTCTGTTACTTGTCCTGTCAGTTATTGAGAGAGGAATGTGGAAGTCTTCAGGTATAACTGTGGATTTGTGCATTTTTGTTGTTGTTCTGTCAGGTTTTGAATCATGTATTTGGAAGCTCTGCGTTAGGTGCTCATACATTTAGGATTATAATTGTTTTCTTGTTGAATTGTCTCTTTTATCATTATTTAACGTCCCCCTTATCTTGTTAATTATCTCTGTTCTGATGACTACTTTGTGTGATATACACATTAACCACCCATGTCTGTTTTGTGAGTGTTTGTATTGCATATCCCCCCCCCCCCGTCTTTACTTTTATCCTACATACATCATTACATTTAACAGGGATTTCTTGTAGACACAAAATGGTTGGGTCTTATTTTTTCGTCCCCAGCTGAGAAGGGCAGCCTGTGGTCTGTTCCTGATCTCTTTTTGACAGACTTGAACTTTTCATTTTAATGCCTTTAAATCACAACTCCACAGGTGTTCAAGGTCAGCATCCCCAGCATCCCCAGCATCCCACAGGGATGTGTTAGAAATGCAGGATCCCTCACCTCTCAATCCCTGGATTTACTGAATCAAAACCTTATGGCGGGAATAACAAGGGATCTCTTTGGGGCCTCTCTTTTAAGGGCATTGATCCCATACAAGAGAGCTCTGCCCTCATGACCTAATCACTTCCCAAAGGCCCTACATCTCAGTACCATCACATTGGGGATTATGCTTCAAACAGGTGAATTTTGGAAAGACACAAATTTAATCTATAGCAAACCATCTCAAATTAATGATGTCAGTATGCACATTGAGTATCTGGAAAAAGATCAAATTACAATAAGAGTAAGCAGAAGAGTCTTCTCAACAAATGGTACTGGGAAAACTGGATATTCACATGCAAAAGAATGAAGTTGGACTCTCACCTTACACTGTACACCAAAATTAACTCAAACTGGATCAAAGGCCTAAAAATAAGATCTAAAACTCTAAAATTATTAGAAAGAAACATAGAGAAAAGCTTCATGACATTGGACTTGGCAATGATTTCATGGCAGCAAAAACATAGACAAGAAAAGTAAAAGTAGATAAAATGGAGTACATCAAAACTAAAAACTGTGCATTGTAGGACATAACAGAGTGAAAAGGCAACCTATGGAATGTTGCTAATCATAGATCTGATAAGGGGTTAATACTAAGACGCTATAAAGAACTCCCACCCAACAACAAAAATAACTTGATTAAAATATGGGCAAAGGGCTTGATGAGATATTTCTCCAAAGAAGATATGCAAAAGGCCAGTAAGCATGTGAAAATGTGCTCAATGTCACCAATCATTCCCTAATACAAAATCAGAACCACAATAAGATGCCACCTTACACCAGTCAGGATGGCTACTCTCAAAAAAACACCAGAAGTGAGATGAGGTAGTACAGAAACTGGAACCCCTGTGCGCTGTTGGTAGGAATGCAAAATGGTGCAGCTACTATGGAAGTATGTCAATTCATCAAAAATAAAAAAAAATAAAAATTGAATTACCATATGATCAGATGATTTCATTTCTAGGTATATATCCAGAAGAATTGAAAATACCCATGTTTTCAAATGAATTTGCACACCCATGTTCATAACAGCATTATTCAAAGCAGCCAAAAGGTGATAGCAACCCATGTGTCCACTGATGGATGAATAAATAAAACATGAAATATATATATATATATATTATTCAGCCTTAAAGAGAAAGGAGGTTCTGATAAATGCTACAATATGGATGGACCTTGAGAACATTATGCTAAGTGCAGTAAGCTAATTACAAAGAGAAAAATCCACTTATATAAGGAATTCACTTATATAGGGAATTTCACTTATATAAGGAATCTAGAGTAGTCAGATTCATACAGACAGAAAGCAAAATGGTGATTGTCAAGGGCTGGTGGGAGGGAGAGAATGGGGACCTGTATTTAATAGAGTTTTAGTATTAAAAGATGAAAAGAATTTTGGAGACTTGTTGAACAACAATATGAAAAGTACCTAACACCCCTGAACTGTACCCTTAATATCTGTAAGATGGTAATTTTTGTGTTACGTATATTTTACTATAATTTTAAATGCCATTTACAATAGTGTCAAAAATATTAAACAATTTGAGATAAATCTGACAAAAGATATACCATATCTGTACATCGAAAATTACAAAACATTGGTGAGAGATTTTAAAGAAGCCCTATGTAAATGGGAAGATATACCATGCTCATAGATTGAAAGACAAAATATTGCTAAGACATCAGTTTTCCTCAAATTTATCTATAGAGTCAATGCGATTCCAATAAAAATAGGCCTTTAAAAATGTTTTAAATAGAAATTTACAAGATTATTCCTAAGTTCAGATGTAAATAAAAAAGAACTAGAATAGCCAAAACAACTTTGAAAAAGAGGAATAGAGTGGGAGAACTCACAGTCTTTGACTTCAAGGCCTGTTATAAGGCACAGAAGTCAAGAAAGTGTGGTATTAATCTCAAAAATAAAGAAATAGATCAATGGAAGGAAGCAACCTATTTTCAGTCCAGAAATAGACCTTAACATATGTGAGCATCTGAGTTTTTAAAAATGTGCAGAGGAGATTCAGTGGAGAAGGCCAGTTTTTCAACAAATGTCCCTGGAATGATTGGATATCTATATGCAGAAGATAAACTTAGATACATACTTTGCATCCAACAAAAATGAGCTCAACATAGATCCTAGACCTAAATGTAAACTACAGCCATGGAACTTCTAGAGGAGGACATAAGCGAAACCTCGGGTTAGGCAAATATTTCTTAGATTCAACAACAAAAACATGATCTGTGAAAAAAAAAAAAAAGAAAGAAAGAAATTGACAAAATGACCATCTTCAAAATTAAAACTTCTGCTCTTCAAAAGACACTGTTCAGAGAATTAGAAGACAAGCTACAGACTGGAAAAATCTGATAAAAGACTTGCTTCCAGAACATATCATGAATTCTCAAAACTCAGTAATAAGAAAACAAACAATCCAATAAAAATGGGCAAAAGATGGAATTTCAATAATACTCTGAAAGAGTAAGTTAGTAAAAGAGCAACAGAGTAAGTTCTGTAAGTAAAGAGATAATAAAGGTAAGACTAAACTTTTCTCCTAAGGGTTTAAAAAGCTAAATGCCTGGAAATTGCACTTTGAAGTTTTCTTCTCTGAGTTTCCCTGACCCTGGGTTGTAAATGATCCATCCTGTATTTAAAAAACACAGATAATGACTCAATATTCCAGCTACTTTTTAAGAGCAGTGATGACAACTTTAAACCCGATTAATTCTCTATCAAGGCAGATAATTCCAGCTGTAATCAGACATACTGAAAAGCACATTGACACTGTCAATGTGCCAGAGGGGAGAGAATGACTTTGTCCATCTCAGCTTTTTTGTTTGCTTTGTGTAATAAGGAGAAATCTTCTTTAACATAACGTCAAGTCATGGAATGAAGTTCAACAGACAGTACATGAGGCCAAGAAAAAAAAAAAATCAGTCCAGCACGAGGTTTTGTCCTCAGCGTGTTAATTGCATACGCTTCCATCTTGGCTTTTAATTAGATTGATTCAAAGTCGGTCAGATTCATACCAATGCACATTCTCCAACTGTCATTTTAATTCTTTTTTTTTTTTGCCTTTGATGTGCATAGTCTTCATAATAAAAACTATCACCATAAAAAAGTGAAAATTTGCCATTTACAGCAACCTGAATGGACTTGGAGGGCATTATGCAAAGTGAAATAAGTCAGAGAAAGACAAATACTGTATGATATCACTTACATGTGGAATCTAAAAAATATGACAAACTAGTGAATAAAACTAAAGAGAAGCAGACTCACAGACACAGAGAACAAACTAGTGGTTACCAGTGGGGAGAGAATGGGGAGGGGCAGTATATGGGTATGAGATTTTTTTAAAAAGGGTTATTATGGGATTGTATGAAATCATGCATGTGAAACTTTTGAAAATTGTAAAACACTGTTAAATTTAAAGGATCTTTCATTCAGTAAAATCAAACAAACAAATCACAGGTGTATTTGTTCCTCCAGACTAGAGTTAAGGTGGCACACACATAGGTGGTCCCTGATCCTGAAATTCTCATTTTAGCTGTGTACTTGGCCACCTGGAGTGTAGATAGCCACTGTTGGGCATCTTGTGGTTGGGCTCCGTTTCAGGGTCTGGGATGGTTCCCTGGCTCTGTCTGGGGGTGTCATCCCAGAGGCTCCTACTTCCAGTTGAGACCTTAAGACTAGTTCTGTCCAATTGATTGAGAGCAAAAATGATCTATGTTACCTTAAGCCCAAAGCTTTATATAAAAATTTTTTCCCTCTGCTTTATTGAGGTATCTTTGACAAATAAAATTGTAATATATTTAAAATGTACAACATGGTGATTTGATATACATATCTATAGTGAAATTATTACCATAATTAAGTTAATTAGCATATCCATCACCTCATAGTTACCTTTTATTCATTTACTTTTGAATGGGAGATGGGAGAACACTTAAGATTTACTTTTTAAACAAATTTTAAGTATATGATGCAGTATTGGTTACCATAGTTATCATGTTATATATTAGCCCCTTAGATCTTATTTATCACATAACTGAAAGTTTGTGCTTTTTTTTTTTTTTTTCAACCTGTCCTTTCTGCCCCTACCCTCCACTTCCTGGCAACCACCATTCTACTTTCTGTTGTTATGAGTTTGGCTTTTTTAGATTCCACGTATAAGTGATATCGTACAGTACTTGTCTTTCTCTGACTTTTTTCACTTATCATAACACCCTCAAGTTCCATCCATGTTGTCTCAAATGGCAGGATTTCATATCACTCATGGCTTAATAATATTCCTTTGTGTATAGATACCAAATCCTTTTTAACTCTTAATCTAAAGATGGACACTCAGTTTGTTTCCGTGTCTTGCCTATTGTGAATAATGACGCAGTGAATGTGGGAGTCCAGATATCTCTTTGAGATGGTGATTTTATTTCCTTTAGATATATACCCAGAAGTGGGATTAATACATCATATGTAGTTCCATTTTTAATATTTGGGGAACTTCATCTTGTTTTCCATAGTGGTTGTCCAAATTTATAGTCTACCAATAATGTTCCTTTCAGGTCAAGGCTTTTTTTTAAACCATTTTTTAAATTCAGGTATGGTTAATTTACAATGTTGTGTTGGTTTCAGGAGTACAGCAAAGTGATTCAGTTATACATATGTATACATACATATATATTCTTTTTCAGATTATTTTCCATTATAGGTCATTATAAGATATTAAATATAGTTTCCTGTGTTATAAAGTAGGTCCTTATTATTTAACTATTTTGTATATAGTGGTGTGTATATGTTAATCCCAAGCTCCTAATTTATCCCTCCCTCCCTCACTTCTTCCTTGGTAACCATAAGTTTGTTTTCTATGTCTCTGAGTCTATTCCTGTTTTGTAAATAAGTTCACTTGTATCATGTTTTATATTCCACATATTAGTGATAGCGTATAATATTTCTCTTTCGCTGTCTGACTTACTTCACTTAATATGATAATGTCTAGGTCCATTCATTTGCTGCAAATGGCATTATTTCAATCTTTTTATGGCTGAGTAATATTCCATTGTGTGTGTGTGTGTGTGTGTGTGTGTGTGTGTGTGTGTGTATAAACACCACATCTTCTTTATCCATTTGCCTGTCAATGGACATTTAGGTTGCTTCCATGTCTTGGCTATTGTGAACAGTGCTACTATGAACATTGGGGTGCATGTATCTTTTTGAATTAGAGTTTTCTCTGGATATATGCCCAGGAGTGGGATTGTTAGATCATATGGTAACTCTATTTTTAGTTTTTTAAGGAACCTCCATACTGTCCTCCATAGTGGCTGCACCAGGTCAAGGCTTTTAAGAAGCAAGTGGGGGTTCTCACTCTTTCATCTTCTGCCCAGACTCAAAGTACTCTGAGCCCTTAGGATATGGTGGAATCACTAAATAAAAGGAGCCTAGATCTCTGGCTTAAAATCTGGGCCACCAGAAGTGCCCACATTGGGAGGTTCTGTGAGTGAGAAATAAATTTCTATATTGTGAGCTACTAAATTGTGCGGTTTATTTGTTAAAGCCACTAGCATAAACCTAAACAATACACCTTCCAGACCTCATTCACCATTGGCCCAGTGCTTCTCAAACCATTTGTGGTTGTGGAGTAGGACCTGTTTTTGATCTCTCCAATCTGTCATGGACTGATCCTTTTGGTATATAATCTGTTCAATAAGACAAGTCTATTGATCATGTCATGGCAAAGTCAAATTGCTGTAAGTGTGGAAGAACCTACTGGCAAATTCTGCACTTATCTTATTGTAGGCCATTAACACTTGGTGGACCAGAATTGGCACTGCTTTAGCTTATTACCCTGGAAATACCCTGGGTATGGAAAAATACCCTTTATTTTTAACCATAGCATTTACCATTCCCTGTCATTATCTTGTTTATTTAGAGGTCTGTTTAAGATTTCCTTTCCACTAGAATGTAAGCTCCATCCAAAAGGGGTCTTATTTTCCTTCCTCTTTTGGTTCCTAGTTCTTAATACAGTGCCCCCTACATCATAGGTATTCAGAAAGTATTTGATGAATAATGCATAAAATACGAGCTTTGGTGGGTGATGGGGGAGAGGAGGCAATGCATATACCTGTATAGAAACTCTATAATCAGAGACTTGAATTTTAGCCATTTCACTGACAGCTGATTGACTCCCTGGTTTTCTGATAGACTACAAGTACCTCAGATTAGATTTGGCTTCCTACAGCTCCCCTCTTTAGGTTTCCCTCTTTAGAGATTATGTCACTATGGACCATCACCATTTATAAGATTCTGAGAGTGTAGAGTTGGATCTCAGATGGTGACTGCTATGTCTCCAGAGTAGAGCAGCAGAGTCAAGGCCCTTGGCCGACATAAATAGATTTATGGCATGAATGCATGGATGTGGGCATAGAGGGAGGCTGCCCTGAGGGAAGAGTACCCCCCACCCCAATCTCCCATGGCCCAATCTTGGTGGGGTCCAGAGTTGGTCTTGGCTCTGGTCCAGTGGGCTGCCTGAGCTGCCACTTCCTTCCCCCGTCAACCACCTCAAGGCGCTGGCTCAGGCTGGAGGCCCTTGGCACACCAGACATTGAGGAGCAGGTGTCTCATTTGGCCCAAATGGTTATTTAGAACCAAGGTAAGTAACACTGTTGTATATTTTGGTGTTTTTTTCATGAGCTGGAGAGGAAGTTACCGCTTAAGTAAGATTGTTAGGAATACACCCAAGACAAGGAGTATGGTGACGCATCCTGAAATAATTGCTGAGACAGCGAGTATGAAGGCTTGATGGGAGGTCTTGACTGCCTTGGCACGTTCATTCCTATGGTTGTGGCGCCTGGTCTACATTTGAGAGGAGAGGCAGAACTGGAATAGATGGGCTTAAAAGGGTTACTGGAGGGGGCGAAGGCACTATAAGGACCTAGGGTGGGATCTGAACGAACGAACAGGAGGGCGAACATGGATACAGCTGGTTCAGGGTCAGGGCCAGGATGGGTGGGGAGGGGGAGGGGGAGGGTTGACAAAAGTATATTCCCACCTCGGAAGAACAGAACAAGGCTGCACTGCCTAAGGGACAACACAGGAGACAGGCCAACATCGCCAGCAAGAGGTGGTCGCTGGGGGACTTGTCAGATGTAGCTTCAAACACCTGGGGAAGGGAGTGGGTTATAGCTGTAGATGGCTTCTGGACTCTACCATTCCCATAACCTCCTCCCTTTTACCCTACTTGGCTCCTATAACTTCTTCAATGAGACCCTTTAAAAGTCTCACTGACTCTCACTACTCCCCTCATGTTCCCTCGAACCTTGCTAACCACTATAGTACCTCCCTGTCCCCTAGAGCTCCCTCACATGCACACACATCCCGTCCCCATGCCCTGCAATCCCTCTCCATTCTCTGTAACCCTTTCCCTGTCTCCTATAAACACCTCCCTGTCTTCTATAACTGCCTTGATCTCTACAGCACATCTAATTTGGCCCCTTCCAATGTCCCCACACACCAAATTGTTCATTCCTATTGTTGTGGAGGCTTGTGTGAGTTTAGGGGGACATGCAGAACAGGAATAGATGAGCTTAAAAGGGTTATGTGAGTGGAGGGAGTAGCTATGGGAGTGTAAGGACCCAGGGAGAGGGCCTGAGCCCGCAGGAATGAGGACAAGGAAGAAGGTGGTTTGGGGTCAGGGCCACTGTGGAGAGGGAGGGGAGGTCCAGGATTCGAGAGATGCAGATTCCCACCTTGGAAGGGTAGTATATGGCTGCCCCGCCTAAAGGACAACACAAGAAGCAGGCGACATCTGGCATCATGGTGTCCTCGCTGGGTGACTCCTCAGACATGTTTTCAAACACCTGGAGGAGGGAGTAGGTTATGACTTAGTATGGCTTCTGGACTCTGACAGCCTTTCTGACCTCCTCCCTTTTTCATGCCAACACATCTCTCCCTGGCTTCTATAAATTCTTCATTGATCTCCTTGCAAACTCTCAGTGACTCCCTCTAACATCTCCCATATCCCCTCTGACATCTCCCTATCTCTTTTAATACCCCCCTGCCCCTAGCAACCCTCCACCTCACTCCCATGCCCTATAATCTGTCTCTGTTCTCTGGAGCCCTTTCCCTGTCTCCTGTAACCTCCTCCTTGTCTTCTGTAACTGGTCCTTACAGCATGTCTTCCTCGGCCTCTTTCACTGTCCCACAAAAATCCCTTACTGACTCTGATGACTCTCATTTGGCCTCTGTGGACCTCAACTGACTCACTGTCTCACTTTGTTCCCATTAACACCCTCACTGTCCCCCAAGCAACCTTTCTTTTGCCCCTATAAACCACTCTGCTAAGAAAACCTGGACTCAACAGTCACTTTTCATCTGTCAAACCTTCACTGTCCCCTTAAAAACCGTCATCCTATAAAACTTCTAATGTCTTTAATAGCTCTCTGTTTGTCCCATTTATAATATCATTCACTTTGTCCCTGTGAATCTGTCATAATCCTGTTATGACTCTAACTGTTCACCCATAAACTCCTCCCTTCTCCCCCTCCCCTCATAACCTATCACCTGGCTCCTCTGAGACCTCCTTTGAGCAACTGGAAACTCTGAGTCTTCTCCATGTCAATTCCTAGCCTCTTCTCTGTCCCCTTATAAAGGCCTGCCCTGTCTCCAACACCGTCTCTACCTCTAAAACCAGCTTGGTGATCCTCTGAACTCCTGCTCCCTTCACTAATTACAACCTCCCTGTTCTCCTAAACCGGTGTTCCCTGAATACTTCTCTACTTACAAAACTCTCTCTGTCCCCTTATGAAACATTCTTTGACCCCTATTCCCCCTAAGCCCTCTAACTCTCTTCCTATCACTCCACAAAGTCTCCCCCTGCCCCTTCAAACACCCCATTAGGGCATCTGGATCTGGCTACATAGATCCTCTCTCTCACTCCAACCTACTAGGGATTACCATGGAGACCAGGTAGGCCCCGCCTCCTAGCCTGTCTTTCTACTTCTATTGGCTGATTGGAGATTATGTGTGATGGGGTGGCAGAAGCCAAACACTCACCTGACTGTGATGGGTCTGAGGGAGTTCAGGTTCTTCCTACCGTCTCTAGGGATTGATCAGTTCCGGAAGTGCCTTGCAGGGGTTGGGGGGAAGCATAGTTTGGGGCAGGAGTGATGTGAGCCGAGGAGTCTTGAGTTGCTTCAGGTGCCTTTAGGGGGGTCATTTAACAAATCAGAGTCAGGTTCTTCAGCAGCGGAGGGTGATCTTTGCAAAAATTAATATCTGTTTATGTCCCCTTTGATGAAGTGTCCATTCCAGTCTTTCTACCATGGATGAAAAATTGGGTTGTTTTTATTACAGTTAGTCTAAGTGTTATTTATTTATTTTGGATACAAGTCTTTTCTCAGACATGTGATTTACAAATATTTTTAGTGGGTCTGTAGCTTATGGGCCCTCAACAAGGAGAGGGAAGTGGGTGGGAGGCACTGGAGATCCTTGAGTCTGCTGGTCCTGTCCCAGTCCACGATCACCACCTCATTGGAACTATCAAGAAGAAAGTGATGGAAATGCAGAGAGGGGAACAGGCCTCGAAGCAGAAGGACCAGTTACGTGAGAGCTGACCTGGGCTCAGATCAAGTCTCCCTGGAAGTAGGCTCTCCAGGTCTGTGGGGTTGGGTAGGGGTGACAGAAGCTGGGCTGCCATGGGTTGAGTGTGCTGGGCATTTGGAGAGAGGTGATTCACTCCAGGATTCCAGGGGGTGGAAAGAGACTGAAGTGGCAAAGGAGGCTAGGTAATCCTCAGCCAGGGGCTGCCCCTGCATTTTCAACCTCTGTGTGGCTTGGGGCTTCTTGTCTGCTGCTGGCTTCACTGCCACTGCTGGGCATCCTGTGGTTGGGCTCCATCTCAGGGTCTGGGACAGTTCCCTGGCTCTGTCTGGGGGCATCATCCCAGAGGCCCCTACCTCCAGTTAGGACTAGTTTTGTCCAATGGATTGAGAGCAAAAATGATATATGTTACATTAAGGCCAAAGCTTTATTTTAAAAATTTCCTGTTTTATTATTTGACAAATATAATTGTATATATTTAAAATATACAATAGGGTGATTTGTTATGTGGATCTATAGTGAAATTGTTATCATAATTAATAATTAATAATTATTACCATAATTAAGTTAATTAGCACATACATCACCTCAAGATACCTCTTTATTTTTTTTTAAAGGAGTGAATGCTTAAGATTTCTCTCTTAGCAGATTTTAAGTACACAGTGCAGTATTGTTAACCACTGTTATGTTATGTATTAGACCCTCACACCTTATTCACCTTATAACTGAAATTTTCTACTTTTTTTTTTTTTACCAGCTTATCCCTTTCCCACCACCTTCCAGCCCCTAGAAACCACTCACTATTCTGCTTGTTTCTATGAGTACATTTTTTTGGATTCCACATATAAGTGATAACACACAGTATTTATCTTTTTCTGTTTGACTTATTTCACTTACAATAATACTCTCAAGGTCCATCCATGTTATGAATTTCATATTTCTCATGGTTTAATAATATTCCTTCATGTGTAGATACCAAATCTTCATTATCAATTCATTCATTATTGGACACTTGGGTTGTTTCCATATCTTGGCAATTGTGAAAAATAATGCAATGATCGTGGAAATGCAGATATCTCTTTGAGACAGTGATTTTATTTCTTTTACATATATACCCCAAAGTGGGATTGCTGCATCATGTGGTGGGCAATCAAAATTAATTTGTCAGTTATATTTTTGAGGAACTTCCATCCTGTTTTCCCTACTGGCTATCCAAACTTACATTCCACCAACAGTGTATGAGTGTTTACTTGCAGGCCAAAGATTTTAAAAAGCAGCTGGGAGTTACCACTTTTCTTACGCCTAGATTCAAAGGACTCTGAGCCCTTCAGAGGTGGTGGAGCCACCAAGTGGAAGGAGACTGGCTCCCTGAATTATATGTGGGCTACTAGATATGCCCACATTGGGAGGTTCTGTGAGTGTGAAATAAACTTCTATGTTGTGAGCTACTGATTTGGTGGGGTTTATTTGTTATAGCTGCTAGCATGACCCTAAACAATCTACCCTCTAGACCTCTTACCCACTAGCCCAGTGTATTACAAACTATTTGTGTTTGTGGAGTAGGACCTGTTTTTGATCTCTCCAATCTGTCCCAGACTGATCTTTGGTCTATACTCTGTTCAACAAGACAAATCTCCTGTCATATACTTAGATGTCATGACAATGTCAAATTGCTGTAAGTTTCAAAGCACCTGGTGGCAACTTCTGCAATTATCTTGTTGAAAATCATTAACAGTTGATGGACCAGTACTGGCACTATCTAGCTTATTACCCTGTTTTATTTTTCTCCATAGCATTTTCCATTCCATGTAATTATCTTGTTTATTTTGAGGTCTATTTATTTATGGTTTTCTTCCCACTAGAATGTAACCTCCATCAGAAAGAGCTCATTTATTTTGCTCTGTTGCTTTCCTAGTTCCTAGTTCCTAGTACAGAGCCTGGTACCTAGTAGGTGCTCAGAAAGTAGTTGGTGAAAAATGATTAAATCACAAGCAGTGGTAGTGGTGGGGAGAAGAAGCAACCATAGCTGTTATAGAAACTCTCCATAATCATACTTGACCTGAATTCTAACCAGTTCACTGACAGCTGCTTGACTCCCTGGTTTTCTGATAGACCTCAAGTACCCCAGGTTAGGTCTGGCCTCTTATAACCCACCTCCCTAGGTTTCCCCCATTAGAGATGGGACCACTCTATTGTCACTGTCTGGTGATATGTCTTTCACCTTGGTTTATAAGTTCAGAGTGGGTAGGGGTAGTACTTAAGTGGTGACTGCTGTGTCCCCAGAGCCAGGTAGCACCGTCAGGGCCCTTGGTTGGCATAAATAAATCAATGGCACAAATGCATGCATGTGGGCAGAGGGGAGACTGTCCTGGGGGAAACAGTGCCCTACCCTGTCTCCCATGGTCTAAATCTCTATGGGGTCACAAGGTTGGCCTTGAGCTCTGGTCCAGTGTGATACCTGAGCTACTACTTCCTTCTCCCATCAACCACCTCAAGGTGCTGCCTCAGGTTAGCAACACTTGATATACCGGACATTTGGCCCAAATGGATACTTAGAGCCAAGGTAATAAACACCATTGTATATTTTGGCGGTTCTTTTTATGAGCTGGAGATGAGGTTACCGAGCAAAAGTGGCTATTATGAGTACAAGCCAGCTGTTGAGTGCAACAATGCATGCCACAATAATTCCAGCGAGTGCAAAACTGTAGACTTTCTGGGAGGTCTCCATTGCCTTGGCTCGTTCATTCCTACGGTTGTAGCGCCTGGTCTGCATTTGAGAGGAGAGTCAGAATTGGAATAGATGGGCTTAAAAGGGTTATTAGAGGGGAGCGAAGGCACTGTAAGGACTCAGGGTGGGATCTGAATCAACAGGAGGGAGAATATGGATACAGCTGTTTCAGGGTCAGGGCCAGGGCCAGGATGGAGAGGGACGGGAGGGCGAAGATTGACAAATGTACGTTCCCACCTCAGAAGAATAGTACAAGGCTGCACTGCCCAAAGGGCAACACAGGAAATAGGCCAAGAGCGCCAGCAAGAGGTGGTCGCTGGGGGGCTTGTCAGATATACTTTCAGATTCCTAGGGGGATGGAGTTGGTTACGGTTCACTATGGCTTCTGGACTCTACCATTCCCATAACCTCCTCCCTTAACTGTCCTTGACTCTTATAAAATCTTCACTAACACCCTTGAAAACTCTCATTGACTCCTTCTGACTCACACCATATTCCCTCTAACCTTGCTGTTCACTTTAATACCTCCCAGAACCCCATAACTCCCAGACTTTCTCTTCTCCATGCCTCCAGGCCTTGTAATCCCTCTCTGTTCCCTGCAACCCTTTCCGTGTCTTCTATAACTGCCCTTCTGGTCCCTACAGCACGTCCCACTTGGCCCCTTCCACTGTCGGCACAAAATCTCTTACTGACTCTGATGACTCTCACTTGGCCTCTGTGGGCCTCACCTGAAACACTGTCACACTTTCTTCCTATTAACACCCTCATCGTCTTCCAAGTAATTATCTTTTTACTCCTGTAAACTAACCTACTAAGACCCTCACTCAACACTTCAACACTCTCACTTTTCATCTGTCAAACCTTCACTGTCCCCTTAAAAACTTTCATCCTATAAAACTTCCAATGTCTTTAATAGCTCTCTGCTTGCCTGATTTATAATACCATCACTTTGTCCCTATCAATCTGTCATGGTCCTGTTATGACTCTAACTGTTCACCCATAAACCCCTCCCTTCTCCTCCTCCCCCCATAACTTTTACCTTTGAGCAACTAGAAACTCTAAGTCTTCTACATATCTACTCTGAACCTCTTCTCTGTCCCTTTATAAAGATCTGCCCTGTCTCCCACTTACACCTTTTCTACCTCTGAAACCAGCTTGGTGATCCTTTGAACTCCTGCTCCCTTCACTAATTACAACCTCCCTGTTCTCTTAAACCTCTGTTCCCTGAATACTTCTCTACTTAAAAACTCTCTCTGCCCTCTTTTGAAACGTTCCTTGCCCTCTCATTTCCCTCACCCCCTCTAACTCTCTTCCTCTCACCTGTCGCACCATAAATTCTATCCCTGCCCCTCAATCCCTTAAGCACCTCCATTAGGGCATCTGGATCTGGCACTACCAAGGCTACATGGATCCTCTCCCTCACTCCAACCTGCCAGGGATTACCATGGTGACCAGGCAGGCCCCGCCTCTTATTCTATCTTTCTGCTTCTATTGGCTGATTAGAAGATGTGTATGATTGGATATAGGAAGCCAGTACTCACGTGGCTGCTGAGTGGTCTGAAGCAGTTCAGGCTCTTCCTACTCTCTCTGGTGACTGATGAATTCTGGGAGTGCCTTGGGAGGAAAACACTTGGCGCAAGAGTGATGTGGGCTTAGGAGCTTTGGGTTTCTTCAGGGACCTTGAGAGGGGTCATTTAACAACTTGAGTCAGGTTCTGCAGCAATGGAGGCTGATCTTTGTGGAAATTGACAGCCTTTCATGTGCTTTTGGACAGCTATGTATCCTCTTTGATGAAGGGTGAGTTCCTTTCTTTCATCCAATTAAAAAATGGGTTGTTTTTATTATAGTTAAGTTTGAGGGTCATTTATCTGTTTTGGATGCCAGTCCTTTGTTAGATATGGGATTCAAAAGTCTTTTCTCTGGGGCTGTAGTTTCTCTTTCCATTTTCTAACAGTGTGCATTGCAGAGCAGAAGTCTTAAATTTTGATGGAGTCTAAATTATTATTTTTTCCTTTACAGAGGTGCTTTTGGTATCATGTCTGAGACTTTTGTTTAACCCAGGATCAGGAAGATTTTTTCCTATGTTTTCACCTTTGAAAGTTTGATAGATTTATACTTTACATTTAGATGTACAATCTATCTTGAGTTTATATTTGTGTAAGATGTGAAGTTTTAGTTGAGATTAGTTATGTTTGCATATGGTGGTCCATGTAATCTAACACTATTAAAAGAGACTGTTCTTTCTTGATAAATTGCCTTTGGACTCCTTTCTAAATAAATTGGCCATATTTATGTGGGTGTCTATCTGCATTCCTTATCTGTTTTATTGACCTATGTGTTTATCTGTTTGCCAATATCATGCTGTCTTAATGATGTAACTTTGTGGTGATTCTTAAAATTGGGTAACATGAATACTCTAACTATAATCTTCTTTTTCAGAGCTTTTTTGACAGTGCTTGTCTAGATCTACAAATCTTTTGTCTTTAATTAGGACTTGCATTAGAATTTCCAAGCAAATGAAATGGATGCTAAGCTTTGCAATTCTGAACTGCGGGAGAATTGCATTTATTTAGTTCTTTTTTTTTTTTTTTCCATCAGTGGCCTAGTTACACACACAGCTCACACACATAATAGGTTAGATTTATATCCAACTGCTTGCTTTTTTGGAGGCTGTTGAAAAATGGTATTTAAAAAAAAAGGTGGTTTCCGATTATTCGTTGCTAGCTTATGGAAATTTAATAGATTTTTGCATGTTGACATTGCAGCCTGCACCTTGCTGAACTCATGGTACCAATTCCAGGAGTTCAAATTTTATTTTAATATTGTAGTAGATTCCTTGGTAATTTCTACGTAGACGGTCATGTCACCTGCAAATAAGGGTAGTTTTTGTTTCTTCCTTTACTATCTGTATGCCCTTTCCACTCTTCTCCCCCCACCGCCTTTCTGACTTAGCGAGCTGGTCAGGACTTCCAGTCTGCTGTGGAAGAGGAGTGGTGGGAGCGGACACCCCTGTCTTGTTGCATATATTGTGGGAGAAAGCCTTCCCTCTTTCACCACCACATGTGGTGGTAGCTGTAGGTTATCTGTAGATGCCCTCTGTCAGGATGAGGAAGTTCCCTATTAGTTGTGGTTTGCTGAGTGTTTATGCTGAATGGATACTGACTTTTCTCAAGTGGCTTTTCTGCATGAATTGATCCTGTGGTTTTCCTTCTTTAGATAATAATATAGTGGATCACACTGACTGATTTGTAATATAGACCCAATTTTGCATTCTTGGGAGAAGCCTCAGTTGGTGATGGTGTATTCCATTTATATACTTCTGGTTTTGGTTTTTTAGTCTTTCTTTCAGAATTCTTCTATCTATATTCATAAGAGATAATGGTTTATTTTAAACCTGATTAATTCTCTATCAAGACAGATAATTCCAGCTGTAATCAGACACATAGACACTGTCAGTGTGCCAGAGGGGAGAGAACGACTTTGTCATCTCAGCTTTTTTGTTTGTTTTGTGTAATAAGGAGAAATCTTCTCTAACATAACATCAAGTCATGGAATGCAGTTCCACAGACAGTACCGGAGGCCAGAAAACATCAGGCCAGCACAAGGCTTTGTGCTCAGTGTGGTAATTTGTGCTCAATTGTGGCTTTTTAAAGTTCCACATGTAAGTGGTATCGCACAGTATTTGTCTTTCTCTGATTTACTTTACTCAGCATAATGCCCTCAAGTTCCATTCAAGTTGTTGCAAATGGCAGGATTCTTAGTTCTCATTAGTTTCTCAAATTAATTATTTTTATTTGTGTATGTATATCTCTATCTCTACATCTATATCTATCTATATCTGTACCCTCCTCTTCATTCATTCATCCACTGTCAGACACTTAGGTTGCTTCCACATCTTGCGTATTGTGAAAAATGCTTACAGCAGATGGGAGTGCTGAAACCTCTTTGAGACAGTGGTTTTATTTCTGTTCGATATATAGCCCAAAGTGGGATTGCTGTACCCTATGGTAGTTCCATTTTTACTTTTCTGAGGAACCGCCATCCTATTTTCTAAAGTGGCTGCCATGTTTAATTTCCCACCAACAGTGTACAAGGGTTCCTTTGTAGACCCAGGATTTATAAAAAAGCAAGTGGGGTTTCTCAGTGTCTTCTACCTTGATTCAAAGGACTCTGAACCTTTTCGAGATGGTGGAGTCACCAAGTGGAAAGAGTGGATCCTGAATTATATGTGGGCCAGTAGAAATGCCCACATTCGGAGGTTCTGTGAGTGTGAAATAAAATTCTATGTTGTGAGCGACTGCTTTGGTGGGGTTTGTTTGTTATAGCTGCTAGCATGATCTTAACATACCTTCTAGACCTCTTGCCCATTAGCCTAGTGCATCTGAAGCTATTCATGGTTGTGGAGTAAGACCTGTTTTGTTTTTTTTTAATGTATATCTCTTTAGTCGGAGGAGGGTAATTAGGTTTGTATGTTTGTTTGTTTGTGTGTTTATTTAAATGGAAGTACTGTGATTGAACCAAGGACCTCCTGCATGCTGAGAATGTGCTCTACCACTGAGCTATACCCTCCCCCAGAAGACCTCTTTTTGATATCTCCAGTCTGTCATGGACTGATCTTTTTGGTCTATACCCTATTCAACAAGTCAGGACTCTTGCTGGATGCCATGACAATGTCAGACTGCTGTGTTTCTAAACACTTACTGGCAATTTCTGCACTTATCTTATTGCAGACCATTAACAGTTTGTGGACCAGTACTGGCACTGCCTTAGCTAATTACCCTGTTTTATCTTCTCCGTAGCATTTTCTATTCCATGCAATTACCTTGTTTGTTTAGAGGTCTATTTGTTTATGGCTTTCTTCCCACTAGAATGTAAGGTTCATCAGAAAGAAGTCTTATTGATACAGCTCTTAAGCTTTCCTAGTTTCCAGTGCATTGTCTGGTACATCATAGGTGCTTGGAAAATATTCTTGAATAATGATTAACTCACAAACATTGGTGATGGGGTGGAGAGGAGGCATCCATAGCTGTTATAGAAGCTCTCTGCCATCATAACTTGACCAGAATTCTAACAGGTCTCTGATAGATGCTTGACTCCCTGGTTTTCTGACAGACCACAATTAGCCCAGGTTAGGTCCTGCCTTTTGCAAGCATGTCCCCATGTTTCCCCATCAGAGGTAAAACCACTCTGTACTGTTGGTGTTTGGTGATCTGTCTATCTTCCATCCTGGTTTAAATGTTCTGAGGGGTGGAGTTGAATCTGAAGTGCTGACTGTTATGTCCCCAGAGTCAGGCAGCACAGTCAGGGCCCTTGGTTGACCTAAATAGATTTATGGCATGAATGCATGCATGTGGTCAGGAGGGGAGGACACCCTAGGGGAAGAGTGACCTCCCCTGTCTCCCATGTCCCAGTCTTGGTGGGGTCCAGAGTTGGTCTTGAGCTCTGGTCCAGTGGGGTGCCTGAGCTGAAACTTCCTTCCCCCATCAAGCATCTCAAGGTGCTGGCTCCGGCTGGCAACACCTTTTGCTCCCAACCGTGAAGCGATGGTGTCCCATTTGACCAAATGGATACTTAGAGCCATGGTATGTAACACTTGTATATTTTTGGTGTTTTTCCCATGAGCTGGACAGGAGGTTACATAGAAATTATAAATGCTAGGAGTGGAAGCAAGAGGAGGAGTGTGAACATGCAGATTATGCTGATGCATCCCACAACAACTGCTGAGAGTGCAAATAGGAAGGTTTTCCTGGAGGTCTCGGCAGCCAGTTCAGGTTCATCATTATCCAGGTGGGTCCGTGTCTGAGTTGGACGGGAGAGGCAGAGCAGGAATAGTTGGACTAAAAGGCTTATTGGATGAGGGTGAGTCATGGGTCTGTAGGGACCCAGGGTGGGATCTGAGCAAACAGGAGGGAGAACATGGATACATACAGTTGGTTTAAGGTCAGGGCCAGGATGGGAGGGGAAGGGTGGGGGAGGTTTGCCACATTTCGCATTCCCACCTTTAAACAGTAGTACAGGGCAGCACTGCCTAAGGGACAACACATCATGAGGGCCAAGATCGTCAGCAGGATGTGGTCTTCCGTGAGCTCCTCAGGCATAATTTCAAATGCCTTTGGGCAGAAAGTGGCTTATGTCTCAGTATGGCTTCTGGACTCTCTGATGTGCTTTCAACACAACACTCCTTGGCTCCTATAGAATCATCACTGACACCTTTGAAAGCTCTGACTCCCTTTACCTCCCAGCACGTTCCCTCTAATCTCTCTGTATCCCCTTTAATACCTCTCTGTCCTCTAGAACTACCCCACTCTTTGTGCCGTATATTCCTTCTCTGTTCCCTGTAACCCTTTTCCCGTCTCCTGTAACCTCTTCCCTGTCTTGCTGGTCCCTACAGCACGTCTCACTTGGCCCCTTCCACTGTCTCCACAAAAATGCCTTAATGACTCTGATGACTCTCACTTGGCCTCTGTGGACCTCACCTGACCCACTGTTACATTTTGTTCCTGTTAACACCCTTCTCATCCCCCATGCCACTTTCTCTTTGCTCCTGTAAACCACCGTACTAAAAAGACCCTCACTCAACAGTTCAACACTCTCACTTTTCCTCTGTCAAACCTTCACTTTCCCCTGAAAAACTTTCATCTTATAAAACTTCTAATGTCTTTAGTAGCTCACTGCTTATCCCATATATAATATCATTCACTTTGTCCCTATCAATCAATCATGGTCCTGTTTTGACTCTTAACTGTTCATCCATAAACTCCTACTTTCTCCCCCTTATACCCTATCCTCTCACTGGGCTCCTCTAAGACTTTCTTTGAGTAACTATAAACTCTGAGTCCTCTCATGTCCACTCCTTGTGTCTTCGCTGTCCTCTTATAAAGACCTGCCATCTCCCATTATCACCTTCTCTACCTCTGAAACCAGCTTGGCGATCCTTTGAACTCTTGCTGCCTCCACTAATTGCAACCTCCCTGTTCCTCTAAACCTCTGTTCCTTGAATACTTCTCTATTTACAGAACTCTCTCTGCCCCCTTTTGAAACATTCCTTGCCCTCTTTTTCCCCTATCTCTTCTCTCTTTCTCCCACCTGTCACCCCGTGAATTCCCTCCCTCCCGCTTCAAACCAGCATTAGGGCATCTGGATCTGGTAATACCAAGGCTACATGGATCCTCTTCCTCACTCCAACCTGCCAGGGATTACCATGGTGACCAGGCAGGCCCCGCCTCTTATTCTATCTTTCTACTTCTATTGGCTGATTAGAAGATGTGTATGATTGGATATAGGAAGGAAGCCAGTACTCACGTGGCTGCTGAGTGGTCTGAAGCAGTTCAGGCTCTTCCTACTCTCTCTGGTGACTGATGAATTCTGGGAGTGCCTTGGGAGGAAAACACTTGGCACAAGAGTGATGTGGGCTTAGGAGCTTTGGGTTTCTTCAGGGACCTTGAGAGGGGTCATTTAACAACTTGAGTCAGGTTCTGCAGCAATGGAGGCTGATCTTTGTGGAAATTGACAGCCTTTCATGTGCTTTTGGACAGCTATGTATCCTCTTTGATGAAGGGTGAGTTCCTTTCTTTCATCCAATTAAAAAATGGGTTGTTTTTATTATAGTTAAGTTTGAGGGTCATTTATCTGTTTTGGATGCCAGTCCTTTGTTAGATATGGGATTCAAAAGTCTTTTCTCTGGGGCTGTAGTTTCTCTTTCCATTTTCTAACAGTGTGCATTGCGAGCAGAAGTCTTAAATTTTGATGGAGTCTAAATTATTATTTTTTCCTTTACAGAGGTGCTTTTGGTATCATGTCTGAGACTTTTGTTTAACCCAGGATCAGGAAGATTTTTTCCTATGTTTTCACCTTTGAAAGTTTGATAGATTTATACTTTACATTTAGATGTACAATCTATCTTGAGTTTATATTTGTGTAAGATGTGAAGTTTTAGTTGAGATTAGTTATGTTTGCATATGGTGGTCCATGTAATCTAACACTATTAAAAGAGACTGTTCTTTCTTGATAAATTGCCTTTGGACTCCTTTCTAAATAAATTGGCCATATTTATGTGGGTGTCTATCTGCATTCCTTATCTGTTTTATTGACCTATGTGTTTATCTGTTTGCCAATATCATGCTGTCTTAATGATGTAACTTTGTGGTGATTCTTAAAATTGGGTAACATGAATACTCTAACTATAATCTTCTTTTTCAGAGCTTTTTTGACAGTGCTTGTCTAGATCTACAAATCTTTTGTCTTTAATTAGGACTTGCATTAGAATTTCCAAGCAAATGAAATGGATGCTAAGCTTTGCAATTCTGAACTGCGGGAGAATTGCATTTATTTAGTTCTTTTTTTTTTTTTTTTTCCATCAGTGGCCTAGTTACACACACAGCTCACACACATAATAGGTTAGATTTATATCCAACTGCTTGCTTTTTTGGAGGCTGTTGAAAAATGGTATTTAAAAAAAAAGGTGGTTTCCGATTATTCGTTGCTAGCTTATGGAAATTTAATAGATTTTTGCATGTTGACATTGCAGCCTGCACCTTGCTGAACTCATGGTACCAATTCCAGGAGTTCAAATTTTATTTTAATATTGTAGTAGATTCCTTGGTAATTTCTACGTAGACGGTCATGTCACCTGCAAATAAGGGTAGTTTTTGTTTCTTCCTTTACTATCTGTATGCCCTTTCCACTCTTCTCCCCCCACTGCCTTTCTGACTTAGCGAGCTGGTCAGGACTTCCAGTCTGCTGTGGAAGAGGAGTGGTGGGAGCGGACACCCCTGTCTTGTTGCATATATTGTGGGAGAAAGCCTTCCCTCTTTCACCACCACATGTGGTGGTAGCTGTAGGTTATCTGTAGATGCCCTCTGTCAGGATGAGGAAGTTCCCTATTAGTTGTGGTTTGCTGAGTGTTTATGCTGAATGGATACTGACTTTTCTCAAGTGGCTTTTCTGCATGAATTGATCCTGTGGTTTTCCTTCTTTAGATAATAATATAGTGGATCACACTGACTGATTTGTAATATAGACCCAATTTTGCATTCTTGGGAGAAGCCTCAGTTGGTGATGGTGTATTCCATTTATATACTTCTGGTTTTGGTTTTTTAGTCTTTCTTTCAGAATTCTTCTATCTATATTCATAAGAGATAATGGTTTGTAGTGTTCTGTGCACAGTCTTTTCGTGGTTAGTATCACGTTTATTCTTGTCTAAGAAAATCATTTTGGGATATATCTACCTCTTCTTCTTTTTGCTAGAAGAGCTGTTTTCAGGTTGTGAGCAATGGATATGTTCATTCTCTTGGTTGTGGTAATGGTTTCATGGGTGAATACCTATGTCAAAACTTACTAGGTTGTGTACTTTAAGTATCTGTAGTTTTGTCAATTATGCCATGATAAATCCTAAAAAATTTGTTAGTAAAGAGCAACAGAGTAATTTCTGGAAGTGAGGTGATACTAAAGGTAAGACTAAACTTTTTTCTTAAGGATTTCAAAAACGGAATGCCTGGAAATTGCACATTGAAGTTTACAGTTCAGAGATTTCCTGACCCAAGATGGTAAATGATCCATCCCCTATTTAAAAAACACACATAGTGACTCAGCATCCCAGCTACTTTTAAGAACAGTGTAGCTGACTTTATTAAAGCTGATTAACTCTCAGTGGAGAGACATAAGAGGAATTCTAGCTGTAATCTGACACACTGAAAAGCACATGGACACTGGCAATGTGCCAGAGGGGAGAGAATGACTTTGTCCATCTCAGCTTTTTTGTTTGTTTTGTGTAATAAGGAGAAATCTTCTCTAACATAACATCAAGTCATGAAACGCAGTTCCACAGACAGTACCGGAGGCCAGAAAACATCAGGCCAGCACAAGGCTTTGTGCTCAGTGTGGTAATTTGTGCTCAATTGTGGCTTTTTAAGATTCCACATATAAGTGGTATCGCATAGTATTTGTCTTTCTCTGATTTACTTTACTCAGCATAATGCCCTCAAGTTCCATTCAAGTTGTTGCAAATGGCAGGATTCTTAGTTCTCATTAATTTCTCAAATTAATAATTTTTATTTGTGTATGTATATCTCTATCTCTACATCTATATCTATCTATATCTGTACCCTCCTCTTTATTCATTCATCCACTGTCAGACACTTAGGTTGCTTCCACATCTTGCCTATTGTGAAAAATGCTTGCAGCTGATGGGAGTGCTGATACCTCCTTGAGACAGTGGTTTTATTCTTTTCGATATATAGCCAAAAGTGGGATTGCTGTATCCTATGGCAGTTCTATTTTTACTTTTCTGAGGAACCGCCATCCTATTTTCTAAAGTGGCTGCCATGTTTAATTTCCCACCAACAGTGTACAAGGGTTCCCTTGTAGACCCAGGATTTAAAAAAGCAAGTAGGGTTTCTCAGTGTCCTCTACCTTGATTCAAAGGACTCTGAATCTTTTCGAGATGGTGGAGTCACCAAGTGGAAGAAGAGTGGATCCTGAATTATATGTGGGCCAGTAGAAATGCCCACATTCGGAGGCTCTGTGAATGTGAAATACACTTCTATGTTGTGAGCGACTGCTTTGGTGGGGTTTATTTGTTATAGCTGCTAGCATGATCTTAACATACCTTCTAGACCTCTTACCCATTCCCCTATTGCATCTGAAGCTGTTTGTGGTTGTGGAGGAGGACCCAGTTTTTATTTTTTTGAGGGGGCGGTAATTTGGTTTGTTTGTTTGTTTGTTTAATATATTTATTTAAATGGAGGTACTGGGGATTGATATGTCCAATCTGTCATGGACTGATCCTTTTGGTCTATATCCTATTCAACAAGACAAGACTCTTGTTGGATGCCATGACAATGTCAGACTGCTGTGTTTCTAAACACTTACTGGCAATTTCTACACTTATTCGGGACCATTAACAGTTGGTGAACCAGTACTGGGACTGCCTTAGCTAATTACCCTGTTTTATCTTCTCCGTAGCATTTTCTATTCCATGCAATTACCTTGTTTGTTTAGAGGTCTATTTGTTTATGGCTTTCTTCCCACTAGAATATAAGGTTCATCAGAAAGAAGTCTTATTGATACAGCTCTTAAGCTTTCCTAGTTTCCAGTGCATTGTCTGGTACATCATAGGTGCTTGGAAAATATTCTTGAATAATGATTAACTCACAAACATTGGTGATGAGGTGGAGAGGAGGCATCCATAGCTGTTATAGAAGCTCTCTGCCATCATAACTTGACCAGAATTCTAACAGGTCTCTGATAGATGCTTGACTCCCTGGTTTTCTGACAGACCACAATTAGCCCAGGTTAGGTCCTGCCTTTTGCAAGCATGTCCCCATGTTTCCCCATTAGAGGTAAAACCACTCTGTACTGTCGGTGTTTGGTGATCTGTCTATCTTCCATCCTGGTTTAAATGTTCTGAGGGGTGGAGTTGAATCTGAAGTGCTGACTGTTATGTCCCCAGAGTCAGGCAGCACAGTCAGGGCCCTTAGTTGACCTAAATAGATTTATGGCATGAATGCATGCATGTGGTCAGGAGGGGAGGACACCCTAGGGGAAGAGTGACCTCCCCTGCCTCCCATGTCCCAGTCTTGGTGGGGTCCAGAGTTGGTCTTGAGCTCTGGTCCAGTGGGGTGCCTGAGCTGAAACTTCCTTCCCCCATCAAGCATCTCAAGGTGCTGGCTCCGGCTGGCAAAACCTTTTGCTCCCAACCGTGAAGCGATGGTGTCCCATTTGACCAAATGGATACTTAGAGTCACGGTAAGTTTAAACACTTGTATATTTTTGGTGTTTTTCCCGTGAGCTGGAGAGTACGTTACCTAGCACTTGTGAATACTAGGATTCCAAGGGAGATGAAAACTGTGAAGATGGCAAGTATACAGATAGATCCCACAACAATTGCTGAGAGTGCAAATAGGAAGGTTTTCCTGGAGGTCTCGGCAGCCAGTTCAGGTTCATCATTATCCAGGTGGGTCCGTGTCTGAGTTGGACGGGAGAGGCAGAGCAGGAATAGTTGGACTAAAAGGCTTATTGGATGAGGGTGAGTCATGGGTCTGTAGGGACCCAGGGTGGGATCTGAGCAAACAGGAGGGAGAACATGGGTACAGGGCCAGGTTGGGATGGGAGATGTGGGAGAAGTATGCCACGTTTCAGATTCCCACCTGTAAACAGTAGTGCAGGGCACCACTGCCTAAGGGACAACACATCATGAGGGCCAAGATCGTCAGCAGGTGGTGGTCTTTGGGGGACTCCTCAGGCATAATTTCAAACGCCTGTGGGCAGGGAGTGGGTTATGTCTCAGTATGGCTTTTAGATTCTGACATCCCCTCTGACCTCTCAACACATCACTCCTGGGCTCCTATAGAATCTTCACTGGCACCTATGAAAACTCTGACTCCCTTTACCTCCCACCACAATCCCTCTATTCTGTCTGTATCCCCTTTAATACCTCTCTGTCCTCTAGAACTGCCCCAGGCCCCCCTCTTTGTGCCGTATATTCCCTCTCTGTTCCCTGTAACCCTTTCCCTGTCTCCTGTAACCTCTTGCCTGTCTTGCTGACCCCTGCAGCACGTCTCACTTGGCCCCTTCCACTGTCCCCACAAAAAATCCCTTACTGATTCTGATGACGGTCACTTCTCCTCTGTGGACCTCAACTGATCCATTGTCACGTTTTGTTCCTGTTAACACCCTTCGCATCCCCCATGCTACTTTCTCTTTTGCTCCTATAAAGCACCCTATTAAGAAGACCCTCACTCAACACTTCAACACTCTCACTTTTCATCTGTGAAACCTTCACTGTCCCCTTAAAAATATTTACCCTATAAAACTTCTAATGTCTTTAATAGTTCTCTGCTTGTCCCATTTATAATATCATTCACTTTGTCCCTGTGAATCTGTCATGGTCGTGTTTTGACTCTAACTGTTTATCCATAAACTCCTCCCTTCTCCTCCTCCCCCCATAACCTATCCCCTGGCTCCTCTAAGACCTTCTTTGAGTAACTATAAACTCTGAGTCCTCTCCATGTCCACTCCTAGTGTCTTCACTGTCCTCTTATTAAGACCTGCCATCTCCCATTAACACCTTCTCTACCTCTGAAACCAGCTTGGTGATCATTTGAACTCCTGCTCCCTCCACTAATTGCAACCTCCCTGTTCTCCTAAACCTGTGTTCCCTGAATACTTCTCTACTTACAAAACTCTCTCTGCCTCCTTGTGAAACCCTCCTTGCCCTCTCATTTCCCCCTACCTTCTCTGTCTTTCTCCCCCTGCTGGCATCCTATAAATTCTCTCCCTGCCCCTTCAAACCGCAGTCCTCCACCACTAGGGCATCTCGATCTGGTACTACCAATGCTGTTATGGATCCTCTCCCTCACTCCAACCTGCCAGGGATTACCATGGTGACCAGGCAGGCCCCGCCTCTTATTCTGTCTTTCTACTTCTATTGGCTGATTGGAGGATGTTTGTGGTTGGATAGGGGAAGCCAGTACTCACGTGGCTGCTGAGTGGTCTGAAGCAGTTCAGGCTCTTCCTACTCTCTGGTGATTGATGATTTTCGGGAATGACTTGGAGAAAGGCACCTCTTGGTGCAAGAGTGATGTGGACCTAGGAGTCTGGGTTTCTTCAGGCGCCTTGAGAGGCGTCATTAAACAAGTTGGATTCAGATTCTTCATTAGCAGACAGTGATTTTTGTGAAAATTAACAGCTTTTTATGTGCTTATTTATCACCCTTTGATGAAGTGTCAGTTCAAGTCTTTTTCCCATAAAGAAAAAATTAAGTTGTTTTTATTACAATTAAGTTTGAGGGCCATTCATCTCTTTTGGATATAAGTCCTTTGTCAGATATGTGATTTACAAATATTTTTTCTGGGTCTGTAGCTTATATTTTCTTATAAGCTTATAGTTCATTTTCTAACAATGTCCATTGCAGAGCAAAAGTTTGTAATTCTGATGGAGTCTGAATTACATTTTTTTTTTCTTTTATGGAAGTGTGTTTTGTATCATGTCTAAGATTCTTGCTTAACTGAGGGTCAGGAAGATCTTCTCCTATGTTTTATTCTAAAAGTTTGATTTACAATTTACATTAAGATCTATGATCTATCTTGAGTTTATACTTGTAAGGTGTAAAGTTTTAGTTTAGTTGAGATTAATTATGATTTACATATTGTGGTCCAATGAAACACTAAAAACCTTTCTTTGATAAACTGCCTTTGGACTCTTTTCTCAGTAAATTGGCCCTATTCATTGTGATCCTATTCCTGCAGTCCTTATTTTGTTGACCCATGTGCTTATCCATTTGCCAATACCACAGTGTCTTGCTAATGTAACTTTGTAGTGATTCTTAAAATTGGGTAACATAAAGACCCCAACTTCATACTTTTTCAGAATTTTTTTGACTATGCTTGTCTAGATTTACAAATCTTGTTGTTTTTCTAACAGGAGTTGCATTAGAATTGGGAGAGATGTTGTGCCTTCCAATTCGCTACTGTGGAAAGGCTGTCCGTTTATTTAGGGTTTCTTTGATGTCTTTCAGCAGCAGCTGTAGTTACATGCACTGCTTGTACATGTGTTATTTTAGATTTACTCCAAACCACTTGCTTATTTGGGGGCTGTTGAAAATGGTGCGATTTTTTCATTTTGGTTTTTGATTGTTCATTGCTAGCATATGGAAATACAATAGATTTTTGCATGTTGATATTGCAACGTGCATCTTGCTAAACTCATGTTATCAATTCTCTCTGTGTGTGTGTGTGTGTGTGTGTGTGTGTATTCCTTGGAATTTTCTACATAGACAGTCATGTCATCTGCAAGTAAGGGTAGTTTTTATTTCTTCCTTTACTATCTGTATGCTCTTCCACCCCACCCCTTTCTGACTTAGCGAGCTGATTAGGACTTCCAGTCTGCTGCGGAAGAGGAGTGGTGGGAGTGGACATCCCTGTCTTGTTGCGTATATTGCGGGAGAAAGCCTTCCGTCTTTCACCACCACATGTGGTTGTAGCTGTAGGTTATCCGTAGATGCCCTCTGTCAGGATGAGGAAGTTCCCTGTTAGTTCTGGTTTGTTGAGTGTTTATGGTGAATGGATATTGACTTCCCTCAAGTGCCTTTTCTGCATCAATTGATTGTATGGTTTGCTTTCTTTAGACAGTAAATATAGTGGGTTACATTGATTGATTTTCTATTGTTGAACTAGCTTTGCATTCTTGGGAGAATCCCCAATTGGTGGTGGTGTATTCTACTTGTACACTTCTTTTTGGTTTTCTAGTATTTCACTGAGATATTTTTCTATCTATATTCATGAGAGATATTGATCTGGACATAGTCTCTCTCTGATTTTGAAATCAAGACAATGCTGGCATGCTAAGCCTGCAGTCTACCATTTGAGCTATTCCCTCCCCTCCCAGATAGGATTTAAATTTTTTTTTATTTAAGTATAGTTGATTTACAATAAATATTATAGTTTCAGGTGCACAATATATCGATTCAAAATTTTTATAGATTATATTCCATTTAAAGTTACTATAAAATATTGGTTATCTTCCCTGTGCTGTAAATATATCCCTGCACCTTTTAAAAATTTTATACCCAGTAGTTTGTACCTCTTAATCCCATACCCCTATCTTAACCTCTCTGCCTTCTTTCTTCCCACTGTAACCACCATTAGTTTGTTCATTATATCTGTAAGTCTGTTTCTGTTTTGTTATATTCACTTGATTGTTTTATTTTTTAGATTCCGCATGTAAGTGATAACATAGAGTATTTGTCTTTTTCTGTCTGATGTATTTCACTAAGCATAATACCCTCCAATTCCATCCATGTTGTTGCAAATGGCAGAATTTCATTCTTTTTTATGGCTGAGTATTATTCCATTATATATATATATTTATATTTATGTCCATATCTATGTATATATCTCACATCTTGTTTATCCAGTCAACTGTTAATGGACGCTTAGGTTGCTTCCATATCTTGCCTATTGTAAATAAATCTGCTATGAACATTGGGTGCGTGTATCTTTTTGTCTTAGTGTTTTGGTTTTCTTTGGATATATACCCAGGAGTGGTTGGGGCCAAGAGGGTCCTGAGGCTGGTATCTGCAGACTGGTAGGTGGGGCCAGGGCCTGGGGTATCGGGTGCTGGTGCCCACCCACTGGTGAGTGAAGCTGGGTCCTGGGGTCTCTGACTGCTGGGCCCAGGGGTCCCCGAGCTATTTTTGGACTGCTGGTGGGCAGAACTGGATCCCAGGCTATCCTGGGGCTGGTGCCTGCCCACTGGTGTGGGCCAGGTCCTGGGCCCTTTGGTGGACCGGGCTATGTGTCAGGGTGGCTGTGGGCTCAGTGGGTCTTAAGGCAGGCTGCCTGCTGGTGGGTATGGCTATGTCTATGAAGGGCTAGTTGCTTGACCTGAGGCATTCCAGTATCAGTGGGTACAGACTGGTGGGCAGGGGGAGTGGGTGGTTCTGGTGCTAATAAGCTAGAAGGAGGATTTCAAAATGTTGCTTGTCAGCACTAGTGTTCCTATGGTAGAAGAACACCCCCAAATGGCTGTTGGCAATGTCTGTGTCCCCAGGGTGAGCTCCAGTTGCCTCCTACCTCTCCAGGAGGCTCACCAAGATCAGCAAGTGGGTCTGATCCAGGCTCCTTTCAAATTACTGCTTTTGCCTTGGGCCCCAGAGTGCGTGAGGTTTTGTGTGCCCTTTAAGTCTCTATTTTCCACAGCACTTTGGCTCTCCCCAAAGTAAGCCAAACATTCTGGGGGCTCCTCTTCCTGGCGCAGGACCACCGGGTGGGGAGTCCAGTGTGGGGTTTGGACCTCTTGCTTCTTGGGGAGAACCTCTGTAATTATCCTCCTGTTTGTGGGTGGCCCACCTGGGTGTATGAGCTTGACTATTCCACAGCTCCATCCCTCCGACCTGCCTTCTTGTGGTTCCTTCTTTATATCTCTAGTTGTAGGAGATCTTTTCTGCTAGATTCTGGTCTTTCTCATCAATAGTTGCATTGAAAATGGTTGTAATTTTGGTGTTCCTGTGGGAGGAGGTGTGCTCAGGGCCCTCCTAGTCTGCAATTTTTGCCATGCTCCCAGATAGAATTTTAAAAGTAGAGCTTGGCAAGCAGATTTGATATCTCATCCAGGAAAGAAAAGCCATGAAAATTCCTAGAAATTTTTGAGAAATGAAGACTTGACCTACCAGAGAGAATATAAAGCTATAAAACTGTATTACTTCCAAATTGATTTGGCTCAGAAATAAACTCTAGGAATAGTCACACTTTTATCTGGAAAGTTTTTGTGTGGCAAAGGTAGCATTTAATGTCAATGGGAAAGTATGAACAAATTAATGATTTTTTTTTACTGGATATCCAATTAGACTATCTTTACCTACAATACAAAAAATAACTAAATGGATATTATTTTGTTGTATTAAAAATTCATCATAAAATTTTTATAATAAAATATCATTGGGAAATTACTTTAAAAAAATCAAGGTTGATGGGGTAGTCTAGAGCAGACACTTGAAAACTATGTGGTATATAGATCATGATAGGTTTGCATTCTTCTACCCCATTCATAATATGTAGAATTATGTTTCTTAGAATCTGGTTAACATGTCCAATAGTTCTCCTAGTTTCTTAGATTTATTTTAAATTTATAATGTATTTTCTTTCATTTTTCCTCAATCATAATAACTCTACACTGCCTTGGGAAAGTTACTTAAATTCTTTTAAATTTCTGCATGCAAAAGTAATTTTTAATGTACTGTGAAATATCTGAAAAGTGCTCCATGAATAGGAAATGTACCTTTTGGCTTGTGTTAGAACTATTTCTAAAACATCTGCAACTTAATAAAGAACACTAAAATTTTAAAAAGTTAATCATAAAATCACATATAAAACATTGGAAGAAAGTATAGGAAAGTGTTTTTAAGTTTTCTCAAATAAAATATAGAACTCAGAAGGAATAAAAGTGAATTTTAATCAATTTGACTTGATAAGAGTTAAAAATATCTCTGTGAAACACAGGCATAAGTAATGTTAAAATACACGACAAACTATTTGCACCACATTTAACAGAAAAAAGACTAAGGTCCTTGACATAATAAAAAGGGCATGTAACTATAGAAAATGGGGAAAGGATATCACAAACAATTTAGAAAAGAAACAGAAAAGATGAGTAAACTTTGAAAAAGATGTTTGTCTCTGTTCGGGCTGCCATAACAAAAGACCATAGACTCGTGTGTCTTAAACAACAGAAATTAATTTTCTCACAGATCTGGAGACTGGAAGTCTGTCATCACACTGCCAGCATAGTTGGGTTCTGGTGAGAGCTCTCTTCTTGGCTTGTAGGTGGCCGCCTTCTCACTGTGTTCTCAAATGGTGGAGAGAAAAGGAGCAAGCTCTCACGTGTTTCTTCTTATAAGGGCACTAATCCCACCAGGATTACACCACCCTCATGACCTCATCTCATCCTAGTTACCTCTTAAAAGCCCTGTCTCCAAATATCATCATACTAGGGGCTAGTGTTACAACATATCAATTTTGTGGGGACACAATTCAGTGCATAGCAATGCTCAAACTCCTTGTGAGAGAAATGCAAATTAAAGCAATAAAGAGCTATAATTTCTCACTCATCAAACTGGCAAAAATTCAGAGGACTGATGATCTGGCGTGCTGACAAGAAGACAAGAACGATTCTTTCAGACCCTGGGGCTGGAAGTGTGACTTGGTGAAGCCTTTGCAGGAGTCATCACAGCATACAAAGTCCTGATCCCTCAAGCCTGCAGTCCCGCTTCTTGGACTCTGTTCTATGGTAGTGCTTGCTCACTTGCACAGAGAAGCATGCTTGTGGATGTTCTTTGCAGGATTGTTTGTGGCAGCCAAAAGACAGAAATAATCTTTATATCCAACCAGAGGGTCCTATTAGTAAATTTTGCAATCCCTGACATGGCTCCAGAGACAGTTATTAGAAAGAGGGAGAGAAAATCAGAGTATAGGTTATCTTTTGTGGAGAAGGAATTGGGAAAGGGCACAGGGGTCTTCTGGTCTCTGCCTTGTTTCAGGTGCAGGTTACATGGGTATGCTGTTTGTGAAGTTCATTTGTATACACATTGGTATACTCTTACGCACTTCAACAAAAATATTTTTAAAGTAAGGGACTCAGTATACTCTTGATTTAAATGAGACTCAGATTCTCAAACTCTTCATTTAAATGAGAAATCTAGGTCTATCATAGGTTCTGAGGGAGTATTTCTTGGGTGGGAAGAGTACAGGTTTTCTCTTTTTAATTCACACACCTGAGAATTGTGAGAAAAGAGGGACAATGCCTGCAGTCTCCTTCTGATGTAAAGAAATTCAAAAGCACGTCTTTCTTTCAGGAAATAAGGATGTCAATTCAAGTATTGTTAAGAGAGTAATAGCAATCAGTAAGATAACTCATCAAAATTGAAGACTGTAAGAGGTTAAGAATCATAGGTCATAGGTCATAGGACATGGGAGTAATGTTGCAGTCTGACTGTCTTAAAGTTTGTTAACGTTTTCTGGGGTTAGATATAAAATTTGCGAGGCCAATTCATGGTGTAGAACAGAATCTGCTTTCCCAAAGCTGCTTATTCTTTTGAGATTGTCCCTCTTCTCCTGCTCAGAGTTCTCTCCCCAGAAGGAAGAAGGGCTCAAGGGTTCATGCCAGTGCTGGAGTCCCATGCGCTCTCATTGAGGGAGAAAAGGCAGGTCTGAGAACCTGGCAGTTTACCCTCTGGACCAGAGGGAGATAATCGACAATTAGAATACAGTGCATTAGGTGTTGAAAATCTTCAGTATTAACACGAAAGTACTTTCAAGACCCAGCAGTAAGCAGGAAAAAAAGTGTGATACCAATGTGTTTGGACGTGTAGGCACATGGAAATGCAGATAAAGGTAACTAGAAAGAGTTACAATAAAATATTGACACTGATTACCTTTGAGAGGGGGAAATTGATGCCAGGACTAGCCATGAAGTGAGCTCCTCTTCTCTTCATACTCCTATTATTATTTGATTTTTTTTTTTTTTGGTGAGAATATATTTGAGTGAAAGTTGTGCAAAATTAAAAAAAAAAAATCCCAAGGAAATAAAGAAGTTTAACGATCCAAGGGAAAAAGAGAATAAAAAATGACCTGGCCTGTCTGACCATGGGAAATTCTGGTGAGAGCAGTTACAGAGACTTCTGGAGAGTTTGGGAACAATTAGTGAAGCGGTACAGAGATAACTGAGCAAACAGAATGAACAGAAAGAAGAGGAAGAGAAGGGAGAGGAAAATAAAAGGAAGAGAAAAAAGTCTGAAGGAGTGCAGGCAGATGAGTTGCTTGGCTTCTGAGTTCAAAAATGAGTTCACAAAGAGTATGTAAGCACCATAAACCACCGAGCGCAGTAATCCTCACACAGCCATAATGAAATGTAAGCCCGATAAACTGAGTTAAAAATTGTAATCTCATTCTGTGGGAAGCAGGGTGGAGAGGGAAGAATGGGTAGGTGTTAAATCTGCATGTTTCATTATAGTAATTCAACCCATGATGTCTCAAGATATAAGAATATACATTTCTGTTTTGTTTTATATTTACATGGTGGTAGATACCAGATGAATGCCTGAGAGTGGAATACAGGTTGGGGGAAGTCAGGGAGCTGAAACAGAGAAGACCAGTTGGCTTTCCCAGTCTTGTTAACACAATGTGACTTTTTTGGATTTGGCTGTTCATGCTGACATGGGCCATCCTGACTTGCCAGGCTTTGAGGCTGAGTGTGGCAGGCTCAGTTTGGGCTGGTCGGGGGAGGGACAGGGATGGCTGACTATCCAGATGCACTAACACAGTGGACAAGCAAGCATAATCCCATTTCCAGACACACCTGTAATGTGGAGCATTATGCCACAAACAAGTATAATCTGTGCAGATATCCAGGGTCATGGAGGGAAAAGAAACAGCATTTTACAAGCTAAGGTTAAGGTTAACCATGGAGTAGCACCTTTGTTCTTTCCTTCACTCGTTATTTTCCATAAACCTTCCAAGATGGTTCTCTTGTTGGGTATGAAATTAAAGCTGTAAACCCAGATGTCTAAGAAATGTAACTCTATTTTCCTGCATCAGCACTGGTTAGGGTGGATTAAGTTGTGGAAACAGGCGGGCCATACATGACACGGCATACAACACAATAGCTTATTTCCTGCTCAATCGTGGGAGGCGACTGGGGAAAGGGTGACTATCCCTAGAATGATTCAGGGTCTGAGTCTGATTGGAGCTGTTCCATCCCCACAACATCTGGCCTTCAGATCACCATAATTATCGCTTGCACAGTTAGCTAGGGAAGGTGGAAAATGGGGGAGTGCCTGTGGGAGGTGGGTTAAGGCCAGGGTTGTTTGTCGCACACATCACTTCTGATCACATTCCATGAAACCAAAGACAATCTCCTGGCCACAAGGGGGAGCTGTGGAGTGCTCTCAGGAAGACAAGGAGATGAGCATTGGGAAAGAGTTAGCAGCCTTTTCCACAGCTACTCGACTTAATTTCTACTGATAGCCCCATTCAAGCTGATTGAGCAAACTTAATTCTGCTAAGTCTAGGGTTTCTGGGTTTGAATTTGGGGTTGTCCATGAAGCTAGGGCCCCGGAAAGAACCTCTGAGTGTTTGTTGTCCATAAAATCAGCCTAAATCTCTGTTTTCATTTGTTCTGAATGGCTCCTGTGTTATCCCTGGTTCCCCTCTGATAGTCTTCCTCACCCTAACACTTCATCTCCTCCTCACCAAACTGGAACATGAGATAGTCTGCTTGGCTATCAGAGGCCATTGCTTCCTAGACCTCCACACCATACAGCATATTTTCCTTGAGAAAAGCCTCTCTAGGATTTATATGTGAAGTGGGAATACAAGTGTTACCTGGGGTCTTTGACACTCTGCCCCTTCCTGACATGCAGGCTGTAGGGGCATTCTTAAGGTTATGCCAGCATCTGATCTTTCTCTACTTTCCCTTTTCCATGAATAGGGGGCAATTTCCATTTCAGGATTGAGGGAGAGATGGTCTTCATCAGCTCTTCTTCCAAATCTATTATTCATTTATTGAGGTCTTGAAGGCGTTGGTGGTATAGTGGTGAGCATAGCTGCTTTGCATTTATTGAGGTTTTTTCATTCTTCCCCTAGAAGACTTTTAACCTCAAAAGCTGGAGGAGGGTTCTGTTTTCCTATCCCTGCTCTGAGACACTAGAACCCTAGAATTACAGCTTAAATAAGCCTAAAGAACATTGATCCGAATTTCTAAATATGGCAATTATTATGCCCATTTTACAAAGGAACCAGATTCAAGAAAATCATCTTGTTCAAGGATATACAATTTTTAAGTGTCAGAGGTGGGGTGTAACCCCGCATCTGCTTGATTTCTGTGTCTCCTAGCTTCACCACTAGGTCATTCAGATTTTCATATGATCTGGGAGATACACAGCCCTAGAGAAACACAGACACTGACTCAGAAGCACACACATGCACACCCAGCGGAAGCTGAAACATGCCCTTCAATTTTATTGGTTGAAATAAATATTTTTCTGAAAGGGCAGCCCAGTATCAAGGAGCTTAGGGCATCTAGGGCATGAAAGTGAGGGTCCCCAGGGTGGTTGATGACAGATCTGGAGGCCTAGAGGATGAAGTAGTATGGTGTTTCTGGGCTAGTGGTTTGCTTGGCTGTTGAGTTCCTTGGCTAGTAGGCTTCCTGGCTAGGGATGTCTCAGCTGTTGGTTTCTTGCATGGTGGCTGATTTGTCTGGTTAATGTCTTTTTGGGTAGGTACTGTTGGAGTGGGTGAACCCATTGGCTACTGAGCCTGGCCTTCACATAAATAGGACACAGTAATAAATGATGCCTAAACCGATGAGTATGGCGAATACATCCAACCAACCAGTTCGGCCTGAGTTGATATAAGCCTTGTCCCAATTGCTCTTCTTGTTGGCCTCCTCGGTCTGTAGGAATGGGAACTTTAGATATGGAATTCTGAGCCCAGCCTTGTGACACCCTTGGGGAAAGGCTGGACACCTTCAGTCACTGAGGGAAAATCCCTACCCACATCCCAGGACAGGATCAGATGCAGCGGGGGCAGGTAGAGGATAGGACAGGCCATGGCTTAGGCATTGGTTTACCTTTCTACTGAAGAGGATTGCTGGTATTCCCAGGGGAGGGAAAAGCAGTGCAGCCACGATGGTCATATAAAAATAATCTGGGGCGTAAAATGCCAGTTCTTCAGGTGACTGTGTAGGCTCTTGTGCCGCACTGGGTGGGACCTCTGGGGCTGGTGGGGCGCCTGAAGCTGGTGGGGCGCCTGGAGCTGGTGGGGCGCCTGAAGCTGGTGGGGCGCCTGGAGCTGGTGGGGCGTCTGGAGCAGGAGGGGCCTCTGGGGCAGGTTTTGGGGGCATGATTTTTCCACTCCAAAAGACTCGAAGGATCTTAAAAACAGAGCCAAACCCACTACACCTCCGCTAGTTCTAATCAGAATCGCCAAGATCCAAACCGTCAAAGGCCAGTACTTAACAATGGAGAAACCAGCCCAAGTCCTGATTGGCTGCCCACGTAAGGGGGCGTGGTCCAACTGCTCTGCTCCTCCAGGACTCGGAGGGTGCTCCATCCTCTCTCAGGACATTGACTCTGCCCACGCTGATAGGAATTGGTTGGAAGTCATAAGGTTGAATCCTGGCTCCTCTTTCCTGAAGACCCTATCCACGGAGAGGGCAGGAGCGCGGTACCAGGGACGCCTCCCAAGAGTTGCATGAGCGAGGAAGTAGACAAGCCGACTGAGAAAGCTAGGAGGCTTACAAACCAAAGGGAACGGAAATGAAAATGTCAGTAACAGAGTATAAAATATTAAATTAAGAAAGAATTCTAGTCCATTCTGACAGGAAGAAAGAAAGAAAAAAGGGTGAAAGGGGGTAACATCTTTCTTATAGTAAAATGCCATCTAATAAATGTCGATGGAATGATGGAAATGGAAAATTGCCATTGTGGTAGGCAGAATCTAAGATGGCCCCAAGATTCCTGCTCCCTGGTGTATATACACCTCCGAGTTATTCCTTCAAGTACTAATCTATGTGCCGCTGTGAAGGAATTCTACAGATGTAGTTAAGGTCCCCAGTCAGTTAATGTTAAGATAGGAGGAATATCCCCAGAGGGTCTAACCTGATCAGTGGAGTTCTTAAGAGGGACGACTTTACTGGCAAAAAACGATTCTAGGCAGGAGGTGGATTAGAGGCAAGGGAGAGCCTCCATTGCTGGCTTTAAGATGAAGGGCGTCACATGGCAAGGAATGCAGGCAGCCTTGAGATAAGAGTGGCTCCCAGATGAAAGCCAGCAAGGAGTTGGGGGCTTTAAGTCTACAACAGTAGGGATCTGAATCCTTTCATAACCAAATTCATTTGGAAGAGGGTCTTCGCTCCAAAATGAGAACACAGGCCAATACCTTGATTTCAGCCTTGTGAGAACCTGAGTAGAGAACTCAGCCATTGTAACCTACAGAACTCTGAGTTAATGTTATGGGCATTTGTTATGCATCGTTAGAAAATTAGCAACCATTCAAACACCATAGTAATTACTGACTCTGGTAAGAACCATCAATGGATGCTAAACCTCTGGGTTTTAACATAGGTCCCTTGGCTTGTGATTTTAGGGAAACAGAGGATGTGATGATCCAATTTTCAGGGAGTTGTAAGTGGGTAGGAGGAGGTAACACAGTGAAGCCCAGAAATATATACTCCAACATGGTTTGTCAAAGACATAACTGTATTCAAGCACAGTCAGGGACCCGGAAGCAGCAACAAGAACAACAGCAACACACACAATCCGGAAATCAGAAAATTCTTCATGGCATGTGCTGGGAAAAGCAGTCCCACCTGGATAGACTTTCAGCCTCCTCTTTCCACATAACAATGGGCCTTGGGTTGGAATACTTCCTTACCAAGATATAAAGAGCCCATACAACCTGCAGAGCCTACCACCTTGTGTGGGACTATCTTTCCCTGTTTCAGGTTCAGTGTGGATTCCTTTGTTCTTCTTGAGTATATGGATCAATAGCTTTCAGACACACACCCCAGCGTTTAGTATTTCAGACTCCAGGAGGAAGGGATCAGAGTCCGCCTGCTGCAGGACAAGAGTTCATGTAGGCCAACTGTACCCACTAGCTGTGTGGGACAGATGCCCACTGATGGAGCTGACCTTGCTCTGCCTCTTGTCTATGAGAGTAGAAGTGTTGTTCCATCCAGTGTTTGACTGTATTCTGTTTTCCTTGGTGACTCCTATACCAAGATGTAGTAGGCAGAAAGGTTTGGACTTCCATTTCTGGTGGTCGGCATCGTGATGATCTTTGCCAATGTGGGGATAGCAGTTAGACTCCTCTCCCGGCATTAGTAACCAGTGCATGGTGTTGTGCTCGACAGAATGAATTGGTTCAGATCACTTCAAGGGTCAAAGTGGAAATTCCAAAGCAAAAATTATGAGGTGGGGGAGGGGGACAGAACTCAAAGATGGGTAGAATGAAGAATATAGATTGGTTTCTAGCAAGTCCCTTGGATGGTGGGAACCTTGGTTTGGTGGGGTGCAGGGGGGGTGGGGATCCTCTTGAATAGCGAGTCTCTTGTCCGAGGTGGCTTTGGGATGGTGACTTGTCTGGGTTCTGTGTGCCTGGGCTCATGCATCCCTTGTCTGGTGAATCCTTTGACTTGAATGACCCTTAGCTGGTGTGTCCCTCGGCTGGAGGGCCACCTAACCAACAAGAAACTGAATGTAGAAACTACATTTATGTGCAGTTTAGTGACAGGAAACTCGGGAAGAGCATTTGACATGAGTATTTCTGCTATGTGGCAGTTTGCTTCCTAGCTGGCTTTCTTGATCTATAGGGTGCTGGTGGTTGTTGGAAGGAATGTGTGAGTTTATAGAGTGAATTGAGGGAACTATTTAGGATCTCCAAAAAGGTGATGGGGCCTGAACAACTTCCACCTCCAGTGCTCAGTTGTGAGCAGAAGTAGGTGCAGGAATGGAGAAGGGGTTGTATACACTGCAGGTTAGGTCTTGGGCAGTGGAGACAGTGCCCCATCTTCACAGTATAGACAACGGCTGGGATTCCCAAGGGGAAGTTTATGATGACTAAAGGCAGTGGACAGATTTGATGAATACTCCCTCTCTACCATGTACCTGTTGCTTCTTGTTTTTTTCTTCTTTCACTCACTCTTTTCCTTTTTATTTTTTGGCCCTTCTTTCTGTATGTAGTAGCTTTCTTGGCTTGGACTCTTGGATTTCAATTTCCAGAAAGTAAAGGATTTGGTGAGAATCCTTAGTTGGGAAGGGACAAGCCTACCTCCTCCTGACTCCTAGTCAACTACAAGACTGAAGGCATCATCTGCTTTTCCATTATTGAGATAGTCAAGCCCTGCCCCTCCCTTTACTTTCAACAGCTGACTAGTTCATCAGACAGACATGCTGACCTCTCACCTAAATAAGCTTAGAGAATCTACCCTCTGATAGGCTTTGTTTTCAGGGGCAAGTCTGTACAGGTGTTGGTTCCCAAGAAATCTCCTCCAGCACCCTTGGTGCCAACTTTCCAGAGTGCCTTGTGGCTCCGGAGAGTGGGAGAGGGAAGAAGACACCTGGCCCAGAGTTAGGAAAGAGCCAGGACAGGTCTCAGAAAGGAGGGCAGGGACAGAGCATCAAGACCTGAGATGTGTCCTCTGGATTTAAGAGGATAGTTGCCTTTGGTGAGGGGAACTTCATAGTCAGTGGGGTCAGGTTCTATCATGCAATGACTCAAATGGTTTGCAAGAACAGGGACAGTGTAGGCAGAATGTAGATATTGCTTTCCGAAATTTTATAGGTGAAGGAGAAACAAGAGGCAGTGAAACAGCTGAGAAGAATGTGGGCCCCAATGCCTGATTTCAGAGAGCCATGGATTGAGTGTGAGATGTGGAAGTGGAAATGATATAGATACTCTTTTCAGGAAGTTTGTCTATGAAGGGCCAAGAAAGGGAGGACTAGGGTAGGATTATGGGAGTGAGAGTAATTTTTTTTTTAAGATGGGTGAGACGTGAGCATATGCAACTGGGATGGAGATTCTGAAAAGATGGTAGCATGGTCCCATGTTCTGACTCTCCTTTTGTCTCTGGAATTTAAAATGATCAAACAAATAAACCCAGGTAACAGATAAATGTGAACTGAATCAACACTCCTGAACCTTGGAACCAGACTACCTAAGTCCAAATCTCTGCCACGCCACTGACTTGCTGTGCCACTTCTTGCATGTCAGTTAGTCTCTCTGTGCATCTGTTTTCTCATCTTTAAAATGGGGATAATACTAGTTTCTCCCTCATTCTGTCATGAGGATTAAGTAAGTTAATGTATATAAAAAGCTTAGAACTGTGCCTGGCACTCAGATTCAGTCTGGAAGTGAGACCCACACAGTATTTGTTGAACCAATCAGGAGTTCAAGCTGGGAAGAACAACAGAAAGGGCAAATAACTGTAACCCAGACCCCTTATTCATTGACTCAATTGAGAGGGCAGGAAGAAAGGGGATTGGCTAGGTAACACCCCTTACATACACTGAACCAATCAGAAGCCAGGTCTGGGCACATGAGACACGCCTATGTGGGAGCAGCCAGTCATAATGAAATGGTGGTCAGTAGAGAAACCACACCCAGTGACTCAAATCCCCAAGACTGCTTCAGGGACTGAGAGGCAAAGGGAAGTCCTAGGGACATCAACTAGGTTTGTGATGGGTTATTAGAAAAGGATGGGGGAGTTTAAGTGTGTCTATGTGGAATAGGTAGGGAGAATTTAGAGGAAGAGAGCAGTTAGGGGGTGAGGGAAACATAGATGGGGTAATGGGAGTGGTTAGGAGAGGACAGAGGGGGGTTGAATTGTCTTATAGGGCCATCAAGGCTGTTATGTAGGAACATGGAGGTGTGGTGGGTTCTGGCTTGGTGTAGTATCCCCTGGTTTGGGGCAGTCTCCGTTTTAAGTGCCTTTCTAGGCAGAGGGGTTGTTTAAGGAGGTCCTCATTTCTTGGGAACTCAAATGTTCCCTCTCTGGGTCCCATTTCCCCTGTCTGCAGATTGCCCTCCTCAAGCCAAGGTCCATGGCTACTGGGACTGATCCCAGGGACCTAGAGTCCAAGGTTGCTCCAGTGCAGCAGGTTATCCCAATGCAGAACGTCTACCCGATGCAGCGAGTCATCCTGATGTCCTTGGATCCCCCAGAAAAGGATTATTTGGTTCTCGCCGTCATTTCCATCTTCTTCTTCATTCTGCTGGCAATACCAGCCCTCTTGTTCTCCATTAAGGTGGGCACCACCCAGCTACCACCAACTCCCATTTTCCCCAGGTCCACCTCCTCGGTCCCATCCCACCTCCCTACTCTCCCTGGGTCCTTCTCTTTTTTCTCCTGGGGGATTTACTCCCTCCCTCTTCACCATCTTGCTGCCCTTGCTTCTCCCCAGGACCCCCACACCTCGTTCCTCCTCCTCCTCCTGTGTTCTACCCACATCCACATGCCCTCATCCTGGCTCCCTTCTTCCTTCCTTTTTCCCCTGAGGGGCTGAACCTTGCCCTTAGCTCCCTCACACCGCTATTCCTATCTTGCACTCTCTACCTCTTCCCAGGGATGCCCCTCCTCCACCTCCCTCCTCCTTGGAAATACTTCCACCAGCTTGCCTTCATCCCCACAGACCCGTGAAGCCAACCTCCTTGGGAATCAGAGGAAAGCACGGATAAATTCCAGACTGGCCTTGGGCTTCAGTATCTCAAGCATCCTGGTGGGCTCCTCTGTGATCATCTGCTCCATTGTAGTCAGAGCCTTGAAGCAGAAAGTATGAGATCATCTTGAAAGCTCACTTCCCTCAGAGAGTGATGGACTGTACCTCCTGGGTCCTCTTGGAGCCTTTGAACTTGAACATCAGTAACTTACCTTTACTGGGGGAAGTCTCCCCTCCATCAGATTTTTAAGTGCAACGGAGTCAATGAGGAAGTTTCTGCTTTCTATCATCTACTGTATGTATGTGTATGTGCACATGTGTTCACATGCCCCTGTGTGTCCACTACACTGAGTACCATGGGGCTTATTCATATATTCAGTGAACATTTATTGGGCAACCATTCTACTGTGCTAGTGATTCAGATAGATGAGGTATTTGCCTCCATAATACTTACACTCTATATTCAGAGGGCACAGGAAAAAGAGTAAAATATGAAGCAATAAGATAGTTCTGGGTCAGTGTTCTCTAATAGAACATTCAGCCAATGATAAAAATGCTCTATAATCCACTCTGTCCAATACGGTACCCACTAGCCACATATGGCCGTATGCCGTTCAAGAAATGTGGCTAGTGGAACTGAAGAACTCAATTTTTATGTAAATTAATTATAAATAATTTAAGTTAATTTTGCCACATGTGGTTAGTGGCTACTGTCCTGGGCAGCACAGTTCGAGGTAGTGGTCAACATTATGAAAAAGAATAAAATTGGAGAAGGAGGAAGAAGGACTTAATGACAGAGTGGTGAAGGAAAGCCCTCACTGGGGAGCTAATATCTGAGCTGTGGCCTGAAGTGAGAGAAAGGAAGAAAGCCACAGAAAAATCTGGAAGAGGGTTCTAAGCAGAATAGCAAGTGCAAAGTCCCTGAGGCAGGAAGGAGCCTGGCTTGTTCCGGGAGGAAAAAGAAGACTTATGGGGCTGGAGTGTAGTGATGGGAGTGCTGCAAAGTAAGCTCAGAGGGTGGGCAGAAGGCAGATCACAGAGAGCCTAGAAAAAAGGTCACAGGGAGAAGGTTGGATTTTTAAATGTGAATTGAAACCATTGGAGGTATTAAACAGGGAGAACACAGGCTCTGGTTTCTGTTTTAAACAGATTGAGTTCCATGCCTAAATTGAATGTAGAAGATCTCTAAATAGGTTCTGGTACCAACTTCAATTTTGGGGGTGTGGTCTCTACACCAACAAACAATTCTCAGACACCAACTGGCTGTCCTACAATTCAACTCAATTCTGATACTATCTATCTGGATGTCACATCAGCTTCCACAAGTTGAGGGCTCAGTCTACAAGGCTGCCCTACTCCCCACCACTCCAGATGCCAGTTGCAAGCCTACATTGTTACCTGGGCTTCTGACCAATCAGCCACAGATTAAAACCACAATGGGATACCACTGTATACCCAAAGAATAGCTAAATTTGATGTCAACAAGTTTTGACAAGAATGTAGGAATCCATCTGTATTCATTATTTGCAAATAACAGAGAAGAAAACCCATTCTTTGACAGAACAAGAAGCACAGGGTAGTGTTGTCCTGAAACAAATAGACTGCCAGATATTTCTCCAGCAAAGATAGGTTTATTCAGGGTCAGTAGAGAATTGCAGTTGGGGTCTGCAACCATGGTGAGGCATGTGCAAGTTTCCAAAATGCAAGGGAAGGGTAATGCTTTTATAGAGGAGAAAAGGAAGTTGGGAAGGCGATAGTAAACAAAGAGCCCATGGCTTTTCATTGATTAAGTCCTTGCCAGGAAAGAGGAGTCTGCTCTTCCCATTGGGCTCTGCTATTGACACAGGGCATGAGAGCGCCCCCTTCTGGTCTCTTAGCTCTATTGAATTGAGGTTTCTTTTAATCTATATTTTACAGTAGGCAGGTTCCAGACACATGCACCAGGCACAAGCACCTAGCTCTGTTTTCAGCTTTTCTCCTAGTCTTGTCCTTATATCTGATTTTGTGGACAAAGCAGACATTAGACTGTAATCCAAGGGAATTTCACCAGCTGAGTGAGCCCCTGGAGGGAGCGTGAGGCGGCGCAGAGCCCTCGCAGTTCGTTTCTATTTGTTGACACTCCACCAAGCAATGGGTCTGCTCAGGGTTGTACGTCAAACCCTTAGTGAGATGGAGCACTGGGAATGATGGTCTCCCTGGGATGTAGCCCACTGGCCAAGAGCCACATGACCACCAGCCATGGGATCCACCAAGCAAGAAGTACACCAGCCAAGGAACCCTCTGCCATGGAAGGGGTTCTCGGTCTTAACAGCCTATGTTGGTGATTTCGCTGGTACAAGGTGAGAACTGTTGGGCGGCGTGATTTCTGCCTGCACAACCCCTGCCCCTTCCAACTTCCATGCTTCCAGAGACTGAGGAGGGTGACTGCCTGACATGTGAAGGGCATTGCTGAGTCCATCATCTTGGGAGACAGACGTACATGCACAGACAGATAGAGACATACTCAGATCCCACATGGCTTGTTCCTGGCTGACGTTTCCCAGAGACTTCTCTATGCCAGATGCACCCCCTTCCATGCCCAAATCCCACCACAGCCAACGGACCCAGGGGTCAGGGCCCTGCCCCATTCCTTCTAAGAATGGAACTGTCAGGCTCTGTCCTCAGGCAAGGCAGAAATCTTCTGCCTTCCACTCTCCATTCTGCTTAGGGCACCTGGAGCAAGTCCACAACCTAAATCAGATTCTGTCCCTCCCTGGCTTAAACCCTCCCTGTTCCTGTGGCTCTTGGCCTCAAACCCAGATACCTCCCCCAGGTGTCCAGCTCTCTCCTCCTGCCTCTCCACACTCTAGCTGCACAGTACTTGTTTCTGGAACACATGACTCTCCTTTCCACCTCAGGACCTTTGCACTTGTACCCACCCCCCGCCTGGAACTGCCCAGATCTTCTCATGGCTGGCCCCTCATCCAAGGTCTCAGCTTGCATGTCCTCTCCCCAGACAGACCTTCCCTGACCCCCTCACTCCCCACCTCATCTTATGTCACCCTTCTGGTTCTCTCTCCCTTGTGTCCTAGTTACTCCCCATAGTCTTGGATCCTTTCTGAAATCACTTGTTTGTTTATTTAGGTTTTCACCCTCCCTCTCCCCATCATACCCATGGACTGTGAACTCGAAGAGGGCTCTGATTTTGTCTCTCTTGGTTGTTACTTGGCCCTAAAGAGCCGAGCACTGCCCGGTGCACTGTAGGCTCCCACTACTTTCATGTTAAAAAAAAAAATTACATCCTGCTCTTTGACTTATGGAACCTATCAAAGAATCAGTCCAGAATTTACCAATCTGCACTTGAAGCCTGCCCACTTCATTCACTGAACCAATCATGAGTTCAAACTGGGACCGACAATAACAAAAAGGCAAGTAGCTGAAACCGCACCTCTTTATTCATTGAATCAGTCAGGAGGACAGGCAGAAGTTGGGGGGTATGTGTTTAAGTAATGCTTCTTAATACATTGAGCCAATTGGAAACTGGGTCTAAATGCTTGAAACACCGCCCTCCCTGCCTCCTCCGTGTCAGAGCAGCCAATCACTGAATCGGTGACCAACAGGGGCCACGCCCCTGTGACTCAACTCCAGGGCAGCCCCAGGGTTAGGATGCGAGGACAGCTGTGGCATTAACTGGGTTTGTGGATGGTGAAATAGTGGGAAGTTTGAGGGGACAGAGAGGGGCTCAGGAGAGGACAGCCAGAGCTAAAAATGGGATAGAAAGGGGGTTAATGGATGTCTGAGTGTCCAGGAGGGAATTGTAGGGTCCCAGGAAAGTGGTTTGTGGGGAAGGATGGCAAGGAGGCTGGAAGTTAGAAGGGACTCAGAAAAGGTTATGGGAGACAAAGAGAAGGTTACACGGGAAAAGGAAGGGGCATGTGGAAAGGGAGGCTCTTGTGGGACAGGGAGAGGGTTAGGAAAGGAACAGGGGGAGGTTATGGGGCCTCAGGAAGGGGCTGTGGGGGAGACAGGGAGGGATTTATACAAAGAAATGGAAGGGCTTACTGGGTCAGGGTACATCTAGGACAGAGGAAGAGTTATAGGAGGGGGTCCCGGGGGTCAAGAAAGAGTTATGGGGAACAGGGAGTTGTAGCAGGCAGGAAAAGGTTATGGGAAGAGGGATGGGTTATGGGACAGGGAGCTGTTAGGACGGTGTTACAGGACCTGGGAGAAGGGGAAGCGGGACTAGGACAGAGTTACAGGATGGGGAATATGAGGCACAGATTGCAGAAGGGATTACAGAAGTGACAGAGAAGGTTACAGGGCTGCAGAGAGTCAGTAACATCTAAAGCAGTGGTTCTTAAAGCGCGGTCCCCAGCCTGCAGCAGCAGCTTCACCTGGGAACTTGTTAGAAATGCGCGTTCTTGAGCCCTGCCCCAGACCTGTGGAACCAGCAACTCTGCGGATGGGGTTCAGCTATCAGTTTTCATCCAGGTGACCCTGTTGTATGCTCAAGTTTGAGCATCACTGGGCTAAAGTGACCATTTAATATAACATCCAAACTGAGCACTTTTTAGACTGAAAGGGGAGCCTTCAATAATTTGGTAGGACCAGGCTTAGCTAACCGGACAGCACAGGCAAACCAGGATGTAGCACATTATTGGAGAGCAGGAATGGGTTTAGGGAGCCAGAAGAAGCATGCAGTTTCTAAGTTACTTGGAGGGTATTGTAAGGCCAGCGAGGGTGTTATATAGAGTCACTGGGATGTCATAAGGTCTGTTTTCCCATGGCGGTGGCCAGGGTCATTGTGGGGTGAGCCCTCACCTCAGCGCCCTCCTGTTGGTGGGTTTAGTTCTATGCGTCCCCGTTAGTCAGCATCTGCTGACCATCCTTGGTCCATGTGCAGACCCCATCCCCTCTGCTGGAGTCCGTGGCTGCTGTGGCTGATGTCTGGGCCCCAGAGTTCAAGATCACTGTGATGCAACCCATCTCTAAGACAGCCTTCAACATTCTTGTAAAGGGCTACATGCTGCTCTCCATTTTGTTCAGTTTTCTGCTTCTTCCTACTGGGAATACCTGCCATCGTGTTCTCCTGCTTGGGGGGTGGGGATTAACCATAGTCCTCCCTCTGTGGAACCCCGCCACCCCTGCCCCCTTTCCCCTTCTGCAGGTGCCCCAGGACCCACCCCCTGCCCAGCTCCCGCTCCTTTCTAGTTACTAGCCCCGCCCGTTCTCCATCCCACTCTCCCTCCACCAACACTCTGAGAGCGATACATATGATGCCTTCTGTGTGATTGTGTATGTGTTTGTGTGGTTGGGTTATGCCCTGTGTACTAACAGCTCCTATAAAAATCCTTGCAAGGGAACAACAACAACAACAACAACAAAAACTATCTTCTTTCTTTTTCCAGTTTTATTGAGGTAAAATTGACAAATAAAATTGTAAGGTATTTAAAGGGTACAATGTGATGATTTGCTGTGCACAGCATTATGAAAGGATTTCTCCATTCATCACCTCACATATTTATTTACATTTTTTTGTGTGTATGTGAGAATATTTATGTTCGACTCTCTTACCAAATTTCAGTTATACGATATAGTATTATCAACTAGGGACTATCTTCTAATCAGAAATAATTGAAACCAGAAGACAATAGAATGACATTTTCAAAGTACTGAAAAAGAGCTGTTCCCCTCTCCTGCTCCTGATTGGCTGGAAAACCAAGGGGGAGGAGCCTAGGAATTCATCCTAGCCAGCTGCTGGTCCAGCCCCATCATTATTTTGCCCTCCTTTCATGATTGGCTGACATCCACAGGGGGTGTGTCCTGGACAGTTTCACCATCCTAATTATGCTGGCCCTGCCCCATCCCCTTTGTCTTTCTGTATCAATTGGCTGACAGTCATACTGGCTTCCTTTCCTGATTAGGTTGGTCCAGTCCCACTTCTGTTTTTTTTTGAGGGGGATAATTAGGTTTATTTATTTATTAAATTAATTTATTTAATGGAGGTACTGAGGATTGAACCTAGGGCCTCGTGCATGCTAAGCACACACTCTACCACTGAGCTATACTTTCCCTCTCCACCCCATCAACCTGTCTTACTTCTTGGTTCTCCTTTTCTAATTGGCTGGAAGTTGGAAAAAGCTGTGACACAAGACGTCCCATCTCCTTACCAGCCACCAACCCCCTTCCCAAATGTTGGCTCCCAGATTGGACGACTGGATCAGGAGACCTGTATCCCTCATCCCTGGCTTTTGAACCCCATTCTGAGCTTTGCATATGTCTCCATCCAAGAATACCTTTTCTAACTCCAATTTTCTCAAGCTTCCCTGCCAGGGATGGGGAGTGGGGAGTGGGGAGTTGGCCTGTCCTAATCATAAAATAACAACCCTTGAGATGTCACAGTTTCTATAAAAAATCTGTGTGATTTTGACTCCTGCAACCGTGGCTTCGTTCAGCAAATAATGGACTATCAGCTGTGTGCCAGGCTCCATGCTGGGCACTTGGGGCACTCAGACACACAAGACACTGCTGAACATGTGCTCCTTCATGAGGCTTCCTTTTTCTTTGCTTCCCGATCTCCCTACCCCACCCCCATGTCCTGGTTCTCACACCTCTCAGGCTGTGCTTTCATCTTCTTTGATAGCGTGGCTGCCACAGCTGTGCCCTGGCCCTGCCCTCCCCTCCTTGCTCTTCCTCCAACCCTTGCCAGAAGCTGTCTCACTTTCCATAGCCTCATTTTAAGTTTCTACACTAACAACACCCTCATCTCCGGTCCCAATGCCAGCCTCTCCCGTAAGCTCCAAGACCCAGTTGTCTCACCACCTCCCGGTCAAAAAGCTTGTCACGTGGTAGATGCTCAATAAATGTTCCGTAAATTATTGAATGGAGGATGGTTTTAATGTGAGGCCTTTTTGTCAAATGGGGCCTGGTGTGATGTGGTGTGTTTTCAGGTCTGTGAGGACTTTCCAGCCAGGCTGCCTGGGTTCAAATCCTGGCTCTGCCACCGACTAGCTGTGTATCTCTGGCCAAGTCATTTAACCTCTCCATGCCTCAGTTTCTTCATAGTAAAATAGGAATAAGAACAGTACTTTCCTCGTAAGGCTGTTATGAAGATGAAACAAGCTCACACATAGAAGCACTGAAGACAGGGCTGAGTGCAGTAAGTTCTCAGTGAGTGTCTGCTGTCATCGTGGGCTTCCTGTCATTGTGTCTATGTGTGTCTGTCCCTCTGTTTTAGGTTAGGGACATGTGACTTTGGTCAACAAAGAACATCACCCGAAGGCAGGACCACGTGTCCATGTCAGTGTTTGTGGCTACAATGGCTGCTGCATGCTATTGAGTATCCCAAGGACCCTGAGGTTTATTCATCCAACAAAAGTTTGTGTGCTCACTATTTGCTATTCTAGGCACTATGGATACATCAGTCAGAAAAAAAAAAAATCCAGGCAAAAAAATCCTTGCCCTCATGGAGCTTACATCCTATCAGGGAATTCAGAAATACACAGGCAGGGGTGGGGGTAGAGCTCAGCAGTAGAGCGCATGCTCAGCACATACACAATCCTGGGTTCAATCCCCAGTACCTCCGTTAAAAAAAAAATTGAAAATGCTACACAATTATAAAAACAAGAAACACACAAGAAACCCAATAAATAAGAAAAATTGCATAGGTTAGAAAATGAGAAGTGCTATAGGGGGAGAAGTAGAGAAGGTAATGGAAGGGGAGAGGGTGGGAGGGAGACTGCGGGTTACAGTTTTAATTGGGTTAGTCAAGAAGGTCTCAGTAGGAAGACAACAGTTGTATAAAGACCCAATGGAGGGAGAGAGGGAGCCATGCATACATCTCGGGGAAGAGCATTCCAGGACGAGAAAACAACAAATGCAAAGGCCAGCAGGTAGGACTTGGGTCCTGCTGTCTGAGGCACAGTAGGGAGGCCAGTGTGGCTGGCACGGACCCAGCACGTGGAGGGAGAAGGAGGTGAGGTGAGGGTGGCAACAGGGCAGCTCCCTAGGGATTTGGGTCCTAACGTGAGGACTTGGCTTTTAGCGGAAGTGAAGTGAAGCCCTGGAGAGGGCTCTGAGCCAGAGGGCCCTGATCAGACTCGGGTTCACAGGCTCCCTCTGGCTGTGTGTGGGGAGCAGATTGTGAGGGCGGGGATGGGAGCAGGGAGATGAGAAGGAGGCTGCTGTGAGAGCCCAGGCAGGACGGGATGAAGGTTGAACCAGAGTGAGAGCAGAAAAGGGAGAGACAGTTGGAATTGGGATATGATTTTAAGATCCCAGGAGAGGAAGCCTAGCAAAGCCAGCCTGAGGACAGTGGACCTTTCCACATCTGGACAAAGGTGGGAGAGAAGTCAAACACAGGAGACTTGGCTGCCAGCTTCGCCAGGGGGGCGACCTTGCTCTTCACTTGTGGACCCACTGCCTGCTCTTCCGCCAGCTTGAAGAGGAGGGAGAAACCAGGTGCCTACTTGCAGGGCCTCTAGCTCCAATCTTCCCAGGGTCTGGAGGTGGGGGTTTTGGTGGGGGAAGGGTGACCTGCCCAGGAAGAGAAGGGCATTGCTGAGTCCACTATCTTATCAGAGAGACCAAACACATACAGAAAGTCAAGGTCACAATGAATTTTTTCACTCAGCAAACACTCCCTGAGACCAGCCTGGGCCAGCTCTGGGATGGGTGATGCAGAGTACAGAGTGGCTGGTGACTGGGACATCCTGGATCCTGTCCTCAGGAGTCTAGGGGTGGGAAATGAAGTGTTACCAAATAGCGACAGTCTGGAGTGGTCAGGTTTGTGAAGGAGGAATTACAGGTCAGAGTGGTCAGGGCTGAGACAGGGAAGCCTAGGGGTTTGTGGGAGCCCAGGGGAGGTACCTGACCCAGCCTGCTGGGTGGTCCAGGAAGATCTCCTGGAGGAAGGGATGTCTGCTCTGCAGCCGAGAAGATGAGGGGTAGTTGAATGTGGGGAGGATGTAGCGTGATTGTTTCAGGCAGAGGAAACTTTGTGGGCCAGGGTCTCCAAATGATAATTTTAACAGACATCCTCAAGCACAAAAAGGGCAAGTGGCACGTGGGGAGGAGGCAGGACAGCCAGGGGTCTGATCTCAGCAGGCCTGTAGGATGCTGAGTCCCTGAGAGTATGCGTGCTCATGATTCTAGGAGACTCTTGTACAAATTCCTCTGAAAACCCACTCGAATGTTCACCATCTAGTTAATAATCTGTCCTCTGCTCTCTCTTTCACAGGAAAGAAATTTTCAGTTCTGACCACTAAGTGCTCTCTAAAAAGCCGTAGGGATCTGAATGCCCCCGGCTCAGAGAAATCTAGCACTACTGTGCTAAATGGATCGTGTCACGCTTGCAACCTTCTGGTGAGAAGTCTTTGCCCTAAGTCGTGCTGGGAGTTGCCCGTCCCCTCCCCACATGGCACAGTCTGCCCAGGCTCTGCTCCAGGTGCCAACGTTGGTGCCCCTCCCGCTCTGTCCAGATCCTGCCTGTGGGCAACACCTCCCAGACAGGGTTAGGGTTGCTTGGACACACAGTGAAAGAAAAGTGCACAAGCAAAGACCCCCACCCCCACCCCACAAAGACACAGAACTTGAGTAGTATCTAAAGGCTGTGTCATCAGGGGGACTGGTAAAATTGTTGAACTGTCAACATGGCTGGGCACTGACACAGTGAGAATGGACCTGGCCATGGGGCCGGAGCAGGGTCGTTGGGCTGGGTGTGGGAAGTCTGGGGACTCAGGTGGTGGCCATGTTTCCATTACTTGAATCACCAGTCCAGCTGAGCACTAGCCATGGCTGTGACGGTGTTTTGAGTAGAAAATAAATGGATCGAAGGCTAGCCCTCTGGTCATTCCCTAAGCCTTTTGACAGTCACCAATGTCCACCCCATTCCGGATCACTTAAAGACTGAAAAATGAAGCCTGCCCTGAATTGAGGCTCGGAGGAGAACACACATCACCACTGTGCTCCTGCCAACAGGGCACAACCTGAATCCAATCATGAGGATCTATCAATAAACCCAAATAAAGGGAAACAACAAAATAATGGATACTCTTCTGAAATGTCAAGGTCTTGGAAGACAAGGAAAGACGGGGGAAATGTCATAGATGGGAGGAGACTAAGAAGCCAGGACAACTAAATGTCAAGTGCGGTCCTGGATTGGATCCTGGACCAAGAAAAGGACATGAGAGGGAAAACTGGGGAAATTCAAATAAATTCTCTAGATCTGTTAATAATGTCATATCAATGTTAATTTCCTGAATTTGATCATTGTACTGTGGTTACGTAAGAGAGTGTCCTTATTCATAGGAGACACACGCCTAACTATTTAAGGGTAAACAAGCATCCTGTCTCCAACTTACTCTCAAATGATTCAGGCAAAACTTTAAAAAACCTATCTATCTATCTGTCTGTCTATCTATCTATCTATCTATCTATCAAGCATAGATGTGGTAAAATCACTAAATTTAGGTGAAGGGTAGGCAGATGTTCTTTTTACTATCCCTGTAACTTGTAGGTCTGAAATACTTAAAACATTGAAAATGAACACAAAACAATAAAACTAAGAAATGAGAAAAACAAATGAGGCAGGGACTGAAGGACAGTTCCTGAGTTTTGACAGGTCTGCACAGTATCACAGGTCAGCCGTCCCTGCCAGTGATGGTGCCTTGGTCTCTCCATCTGTGACTTAGGCTGTGGGCTTCTCTAATTTGCACAGACACGACCCCATATCTGCCCAGGCTCTGGATACACCAGAGGAGTTTCCAATGACTGAGATTTTCCTGAGGGTCTCCAGGTTTGTTAGTGAATATTCCTGACCAATGGGTGAGATAAATCCTGTTCAACATCCGACAGTGACTACTGAGCATCTCCTATGTGTCTGAGGGCACAGTTCTGGGTGCTGTGCATATAGCAGCAAACACAAGCAAGTCCCAGTCTTCCTTCTAGTAGGACAAGATTGACACCAAACAAGTGTCAGGTTGGGATAAGGGGTGTGAGTAAAGCAGGGTAAGGGGATGGAGCCTGATGAGGTGCAGTATTACAAGTGAGGACACCCTGAACATATGGACGTATGAACTGAGACCTGGCGATGAGAAAAAGCCATGCTGATATCTAAGGAAGACAGTACCAGGCAGAAGGAACTGCAAGTACAAGGGCCCTGGGGCAGGAATGACCTTGGCCTGTACAAAGCATAGCAAGGCCAGTTGCCAGTGGATCTGTAGCAGAGACCAAGCAGGGAGAGGTGAACCGAGGCCAGATCTTGCAGGAACGATTTTGGAGTTTATTCTAAGTGAGAAGGGAAGTCCTTGGAGGGTTGTAAGCAGTGGAGTGACACAGCTGTTTTACACACGTGGCTCATAGAGAAGCCTCAGCACATGGACTCATGGTAAGGGCAGTGAGGGTGACTTCGGCCCTGCCTTCTCTCTTGCAGTTTCCTGCAGCAGGTTGGGGACAGCCAGGTGGGGTGGGGGTGGGGCCTCCTGCTGTTCCACAGCTTCAGCTTTCCCAGGTGACCTACCCCAGAGGGAAGGACATCGCCAAGGCAATTATCTTATCGGATCTGCCCACTTTTGCCCCTGGAGACACATCCACCCTGTGAGGCCCAAGCAAGAGGTATCAAGATACCCACCATTCCACCAGGCCAGCCCCTCCCTGCTGCCTGTGGAGGTCCCTCCCTAGGGGTTCGGAGGGGGTCTCCAGACCTCCAACCTGGCACCAAGCACCAAGCTTGAGCCAGGCCTCTTAGACACATCCTTTCCCCACTTTGCACCTTGGTTTCCCCATCTGAGCGGTTGGGTTGGGGACGAGGGCACGGTTGAGGGCTGTGATGGCTCTGTCTGGAGTGTGGAGTGCCTCTGGGGTCCTCCGAGCCTCCTATTCCTGCTCTGCACAAAGGAATCATAGTGTCGCCTTCAGAGGGGTTTGTTGCAAGGACCCATGAGGTCACACACGTGCAGTCCCTGGACATGCTTGGCGCTGCTGCTGTTTGGGTGTTTTCTCTGGTGGTACCCTGTAAGAACCAGGCTCCTGGGGTCAAACCTAGGCTGGAATCCTGTCCTGGAAACTGAATCATCTCAACCTTAGGCCAAGTCCTTAACCTCTCTGCACCTCAGTTTCCTCATCTGTACTATGGGGGCTAAAAAGAGAAGGTAACTGTAAGGCTGTTGTGAGGAGCTAAGGAAACATTCCAGCAAACACACAGGGCAGACCCAGCGCAGAGTAAGTGCTCGCTGGTCGGCAGCTGTTACAGCGACCTCTGTGGGCGCCCTCCCCGCCAGGTGTCTGATGCCTGCTCTGAGGCTTAAAAGAGGACACTGCAGCCATCTGCCTGGTTCTGAGTCCTGACTCTTTCACATCGTAGCTTGCAAGTGACTTCACCGCTCCAGGCCACAGTCTCCCCATCTGTAATGGGGGTAGGGGGTAAGAGTGGTACCCACCTCCAAGGGTAGTTGTGAGGTTAAATAAGTTAATAGATGACAGGCTTTGGCACAGTGCCAGGCACATAATGAGCACCACGTGTTTGCTATTCCTGTTGTTGTTAGTATGGCTACTCCCAGTGGTTCCCTGATCTCAGTGGCAGGTTGTGATGGGGTCCAGGCAGGCTGGGAATGCCCAAGCTGCCCAGGCCTGGAGGTCACCCCAAGGAGCCCCGTAATCAGCTGTAATCAGGCCCGCCCTGATCCACCTCCTCCCTCCCTGGGTATATCAGGGCTGGTCCAGACCCCAGGCTCTGTCTCGGCAAAGCAGGGCGGCTGTACCGGGCACCATGGGGAAGGCAGTGAGTGGGATCAGGGGTCCAGGGGTGGAGGTTGAAGGCAGGGGTTCCAGTGAGATCTGATGCCTTCCCCATCTGACCCCAGGAGAATTACGAGCTGTACCAGGTGGAGCTGGGTCCAGGGCCTGGTGGAGACATGGCAGCCAAGATGAGCAAGAAGAAGGCGGGAGGTGGAGGAGGCAAGAGGAAGGAGAAGCTGGAGAACATGAAGAAGGAGATGGAGATTGTGAGCCCAGGGCAGGGGGCTGGGCGGGGGGCTGGGCAGGGGGCTAGACAAGACTGGGCAAGGGCGGGGGTGGGGATCCACGAGAGCCAGACAGCGAGTGTCCTGCCCCCACCATACAGAATGACCACCAGCTGTCAGTGGCAGAGCTGGAACAGAAATACCAGACCAGCGCCACCAAGGTGAGCTGGGGCAGAGGGAGGGGTGGGTGCAGAGGAAAGAGAGAGACAGAGAGAGAGAGAGAGAGAAGGGAAAAATGCATTGGAGGGAAAAATGCATTGGAGAGAAAAGGCAAAACAGAAAGAGACAGAGTAAGAGAAGCAAACAAAAAGAGATAGAAGGAGAGATGGAGGCAGAGACAGCAGGAAGAAAGAGACAGAGAGAAAGATGGGAGGGAAGAAAGAGACACGAAGGAGGGAAGGGGAAAGGGGCCGGAACAGAGACAAAGATGGAGAGAGAAATGAAGGTGGAGGAGAGGGAGAGGGAAGGGGGAGGGGAAGGAGATGGAGACAGAAGAGCGACCCACCGAGGAGTGTATGATGAGAGAGCCCTCAGTGGCCACCGCGTCCCCACCCCACCCCGCCCCGTCCCCAGGGCCTGTCTGCCAGCCTGGCTGCGGAGCTGCTGCTGCGAGATGGGCCCAACGCGCTGAAGCCGCCGCGGGGCACCCCCGAGTACGTCAAGTTCGCTCGGCAGCTGGCGGGCGGTCTGCAGTGCCTCATGTGGGTGGCTGCAGCCATCTGCCTCATTGCCTTCGCCATCCAGGCCAGCGAGGGTGACCTCACCACGGATGACAACGTGAGTGGAGGGTGCTGGGGGCCTGACGTCGGACACAGGGACCTGGGGGGCAGAGGACAGTGAGCATGGGACTCAGGACATGAGTGACATAGATGGGGATATAGAGACATGGAAATGCAGCTCTAAGACATCGTGGGGGGCAAAGGACATTGGGATACGGAATAAGCTCAAGGACAGAGGTGATGGGGGACACAGGAGAGAATGTGTCTCAGAGATGGAAGACATAGGTAGAGATCTAAAACCACTTAGGATATGAGACTTAAGAAACAGAGTACATGAGGACATGGGACTAACCAAAGACAGAGGGCATAGGGTACACTGGGACTCAGACATGGGTCACAAGGGCAAGGGAACACAAGACTCAGGGCACAGTGCATGGAGAGACATGAGATATTAGACACGAAAGCACAGACACGTAGAGACTAGTGAGAGGCAGGGCAAGAGGACACTGGATATATGACATAGGGGCTTAGGGACATGTGACATTGAACAAGGGTTTGAAAAGTCATAGGACTTGTGACACAGGATGGAGACTCAAGGATACACAGACCTGAGAAGGCATCGGACATAGGGACTTGGAATTTGGAACAGGGGGCACGGATCGTGAAGGACACCGAATATGAAGCGTGAGACCAGCAGCCCACATGGAAAGGGGGACGTGAGGGCCAGGAACTGTATGGGCACAGGGGACACAGAGGATGGCACACAGATTATGAAAACACAGAATATGAAACTTGGAACACAGGGACTGTAGGACATGGGAATGTGAGACAGAGGACCGGGGGGAATGCAAGACCTGTGGGCACAGGAAAAGGGAACATGGACCACCAAGGTGCATAGTGACACCGGGCACAAGTCATAGGACATGGAGACACAGGGGCCAGAGAATATGGCATGTATGGACACAAGGACACAAGACACCGAGAATGCAGGCAGTTGGATGTGGGATATGGGGACAGGGACACCAGTCACAGGAAACAGTGCCAGAGGCTTCCTAGTAGAGTGGGGAAAACCACGGAGGTGACCCGGGAGGGGAACCACCAGGGGACCAGAGAGCAAATGGGTGGCCTCGTGCAGGGAGCTCCCAGCCCCTAGTCATAACCCAGCCCCCTCTCCCCCCAGCTGTACCTGGCACTGGCCCTCATCGCTGTGGTTGTGGTCACCGGCTGCTTCGGCTACTATCAGGAGTTTAAGAGCACCAACATCATTGCCAGCTTCAAGAACCTTGTGCCCCAGGTGGGTCCCCAGCCCGCGGCCCCTTCAGGTTCCAAGTCTCCACGCTGGTGCAGGCAGGCTCCTGGCCTCTCTCTGGGGCCCTTCCCACCAGGCCCAAGCAGCCCTTCAGCCCTGGCCTCCATTTCTCCCCACAGGTCCTCACCTCTCCTCCCCTTCCTACCTCCCCATGGCACTCAGCAACTTCCTCTCCCACCCCTCGCCCTCCTCAACTCTGGTGCCCTTGCCCCACAGCAAGCCACTGTGATCCGAGACGGGGACAAGTTCCAGATCAATGCCGATCAGCTCGTGGTGGGCGACCTGGTGGAGATGAAAGGCGGGGATCGAGTGCCAGCTGACATCCGCATCCTCCAGGCCCAGGGCTGCAAGGTGGACAACTCCTCACTGACCGGAGAGTCTGAGCCGCAGACCCGCTCGCCTGAGTGCACACATGAGAGCCCCCTGGAGACCCGCAACATTGCCTTCTTCTCCACCATGTGCCTTGAGGGTCCGTGAGATCCCCGCCCGCCTGCCCAGCTGACCACATTGCCACCACCCCCCATTACTGCCTCCACTTCCCCTCCTCTGCTTCCTTCTGAGACCCACTGCCTCCCCACTTCAGTGACTGCCACCTATTGGGGTCACACTGCCTCTCTAGCTCCCACCATTTTACCCCTTTCCCAGGTCCCACTGCCTCCACTGCCTTCCATGACTGCCCCTCCTTCAGTTCACACTGCCATGCACGCCCCCAGTGCTGCCCACCCAGCCCTGAGTCTCCCTCTTGGCCCCACTGCAGGCACAGCACAAGGCCTGGTGGTGAACACAGGTGACCGCACCATCATCGGGCGCATCGCAACACTGGCCTCGGGAGTAGAAAATGAGAAGACACCCATTGCTATCGAAATTGAACATTTTGTGGACATCATCGCAGGCCTGGCCATCCTCTTTGGGGGCACATTTTTTGTGGTGGCCATGTGCATCGGCTACACCTTCCTGCGAGCCATGGTCTTCTTCATGGCCATCGTGGTAGCCTACGTGCCTGAGGGGCTGCTGGCCACTGTCACGGTGAGTCAGGGAAGCAGAAGAGGGGTGCAGGGAGCTCAGAGGCCTGCCAGCCTGTCTCTCCATTCATCCAGGCTTCCGTTCAACAGCTCCCTAAATGTCTATCTATCCATTCACCTCCCATCCATCCATCCTCCTTCCCATCACCTATCCTCCCCCCACCCCTAAACCAACCTCTCCATCTTTCCCCTTTATTCAGCAAACACTGACCCAGGCGACTCTGACCAAGTCCTGTGCCAGACACTGAGGTCTCAGAGATGAACAGGCAGGGACTTTGACAGGAGAAGACTGAGGTCTGGTGTTGAAAGGCTGTGAGTGGCTTTCAACAGTCAGCACCCAGCCTGAGGCCCGACCAAGGGAGTCCCAGGGAATGTTAGTTTTCTCATTTCGATTATGTTGACAAGAGAATTTATAGAACTTCTGCTAGGGCAGCTTAGAGAGGGGCCTGGCTATGTTTATCTGGGCAGATTGGGGAGGCATCCCAAGTAGAAAGCACAGGCTGGACAGAAGCTTGGAGGCAAGAAAAAGCCTGATTTGGGCAGAGGAATGCAGCATACACAGTGCTGTGGCTAGGGTGAAGGATCCCCAGTGCTGTGAAAGGAGAAAAGCAAGTCTTCGTCCTCGAGCCTGCATTTCTCATCTTTCCCCCAGGTCTGCCTGTCCCTGACAGCCAAGCGACTAGCCAGCAAGAACTGTGTAGTCAAGAACCTGGAAGCAGTGGAGACCCTGGGCTCCACGTCAGTGATCTGTTCTGACAAGACAGGGACCCTTACTCAGAACCGCATGACTGTGTCCCATCTGTGGTTCGACAACCACATCCACTCCGCAGACACCACGGAAGACCAGTCAGGTGTGGGGTGGGAGGAGACAGGCCCTGGGCCAGGATCTGGTAGAGGGTGGAGTCCTGGATGGGAGCTCCGAGGTTACTGAAGGGAGCCTGGGAAGGGCTTTGCCTTAATGGAGAGGGAGCTCCATTCGATCTGGGAAAGGGCCAGGTCGTGGGTCCTGGGTCCAGGGAGAGGGCTCAGCTCCAGGTCTGTGAAGGGGCTTGGTATCGCTCATAGGAAACTTTTACCGAGTCTGGAGGGAAGGCTGCGTCCCAGGGTAAGAGGGGTTAGGGTCCCACCCAGGTCTGGGGCTGGGATCCAATCCTGAATTTAGGGGGATGGGCTCGGTTCTGATATGGGAGAGCCTCCTCGCGGCCCCAGCCTGGACGCTTGACCTCTAGGGCAGACGTTTGATCAGTCCTCGGAGACGTGGCGGGCACTGTGCCGCGTGCTCACCCTATGCAACCGCGCTGCCTTCAAGTCCGGCCAGGACGCGGTGCCCGTGCCCAAGGTGAGAGCCCCGGGTGACTCGGGGGATCCCGAGAGCCTGGTACAGCCAGGATCGCCCCTGACCCTGGCCCTCTTTCCCAGCGCATCGTGATAGGAGACGCGTCCGAGACTGCGCTGCTCAAGTTCTCGGAGCTGACACTGGGCAACTCCATGGGCTACCGCGAGCGCTTCCCCAAAGTCTGCGAGATCCCTTTCAACTCCACCAACAAGTTCCAGGTGTGCACCTGCCGCGGCCCCAGCCCAGTCCACAGCAAGCCCCGCCCACCATGGGCCCCTCCCACATTCAGCGCGGGCCTTCGGCTCGGCTTCGCTCTCAGTCCCCTCCCTCTCCACAGCCAAACCCCACCCACATCTCCTGTCCCGCCCACAGCCGAAGCCCACCGAGAGCTAGGGCGCTCCTCCGGCTCTCAGCTGTCAGGCCCTCGGTGGGAAGACGCTCCCAAACCAAAACCAGCCCCAGCTCAACTCCGGCCCTAATTCTGCCCATTCCCCACGCCCAGGCCCCTACCTCCGCCCCCAGGCCGGCCCCAATCCTCAGCCCCCAACAAGGACCTACCCAGCAAGCAAGCCCCTCACCCTGCATGGCCACCTGCCCCTCCCAAGGCTCTACGGGCAGCGCTGTCAGCCAAGCCCCGCCTCTCTCCCTTGACCTCGCCTACAACACCGCCTCCTCTCCCGCCCGCAGCTGTCCATCCACACACTGGAGGACCCACGCGACCTGAGGCACGTGCTTGTGATGAAGGGCGCCCCCGAGCGCGTGCTGGAGCGCTGTAGCTCCATCCTCATCAAGGGCCAGGAGCTGCCACTGGATGAGCAATGGCGCGAGGCCTTCCAGACTGCCTACCTCAGCCTGGGAGGCCTGGGTGAACGCGTCCTGGGTGAGATCCCCAAGCCGGCCGAGAGGGTGAACCCGTGTACAAGGAGGAGCTAGCACAGACCCTGTCCAGTGTTCATAGCCCAGCCTTGACCCTAATCTTACCCATCATTGGTTGACAGCTGACCCGCCCCAATCTGCACATTCATCTTTGACTTTCCATATCTCAGTCCTGAGCCCTGTCAGTTCCTACCTTGATTCAACCCATCCCAACCTGTGCTCACCTGGACCTTACCTATCCCAACCTGACCTGTGAACCCTTGATTTTTCCTAACTCTTGCCCCAACTGATCATCCACCTTTGCTTTCACCTCTGCCTTTCAGCGTCCTCCTTGTGATTCGTTGACCTTCCCCAGTCCCTGCCTCAACTCAAAACTTTCCCCAAGACTTTTCCTGGTCCTGACTCCTGACACTCCTCTCCCAGTTTTTGTCTTGACTCCTTAAACATCCCTAACCCTTGCCTTAACCCTGGAAGGCACAAACCTGTGGTCCAGTTCTGCATCTTTACTTGGTGTGTGACATCTGGCAAGAAATGTCCCTTCTCTAAACCTGAGTTTCTTCATCTGCAAGATGAGGTTGCTAATAGCCTCACGGAGTGGTTGTGAGGATGGATTCAGATACAGTTGTTCCTCCAGCATCCACAGGAATTGATTCCGGAACACCCACCACACTCCCCCACACCCTCACTCTACAGATACCAAAATCTGTGGTTGTTCAAATCTCTTATATGAAATGGTATAGTATTTGCATACAACTTTCTAATACCTAATACAATGTAAATGCTATGTAAGTGGTTGCCAGTGAGTGGCAAATTTGTTTTACTTTTTGAAATTTTCTGGAATTTTTTTCCAAATATTTTTGATCACAGTTGATTAAATCCATGGATGTGGAATCCAACCCCAGAGGGCCGACTGTAATGTGAATGAAGGATTCAGCACAGGATCAGGCATCCATAGGTGCTGGGTGTGAGGCACCTGGTTATCTTACTCATCAGCTGCCCTTGGTATGGAAGAGCCCACCCAGGATTCCTCTCTGACTTCCTTGTTTTCTGGTCAGGCTTCTGTCAGCTCTACCTGAATGAGAAGGACTACCCGCATGGCTATGCCTTCGACGTGGAGGCCATGAACTTTCCAACCAGTGGCCTGTGCTTTGCGGGACTCGTATCCATGATAGATCCACCTCGGGCCACCGTCCCTGACGCTGTGCTCAAGTGCCGCACAGCAGGCATCCGGGTATGCCACTGGGGAGAGGACCAGGCAGGGTGAGGACAGAGGATGGCAGTATTTGGGGATGAGGCACCCTGTGACAGAAACCCACCTGAAAATTGCTTGAACCACAAAAGCTATCTTGGTTCAAGAATTGAAAAGTTCTGGGGAATGAAGCTTCAGGTATAGCTGGATCCATGAGTGCAATGTCATTAAGAATTTGCCTTTCTCCACATCACAGCTCTGCTGGTTTTATTCTCAAGCAGTCCCTCCATTTAGGTGGATAAAGATGACCACCCTCCAGTAGCTCCAACTTACATCCCACCTCTTTAGCCACCCCCACCCCAAGAAAAGAGTGCCTCTTTTGCAGTTGTATGAGATTGGGTCACATGTTCATCCCTGAACCAATCTCTGTGGCTAGGGTATGTCCACTGGGGAGGACAGTGAGAGTGGGCTGTCCTGAAGAGGTCAAGGGTCTGATGGTTCCCCCCACAGGTGATCATGGTGACGGGTGACCACCCCATCACAGCCAAGGCCATTGCAGCCAGCGTGGGCATCATTTCAGAAGGCAGTGAGACGGTGGAGGACATCGCTGCTCGCCTCCGTGTGCCTGTGGACCAGGTTAATCGGAAGTAAGCCCCCTTCAGCCCTCCCTGTGATTCTTCCCACACCCCATAGAGACTGAGGTTCCAGTGATCACTTCCTACCTCCTTCTCTAGGGATGCCCGTGCCTGTGTGATCAATGGCATGCAGCTGAAGGACATGGACCCATCAGAGCTGGTAGAAGCACTGCGTACCCACCCTGAGATGGTGTTTGCTCGTACCAGTCCCCAGCAGAAGCTGGTGATTGTGGAGAGCTGCCAGCGACTGGTGCGACCCTGCTCATGAAGCCAGGCAGGTGGGCTAGGCTGGCCCTGGGTTGCTCTCTCACTGACCACCCACCCACCTGTACCCACTGTTTGCAGGGTGCAATTGTGGCTGTGACAGGAGATGGTGTAAATGACTCCCCAGCCCTGAAGAAGGCAGACATCGGTGTGGCCATGGGCATTGCCGGCTCGGACGCTGCCAAAAATGCAGCCGACATGATCCTGCTGGATGACAACTTTGCCTCCATTGTGACAGGCGTGGAGCAGGGTCCGGGCCGGTCAGAGATGGGGGCAGGCAGTGTGGGCACAGGAGGAAGGGGGCTGCGAGAAGGCTGAGGTCCCTGCTGTACCCCCACAGGCCGGCTGATCTTTGACAACCTGAAAAAGTCCATCGCCTACACATTGACCAAGAACATCCCTGAACTGACACCGTACCTCATTTACATCACTGTCAGCGTGCCCCTGCCCCTCGGGTGCATCACCATCCTCTTCATAGAACTCTGTACCGACATCGTGAGTTTACAGTCCTGATGGCCCCACCCACACAGTGCCCAGAGACATATGCCCACAGGCACGTATGATGGACAGAGACCATTACGGACACAGTGATACAGACAGCCAGATGGGGACACACAGGCAGGTAGGAAGGTAGCCACGGACAGAATTACAGACATGGACACACAGGTGGACACTCAGGTAGGTATGGGCCGACTCATGGACACATGTGGACTCAGATATGGACACTTAAACAGAGATTTTAACAGACATAGAAATATGGCTAAATTTGGATCACAGACAGACATCCCTCAACAGACATGGACAGATAAAGAGTATCAGATAGACCCCAAGGCAGACAGACAGGAAAGAGCCACAGACACAGCCATGAATGCAGCCAGATGCACGGCCATGTCACAATGTATTTATTCAACAATGCTTACATGGTGTCTACTCTGGGCCAGTCACACATTTATTACTTTTTTCCTCATAACTACACTATGAGATGAACTTTATCTGTTTATCATCCCCATTTTACTGGTGAGATAATTGAGGCATAGACCAGTTGAACGGCTTGTCCCATGTCACAGCTGGGATTCAAGCCCAGGCAGTCGGTACACTCTGCTGCCACTCTGGTCACAAACAGATGTGGTGGGGGAGGGGGAGGAGGACACAGGTAGAGAGAGACAGAGACAGGGACACAGAGACACAGTCACAGAGAAAGAGACTAGAGATGGGAATAGAAAGAAGAGAGTAGGGGACAGAAAGAGAGTGCAGCAGGGAAACAGGCCGAGACCAGAGGACCCCAGAGAAGAAACAGACAGACAGGAAGGGGAAGGGGAGGAAGGGAGGGAGGAAGGCAGAGAAAGAGAACACATAATAGCTGAGATAAATGCAGATGTTCTGATGGAGATGGACACCAGGACAGATGTGGACACACATGTGGACTGGACATGCCAGCATTCCTGACAAAGGCCAGCTGGACTCAGGCTGTCCAGGCAGGTGTGGCTTTGTGGTCCTTGTGGGTCCTGCCTAACCTCAGTTCTGTCCCTGCCCTCTACTGTGGGTAGGGGGGCTCCAGGGTGTCTGGACAGGGGCCCAGGCAAACCCTCAACCCTGGTTCCTTCCCCTTGTGCCCAGTTCCCGTCTGTGTCCCTGGCATATGAGAAGGCCGAGAGTGACATCATGCACCTGCGTCCACGGAACCCGAAGCGTGACCGATTGGTCAACGAGCCCCTGGCTGCCTACTCCTACTTCCAGATCGGTGTGCACCCAGGGAGGCTGGGCTCTCTGGCAGGGCTGCATGGGGCTTTAACTGGGGCTCTGGCTTGTTCTGGATCTCAGTGCCTGTGTTTGACCCTGGTTCTCTGTCATTCTCTGAGACATGATTGTCTCTATGGTCTCTTGTGTCCCTTCCTGTCTTTGGCTTCATTCTCCAGACCTGGTCTCAGGATCAATGCCTCCTGTCTTTTGGGGGCTCTCTGGGTGTGTCTCTGTCCCTGACCCTCATGTCCCTGTTGCACTCTCTTGGAGTCCTTTTCTCTGTATCTCTTCCTCCATGTCTGTCACTATTTGTGTTCTTGTCTGTCTCCATGCCAGTTTCTGTGCTCCTGTCTCTGTGTGTGTGTCCCTGACCCTGCCTCTCTGTGTCTCCATCTCTGTCTCCCTGTGTCTCCCTGCCTGTCTCTCAGGTGCCATCCAGTCATTTGCCGGCTTCACTGACTACTTCACGGCCATGGCCCAGGAGGGCTGGTTCCCATTGCTGTGTGTGGGGCTGCGGCCACAGTGGGAGGACCACCACCTACAAGATCTGCAGGACAGCTATGGCCAGGAGTGGGTGAGCCCCTACCCTGCCCCATTCCATGAGTTCCTCGTTTCCAATGCCACCCACCTTGAATGTGGCCCACACTCACTCCTCCACGTGTGATTAAGCTCAGCCAGAGCCTCCCAGACACCCAGGCTCTCTGCCAGCTCTGGGGTAAGGGGCCCTTGAGCTCCAAACTCCTGCTTCTGATGCCCCCGGCTGCAGATGGGTCCTCTCTGCCCTGCAAGCAACAGATCTCTGGTGTCAGATACTCTAGGGGTGGAACCTGTGTTTTAACCAGCTCTTCTGGGGATTCTGATGTGTGTTGAAGTTTGAATACCACCAATCTACTTCATAGGATTATTGGGAAGATTAAATAATACGTGTGAAACACTTGGTACCTGGAGCATAGTAAGTGTTCCTTACATAGCTAGCTGGTATATATAAAAATAGTTATATTGAAGAAATGGACTGAATAGTGGCTGCCCTTTTTAAATGAGGCATGTGCCTTTTTCCTCAAAGGACCACCTGGCCCACTTCATTCGTTTTTGCCATCTGCCAGGGCCTTGGAGTCACTGAACTTGGCAAATCCTGCCTCAGGATTCTGATTCCCTTCACAGGTGCCTCCTTTCTGGTGCCCAGGGAATTCTACATCCCTCTTTCCATTATGAAAGCAATTGGCCCAACCCACTGATTGCCCAGGCACTGACATCCAAGCTCTGCTAGACCAAGTTTCTAGGTCCCACACTCTGGAGTCCTGCAAACCTGGCAGATCCTGCATCTCTGTTCTCCCTGCACCCCAGCCTCAGAACATTTAGGGGTTCATGGCCCCAGGCCCCGAGAGGCTCTCTGCCTGGGCTCAGGCTGCTTTTGTTCCCTCCTGGCCCACAGACGTTCCGGCAGCGCCTGTACCAGCAGTATACCTGCTACACCGTGTTCTTCATCAGCATCGAGATGTGCCAGATTGCCGACGTCCTTATCCGCAAGACACGCCGCCTCTCTGCCTTCCAGCAGGGCTTCTTCAGGTGTCCCAGGCTGGGCCCAGCCCCAGCCCCAGCCCCACCCCATCCTGCCCTCCAAGCCCTGGTCCCAGCTCCCAGCAGATCCTGACCAGGGCTTACTGCAGCCGGCAAACACCAGTACTGGATGCCGGTGCCACGTGCTAAGATATCTTATTGACAGCTGGCCAACAGCTTCCACCATGGGCCTCTCAACTGGCCCCTCGATGTTGCATCAACTAAAGGGGTGATGCTGACAGGGCCGGCGTCCACTGTTGGAGAGGTTTGGGCTATGCCAGTGTTAAATGTTTAGAACATCTCCCTGCTGATGACATCTGACTTCCTTTGACTCAGTACCCTGATTTCCATCTGGTCCCCATGGCCTATCTTTGTCCTGAGACTGTCAGCCTGAGCCTGTCCCATCCTGCTCCACCTGCAGGAACAGGATCCTGGTTATTGCCATCGTGTTCCAGGTCTGCATTGGCTGCTTCCTATGCTACTGCCCCGGAATGCCCAACATCTTCAACTTCATGCCCATTCGGTGAGGTGTTGTGGGCTGTGAGAAGAGGGGTGGGCATGCAGGACACAGACGTGGGGATAGCTTTTACCTTGCCGTCTCGCCTGTGCCTTCAGGTACCAGTGGTGGCTGGTCCCCATGCCCTATGGCATCCTAATCTTCGTCTATGATGAGATCCGGAAACTTGGAGTCCGCTGTTGCCCAGGGAGTGAGTGTGGAGACCTGGGGTCTGGGGGTGGAGGGCTGGAACATTCTCAGAGCAGCCCTGACCTTTGATTTTCAATATTTGACCTCCAAGCCCTTGACCCTCCATATCAAACCACCCCTGATCCATAAGCTCTGAGTCCCTGGCTCCCACCCCTGACCCGAATCCCCCCAGCACTGAGTCTCGTTTCTCTCTCTCTCCCAGGCTGGTGGGACCAGGAACTCTATTATTAGCGGGACCGCTGCCTCCAAGCCATCTTTGCACACACAGCAGTGGGGGTGGAGGTGGGGGGCACAAGGGACCCTCTGGACAGCTACCAAACATCTAAGCAGTCAAGAGCCCCAGCCCCACCTGTGTCTGCTCTTGCAGCCCATGGCAACTCAACCTTGAAGGGACCCTCCCCACTCCCCCTCCCCATCCTCAAGGGGCCCTCCTGGAGGAGCAGTCCCTAGACTCAGTCCTCTGGGCTGGCCTCAGGGAAGCCCCCACCAGAGGGGGAGGGGGCTTTGATGGGGAATGGGAGCTAGCAGCTCCTATGAGGTGGGTCTCTCCTTGGGACTCCAGGCCAGTAAGAGGGCTGCCTGGGGGCTCTTCTTTAAGAACACACTCATGTCTGTGATAGTAATAAACCAGCTCACACTGACTGTTTTTATTTGGTGTCGGGCATCATCTTAAGTGTTTTTTCATGAGCCTCTTTTGTCTGCCAGAATCCTGCAACTTAGGGGCTCTGTTCCAGGCTGTATCTCCAGTTCCTAGAACACAGTCTGGCACACAGTGGCTACTCAGTAAATGTTCCTTAGGGGAATGAATTCCCATTTCTTTGCCTAGGGTTACAGCATTTCAAGGCGAGCTGAATGTGACCACAGGCACCCTTCAGTATGGTGTCTTTAACCACCCCACTAGCTAACACCACCTCTGGGCTCTCCTTTCTCAGCACCCACTCTCCCTCTTTCCATCTCACGCAGCCCCCACCCTCTACCCTTCTCAGATGTCTCCACTCTGATTCCGCTTGCTCATGCCTTTGCAGCTGCACAGGGAGCCCCATCACCGGTCAGTCCCGACCCACTCCTGGAGGCTAAAGTCACAGGACCCCTGCTCACTACCCTCTCACCTAAAGTTAACCCTCCAACTACTGGAAACTCCCCTGTCCACACTGCCCCCAACTTTGCCAATCCTTTTCCCGGTCCCCTTTCTTGCCCCTCTTCCTCCTTCTTTGACAAGAGTCTCTGTGGCTGGACCCCAAGCTTCTCCTTCCTCTTCAGCAAGTCTCCCCACTCCCACCACCACTGGCCTGTTCTGCCTCTGTGGTGATGCCCACAGCTGTCTCCAGCCTACCCTGCATGTCCATGGGGACCCACACTGGTCTCTCCATCATCCTCCAAACCTGATCCCACCTACTGTCCCATCAGTGTGCTTCCTTCTCCCTGGGAAACAGTCCTCAGAGAGCTTACAACCCCAAACTTGTGTTACCCTGGACTCCTCCCTTACCTGTCATTTTCCTACCATCCATCACCCACCCCCACCCCATCCAGTGAAATAAAAACATAGACCACTGGTCACCACATCTCCACTCTGCTTCTAACCACCCTTCTACCTGTGCCAGCCCTGCCCTGCCCTGGTCCAGGCCTGGCCTTCTGGCCTCAGTCTCCCCATCTACACAGCAGCCATGGAGATCCTCCTAAAGCCAGAACTGACCATCCTTCCTCTGCCTAGAACTTTCCATGGTTCCCCACTGGCCCTAGTCAACTCTCCAGCCCAGCCTCAGAGCCTTCTGTGATCTGGCCCCTGTAGTCTCACAAGCCCCCTTGAACTCATTCCCACCAGTTCTTATGTTTCACTGGAAAGCCTAGGCCCCCTTTCTGACCTAAAGGCCCTGGACTCTGCCCTATTAATTCATCCTTTATGTCTCAGCTCACACATCCTCTCCTCCAGGGGAGACACAGTCCTCTCTTCCCATCAAAGCCCTGGTCATTGAGTCTAGCTCATCAGTCCTACCACTCCGACTGGGCTTCACCCATCACAATAGGGCCTGTGGGATCCCCACTACAGCCCCAACCACTCTGTTCTGTCTCCCTGAGCCCCACGAAAGCTGGGACTGTTTCAGACAGGTGGCCCCAGCAGGGAGCCTGGATCAGAGTCCCTGCTCAGCAGATAGTTGTTGAATAGTCATTTCTGCAAACTTCACTGTTCCAATGTGCACTAAGGTCTAGGTGGGGCACGGGATGGAGGAAAGCAATGCTATTACATATCCACCCACATGGGCTGGGGGAGCACCCATCTACTCCATTTTCATATCAAAGTCAAGGTGGCCTAACCATCACTCACTACTCCACTCCCAAGACACCTGTGGACCCTGTCTTGACTAGGAGCACTGAGGAGGGAGAGGGGTCAGATCGTCGTTGCCCCACCTGAGGGTAAATGCTCCCTCTGACAACACTGAGACTCATAGCAGGGCTGAACAGAGCTGTGCTTAGTGCTGTCCTAGGCCCAGGGGTAAAAACATTATGGCAGGACCCCAATAGCCTAGTGGAGGGAGGGGGCCCATGCCCTATTCCATGCCCTGGGGGATCCCACTGGGACCACCAGGGCTGGAGAGCACCTTCCAGGCTGGTAGGATCTGCATCAAGATGGAGCTGAAGCATGACATTCTTCTAACCCATTCCCCTCAGGGAGGGGAGAGAAAGGGGCAGGAAGCTGGCCCTACCAGACCTGCGAAGGGCTGGGGTGAGGAGGGTGGCATCCAGGACAACATTCAAATTGGTGGGCTCAACTGCTCTGCTACCAGGGGCAGCTGTCTCTGTTCTCTACCCTAAGACAACTCTGGCCAGGATTTAATCTGAGGGCCAAAGAACTGAGTCAGGGCACTGAGGACTTCAGAATTACCAAACAGGCCCTCAAGGGCAAAACCAAGGGTCAAGCGGTTGGACTACTGCTGTGCAAGATGGAGCCCTAGATGGCTGCAAGCAAGGTAGGGTGAGCTAGTAAGACAGGGTTTCAGATAGATCCCCTTGGCTGCCATATAAAAGGTGGATGTGGGGCAGTTTGGGGCTAGGATCTAGGAGGTGACCAGCCAGGGAAGGGCCATGTGGGAGAGCACCAGGTTAAGGCTGTGAGGAGGAGCCCCCAAGAACTGTCTCTTGGGCTGTAGCTCCGCACTATCACCTATTCCCTGAGGGCCCTGGTCTCTGCCTCTGCTCCAAGACTGTCTTCTCCGAGCCCTTAGTCAACTTTGGGAAAACAAGGAGCCGTGGAACTGGTCTAGAAACACAGGACAAATCAGTGCTGGCTAGTTTTGCAGCTTGTCTACCTGGCTCCAAAGCCAAAACAAGGGCTTCTGGGACCCAGGTGAGCATAGTATTGGTAGACAGTTCCAGAGAGAAATAAAGGCAGAAACAACTTTCCAAACACTGTTTACTTCACTGAAACCTGGAGATAGGGAAAAGGTGTGTGAAAGTCTGGGACACCAAGCCTAGGAGTGCACATTGACAACAGAGACATACAGAGCCAGGGTGCTGAGGGCCAGCAGTCCTGTCACCACCGCTCGGGCCAGCAGTGCCATCCAGCTGCCCAGGGAACAGAGGTGGACGAAGGTCCTGTGAGGAAACATCACAATGAGGGAGGGAGAATAGAAAATTCAACCCATTTGGACCCAGCCTCGTACCCCACCCAGCTCACTCCATGACAAAGGCCTTGTAGACGCTAAGGAACATCAGTAGGAGGACTGCCGGCCGGAAAGTGTGGTACAGGTCGTAGCGTGTTATCATCCACACCTGGGCAGATGCGACGATGTAATGGACCTGGAGGAAGGCAGGAGGTCAGGGCCAGGCCTCAGGAGTATAACCACCAGCAAAAAGGTGTGTGTGGGAAAGCAGAATTGCGTACCAGACTGATGTTGGAGTCAATGCTCATCTGGATGTATTTCCAGTCAAACTCAATGCCCCGAGCTCCAACCCAGAGGGGGATGCAGCTGAGGAAGGCAAAGGGAGGGATTCTCCAGTACCCAGACACCCTCAGCACCCAAAATCTGAGCCCCCACCCTCCAGCACCCCCCTGGAACCCAGGTGTCCTTTCTCAGGAATCTGGGCTCCAGGATGCTGCACACACCGGGACATAATGAGCTCGGCGGTGGCCCAGCCCAGGGCAGCAACCATGATCTTGTATTCCCCCTTGCCGGCATTCCGGGACATGACAAGGTTTAGGCCTATCAGGTCTGCCACATCCACGCTGGCCTTCATGAACTCCTGTGGGTCAGGTTGAGGCTTCAGTAAGCATGGGGGCCAGGGGGCCCCACTCCTGCGCTCCCTCCCCCTTCCTTGCCCCACTCACCCCAATGAAATCATAGATGCCGCCTTCCCAGGTGGGAAAGAAAGTGGCCAGGAACAGCATCTGAGACCAGAAAACAGAGAGGTCACCTTAAGGTGAGGGAGATCAACCACGTGGGTTTTATGGGAAGTTAGTGTGTATGTGGAAAGCAGAACACTGAGGTTCTGTGGGGCCACGTAGAAGAGGGACCGAAGCATGGGGGAAAGATGGCAGGAGCAGGGGAGATTGTGGGTAGAGGCTTGGCAGTTTGGGTTCTGTGGTGAGCCCAGCAGGGTATGAGGGTCAGGCCTGGAGGTGCCAGGGCTGGATATCTACCAGGGCTGTGGTAGCAGTGCCGGTGGAGCCTTGGGGGTTAGTTGGCGGCTCTTAACAGTATCCAAACCCCTCTTAACCATACAACTGAATGTTCTCAATTTTACTAAACGTACAATATAGAAGTTGCTTGGGGACCTCTCCTCAGGTTCCAGCCCTTCCAAGCTCGGCTCCCGCAGGTATTTTGGAGTGACCCCGCGCCTAGTGCCCCACCTAGGGGGTCTGGGCAGCGAGGGGGGGCGGAGCCCCGGGTCTGGCAAGCCCTCGCCTGGTACAGCTGGCGCCCTCACCTTACACAGCTGCACGAAGAGGTAGGTGACCCCGGCCTGGACGCACTTCCAGAAGGCGTTGTACTCTGACCTGCAGGAGCGGGCGGTGAGGGGTGGGCCCGGCCCGCACCGCCCCCCCACCGCCCCGCAGCTGCCGGGCACTCACAGGCCGCTGCACTTGTAGGTGATGAAGTAGGGGAAGTAGGCCAGGGCGAAGCAGTTTCCGAAGTGGAACAGCGTCATAGCGCCGGCCGCCCGGCCCGCCGGAGCGCGCCTCTCAGCCTTGGCGGCCTGGCGCCCACCTGCCTCCACCGCGGCCCGCGCGGCCTTCTGGGAGCAGGAGTCCGCGGCGCCGGCGCGATGACGTCACGGGGCTCCGCCGCGGCGCCGAGGGCGGCCCGCAGTCTGGGGCCCCGTGCCCCGCGCCCCGCAGGAGCCGGGCTCGGGATCCAGGCGCCCAGGCCGAACGCGCGGGTCGAGCGAGCAAGTGCGGCGCAGAGACACGGGGCGCAACTGTGAGCACTCTGGGTTTTTATTTCACCGTTGGCCCAGCGGCGCAGGCCCCTCGCGCGGGACGCCCACCTTTCTGGGGGGAAGCAGGGGCAGCTGAGGGCAGGGACAGGAGGGACAGGTTCTGGCCCTGGAGCATAGGGTAGCAGAGGCGGTCCAGCCCGCTTCACTTGTCTCGGTTGAACATGTAGCGGAGGAGGTCCACCACCCGATGACTGTAGCCATATTCGTTGTCGTACCTGGGGAGGGAGGGAGGGGGGTCAGGGGATGCCTCCTGACCCCCTAGTCTCCCCCAGTGTCCTCTGATCTCTTCATTTCCCCTTACCAGGAAATGAGCTTGACGAAGTTGTCGTTGAGCGCGATGCCGGCCTTAGCATCGAAGATAGACGAATGGGTATCGCCAATAAAGTCCGTGGACACGACCTGGGGGTCAGAATTTCAAAGATAATAGTGAGTTACAGAGCAAGGACCTCCGGGAGCTCAAGCTCTGACTCTTGGGCACAATGTCTATCCATTTATCTATAGTATGTAATAGAGCCCGACTGTGTCCAGGTTCTAGGGGACAGGGTATGAGGAAGACACAGGGGATTTGCAGGGGGCGGGGTAGGGCGGCGGGCACTGGCCAAGGGGCACAGACCACAAACAGCCTCTGATGCTCCACCAATGGAGATCACTTCCTGGGAATAATGCACTTGGAATGGGTCAGCAAGGAGGCCCTCCCTGAGAAGAGGCAGTGAGTCTGGCTCTGGTTGGCTGGGAGGATCTCGTCAACTCCAGCCTTCAGCATAGTCTAAGCTGGAGGGAGCTCAGCACAGAGGCCCTGGGGGTTTGGCCCTAGCATGGTGGGAGGGCCACAGGAAGGTTTTAAGCAGTGGGGTTGATGTGATCTGATTTCTTGAAGAGAACCTAGCAGCTGTGTGAGGGTGGACCTTCAGGACCTGAAACGGAGACAGCACCAAGGTGGACATACAGAGATGGCACTACTGGGAGCAAAGGGATGGTGACATCCATTCCTCACAGGGAGGGCTTCTGGCCATGGCCTGCCCCGAGCAAGTACTGACAAGTGGGAGCCCTTGTCACTAAGCTTGCATTGAGCACCTGATGTGTGCCAGGCCCTAGGAAGACAGCTGGAGCTACAGAAGTGAAAAGAGAGTCCCGAAGTCCCTTCTTTCTCAGAGTGCACATGCTAGCAGGGCCAACAGTGACTCAGAAATGATGTTTCAGATAAGGAGAAGGGCCACAAAAAGAACATCTCTCTGAGGTGCGAGGCTGAAGTAGCGACTTGGAGGAGGGGAGGGCAGACTATGTGGCCACCTGGGGAGAAGCTTTCCAGGCCAAAGGGGCAGCAATTGTGAAGACCCCGAGGCAGGGAGATCTGACCTTCCCAGCCCTGCAGTTCCTTGGCAAGTGGAAAATCACGCTCCCTCCCCAGAGGTCTCCTTCCAGGGTCCCCTCGCCTTAGCCCCTACCTCATCCTCAGTGTAGGCAAGGATGCCATCCATGGGCCCTTTGGCTGCTTCTTTTATGGCCTCCTTGATGGCTGAGTACTGGGTAGGCTGGGCCAGGCGACAGGTCAGGTCCACAACAGACACATCTGGGGTTGGCACTCTGAATGCCATTCCTGTCAGCTTCCTGGAGAATCCCACATCAGGGGTGGGAATCAGAACCCAGGGAATTCTCCATCATCTGCCTTTGTCTCTGCTTTCCCCTCAGTAGACACCTCAAGGATTAGGGGCCCGTCCAGTCCTCCTGGGGTATGTCCCCTACCCTGGTTGCACCCTTGTGCCCTCCTACCCTTTGAGGTCTGGGATGACATTGCCCACAGCCTTGGCAGCCCCTGTGGAGGCTGGGATGATGTTCTGGTGGGCGCCTCGCCCATCTCGCCAGGCCTTCTTCGATGGACCATCCACTGTCTTCTGGGTGGCAGTGTAGGAATGGACTGTGGTCTTGGGGAAGAAGAGAGCCGAGGTGAGGCCTTCTGGCTCCTAAGCTCCTATGCCTCTTTCCCAGGCCCAGGGTGGTGACCCAGGGGTGGAGGTTGGCAGGGCCACCACCACCAGTCAGGAGGGGCACATGCAGGCAGGGTCCAGCTTTTGTGAGTTGCACAGAGTTTTAAAAGACTTCATCACTGGTGGACCTCTCCTCCCCAAACCAGTGTCTCCCTATTAACTCCACATACCAAGTCCTGGGAAGAAGAGGTACAGTTTCCCAGCCACCCCTTCTGCCCACCTTGCCCCAACTCACCATCAGCCCTTCCACAATCCCAAATCGCTCGTGGATGACCTTGGCGAGGGGTGCCAGGCAGTTGGTGGTGCAGGATGCGTTGCTGAAACAGCCCAGATGTGCGATTGCACTGTGAGGCAAGTCATAGGGCCACCCCTCCCTGCTACCTGGCTTTCAGGGTTTGCACTCAGGCTTGGTTTTGTGAAAAGTTGGGATGGGGATGAGGGATCACTGGGGATGCCTGCAGACTGAAGGAAGCACTGCAGCTGGGGGAAGCTCCCCAAGCGTGTTCTCCAGAAGTCCTGCATTTCTAGCAGATGGTTTTTGGGCAGTGTTAACAAGATGGCTGTTAAGACTTTGAGAAGGAGAAGTGGACTGATGTGCAAAAAGCACCAGGGGCCGATTGGGAGTGGGAGTGGGAAGGATGAATCAGACCATTCCCCAGCGCAGGCTGGCCTGTCCTCCGGGCACCACCCACACACTGCAGAATGCTGCTGCCCATTACCTGACAATTTTCATGGAGCCTGGGTTATAGTCCTTTTCGTTCACCCCCATGACAAACATGGGTGCATCCGGAGAGGGTGCACAGATGACCACACGCAGGGCACCTGCCTCGATGTGGGGCTAGGGAAGGAGCACAGGCGTCATGAGGTGCTTCCAGTGCCACACCCCCCAACCAGCCCTGGGCACGTCTCCCCCACTTACTGAAGTTTCCTCTAAGGACAGGTACACGCCTGTGGCCTCCACCACAAAGGGGCTCCCGACAGACTTCCAGGGGATATCTTTGGGCTGCTTGCTGTGGAGAGGTGGCAGCGCCGTGGTCAGTCTCTCCCCTGCAGGGCCTTGCCTTCATAGTCCGTGGCTTTCATAGTCATTTGAAAGGCTGACACCTTCCTTCCTCGCCGTCTGTCCCCTGCCCCCCACACACACCTAGCTACCCCAGATGGGTTCAGCCCTGCGGGTCTTGCCTTTCATCACAACCCCTTTGCTAGGTCACTTCTCTTTTCTTGGCTGTACCACTCCAGCTATGCCTGGGTACAAGCTGCCACCTCCCCAGCTCAGGCCTCAACCCTACCCAGGGAACCATCTTGACTACTCCCAGCCAGGTCAGGCCCTTTCTACATATGCTGCCCAGAATGCAGACCACGGGAGGGCGAGGCCCGCCCTGCCGCTCCTGGCGGCCTCATCATAGCCCTCCTAGCCCCTCTTGTCTTTACTGCCCAGCTCCTACAACAGGGGTCCTGCTGCCAGAGGCCGGGTGAGTCCCTGAAGACAGACTCCACACCCAGAGAATGGTACACTCAGGGAGACTGAAGCCTTGAGGAAGCCCTTGGGCCAGCAGTGGCAAGTGGTTTATACTGGAAAGGTGAAGGAGGTTTGCTGTTTCCTGTTTTAGAAATAAACATTTTTACTTGATATCAAATGTTTGTGTTTGAGACATATTGAAGGGAGGGTATCGCTCAGTGGTAGAGTGCATGCTGAGCATGCACGAGGTCCTGGGTTCAATCCCCAAGACCTCCATGGAGAAAGTAAATAAATAAGTAAACAAACAAACCAACCTCACTACCTACGCCTGCAAAAAAAAAAAAACATCCTGAAACATATTAAACATCTAGTATTGCTGTTTTCCACTTGGCTTTAGCAAATGAACAATAAGTGAATAAACTGTGTACTGGCTTTTTCCCTCACAGGGTTTAGCACAACTGCAATATTTGCTTTTGTGACTATTTGTTAGTGTCTGTCTCATCTTCTGGACCATCCATGGCAGCAGGGCTGGGTCTGCTCCCTCCAGAGGGGTTCAATCACTACTTCTGGAGTTTTTTTTTTTTTTTTTCATTAGCCATCCTGCACATGTTACTGAACACCTGCCGTGTGCCCACGTTCTAAGTGCTTTACCTGTATTGAACTCATTTGACCTTGATGACCTGAGGAGTTAGTATTGTTAACATTGGCATTTTTCAGAGGAGCCAGGGCAGAGGTGGAGAGGAGGAGGCAGAGTGGGCTGGGTGCGCAGGTGGGCTGGCCCCAAGGCCTATGCATGAGCAGCCCCCTCTCTTCTCCCTGGGCCACCACACATGGTTCTTCTCACTCCCTGTTCGTCTGCTCTCAGGTCCCAGTTTTCATCATCTGACCCAACTAGCTCTTCTCTGATGCATCCCATTTCCTGCCTTCCAAGTAGGGGGAAGGCTTTTCAGCAGGTTCCTCTGTAGCAGTTGAGCGGGCATGGGGCAAAGAGTCAGCCCCAGGAGGCCCCAGCCCCTTCCCCTGGGCTGTCAGGGGCCCTGGCCTCCTGCCGGGGCCTGTTTGGAGGATTCTCTTCATTCATCAAGGAAGTGCTGAGTCTACCCAGAGGCAAGCCTGCACCTTGCGGGTGCCAGAGCAACACTGGTGCCGCAAACTGACAGGGCCCTCCCTGCCAGGAGGCTCGGCCTTGTGGGAAAATGTCCTTCCTGGTGCTCCCCACATACCTCCAGCCCTGCTCCCTGCCACGGTTGTGGTCAGTATCGCCAGCATCCTCATCCAGTACACGAGGAACCCGAGGCTCAGGGAAGTTCATTCCCTTGCCCAGGGTCACCTGACTAGAAAGAGTGGAGCAGGGTAAAGTACACACACAGTGCAGCTTGTGCTGACTGCCTGGAGGACACCTGCATCCTGTGGGGGAGAGGGGCAAGGGACCGCTGCAGTCCCCAAAGAAGGCAGCACCTGAGAGGGGCACACTCTGAGGGAAGCTGTGTAGGGATGGGGCAGAGTGGGGAGAATGCCCTGGGTGGCAGGAATGCTGGTGCCCAGGCTGAGGAAGCAAAGGACATAGTATGTCTGAGTAGTGACTGCTGTGCTGGAACTTGGCATTGTTTTTGGAGTCGTGATTTCAGATTTGGGTCCAGCAGTTTCTCCCGTTCTCACTGACTCTCCAGACCCTGCCTCCACCCATACCTGACCAGCTCGCCACAAACAAGTAATGGGGCGGAGGGTGGACCTGCTGGGAGTAGTGCTGGGACGGCAGCAGATCTCGCCTGGGGCTGGAGAAAGCTCCCGAGCACATGTGTGCGAGCGTGCGTAAGATCGGAGGCAGCCACAGAGCCAGCAGTGGCGGATATACATTGGAAAGATAAAGTCAGGTTACGATTTCCCCTTTTATACATTTTTTTGGTATCATGAAAATGTTCCTATTTGAAGCATATTAAACATCTAATGTTATTGCTTTTAACTTACAGATTCTAAACATATCTTTAAATGAAGGAGGAGTTTTTCAGTGAGAACAATGTCGAGTGAGTCCTAAAAAGAGGTGTTGGTGCAGGGTCCCAGGAGGTTGATGGCCAGTGTGGCTGAGGTAACATGGAGAGGCTGGGGAATGGGGCATGTGGTTCGTGGGGGGCCCCGTCAGCAGCTGGGGTTTATTTGTGGGAGGCCACTGGAGAATTTAAACAGGGGAGTAACCAGACCCAGTTGATGTTTTAAAAGGCCTCTGTGGCTGCTCCATGGGAACCGAGTAGAAGGAGCTGGCTGGATAGCAATGCCGTTTCCTGGGCAGGGAGGTGAATAGATTTAAGGGTTGAAAGATAATCAGGAGTTGAATTTTAGACAAGTGGAGTTGATATGCCTGTGAGAAAACATGCACGTGTGTGTTGAAGCATTTTGAGTACACTGGGGCATTTTTCTAGATTAGTGCATCTTAACAATTCTAGGGATCAGGAACTTCTCTGAGGCCCCTTTTCCAAACCAGTACCCAGAGGTGTGTGCACACAATTTAGGGGGGTTATGAAGCCCACGTGAAAGGCTGGAATCCCATTCCGGTCATCCTGACACCCCCTGCGGCAGTACGTTACAGGCTTGCATCAGACAGCACCCTTACCTCTGGAAGACACTGATTTCATTGTTATCCACGACCAGCTGTCCATTCCTGTATTCCACACTCCCCTTGTATTGGCCGTGGGTGGAGTCATACTTAAACATGTACACCTGCAGGAGACAGAATGGCTCCTAGTCTTGGGGGTGGGGGGGAAATGAGCATCCCCAGGTAGTCCCCACCTTGGTGAAAGTTCCACATTGCAGCTGGGAGCCTTCCACAGAGCTCCCCTGAACCTGCTCCCCACCCAGGTCCCACTCTTCCCCATCCCACCCTTTGTCTGCTGCTCACCATGTATTCTGGGTCAATGAATGGGTCATTCACTGCGACCACCTTAACGCCCTTCTCCATGCAGGCACGCAGCACCAGGCGGCCAATGCGTCCAAATCTGTCCAGGGACAAGGGTTGTGGGGGTTGTCCTCAGAACTCTCAGCCAGCAGGCAGAGGGGAGGACAGAAGAGAAGAGGGTAATGGAAAGGAGGCCCATTCAATGGGACTGGGTGGAATTTCTCAGTCTGAGGGAAGAAGGCAATGAGCTCTGCATGGGCCACTGTCATCCTGCCCAGGTGGCCTTGCCAGCCTTGTCAGTGTTTTTTGTGCTTCCTCTCTCTGTCCATTCTCCACCCCTATTCATGACCTTTTAGCTTGATGGGTCGTGTAGAACTTCAGGTCAGATTAAATCTCTTGGCCTGAAAACCTCCACAGCTCTCTGTCAGTAAAATCAGATCCAGACTCTTACTGTGGCCTACCAGGGCCCTGCTGGCTCTCCACCGCCCTCCCCGCTTCTGCCTTGCTTGTGCCACACCAGCCATGCTGACTTCCTGCCTGTCCTTAGAACACTGAGCTGCCACCTACACCCCAGAGCCATTGCTTGCTGCACAGCTGTCACTCAGGCCTCACTCCAGTGTCCCCTCCCAGAGGCCTTGCCTGACTCCCCAGCTAGCACTGCCCTCTCCGGTCTGCCTATACCCCTGAGTTCCATACTGCTCATCACCGAGCTGTCATGTTCCTTATTTGCTGTCTTCCCACCAGAATGTGAGCGGAGGGTGGAGCCCTGTCTACCTTTTCCCGTGTTTCTCTCAGATGCGCGGGGTGAAAGCACTGGTGAGAAATGTGGAGATGCCCTAGTCAGTAATGGACAAGAGGCTGGGCCCTAAAGCTTCAGGAATGGCTCAGGGGCCAGGGACAACTCACCCATTGATGCCGACGGTCAGCTTCCGAGCCACAGAAACCTTCTTAGGTGGAAGAGGTGGAATTTCCTCCTTGATTTGCTGGGGCTGGGGCTCGGGCTGGGGCTGGAGCTGGGGCTGGGGCTCTGCCTCAACCCTGGGCTCAGGTGGGGGTGGTGCTCTGGTCACTGTTGGGAGTGGGGGAGAGAGGCCACGAGCTGTACCATCATCACAGTGACAGAATGAACCATCTTTGCCTCCTAGAACCTGTTGCTGGCTCCTGGCCCTAGTGGCCAACCATCTAGCCCAGTGTGTCCTGTACCTACCTCATCCATAGAATGAGCAGGGGGTGGGCTTGCTTTAAAATATCAATGCCAGGGCCTCTTCCCTGGAGATCCCAACTCACTGGGTATGTATTTTAACAACTGCTCTGTGCCTCAGTTTCCTCCTCTGTAAAATGGAGGTGATAATAGTGCTCCCAGAGGGTCACTGTGAGGGTTAAATGAGGTAATATATGTAATCTTATGATGGAGTCTAGGAAACATTCCATATACATTAGTATTTCAAAGATCAGTTCCCAGACTTGTCTGATAATTGATCTAGCCTAGTGGTTCCCAAGCTGTTCTGGTAAGAATCACCAGGGAGGCCTCTTTCTAGGGAATCTGGCTCAGTGGGTCTGTACTGAGGCCCAGGAATCCTGTTTCTAACAAGCACTCCAGGTGATTCTTACCTTTACAAAGTGTAGGGAGCAGGTCTGTCATAAAAAATGGAAACCCGTATCAGCCTCTGCCTCTCCAGACACACACTTCCCCTTCCATCCTGCGTTGAAAACCACCTGTGCTTGAAGCTATGCTACCTGGGCTACAGATGAGGGCTTGAAGAGAGGAGGAGAGATGTGGTGGAGACCGCAGTCAGGGGGCCTGGCTGGCAAGAGGGTTTCAAGCTGGGGATCAGGCCTGGGTGTCCACCCCAGCTCAGCCACCTGCCAGCTGTGTGGTTGTGGGCAAGTTAATGAACCTCTCTGGCCTATTTCCTGGTGTCACATCCAACCCTCCACCTGGGGGCTACAGTGAGGACTCAGTGAGATTTCAAGGCCCAGATGGTGCTGATTTTAATAGAAAGGAGAAAGCCTGACATTAGGAGTATTCCTGAAGAAAAGGAGAGGGAAGGGTTGGAGAGAGGCTGGAGAGTGAAGGTAGGAGTCGTGTTTGGCACCAGAATCGGCATCTGGGAGGGAGTGGGGTTAGGAGCTGGTTGTCAGCTGGCCTGTCTCTTTCCCTGACCTCTCCAGGCTGCCACAGGCCTTGTGGCCTGAGGCTGGGCTGTGAGTGTTTCCCGTGACACTATAGGTTCACAAAAGTATTAGTTTTTATTGGTGGTAGCAACCTTGTGGTTACTGGTGACCTTAAGAATGTATTCCTTGGGGTTCTGTTTCTGCTATCATGAAAAGGGGTGATCTGTCTCTATGGGTTAAGAGTGGGGATCTGAGCCCTCAGTGACTTTTCAAAAGGAAACTCAGGTGGTCCTCCTCTCTGACTTCCCCCAGCCTCCCTTCTCCCCTCTGCTCCAGGGTAGGGTACGGGGGCTGGAGGAGAGCTGCTGCTCTGGGAAGGAAGGGCCCAGAGGAGCTTCAGTGATGAAGCATCACCTGGTTGGTGAAACACGGGTGCAGGCGTGCTCTCTACCAATTATAGTGATGCTCCCATTTCCTGGGTGCCACCACTGTCTAGGTGTTGTGCTGAGAGCTCTTCACCTGCATCAGCTCACTGAATCCTCTGAGGCATGCCCTATAAACCTACTTTACAGAGGGGAAACCGAGGCCCGAGGCCACTGAGCCAGTGATGAGCAGGGAGGGGATTCAAGACCCACAACCGTTAACCTGCCTGCTGCTGCGGCTTCCGGAACCTCCCGGACTCTGGAGCCCTGACCGAGCCCAAGCACGCCCACCCCTGCGGTGCGTAGACTTCCCACCTGCCTCGCCTGCCTGCCGCCACTGAGGCCGCCGAAGGCTTGGGTTTGTCTGGCAGGAGTGTGTGTGCGCACCTCTGGCAGGGGGAGGCAGGGCTGCCCTGTGGCTGAGAGCAGGGACTCCGAGTCCCAGCTCCACTATTCCCGCGCTGAGACCCAGGGACATGCTTTGTGTCCTCTTACCTCTGGTGGCCGCTCTGTAAAATGGGAACACTAAACGCTGGCCTGCGAGGTTTCATTGAACGCATACCTGTAAAGAGCTCGGCGCGGCCCTGGGCGCAAGCGTCCTCGCTGTGTGCAATCCAGAGAGGACAAAGTCTACCAGCCCTCAAGCGACCCATTCGCGCTGCTACCCAGCAGCAGCATTTTATGTGAAATCTCGCTCCCGAGGTTCTTCACCGCCCGGAGACTGTCCTCAGAGGTGCCTCCTAGTAAACCTGGCTCCAATCTCCGTCCCGCCCCGGCTTCTATCCTTCCTCGCAAAGCCTGCCCTCGGGGCGGGGTCCCGGTCCCCTCCACCAATTCCACAGAGAACATTTTGCCCCAAACCGGGTGGTAAGGAGGGTGAAGCAGGAGGGAGCGAGGGCAGGGGCTCCAGGGGGAAGAGTCCCGGCGGGCTGGCCGGCGGCTGCCCGCCCCGCGCCTCCTGCCCGGCTCCTGGCGGGAGGATACCACTGGTGCGCACGCTCGCCGGCGGGGCGCGCATCTGGGGACAGGTGGTCCCCGACCGCCCTTCTAACCGTCCCCGGGGTCACTCCGCCGCCTCCCTCACCCGGGCATGGCTGTCGCAGTAGCTGGACAACGGTGACATTGGTGAGGACGATGTCGCGTTTCGACATGGCCTCCTAAGATTTCATGGCCCGGCCGCCCCGGCACCCGGCGCGTTGTTACTGCAAGACCGGTATTTCTTGCTGTGGCGTCACTGTGCCCAGTGACGTCACAGAGGCGGCTGTGCGAAGGCGTGTCCCAGTCGAGGCGTGTGACGTCTGCATGCCGTGCACCACAGTTCCAAGGCGACCACTGGTATCAGGAATGGAATCCAACTTTTTATGCTGATCCTCAAAGCCCTTTCTCTGTCTCTGTCTCTTCTTAGGCACACTGGCCCCGTGCTGTTCTCCACCCTCCTCAGGAGTTACCCTAGCTGTTTCCTTTTGCCTGGAAGCCCTGCCAATGCCTTTCCTTCGCTGCCTCTTGCGTTCCTTCAGGAGCCACCCTTTAAGAGAGGCCCTCTGGACTCCCCATTTAAAATTCTCTCCTCTCTCAGTCACTCTCTGCCATCATCCCCACTCCCTCCATCTACCCATCTTCCAGGAAGCCTCATCTGACTTCCCATCCTGGGTTAGATGTTTCAATGTGCAAAACTACTCTAGGGTTACACTCTATATTTTGATTTTCCTCACAGCATGTGTCTCTAAAAATCATCTTGTTTATTTGTTTTCTTGCCCATTGCCTCTGCCCACCAGACTGTAAGCTCTGGGAGGACAGAGTGCTTGTCTGCCTTCATCACTTTTATATCCTGTTGACTAGAAGAGTATTTGGCACTTAAAAAGTTGTTTGCTCAGTAAATACTACCAGAGTGAGTAAATAAATGTCACCTCCTGAGGTTTCTTCTCATCTCTAGTCTTAGAGTAACCCTCAAGTCCTGTCTGATATCCCCCAGCACCCTGTTCTTTTCCTCATGGCTTTTCAGGTAGTTTGCTGTGATCTTGGTTTACTTGTTCAGTGCCTCCCTTTTGAGCTGTCTTTTCCGTTTAGTTCGCCATTGGGCCTCCAGCCCCTTGAACTGTGTCTGACACCAAGCAGGCTTTCCATGAACATTTGGGGAAGAACAGATGGGCAGATGGCTCTCTTTCACCAAGGCACTGGGGTGGGGGCTTGCGTGCACACCTGTGACTCACAAGAAGTCACCTTCACTTGCAGCGCCAGTTGACACACAACTGTGACCAAGATTTAGGGGGTGTGGGGGTTTGGGCCAAGAAGGAGTCATCATCCCAGAGAGAGGTGTGGAAGCAAGAATGGGCAGAATGACAACCTCTTCCTTCCCCAAACCTCCATGGGTACTCAGTTTGCTAGGACCCTGCCACGGATAAGCGTGAGGCCCTCCTGCTCGCATGGCCCAGGAGAGGTGGAACAGAAAAGAGGCTGAGCGTATAGATGGGGAGATTGGAATGAACCAAGACCAAAAACCAGATACTAAGTAAACAAAGAGGGACAAACCTAACATGTATAATCAAGGTGCGGGGAAAGAGTGCGCAAATAAAACCAGGACTGCAAAGGGACCAATTTGGTACAACTTTACAATCACTGGTATGAAAAGATAGATGCAATCAAAATTTTTGTAGAAAATCTGAAACATCAAAACTGGTGCAAAAAGAAATGGCAAATCTGAGTAGGCCAATAACAAGAGAAGAAACAGAGAGTTAAGATCTATCCTTCCAAAGGCTGATTCAGATCTGGATGATTTTATGGGCAAGATCTGCTGAAGAATGGGGAACAAATATTTGCCATCCTGTAGGAACTGTTGCAGATCCTGACCAGAGCTGGGAAGCCCAGTGGCAGCTCCTGTGCAGAGTAACTCTGGGTCAGGCACTTGCTCTGAGGCCCTGCAAGGTGACAAGCACGCTGTGTGTACACACGTGGCATGCTTCTCTGGAGTGCTCTGGGGACCTGTGATAGATCAGCAGTGGAAACCGCCTTGACGTACTGAGGAAACCCGCACCGCCACGTGACCAAAACCAGCAGAGGATGGCAAGGAAAGGACAACTCCAGATTCATCTCGTGTATGGAGATGGATGCCAAAATCCTGAATCAAATCACGGCAAATGGGAGTGAAGCACTGAGGAGAGGGACCGAGGCTGACAGAGGATGGTAGGACGGGGCAGAGAGATGGGTGGGAGAGAGAAGCAGAGGACATTTCCAGAGGAGAAACCCCACCTCTCAATCTTGGTGCAGATTAGAATTCTGAAGCTCACCACTCACCCTTCTCCACCCAGCAACCTCCTGGCACAGGGAACTCCCTCATTCAGGTGCTGGACAGGGGCACAAAAGCCACTGCTGAGGTTGCCCAGGGATTTGGCTTTGTCGCTGGAGCATGAAACTGGGAAACAAGCTTGGAGAGGTGGCACAATTAGTCACCCTCTGCAGGCAGAGCCTAGAGAAGGCAAAAGGTCCTTGGTTCTCTGGGTCCGGGATGCCTGATTCTGGGTGGAACCAGGGTCTAGGGTGGAACCCTGGGTCCTCCAAGGGGAATGGGCCTTGTCGCCCTTGTTTGAGCAAAGCCTGAAAACACGTGCAGATTCCTGCCCCACCTGGGCACCCACATACATAACTCTGCCACCCCATTCACTCACACCCTGCGCATTCCTTCTACGCGGCCTTCCCACCAGCAGTCCCACCTCCACCCCACCTCCCAGTCTTTCCTCTTGGCACCAAAACCCCAGTATCTTTCACCCCTGCACCCAACTGTACCCACACACTGGCCCTCATCCTTCTGGTCTCAGCCTCCCTCCAAACTAGCTCTAGATAGTTTGGCTGCAGCAGACCGCCCTCCCACCCTCTGTGCATCCCTCTGCAGCCCCTCTCCACACCGAGGGCAAACCCTCAGCTGTTTCTCTCTTCAGCCCCTGCCAATATGTTAACCAGTTGGGGCTTCAGGTTGGGACTTAGGAGGCCTCAGTGGGGAGGAGGGCAGGAAGGATGAGCTCCTGGCCCTCAGCCCAGGTTCTGGCTGACAGTCTCCTGCCACCCCGAGTCTTCGGCCCCTCCCCGTGGCTGCCTCAACCGGCTTTTCAGGAGACACTGCGTCCTGTCCCAGCTCATGGCAGTCGGCCCCCTGCCCTTGCCCCAGGGCTGGGAGGCAGGATGAGAATGTGATCCTGGCTCTAAAATCTGCACCCTTCACCATGGGACCCTATGCTACTCTGGGGATCCAGGTGACCTTCCCTCCAGCCCCCTTTAGACTCAGGCTCAGGCCTGAATTGTCTTCCCCTGGCTTCTAATCTATCTGTTTGTTCATCCTAGAAATATTTCCTGAACCCCAGGCAATATTCTATAAGCTGAGGATATAGCAGTGACCAACACAGACTAAGGCCCCATCCTCTGAAAGTTTATAATCTGATAGGTGAGACAGACAGTAAAAGAAGATAATTTGGGATTGTGGTAAGAGCTATAAAAACTGAAGGATGGTATTACAGAGTATATATGGTGTATGGCCAGGGAGGGAAGGGTTTTTGTTTTTGTTTTTGTTTCTGTTTCTGTTTTTGTTTTTGTTTTTGTTTTTGTTTTTGTTTTTGTTTTAGAAGGTGATATTTGAACCAAGAAGAAAATGAGGGGGAACCCACCTTGTGAAGATCTGCGTTCTACATTCCAGGCAGAGAGAACAGCAAGTGAAAAGGCCATGAGGCCATGAATGAGCTGGGTATGTTTGAAGACCAGGGAGGAGACCTGTGTGGCTGGAGCACAGTAAATGCGGGGGGGTGGGGTCAACAAGAATGAAAAGAGTAAGGTCTGGGGAAAAAAAGATAAAGGCCTGGCGACTCCCTCAACTCCCCGGGGGTGCTCTCCTCCCTCTGACTGTGCCTCCCATCTTTCCAGTCTCTTACTGCTGGGGAAGCTGAATCCTGGGAGGCATGAGGATCCTGAAGAACCAGGCCTGGGCCCCAGGGACGAAGGGTGATTGAAGGTAGGGTGGAATTGGGAGAGAGGAGGCCTAGAGAGTGGGTGAGGAATGAAAAGAGGAGGTGGTTGGAAGGGCAGACATCTGGGCTCTGGGGTGGAGGGCCTGAGCCTGATAAGGAGCAAAGATGCCACGTGAGTCTTCTCCATTCATGACTCACCCTCTCTTCCTCCTCCTCCTCTTCATTGTTCAACCCCAAATCTCCCTGGGAAATACCTCCCTGACTGGGGATCAAGTCAGTGCCTCCCAGGGGTAACTGAGTCATGAGGGGTGGAGAAGAGGAAGGCAGGCATAGGATAAATAGCAGCTTTGCCTCCCTGGCTCCTCTCTGCACCCTCCCCACTTCCCCAACAATATGCATCTTGCCAGTGTGGTCAGCTCCTGCTCCCTCCTGCTGCTGTTGGGAGCCCTGCCTGGATGGGCGGTCAAGGATGATCCCATTGAGAAGGTCATTGAAGGGATCAACCGAGGGCTGAGCAATGCAGAGAGAGAGGTGGGCAAGGCCCTGGAAGGCATCAATAATGGAATCACTCAAGCTGGAAGGGAAGTGGAGAAAGTTTTTAATGGACTTAGCAGCATGGGAAACCAAGCCGGCAAGGAGCTGGACAAGGGCATCCAGGGGCTCAACCACGGCTTCGACAAGGTAGCCCATGGGCTCAACAGTGGCGTCGGACAAGCAGGAAAGGAAGCAGAGAAGTTTGCCCATGGGGTCAACAACGCTGCCGGACAGGTTGGGAAGGAGGCAGACAAAGTGATTCATGGGGTCCATCATGGGGTCAACCAGGCGGGAAGTGAGGCAGGGAGGTTTGGTCAGGGCATCCACCATGCCGCTGGGCAGGCTGGGGAGGAGGGAGAGAAGTTTGGTCAGGGCATCCACCATGCCGCTGGGCAGGCTGGGAAGGAGGGAGAGAAGTTTGGTCAGGGCATCCACCATGCCGCTGGGCAGGCTGGGAAGGAGGCAGAGAAGTTTGGTCAGGGCATCCACCATGCCGCTGGGCAGGCTGGGGAGGAGGCAGAGAAGTTTGGTCAGGGCATCCACCATGCCGCTGGGCAGGCTGGGAAGGAGGGAGAGAAGTTTGGTCAGGGCATCCACCATGCCGCTGGGCAGGCTGGGAAGGAGGCAGAGAAGTTTGGTCAGGGCATCCACCATGCCGCTGGGCAGGCTGGGGAGGAGGCAGAGAAGTTTGGTCAGGGCATCCACCATGCCGCTGGGCAGGCTGGGGAGGAGGGAGAGAAGTTTGGTCAGGGCATCCACCATGCCGCTGGGCAGGCTGGGGAGGAGGGAGAGAAGTTTGGCCAGGGCATCCACCATGCCGCTGGGCAGGCTGGGAAGGAGGCAGAGAAGTTTGGTCAGGGCATCCACCATGCCGCTGGGCAGGCTGGGAAGGAGGCAGAGAAGTTTGGTCAGGGCATCCACCATGCCGCTGAGCAGGCTGGGAAAGACGGAGACAAAATAGCCCAAAGTGTTCATCCTGGGGTCAACCAGGCTGGGAAGGAGTGGGTCAACCAGGCCGGAAAGGAGGCAGAGAAGTTTGGCCAAGGGGTCAACCACGCTGCTGGCCAGGCTGGAAAGGAAGCGGAGAAACTTGGCCAAGGTGTCCACCATGCTGCTGGCCAGGCCGGGAAGGAGGAGGACAGGTTGCCGCAGAATGTTCATAATGGGGTCAACCAAGCCGGCAAGGAGGCCAAACAGCCGCTGAATGTAGGTGAACAAGGGTGGGGTAATGGGGATAAGGGTGTTGGGAGAGGGAGAGGTTAAACCCTTGGGACATTTGGGGAGCCTAGGTAGTCATCATTTGGTGACAGAAGCTTGGGCAGCTATGGAAGTGTGTCCTCCTTCTCCGTCTCCATGTCCCTTAAAAAGGAGCTGGTGGTTAGCTGGTCAGACAGACTAAGCCATCTTCTTCGCAAAGCCCTGTCAGAGAGTGTGGACGGGCCCCAGCCCTGCTTCAGGGTGCTGTCTTCCTCATTAATGACATCTAAGGGGAGGAACACGCAGCCTCTCCTGGGAACAGGAAGAAGTTGCCGAGGCCAGGATCTATTACACTGCAGACAGAATGAGTGTTGAGAAAACCCAGAGCATCAGAGGAAGCTTGAGGAATAGCTTTTGGAGATAAGCCCTATTCTGTTAATTTTCCTGAGAAGCCTCTGAGGTAGCCAGGGTGAGGCTGCTGACTCTTTGATTCTCAGATAAGGAAACAGAAGCTCAGTGGGGTTTAAGGGTTTGCCAAGGTCACGGGGTGAGCACTCAGCTTTGGCCAATCCCAAGTCAGGGTTCTTTTTCTTCCTCTATGCTGCTCCATCAGAAGAGGCCTTCTGGAGGATTCCTGATCCCCACTTAGGTAGAGGGAACAGATCCCGGAGGCCAGGAGAGGCTGACTCCTGCTGGCCTCAGTTCCCCATCCTCCACTCTCCATGAGGAGTCTCTGGGACACCATCTCTCCAGGTCTCAAGCCCATAGCCACATGGGCTGCCAGCCAGGGAGCCAGGGATGGGTGGGTGGGGAGGAAAGAATTATGGAGAAAGTGTGCAGAGTAAGGGAGGGAGCTCTGAGTCAGATGGCAGGACTCACCAAACAGAGACCAGAGAGGGAGGTTTGTTTGGGGATCCGAGGCCGGCAGCAGCAGTGCGGTGGGGGAGGCCTTGCTCAGTGCCTGGGGACAGGATTAAGGAGAGGATCAACCCGAGTCAGGGATCAGGCTAGAGTGTGTGTAGAAGGGGTAGCTCTGAGGTCAGGGCTGAGGTGAAACCCTGTCCAGGTATTCATGTGGCTCCTCTGGGCTCCCTCTCCAGGCAGGCCCCTTCTCAGCAACTGAGAACATCTCATAACTAAAATCAAAGGGAATCAAGGGAAGACGAGTCAGTAGGGGCAGACATCCTTCCTGGCTTCTCCTCCCACCTCTCACAGAATTCCCACAGCAACATGGGCTCTGAGTTTTCTTTCTGGACCTTTCTGGTAGCCTATGCCTCCTGCCCCAGCCCCAGCCGGCCCCCGGGGAAAAGGGACTTGGGAGACCCTCAAGGGCTGAGGGGTTGTAATGAATCCAGGCTTCGTCCACAGGGCGGTCATCCAGGCGGATCCACAGGCCAGCACGGAGGGGTCGCAACCACGACCTTAACATCTGGAGTAAGTCTCCCGAGCACAGCACGGACTTGGAGGTGGGAGGAGGGGAGGCTCTCCTCGGATGGTGGTGGGACAGACGCTGGGACTGACCCTCTTGTCCTTGAACTTCAGGCTTCGGTCAACAAGCCCTTCATCGACTTTCCAACTCTGTGGAAGGTGAGTGTCCACATTGCTACTTCCTGCTTGGGAGATGCTCTCATGTCTCCTTCCCGTCGCCTGTTGCCAGACAACTGCACTGTAGACAGACTTTCAGCCTCTGCGGAGACCATCCAACCCATTTCCCAGCTCTGGCCTTCCTGCTTCACTGCTCTTGGCCCTGCACATCCTGCTGTCACCTTTTGGGCACTTTCTGTCCCCTCCCTCCCCGAGGCAGAAAAAATCTCCAGGGGCCCGTGTGCATCTAGGAGCCAGGGAGGGAGGGGCTGCTGAAACCCTCCCCTCCCTGTGCTCGGCATCTCCCCTCTACATCTTCCCCCCAGACTCCCTCCTTACCCTGTGGACCCTCTGCTGCCCTGGCCCTGCTACCTGGCGGCAGAGTGCTGGGTGGCGGGAAACTGTAGCTCCGTCCTCCCCCTGGTTGGCCCCCCAACCCCTCTCCAGGATAAAGGCTCCTGTAAGATCCCGGTCCCCTCTCTAGGCCCAAAGTCAAGTCCTAGTTCTTTTCTTTGCATGCAGTATATTCAGCTGCCTGAGACTGGGGCAGAAGGGTGAGGCTGCATAACAACCCTAAGGACAGTGCCTGGAACCCAAGGCCACATCCTTGTTTATTCCTGGGCTATAGAGGTGGCAGGAGAGCCTCTCAGGCAGAGCAGACAAGGCTTCTCAGTTCCTACAGAGGCCCCCGGCACCTCCACCTGGGAGGGCTGGCTCCCTGTTCTTCCTTCATACAGGTACCACCTTGCTTAAGATAGTCCCCAGAAAATAGGTGACCCCAGAGCCAGAGTGGCCAACCTCCCTGTCATTCTCTACAGGGTGTGAGGGCAGAGGGCTTGTGGCTATGTGCCCTGCATTCCCTCCCTCCCTCCTTCTCTCTTCCAGAGCGTCACCAACATCATTCCCTAAACTGATGAACTGGCCATGTTGAACAGACTGACATTCCTGTTGTCACATCATCTGAAGTGACCTGAAGGAGCTGGGCGGGGTGGGGGGCGGGGAAAGATTTCTGGAGTCCCTGAACAGGGCTGTACTTAGATCTGTGAATAAATATAACCCCCTGTACTCTCATCATGGTCCACGGTGCTTCCTAAGAAGGGGTTGGAGGAAGGCTTGTCTTTTCTCCTCTTGCTACTTTGCTGAAGGAGCTGTGGGTCGTGGGGTCTGATGCACAGGATGGGTTGAACTGTAGATTTCAGGCTGATCAGATCTCCGAGGGCGGTTATGGGGACAAGCCATGCCTCATTAGTACAAAGTTCATGCTCGGCTTTGGGAGGGACATCTGTGCAGGGAAAGCTGCCCCAGCCAGTATGGGGGCCAAAGCATCAGAGAAGAGGGCAGGAACCCTGGTGAAGCCCACGGGGGTAGCATCCTCATCCAGGGGTGTGGCACCAAAGGAATAACAATAGTAGCTTTTGTGTATTGTGCAATTAAGGCGTGCGAGGCTCCCTGCGCTTTACGTGCATGACATCACCGAATCCTCCCAACCATCCAGTTAGGTAAGAGGTCCTGCTATTGCCCCATTTTATAGAGAAGCACACGGAGGCTCATGAAAGTTAAGAAATGTGACCGAGATCACATGGTAAATGGAGGGAGAAACAGCCCAGAGCTACCAAGGCTGTTCTGAAAACCCAGAAGTCTTTTCCTGCTTCATTTCAGTAGGGAGGGGAGTCAGTGAAGAAAGAGAGAGGAAAGAGGTATGTGCGCCCAATTTTCTGACCTATGGGCAGCTCAAAGCCCAGAAGAATGACAGCAGCTTCTTAGTAGGTTCCAGGTACCGTGTGAAGTCCTGTTCATTCTCTGTAAGCATTTAAGCCTCTCACAGCCCAAAGGCAGAAGTTCTCTTACGATCCCCATTGTACAGATGAGGAAACTAGGGCTCAGAGGAGCCAGGGCACTTGCCCGGGGTAACCCATGAGAAAGCAGCAGGCCTGTCTATTGCCAGAACCTGACCTTTCACAAGTTGCCTGTGAAGTCTCCAGAACACTTGCCAAGCACGGGCCTGAGTGCTGGGAGACCTACATTCCAACAGCACCGGGTGCCTGCAGGCAGCACCCTTCCCCTCTCGGGGCCACACTTTCCTCCCGTGTGAAGGGGGCGGGTGTCTGCAGGAGAAGACTACAAACATGGCTTCCAGCCCCCAAATTCCATCAATCGTGAGATCAGAAATAAAAGACAGTGTTCTTGCCCCTGGGGAATTTACAGGCTTCCTGGGGCGACAAGGCATACAAACAGAATATGAAAACAGCCACAAAGGAGTGTCAGTAAAGGACACACCAGGGAGGGGAGGGGCCTGATGCGCCCTGTGAAGGTGATGTTCTTGACACTTTGTATTCACTGCATTTTGCCTTATTTGTAGAATACCACCATTTTAATCACCTATGTTCCTTCTCTCCTCCTGCAACATTTTATTGCAAAGATGAAAGAATTTTCCATTGACTACCTGCCTACCCACCACTTACATTCTACACTAATATCTGACTCTGCTTACTTTATCTCACAGCCACCCATCACCCACCTAGCCATCTAGCCACATGCCAATACCTTTTTGATGCAACTCAAAGTAAATTGCAGCTGTTTGTTTCCTGTATTTCAATGAATGGAAGCATTCATGCGAACCGCACATGTACTAATGGTCTCCTGTGGGCATCGTTTCACCTGGACTGGAGGAATCCCTTTTGAGAAGGGATTCATTCTTTCACAAAGTAAAAGCTTTCATTGAGTTCATTTGTATGCCCATTTTCTTGCTGGGTTTGCTTGGATGGGCACTCAAAAGTTCCAGAGAGATATGGGACAATCTGTGTGAGCTGGGGGTCAATCCTGGGAGGCTTCTGGAAAAGAAGAGCTTAGCCGGATCTGAAGGGTAAAATACAGGTGGCTCACTCCTGCCCTGAGGCCTGGGGTGCTGGTCCCTCTGCCGGGAACATGCTCCCAGCCTCTCTTTCCCTTTCCGGTCTCACCCAACCTGCATGAAGGGCCACCCTTGTTTCTCATGGCATGCATCCTGGTCTTTCCAGTGTTGTGACAGACTGTAATTATGTATTTACCGGTTTCATTTCCATTTCTCCCTAGACTAAGAGGTTCTAGAGGAGGGGTCGAGTCTGGGCACAAAGTTTCTGGCATCTCGTAGAGTGGAGGCTACTGGCTTGAGCAGACTTGGGAAAGGCCTTGGGATAAGAGCGAGCAAGAACTAGGCGCCTGAGACAGCCAGGCGGAGCCAGGCCAGGGAGCAGGAAAGAGAGGAGGCCAGTTCTGGGGATGCGGAGGGACAGGGAGATGGGTGGGACTCTCACAGCCATCTTTTACTGGGCGTGGACTCTGCTAAGCATTTAGGTGAAGACGTGATTCATCCACCCTCCCAACCTCCCCCGACACAGGCACCGTGATTACCCCCCTTAGAGATGATGAAGCTGAGGTTCAGAGAAGGGAGAGAGTCGAAGGAGGCCACCCAGCTAGCAGGTAGTGAGGGCTGGCTCCTGGATCGAGCGCTTCCCTGCTGGGGGTCTCTGCTTGAGAGGTGGCATGCTCCCCGGGGACCCTGGGGAGGGTGAGGGGCTACTTCAACGTAAGTCCTCTTCAAAAGTAAGTTTCTGCCTTTGCGCCTTTCACGAGGTGCCTGTGCAGCCGTGTCTGAGTCTCAAAATTAAACAAGTGTCAGGGAAGTATTCCAACAGTCTTACAAGAACACATATTGATTGAGTACTCCCAAGTGCCAGGCACTGTTCTAAGCTCTTTGCACGTGTTACCTCATGCAATCCTCGTATTCACCCCTCTTACAGACAAGGAACCTGTTGCACAGATTTGTTAAGATGATGTGGTGGTGATCTTAAGTAACTGGTTGAGCCGGGATTTGAACTCCAGGTCAGTTTGAGGCTCCAGGTCAGGCCCTGCGGACACAGTGAGCCAGCAGATGTCAGCCTGAGGCCCGGGACTCCAGAGAAGGGAGCAAAGACATCATCCACACCCAAGACCCCATCTCCCCTCTATATTCTTTTTCCTTTGCCTTTTAGAAATTTTATTGCGGAAGTTGATATTTCATTTTATTATCAGGTTATAAAAATTGAAAAGTTAGGGGCTCCTGTAGTCCAATGGGAATTCAGTAATGACATTTTGTCATGTCAAACTATGAACATAAATTTGTACTGTACAGTCCTCATATACTATATACGGTATGCAATATATGTATTAAATACTTGTTAATAAAACCATCAGAATATTTAAAAAAAGAAAAGTAAGGGGCTCAAATAACAGTCTTTGTTTTAATATATCATGAGTTACCATACAACTGAAGGCCATTATCGCTCAACGCAACCATGGAACACTACCTCTCTTTTATAGTGACATGAGCCTGAAAACCTAATTATTTCCCCCAACAAATTAGCAATTTAAAGTTCTTTGCCTTTTGAAAATGTCTCTGTACTGTGTAATATTGAGCAGATGACAATTACAGCTATCTTGGCCATTAGACATTAAAACTACATATTGTGTGCAGCATTCAAAATATGATCTGCTCTTTTTTTTTTTTTTTTGATTCCCTCACTTTTATTTATTTATTTATTTATTTATTTATTTATTTATTTATTTATTTATTTATTTATTTATTTATTTATTTTTATTTTTCCCCTCTATACTTGAATCAACCTCCTTTCTCCCCCTGAAGTCTCCTACTTGGTCTCTGTAGTCCTCATACCATGTCCCCACCCTGGTCTGTTCCCCAGTTAACACCTGAGTCAGATCACAGCCTTCCTCAGCTCAAAGCTCTTGGCAGGTTCTACTTCATTCAGAGTCAAAGTGCTCACAGTGGTCCCCGAGGCCTCACAATCTGGCTTTGTTCCCTCTTTGACTTCAACTCCTCCCATTCCCCGTTGGTCCAGTCACAGTGTTTCTCAAATAGAGTAAGCAGCCCCCTGCCTCAGGGCCTTTGCACTGCTGTTCCCCTCTAGCTTGGAATACTCTATCTCCAGATAGCCTCGTGACTCACTCTCTTACTTTCTTTGGGTCTCAGTTCACATATCACATCTGAAAGAGCCCTTTCCTGACCATGCTGTTTCCCTCTGTCTTCTCTATATCCTCACCCCACTATATGTTTCTCCCTTGACACATCAGCACCTGATCTGTTTATTGTCCAGCTTCCCCACAAGGAAGGTGAGCTCCGTAGGGGGAGAGAGAGAGACTGATGACCTTGTTCCTTGCTGTATGCCCAGTGCCTAGAATAGGCGTGTCACAGAGTGCTCACTCAGTAAACATTTACTGAATAAATGCAGTAGTGCATCAAAGGGAACAGCTGAAATCAGAGGGTCCTGGACATGACGTAGGCATGTCAGACTCGTGGACCATTTTATAGACAAGAACAGAGGAGGCATGGTGATGTAGGAGAAAAAGCTGTCAGATTCTGCCAGCTCCATTTTGCCATGATCTTGTATATGGTCTCGTGTGTGTGTAACAGCTCTAGGCCTCAGTTACCTCACCTGTAAAATGGGAATAACGTCTATATCTCGAGGTGATGGTGAAAATTAAACGAGATCATGCTTGTGAAAGCATCTGGTCTTCTGTTTCTGTTCACAACAGGTATGTAATTAACATGCCTTAAGGCTGATTTAAAGTGACCTCTCTGGTCCAGAGACGTCTGAGGGCAGTTTTTCCCAGGAGGTAGAACATAGAAAAATGTAGGTGGTTGTGAACATGGCTTTGAATAAGTCCGAATCACACTGCGAGACACTTACTCTTTTCTTAATTTTCCTAGACGCTTTCTGCATGGGTGGGGAGGGAGACAATTCCTGGGCTGGTGTGCCCTGAATACCTCTCTCCTACTGGCCAATCTCCCTTTTCAACAAAGAGGCACAGGGGCTACAGTCAGCTACAATGTGATTTCATTGTTTTCTTCTCACTTTGTTTTTCTGGTACTTTTCATTTACGGGCAAGTGAGCCTGACTTTCCACTGAGAGTAGTGGTATAAAGTATTCTCTTAAAATACACTTAAGAAAGTCAGCTGGTTTAAAGACAACTCTCAGTGGCAGAGAAGCTCTCCACCCCTCAAGTGGTCCTGGAGCAAAACTAAACCAGTTCTACCCAGAGAAGAATTAGGGCTTTGAAAAGCAAGGAAGGTCTGCAGCACTGAGATGATAGAAGATGCTGGGAGCCGGGCTCGGGGATGGGACAGGCTGGGCTTGGCTCTGCCTCGATCACATACGCACTGTGTCCTCTCTGAGCCCCACATTCTCTGTCTCCAAATGGGGTAATAATAAGACTGATTCTCCCAGGGCTGTCTGGGCCTTAAAATACTTAGTCCAGCTCTGGGCACAGAGAAAGCTGTGGATAAACTGGAGCTCCAATGATTATTATTATTGCTGTTGTTGTTAACACCACAACTATTATCCTCATTAAAGAGTCATCAACGGAATAACAGGGAGGCAGGAAGGAGCCATGGAGAACAGACAGGGATTGTGTTTACATCGTGAGAGGTGTTGGGTGTTACAAGTTGGGGTGTGGGTGTTGGGGTGGAGAGAGAGACTGACCGAGAGACGTTGAGAAAAGCAGGTGGAAACCGGCCCCTCCTAGCCTGGTGATGAATCCCAGTGATACAAGGCAGTGCCAAGTGGGAGGACCTGGGGTTCCTGGGAGAAGCAGCTACGCTCACTGAGCAGTGATGAGACCTGGGGAAGATGCCCAAGTTCTGCATCCTGAGCTGGGCCCGGGGGAGGGGGCTGACGGGGGCTCCTGCCCCTGTGCTGACCCCTCCTCCCTTGGCCGTGCTGCCTTGTCCCTGCTGGGAGAGGCTGGGGGCAGGGTGGGTGAGCTGGTGTCGTCCCAGCCCTCGCAGGAGGCCGTGAGCTCACACTCGTGTCCCCTCCAGGCCTGGTAAACAGGATGGGTTTACCGGGTCAGGTGCACCCTCCCTAGGTCTGTCCCTCCCACTCATTCCCTGGGGGTGGCTGGCCCGCCCATCTCTCCTGTTCCACACCCAGCTTTCTCAGCAAGAGCAGCCCGAGTGCTAACTGAAACGCCTTGATGACCACTCTCAGGATCGTGGCCACTTCCTTCTCTGACGCCTGGGGTCCCCACCGCGGGGCCGTCTCCCGGCGACCAGGCTTTCTGCTGCTGGAGGGTGTGGGAGACTGTGAGGTGGTCAGTCACCTGAAGAGGGCAGCACTGGGGGCCAAGATGAGAGAGACACAGGCTGCCTGAAACTGAGAGGGGAAGGCCACGAAGGGGCACCTGCCACTCATTCAGGTGCCCCCGACCCAGGCTGGCTTACACCTGGGGTGGGTCCTGTTCCACTGGGCTCCCTACCCTTTCCCGCACCTCTCCACCCTCCGTGGGCTCCTGCTTGAGTCCTCTCTCTTAAGTCCTCTCCATCCACCTCTGGGAGACCCAACAGTCTATCTCCTCAGACGACCCCACCCCCACCCTGCGCCCCAAATTCCTGGGGTTGGGAAATCGGAAGACTTTTGTACCAGTCTCGACCCATTGCTCCCTCCCTCCCTGCTGCACGGGCTCCCTCTCTGTTTCAACACAGACTCTCAGACTCACAATTACAGCTCATTACCCTATCGGGTGGCTGGCCCTGAGTCACGGAGGGGAGGGACTCTGGGCTGCTCAGCCCTGCCACCTTCTCCCAAGCTCCAGTATAAGGAGTAGTGGCAGGGAGGAGGACTCTGGGAAGGCGGGGGCATCTGAGAAAGGAGAGAAGACTGCAGACCTAGAGTGGGGAGAACAAAAAGTCAGAAGGAAGGGGAAGACGGAGGAGGGCACACAGACGCAGAGGAAAAGAAAGGGCAAACGAGTAAACCTGGGTGGGAAGAAGACACTTAGGAGAGGAGAGAGGCAGAGATGAAGCTCCAGGGGTCCCTGGCCTGCCTCCTGCTGGCCCTGTGCCTGGGCAGTGGGGAGGCTGGCCCATTGGTGGACAGAGGGAAGAGTGAGGGAACAGATGCTGGGGAGATCGCTGGACACATGGTGGGAGAAGCCATTGGAGAGGGGCTGGGGGAAGCTGTTGGAGAGGGGCTGGGAGAAGCCTTTGGAGGCAAGTCGGGAGAAGCCAACAGCCACAGAATCTCTGAGGTCCCTGGCCATGAGGCGGGAGGTGCTGCCGCCCATGGCCTTGGGGAAGGAGCCCGGGCTCTTGGAAACACTGGCAGACAGGTTGAGGGTATCATTCAACATGGAGCAGATGCTGCCCACAGCTCCAGGCAGGGGATGCCTGGTGGCAACAGTGCTTGGGTGAGTGGCTGGAAGCCAGGCCTGGAAAGGGAGGCAGTGGGCAGCAGGGTGGAGAATCTTGAAAAAAGGATGAAAGAGTGAATGGCTCGCTTATTGGTGGCTGTATGAGCCAGCCTCCTTCCATGTGGTCCTCCCTCCTCTACCACCCTGGGGTCTCTCTCTACCTGCCTCTCCCTCCATCCTGCCCTGGCTCCTCTCTGTCTTAGTTGCTCTGCCTGCTCTCCCCTGCCCTGGAGTCAGTGGTCACACACACTCAGTGTAGCCATGTTGTTCTTGCAGGGAACCAACGGCCAGCCCCCAGCTGATGGCCATGGCATCTCTGGCTCTCAGGGCAATCCTGGAGGTCCAGGGACTCCCTGGGACCAGGTATACGCTGGGGGCTCAGGTGGCAGCTTTGGAACCAACTCTCAAGGAGGCTCCTGGGGCCAAGGAGGCCATGGAGGGCCATTCAACTTGGGGACCAACACTCAGGTAAAGTAACTCCCCAGCCCTGATGCCTGCCACCTCCCTCCCTTTGAGCCCACTCTCTCAGTGCCTCCCTTGTGTCCCTCCCGATCCCATACTCAGTCTCACCCTCCCAACAGGGAGCTGTGGCCCAACCTGGTTATGGGTCAGTGAGAGGCAGCAACAACCCAAATAAAGAGGTAAGAGGAAGAGTCTGGTAAAGAAGGGAATCTGGATGTGTGGGGTGGAGAGTGGGAGAGACCAAAGGGGAAGAAAGATGGAGGGGGGAGGTTGAGGGAAGAGGCAGATTGGATGGGAGGAGAGGTGGGCGCGGGGAGGAGGCTCCGGAGAGCGAGCTGGGCCTTGACGGAGAGACATGTTGGGAAAGAGAGCCAAGCCACAGGAGGCAGGAGAGCCTGGCCCGCGGGGACGGCTTCCACGGGAGTCTGGAAACTCACCTGTCCCCTTCTGCCCACAGTGCACCAACCCCCCGCCATCTGGCTCGGGTGGAAGCTCCAGCCACTCTGGGGTAAGAGGGCAGGGCCAGCAGGGCATTTTGCACAGGGAGAAAACAGAGATGCTGCCCCCTCAGCCGGGGCAGACACATTCCTGAGCAGGAGAGGAGGGGAGGGAGGAAGGCAGTCTTGGTGTTCTCATCTTTAGACCTTGCTCTGGTCACTTCCTGCCCCTCAGGGAAGCAGCGGCAGTGGCAGCAGTGGCAGCAGTGGTAGTGGTAGCAGCAGTGGCAGTGGCAGCAGCAGTGGTGGCAGCAGTGGCAGCGGCGGCAGTGGCAGCAGCGGCAGTGGCAGCAGCAGCAGTGGCAGTGGCAGTGGTGGCAGCAGTGGCCATGGTGGCAGCAGTGGCAGTGGTGGCAGCAGCAGTTCTGGGCCCAGCTGGGTAAGTGCTGCTTCTGACTGAAGGCAGAGACAGGATGGAGGCCCCTGGTGGTCCCTGCTGAGGACATCCCCTCCAAGGCCTCCCTGAACACTGCCAGCCCCAAGGTAGTTGTCACCCCGGGGCTCCCCAGCTTCTGGTCCCCACCTTCCCAGCCCCACTGAGCAGTGTTGCTTATGCATGCGCTCAGATTTTCCGGAAGAAGTGCCCTGCCTACCGCGTTCACTCTGTCCCCTCATCTTCCACTCGGCGATGGCGGGGATGCTCCGTCCCCTGTCTAGGCTCTGCTCCTGCAGGCGTGTCCACTGGGCAAATCTGACTAGAGCTGGTTGGTGGATGGAAGCCCCTGGCCCAGGAAAACAAGACCCCTTTCTGGGATGCTCCCAGGAGAACGAGGGCAGGACCGCATGTGGAGACTTAGGGACATTGTGAGCTGCGGGGTAGACAACACTAATAAATACAGCCACAGGAGGCCCCTACGCGAGGGGTGAGAGGACCAGGAGGGGACCACGACCTGGCAGCCGGATTAGGGTGGCACTCCCATCAGAGCACAGCTGGGTCCCTTGGGGGTCTGAGGAAGGTCTCAGGCAAGAGGAGGGAAGTAACTAGAACCAGCCAGCTGACGTGAGCTGCTTTAATTTACTGTTCCCTGGACCGCCCCACCCGACTCTGTCTAGGAGCAACCCCTGGAAAACTCCAGGAATTTTGATCAAGGGGTCTACACGGGCTCCCAGGTAGGACTCCCCAGGGGTCCCTTCCCCTTTCTGGGTCCCAGGAGAGGAAGAGGGGGAGGTGAGGCAGGAGGAGGGCAGAATGAACCCCCAGCTGCCAGGGTCACAGCTCTTATGAAGTTGGGCTCCGGGGCCTTTCCTGCCCCTGGCGTGAGGTGGGGGTGAAGGGCAACAGCTCAGAATCCCCAAATTATCCCACATTTCCAAATGCACTTGGCCACACCTGGCCTTCCCTGTGCTCCAAATAACTTCCCCCAGTGATTGACTGGAAAAAGCTGGGAAGGCATGGAGGCTGAGGAGAGGGGGTTAAAATATCATAATCCCAATTATGGGATTAATCCCTATTATGGGAACTATGTGGGCCCTGCCCAAGTCCTCTGAAGACCCCATACAGACTCTTGCCTCCCCTCCTAGGGATACAGCACCAGCTCAGGTAGCAGAGGTGGAAGTGGTGGTGGAAACAAACCCGAGGTGAGTGTCTGGCGAGCGCGCGCCTGTGCAGGTCTCCCCCCACCTGTGGGAAGGGGAAGAGGCGGTGAGGGATGGGGGCGCCGAGGGGAGAGGACAGCTGGGCCGGGGTGGGGATGGGGGACCTGGGCCGGCCTCGGGGTTAAGATGCTGCAGTCTGGGGTCTGGAGTTGTGCCTGGGTGGGGACTGAGAGCGTCCCCTTTTCCTCCCTCCCACAGTGTAACAACCCAGGGAATGAAGTCCGTGAGTCCGGAGCATCCGGGAGTCAGGTGAGAGCCACACTTGCAGTGACCGTGGTTTGTCACGGCAACTGTGCCCACTCCTCAGTTCAACTCTGCTCGTCCCCGTGCCTAACGCTAACCTCTGTCCCAAACCCTTCTGGGCGACTTTACAATTTAGGGGGAAGAAACCAAATGTGTGCCCCTAGAAAGTATATTAAGTTCCATATTATTCATTCATTGCAACTCCTTACATGATATCTCCCGCTTTATACCACAGAAGGGGTGGTGAAAAATCATAGGAAAACCAGTCCTTTTGGAAACAAAATTGTTTCAACTGGCCCGTGAACAGAACTCGGTGACCTCTTGGACAGCGTTTTGAAATACTGCTTTGGATGTATGCATTTCCCTCCTAGCTTATTCTGGAAATCTGGCCCTCTGTCGGCACCTGCAGCGCTGACAGAGGAGCGGGTAGGCTAAGGCATCACCTAGAGGTCTTGTGAAAATGCAAATTCTGACTCAGCAGGTCTAGGGTGGGGCTGAGGTTCTGGCTTCTGACAAGCTTCCGGATGAGGCCGATGCTGCCGGTCTGCGCACTGGTGTGAGGGTGGCCTGCAGGGTGAGGGGCGCGCCCCTGGGGAGAAGGAGGCACGGGGGCAGTGGGGCTACATTGAGAAAGCTCTCACGTATCAGGGATGCTAACCTTTTATGAGGAGACAGGTTTTAAGAAACCTCCTCCCAGCCTGTAACTCTATTTCCAGTTTTTTAATATACCAAAGTCTTAAATATGTAGCGAGGGGGGAAAACAGACAAAAATAACAAAAGAATGGTCAAGGGGGTATTTTTAAAAACCAGATTTAAGAAGGCCAAGTTGACAAGTGGAAAGAAAGGCAGTGAACTTTGACCTAGAAGATGGGGGTTCAAACACCAGCAGTATCATCAATCATCTGTGTGTCTCCAGGGAAGTCAGCTGACCTCTCTGAGCCTGGGCTTCCTCTTGGGTAAAATAGGGACCATGAAGCCTAACTCGCTCACCCCTCCTCAGTTACTGCAGAGCTGTCTGCACCATAACCGGACCAAGGTGGATCAGGGTCCTGACGCTGGAGTCTGACATGGAGACAGGTGCTGAGCAAAGTTGCTGGACAGCTCCCAGCTTCCGCTTCCCTATCTGCAAAGTGGAGGCATCTCCGCATGGGAATGGGGCAGGATGGGGCCCAGAGCTCAGCACACAGTGGGATTAAATATTGGTTACTAGCGGTGTTTTGGGAGCAAGGAATGGGTGGAAGTAAGAATATGGATATGATTCAAAGGACTCGGTAGGGTTATTCTGGGTAATGAGTAGTGAGTCACTTGAGTAAGGCTTTCTGGAGGTAGGGCTCTTAGGCGATGTGTAAAGAAGAGAAGAAGGAGGCTTTACAGGGAGGACAGAGAATGTGAGCAAAGGCGGAGATGAGTGGGCCAGGAGCAGGTTGATTGGTGGCCAGATGCATGAGCCTGGAACACCAGTCGCCTTTTCCCCACACAGGGGCAAGGGTCCAGCGGAGCAGGTGAAGATGTCAGTGGAATCAACAGCTTGGTGAGTGGGGGCATCACTCCTCCTTGGTCTGGGACCCACCGTTGCCTCTCCCTATGTCTCCTGCCCCTGCCCCATACTCACAAAGTCGGTTCTGACTCTTACCCATTTCTCATGGGTTTCTTAGAACTCTCCGACAACTCCTGGGCCCTTCAACTTCGAAGCTTTCTGGAAGGTGAGTTCAGCAATAGTGCTCTGCTCACTCTCTTTTGGAAAACCAAACCTTTGTCCCTTGGCCCCACAGGCTGCAGCCTTCCTTCTAGAGTGACCATCAGTGGTGGCCCTTGACCTCTCTTGTCCTGAGACCTTGAGCCGATTACATTGTGGACCAGTTGGGCCATTTCTTTCTTTTTTTTTTTTTCTCTCTCTCTCTGCAGAATTTTAAATCCAAGCTGGGTTTCATTAACTGGGATGCCATAAACAAGGTAAGGGCTGGAAGGCTGTGTCATTCTGATCTTTGTGGGAGAAAGACAGAGAGAAGAAAGCTAACTCCTGCTTGGTGAGTCAGGGAACAATGTCAATGGCCTCTAGGAGAGCATTTCAGCCAGTGTTTAAAAAAAAAAAGATAGAAACAAGGAGGAAGGACAGCAGAGCCCTGAAGACAGAGGGAGAATTTGGAAAGAGCTGGGAGTTGGGGATGAGGAGGGAAGGGGTCTCTTTTATGTCTCAGGACACAGACCTGAGCAGGGCTGAACCTCAGTTTCCATTTCGACACTAGAAGGTGCAGCGGAGAGTGAGTTCTCAGGCCTGATCCTCAGGAACCAGGGAGGAAGCAGAGGCAGGGGGAGGGGATGGACTGAACCATCAGGAGCTAAAAGGCCAGCTGAGGACTGACACCGAGAGGGAAGGGAAAAGGAACGAACGCTGGCTGGCTGAGAGCCTGCCGGTGCCTGGCTCTAGTCTGGGCCCTGAACGTACATCATTTTAGGAAACACTTGGGGCCTAGATCCTCCGGCTCCTTCTGCCCTGTTCACCCCATCCTTAGAGGGGGAGCCCCTGGCCAGGCTGATTTGACTCCAGAATAGCAGATGTACCTCCAGGGCACAGGGGGTGGACTGGAAGGCGGGACGGCAGACGAACCATCCAAACAAATCCCCAAGGCAGAAGCTGCCATCGGCGGCCCACTGATTGGTTGGTTTGATCTATTTTTTAAAAACAATATGTACACTCTGGGCCCCTCTTTCTACGGCCCATGACGGCCTAGAGCTGAGTAGCAGCTGCTTCTTGCCACGGGGGCTTGCTCTGCACTGGACAGACTGCCCCCGCCCATCACTGTCATTCTGCCGCCCAACTGGCCCCTGTGAGCAGTGGAGCTTCTGACCCTTAATGTAAGAGAATGCAGACCAGGACCCCTGCCCTGCAGAGCTTGTTGGGGGAGTGGGCGGTGGTAGGCGGGGAGGCAAAGGGATCGCCCACACCTCAGGAAAGGCACCTGGGAGTAAGGTGGGGGTTGAAAGGCAGGAGGTGCAGAAGCTCCCAGCTACGGCAGAGTCGTGGTCTGGATGAACCAGATGAACAGAGCAGACTGTTTCAATTTCGTAAAGAACTATTTCTGGTCGGGGTGAAACTCCTTACTGTGGACCATGCGGAGACAAGGCCCCTGAGCGTGGGGCACTTAGGGTCTGACGGGACAGCCAGGGCCCACACAGATGCTTCCCTGAGGGCCCGGGCTGACACCTGGCCGCGGGGTGGGCGGCAGCAAAGAGGGTGCTCGCAGCTGTGCAGAATCTGTTTGGGGCGGCTCCCCTCAGGAGCAATCTCCTAGGAAGCAGGGCAGGACAGAGATGTGCAAAGAAGTGGAGAACCCCAGCTTCTTCCCGGTGGGGAGGGGATGAGGGAGCGGAGGACTTCAGCCAGAGTGAGGACTAAGGACAGGGGGGTTCCACTTAGCGTCCCGGCCAAGTATGGGGGCTTTCAAGCCCAAGCTGGAATATCTGGATTGGACTGGATGACAGCCATGGGTGAAAAGGTCCCTGCAGGTTTCCGGAGCAGGGGCCCAATCTCTCCCCTTGCCTTGGTCCACTACCCCCGAATTCCTAGTCCTCGAGCTCCCTCTTAGAACTTATTTCTTTGCCCAGGACCAGAGGAGCTTTCGCACCCCGTGACCTCCCGACAAGGAGCTACCAGATGGATGGGAGCCCCCATCCCTTCTTAAAACACCACTATCTCACCACTAACCCCAACATTTGCCCTTGAAATAAATCTTAGCTGTCCCACACTCCTGGTCTCTGCTCCTTTCTTATGTCTCCACTGTTGTTCCGGGGGGGGGGGTTGGAAAGGGTGATCTCAGCCCCCCAGCTCTGGGAGATGGGTGGGAGGTGGCATGGCAGGTGAAAGGTGGGAAGGTCTGGGGGCAGGTCCTGGTCCTGAGGTTTTACCACAGCTGTGTTCTGCCTGAGGCTGGGGAAACTGGGCTAGAGGAGTACGCTGCACTGTGCGGTATGTGTGACGGAGGGGTGGCGAGTGGCTCCAGAGACCTGGCTTCTTTCACCCTCTGTTCCCAGAAAGTTTTCTCATGTCCCTAAAGACACCCAGCTTCCCCCAGACCTTAGTCACAATGAATTCTGAAGGCTGAGGATGGTGGTTGCAGGAGCCGGGGCTTCGGTGAGCAGGGGGTCAGGCTCCCGGCTCACCTGTGCCCTACTTTCATCCACAGGGCCAAGTCCCAGCCCCCAGCACTCGCGCCCTCCTCTACTTCAGCCGACTCTGGGAGGTAGGAGAAGTCTCACTCTTGGTCATCCTGTCCTCCCCCCACCTCCCTCAAGGCAGCTTACTTGCTGCAAGTTCCCCCTCTTTTCACTGGTGAGATAGGTAATCTCACCCAAAGCTTATCACCAATACCATCAGAAATCCGAACACTCTCAGTGTCCTGTAAGCTCATCTTCATCCCGCCCCAGACCACATCCAGCTGCCAAAACCCTCTCTTTCACGTGATCTTGAAACTTTCCCAACCAGCTGCCACACTCCACCCTCTGGATTCTGTTTCCCCATGGCCCACTCATCTCTCCTTCTCCCTCTAGGACTTCAAACACTACACTCCTTTCTTGAACTGGAAAGCAATTCTTCAGGTAAGGGTGGCAGAAAGCTGGGGCAGGAAGCTCAGCTCTGGGGACTGGGGTTCTGAACCCAGGCAGTGGCTTGCAGATTCTGTCCCAGGTCCTCCCCCTCCTTCCCTTCCCATTTTCCTCCCCCTCCCCTTATGCAACGCTGAGCAGGGGTGGGGCGGGAGAGGGAAGTTGTGAGTCACCGAAGAAGGAGTAGGGTGGCAGGTCCTCCCCAGGATAAAAGCCGAGGCCGAGGGTTGGGGCCTCCTCAGGCACAGGATCATGAAGCCAGCCACCGTCTCCGCTCTGCTGCTGTTGCTGCTGGGGGTGGCCTGGCTCCAGGGAAGCCACAGCTGGGTGGGTACCGCAGGGTGAGCAGGTGGAGGGGACCACAAGGTGGGGAAGAGGGAGGGGCCTGGGGCTGGGGCCAACTCCCAGGGCTGGAAAGGGGTCACTAGGGAGAAAAGTGGAAGAGAAACAGGAGAGCAGGAAGAATGGGGGAAGGGGTCAGATTATCTGGGTTCTAGGAAGGATGGGCAGGGCCCCTGGGTCCTACAGAAGGCCACATCTCGATTCCATCTGGCCAGTGGCTTTCGGGAATCAGGGCCCTTGGGCACTGAGGCAAGTGTTGCCCACTCATTTGTCCACATGGGCTAGGCACGTGAGGCTGGACAGACGGGGCCACACTGTGGGATCTTTCAAGAAAAGCTAGAAATCTGGTTTTCAATTGTTTGCGACTAACTTAACTTAAACATCCAGACCAAACAAACAATGTCTGGAGGCCTGTGGTCCACCAGTTTGTGCCCTCAGTGGGGTTAGAGTGCAGTCAGGTGTGGAGAAGGCGGGGAGTCAGGCCTGACTTGGGAAGAACATCTTGATCCTGACTCTGTAAGTGTGCATGCACGCGCGAGTGTATGAGTGTGTGTGTGTGCGTGCACGCGTGAGTGTATGAGTGCGCGTGTGTGAGTGTGTGTTCCCAGTAGAGAAGGGCTGATGGCAGGAACTAAGTTCCTCTCCTGCGCAGATCTCCCCCTTGCCCTGCTCCGGGGATTTGGGGGGCAAGCACACCTGCTGTGCTTCTTAAGGGCTCCATCTGCTTTCCTGGATTTCTCCCCTTCCTTTCACTCCTTTGAGCCAGAGCGAACCCAAGGCACGTCCCTTCGCCCCTGTGGGTAACAGCCCATCCTTCCCAGGACCCTGGGGAGAACAGCATTTGGGAACAGGGATGAAAATGCCTGTGTGGGGAGCAGGGTGTGCTGCGGGCAGAAGGCAGGTGGGGCCGAGGTGCCCGGGTCGGCACAGCTCCCCAATTTTTCTAGCTCAGGCTCAGGCCAGCGCTGCTGCCAGGGCCCCAGGTGCATGGGTGGCAGTGGGGTTGCCTCTCCCTATCCACGACCCCTGACACTGTTCAGGGAAATCTGTCCCATATCTGTCTGGGCCATTAGTTCCCTCCAGGCTTGCCGTCCCCTCTGTAGGCAGCACGTATCTGAGACCACTGAGGGGATGGGGCAGGCCAGGTGGGATGCTGGAGCCCCCTAGTCTGGGGCCTGCAGGGCCACGGAGATGCCCTCACGACGCCTCCTTCTCCGGCTCCTTCTCCCTCCCAGGGTGCTGAGGCGTCCTCGTCGCTCCAGAAGAGGGCAGGCGGCGCTGGCCAGGTGAGCCTCTCCCTCAGACTGCCCTGCCCCGGGGCCGGCCCTGGGCTCCTCTCAGCCCCGTTCCTGGGTCTGGCCAACCTGAAACTTCTCCTTTATGTCCTGTTCTATAATTTCCTCAGCCTGGCGCAGGATGGCAAGACGTGGTACCTGTAACTTCTAAGGTAAGATAACTGCCACTGACCACTGATTTATTTATTTTATTATATTATTATTATCAATGGAAGTACTGGGGACTGAACCCAGGACCTTGTGGATGCTAAGCCTGCGCTCTACCACTGAGCTGTACCCACAACCACCACTACCACCATCACCTGATTTAAATTTCACCTTTTTCCTTGTCTCCTACCGTCACCTCCCCAGCGACACTGGAGGATTTGGGAGAGGCAGGGAGGGACGGAGGAGGGCTAGGACCGTACAGTGAGGTGAGGGTGTGGGTCCTGGCCGCAGGAGATTCCACAGAAGGAAACACGCGACGTGAGGAGGGGAGGAGGCAGGGGCTTTGAGACGGTCCATCCAGGACAGGGGAGTGGGGGCAAAGTGCCCTCATCCCTTCTCTCCTGTGCCCCCACCCACCGCCCCTGCTTCCTTCCACAGAACAACTATAACCAGCAGGCACACCCTAACGCCTCTGGCGGGCAGTACGCAGCCAAGATCCCGGCTAAGGTAAGACTTGCAGCCGCCCTGATCCCCACTGGGGTCTGCACTGGGGCAAGGGAGGGAGTTTTTTCACTGTTAAGGTCCTCTGCGTAGGTTAGCTGGGGCTGAATCCTGCTCACTTTGATAGTCATGTCTCTCCACCCCTGTGGAGGGAGACTCCAGCCCCCTGAGAGCAGTTTGGAAGAAGAGGGTAGAAGGTTCTCCACACCCACTCACACCCCCTCACTTACGAGGGAGCAGTGGCCAGTCACGTGCCAGGAAGAAAACAGGGAGCCAGTGTCCTCGCAAGGACTACACGGATCCAGAAAAAAAGAAAAAATCACGTGGCAAAACAGCCAGCTTTCCTTTGTAGTGTCTGCTCTCCAGCTCTTTAGTTGCTGACTTTGGGGCCAGTGGGGTCAGGGGAGAGAAGGGGACACTAGCAGTTAGGGAAAGCTAGCCCGGGAACTCTTGGTTGGTGGGAAAGTAAATGCTTCACTCCACACAGGAAATAACGGGAAAAACAGGAGGATTTGGTCTTATTGGGTTGCAAAGGAAGCAATCTGGTAAATTCAGAAAATGAACATGTTAAATGCTAATTAGGCTGATGAAAAATCAGGCGGTATTTCCCACCATCTCTCAGAACAAAAAAGCCCCTGCCCTCGGGGAGAGGATGTCTACTGAGAGATCAGAAACCGCCTGCTGACTGAGAGGAGGCTGAGATGCAGTTAATAGCACCTGTGGGTATCCACCTCGCCCATCACGTGTGGTCAATTTCTACCCACCAAGCTGGCAGAGGGAGACCTACATTTCCTCTTTCCACTCCCCTTGGTCAGTGTGTGTTCACGGACCACATTCAATATCTTGGGTGAAATGCACTCAGGCTGATACATCTCCTGGGAAAACAATTCCATGGGCTGAGAGTCCACACTCAGACCTTTGCGATAATCCTGGTCTGAGCCCTGAGGACATGGCTGAGCAGAGAGGCCACTGGAGCCCTCACCTCACCCTCTCTGATCTCTTTACAGGGGGGAGTCACGCCGTCTTCCTCGGTAAGTACTGGGGTGCAGAACATCCAGCTCAAGAGAGGTGGGGTCTGAGACCCAAGGGGGTGCCGGGGACGGTGCCATGTCCCCTCAGACACTCTTCTTGTCCCACAGGCGTCCCGGGTGCAGCCTGGCCTGCTTCAGTGGGTGAAGTTTTGGTAGGTGAGTATCAGAGGGAGCCACACAGGGCACACTTACCCGGGGCAGGGCTGGGATCCCGCTCTGGGCGGTTGTGCTAAAGGTATTCAAGAGGAGGAGACCCCAGTGTAGGGTGTGGAGAGAGACTCCTAAGAAAATGAACTTGAACTCTCGGAAAGCACCCTTGGAGTGCTGGGGGAGGCCTGACAGACGCAGGGCCAGGCGGGGACAGAGAAGGCTGGCAGGGCGGCCTGATGAAGGAGCCAGACAGGACAAGAATTGTATGGGGGCCTAGAGCGGTGAGCCTACAAGGTGCAAAGGTTCAGAGGCAGGAAGAAGAGGTAATACCTGTTTTAGAGCGGAGTGAAAGCGAGGGGACCGCAGGTGACACAGGCAGGCCCTGGGGACCTGCGGCACACAGCAGCAGGGTGGGAGGATGCCTGCTTTCAGCCTGGAGTGGCCGCGTTCTACCACTGGCTCTTTTCTTCTAGAAAATCACTTCCAATAGCGACTGAGGCCCCGAAAAACATCAATCACCAGCTCTTGGTCTGGGTGCTGCCACCTGCTTTTTCTAGCCTGGGGGGCCTGTCTGTCCTGTTTCCTACCCCCTACTGTGGGGTCTCCTTGACCACCAGCCTCATCGGATACACCAGGCATTTCTTCACCTGCTCCATTTTGTGACCTCAGGTCACCACGCCAGACATTCAGAAGAAGCAGCCTACTTTAGAGTTTCTCTGTGGAAATAAAATATGAATCTTGTTTCCCTAAGACTCTGGCAAACTTTGTTTTTCAATACTACGCTAATGGCCTGGATCAGGGAGAAGAGAAGAGGGATTTAGGGGCAGATAATCTGCCTTGGGCCGAGAGTGATGACCTGGGTGGTCCTGACAGGAAGCAGCTAACTGATCTCACTGGGCCTCAGTTTCTCCATTTTTAAAAAATAATCTTTGCCCAACTTACCTCTGAAATCAGGCTTACTGCACTTGAAGCAGTGGGGTGTTTGCTAGCCTGTAAAAGGAACAAGGGAGCTATGCAAACAGGAGTAAGGATATTAAAGACGCTGTTCCAAGAGAGGAGAGCTGTCGCAGCGGGTCAGGGAGAGGCAGGAAGGAGGATGTGGGCCAGTGGAGAATAAGCCCCAGCCTCGTACAAACACTGAAGTGTGGATGAGGGTAAGCTGGGGCTGACGGCTGGGGGAGTTGTGGGGAATGGCTCACACCCAGTGCCTTATCAGTGCAGCCGCTCTGTGCCTCCAGGAGGCAGAGGAAGCGGTGAAAAACTTCTGCTCCGTCAATGTACCAATGAAATTGGCAGAGATTAGGGTGCAGGCTGAGCTCAGGCTGATCACAAGCCAGGAGCCCTGGGGACAGGGCCAGAGAGTCTGCATTCAGAGTCTCTGAGCAAAATGCCACCAAGCCCACACAGGGTGCCCAAACCCAGGAGCCCCACCTCTGATTCCTGACACCTCTGATGTCCTTGACATCCTTTCGGGGACCCAGGACATAAAAGGAGGACAGGAAGCACCCTGCCAGCTTCAGTGACTCCCTCAGAGATGGCCAGTTCCCTGAGGGCGTGACCCCTGCCTGCCTTGGTCACTTCTCCATCTCCAGTGCTGAGCACAGGGCCGGACAACAGCTGATGAATACATGAAAGAAACCGGGCCCAAAACACACTAGGGGAAACTGACTTGATCCGCATCCTCTTCTCACTTTTGTCCTTAAATCGGGGCAACTGCTTTACAGGCATCTTTGGGCTCAACTGCGGAGGGAGGCTCTGCAGTACCTCCTCGCGGCCACAGGGAGGCGAGCGCGACCATCCCAGGGCTGCCTGCTGGCCAGCTTCCCGGAGCCTGGGTGAGGCATCCCAGGTCTCCGCCAGCCAATCCTGGAGGGATTCAGGGAGACGCTTAGGTGGTCAATAGGCTTCTGGACTCGGGGTGCCCCTGGTCCACCCTCTAAAGTTTAAAGTACCACCTGAAGAAGCATAAGGCCTCTGGTATAAAGGATATAATAAAACGGCAGGCCACCTCTTTCTCCTTGCCGGGCCTCTGAAGTAGTTACTCAGCGTAGCCTCTGACGTCCATTTTTGCCCTAAAATCCATCCTCTCGTAGCAGGCAGGGGGATTCCCTGTTCAGAGTACCCCACAAGATTCATCGGTCCTGGAATAATATCCCAACTCCCTACCAGGGGGGGTATCCCATCCTCAGGAGGGTGTGGCTCTCGCCTCCCTGCCGGGTCGTCCCGGACCTGTTGGGAAAGGCTCACAGAGAACGCTGCTGCTACAGTCCCTGGAACCCGAGATCCCGACAACGTTGGGGCCTTAATGGCTTTTGGTCTAATTTCAATTTCCCTCCCCAAGTCAGGTTCACCAAGGATACCTATGCTATACACTATCGTATCACTTTATTTTCTTCACAGAACTTGTCATTCTCTGAAATGACCTTGTTTCCCAGTTTTTTGTTAGGTTATGATCTGTCTCTTCCACTAGAACAGAAGATCCACAGGACAGGGATCCCATCCATCTTGAATTCCTAACAGCAAGCGCCAAAGCAGCTGTTTAATAAGCATTTTGGGAATTAGAGACTGGAAGGAGGGATCAGAATTATGTGGGCTCAACCCAGGAAGTCTTCCTAGGAGAAGCTGAAGCAAAGGGTACACAGGGCAGAAGGTGGGCGGCAAAGGAAGAAACCAGACCTGCTGGGCAGTGTGGCTGCCTTCCTGGGTGTGACAGTAACCCTGGCTGAGGGAGGAAAGGATGGGACAGGCTTGCCCTGAGCTCTGCCTCCCAATACCCCACACCCCAGCCCCCTTTCCCTCCAAAGATTCTAGGCTTTTCACTCAGATGTTCACAAGGCCCCGAGGCCCAGTGTGCATCCCTTCAAACCCCCTACTCCTTCCCTGAACCCGAGAGGCTGGCTCCCAGCCCCTAGGTGTGTCTGTAGTGTGGTAATCAGGGCCGGGCCTCGCCTCCTACCCACACTCAAGTTCTGGCAGATTTGGGGCGGGGTGGGAAAACAAGGGTTTACTGGTATTCTCAGAGTGGGAACCAGGAGATCAACCAGACCTGGAGATGGGGCCATGCAGAGCCAGGCTCCGTGACTCTGCCTGACTCCACTAACCCTTTGTGATGCATCCAAAGGGACACTGAATCCAGGGCAGATTCTCCTGCCACCATCCATTCCCCGAGCTGCTGGGACCCTCTGCCAGTGAGAATTCCTCTACCCTCCTCTTCCCTAACCTGCCCCATCACTGGACACTCGGGGAACACAAACTCAATGAAGCAATTTAGACGGGAGAAGGGGAGAGAGCTTGGAGACAGACACTGGGTTCTAGATTAGCACCCACAGCATAAATCATGTAAAGCCAAAATCACCCTTGAGAATCCATCAGGAAGGAACCAAATGGCAAGAAATCCTAAGTCCAGCCCAGCCAGCTTTTTCTCCAGCATTGAAACAGAATTTCTTTGGTTGTGCATGTGAAGCATTAGGCTTGTGTTCAGAGGCATTGTACAAAAGTACTTGTCTTTTTTGTTTTAATTCTTTTTTTTTTCTTTTTATGTTGCTGGGGGAGGTAATTTGGGTTATTTATTTATTTATTTATTTTTAGAGGAGGCACTGGGGCTTGAACCCAGGACCTCATGCGTGCTAAGCATGTGCTCTACCACTTGAGCTATGCCCTCCCCCCAAAAGTACCTGTCTTTAAACACTAGAAATTTAAATGTTAGAACTAGAAGACTGTCTTTAAATACACACTTGGTGTGGTAAGATGATTAAGCGAGAAGAGGCAACTGGAATCTCAGGCAACTGCAGGTTCCTTTCGGGACATGTACTCCTTGAATACCATTAATCTCTTAGTTTTCTGTTTTCATTTGGCCAAGAGCGCACAGTTTGATTCGCTGAAATTAATGCGCGTGTGCTCAGAGCTGCCAGCTGTGGCTGTGCACGCCGCCCGCCACCAAAGGACACCGTCAAGAGGGCAAGGCGGGGCGAACTGCAGCCTGGCCCCCAGCTCTCAAGGCTTGGGTCTGTTAATTCACACCAGGTGCTCCGTGGGCTGGCCGAGGCCCTTTGCTGGACACGACTTCACAGTGAGCAAAGGAGCAGGACAGGGGCGGGCTCTGGACTCCTGGGGCTCTAATGCGGGCCTCGCCACACACTGGCTGGGTGACCATGGGCGAGTTATCTGACCTCTATATGCTGTGGCTCCCCTGCTTACAGAATGCAGATAATTATACGACCTACCTCACAGAAGCACTGTGATGTTTCAATGACAAGTATGCATTTAGAGCACTTAGCATAAGGCCTGCCACATAGTAAGCCATCAATAAATTGGCTAAGATTATTATTAGCAGCCTTAGCATGCGGTGGACAGGAAAACATAGGGAAGTCAATTTGTTGCAAAAGGGCCCTGAAGCCCAAGAGATGCTGGTGTTGGGTTCATCTGTGGCTTCGGATTACCCCTGCCGTGTGCTCCTCCGTCAGCATGTCTAATCGGACCGTGTTACATATCAGCTCTCCTTTGTTGGTTCTTCATTCTGCTCTTGGAGTTGACCTGATGCTGACAGAATGGTGGTTGAGCTCCTTCAGTCCCTGCTAATTACTTGGTAAGAATTCATTACACATGAAAACTTGTGTCCTCCAGAAAGCCTTTTTGGGAGGTGCTCCGCCCTCCTGTCATTTTCTCACTCATCCCCTCCAGTAGCGCCAACCGCACAGGACCTCCGCTGTGACATGGTCATCCTCATGCTTAGTGAGCGTTCCTGGAGCACTGTCTTCTCAGGGAGCTCTGCACAGGGGGAGGAGCCACTAGAAAAACTGAGGAGGCTAAATGTGGGCAGGATGTTCAGGACCAGGGTGTGGGGGCAGCAGGAGAACTGAACTGAAGTGCCAGCTCCTGGGGTTCACACAGACTGCTCGGGAACGCCATGGAGCGCACCCCGCCGAGGCCTGCTCCCTCTGTGCGTTGCATCAGGTCGGGGTAAAGCGACCCACTCTTAAATGAGGTCTTGCTTTGTCCAGTCAGGACCCGTCTGGATTGCAGCACCTCCCTATTACACCAGGAACCGGTTGGGCCTCCTGAACCTCATTGTGGGGAAGGTTGCTTGATTAGGATGTTTTGTTACTTTGAGGCAATATGACTCCCAAGCTGGGGGAGTAGGGTGGGGAGTGGTATAAGCTGAATGAAATGGAGTGGGCGCCCAAGGTTCAGGACCCAGATCCCGTCGCCAAGCGGGTCTCTCTGAGATCTGTTAGTGTTTCTCTATCCTTTGTCTTCTCAGCTCAAGACAGCTACCTCTCTAAAGACCCAAGAGTAAAAGATGGGCAGCTGGAAAATGGGTCCAGCCCCCAAAGGGAGAAAGTGTGCAGCATGATAGAAGGATGCTTGGATTCTAAGATAGCCAATCTAGCAAACGTTGACGCCACCTCTACAGTGTGAAGTGCAGAGCTAGGGAGATACAAAGGGGCTAAGACACAATTCCTGACCTCAAGGAACGTGGTACTCTATGCAGCAAGAACACAAGTTACTCTGGGTTCAATGCCAGAGAAACACAAATGAATTGCACTGGCGATTTCAAGAAGGGAAGTTTGAGGCGGGAGTGGTAGGGGGCTGGCGGACGCTGGGAGACATCAGGGAAGCTTTATCCAAGATGGATGTTGGGTTCTGAGAGCAAGAGATGAGAGAAGGGCATTTTAGGCATAAGGAGTAGCAGGGACAGATGCTTGGAGGAGGAAAAAGAAGGGTATCTTTGGTTAGGAGTCCAGTTCGGCCAGAAGGAGAGGTGCATGCAAAGGGAGGAAAAGACAAAAGAGTTAGAAGAGTAGGTTGAGGCCAGGGCATGGAAGGCCTTCAATGCCAGTCTAAGGAGTTTAGGCAGAATCAGGTAGGGTGGAAAAAAGCCTGAATTATAAGAAAGGAACGAAAAGGTATAAGAAAAAGAGACAAAGACAATAGGAGAGGTTGCTTGGGTGTCACTGCCAATCCCTTGGAGGGACAGGTCCAACCTGTCTCCATCGCAGCTCCATTTGCATGAAGAACCCATCGCTGGCTCACCTCCCCAGTCCCCGGGCAGGTGGGAATTGAGAAATCCAAGGTAAGTAGGGAACAGTCCCTACCTCCCCATCCCAGAGCCCCAGGGGTGGTGACAGGATCTGGGGCTGAGTCAGTGGGGTGGGGACCCCACTTCTGCTCAGTATGCCTCCTTGGAATATAAAAGGCAAGCGGCAAGGCCTGGCCTCAGAGCACCCCAAGCCTGACACCATGAAGATCCCAGTCCTCCCCGCTGTGGTGCTCCTCTCTCTCCTGGCGCTCCACTCCGCTCAGGGCGCGGCCCTGGGGAGTTCGGAGGTGAGCACGGCACCTGGGTTCTCTTTCTCTTATACCTACTAGCTCACTTACTCCTCGATTTCTTTACCTTCCATCAGTTACGGGAAAAGTGGGGGTACTGCCAGGGGCAGAATGAGAAGCTGGGGCTCTGAGGAAGGAAGGAAAGAAAGAAGGAGACAAAGCATTCCTGGGAAGACACATAGGGACGGAGATGCTTACGTTGCTGGAAGGGATGGTGAGGTGTAGGGCAGAGCCTGGACACCCTGGGAGGAGACGGGGGCTGAGGCTGAGGGTCTGGGTTCAGCCCCACCTTTGTTTTGTTTGTATCCCTGGGAATGGCCCCCAGGTGGCTGGAAGCGCCCTGCTATCTCTGGAACCTGGGCCAGAGTAAGAATCCTTAGGAGCCAGTCTCCAGCCAAGAAAAATCCTGAGGTACCCCTCTCCCCTCCTTACCCCACCGCGGGGGGAGAGTGTCCATGCTGCATTTAAAAGTCTGTAAGAAGCGTCACAGACTCAGCTGCTTAGGATCCAAGCAAGAGATGTCAGTGAGCCAGAGGGCGGGCGGGGCCTCTGGGGAGGGGGCGTGAACTTGCTGGGTCTAAAATGGGGACACTCTACTGATGGCTGCTAAGTGGGAAAATGTACCCCGTGTGGCCGGAGTTTAAAACTTTTTAAGAGAAACTGGAAATCCGAATTATGAATTCTTGCTGATCAAAAATGTTTAGTTCAAATGGAAAATCAAGCAAGCCAAGTTACTATGAGATCGAAACATTTGGGTCTCACATGCAGGTAATCCTTTTGCAACCTTTGTTGTGAGAAGGAAGAAAAAAGGGGGCAACAAAGCAGAGCAGTTGAGGTTGGGAGGGGACAGGATGGGGTGCACTGAGGCCTAGGGGCTTACCAGACGGAGGAGGGAAATGGATACTCGGACGCTGGTGGCAATAAAGTCACAAAGCAAACCAATCTCCATCAATTAAAGGCAGCGGGGCTCCCACCTGCATGTAAATCTCCCCGACCCAGCTCCACGGGCCGAGTGTGGGTGTCTCAGAAACACCCCAAGTCAATGGCAGAACAACACCAGCTCGTTTTTCATGGGAGGAGTCCTTTCTCCCCATGCCTTCTTCCCCCTGCCTACCATGGACGCCGGCCCGGGTTTGACTTCCCTGTCTCGCACGTGCCACCCTCCATTCCCTTCTTGTGGTCCGCACATCTGCCCACCAGCTGCCTTCCCAGGACAGGCCCCATGGTGGAGAACAGGGCTGGCCTGTGGAGGGAGGCGGAGCTGGCAGAGAGGGTTTGGGGCGAGGGACTTGCCATCATGTGATCATCTGGCCCCTTTCTCCCCCTCACTTTCCAGGAAGAATCCACCATTGGTAATTACGCGTCGGGACCTGAGGTAAACCCCCTGTCTTCCCACCATCTGACTAGGAGTTTGTCCCCTATCTCTTCATGCTGCTTAGTAACTTGCTTAACACTCCGCTCCTTTGCCTAGGCCTTTAACACCCAGTTCCTGAACATCGACAAGTTACGAGCCGTAAGTGCAATTCTCTAGTACGGCCCCACGAGCATCCTCATCCTAGAGGCCGCTAAGGCCTGGGTAGAGAGCTTGCAGTGATGCCTCCTCTTTCCCAGAGGCCGGGGCCAAGCTCTGCCCTTCCCCGGAGCTGACGCTCCTCTGCTGTCTCTCTCCACAGGCTTTCAAGCCCGAAGAGTTCCTGAACTGGCACGCCCTCTTTGAGGTGAGTGCTTGGCTGCCCTCTCCTTCCTTGATAGTTTGCCTGTCTTTCCCGGGTGGTGGTAACACACTGTAATTTAGCCCTTTCGGTTCTCTCCTGAGTTCTCGGAGGGAGTGACTGCCCTGCGTGGATGCTGCCCAGCTGTGGAAAGCTTCCCCGGGGAGCTGTCATGGCCGCATCTTATTTTCCTAACGTGGCAGAGGGGCAGCTGGCCCGCAAAGACAATCCCTGAAAAGGAAGAACTTAATTGGTCAAGTTTATCCAAATCCTCTCATCCTCTAGAAAGAAATTGAGGTCCTAAGTGGGGTGGCTTACCCCAACATAGAAGGCGAAGTCAGTGGCAGCGCTGGAATTCGAGCCACAGTGCATGACCCTGCATGTATTTGCTATGTGCCCTCGTGCAAATGTCTTCAGGTCTCTGAGCCTCAGTTTCCTCATCTGTGATATGGGGATGATGACAGTACCGATGTCAAAAGGTTGCTGTGAAGACCGAATGAAACGACGCCTAGAAAGCAATTAGTCTAAGGCAAGCACAGAATAAGGGCTCAGGAAACGTTAGTTCTTACTGTAATTATAAAACAGTAACAGCGTCGCCACTACAGAGAGCTCATTCCACAAGTGCTTACTGGTCCGTGCTCACCTGACCTGTATGAGAGAACCACTCTTGTTCTCTTTTTCTGTTTCAGTCCATCAAAAGGAAACTTCCTTTCCTCAACTGGGATGCCTTTCCGAAGGTAAGAGGTGGTGGGCATCAGGAGAGTAGGGAGGTTGGGGGTGAGGGCAAAACAGAGGATCTGGGAGGGAGAGTGGGGAAAGGGAAAGGGGCGGGGGTGGGGGGAGCTTTCTTCTGATCAAACCCAAGGGAAACAAGGGAAAGCTTACCTACTATATTCAGCAACTTAGATGGGGCAGAGATTCCTTTCCATCACTGCCCCGCCCTCTCCTGGGCTTCCTTGGAACTGCAGCTCCCCACACCCGAGGGTCTCCAATCTGACCGTACCCCCTCTCCCTCCAGCTGAAAGGACTGAGAAGTGCCACTCCTGATGCCCAGTGACCATCCCCTTCAAGACCCAGCGCTGTCGATACCCAGTGAAAGAGGGGGCTAGTGTGGGATCTGATCACCATCCTATAATCACTCTTCGCTGGCTCAATAACAACAATAAAATGTTTTCCAAACAAACAGCTCCTGTATCTGCGTCTCTGTTCTTATCTGACTGGGCTCAGAAGGGAATTACAATGGAGTGGGCCCCAAGGCTGGCAGGTGGAAACCTTGACTTCTGAGGGGGTAGTAAGCAGTGAGACAGGAGGAAGTGGGGAGGACGTAGCAAGGGGGCAAAAGACCCCTTGTGTCTTAGCTCCTCGGTACTGGCTGCCCTCCTTGAGGAGCACGAAGCTGGGGCTGCTTGGTTAAGATCCCCAAGGAATCAGACCCAAACAGCTGGAAACCTCCCTCCCCGACCTGCCTTCTGAGAACCTGATTCCTCTGGTGGTGGCAGCTCAGTATAACAGAGCTGTCTGTAATCCAAACCTGAGGACCCAACTTAAATCATTAGAGCCCATCTAAGATCGTTTCGTTTTTTTATTGAATTAGGTAGGTTATAAATAAAGGAAACTAGTGGTGTGACCCTGGGCCTTTCTAAACCTCCTTTCTTCATCTGTGAAATGAGTATGGAAATAAACAAGAATGATAATAACTACCCCGAGGTGTTGTTATGAAGGACAATTGAGGTAAGTATGTCAAGTTCTTTGCACAGGGCTGGGTATACAGTAGGTACCCAACAATTGCTTCTTTTCTCCACTCCCACTGCAAAGGCCCAGATTCATTATTCACTTACTCACTCACCATTCCATCCATCCATCCATCCATCCATCCATCCGTTTACTGCAAAGGTCTTGAAACACGGAATGGTTCATTTCAGTTCCTGCGGATGAACTCCGTATGGAATCTCTGTACCCCCTGGGCCTGCTCTGTGTACTTACAATGTTGAATAAGTTGGGATTATTTCTGGTTTCTCTTGAAAACCAGGAAAATGGGAGAACAGTGGACCTGCAACTGGCTTAAAGCTGCCCTTTTTACACAGAACATGGTCTCCAGATTGGTAACGTTCCACCTGACAAGTTTCACTTATTAACCTTGCTTTTTTGGTCCTTATGAGCAACTGAATTTGCAAACTGTGGCCTGTAGCTTGCTGAGGAAGTAGACTACGAAGGGAAATAAACATGTGGCTGGACTAACAATTAAACTGACATGGGACAGATTAATAGGAGAAAAGCATACAATTTTTTTTTAAAGTATACACAGGTGTCTTCAGAAGGAAAATGGAGCCTTGCTGAAGAATGTACATTTAAAGCTAGTCTAGGTTGTTGCCATAACCCAGCTTGTCAGCCGTATAGGGATCCCACAACTTTTTCCTGAGATAATGATGCTTTTTATTTCCTCCTGAGACTTAGGATGGGAGGGAGTGGAGAGGGAAGGGAGGGTTAGGGCCAAAACTGGGCCTTGATGAGGGGTGACCAGGAAGACTGAGTCCTCCTTCTTGCTGGGATTTCCCAGGTGGCATTTTGCTGTTGCCAAAAGCAACGTGGTGAGATTTCCAGATGAACACTGACTGAAGTTTATGTCCTAACAGGGCTTGTTTTAAAGGAAGGCAGCATAAAAATACAGATACATAAATTGCATTTTGCTGAATTAATATTTCTTTAAGGAAACTCATTAGTTTTCTTTGCAACATTAAAAAAAGAAGAAGAAGAAGAAGAAGAAAAGAAAATGAAACCCTGAAGAAGCAGTTAGGTCCAAAAGCTTATAGTATACAGATTTTTCCAGAAAGAACAATAGTTGTGGGGATGTGACAAAGCAAAGGGGCTTGAACTAGGGGTCATACCTCGTGGGACAGTGACTAGGAAGTATGTGAGGGAAACTGATGGAAGATAAGGGTTATTTTGGTAGGTTTGTTTGTACGGACTGGAGTCAACTCCCAGTCTCTGAAGATAAGAATGTTCTCTCTTCCTGGTACCAGGAGGGCATCCTTCTCAAGGAAAAATTTACAACCTGCTTTCAGGTCGAAAGAGGGAGGTCAGAGGCCCCTTTGTATCTGCTGTTTCATAAATGTCTTCAGCTCAAAATACTCAATATGTCAAAGCAGAATATTTTGGGGTGACACGTTCTGAACCCCTTCACTTGGTTCCTGCTTTCAGAGAGCTTAAAGTCTAGATGAATAAGACATGTAAATGTTGCTTTTACCTGTCCTTCTGGTTAACTGGCAATGACAGACACACAACACACACCAATAAGCAGCAACTTGTGAGTGGGATCATCAACAGAAAAGAAAAAAGATGGAAACTAGTCAAATGCCACAATCAATTAAAATATTTAACAAGGACTGAATGCTTATAAACTGGGTGACAGGAAATGGAGTCGAGGACGAAGGAGGGAAGTCCTTTAGCTACATTTATTGAGTGGCTAGGTTTTAGGGGAGGCTACGAGTCATGACACAGACGTCAAGAGTATCTCTGAAATAAAGCAGTTCTCAAAGTGTAGCCCTGGGATCAGCAGCATTTGTATCATGTAGGAATTTACAAAAAGCACAGATTCTTGGGCACCACCCCAGAGCTACTAAATCAGAAACTGGGGGTGGGGCCCAGCAGTCCACGTTTAAACAAGTTCTCTATGTGGCTTCTAATGGCTTGAGAACCACTGAGAAAGGAAAGCCAGAGAATGATTAATACAAAATTCAGGATGGTAGTCACCTTGTAGGTGGAGAGAATATCATGTATAGGAAAGGAGCACATGGAGGAGGAGGGAAGTGACAGAAGCCTTCTATTATTAATGTTTTTATTTTTTCCTTAAATATATTGGAGGGGAGGGAAAAATATCTTTGCCTTCTACCTTTCTAGGTTAGAGATTGTTCCATATTTCAACGTATATCTCTACATCCTGTTTAAAGAGAGGCATAATGTAACAAAAGACAGATTAACAAAAGAAAAGCATACGAATTTATTTAGCATAAGTTTTATGTGACATGGGAGCCTTCACAAGTCAAAGGAGACCTGAAGCAGCTAAACCTGTATGTTTTCACGCTCGGTTTGATGAAGAGTGGGAAGTCATGGGAAAATATGATAGGAAAAAGGGGTATGAGGTCGGTGTGGGAACCTGGGGAAACTCAGCAAGGCGTGTTCACTCAGATTCCTCTTGGGGGGTCCCTCCATGTTGGAGACAAGGATTATCCTTTCCTCTGGGTACAGGCAGGGCACTTCTCACATGAGGGCCTTATGACCTCCATCAAGGGAAGGTCAGGGAGTCCTCCTTGCATCTATTTTATCGAATTCCTTCAAGTTGAAATGTGGTGCTAAGGTTGTGTATTCTGGGATAGTTGCAGTGCCTGCCGTAGTGCGTCCTGAACCCCTCCAATATATTCATTTTATACACACTTATGTACGCACTATTCCACAATGATATGTTATTAAAACAAGAAAATGTCTCTGAATAATTTGTGAGTGCTGAGGGAATACAGAGTAAAGAAACAACTGGAGTCTAGGAAGACTGGAATCTAAAGGAAAAAAAAAAAGTGTAGACGTGCTTGTGTAACGACTGGCAGACGTACTCCAGATCAAATGAAGCTGACAAAAATGCACCAGCAGGGGCCAGATAATTCAGAGGTTTCAAAGCACAGGAGACAAGACACCTGTTCTCTCTGGGGAACGTGCAGGATGAGGAAGAAGCCAAGAAGTCTCCCTTCACTGTATACTTCGTAAAAGCAACAAATGCAGTGGACTCTATGCCACTCATTAAATAGGATGTAGAGATACATGGTGAAATATGGAACAGTCTCTAAGATAAAGTAAAATGAAAAAAGAAAGTGATAAAGCAGTGTGAACAATACGTTAAAAAAAAAAAAGAAAGAGAGAGAGAGATGCTACAAATATGTGCTCTTCTATACATGAAGTGTTTCTAGAAGAAAACTTGAGAAGTAACAGTGATCACCTCTGGGGACTGATGTAATTTTACTGTATGCCCTTTTGGACTTTACACTATTACATATTCAAAAGAATAATTTAAAAAACCAAAATGCAAAATAAAACAAATAAATACACCAAACCCCCCTGCATTTTAAGGTATCAGGGCCTGGCCCAAGAAGCGGCCCAGAGCTGGTACTTCTCACTAAGTGAATGAAAGGGATTTCCCATACATTTACCACACCCTTTTGCCACCCAAAGTGTGGTCCTTCGACCAGCAGTATTAGCATCACTGGGGCGAATGAGAAAGCAGAATCTCAGCCCATCCCGGAGACAATAAATTGGAATATGCATTTTAACAAGACCATATGGGGTGGCAGCATACGACTCATAAACACAGTGAAGTTTGAGAAGCACTGCCCGAGGCATTACGTTAAGTGCTGATCAGAAGCTTCAGGGAGATTCTGATCTAGCTGAAGACAGAGAAAGTTCTGGATAACACTAGAAACGATGCTCTTAAATTCAGCAAGAGGGAGAAATTCCATCTGAGTCAGGGTAAAACACACAAACAAGAAACCCAACAAACTGGGGGAAGTAACTTTTGGCCTGGGCATTGAAGAACTCAAAATGGAACCAGAAAAGAACAACAAACTCATTGGTTACCTTTAGAGGCTGCTGGGAACCAATTCACTCTTTTGAAAGCTGCTAAATAAAGGGAAGGGACCAAACATTTATTCTCTTTTCTGTCTGAATTATACCTCAGAGCAAGCAAATAATTTTTCTTTATACAAATATTTGAAGCTGATAAATGAAGAACGGATAATAGAATTATAATACTACCATTTTGCAAAATTTAACAAATTAATGGAGCTAGGCTGGCACCAAGGCCTGCTAAAACCATCAGGTGAACCACTGGCAGGGACCTTCAGAGTGCTGGGTCAGGCTGACAATCTGCAGACCCGCGGATTTATCCAACACTCTTAGAAAGATGAGGAGAGCTGCCGCTGCAGATCTGATTCAAGACAAGGGAAAGGTCACCACCTCTGAAGTATTCTCACCAACAATCACCCCCAAATCTGATTAAACCTCTAGAATCTAAATCTAACCACCAATTTGCAGGGGGAAAAAAAAGTACAGAGGAACCTGGTAAAGGATTCCAGGGAGAAGAAATTAGCAACCCCTCTTTGACACTTCCCATGGGAAATTCTCGATGACTAATAACCCAGTTTCTTCAACAAGAACATCATAAGAAAAAAACAGAAGGTGGGAAAGAAAGAATTTAAAGATAAAGACAAATTTAAGAAGCATATCATTTAGATGCAATGTATAGATCTTACCTGTGTCCTGATTTGAATAAATTAACTTTAAAAAAAATTATGAGATGATGAAGAAAATTTGAACAGGCAGGTTGACATTAAGGAATCTTTTTTAAGATGTGAAAATGGTATTGTAGTTATGTTTTTCAAAAAAAGTCTATATCTTAGAGATACACGATGACAAATTTAGAGATGAAATGATAAACTGGGATTTGCTTCAAAATAACCTAGTGAGGTGAGTAAATTGGGCTATCTATAGGAAAGAGGGTTGGTAATTACTAAAGCTAAGTGACTAAATACCTGAGGGTTCATTACACCAGCTTTTTAGGTTTGTCTTCTATTTTGAAATTTTCCATAATAAAAGTTTTTAAAAAATATTTTTTAAAAAGCGTACTCTCGTACTTGGGAGCAAAGGAGAGGACAGAGGAGGGTCCCCTCAGTGGGCAGGGCATTAACACATAACTGGTAGTGCCGGATACCGGCTTGGGGACGTAGTTCAGCTTGGCTATGGAGTGGGTGCTGAAGGCTGTAAACGCAGGTTGGGTCAGATGTCGGAGGGCCCTGAATGCATGCAAGGCTGAGAAATTTCCACTCCACCCTGTGGTCAGTGAAGAGATTCCTGCAGGTGGTAACAACCACGGTCACAAAGGCAACAACAGCCACTCTTATTTGGTTCTTATCACAGGCCAGGCTTTTTGCCAAGTGCGTTGCATGTATTAGCTCAGTCCATCCACAAAACAACGCTGTTAGGTTGGCATCATTATCGCTATCTCACAAATGAAGAAACTGAATCTCAGAGAGCTGAAGTAATTTGTTTAGACTCACTCAGCCCAAACAAATTAAAAAAAACAAACTAAAGAAAGCCTAAACACAAAGCTACAGAAACAATAAAAAGATCGTGGTTTCTGGGTTTGGGGAGAGGGAGGGAGGGAGAAATGAATAGATGGAGCACAAGGGATATTTAGGGCGATGAAATTATTCTGTATGATACTGTAGCGGTGGCTACATGTCATTATGCATTTGTCAAAGCCCATAGAATGTACAACATCAAGACTGAGCATTAATGTAAACTATGGACTGTGGTTGATAATAATGTGTCCATGTTGGTTCATCGATTGTACCAAATATGCCACACTGATGAGGGATGTTGAGGGGAGGGGAGTATATATGTGTGGGTGGGGAGGGCTATGTGCAAACTCTCTGTATTTTCTACTCAGTTCTGCTGTGAACCTGAAACTGCTCTAAAAATAAAGTCTATTAATAAATACATATAAATATTATGCTGTTTTTCTGAATTTTGCATTTGTCAACTTTTTAAAAGTTGCCATTTTTGTGATTTCTTTCCTCATTGTAAATAAATAGTCACTTTTGTACCTAAAAAAAAAAAAAATCCTAAGCAAACTTAGAAAAAGCCAGGATTAAACTGGCATGGACCTACGACATTACCCCCACCTTCATAGGAGTCCTACAACTTTTGTTTGCTTTCTAAACTGGGGTTTCATGTCAAATTTTGCTGGACAAAATGCTTCCATTTCATAAAATAAAAAAAGAAGTTTAGAAATCACTGCTGAGAATGATGGGCAGCTGCCAAAGTCACTGGAGTCACTATAGCCTGGTGGTTAGAACACAAGTTTTAACATCAGTCAGACATGGTTTCAAATTCTGTTCCGTCCACTTTACTAGCAATGTGATCTCTGAGTGGCCACTCCATCCTGGCCACGGTTTCATCATCTGTAAAGTGAGAACAACACTGATGCTTCATAGGAGTTAAGAAGGTTGAGTCTAAAAAAATGTAACATTGTGACAAATGCAAGTTGCAAAATGAAACCTCTGGTGTGAAACTATTAACATAAAGTCTAAAAATACGCAAGGCGATACTATATGTTTGTGGCTACATCTACTACATCTACGCAGTAAAAGCGTAAACACTGGTGGGCAGAATTTTCACCACCTTCAGGATTGTGTTACCTCTGGGAATGGACGAGAACAGGATTAAGAAAGGTACAATCAGGGCTTCAGCTCTATCTGTAATGCTTAGCTCTTAAAACAAGTCTGAAGCAAATAAGTCAAATTTTTAAGCTGACTAAAGCCAGGGAATGTGTACCCCAGGCTTTGTTAGTATGGTTTCTCATATGTTTATGCATGTTTGAGATACTTCAAAATAAAATATTTTAAAGCAACAATAAAGACACTTGAATTTCAACCTGCCCAGAGCCGTTCAGCCTCGAAGGAATTCTGTGGCCGACACTCCTCACGCTGCCTCCTAAGCCCAGCGGCTCCTGAGAGCCTGGCTGGCTTCGTTACAACCCCCCGCGACAACGGCGCTGTGGAGGCAGCCCAAGAACTTTCGACAGATGAAATGGCCTCAGATGCTTCTGAGAAGTGAACACACAGGCCACCCTTGAGGATTCCCCTCCTATAAGACCTCCCACTGCGTTTCCTGACACCCAACAGATGAACCTACTACATTTCCCAGTGTTCCTCCCTTAAACCAGTGACAACCCAAACAAACAAAAGACCAAAAGACAGGCTCCCCCCATCGTCTCCCACTAACAGAATCCTCCTGTTCCTTATATAAACCTGAGTCTCCCAGACCGGTGACCGGAGGTAATGCTCCTCAGTGCCCCCTCCTGTAGCTGACCCCTTTGGCGCCTACCCTCCTAACAGACTCTCCATCACACATGGATACCTAGTCACCTCCCAGAAACCCTGAGAGCTCCTTTTTTTAAATGTCAAATCAGATCGTACCATCTTTCCATTCTCGACCCTCCAGTGATTTCCCATTACTTTCAGGATAAACCTGACAGACTTTACAGGCCTCTTCTCCTGTCTCCCTGAATTCCCTGCTCACTGTGGTCCAGCCACCCAGCCTCTTTGGGGCTCCTCCTCAGACAGGCCAAGCTCGCTCCGCCTCCTGCATGACTCATCCCCCTGCCCCTTCCCTCGCTCCCTCACTTCATTCAGCTCTCTTGAGATGACACCTCCTCCGTGAGACCTTCCCAGTCTGACCACCTTACCTAAAGAATCACCTGCCTTTTTGATCTTCTAATTCTGCTTTATTTTTTGTTATCACTTTTATCACCACCCGAAACATCTCTACTAAATTGTTATCTTTATAGGACGCAAGAGCTGCCCTCTCCAGTGCAGCCATCCACTGTCCACATGTGGTTCTGGAGTGCTTGAAATGTGCCTAGTCATAACTGAGATACGGGGCAACTGTGACACACATAGACTGAATTTTAAAAGCATTAAAAAAAAAAGAAAAGAGAATACAAATATCTCGCTAATATTTTTATATTAACTGTTGAAATATATTTGGTTACATTTGGTTATATTTGGTTACAGGAAGTATATTAAATTTAAAATGAATTTTATCTGTTTCTTCTTACTTTTTCAAGACTTGGAAAATTTTAAATTACCTATGTGGCTCACATTCTATTTCTTACATATAGCTGGTCTAGAAGAAGGTCAGTCTTAAGAAGATGAGAACTGTTTTGTTTCCCACTGTATCCCTAGCACAAGTGCCTGGCACACACACAGTAGGCATGCAATAAACACTTGTGAATTGAACGAAGGACCAGCCCCCATCTATGCCTAAGCCTACATCTGATCATGCACAACCAGGTCTCCTTCAGAGACTGCCAAACAATAACTTTCCTTCACACGTTCCTTCTGAGAGCCCCCTCTCCAAGGTACTACACAATACTGGCCCTACAGTGATGACCACAACATCGCCCACAGGTAAACCTCCCTTCATACTATTCTTTCACTCCCTCTCCAATAGGCAAGGAACTTTACCTTAAAATCCCCCAGCGCATCTCACCTGATGCCCTGCATTCCTGATATCATGTGTGGTCATGGGGTCACTGTTACAGTCTCAACCAGAAATCCTCCCCTCCCATGACAAACCTCCCTCCCTACACACAGCACCCCTCATCATTCATTCCCAGGGCAGCCTCAGTGGAGGCTGACCCAAAGGAAAGATCCCTCAAGACTTCCAATTATTGGGGGGAGGGTATAGCTCAAGTGGTAGAGTGCATGCTTAGTATGCATGAGGTCTTGGGTTCAATCCCCAGTAACTCCCCTAAGAATAAATAAATAAATAAACCTAATTACCCCCCACCCCAACAAAAATTTAAAAAAAAAAGAGAGATTTCCAATTATCACAGTTCTTCCTTACAGCTTATTCTCAGGATAGCCCTCCTCACTAATTCCTACCAGAATGTCTGTGGCTCCTCCCTTATGGAAGCAAGAGCCAGGAAAACTAACTGTTGACTCCTTAAATTATCTCCAAATCAGATTATTCAGCGACACAGGGACAGGCTGACTAGATTGAGAAACCAACGTCTCACTCACTGTACAGCTTAAAAGTTGTGTCCCATTACCAGGCCACCTTGTTATTTCTTGCACATCAAATTGCACAATCATTTTGTCTTGGATATATTTTTGTATAATTCATTCAGTGTAAACCTTCAAGTAATGGTGCCGTTTTTGTAACACATTTTACTTTGGCCTTGATTCATTTCTCAATATGCCTCAAAGAAACCTCCCAAGGTTTCTTCTGATCTCAGAAAAGCTGTCCCTAGCTTGCTCTGTGCAAAGACCCTGCCCAGGAATAAACCTTCCTCCCCTTGAGGCCCAGACTTGCAGTTCTTTTTTTGTTGTTATTGTCCTTAACCATGTGTGTATGCTTTTTTTAACTGAAGTATAGTCAGTTTACAATGTTGTCTCAATTTCTGGTGTACAGCACAGTGCTTCAGTCATACCTGAATATACATATATTCATTTTCATATTCCTTTTCACCTTAAGCTACTACAAGATACTGAACATATTTCTCTGTGCTATACAGTATAAACTTATTTATCTATTTTATATATACCAGTCAGTATCTGCAAATCTCGAACTCCCAATTTATCCCTTCCCATCCCCCTCCCCCTGGCAACCACAAGCCTGTATTCTATGTCTGTGAGTCTGTTTCTGTTTTATATATAAGTTCATTTGTCTTTTTTTTTTTTTAGATTCCACATATGAGTGATGTCATATGGTATTTTTCTTTCTCTTTCTGGCTTACTTCACTTAGAATGACACTCTCTAGGGCCATCCGTGTTGCTACAAATGGCATTATTTTATCATTTTTCATGGCTGAGTAGTGTTCCATTGTATAAATATACCACAACTTCTTTATCCAGTCATCTGTCCATGGACATTTAGGTTGTTCCCATCAGACTTGCAGTTCTTATTATCCTCAGTGGAGAAGTCAATTTCCAGTTTCAACTTGGCTTCAAACACCAACGCTAACTCATTCTGGCTGCCCCAGCTCCATAGCCTGGGCAGGATGCCAAGCTTCAAGCTTTGGGAATCTCAGCCCTTCGGCTTTTTGCATGGACCGACATCACAGACCTCAAAGACTGCGCAGCCGCTTCCTTTCTTTCCAAACGCACTTCCGGTGGGAGCTACCCTGCGCGCATGCTCTGTGGTCTGGCGCCCCTTGCTCGGCTCTTCCCTATCCACTTCCGGTTAAGATGGAGGCTGGCCCTAGAGCGCGCCGCTGACGCCTGAACGCACCTGTTTTGTTTGAGCATCTGCACCGGAAGGCATTTTCACGCCTCGCTCGAGGACCACCTCCCCGTTTCTCTTCAGGCAGGCTCTAAAGAGCACATGCGCACTGAGAGAGGTGCAGAAAAGGTGAGAAAAGTGAGACATAGTTTGAGGGACGTTGAGGCTCCGTCCTGAGGTGGGGGCTTGAGAATCCCCAAATTTTGAGGCAGTGCTGAGCTCTTCAGAGCCCAGAAGGTGGACTAGAGTGATGAAAGAGGAGTAGAAAACAAAGAAAAATTTCTCTCTTTTAAAATCATTTAAACGTTGACATAATATACTTTAAACATGTTGGCTTAGGTGAAATACGTTATTAATGTTAATTTCATCTGTTTCTTTTTACTTCTAATGTGACTATTAAAAAATTGAAAATGGCTTACATTGTATTTCCATTGGACAGAGCTGGGTTGATAGAAAGATACATTGCAAAGCTCTTAGCCCAGTGACTGACACATAGTAATTCTCAAAACACATTTTTACAGATTGCTTCCCCTTAAAAAGTTTTCTGCTGGTTATGGAGGATGCAGCGGTGAAAAAAAAATAGAACTGCCCTGTGTGATTCTCAGCTCTAACTGGGGAGACACACAATAGGTAAGTGAACCCAGAAAGAAGGCCCTTTCAGATCATGGTAAATACATGCTATGAAGGAAACAAAACAGGGGCAGCGGAACAGCGGGAACTGGCAGCGTCTCAGTTACTTAAGGTGTCAGAGAGGGTCTGTCTGAGCTGGTAGCACGTGATCTGAGACCGGAATGACTAACAGAAGGAACTGGCCCTGAAAGGCCTGGGGGCAGGAGCTCCAGGCAGAGGGAACAGACTTCAGAAGCCTTGAAGTAGGAATGAGGCTTCTGTAATGGAGGAATGAAAAAGAACTCTTGTGCTCAGGGACACGGTAATAGGAAATGAGCCTGCAGAGGTGGAGGTGTGGTGACTGCAGGTCACAAGGGCCTAGTGGACTGTGGTCATGGATAGCTGAAGTGTGATGGGAAACTTTTGCAGCTGTCTGCACCCCATTCTTGCAGAGAATTAAGCCCTATCACTCTAAGGCATCCATTGCATGTCATGAATTAGGTCATCTCCTATTGTATTAGACAGAGAATGGTATTAGCCAGTATCATCCTTAGGGAAATTGAGAAAACATTCACTCATGCCATTCTCTGCAGGGCTTAATTCTCTCCCCAGACCCTGAAAAAGGCTGCATGAGGGGATATTTAGCAAGAGATGTGAAAAATCACTTTGGGATGGGATGGGGGCTGAAAGACAGGAATGGAAGATGGCGATCAGTGAGGAGTCCTCGGTGACTCAGATGAGAGATGGCAGTGCCCTCCGCTGGTGCTGCAGTAGCTGGTTAGTAAGATGCAAGCATATATCTTGGAAGCTGGAACCAACTGGACCCAATGGATTAGATAGACATGGAGAGGAAAAGAAGAGGGAGGGAGGAGCCAGGGATAACCACTGAGTTTTTGGTCTGAGCAGCTGGGTAGATGCCAGTGCCATGTATGTTGATTTGGATTCTGGTCCCAATTCTGCTGGATGACCCTGAGAAAAATAAGTGACTTACTCTCTGCTGGGCCTCAGTTTTCTCATCTGTAAAATGGGGGTTGCCATGGAGATTTGATGAGATCATGCATGAAAAGCACAGGTCTGGCACGCATTAAATGCTCAAATAGCTGTTATTATCATCGTGATCATTCCTGCGTGACTAGCATACTGAAGTAGATAAAAGCATGGGCTCTGAAACCAGTCAAACCTGGGTTGAGTCCCTGCATTGTTTATGTGACCTCGGCAAGGCAATTCACATCTCTGAGCTTCAGGTCCCTCTTCTGTAAAGGGGGTTAATGATAATATCCTCCCTCCAGACAATGTTGTGAGGATTCAGTGAGTCTTGACTATGATGTGCTTAGCACTCGGCATAGTGCATAGTAATTGCTCAATAAACAGGGCCTAAATGTTAGAGTAATTAGAATTTTCTTCTGTGTGTGCGTGTGTGTGTCTGGGGAGCAGAATTATTACTTACAATAAGTCTTTATATTTTTATTATGAAATAATATGTGTTCCTTGGGAAGATGCAGACAGTAAAGGATTTTGTAAAGCAGCTGATGAAAGCTGACCTACCACCCTTTCCCATAACTCCCTAAATAACCACTATGGACTGTTGCATAGCCCTTCTGAATTTCACAGACGCCCATTGTGTGCATGTGTGTTACGTCCTTCTTAGGGATGCAGTATAAGGTAGTGGCTGGGAGTTCAGGCTCCAGCGCAGCACAGGTTCTAGTCCTACCCCTGCCACTTTATTACTGTGAGGTATTGGGCAAGTTATTTAACAGTCAACCCAAGTCTCAATTTCCCTTTTTGTAAAAAGAAAAGTCATAACAGTACTGCTGGTAAAGAGTTGCTGAAACATTAATGGACCTGAGATTGTCATACTAAGTGAAGTAAACCAGAAAGAGAAAGAAAAATACCATATGATATCACTCATATGTGGAATCTAAAAAAAAAAAAAAAATGATGCAAAAGAACTTATTTACAAAACAGAAACAGAGTCACAGGCATAGGAAACTAGCTTATGGCTCCCAATGTGGGGAGAGGGTAAGGAGGGATAAATTGGGATTTCAGGATTTTCAGCTACTAATGACTATGCATAAAATAGATAAACAACAAGATCCTACTGCCGAGCACAGGGAACTATATTCAATACCTTGTAGAAACCTGTAATGAAAAAGAATATGAAAATGAATATATGTATGTATATGTATGACTGAAACATTATGCTGTACACCAGAAAATGACATTGCAAACTGACTATACTGCAATAAAATAAAAAAAACTTCATAATAGCCTATAATGAAAAAGAATATGAAAAAGAATATATATATGTATAACTGAATCACTATGCAGTACATCAGAAACTTAACATTGTAAATCGACTATACTTCAATTAAAAAAATAAAATAAAACTTCAAGAAGGGAAAAAAGGAGTTGCTGAATAATGTGTGCAGCACTGTGACTGCATATATGAAGATCTCAGGACACTTAGCTGCTTTTATTATATATACTTATTTTAACATAATGGGCATGCTGTTTTCTTTATGCTTTTCTGCAACTGTTTTTTCTTTCCTTTTTTTTTTTTTTTAACACTTTAGAAGGTTATAATTCCTATGTTTTTTTCCTTTATGCTCTTCTGCAATTTTCTTTGTTTTTTTTTTTTTTTACACTTTAAAAAGTTTCAAGTTTTTAAGTTTTCTCTTTTTCTATTGAGGCAAAATTGATATATACCAGTATGTAAATTTCAAGTGTATATCTTTATAATTTGACATCTGTGTACACTACAGAGTGATCACCAGCAAAGGTCTAGTTACCATCTATCACCGTACAATTGATCTTGCATCTGTTTTTGTAGCTTAGTAAGATGTCTTGAGCCTCTTCCCACACCAAAGGTCATCTTGATTTGAGGCAAGGTTAAGGACATGGACCGCTTGTCAACTCCTCATCCCTAAATTTCTGCTTCAGAGATGCCTAGCTGCACGTGAGCAACAGACACCACAGCTTCTGTTGTGTCTGGGTCTCCCAGGCTTTGGAGGCAGGTAGTAACCTTATCTCCCCAGGAGGTGGCAGGCAGACTACAAGAGAGGACAGCGAGTGGCACAAGGAAAGTGTGGGGCCCTTGCAGTCTTGCACTTCTGTGACCTGTGCCCTTGGGACTTCTGAGGTTGCATCTTGCATCTTGTTTCCCACAAGGTGGCCACATTCCCTCCTTCTGCTTTTCATTGGGGAGCCTCAAGCAGAGTTCAGACTGTCCCGAGACCGATCTTGTCTTAGATCCCGAGATCTTGATGCCAGTCTAGAGTATTTTGTAACTGGCTTTATGATTATAATAGTTTTTTTCTTTTCATCCCCTCCCTACTCCATTCTTTTTTTTTTTTTTCTTTGAGAGTCTGCTGTTTATGATAGATGGTTATTTTCATCCCACCTCTCTCTCACCATACACAAAATGCTGCTCTTTCATTCTGGGACCTATTCCTTCTCCTTCTGGGATCTAAGCACCCTCCTAGTACCAACCTTTTCTCTATGCTTTACTAATTCAGTTTACTAAAACAGTTCTTCTTTTCTTCTTTTTCTGTTCTAAGCATGTCACAAGACTCAGACATCCTCTTTGCCCAAAGATCCTTGGATTATTTAACCACATCTGTACTCTGTACCTCTTTTTCGTCTTTATGAGAGAGCTCATCTTGGGTTCTTGAGGACCTTTTCCTTGAAAGGCGACAAACCTTTAAAGTCTTATTTGCAGAGGAAGTGATGGGAGGGGCCAGATAAATGACAGCAGCAGGGGATGAAAGGTCAGGAACAAGGTTGGTGATTTCTTTGGCAGAGGACAGTTCTTGGCAAGGATCATAACTGTATTAGGGCAATAATAATAATAATCTGTTTCCTATCTTGTCCATGGCTATTGTCAGGATCAAATGCGATAAGATTCTGAAACCACTCTGTAACTTGTAGAGCACTTTATAACCTGTTAGGTATTGTTAGTCAGCAAAATCACTCACATGCTACCCATGCTGTGCCAGGAAGGATACAAGATGGAAAGTCAAGAGACCTGGGTCTGCCACCAGCTTGTTGAGTGTGAGTAGCAAGTTTCCTTCTCCAACAAATTGACCCAGTCATTTGTTGAACACCCACCTGTGTCAAGAATGGTTCTGGGTACTGGGGACGCTTAGCTGAACAAAACAGACCAGTTATCTTGGAACCCACATTCAAGAGGGGAAAACGGGCAATAAACAAGTAAACAAATAACAATAACAAAGAAGAAGTACTTGAGGCCAATGATGGTAGATTGAATACCCATGTCTCCTTTGCCTCCCTCCTGAAATCACAGTGTATATGACAGTAAAGAGATCTTTTCGAAAGGCACTAGACGCATAAAGGCAGGGAGTGGAAAAGAGGATGCAATCGTGCCAAGATTTTGGAAGTTGGAAAGCAGATAAATAAGTGGTAACTGGTCATTGACTTGGCAGACCTATGAAAGTTGAATCCCAAGCCAGTAGTGAGAAAAGCCAAGACTCAACCAAGTTTCTACTGCAGAGCCCACAGAAGGCTCACCAGCTAGAGGCAACAGGTGCCTCTGGAAATGGGGGTGAAGGGCAAGCTGACATAAGGAAGATGGTTGAAAGTTTATTTGAAAAGAACCCCCAGATCTCTTCTGCAGTTTCCTGATGCAAAGCTACTCCCCTCTCATCCAGGAAAAGACTGGAGTTTTATTCTTGGAAGAGGAGAACACAAAGGATCTTTCAAATGTGGGCTACCAGATGCAGTTGGAGGAGGAAGCAACATAATGTAAATCAGAGATTAAAGGAATGCTGTATGTTGAGACCCTCCTCCCCTAGCTGTCTTTTCCATTTGACTCATAAATTTCTGGCAGTCCAACTTTCACCCTCAAGGCAGAAGATTAGAAGAGTCTTCTCTGGGAAATTTGACCAGTCCAAGAAGAAACTGACATTGTACTGACATTGGAGGTTCCCCAACTAGATGACCCGGCTGAATCACCCTACGGTGAAGCCTCATATGTGTGCTCACAGCTTCCATTCATGGTTCAGTACCTATGGAAGGTAGTCTCCAAGATGGCCCCAGTGATCCCACCTCCTTGTGTTCTCGTGTAACTCACTCTCCCTTTCAAAATGGGCTCAGCAAAAATGATGAAAGGTCACTTTGAAGATTAGGTTTATAAAAAGACTATCTTCCATCTTGTCTTTCTTGCTTTCTTGCTTGCTTGCTCTGGTGGAAGCCAGCTGCCCTATGGAAAGGCCCACATGCTAAGGGACTGAGGGAGGCCTTCAGCCCATAGCCAGCAAGGAACTGAAGCCCTCAGTCCAAAAACCCTCAAGGAACTTAACTCTGCCAGCAACCACATTTTTATTGTGAATATTTTCAAGTGTGATTAAAAGCAGGGGAAATACAACAGTAGAACCTTGTCCATCATCTAGATTCAACATTTATGGAGATTTTGCCATATTCCATTCTTTTTTTTTTCTTTTCTGCCTTTAAATCAAACCCTAGACATCATGTCATATTATTTTTATTTACTTTTTTATATATCTCAAGAAAAGTCTCCTTCCTTCTCCGTAAGATGAGCAGAGAACCAAGTTTTACCAGATATCTGATGACAATTTCTGACATAAAGGATAGAGACCAATACCAAAAAAAGAAAACTGGGAGCAAGGAGATGAAAATTCCTCAAAGAAATCCAAGTGGATATCACAACCATGAAATAAGGTCAAGAATAAAAGAGAGTACTTGGATATGAAACGTGATAGCAAAAAGGAAAAATGAAACAGAAGGGCTGGAAGATAAACCTGAGGAAATCTCACAGAAAGTAGCACAAATGGCACGTGGGAAATAAGGGAAATTTCATGGGCCAGTCTAGGAGGTCCAGGATCCCCCAAATAATAGGAGTCCCAGAAAGAGAGAAAAGAGAAGACAAAGGGAAATAATCACAAAATGTTTTAAGAGAATTTCCCCAAATTTAAGGATATTATTGTGCAGATTGAAAGAGTCCAAGTGCCTTATGCAGAGGATGAAATTTTGGAATGCTTGTGAGAAAGTTGAAGGACCCTACAAGCCTCCACTGAGAGAAAGATGGGCCATCATCAAGGAATCAGGAATCAGAAGGTCTTGGGAACTTTCAACAAGACTGGAAGCCAGGCAGCAGTATGGCAGTGCCTTGAAAATTCTGAAGAAAAATGATTTCCAATCTAGAATTCCACACCTAACCCTTATCAATTAATAAGCATGAAGGTAGAATAAAGACATTTTCTGACAAGCAGAGTCTCAAAACATTTACTTTCTAGAGAAGTTGTTAGAGGACATAAACCGAGAAAGAGATGCAAGAGCAGAGAAGCAAAAAGCATTCTCAATTTAAAAACATCCAGGGGTCAGCTATACACCTGGCATAAACCACCACCAGTTCAGACTGGAGCAGAAAGTTCCAGGAGAGATCTCTTCAAGAAGATGGAATCTGTCTCCTCCTGTTAACTCTGAACGTCTTGAGAGGAGATAAGACAATTGGCAAAGAGTTTGGGTGGAATCAGTGATAAGTATGTGAAAAACTAAGAAAATGAAAAATAAGACAATTATTAATTCTGGGAGAGGGGAAAGTTGTGCAGGATATTAAAAAATCATAGTTTGCCGTAGAGCTCCATTCTTTACATAGTCACAGGACTGTAAACATTGAGTATTGTTCTGACACCATTAAGATGTAATTATATTATCATGATACAGAGTGGGAAGGGCGCACACGTACTTATGTATTAGAGAGAGCCACAGGGAGAAATTAACAGATAAAACCTGATAATTGAAAAAACGAGAAAGTAAAGTGAAATAAGTAAGTTCCGTACAGACATGAGGGATAAATATTTAGTTGAAAAGAGGTGAAAGTTTCCTACAGGAAGGGGTAAATGAGCTGATGGGGCAAGAGGGTGAGGGATGCTGTTTTTCACAGCAAACCATCTGACTCATTCAACCTCATGCATGTATCTCTTTTATAAAAATTGCAAGTAAGATGATACCGGAGAGTGATCAATGCAGGAAAGTCTGGCGGAGGGAGGCAATTTTGGACCGGACTGAGGAGAAAGCCCTGGGAGCAAATGAAATTTAAGTCACAGGCAGCCTGAAGGATGGGGACTCAGCCATGTGAAAATCTTGGGAAGGAGGGCCTCCAGGAAAGGGGAACGGCAAGTGCAGAGGATCTGCGGGCAAGAGCAAGGTGTCGAGAGCACAGAGGAAGAATGAAGTGAGAAGGATGGGGCGCGGGGGAAGAGAGAGATGAGCTTTGGCAGATGGACCAATGTCAGATCATGCAGAGCCTTGCTGGCCACGGGAGGGCCTCAAGATTTATTCTGAGAGCCTTGCATGAGAAGCACTGGGAGGCTTCTAGGCAGAAAAATAGAATTTTAAAAGATCACTGTGTATAAACATCTGCAGAGTGCTCGATGCTATTCTAAGTGTTTGTATGTACAATAATATTAAACTCACTTAATCCTCATAATAACATGAAGAAGTCTCTCCCTTTTTTTTAGTCTGAAAATTAAAGCACAGAGAAGTTGAGTTGCATAGTGTAAGAAGCCAAGATTCAGGCCCAGTTACTACAGCCCACTGACTCCGTGGAAACCCTTCTGGTTAGTCCAGCCTAGTCTAGACATGGTGATCCTCAACCCTCCAGGCTTCCCAAGAAGCTGGGAGCTGTAACCCAAAAAAAGTGCCCAAATGCACTGAAATTTTTAGACGCTCCTCAGGTGGCTCTGAAGTACAGCCAGGGATGAGAATCTTCCGGCTAGAGGCTTTCGAAGATTCGGCAGAGTTCCACGACTCTGTTGTCATGCCTCCATCTCTGTTCCAGGTGGCATGGGGTGGCTCCTGGTGACCTCCTCGGCCTCCTGCCCCTGCCTCTCCCCAGCCACCACTGCTTCCCAGCACCCAGCTCTCCCTCCGGGCTGCTCTCTACTCTGCCCTCGGCGCTCAGGTGTCTTGTGCCACCTCTGCATCCTTCCTTTCCTCGGAATCTCAGCAGTCAGTCATCTCCCTCCCCAGCATTCTATAGTGAACAAGTGCGGTTTGCATGAATCACGTTTCCTGCCCTCCTTTCTCTTCCACAACCAGGTAACCGATTGAGAGAGAGAGAGAGAGAGTTTTGAGAGGGAGTCTGTAGTCCATACCAGGGTCCAGGGGTCAGAAGACCGTCTTTATGAGGACTGACACACGGTCACTTGACATCTCTGAGCCTCAGTTTCCCTTGTTGTTAAGTGGGGGAAAGATTTGTGCTGTGCCTCCAATCACAAACCTCGAGGCCCCCTATGATCCGACCCTTGCCTGTCTCCCCACCATCACTCAGCCCCAGTCACCCTGGCTTTTCAGTTCCTTGTGCAGATTCAACTTGTTCAAGCCTTGCGCTTGCCTTGAACCCTTTGCTCGGACTCTTGTTTCCCGCCTCCATTCTTGGCTTGCATGATTCCTTCTTGTCATTCCGGACATTTGCATGTCCGGAATGGAGCAGCCTTCCCAAGCCACTCATCCATTGCTCAAGGTCATTGCCTGCCCCTGACTCTGTCTTACTGACAGCCCTTAGCACCACTCCAGAGTGTCTATTTGTCTCCCTGTCTGCCTCTCCCACTGGAACTTGGACGGCGTGAGAGCAGGGGTCTTGTGCTTGTTCGCAGCTGTGTCTGTAGCACCTAGAGCAGGACCTGACACGTAGTAGGCCTGCACAGAGCTTTGTGGATGAATGAATGCCTATGTATGATGACCAATGTCTGCCATGGCACTTCAGAAATTCTAGACTGCTGTACACGAGTATGGGCTTTTTATTTAAAACATCTAGCTTTGGGAGCAGTATATTTACTTTCCTAACACTGTTTCCTTGAGGCCAGTGTAGCCTGGGCAACAGATGGCAGGGGACAATGTTTGGGGAGAGGGAGCCTGAGGTTAGACTAGAGCCGTGGCCAGCCCCTCCTTGGGTAAGCTGCTGGTGGACAGTTGACCGCAGCCGTTGTTGGCTCCCCACCTCCACCACCTCACATCTTCTGCCTCATCAGACGCTCAAAACTTTACCAAGTGGGTTACTGGACTACAGTGTCTGGGGGCTTAGAGATCTTTGGCCCAATTTCCTGGTTGAATGTGCAACTTGTAGATGAGAAATTGTCATTTGCTGTGATTAGAGAAAAAAATGAAAAGGAAAAAAATGGGGTAGAAGTATTTAACCACAGGAAGTAGAGAAAGCTGAAAAAAAGACAGGGAGGGAGGGAGAGAGAAGGAGAGAGAGCTAACAGAAACCTGGAGGGAAGGGGCAGGAAAGTTAAAGGGAGTGGAGTTGGAATCTCGGCCACGTGTTTGCCTTCAGCCCCTCTCTCCAGGCCCACCCATGCCTGCCTTCTCCGACCAGTGTCCCCCACAAAACCACACTGCGTGGGAGCTCAGGCTGTGTCATCAGATGAGGATTTCTGAGGAAGGGGCACACCAGCATCTTTTCCAGAAAGGGGAAGTGAAATAGGCAATGCAAGGTTCTCATTTCCTGATGGTGGCCCCCCCCACCCCGGGGGCAGCCTCAGCCAGCTCCCTCCACCCCTGTTTCCTGGTAGCGGCTCTGGGCTGCTGTCTGTGTTACTCATTAACCAGGCACTAATATTTCTGTTTACCCATCTGTCATCCTGCAGGGGATTCAGAGGAGTCCCACAATCTAAGCAGCCACCCGGATCCTCTTGGGTCAGGCCCAGCCAGCCATATTTAGCTTGTGTTTATTCAGTGTCAAAAGTCCTGTGCCAGAGCCCTGAACTATATGTAGCCAGGGAGAGAGAAAGTTTTCTCAGGTCGGATGTGATCCGCCTGCTGGTTGTGCCTGTGTGCTGGGAGGTGCCTCCAGCGATGTGCTTGAACTCGCTTAGAAGTGCGGTTTATTAGCATGGCTGGCCAAACCCATGTTCAGGGTCTTCACATGGATAGAAACTGACCCTGGAGGGGGATGTATGCTCCCGAAGTTGGCAGGTGCTGCAGATCAGGACCTGTGCTACCCTCTACCCTCAGCCCCTGAGCCTCCATCCCAAGAACTGGTTGTTAAACATTGCCGGCACACACTGGGGACATCTATTTATCAAATAGATGCATGGTAACTTGTAAGGCCCCCTCCTGGCTACTTGGTTCTTGGTCGGCCAGTTCTAATGAAAGAAGAAATAGCCCCCACTTTCAGGGAGCAACCGGCCTGATGAAAACCCTCCGTGTTTGCTCCTTACTTTATGGCTCTTAACTCTGCTGTGCATATTATCTCCTTGATCCTAACAACCATCTCCCTTCAGTGGTGGGCACAGATACCAGAGTGATCATCCTAAATTGGAAATCAGATTATTTCACTCTCCTGCATAAAATCCTCAAATGGCTTCAGAAGCTCTTGCGGTAAATTCATTCTTCTCTTTGGGGCGTAAAACACTTTGCATGGTCCGGTCCCTGCCGACTTCCTTGACTTCCTCTTTCACTCTCTTCCCATTCACAGTATTCCAGCCCAGTGGTTCTCAAAGTGCGACCCCTGAACCACCAGCATCAGTATCCCCTAGGATTGTTGGAAATACAAACTCTTGGGTCCTGTACCAGACCTAGTGATTCTGAAACTGTTCGGAGGAAAGACTGCAATCTGTGCTTCAGCAAACCCTCCATGTGATCCTAATACATGTATGAGTTTGCAGACCGCTGCTCTAGCACCACACTGGCCTTCTCTCTGCCCCTGAGATGCTCAGGTTTTCTCCCTCCTCCAGGGCTTTTGCACCAGTGGTTCCTGTTTCTAGAATGCTCTTCCCTTGAGCATTTGTATGCAACTCTTTCTCATTGTTCAGATCTCAGCTGACCACCATTGCCTCAGGAGAATCTTCTAAAACCTCTCAGCCCCTCTTTATGCTTTCTTCCGTATCCCTGTTTTGGTCCACATTCTAAAATTATCTTGTTGTTTGTTTACTTGTTTATTAACGATTTTTTCCCCACTAGAATGGAAGCCCCAGGAGGGCAGGTACCTTGTCTCTCATACAATCTGCATCCTCAGCGCCTAGAAAAGTATCTGGCTTTTAGTAGATAAGTAGATAAAAACCAATACGTGTATTTGCTGAGCAAGTGAATTACTAATTTCCCAGTAAAGAAAGTGACTTGATGAAGATCAAATACTTGTTAGTGAGTAGCTAAAGCTTCACCCTGAAAGTCTCAGACCAGGGCTAGAAGTTTCCTTGCACTTTTTAGCAGGCGCGACCTGGTCCCTAAAATGGTGGGACTCTCCGAGTTGGAAGGGGTCTGGCCGTTCACTGGTTCAGCCCTTATCAGATGTGTGAGCTTCCTCCACGTCCCAAGTTGAGTGTTTTGTATCTTCTACCTCAATATTCCTGGAGACCGGGAGTGATTACCTTGCTGAGCCCTGGCTGTTGAAGATGGAACCCCCTGCTGCTTTGGCCCATGGTCCTTGTTCTTCTCTTTGGGGCTGCAGAGAATGCATCTTCTATAAAATGAACCTTATCTTGTTCCAGCCATGTGTTCAGCCTTCTCTAACTGGCTTCTTATATGCCAGTGAAAAAAGCAGGCACTTTGGAATCCGGAAGACCTGGATTCAAACTCCCTCCCACTATTGACCTTGGAAAGTGCCCTTAGTTGTCTCACGCTTCTTCCCTAGAACAGTGCCTGGCACTTAATGTGTATTGTTATTGTTATAATTATTATTATTAGGTTTTAAATCTCCAAAACATTTGGTCAATTTAGGGGCTTGATTCTTTTTAAGTTCACGTCCTTTTTACAAATGTGCTGCTTAGCGCTCGGCATGCTGCTGCTTATCCCCAGCACAGTGAGATTATCATCAGCTTGTTTGCACTCTGTTTCTTTTAATGCCCCCCAAAATCAAATCAGCTTTTTTGGGGGGAAGGTGTAATATATCACAGATGCATAGGAAGCTCACAGTCAGCTGAAAATCACAGATTTTTTTTTATACATTACTGTCAAACCATCCTATGTAGTTGACCATCTAGTATGTTATTTCCATTATTTAAAATTTCTACTTACTACGTTTCTTTTAAGTGGGAGTACGTCTGTGTTCAGATGGGTTGATATCTTAGAGCTAAATACCACTGTAATTTCTCAGCAATTTAATCTATGCAGTCTCATTTGACTTCTCAGAATAACCCTGAGAGGCATGCAGTATCCTCATTAGTTTGGTTTGGAAATGGAGGCTGGAGGTTGTGACTTGCTCAAGGTCATCCAGTTAGTAATCAACACTGAACTCAGAGCTCTTAAGACACCAGTCCGGTGTTGTTTTGAGGAAGGGAAACAGAAAATGAGCTCTCGGTTGAGTGGGAGTAAGGAAGGAAGCCTTTCTGGAGAAAGTGACTATTGAGTGGCGTTTTGCAAGAGGGGAAAAAGTAAGCAATCGGAAGATGGAGCCATGTGGGGTTTAGGTGAGGGGGGATTACAAGCAGGGAAGGTCTCTGAAGAATAATTCCTTGGACAGTTTGGGCCCCTGAACTAGGCTGGTGATTCCTGACCTCAGCTGCCTAGCATAATCACGTGGGCTGCTTTTTAAAGCTCATCTGCTGGGCGGCACCCTCAGAGATTCCAAGTCAGTAGGGTTAGGGTGGCCATCTGTATTATTTTTTTACGTCTGTGTGATATTCTGATGTGTAGCCTCTGGTGCAAACCACTAGGGTAGGTGCTGGAGGGCCTGCTAAGTAGAGAGTGCGGTCGAGGGGTGCTTACTGCGGAGAAATGAGTTAGGCAGGTGGAACTGGGAAGGAGGAGAGGATACAAAGCAGGCAGTGAGATGATACGATTTGAGTTCTTGGGAGGAAAACTTTTGATGATAGGAAAACTCTGCAGGTTTCTAAGTGGGAAGGTAAAATGTTTTAAGCCCCTGCGATACATTGATAGCTTTGAGCCAGGACTCACCTCATCCTCTTTCTGAGTCCAGTCTCTATTCATCAGTCTAAACAGGAGTCCATCAGTACTCACTCCATGACTCACTTACCCCACGTCTTTATCTTAACATATTTCTGTGGTTTCAGATGCACCGTCCTCTCCCTTTGCTGCTGGGTCTGGTTCTCTATCCCATTTTTGCCCTCCTTGTGCTTGCAAAAATGTTACAAAAATTGTGGACGCTCTCTTCAGAGTTTTATAATCTTTATTTTCAATCTGCCACCCCAGACTGTCTTTTCCTGTGCTAGTCTGATGGGTGCCAAGCTGGATTCTGACCTGTGGGTGGCGCCATGGAGGGAGAAGATAAGACCCAGACCTCAGGTGGCTCCCAGATTAATGGGGGAGACAAAACACACACACACACGGTGACGACTGGATCATACTTACAAAGCAGCGGGTCAGATGGACACCGTCCACACCTAGATCATTAGAGGTCTGAGCCCCAGTCCTCTCTCCTAGTCCCCTTGGTTCACAACCTTCCTACATCTTCTTTGACCTCATTTTCTATTTCTCTTCCATCTGTTTCCCATTGGCTTCTTTCCAGCACCAACGGCTAGGCCAGTGTGTGGGTGGTGTTTCAAAAGATTGCGTTAGAACTCTCTCCTTCAGTTCCTGACCACCTCACAAGGACTGAATTTGTATTACCTACATTGCTTCTGAAACTCTGGTCTGATAGTGCTTCTAGGCCCAACCATTTTCTTCTTTAGTCATGGAGCTGTGTTCCTTTGGGAAGGAAAATTCAGACAGGAAGGGATACCAAACCAGTGAGACAGATTTTGACAGTCCCAGCATCAGATTGGGTCTGAGGATTCCTGAATCTGAGACAGGAACCCTCACGCTCTCCCTCTCCTGTCCTGCTCAACTCATCCAGGGACATCCCTAGTCCGTGGTGAAGTCAGAACTTGGCCCTCCTTCTGCTTGACTCACACCCCTGTCCCCATTCGCCACCGCCACCTCCGCTGTCTGCCTGCCTCTGCATCCCAGCAGGGAGGAGCCCTGATGCCGCAGTGCCTGCAGCCCTTTCCCAAAGGTCCTGCGCACGACCGAAGAAGAGAAATAGAAAAGCAGAGGGTCCAGACCGGCATTGAGGGAACTGAATACCACAGCTTCCGCCCGCCATTTGGGGCTTTCCTTCGTGTGAAACCCCACCAGGTGGGAGATGTTATAGGGCCCGAAGCACACCAGGAAATTAAGGAGCGAAACGACAGCCAGCCCCACCGCTCGGCGCCGCCTCTGGGCCCCCACGTGGGGCTGGGTGAGCATGATCCACACAAAGCGCCAGTAGCAGAAGATGGTGACCACCATGGGGATGAAGAAGAGGACGAGGCACAGCTCCAGCCGCACGGGAAGCACCAGGCGCAGCTGCTCTCGGGTGAAGTTCACATAGCAGGTAGTCTCGCTCACATCTGTGGCCCTCTGGGTTGAGTTCAAGTACTGAACGACGATCACGACGGTGCAGTGACCAAACGACAAGGTCCAGGCGACCAGCACAGCAATGACCCCGTACAGGGGCCGGCGGGACAGCTTGTACCGCACGGGGAAGGCCACTCCCAGGTAGCGCTCCAGGCTGATGCCCGCCAGCAGCCACGTGCTGCAGTAGGTGCTGCTGTAGAAGCCGAAGCCCATGAGGGCGCAGACCAGCTTGGGCAGATACCAGCGGAAGTCAGACGCCGCCTCGATGATCTTAAAGGGCAGCAGCAGCAGCAGCAGGAGGTCCGCCAGCGTCAGGCTGAGCAGGAGGATGTGGATGGGGGCAGGGTCAGGCTGGCGGACCCGCCCCACGAAGGCCCGCAGGGCCAGGAGGTTGGCAGGGAGACCGATGAAGAAGATGACAATATAGGCTGCGAGGATCAAGGAGTTGTGCAAGTTGGGCATGACTGTTCTGGAAGAGGGTGAGAGAGGGCAGGGTCAGGAGGCCCCACGCACAGCCTGCAGACCCCCCTCGGGTTCGGTCTGCGGACCCCCTCCCAGGCGCTGTCCTTGCCCCAGGTCACGGCTTTCTGCTGTTGCTACCGCTGGCTCGCACCACCTGCCAGAACTGCCCAGAGCAATTATTGACTTTGCCTGGGGCGGGATATTAAGCGGTGGTTATTACGTTTGCCATCCTGTATCTCTGGGGGAGACCAACCCTTGGCTTCCCAAGGGAATTCCCCCTCCGGTTTTCCCAGCCTCTCTCTTCTCCTCACAGACAGACACAGGAAGTTACTGTTTTCCGTTTCGAACTTTCTTAAGCCGTTTCCTCAGTCAGAGACCTGCAGAGAGAAAAGGCAAGCCTCACCACAGCGAGGAGGGAGCTGTAAGAGGCCTCTCAGGAGAACTCGGGCTGTGAAAACCCAGGCTGGGCCACCCTGCGCTGGTTTCTCCTCAGGACCCCGCCGCCCGCCCAGGAAGCAGGTGCCCAGCCCCCAGCCCATCTCCCTACCTGCTTTCCTCTCCTTTTGCAGAACGAAGGCGCTCCTCCACCTTTGCCTCCCCTGTCCAGTACTGACTCTGGGGCTGTATTGAAAGGGGGAGCCTAGTGAAACACGGTCCTTTGGGGCTGGTCCCCCAAAAGACTCCAGAGAATATTCAGAGAAGAACACAGATGGTAACTGGCTCCTGAGCCTGGTGTTTTGACAATAAACAGAGGAATTCTTCTTAATGGGGTAACTTGGTTTCCACTTGGTTTGTAACCCTTGCTGCCCACACACAGTCAGGCCTCTTCATCCTCTCTCCAGGCTTAGGGGCTGGTCCGCGTTTCCTTGCCCCCGCTGGCTCTGTCTGTGGATATGATCTTTGCATTTGGTTTCCAACAGACTTCCTCCAGCTCCCCCCAACATTTCCCCTCCAGTTCTGATCCCGGCATCACTTCCCAGAGCGCAAGCACTAAGCTAGCAGCCTTGCCTTGCCTTTGTTCCGGATAGATGGCTCCTTGGGATTTGTCCTGAAGGAAAATCTGAAAGCTCCTGGGAGAGAGGAACAGAGCTTTAGCCACTGCTACTGCCCATTTCACACAGGAAAAACTTGTAAGGAACCTGGCTGGCAGAAAGCTTTTATACAAGCCCAAGTCACATGACTGGGGAGAGAAGGTCAGTAACTGAGCACTGTCTCCTCTCAAACCCAAAGGAAAGGGCACTGGCATCTTTATTCTCCCCCTAGAGATGCTCATTCTGATTTCCAAACCCAGGTTTTCTGCCCTTAGTTCCTGAGTGTTTTTCTCAATCCCAGGCATTTTTCCCATTTCTCAAGTCAGATCATCTCATCTCCTCTTTTCTAGGTGATTTTTTCTGTAAGTTCTCACTCTCAGAAAGGATTTTCTACTTCATTTTATTCTTCAGCTTTCCCCTTTCTGTATAGTTTCCTGCCCTCTGACTTTAACGAGTTTCTTTTGCCCTCCCAGTTGAAGCAGATTGCTTTCTCCTAGCCTGTGTCTTGTGGTGGTAGAAATAGCATGGGATTTAGAGTCACTCAGATGTGGCTCAGATCCAAGTCCCTTCATTGTGACCTCAGGGCAGATCAATTTTCTGAACTTTAGTTTCCTTTTCAGTCAAGTGAGGATGAGAATACTTACATCCCAGGATTTCTGTGACGAGTCCCTGAGATAGCATATGTAAAGCCGTGCAGGTGCTTTAATGCCCGTAAGTGCCAGTGGTCCCTCCTCCCAAGCCTGTTGGACAGCTTCATAGAGAGTGAGCCACTTGGTAGACTGTCCAGAGGCTGAATATCCAGACGTGCCATCTGACTTGAGAAAAGGCCTCCTGGGTCTCAGCGCCTGTGTGGCTCTTTGCAGGCAAACGGTGCTCGGCTGCACTTCCTTCCCCCGTGCATTCCCTCTTCCTGAGCCGTCCTCGTCCTTTTCTCACAATCTCTCCCTCTCTGACCTATGTAGCTCCAGGTTAGAAGCTCCTCAGAGTCCTTTCTTGAAACACACACTTGAAGAAACAAAGACAGTCAGAACATGTTTTCCTCTTGACCTGGGGAATGGGCCTCAGTTTTGCCCTCTGGGGCCTGATCCCCACTCAGAGACTCTCGGCTCTTTTCCTGGGACTTACACTTATTACACTTATTCCCATACTGTTTGCTTAGTCATTCATTCATTCATTCAGTCAATCAGCCATTCGTTTTGTAGCCTAGAGTCCCAGGGTCTGGGTATCTTAATATTTAGATTTTCTTTCTTTTCAGCTCTACTCTCCTTTAGAACTGAAGAGTTCAATCTTTTCGTTTGTTTCCTTCCCCCAGCATACAGCTGTACTTCGCAGATTAACCGGGGAACTAGGCAAGAGACCATTCTCTGTCGCTTGCTACCAAATTTATTTATGTCATTTGGCTTTTATGATTTTCTATAAATATTCACAGGATTGGGATTTAACTGCAAAATGGAAACTTACTGGAAAACAGGTGTTGAGGAGTTAGGACTGCTTCTTTATCTCTGCCTCTCCTTCCCCCGCACCCCCCATGCCTTTCTCATATCACTGTTGTATGTTACCTACGTTGAAGTTCCCCCATAAAGCCCCTTCTCCACGTTCACGGTGGTTATGGAGGTAGCATGAGAAAGGAAAGTTTTGAATTCATGATTCACGATGCCCACCTATGCCACAGGAAAAAGAAATGCAGCCTCCAGTTGAATTCATGGGGTGAGCGTTCATAAAAGCGATATCTTTCACAATATCTTTCAAGTTCAATTTTCTGTCCTCATCACCCAGTTTATTATAATAGGAAATTAGACCTATTATTATCTAAAGTTACATACAGTCACTTTCTCCACTTCCTTATTCCTCAGTAGTCACCCCTCAGTTCGCACAAATCTGGATTACATCCCTATTTTTCCGTAGAATCTTATCTGATTAGCAGTGACTCTGTGTTACTCAGTTCACTTCTATAGAAGACATTTTGATTGAAAAGACCTATAGAAGAAATAGAAAACATTTTCTTCCTATTTGATTAACATTCAACACAGTTTCCACACCCTTCTTAAAACATTCTCTTTCCACGTATTCTGATATGTTGTGCTCTTCTGGTTTCCTTGCCTTTTCATTGGTAGCTCCGTAATTTCCTTTGCTGGCTCACCTTCTCCTGCTCATCCTCTAAACGTTGGAGTTCCTTAAGACTTGGTTCTAGGGTCTTTCCTATCCTCATCCTATGCTCTCTCTCCAATCTATTGCATCTACTTCTACAGCATGAATTCCCATCTTCAGTACATCCAATTTTGGATCCCTGCCCTGGGCTTCTGTGAACTTTCACATCCACATGCCCAATGGCCTGGTAGACATATCTGTTTGGATGTCTCCCAGGCACCTCAAATTCATTGTGTCTGGAATTGACTTTAGACATTCTCCACCAAACTAAGCCTTCTTCCAGAATTCTCCATGTTGGAGAATAGGATCTCTTCCCATTCCATCCCTGAGTCATAATCTCAGAGTCAATCCTAAAAAATCAGTCTTAACACCATCTTCTTCCTTATGCTCTGGATGCAGCCCAACATACTTCTCAAATGCATCACAGATTTGTCCATCTCCCTGCATCTCCATCTTCCCATCTCAGTGTCAGCCACCATTGTCTATTACCAGGCCATGACCAGCTCCCTCACAGCCACTCACTCTCCTGTAAGTCAGTTTCCCATACTGCAGTTAGTGGGATCGTCTTTAAAATGTCAAGTCAATTATACTACCCTCTTGTTTAAAACCATGTCAGAGGCTTCCTGTTGCTTTTAGGATGAGTATCAAAACTCTTAACAAGGCCTCTAAGGCTTGCCTGACATTGCCCTTGCCAACTTCCAGCCTTAACTCACATCAGCCTTCTCTCTCCTTGCTCTCTAAGCGAGACCATCTTTCACTTCTGTGAATGTACCACCGCCAAGGGTGCCTGAAATGCTCTCTACTTCTCATTACCTGCTCCAGCCTCCCCAGTTAATCCCTAGTCTTCTTTCAGGTATCTACTTCTTCCTTCAGAAAGCCCTCCCTGACCCCCTAGACTGAGTTAGAGTCCCTTATTATATATTCTCCTAGCATCTTTTCTATTGCTGAATAGTATTGTGTTTTAGAATGTTTTATGTTTCATTTATCCGTTCACCTATTGATAGACATTTAGATTTCTTTTAGTTTTTGGCTCATGTAAATAAAGCTGCTATGTGTATTGTCATTTAGGTCTTTGTGTGAATATATTTTCATCTCTCTTGGGCAAATACCTGGGAGTGTATTGGCTAGGTGGTACGGAAAATATTTTGTTTAACTTTTGAAGGACCTGCCAGTTTCCAAGCTGGCTGTACCCTTTTCATTCGCATCGGCAATGTACGAGCGTTCCTGTTGCTCCACGATCTCCTTAACACTTGCTGTTGGTTAGTCTTTCAGTTTTAGGCATCCTGATCTGTGTGTTGTGGGATATCGTTGTGGTTCTGATTTGCATTTGCCTGCCAACTATTGATGTGGAGCATCTTTTCAAGTACTTCTTGGCTATTTTTGTATCTTCTTTTGTGAAGTGTCTGTTCAAGCCTTTTGCTCATTTAAAAAAAAAGACCTGTGTTATTTTCATGAGTTCTAAGAGTTCTTTATTATGTTCTGGGTACTAGTCATCTGTTTTATATATATATATATATATGTATGATAAATATTTTCTCTCACCCTGTGACTTGTCTTTCCATTTTCTAAATTGTCTCTTGAAGAACAAAGGTTTTGAATTTTGATAAAGTCTAATTTATCTAGTCTTTCTATTATGGTTTGTGCTTTTACATCCTGAGAAATCTTTACCTGCCTATCTAATTCCAGACTTTCCTTTCCCCATGAAATTGCCTAAGCACCTTAACTAAAAATGAATCGATTGTATGCATATAAGTGGGTCTTATCTCTTTTCTGCTCTAGTGATCTTTATGTCTTTCCTTCCACCATTTCCACACAGTCTTGATCATTGTAGTTTTATAATAAGTCTTGAAATTGGGTGGTGTAAGTCCTCCAGCTTTGTTCTTCTTTTCCAAAATTGCTTTGGCTTTTCTAGGCCATATGCATTTCCACATAAATCAATTTCTACAAAAATGCCTGCTGTGATTGTGATTGGGATTGTGTTGGATGCATAGATCAGTTTGGGACCATCAACGCTGGAACAATATTGAGCTTTCCAATCTATGAACATGATGTCCCTCTCCATTTGTTTAGGAATTTAATTTCTCTCAGCAGTGCTTTCTAATGTTCAGCATAGAGCTTTGCATATCTTTTCTAATTGATTCCTAAGTATTTTTGGTGCTGTTGCAGATTTCATTTTTTGAAAAAAATCTTTGTTTTCTCACTATTTGTTGCTCTCATAGTATCATTTACTATCCCTTCATAGCACATATCTCAGCTTATTATAATAATACATTTATTTGTGTGAGAATTTGCTTAATGTCCATCTCTCTTACAAGACCATCCACAACTCAGGAAGCATGGTGGTTTTGCTCACCACTGTATCCTCAGGGCCTGGCGTACAGCCTGGCACATATTAGACACTCAGGAGTTATTTCCTGGATGATGTGCAGGTGGGTAAGTGGAAGTATTGGAATGGAGAGAGGTCATTTTGAAAAGCTCAGATATTTGTCTGCAAATGCCTCATTTTATCTTCTTCTGGGACCATCATAAGAAATCCTAGCTGGTAACCACTTGAGAGCTCTCTTGCAGATTAAGGCATTCCTGGTACTTTTGCTGGAATCCACAAGGATCTTTCCTCATGGTCAATATTGATAATTCAGAGTAATGTGCCTTTATTATAAAGACCCTGCCTAGGAAATATGAGGAAGGTATAGATATAAAGTATTCAAAAGTGAAGGGAAATGCAGGATTTCACATAGCAGCAGCACCACCAGTAAATAAAGAGCTGTCATTTCATTCATTCATTCAACAAATGTGTTATCTACTCCGTAGGATGTGATGGACCCCGGGGAATATCAGGGTCAAAAAAATAGAAGTGGTTTCGCATTCATAGAAGGTGGTTACATTCTAGCGGAGGGAGATAGACAATAACAGGTGAATAGGAATATGGGAGTGATTACGCAGTGATAGGCATTGTGAAGGAGAGGAAGCAAGGTGATGAGACGGAGCGTGGTGATGGCATAGCAGAGGCTTCTTTAGTCTGAGGGATCAGAGAAGCCACCTCTGGGGTTACCGGTGAGCTGACATCTGAGATGTTGAGCTGGTCTCGGGGGAGGAACTGGTACGTGCCAGGTAGAAGACACCTTTGCGTGTGGTAGGAACAGAAATGCTAGGGTGGCTGGAGCGTGGTGAGCCAGGGCAATGACAGTAGGAGATAAGACTACGTGAGGCCTTATTAATCACAGTAAGGAGCTGGGGTTCCATTCATAAGCAGTGGGAAGTCACTTAAGGCTCTGAGAGGAGCGTGACATGATGAGATTGATGATTTGAGAAGATCACGTGTGAAGAATGGTCTTCAGGAGATGAAACTGCAAGCAGAGAGATCAAATAAAAGTCCACTGTGGTCATCCAGCGGGGGCTTGATGATGGCGTGGATTCAGAAGAATGCAGCAATGGAGGTGGAGAGGATCCATTGGGATTTGGGCTACATAACTTTAAATAAATAGCAATAAATGAAGAGCTGCAGGATGCCAGAGAGAAATGGAACTCTCCTGGGGAATTAAAGGGAAGCTGATTCTAGACCAGTATATCTAAAGAGACTCTGAGATTTCATTGCTCCCCTGTGCTGGTGCAGCTCACCCTCATTCCATGTGTGTATTACCCCTTCTGAGCCCCTGCAGTGGCCTTATGACAGTGTGAAGGTGACAACTGATGCTCTTCACGACTTGCATCTCCTCTTTTAGATGCCACTTGTCCAGCCTTTCTTTGTCATCCCAATAGCGATGTCCTCCATTTCTGCAGCCTTTGCACAGCCATCCCCAGGGCTGGTGCACTTCTAAAGAAGAGAAATAAGGAGCAACTCAGGACTAGCATCTTGGGAGTACTCCCCAGACGCCATCTCTGTTGGCTTCTATAGTGGGCGCTGTGGGGTTTGCCACCCATTGCTGGTAACCATACCCCAACCTCCCTCTGCAGAGACCTCGCCTTCCTTCGCTCTCTGTCCACTCACTTACTGTTAATCAAACTCCACCCTTGGCCAATAAAATCAGCTACTGTGGTTGAGTAATGGTCCCCGCAGAAGATACCCACATCTTAATCCCTGGAACCGAATGTTACTTTGCATGGCAAAAAGGGACTTTTGGGTGTGATTAAGAATTTTACCATGAGAAGGTTATCCTAGATTATTGTATGGGCCTTAAAGTGAACAGAAATGTTCTTATATTCCACTAAAATCTGGGACAAGGCTGCCTACTATCACCATGCCTATTCAACATAGTCTTGGAAGTCCTAGCCACAGCAGTCAGGCAAGAGAGAGAAATAAAAGGGATCCAAATTGGAAAAGAAGAGGTAAAAATGTCACTATATGCAGATGACATGATACTATATATAGAAAACCCTAAAAGGTCCACACAAAAACTGCTAGAACTAATCGAAGAATTCAGCAAAGCAGCAGGTTACAAGATTAACATACAAAAATCAGTTGCATTTCTTTACACTAACAATGAATCAACAGAAAAAGAAAATAAAGAAATAATCCTCTTTAAAATAACTCCCAAAGTAATAAAATACCGAGGAATAAATTTAACCAAGGAGGTGAAAGGCTTATACACAGAAAACTATAAAACACTGATTAAGGAAATTAAAGACTTAAAAAAATGGAAAGATGTCCTATGCTTCTGGATTGGAAGAATTAGTATTGTTAAAATGATCTTACTGCCCAAGGCAATCTACAGATTTAATGCAATCCATATCAAATTACCCAGGACATATTTCACCGAACTAGAACAAATCATAATAAAATTTATGTGGAACCACAAAGGACATAGAATTGCCAGAGCATTACTGAAGAAAAAGAAAGAGGCTGGAGGAATAACTCTCCCAGACTTCAGACAGTACTATAGAGCTACAGTAATGAAAACAGCATGGTATTGGTACAAAAACAGACATATGGACCAATGGAACAGAATGGAGAGCCCAGAAATGAACCCACAAACTTTTGGTCAACTAATCTTCAACAAAGGAGGCAAGACTATACAATGGAATAAAGACAGTCTCTTCAGCAAATGGTGCTGGGAAAACTGAACAGCAGCATGTAAATCAGTGAAGCTAGAACATTCCCTTACACCACACACAAAAATAAACTCAAAATGGCTTAAAGACTTAAACATAAGACAAGATACAATAAGCCTCCTAGAAAGAAACATAGGCAAAACATCATCTCACATTCATCTCAAAAATGTTCTCCTAGGGCAGTCCACCCAAGCAATAGAAGTAAAAGCAAAAATAAACAAATGGGACCTAATTAAACTTACAAGCTTCTGCACAGCAAAGGAAACCATAAACAAAACGACAACCTATGGAATGGGAGAAAATTTTTTGCCAAAGATGAAACCGACAAAGGCTTGATCCCCAGAATATATAAGCAGCTCATATGACTTAATAAGAAAAAAACAAACAACCCAATCCAAAAATGGGCAGAAGACCTAAACAAGCAATTTTCCAAGGAAGACATACAAATGATCAATAGGCACATGAAAAAATGCTCAGTACCACTAATTATCAGAGAAAAGCAAATCAAAACTACAATGAGGTATCACCTCACACCAGTCAGAATGGCCATCATTCAAAAGTCCACAAATGACAAATGCTGGAGAGGCTGTGGAGAAAAGAGAACCTTCCTACACTGCTGGTGGGAATGCATTTTGGTGCAGCCACTGTGGAAAACAGTATGGAGATTCCTCAAAAGACTACGAATAGACTTACCATATGACCCAGTAATCCTGCTCCTGGGCATATATCCAGAAGGAACCCTGCTTCAAAAAGACACCTGCACCCCAATGTTCACAGCAGCAGTATTTACAATAGCCAAGACATGGAAACAGCCTAAATGTCCATTGACAGATGACTGGATAAAGAAGATGTGGTATATTTATACAATGGAATACTATTCAGCCATAAAAAAGGACAACATAATGCCATTTGCAGCTACATGGATGTCCCTGGAGAATGTCATTCTAAGTGAAGTAAGCCAGAAAGAGAAAGAAAAATACCATATGAGATCGCTTATATGTGGAATCTAAAAAAAAAAAAAAAAAAAAAGAACACAAATACAAAGCAGAAACAGACTCATAGACATAGAATACAAACTTGTGGTTGCCAAGGGGGAGGTGGGGTGGGAAGGGATAGACCAGGAGTTCAAAATTTGTAGATACTGACAGGCATATGTAGAGTAGATAAACAAGATTATACTGCATAGCACAGGGAAATATATACAAGATCTTGTGGTAGGTCACAGTGAAAAAGAATGTGACAATGAATATATGTATGTTCATGTATAACTGAAAAATTATGCTTTACACTGGAAATTGACACAACATTGTAAACTGACTATAACAATAAAAAATGTTTAAAAAAAAAAAGAAATGTTCTTATAAGGCAGAGGGAGATTTCAGACAGACAGACAGGAGAGGAGAAGGCAATGTGATCACGGAGGCAGAGATCGGAGTGATGTGGCCACAAACCAAGGGATGCCAGGAGCTGCCAGGAGCTGAAAGAAGCAGGGAGTAGGTTTTTCTCCACCCAGTCATACTTGTTTTGGACTTTTGGCCTCCAGAACTGTGAGAGAATAAATTTCTTCCTTCCTTCTTCCCTTCCTTCCTTCCTTTCTTTTTCTTTCTTTTTTTTTTTTTTTTTTTTTTTTTGATATACTTTATTTATTTTTCAAAATGGAGGTACCGGGGATTAAACCCAGAACCTCGCTCATGCTAAGCACATGCTCTAGCGCTAAGCTATAACCCCACCCCAAGAGAATAAATTTCTATTGAGTTAAGCCACCCAGTTTGTTACAGTTTGTTATAGCAGACATAGTAAACCAGCACACCTGCCAGCATTGCTGCCTGTTCTGTGATACTGTGTATCAGGCACTGTGCTAAGAGTTTTGCAAAGGTGAACTCACTTAATCTTTAAAACATTCTGTGAGGTTGGCACACTCACCCCCACTTTACAGATGAGAAAACTGAGGTGTAAAGGGGTTAAGTAATTTGCCTGAAGTCACATGACTGGTAAATGTAAGAGCTGAACTCTGAACTCGGGACCCAGGCAGTCTGGCTCTGGAGTCCACGGTGTTCACCACTGCACTGTGCTCCCCACTGTACTGGGAGGGTCCAGGTTAGAACCAGTTTCCCTAGCAGCCCCCAGGAGTCCTGTAGATCCTACACAGGAGGACACAGGGCACAGGCAAGGGTGTAAGGTCATGTCATCTGCGTCCCACAGGGAGTATCTGCATGGTCGCCCAGCTTCCTGCCGGCAGCCCTCACTCTGCCTGAAATCACGAAGGAGCGACCTTCAATCCCAGTTTCCTAGGATCCACAGACAGCTCTCAGCCTTTCACACGTCCTAGTTCCTGCTCTAACCCCAGATCCCAGATGTTGTGATCTTTCATCGATCCCTCCCTCCCTGTCTCTCAACACTTTGGATACACAGGGTGTAGAGGGGAAACACCATTTACTGTTGCTCGCTACTAAATTTACCGTTATTTAGCATGTCTGAGCATGACTGTTTATAAGGTCCTGCCTTTGATTGTGAAACAAGAACTTAGGGGAAGACCGTTCCTTTATTCTTGGAATGTTGAAGAGGTTGTCTGACCTTTTCCTTCCTCCCGACCCCTTTTCACCATCTGCTGTCCGTGCAGAGCTGACCTTTAGAGCAAGAACAGGACTGAATAAAACCCCACCCACTGTCCCCTTGGTCACACACAGCTTCCAGTCTGGATCACCGAGTAGTTTACATGGGCTCATGCCACCCTTAGAAAAGAGCAGAAGGCTGTTACTTGTACTGCCTTTCAATTCAACCCTGAGCAAAGGAGGAGGGACAGGGGAGTCTTTGGAAGCAGAAGTGGGGCAGATTCCCCCAGTAAAGCTGGAGGTGCTTGCAGTTGGGGGCTGGCTGATCCTGCAAAAGTTGAGCCGACTCAGGGCAAAATGGAATGCTCTGCGTGCCTTTCTTCAGCCCAGCCTTCCCTCTGCTTTCCTCCCTTTACCAGCTCATCTTCTTCTTCTAGTTGTGGCATCACTGGAATTTACCAGGGTAACTCTGGTTTGCAGAATTTTGGGAAATTTTAATCAGACCGCTGACTCTCAAGAGGTGTGGGGAGCATACCAGGAACCCCTGGGGGCGGGGGTAATGAGCGAGGAAAGCCCTGGTTTTCTTAATGCAGTCTACAGAAAGTATAGTTTGTGTTTACGGAAAGCAGGGGAAAAAACGGTTAAAAATAGATTGAGAAACAGTGATGTAGTTGATGTAATACTTGACTGCTGGCTCCCGGGAAAGTTTCTATGAACCAAGATCCTCTGCATGTTGAGTCACCCTTCTCTAGCTCCTTCCATCACCAGAAGAATTCAGGTTCGCTAGTGAGCAGTGAAAACTTACTGGAGAAGGTAGGACAGGACCACGCAAATGGAGTCTTGAGTTGGCAGGTGTCTGCGGAGTCCTTTTTTTTTGCCTTGGGCCCTTGCTATGTAGTGATACAAAGCCACCATGAATTAGCATCTGTCTCAAGAAGTCTTGGCCACATATAGAGCTCAGAAGCCTGAAATCTTAGTTGAGGATTACCGAGTGTGCCTGGAAACCCAAGTAACAGAGACTTGGGCACACAGATTTCTTTTCCTCATGTCACATGAAGGAAATAGGGAGTCCAATGCTAGCGCAGTGGCTCAGGAACAGCCCTTGAAAACCCCTGCTCCTTCTAGCTTTTCTGCTTCCCCATCCCTAGATTTTGGCCTTTTGCTTCATAATCTTAAAAAGCATCTACATTCTGAGCGAAAAAACAGGGTAGATGGGACAGAGGGCAAAGAACCTATGAGAGCCAGGTCTATAAGAAAAAATTTTTCTAATAGACTTTATTTTGTAGGGTAGTTTTAGGTTCACAGCAAAACTGAGCAGAAGGTGCAGAGATTTCCCACAAGGTGCAGAGATTTCCCACATATTCCACACGTGCATCGCCTGCCCCGCTGTCGGCATCCCCCGCCAAGTGGTAACATTTGTTACAGCTGATGAACCTGCACCTCATTATCACCTTAATCGATCCCTTTTTTAATCAAGAAAATTACAGCTTTTCCAAAAGCCCTACCTAGCCAATTTCTGCTTATTTCTCATTGGCCAGCACTGTATCTCATGACAACTCCTGGGTGCAAGGGTGTCTGGGAAACTTAACTGAGCACTTTCCCAATCCAACAAAATTAGGTTAGGAAGAAGGGGAGAGTACCAAAATTATACAAATCTTAAATAGCAAGTATAGGGAGGAAAATTACCTCTAAGGCTATAATATCTATGGTGGCCATTAAAAGGTGTGGAATTTTAGAGAGGGTTTTTAGAAATTGTTTTGATTAAAGTGTAACATAGATATCATAAAGTGTACTAATCTTAGGGGTACAGCTGATGGCTGTTAACATATGTATCTATTTGTGTAGCCTCTTGACTAGGTGAAGACAGAGACCATTTTCATCACCTTTAGAAGGCCCCTGGTGCCCCCTCAGTTAACGACCCTCCCACCCTTGAGATAACCACCATCCCAACTTCTACCTCTTAGAGAAGGACGTTAACTATCATGGATGTTGGAAGGAAAACAGATAGAGAGGAACAAAAGAGATGAAGGGTGAGGGCAAATGAATGATTGCTTTGGTGGTATTGCTGCTTTCCTTTGCCTCTTAAATGAGTCTAATTCCATTTTGAAAACCTTCCTTTTAAAAAGTTATCAAAAACTGAAGATAGAAATTTTAGTTTGCTGTAAAGTTGACATATGATGAAATTTCAATCAGTTAGGACTGGATTCCACGGCATGCAATATAACAACCCCTAGGTAATTAATAGTGATATAAATGACAGGTTTATATTTCTCTGTCACATAAAAGCAGCCTGGAGATATGTAGCCTTGGACCGTCTTTGGCAGCCCCAGGAAGACTTTGGCTCTCTCTAGCTCTTTGCTCTACCAGTCCTGTGTGGCCCTTGTCCTCATGGTCCAAGATGGCAGCTGGAGCTCTAGCCATCACATCTAAATTCCTGGCAACGGACTAAAGAAAGGGAAAAAGAAGTTCACCCCTTCTTAACTGAACAGACTTCTTAGAAGTTCCCCCACAACACTTCTGCTCATTGATAAGAACTTAGGCAGATGGCCACAACTGCTGGCAGAGAAGGCTAGGAAATGGTCTTTTAGTTGGGTGCAGTTTGCTGTTAAAAATCAGACTTTTTTACCAAGTGAAAAACTGGTAGTCTCTTCCACACTGCACTTCTGCAACTTTTGCAGGTGAGCCTCCTCTTCCCCTAATTCTGCTGCCTTCACATTGCATCCTCAAAGGCCTGGTGATGAGTGCCCAAGGAAGAGCACATCTCAGCTTACACCATCAGATGTGGCCTTCTCAGGGAAAACCTCAGCAGATGGGAGAGAATATCCTACACAGAACATTGCAAACAGCCCCACTACTGTCTTGTTCTGTGGCCCCTGGAGTCCCTCCTGGGGTTGGATGAATGTAATTCAAACCATGTTCAGGTAGCAGCGGTCAGTTTTGTTGAAGGAACACAAGATTAGATGTGAGCTTTCTGTTAGCACTGCAGCCAGCTGTCACCGGGCAAAATTAGATTACTTTTATTTGTATTTTCTCTGACACAAGTGCCACTTGTTGCTTGGTAGAATAACTCACCTGCAGCACTGTGGGATTGGAGCCCGGAGCCCCGCCGCTGAAGGAGCAGCCGCCCCACACAGTGGGTGGAGGGAGAGCCACGCAGCTGTATCTTCATTGCCAGTCCAGCCAGGAGCCCTGGGCCACAGAGGACGCTGCTCCAGAAGCAGAGGCGAGACGAGATAAAGTCGAAGCTTTACTTCATGCTCAGGCATCTGAAGTGGGCCGTAAGGGGTGGAAGTGGCCGGTCTGGCAGCATTCGGCAGAGGCCAGACTGGTCATACGTAGACACAGAGACTTGTGGAATCAAGTGAGGCTCTCTGAGAACATTCTGCTTGAGCCGTAGCCAAAGGCTGGGGTCAGCCCTGCTTGAACCACAGAAAGTGAGAGTGGGAAAGGCAAGTTCCCAAAGCACCGCAGGAGGGAGTTCTGCATTGGGACCTGCGGTTCCCAGTCCGCACTGTGACCGTCCCCCTCTGGCAATGACTTTGTAACTGCTCACCTTGTGTCTGTTCATGTCTGCGTTTACCTCACCTCCCAAACCCTGGTCCTTTCGATCTTTCCAGGAAACATTGACTTGTGTCTCTTGCCCTTGGTTGCCATGTATCAGTGTGTCTCCACATATCTTTTGAGAAATGCTAAGCTAGAGGATCAGATAAGTGGAAAGACGTCCTGGCTTGGCCAGGGATGACCACTCTGCTGGGGGCCCCTGTCGAGGCTGGCACCAGGGTTCGCAGCTGCTGGGATTCAGTTGGACCCCATCTACTTTTCTTCACTGCTGCCACCCATGGGTTGTTGCCCAGAGCGGCACCATCCACTTAGTTCTCCAAAAGTCCCTGTGCTTATCTGATGCGCACTCCACACGCCACTTCCCCGGACACAAACAGCGGTCAGCATACCTGGCGAGCTGCGGTGCTCGCCACACGTTCCCAGGGAAAGTCCCCAGGCTTCCGGGGAAGGGCATGGGCTTGCAAGCACCTCGATGGCTGTTCTGTCCTTGGGGCACAGAGCTTTCCCATCCACGAGTCACTTGTCAGAGAGGAGGAGAGCTGGGTGAGCTCTTCTGAGACAGTAGCACCCTGCTGGTCCTCAAATCTCTGCCCTTGCAAATCTAATTCATCTCTCCGAATCTGAGCTCTGACTGTTCTCCCAGACGTCTCTTTACATCCATAATTCACATGACACAGATTTTCTTCTTCAGAGGATTCTTTCAGGTCATTTCTATTTACTCTCCAGCTGGGTCGTACCCTTCCTTCTGTTCTTTCTTCACCTCCCTTCCTGTCCAGCCCCACCCAGGGCTCAGTCAAGTTCACCAAGTTCCTGTTCCCTTTCCAGCATGATCCCGTCAAAACCGGTTCATCTCTCCAGCTTTGCATCACAAAGCATTCTTTGGCCAGCAGAGTATGTTTCCTAGAAATTGGGATGTGGGCTTTCAAGTCCAGGGGCTTCAGCCAGCCCAGGAAAATGTTCTGAGTCCAGGTGGCTCCACGAAGCCCATGGCTGTCTGGGGAATCAGCACCTGCTCCCACACCTCCTCCCTTCTCCCCAGTGTCCTCTCTCTGACCTTCGTAGGCTCAAGACCTCAGATGCTCCTGAAAATCTCTTGGATCAGAAGCCAAGGGCAAGGTGACAGCCAGATTACGTGTCTCACCCCTCGGTGAACTACTGGTGCTGGGGCATCAGACAAGACGGATGTGGGTCTTGGCTTCATGGGATTTACGTTCTAGTTGGGGGCAGGGGGAGAATAGAACATTATCCATAATGAACATGATTTTTGTGGCACATTCAATAAGAAGGAAATAAAATAGGATAACATTATGGTTGCCTGGGGTGGGGAGGGGTGCTCTCGCTGAGCGTGAAGGGGTGGCCCTTGAGCAGAGGCCTGAGGGAGCCCTCCATGCGAAGAGACAGAGGAGGAGTGCTCTGGGCAGGCAAGACAGTGTGTGCAAAGACTTTAGGGCCACATGAAGCTCGAAGCTCAATGAGATAGAGGAACCGAAAGGAGGCCAGTGTGGTGGGCGGAACGCGCATGAGGGAGAGCGATGGGGACTGAGGTCAGAGACTCCACCTCGGGGAGGGAAAGCCTGTCAGATAGGACTCCAGTGCAAGGTGAGGTTCAGATTTTATTCTCAAAGTAGTAGGAAACCATTGAAGGGTTTTCAGGCGAGAAATGAAATGATCTGACGCGTGGGTTTGGGAGACCCCTCTCTCTGGGTACCTGCTGCAGTACAAGAGTGTCTTGCTCCGCTGCCTGTCAGGCCCTTGTTCTTCCCCAGGCACTGGGGGCCTAACGATGCGGGTGCCCCGCCAGGACCTGGCACCTGTCATTCACCCCTTCTCACTCTCTCTGGGCTCCACTGTCCTCCTGCACAGGCCCACTTTCGAGGCTTGTCTCTTGACTAGTCTCTTGTGTCTCTTGACTAACTTTACTTGCAGCATTTTACTTTTATTATTTCCTCCGGAGCTCACGGCATTCTGAGTTTTAGTGAATGACACAGACTTGGTGGCGTGGGGGTGTGGGGACGGAGGACAGCGGCTCTTCTCCTTGGGTCTTTCCTTGCCGCCCTGGCTGACTAGAAATGTTACTGAGGAACCTCATTCTGGTCAAGCCACAAGCGGTTCCCAGGATCCTTAGACCCCTGGTGTTACCTCCTTTCTGTCCGTGGCCGCCTGGGGACAGTCTGTGATGCTCCTCTCCAGGTGTTAAGCCCGGATCAGCAGGGAAGGGAGGGAGGTTCTGGGTGGGGAGAACCAACCCGGATAAAGCTGAGCTCTTCCTGCTTTCCGCCCGGGGCTCAGCCCCTTCCCTCTTTTACTGCCCTGCAGCCTGATAGGGAATGAGGAAGGCCACACTTCATGACACACCCACCCCTGTCCAGTGCTCTCCTGGGGCCACCGTGGACTCTACTCTGCCCTGCAGAGTATTAAGAAACTTTTAAATAGGCCAGTGTTTGTTTCCCAGGCCTGGCCCACCACCCCCCCCTTTTAGTCTCTGAAGAGCAGAGGGTGGTGGGGTTATTTGGGGAGAGAGGGGTGGGGTGGAGTAAGCACTTTGAAAAAGCATATTTAATGTAATTGTATATTTGAAAAAAACAAAACAAAAAGCAGTTTTTATGATATGGGCCCGTGCAAGTCAGCTTTTGGTTTATTTTCACTAAAGGTTGAGAGGTCCTGAGAAGGCAAGTTGGCATCTCAAGCCCAAGTCAAAGGAGGGAGCTGTCTCCAGGATTTATGTAGGTTAAGCTCCAAGCTCCTCGCCAGGACTCCTTCCCAGCTCAGCACCCCCTCCAATGCTGTCACCACCCATAACCAATGTAGGGGTGTATGCAGGAGTTCAACACTCAGGTTTCAGAGTCATCCGAGCTGTATTCAGACCTCAGGTCCCATCCCGTAGCTAGCTGTGTGCTCTTTGTCAGGTTACCTAGTCCACAGTTAACCCACTAAACCCCTAATTTCAGGAGTTAAGAGCGTGGACTCTGGAGCCAGCCATGTGGGTTGGAGTCCTGCTTCTGCTCCTCGTTAGCTGTGTAACCTTGGGCAGGTGACTCATCCCCAGGCCTGCCTCAGTTTCCTCATTTGTAGAATGGAGGTAGTAATATACCTACCTAGTAGAGTTGCTGTGAGGATTGAAGTGAACATGCCTACGTATGCGTGCATGTGTCTGTGGGTGTGGACACGTGTACATATACGTATAAATGTATGTAAGTGTGTGTCTGGCACATGGCAAGTGCTGGCTGTTACCATTATTATTTTATTTTTGTTTAGGAGAAGGCTAAATTATATGTGAGAAAAATAAGTCCATTTAAAAAAAAAATCCATAAGTCAGTTATACTGCAGATGGTACACGGATGCAGTGAAAGTTGTGATACTGCTGCTTGAGAAGTGACATGAAACACGAGGCTGGACCACACACTTCTGTCCTCTACTTCATATCTCACTGCTTCCCACTAAAATTTTGCTCTTACCCTGCTGCTTCTTTTCTATATTGGGTTTTCTGTCACATACCTCGTGGAAAACCAGCGCCTGAGGTCTCTGTTGAGTTCTTCTAGCCCTCTCACCATTTCTATTTCTCCACCTGAAGGACTATTCTCATAAGGATCCCAGAGTCCCATAACCACTGTCCCCTTCAGGAGGGGAGCTACCTGTTATATCCTAGATCAGTGCTTCTCAGAAAGCGGCCCCAGGGCCAGCAGCAGCAGCATCACCTGGGAACCTGCTGGAAATGCACATTGCTGACCCCTTACCCTAGACCTGCGGGATCACAGCCGGGGGGGGGGGGTCGCAGTTCGTGTTTTAACCAGCCCTTCGGGAGACTCTGGCGCACATGATGGTTTGAGAGCCACTGTCACGGAGGAAGAGCAGGTCCAGCGGCTGTTTGGGGTTGTTCAAGTTCACAGTCCTGTCCCGGACACCTGGTGCTCAGGTGAAACTGTAAATCTCAGTTGTGAAGATGGAGACCAGAGGCAGAAGGGGAGATCAGAGTGGGGCCAGCTGACTGCTCTGAATGCCTTTTGGGCTGATTCCTTCCTGGACCTTCCAAAGGCGGAGCTCAGGAATGTCCCCAGGCAGCTGGGAAGACAGCCTGGATTCCCACATGGGCTCTTTCTTGATCAGCTGTGGAGTCTTGGGGAGTGACTTAACCTCTCTGGGCTTCCTTGTGAGTGGCAGCCCGCTGTGAATGGAGCAGGATTGTTTGGGGGAATAAATGAGGTCCCACACGTGAAAACACTTTGCAGAACTGCGGCTACTCCTCTATTGTAAACTGTAGCCAGACACTAAACTCCTTACTGGAGGGATCCTCAACTTTTTTCCAGTGGCTGCACATGGGACAGATTGTGCTCATGTCTTGGACAAACTCCCCAAGGATACCAGCTGCAACTTCTCCTATTCCTCTCCTGCTCAACAGACAGAATCTACAGCCTCTGAGTCAGAAGTTCCAAGGGGCTGAAGAGATGTCTCTCTGCCTGTGGGCATGAGTTTATCGGTTCCCTCTCCCCTACACCAGCCCCATTTCACGCTGTCCAGCCTCTCCGTTTGTGTCTCTCTTTCCCCTCCTTGGCCCTGTATGTCTCTTGGAAGTGAACCCCTTGCCTTGTCCCCAGCAGCGTGGCCTTCCCCTGGTTCCTTCTGTTCCCTGCCACCAATGGTCCCTTCCCGGAACAAAAGCAGCCACCTGAGAATTTGCTTTATTTTGATTTTTTTTATTGGGCAAGGGGGTGGGAGCCCCCAAAAGGAAGTCTTCGGGCTCCTTAACAAAGTGGCAGAGTTGGAGCTGCCTTGCCTCATCTGGCTCTACTCCAGGGTCAGGCCGCGTCATCAGCAGAAAGTCAGTGTTGATTACTTCTCTGTCTTTCCCCAGAAAGCCCTTCCTTGGCAACCCCCTCTGAAGGAGTCCTCCTCTCCTCCTTATTACAGTGCTCCACTTGGTTTTATTCATCATATTTTATCAAAATCTGAAATTATTTTTTTCATTTATCTTTTTGTTTGTCCACAGTTCTTGGTGACTGGGAGGTCCTACTCAGGCTGCAGACTTGGTTTTATATTGCTCCGGGAACAGCTTCTTATTGTGCCTGATAACTAGAAATGCACACATAGGCATACTTTTGAGTTAAACAAATAATTTTTTTGTTTTGTTTTGTTTTGTTTTGTTTTGTTTAATTTGCTGCCTCTCACCACCCCTTGGCCCAGAAACAAGGAGGAGGAAGCCCCACTTACATTATCAAAACAACATTGTTAACTATCTGGAGTCTTTTGTTAGTTTGGTCACATAGTAATCATCTAAAGTGCATCTCATTCCTGGAGAGTCCAAATGCTAGACCTGAGGTGGGGTGTACCAATGCCAGCATGCCTCCAGAATGTCAGCTTCCTAAGAGCTGGTAGCTTCTCTGGCTTGTTCACCGTAGTATTCCCCGCACCTTGAACGAATCCTGATGTGGAGCTGGTACTCTGTAAATATAGTTGAGTGAAGGAATGAAAGACAGACAGATAAGGATGCAGACAGGTGTCTCTATCTCTGGAAAAGGGAGTGGGTCTGTGTCTTCCTGAAGCCCTGCAATGAGAGCCTTTTGGGAGGGCTGGCATCTTGGTTTAGAGCATATGAAACATTTAGAACAATGCCAAGCCCACTGTGCGTACTCCGTAACGTATCCTGTTCCCCCAGGACCCTGGGAGAAGCACCAGCAGCCCCAGTTCCCCTCCAGGGATCCTGGCATTTGGCCCTTCAGTGTTCCTTGCATCACACCCAGCTGCTGTTGGATGAAATTCTGTACTGCTGTCTCCGAGTCCCACACACTGGCTCCTGACTTTTAAGAAAGCTGATGGAGCAGAAGGAGCGCTGGACCTGGAGGGTCAACATAGATTCTGGTCCAGGCGTGATCCCTGTCTGGCTGTGTATCTTTGAGGAAGGCATTTAGACTCTTGGGACCTTGGAGTCCTTGCTTATGAAGAAGGCATAAGAAACCAACCTCAGGGATTGTCTTATGGCTCAGGTGTGATAATATGTGCGGAAACACTTTTAAAACTGCAGAACACACTTCTTCTCATTCAAGTTATTGTTGTTAACCAGGCATCTGATTAATTATTAGAGTCGCAAAGGCAGTCACCAGCATGCCCAGAGCCACATGCCATTCCTAGTCACGTGCTGTGCCTCTAACCCTTGCATGTCAGATGCAAATGAGTTGGTGAATTGTAATTGTAAATCAGCTCTAATTTACTTTTAAAATATCATAAGAGATATAAATCAGTAATACTCATTCTCTATTATTAGTGACAAATTATTTACCAACTGTTTGTATTAATATCTTGATTCTGGGTGCCAGAATCTTGTCCCATCAAACAAAATGGGAATTTTTGGCTATGTAATTTAAAAGTCTGGGGCAAAGCAGCTTCAGGAATAGCCAGATCCAGGTGCTTAAATGAAGCTGTTGGTCATCTGTCTCCATCTCTTGGCTGTTTTCTTACACCAGGTCCATTCTGAGGCCAGCCCTCTCTTAGTGGCAGAGGTGGCTCCCCAAGAAGAGTCTAGAGATGGTTGACTCTTGGTGGACTGGCTTGGGCATGAACCTAAGTTTAGGTTATATGCCCTCCCCTGCAGCTGAGTTGGGGCCAGTCTTTTGTCCCCAACCCCCCACCCAGTGCCACATGGACTGAGAGTATAGAACTAGAGGTAGACTAAAGGAACAGTGGGATGTTACCAGAAAAGGAGGAAAGGATGCTGGACAGGCACAGCCCCAGATGTCCGCTCACGGTAGGTCTCCACCCAGGAAATGGGCCCAGCAGAGAGGCTAGGACTGCTGAAGACCAGAGTATTTCTCTGCTCTGATGAGGAAGACCAGTTCTGCTTGGTGTCTCCCCACCTCAACTTGTGTAATCCCTCCAGCAGCTTATCTCTTAAGTCCTCTCTCAGTTTTCTTGACCTTTTCTGTTCTGGCTTCACCCCTCCACTGGCAGTGACTTCCTCACCTTGTTCCCCAGCTGGGTGACCCTGTGGTCACTTGGGCCTCTCACCCCCTTCCTTTCCTGGGTCAGGTTTCAGGGCATCTTCTCCCGGGACTTGCTCAGTATTTTGGGTGACTGGCCTCATCCCGTCCCTAAGCAGATGACTCTCAGAGATCAGCCCTGAAGCACCCATTTACCATCTCGTGCAGAGACACAAGGAATCAGGTGCAGAGACACAAGGACTTCTGCCACCTCAGGGTCTCCCAGAAGCCAGGAACATTTGTAAATGAACTTACTGTGTGTCAGGAAGAGGGAAGGTCAAGAGTTGAGCTCTTAGGCCACTCAGCCCTCTCTATTTCCCCCCAAACTCTGTTCCCACAAATCTAATTGCTCTCTCCTAGATCTCAAGCCATGATTATTCCTTTCAGACTTGGCTCTGCTTCCATAATTAAGGTGTCCTATTTTACGTCTCTCCCTGGGCTGGTAATTCGAAACGAGCTTGCATCCTGCCAGCGTGCTCATGCACTCCCGTCCCCGCCCCTGGCCACACTCCTTGTTTGGTCTGTTTTCTCTCCTCAGAATCCAGTTGAATTGGCTGTTCTCCAGTCCTGTCTCACAGAACTGCTCTAGAATCCCTAGACACGTGAGCACCTAAGAAGAAAGCACAGCCACGTGGTCAAGTGTCCCCAGAGGGTCAGGGTCCTCATGCGGCCCATGGCTGTCTGCAGGTGAGACCTCCGATTCTGTCTCCCACTATCCCATTGCCTGCCTCTGCACCGCCTCTGCCTTGTTCTCACCTCTTCTCTGCTTAAACCATATAGCTCCAAGGTGGCTCCAGTTTTCCTGGGAGCCATTTGACAAAGACACATAAACACATAACAGACAAACTGTGCTTCATGGCTCCCCGGGAATGTGTCTTGTCTTGGCCTGTATTATATGGTCCAGAGCCAAAGGAGGCTACATTCTCATCCCCACGAACCAGGACACTTGACCGCTTCCCCCACTTGTAGGACCCCAACATCTTATTTCCCCTGTACTCCACTGTCAGTCTGCGCTCTCCTCCAAGACCAAGATTTTCTAGCCTCCCAGTCACTGTTTCTCCGCAGCACAGAAGCACTTTTTACATAAACAACAGAATGGGAGGAGAACGCATCTCTGCTGCATTGACTTGTGTGGTTCTGCATGTGTGCTTTCCTTGAATGTTCACGACAATCTGGATTCGGTTAAGAAAGGTGAGGAATAAGGAGGTGGACCATTCCTTTACCCCTAGGGGCCTGGAGAAGTTGTCTGCCCCACTAGGCCCGTGTGTATGTATGTATATGGACATGCACACACCGTCCATTTATACATACGCACCACGTGGGTGTCCGACGTGTATGCCAATCCACTGGGTTACTTTGGGTGTCTCAGGCCTTGTTTGAGCTCTTTTTCCTCTTGGCAGGTAGTACATACCTGATCTGTTCCCTCCCATTCATCACCGTATGTCGGTTGCAGGGCCAGAGTCAGAAAAATAACCTGCAGGAAGGTGGGAGTGGACTTTGGGGGGGGGGGTGCTCTGTATTGTGAGCCTTTTTTCAGGAAATGCTGGATTTATGCCATCACTTTGGAGAGTAGTTTGGCAGTTTCTGTTGAAGCTGAAAATGCACCAATGCTCCCAGTATTTCCCTACAAAAGGACATGCACAGGATGTTCGAAGCAGCAGTGCTATGCTGGTGAAAAATGGGAGATTATCCAAATGTCTATAAAGAGTAGAATAGAAAAAGTAAAACAGCTTATTAATATGATGGAATATTATTCAGCAGACAAAAGGAATGAATGAGATCTGTCCACTTCAGTGACGAGTATCAAAGGGGTAGATGGCAACAACACAGTCTTGGGTGGAAAAGAGCTAGTTAGACTTGTACTGTGTGATATTTATGGGCGTTAAAAAAAACCGCAAAAGAATACTGAACAGTGTTTGTGGACTCAAGTACAGAGTACATTTCATGGACAGGAAAGATACACTTACATTCTGAAGAGAGGAAGCTTAGTGAAGGAGAAACATTAACAGGAACGTCAGCCTTAAAAATCTGAAGAAACATGACTTAATAAGCATGCGCTCTGCATGATTTGTTACGTTTTTAAGTTTCTATACTTAAATTTTTCATCCAGATTTTTTAAATAATGGAAGAAAGACAGGCTGCAACTCTGATCACTTGTGAAATGACATATCTTTTGGTTGCAAGTGACTGAAAACCCAATTCAAACTGGCTTAAGCTAAAGAGCGGTAGGGGGTCACACTCTGAAAAGCCCCAGAGTATATCTGCTCCAGGATAGCAAATGCCTGGACTTGGTTTCTTCCTGTTCCGCCTTCCCTTAAGTTGACTTTAGCCTCTCTCCTCAAAGTGGCCTCCAGTGTGATGGGCCACCATTCTTAAAGGGTTAATTCAGTAGAAAAGAGGTTCTTCCTCTTAAATGGTTAGAAGAGAAGGGCAGGGCTCAGCTTTCCTTTGCCTGGGTTGAGTCACACCCCGACATGTGAACCATCACTGTGGTCGGAGAGGAACTGTGCTGAGATCCCCGGTCTGTCACCTGGGTCACACATCTACCACTGAAGCCTGAGGTGGGGAGTGAAGTCATTACAGAAGGGGAGTGCTGTCACCAGAGAAGAAGAGATACCACAAGAAGGCCAAAGCAGCAACTGCCCACCTCTGATTGCTGGCTCATTTTTGGAAACAGGGTTGCAGAGCACAATGGGATAAAACTGTAGTCTTCAAGTCCACCAGTCAGTTCGCCCTTCCCCACCTCCCCCTGATCGCTGTGCACCCGGCCCCTGGGGTGGGGCCTCCTGATGGGAGCGACATTGTCAGTGCTAGAGCGAGGCTCTCAGCAGCCTTCCCGTAAGCCATCAGTTCTCCACCCGGGGTGTGGGCGGGAACATAGCCTCTGCCAGCTGAACTGGTGACCATCTCAGAGGGATACTGTCCTAGCAGGATGGAGGGGATGGTTTGAAAATGCGTGTTTAATATAATTTGTTCTTTGCCAAATTATATTTGTTTAATGTAACATAAACGACAGCAGTTAGCAACGTGTTATGGTCAAAAAGGCATGTGTTCAAAGGTTGTGAGGTGCTGAGTGGGGGTGTGGTAGCCTGAGCCCGGCTTAGGGAGGAAGCTCTCAGGGAGGAAGCTCCCCAATGAGTTTACATAAACCCAGTGACCTGATTTTACATCAGAGTCCCTTTCCATTGGAAGCTCACCCTGCCCCCTCCTGACAACCGTACGAGGCTGAGGTATGACATGGCTAGTGGTATCTTCAAGAAACCTTCCTTTTTTCCCCCTTAACACAATGCTTCAGGAGCCATTCATTTTCTTAGCAGGGGCAACGGTGGTTGCATTGAACCAGATTGCATGAACTAGATGTTTTCAAGCAATCTAATTGCAAAATTGAGGCTTTCACTCGGGCTTTGTGAAACACACCCCCTTCCAAAATAAAGCTCACTAAGCATGTTCATAACCTTCACCCTGACGAACTGTCCTTAATCTTGGCTGACAAAAATCAAATGTACAGTTTTTTTCAGGATGACATTGGCAAGTATGTTTAGTATTGAGCCTTCCCTTCCTCCTGCTAATACAGCTTCTGAGATCAGAAATCCCACCTGTATTTTAGATCAACATACCACCACCTAAATGCAGCTGAAGTAATCCTGTCTTATAAAACAAGAGAACTGCAGTTCAGAAAATCTTTAGAACCAGATTCTTGACGGGCACAAAGTATTGAACATACAGGCCCGTGTGGAGCAATTGTAGCTTTTTTATCTAAACCAGTTTTGTTACTCTTTGTCTCACGACAGAGTAGTTCTGGGTTTTATGTCTCATTTGATGCATCAAAAAGCTTTGCATTTCACCAGGCCGACTTTAAACTCACATCTCTGAGAGCCTGAGTGACACTAAACTTGAACAGTGAAATTTTGAATCATTAAATGCGTGTACACCAGGTAGCGTAATGTTTTCTACGTGTGCAATTGCATTCAGCAGAACAAGCATGTCTGTCATCTAACTGGATCAACAGTTTTCAAACTTGTTGACCTCAAGATGCTTTTATACTCTTAAAAATTACTGAGCTGGCAGATCTAGTCACCTGTGAAGCTGACATTGGCCACACCTAAGCGCCCATCCCTTCTCTCTGTGGCCGGCTTTCCAACTCTGCTCCCCCAGTACCCTGACAGTGAGGCGCCCAGCTCTGCAGCCTCTGTAGCCTTTTATCAAAGGCTTTGCGCATAGCTGAGGAGGAGAAATAGAAAATCAGGGGGTCAATGCAAGCGTTGGGAGTGCTTAGCAACACGGTGCATGCCCGCCAGGTTGGATTTTTCCACTGGAAGAACCCCACCACGTGAGACACGTTGTAGGGCCCAAAACAGATCACAAAATTGAAGAGGGTCATAACAGCCAGCCCCATGGCTCTCCAGCGCCTCCAGGTCCCCACGTGGGGCTGGGAGAGGATGATTCGCACAAAACGCCGGTAGCAGAAGATGGTGGCCGCCATGGGGATGAAGAAGAGGACGAGGCACAACGCCAGCCGCACGGGAAGCACCAGGCGCAGCTGCCCTCGGGTGAAGTTCTCATAGCAGTAAGGGAGGACTTGGGCGTCACTCACCAGCCTCTTGGTAGCTGGTAAGTATTGGACACTGACCACAATGCTGCAGTGTCTGAAGGACACTGTGTTGACCAGCGCACAATGAGCCCATACAGGGGCCGGCGGGACAGCTTGTACCGCACGGGGAAGGCCACTCCCAGGTAGCGCTCCAGGCTGACGCCCGCCAGCAGCCACGTGCTGCTGTAGGTGCCGCGGTAGAAGCCGTAGCCAGTGAGGACACAGGGTATGTCCCCCAAGGGCCAGCCCCCAGGAAGTCAGACGCTGCCTCAGCCCTCATGGAGGGCAGCAGCAGCTGCAGCTGGAGGTCCGCCAGCGCCGGGCTGAGCAGGAGGATGTGGGTGGGGGCAGGGTCAGGCTGGCGGGCCCGCCCCAGGAAGGCCCGCAGGCCCAGAGGTTGGCAGGGAGACCGATGAGAAAAGATATAAAACAGATGAAGAGACACCCCAGGCTTCAGGGACTTGGCGCCATCCTTTCTGAAGAAACAAAAAATAGATCAGAATTCTCTATGACTTTGGGTTCCCAGACCCAAACCAAGGTAGATCAGATCCATTGCATCTCCCGGCCCTGCTTTACCAAGTGACTGTCCGACCCTTCAGACGGAGGGCTGCTCTGCAGCCTGTGTGGAGTGGGCAGAGAAGACCTCCTTGCTTCCCAGTCAAACTGCTTCTTTAGAACCTTCCTCATCTCCATTTCCACCCTACAGATTGAGGGAGAGGGAGAGGGGGAGGGAGAGAGGGAGGGAGGGAGGGTCTCCTAAGAATGTCGATGACTCAGAAGCTCCCACAGGAAAAGTTCTGAGATCTCAAGTCCCCACTAGAAAGGGCATTTCGCGAGGGCAGTGACATCATCTACCTCGTTCACCAGTTCCCTGGAACTGTGCCCGACAAGTAGTGGGTGCCGAGCAAACGTGTCAGTACATGAATGGCTGTGGGAACTGTGCTCCATCGCAAAGAGGAGGTAGTCCTAAGACTGCCTCTGAGTTTCTCCAGATTCTACTCGGTCTGCTGTGGCTTTTCTCCTCTCCTTATCTTTGCCTCTTTTGTTTTTCTGTTCTCCCCGCAGGGCACGGGGCTTGAACACAAGATTCTCAGCTTCACCTCTGAAAATGGGAGTTTGATTAAGCATGAGGGTAAAACAGCTTAAGCCCAAGGGGAATCCCAGCTGCCAACTTCTTGATTCCACGCTGAGCCGTTCAAAGAAAGCCTGTAGGTTTGGGTCAGGGCAGCAGAAGGGGACTGACCTGGGCCAGGTAATCAGGATTCCAGTCCGCGCCATACCTCAGATCATGTGACTCTGGGAAAACCATTCTACGTCCTCTCAGCATCAGCTTGTTTTCCTCTGCACCACATACATGATTTCACCAGAATTACCACCATTCACATACGCTGCCTCCCAGTTCCCCCTGTAGAAAGCATATGTACGTGAGAATTACATCAATCAAGAGTAACCTCTGATCTCTAATTCATCATTAAAAGATAGATATTTAAAATAAAACTTGAGTCCTTAACCTATTACAGGTAATGGATTGCTGGTGGCCCATGTGCGTAACTCTTTCCCAAACTGGAAAGTCTCCGAAGTAGAGGGCCGGGTAAACAGGTGGAGTCCCTGGTCCGGTTGAGTTAGGACTGAGCTCACCTTTTCTTTCTCTCCTGCGCTCACCTGCACCCCCACCCTCGCCAGCACCCTCTCTCCCTTGACTCGTCCTGGCTCCCTTCTCATTCCTGTGACCTCTTCCCTCCCCTCCTTGGAGAATAAACCCCATAATCTGCTCCCTTTTTGTAAGTTGATCTACATACACACCTTCCATCCCATCTCCTCCTAGGGCTGTGATCCCAACAGCCTCTTTCCTGAGCATAAGCAAAGTTGGGTGCCTTACTTTTTCCTGGGGGCAGATGGATGGTTTTTCAAATATGTCAGTTCTCAGAAGCGTATCGAGCCTTGTCTAGCTGGACTAACTTTCTCTTTCCCACGAACAGCAGTCTTGTACCTGGAAGAGTCACATAGTCAAAAAGAGGAAGGTCAATAGTTGAGCCCTTTCCAAGGCAGCTTGACCTGGTACCCTACCAACTTCTGTTCCTATCAAACATAGTTCTTCCAGAATCCAGATAGTAATTATTCTTTTGAGCTTTGCCTGGCTTCCTTTGGCCCATTAGGTCCCCTCTTACAAATGTTTTTCCTTAGACTCAGACTATCCTGGGCCCACGTTGCTGCCAGGCAGTCTGTTTATGACTCTTTGCCCCAACTCATCCCGTCTCCCCATCGTCTGTGTCCTGCCTAGACCACTTCCTCTTCTCACTGTTCTCTCACCAACCCGTGTAGGGTCCACATGGCTCTCCGGGGGCGTCTCCAGGCAGACATAGAAGATGCGGACACTCACAGAGGATGCTTTGTCTCTCCTCAAGGAATGTGTTTGTCTTCCACTGGCTGACTGACCCTCTCAGCAGACACTCTTGTTCTCTCCCCATGACCCGGGAGAGTGACCCTCAGCCAAGTTTCTCCTCCAGAAAGGATCTCTTCTCACTTAGCTTATCATTCCCCACCTTGGTACCCAAGTGCTCTCTCTACATGTCTGCAGGCTGGCCCTGCCTAACATACACGGTGCATATCCTAGGATGGACACTGAGGAAGTGATTTGTTGCTTGATACACATGAGATGAAGGCAACATCTTTATCTTTCATTATCTACTGAAGTTATTTGTGCCATTTTGCTTTCTACATTTGATTGAGCCACAGAAACTTACTGGAAAGGTGATGATTGCCGGTTAGGGCTGCTTTTATTATCTTAAAATGCTAAGGAAGGGGCCTCTTTTCCATCCCCATCCCCAGCCATGCAGGGCTGATTCCCAGAGCTGCAGAACCCTCTCTTTTAGGTGCCAGGACTGTGGCACCAAGGCCTCAGGAATTGTTCAGTAAACCTCCTTTCAGCTTGGAAAAGGGCAGTGCCTCCTGGGGTGACCCCACCCCTTCTCATGGGGTGTTAGTTTTGAGTCTCGATAAGACTTGCTCTTCTGGAAATGACTATTTTGAAGTCTGCCCTTAGGGAAAAAAAAAATACCTAACATAGTCCCTTGCATATAACAGGCACTTGAATACTTGTGGAGGGAAAGGATGAAAGTTGGATGTGTCTGAAAGAGCTTACTAACTGACGAGACAAGCAAAGGGTGGGTCAGAACCTGTGTTTTTTCCTATTCCTCTTTTATCTCCATTCTGTCACCCAAGTTACCAGTATGGGGACATCCTTGATGTGGGGGTCTTAGGGTCACCAAGGTAGAGAGGGCAATTCAGACTAAGCTGTTTTACAGAATCACAAAGCTTCATCGCCCCCACACAGCTGCATCATGGGAGCGGGCCGTGCAGCATCTCAGGTCAAGCTCAACTCAGTGACACTTCACATTGGTGCACGCTAATTTATGCCTGTGGGCTTCCCCTCCACAGTGCCACCCCTTTCGCCATCACTCCGCTTCCCAGTCGTCAAACACCCCGAGCTCTACTCCGTGCAGGGCACTGCTCTGGGTGCTGGGGACGTGAGTGAAGGAAACACACAGGAAACAGGCAGACACACAAACCGGGTAATTTCAAGTGAAGGAAGGAAGGAAATAGGGAAATCTAGAGAGAGAGACTGGCATAGGGCTATTTTACATAAGGTTGTCAGGAAAGGCCCGGGCTGATTAGGGATATTTGCACTGATGAGAAGGAGCCAGCCATGTGAAGAGCATTCCAGGGAGAGTGAACAGCAAGTACCAAGGTCCTGTGGTAGGAACAGGCTCGCTGTGTTGGGGGAACAGGAAGGAGGCCAGTGAGGCCTGGACGGGCTGCTCGGCCTCTGGGCGCGTTAAGTGCTGATTCAGCTGAGCTGTTGTCTCATCTGTGTATCTTATCTTCGTCTCCTGGGCTTTGATACGTCCTGATAAGGGCCAGTCCGAACCTGACAACCCCCTCCTGGCTCAGAGCCCTCCCGCTATCTTGATGACACAGAGCCACAGCTGTCCTCTCCAGCACCCAGTAACAACAGGCGGGGTGACAGTCAGATGGAGGTGGCAAAAAATGGTGCAATTGGAAAACATTTTAAGATGATAGCAAACAGAGGTGTGCAGCCCAGCGTGCGCCGTCAGTGGATGCCAAGGGAAAGGAGGAGCCAGGGCCCAACCAGGGAATGGGGCGTGAGTTAGTCACCGCTCTCCTTCAAGCTGGGCCCCCATACAGCTTAGCTCCTAGCAGCTCAGTGGCAGCCCTTTGATGCCACACACACAGTCCAAGATCAAGAAACCTCATCTGCTAAGAAATTGAGGTTTCCCAGACACCTCTCCTCTGCCAGCCACTCTGCCTGGCCAGGCCCTTACTTCCAGCATCTCAGAGTGGGATCCCCGCTGACACAGACCTTGCCTCCCCATTTTTCCGGTTGCTCAGGCCAAAATCCTGAGAGATCCCTTTGATACTTTAAAGATATCTCTCAGGACTTGACTCCTCCATCAGCAGATTCTTTCCACTCTGTCTTCAGAATACACCCCCAAGTCCAGCCACTTCTCAGCACATCTACTGCACCAGCCCGGTGCAGGCCGTCCTCAGCGTCTCTCACCTGTGCTCCTTCATGATCTCCTGTCTGGTCCCCTGCTTCTGTTGTTGCCCCCTTCAGCCTGTTCTCCACACAGCAGCCAGAGTGATCCTTTTCAAACACAAGGAGGTCTGTTCCTCCTCAACTCAAAAATCCTGGTCTCCCCATCTCTCTCAAGCCCTAGTCCTTACAGTGGCCTCCAAGTTCAATTCTGTTGACCTCCTGCCCCCGTCACCCTCTGGCCTCGTCTCCTCCTTCTCTCTCTCCCCCCATTAGTTGGGACACTTCTCTAGGGGGGAGCAATTTGATGATATCTCTCAAAATTAAAAATCCCATGCCATCGGACCCCACCAGTTGACTTTTATGTGGATACACTTTCCCGTGTGCACAAAGAAGTATATTCATCCATGTGTTTTTTGCTTGTTTGTTCTGTGATAATGAAAGACTAGGAAACACCTGGGTCCATCAGCAAGAGGGCCGGTGACATAAAAACCACGGGGCATCCAGTCAGCTGAAACACTTAAGCAGATCTACGTACGCCAGTGTAGGTCATACTCCAGGATGTGCTGTGAGATGAAAAAAGCAAGGTTTGAGACTAGGGAGCTGTGAAGGAGCAGGGACATACACCCACACGTACGCTCGGTGAGTGCTTCCTGAGCAGCCCCCCGGGAACTGCACTCGCTGACGCTGGGGAATCAGCGGTGAACAGGCCTGGCTTCCCGGAGCTGACGTTCCACTGCAGCCAGACAGGCAATAGGCGGCCACACAGATACATGACCTCAAACTAGGCGCTAGGCTGGCGCTAAGAGGGGAGACAGAGAGCAAAGGCAGTCCAGGAAGGCCTCTCCGAGGAGGTGATGTTTGAGCAGAGGCCTGCAGGAAAGAAGAGTATGAGCAGTGTGACGGCGGGGGGTGTTCAGGCAGAGCACAGCTGGCCCCGAGATGAGCCACGTTGTGTCCAAGGAGGTCGGGGAGACCAGAGCAGCTGCCAGGATGTTGAGTGAGGGAGAGTCGTGGGAATGAGGTCAGGGCAGTCAGCAAGGCCCAGAGTGTGTGGGACCTTGTGGCTATGGTCAGGATGTCGGTCAGGATGACATCTGGGTTACAATGGGCAGAGGTGGGGTGTAACCTGTTTCACATTTCCAAAGGAGATCTCTGGATGCTGGGTGAGGAGTCGACTGGGGGAAGGGATGCCCACGGAACTGCTAGCGGTGGCATGTCTCTGGGAAGGGGAACTAAGGGCTGGAGTAGCAAGGAAACTTACCTTTCTCCATATAGTCTGTGTACTGTTAAAAAAAAAATCTTTTGAGTTTGTGTGTGTATAATCTTTACTCAAAAAAATAAATTAAAAGGAAAAAAATATTCATAGCTAATATTTATTGGACATTTACTATGATCCATGCCGCTTATCACAGTGAACCCTTATGATTAATTGAGGTGAGACAGTCCGTGTAAGTGGAAGACAGTGCAGCCCACATCACCCAGCCACAGCCTTTTCTTGTGTTTAGCTGCCCCAGATGGGAGACATAAAAACAAGATGGGCAGAGCTACCAGCCTCACAGCGCTGGGATCTCTGAACCACTTTCCCTCCCAGACTTGGTATTATCCAGCTTCCGGGGTTTTGCCAGTTGGACGGATATCAGGCAATGTCTGTTTGCTGTTTTAATGCAGTCCCATTTTTTGATTACTAATGGGTTGAGCATCTTTCAACAGCACGCAGGCTTTCTTAGCTCACAATCATTGTGTTGGACAGTGTCTCAGACGGCTCTTAATTGAAGCAAAAGAGGTCAACTCTGGCTCATTTAGGGATTATACGATACGATGTTGGATAGAGTGGAGACTTGCCAGGAAGGCTGGAAAACCAGGCTTGGAGAATAAATGAAGCTGTGCAGCCGGGACCACGTTAAAAGCTGTGCCACTGACCCAGTCCAGTGAGGAGACAGGAGCCTTTCCCCCAGACACACACACACTGAACGCGGGCCCCAGAGCCGCATTCTGTTCACCACCACTGCTTCTTTGTGCCACTTCGTAGCCTCAGATTCAGAATTTGGGCAGTTGCACTTGATGGGCTGAACACAAGAGAACTGCTTAGAAAATAAGGGCCAAGAATTCTCCGCTTCTCCAGTGGGAGCTGGGCTCTGCTTCCCACCAAGATTCAAGATTCATACGTGGGCAGTTTTCTAAACGCGGAAAGGGTTTCAGATGCTAGGCAAACGAAGGATGACCAGAGGCCTATGTGGGGCCTCTCAGAGGTCAAGACAGTTTAGATCACCTTCCATATTTTGGTTCCCAGTATATGAAAAGCAAGTGATGAAACGCCCAAATGGCACTGAATAGTGGGGCAGCATTCTTAACAAGACATAAGAAACATAATTGTACCATTCACAAATAGTTTTAAGGTTTCATTTGTATTTTGATGGGCTTCATAACAGTGTAGAGCCAGAAATGGGCCACAGATTTAAAGTTGGGGCCGGTCAAGGTAGTCCTGCAACAGGATATTTTTAAGCTTATTAAGGGATCACATCAGAAGAGTAATTATGAGGCCTGGGCCAGATGACACCTCCAGGCACCTCCAGGCTGGCGCTTCGACAGGCCCTGGTGTGGGCAGACGGTCCAGAGCTACGATGCTTTGAGTACCCGATCCACTCTCGGGCAGCAGCCCCTCCCTCAGGCAGTCTGGTCCTACCAGCTTCAGCCAAGAGCTGCCCTAAATGTTGTAGATGTTGTACAGATGCCGTGTGCCAAAGAGGCACATTACTTCACCCTGAGGGCATCTAAAATTAAATGTAACCATGTTATTGAATGAGCTGGACTTAACTTTACTCTTCCCCTGCACTCCTTCTTCCTACAGCTCGCATGGCTCCTTGGGTACCACGGCTTCTTTGGACACTCTTAGACAACAGAAAGTCCAGTCCAGTTAAATAATCTCATGGCTTCAGGCCAGCTTAATATGACAATTCCGAATTCTGTTCTCAGTAGCGCTTCTCCCCACCAGGCTCTGCAGCGCCTCGGACTCATAGCTTGGAGGGGACGGTGGGGCACAGTCTCCATTTCTCTTCCTTTGCTCCACGTGGTCTTATCACCTCTGCTACTGTTAGCTGCTGCTTTGGACCTGCCTAGGGTTCTGCCCTCTGGGCAGAGAGGAGGGCTGGCCTGGTATAGTTATGACCTGGAGCCGATGCCCTCCGGATGGGACATTCATTCTCCCATGGGGACCTCTCACCGGTTCTTGGACCTCCCTGGCTGGCACCTTTCCCTGCATTTCCCTTGGATGTGGGGTGCCTCCTCTCCTTGGCCACATTCAACCCCCTCTCAGCCCCTGGACATCCCCTCTGTAGGCTGCATTGCTCCTCTAGGCGGACGCTTGGATGAGATCGTTACAAAATGACTTCAGGCTGGCTCCTCAGCAAAGGATCCTCGTTTGGTCCAAGAGAGCCATGCGCCTTTGTCCCATTATTGGTGGAACAACAGCTCACTCCAGTGTAAGCTTCTCTCCTGGTTGGCTCTGCCAGGCCCAGCGAGCCTCTCATGTTTTGATTTCTCCCAGCAAGTGTCTGGCATGAGCTCTCGCATCCTCTAAACTTCAGGGGGCATAGCAAGCTCTGCCAGTGGCTGTCCTGAGGTCCCTTTATTGTGTATCTCATTGGTGAGCAGGGGGTTCCCTCTCTAAAGTTTTTGATAGATATTTCCATATTACCTTCCTGAAAATGCTCAGTGATGTACAATCCCCAGCAGCTGTGTGTGAGAGTAACCTTTTCTATGAACATTCTCTAGCGCTGGCTATTTTGAATCTTTTAACATTTTGCTAATAGGATGGGTAGAAATGATGATCTCTTGTTGTTTTAGCTTACATTTTGAGGATTCTTTCAACTTAAGTGATCCAAGTGTGTTTCATATCAATACGGGAAAAGATGGACTATTCAGTAAATAATGTTGGGGTAGTTGACTGTCTGTTTGGAAGGGTTACAATTAGATAACAAAAGGAAAACTCAGGTATTTTAAAGATCAAATGTGTTTTTCAAAAATATAGAAGTTGTATAGGTATTATATAATTTTTTAAGTCTTGTAAATGATAAGCCTTTTTCAAAAAATGTGACATAAACATAGAAGTCATCAAATAAATGGCAAATATGAGCACATAAAATATAAAACTATGGAGAAAATTATCATTAACAAAATAAGACCACTACCTTCCTACAGATATAACTGATAAAGGGGTTTATATACTAATATTCAAAGAACCCCTGCAAATTAAATAAGAAAAAAGCCAGTATAGAAAGAAACATAAATTACTGTGTACAGTACGCAGATATTTTCTATCTCAATTTTTATCCAAGAAATTAAAATTAAAATAGTGCTGAGTGTGATGGCTTTTTTTTGTTTTTGATGAGGGGAGGTAATAAGGTTTATTTATTTATTTGGTTAATGGAGATACTGGGGATTGAACCCAGGACCTCCTGTATGCTAAGCATGCTCTCTACCACTGAACTATTCCCTTCCCCCTCTGAATGTGATGTTTTATTCTATGTTTTCAGCTTTTCTGGGCCACAGTGCCTATATATTTGATCACACATTATTCTCAACGTTTCTGTGAGGATATTCTTGGATGAGATTTACATTTAAATTGGTAGACTTTTGAGTAGGGCAGATTTCCCTCCATTGATGTAAGCGGGCCTCATCCGATCCGTTGAAGACTTGAATAGAAAAAAAAGCTGACCTCCCCTGAGCAACAGGGAGTTCTCCACCAGACTTTATCTTTAATATCATCTCCACCTGGTTTTCCTTTTGACCTGAACAGCAACTCCTTCCTGAGCCTCCAGCCTCCTGGCCTCCTCCGTCAGATTCTATCCTCACCAAACCACCAAAATCAAGTAAGTCAATTCTTTAAATAACTCTCTTTCAATGTGTCTTTCAACATCCTATTGGCTCTGTGTCTCTGGAGGACCCTAACTAATACACTTATTCATTCAATTTTAAATGTTAATTTTTTAAAAAATTAAAATATGATATTTTTCCTTACTAGCAGGATAAGTTATGGGGTCTTTTACGGAATGTTAGGGGAGAGAGGGTTGATTTGCCGAGGAAAGGTAATTTGTCAATATTTCAAATGTATGCACCACTTAATACAGCACGATCACTTTTAGGAAATGTCCAAATGTACAGCATTTATGTAAAAGGATGTTCCTTGTAGCATTATTTATAATAGTGACCAGTCAGAGGTTCTTTTTTATTATTCATTCATTTATCAAATACCAAATGCCTACTCCATGCTAGGTACTGTTTTTGGCACCTGGGTATATAATAATGAATAAAACAAACGGTGACTGCTGTCAAGGGCTTCTCGGTCTAGACGGAAGAATCACATTTTAAACAAATGAATAGGCAAACATGTAAATCAAACTGTCATAGCACAGCTTGAGATAATGGAGGGGAGGAGGGCTACTTGAGATGGGTGAACAGGGAAAGCCTCTCTAAAGAGAGACACTGGAGAGAAAATCTGAAAGAAGGGGACGAGCCAGCCAAGTAGAGTGCGGAGGAGACTGTGTGTGGAGATTAAGAGCTTGAGGTCAGGCCAGCAGAATGGTATCAGTGAAGGCCCTGGGGGAGCTTGGAGAGAGAGGCAGGGCCAGATGGGCACAGGGCTGGTAAGCCAGGAAGAGGGGATCAGAATGAGAAGCCAGGGAAAGGTTTTATTCAGAGCAATGACATGATGTAATTTACATTCTTCAAATGTCCCTCTGGCGTGGTACGACCTGATGGGAACAAAGACAAGAGGAAAGACCAGGTTGGAAGCTTTCACAGTAGGCCAGGTGAGAGGTAATGGCTGCCATGGAGTTGGAGAGAGGTAGATTCACACAAGGTATATTCTGGAAATAAACACAATAGGACTTGATGGTGAATTGCACGTGGCTAGTAAGAGAGAAGGCATCAAAAATGGTTCCCTGACCACTATACACCTATCAGAATGGCTAAAGTAAAAATACTAAATGCAGATGCAGAATGGCACAGCCAACTGTTTGCCTTCAGTTTGCCAAACAGACTGAAGGTATCTTGAAAAGTTAAACATACAATTACTGTATGACTTGGCCATCTGTCTCCTGGATAGCTGATCTAGAGAAATGGAAACTCATATCCACACAGAAACCTGTGCGTGAATGTTCAGAGCAACTCAGTCCATAGTTGCCCTAAACTGAAACAACCCAAATGTCCTTCGGTGGATATATGAATAAGCAGACGGTGGCAGGGTCATATAACGGACAAACTACTCAGCAATGAAAGGAAACAAACTATGACACAATAACTAGGGTGAAGTGCAAAGATATTATGCTGAGCGATGGAAGCCAGTCTCAGAAGGTTAAAGACTATATGAATCCTTGTATGTGACATTCTTGAAAAGGTACAGCTCTGATGGTAAGGACAAGTCTGTGGTCATCAGTGGTTAGGGCTGAGGGGAAGATGTCTGTAACTGCTTTTTATCTTGATCATGGTGGTGTTACAGGAATCTATGTGTGTTAAATTCACAGAACTGTGCACCCCTCCCTGAAAAAAGTTCTTTCTTATTCTATGATCATTTTAAAATCAATCAGTCAATCATAAGGGGGTGGTGCTGCTCAGCAGTAGAGCACATGTTTAGCATGCAGGAGGTCCTGGGTTCAATCCCCAATACCTCCATTTTTTAAAAAAATCATTAAAAAAAAAATGATACCTGGGCTTCTGGCATGGGCAAACAAGGGAGACTCCACCATTTACAGAGGCGGACTAGGCTGAGCGGTGGGGCCAGATTTGGGCGGAGGAAATGAAGAGTTCGGCCTGGACTTGTGAAGTTGAGCTGTTCCCTGGACACAGCTGGATACACAAGAGTCTGAGGCTGGAGATAGAAATCTGGGAGTTATTAATAATTAAAGCCTAGTAATGAATTAGAATACCTGGAGAGAGGGTGTAGGGCGAGAGCAGAAGGGGAGAGCCTTTCAGAATAATGCCTTCCAGAGGGTGGGGGCAGGAGGAGGAGCCAGGGTTGAGATGGAGGGCTCTGCGGGTTGTTAGGAGCACCTCTCCTCTGCCTGGCTGTGTCCTCCAGAGACCTCCCTTGTGGGGAGGGCTGCAGGGAGTGGGGCAGGGACTTTGAAATAAGAATGAGGGCCTGGTAAGAATGATTTTAGAAAGTCAGCAGGTCTCTGCAACTATTTGCCATCAGATCTGGGCAAAATTATCTCTGAGCTGCGCTTTCGGCAAAATGATGCTTCCTCCTGCTTCCTTCGCTACCCACCCAAGCCCGCTCTGAGCCATCCCTACCCATCCGTCCCCGACAGCTCAACCCTCCTCAGCCTCCACTGCTGCAGGGCCCGCCAACTGGCTGCCGGTCCGCAGCCTTCAGGCCTGTTTTGTCCTCACCACACACAATCCTTTAATATTTTGAATTGGTTCTCTGAATATAAGATCTCAAAAACATCAACAGCAGCTGGATTTTCAACTTGAAAAACTGGAAGGTATGGCAGCATTGAGCCCACTGCCCTGCTGGGTAACAAGACAGGAGCTGAATTTAAATGAGCACGTGCCCTGCAGCAGTCACTACTGCTCCCTACGCTTCTCCAGCACCCAGAGAAGAGCTGGTTTATCACCTGTTTGTGCCCCGGTCTCTGCCCTTTTGTGTAACCTGAGTTGTCCCACAGCCATTTCAACTTCTGCAGAGCGGTACAGCAAAAGCAAAGACCCACTTGGCTTATTGAAACATGGGAGGATTTTTCTGACGGTATGTACACTTATATAACGTGGACACAGAGGTGAGGGGCCACAACATTTTTAATCAACTTTTTAAATTGAGGCTCAATCTACATTCAATAAATTGTACCCATTTTAAGTACAGAGGTCACTAACTTGACAAATGTAGACATCTGCGTAACTCCTACCTCCATCGAGTTAGAGACTGTCCATCACCCCAAAATGCCCCTCTGATATCCTGCCATCAACCCCTTCCCCGTCTCATTCTCAGCCCCTGGCAACCACTGATCTGCTTTCTACCAGTTAAAGGGATTCTGGTACCAATTCCAACCTGCCAGGGTGTTTTCCCCCTCACTGACAAGCAATTCTCCAGGTACCAGCTGTCTCAGATTCCACAGGGCACTGGCTCTGTGATATATGTATACAATGGAGTATTACTCAGCGATAAAAAGAATGAAATAATGCCATTTGCAGCAACATAGATGAACTTAGAGATGATCATACTAAGTGAAGTAAGTCAGACAGAAAAATAAATATACGATATCAATGATATGTAGAAACTAAAATATGACACAAATGAACTTATTTATGAGACAGAGACAGACTCACAGACATAGAAAACAAACTTACAGTTACCAAAGGGGAAAAGGAATGGGGGAGGGATAAATTAGTAGTTTGGGACTGGTATATGAAAACTGCTATACATAAAATAGATAACAAGATCCTGCTGTGTAGCACAGGGAACTATATTCAATATTCTATAATAAACCATGATGGAAAAGAATATGAAAAAGAATATGTATATATATATGTGTGTAACTGAATCACTTTGCTGTACACCTGAAACTAACACAATATTGTAAATCAACTATACTTCAATTAAAAAAAAAAGATGAGGGTTGTGCTCGAAGTGTAGAGAACCACTAGAAAAACAATTATTAGAAAGGGGGTAGGAGACAAGGGAATCAGTGAGCCACAAGCCCCTAACTGCATAAATTACAAGTAGTAACTTAGGCATCCAGGAACACATATCCTCATCTTCATGATGTGTGTTGTAGTGACTCCATGAACAAGAAGACTGGGTAGCTCTCCTGTTCCCAAGAACACCAAGCAGGGCCACGTACCCTTCCACAGGGCAACATCCCTCATGATCCCCACCCCACTCATTCAACCCTCTCTTGTTTCCATGGCAACCAAGCTCTGATAATAAGGGTGGGACTTTTTAATCAATAAAAGGAGAAGAGCTTTTAGTCGAGACTTGTCAGTTAAATGATACTTGACTTTAGAAAGGGTCCATCCAGTAGGTTTGTTCTTCATTTGGTAATGCTGTGTCCCTGCAGCCTCAGCCAGCCAGCTTTCAGAAGCCCCTTTCTGAATGAGCAGAGTCCAGATATCTTGGTGCCAGAGCTACTGACTGGAACCATAAGAAATCTCCCCTTAGTTGAGCCATAATAACTAAGGTAAACACTAAGATTTCATATCTCCTGCAAAGCAAATAGAGTTCAGAAATTCCAGGATCATAAAATAATTTAAAATAAGAGAAGATGTCATTGGGTAGATCCTAGTAGGGTATGGGACTCTTAGGTTAGGCTTATCTATTACAGTTAAGATGCATTTGGCTGCATTAGAGAATATCTGGCCAATGCCAGGTCAACCATAAGAATGTTTATTACTTTTGGAGGTGGTGATCCCAGCTCAACAAGATCATCAAAGGCCCCAGCACTTTCCATCCTTCTTCTCTGACACCCTTAGCTTGTTATCTTTCCTCTTCAAGTTTGCGGCCTTATGGCCCCCAAATGGCTGCTGCAGCTCCAGGTCCTTCTCACATAAAAGCTCCCAAACCAGGAAGGGAGAGGGCAGCTCCTCACACATCCATCTCTTTTAGCATGGAGGAAAATCTTTCCCAGAGACCCTTAGCAGACTTCTTACCTTTTGTTGGCTAGAATTGGGTCACATGTCCATCCTGAGACCAGTCCCCAATAAAGGGGAACAAGATTATCATGATTGGTTCTAATTGTGATTCAACTCCTGGGGGCTCTACAGCAGAGGATGATGATTTGGTGGTCTTACTGTACCCTTCTGTTCTGAATCCAGTGAAATCACCTTCTTCCAGAAATATTTCTGTACCCCATTTCCTCTTCTGCAGCATTTTCTGTCCCCTAGTCCCACGTCTCCATTGTGAGGGAGGGGAGGAGGGTGTAAACTCCATGCACCTTCCTACTTCCACCAGGGTTTATCAGTTTCATTCCTTCTAGCCCATTCTTTTCTGGCATGTGATCCCAGCATCCTTTCCCCAGAACACGGACACCATCTTGATGCTTTGAGGTCCCTCCGTATAATTGTTCAGAGCTGGCCTTAACAGGAAGTCAGCAAGTTTCTTTCTCTCTTTTCTTTGCAAAGTTTTAGGGGCCACAACTACCTGTATTGCTTGGATCTTAAAAATTTTTTTTTAACCAGAGGGGTCATGTCAGAGAGAGGAAGGTAAAAATTTGAGCGCTTTCTCACACTTCTTCACCGTGTCCGTCCCCATCCCACTCCCCTCCACCAGACTCTGTCTTCCACCTCCTCCCTTGGAGTCTATGCTCTGACTTTTCTTCCAAGTCTTATTCTACTTACATTGTTGCTCTGCTACTTCCTTTTGAGATGATTTCTTGTGACTAATTTTGCACACTCCCAGACTTCTTGTTCTTACCCCCCAATCTGTTCTTCACTGCCCTCCTCCCCCAGCCCTAACCTGGTCTAATGTTTGCCCCTTCCCAGGGTGCAGGTGAAGTCGACTTAACCTCTCCTGCTTTGCATCACAGCTTCCCTTGCCCCCCCCCCCCCCGCTTCACCCAGCTTCCACCGCCAACCCCCTGCACTCCCCGCCCCCAACCCCAGCACATATACACACATTGGGAGGCAACTTGCTAAATTAGCCAAAGTCTCTGGTGACAGGTGATGTATTCAACTCGGGAAAAGGCATCAAGCCAGCCTAGTGTCCTCTCTGCTTCCTGCCTGCCCCTCTGCCCTCTTCTGCCGCTGGTTCCTGACTAGCCTGTGCTGAGGGGGTTCACCACTCACTAACTTCAGTCAGGCTGCAGTGAATGTCTTTGCCCGTTTCTTCATGACTTTTTCTTTTCTTTTTTTTTTTTTTTTTTAGTGGAGATTGAACCTAGGACCTCGTGCATGCTAAGCATGTGCTCTACCACTAAGCTATACTTCCCACTCCCTCTTCATGACTTCTTGAGTTAGCTTCCCTAGGTTTCTGGTCACACTTGGTGATTTAAAACTTCTAGCCTCCTCCCCATTTCCCAATAAGCTGAGACTTGCCCTGTGGCCCAGGGAACCTCTGACAGGGATGAGTCAAATCTCCCCTTCTTCCTATCTTTCTCGGCTGCACTGCCGTGGGTTTTGGTGAACGGAGACCCTTCCTTCTAGAAGGGAAAAACTCCTACTTCATGGCCATCAGTGACTTCCTTTCGTAAACATTAAAAAACTTGTTGTGCTGGGGGAGGGTGTAGTTCAACTGATAGAGAGCACGCCTAGCATGCACAAGGTCCTGGGTTCAATCCCCAGTACCTCTATTTAAAAAAAAAAAAATAAGTAAATGAACCTGATTACCCCCCCCCCAAAATCCTTGTTGTGTTAATTAACAACATTATGCTGCTAAGAAACCTTGTTCTCTAAAATCACAAACTGTCAGAAACATGGCTGTTTGAAACCCTATTAGTGAGAATGGACACCTCACTGCAGCTTGGAGGATCTGGGCGGGACCCTGTGACCCAGAGAAGCAGCCTTCAGCCCCCAGAGCTTCAGATAAAGAGTTTTCAGACACAAAATTCTACGTTTATCTTTATTTTGTATTTTCCAAAGAAATAGGACCCTGAGTCTGCTTTAGCCCAGGCCTAAAATTCACCTCTTTCCACCCAGGTGTGCTTTGCTTTGAGCCTATCAAACACTGTTTCAGTGGAATATCACTTAAACGTCACCCTGACCCCAAACCTATAATAATCCTGTTTCTTTTTTTGTGAGATGCTCCACGCTTCCTCTGGAGCGTGGTCTCCTTTGCTCCAGCAAGATAATGAACCTAACTCTGTTGGGCTGCTGTTGTGTGAGACAGGCTCTGTCACTCTGTGAGTGATGAGACCTGGTCTCTAGCTCATGCTTTCTCAGCAGGGGCAAAATTGCCCCCATAGAGGTGGAAATTAGTTCTGGGGGAGCCAAAAAATCTTACAGGGAATTGTGGCTTTCCAGAGGGCCACACACATGAACAGATATATAGTATGCCTGTTGTATTAAAATTTCATGGACAGGGAAGGGAAGATACTGAGTAGGAGGAAAAATCCAGAAAGGCTCCTTGAAGGAACAGTGATACGAAAAGTCTGAGAGGCACTGCCTTAGTTTATACTGAGTAGCTTTTGGTATCTGCTGTGAGTCAGGTACCCAATCGTCGGTTCTCTTTTGCAGCTAGACTGCGTTCTTCCAACCTCAGTCTTGGGAGATCCAACCTGGTTTGACTTCTTGCAGCACCCCCAGAGCTCCCACCTGCGCCTGGGATCCCCTCACCCATGGGAGACTCACACCTGCTTGCTCTGCCAAATGGGGAGAATGCGTGATGCCCGCATCACTCATACAGATGCTCCCATGCCGTCTCTGCCCATCTCCTTCCCCTGCCTAGATGGGCACAGGGCAGCACCCCCAGAGTACACCCTCCACCCCATGAGCACCTCTTTCCCCTTGGTTTCCGAGGGATACGGAAAACACTACAACTCTCTCCCATCACCACCACCCAGGCTCTGATGACTTTTCATCGTCCCCACCCCTCAGCCTCGGCTTATACAACTGGGGTGGGGGTGGGGCGGTGCTGGGTGATGCTTGCCTCTTCTTCCTCAGCATAAACCCTGGGGAAGGAGTCTGACTCTTGTTCTTCGTTGCTCTCTCTGGAATGCATGGCTTCCAACTCCTCTTTGTCCTCCGACTTGGGTCCTTGTTTCCACGCCTGGAGTTGCAGGACTCCACCACACCTTCATTCCCTTCTGAACCACTTTCAGACCCATGTTCACATCAAGGCCCCTGTGCCTCGGGACAGACAGATAAGCCATGGGACAGAAACACAGCTCACGCCTTCATCTCTGCACAGAGACAGTGTCTTTCTCCCATCACCTGAGACCCATAGCCAGTCGCCCACCCATAGCCAGTCCTCATTCCCCAGCGACCTTAACCCCAGGAAGAAAACAGATGCTAAAGACATTAATATTGAAATCCCTGAAGTTCTGAGCCCAGCCATCTGCACACAGTAGCAATAAATGTTTGAGAACCAAAACTGACTGAATGCAAACACATGCCAGCTTTTCTCGGGTTGCCTTGCCGGGGGAGGAGGCCTTGACCAACTCTTTCTCATGTACCATCCCTCAGTGGAAAATGAAAAATTACTAAATGATCACGTTTTGATAAAAATAGCTCTGAAGAACATACATCTGTCTTTGTAGTAACCTGAACTGGGCTGACAAATTCTCTTAATTTATTTTTCCAAAGGGGTTTTGTTGTGGGACACAACGGTGGCTGGTTGGTGACATGGTGACATGATGGTTGGTAAAAGAATTTACCAGAGATGAAGGAGGAGAATAGTAAAGGAGTTTATTAGGGGGACGCTGTGAGAGACAACAGCGGGCCACACAGACGAGAGGTTGTTGGGGTCTTTTATAAGGTCGGGTCCCAAGGTGACTGATCGGCTTGTGCGCTAGTCTCTGATTGGCTGTAAGTGAGGTAAGAGGTTTAGGGTTCCTGAAGGGCGGTGGGGTTGATGACTGATAAGGTGGGCGCAACAAGCCAGCCTGAGCTACTGTGAGATTAGGCATGACCTAGGGCTATCAGTTTGTTAGGGCAAACTCGCCCAGTAAAGAATGTACTTTTTCTATTGAGGGATCACAGGTAGACATCTGAGAGGGTGTCATTGGACTTGGAAGGCTGTCATTTGGCCTCACAGATTTCTTTACTGAGAATAGGATGTATCAACACAAATGGTCGATTGCTTTGCATCAGTTCAATTGCTCAGCATGGCCTGTTTTCAGTTGTACTGGTCAGATTGCCTCCACTGACTCTGGAAGTGTGACTGGGCCCAGTCCCTGCAGATGACACACAGCTGGAGGCAGACTGGCTTCAGAGTCAGCTAATCCAGTCCTTCTTCAATCACTTATTAGCTATAGGATCTCACTAAGAGGCTTCACCTCTCTGGGCCTATTCCCTCACCTGTAAATTGGGAGCCATGAGAGTACCTGCCACGTGGCTATTGAGAAGATTGAAGAAGACAGTGTCGGGCCAAGTCCTGAGGACAGTTTAGCTATTATTTTTATCCCTCCAGCCCAGATCTTTTCCCAACAGCTAGGCATCTTTCTGTTTAATCCTTCTCCTTCAGCATCTTCCATTCATTAATTCCACCTAAGATACACCCATATACAGCACCCACAAACACCATAAGAAAAAAACAGAATAAGAAAAAGCCACTTCCTTTTGCATGCTGCCAGATTTATTTACGTGATTTCTCTTCTATCATTTTTCATAAATGTTCTTGAAAATCTGAATTTACTGAACAGTGGGAATTTTCTGGACAGGCCCATGTGAGAGCAAGATGCTTTTTTGTGCCTGGAGCCCCGTGTCCCCACTCCTGATCTGCTGGGTCACTAGTTCTGTGGGGGTAGATTCTGCCTCTCTCCTGTCCCAGGTCACTGGGCAGCTCCTCTGGACACTGTTCTCACCTCCTCCTTCACCTTCAGAAAAGTGCAGGAACTGGCCTGCTGCCCCGGAGAGCTCAGTTTCCTCCAGAGCTCTCTCTCACCTTGACTACTTCCCAGGGCCGAATGTGGGGGGATGGGAAGGGAGGACAGTGTGGTGAGATGGAGAGCTGGATTTCGGTGAGCACATCCTGAGGAAAGCTGGGGGCCACCTCTGCCCTAGACCGTGTCAGTCCCCAGCCTGCCCCTCCAAGGTCCCACCTGACTTGAGTGAGGAACTGCCCCCAGGAATGATCTGCCTTTCAGCCCAGTCCACCCGGCCGCCCGCTCCAGCGCCCTCCTGGAGTCCACTACCTGGTCTCTATGTTGGACAGCTCCTGCGGCGGCCCCTCTCCTTCATTCTTCTTCAGTTTCACACAGCCTTGCTGCCTCCAAAGGCCCCAGGCCCCAGCCAACCTCCCCAGCAGCCCCTTGAAGTCAGCTTGGAACCCAGATGATGAGAAGTAGTAGACAAGGGGGTCGACGCAGGAATTCAGGGTGCTGAGGAGCAGCACGTAACCTCTCCACGCCGGGCTTTTGCCTTGGATGTAGCCAATGACATGGGACATGTTGTAGGGCCCAAAGCAGACGAGGAAGTTGAGCAGCGTGGCTGCCACGAGGCCCGCCACCCTCTTCCGCCGGCGATGGCTGGCTCTCCTGCCAAGGATACACACCAGGCGGCTGTAGCAGTAGCTGGTGATGAGCAGGGGCACCCCGAAAAGGACCACAGCCATCTCCAGCCGGACGGGCAGGAGAAGGGCCAGCTGATCCTCCCGGAATTCCAGGTAGCAGGTCCCGTTGATACCTGAGCTGTGGGAAGAGTTCCCCGAGAACTCGGTGACGTAGACCACACTGCAGTGAGCGGCGGCCAGGAGCCAGCAGGCCCCGCTGACCAGGCCAGCCTGCCTCGGCCTCGGCCGGGTCTTGTACCACACGGGGTGGGCCACACTCAGGAAGCGTTCAATGCTCACAGCTGCCAGGAAGAGGGACGTGAGATAGATGGTGGTGAAGAAGAGGAATCCGGACAAGGGGCAGAAGATGAAGGGCAGGGGCCAGTGCATGCCACTGGCAGCCTCCACCATGCGGAAGGGCAGGAAGAGCAGCAGGAGCAGGTCCGAGAGGGTCAGGTTCAGCAACAGCACGTCCACGGCCACCGGGCGGCGCCGGAGCTTGCTCACGAAGATCGCCAGGGCCACCAGGTTGAGGGGGAGCCCCAGGAGGAAGGTGAAGAGGTACACGGAGAAGTAGAGCCAGTGATTGCCAGGGAAGGAGGACCTGTCTGGGCTGGTGTCCATGGTCATGGCCACTGGCGAGAGAGAGACAGAGATGGGAGCAGTCTGGGTGGGGATCTTGCACCATCCGCCTCTTGACTATCAGCAGGGAGCATCCCCACGCCCCCCATGCCCTCACACCCCCCATGCTTTCCCCAGCAGAGTCAGCCTGCCTCTCTTCCTGGTGGTGCCCTGTCTACTGTTCCCGTTCCCCAAGCACCAAGGCGCCCTCCACAGAGCTCCTCAGGGCCCCGTGCTCACCTGCCGGTTTGAGAGTGCTCTGCTGCTCGGCACCTTGCCGACTCCTCCACAACAAGTATGGTTAGCTATTATCTGGCAGAACTGATAAAAACCTAGCAGTGCCCATGACGTCACTCGCTGTTGAGCAACAGCACAAAAGATGCCTTTAGCTCCGTTAGCAGCGATGCTGGGCCAGTACACAAAATGAGGAGCAAATTCCACGACTGTCTGCCTGCTTTTCTCCTCGGCAGCCTCAGAGGGGATGCCCTAACCAGGCCCTAGCAGACTTCATCATCTTCTCCCTGATCCTCCACTTGAATTTTATCTGCTCCTCTAGAATGGCACTCATCCAGTTTGCCTTGTAAGGGCAGGAAGTGCGATGCAGTGATGGAGAGCGTGGGCTCTGGAGCCGGGGTTCAGGGCTGGCCCTGTCACTCACTAACTCCGCGATTTGTGGCAAGTGACCTAAACCCTCTGTATCTCTGCTTTCTCATCTGTAAAACAAGGATAATTGTAGCACCGATCTCATAGGGTTCTTGTGTAGATTAAAGCATTAATATATGTCAGAGGCTTAGAATGGAGCCTGGCATGTTGTGGTGAGCACCGAACAGATGTCAGCTGCCATCATCCCAGTCACTGGTGCGGGCTGGTCTCTGGGGTGATCGTAATAGTGATGATGATGGCAGTGATGGTGACAGCTGTGTTTTAGTGGGCGCATAATCTACAGCAGACATACTGCTTCTCGGGGCATCACCATATGTCTTTTTTTTTTTTTTTTTGAGAAACTATTGTTTTACTGAAAGTTAAGTGTGGAGAAAAAGGGAAAGGGATTTCCATAAGATGTGAGATAACAAGACCCTTTAACATGTCTTTTTTTTTTAATTTACAATGTTGTATTAAGTTTCTGGTGACCAATCTAGTGATTCAGTATATATATAACTTTATAAATATATACATTGTTTTTTTATTATGGTTTACTACAAGCCACTGAATATAGTTCCCTGTGCTATACAGTAGGATCTTGCTGTTCATCTATTCTTTACACAGTAGTTTGTATCTGCCAATCTCAAATTCCCAATTTATCCCTCCCTCCCCTCTTTCCCCACCTAGTTCGTTTGTTTTCTATGTCTGTGAGTCTCTTGCTGTTCTGTAAATGAGTTCATTTTTGTCATTTTTTTATATTCCACGTATACATGATATCATATGATATTTGTCTCATCACCATATGTCTCGAAATCCTCACGGTGGGGAAGTGACTCGTTACAGGTAATATAGTTTGTTAAGTATCACCAGCAGGGTTCAAACCCAACTTCTGTCCAGCTTCAGAGATTATGTCCTCATTCATTCAAATATTTACGGAGTGCAGTGAGATACCATTTCACACCCAGCAGAATGGCTATACACACAAAAAAAATATCAGATAATACCAAGTGTTGGTGAGGATGCGGAGAAATGGGAATCCTCATACATTGCTGGTGAGGACGTAAAATTGTGGAGTCACTTTGGAAAGCAGTTTCTTAAAAAGGTAAACACAAATCTACCATGCAACCCAGTTCTGCTGTAGGTATCTACTTAAGAGAAGTTCAAACATTTGTCCACACAGAGACTTGCTCATAATAGCATTTGTCAGGGTAGCCAAAAAGTGGAAACATCGCCTGGTGGTCCATCAGTTAGTGAATGGATAAACCATGTGGCATAGCTATGTGGTGGAATACTATTTGGCAAAGAAAAGGAATGAAATACCCACGCATATTGTCACATGGATGGACCTCAAAAATATTACTCTAAGTGACACCAGCCAAACACAGAAGACTATGAATGTTTCCATTTTTACCAAATGTCCAGAACAGGCAAATTTATAAAAACAGAAAGTAGGTTCCTGGTTGCCTGGGGACTGAGAGTGGAAGTGGGATTAACTATAACTAAGCCTTACTGGGGTGATGAAAATGATCTAAACTGGATTACAGTGATAATTGCACTCTTCAAAAAATTCACTAAAAATGGTGGAATTGTACACTGAAAATGGGTGACTTTTATCATAGGTAACTTTTATCTCAAATACGTTGTTAGAAGTATGGCTGTGAACAAAGCCAAGTTTCTGCTGTCATGGTGCTGACACTTGGTGGCGGGGGGTGTCCTTGTGGGGACTGAGTTGTGGGAGGATAATAAGACATCGGTAATACAGAGGCAGAGAATCCCCGCAGGCAACAGTGCACTGGCCTGAGGTTCAGGGCCCGAGGGGTGATGGTCATGAGAGGATGCTGGGGGGGCCCCAGGAGGAGCTGAAATCTCCCCCAAGTGGAGGAGGCACAAGTAACTGGAAGAAGTGGCCTGGCAGCAGCAGGCGCTCTGGCTCAGTGGGAGAGAGAGTGGTTCCGGTGTTACAGGAGGGGCAGGGGGCCACCTGGGCTGGAGTTCGGGCTGTGATTGACAGTCCCTGGTGTCACCAGTGCTCAGAGAACAAAGCTGTTTCTGCCTTCGGTGGCGCCTCAGGCAAGTTATTTAACTTGTAGGGCATATTTCCACATTTCTTAACCGAGGTAATAAAACATTCTTTGGAGGGCTGTTATGAACCTTCATTCATTCAGCAAATATTTACTGAGAGCCTACTATGTGCTTGGCTGTCTTTTAGATGCTGGGGATACGTCGACAAGGAAAACAAAAATCCTTGCCCTTGTAGACGGTTAAGCATGCAAAGAGATGACTTGTATAAACCAGTTCGTGCACGCCAGGCACGTAGCTACCACTTTTTCGCTTTTGTGTGTTCATGTCATTGTCATTAGAGGAACAAGTCGGCTTGCTCCACCTCGCCTCATCCGAGCCAGTGCCTGACGTTAATCTCTCGTGGCCACTCTCCTCTGCCCACTCTCTCGCTCGGGTTCAGGGCACTACCATTCACCTTCGCAAAAGGGACCACAAGGACAGGTATTAATCCTGATACCTCAAGTTTTCCAACTGTCCCCCCATCCTTGGGGGTCCTACCTTGAAGGATCACATCCTACACTCGCCTCTTCACTGCTGTAGGACCTCGGGCAAATTTCTTAACCCCACAAAATAAAGACAATTTTAACTCCTGGTTCTGGGACTGTGGCTACCTCATGCAGCACCTGAGTGCAAATTAGGAAAAGGTACCCCCTCAGGTGAGCACAGCCCCCTACCAAGGTGCACTGCTTAAGGAGTGGGTGGCGTCTTTGTTCAAAGTAGAATACGTAGCTCCTTCCCTTGGATGGAAGCAGCCCCATGCCAAGCACATGGCTTGGTGAGCAAAGCAAAGGCTGGAATTCACTCAGTGTTTATGCCTCTGCAGGTCACCCTTGTGCAGTGAGCAACCTGCTCAACTGTACAGCAGTCGTGGGGCTAAATCAAAGGATTGTGGGAGGATGAAATAAGACAACACTTGTGAAGCACTTGGCATGGTACTTGTCCTGTATTAGAGACTCTGTATTTGTTTGCGACTGTCTCTGGTGTTGCGAGTGTATTCTCTCGCCCTGCTGCTGAATCTTTTCCTACCAACTTCCTGTTCCCAGTTCCAATGCTGCCCCCTTGTGAGTTCTAAATGGTATAGCAGTGTCATTATCTTGCATCCTGGCTCTTATTCAGAAATTTAAAATGTTCTTTCCTAGGAAATGATTTTGGAGTAACATCTCCCAAAGTGTAACATCAGAGTGGCATTTCCTCTAGCTTAGAGGCAAACTTCCCACCTCCTTCCCCATGTGGTGCACAGGCAGACAGGCCGGTCAGGACTGGAGAAGAGAGACAGACAGAGGTGGGAAGTCACGCTGATTTGTGCAGAGGCCAGCTTACCTTCCTCCTGAGTCCCAGCTCCAGACCTCCATTCTCTGTGACTGGGATGCCGTCTTCTGCCAGGCTCCGTTCTTCCCGTACGTGGCTCCAGGGATGCCCCCAGGCAAGGCCACCCTGCAGTTCCTTTGGAGCAGGGCCTAGCCAGGAGCCTAGAGAAGCAGTCAGGCTCTTCTGCACCCTGCCCCTTCCCCCTCACAGTGGCTATTACTTCTGGGATGGCCCTCCTTTTGTTCTTGCCACACATGCTGTCCCCCGGCCAGTACGCGCTCCCAAATAGCCGGTCACCAGCGGGTTGAGCACCACACTCCAAGCACCTGTGATGAGCCCCAGCTTCCGCCAGCGGCTTCCCAGGTTGGGGTGCAGGAAGCCAGCCACGTTGGAGGCATTGTAGGGTCCTAAGCAGAGCAGCAGCGTGAGCAGAGCCCCGCCGGCCACCCAGGCCGCCCTGAGCTTCCGTCTGTGGCTCAGGCCTGAGCCAGCCAGTGCCCGGAGGCAGCCCACGTAGCAGAAGGCTGTGATGGTCAGGGGCAGAAAGAAGAGCAGGAGAGAGAGGCTGAGGCGAGCAGGGCCCGCAGAGGCCGGGTCCCAGGCCTCCAGGCAGACCGGAGAGCCGTTGACTGGTGTGTTGATGCCCAGGGGCCTGGTGGTATTGTCCATCCAGCCTCCCGGAGCCTCCAACCCAAAGACCAGCCCCAAGTGACAGAGGACGAGGGCCCATATAGCCACGCACACGCCCCAGGAGTAGCGCGGCCTCCGGGCAGCTTGGTAGCCCAAGGGGAAGGCGGCACCCAGGTAGCGGCCCACACTCAGAGCTGCCAGGAAGCCCCCGCCTGCGTAGAGGGGAGCGAAGTGGATCAGGGCGAAGGCGGGACAGAGAGGGGCCGGCAGAGGCCAGGCTCCCCCGGCCAGCGCCTCCACCGCCTTCAGGGGCAGGGAGGTCGCCAGCAGGAGGTCAGAGCAGCCCAGGTGGAGGGCGTAGACGAGGCTGGGGGTGAGGCGGAGCCGGGCGTGGGACACGGCGCCCGCGATGGCCAGCGTGTTGAGCGGGAAGCCCAGCGCAAAGGCGGCCATGTAGAGGGCGAAGGAGAGCTGCGGGGGCAGGTCCATGGGGCCACCCCTGCGCTCCGAGTGCTGCCTGCCCTCGGATCTCGGGGCCGGGGAAGGGGAGCTCCTGGGGTCACAGGCTGGTTTCAGCGCTGCTGCTCGGGGTGGGAGACCTGAGCGGACAGGCGTCCATAGAGGGAGGGAGCAGCCTGTTAGCCGTGGAGCTGGTTTAGAAGCAAGGACCTCTAGCTCTCAGACTTCTGCTTTCCTTCCACCACATCCCCTCCCTTAAAATGGAGAGAGCGACCTCAGTGTACCAGGAGGAGATGGAACACAGCATGCAGGTCCCGTAAGAGGGACGTCCTCTTGATTTCTGAGACTCTGGGGAGACAAGGGGTAGAGAGAATTTCAGGACAGAGTTGAGCCTGACAGTATGTTTTTCTTAGGAGTGGAAGTTAGACTCCCGTGTTCACGCCCTTCCCTCAAATCCCTGGAAAGATGAGCTGCCCCCCACCCCCTGACCCCCCACTGCAAGTAGGCAGGTCAGGGTGATGGCAACTCCAAGCTGAGGCAGGGAGAAGTTGGGTTTGGCTATGGTAGAGGTTGTGGCAAAGGGCCGGAGCAGAGGGCGCCAGGGGAGGGTCCAGGGATAAGCCATCAGTGTCATGGGGAATAACACCAGCAGACTTTGGGGGAATCCCCAAGTGGGGATATCTGGGGGTCTGGGGAATAACTGCTGTGGGGAGAGAAGCCACAGAAAGAGGGACTCACCTCTTGGCGCTGCCAGATGTCTCTGAGGCTCAGGAGTCCCCCGAGGGAGGGTGGCCAGGATAGGCAGTGAACTGGAAAAGAGAGGAGGGCGGGGTGGCAGGGCCATTAGCCTGAGGCCCTCGCAGCCTGGATGAGCAGCTAATGGGGCATCTCAGGCTGGAACTGAGGCCAGACTGAAGGAGGTGAGGGTCCAAGGTGATGCGAACACAGGAAGGGGAGAGGTTAGCAATGTCGGGTTTTTCTGGCCAAGTGAGGAACATAGCACTTTTAAAGAGCAGGGTTGGTGGGGTACAAACTGCCAGAGCACCCCCACCCCAACCGCCTGTGCAAACCTGCTCTGGGGGCTAAGTCTTTTCTCCTGAGCTCGTGAGCTGGCCCTGGGCTCACTCCACTCCCTTCACTCACCCATCCATCTCCTCGTGGCAGTTAGCATGTGGGACAATGAGATCTGCGTTCCCAGTTGGAGCTTCCGCTCTCCCCCGACCTGCGAAGGCCTTGGGCTCCTCCATCTCCCTCTCCTTTCCCCTCTGGCTTGATGACAGTGGTTTCTGACCCGCGCGGTGCGGGTGGGAGCAGGGAGGAGGAGAGACGGGAAACAAGTACAGTCTTGCTTGGTGGTGCTGAGGTGCCCGGGCTGTGGTCGCCACTCTGGACTGCACGAAGGTCAAAGGGGATGCCTCTCTGGGGCACCTGTAGGGATGCTGGCTGACGCTCACTAAGACACAGATGGCTCATGCCTCCAGCTGACTGCCTAACTTTCCTCTCAGCCTGGAAAGTTCAGTGGGTTACCTCCCTGGGGGTCACCTGGCCCTTCTAGGAAGACCTCCTAAGTGAGATTTAGAGATTACAGGCCATCTCTGTAATTCTGTCTCTCTGCCTCTCTCCCTCTGTCTCTTCCCTGCCTCTGACTGACAATACAGTTTTCTTGGGTGTATGTCAGTCACCAGGTCGCTGTGCCCCCTCCTCCCCAAATTCCAAGTCACCCAGAATAAGCCTGTCTGAGTGGTTTTTCTGGAAGTGTTTCCCACTCCGGCTTCAAGTGCAGGCAGCAGGAGATTCTCAGCTTATCTACAACTCCCTTCAAAGAAATGATCTAATTTCCTTCAGCGACTAAATTGACTCTCGGTCACCTCCCTCCTAAGTCCTGTATCTGTCGTCCAGCGCATCCCTTGCAGTGCAGAAGAATGGGACACCTGTTGTGTAGTATTCTGTCTTTGGGGAGCACTGAGGAGCTGACAGCCCAGGGAAAAATCAGCAGGAGTGCCATTTCGCCTCTTGTGACAAGCCTTTGGGAGAAGAGCGAGGCCAGGTGCACAGGGAGGGAGACCGCACGTCTTCGAGCTCTTCTTGCCTTGGCCCTCTCACCTGGCAATTCAGGTGTCTGCCCAGTATCACCTGCTCAGAGGGTCTTCCTTGACCCCAGCATCCCAAACGGCTCCCCTCGTCCAGTCCCTCTGTTTTCATCTCATGTTGTGTTTATCCCAAGCAGCCACGCCTCTGTGACATCAGCTTTGCTAGCTCCTCTGCTAGAACGTTGGCCAGTGAAGCCAGAGACTTGTCTGCTGTGTCCACTGCTTGCTGCATACATAGTAGGGACTCAGTGAGTTGGATGAATGGTCAATTGCCTGGGCCCTGGAAGGACAGTGAGATCTGGGGCTGGGTCGGGGGCCACCTGTATCCTGGAGTCCCTGTCCTCAGCGCTGCCCAGCCACCTGCTGTGCATGCCTCGGCAGGGCCTGTCGACAGGCAGATCTCTCGGTCAGTTGGTCATGAAGTAGGTTTATATCAGCAGCCGGGCTTGGGGACAGGATGGGAAGACACGGCTGGGTGCCAGGGAGCCTGTGCCACGCCTCATCAGGATGGCGGCTGCCTTCAGCTCCTAAAACACTTTGGGCACCCTAGACTAGAGATCCCCAAGATTAAGACCAGGTCACGTCTCTGTTGAACCCCCAACGACTGGCTCTGTGCTGGATGAAGTGTAAGTGTTTAGTAGATGTTTGCTGGGTAAAGGGTTGAATAATACTGGCCCCCAAACCCTCCCTATCTCATTTCAGCAGTTCTCAATGCCTTCCCTTTCTCCAGAAATGCAAATGGTGCTCACGAGAAATTAAACTAGGGACAAAGTGGGTGGATGGGGAAATCAGTGCTCCACTCTGCCACGGTATCCCGAGTGAGACAGGAGGGAAGGGGGCAGGGCACAGCCAATCAAGGAATGACAGCAATTTAACACCAAAATGGTGGAAGATTCACCTCCTAGTTGGCCTTGAGGATTAATAGGTTTAACTTCTAGTAGACCTTGAGCTTCATTATATGTTCATTGTAACAGCGCGATCAAATAACATACCCTCAGGCACCATTACAGCCCCAAGGCTAACCGCAAAAGGCCAAAGGATGGGCGGTGGCCCAATGCCTGGGAATCCCAGCCTCTTCCCCAGGGCAATTGGATTGATCCCACCTGTAGACGTGTGAAGCTGCTGAGACCATAAAAAGTGACACCACCACGCCTAGTGGCCCTTGGCGCTCTCTCTCCCCTTTGGAGACAGCCCGCACTCTGTCTATGGAGTGTGAACCTACTTTTACCTAAACCTGAGCACCCAATTCCCACACCTCTTTCCTTGCCTTTCTCTTGCCTTATACTCTATGTAGTGTGTTTCTCTCTAAATAAATCTACCTTTACTCAATGGTGGCTCGTGCTTGAATTCTTTCCTTTGTGAAGCCAAGGACCCACACTTGGCGGGGCACGTCCCAGAGGCTCAACCAAGACCTGGGCCTCGGCCTTCCTCATGCCCCACATCCGTTTTCCTGCATCACAAGGATGACCTGAACGTCTCCTCTCCGAGAGCATCTGGTGTGGGGCAGATGGGAAAGGAAGGCGCACCTTTGGAGCACCCACCACAGGTCAGGAGTTTTACGGCCATCTTGCTGATTGATTTACCACGAGCTCCCACCTCAAAGGATGGGCCTTGGCAGAAGCAGGAGGCTGGGTGGAGAGAGAACAGACCGAGAAGCGGAAGGGAAGCCCAAAGGACCTCCCTGGCAAGGGGGAGTTAGTGCACACAACAGAGAACCAGTGAGGGTGACGGGGGAAGACAGAAAAGCCGTGAGGTTTCTCACTGCAGCTGGCCATCTAGAAGTCAGGCAACTGTGGGTTGTGAAAGAACTTGGCTGGGTCACTTTTAAGAATAGCTGTGAGTAGTGAATTGGCTTCCCCTTTTCACAGTCTTCAAGAGATGCAAATCAGATGGGAATTTGGTATTTAGGGACTTTTGGCTATTGTGTTAGCCTTCTCATATATAATATGATATAAGATTATATCTCACTTCCTATCTTGAACCACTGCTTTACAATAGATGAAAATGAGGCTCAGAGAAGCTGGCGAACTTTGCCCAAGATCACTGGCTGGTTAAGTAGAAGAATGTGCTTGCCTGTGGAGCCAATGCCCTCTTTACAACAAGACAATGAACTCTCTGATCTGCTGATTGGATCGTGAAATCACCTTTCCCCTCTCCCCAAACCACGTGATGCCTCCCCCTTCGCCCTGTCCCCACTCAGACTCTGCAGACTGGAAGTTGTTCACTGGCTCTTTGATGTGGTACCTGAGCCATTTTTATTGTGCAGCTCTGTGTCTGTTACGCGTGTGTCCACATCAGTGGATGTCTTAGACCACGAGAACCCTGAGGGTAGGGGCTGCAGCAGCATAGTCCTCTCCGTGGAATGCCTCACTTGCACAGAGGAGAAACCAGCCCAGGGCAGTGCCTCTTTCTACCTCACATCTGTCACTCTTCCCCTGGGCTTTGCCCCCAAGGCAAAAATTAGGCTTAAGATTAGTGAGTGGGGCTATCAGAGCAGGGGTGGGCTGTCAAAGGCATAGGGAGAGAAAGAAAGAAAAGTAATGACCAGCTGATCTAAGCAGGGACATGGCCACCTGGGGATGGGGTTTGGGAGGGGGTAGGTGGTGGTAGATGGCTGGGGTGGGGTAGGGGGGTTTGTACAACTCAGGGTAGGTATTTAGAAGAATTTCTGGGTGGGAAGGCAAGTGGGAAAGGGCCAGAGACAGACCCTTTGGAGGGTCAGGGCTATCAGTGCTGAGAAGGAGGACTGTCTCTGGACCATGCACAAAGTTCTCTGCACCAACTGGCGTTGTAGTAACCACGTGCGTGCGTGTATGTATGTATAGAGGGAGGGTGTGTAACTGCGGCTGAGCAGCAGGGGCTGAGAAAGCCCCAGGACCACCCTGGCCTCTGAGCCCATGGGCAACTCCACCTCCGCCAGTTTGGCCTTTCAGTGCTTGAGAATGACGTATTCCACTCCTTCCTGGGCCAGAGGCCGCTCCCCAGCCCCAAAATGAACCAGCTCCGAATAATGTATCCCCTCATCTTCCAGGACACTTGGAGTCACGTTCTCATAGTCGCCCTGAGAAAGCCACATTGTGGGAAGGTTGGCCTCACGGTCACCAGCCTCCCACAGTCTGCTTTCCTTGCCCATTATCTCCCCGACTCCACCTGGGGGTCCAAGAGCCCCAAGCAGGAGTCCTCTTGTCCAGAAACTGGCTGCAGCCAGCATCTCAGACTGGGAGGGTCCTGCCCTGGCTCTGCCCACACCTGGGCCTGAGCAGCCCTCCCCACTGCCCAGCCTGTGCCACCACTGAGTCCAGCCAAGTCCTTCCTGTCTGGGACTCACAGCCAAGGCCAGGTCCCCCACCCACCACCTTCCATAGCCCCGCCCTCTTACCAGCTGACTCTTCTGCACCACGGAGTAAGTGACTGTGTCGTCCCTGTTTGGGGAAAGTCCCTGCATCTCTGAGGTCCCTGCATCTCTGAGAGGGAAGGCAGATGGATGACCACAATGAAACCTTTTGCATGAACTCTGCTCCTTCTTCCAACTTCCCTAAACCCTAAGAGCACCCCCAGCCTCTCAGCCCCTTAAGTATTATGCCCAGTGCTCACAGTAGGAGCTAATATGTCAAATGAGTGAATGCATGTATGTAATGTGTGTATCACAAAATCTCAACCTTGGTGATGGGGCATGCATGTAGTTCCCTAGACCATCACCCAGGGTGGTGCTACGGAGCTGGACTGAGGAGATGAGTCACAGGCCTGGCCCCGAGGGGGCAGGCAACCCTCGGCCTTCCTCCCGCAGCCCTCCTGGGTGCAGGTGTCACCTCCCGGTACCCTCAGTACCCAAGTCTTGGTGAGTCAGTCTCGCCAGGGGGAAAGCGCAAAGCAGCATAGGAGACTGCATCTTCCATCACCGGGTTGTAGCACCCCAGGGAGTGGGGACCTTCGGCTTGGGGGGTCCTTCTAGCCTGGGAGAGAGACAAGGTTTCAGCTCTTACCACTCACCCCCGACCCTAGCTCCCTTCTCTGGTCTCTGATACCCCAGGCACCACCCCCAAAGTACCCTTCATCACCCCTCTCCACTATTTCTTTCTTGACTTCAGGGTCTGCCCTCCATTTCATTTTTCTCCCATCCTACCTTTATATTCCTCACAAAGAAGCTCTGTCCACTGGAATTTTCCTGAAGCCTCTGCTGGCTCTGAATCCGCTTCCAGCTGAGAAGTAAAAATCTGCTCAGTGAGGATGAAGAGACGGGGAAGAGGACCCGGTGGATGGGCATGCTGGGGCCATCTACAGGATGGAGTAGCTGGGGTCACTCCCTGGAAGGGGCGGAGGGAGAGCGAAGGAGGTGGGCGTGGGAAGAGCTCACCTCCGCTGAAGCTTGACTCCCCAGATTGCCAGGAGGAAGACGGCCAGGCAGAACCCCACTCCCAGGGCTGCTCGCCTGCTGATGGTCGCTGCGCTGTCTGATGGAGAAAAGGGGTACATCAGTTGATGCCACTGCCTCAGTCGAGTACTGGCCAGCTCTGCCCCGCTGTGCTCCTGGCCTGTGTGACTCCTCCGCCATGCACGGGGGACGTGATGCAGAGCGAGAGAGAGAGGCCAGCCCTGTCCTCTGGACACCTCACCAGGAGGGAAGGGCAGCTCTTTTTCATGAGGAGCTCCTGCTTTGTGGCAGACTAGGTCACACACAGAGCACGTCACCCTCATAATGGGCACCGCCTCTTCAGAGGACCGTTCAGCCATACCTACAATTGTTTGTCCTCTGACCCAGCAAGTGCATGTAAGAACCTATCCTGCAACTCTCCTTGCAGGTGTGCCCAGAGCAATAGCCTGCACACAGCCTTGAGGAGGGCACTGGCTAGAGAACCACGCACCATCCGTGCATGAGGCCGCAGCACACCCTTAGGAAAAGAGGCGGGTCTCCAGGGTGGAGGCCCAGGGAATGTGTTTTCATACAATATGTTACTTTTTCAAATAACACACTCAGGCTGGCTCCCTTGAGTGTCCAGTTTGCAGGTGATGACCTTCGACATTTAAAGCCAAGGTGCCAATCATTAATCTGAAAAAAGTACAGAAAATAAATACTTGCCCTTAGTTTCCAGACTCTTCAGACACCCCATATAATGTGAAGATACAGAACAGTCTCCACGTGGGGTTATCACATGGAAGAAAGGAAAGTTCAAGGCCAAGTGTGAGCTCTCCCACCGTCTGCGCCTGGACACAGATCTATATAGGCCTACTGCGCATGTGCGGACTATCTCTGTGAGAGGCCGCACCCCGCTGCCAACAGGGAAAGCCTCGAGGGAGGGGGTAGAGTTCTCAAGGAGCAACGAGGGAGAGGTGTCTTCCCTTCCACTGTTTACACTTTCATGCTGTTTTAATTTTTTTATCATGTACTTGTATTGTCTTTAAAAACAAAACACTAAGCATCTCAAATGATACAAACAAGTGGCCCATCAAGGTGAGACCGAGAGGCAGTGGGGGTTGGGAGCCAGTAGCAGCTCAGGATGTCTGGAAGGTAGAGGCAGCTTGACCCGAGAGTCAGGAGAGACTGAGCGAGAAGGAGAGAAGGCGGGGGAGCTGTGTATGGAGCTGGGGGTGTGCCTTTGAGCACTGGGGCTGGGCCGCCCAGCAGGACAGGGGAAGGAGGGGCAGGGAAGGATGGGGAGGTGGTCTGGAATGCACAGCCTTGGGAGCAAGCCGCAGGAGTGGCCAGCACCATTGAAGAGGATAGATAGGGGCCTTACAATAGACAGTGAGGGTGCTGGGGGGCGACTGGCTCCTGCCCAGCCTGTTGGTCCCCTGGCACCAGTAGGCGCCTGACTGCTGGACCTTCACAGGATTCAATCTCAGCATCTGATTGTAATGATGGAGGTCTTGGTTATTCCAGTCAAACCAGGCGTAATGGGAGATGGGAGGGTTGGCATCGCTCTCACACGTCAGGACTGCCTCCCCACCCTCGATCACTCCGTCTTTCGGGCTCACAGACACATGCAGCCTCCTGGGTGCATCTGGAAGGAGAAGCAAAGTCAGGATCCCAGCAGCCCATCACCTGCCCATCTCTGCTCCAGGCCTCCAGCTCCAGCCACTCACACAGCACTTGGACGGCCCAGGCCTTAGACTCAGTCTGTCCAATGGAGTTGTTGACCAAGCAGTTGTAACTTCCAGCATCTTCTGGAGAGATGGAGTCAAAGCTCAGGTCCTTTCCTTCCTCCAGAAAGACTCCATTTTTCTTCCAGAAGAAGTGGATGTCCGCGGGGTGGCTACTGGAGAAGTCACATTGGAGGAGGACCCGGTGCCCAGAGTAAATCTCAGTACGAGGGCTGATCAGGACTCTGACATCTTTGGGGGCATCTGGAGAGCAAGGACCTCAGGCTGACCTCTTGGGTTCCTTTCCCTCTTCCTGTCCCCAAGACTTCCTCTCCCCTTGGCCCTGAGGCCTGACTTTCATCCCTCGGTTCTCTGTGCAGACTCTGGTCCAGGCTTCAATCTCTTCACCCTCAGAGCCCCATACCCCGATTGGGTCCCCTCCCAGCTCCCCCTGCCCAGGACACTCACACTGGACATCCAGGTTGACGGGGGGAGACCAAAAACACCACTGGTTACAAGCTGCGCATTTGACTGGCCCTGTGTCCCAGGCAACATTTTGAATGGTCAGCCCCGCAGGTAATACTCGGGAGCCTACGGTGTCCCATTCATAGCGGGTAACTCTGGGGTTACTGGAATTGTAGGTACAGAGCAGGGTCACACTGTCTCCTTCTCGAATCGGCACGGGGTTTTGAATTACCGTGGTTACCTCCTTGGGGGGATCTGGGAGAAAAACCAGAGAGACGGGTGAAGAAAAGTCAGCTGTCCATAATACCTTTTCCTTCCTGCTTCCTCTGCCCCCTCCCCAGCCCCTGCATTCACACTGTTCCTTAATTAACTAAGGGAAGACTTGTGCTTCCCCCTTGCATCTGAAGACAGAAACCCTGCCCTGGCCATTTGGCCTGGTTGTGGCTTGAGGCAGGATGGTGCAGGGGTTAAGAGCCCGGCTCTGGGCAGGGTACGCGTGGCACTGTGCACAGCAGGGGCTGCTGTTTGTAGGTCTCTGCGTGGGTCTAGGTCATGGAGCCGGGTTGCTACAGCGAGGGCAGTAATTTAAAAGAAGGAAAGAAAAGCATGGCTCTGGAGCCAGACTGCCGGATCCTGCCACTTAGAGCTCTGTGACCTGGGGCTGCAGGCCTCAGTTTACTCATCTGTTAAATGGGGTCCTCCGAGTACCTAACCTTGTGGAATCACTGTGAGGATGAAGTGACACGATGCCGTTAGAACAACATGACGTGTGCTAAACACTCAGTGCACCTTGCTGCTGCTGCTGTATCCCCATGTCCGGTGTCTAGATATTCAGGATTTGGGCATCCTTATCAGTGTGTGCGGCCCGGACTATGACATCCCAGGGTGCAAGGATCAAACCTATGGATTCTCTTTGTCCTGGGCTCGCTCGCCTCAGTGATCAGACTCATCGTGTTAGACAGAGTCTGACTACGGAGAGGTAATGAGGCATTTTGCCCTGGTTCTCCTTGAAAACTTCAGGACCCCTTCAGGGGCTCAGCCACTGCCTAGTGACGCCATGTCTTGGTGTCCCTCATGGGACCCTGGCATCTTGCAGTTCATTCATTCAACAAACAGCTTCTGGGCACCTCCCACGAGCCAGGCCCTGTACTGCTAAGCTAAGGACACAACTGAGAACAACAGCAGAACACTCGCTCCGAGAAGCTTATCTGTCTGGAGACCCTGGCCTCTGCTTGCTGTCCACTCTAGGACTCCCCGGCCTTCCTCCTGCTCCTACCTCCATCTTCTCCCTCCAGAACCCAGAATCTGCACCCACTCACATTGGACGTCCAGCTCAGCTTCCTGACCAACTTGTCCAAGACCAAGACTGTTTTCCGCCAAGCAGGAGTACCTCCCAGCATGCCTGAGGAGGGCCTCTGGGATCTGGAAGTTCTGGTTTGTCCATCCAGGCATTTCTATCCCATTATAATACCAGGTGTAATTTGTTGGAGGAGGATTGGCCCGTGAGACACAAGTCAGCTTCACTTGATTTCCTTCCTGAACTGTCGAGGGTGAGAGCTGAACCCTGGAAGGTTCCGGAGCATCTGGAAGAAGAGGCAGAGGCAGCGGGGAGGTGAGCAGAGGCCTCCATCACTCCCGTCCCAGGGGCCTTGGTTGCGCCCCTGCCAGCTCCCTGCCCGCCCCTCCCCCCAGCACCCAGGGGCTCACGGAGCACTTGGAGGTCCACTCCTTCCGACTTTCCTGTGCCTAGGACATTGAGGGCCTCACACTGGTACTTCCCACTCATGTCCCTGGTCACTTCGGGCAGCGATAGCACGTTCTTTGTCCCCGGCAGCAGGTTCCCATTCTTGAGCCAGGATATCCGCCAGTACTGTGGGTTGCTGCTGATGACCTGGCACTCCATGGTCACGGATGCTCCCTCCATTACTGTGGCTTCTTGGGGAAGGACCTGGATCTTCAACTTGGGCAAGTCTGGAGGAGCAGAGGGACAGTGGAGGTGGGGACAGGGAATTCCCAGAGGGTATAAAGCGGTGAGAAGTTGCAGGGTTTTTATTCTGATAAAGCAGGGACCCGTACAGAGCGGGCGAAGGTGTGCAGCTCCTCACTGTCACCCTTGTCAACAAGCGTGGGCCTGTCCAAGTGCCAGGCAACTGTCACAGCCGCCTCCCTCGTCTCTCTGCTCCCCCCACCCCGGTCCCCGAAGATCTGGTCTCCACCAGCGGCCAGGGCAGTCCAACAGACCTCGCCACTCCCCGGCTTGAAACCCGATCAGTGGATTCCACACTTAGAGTTAAACCCCAAACCTTCAGTGCAGCCCATGAGATCCAGTGTCCCCGTCCCTCTCGGCCTTTCTCTCCTACCACTCGGCCCCCTGGGCGCAGTGCCGAGGCTCTCTGGCCCCTTGCACTGAGGCAGACACTCCAGGTTCCTCCCTCAAGGCCTCATACTGGCTCTCGCCTCCCCATGGAACATTCTCTCAAGCATTTGCCTGGTCAGTCCCTCTCTTCACTCAAGTCTCAGCTCAAGTTCACCTTCCTCAGAGAAGCCTGCGTCCCTCACTCCCTCTGTCCTAGCCCTGCTCTATTTTATCTTCATACCCTTAGCACCGCCTACAATGGTGTTCTCTCTTTCTTCGTTAATCTATTTACTGTTCGTCTCCCCCACTGCAGTGCTGGCTCCACGTGGGTGAGAACTTTGCTCACTGCTCTATGATAAGGCATCTAGTAGGTTCACGGTAAATATTTACTGAATGAATGAATGAGGCACAAACAAGGATGTGACAAAAATTCCTCACGTGCCTCCCAGGGGAACCAAAAAACCTTAAGCAGGTGATCCCCCAATCATGTCATGGTTTGAGGATAGACTAAATTATTTTCTTCCGTTGGACTAAAGCAGATGCTAATAGGAATCTGTTGCCTGAAACACCAGTGCGGACCACAGCTCTGCCTGGACCACAGCTCTGCCTGGACCACTCCCAGCTGCGGGTGCCCACAGACCCATTGCACTTCCTTCCTTCTGTATGGGCCCCTGTTACCCTCTGTGCCCACCAAGGAGGGCGGAGAGATGACATGACCCTCGTCCCTCCCATGGGAGCACTGGGGAGACTCACGCTTCACATCCAGCTGCACCGTTTTCTCAGAGAGTATGTGCTGTTTCGTGGGGTCCCAGAGCTGGCAGGTCAGATTCTTGCCATGGTGAGTCCACTGCGGCTGGAACATGAGGTTGCTCTGGCTGGAGATGGTCTTGGTGGTCAGGGTGATGTGGGTGGTCGGGGGGGTCTTGGGGGCCAGGGTGGTCGCGTTGACAGCAGGCTCCTCCAGGGACCACTGCAAATGGATCTGGTACCCAAAGCAGGCGAAATTCAGCGAGCAGGTTACGGTGACTTCCTGGAGCTCCTGGATTTCCGGAGGGAGCTGAATGTGGGGTGGAGGAGCCTTCTCTGCAAAGGAGCAGGGACCATGCTGGAGGCCTGGGAGACTGAGGGCTGGCGTGCGCTAGCTTCTCACGCCTGCCTTTAGATGCCCTGCTCCAAATAACCCGTCAGGAATCCCTGGCCAGTCCAGCGCATCTCTCTCCGGGCCTGCCTTTCTCTGCTCGGCCGGAACCCCCTCTGAAAGGTCTTGGGCTGATCCTCCCTAGGAACTGTGTTTTATGTCTTCTGCTTCGTCCACACTCCCTGACGTTTGTTTTCAAACGTTTCCATCACCCCACTCTTCTCGGTGGATTTCACCACTTTCGTTCAACATGCATTTTTTTTTCTTAGCTTGGGTGACAAACCTGCATTCATCCAAAGGCTTCAATACTGGAGACGTCCCACACAGCACTCCTGTTGGGGGTTCCTTTAGTGGGAGAGGCCTGTGTGCAGCCAGGCCTCACTCTGCCCAGGACTGGGCCGCCCTCCGATTGCAGCATCTGAAGCTCCATCTCTCACCCCAAACATAGTGCTGCTTAGACCCACCCACTGAATAAACGGGCTGCGGAAATGGAGTGAACACACTCCCCGGGGTGAAGGCCCCAGACTTGTGTGTGGTTAACCCCCATCCGTGTGTCGTGGAGCTACAAAGGGCTAGTTAGAATTAATCAGCTCACCATGAACACATTGGGAGATTTCACTTGAAAATTCAGGTTTCCATCTTCTCTGGGAAAAATAGGCAACCCTGGGGCCCAGGTTCTAGAATGGGCAGGAGCCAAGTGGCAGGTGGGATGCTTGAGGGGGACAAGTGCTCAGGCTCCAGCTTGCCCTAGTCCCACTGTCTTGTGCTGCCCCCATCGCTCGCTGGCACCCCCATCTGGCCTCCACAGGCAACCCGGTTTGTGATCTGCTCCAGGAGTCAGGTGTTTTCCCACCTCCCTGGTTGCCCAAGACAGAGGAACCCGCCCCGGGGGCCTTACCAGAGACATTGAGGCCTATGGACTCCATCCACTTCTCAGGCCCCACCGTCATAATCCTCAGCCCCAGTTGGCCACTGTCGCTGACTTTCACAGGGTTGATGTAGAGGGTGCAGTTGCCTTTCTCGTTTCCCAGGAATTGTACCCTTTCCTGATAAGGAGGAAACTCCTCGGCTTTCTGGTTGCTATAGAGGACGGCCCCCTCAAAGTCCTTGGTGGTGGTGTTGTAATAAGGATTGTGGTACAGGGTCAGGTGGTTTAAGATGTTTTCTTTCCCTGGGATCCTGTAGTTGCAGGGAATCCAGGCACAGGCCCCGTCCCAGGCGTAGATGGTCTTGGGATGATAAAATGTCCATAAAGCTGAATCAGAGAGAGCCAAGTACTCTGGAACCCACCAGAGTGAAGAGAAAGCATTACTAAAGGACACTGAGAGCTTTCAAAGGAGTAAACAATTTTCTCTGAAGAGAGAGTGAGGGAGAGGGAGATACACAAAGAGAGAAGTATCTATACACAGGTATACACTCCCTGTCCCTACTCTGCCCCACACTGACTCTTCTCCGCCCCCGATCTTTCCCCCTCCTCCATCTCCCACAGTCATCCCAGAACCCAAGTACCAGCCTCGGCTCTGTCCTTACCGAGAAGCAGGAGCGAGGGGCCAAGGAGATGCATGATGCTGTGTCTAGGCAGGAGCCTGGGCTGGGAAGAGTTTGTCTTTGAGCCATCTGGTCGCTTATATCTTGCAGACAGTTTTTCTCGCTTACCCACTGAGCTCCGACCCCTCTTCCCTGATCCCGGGAGGACCATGTCTGGTTGCATGGTGGGATACGGAATTCTGGAAGCTCACGAGGTTTTTCTGGGTACGCCGTGCCTCTCTCATCAGCCTGAGAACCATGCAGGGCTAGCCTCTCTCTCCCAGCACTCTTTCCTTCCATCCATCCATCCATCCATCCATCCAGAATTGTATAAACTTGCTGCCCCACTCTCAAGCATTGAGTGGCACCAGACCACTGAGCACCTCGAATGCCAGATCCTGGGTCACTTGGAACTTACCTTGGGGCAACTAGCGAAGGGCTTCACATAGGGGAGGGATATGATCAAACCTTGATTTTAAAGACCAGGGGAAAAAACAACTCTAAAACCAATAAATAAGTATGATGCCAGGAGAGCATTTAGATGGGTCTGAAAGGACATAAGAGAATGTGGTCCGAGGATCCCACTCAAATGCCCCCAAGGGCTGGGGAGGAAACATAAACCAACCAGGTGGGGACAAGGTCATGACTATCTCAGTTCCAATTGTTGCCAAGTGGGAACGTCGGCTCAGCACTGCCTAATCTTCTACTGTTTTAAAAGAAATAAGAAGCCAAAGTTTCACGTGAAATGTCCTGCTTTGAATAAAACAAACACAGGGCTGGGCAAACAAAACCTATCTGTGGGCTAGAGGTGGTCCAAGGGCCACCAGTGTGCAACCACTGCCCATCTCTGTGTGGGTGGGTGCGGTGAGCTTGACTGCTACTCCATTAGACTTTTACATAGAATTCTATTTACATAGAGTTAATTTAAGTCCCAATTTGCATGGCTGTGCCCTTCAGGCCCGTCCCTGGGGAAGCCAGCAGGACGTGCCAGCAGAGTGTGTCTCCGGTCTCAGCACAGACCTGTCTCTCTCCCACCTGCCTGGCCAGCATTTCCCACACGTCGGCGCCCCTGCCCCCAGCCCCTCAGCCTGTTTATCTCCGCAGACTGCGTGGCTGATGCTAAGGGCTGCTGGGGAAAGCCAGGCTGCCTGCTGAAAGTAGGAAGGGGATCTGCCCCTAGGCGTAGCAGCCACGCTGGTCTGGCCCGGATACCACTCAGGGCTGGGAGGGGAATGTGGTCTGAACCCCTCAGGACTCTCCAGACAGAACTCATACAGCTCTGCAGGTGCTAATAGTGTTACACCCAAAAAAGTCTTCCAGGTCACAGCCATCTGAGAGAAGCTGGGTTAGAAAAAGTGAAATGAGATTCTTCAGTGCAGGTCTTTTCCAACCCTTTAACTAGCTGTGTGCATGGTATGTCTCCCAACATGGATGCTAGTGTACAGCGCGTAGCCCGGACTTCTTTAGCTGTGGGAACAGTTTTACAATTTCCATGAAAAACTTGCTAAGGTGGCAGGGTCTGTGTTCTGACGGATGCCCTTTGGGTTTCCACAAGGGCTCTGGCAAGGGCCAGATTCCTTTCCCCGTGGCGCCCCCTCTGGCAGCAGCCCCCAGTCACACCCTCCGCGGGGACCCGCTGGAGTACGCCACCGGGACTAGGGGGAGACGGGCGCTTCTCAGAGCAGGGCTGCCTGCTTACCCCAGGGAGCTCCAGGCAGTCTCTGGAGCATGAGGAGTGGGCCCAGGGCCTGGAATTGGAAAGCTGCTGAGCAGGGTAGGGCATGGAGTCAGCACTGGGTGCAAAGGCTCAGGACGAGGTCATGCTGTCCAGACCTGTGATCCTTGCAGGACCTCAGAGCTGGCCTCCTGGAGTCCAGTCTTCCCTCCTGGGCATCCGGTGACCCATCCTACTCTAGAAGACGTGCCAGGCCTGGCAAGGGAGGTGCTCAGAGACAGAGGTCACCCACCTGTTGTAACACAGGCAAGGGAAAGGCAGGGGAGTCCCCACAGTGCCCCCAGCCCCGGGAATTATGTGCGGCACACAGCAGCTGCTCCATACGTGTTTGTTGAAAGCAAAAGAACAAAATAGTTTTTACCTGTTTCCTCGTGTCTTCGCTCTTCAGGGACCCTGGCGGCATCTAAGAGTGAAAGGGGAAGCACAGTAACATCGCCAGTGACTGATTTTCACTCTTCTTGGCCACACCCCCTGCCTCTCTGGGGCAACAGTTCCACTTCTGGGTATTTATCTGAAGAAAACTATAACACTAACTCGAAAAGCTATCTGCACCCCAGTGTTCCCTGCACAGCATTCGTTACAGTAGCCAAGACACGGCAGTGACCTAAGGACCCATTGATGAATGAGTAGATAAAGAAAATGTGTACAAAAGAATATTATTCAGCCATAAAAAGGACATCTAGCCATTGGTGACAACGTGGATGGGACTGGAGGCACTTACGCTAAGTGAAATAAGTCAGAGAAAGACAAACACCATGTGGTCTCGCTTAGATGTGGAATCTTAAAAAAAAGGAAAACAAACTCATAGATACAGAAAACAGATTGGTGGCTGCCACAGGCAGGGGGCGGGGATGGGAATGGGCAAAAGGGATGAAGGAGGGGAAAAGATGCAAACTTCTGGTTATAAAATAAATCAGTCCTCGGGATGTCATGTACAGCCTGGTGACAATAGTTAATAATGCTCTACGGTACATTTGACAATTGCTTAGAGAGTAGACTGTAAAAGTTTCCATCACAAGAAAAAGAATTATAAATATGTGTGGTGATGGACATTAACTAGATTTATTGTGGTGATCGTTTTGCAATATATACAAATATCGAATCATTATTGTTATACACCTGAAACTAATATATTGTTATATGTTGATTATATCTCAATTAAACAAAGAAAGTAGGATGGACTATAATAATAACAAATAAAGTAGACTTCATAACAAAGAAAATGACCAAATCCAGAGAGGGGATATTACATAATGAGGAAAGGGTCAATCCACCAAGAAGACACAGCAATCTAAACGTGTAGGTACCAAACAGCAGAGCTACAAAAAGTTTGAAGCAAAATTCAACAGAAGTGAAAGGAGAAATAGACAGATCCACAATTATGGCTGGAAAATTCAACACCCACCCTCAACAACTGATAGAACAATTAGTTAGAAAATCAGCAAGGATGTATAAAAGCTTAACATCACCATCAACCACCAGTATCTAATGGATGTTTTTACAACACTCCACCCCAAAACAGCATGATACACATTCCTTTCAAGCACACATGGAACATATACCAAGATAAACCAAATTTAGGGCCATAAAACAAGCCTCAAAAAAATTGAAATAATTGAAATCATCTATTCTCTAACCCCAATCAGACTAGAAATCAATACCTGAAAAATCTTCAAACACTTGAAGACTAAATAGCAAGCTTCTAAATAATCCATGGGTCAAAGAGGAAATGTAATGGGAAATTTAAAAAATACATTGAACTGAAAGAAAATGAAAATAGAACTTATCAAATTTTGTGAGACACAGCCAAAGCACAAGAGGGAAATTTATGGCACTAAATGCTTACATTAAAAAAGTAAGTCTCAAATCATTAATATAGGGTTCCATCTCTGGAAACTAGAAAAATAAGAGCAAAACAAATGCAAAAAAAGCATAAGGAAGGAAATAATAAATAAAGGCAGAAATCAATGAAAGTGAAAACAGAAAAATAGAGGAAATAAAATAGTTCACTGAAAAGATCAATAAAATTGACAGATCTCTCGCAAGACTGACAAATTTAAAAAAGAGGGAGAAAAATTGCTAATAGCAAGGGCAAAACAGAGGATCTCACTACATATCCTGCTAACATCAAAAAAGGCAATAAGGAAATACTATAAATAACTCTTTTTTTGTATTTTTTATTGAAATATAATCAGTTTACAATGTTGTGTCAATTTCTGGTGTACAGCACAATGCTTCAGTCATACATGAACATACATATATTTGTTTTCACATTCTTTTTCACCATAAGTTACTACAAGACATCGAATATAGCTCCCCGCACTGTACAGCATAAACTTGTTGTTTATTCTCTATATATATCAGTCAGTATCTGCAAGTCTCCAACTCCCAATGAACAACTCTTGACACATAGGTTTGACCACTTAGATTAAATGGATCAATCCTCAAAAAGTACAAACTACCACAACTCACTCAATGTGACTTAGATCATTCAAATAGCCCTGTGTCTACTAAGGTAATATAAAATGTGAAGAAGAAATCTTCAGGCCAATATGGTTTTCCTGGAGAATTCTACCCAACATTTAAAGAAGAATTAGCTTCAATTCCACATCATCTCTTTCAGGAAACAGTAGAAGGAATGCTTCCTAGCTCATTCAATGAAGCCAGGATTACCCTGAAACCAAAACAAAACAAAACAAAAAGACAAAGATAATACAAAAAAGAAAACTGCAGATCAATCTTCCTCATGAATATAGATGCAAAAGTCTTTAACATAATATTAGCAGAGAGAATTCAGCAATATATAAAAATAATTATACACCTGTGACCAAGTGGGGATTATTCCAGGGATGCAAGTCTGGTTCAATATTCAAAATACAATCAACGGAATCTCATATTAATGGGACAAAGAAGAAAAATCACATGATCATATAAATTGTCACAGAAGAAGCATTTGACAAAATTCAACACCCTTTCATAATAAAAAAAAAAAAAGACCTCTCTGAAAGCTAGGAATAGAGAGGAAATTTCTCAACTTGATTACTTACAACTAACCTACAAAAACTACAGCGAACATACGTAACACTGAAAGACTGAATGTTTTCTCCCCTAAGCTTGGAAACAAGGCAAGGATGTCCACTCTCATCACTCCTATTCAGTGTAATACTGGAAGTTCTAGGCAGCATAATAAGGCAAGGAAAAGCAATAAAAAGCATACAGATCTGAAAGGAAGAAATAAAATTGTTCCTACTTACGGACAACATAATGGTTTATGTATTCACATTTTTTTTTAGTGGAGATACTGGGGATTGAACCCAAGACCTCATGTGTGCTAAGCATGGGCTCTACCACTGAGCTATTTCCCTCCCACCTCATAATGGTCTATGTAGAAAATCCCAAGGAATCTACAAAAAAATTCTAAAACTAGTAAGTCAATTCAGCAAGGCTGCAGAATATAAGCTCAACACAAAAATTAGTCACATTTCTCTATATTACTAATGAATATGTAGAAACTGAAATTTAAAATACAGTTCCATTTACAATGGCTTAAAAAAAAAGAAATGCCTATATGTAATAAATCTAACAATATATATATAAGATGTCTATATTGAAAACTGCAAAACAAGGCTGAAAAAAATCAAAGAAGAAAATGAATAAAACCCTAAAAGGTCCACACAAAAACTACTAGAGCTGATTGAAGACTTCAGCAAGGTAGCAGGTTCAAAATTCAGTTGCATTTCAAATTCAACTGATTCAAAAATCAGTTGCATTTCTTTACACTAATGACGAATCAACAGAAAAAGAAAGTAAAGAAACAATCCCCTTTAAAATAGCACCCAAAGTAATAAAATATCTGGGAATAAATCTAACCAAGGAGGTGAAAGAATTATACATGGAAAACTATAAACCATTGATGAAGGAAATTAAAGAAAACTTTAAAAAATGGAAAGATATCCCATGCTCTTGGATTGGAAGAATCAATATTGTTAAAATGGTCACACTGCCCAAGGCAATCTACAGATTTAATGCAATCCCTATCAAATTACCCAGGACATACTTCACAGAACTAGAACAAATCATAATAAAGTTTATATGGAACCATCAAAGACCTAGAATTGCCAAAGCGTTACTGAAGAGAAAGAAAGAGGCTGGAGGAATAACTCTCCCAGACTTCAGACAATACTATAGAGCTACAGTCATCAAGACAGCATGGTATTGGTACAAAAACAGACATATAGACCAATGGAACAGAATAGAGAGCCCAGAAAAGAACCCACAAACTTTTGGTCAACTAATCTTCAACAAAGGAGGCAAGACTATACAATGGAATAAAGATAGTCTCTTCAGCAAATGGTGTTGGGAAAACTGGACAGCAGCATGTAAAACAATGAAGCTAGAACACTCCCTTACACCATATACAAAAATCAACTCAAAATGGATCAAAGACTTAAACATAAGACAAGATACAATAAACCTCCTAGAGGAAAACATAGGCAAAACATTATCTGACATACATTTCAAAAATTTTCTCCTAGAAGAAATGAAAGCAAGAATAAACAAATGGGACCTAATGAAACTTAATAGCTTCTGCACAGCAAAGGAAACCATAAGTAAAACAAGAAGACAACCTACGGAATGGGAGAAAATTTTTGCAAATGAAACCAACAAAGGCTTGATCTCCAGAATATATAAGCAGCTCATACGACTCAATAAGAAAAAAATAAACAACTCAATCCAAAAATGGGCAGAAGACCTAAACAAGCAATTCTCCAAGGAAGAAATACAAATGATCAAAAGGCACATGAAAAAATGCTCAATATCACTAATTATCAGAGAAATGCAAATCAAAACTACAGTGAGGTATCACCTCACACTGGTCAGAATGGCCATCATTCAAAAATCCACAAATGACAAATGCTGGAGAGGCTGTGGAGAAAGGGGAACCCTCCTACACTGCTGGTGGGAATGCAATCTGGTGCAGCCACTATGGAAAACAGTGTGGAGATTCCTCAAAAGACTAGGAATAGACTTACCGTATGACCCAGGAATCCCACCTCTGGGCTTGTATCCAGAAGGAACCCTACTTCAGGATGACACCTGCACCCCAATGGTCATAGCAGCACTATTTACAATGGCCAAAACATGGAAATAGCCTAAATGTCCATCAACAGGTGACTGGATAAAGAAGATGTGGTATATTTATACAATGGAATACTACTCAGCCATAAAAACCAACAACATAACACCATTTGTAGCAACATGGATGCTCCTGGAGAATGTCATTCTAAGTGAAGTAAGCCAGAAAGAGAAAGAAAAATACCATATGAGATCACTCATATGTGGAATCTAAAAAAACAAAAACAAAACAAACAAACAAACAAAAACAAACCATAAATACAGGACAGAAATAGACTCATAGACAGAGACTACAGACTAGTGGTTGCCAGGGGGGCAGAGGGTGGGAAGGGATAGACTGGGATTTCAAAATTGTAGAATAGATAAACAAGATTATATTGTATAGGACAGGGAAATATACACAAAATGTTATGGTAGCTCACAGAGAAAAAAATGTGACAATGAGTGTGTATATGTCCATGTATGACTGAAAAATTGTGCTGAACACTGGAATTTGACAGAACATTGTAAAATGATTATAAATCAATAAAAAATGTTAAAAAAAAAAAAAAAGAAAGAAAATAAATACCACGTCCATGAATTGGAAGACTGAACATAGTAAATATGTCAATTCTCCCCAAGTTGACATAGAGATTTAATGCAATTGCTATGAAAATCTCAGCAATATTTTTTCTTGTAGATGTAGACAAGAGTATTCTAAAGTTTATACAGAAAGAAAAAAGAACTAGAATAAAAAACATTTCTGAGAATGGAGGATGAAGGAAGCAGAATCACGCTACCTGATTTCAAGGCTTATTATAAAGTAATTTTCAATAATCTAAACTGTGTGGTTTGGGTCGGGGGATAAACATATAGATCAATCGGGGACATTAGAGAACCCAAAAATCTACACAATCTACAGCCAACTAATATTTGATAAAAGAGCAAAAACAGTTCAATGGAGAAAAGATAGGCCTTCCAACAAATGGTGGTGGGGCAAACACATATCCATAGGCAAAGCATGAACTTCAACCTAAATCTCATATTTTATACAAAAATTAACTCAACGTGGATCATAGATTTACAGGTGAGACATTAAACTTTTAGAAGGTAACATAGTATAAGATCTTGGGGACGTAGAGGCTGACGAAGAGTTCTTAGACACAAGACCAAAAACATGACCCCTAAAACTCAATGAATTGGACTTCAAAATAATTTTTTTTCCTCTGGAAAAGACTTTGGTAACAGAATAAAAGGACAAACGATAGACTAGGAGAAAATATTTGCTAGCCACTACTCTGACAAAGAACCCATACCTAGAGTGAATATAAAAAGAACTCTCAAGACGTTAAAAAAAAAATCAAACAATCCAATTAAAAGATGGGCAAAAGGCATGAAGAGACATTTGACTGAAGATGGTATATGAATAGAAAATACTTACATATTTCAAACATGTTCAACATTACTAACCTTTAGAGAAATGCAAATTAAGATCACAGTGAGATCTCACACACACCTATTAGACAGCCAAAATAAAAAAAAAAAAAAAAAGCAGCAATAGCAAATGCTGGAAAGGATGTACAGTAATGGAATCTTTTTTACATTGCTAGTAGGAGTGTAAAATTGTCCAGCCACTTTGGAAAACACTCTCCAAACAGTTCCTCAGATGTTAAACACAGAATAACCACATAACTCTGTAATTTCACTCCTAGGGTGTACACCCAAAAGAAATGAAAACATGTCCACCCAGAAATTTGAAGACAAATGTTCACAGCAGCATTATTCATAAAAGCCAAAAAATGGGAGCAACCCAGATGTCTATCAAGTGATGAGTGGATAAAGAATACATGGTGTTTCCTATTGTGTAGCACAGGGAACTATATTCAATATCTTGTCATAACTTACAATGACAAAGAATATGAAAAAGAATGTATAGCGTGTTTGTAAAACTGAATCACAGTGCTGTACCCTGGAAACCAACACAACACTGTAAATCAACTATACTTCAATTTTAAAAAAGAATATATGATGTATCCATACCATGTAATATCATTTGGCAATAAAAAGAGATGGAGTACTTTATAGATCCTACAAAATGAATAAACTTGAAAACATTAAGTGAAAGAAGCCGATTATAAAAGGCCACATGTTGTTTGATTCCACTTCTATGAAATGTCCAGAAAAAGGGAATCTGTAGAGACAGAATGTAGATTTAATAGTTGCCTAGGGCTGGGGTGAGGGTTTTGAGAGGATATGGGGAGTGACCACTAACAGGCATGGGTTTCTTTTTGGGGTGATGAGATGTTCCAAAATTGACTGTGGTGATGGTTGCCAAACTCTGTGAATATACTTAAAACCATTGAAGTGTACACTTTAGGTGGATCATCTGGGCGATTAGAAAACGGGCAAAAGACGTGAGATGTTTCATCAAAGAGGATATACAGATGGCAGATAAGCACATGAACAGATGTTCGGCACCACTAACCATCAGTGAAATGCAAATCAAGACCACGATAAGATATCACTGCATACCAGGAAAACGGCTAAAATAAAAAATAAGGACAATATCAAATGCTGGTAAGTTTCAACTGGATCATTCATGCGTGGCCGGCAGGAATGTAAAATGGTACGGCTACTCTGGAAAATCGTCTGTAAGCTTCTTAAAACACTAATGAGATGCTCCTACTGTGTAACTGAACAATTACACTTCTAGGCGTTTATCCCCAAGAAATGAACATTTCTGTCCACACAAAAACCTGTCCCCGGTTGTTCATGGCAGCTTTATTTCTAATAGCCCCAAAGTGGAAAACCACCATGTCCCCCAACAGCTGAACGGTCAGCAACCGTGATGCCTCCGTGCCGCAGGGCGCTACGTAGCCCCGGAATGATGTACTGAACAGGTAGCAACTTGGGTGATTCTGAAGGGCATTATACTGGGTGGAAAAATAAAAAAACAACAGTCCTAAAGGGTCACATACCATTGCTTTTATGTTAAGTTCTTGAAATGACAAAATGGTGAGATGGAGAAGAGATTATCAGTTAGTTGCCAGAGGTTACAGACAGCAGAGGAAAGGGAAGTGGATGTGACTACAGGGAAGATCTTTGAAGCAGCGGAATAATTCTGTATCTTGACTGCAGTGGTTACATACATCTAGACATGTGATAAAAAGACTTAGAACTTGGACCAGTGTCAAATTCCTGGTTTTGCTACCATACTATATATAATTATGCAAGAAGTAACCATCGGACGCAACTCAACAAAGAGCGCACCAGATGTCTCTGTTCTATCTTTGTTACTTCCTGTGACTCTGTAGTTATTTCAAAATAAAAATTAAAAAAAAAACAGCTCAGTGATCTCCATGGGGGACTCCCTGGCCGGGGGACAGGGTCCCAGAGGTCTTCTGCAAGGGGTCCCCTGGGAATGGATATTCCTGCTTATCACATAGAAGGAGTGTCTGGCATTGCTGAGGGCCCCGTCTCAGGAGGAAATTGGGCTTGAGAGCTTAAGAGCATGTCTGGATTGCTGGAAGGCCAAGGGCTGCAGCAAGAAGGGGCACGGGAGTGATGGGGAGGCAGGACTCCGGACAACCGTGCTGTGGGGCCTTCATTCTTCCTTCCATCTTTCCCTCCAAAGAGGTAGATGATCTCTGTTTTGGGTGACTTGACTTGACTGTACCCACCCTGCCCTGGGAAACAGGGGAGCCAGGCAACTAGGTGAGGCCTGGGCTGCCTTCCCCACCTGGCTGTGTGCCCCCTCTGAGACCCCTGTCCGGAGCTATAAGACAGGGATGACACTGCCTTTCTTGTGAGGCCACACACTGGCTGCACACAGCTGCATGTGCAGTATATGCCAAGCACGTGCTAAACAGACCTGGGTTCGTATTCCAGTGCTGCCATCTTCAGCTGTGACCTCCCTCAGTTTCCCCTCAAAGGGCGACGCTGATATCGGCAGTTCTGACTTCCCGAGTGTGCCATAAGAAATCACGAGCACATAAAACACTTTGCACGGTGGCGTCATGGAATGAGTGCTCTGTAAAAGTGAGCTGTCATTATCAGGGACATCGTCCCTCTCTCTGCTTGGTGCAACACTCCATGGTGACATTGAGTCATATACCTCTGGCTACTCAGCTCTAGCCTGAGTTTGACAGAGAGGCCCTTTGAGACCAAACTGTGGTTCCCCTCTCACTCCCCAGGGAAGATGTATTCCAGGCAGACCAAGCTCTCGGGGTGGGGAGGGGTTTTCTGCTAGGCTGCTGCCCAGCCTGTGAGCTGAGGTGGTCACCTCCCGTCCAGGCAGCTGACTGGAGCAGAGAGTGAGGAAGGTGGGGAAAGAAGGAGGCTTGGCTGCTCTTGAGCCGAGCTGGGAGTGCTCCCCTAGCAGGGGAGCCTTTGAAGTAGCCAGTGCCCCCCTGGAGCCTTTTCATTGATGGGGATAATGGAGGTGCTCGCCCCAGGCACAGTGCTCAGGACAACCTTGGGGGAGGCGAGGGGTAGGTGACTAGGGATGGCTCATCTCAGCCAGGATTGACCCAAGAGGTTGGCGGGAGGAGAGGGACAAAGTGGCCCATGTTGTCATGCCCCTGGCCTGGTGCCTGCATGTCCTCTCTCCTGCACAGGGTGACCCATCTGTCCTGACAGCTAGAACCATGAGACCTGTTCGCCTCTATCCTGGCCCGGCCAGACCTCTTCTGCAGGTGTCCTCGTCTCCCTGAGTCACCATGTTGTGGTTTCTGACTCTCCTTCAGCTTGAAATTTCCCAAGGGGCCTTCCTTGAACATGCTGAGCAGGGCACACTTGTGTTCTCCACCAAACTAGTTCCTTTTGGCCTCTCTGGCATCTACGAAAGGAGGTCAGCCACCTCAGACTCCTCTCTTCCTTCCTCTCCAGCATCAGGAAGCCCCAGCAGTTCCTCCTCCAAAATGAGTCCTGATGCTGTTCCCTCTCACCATCTCTACTTCCCCTCTGTCGGACAAGCTCTATGGCCTCCAGAGCCCCTTGCCCACGTCTGCTGATCCCCGGCTCTCACTGTCCCCACAGCGGCCGGCAGGGTCTCTGAAACCTCCAGCCCCTCCATCACATTTCTCTGTGTATAATTCTCCAGCAACTCCCCAGTTCCCTCAGGGCAAAAGCCTGAGTCCTGACTGTGACCTAAAGTCCCTCTGTGATCAGGCAGCCACTCCGGCTTCTTGTTCCATGAACACGACAAGTACATCCCCACAGTGGGCATTTGCACCTGATCTTGGCTTTCCCTGGACCCACATTCCCCAGGAATCAACAGAGCTCCTCCCCTCTTTCCTTCCGGTCTCTACTCAAATGACTGCTTTCTAAATCAGCAGCCTTGCAATCACGCCCTGTCCTATCTCTCTTAGTTTCCGTCTAGCACACTCCCTCTCCGAGCACCCCTGCTTATCTGGCCGTTGTCTGGCTCTTCCACAGGATGTCAGCTCCACCAGGTCAGAGTGCAGTTTTCTCGGTCTCTGTGGCATCGCTAGAGCCCAGCGCAGGCCTGGCACACAGCAGGTGCTCAGTAACCATGAACTCCGGGGGGAGTGTGACAACTCAATTGTGTGTCATCGCTGAATGTTAGTCCCTCCTAAGAGAAGATACGGCCTTTGTGTCAGATCACTTCATTGTTTCCCAAACTTTAAAGGTTTGCCTGTGACCATCAGGACAGTTGTCCTGCCTGTGAACCAACCACCTGAAATATTTTTATTTCATCCATTTCTTTAAATCAATTCACTTGATTTTTTTTTTAACTTAGTCTCATCCTAAGTTTGTATCAAAAAAAAACACCAAAAAACACATTTGGTCTGCTGGTTTCTTTTGGTTCTGCTACAGACTAAGTGACTATTAACGTAAAAGTGGCTCCACACCCCTCCTGGGGGCCCCGGCTCACCGCCTGGTGCTCAAGCCAAAGGCCCTTGTTATTGACATGCTCTGCGTCTCAGGGCGAAGTCCTTCAGGGCTTTCCTCCCAGGCCAGACCTGCTGGAGCCAGGGTCCGTCGTCAGAGGACAGACGTTGTGAGGGCGGGGCTCCTGCCTGTGTGCAGGAAACCTGGTCAAAACTTCCAGTGTGGCTGCCGTGAAGCCCCTGCTCTCCTCGGCCACCCTCTCCAGGCTTTTTTCAGCTCCTAGAGTCACTTGGGGCCCTCACACAGGGCATTCTTGAGTGACTTTCTTTCCACATGGACACCTCCCTGACCCCGAGACCCTAAGTCACACTTCCATTCTCAGCTGTAACAGCTGTCCCTGTTACAGGGACCGCAGTTGCAGCCAGGCTTGTGTGTGAGGTATTTTATTCACTGTCCTCCCTGCATGACTCCCTACATCAGGAGAGGGCCTCAGGGTAGGGTCCCAACCCCGCCGCCCACATCCCCACTGACACCCACATCTCTTCCCATCTCCTGCATGTGGATTTCCCATCCCAGCCGAAGCGGCCTTGTCCCCTTCCCTCCCAGCCTAGTGTGGTTATTCCTGCCTCTGGATGTTGATTTTGGCCTCCGTTGTGTCCTCTGCCTTCCTTGAAAACCGGGGAAAACCACCTTTCTCGGGAACCACACCTGAGTCACCCGCAGCCCCGCAGCTCTGTCACCTGCAGAACGCGTGAGCTCCCGTGGCTCCTCACTGACACGCCAGTGCTGCCCGGTGGTCAGTGCGCGGGCCCCAGGGGCCAGGGCCCTGGGCTCAGGTTGGGACTGCACAGTCGCAGCAGGGGGGCTGGAGGAAGTAGTTTCACCTCTGCACCTCGGCTCCTCCAGTTTCTCAACACCCGTGCATTAGACTCTCCTGGAGGACTCGTCAAAACCCAGACTGCTGGGGACCCCCTCAGAGGTTTTGATTTCTGCTGTCTGGGGTGGGGCCTGAGGCTCTGCCTTTCTGACAGGAGCGCAGGTGAGGCTCATGCTCTTGGTGCAGGGACCCCACTCTGAGAACCGCTGTCCTGGTCATTAGGGAAGGCAAAGGGAGATAGAGAAATTCCTAAAAATCAGGCAGAATCATGTGGCTCATAGTAAGCCCTTGACACAAATGTCATGCCAGAGCACTCATGCCAGAGCATCCGGCCGTCTTTAAATTCCTGACAGGGGTTATGGAAAAAGCAGAACAGAGTCTAGCACCTGGCCATGCCAATTTCCTGGCTCTGAGACCCTGGGAAAAATCACCTAGCGTCTCTGGGCCCCAGTGTTCTCATCTTCACGGGTTTGTCTTGGGGCAGGGGTCCCTTCCCAGGACAGCCTGAGCTCCTTGAAGGGGCATAAATCACAGCTGATGCCTGATGGGTGTTCTTGAACCAAATCAAGTTGGAAAGACTGAAGCTGCAGAGTACAGCACGAATGTGAGGGAGTCAAGCCAACACAGGCTCCAGAAACATTGAAAGCGTGGGGGGTGGGGAGGGTGCTGCAGGGCATAAGATCTGGAACATCAGTGAGTGAAGCCAGCCAGGTGTAGGACAAAAGGGGAAGGTGGGGACTGTGGCCAGTCAGGAGCCAGGCTCCTTCAGAAGGGGCAGCCACCATCTCTTTCAGTGAGACGTGGCAATGTGTAAGCGCGAGCCTGGTGTTGTCAGTCACTCTGACTGGCAGAAACTGGAATGAGAGTCATTATGTGAAATCACTCAGAAGTCAAGCATGACACCCTGTGGACCAGACCCAGCCCACAGCTGTCAGCTCGGAGTCAGAGCAACTTAAGGGCGGCTGGCCTGGGCTCAGGGCTAGAATTCTGAGGACTTGGTGAAGGAAATGCGGTGGATGGCAGGCTCCCCAGGGCTGGATCAGAATCATTAGGATTTAGATGGGTGTTTGGCTTCAGGGCATTTATTTCATGTCCCTCCGTACAGGCCCTGGGGCCAGGTGGGGGAGGGGCAGGAGACCAGGCAGGGGGTAGCAATAAATAACACGGACAGACGGAGCTCCCCTCCAGACAGATGAGGTTAAAGAGGGTTAGAGGGGAGCCACAATGCAGAGGTGGGGGGTCTGGCAGGGCAGGGGCAGCTGGGAAGGAGGGGGAGGCCAGGCCCCGCCGGGACCTCACGGTCATCTGCCCCATCCCTTTCCTGCCCCAGCCCCCACTACTTTTGGGAGAAAGGGAGCCCACAGCCAGTGGGGGCCAGCGAGGGTCCTGAGGGGGGGGTGGCCACACGGGCTGCCCCCAGCTCCCTCACTTGACACGGATTTCAGCATACTCGGCTAGCTCCTCCGTCAGGGTGTAGCTGTCCTTGGTGGGTCGTTTTCCCAGGTCTGAGTGAGAATAGCTCAGGTCCAGCTCTGGGGGTTCCCCCCGAAGACCCAGCAGCCTCCTCTCAGATCCCAGGCGCCTCTCACTCTGTGAATGGAACCAACCCATTAGGAGGTCGTGTTCTACCTTTTCCAGAGGCAAAGGCTAGACCTGCTGGCACCCCCACGGCTCCAGAGTTGAGTCCCAACACCCTGGGTGAGCCTCCTTCCTCAAGGACCACCAGCCCAGCCGGCCCCATAGTGTCTGGGGCCCCCTCTGGGGCCCCTGCTCAAGCTGATCCCTACACACAACAGCCCCCTCACTGCTAAGCCTGAAAGTCACCTACAAGTCAATGTCACCAGGAAGCCATCTTCAACATAGGAATTTGAGGGCATCCAATTCAGTCCATAACACTTCACCAAATTAAAGCCACCTGATCGGGAGTCCGCTTTCCTCAATTTTTGTAAATGTCTGGCTCGGTACGTTTGGGTCTGGTGTGGTCCCCTCCTCAACCTGGGAGATGCTGCAGGTAACTTCGGCATCCCTGGCAAGCTTTCCATCCTCCTCACCCCGACACAGGCCTTCAGACACACACACGCAGGACAGTGGCCACAGACAGACAGAGGGGAGCAGCAGCGGGACAGAAGAGACAAGGCCAGAAGTGCTGGGTAGGGCCAGATTGAACCGGGGACCATTGTGGACGCCTGACAGGGACGCAGACACATGCACGCCAACCCCACGGCCCAACGAGGGCCCGGAGGTGAGCACACTGAGGCCCCCGGAACCTACCTCCTGGGGTGCTCATTCCAGGGTAGAGACCTCTCTGGACTATTAGAGAAGGAAATGCAGTCATAGACCCAGGTGGGGAGGATGAGGGCTTCCCTCGGCCCCGAGCTCCACAGCCCCCTTCATGGCCTCAGTCTGGACGCCGCCTCCCAGCCCAGGTCCAAGCCAGCCCTCCACACTTCCTCTCCTTCCCTTCTGAGGGACCAGCTCCCCCTGCCCCCAGGCCATTCCCAGACCCTTGGTGTCTCTGGCATCCGAGGTCTCCAGCTAGCTTGGAGCTACGGGGCTCCAGTCTCACCTCATACTTCTCTGGTGCCCCGGAGATGCGGAAATCGCTGCTGAACAGGACCGGGGGGTTGTCCCCCGCCGAGAAGCTGGGGCTCTCTGTCACGTTCTTTCTGTGGGGCAGAACATAGCCCCAGTGGGACCCCAAGCCCTCCCTTCCCCCTCCCTTTCTGCAACCCCATCGACCTTAGGAGTTTGGCCCAAAAGACCCCAGAGTTGCTCCCCATCTCCCTAAGATGGGGCCGGCAGCCCCTTCAGAGTGACAGCTTCTTCCTGTCCACCAGCGCCCGTCTCTCCCCTGCCTCACGGCTGAGGAGGAGCCACCTGGCCCCTGGTCTCTGCCGCTTTCAGGACCCCAGCCTTGCTTCTCTGGGTTCTCCTCATATGCCCTGGGGCTGTCTGCCCCTCTCGCTGCCAGGATGTGGAGCAGGGAGTTTCACTGATTGTCGGAGGAGCTGACGTGTGTGGGCTCTCACAGCAGCGGTCCCAGAAAGGAATTAAGGAAAACAGCAGCAGCGCACTTGTGGCAGGCGGGTGTGGTTTGGGGTGGGGAATGTTTTTGTTCCCACAGATGTGTGTAATCACGGGGGCTTCTGGGACCAACTGTGACTGATGCTGTGGCTGCAAGCCAGGGGTACCGGCTCTCCCCATCACACCGGAGTGTGTATGGGAGAGTTCCGGGATGGCAGGAGCCCGTAGCATAGAATGTAGGGAACAGGGAATGACTGGTGGGGCGTACTGGGCCCGGGCACTGGCAGGCGTGACCCGACCGCAGTGGTTCATGTCAGTGGGAGCCCTCTCCCCTCCATCCAGCTGAACATTCTCAGAGCAGAATTCGCCTTTCTACACCCATACCTAGCCCACCACCTGCCCAGCTTCCGCCCAGCCCCCGCTCTGCCCTTGAAGGCTCCCCACCCCTAGCTCAGCCCCGGCAGCCCGCTCACTTTCTGCGTGTCTGGGTGATGTAGCAGACGATGGCAATTAGGATGGCAAAGGCGACCACGGCCCCCACGGGCCCGATCTTGGCCCACATCAGGCGGTCTGAGGAGAGAGAAGACCCAGGCGCCCTCAGATCTGTTGGTGGGAGTGAGGACACCCACGCTCTTAGGAGACACGCTAGGGCAGAGTGAAAACATTTGCACAGCTGGCACATCCTCGCACCGACTGACTGGCCTGGAGGCCTTAGTTGCTCAAGGGCCCCAAGAGGGGCCGGTACAGTACAAGCAAACTCAGAGCAGCCTCTCCTAACCGACTGCAAAGGGCATCTTTACCACCTGATCCACTGAGGAGCCTGACCCGTGTTCAGGGGCCGATGGTCAGCCTGGCTGAGGGGAGCTTGGATCCTAGAGGAGCGCCACCCCCCTTCCCCGGTGGCTCCCCATCCCTGGCCAAACCACTCACGGGCTCCCTGGAAGGGCAGCTCCAGACTCTTGGTGCCGTAGAGGTTGCTGGAGGTGCAGATGACCCGGGGTGGGGCCTGGGCCTGCCCCCGCAGCGTGAGGATGCTGGTGAGCAGGAGGCCACTGCGCTCAGAGTACACGAACTCCCGCTCTGTCTCGTTCACGGTCACATTGCGCGAGGGCAGCTCGAAGGCCACGGTCGGCTCCGGGTTGGATTTGACCACACACAGGCACTGCACCGTGTCTCGGGCCGCCGCACAGTGGGACTCCAGGAGGATCACGGGGGCAACTGTGGGGGAGAGACCGAGACCCGGTGGGCTGGTGACAACACGAGGCCAGGCCGCAGGGACTCCCGGGCTGAGGACCAAGGGTGGGGGTGGCAGCCGGCTCGGAGATGGGCTGCCTGTTCCCCTTTGCACTATCTCTTATACCCTCTCTAGCTTTGTTCACCTTGTAGAACGTAAACAGATTGTGGTACTCCCTGCTCAAAACCACCTTCCAACTGCACATCCCCACCCCAACCCCATGTCACTTGGAATAAACCAACTTCTCCTTGGTCTGCAAGGCCCCGCAGGCCCTAGCCACGCTCTGGTCTCCTCTCACCCTGGCTTATTCCCTCCCAGTCACATCAGCCTCCTTGCTGTTTCTCATCTCTTGAAACTTCTTCCCACCTTGGGGCCTTTGGTTTCTCGCTCAGCCTGGAACACTCCCCTGACACCTGCCAAACTCACGCCCTCACTCCATGCAGCTTCTGTGCACCAACCATGTCTCTTCCTGTGGCCACCCCGTGTGCGCTGTGCCTCCGTTCGCTAACCATCCACTGGGGTTTTCTCCCCAGCACTTACCCCTCCCCATGTTATATACTGATGTGCCTGGTCTCTTATTTCCACCAACACAGGCTCTTGCAGGGGGGAGGGTATAGCTCAAGTAGTAGAGCGCATGCTTAGCATGTACAAGGTCCTGGGTTCAATCTCCAGTACCTCCTTAAAAAAATGAGCAAATAAATAAACCTAATTACTGCTGCCCCCACCCCCCCCAAGAAAAACCCAACAAAACAAAAACACATTCTCTTGCTCTGTCCCACTCTGTCCCCGCTACTTAGAACCTACCCTTCACCTTGCAGGAGCTCTGGGAAGACTTGTGCACTGAATTCAGCCAGCCTCTCTTTCAGGCCATCCAGGAGCTGCCTCTTCTTATCCCCAGAGCTCCCTGCATCCTGACCCTCCCTCCCACATGGGATTCCCTGGGCCTCATACACCACCCTCCACCCAAGATCACGAAGTTGAGCTTTGCTTTGCTCCCATTTGAATTACAATAATGGTATGGGTATGTGTTTTTTCCTTTCATTTTCCAAAATATGAAATTCCAATTCACTGAATTCAGTGAACACTGAATGTTGCTTTTTTTCAACTATGTTCTTTTTCCCTCCTGGAGAGTCCGGCACTCCCTTCTGCTCACTCTAGTCTGAGCTCGGTCTGGTTCTCAGTTCTGACCAAAACTCACACAGCGGCAAAAGACCCTGGGCCCATCTACCCTACTTATTTTCCATTTCCAGCAAAAAAAAAAAAAAAAAAAATGCAGGTAACAGTGATGGGCTGTTAGGTGAGTTACATGACCAGTGTATTTGCAAGAGATGATTCCAATTGGAACCTCAATGTATATACACGTTTCTAAGTCTAGTAAATTAAAAGTTAAATATTCCACAATTCTGGTAGGCAGACATGCACTATGCTTGTAGTATTAACACATCACAGAATAAATTACTGACAAACTTGAACTGACAGTGATTAAATTGTGTAAACCCTTTCATTCAAGACTGCACTGCTTAAAAAAAAAAAAAAAAAAAAAGACCGCACCACTGGTGCTGCTGTGACAGTGTCCGTCCCCAGTGCTGTGGGAACGCTGACACCCTTGCTGCACGTGCTCAGCATCTCTGAGGCGTTGCCAGCAGCCTCAATACCTACGAAACCCTGACTGATGCTAGACAAACCCCAAGTCCCACAAAGAATGGGAAGTTTATAGCAGCACTATTTACAATAGCCAAGACATGGAAACAACCTAAATGTCTATCGACAGATGACTGGGGATAGAAGATGTGGTGTATATTTATACAATGGAATACTACTCAGCCATAAAAAAGAATAAAACAATGCCAGTTGCAGCAACATGAAGGGACCCAGAGATCATAACACTAAGTGAAGTAAGCCAGAAAGAGACAGAAAAACACTGCATGATATCACTTATATGTGGAATCCTAAAAAATGACACAAATGAACTTATTTACAAAACAGAAACAGACTCACAAATATAGAACAGACTTATGGTCACCAGGTGGAAAAGGGGTGGGAAGGCATAAATTGGGAGTTTGAGATTTGTAGACATTAACTGCATCTAATATACATTAGATAAACAAGTTTCTACTGTAAAGTACAGGAAACTACGTTCAATATCTTATAGTAACCTATAATGAAAAAATATGAAAAAGAATATTTGTATATATATATGTATGACTGAAACATTATGCTGTACACCAGAAAATGACACATCATTGTAAACTGACTATATGTCAATTTAAAAAAAAAATGAGGAGTTTAGGGTGAGACAGCTTTGGCTTGAATCCCAGCTCTGCTACCTACTGGCTAGTGGCCACCATCAGGCCACTCAGCTTCCTGGACCTCCAAGATGGACTTCTCATCTGTACCAACAGGAGTAATGGTCCTTTACTTGTGAAGGGCCATGAGGACCCTGCTCCGAAGTGGGCCGGTGAGTATGTTGGAAAGGCTTAACATTCCAGCCAGGGATTCAGGATTAGATAAATGGAACCATTCCAGCAGAGGGTGCACGTGAGCAAAGCCTTGGCAGCAGGAGGGCGGGGCTGACTCCAGCCTGGAGTCCAAAGGAGAGATGAGTGGGAAACTGAGGATGCCTAAGACTTACAGGGCACGTGGGACTTGTCAGGCGCTGTAGCCACTCCCCATAACATCCTTAGTCTTCATCACCATCTTTAGGGTAAGATACTGTTATACCCATTTTTCAGAGAAGAAAATTAGGGCTTAGCAAAGGTGAAGTCACTTGTCCGGGATCACGCAGAAGGATGGAGACAGAGCTGGGATTCGGACCCAGGTCGGGGTGCCGGACATCAGTAACACTTCAGTTTCCTCCCATTAAACTGGGGTAAAGGGCAGTCCCTGCCCCCAGTCACATTGTTGCGAGAACAAAGTAAGTCAACATGTGCAAAGGGCTCGGTCTCCTGCCTGTCATGAGCTCTCAGTAAGTGCGAGCGCCCTGTATGTCCCACACGTGCTGGGAACCCCACTCCAGGAACACCCACTTCAGCGTCGGCGAGCACTGAAGGCCCAGCTCCAGGGAACACAGACTTAGGGGACAGAGAGGGGCCTCAGGGGTGGCTCTGCCCAGCAGGCTGAGGCCAGACTCCCAGACGGCAACACAGGCCTTGGTGCCCAGTGAGGGGCTCAGAGGGGGATGGGGCGGCACAGCTGCTCCTCCGCTCCAGCAGATCGAAGGCCTTATTCTCCAAATCTGTTGTTTGTTTTCAAAAGAGGCCAGATTAAGGGAGTCCTTCGGTATCAAGGACTGTAGTGGGGGGTGAAGCAGCCAGGCGTTAAGAAGTGGGCAGACAGGAGTCCAAAAGAATCCTGGCTCCGGCCAGCCTTCCAGCTACATGGCCTTGGGGAATTCTGACCTTCAGTTTCTCCTCAGTCAAGGGGGACAGTGAGAACAATGCTGCTTCAAGGGGTGACCACAAGGGCCCAGCAAAATAACACGTGCCGGCGATGTAATCCTCAGCCCTTGATAACCGTTTGCTGCAGCCACTCTTCCTATAGGGGAGGGTCTGTGACCGAAAATGTACGTGAGATGGAGGTGTATGTATGTTCAGGGGCGCCCAGCAGATTCTCAGAGGGGGTCTCTGACTCTTACACCAAAGAACCCCTGGCTTGGGAAGCAGATGTAACAGGGAAAAGCGTGTGGCAGAGGGGAAGCTGGCCCAGGAGGGCAGGTTTGGAGAAGGCAGGGGATCGCACAACCCGCACGCGTGATCGCATCGGATGCTGTGAGTGAGCAAAGACTGGGAGGGAAGGTGCCCCAGGATGAAAGGTTAGCAGAGCAGTGACAGCGATTGCCATGTGGTGGGAGATGGCCCTCCAGGAATGACTCGTATCTACCACTATCGCCACACGCAGAGTATTGAGTATGCACTGTACTCGATGCCTTCTGGCAACTTTGTGTGGTGGGGACCATCGTAGGTGGAATAGTTGAGGCTGGAGTGGTGACGTTTGGAGATAAGTGGCAGAGGCCAGGCTGGAGGTGAGGAGGAAGCAGAGGGGAATGGAAATATGGAGGTGATGTTCCAGAGGGAGTTACTGGAGGAGGGGGAGTGGACGCTGTGACTTGGGAGCTATGACCTAGAATGGTGGCTGGGGTGGGGGTGGGGCACTGGCTGTGCTGTCTGCACAGAGGAGGGCAGGAAGGGCCCGGGCTGGCAGTGGAACAATGAGCTTCATTCCTAAGACAGTCAGCTTTTCATATGCATCCATCTCATCTCTCTGGTTATACTATATCTGCTGATAAGCTCGGTGTCCTCTTGGTCCTATCCCCCACCTCCCACCAAGCCACACAGCCCATGCACATAACAATAGCTCGATCAATGTATTCTGATGTCATAACATAGGATGAGGTCAACTTTGGGGAGTACAGAAGAGTGGAACCAGACCTCTGGATTTGAATCTCAGTTCTGCCGTTTTTCTGGCTGTGTGATCTTGTGCAAGTGGCATAACCTCTCAGGGCCTCAGTTTCCTTCTCTGGAAACTGGTAACAGTAACAGAACCTCCCTTGTTGGGCTGTTGTAAGAATGAAAGTCTGGGTCCCTGTACAGAGCTTCTAACAAGTGCCTGGTACCTAGTGATGCTCCAAAAGGGTTAGATGTTGTGGTTATGATTTTAGTTAATGCAAAGGTACAGTGGCCACAGGGTTCAGAAATCTCCTTAGTCAAAAGCCAACTGAGGACGCAGCACTCTCAGGTGGAACTTTTATTTTCTTGCTGTGGAGTCCCTGCTTCCCTGATCCTCCTCTGCTGGAGCAAAGCTGACCCTTGGTTGGGGTGCGTGGGTGTCTCCCAGGAACCCAGGTGTCCCCCACCGCAGGGCCCGGGGGTAGGGGTGGGCAGGAATCTTGTCCAGCCACTCGCAGGAGGGGCAGGGGAGCAGAGGGGGTACTCACACTCCACAGACAGGTTGAAGGCGGTGGCCCTCTGGCCATACTGGTTCTCGGCCACGCACCAGTACTCCCCGTCATCCTCAGGCGTGACGGCGGGCAGTTCCAGCTGCAGCTCGTTCTCATAGATGACCGTGGCCAGAATCTGCTTCTCCTTGAAGATGGTGAGAATAGGATCCGGGTTGCTCTGTGTGGAGCACAAGATGGAGACTGTCTCCCCCTCCACGGCCACCACTGTCCCGTTCACCGTCGGCTTCCAGGGTGCATCTGGGGGGCAGGACAGGGGGCTGATGGTCAGAAGCCAGGGGTGCCTCTTCTGCCAGTCAACTCCCACCCCCAAATGTGACCCCCCGACCCCCCTAATCTGAGCACACCAGCTCAGATGGCTCAGGCAAGCCCAGGCCTGGCTGTCTCATTTACAAAAACGGGTTCTGCAGCCAGTTCTTGTGTTTGAATCTTGGCTCTACCACTTCCCAGCTGTGTGTGGACCCATGTGGTCACCCTTCTGGATCCTATTTATCTTATCCAGAAGATGGGTTTAACAATATTCCCAACCTCATAGGGGTCACTGAGAATCTGCTAAGTGACAGGCACTGTTTTATCCTGAACGAGGTAGATGAAGACCCCTGCCCATGTGACAGATGTTATGTAAGTAAATCAAATATAAAGTTGGCAAGATGGGGATACATGCTTTGGAGAAAAACAAAGGTGGGATGGGAAATCGGGGTAGGAACAGCTTTAACTAGGATGTTGAGGGAAGGCTCCCGTGAGACTAGAAGGAGGCGGGTAGGAGCCAGCTGTGGGGATGCCTGGGGGAAGAGTATTTGTGTAAGGCAGTCAGAAACTGCTGAGTAAACGTTGGCTAGAGCTGTCATTATTATTATCCCCAGCCCTGGGCATTTTGCCTCAATAAATATTTGTGAATGAATGAATGAACGAATGACCTTTCCTTGGCTCCTAGCTAAGAATCCTGTCTGTCCAGACCCCTCCCCTTGGGTCCCCATAATGTTTGGGGTGCCCATGAAGTCTGGGTGAGTCCTGGGTTTCCCTTAACCCTCATTTTATAATGCAGACTTCCGGGACCAAGCCCAGATCTGGCCCCAGGAAACTGAATTTAACAAGCTTTCCTGGGCTGCAGGGACCACATCTGTCTCTTCCCATCTTGCCCTAGTGATGAGAGGGGTACAGAGTAGGTGTTCACCAGACACCCATAGAAAGAATGAAGGAACGCTTTAACCTGCAGCCTCCTCTCCATCTTCACCTCAGCCACAGATGGGGTGTGGCCCTGACCGCCCTGACCCCCGACTCGGCCCTGAGTGAGGCCATGTCCCCAGCGCCAGGCGCCTGCGCCCCCAGGGCGGCGACTCACACATGACGCTGAGCCCCACGGTGCGGTTGTCCTGGCCGTAGGCGTTCTCGGCCAGGCAGGCGTAGACGCCGTCCTCTGCGGGGGTCACCTCCTCCAGCTCCAGGGACAGGCTCTCGGCCACGGCTTCCCGGAGCACCGTGCCGTCCCGCATCCAGGTCAGCAGCGGCGGCGGGTTGCTGTCAGCCCCACAGAGCAGGCTGACGTGGGAGCCCTCGATGGCCTCCACCGAGGAGTTCACGTCCACAATCACCGGGGGATCTGTGGCAGCGGGGACACAGCCGAGGTCAGAGGGCCTGAGCCGCAGACCCCGCCCCCGGCCCCGCCCCCGGCCCGCCCCCGGCCCGCACCCAGGCTCACACTTGACGTCCAGGCTGGCGTAGCCCTCGAACTGCAGGGTGGTGTTGGGGAAGGAGGCCTGGCAGCCCAGCCGGTGGCCGTTGGCCTCCCTGGTGGGCACGAAGTGCAGCAGCGACACCTGCACCCAGGTACCCTCGTCCTCGCGCAGTCGCCCCAGCACAGTGGGCTCCCCCAGCCCGTCGTGGCCCAGCCAGCTCAGCTCTGGGTGCAGCTCTGGGCAGTTGTCGGGCACCATGCAGCTGACCTCCACTTCCGTGCCTGCCACCACTTCCGGGGGAACCACAATGTTCGGGGTGTCTAGGTGAGAGGGGGAGAAGGAGCGTGAGGAAGCAGCATCGGACTCGAGGACACCCCCACCTTGTCTGACTCCATTCCTGGTACCTGGTCCCCTCCCTGTTCATGGATGTAGAATTCCTCCCACCTTCTCTCCTGGGTACTCTGCACCCAGAAGCCCTCTGCAGATACAACACCGGATGTAATAATGGAAACAACAATAGCGTGGTCTGAGTACGTTTTAGCGTCTAACTTGCCAGTCCTTCCAGCCATACAAAAGCTAGAATGTGGGTAATATTATTTTGCTCATTTTGCAGATGAGGAAACTAAGGCCTCAGCTAGTTCAGGGTAAACTGACCATGATTAGCATGCACGGGGGCCTGGGTTCAATCCCCAGTACCTCCATTAAAAATAAATAAATAAACCTAATTACCTCCCCCCCAAAATCAAACTAAAAAAAGAAAAGAAAGAAAGAAACCTCTCTCCTTCCCACGTTTGCTTTGGTTTACCTTCCTGTGTGTGTGGTGTGGTGTGTGTGTAGTATGTCCTGGAGACGTGTCTATGTCTGGCTGTGAGTTGGGGGAGTCTGTTTCTGCATCAAGGCTGTAACCTGGCTCCTCAGATAGACTCAGAGTTGATGGGGAGCCAGAATCTAAGGACTCCGTGTCTCTCAGAAATGAGCCAGTGGGCCCTACTCTGATTGCCAAAACTCACCGAGCGCTGCATTTCCTTTGGCCTAAATTTAGGATGTTCTCTCTTAATATCTGAATCAGCAGCGCATGTTGAAAATACACAGAAGAATACACAGTTCTGGTTTCCCTTGAAAATTCAGACTATCTGACAGCCATGGCCCTGCATTCTCAGCCAGCACCAGTCGGCCAGAGTTGGGCGCCGGGTACCGGGCACTCCTCTGAGCGCTTGACAGCTGTTCCCTCCTTGAGTTTTAAGTGCTATTCTTATTCCCATTTTACAGAAGAGGAAAACAAGGCCCAGAGAATTTAAATAACTTGCCCACAGTAGGCCAGCTCATGCAGGGATCCCGGGTCCTTACCGCAACCCCCAGGCCCCACTGCCCTCCTCCAGGTGTTTCTAGAAGAGTAAGAGCACTGTTTTCCTCTGACTACTTGGGACCCCTGCTTTGCCCATGTTTGTCATCTGCCCCGTCCGTGTGGGTATGGGCGTTTGTACTACTGTCCGCCTACCCCCTAGCCAAACCGACAAGTCCCTGGTCCTGCCAGCCAGACGTCCCTGGAAAGTTTCTGGGAGGACTTCCTGACACGCCCCCGCCCCCTGCACTGCTCCGCCCCCTGTACGCGCCCGCGCAGCAGCCTCTGGGGACTCACTGATGATGTCCAGGACACTGTGCTCGGAGAAGGTGTACTGGTTGTAGCCGCCGAGGTCCCCGCGAAAGTAGTACTTGCCGCCCAGCTCGGGGCTGAGGTTGCTGAGCAGGAGGGTGCAGTTGCGCAGGCCCAGGTCCCCCAGGAGGCGGCTGCGGCCCTGGAAGCTCTCGTGGACCACTTGGGTGCGTGACTTGAAGACCACCGGCGGGTAGTTTTTCGGGTAGGGGCTATTGAAGTACCAGACGCCATGCACGACCGCCGGCCGCAGCTCATCCGGGAAGTCGAAGCGGCAGGGGATGGAGACGCACGTGCCCTCGAAGGCTGAGATGGACGAGGGCATCCAGGCCCCCCAGTGACCCCCGCGAGAGGCTGTGGGCCAGCAGGACCGCTGAGATGGAGGGTCATGTCCTTCCCGGATGCCCCCAGCCCCTGCTCCCATCACCTTCCACTGCCCAAGTGGGCTCCAGGGACCCACAGAAACAACCCCAGCCTGCTCAGGGGCCAAGACCCCCGAATCCCTAGACCCCCAGCCATTACCTGAAATCATGATCCAAAACAGAGGCAGCGCCGTGAGGAATATCATTTTGTACAGCGAGTGAGCAACAGCTGGAGAGGGGAAAGGAAAGTAGAGGCCACGGGAGTGGAAATAGCGCCCCTCCTAAGACCAGGAAGCAGACCTGTTTGGATGTTCACCGCTGCTGCTATGATTATTTATTGTTACGAACACTTCTGTGGCATCAGCCATGTACCACCCCCAGTGCTTTACTCTATTATATGAATTAATTTGATCTCTTTGAGGTAGATGCAATTCTTAGTCCCATTTTATAGCTGAGGTTCAGCGAGGTTGAGTAACTTACCACAGTTGGTAAGTGGCAGAACTCAGATTCAAGCATTTGCAGGTCTGCAGACCCCGTTCAGGTCTGCAAACTTAACCACCTAACTGTCCTGTCTCTATGTGGTATGGATGCGCTAATAATTATCTTTACTACCATCATGCCCCTGGGGATCTCCAAAAAGTAAAGCCAGAGTCCAGGGTGGACCAGCCACAGGAAGCAGGAGAAGCTGGGAGGAAGGGGAAGTTGGAACCCCACCCCTCACCTCCGTCTCCCTGAGTTGGGAATGTCTTCTGGTCCCACTTGAAGCTGTCGGTCAGCCAACCTGGAACAAGAGATAGAAAAGTGCAAGGAGACAGGGGCCTGAGCCTCAGCCACCCAATTTCAGGACCTACTATGAGTTGTGGCTGTCGTAAGGCTGCCCGCATGGTCTCTGTTGCTCAGGGATGCTTGGGACCCTCCCACACAGCCTCAGAGCTACTCAGATCACCCCCCTCCACTCTCCTCCACAAGCTGTGTTGGAAGAGAACTCTGGGGAAGGAAAGGAGAGCAGCAGAGCTTTGGGGTGGGGGGAGGCGGGCGGTGAATGGGGGGAGGGAGCAGATGTCCCACGGCTGAGGCCTGGGGGTGGCAGGCGGGGACCCGGCCCCATCAATGACTGGGTTTCACAGCATCAGCATTCCCAACATGCCGTGTGAATTCCTGCCGCCCTCTCCCACCCCACAGACGGCCCCTGGTGTCCTTACCCTCCTGAGGACCAAGCCCGGTACAAAAGAGCCCTGTTCCCTCAGGGGGAGGGGGTCTCATCCTGGGGGGCTTCTGGAGTAGGTGGAGGTGAGAGAAGAGCTGGGCACTCCTGGCGGGGTTCGGAGAGGGGCCAGGAAGGACCAGGGTTTGGGGTGAGTAAGCTCCTGGCACCCGGCTGCTCTGTGGGTCGCCTCAGGGTTGGAGCCAAGGTTTCCAAGTGGCTGACTTTCAACACTCTCTTCCCACGGACAGACACATGCATGGTCAGACACATGCAAATGCTGGTATGAAATGTGACAGATCTAGACCCAGCCAGAAGGAGCAGGCGCACACCATAGGGACCCGCATGGACAGAAGCCAGGGCCCTGCACGCATGGATGGGCACTGAGACACACACAGTCACAGAGGCACACCTGCGCCACCCTCCATCCTGCCCAAAACACACCTGGACTGACACGGGCCCAGCCTTCAGGCACACACACCCGGATCTGCCTGTGTGACATGCTCACAAAGGCAATCGGTTGGACATACACACAGAGGTCCATGGACAGACACACCCAGACACGTGATGACGGACAAGAGGCAGATGCTATCTTTGTACCTGCGACAGGAAGGTACAGGACTGACAAAGGTGAGGGCCACAGGGCCTGGGCAGACCTGCAAAATGCAGGTGTAGACCGGGCATTCTGAATGGGGGTGAAAAATGGTTCTTGGGGTGGGGTCCGGAAACGTCTTAGCTACTACAGTGGTTTGTGGCTCTCTAAAGGGCCACAGCACCTAAACATATACAGTAAATCCGTAGTTTTAACATTTCAAGGGGGAAGAAGGATTAGGAAAAACAGGTCATAAAATTTCCTTAGTGGGGTGTCAAAAAAGGCAGAGAAATACTGATATGGATTAAGACTCACGCGGAGAGGTGCCTGTGCGTGCGCACACGCCCCTTCATGCACTCAGGTGCTGGAACTCGTTCACTCAGAGCTCACTGCCCCCACCCCCTCCCAGATGGCAGGATGCAGGTGTCTGATCAGCTGGGCATCCTTCTGCTCTTCACCTGGCCCAGGACCACTTCCACCCCATCTGCCCCAAACATAGGAGCCTCAGGGCAGCTGTTGCTGCAGAACCTCCACCAGAGGGGTTCTGAGGAGCGTGCTTCATTCTTTCTCTCTGTGTTTTCTTCCCAAACCCCTGGGGTTCCTGCCCATGGCCAAAGGAGTCCTAAGCAACACTGTCCCCCCTCCTAAATTAGTGGCAGTTCACAGTGACCCGCCGTGGCCCAGGCCACAATGCCTTGCGCAGGCCCTGGGCGACCCTGCCCCTGGCTCTCAGCCCTGGTCCTCCGCTGTCTTCCCGGCCCCGGCCCTCTCGGCTGTAGTACTCACCTGATGCTCCTGCTTCTGTACCCTCTGCTCCGCCGGCCCGCCCGCTCGCAGTCCCCTGGCCTCCCAGGGTCTAGGCCCCCACTTGCCGGCCCCTCCCCTCCCCCTGGGTGCCAGGGGCCGCCTGCCTCCAGGGCCCAGCTCCTCCCTGCCCCCGGGGGAGGGGGGCACAAAGGGCCCTTGTCACCACCGCTCGAACTGGGCAGCCTGACGCCTGGGTTCCATGAGCTCCTTCCTGGAGGGGATGGGGGTGGCTGCCTCACTCGTTCCCCCTCCATCACTGCGCACCCTGGTTCTGGGTCCCTGGGAGGGTGCTCTGATATCTCTGGAAGTCTCAGACTGAGAGGCAGAAGGCATTGTCCTCAAGCTTCTAGGGAATTTTGGTGGTAATTTAGAGATAACCCCAGGCCCAGGAGGCCACAGAGGCCAGTGTGGCTAGGAGAGGAGGCAGGATGCCCACTCTGGGTCCCAGTAACCCCCACCCCCTCTAGAATTACTTCCCTGAATCATGTTTGGTGCCCACATCCTGCTCTATTCTCTTGTAGGCTCTTCTGGCCATCACAAACGACTTTGTATATTGACTGTCTCCTCCGTGAGAACATGACATCCAGGAGGACAGGGCTTTGCCTGTTTACTCCCAGGCTACCCTGCCGGTAGAATGGCTCCTGGCAGTTAAGATGCATAAATGCAGTTTGGGTGCACAAATGTGTGCCTCAAATACCCTGTGGCACCTTCTGAACAGAGGCTTTTGCGTTTGTTCCTTCCTCCCGGAAAGCTCCTCCAACCCCATCCCACTCCCCACTCTGCCGCCCGCAGTGGCCTCATTTCAGTTCCCATCTTGGATGTCACATCCTCTGGAAGCCTGCCCAGCCCCTCTCACCAAGCCAAGCCCCTCGATTTCAATGCTACCCTGTCCTTCCATGGTCTTCAGCATGGTATTGCCCACCTGCACCCTTGGTGAGCTGCTTCCCCCCGCCCCCGGCACCTGAGCTCAGAATCCTGCCTGTCTGTCTGTCTTGTTCACTTCTGTAGCTCCTAGGACAGTGCCTGTGCAAAGAAGGTGCTCAGCAAGGACTGTGCCAACTCTTGGAGCCAGGTGGGGATTGTCCGTGAGCAGATATCACAGTGATCCTCCTGCTGCCCCAGCCCTTCCCACTGGTCATGACCTTTCCGTGGTGGTAGTGTGACAAGTGTAGTAGTGATTTGACCATGAGCAGTCCAGTCACACTGGGGCATCCTCTGTCTTCCTTCGGGCCAGAGAAGAGGGAAAGGAGGGAGGGTCCTTTCTCCCGAGGGAGAACCCGGCCCTGGGCTGGGGAGTGGGGGCGGGGGTGAGGGGCGGGGAAATCCCGCAGCCTCGGGCGGGGCGTGAGGAGTCAGAGCGGGCTGGATGGAGGGGGAGGGGGAGTCCTACCCCCACCTCAGGCTTCATGATGTCAGACTCTGCCCGTGCCTTTCCCAGTCAGGGACAAAGGCCCATTGAGAATGGGGTGGGGCTTGAACGCCTAGGTCCCAGAGGAGAGAGGGGCCTGGTGCCTGGGCTTTGGGGAGGACGCAGAGATCCCGGGGGGACTCATATGTCACAGCCTTCAGCGTCAACACCAGCCCCCTCGGGGTTGGGTGCTTGTGCAGTTTGAGGGTCTGTCATCCCTCTGGGTGTGAACTGAAGCCAGTCCCTGGGGGCAGGACACACCGGCAAGTGTGTCCCATAGAGGGCGCTATCACCAAGCTCTGAATTCTCGCGTCTCCAGCCTTCAGAGGATGGAGCACTGCAGAGTCCCTGCCAGCCGGAGGGCGAGATGTCACTCAGATCCAGCTACCAGTGCTGCCCGATCACCTGATTCTTCCAGACAAGGCAGGTGCGTTAGTTTGCTAGGGTTACTGTGACAAGGTATCATAAACTCAGTGACTCAAAAAACAGTTTATTGTCTCAAGGTCCTGGAGGCTGGAAGTCTGAAGTCAAGAGGGCCACATTGCCCCTCTTTATAAGTACAGAGGTCCTATTGGATTAGGACCCACCCTAATGACCTCATCTTAACTTGATTATCTCTGTGCAGACTCTATTGCCAAATAAGATCACAGAATCTGAGGTCCAGGGGTTGACTTCGACATTTAAATTTTAGAGGACTCAGTTCAACCCATTACAGCAGGAGTTCAGATTTTATGTGAAATATTTTGATCTTTAGGTATTAGCACAATTTTTCTCTAAAACACTGTGCAGACCAAGCAAAACTCATCTCAGGGCAGACTCAAGCCCTCAGGCCCACCTACTCCGTGTTCTCTGGAGTGGGAGCTGGTGCTTGGTCCAACCAGGAGGCAATCTCTCACCTCAGCCAGAGTTGGCAGCTTCACAGCAGGAGTCTTCAAAATGTGACCTGGGACCTTGTTAGAAATGCACCTTCTGGGCCCCACCCAGACCTGCTGCATCTGCATTTTACCAGGCCCTCGGGGAGATTCTGGTGCCCGCTAACTGCCTCACATCACTGGGACCACCCGGAGGACTGGCTAAGCTGAGAGAAAAGCACTGATGTCATTAAATGCAGTTAGCAATTTTGGGTCTCCCACCTCCTGGGCACTTATCAGGGGTCTTCAAGGCCTCCCCCTCCCTCTCCCCTGTCAATATAAATCCCTTACATTGACAAAGCATTTGACAATTTCCAAAACCCCTTCAAGACCCTCCCTCGCTCCTCCACAGCCCAGGGAGCCGAGTGCTGTAAACGCTTCTCTCCTCTTACAGAGGAGGAGGTGGGGTTTCAGAGCAGGGAGAGGATGCCAGCGAGATCCCGCAGCAGAGAAGAGGCCAAGTTCCCCACTTCGCCTTCCTTACCCGTCCTTTGGTCTCCATTCAGGAAAACCTCTCCCAGAGGACCAGCCTCTTGTGGCTTCCAAGGCAGGAGCTGACGATGCACAGGGCTGAGCTGGCTCCCAGCTGGGTTTAGTTTGGCTCCCAGCGTGTTGATTTTTTTTTTTAAATCAGATTCCTTTCATCATCTGCCAAACTGATTATTTTAAAAATCAGGAAATTGCCGATAAACATAAGGATTGCCACCTTCTCTGGAAAAGAAGCTCCAGCTATGTTTGGCCTGCCTTTGGGCATGGCACCCATGCCTGGCAGCCTCTTTCTGTGGGGTCCCAAGCCTCCCCCCTGCCTATCATTATGAAACATTGAGGCCAAGTGGCTTTATCATCATTCTAGTCCTGATGTGTTTTCTTGGGCTAAGGAGATAGTGAAATGTGTCTTGCATCTCTTTTTCTATCAAAGTGGGGAAATTAGATCAATTGAGAGGGATACAATTTTTCTTTTTTTTTAAATTTTATTTATTAAAGTGTAGTTGATTTATAATGTCAGTTTCAGGTGTACAGCAAAGCGATTCAGTTATATATATGTATGTATTTCAGATTCTTTTCCACTATAGCTTATTACAAGAAATTGAATATAGTTCCCTGTGCTATACATTAGGTCCTTGCTGTTTATCTATATTATATATACTAGTGTGTTTCTGTTAAACCCAAAGTCCTAATTTGAGAAGGATACAGTTTTCAAGAGGAAAGGGAGGGAATTCAACCCCTTGTGGAGGGGAATAAACAGTTCCCATGTGTCTCCCATGCAATGTGTGTCCTTATTGAGAGAATACAAGTTTAGAGGCTCCTGTGGAACAAATTCATCACACCTCACTTGTTTACTGCACCTGTCTGGTCCCTGAAGGCCAGTGATTCTCAAACTTTTTGGTCTCAGGACCCCTTTATACTCTGAAAAATTATTGCAAACTCCAAAAACCTTTAGTTTTACTGAGTTATATCTATTGTTGCTTAATGTATTAGAGATTGAAAGTGGGAAATGTTTAAAGCACAGGATACACAAGCACACAATCCACTGGCCGGGAGAGTGATGACGACATCACATGTCCTGGGGCCTCTGGGAAGCTCCGCTGTACGCTCACGAGAGAACAAGAGTGAAAAAGTGGTAACATCTTAGTAGTTTCCACCTTGTGGAGCCCTGGAGGAGTCCCCAGACCTTACTTTGGGAACTCTGGCTAGGCATTTGAATTTGTACCCTTGTTTTAAGATTTCAAGGAGGAAACTTCAACTTTCATTCCCTGCTGCTATGACATAAATTCGAGGTGTTTTGAGGTCGGGGAAGAAGAGAAAACAAATTCCCTCCACCAAGCCTCCAAGCTTCCTTGCAACCCTTTGCAACACACCAACCCCGCACACCTCACCAAGCTCTGGCCCCTCACAAGACAGGGGCCGCAGCGAGTCTCCGGTACAGGCTTTTGTCAAGGAGAAAAGAGAACACAGACTTCGGTTTGGAAAATAAAAGCGTGAACCAGCCATTTTATTCCAAGACCATTCACCGAATGTTGGAAGGCAGCGGGAATAAATAAGTGGTTGGGGGACAGGGCGGCTCTATGTCTTGCAGCACATCCCACACTTTGATTTGTGACAGCAGCCGCAGCAGAACACGCAGATGGGGAAGTGGGTGTCTCGCCTCCTTAGCCTCTGGACCACGGGCTGTGGGCAGGAGGGGCGCGTGAGCGAGGCCTGGGCGTAGGGAAGGCAGGGGGTGGGGTGGGGTGGGCTCAGAAGAGGGTGTCACGTGTTCTCACCGTTAAGCCAGCTGCAACTCCAGCTGCGTCCTGGGTCTGGAGGTCTGCAAGCTGTCTTGTCTGTGAAAGCCAAAGAGGTACTGAGGATGGCAGGGCCTGGGCGGAGCCTCAGACTTGCTCCCACCAGCCAGCTCATCCCCAGGTGGTTAGCATCCCCTGGCTCAGCTGCAATCTTTGGAGTGAACTTGCTTTCTGGCCTCTTCTCATCGTCCCACAGGTGGGTCTCCTGCCTCCAACATCCCAGATCTGTCTCCTCCTCTCTCCACAGCTGTTAACTCTTCCAGAGCATTCTCCCTGGCCTGGATGCTTGCCCCTTGCCAGCATCTCATCCCTTACAATCCATTCCCCAACACATTATCAGTCAGTTCTCAGCTTTTCCCATTTCAAAAGCCTGCAGGGCTTCCCCTGCATTTGGAGGAAAATCAGTGTTTGCACAGTTGCCCACAAGACCTGGCATGACCACGGTTTGGTCTCCAAGTACCATCTCCTTCACTCACCAAGCCCTCCGATCCTCAAGTCCACCACACCTGCCCCCACCTCCGTCTTGGCTTGCGGCCCCCTTCTCTTATTCTCCAAGTCATAGGTCAAGTAACATTTCCTCACAAAACAGCCCTTGATTCCATCTAAAGCAGCCCCCTCCCCCCGCTAACTCATCATTACTCTACCACCATCTTTTAGTTATTCATGAAGAGCACTCACTAAACACAAGAGTTTACTTTTTTTAAGTTCACCGACTGATTCCCTGACCATGACGTAAGCTCTATGAGAATATCTCCTCTCATCTCCTTTGTTCACTGCTTGATCTCCACTGTCTAGAATAGGACCTAACACAGAGCGGGCACTCAGTAAATCACTGTGGAATTAGACTGGGGTCCCCTGGTTGCTGCCACTCTGTACCCCATCTCTGCCCTTGAAGCAGCTGCCCGTCCCCCTTGCCCTGCCCAGTCCTGAGCTTGGCCCTGTGCTGGGGTCTCCAGCTGCCCTCAGCAGCCCCCTCCCAGGGGCCTGGCTCTCCCTTCCGATTCCAGCTGCCCAGCCGGTCCCCGGCCCAGGGGGTTCTCACCTGGTGCGGGAGAACGGAGCCACTGGTCAGGCTGGCCAGGAGGAGCAGCAGGAGGCAGGCAGCCCGGATCTGCATGTTCAGTGCCATTTTGCCGTCTGTCTGGCTGTCCAGTTGTCAGGTGGAGGACTGGCTCTGCAGTCTGGGGACCCAGTTACAGTTGCTTTTATGGGACCTCCTGGCGGGGCGGGGATGCTAAGCCCCCTCCCCTTTGGCCCCACTCATTTCCAAGAAGGTGGTGGCGCCGAAAAGGCGGGAGAGATAAGCGGGAACCGAGTAGCAGGGAACAGGGTTGTGTCACCAGCAGATGTGTGTCCAGGAGGTGGGGCAGCCGCGGCCACAGACACATGCCTCTGGCCAGCCACCTGGGAAACACTTTCCCCAACGTGACATCACCCTGTTGATCTCAGAAAAAAATTCCCTTTTGACCCAGGAGCTGAACTGGTCACTAAGCAGGAGCAAGGTGTCCTCCTCCCCTAAACTTCCCGGAGGATGGCTGTCGCCTGCCAGGTCCCTGGGGGCTTCACTTCTGGGAGGGGTCACTGTGACGGCCACATGCAGGAGAGTGTGTCTGCAGGAGCCCCCAGCATGCATGTGGGGTTTTTCCAAGTGTCAGAACCTTAAGTTGTGGTCCTGGTGTCTGGGAAATGTTCTTGTGAACTTTTGGCCAAAAAGATGGCAATGACAGTGACAGCTACCATCTGACAACTGCACCTTAGAGGCAAGCAGATGTAGTGACTCCTGTGTTAACTCAGCCCATGGGACCCTCCTCTGAGCAGCTCCTGCCTGCCCCAGTCCTGGATCTGCTCTGTATTCAGGGGCCCTAGATGCCTTCTCAGCTGCTGACCCCTGGCTGGCCAGCTTCCCAGACCCTGCCCCTGAGACAGAAGCCCACTCTGCCCACCTGAGACTGATTCCCTTCACTTTACAGGAGAGGAACTTAAGGCAAAGATGAGGGCTCTGCCCAATCTTGCCTGGTCAGAGGCAGAGCTGGGCTTCCAGCCTGACCGGGGCCTGTGCCCTTCTCACCAGGCTCTCCTGCCTCCCTGAAAACATAGGAGGGCACAGGGGTCTGCTGGATCTGGCTCATAATGGCTCCACAAGTAGACTGTGCGTGTCTCATGCCAGTTCCAGTCAGAGGCACTGTGCAGGTACCTGGAACCAGCAGCGATGGGGGTACAGGAGTACTTACACTGCAGACATCAGTGAACACTACAAACCAGGCTTTTCTTCAGAGAGCCAGTCCCCTACACTCCACTGGAAGGGGAACTGACTGTGGCAGCCTTACCCCTACCTATGACCAAACCACCTTACGGTGCACATGGCCCGGAACGGCAAACCTTGACTCCGGAGACGAGCCCTTGGCCATTTTCCCTCTCCCACTCACTCCAGGGCCATCTGGTGTCAACCCTACCACCAGAGCCTGGGTACGGGGCTGCCAAGGGATGAACATTCTTCCCAGCCCTGAATTCCTGCCAGGGCCCGCTGGAGCAGCACAGAAACAGGGGGCCTCCAGAAAGTAACGCTGCTCCCTGCCACCTGCCTCCCCATTTACTCCACCTTAGGGTCCCCCTGCTGCACACACCCTCACTCTCAGCAAAACAGGCTCAGAGGAACAGCCAGGAAAAGGAGACAGGGCTCTGGGAGAGAAGGAAGGGACCAGCGGGGGGCATCTGGGGTGGGCGCAGCGGGGCGAGCCCAGCAAGGTGATCAGACTCGGCAGGCCTAGGTTTTTGGAGTGGCTGGAGTTGCACACAGGTTGAGGTTGAGTCTGGTGAGGGGCCGCACACTCACCCCCGGGGGCCACAGCAGCATCCCCCAGCACCGCTAGGCATCACTGCATCTCGGCTCAGGCCAGGTTTCATCATCAGCCAGGGGCAGGGGTCACAGCACAGGCGCCAGAGCTACAGCGCAAGGCGACAGGCTGACGGGCCAAGCCTGGCTTCCTGGCCATCTGCCCTCCCTGGGGGTGGGGGGCTCAAGGCCAGGCCCCACCATTGGCTGGTGAGGAGGGGAGGGCGTCGGCCTGGAGGGGCAAGGCCAAGAGCCAGTCTTGTTTTTTTATGAACTGGTGACATGGGAGACCCCAGTCTCTCCTCCAAAAACATGGGACGTGTCCTTGACCCCAGCTCCCCCTGCCCCCACGCCATACATGCACACCTGGGGCCTCAAAGAGGCTCCTCATTCCTTAATTTCACCATCCATATCATCAACAGATTGGGTAACAGGCAGTACAGGATGGCAGGGACTGGAACACCAACACAGCAGCTGAGGCCCTATCCTCAGGAGCTCTGCACCGGCCCCAGACCCCCTCCCCATACCCCAGATGGACAGATACACAGACAGACAAGGCGGGGCCACATGGGGCCAGTTTATTGCAGTTAAATACCTCTCTCTCTCTATTTTTTTTTTTTGTCCATTTCTCCATAAAGAAAATTAAAACACACTCACACACCCAAAGGGGAGCAGGGTTCCAGAAACAAGAGGTGGGGTGGGACATGGCCTCCCTGCTTAGGTCCAGGCCCCGGGGACCCCCATAGGCTCCCCTCCTTCCCGTAAGCACCCTGTCTCAGTACCTCTAGAGACCAAGGAGGCAGAGGCATATGGCAGGGCCTCTGTCCTCCTCCCTTTTGCCTCCAGGCGAGACCAGTAGAAGTGCCGGGGCTTCGTGGGGGCCGCCAGAAGGGAGACAGACAGTCGGGGGAGGGGGGGTCATCCTTTCCAAGTTGAGGAGAGCGGTGGGCGCTTATCCACAGAAATGCATGATTTCTCTCCATTTTTTGTTAAAAATCTACTATAAAAAAACGCAGCTGGGGGAGGGGCGTCTGTCCCTCTCTGTGCTAAGGGCTGGGGAAGGGGACAGCGGAGGCCAGAGCCCCCGCCGCACGGTGGGGTGGGCGTCACTGCCGCGCGCTCTCGCCCACCATCTCCAGGTTGTGCTGCTGCAGCTGGGCGCGGAGCACGGCGTTCTCGTTCTTCAGCTCCTCGATCTGCGACACGACAGGGGACAAGCAGCCCGGGGCTGGCTCCCCGCGTCCTGGGGTTCCTGCCCCCCGACAGCCCGCGGCCTGGGCCTCACCTGCTGCCTCAGGAGCTCGTTGTCCATCTGCAGCCGCTCGGCCTCCTTGAAGGTCTCCTGCATGCGCTGGTTGGTCTGGCGCAGCTCCCGGATGTAGTCGCAGGCCTTGGACAGGATCCCGCCTTTACTCTGCGGGGTGGGCACCCGTCAGCCGGCGCCACCCGGCCTCAGCCCACCGGCACAGCCCAGGACGGGCCGCCCGGGGCTCTGCGGGCCAGCCGCAGCCCCGAGGGCAGAGGGGCCGGAGGACACTCACCGCTCCCGTCTTGCTATTATCCGCATTACAATCTGGAATGATTTTTGAAAGCTGGACGATCCAGTTGTTGATCTTGTCTCTTCGCCTCCGCTCCACTGCGGGAATGACAGCAAGAACAAGGCTGTGGTCACAGGGCTTCCTCTGCGCCGAGGCCATTTACCCCCAAGGCACATGCCAGGAGACCCAAGGCCACCGAGGCCCAGCGCGGGCCCAAGGTCACCATAAGCCAGCACGGGGCCGGGATCTGAACCCAGGCAGCCTCCCGGGAGGAACAAAGAAACTCTCGCCATCAAGGGCCACAGGCACCTGAAGGGCAGAACCAATGGCTGGGGGCTGTGGGGATCGTTCTGTTTCCCTGCCCCGTAGGTTTTAAAAAATTTGAGCTAACATTTAGAATTCCACATAACAATTGGCCTCTTCTGAGAAATGGAGGTGTGACTACGGTGGGCACATATTCTTGGGAGGCAAGACCAGGCCAGAGCCCCTGTACACAGGACCCAGCGCCCCTCTCCAGTCCCCATGGCCCCTGCGTCTGATTCTCCACAATCCTCGGGTCTCCCCTGTGTTCTGGGGCCCATGATCTTGTCTTCCTCTTCACCCTGAAAATGACAGTCTGAACACGCCTCACATCTACTTAAAATCCTTCTCCAGGGCCCCAGTAGCAATCTCAGCAACCCAGGCTGGCACTGGACCACCCAGGAACAACATGAACCCTATCCTGAAGGCCAGGTTTGCAAACTAGTGGTAGGTTTTACTTAAACGGTCCAGATTTGTGGTTTTATTTCATAAAACGCCACCATCTCACTATGTCTGCTGAGTCAAGTGGCAGCTGCCCCCTTCAGACAGGGCTCACGTGTCTTCACTCTGGCTCCTTACCAGGCCCATGTCACGACCTGTGACAGCAGCCTGCCATCTGCCCACATTGCAGGCCAAGACCCCTGTTTGGCTTCCTGAGCAAAGCCCTTCCTTACCCACTCTGCCCAGCAACAGGTCCTGCTGAGGACACACAAGTCCCCACCCCACCAATCCCCAACTCCCCTGCCAGGAAGGCCCACGAACAAATGAAGGCAGTGTTTGTGGAGGAGGGGGGACAGGGCTGGTAAGTGGGATCTGGAAAGGAGAGCGAGAGGGCATTTTCTTGGGGTTGGGTGAGGGTCTAGGGGAGGAAGACAAAGGTGGGGTGGGCCAGAAGCACGTCCCTTACTCCTCATCTCTTCTGAGGCCAGCACTGCCACACAACCCAGCTGTTCCCTCAAAGAACGTGCCTGGCCACTCACAGGCAAACCCAACTGTCTTGTCCTCTCCTGCTGCTCGGTCCTGTCCATTCGGTGCTGGCCAGTCTTTCCCCACCTCCAAGTGTCACTCACTTTGGCCTAGGTGACAACACTCTCCCACACAGACCCTCCTTCTCCCTCTCTTCTTTCCACCGAAACTTCCCCCAGACCACGGTCAGAACGGTGCCCAGGCTGGAGCTTCACCTGATCCTGGCCCTAGGGTCAGCCAGTGCACAGAACCTGGGCCCCATTATTCGTGCTGAGTGAACCTCCCTGGCAGGGACAGCCATGCCCTACAGTCTCCGGGAACTCCGTGGCCCAAAGCAGCAGCAGAGCTGAGTCTAGCCGGGGCCTGGCAGCACCGCCACCACATAGCCGGCAGCATGTTTGGGTCTAAGGTTCCAACGGAGGATCTCGACGGCAGACGGTGTCTCAGCCTGTCTCTACCCTTATGCAGTCCAGCATCCCCGGGCCCGGGCACCAGGCTGCAGCTCTACCCCACGCACTCACTTCAGGCCACTGGGGCGGGGTTGGGAGGGAGGCGTGGCACACCTTCCTCAGTTCCCATTTACTTCTTTAAAATGGACTGCCCACCCTGCTGTGCGCAGGGCACTCCATGAGGCCGGAGTCCATGGTGGACTCAACCTCTGTCCTGCTGGCACTCACAGCACCACCAGGAAATGCACGTGAACAGGAGACACTGACACCACAGGATTACGTGTTATAACTAAAGGCTGTACTGAGTGCCCGGGCAATGCCAGGGTGGAGCAATGCCAAGAGTGAGAGTGAGAGTGGGGTGGGGTGTTTCTGCAAAGAAAGGCTTAGAAAGGAAACATTTGGGCTGGTTTCTGAGAGGAGGGACATAAGGTAGACAGGTGTCAAAAAGCCGAGAAATGAGGGGTAAGGGTATAGCTCAGTGGAGGTCCTGGGTTCAATCCCCAGGGCCTCCATTAAAAACAAACAAACAAACAAACAAAAAACAAAACCAGAAACAGTGACACGGGAATACTTTGGTCGGTAGGGGAGTGGGGCAGGGTGGCAGGAAAAGGTTGTAAAAACCAGTTGTGAAGGACCTGAATGTCCCACCAGCAGGTCTGGACCTCATCTTCTCTTCCCCAGGGGTCTAGGCCCTCGAGTCTAGGGCCTTTTCATCCCTCTGTGGTGATGTAGTCAGGCCTGCAGCTTGGGCAGACTGAAATGGAGGAGGATCAGTTAAAACCCAGGCCATGTCCGTTCCACAGAGTGCTTCAGTCATATTCACAGAATATTCAAAACATAACTTAGAAGGAAAATCTGCAGACTGATGGGAGAAACAGACAGATTCACAAACAGAGCTGGAAACATCAACTCCCCTTCTCAGTAATGGGCAGGACAAGGAGACAAAAAAATCAGGACTGAAACCTGAACACTGTCAAGCAACTTGACCCAGTTATCGCTGAGGGAACACTCCACACACAAGAGCAGATAGCCACGCTTCTCAAGTGCACACAAAAACTTTTACTAAAATAGACCACGTCTGGGGCCATAAAATAAATCTCGATAAATTTCAAAGAACTGAAATTATATCCATAGGGTATGTTCTCCAATCACAACGAAACGAGATTAAAGTCATTAACAAAAAGACACTCAGAAAATCCAGAAGTATTTATAAATTAAACACACTCCTAAATAACCCAAGTCAAAGAAGAAATTAGGAGAAAAGCTAGATGTTTTGAACTGAATGATAATGAAACACAACATATATCCAGACGGGACGTAGCTAAAGCCGTGTTAGATTGCAATCTGCAACAATAAAGGGATGTACTGAGAAAAGAGAAAAGCCTGAAGTCATCCTTAAAAGTGGGGAGCAGGGGGAACCCCAGCATATTTAACTCAAATTAAATAGAAGGAGTAAATTAGTAAGAGTGAAAACCAATTAAATAGAAAAAGTAATTCAAAAATCAGATTTCACATCAAGTTCTGGATCTCTGGCTTCTCAGAGGTTCTGGCAGCAGTGGCTGGTGCTGGGAGGCTGCCCGTCAGGTGGGACACACAGGCCCCAGTTCACCGTGGGCCATCCACCCACTTCCCACCACACCAAGTGTACTTAGTCCCTCAGGGCCCCGCAGGACTTCGCAGCCCAGAGATGGGCTCCTGTGGTACCAAGAAATGTGGGAAAGAGGGAATACAGGAGAAAGAGCAGATTTGAGGTCCATTCCACCTCAGCACAGCCTCTCAGGACTTGCGGACGTGAGGGAAGAGGGCAGAGCTGGAGGTGGCCGGGCTCTCAGGCCCGGCTGGGTAATCGTGACATGGGCAACTTCTGCTGCTCTGGAAGAACCAATGCTGCACAGGAGCCTCGGGGGAGGATGGGGGACAGGTTCTGTTTTGGACAAGTTGGGTTCAAGGTGTTTCAAGGACATTTAGAAATGGAGATTCTGAAAGGGCACTTCAACATGCGGGCCCGGAGCTCCAGAGAGATGGCGCAGAGACAGCTCTGTGCGCTGTCAATATGCAGGGGGCGGGGGAGGCCCTGGGAGGACACCGAGGAGCAGGTGTCCTTCTTGGAGGGCCTTTTTGGAGTCACATACTTTTCTGGAGAAAGCTCGCAGACCCTCTCCCGGGAGAATTGATGAACACTGACAACTGGGGACAGGGTCTTGGGGACAGTGACCAAACCTGGGCCTAATGTTTCACTCTCCCGAGGTCACTGGAAGGAGGTGCCGGGCCGTAAGAACCACCAACAGACAAAGCAGTTTCTAAGCTCACCTGCTGTGAAGAGTCACCTGGGGAACTGGTTGAGACAGAGACTCCCAGGCTTCCTTCTGACCTGCCCATTCAGCGATTCGTAGGGACAGTCTGCAGATCATGATTGTTAACAAGTTTCCCAGAGTGACTGGGGACCCCTCCTCTGAGGAAGGAGAAGCAAGGAGTGTAGGAGAACCAGACAGGTAGAGCAGAAAGGAACATTCCCGAAAGGAGGGAACAGGCAGGGTCAGATGCTTGGAGCGCAGACAAGAAAGGAAGCCAGTCAACTTGGCAATGAGGTCGTCGTGGGTGACCTTAAATGGAGCCGTTTTGGTAGAGAAACCAGACTGCCCATGGTACATGGGGGATGGCGGGGGGAGGGGTGTTGTCAAACACTCCGCAGGTTTGGAGAGGGGGCAGGCTGCACCTGGAGAGCAAGGGCAAGGTTATGAGCAAGACTGACTTATAGCACGAGAAAGATTCAAGACTGTTTGGAAGTGGATTAATCCTCTGAGAGGCTAAGAGTGAGAGTGGGGAGGAGGGTGGCTGGGTGGTACCCCCAGAGCTGTTTGCTACAGTCTTACCAGGAGGCACACACCCTGCTGGGGGGCTCAGTCGCAAAGCACTGCATCCTTGCTATGAGCCTCTGGGGTAGTTGCGCTAAGTCATTCTTACAGGAGACTATGAACAGGCAGAGAGAGTAAGAACCAGCCTAAGGTCACACAAGCAGTCAGCAGCAGAACCAAGACTGCCCGGGTAGCCAGTCAGAGGCCCCTCAAACCTGCCACACCCAAAACCAAGCTCCAACTCACCCCTTCCCTTTAAACAGACCTGACCCCGTCATGAAACACTGATTCAGAAAACCTTGATTGTTCAGCCTTAGAATCTTCTCCCTACCCGCCCCCAAGTCCTTTTCCTGTCCTGTCTGAGGTTCACGTCTGCAGTCACCGCCCATTTTCCTAGACTCTGGTGTCGCATCACCCTTACCACCCAGCCTCCACACACAAATCTTCTGCTGGCTTCCCTTCAAACTAGAATAAAGACCCCAGAGGGGGGGTGACCTCAGGAAAGCCTCTGACAAGGCCCCACGTGGTCTGGCCCTGGCCAGTCCTCCCACAACCCCGCCAACTTCCTCTTTCCTTTCCCAAATTCTGCTTGTCTCCAAACACACCAACCAAGTGTGTGCCGGCTCAGGCCTGGGTGTTGACACTTGCTGCTCCCCTCTACCTGGGACTCCTCCTCGGGAACGTGGCTGGCCCACTCAGGCCTCAAGTGTCACTTCTAGAAAAGCCTAGAGATCACACTGCCGCCATAACCCTGCACCTCCTTTCCTGGCCTTACGTTCCTTTAAGTGATTTATGACTTTCACTACCTGATGTTACTTTGTAGCTTTGTGTAGTTTCTGTCTCTCCCACTGGAGTGAACGCCCTGGGAGGGCCAAGCTGTCATCTGTTCTGTTATCTGCTGTATCTGAGGCCTACCACAGGGTCTGGCACATAGTATGTAACATACCTGCTGGGTGAACGCTTAAGCTCACCGAGCAGCTGAACACAGCTGCATGAGTCCAGCCCCAATCAAACATCTTCTGGACTCTCAGGGCCTTGCCCTGACATTCAAGGCCCTCCTTGACCCTCCCAGCTCTCTCCCAAGCATTCCACATGGAACCTCTGCCATAAGCCAACCAGCACCCCCAAAGCAGCCTCACTCCACCCTGCCTTCCTGCGCTTCCCTCTGCCAGACAGGCACTCCCAAAGGCCACCTCCCTGGAGAAATGTCACCTGACCCCGAGTCATTGTTCTGTCAGACACCAGGCTGAACTACCCTGAGCTTCGGTGACACTCCAGACCCGGCCCCAGACCTGACACAGAACATGTACTGTCCAGCCTAGACTCCACCTTCAGGAAATATCTGCTGAGTGACATGTGTGGGTGGAAGTGTCCCCTGGACTGGTGAGTGGCTACGTCCACTGCAGTGGCTGCTGATGGGGTTTGGGACTGGGGTACCGCATGGAGGGCCAAAGTGACCTGAGGGTGGGATTTGGTAAACACCAACTGAGAAGGACAGGATGCTCCAGCCTCAGCCAGAGGCACAGCTTCCTGCAGTTTCATCTTCTGCCGTGCCCTCTCTTAGAGCAGAGCCATTTTTGGAAGCCAGGCTGGCAGGGCAATGAAGGACTTGAGCAAAAGAGCTGTCATGTGGGAAGGCAGGCCCAGGAGAGTCAGAGAAACCCAGCATTTCAAGAGGAGCAGAAAAGCCATACGTGAATGTGAAGCTTGCCATTTAAAACACTGGTGGTTAACTCAAAGTCACTAGCCACGATGACAAACCACTGCAGCTGGTACCTCCTGCCTACCTGCTCCTGACAATGAACTTCTCCTCCGTTTCTACCTTCCCAGCCTTCAACAAACACTCCTTGCAGCACACCCACTGAACTATGACTTCTAGCACCGGGCACGGCCGTGCCTGTGAGGCCCAGGTGCTCCATCCTGACCTTACCTTCATTGTGCTGAGCTCTCCTCCTCTCGTCCCGTGGCGTTCTCGTTCCATCGATTTTCCTAGAAGAGGATGGAAAAAATGGGCTCGAGTCATCTCAGGGCCGTTTGTCCCAATGTTTATTAAGGAGTCAGACTTAGAAATTATCTCTGCAAAATAAATCCACATGGAGAGAGAAAAAGGATATCTTATTTACTTTAACTAGGGAAGCAGAAACTGACCACAAAATACACCAACTGCCTGCTGTGTGCTCAACTGCCTAGCTCCCATTCCAGAAGACCTTCCCTTTCTGGGGCCCCCGCACCAGGCCCTCCCAGTGTCCTCTACTCCTGGGGCCAGGTCTCCTGCACATACGGGGAGTAGGGGTGCGTCCGGGGTGCAATTGTCCTCTGTGTTCCTGTCTGAAGCACGTCCTGGGGCGTCATCATGACATAAAACTGGCCTGCAAGAAAAGCAGGGGTTAGTGCTACAAATGGGGACAGAGTCAGAACTGGCTGGGGGCTTCCCTCCCTGCTAGGCCTGTTGCCTCCCCTGCCTTCCGCCCTGGCCCCTTCCTTCCTTTACCTCCGGCCTGCAAGCTCTGGTCTGTGGTCTGTACGGACACAGCCGTGGTATCTCCCACACTGGACGCTGGGAAATAGGCAAATCGTGCCTCCCCACTGACAGCCTCAGCTGCCGGGCTGCCACCATTGCTGAAGGGATTTTGGATTACAGCCTAAGGGGTAGGAGGACACAGAGGCCACCCTTAGCCATCTTTGTTCCCCAACCCATCTTCTAGTTGCTGTGTTTGATGTTTATCATATTCTCTACAGAGAGTAAGTAACTCCTCTGTGTGTGCCACTCTTCCCTGTGTCTCACAGCCCTGATACTTGGCAGGTACTCAGCAATCACTTGGTGAACTGACCCACTTTTAACTCTAAAAGGCTTTCCTGTTACCATGATCCCCATTTTACAGAAAAAGAGAAAAAAATATGCTCCAAAAGTCTTGCCCAAAGTTTCACTGTGCAAAACAGGGATTTGACCAGAAGACCTGAAGGCAGCATCTGTGTCCCACCTGCCCTACCCTTGGGGCTCCCCCAAAACAGAGTCAGTGTCCCTTCTCCATCCCCCCAGAGGTTACTGGGCACCTACCAGTGGGAAGGGCGCTGCGGGACCTGGGGGCACAGAGGCAGCAGCGGGGCCGGGGCGCTGGGTGGCGCCATCCACACCCACCTGGGTCACAGCCTGCTGCCCCCCCGCGAAGGCAGCCGTAGACACGACGCTGACGGCGCCTGCTGTGTCGCCCTGGCCGTCCAGCTGACCATCAGTCACCTGGACTACGCGGTATGTCACCTGCAGGGGGCGGCAGAGCAGCGAGACCCGCGCTGGGGCCCGGGCAGGGGCCAGGTCCGAGCCCCTCCCAGCCCGCCCGCTCAGCCCTGGGCTCAATCCTCCACTTCCCCGCCGGGGTCCGGGCCCGCAGCCTCACCTGTCCTCCATTATTCTCTGTGCGGAATTGGTACTGGATGTTGTGGTCGCCGAACGCCGCCTGCTGGACGCTGGCGATGGCCACCGCCGTCTGCTCCTCCGCCCCAGGGCCGTCCCCGCCTGCGGTCGGAGGAGGGTAGGGGGGATGGTCAGAGGTGGCGCGGGCCGGGGCGCCCCCAGTGCCCACCTCGGGCGCAGGCCGCGGCCCCGGTCGACCCCGCGAGCACTCACCTTCCTGCAGCTCGACACCCTCCTCTGCCTCGGGTCCCTTATCGTGACTGCGGGGAGGAAGGGAAGAAGAGGGGGTCAGGGCCAACCGCTCCCCCGCCCCCCTGCCCAGGTGCAGGACTCCCATGCCGCCCGGCCCAGTCTGGGGCTGGGGCTCCGCCGGGACCGGGGGCCAGGGGTATTTCGCGCGGGTCCCCCCTCCCTCGCGGCCTCCATTTTGAGCTGGGCCCGGCGGCCGCTGGGGATCATGGCGGCCCGGCCGCTCGGCCAAAGGGCCGGGGCTGGGCGCGCGGGGGCACGGACCGGCCGGGCGTCCTTACCTGGAGGCTGCAGCAGCGGTGGCCGAGGCAGCGGGATCCAGACCCGGGTCCAGCATGTCCATGGGGGGGTGGGGGCGGGGGGGGCGCCGGGCCCGGGGGGGAGGGGAGGGGAGGGGAGGGAGGGAGGGGAGGGGGCGGGCGGCCGGGGGGGCCCCGAGCCCGGCGCTCACGCCGCGCGGCAGGAGGGGACGGAGGAGACACGGGAGCCGCTCGCGCTGATCACGGGGACAAACAGTGGGGTCATGTGAGGAGGAGATGCCGCCGCCGCCGCCGCCGCCGCCTCCGCTCGCTCGCCCGCGGGCCGGCTCCGGGCAGCTCTAGGCTCCAGAACGCAGCGAGGCCGCCCCCCGCCCGCTGCACGCGGCCCTTGGGCCTCCTTCCCTGAGCAGCCGCCGCCGCCGCCGCGACTTTTTTCCTAGACCCGGCCCGCCCTGGATGGCCGTCGCCTCTCCCCTGGATCGCCGGCTCGCGCGTCCGCCGCCCGGCCTGGCCCAGTCCGGCGGCGGATCGCTGCTGCAGCGGCCGCCGCTTTCTATTTTTTCCCCCTTTTTTTTCCTCCTTTACTTGAGCTGCGCGCGCGCGGCGGCGGCGGCGGCGCGAGCCCGGGGCCGACGCGCGCTCGGGGGGAGGGCAGCCCCCGGGGAGCGCGCGCGCTGTCTGTCTCGGATGGAGGGCGGGCACGCGGGCCGGGTCTCGGTGGGGCGGGAGGTCGCCGCCACCGCCTTCGCGGCCGCCCGGCATCCGCCGGCAGGCCGCCTGGGTGGAACGCGGGCCCGGATGGAACGCCGGGGGACCCGGAGGAGGGGCTCTTGTCGCCGAGGACGAGGCAGGCGGCGGGGTTTGGAGACAGAAAAGTAGGTCGTGGGGGAGGGGAGAATGGGGTGGAAGGGAAGAGGAGCGCGCGCGCGCGCCCCCGGTGGTAGGGCTGAAATGCGCGATGGCGGGGCCGCGAAGCGCATGCGCACATCTGGGCGGGGCCGGGGCGCGCACGCAGGGCGGGGCGGGGCCAGCGTGGGGCACGTACTCCTGGCCTCGGAGACTGGGAGAAGGCAGAGCCGGTCCTTTCCTCCTGGCTCGGGATGCAAGTCTCATGAGAGAACTGGACATGCGGCCTTTGCAGACACAGACACA